>NC_133752.1:123241622-126194955 GCF_036562045.2 Rhinolophus sinicus
AGAAACTGTGGAGGGACAAGGTCAGAATTAGGTCACCTAGTTAGGAAGGTATTGGAGTAATTAATATAGACTGTAGTTCTGATCAGGGACATGAAAGAAGAGGAAATAGAAGTAGTCACTTTCTGGATATATTTTGAAGGTTTAGCAATGTTTCAATTTGATTTGATTTGTTCAATTTTTTTTTTTTTATAAAAACTCAGCTAGGATGACAGTCTTTAAATGGTCATATAATGCAAAAGACTCCCTCAAAACGTTGCATTAGTTGTTCTTTTCAAGTATATTTGTATTATCTCGCATGTAGATGGTGAGTTGCTTGAGGATAGGGTGCAAATTTTGTTTCATTCTGCCTTAACTATAGAAAATATTCAGCAAACATTCTTGGATTAGGATTCTTAAATTAAATGAAGACTTGGGAAAGCTTTATGAAAATTTTCAATTTTGTTTAGTTATCCTGTTTATTAAGTCTCCTATGATTGAAGAAATATATACATTAGATTTAAGGATATGTTTTAGGACAATAGACACTCATAAATACTTTAATAAAATAGTGTGATTACACAGGTTAATTCACTTACTTCTTTCATAAGTCATATTATTATAGTGAGATAATTTAATATTAATTGTATTTTTGATGCAAATATGCAATCAAGGAGACACTACCAGTGAAAGAGAAATGTGAAGAAGAAAAAAAGAGTAGAATTAAAATATTAGTTTAAGTCTAAATTTTTCCCATGAAAGAGATGTGAATTTAAATCAATAACATATTCCTGGGAAAAATTAACCTAGAGACATGAAAATTATTGCAATAATTAACTTTGGTATATACAGTTTTTAAAGTTTATGTTAATTTAGTACAAAATGAACAGAAATATCCAATAACCTCTCTAATTTCAGCTACATAGTAAGATAAGCCAAATAATGCAGCTCCCAACTCTGACAGCAAATTGAAAAATAGAAATCCTGTTTTCACCTTCTACAGAGGTAATTATACATTTTAATATGGAGCTTGGAAATGACACATTGACCTAAATAAAAAAATATTTGACACAGATTATGATTTGAATTTACAAAGTGAAAATTTGTTTAATTATGTTAGCCTAATTTTTGTTTTTTGTTATTTTGATCTAAAGATCATAATATTAGTGAAGGTAACTAATCCAAAATATTGGAAGAAGTAAGGAATAATGTAGAAAGTACTTTGACATAACATGTTTAATCAATAGAGAAGCAAAAAAAAAAATCTTGTTTGCATTATTGGGATAACCACACTTTGCCTATACAACCCAGACTTAAATATACCTTTGCATTAATATTTAAATTTTAATGTGATTGAAACCAGAGTTTTTCTAGTTAAAAAAATAAGCACAACACTAATAATTATAAATGATAGATTGACGATATTTAGGGCATGGCACAAAATGATTAGTGATAAGTGTTTGGGGAACTTCATGTAACGTAAGTAGTTCAATTTAAAAATATTTTTGAGGCATCTACTCATTCAAACTCTGAGTTCATTGGATAAATTTATGTTGTTTTATTCTAAAAAATTACCTTTAATATCCTCCATAGAATAGATCATAGCATTATATAAATTACTATAATATTTCAGTAGCATCCTCTTGGGTATTTTGTTTGTTTGGTTTTGGTTTTTTTGTTCTTTTGTTGGCCTGTCAAATTTGACAGCAAAATCAAAATCTGAAAAGTTTTGTCGATAAAGATATTTTAATCTTTGACTATTTTACTATCTAGTGGAAAATAATTCAAGTGGAACAACATGGAGATGTTTGAAAATTCTTAACTCTCTCAGAAATAAAGGATATGGAAACTTCAGAATATAATTTGAAATACCCATTGAGTCCTGTTTATTATGAAAAGTGTTTAACGCACATCTACATCTGGTGCTAGCCATTCATTAAGCTTATATGATCCTGTACCCTTACCTATAAGAATACTTTTATCCAGGAATAGGTCAATTTAGGCAGGTAACCTTTGAGAATAAAGATCATCCACAAGATAAATTCTCAGATATTTTGGTCTGTACTTCTCTAACTGCATAGAACATCTTTCATGCCTGCAGATATTTTTACATCTAAGACAGCCTGTAGTTCTGCTTGCCAACATGAAACTTGTTTCACAAAATTTTCAGCAGCTGGTATGATAATGAGCCAGTTTTTATGTAAATTACTGATCTTCCTAATCAATTTTTAACTAAAAATTTAAAATTTGTTAAAATTTCGAGTAAATTATTTTTAAATGGTAAAATGCTTCATCCAATTTATTTATTTAGCTCACTTCTCATTATACTAAGCCAGTATTTTAAGAAATAATTCTATGTAGCAGAAAAAAGTCTTCTACTAGAACTATAAATTTTAAAAGTGTGATATATTGAAAGCTAAATTTTATTTTTCTTTTTAACTAATGTTATTATAAAATATACATTTTTACTAAATATAGTGAGGTTGACATATTTTTGCACTATTTTAATTCATTATATTTATATCAATCATTTATTTAGAAAGACAAAGCATAACAAAATAAGAATGCTACTTTTGATGCTGCAGTTACTCATTCCTTTTAACTGCCTGTGCTAACACTTTTCAAAAAACAAACTAAGCAATTATTAAATATATTCAGTTATTTACAGAATGCAAGTTACTTTATTATTATATTCCATGGAATGACTATTCTTTTGAGAGTAAAGGGTAATATTTATTGTTTTATGACTCTATCTATCTATCTATCTATCTATCTATCTAACTATATATATATGCAAATATATATATGCATCTACTTTCCCAATTGTATGCCCTGAAATATACTAGTGTCCTCAATAATGAAGAGAAAAATTGTACTCAACCTATACCACTAAACATGGAATAAAGTTTATTGTTATATTTATATTTTATCTGAGCAGTATACATCTTTCTATAATATGTAATCAGTTGTACTTTTTAATTCTGTTGTTTCTAAAACAATCAGATAACTTTTAACTTTAAAAACTCAAATATAAAGGAAGATTTATCTATGAGTCTATATCATTGACATTTCATATATGCATTGAACATATTGTGAAACACGAATATTCTAAGTTAAAGTATATAGGAACATTTATTCCTTCAATTTAAATAACTAGATGTGTCTTTACTATTCAAAGATGAGGTTTCAAAGATAAACATGAATTTGATATTTTAGATAGGTATTAGTTTTTTAAACCTGCTCTTTGACTTTGTAAAGTTGCATATGGAATAATATATAGCTTGAACAGAGCAGAGTGTGTTAGGTTTGAAAAGCAAAACAAATCATTATTTTATTATTGATATTATCATTTGTTTTTCCTTTTGTTCCCATATTCAAGGTCCACTTCTTATGCAAATGCTCCACTTTCTCAGCCCTCTGAAATCTTGAATTTAGAAAAGTGCTGAGCAAAAGCTAGGTTCTCCATCATATTTATTGATTAAATAAATGAGAATGAGAATTGTTTCTTCTCTTGTCATTGCACTAACAAAGCATTCTTTATTCTTAATTACTTTTCATTTTATTTATGTTGTATTGGTGCATAGAAATGTGCTTGGGTTTTTTTTTCAGCTTTACAAGGCCAATATCCCTGATGAACACTGATACTAAAAAATCCTCAAAGTACTAGCAAATGGAATCCATCATCACAATAAAAGGATCATACCCCATAATCAAGTGTGATTTATGGCTGGGATGCAAGGATGTTTCAACATGTGCAAATCAATAAAGGTGACGCACTGTATTAAAAGGATGAAGGATAAAAATCGTGTGATTATCTCAATAGATTCTGAAAAAGCATTTGACAAAATTCAACACTGTTCGTGATAAAAACTCTCGACAAATTAGGTATATGAGGAATATACTTCCACATAATAAAGGTTATATATGGCAAACCAACAGCTCATATCATTAGCAATGGTAAAAAGCTGAAAGCTTTTCCTTTAAGATCAGAAACAAGACAAACAGGCCCTCTCTTACCATTCCTATTCAATATAGTACTGGAAGTTTAGGTCAGAGCAATTAAGCAAGAAAAATAAATAAAAGACATCCAAATTGAAGAGGAAAATTTTAAATTGTCTCTGTTTTTAGATGGCATAATTTTATATAGCGAGAACCCTAAAAGGTCTGACCAAAAAAAACTACTTGAATAAGTAAATAAATTCTTTAAAGTTGCAGGATACAAAATCAATATACAAAAATCAGTTACACTTATATACTCTAATAATGAACTGTTTAAAAAAGAAATAAAGAAAACAATCCCATTTACAATAGCATCAAAAAAAATAAAAATTTAGGAATAAATTTAACCAAAGAGGCAAAAGATCTGCAAACTTCAAAACACTGATGAAAAAAATGAAGAAGGCATAAATAAATGAAAAGATATTCCATGTTCATGGACTGGAATTTGGAATTAACATTGTTAAAATATCCACACTATACAATGCATTTTTAAAAATAAACTATCTCTACCTCCTTTTTTGCACTTAGAAAAATTGATACAGAATCCTAGTTTAGAAGCTGCTCACACCTTGCAAACAATTTTTAGAGAAAAGGAGATCAATGTTCAGCAAACCGACAGGTCTTATTCCAGGCACAAGGATATCTACTTCCTACAACAAGACTGAATAGAAATGTAATAACTAATAAATTGCCTTCTTCATTATTGATGACTCAGGGACTGGGTAAGTCTGTGTCTACAAATGAAGATCTTTAAAACATGCCATTCGGTAAGACTAGAATTGTCAAGGATTGAGAAGTTGAGCTACCTGGTTGACAGCTAGGTAGAGAAATACATACTGGTAGTTGTGACATTCTAGAGAGAAGTCTAGCTACAGAAATATTGTAGATTGCTTAGATGATTGGATTGTTTATTGTTCATAATATATAGCCCCTTTCCAACCTTATGTGAGAAACATACTTCCCTGTCCCATTATATGGGGCTTGGTCAAGTGATTCGCTTTAGCTGATGGAATGTAGGCAGTTGTGATAGTGGATGAGTTTTAATTCTGGCTTTAAGAGGAATGAAGTTTCTATTGGCCATTTTGCACTCCTGCCTCTTACCACGAGAAAAACATACCTTGAAAGTTAATGATCTAAGGTGGATGAGAGAAATGTGGAATAGCCTCTAATGAAGTGAACCAATAGAGCCAGGACAATCTAGATAAGTTAATTCCTGACCATCTCATAGATATGTGGTGAGGATAATCAGTTGTAATTAGTTGTAAGCCACTGAGTTTGGGAATTATTTGTTTTTGCAACATTATTGTGGCAATACCTGACTTATTCAGTGCTCCTCATTTTATTCTTGGATTAACATTCTCTTCCAGTTGCATCTCCCCAGTCTCCCCCATTTACTCCTGTCATGCTATTATTTTGAATTGTGAATTTTTTTTCTTCCTTTTCATAATCAGAAATTGACAGAGCTGTGCAGATAGGTAGAGAAGGATCATCAAATGGTGGTCCCCAGTGTTATCATATAGAGAATCTACATAATGAAAAAAGCAGAATATAATTTAAGAATCTACTTAGCTGGGCATAAAATATAATGCTCAAGTATTAGTCACAAGAGAAGCATGTGCAAATAACTAAGAAATTACAATATGACAATTAGACTCAAAGGGCGTGTGGAAATAATAGAAGAGAAAAATTGCTGGTAGAGCATTTATTAGATTATAGATTCTCTTCTGACTCACTATAATTCTCTTGCTTTACACATCTTCCAAAATTCTTTATAGGCATAACATTAAAGTAACTTACATTATTAAATATGATTACACACTGCTTTTTCTTGAAAAAACATGCTATTATATCTCCCTCTGTCTTTAAGTTCTGAAAATTAGTTTGTCTTATATCCAAAAAACCACCAATATTTATGCATTATTAAATTTAAAAGCCCTGAAATCAAATTCTAAATCCCTGAATATTGCTATTTTTCAAAGGAAATATGATCTTCCTGGTTATATTTCCTACAATAAATGAAAATACTCTAAGAGATTATTTGAAATAACTTACAAAGGTAATTACACTATGATATATCAACTTAGAATTAAAATTGCCCTGTGTTTATTACAGAGTAGTTTAAACAAGCTTTTTCCATGTAAAAACCTGGGACACTTAAACTCTGTTACATTTCAGACCTTTCATTATAAGGTACTTGGTATTATAACAGAATTACTCTGTTTCCTACAAGGTATGTCTTCCAAAGCACATTCTGGTTCCATCTTCCTAGCCCTAACTTGATTGTCTTTTAAATTATCTGTAGTGGTTAAGGGCAATATCAATTGCCTGATTTTTCAAGCTTTGGCTAAATAATAGTAACCTTTTAGCGTCTTTCAGAAAATTAAGTCTAATTAACTATAAAATCCTTAGACTTGTCCTTTTAGGTGTTTCTCAGAGATGTTCTTTCCTTTCCTGATATTGTGATAGTTCAGACTTTAGCACCTCTTAAAATATCACAAAGACCACTGTGGTGCTTGATATGCTTAGAATTCAGAAAATTTTACTGGAGAGAATAAATGAATGAATGATTACTCCTCCAAAAATCCTATGGTTGCCCAATTTTTTATAACATTAAGCCATAAATCTTTTGCACTGTGATCAAGTAGATCTCCAGTAAATTACTTAATTTTACCTTTGTAATTTCTTACTATATCAAACACGTACCTCATTTCCTTCTAATTAGTAAAATTCACTCTCCCAAGACATGCTTTTGGTAATTGTGTTTTCTTAAACTGAAACATCTTAATCTGAAATATATTTCCCTAAATTTTCTATTTGTAAAAATTCCATTTTTCCTGCAAGGCCCAAGTTGAAGCTCTATAGCATAATAGTAAGAGCACAGATTTAGAAGTCAGGTCTCTTTCGAAAATGTTAGTCAGTATTCTATAAAACTAAGCATATACCTACCATATGCTATAGGAACTCTACTCCTAGAAATTTGCCCAAAATAAATAAAAATATATGTCAATGAAAAGAAGTATGAAAAAACGTTTATAGCAAATGTACTTATAATAGCCCACACTGGAAATATCCCAGGTATCCACCAATAGGAGTATGGATAATCATTGTGTATTTATATTCATACAAAAGAATGCTACTCAGTGATAAAAAGGAATGAGCTACATTATAATATGAATGCATTTAAAAATGATCATTCTGAGTGAAAAAAAAACTTAATAAAATAGTACTATTGTATGATTTCATTTATGTGACGTTGTAGAGAAGTAAAAACTGAGCAAACTGCAGTTGTTGAAATATAATATGAGTGCAAAATTAATGCTTGCTGTAAGCAGCTGAGATCCTTGGGTGGTCAGTTGTACAGCTAGGATAACTAACATATGTACAGCTAGAAATCAGATTTTTAAAGTATAAAATAACATTATGCACAATTGTGGATTTAAATTTGGTTGAAATGAAGAATATATTTGGAGAATATATATTCTCTGAAAGAACTCTAAAATTAATAAAAGGAAGAAGAAAACCTACACAGGCAGATTTTTTTGGAGGTTCTTGGAAAAAATGTGAAAGAATTGCCTCTGAAAAAATTACTAGGCCCCGATGGTTTGTTCACGAGCTAATTCATTTCAATATTTCAAAGAAAAGATAATACCAAGGAGATACATACACTGTCTAACAATTTGAGAAAACATAAAATCTTCCCAATCTATTTGGTAGAATCAGCAAAGCCATAATAACAATACCTAGCAAAACTATCACACTCAAAAAAGAAACTCATTTAAAAAACTAATTATGAATAGAGATGCTATGTGCTGGATTGGCTGTTGTCAATTTAATACCACTATTACTTCCCTTTTAGGTGGGCATGATATTTCCAAGAATCCGTTTTTTATTTGTAGACTCTTAGGGTTTGCCAATAGAGGAATACACATGTGCTGCAAGAGAGTAGTGAAGTGGAAGCCACAACTCTCAAATTCACACAGCTAGATGCAGTGGCTTCTTGGAATTCCCTGGGAGCTGGGGAATCTCCAGCTGCTACACTGCTTGAGGCTGAAGTTATTAGTGAATATTTCTCTAATTCTCTGGCTGTAGTTTTCTAGACCTTTACTCCCTTACCCAATACATTGCACATTTTTAAACTTTTATTTCCTATGTTAAATATCTCATTCCTTTAACATTTATAATGGTTCTACTCTGCTGCCCAAACCAAGGCTAATTAAAATGTTCATACAAGAGTGGTTCTCTAGGAACAGAATCTTAAGGAAGGTAGTCTGGAATTGATTCTAAAATTTGGATATATTTAAAGGGTTTAGTGAAACTCTAGAAGCTAATAAAAGATATTCTAATAGTCTCTCTAATATTAGCAAAGAGGCTAAGGAACAATGGTGACACTGAGTGTAAGAAGTATGAGTTGAAAGTATGCTCAAGCAATAGGGCTACAGATTTACAGAATTTGAACTTTACATGTAGATATTTAATCTAGATTTCTACTGTTTCTGCCCCTTACCTAATTGCCCATGAATGATAAAGCCCCTTTCTCACTACAACAGCTTCCCCTCCTTCTTCTCTCATTCACTTACAGTGCGTAACTTTGCCTTTGTTTTTATTTGGGTTCCTCATACAACAGAGATCATCTTTTGGACAGTCTCACTAGAAGATTGTTCTAACGCAACTTTACTTATTTACCCTTCCGGTTAGGGGGTAATTGGGGGCATCAATAATTATTTCCCAAAGGTTTTAAATCTCCAGATGTCATGATTTTGTATGTACTTTCCAGTGAATAAATACTGGATTTGAGAATGGAAGGAAATGTGGCAGCAAAAGGGGGGATGTGAAAGATAGCACATAGGTTTTATTTGATAATTTATCAAACTACCCATACAGTATACCCATACTAGCTTTGGCTTGGTATTAGCATGTGCTGCTAAAGAGGAAACAGACAATCATTTAAATAATAATTATTATTATAAGATTGGGAGAACCCTAGATACAAGATTCTCTGCCTTAACAGATTGTTGGGCCCCAAACATGGAATGGGAATAGTAGTAACTCACAGAACCTTAAAAGATCATGTGTGCAGACACAGGAAACCTCTTAATGATTATCCCTGTAGACTGATAACCCAGTAATCAAAAAATACCTCAGTGGCAGCCTGATTTGTACAGCGACAGGAGAAAGCTCTTGTTAGACCAGACTCAGTGCCCACACAAACCAGACCCTCATTCAGATGGAGAGTACAAGTATACTCAATTTGCCAATCGCTCACAGGGTAGGAACTCTGGGGGATGGCCCAGACTCCTTCTGAACTGGCAGTTATGTCCTCTTGATGATCACTTTCAACACCCAATTCCCAGAATGCAATGCAACTATACAGCCTGTATAAGGTATTTTCATACCTTGCATTGTAGGGGTTCTTCTGTTAGCTCATATTTTTAACTAATTAAAAGGTTTTTTCTCTCTTGCTCCTTTTCTTAATAATGCCTTCTTTCACTGGGAGAAGTCTCTTCTACTCCATGTGATCATTATCGAACTAGGAATCTAATTTCCTGAGACACATTAGTTTATTCAGGTACAAGAACATGACACAGCATAGCCAAATAAAAGTTCATGGGAAGTATAGAAGTAAGACAAAAACAAAAACACAAAACATACATTTTATTTATTGTTTTTAATCTAGTTGGAATAGGATCATTCAATCATATGGGACTCAAAAGTCTAGACTGCATATTTAAATATTTAAAATTCATAATTAATAAACTTAGCCCAACAAGTGAAACATACAAACTCTTTTGAGTCAAACAGAAATGATTTAAAAATATATATTGAACCAGTACTAGGCCACAAAAGACATCTCAATAATTCCAAATGAATTGATATTGTAAAGATCAAGTTATCTGACTAAAATATCAACACAAATGGTAAGCAGTATTATAATCTCAAGATTCACCCACATTGTTGCAAATGGTACTATCTCATCTTTTCTTATGGCAGAATAGTATTCTATTGTGTATGTAGACCACATCTTCTTCATCCATTCATCTATTGAAAAACACTTTGGTTATTTCCATGTCTTGGCCACTGTAAATAAAACTGCAATGCATATTGGAGCACATATGTCTTCATGGATAAATGTTTTCAGATTTTTTGGGGTAGATACCTAGGAGAGGGATTGCTGGGTCATATGGTAATTCTATTCATAATTTTTTGAGGAACCTCCACACTGTCTTCCATAGTGGCTGCACCAATCTGCATTCCCACCAACAGTGTATGAGGGTTCCTTTTTCTCCACAACCTCTCCAACACTTGTTACTGTTTGTCTTGTTGATGATAGCCATTCTAACTGGGGTGAGGTCATATCTCATTGTGGTGTTTATTTGCATTTCTCTGATGATTAGTTATGCTGAGCATTTTTTCATTATGTCTATTGGCCATTTGTATGACCTCTTTGGAAAAATGTCTCTTCGGGTCCTCTGCCCATTTTTTAATTGGATTGTTTTTTGTTGTTGTTGAGTTGTATGAGTTCCTTGTATATTTTGGATATTAGCCTCTTATTGGAGGTGTTGTTTGCAAAAATCTCCCATTTGGCTGGTTGCCTCTTTATTTTGTCGATGGTTTCTTTTGCTGTGCAGAAGCATTTCAGTTAGATATAGTCACATTCATTTATTTTCGCTTTTACTTTCCTTGCCTTTGGAGTCAAATTCATAAAATAAGTCAGACATATAAAGTAAAGAAACATGATTTCACTGATATTTGGTATATAATACTGAAAACAACAAGAGAACAAGACAAACAAATGAAGAAACAAAAACTCACAGACATAGATAATAGTTTAGTGGTTCCCAGAGGGTATGGGTTGAGGAGGGTTCTAGAAGAGGGTAAATGGGATCAAATATATGATGATGGAAGGAGAACTGAGTCTGGGTGGTGAACACACAATGTAAGATATAGATGATGTATTACAGAATTGTACACCTGAAATCTATATAGCTTTACTAACAATTGTCACCCCAATAAACTTTAATTTAAAAAAATGATCAGCAGTAAAAGTAAAATTCAAAAATATGCTTATAAACTAAAGTGATTATTTAATTCTTCACTAAAGTGAAGAATTGAAATGATTTAAAAGGTGCATGTAATTAATTGAAGACATGGAAACAAAACTTACAACTAAAGCCGTACTTATAGAAATATATAACATAAGAAAACCTATTAAAAAACAAAATTACATCACGAACAATAACAAATTTTGATTCTTTGAAAAGACTAATAGGAAAATTGTTAGCAAAACTAATTATAAAAGAGAAAAAAGGGTTGAAGTAAGCAACATTATGGACAAGTGCGTATTATCTACAAGTGTAATCTAGGATTTAAAATAAAAAACAGTACCAACAAATTTATTGAAATATACTTAAAAAATAGATGAAATGAACAATTTAAAATAAATGAATTACCAAAATTTCCCCAATGAAAAATTCTTAACTGAATAGAAAAAATAAAATAATAAAGTATCTCTATTTACCATCCCCTTTCTAATCTCCTTCATTGCTCAGTCAAGTGGTAAATAATTTTATCTTCTGAAAGAATACTTGAGAGGCTAGAATAGGAGTGTAAATGATGGATCTTATTTTATAAAAATAGAATAACCATAATAAACAAACTTTGTAAAGGAAAGATAAACAAATCACAGATCAATTTTATTTATGTAAATAGGTGAAAAACTCTAAATAAAAGGTGAAAAAGTTAGATCCATCAATTTATATGAAAAATAGTAGTATATCATATCCAGAAATGCAAACATAGTTAGTTGAACAACAGAAAAATCTATGAATGTAAATTAAAGTTCAAAAATCATAAGCTCACCTTTATAGAGTAAGAAAAGCATTTGCTATATCTGGTTTTCTCTCTGTTCCTCAACATGCCAGGTGAATTGCTTTTAGGGTTTTTTCATTGATTGACCCTTCTGCCTGGAACACATCCACCTCCCAACATCCGCAAGTCCTTCAAGTCATTGCTCCAATAAAATTTTGATGACACCTATCGTGTCCACTCTACTTAAAATTGAAGTCCACCCTCCTTTCCCTTAACCCCCTTAGCCTACTTTTGTTTCTCTTTTTACTCTATAGCACTTATCACTTTCTAACCTGTTGCATTATTTAATTATTCATTATGTTTATTGTGATTGTTTGCCTTCTCTCACCCCACCCCAATAGATGATAAATTCTATGAGAGCGTGGCTCTTTATCTGTTTTGATTACTGTTTATCTCAGGCACACATAAGTATGCCTATTTTTTGTAAGTGCCCAAAATATATTTGTTGAATACTTTAAAAGTGCAATAAATAAGTAATGGAAGGAGTTTATTTAATATGATAAATAGTATTTGCCAAATAAACAAAACACTTCAATGTGAATGGTTTTCAGTTATCACACATTGTTGAGCTTTACCAGTTGAAAACAATATTGAAATATTTTCGTAGTGCTGTAAAAACACCTGTGCCCTGAATCCCCCAAGTGCCTTCTTTCTGTTATTTCAGTCACCCTTACCTTCATCTTGGGACCCTGGTCCTCTCTATAATCAGTTTCCTTTGGTCAGTGCCAATTACAGCTTTTAATTACATAAAATGAAATATTTTAATATTACCATTAGTTGGATCAAACATGAAAGTGAATGAATTCACCCCAAGGAGAGTATGGAGGGTAAAGAGACATAAGGACCAAGGATAGCACCTTAAAGGGATCAACATTTAGAAAGTGGAGACTGTAAAGAAGATAGATAACAGTTACCAAAGATGTTAGAAAAAACTGTCAGCATTTACTTTTATAAAGGTAAAGGAAAAAGAACCTTTCAGCTGTCATGTTTTCCGCAAGTGATTGTTGAAGTTGTGTAAACAACATTGTTGTGAGTTTGTAAACCATACTAATTGATTTGATTGCTTTGACATTTGTCACTTTAGCTAACCCATCCTCTATCCATAAAGAGATCAGATGATCTAGTTATTTGCCTAGCTTCTACCTCTGGGCACCTCATCAGTTATGAATATGTAGGTTGAATAGAATATTCACTAAGTATTTTGGGATTGTGCAGACTTGTGTTTCATAAAAATTTTGAAACTATAAACCAAATAACATTTGGTAAAGACTATAATATAACAAAATTTTGTATTAGAATAAAAAAAGAATTTCCACAATATACTGCATATATAACAATATAACAAAAGGAATTAATATATTTTCAAGATATGAATTGATTTCAATACTTTCCTTTAATACTGTCACTTAAAAATTTTTTTTTGTAAATCTTTGAATTTTTTTCTGAACTCTGATGCTGTATCTTTGGAAGATTTTGCATAACACGGTAAATTGAGGAATTTGGTGGTTAAAAGTAGGTGTAAAATTCAGAAAGTGATTTAGGTAGAGGCAGGTATTTATAGTATCTAACAGATGCCTTCTGACTGTGTGAACTTGGACAACGAAAGTCTCAGATTTTTCTTCTACAACATGTGGCTAATAACTGTACCTACAGGGTTGGAGTAAGAATTAAGAAAAATAAGCCATGTAAATTATTATATGCATTGCAAAAGCACATACTTAACATGGAATCAATATTTGCTAATATTATTAAATACAACATGGCCAAAAAGACCAGACTTCCTTTACGTGTAGTTTGAAATCTTCTTCCAAGTTCTGCTTGTCCACTTCTGTGGGCAGCCTCTCCTCCCATACCAATATCATGTGGTCATCTTCCACTCTGTGACAGAGACAGAACTCAGTAATTATTAGCTGCAAGATAGCAATTGAATGTTCAATCTTTAAACGGTCTTTATCATTAAATTTAAAAGTGCATACTTTTTATCTCCGTGATTGGGTTTCCCAGACTCTCCTTTTGGGATCCTTCCACCCCCACTCCACTGCTTATTTTCAAAGGTGACAAGCCCTTGTGTTAATTCTCAGTTTTCCTCCTGTTAAAATCTACATATTCATTACAGGCTTACAGGACACCATAAAAAATAAAAATGTAAAAAATGAACTCTGAAGCCAGCCAGATCTAGATTTAAATCTCCATTCTTACGTTGAACTAGCTGTGGGATTTTCTACTTTTTTTTTCTGAGTATCATCTCTGTATAATCTCTCAATTAGGCAAAATCACCTCATTAGTTAATTGAGAAGATTAAATAAGCCATTTTAAAGCCCCAGGTACTTAGTGGGAAACTCAATAGATGCCTTCTCTTATTTCTCCTATTTGCCATCAAGACATAAATTGGCATTAGTCATTTTTGAGAGTATCACTCCACAAACAATGTGTGACTTGTAGCTTTGTGCATGTATTTGTGATAGATGTCAAACATCAGTGAAAAAGAGTGAGGAGCGAATACATACAGGCAAGGAGGCCTTCCTGCCACTAAGGTAAATCATTCCTGCAAGCATGCAGATAACTTTGTTTCCCACAGAAAAGCTGAATCCCAATTACTGAGGACATAGCTCTACTTACTTATTTTCTTAAATTCTTCACAGTTGTGATTGGTAATATTTGCACTATATCTCAATTTATATATTATATGTATATATAATGTATATATATGTATATATATATATATATATATACATACATATATATATATATATGGAGAGAGAAAGAGAGAGAGATCGTGGAAATTATACATATATAATGACATATATATATATATACATATATATATATCTATATATGTATATATACCTATATCTATATCTATCTATCTATCTATCTATCTATCTATCTATCTATCTATCTAAAATCATACCGTGTTTCCCCAAAAATAAGACCAGCTCTCATATTAATTTTTGCTCCAAAAGATGCATTAGAGCATATTTTCAGGGGATGCCTTATTTTTTCATGTACAAAAATCTACATTTATTCAAATACAGTCATGTCATCTTCTTCTGGAACATCATCATAATGTACTAAATGTGTCCATCTGCCTGATGATCTTAACTGGAGCTCATTTTTGGGGTAGGTCTTTTTTTCAGGGAAACATGGTATATGAGGTCTGACAATTAAGTTCGTGAACTTGTTGCAATGATGTTGCTAACCTTTTTTTTATCAGAGGGATTATTCAATATGAATTTGTACCAACTGGACAAACAGTTAACCAAGTTTACTATTTGAAAGTGCTAAAAAGGCTGTGCGAAAAAGTTATGCGATCTGAACTTTTTGCCAACAATTCATGGCTCTTGCATCACAACAATGCACCAGCTCACAGGGCACTGTCCGTGAGGGAGATTTTAACCAATAAACAAATTCTGCATTTAAACACGCTCCCTGCTCACCTGATCTGGTCCCCAATCACTTCTTTCTTTACCCAAAGATACAGGAAATATTGAAAGGAAGATATTTTGATGACATTCAGGACATCAAGGGTAATCCGATGACAGCTCTGATGCCCATTCCAGAAAAAGAGTTCCAAAATTGCTTTGTAAGGTGGTCTAGGCACTGGCGTAGGGGCATACCTTCCCAAGGGAAGTACTTTAAGGTGACCATAGTGATATTCAGCAATGAGGCATGTAGCACTTTTTCTAGGATGAACTCGAGAACTTAATTGTCCGACCTCATATACACAGGGGGTGCAAAAAAAATGTATACAAGTAGACACTTTGGTCAACGTTGCTCAAGCAGTAGTTTGCTGTAATCAGAAGTGTCTGGACGCTGATGGTAACCACTTTGAGCACCTCTTGTAATTATAGAAGTCAAACGTTACTTGTATTCATCTTTTGTTATCCGTATATATTGAGTATTACAATTTTAATACAATTTTCCTTTCTTAAAATGTGTGTACTTTTCTGGATATATATATATATATATATATATATATATATATATCAATACAAATATTTGCCTGTCACCAACATGTGAAGTAAAAATCAAATTATGCAAGATGTTCCTTAAGAAGGTTATTGTAACTGTTTATGTTGTTTTCCTATGGGGCATCTGTCAGACTGTTTACCCATGGCAGGGGAGGAGGGGCCGACATCCAGGGGATCAAATCTAATTTAATTTAAAAATAATATTTTAAAGTTGGTATTGGAAGAAACTGAGAAAAAGCTCTCTTGGCTGCTTTGAAAGCTAAGGATTAGTAGCAAAGTGCTGACCTGAAATTTGGTCTTGTGACTTCTTTCCAGGAGATTTTTCACTGCATGAAAAACCTGTCTGCAATGGCCTTATTGTTTAATTCAATCTTAGTTGGCTACAAACTGTTAAAACATGAGGGATTGTTGGAAGGCCTAACAATATACGAAGGTATTTTTAAATGGTATTATTAATCATCTGGAAGTCAAAAAATGTCTTTCATGAAGTCTCTGAACCTTTCCTCTATAGCTCGTTTAGCATTTATTTAAAATTTTGCAAGTTTCGAGGATATAAATTTTAATCCTGTAGCATATGCCATGTTTAGGGGAAGATTCAGCCATTTTCTAAAGAAGGCTAAGCTTTGTGCTCAGTGACGTATATTTTAGGAATTCTCCACGTGGCTTAACTATGATTATATCTTGATTGCTACAGGAGGTAGGTAAGCCTTCACCTTGGAAAATAGTTGGAAGCCAAGGTACCAACAGAGGGTGAGGACCAGCTCCCCAAAACAGCCTTTTATAACCTGGCCAAAATCACTGAGCGGAGCGCTATCTGGCCACCGTTTGACGGAGAAGCAAATAAATGCCCAGAGTACTTTCCTTTTGCAAGAGATGTACATGGCCCGTTTGGAGACAAAGCTAGGGAAGAGGCTTCTTTGAGTCACCCACTTCTAGTCCGATTACCAACTCTCAGAGAATATTCAGAGGGCTCGAGGTAGGTAGGACCATTTCTGTTGTTATCCTCGCTGAGACAAAGGCTGGGGATGCGGGGAGTGGGGTGGGGGCTGGCAACTGGTGCCTACTGTTTCGGTTGAGTGTGTTGGGAGGACCGATGGCAGGAGGATGTGTTTTGTTTGACTATGGAGCGGGCTTCCCCGGCCCATCCCGCCCCGGCCCATCCAGGGCACTGGGAGTCTGCGGCCGGGTAGCCGCAGCGGCCTCTGCGTCAAGCGGCGGTGGGGCAGGGAGGTGCAGCGCCCAGCCCCGAGACCTGACTCCCTCCCGGCGCCGCCCTCAGCCTCCCCCTCTCCCCTCAGCCTGTCGGCGGCCGCAACACGGGCGGGCCGGGCACGTGGGCGCCTCCGTCACACCCTCACTCACACTCACACACACCCGCGCTCACGCACCCGCTCGCTGCATCTCGTGCTTCTTCCCTGGCGGACACACAGGGGCTCGCGAGTCTCTCGGTGCCAGCGCGCAGGGCAGCGACCCCCTAACCCACCCCCAGCACCAAACATTTGCCAGCAGCTGCTTTTTCTTTAGATAGCTCCTTTGCGGCCTCCGTCACAGCCAACCGGACCCGACCTCTTAGCCATTGCTGCTCCTGTCGGGACGTGGAAGCTGCAGGAGGCGCCGGTCAGACACACTAACGGTAATGACTCGCTCCTACTGCCGAGGGCACGGTTTAGGTGGGGTGGGGTGCACCGTGAGCCACCCTGGAGCCCGGGGACGCAGGACGCGAGCGGAATTGATGGCTGGATCCCAGGAAGCACTCAGAGTATGTCCTGAGGTGACGGGAGGGAGGGAGGCTCCAAAGCCTGGGCAGGGCAAAGCTGGGCTCAACGGGCGACCCCCAGGCTCTGCGTCCTGCACCTGTGCACCAACGGTGGAAGGGGAGTGGGGGAGGAGGAGGCAAGAGGTGGCGTGCAGGGGGAAGCACATGGGGCGAAACGTGCCGCCATCCCTCTTTGCTTCTCGTCGTGGAAATTGCCCACAGCATCCTCGAGAGACTAGTCATCTCCAAATCAAGTCTGGGTTGTCTGAGGGATGGCGTTCGACTGGTGCAAGTTGTACAGGAAAGTTGGGAGGGTCGGGACGGAGCGAGGCGCTCCGGAGGTTCTAGCTGAGTTGGAAGCCGATCCTTGCGCGGGGTGGGCGGTGGGGCGGGGAGAGGAGCCTCATTCCTCATCTGCTTCTTAGTTGCTTTTTCAACTACTGAAGGCGACAACCAAAGGTGGTATATTGTCACGTGACCCCAATTCCCTTTTGCCAGAGGCATCCTGCGATAAAGGTTCCTAAAGTGGACCTCTTCCGAGGCACGTGGCTACCGAAGAAAGCACAGCCCGTGTGTTTCTGCGCATCCAGGGATTTGAGAGGGTGGTGGTGCTAGGGTTTTACGAGAGGATGGCAGGAACTGGAAACCCAGACCGCTTCTACGTTTCATTCTCTGCGTGGCCTGGGCAGAGGACGGTTTGGAACGTAGGGAGAGCCTTTTAGTCGTAACATACAGGCACACCAGCCTTATAAGTAAAAATGAATCAAAACGCCGGAGACGCCCCCTGACAGGTGTCACCCACTCAGTCTCAGAGGATGTAGGAGCGGGAATTCTTTTCCGTTAAGCAGAGAAGCGGCGTTTGCCCGCTTTGGCGAAGAGCGAAGCCCCAGACTCGCGCTCTCCAGTGTCTATAGTTCTCCCTTTCCCCTTCCCTTCCTCTTCCCACGTAGGGAGATATTGGAGTAAGACTAGGCGGGGTCCGCACTCGGGCGTGGTGACGTTGGCAGTGTTTGGGTGCTTATGCAAATGACACTGCGACCGTTTCTCCCTGTCGGCAGTTTTTCTTCCAGGTCTTAAAGGTAGACCCAGTGTTATTCTGTACCATTTTTGTGGATCACTACGCAGAAACCGAGAGGACTGAAAGGATTTGCTTTATGTACTGCATTTGGGCGCCGCATCGCCCAGATTTTAAAGCTGTTCTACAGCTGTCAATGTCTACTTGCTTTCTTGGGTTCCCTGGAGCAATGTGTTTGCTTTAGAAAATACCGTTCTCTGACGAAGCAACCCCACCCAGCTCCTTACCCAACCTAGGCCCCATTTCTGCAAGACGTGCTGAGATACAGACCTATTTGTCTTAAGCGCCTAGTACTGGGCTTGACTTGTAGTATGTACTTGCTGATGGACTGAAATTTCCTGAAGAGTATGTGTTTTCATTAAATTCGGAGGTTTGGACCATCAGACTGTATTTTATTTTTGAGAGTGCCTTTCCTATACCCATGATCAATAATACATGCATATTTATTGGAATAAAATATATTATCCCACTAAATCTTAAATTGAACTCATTGATGATTTACCAGCAAATGCAACAATCAACGTATTCTTTTTTTTTTTCAGAAAGACAGAAATTCACAGTTTTTAAAGGAAGATTACCTCTGTTGACACGTTTTCTTTTTCTGATTGCACATTTATATTCTTGATCCAAGAATTACTCTATACTTCCTATATGTGTAACTCAAGCTATAGTATTTTAATGCCATTAAAAGTCTTTATGCATGTTTATAGGAAATAAGTGCTCTGTGATCCAATTAATAAAATAAATAAGCGGTACTAACCTACTCTGCCCAGGCTTCCGTAACAAAATACCAAGAACTGGGTGGTTTAAATAAATAGAAATGTATTTCTCAGAGTTCTGGAGGCTGGGAAGTCCAAGATCAAGGCACTGGCAGATTCTGGTGTCTGGTAAGGAGTCCGCATCCTGGTTTATGGATGGTGTCTTCTCACTGTGACCTCACATGGTGAAAGGGGCTACCTAGTTCCCTGGGGTCTTATTACTTCCCAAAGGCCCTACCTCCTAATTCCATCGTCACTGGGGTGAGAACTTCAACATGAATTTGAGGGGGGAGGACACAAACATTCAAACCTAGCAAATAGTAAAGACTTGTTGAATTGCACTATATTTATTTGAGATACCAATAATCAGATGGATGCCTTACTTGTCAATTATCGAAAATTTAAAATTAAATTAGGATAATTACTCAAATCTAAACTCTATTTTTATAATAATTGATTTACCCAGTGACCACAGTTCGAACTTTACTGTGTTCCTGTGCATGTTAGAAAGTATCCTTGTCCTGTCATAAAATAAATTTGTGTATGAATACACAAGAAATTTTCATTCTTTTTAACTCTGAGGTTATCATCCAGGTAATTAAAAAATAATTGACTTAGAATGATGGAGGTCAAAGACTCCTTCTTGATTATCAAAAGCTTTGAAAAATTTTCTTAACTTCTTTTGGAGAGTATGTTAACTCTTATTACTACGTACATATGCATGATTGCATATAATAATATATTCCTGTGCAGAATAGATTTTAAAATAGTTTCTGAGCAGATGGCATTATTATCAAAATTCATAGGCATAGTCTGATGCATAAAAACATTCAAGGTTACATGGCAGGAATCTTTAGATTTATTTCCAATTTGCCTTATAACATAAAACAAGTCCTTCCTACTCTTCTAGACAAATTTAATAAAGAATTTTTAATAAACAAATTTATCTGCTTAAATATTAACTTTCACCAATTATGATTGTCTAAATATTTCTAGGTGAAAAACAAGCCCTGTAGACTGGGCTACAGTGATTTTAATTAAATTAATTGGGGTGACATTGCTTAATAATATTCTATACCATTATATAAGTTTCCAGGGTACAATTCTGTAAAACATCATCTATATATTGTATTCTGTGATCACCACCCAAAGTTTAGTCTCCTTCCATCACCATGTATTTGACCACCTTTACCTCCTACAACCTCCCCCATTCCCTTCCCCCTCTGGTAAACCACCATATTGTTGTCTGTTTTGTTGTTGTTATTGTTGTTCATGTGGTTCTTGACATTTTCTGTCTGACTTATTTTGTTTAGCGTAATACTCTCATGATCCATCCATGTTGTCGCAAATGGCACTATTTCATCTTATGGCTGAGTAATATTTCGTTGTATGTATATACCACATCTTTATCCAATCATCCATCGAAAGACATGTATGTTGTTGCCATGTCTTGGCTACTATGAATAATGCTGCAATGAACATAAGGTACATATATCTTTACAAATAAATGTTTTCAAAATGTTTGGGTAGATGCTCAGGAGAGGGATTGCTGGGTCATATGGTAGCTATATTCTTAATTTTTTGAGGAACCCTGCTACTGTTTTCCATAGTGGGTATACCAAGTTACATTCCCACCAGTAGTATATGAAGGTTTGTTTTCCCCCCCACAACCTCTCCAAGACTTGTTATTTATTCTTTTATTAGTAACAGTCATTCTAACAGCTGTGAGGTGGTATCTCACTGTAGTTTGGATTTTCATTTTCATTGTAGCTAGTGAAATTGAGCATCTTCTCAAATATCTGTTGGCTGTTTGTATGTCTTCTTGGGAAAAGTGTCTGTTCAGGTGCTCTGCCCATTTTTTAACTGGATTGTTTGTTGTTGTTGAGTTGTATAAATTTTTTTAATAGATTTTGGGTATTAGCTCCTTATCAGAGATATTGTTTGCAAATATTTTCTCCCATTTGGTTGGTTGACTTTTTGTTTTGTCGGTTTCTTTTGCTGTACAGAAGGTTTTTAGTTTGATATAGTCTGAGTCATTGATTTTTGCTTTTACTTTCCTTCTCTGGGGGTCAAATTTATAAAATCCTCACTGAGAGTAAGGTCCATAAGTTTAGTATCTATGTTTTCTTCAATGCATTTTATTGTTTAAAGTATTTTACATAGCTTTGGTTAATTTTTAATTGATTTTTGTGTATGGCGTCAAATTGAAGTCTAGTTTCATTGTTTTCCATGTGGCTTTCCAATTTTCCCACTACCATTTATTGAAGAAGCTTTCTTTTCCTCATTGTATGTTTTTGGCTCTTTGTCATAAATTATTTGTTCATATACATGTGGGTTTATTTCTGGAATCCCAGTTCTTTTCCATTGATCTGTATGTCTCTTTTCCTGCCAATGCCATACTGTTTTGATTACTGTAGCTTTGTGGTGTCACTTGAAGTTAGGGAGTAGGCTACCTTCAGCCTTGTTCTTTTTTCTCAGGATTGCTTTGGCTATTCAGGGTCTTTTGTGGTTCCATACAAATATGCTGATATTTTGTTCTATTTTTTTTTTTAAATGCCATTGGGGTTTTGATGGGGGTCCCATTAAATCTGTATAATGCTTTGGGTGATATGGCCATTTTAACTATGCTGATTCTTCCAATCCATGAACATGGGATATCTTTTCATGTCTTTGTGTGTTCTTCAATTTCTTTCAATAATCTCTTATAGTTTTCAGTGAATAGGTTCTTTACATCCTTTGTTAAGTTTATTTCTTGGTATTTAATTTATTTTATTATTGTTGCAAATGCAAATGACCATTGCAGGATGGTTGTAAATACACAGTATTACTTGATATAGGAGAGAACTATTTTTTAGTCTTGAAGGTCACTTTATTTCATTGTGATTAATGATTAATGTGCTAAGATATCCTTTCACATAAGATTAATTGATTGTTATCTTGGAATAGAATGCTTACACTGGGAGTTTTTCACCTATCAAATTGGCAAAGATCAAAAAGATTTCTCGCTATATTGAAGAAGGCAGAGGAAAACAGGAATCTTATACATTGCTGTGGTACTGAAAATTGAGACAGCTTTGATCACAGGCAGTATTTACCAAAATTATAAAATTATATACCCTTTGATCAAGCAGTTCCACCTCTTGAAATTTATTCTACAGACATGCACATGCCATTAGTTACTTGAACACTGAAACAAATAATCAGAAATACCTAAATATATGATATACTATGGATTGTCATCATACTCATTGACAAAACACAAAATGAAACAAGCTATTGTACTGAGAGCAAAAGTTTTTGAAGATTTTTTAAGTGAAAAACCACAATGCAGAACTATGTATGTAGTATCAGTTGTGTAAAAAGAAACAGGTTGGATAGGTGAGGAAGAAACATATAGTTCGAATATATATATATATATATATATATATATATATATATATATATATATATATTAGCTTGAATATATACAAAATATCTGTGGAGAACTTTGGTAACTTACAGCGTGGTTGAGGTGGATAAGCTGGGTGTAAAGGGTGAGAAGATATTTTTCACTCTATGCCCTTAAATACCATATTATTATATTATTTATTTAAAATATAGACTAAAAATATTCTAAAGTGAAAACAATACCAAATACTGTTCGGAAAACAGTGTGCAGGCATTGTTTTGAAATGATTGAGATATAATAGTGGGTATTTTGGCTCCATGATTTTCAGAGTTTCTGAATTTACAAGAACATTTTCTCTTTCAACATTCTTAATAATAAAATTATATTACAGCAGCAGATGACATTTAGTAGATTCACTTTAGCCAGTTATATCAGCATAAACATGCATACGTTTTTTAGTGAGTTGACTTTTTAAAAAATTGTATTTTGAGGTGGTCATAGATTTGCATGAAGGTGTTAGACAAAATACAGAGTTCTTGTGTGCCCTTGAGGCAGTTTCCCTTAAAAGTAACATCTTATAAAGTTATATTACAGCATCATAGTTAGAATATTGACATTGATAGAGTCAAGTTACAGAACAGTTCAATCACTATAAGGATCCCTGTGTTGCCCTTTTACAACCACAGGCACTTTACTCCTGCCCCCAACTCCCCATTAACCCCAGCTAACCACTAATCTATTCTTCATGTTTATTATTTTGTCATTTCAGGAATGTTACCTAAATGGAATCATACAATATGCAAGCTTTTGGAATTGGCTTTTTCCACTCAGCATAATTGTCTGTAGATTCATCCAAGTTGTGTGTATCAGTAATTGGTTTGTTTTAAATTCTGAGTGGTACTCGACGGTATGGATTTACTAGAGTTTGTTTCAGCATTCACCCATTGAATGACATCTGGGTTTCCAGTTTAGGGTTATCATGAGTAAAACTGCTTTGGACACGTGTTTACAGATTTTATGGAACATAAGTTTTCATTTTTCCAGGATAAATGCCCAGGAGTGTAATTGCTGGGTTAGATGGTAGTGGCGTGTTTAGTTTTCTACAGAGCTGTATCGTTTTACGTTCTCACCAGTAACGTATGAATGATCCAGCTTCTGGGTATTCTTGACAGATTTGATTGTCACTATATTTTAGTCATTCTGATAAGCATGTAGTGGCATCTCACTGTAGTTTTAATTAACATTTCCCCAATGTCTAATAATGTTCAACCTCGTTTCATATGCTCATTTGCCATCCACACATCATATTCATTGAAATGTCTCTTTATGTCCTTTGCCCATTTTCTAAATTATTTTTAATTACTAAGTTTTATGAGTTCTTTATAGATCCTTAATATGGGTTCTTTCTCAGATGTGTAGTCTGCAAATATTTTTTCCCAGTTTTTAGCTTATTTTTTCATCCTCTTTAGTAGGTTCTCACACAGACAAGAAGCTTTTTAAGTTTCAAAGTTTAGTTTACCAATTTTTGCTTTGATGGATTCTGCTTTTGGTGTCATGTCTAAGAATTCTTTGCTTAGCTCAAAATATCAAAGATTTTCTCTAATGATTTGTTTTTAAAAGTTTTATAGTTTTATATTTTACATTTAAGTCCATGATCCATTTTGAGTTAAATTTGTGTAAGCTGTGTGGTTTAGATCAAGTTTATATTTTTCCCTAGGAATGTTCAGTTCCAGAACTATTTGTGAAAAGGGATATACTTTCTCCGTTGAAATTGCTTTTGCACCTTTGTCAAAAACCAGATGAGCATATCTGTGTGGGTCTATTTATGGGTTACCTTTTTTGTTCCATTGATCTATGTGTTTATCCTGCCAACCTCACACAGTCTTCATTATTATAACTATAAAATAAGTCTTGAAATCAGGTAGAGTAATTATTCCTACTTCATTCTTCCATTTCAAAGTGTTGTAGTTATTTTAGTTTTTTGCTTCTTTGTATAAATTTTAGAATAATGTTTTCTATATCTAAAAATAATTGCTGGGAT
This sequence comes from Rhinolophus sinicus, assembly GCF_036562045.2. Taxonomy (NCBI): domain Eukaryota; kingdom Metazoa; phylum Chordata; class Mammalia; order Chiroptera; family Rhinolophidae; genus Rhinolophus; species Rhinolophus sinicus. The sequence continues at coordinate 123,266,453 of NC_133752.1, forward strand.
TTTGTAGGAATTGCATTAACCCTGTATATCAATTTAAGAAGAGTTTGACATATTTATTATGTTGAATCTTCCAATCCATGAACATAGTATGTCTGTTCGTATGTTTAGGTCTTGAATTCTTTCATCAATACTTTGTACTTTTCAGTACATAAAAGTACTGTCTGTGTTTTGTAAATTCCTTGGGATTTTCAATGTAGACAATCAGAATGTCTGCAAATATGGAAATGTTTCTTTCTTCCAATCTGTATACCTTATATTTCCTTTTCTTGCATTATTGCACTGGCTAGAATTTCCAGTAGTATGGCAAACAAAAGTTAAAGAGTGAACATTCTTATCTTGTTCTTGATCTTAAGGGAAAAGTATTCAGTCTTTCATTAGTAAGTGTAATGTGAACTGTACATTTTTTGCAGACAATCTTTATCAAGCTGAGAATGTTTCCTTCTACTCTTAGTTGGGCTTTATTTATTTATTTTATGACAGTTTTTAATCATGAATGGATATTGAATTTTGCAAAATGTATTTTCTGCATCAATTGATCATATGATTTTTTTTCCCTTTAGCTTGCTATTATGGTCTACTACATTATTGACTTTTGACTATTGACTCACCTTGTAAACCTAGAATAAACCCCACTTGGTCAAAATATATAATTCTTATTATATGTGTCTGAATTCTTTTTTTTTGGTTTTGTTTTGTTGTGGTTTTTTTTTTTTAATATCATGCTGAGGAATTGTGTGTCTATATTCATGAAGGATATAGATCTATAATGTCCTATAATGTCTTTTTTTTTTTTTTCTGGTACTGTTTTTGTATGGTTTTGGTGTCAGAGTGATACCAGTTTCATCAAATTAATTGTGAAATGTTATATCATCATGTATTGTCTAAAAGAGATTTGCAGAGTTGGTGTTAATTCTTTAAATGTTAGGTAGGATTATTCAGTGAAACCATCTAGGACTAGGGATATCTTTTATTTAAAAATAATGCATTCATGTTATTTGGGGAAAAAGCCTATGCAAACATAATCTTCAGATGAAGAGATTATCCTGGAATGTCCAGATGAGTCCTACATGCCATCACACATGTTCTTATTTGAAAGAGGCTGAGGGAGATTAGATACACACAGAAGAGGAGGAGATAATATAAACATGGCGGTAGAGATTGGAGTGGCTACAAGTGAAGGAATGCTGGCAGACCTTAGAAGCTAGAAGAGGCAAGGAACAGACTCTCCTCTAGAGCCTCCTGAGGAAATATGGGCCTGCCAACAGCTGAATTTTGGTTCACTGAAACTGATTTTGGATCTCTGGCTTTCAGAGCTTTAAAAAAATAAATTTCTGTTTTTCGAAGTTACTAAATTAGTAATTTGCTACAGCCTAAGGAAATGAATACTGTGCCTAAATCAGAGGTATTTTCAATATGTTAATAAAATTTTAAGTGTTTAAAAGACTTTTAGTTAAATAAGATTTAAAATCTGTCATAGAAGTTCATAGAAGTCAACAAAAAATATATTTCAATTTATGGAGGTTACTTTTTAATTATAATTAATTTTGAAATAATTGCAAGCTCACAGGAAGGTGCAGAGGGAGGTCCTATGCACCTTTCACCTGGCTTTCCCTATTTTACAGTCTTGTGTAAAAGTAATATGGTACAATATAAAAACCAGGCTATTGATATTGGTGTAATCCAGGGAGCTATTTCAGATTTTGCAGTCATTTTCTCTGGCTGTGCGTGTGTACATGTGCATAGTTCTTTGCAATAATATCAAATGTGTAAATTCATGTAACCCTTACTACAATGAAGATACTAAATTATACCATTTCAAAAGATTACTCTTTTATAGCATACCCATCTGCCCTTCCCTACCCTAACTCCCAGAAACCATTGTTCTGTGGTTCATCTCTATCATTATGTTATTTCAAAAATGTTATATAAATGGGATCATGAAATATGTATCCTTTTGGAATTGTTCCCCCCCCGCCCCCATTCCACATCATTTCCTTGAGATTCATCCAAGTTGTTGCATGTATCAAAAGTTTTTTCCTCTTTATTGCTGACATTACATTACATGGATGTACCACAGTTTGTGTAACCATTGACTCATCGAAGCACACTTGTGTAGTTTCCAGTTTGGGGCTATTATAAATAAAGCTGATGTGAAATTTATGTACAAGTTTCTGCTTGAAAATATGTTTTTATTTCTTTGGGATATATACCTAACAGTACAAATTGATGCTCACTATGGTAACTATTATTAGGGTGAAAAGAACTGTCAACTATTTTTTAGAGTGGCCGTACTATCTTATGTTTCTATTAGCAATACATGATTGATCTAGTTTCTTTGCATCCACATCAACACTTGGTATTATTAGTTTTATAAAATTTTAGCCCTATGGATAAATGTGTTCACTTTGAGGGCAAACCAGTTTTATGAGTGTAAGTTGTGACTTTGTATGGTCATTTATAAGAAGTTTCACTCAGATTGGCTGTGTGATTTTCATTATCTTTTTGCTTAATAGAAATACTTTATGAAAAGGGGATATAATTTGCAAAGGAAATGTTCAGGTTGTGTTGCATATTGTTGAAAATATTTTATATTGTTTGTCAAGATCGTTATTTCAGCATTATATCATATTTCTTTTTCCTTTTGCAATTATCCCATAACTATAAACTCCTCATCATGTGCCACTTTGAGGGAAGGGGGTTGTTATAATATGGTTTAGCATTTTGTTTTTATTCAGATAGGCTTTCCTTTTTAGCCTACATATTAGAATTAGAAAATATATTTCATTTAAATCCACAATGAATTTCAGATTCAATGTTCAGAATGAGAACACATTTAAAGAAAACTTTCTTCAGTATAATTTGAAATTGTCCAAGTCAGGAGATAATTTACTGTTTTTCTTTTGGTTCTTTATTGTAGAATGTAAAGCTTGTGGCAAATGCCAAAACTTATCTAGTGCAGGCATGTCTGTTTGAGTCATCTCTCATCTCTAAAATGCAAGTGCCTGCCTGCTGTTTTAGGTCTTTGCATATTTTCAATGGAAGTGTTAATTAAAATTAAGTATAACAGAATTTCAAAAGAGCTTGTAACAATAGTTTAGGAGCTAAAAAGTTTTGAAAGTCATAGAAACAATTGCATAATATTTTAAGTTAATTCTATAGTGAAAATATTAGCAAGGATAATCAAGACAAAAGCAAAGAAAACACCTATTACCAATGTCAGGAATGAAAAATGGAATATGACTATAAATCCTACAGATATTAAAACTGTGAAATATTATGAATCATTGTATACCAATAAGTTTGACAACTTAGATGAGATGGACAAATTCCTCAAAAAGCACAACTTACCCAAACTAACAGAACAAGAAAAATAAAATCTAAGTAGCTGTGTATCAATGAAATAAATTGAATTTTTAATTTAAAGTATTCCCTAAAAGAAAACTCCAGACCCTGATGGTTTTATCAGTGCTGCAAAACATTTATGAAGAAATAAAACTAATCCTACATATATTTGCTCAGAAAATAAAGGAAAAACCTCTTTAAAACCTTTTTTATGTGCACCAAAACCAGAGAAGCAAAATACAAAAAAAAAAAAAAAAATTGCATACCTATGTTCCCCTGAATGTAGTTGAAAAATCCTTACCAAAATATTAGCAAATCAATTCCAGTGATATATTTAAAAAGGCAATACCTCATGACCAAGTGAGGTTTATCCCATAATGAAAGATTGGTTTAAGATACCAAGCTAATCAATGTGATACTCTATATGAACAGATTAAGAAGTTATATGATTTATCTTAATAAAGGGAAAAAATTAATTATGTGTCTAAATTCAACATTCATGATTCAAAAAAACCCCAAAAACAAAACTCAGTGAACTAGGAATTAAAAGAAACTTGTTTAAACTGAGAAAAAGTATCTATGAAAGAATCCATACTTGATATTATACTTACCAGTAAAATATTGAGTACTTTATTGAGTACTTTCTTAATAACATTGGGGCATAGATGAAGATGTCTGCTCTTAACACTCCTGTTCAAAATTTTAGTGGATGTCCTAGCCAGTACAATAAGTCAAGAAAAATACGTTTAAGGTAAATAATTAGAAAAAGCTACACTACATTTATTTACTGAAGACATACTATGTATATAAAAGTCCTAAGGGATCTTTAAAAAAAATCGACAACTTGATTTAGCATTGTTGCAGGACAGAAAGCTTGTAGTAAAAAATATTTTTTTTCTAGAGAGAAACTGAAGAGATGAATAAACGGAAATATATACAACGTTCATAGATTGGAAAACTCAATTTTTTAAGATGCCAGTATTCCCCAAATGGGTCTATAGAATCAATGTAATCTCACTCAAAATTCCAGCGGGCTCTTTTTCTAGGGGTAGAAATTTACAAGTTGATTTCAAAATTTATGTGGAAAAGCAAGGGATAAAAATCTTTAAAAGAAAAAAAATGGTTAGGTTTGAGAACTACTGAGTTAGACATTTGTTATGTTGATTTAAAATGATTTTGAACCCAGTTTTAAATGCCTTAAATAGATTTTTACTGAAAAATTACACATGAAGATAATTGAAGCAATACAAAAATGGAAGAATGAGAAAAATGTAAATATAAGTCCAAATTTAAATAATTTTATATTCTAATCATTTTTTATGCATGTAAGTTCTTACATACAGTAGAAGAATGGAAAGATGCCTTGTTTTTAATTTTTAATATGTGTATTATTTAGAGCTCTTCACTGGCAAGAAATTGATGCTCCCTAAGAAGCAACTATATATATATATATATATATATATATATATATATATATATATATGATATACGAGGTGTGACCAAACAATACAGTGAATGTTTAAATTTTAAAAATTATAACAGTGAAAGACGCATTGCCATCAATGCTTCTCAAAATACTCCCCCTCACTTAGAACACACTTATCGCATCCTTCTTGCCACTTTCTGAAGCAGTTCTGGAAGTCCTCTTTTGAAAGTGTCTTTAGTTGTGCTGTCATGACTGCTTTGATGTCCTGAATCTAAATTTAATCATTCACTGTATTTTTGGATCACAGCTCATATATATATATACAGAGGGGGCCAAAAAAAGATACATATACACATTTTAAGAAAGGAAAAAAAAAGTATCAAAATTATGCTGATGGTAACCACTTTGAGCAACTGTTGTAATTTCAGAAGTCAAACATGACTTGTATTTATCTTTTTGTATCGGTATATATTGAGTATTACAATTTTAATACAGTTTTTTCCTTAATTAAAATGTGTATACATTTTCTTTCTTTTTTTTTCTTCTTCACCCTCTGTATATACAGGGTGGCAGGAACTCAAAGAAACAATGTGCTTGGAAATTAGATGGAAAAGGGCAAGAATGAAAACTAGGAACCAGGATCCCTAGTGGTAGTAGTTACAGCCTGGGCATAAAGCCTTTGGAATTGAATGGCATGCCGACTCTTATGTTTCTCTCCTCAAGATTACTTAGGGAGGGAAAATGTAACTGGACAAACGTGGAAGATAATTTTCAAAGGTTTTGGTAATTTTATCTTCCCTCTACTCATACTCTTTGCAATCTGACTTTGTTGCTTCTTCCATTAAGGAGTTTATCCACTCTTGAATCAATCTGGATTAGCTGTGTAAATTGCTTTGGCCAGTGATAACATTAGCAAATGTGACTCAAACAGAGGCTTTACTAGCACTTGCGTGCTGGGCTTACTTCTTGTGGCTAGAGTTGGAACTCTAAGCTTACAATGTGAACAAGTTGGAGCTAGCATTGGAGAGACTACATGTAGGAGATCCAAAGTGTTCTGACAGATGGAAAGCCTGCCTCCTGCCTGAATGTGAGTGAGACCATCTTACCATCTTAGAATATCTTCTTCCCTCATTTGAATTGACAAATGACCACAGTGCTGAATTGACAAAACAACTGATCATCTAAGCTTAGCTTACATTGCCTAGCACACAGCATCATGAGCATATCAATTTTCTATTTAAGTCCCTAAGTTTTGAGGTGATTTGTTATATAGCAATAGAAAACTTGTATTAAAAAAAGTGGTGTTAGAACAACTGTTAATAAAACATATAGCACTGGCTCTGAATTTGCATTATCCATAATTGAGTAATATGCAGCAAACTAGTTGTAATATAATACAACCATAAGAGAGATGATAATCTTAGTAATAAAAGAAAACATACTGAGTCCAAATACTGTATTATTCAAATACTGTATTATTAGATATGCATATTATTTTCCTTATTTTATAAATGAAGAATCTGAAGCATAGGTAAGTAACTTAGCCAAAGTCATTTAACCGTAAGTGATAGAGCTAGGATTTGAACTCAGTATGTCTCTACAACCTAGATATAAATGTTTGGCACCATTAAATGTCTCTTCACAGCAAGAAATGTTAATTCCTACAAGATCCCATTAAAATTAAATAAGAAGGATTATATGAAAATATGTAGAGGTTGAGGTCATTATTCTGTTTTGGACTATGAGTTTCATATTTAGATAGTATCCTAAATTTTTTCCTACTATGAAAGAAGAGGATATTCTCATGCTTTTGTTTTTTTCTATCTCCTCCCATATTAATTTCTGATTTTATTAGTTATATTATTTTTAATTTCAATTTATATATTTTCCCCTTGGTAAAATTTCTACAGATTTTTTTAGTTTTTAAAACTTTAACACTGTACAAGTTTTGTTTTTATTTTTTAACAATTTTTATGTTTTTCAATTACAGTTAACATACAATATGTTAGTTTCAGGTGTACAACATAGTGATTAGACATTTATATTATTCATACAGATTTTAAACCTTATTTTCATGTTTAAATTAATGTTCACTTCGATTCTCTAACATGGCTTCTCTGTTGCTGAGATCGTTATTTGGTTTTCTCTCTTGGTTGGCTAAATTTTGTGATCATGTAGCCCCTCCCTCTCCCTTCCCAGTAAGGTCCATCAGATCTCTTATGAATAAAAATATTTGCCTGTGGCCTTTGTAGTTGGAATAGAAAGTAAGTGACTATAAAAATTGGAGATGAAGGATTTTTTTTCTCTGTTTTAATGGAGGTTATTGGATATCCTGAGAAGTCTTTTTGTTTCCCCTTTTCTACTTCTGCTTGAAATCCCTAGAAATCTTTATCCCAGTAATTTCTCAGTTTTGACCCTTCTGTATTATTATTATTATTATTATTATTATTATTATTATTTGAACATACAAGTCTAAGCAAAACCTATGTTATTTTGTCTTTTAGTATGTTGTGTTTTATTAATTCTATTCTCTTGCCTGAGTACCCAATTTTAAGTTTGTCGGATCAACTTTAATTTAAATATCCACTTAGCTTTTCTCTAAATTACCTAAAAAATGTGTCCCTTTTATTCTTTTTGAGAAGTTTCCTTCAGCCTGTCCTCCATGTCTCTGGATGTGGTTGCAATAGCATTTATTCTAGTTCTATTTGTTTCTATTATGCCTTTTGTTCCTGTAATGGATTTACCCATTGCTTACCTGTATTCAATATTTATCCACCTAACTTTTTTAAAATTCCTGTTACTCTTTTATATGTTTTCCTTGAACTTTTCTCCTTTTTCTTAAGGGCAGCTTTTTTTTATCTTTTATTAGTTGAATGTTTGAGGGTTTTTTGTTTGTTTGTTTTGTTTTGTTTTGTTTTGTAAGTAATCTCTCAGAAACTTCATAGCACTCTCTTTCCTGAGACATAGTCTACATTTGTATGCTGCATATGTTTCTTCCCCTTTCAACTACTACCCCTCCCTCTATGTTTCTTTGTAAAACTCTTTTATTCTTAGTAATTACTCATCTTTGAAGGAGAGTTCTATCTTGGAATACTATTTGATAATGAAATAAGTGTCATTAATGTTTGTATCCCTTAACGTCTCATCACAATTAATATCACATTAGTGAATGGGTAGATACATGAAAGGAGATTCTCCATAAGACAAATTTGCAGGAATGTCATGCAACTGTGTATGCAATTCTATAAGTAATAAAATGAGTGTTGTACTTTAGTCAGAGAGGGAAAAAGGAAGAATTAAGAAAAAAATCACAAATTTTTATTATTAATGAACAGAGCTTATATTATGCATTGGAGTATGTCGGAGCTCGAAGTGGAGTTTTGCAAGAAGGAATTAGCTAAAAGAAAATGTTTGTGAAACTCGTGTACTGTACAATTCTTGTGGAAATAATTAAGCTTTGAAAGGCCAATGATCATATGGTTTATACTCTGTAGAAAGAGGTTCCATCATAAAAATTAATAAGACAGGGTCTTCAGTATTTTTTAATACTTTTCCTCATTAAATATTATTGTTTTTCAACTTAAAATTTTACAGATACTTACAGAATATTGGACATACAGATTCAAGATCCATGACATTATCACCTTGAAGCAAGGATTTATTTGATAGCCTCCTCCATCTTTTCTTCGTATCAACTAAAATAGTTTTAAAAAGAATTAACAAATTTTCCATAAGGGAATTTTAAAAATTAGTACTACGCATACTTTCCAATGCCTAAGAATAGCAAGGTGGTAAAAAGAGAACTAGATGACGAGGTTATTGAATCTGTCAAAGACCTTCTTTCCAATGAAGACTCAGCCGATGATGCTTTTAAGAAAAGTGAACTAATTGTTGATGTCCAAGATGAGAAAGATACAGATGCTGAAGAAGGATCTGAAGTTGAAGACGAAAGACCAGCTTGGAGCAGTAAGCTACAATACATCCTGGCCCAAGTTGGATTTTCTGTAGGTTTAGGGAATGTGTGGCGATTCCCATACCTATGTCAGAAGAATGGGGGTGGTAAGTTTTTTTGTCTTTTCATTTTTAAGTGATATATTGCTGAGTACATTGCAATTGATTATCTCAAATAGCTGCTTTTATTGCTGGGTCTCATTATTTTACAAATTATGAATTCCATTATAAAGCTAGGGAGACACCTTTGTTGAAAGTGAGTTCAGACCTGTTTTCAGAGTAGGTTTGCATAGGAGCAGATGGCTTGCTATGAATACTCAGAATTGTTTTAAGGGTAATAAATTCTCAAATTCTTTCTGTGGATGCTCTTAAATATCTCTAAATTACTGACTTTTCTAACATATGTTGCATCCCTTGTGACTGTCAGTTATTTTCTGGAGAAAAACCTAAAGTTTCTGGTATGAGACAAATTTGATGAAGGAAGACAGATAATTTTCTCTCTATGACTTAGTAACTCTGAATTTTAAGTTGTTTCATTCTTCAAAAAAGCAAAAATTACATATAATTTAGAATGATTATAGTCTTCAAATGCTGACCAGAACTTTGTAGATTCCAGTAGAAAGGATTTAACTGGATAATTAATATAGTGCCAGACATTCTTCATCTTTAGATATCACATGTATTTGGTTTCCAATTCTGTAGTATTTTGGGGCACTGTTTGGTTTCAAAGAAAACTTTAAAGAAATTAACATCCTTAGTTTTAAACAAAAATATCTGTATCAACATAATATTCTAGTTTTTTTGTATTTATGCTATGATTACCTAGGGTTATTTAGTAGACATTGTCTTAAAAATCAAGGGAAAGAAAAACAAAAATTTATTGATTATCATGTAAAACATAAGCTCTATAGTATTCTGCAGTCAAATTGAATGTTAAGCTAACTAACATTTGTGTTGAAACTTTATTATTTATATACATGGAAGCTGTTAAAATGAATGTAATAAAAAACTAAATATACACCTCATTTCAGTACACAAAGGATAAAAAGAATATATTGGTATTTGATTCTAGTTTGTGATAGTTTTGTTGACTGGACAAAAACAAGGTTTTATTTTGATGTAGTTGTACCTTACAAATGAAATTAAATAATGTAACCATACATATATTAAATTTCTTCTTATAGCCTCTAAAAAATAAGCTAAGGTATTACAGTGATAAAATATGTTTGAGATCTTGCTTAATTAATTCAACCAGGCAAAATAAATAACAGGTTTGGGAAAAGTAACCTGTTTGATAAATCTTCCTGAGAGGTAAGAATCAATTCATGTCAGTGATGTACTATATATATAACTCTACTGACATTGTAAGCTCTTAGCTAGTCGGTAACATCACATATGAATTATTTATCAAATCAGCAATATGCATCTATGTAATACTCTGCGTTTTGTTTCTCACAAATTATCATATTTGCCACGACTGACAAAGGACGAATTCTGATTTTCAGACCTGTCATCTTATGAGCCTTACTGGACATACTGTTAGGGAAAAAGGCAGTCTTTGCTGAAAAGTCAGGTTGCCTTCCATTTAATACGATTTTTGTCTTGATGGAGAGCACTAAAGGATTTCATATTTAGTAATTATTTATTAGTAAAGATGCTCCTCTTTCTAATTTTCATATGTAAAAGGAGTCAAAGTGCCCTTCCTAGTATTGTTTCCTCTCTTCTAATCACAAGTACTAGAGTGGGATATTATAAAATACCAATGGATTTTATCATTCCAAGATGGTTATTAGAGCACAAAAGGTTGTACTCAGCATTAAGTATAGCATCGAGCCTGCTGGATATTCAGTTAGTATCTTCTGGCAGTTTAGTCCAGCAACCTCAGGCTGCCTAAATATTACTTATTCATCAGTTGAGGCGCTTTATGAATAATAGAACTAAAAAGTAATAGACCCAACGTAAGTTGATTTGTCTGAAGATATTATACTTAAAGCACATGGTTAAGCTTAATAAGTGGTTTAATATAGAAATCACTAGCTTATGTTGTGAAGTCAGTTTGGCTATGAAGCCTGGCACTTTCCCACACGATCCATGATCCTTGCACAAGTTAGCTTACTTCTTCTGCCTTACTTCCCACACCTGTGAAATGAGGGTACTAATGGTATTTACCCCCATTGGATTATTGTATGGAATAAATAACTACAGCTTAACAAGCTTAGAAATGTGCCTGGCAAATTGTAAATGCTTAGTTATATTTTAGCTTTGATTATTTTTAATATGGAGGCAAAGGTTAGAGTAATTGAGTTAGAAGAAAAGGCTCAGTATCTAATAGTATGTCATGCACACATAACTGAGGAAAGATTCCCAATGAGTCCAGTCTCAGTTAATTCAATTAATCTCTTTCTCTCTCCCTCGCTTCCTTTCTCACCCAGAGATAAATAACATTATTTCAAAGATAAATAACTTGGAAAAAAATCATTAATATTTACCCCTCTTCAGCAGAATAACTACCAGAACAATTTGAATAGTTTCCAAAGTCTATTCAATACCACTAAACACTTTTTTTATTTTTAAATGGGAAAAATATAATAAATAGCCTCACTTAAAAAGGGAATTAGTAGCATCAATTGCATGACCCACTTGACAGTATCTGGTTAAGACAAAATTCCAGATAAGAAATTTGAATGTAGGAAGTCCATATTAGAGGTTATTTAATGAGTAATTTGTATATACATTCTCATGTAAAAATGAGTACAGCTTTCATATTTAACTTTATCAATTAATAGAGTTTAATATTAACATTGTAAAACTATTCAATACATTTTTAAATCACTATTCGTATGTCTTAATTTGAGATTTAACTGTAAAATAATATTTCTTTTAAGCATTAAAACTTTGCTACAAGGATAATAGCACATGTATTTTCCAATAGATATTAAATATATTAGTTTCTCAGTCAATTACACTACCCCTTTACAGAATTTTGCAAAACAAAATATTAATTCTTTTCTGAAGTGTACTTTTTATATGAAGAACATATGGGGGAAAAATAACATTTGTCTGTAGTAGAGGTTATTTTTCTTCTTTTTCTTTTTAAGTCTAGGCAGCCATTTCTTCTGTCCTGTTGTTATTTAAGGAAAAAAGTCAGTTTTAATACCATAAAATTTCATTTTTTCTAATTTATCAGATTTGGAATACATGATTTAGATGAATAAAATTTAATAAATGACTTCATAAACATGTGTGAATAAGATTTCCAGGAGTTTATGAAAGCTGCTTGAAAAAATATTTTCAAGGAATCAGTTATTTTTATGAAAAATGAAGTTGTTTATCCTTTCAATTCAATTAAATTAAAACTTCTCATTGATATCCTTATTTTATCATATTTTTTAAATCAAAATTTGTAGCAGTCAAATTCAGGTTTTAAATACTAGAAGTTTTAAAGTAATAAAATTGCATTTTGTTCAAAGTCCTATGTAACTGTACTATATAGAACTTCAAATATCATCTTTGAGATAATCAGAATTAGTGCATTCTTTACTGTGACTGTAGAAAATGTAATCTATTTTATTTGTCTTGTCTCTGTAGGTGCCTATCTTTTGCCATACTTAATACTGCTCCTGGTAATAGGTATTCCCATTTTTTTCCTGGAACTTTCTGTGGGCCAAAGAATTCGGCGAGGAAGCATTGGTGTATGGAATTACATAAGCCCTAAACTGGGTGGGATTGGATTTGCAAGTTGTATAGTAAGTTTCTTGGTATGGTATATACTATATAATTTGTACATAGTTTATAATTATATGGTTTGCATTTAAATAGAACTTTTGAGAGTGTAATTCTATTCTGCTCTTTAATCATGTTTAAAACAAAACAAAACAAAACATGGATCTTGCTTGCACTGATATACAAAACAAGCTGTAAATATTAATATAGTTCAATCTTGTTAATGCGTGTTCTTAAGATCTGTGAGAAACATCTTTTTAGAATATATCATGTGTTTCAATGAAAATAAAATGAGGATTTTTAAAATGTTGAATGGGGTCTTAAACATATCATCTCATTGTTTCAGTGGAAGGGCATGCGAAGTGTAATGTAATCATATTTTCATTTTGCAGGTGTGCTTTTTTGTGGCTCTCTACTACAATGTCATCATTGGCTGGAGTTTGTTTTATTTTTCTCAGTCTTTTCAACAACCTCTACCTTGGGATCAGTGTCCGTTGGTGAAAAATGCTTCACACAATTGTAAGACATGGACAAATGTAGTGTTTTTATATTTAAAAATCCTAAATTAGTAAAGGCATGAGCTTTCAAGATTTTTGTAAAATAATGTGGAAAAATATTTCAAAATTATTATTACAATCTTTTTTCACTTTTAGGATTGGCATATTCAGAAGCATAGATCGTTGGCACCCACTAATTTTATTAGCTCTTCACACATTATTTTTTTAATTTAAGTATAGTTGATATACAATATTATATTAATTATCTTAATATAATATTACATTAATATTATATTAATTATATTAGTTTCAGGTGTATAATATTTTGATTTTTATGCCTTACAATGTGATCACCTTACTAATTCTAGTAATCATCTGTCACCTTGCAAACTTGTCACAATATTATTGACTACATTCCCCTTCCCAATTTATTTTATTGTGTGCATGACATTAGGGTGAAATATTATAAGCCTTCAATTGTTAATTTTGACAGTCTTTTATTTTGTATACCTTTCTTGATGCCTTCCATTTTCATTAAAATAAAACAAGACAAAAAGAAGAATTTGGATTGAAGTAATTTAATTGTTTTTATGTCTTTGGTCTGTTGTTTCATAGTTTTCCAATCATTTATTGTTATATCCTAGAATAGAAATAAAGAACAATTCCCTATAGCAGTGATGTCTGGTAAATACAGAATGAAACTCACATATGTAGTCTAAAATTTTCTAGTAGCCACAGTTTAAAAAAGTAAAAGGAAACAGGTGAAATATTTTATTTAACCAATATATTCAAAATATTAACATTTCAACATACAATTAATGTAAAAGTTATTAACGTAATAATTTGCATTATTTTTCTCATACTAAATCTCCAAAATCCCCTTTGTATTTTATATTTACAGCACATGTAATTTTGGACTAGCTCCATTCTAAAAGTCGCATATGGCCAGTTGCTCTGTCTCAAGAAGATAATTCTGGGGATGAAAGGGACATACATTTGATATGTTTTAACTATTTTGATCTAAAGCTCACATATTCCTATTTAGAAATGTGTAATAAGAAATATCAAATAGGATACATATCTGTTGATATTTCACATTTTTGTAGTTGAGTTTTTATTGTGAATTTCAATGCTTCTACAAAATTGTAATACTTTTCTAGGAAATGTTAAGAATTGATTTACAGACTTACTGGAATAAAAAATTATCTCATTACTCTTTATAGTCTGAAATGATTGTGTCACTTTCCTTTCTACAGTTGTAGAGCCAGAATGTGAAAAAAGTTCTGCCACCACCTATTACTGGTACAGAGAAGCACTGAATATTTCCAGTTCCATTTCCGAAAGTGGGGGCTTAAACTGGAAGATGACCATCTGCTTGCTGGCTGCCTGGGTCATGGTTTGCTTGGCTATGATCAAAGGCATTCAGTCTTCTGGAAAAGTTAGTATGTTAGAGCCTCTCTTGATTCTGCTAATCACCATTCCTGGGTACTGTGACCCCCTCAAACTCTGCTATAAATCTCTGTGGGCAAATTGCCAGTAGCACTTCATTCTGGGTAGTTAAAGATTGGTGAGAAGGGGTGTTTTTTTTTGTTTTTTGTTTAAATGTGTTTAAATTAAGGAAAGGACATAAATAAAGATATATGTTTTATAGTGAAGTCTAAAGCTATTTATAGTTTTTTCTTATTTCATCAAGATCTTTGAAATTTTTTATTGATACCTAAAAAAAATCATTTTTTTCTCTTTTTTTTTTTTTTTTTTGCTATTTATTCAGTTGACTCTAATGTTTTAGTTCCATTAACAATTAGTTCCAATCATGGAAATTGGGTAAAGTGGTAGAATGAAGAATTTGTTCCTTTTATTTGTCTTATATCATTTATTTTTCTCTATTATAGGTGTTCTAAGGAATAATTGCATAAAACTCTTTAATATAGTCTCTAGTGTGAAGTGTTTCTTAAAGATCTGAACATCATTAGGTAGTTATAATCTCAACAGGGTACTCATAGTAACATAAAAAGACTAAAGAACATGTCTGCCAGGATAAATGGAAAATTTAAAAGGCTGTGATTGAAAAAAACATTAAGTAAATTCTAGAAACCTTGATATATACATACATATATATATATATTTATATATTAAGAATACATTAGGAAAGTAATTGCTAGTCAGTCTTTTGCTTTCATATTGTATTTTTCATCATCACTATCATTGTTTTAATGTTTTCTATCTCTTTGGGCTGGACCATAGCCAGCATTTATTATTGGTTCTTTGCTCTGCTCTTTAACACTCTATCTCTATAATGTTTTTCTTTCCAAAGCATAGATCTGATTATATATCTTTCCAGGACAATATATTACCATTTGCCATCATATACTAGTAGAAGTAGGAGTAGTAGTCATATAGTAATAATGATGGTAAAGGAGATTCTGACAAGGATCAGAGCAAGAACAATAACAGAAGCCAATATTTATTATTAGGTTGGTGCAAAGTTTATTATTCGGTTTCTGCAATTATTTTTAACCTTTTAAACGGCAATTACTTTTGCACCAACTTAATACATATTTATTTTTCTCCAGGCACTGTGATACATACTTTATATACTTTATCCCATTTAATTCTAAAGAAAACTCTAAGAAGTAATGACTACTTTTAGGCCTGTTTTACAGATACAAAACAGTTTTGAGAAGTTGGGTTACTTGCCCAAAGTGTTATGGCTAGTGGTTGCCCATACCTGGAGTCAAACCCAGCTCTGTCTAAATCTAAAGCCCATGTTATTTCACTGCAACACTATAATGTTTCCCACTGTCATATTTTTTCTCCCCAAATAGTTAACTTTTTTAAATCAGAAGTTTAATTCACCTCTGCTTCCTGTTATTTCATATTTTGTTTAAAATGTTGGATGATTTTTTAACTTGTAAATCACAGCTAATTTTACATTTACGTTTTTGCTGGAACTTCTACACCATTTTTCCTTTGAAGAAATGAATATGGTAGATAACGCATCTGAATATCTTTCAATCTTTCTGAATGACAATGTTTTGTGTGATTAAATAAGTTCAATGAATTGGTTCAGTTGGGTGTCTTCTACTATGTCAGAGACACATTACAGTCAGGTTATAAACAAAGTAATAGATTCTTAAGTTACATCTAAACACCTTTACATGCTTCCTAACATAACATCATTTGATATAAAGAGAACCAAATGTGGTCAGCCAGAGAAGTCCAGAAATCCTTGTGTTTGAGTCTTACTGCCATATTTTGTTTCTTCTCAGTCTGTGTGTCTTATCATTTAAAGAAATACTCGTCCTTTTCTTACCACAGAATTTTGGGGTTGGTTGTTTTTCTTATTTCATGTAATATAACTATCTAGAAAAAAATAATACAAGCTATATACTACATATAATTTATTCAATGAGAAGGCTTTAATGGCTTTTGGGCAGGATTTGACAAAATAATGCAGTAGACACAGATAGGAAGAAAGTTGTAAGTAATATGATCAAAGATATGAAAGTATAAATTGTCATAATTCCTCAATCTGAAACAATGAGTTAAATATAAGGAAAAATTATTAGGAATAAATGTAATAATTTAGGATATTAGGAATAAATGTAAAAAATGTGTTTGCCTGCCAAACAATAATGCCCCCAAATAAATTATCACACAAGTACAATATAGAGAAATGTGATTTAAGGATAATATGGTTTAACAGTAGTATATGAAAAAAATGTTTAGAGGATTTAGAAGCTAAAAGAATATTAGTCAACTTGTGATATACTTGGCCACACACACACACCTTACACACACACACACACACACACACACACACACACACACACACACACACCTTACAATGCTAATCGGAAACTTTATGAATTAAAAAAGGAGTATGATAGTATCATTCTCCTCTGAGCCAGGTAGGCACACCTCAGTTGAACCATGCCTGTAATACTGAATTTTACTGAAATCTCTATTTCCTCCTTTATTGTGAAGAAGAGAAATTTCAGCCCTGTGATCATAATCTTCAAATAGTTGAATAAAAAGAATAAGGCTAGTGCTGTGGGGCTACAGAGAACAGAATGATGGTCAAATATTGGGGAGTATGGATAGTGGTTGGGTGGTGGTAAATCTTTTAAAAAAGGAAGACCTTTCAGGAATCAAGGCTGGTAACAGTGAGAGAGCTCAGCATTGTTGGAGGTTGTCAGACAGAGGTTGCATGTCCTTTTGTTACAGTCTCTATTAAGGGGATGCCTACCCCAGCATGAAGGATAGAAATGAAAAACTCTAAGTTTTCTTCTAATTCTAATTATTTTCCTATTAGTACTACTTTGCTATCCTTGCTACTACTGGGTTAAGTACTTTGTAAGTGTTAGCTTGTTTAATCTTTTTATCAGCCAGATGATTTGCATAGTTTTATCGTCATTTTACTGCAAAGTTAAGCTTAGGGAAAATAAATAATTGACCAGAATTATAAAACTGATAAATGGCAGAGCTAGAATTAGGCTATGATGTCCTCAAAGGGAATGATTTTTTCTGAAAGTATGTTTATGATAAGCATTTTAATATGTAAGGAAAACAACCCAACTAAATGATTTTATACTTTTATGTTCTTTGATAGTTGAATAGAATGAAAGTATTTTCATACAACATTTTGATTGATAAACTAATCCCTCTCACTGAATGTACTTGCTGTGAAAGGCATTTCGGTTATCAAGGCCCAGAGGGTCTCAAAATCAGCCAAAGAAACATATGTCATTGTTTCATTTCCCAATTACTAAAACTGTGTACTTCCTGAACAATGTAGTCATTCATCAATCATTTAATACATGTATATTGAGCACCTACCACGTGCCAGGAATTGATCTTGTTCTGGATATACACTGATGAATAAGGCAGACAAAATGCCTGTCCTCACGGAATGTCCATTCTAGTGGCAGGGACAGACAATAAACAATATTGTAAAATAATTTCAGGTAGCAATGGATAAAATAAAGTGCGATAAGGAGAAAGTATAACGTTTTAGGTATAGTCAGGTAGAATTTAACCTATTTTTAATAACAACATGCTACTATGGTGTAAGACTAGACTCCTGGGATTAAATGTAAAGAATTTGTGTTTAAAAATAATACGGACACCTCTATAAAGAGCTGACATAAGATATCATAAATCTCAGAATTTAATGATTATTATTTTTTGTTTGTTTTACCTGCTCACAGAATAAAATTATGATGTGACCTACTTAATACTACTTAAGTGTTTAACATTTTGAGTGTTATTTTTCCCCATGTTACATTGAATATAAAATTGTATTTTTCCTTTTTAGGAAGCTATGCTATAGCCTTATCATTGAATCCAGATCGGTGTCTTTAAGAACTCAAATACTTGTTAAATTAATAAATGGAAATTGAAATGAGTCTGATGATATGATTAGCATATAATTTTTAAAAGACTGCAGAATAAAGATGAACTTATTTTGGGGTGAATGTATGCGGAAAGGAAAACTTAACTTTCTCTAAATTCTGTCAATGTACAATATTTTTTAGTATCTCCTTTAGGTTAGAAACTGATAGACATGCAAAAATGAATAAGCCACAGTTTTGTGCTCATGGACCTCATATTTTAATGGGTGAGATAATTAGAGCAAAATAAGTGCAGTTATAGAGGCATATGAAAAGTGTGTTATAGCATAGAAGTAGCCACTGAAATTACCATGTATTTGGGGAAGTTTTCATAGAGGACGTAAATTTTAGGCTAGACTTTGTGTTTGTGGAGGAGTTCACCAGAAAGTTCAGAGAAAGAACACTGGATGCATGGAAAACAGCATGTACAAAGCCCAAAGATCGCTTAGCACCCCTCTGTGACTTTTATATACAACTTCTGGAGCGCTTGGGAAATGAAACTTGAAATGTAAGTTTACTACAGATATTAAAGGATATGTGGACATTGGTAAAATGACTGGCTGTTACCTAACAAACAGTGTGGAATATTTGAGCATTTTTAGCAGGATTTTTAGAGGATTTAAAGATCGACACCATCAGATCTTTAAATTAGAAAGATCATTCTGGTAGTAGTGTGGATGATGGATTTGAGGGATGAAGGGGAGAGCTGACAGGGAGAATCTAGAGGCAAGATGGCCAGGAAACTATTATAATAGTGAAAAGTGACATCACTGAGGATGGAAAAAAAGGGACAGATGTGAGATTTCTGTGGTAGAATCAATAGAATTGGTTGACCAGTTGGTTATGGGACCTAGGGAAGAAGAACATAGTAAAAGTGTGATTAGCCTGGACAAACAAAAGTACAGGACAAGTCATTTCTTCCCTTAGCCTCTAGTTTGAAGTTATATTAAAAGCGTGCTGAGTGTAAGTCATACTTATTGGAAAAATCATAATCAACCTATTCAGACTATTTTAGTGTATAGCCTTCATTTTCAGTTTTAAAGTAAGTGGAATCAATGGAAATTATATAAGTCACTTATAAGACAGCAAATTTGAGTTATTTTTTTTTAAATAGCTATTTTGCCAAAGTGAATCCTTGCTTCTGAATAGTGAATCTTGCCTCAAGATTTGTGAAGAATAATAAAAGGAATATCTTTAATTCAAGTTAGATAAGGGCTACTTAAGTAGATACATAGTAGACTAACAAATTTAAAGAATGCTGAAAGTAGATAAGAAGAATTAAAAAAAAGTACTCCATGTGAAGGCATTTTGATAAAAGAAAGGTAAGTGAATGGAAGTACTCAAGGAATTAAAACAATTTGAAATGATTGAAAATTCATGCTTTGCTATAACTAATTAAAATATAATTAATTAAAATATTGGTTTTAAGTAATTGATATTTTATTCATGATGTTTTTTTCTTAGGGTCTTCCACATGTGTTTATGATGATAAAGTGAATAGAACTGTAGAAGTGCAAGTTGTAATGTTGACTTATACATTGTTCATCTATAGTTATTATTGGATTCAATATATCTTACCTGCCGTAACCCATCCTCTGCTATGGCAGTTTTTACTTCATTCTTCACACCTTCCTTCCCTCTACAGATACATATCATATGCCTACAGTATGCCAGCAACTGTGTTACGTGATTGGGATATGGTAATGAACAGGAGAGAGGAGGCCCCTGCCCTCACAGAACTTACTATATTCCAATAGGGGAGTCTGGAGACTAATAAGGAAACACATAAAAAACAATTTTGACAGTACTAAGTGGTATCAAAAAAAAACAAAACAAGATATTATGGAGGGTTTGTGAGGCATTAGTGGGGGCCAGATGGGAAATACTGGGTGAAAAAAATCATAGCCTTATTTTTGTTGGTGTGGGAAGATTTGCTGCAGAAGGTAAAGATGAGATGTACATAAAGAGAAGAGAGTCATGTGCAAATGAGGGAGACAAGTGCAGACTGAGAGCATTGCTCTTCTCTGGCCTTGAAGCTAGAGAGTTTGGTCTACCAACAGCCAGCAAGGGCTTGCAGGGCTAGAGCTCAGCTGAGGGAAGAGTGGTGGGGAGGACAGGTGGGGCTCTGGAGTAAGGCTTTGCAGGTCAAAAAGAGCAACTGGCATTTTATTTCAACTAAGTTCATGATCCCTTGAGTGTTCTAATCAGGGAATGAGCTAACCCAAGTTATCTTTGGGTACCCTGGAAACCAGTTAGGAGAATACTATAAGTAGTGCAGGACTACTTCTGGACATTTGACTTTAGCCACTGGATGGATGGTGGGGCCATTTACCAAGATGGGTGGAGACAGCTTTAGGGCAAATTCAGAAGTTTCAGAAGACATGAAAAGTTTTAGAGATCTATTAGGCTTCCACATAGATGGCAAGGAAGCAGTAAATGTCTGTCTGGACAATTCTTTTTCTATAGTAAGTATTTGCTCAACCTCAGTGGTGAAACTACTGAAGCAGAAAGTTAAACCTTTATGTGGTTACTTGTTGAAGTTCTGTAAAAGACATAATAGGGACCACTCCCTACTCCAGAAGATTTATAGGATCGTAACAGAACTTAGGTTACTGGAAGAAAATATGTTTTGTTTTGTTTTTTTCTACCTAAAACTGTAAAATTAGGAATGTGTTAAGGAGTTAGTGCCCCTTCACTGTCTTAAATTTTGCTTTTTTTATGAACTAAAAGGAATCAACACGATTCAATTTACATCATACCCATGGATTATATTAAAGGAAATTAAATACGGAAGATTGTTTGTATTTTTGGGTATATCTCAAGATCTTAACTAAATCATATCAAATCAAGAATTATAAGCCATTCTAATAAGATGACTATACAAGTTATTAATAGTGTTGTTAATCATGTTATAAAAACAGTAAATGCCAAGTATGGGACAGAAGACATAGCCTTACCTGTACAAAAGAATATAGTAGCTGGTGCATCTCACCTATTTGTGTTCTTCTTTCTTTGCAGATCATGTATTTTAGTTCTCTGTTCCCCTATGTGGTACTTATATGCTTCCTAATCAGAGCACTCTTTTTAAGTGGTTCAATTGATGGCATCCGTCACATGTTTACCCCTAAGGTATGTACTGTATTTCTATTTAAGGCTTATGATCACATAAGCATTGTTTTGTTAAAATGTTCCCACAGTTCAAGGGATGATTTTTCTAATATGTGTACACTATACTTTTAAATTATAGCTTTTATGTTACCTGTCCTAGATAAAGAGATTTTATATATCTATAATTATATCCATCTATCTATCCCCAATTTTAAATGTCCCATTTTATTAGGTTGGTGCAAAAGTCATTGCACTTTAAGAGGTTAAAACAATTGCAAAAACCGCAATGACTTTTGCACCAACCTAATAGTTCTAGAGTAAGGCCATCACTATTTAAACTTTAAAAATCCCTCTTTTATATTAAATTAGTTTATAATTTTTGCAGTTAAATTTAGAACTTTTTAGTCTTTATTCTTGTTCCTCCTCTATTCCAGTGGTTCTAAACCTTTTGTGTCATAGACACTTTTGAGAAAAAACAAAGAACCAAAAAAACGATAATAGGATTTTGTTACCAGGAAAAAAAAAAAAAAGAACATATTAATTTGCTTAGCGTCTCAGGAGGTTGACAGATCACTTAAAATCCATGGACCCGGGTTAAAAACCCTATTCTACTCTAAATCCCACCTCAGAGAAAAATCAATGTTTTCTTGTTTTGTTTTGTTTTGAGATTTTGTACCTCCTAGAATATTTGCATGGTGAGTTTGGAAAGTTCCGTAACTTTAATAAATACATATACATTTCAGGAAATTCTCGTTAGGCTTCATAAAGGGCTCAGCACTTAAACTCTGTCATTCAACTTAGAGCTAAACTCAACACCGGGTACATTGAACCTGATTAATCAACCTTGTGGACTTGTTATACTGATTTGACAGGGGAAAAAAAAAAACAACACAAGTTTTAAGGGGTATATGTGTTTGGTTATTCACTGAAATGAAGTTACATCTCACTATCAGTCTGCTACCACTATCGTAGGCAGACACTGTGCTATAAAGATGCAATTTGAAAATTAGTTCAGAAATTGGAAGTTACCTGAAGAATGATTGTGCAGAAGACATTAGTGTCCCAAGAATTCTTTGTCACTCTGGGCAGCTGCCTTGATACTGTGTAAAAGAGACTGAGTTCTTTGGGCATCTGGTTCCTACTTGGTGTTCATTCTCTAGAGGCAAAAACATTGACATTGGTTTTCTGGAATAGTTCAAAAGTCCTGTTTAACATTTAGTGTTGCTGGAGCTCCTCAGTGAATAACTAGTTAAGATTCATAAATTTCAGCTGTATCATCATTTAGATCAGCTTCAAATAGCCACACTTAATGACCAAAATTATTTATATTTGTAATATTGAAAAAATATAGTTTTCTCAGTTTAAAACAACTAGCTTTGTTGTGGATTTCTGGCATATTACCTTTTCTAAGTTGGCAATTGCTTGAGACATAATTCTAAATATTTGATTTAAATAGATGTTTTAGAATTTAAACTCTTTGATATGATGCTTTTACATGACCCCCATATTTAAAACTGCAACATTATTAACATTTTAAATGAGGCCTAGGTATCTCTTTTAAAATATGGTTAATTCTTCAGTTCACTTTTCATTGACTGTTGATCAGATTCTGTATTAGGTCACGTAAGAAGTGATAATTAATATAATAACAATAAGAAGTTGCTAATTACTTTTAATTTACCTTTTTTATATAAGCAAAAAAGTGCCTAAACACATGAAATATTCCAAAAACTGAATGGAGATTTAGTTCCTGAGTTGAAAGTACAGCAATCTGAATAATGTCTTTAGTAAGTAGGTGCTTTCTGCCATCTAGTGGGTAAAGTAGAGATAGACAGTTGATTGTAGTTGAGTAGATCAGCATTTTAACCATAGAATAGTAAGGTAGCAATGGTGAACAGACGATATGCGTCTTAGTTAATTGTACAAAAATTATAAATATAATTATTATGTTTCATGAAAATATTGTAGACATTTCAATAATAATAACTAATATTAATTGAACATTAGATCCTAATATTTCAGAGCACATGAATTTTGTAATCTACTTGTGTTCATATTTCATCTCCACCCCAGAACAGTGTAACCTCAGGCAGGTTACTTAACCTTTCTAAGATTTAGATAATAGTAGCAATGGATCATTGTGAAGACTAAATGAGATAATCTATGTATAAAGGGCTTATCAGTGTGCCTGCCATTCTAGCCCGTATATATCAGCCGTTTTTGAGCCCTTAGAGAGTGGTAGGCAATGAGATAAATAGTACATCTTGTTACTCCCATCTTTCAGTTGAGGAAGCTGAAACTCAGAGAGAACTGGCCACTTAATTTAGGTTGCACTATTTTTAGATTATTATGTGCCAGAATCAGGATCTGAAACTGTCTGTGGAACTCATGTTCTTACCTATATGTTTGACATTGCTCCCAGTAAAGGCTATTTCAACACAATGGTGGTAAAAAAAAAAAAAAAAAAAAAAAAAAAAAAAAAAAGTAAAATACCAATTTAAACACTACTGTTACTGAAATCAAACTTACCTGTTTCTTGTGGTCTATGTTGGATATGGCTAATATGAACTGTTCCATTTAAAAGGTTCGATCATTTTCTAAGAAGTAAAGCAGTATTACTTGAAATACATGTTCAGCACAGATTCAGAACTTTAGAAATTTGGATCTGAAAAGGTCTTGGAGATGATATAGTTGCATTTTCTCCAATTTTCAAAGGAAGGCTTTCAGGAAAGCCTTTTTTGAATGAATGGATAATATATATGTGAATATGCAATGCACAAATAGTTCAACTCTTCCAGGCTTGTAATTACTATCTGCTTTGACTATTAGACTTCCACCAAAAAATACAAAACTTAGGGTATTAGTTAAGTAATTATTTAACTTTTATTGATAATAGATATATTTTGCTTGGGAAAGAAAACAAAGACACACATAGGAAATAACTGAAGATAGTTCATTTCTCTTTTAAATTGTCCTTTGATGATTTGTCTTAAAGATAGTGAAACATTCCCATATAAGTAGAAAATCTCCATGTAAATAAAATGTCCATCTAAAGGCTTGATAGTCTGTAGTCTACAGTATTCTTATTCATATTCTTTGTTTCATTTTTAAATGAAAACATTATTTCTACTTAACAGATTATCTCCCCAATTTCAATAAACTTTGGGTGCATAAGTATTATGATATATTTAAACAATACAAGTAATTCCATGTAGATTAGTCTGACATATTATTTTGCTGCTGACTTCTATCATGTTTCCTTTTAAACAGCTGGAAATCATGCTGGAGCCCAAGGTCTGGAGAGAAGCTGCTACTCAGGTGTTCTTTGCCTTAGGTCTGGGATTTGGTGGCGTCATTGCCTTTTCAAGCTACAACAAGAGAGACAACAACTGCCACTTTGATGCTGTCTTGGTGTCCTTCATCAATTTTTTTACCTCTGTCCTGGCAACATTGGTGGTGTTTGCAGTTCTGGGCTTCAAAGCAAATGTCATAAATGAGAAATGCGTTGCAGAGTATGGATATTAATTTCCTTTGGCTTTTGATGGTATAACTATATAAAAAAATATACCCCCCAAACCCGTAAGTCTTCATTAATATATTGTTCTATTTTTCAGAAATTCGAAAATGATCATAACATTTTTGAAAATGGGCAACATTAGTCAGGATATTATCCCCCATCACATCAACTTTTCAGCTATTACTACAGAGGATTATCATTTAGTTTATGACATCATTCAAAAAGTGAAAGAAGAAGAGTTTCCTGCTCTTCATCTCAATTCCTGTCAAATTGGAGATGAGCTAAACAAAGTTAGTAGGCTATGTTTAAGCAATAAAATAATTATCATTTAGTTAAAATATGCATTCTCTGGAAGATTTTTTTGTTTTGTTTTTAAGGAAAATGACCTTTAAAATGTTGGTGGAAGGTTGTGCTGGTTCAAAATTCACATTATTTCAGAAAACGTAATTTCTTAAATCATAAAGGTTTGCTTTGCTTAAAAAAAAAAAAACAATTTCATTGATTAAGACACAGTAATTTAAACTATGAATGTAAATTGATTTCCATCATAGAAAATGAACTTAGTCCTATACCTTTCCTGGTATATTTAATACAAAATTTGAATGACTATCATTTTTATATTATGATTGTTTTGACACATGAATGATATTTGGCTACTTTAACAATTGTGTTCCACAAGTCACGGTTAAGTTCTTTTTCTTCGTTACTGTCATATACTTTAATTACACAAAATAGATGAACATTAATACGTATTCTGTAAGTGGTTGTCACCTTCTTACTGTGTTGCCAAAAAGGAAAATATAATAGAAAAATTGGCCATTAATCACTTTCAGATAGCTAACTATTACTGAGACTAAACATAAAGCATCATGTGCAGAAAATTATGGATGAAACCATCATTACTATAAAAACCTTGAATTCTGTGAGGAAAGATTTAATTACTAACTTGCCCTTAGATTTTTTTTTTTTTTTTTAATTCTGGTCTATCTGTTGCCTTTATGAGATAATACCATCAATTTGAAACTTGTTTAAAGGCACAATTTCTTAAGAGACAACATGATAGCATATTTATTTCCAGTTACTCCCAGGCATTAACTCAGAATTTTCCCTCTCCTTTGATATATATATATATACATATGTCATATATATGATACATATATATTTTTGTCTCGTATATTTATATATATTATATTTATATTATATGTATTAAATATATTAAATATATTATATTTATCTCATATATTTATATATTTTACATATAAATATAAATATGATATATATATTTTTATATATGAGATATCTCATATATATAAATATATGTATATATCATATATATATCACAATCACTTAATATTGTTCTGTATTAATGTTGTTATTTTATATATTTTACAGGCCGTTCAGGGAACTGGTTTAGCTTTCATTGCCTTTACAGAAGCAATGACACATTTCCCTGCATCTCCCTTCTGGTCAGTGATGTTCTTTCTCATGCTGGTAAATCTAGGGCTGGGCAGCATGTTTGGAACCATTGAAGGGATTATCACACCTATTGTGGACACTTTCAAAGTGAGGAAAGAAATTCTTGCTGGTGAGTTTTTACATATTTGATGTTTTGTTGAATTGATCGAGGCTACTTGACTCTTGGTGAAGGATCAGAAATGCAAATAGGAAAGTGTTATATTTTGGGTTTTATTAATGTCTATTTATTAATATGCATTGCTATTATTTGTCATATTATTTATACATTTATATAATGTGCAAATGATAGATTTAATATAGATCATAGTATTTATTAATCATTATTTATTATGTTGCTCTTTATTAATAGGTAATATTATTATCATGAATTACTGGCACTAGAATAAAGTCATAGAATGTTCATGTATAATTTTGTATACAAATCACACAATTATAACGAGGTAGTTCAGATCCATTACTCCTTTTCCAAAGAGGCCATAGCTGAAATTGATAAACCTAAATTTACTTCTCATATAAAATAGTTATTGTGCTTTACTAGTAGTTAATGTCTCTAGGTGGAAAGACAATAAAACATTTAATCAATATCAATGGTTGTTAATAAGTCCCATCTGCGAGCATTTCTTATAATGCCAGTTTTTTACTGTATGAATCTTGTACTTGAGGGATATACTACGAGATCAGACAATTAAGTTAGCGAACTCATCCTAGAAAAAGTGCTACATACCTCATTGCTGAATATCACTAGAGTCACCTTTGAAGTACTCTCCTTGGGAAGCTATGCACCAATGCCAGTGCCTAGTCCACCCTTCAAAGCTATTTTGAAACTCTTTTTCTGGAATGGCCATCAAAGCTGTTGTTGTATTACCCCTGATGTCCTGAATGTCACCCAAATGTTTTCCTTTATCTTTGGGTAAAGAAAGAAGTCATTGGGGGCCAGATCAGGTGACTAGGGAGGGTGTTCCAATACAGTTATTTGTTTACTAGCTAAAAACTTCCTCACAGACAGTGTTGTGTGAGCTGGTGCATTGTCATGATGCAAGAGCCATGAATTGTTGGTGAAATGTTCAGGTGGTCTAACTTTTTCACATAGCCTTTTCAGCACTTCCAAATAGGAAACTTGGTTAACTGTCCAGTTGGTACAAATTCATAATGAATAATCCCTCTGATATCAAAAATAGGTTAGCAACATCATTGCAAAAAGTTCTAGAACTTAATTGTCATACCTCTTGTTATAAAGGATGGAAATTATAGCAGAAATACAGAGATATGAGAGAACCTCTTCTCCAAAAATAATAGTACTTATAATTAAAATCAAGCTGGATAGATAAGACTTGTACCATGTAATATACTGATAGATAGCATAATGGAGACTTTGCATCTTAAAAGAATAAAAAAGAAGAAAAAAGGTCATCTAAATATATAATGGAACTGTAAATGAAATAGAAGTTGAATTTGAAAGGGGAAGAGTCTTCTTGGCCTCAGAGGCCCGAGGATAGCTTTAGTACGCAAATATAAACAGAGATAGAGGGAACCATAAGGAAGCCAGTCAGACCAGAGTGCAGGAAGTGTTTCTAAGTCAGGCAAAAATAAATTGGAACAAAAAATGTAGGTGATCTTGAGTGCTGGGCAGTGGTGCACAAGCTCCCCAAGCCTCTGTTTTTAGTTCTGAAAGATTTAGTAATAATTTATGTGTAAATAACTCTCAAATATATACTTTTATCACTGCTCGCTAAGTGTGTGCATGTGTGTGTGTTTGTAAAACAATTTCAGCAGTTTTTAAAAATATTTATAGTAAATAACCTGAATTCAGCCAAACATAAATGAGAAACTTCTTTATCTTCTCCCAAAAGGCAGTCTCTACTTTGAAGTTTCTATTTCATTTAAGGCTGTCAATATCCTGCTAATGTACAGTCTAAATAACAGTCATCTTTGCTTCTTTCCTCATATTTGCCCCATAACCAAACCCTCCTGAGGTATCAGGACTTGCCAAATTAAAGGGGAAAAAAAAAACAGTGTGGAGGGAAAAACACACAAGGTAGTATTAGCTGACTCCCACCAGAGACCTGTTTGGTCAGAGCAAAGGGGAATGTACTCTCCTCTCCCATTGCCTATTTTTGGGATCATGCTTGTACTTTAAGTTATATTTTACCCTGATGAAATGTCCCCCCGTTACCTTTGTCAGATGTGTTTTTGTCTTCTCTGATAGTACATTATCTTTTCCTCTCACATCTCCACTGAAACTCTTATTGTCTGTACCACCTAGAATGCACTTTCTTCATATTTACCTTATACTATAGTGTAATTGGGAGACATAGGCTATGACTCATATTTAAGCTCTGCTACTTCCATCCTGAGACAATATACTGTGACAAGCATTGAAATATTTCAATATGTATAGACTCCAAGTACAGTACATGTTGCTTTTCCTTTTCTAAATTAGGTTTATATAAAATATTTGTTTATGTAACTCATACCACTGGCATAGTGCTTAGGAGATGGCAGTGATGGCTTAATTTAACCCCTACTTATTGAGATTGTTAGGGAAACCCCATCTTTGAACACAGGGATGTCTGTTTTTCTCTCCTCCTGAACTGCTCTACTTCTTTCACTTTTACTCACCTTTGCTAAAAGGTGGTTGAAAAATAGAACACAGTCATATTGTTTTGGAGGGCTTCTCTACTAACATGCATGAGAGAATGAAGGGTCTAACAAAACTATGGAAATATTATGTGGATTTCAGCAATGTAAGTTTTTATATTAATGGTCAGAAGTTTCTGCATCTTTCTTAGATCCTACTGCAGAAACTCCTTTTAAATGGTTCTTCTTAGTTACTTGGATAATCAGATTACCCAACCCTGTATAATTGTATTCCCAAGTAATCTGTTCCGGGAATATTAAGGTATAGATTTGTGTTGGTGCTTTGGTTACGCCTGATCGGATTTTTTTTTCCAGTTATGCTTTAAAATCAACCATATTTCAATCAAATATAAAAATATGTCATCACACTCATTATGTGCTGTATTAGCCTCATTATTAATTCAAAAATTCAATATAGCTTCCAAAATTATAAAACATTATTGAAAGTAGAAATTACCTCTGAACAAGTTGGCCCCTGAAAAAGTCACTTTGCTATTAATAAAGGCAAAAGGGCATGGAAAGTTATACTTTTAAAATCTTCTCAGTTTTGCCTCATTTATTATTTGTGCTTTCTAAGTAATTTTCCATAGACTCAGGGAAATGAGTTGAGTTACTGTCTTACAATGAATTTATATTAAATCGGGGCTAACTCAGGTAACTACCTCCCAATATGTGATATTCCACAGTATTAGGAAAGGTCTTGCCTATTTATTTCATTGACAGTCATAAAAGTGAAAACAAAATTATTGTTTCAGTATAATAATTCATAATGATGTTTAAAAGACTTGATTCTGAAGAAAGGCTTAATTTTTCATTTATTCCTTTTGTCCAGTTATCTGTTGTCTTCTGGCATTTTGTATTGGCCTGATATTTGTGCAACGCTCTGGAAATTACTTTGTTACAATGTTTGATGATTATTCTGCTACACTGCCTCTGCTAATTGTAGTCGTTTTGGAAAATATTGCTGTGTCCTTTGTCTATGGCATAGATAAGTAAGTATATTTACTTTTATGCATTCATTTTTCATCTCTATTTTGGAAACACTAATTGTCAATATCTATTTCATTTAGAAGAGGAGGGAAATGACTAGAGGGAAAAATGCCAGTAATTCAAATCTTTTACAAGTTCTTCTGTATTCAACAATTTTAATAAAGTATATTCCTCTATTAGGTAACTGGATAGAATTGTGTATTTGATAATATCGGCTAATATTCTGGAGTTTTGATTTAATTCTGGTTATCAAATAGTAACTTCCAAGATCTAGTGAGTATTGGCTATGTTTTAAGAACCTTTTTGTTTTGCGTTTTTATTGTCTGCATTTCACAGATGAGAAACCGCAGGCTTAGTGAGACACCAATTGACTTGCTCATCTCACCTGGACAGAGGCAGACTGGGATTCATAGCCTTTTCTGCTTAACTCTAAAACCTATGCTCCTAATTACCTTGCTAACCTGTTTTATGAGAGGGATTTTATTTTATTATGCTACATAGAGCAGGCCTTATATGGCAGGTCAATTTTGGTAAATGATACATCCTGTTCTGAAATGTACATAGCATTTACTTTATATAAACTTCAAATTTATATGGAGTTATTACTTGAATTTACTAGATGCCTAAACCTCTGAATTATATACCTACTTAATGTGAAAAGTATATATACTTGGTGTGAAATGAAACACTAGAGTAATCACAGAAGAAAAAGTCTCTGGAGGCCTTGTCCAATATTTTTTTAAAGTTGTTATCTGTGATTAACATATATGGACTAAGGCAATAAGATCATCAAGCTTATTCGAGTTCTGTTTAAAGTAGGAATAGGTGTGTTGAATGAAAACCAGAGTCCTTTTAAACGATACAAAGAACGTTGTTGGTATTGACTGAACTTGGTGGCAAAGCTTAAGGAAAGTTTTTATCATTGTCAAAAGGTCCAGACAATGAAGGGTAGGAAAACTTATATTTTGTAATCATGTACTAGATAGCAATAGTAGTAATAGCTGTCTGACATGCATTAATCCTTAATCTTTATAAAAATGCTCTGTGGTAACTAATAGCACCCATATCACAGATGGAAAATTGGCCCTACTTATATAGGACTCAGTATGTTAGTTGTAGAGCTAGGAGTTTAATTTAGACCATAATTTCAAAACCAGTTATCTCTACACTTTAGTAATCTGCCTCCAACTTCTAACCTGCACCGTGTTGGAATTTGATATTGTTATTAGACTAGTCTGTGGATCAATAAGGTCATAATTTAGATTTCCATTTAAACATTTGGTCATTTACAATAAGCATAGTAAAGAATATCTCTTTTAGTAGTGTTGCTAAATAATAATACTTAAACCAAAAGGAGGAATAATGCTAATCATAGATACATCTATTAAATTCCTACTTGCATGTGAGGTGGTGTGCTCTGCACAGTTGTCTAGGAGCCTAACAATAACCTTCCAAGATAGCTATTGTCTTTTTTGAAAATGCCCAAAACGAATCTCAGAGGGACTAAGATATACATTAAAGGTGACAGAGCCGTGATTTGAAACCAGGTCCTTTGGTCTCCAAAGCTCATATTTTGGCTTAGGAGCAGGTTTAGAATTCCCATGTCTAAAATGTTCTCATTTCAATACATTCCCCTCTTTTAGATTTCTGTAGCAACCTTAGATTCTTCCTGTTTATACTTTCAACAGTTTCATGAGCTCGATTCTTCTCTCCGTTCTCTGTCACTTGTGCCTGTGTTTCCAGAGACAGAGTTGTGAGAAAGAAGGCAACCAAACCTAAACTTTTGAGACAGCAAATTCAAATGCAGAAAAATACTATCTATTGAAGCACAGCAATTTAGGGATTAGGGAGAAATATGAATGAAAGAGAATGAGACGTTTCCTGTGAAGCTGTAAGTAATGGCAGTGTGGTTCTTGCATCTCCCAAAATCTCCTTTTAAAAAAAGAAAGAATGACTAGCAGAGCAAAAACAAATACCCATGGGCATGGCAAGAAGACATTCTCATGGACCCTCAAATATGAGAGGTAAGGGACAAACCACTGACAGCCACAAGACATGTGTGGTACGACATCTGTGTGGGAGATGGCAGAGGATATGCAGCTGGACTTCTGACAGTTCCCAAATCATCCCCAGATTCTCCCTGCAAAGTACGGTAGGCTAATCTGAAGATAGTGACCTAAAACGGGAGAAATTTTATAGGGTCCTTGCCCTCACTTGAAGGAATGCAGATGGATCAAAATGCAGCAAGATCATCAGTGCTGGAACAATCTGGTCTCCAAAAACTCTTGAAAATAAGAAACACAGTTCTCTTAAAGGGAAAGCTCTGCACTGAAGAGAAAGTGATGGGAGCAAAACCTGAATTGAGCAGGAGAGAGACAGTAGGGCCAATGGAAGAAGAAAGTCCAGATAAATATAAGGAGGACTGCAAAAGAGGTACAACTGAGAAATTATGAGGTGAATTTTCGATTACTTTGCAGAAACAGGAAATGCCCTCCCTGTCTCCTAAAAATACAGGAAAATGTATGTTATTTAATTGTGGTGAAATCTTAAGAACAATTATTAAAGAGAGAGAGAAAAGGAGCAGAACAATATGCCTGCAAACAACAAAAGCACTCAAGCAAAATAAATGGAAAACTAACAATATTTCAAAATGAGTTGAAATTGATTTAAAAATAAACGATAGAAGCCACAAAAGAAAAGCATGTATCGGCTACTTAAAAATCATTAAATATGATAATTAGGGAAAGGAAGATTTGAAAACAGAGGTGGTATAACTTAGGAAATAATTTTGAATAAAAGAAAAACAGCTCAGAAATGAATATCAAATTAAAAAGATCACAAAAACAATAAACACAATGGCTATTTCCACAAGTATTAGAAGCTAGAAAGGAGGAATACTTTTAGAACCAAGGAGAAATAATGGAGGATATAAAAAAAAAAGGGGTAGAAACAGGAGATAGGCAGAGGTGATTCACCATATGTACAATGAGGATCTCAGCACAGTGGCCAGAAAAAATACTAAAAACTATAATTCAGGAAACTCACCTGAAATACATGACAATTTGAGTGTTGAGAGGGGGAACAATATGCTTGGAAAAATAGACATCATGGCCAACAGCAGGACATAGTCTAGGATATTACTTCAAACAAAGAAAAAAAAAAGGGGGAATCTAGGCAAAAACAATAGAAAATAAGCAAAATTATTTGTAAGAGAAAAATGTGATAGTCAAACATTTTGGAACAATATTATGTAGACATACTTAATGATTCTCACGGAAAAAAATGTAAGCCACAGATTTCAAATCCAGATAAAATGATATGTAAATATAGTGACCAGAGACAAACAATTACAAGCATGCAGGAAATTAGGGAATATAGTTATTGTGTTCCCTGTTTGAAGAATCTTCTCGAGAACTAGCTTTAGACCACCCCAAAATCTACAGAAATATCGGTACAGCACTGGTGTGTAGGCAGTAAATATTTATCTCTAGATAAATATTAAGGGATATAAACTAGTGTGTAATAACCATGTGCTTTGACAGTGTTAACATCGTCCACCTAAAGAGGGTGAATTTTATTTCATGTAAATAATACCTCAGTAAGCTCACTTAAAAGAAAGTCTGATCAATACTAGGTCGAAGTACTAATTTACAGGAAGTAGGAGGATCAGATGTACTTGTGAAGCAACACTGTGGGGATGCAATCAGCAAAAGCCAGACTGGCAAACTGCAGTACAGAGGACCCAGCTGATTCAGCAGAAAATTGGAAGAAACAAAAGAGATTTGTAGAAGGAACCTAGAGATACGACTTCACTCATATGTGGGATATAAATCTGAAAGCAACAAATGAACAAGATAAACAAACAAGCAAAAAGTCATAAACACAGACAACAGTTTAGCGGTTACCGGAGGGTAAGGGGTGGGGTGGTAGAAGAGGGTGAAAGGGATGGAAGGAGAACTGACTCTGGGTGATGAGCACACAATGCAACATATAGATGATGTATTACAGAAATGTACACTTGAAACCCATCTAATTTTATTAACTAATGTCACCCTAATACATTTAATAAAATGAAAGAATGGGCTTGAGAGACACATCAAGTAGTTGCAATGTATTGACCTTTCAATTCAAATGACCAGAGTATAAAAAGAAATGAGACTATAGGTAATATAAACATGGATTGTATA
The DNA here is from genome assembly GCF_036562045.2 of Rhinolophus sinicus. NCBI lineage: Eukaryota > Metazoa > Chordata > Mammalia > Chiroptera > Rhinolophidae > Rhinolophus > Rhinolophus sinicus. The sequence continues at coordinate 123,300,700 of NC_133752.1, forward strand.
TTGGATGATATTAATTAATTATTGCTAAATAAAGACAAGAAGACAAGGAATTTTTAATGTATTGCAAATACTGTGTTCATAGACAAGAAAGTCATCAGTAGAAGGAAACTTTTCAGTGATTGGCTTAAGAGGGCTTTCACTAAATAAAAATTACAGCATGTAATTAACTGGTTCCATTTTACCGTATATGTGCTCTTAATTTTTAAGTCATCTTCTAATAGGACTGTTTGATTCAGTATAAAAGGTGCATGGGGTATCATGTCTAAACCCGTCATACCATTGATAGAATGCACATTTTTAAGGTATTACATTAAGCTTGAGGAAAACTTGCTTTCTTTTTATTTAGGTTTATGGAAGACCTAAGGGATATGCTGGGTTTTGCTCCCAACAGATATTACTACTATATGTGGAAATATATTTCTCCTCTAATGCTATTATCACTGCTAATAGCTAGTGTTGTGAATATGGGATTAAGTCCTCCTGGCTATAATGCATGGATTGAAGATAAGGTAAACTACAAAATAAGAATTTGTAGAAAAAAATATACGTAAAATGCCATTTTAGAAGTTTTTGTCTTTTGCTTTCTTCACAGCATATTTTGCTGTTTAATGCATCGTATTGCTTTTATGCAAGGATCTAGAGATTTATGTTTTGTTTGGTCACAAACATGTATGATTTTTTTGTATACTGTAGATTTTTTTTTGTAGATTTTCTTTTTTAATACACAAGAAACAGTAACTTGGTTCTCATTAGTAGCTTTATTTATGTCACTATAGATGAACCAATAATCACCCGGCCTTTAACTAGAAAACATGTTGTTCAAACCATCGGAAATATTTTTCATATATGGTATGAATATATTAAATTGTATCCCAGATACTATATAACAATGAAAATATGTGTTAGCCATGTAGACATAATTTAAGTAACTGTTGAAGTAAAATTTTGTTATTGCTGTTTTATATTAGCAACCACTATTTTAATTCTGTTCTCAAGCTGTATTACCCACATAATAATGCAATCATAAAACATATATTAGCTGTTATAAAATTAGAGTGCTTACTTTTCAGAGATAACTCTGATCTTTATTCCATGGTCAATAATTCTATATAATAACAACTAAATTTATGACTGGGGCATGAACAAGCCTGTTATCCCTTACCCAACCCCTTTGGCCCAGATGCGCTTCACAATTTAGATTTTAGGACTTATGTAACAGGTATCCATTGCTTAATAATGAACTACCCCAAAATGTAATGATTTGTTTTTTCTTGGGTCCTATGGAAGCTGATTAAACTTGGAGAGTCAGTGTCACTCTCTGATTTTTCATTCTTGGCTTCTTTCGAGCAATATGGATTCAGGGCAGCATTCTATGTAACAGAAGCCAAAACTGCACGGCCTTTAAAACCTAGCCTTGAAAGTTGCTAAATGTCATTTCCACAGCAGTCTACTGGACAAAGCAAGTCATAAGACTAGCCCAGATTCTTTGATTACAACCCTGAATATTAATAAATACTTTTTTTTGGCTTTAACAGGCATCTGAAGAATTTCTGAGCTATCCAACCTGGGGAATGGTTGTCTGTGTCTCTCTGGTTGTCCTAGCCATACTCCCCGTCCCGGTTGTCTTCCTCATTCGTCGCTGCAACCTTTTAGATGATAGCTCTGGTAATTTAGCCTCTGTGACCTATAAGAGAGGAAGGGTCCTGAAGGAGCCTGTAAACTTAGAGGGAGATGATGCAAGCCTCATTCATGGAAAGATACCAAGCGAGATGTCCTCTCCAAATTTTGGTAAAAATATTTATCGGAAACAGAGTGGATCACCAACTCTGGATACTGCTCCCAATGGACGATATGGAATAGGGTATTTGATGGCAGATATGCCAGATATGCCAGAATCTGATTTGTAGCTGGCGGGGGTGGGGAATCAGTGGGTTTTATTCGGTTCATCTTTGTCAATGAACATTGGCTCAATGAAGAGAAGCATTAGGCTTCCTTTATCAGAGGGCGATCTCAGGTTATCCATGGCTGTGATCTTTAACCCTAACAGTGTATGTAAATTCAGCTAGAGTGTTCCTTTGGGTTCTTCAGTTTACATTTGCACAGAAAGAGTTGCAGACAAGCTTACAGTGACTGAGGTTCATGGTCGTCAGAATTTTTAAAAATAGTCTTGGTGTTTTTTCAAGTATTTCTATCTCTAAAACAACAACAACAACAACAAAAAAACCACACACAAACAAACAGATGTTACCTCAGTTTCTAAAAATTTCTGGATGTAATACTATTGGCAATTCAAAAATGGTATACTTTAAAATGAGTAAGTTTGCCTTCAGGGTAACTCCCAGTATTACAATTAACAGTTCTGTAAGTTGGTGCCTCTCAACACATTTCCATGATTATATTGTGTATATAGACTGTACTTATTTTGGTAGCATTGATACCTTCTTAGGCAACTAGTTGAAGAAAACTGCAAAATATTTTCTTATGTAATGGCTGTATAGAGAAGTAGTATCAAAGAATAAGAAGGCACTTATATTGGGATGAAAGGTTAGACTCCGAGGTGACTGGGGATCATGTGTGTGATGGCTGTATATTTTGTGTAAAATATATGTGTGAAAATGATCTAAGAGTGAGTCACTCAGCACTCTCAAGAATTATGCAGATTCTGCATTTTTCTATGCCGTGTGCCTAAAAACCTCCTTGATATTTATTGTGGATTCAAGATTACTCATAGTATATTTATATAATATACTTGCAATGTATATAGGTGTATATTAGTACTCCAAATACTGATTTGAAAACTTGAAGCAAGGTGGCATTTTATTTCATATCTTTCTCTTTTGCTTTTGTTTTATGCAAATATAAATCCTTTTTTAAGTGATTGTTAAAATTGTATGGCATTACATTTTAAGCTATGAATAAAGTAAAAAATGATATTTGTTTTCCATATTGAGTTTTCTTGTATCACCTTAACTGGATTTTCTTGCATTTCAGTCAGCAGTTAGGCATTTCTTAGTAATTAATCATCACATTCCAAGTGGGATTAATAGATTGATTAACAGAGTTACCACCACCTTAGAGACAAAGACAACATCGAGTATTATGGTAAATGGTGTTTTAATATAGCCTCACAATTCTTGAAAAAAATACTTCTAGGAAACCACATGTACAGTTGACAGCTTGCTGGGTCAGTATTGTCTCTGAAGTATAAAAAAAATTACGATGATTATTGTGAAGCTGTTGTAGATATAAAATTGGATGAAGCAGAACTCCACTGAGTACCATCTCTTTAAAAGCCTTTATTTATAACCACTATATCAGTTACAGTTTTTAAATGTACAGTTTAAAAAACAATGATGGCTAAAGTAGCAAAATAGGGGAGGTATGGCACACACCATATCCATTGATTTATTTTGGCCAAGTATTTTTGGTCTGCTATAGACTTATTAACAGACTGCATCATAGTTTTTGCAATATAATTCCACTGGTGACTGAAACTTTGTTTCTTTTGTTTTGTTTTTGCATATTCACCAATATATTTTGCATCTCTTTAAAATAGTTTATAATTTTTTATATTTTTAAAATATTTTATAGATTGGAAATATATGTACATTATACAAAACTCAAAAAAATTAACAATTCAGTGAAAAATAAGTTTCCCCTTCAAAATTTCTCCTAGCCACCCATTTCCCGTCCTTGAAGGCGACCACCATTATCAGTTTCTCTGTATCCTTCGAAAGATGCTCTATGTATACGCATTACATAAATGACATCATTCAGTATTCTTTCTTCTGAATTTTACTTATTTCAATGTATAATTTATTTTGGACAGTGTTCCATATAAAGGGGCATAGATTTGCTTCACTATTTCAGAAGTTGAAGTGATACAAATTTTGTTTATTTTTGTGTTGAAGAAATATTTTTTCATAAGCTACCCCAATATTAAAAGTTTGTATTAAATATTTTACCTGCAAAAGGCAGTAGCTTACATTCTCCAACAGTACCATTTTTCTTTGCTCCTTCTCTTTCCATGAAAACTCTTGATCTACAATTTGGATACCTGCCTTCGACTAGGGAATAGGTCCCCACCTTTCTATTCAGAAAGTCATGTGAAGAAGGTAGGGATTCTACTTTTGAAAAGGAAGAGAATCTAAACTACTTCTAATGCTCTCACTTGGCATATGACAAAACGAGGTCATAGAGGTTAAAGCGAAATAAACAAGGTCTCTCCTTCCTGCTGCTTTCTTTTAGTCAGTTCTTTGGCTATTCATTTATTCATGTGCTCATCCTTTCTTTCAGCAGCTATTCACCAAGAATCTACCCTATTTTTACTAGTAAGACAATGCACCAATGTAAGTAGAGTATAAACTATTCATCTTTTCCCTACTTTCTCCCCTTCCTCAGGGAGAGCCCTTCCCTGTCCTTTCCCAGATAGTGTACTATTTAATCAATGAGTGATAGTATGAAGTATCCTTCTCTGCACTCTAAAATTTGAGGCTACTTGTTTTTGTATTACTTTAAACTTCTTCTGTTTGAAGACTTGGTCTAAACTTTCACCTAGACATAACATAGCCAAGTATTGTGTATCTTCAAATGGAAGGCAGGCTGGGGAGTGTGACAGGAGGGCTGATAGAGTATTCAGAGTGAAATTAAAGGAAGGGAGAGAAAATAAACTCACTATTTGGTGTTTGAGTCATAATGAGGGAGTCTAATCTATTGGTGCAACGAATTCTTAGGATGCAATTTCATGAAAGTATATTTGCATCAGCATGTGTCTGTGTGTATGTGCATTTTATTTTATTTTATTTTATTTTTAGGCAGAAGTTACTTTTTTCGTCAAATCTTCAAATGGGTTTGTGATCCCCGAAAGTTTAAGATCAGGAAGTAGTGCTTCTTCACTATAATTATGCTTTCAAGTCACTTGTGCCCTTTTAAAGACATATTTTCAGCATATTGAATCCGAATCCTGTTGGGATTGGATACAGGACATGAATATATTTTAAAAAACATATTCTAATGTGCATTTTGAGTTAGATACTATGAGTGTAAAGAAGATTAAAAAAGTACAAGTAAAATATGAATCCTAATTGTATCAATCAAAGAGAATGAAAATGAAGGTACTATAACAGTGATGACTGGGGTGAAAATAATTTGGTGGCTAGAAGCTGAAATTTGTAATAAAAAAATTCTTTAAAAGTAAAATATTTTTCTCCTTTTGATTTGTTTCTGGTTACTCTGTTTCCTGAACACTCCCCAAAGAGATTCGTATTTATATTGATTGGGTATGAATAAAAGCAATAGCAATTGCATGGATTTTTCCATAAATTTTCATTGTAAATTTTTGAGCCATAAAGTTGTGACAAAAATGGAAAAACCATAAAACTCTAGAAAACTATTGGAAATATTAAAGATAACACTTTCCATAAGCTATCCATTATGGAGCGTAGCATATTTTTACCTTCATAACTTAGGACTGAAGTAAAATGTTCCATATGTTATTTTGCCTCAAATGACTGACTCCAAAATTGGCTGATCTTCTAGTTATCCTGACATGCATTCCCATCTAAAACATTACCTTGTGAATGCCTATCATGTGGAAGTAAAAAGAGAAAACGGACTGGGACATTATCTTGTCCTAAATTCGATGTCTTTCAGATTTGACTATTGTTTTAACACACCACAGTGATTCCTAGTACCACCATCAAAACACACATATCCATACTACCACCACAAACAACAACAAAAACAAAACACCTGATGTATATGAACGTTAAGAAATGTGCCATGTGGTGCCTATGCAATACCATATGTTGTGCCCTGTAAATAAAAGGAACCATGCCCTGTAGATTAATGGTGATATCCCAGCTGCCATTCTTTTTCCACTGATTGCCTTTTCAGGTATTCACTTGGATAGTGAGGAAGATAAAGGTTCTTTGGAAGAGATTGATATATTTCTGAGAATATAATTTTCCCAGGAAAAGCCATTAAAAGATTTGCCAAAATATGTAATTTCACTGTTCTTTAAAAGACTTTATAAAAAGCAGAACTCCTCAGTGTTACCCCAATGTGAAAAGATTGAGTCAACCTTAAAATGTGCAAGCATGGAAGCAACGTGGCATTCATTTTATCTGCTCATTACCAGCATTTACCCACACTATTAACAAGGTCCATCAAGTTCGTAGGTGCAGATGCCTGGAGTGTACTCATTCTAGAACACACTTTCTTTTGTTAGGAATATGAGTTTTTTCCTCTTCAATTTAAGGCTTGCTTTATTTTGAGTATTAAAAGGATCAGAATGGGAGATTTGAAGTCTGTTAAATCAGTAACTGATAGAATTGCACAATGAAGATAGCTTTTCTGAGCAAGAGGATATCTGGATGGCCCAATCTCTTAGTGAAATAAATCAAAGAGAAGTTTATGCATTGCATATTTTCTTAATACACTTTTGGGTAGAATTATTTCAATTCAGCCTTTTTGCAAATAATTCTGTACGATATTTAATAATCTCAATGATTTTTTTCTGAGTTTCTGCATAAAGTAAGCAATGCGGACATAGACAACTGCAAACCAACGAGCCCTTCAGAAGAGGAACATCTACTCCCCATTTCTTTAGCCAAATAAAGTTACTAACAAACTGATTCTAGGATTTTGATCAAGCAGAATAAATCTAATTATTGACGTAATATATACTTTATTCTCATAATATGGAATTTATTGCCTATTTTTACTTTTCAACTTATTATCATAACTCATATCCATGAAGCATACAGAGCATTTTCTCATCCAAAACTTTTTCATTTCTATTTATTTCCCATCTCTTCATGAAATATTTATATTCAAACAAATCCCAATTCAAACAAGTAGTTAAGCTACCTTCCTACTGAATTTCACAGATGAATTACAATAGTAGAAACAACAAACTTTTTGCCAGCACTTTGTGGTTGATTTACCTTTTTGTGTTCTTTTAGAAAAATACAGTAGTCCATATCCTAAACTTGAATTTTTCAAAGATTTTAATTTTTCAAATTGCCAACTTGTTCAAATAAGACTGCTAGAACTCATTTCTATTTTAAGGCAGAGTGAGCAAAACACCTCTACAATAGGGATGGTGGATAAAAATATCACTTTTTTTGGGTGTTTTCACCACAAAAGTACACTTTATAATGCATATAGTGATGACAAACACTAGTTCACAGATTTTTCCTTGATTTTGCCATGACTAAATGAAAAACTATCTGAAATTTCACAAGTAATTTGTTTCACAGAAATTCAATTGTTGTATATGATTAAAGCATAAGCATTTCTTTTTTTACAATCAAGTAATGTCAAGGCCCTAAAGAACTTTTTTTTTTTAATAGGGAGGAAATATTTTGGGCATGAAATGATGCTGTTTCTGAATAAACATAATGATGATTATTTGACAATAGTCCTAATGGAACTTTAAATAGTCATCTTTACATCAATGTTCAGGTAACCAGAGGGGAAATAAATTTATATATGAATGAGTGTTTGTCTTTTAATAGGAAAATAAGTATTGCCTGTATAATATCATTAACAAAAGACAAACTAGTTCTAATCTATTTGGAGAAAATAGGGAGGTGTTTCCAGTAAAAGAGCTTACTTTTGTGCACTAGATAGAGGAACTGACTGCTCTCCTCTCCCATGCTGTGATATCTTTCACTGATCAGCCAGCAATGGCAACACTGTCTCTTCTTATTGATTAGCTATCTTATTGATTAGCTAGGAGCCTTATGCTGTCCAGGTTTCAGATTTGTCCAGTTGGTTTCACACAAAGGAAATACTAGGACCTGTCACCTTAGAATGTAGCCAGCCCTAACAGCAGCCCCGTCTTAAACTGTGGTACATTTAGACAATGGAGTATTGCTCAGCCATAAAGAAGAATGAAATCTTACCATTTATAATGATATGGATGGACCTAGAGAACATTATGCTAAGAGAAATAAGTTAGACGGAGAAAGACAAATACCATATGATCTTACTTATATGTGGAATCTAAAGAATAGAATAAATGAACAGGCTAATCAGAAACAGTCTCTGAGATATAGAGAAAAAGCTGAGGGTTGTTAGATGGGAGCGGGGGAGAGATGGGAAAGAGGGTGAGGGGATTAAAAGGCCCAATCAGTAACCACAAATTGCCACGGTGATATGAAGTTTGGGGAGTACAATCAGTAATGTTGTAAAGATTTTGTAGGGTATCTGATGGACACTTGTCTTATTGGGGAGACCACTTCATGGACGGTGTAAGTGCCTGGCTGCTGTGGTGTGCACCTGAGGCTGAACAGTGATGGGTGTCAACTGTGGTTTCCTATATATAAATGTATATAGTCACGGGATGTGGAGTGCAGAGCAGCGAATGGGGTCAGTGGAACTGTGGCGGCTGTACGTGATGTCAGAGGGGTGCTAGATTGGGGAGTGTTGTCACATTGGGAGCGGTGTAAATGTCCAACTATTACATTGTTTTGTACACCTGAAACTAATAAAAAAAAAAAGCACAAGGGAACAAGTCGTGAGTGTTATTACTGAGCAGAAGCTAGAAAAGTCTAGAAAAATAGCTCTCACTTGTTAGTCATGTTTTAAGAAGCACAGTATGTTTCAGTTAATATGGATTTGAAAATCTAGAGACTCAGTTACTGAAAATTACAATCCAAACTTTTGAAACATAATCATTTCAGTTAAGAACTCTAATATCGAATCCCAGGCCACTAAGTATGGAGAATTCAGCTATTGCTTCCCTAATTCTTATTAACAGCATTTAAGCTGAATCTTTACAAGTTTTAACTGAGTAGTATTAATCTTAAAGTTAACTAGGCTTACCTCACTCTTTCCTCTCTCCTTGACAACTTTCAGGCAACAGTGTTGTGGGGACAGAGCCAGGAGTGCAGTTTCCAGGCTCTCAGCCTCACGTGAAAAGTTGCTGGCTCGGGTAGTAAATGGCCATTAATTGTGATTAGATGGCTGTCAGCTGTGGCTAGTTGGCCATCAGCTGTAACCAGTGAGCCGTTGGCCACTAGTATAACTGCCGGGGAGTCAAGTCGAGGAGAGTCGAGTCGTTCGGTTGGCAGAAAAGCGGATAGCAGGTCTCATGTCATGTGAATCCAGCCTCCAGTGAGACTATAGTGGTGTGACTCCCATACCTATGGCTCCGTGGGTGTTCCTTTTTGGCCTCACCATATCCTGTGTTCTTGTGTGGGGAGCGGGAGCTGAGACTCCGCAGGACGCCACACGTGACAAGTATTCTGCTCTTTTCCGCCCATTTCTCCTTAATTCATATCCATTAGTCAAGGTGCAAATGACTAATAAAAGATTTAGGTTTTAGCTCCACTGTGAAAGGCAGCTACCATTTGACAGTTTCACCTGTAATCCCTGGAGCCCTGTGGGGGAGGCAGTGAAAGGGCTTCTACTCTACTCCACCCCCCTCTTTATTCAACTGAAGCAGCATCACTTTTTTCAGTTCTTAAGTTGGATAACATTTAATTACAAATAAATTCCCAGAGTATGAGAAGCTATATGTAAATATTCTTATATACATTTTATACACACACACACACACACACACACACACACACACGAGGTCTGAAAATTAAGTTTGTGAACTTATCACAACGATGTTGCTAACCTTCTTTGATATCAAGGGGATATACATTATGAATTTGTACCAACTGGACAAGCAGTTAACCAAGTTTATTATTTGGAAGTGCTGAAAAGGATGCGTGAAAAAGTTAGGTAACCTGAACTTTTCACCAAAAATCCATGGCTCTTGTAACAGGGCAATGTACAGTCAGGAAACAAATAACTGTATTGGAACACCCCCCACACCCACACACACTCACCTGATCTGACCCCCAATGACTTTTTTCTTTACCCGAAGATAAAGGAAATATTGAAAGGAAGACATTTTGATGACACTCAGGACATCAAGGGTAGTTAATATGACTACAGCTCTGATGGCCATTCCAGAAAGAGTTCCAAAATTGCTTTGAAGGGTCACTAACCACTGGCATCAGTGCATAACTTCCCAAGGAGAGTACTTTGAAGGTGACCATAGTGATATTCAACAATGAGGTAGGGGTAGCACTTTTTCCAGGATGAGTTCTCAAACTTAATTGTCTGACCTCGTATGACACTTTGATCCTCAATTCAGATTTATTTTTTTCTTAATATAAGCTCTACTACTTCTTGTTGTGTAACTCTGGACAATTTATGAAGCCAGTCTGAACCTCAGTTTCCTTATCTGTAATGTGGGATTAATAATAGTATCTACTACCTCTAGATATTATGAGAATTAAAGAACGTAATGAACTAAAATGCTCAGCACAGTTGCTGGCCCATATTAAGTGGTCATTATATTCAGGTATCCTCCAAAAGCTGAAGATGATCTTTTGCAAGCTTGAAGATTTCCAAAACCCTTAAAAATCAAACCATATGTACGTATTTCCCTATTTATTCTATGGCAAGACTAGCCTTGAGATACCAAGATAAATTAAGCCTCCTGATATATAACTGGCCATGGCATTATATACTTCTGTTCCACTCCAAATGCATTGCCTAAACCCAGGCGACATGTAAATTACAGCCAAATTAGAGAAGCCAATAATGTATAGGATCCAACCAATGAATGCAGGGCTAAAGATAGAGGATGTAGCCCAAAGAATCAGGGAAGACATGGAAATAAACAAGGAAAGGAAAGAATGAGGTCTGAGGGACCAGAACTTTGTGAATGTTCTACACAAAGTTCTACACAAAGGGACCGGATTAGTGCAGACCCTCCTTGCCCTCAATAAGCATAATACAGACAAGATGATAGGTACATACATGCAAAGCAGGGTGGATGACGTATGGTGAAAAACTCAGATCCTTCAAGTTAAACAAATTTGAGTCTAGAAAGCATGAGGGAATGTGGGGACTGGGCTACCTGTCTAAATTCATTCAAAATGCTTGCTAAAAAATCTAAGAAACATGTGTGTTAATGAAATAACACATGACTGAGAGCCAGATTCTGCTAACAGGCTGCCAGTTTACAATCACATAAACATGCAGTGGGTCATTTGTTCTTATTACCATCACAGCATCTGTACAAAATCTTGAGAATCAGTCACCAGGCCAGGGAGTGTTTCTTCATGCACTATTGTCTAAGCAGGCAAATAAGAAGATGTGAGACTTAACTTATGAATCTTTTGGGGTGCTTAGAAAACTGTATTTATGTAAGCACGTGACCATATAGAAAATTCAGAGAAGAAATTATGTAAAAATGTCTTCAAAATATAACGAGAGCCTTTTCACACAAGTCAACTGCCTTTCACTTGGTAAATTTTGTAGAGCTCTGGAGTGCTCCTGGTATGCAGTCCTAATGGCAGAGCTAGGAGGGAGGGTGTATTTGATTTTTAGGACTTCCATACAAAGTACCACCGACTGGGTGGCTTAACAAAACCAGACATCTATTCTCTCACAGTTCTGGAGGCTATTAAGTCTGAAAATGAACCATGCTGTCTTGAAGGTTCTAGAAGAAAGTCAGCTCCATTCCTTTTTTCTTAGTTCTGGTGGTGTTGGGCAATCTTTGGTGTTCCTTGACTTGTAGATACATACACCATCTCTGTCTTCAATGTCACACAGTGTTCTCTCTTCACATGTGTGTATCTCTTCTTATAAGGATACCAGTCTTGTAAATTAGAGCCCATCCTGACCCAGTATGACCTTATCTTAACTTCATTTAATCTGCAAAACACTATTTTCAAATAAGATCTCGTTCATAGGCACCAAGGGCTAGGATTTCACCGTGTCTTTTGCAGGGACAAATTCAACTCATGATAGAGGGGGGTGAGGATGCGTTCATTTATGTTTACCTTCTTTGGTGAAATAATACATTCTTGATTTCACACTCTTCTTTCATTTAAAAAAAATGCAAATAACTGGAACATTTAAAAGTATAATTCTGGTTTAATCATTCTGTAAGGCTCTGCATTTCCCTCAGGATGAAATTCAAACTGCTCAAGATGGTAGACCTGGTTCTTCACGTTAAGTTCCTACCTTACCGCTACCCCATCTCTTCCCTAGTACATTCGATACCCCAGTCGTATGCAAGTGCTGTATTTACATATCTTCACTGTCAATTTTTTTCTAATTCATTTATTTGCGCATACTGTTCTATGTGTCAAGATTGATCTCCATTCCTTCCCATTCCTCCCTATATCTTTGGCTAGAATCAACACACTTTTCAGTTCTCAGTTTAGATGGTATTTTCCTTTGTGGGGTTGTTCACCCTGTTTTTGTGCTTTGATTACCCTTGGATCAGCATTCATCCACTATGTGCAAATTCTGTTTCTCATGTTAGCTTATAAACTCCTAAAGGTCAGACGTTTTCTTTTATTCAGAATTGTATCTCCAGGACTTACAGAGTGCTTCTTATAGAAGGAGCTTGCTTTTTTTTTTTTTTTTTTTTAAGGAGGAATAGGGGAATAGAAGAGCAGGAGGTATTGAAGAGGGATGAAGCATTAGAGAATAAACAAGATCATATCTAACACCCACACTCATAAAATAGGAACAAACTAGGTTACCCATTCAATTTGTTAAAATACTAAAATAATCTAGAGATGAACTGACAATTTCTGGGTTCCTTTTAGGGATCATAAATACATCAGATGTTTTTATGATTTATCTTTATTGTAGAGCATTGGTAAAGCTTGGACTTAAAAAACAGGGAACCAGACAGCCTAGGTTCAAACACCAGCTCTGTAACTTAGTATCCAAGTGACTTTGAGTAATTCATATAGTTCTCCATGCCTCCCTTTCCTTATCTGTGTATTAGGAGTGATATGGTTTATGTGAGAATACAGTGGGTTAATATAGGTAGAATGCTTTTTACCTAGAACAATGTATATCAAATTGTACATGTTATAGAGGGCTAACTATTATTTTATTCAGTGTTTTCATATGGATTAACCAGCCATGTTTTAAACATTAAAATGAGTATTTTACTCACCCTCAGCATTAAATGCTCAACTATTGTATACCAGTTTTCCATTAAACGTACTACTACAATTTTTATATAAATTCAAAGAACACTATGTGAGAAACAAATTTGTAGAAATTATATATTGATTAACTTAAGGAGAAAAAAATTATACAAATAAAAATTGTTAAGTATTGTTTTGTAGTCAGGAAATTAAACAACAAAATATAAAATAATCAATTATACCACATTTAAAAAATGTTATAGTATTTCCACTTCAAAAGAAATGTGTAAAACCACTGAATGTCATTCATGTACCTTCCATAAGAGGGCAGTGGAACATTTCAATATTAATAGGTTTTCAAGTATTTTCATTTACATTATGTCCAAGTAACAGTAATAATCAATGCTTTGAATGTTGTACATTTATGTAAAAATTTTGTTTTTCTGGCTTAAAGCTTTATTTTTTACATCTTTATTACCATGTAACTTCCAAAAAAAATATTTTTATTACTATGTAGAAATAAAACCTGTATAAAATATTTTTTTAAATCAACATAATTGAGTCTTAAAAACAAAACACAGACAGACAATAATTACAAGTCTTGCTTTCCTAAATGAAAGCAACCATCAATGAAATTAATATAATGAATTGATATTCCACTAAAAATCCTGGAAATTAGTAAAATATTTTGAAAACACTTCTATTTTATTAAAATATAAGTAGTTACAACATATTAGCCATTTTCCCATCATTGTTTAAACATTTATTGTGTGTATGTATTAGTGTGTGTAGATTACCATGAATCATCTTTGAAAATAAAAAGTACCTCTTTGTAAAAGATAGTCCAGAAAAATAAATGTACTCACACTATTTTGCATATGTTTACAGACATGCAATATTTTTCATTGATACAAATTTATAGTGTTTCTTAAGGACAAAAATATTCAGGTAAGTTTAACGATATTTGCACAGTACATAATTATGATTTTAGGGATGCATAAATTCTTGAAGAACTTAAATCTGAAGAATGCTACTGCTAATATTAACATAAATTCAACTTGATATCAATGACAATAATACTACCCCAAACGTATTTCAGCAACAACTAAGATTTTTTGACTAAGTGTCTACCACATGCCAAATAAAATTCACAGCAAGACCTTTATTATTCTGATCTTGTTTATTTTTTACAACATCTGTATGAGTTTGCTAGCTCCATACTATGAGCCAGTTTTTAGACTTGATGATTAAAAACTATTGTACATGTTCACATTGCTGGTAAGTGGCAGAATCAGGTCTCTAGGAGCCTGAAATCATAACCACTTTGCTTGAATAAAGCATCAAAAATTTGACACTTTCTTTTAAAGGGAGTATAAGGGAGTATAAATACTAGTAGTCAATCTTAAATTTTTCTTATGATCACTGTGTCACTGTATAAAAAGGATTCATCTTAGATGGTGGTTGCATTTAAGCAAGGACCCAAGAATGAGATTAAAGTAACTGAAAGACATGGTGAGGTTTTCTCCTTCTTTTCTCCCTTTTCCTCATTCTTTTTTCCCTTCACTGAGTTTTTGCCAAGACTGCTGGAAGATTGGTACATACAATGCAGGGAGATGGAGAAAATAAGCAAATAAATTGAGGACCATGGGAGGCAAGATTCTCACTGTTAAAAAATGGAGTTACAAATGTAGAAAGAGGTGACTAGAATTGGAACTAGCAATGTGAAATTTTGATTTAAAAAATAAATTATAAATTTTCTCATCAAGATGGTGGAGTAGGTAATAGCTATGCCTGCATCCTATTGTGATATCAAAATTAAAACTAAACTACAGAACAATCACCATTGAGAGTCACATGAAGTCTAGCTAAACAGAAGTCCTATAACTAAAGACATACAGAAGAATCAATGTGGAGACTAGTAGGAGGGGTGGAGACATTGAATGAGCTGGTCTCACACCCATGTGTGGCAGTTCAAATTCGGGAGGCATATCTTGGGTATGTAGGTCCACCTTGAGGATCAAGGGGTCCCAGCCCCTCAACAGACTCCTCAGCCCAGTGTTTCAATGCTGGGACGAGAAATCTTCACAACTTCTGACTGTGAAAATCAGCAGAGATTGTGACTGTATGAGACAGAGAGCGACTAGAGTCCCAGGCGCTCCTCTTAAAGATACTATACATGGACTTACTCACTGACAGACTCATTTGTTCTGAACTCCAGCACTGGAGCAGCAACTCAAAGCATTCCAGGGACATATGGGGAGAAACTGAATTGTCTGTTTTCAGGATGAGGGCTGGAGGGGCAGCTGCCTCCCAGACAGAAGTGCTGGCAGAAGCCATTGTTCCTTTATTGAGCCTTTCTATCACCCAGCCTTCACATGCAGGCTGGAGCCATATCTGAGTTTTCTTCAACCTGGCTGACATTGGTTACTCTGCTCTGGTGATTCCCTGAGACTCCGCCCTACCCAACATGAGGGCCCACCCTAGCAGCTTCCAGTGGCTTTTCTATACAAACTTCCTGCCTTTGCTCATGCTGTGGATTTTCCTAAAATCTCCCAAAGGTTCACAAACTCCAAACAAGCAGCATCTGGCCTTGATGTGCCCCGTACCTCATGCTGAACAGACCTAAGCCCAGGACTAGTGACAACTGCCCTTGGTTCATGGCTTGGCCTCTCACAGGCACCTCCAAGCCAAGCGTCAGTGGCAACCATCTGTTGCATTGCTTTGTGGATCATTCCAGGTAGCCCCAGTCTGCAGTTGAACTAGGCATGTGGCAAGGCCCCTCCCAGGAGATCGTAAGGCTGGCATACCTAGTGGCAAGCTCTGGACTGCCTACCTCCTTGGACGGCATACCCAATTGGCAGACTGGGCAGGCACCAGAGCCCTGCTAGAACAAATCCTGCTCTGTAGGGCCAGCCCCTGCATAACAGCTCCTCCACTGTAATCACAGCCAATCCTTACAACCAATCACCCTGAGGGACCATCCCTCCCATTGACATGCAAACAGCAACCAAGGCTCAACTACGATAGGAGGGCACAGAAAACCCACACAAGAGACACACCTGAATCATCCAGCCCAGGTGACCAGGGAGACTGTGCTACTGGGCCCCATAGGACACCAACTACACAAGGCCACTCTTGAAGACCAAAGACATAGCAGCACCATCTAATACATAGAAACAAACACAGGAAGGCAACAAAAATGGAGAGATAAACATGTCCCAAATAAAAGAACGGAAAAAACTCCAGATAAAGAATTAAACAAAATGGAAACAAGCAATATCCTAGACAAAGAGTTCAAACACTGCTTATGTGGACGCTCAATGATCTCAGAGAGAACTTCAACCAAGAGATAGGAAACGTTAAAATGGAGATAGGAAACATAAAAAAGAATCAGTCAGAAATGAAGAATGCAATAATTTAAATGAAGAATATATTAGAGGGAATCCACAGTAGATTAGATGAAGCAGAGGATCAAACAGATATTTATAAGATAAAGTAGCAGAAAACCCCCAATCAGAACTGCAAAAATAATCCAAAAAAAAATGAAGGTAGTTTAAGGGGTCTCTGGGACAACATCAAGAGTAACAACATTTGCATCACGGGGGTATCAGAAATAGAAGAGAGAGTGCAGGGAATTGAAAACCTATTTGAGTAAAGAATGATGGAAAACTTCCTTAACCTGGCAAAAGAAGTAGATATACAAGCCCAGAATGTGCAGAGAGTGCCAAATAAGATAAATCCAAGAGGCCCACACCAAGACACATCATAATTTAAAAGTCAAAAGTTAAAGACAAAAAGTGAATCTTAAAGGCAGCAAGAGAAAAGCAGTAGGTTACCTACAAGGGAGCTCCCATAAGATTTTCAGCTGGTTTCTCAACAGTAACTTTGCAGGCTAGAAAGGAAGAAAGGATTGGCACATAATATTTAAAGTGATGAAAACCAAGGACCTACAACAAAGGTTACTCTACGCAGCAAGGCTATCATTTAGAACTGAAGGAGAAATAAAGAGCTTCCCAGACAAGGAAAAACTAAAGGAGTTCATCACTACCAAACCAGTATTATAAGAAATGTTAGACTTCTTTGAATGAGAATAAGAAGAAAAAATATGAAAAATATGAATAATCAAATGGCAATAGCTATATACCTATCAACAATTATTTTCAATGTAAATGGATTAATGCTCTACTCCAAAAAACATAGGAGGGCTGAAAGGATAAGAAAACAACACCCTTACATATGCTGCCTTTAAGAGATTCACTTTAGATTGAAAGACACACACAGACTGAAAGTAAAAATATGAGAAAAAGATATTTCATGAAAATGGAAACAACAACAAAAAGCTAAAGTAGCAAAACTTATAATACAAAATAGACTTTCAAACAAAAGCTATAACAAGAGACAAAGAAAGATACAGTAATCCCACTTCTGAATTTGAAGAAACCTAAAACATTATTTCAAACAGACATGTGCACCCATATGTTCATTGCAACATTATTTACAATAGCCAAGATATGGATGCAACCTGGGTGTCTGTCAATAGATTCATGGATAAAGAAGAAGTGGTACATAGTATATACAATGGAACATTACTCAGCAAAAGAATGAAGTCTTTCCATCTGCAAGAACATAGATGGACCTAGACGGTATTGTGCTGAGTAGAGTACGTCAAACAGAGAAAGACAAATGCCATATGATTTCATTTAGATATGGAATCTAAAGAACAAATTAAATTAACAAACAAAACAGAAACAAACTCATAGATACAGATAATATTTTGAGGGTTGCCAAATGGAAAAGGAGGGGGGTGGGTGAAAAAGAGAAAGGGATTAAGAAGTGCAAATTGGTGGTTAAAAAATAGTTATGGGGATGTAAACTATAGAGTAAGAAATATAGCAATAATATTGTAATAACTATGTATGGTGACAGATTGGTATTAGATTTATTGGGGTGATAACCTTGTTAGTTATATAAATATATAATCACTATGTTGTACAAAATATAATATTGCATGTCAACTATAGTTGAAAATTTACAAAAGTAAATTGTAGATGAGTAGGAATAGAAGTTGATATAGACGCATATGTGTCTATATCATATGTATATATACATATATTTTCCAACTCTCTCCACTGATGTACCATTTGAAATCAGCACAACTAACACTGAGATCTCTGTATTTATACATACTACTTTACAATTAAAGGAACTATGGTTTCTGAAGAAGTGGCTGACTCCAGGGCTTGGGCAAGTGAAATAAAATTTGGGCTTGGGGCAGTTCCTTGGGCTGGGAGCAAGGAACTGCTCAAATAATGATGGAAGTGTGTTGAAAGTATACAACAACTTTCAAGAGGCTTCAACTGACCAACTATGGAGGGATTTCAGCATCAAATAATAAAAATAATAAATAGTAACTTTGAATAAAATAAATTCAAATTAATAGATGAATAAATAAATAAAATATTAAATTGAAGAAACAGCAAGTTCTACTTTCAGTAGAATTCCAACTTGTATGTGTAAAGGAATGCGGGAGTTGGAAAATCAGCATTTGGCAGCTTTCCTACTAATAATATATGCAAGCATCATAAAGGGATGCAAAAATTGTGAGGAACAGAGTATACATAGTATCAAAGTATATTTCTACCAAATACTTTAAAATTCTAATTAATAAACACATTAAGTAATCAATTCTACAGTGGAGAAAACCAGTATTACCTTAATCAAACTATGAAGGTTAACATCACCAATAAAATAACTGCCATGGTGTGTTTTCTAATACAATGTATTGAGGAGAACACAAATCAATATAAAAAACGTGCTACAAGGTCACAGGTCTGAATTCTTTAAACCCATCAAAGTCATGAAATACAAGAAGAACCTGATGAATTCTTTCAGCTTAAAAATGACTAATAAGAGATGTCAATTAAGTACATCATAAGATTCTGGATTGTATCTTGGTCTTTTACATCATATTATTAGGACAATTTGTGAGATTCGAAAGGGGTTTGTGAATTAGATGGTAATATTTAATGAATATGTGATCAATGGCTTTTTCCCGATTGTGACTATTTTATTGTAGTTATGAAAGCAAGTTTCCTCTTCTGGACAAAGGGTATACGAGAGCTCTTAATATTATCTGGCAACTCATGTAAATTTGAAATTATTTCAAAATAAAAAGGATTTTAAAAAGCAAGATGGAGGAGTTTACTAGGGGAGAGAACAGTAATTGCCAAAGTGCTCAAGTAGAGAAGGAAGGTAGAGACAAAAGGGCACGATAGCTGAGCATAACAAAGAAAGGGATGCAGTACTACTGGTAGGGCTTGAGAGCTGTGCGGGAGTTCTATCCTACAGGACTTTGCTGGCCAAACACATTTGGGTTATATCACAACAGAAAAGAAGCTCTGAAAGTTTTATAATGAGTAATTAACATGGTGTGATTTTTTTATGTTTTAAAACCATACTCTGTGTGCCAAGTGTAAATTGAATTGGTGGTGGGCCGGGGGCAGGGGGACAAAATGTAGAAGCAGGAGTGAGGAGACAAGTTCATGGAAAATGATGATTGCTTAGCCAGCGACTGCAATGTGGACGAAAAGGAGTAATTATACTTGAGATATATTTTGGCGTTACAACCTACAGCTACAGCCTGATGGATTGAATGAAGGAATTAAGAATGACTCTGGGGTTCTCTGTAAAATCAGAGAGCTTGCATATTATACTCTTTGGTACGTTCCTAAGTACACACATATCATTGCATCTTGCATATACCGTGTTTCCCCGAAAATAAGACCTCGCCAGACAATCAGCTCTAATGCATCTTTTGGAGCAAAAATTTATATATATATATTTAAAAAACTAAGACTCGGTCTCTTATTTTACTGTAAGACCCAGTCTTAAAATATAATTAATATAATATATTATAATACCGGGTCTTATATTAATTTTTGCTCCAAAAGACTCATTAGAGCTGATTGTCTGGCTAGGTCTTATTTTGGGGAAACATGGTATGAAACATTCCATGTATATTGTGAATATGTTGTTTGATATATTTTTTATCATTTAGAAATAATTATAATGGTGGACATAAGTATAGAATAATGCTCTGTAGTGAGTGTTTTATGAGTAAATTATGCAGGCTTGCACTTTGAAGCAATTTTAAGTGCTAATGTAAGCTATCAGTGTGATTACTGTTTTTATTCTATCACATTTTAGATAATTTAATATCAATTCCATAATGGTCCGGAACACCCACTCCTTAGTTGCTACCTGATGGTTCGTAGAATTACAATATCGTAGCAATAAAAGTAATTTTAGAAGTGACTACTAGACTCCTAAAGTAATACCATATTTCAGTATTTTCTGACAAATGTCCATCTGATCCTTCTCTAAGGATCTTGGGGACTAAGAAATCTTTGCATTCATTTCAAAGACTAATCAACAAATATTGATTTCTGCTGTCTTTTTTATTTTTTTCCTTCTTCCTCCTTCTTTCATATCGATCATGTCCTTTATGAGGCAAGAAGTATGGAATAGAATGGTGTACTAAGCAGAGGTGTACTAACTTTCAGGAAATGGGGACATCAACATAGAACAGGGAAATTATCACCAATGACCTCAGAAGCCTGCAGTCCCTGGGCAGGATACTTTCAGGCGGAGTCCAGAAAACCTCAGGAAGCTTCCATGAATGACTTAAATGCATGAGCACTGAAGTGGATAATACTCAGGAGGAATTACAGTGGCTGCAAAAAATAGCCTTCATGTGCGGCTTTCCTGCTGATGCCCACTCACTGGTCTGCAGCTGCCACAGGATACTCCTTCTTCCTTCTCTCCACCTTTCAGCTAGTGAAAGAGTCTGGGAAATGTAGCTTTTAGCTTCCTTGCCTTGCAGTTTTTGGGAATGCTTTGAGGGGCAGGAGTAGTACTGAGATCAACAAATAATATCTATCATACATGGATAAGTGTTATTCTTTCATCGGGCTCACTATCCAAATTAATGGCTTATTTCTCTGCACCTGCTTTTAAAGTCAGTGGAAGGTGAATGTTTTATCTTTAATTAACCAGAATCTTCTAATATCAATATAATAAAAAGCAAAGTGAGGAATTTGGGAATATCTAATTTGGATGACTCAGATTTTCATCGGGATGGCAATGTTAATTTAGTCACTTTTTTTGTTGTGCTTTGGTGTACACATATGGGAAAAAAACAATGGAATTTCAAACCCAAAGTCATTAATGTAGTTGATAATTTAGTTTGGAAAGTGACCTTTGGTCTAATGACAATTTAGATAATTAATGGTAGATACATTTTATTCAGTTGTCAAACATTTATTGAGCACTTAAATTGTCATAAACTCTGTTAGGTTTGGGGGACACAAAATTAATAGCCAATGATCTTCATCCATTTCACGTTCCCTATGCCCTTTGTTTACTGGCCCAAGCTCAACTGGCTGAAGTTCTTTAGCAGGTAATGATTTAAATGTTGATTCCTGAAGAGTCTGAATCATGAATGGACCTGCCTCACTTGTCTATTTGTTTGCCTGCTTGTTTATTTGTTTATTCATTTGCTTTACTGTAATTTTCAATTACTTTATGGTAATAAGAGGAGACCCTAGAGAGTCTCCTATCACCATGCCAGTGTAACTATCCTCTGCCTTTTGCTTGAATGGCATGAGGAGTGCAACATGGCCAAGTGCAAAATGGCAGATGCCGTTTAAACTTCCAGTATTGTGAAAGCAGTGGTGCATGAAGCAGGCACATACGAACTACAAGGGACTGATTATATGAGTCGTTTCTCAACTCTGCATTCAGTGACATCACCTTGGAAGCCTGAAATCAACCTTTGGAAATATTTACACTACAGAGATCAGCAAATGCTACAGCATAGGTAGGGTCTGTATGAATTATGGCTTTACCACTGATTACAAAGGCAAGTACCGTAGCAGCTATGCACATTTTCTCTAGATAGGGGTGTGTGTGTGTGTGTGTGTGTGTGTGTGTGTGTGTGTTTCGGGGGTGCAGATTACTTTGTTCCCCACTCTTATCCTTGTCTTTATTTTGTTATTAAGGGTGGCCATGAGTAGTTAACTTTATAAGTTAGTCTTTAGATTACAGAATATTCAGATGGGATCATGACTGAATATGGGAGTAATTAACAATATTCAGTGATAGATTCTCCAACCAATTTGATTTTATGTTGCCCTTTGTAGGGAGTAAATGAGAACATCTTTATGTGTAAAACAAGATGATTGAATACTTTTAGGTGAAAGTGTGAAATTGTTATTGTTGTTCTATGATATTCTAACATGTATATAATAAGAGAATGTGTATACGTAGATGATGAGTAACAGAGGGTTCACCCTGCTGGTAATTAATCTACTTTCTGCTCTGTGATTCCAGTGTTGTTCCAGTAGCTCCACACTTTGGGACAGCACTGAGTTCCAGTTTCCAGCTGTTTTTGTTCTTACACATTTCCAAAAACAGCCTCATTATGTCCCCTCAGAGGTACCAGTTATAGCTGAATAGAAGTCTGTCCTTAGAGATCTGGGCTTCTCTGCAAAGCGCTGGCTGAGTTCCAGAGGTACCAGCATCTATCTTCTATTCTAAGGTCTAAGTCCCAGCTGTGCTGAGTCCCTCCTCGAGGTGTCCTACTCCTTTTCTAAGAAGGAGGCCTGAGATCTCCACAGAAGTTCCTCTTCAAGCTTGTAGGTTCTAATCCTCTCAGCCTCTTAACCTTTCCCTAACTTAATGATGGTAGTTAGTAGCTGCTTCTTCCATTCACTATCTTTGTGACATCTTTTAAACAATCTTTTGAGCCCACCAAAACCTTCTTAACCAATTCTCTATATGAAAGTCTCACTCTTAAAATAACTAGTATGGTTTCTGTTTTCTTAGACTGTTAATAATACTCAGCATCAATCAACACATCTCTGGAAAAAATGTTGGACATACATGGTTAAAAATGTTTGTTTATTTCACTCCATCATTCTTCATTGTTATAAAATGGAAGATCAAGTTGTTACTTCTCCATATTATACATCCTTTTGTTGCACAAGTTTATGTGTGGCCTCAGGTGATTAAAAAGAATTTAAAAAAAAATCTGTGATAGAATAAATTGCTCAACATAATTAAGCTTTATGGAATAGAGAAAGAAAATGATTACAGAAGTTAAAAAATTGGAGAAGCAGATGATTAGAGAAAAAAGATGAAAAGATAGAAATAGACAAAATGGAACTAAAAAAAGTCATTTTTAGATTTTTTGATTTGGGGGAACAATTCCAAAATGATTCTCAAAAACAATATAAAAATAAACATTAAAAATATTTTGTCATGCCACCATATGTTAGCACCATCACTTCAAAAGAAAACACATTTTAATACAAATGGAGAAATAACATATTACCAGAATGTGTCAGTCCTTTCCTTGAAAAGACAGTAACTTACTATTCAACATAGACATATGCAAATAAACCACAAACATTCCTCCAAGATCATTCTCCCCCGCTATATTTAGGCATAAAAGTAGTTATATCTTCAGCTAACTGGATTAGTTGAAATCAGATTTCTTTAGTGTTCTTTCCCAAGCCTTCCACTTCTAAACTGGACTGCCACTCATGGTAATTTCTTTGCTGATTTTGGTCTAAAATTTCAGGACCATTGGCCTCCCTGGGTGATGCTACAATGTTTTTCAACAGAGATGTGCATAAGCAAAAAGTCAGACTTTACTTTTCTGTACCTTTCTCTTCCCCACGGAAGGTTATGTTTACAATCCTTTCCTGAAGAATTGGGGATAACTAGGAAATTCAAGAATAGAATAAAAAATACTGAAACTGCACACTAAATATGCCTTCTTTCAGAGTTCAATGTGGAAAAAAAAGAACTTTTCTAGGTCACTGTTTTAAAGCTGTCTAAAATCAGAGATGGCACCATTTTCTGAGCTAACACACATTGAATGTTGTGTTGTATAATTTTCAAACATAAGGGAGGAAAAGGACAGAATAAACTCTCATGTATTCTATTTACCCAACTGGAATAATTTTAAAGGATCGGTTTATCTTTTTTTAAAAATCTATTTCATAACTTTCTTTTTTTCTGAAGTATTTTAAAGCAAATATCAGACATCAGATAATTTTAATTTGGTTCTTCTAAAGTGAACAAAAGTTACGTAGAGGCAGAGACCACTCCACTGTGCCTCTTTATTATTTACTCCCAAAGAGCATTAAGCACATTTAGCTTCAATGTCCACGTGTTACAGCGTTTTGCCTTTAATAAAACAACTCCTTCTCTTCCTCCTTCTTTACCAAGCTTTGAACAATTCTGGGTTTCCCATAGGGGGTTTTTCTTACAACCAGGTCACTCTTGGTTGCAGAGTAGAGAGAATTTTATCTATTTTTTATTACTTCCTCTTGGGCAGAAAAAAATGGGTTATGATAAAAGGCCGTTATAGTTCTACCACCTCATTTGAGATGGGAGTCAATGAACAGATGCTCCCTCTCTATTCTCTGAAAACAACATTAAAATTGCACGGAACCAATATATGTTGCTTGCATTATGGTTCATTTATCTTCTTTTGAGAAAGTTCATGCAGATATTAAGGTCAATTGTCAACAACTAAAAGTTTCTAATCACATCTATACTCTGTGAGAATAGGGGAATAAATGTCTTTCCCTTTCTGAGGAGTGTTAGGAAATATTTCATCCTCTTATAAACTATTTTAATAAAGGATTTTCAGAAGAATCCGGTGGCCCATGAAGTGATTCCCAGAACCTGGTCGGGCTCCCCTATGTCAAAGCCTGCTCCATTTTCCATCTCCTGAGAGACACCTCCATTTAAGTTACCACAGTTCCATTTCCTCCCCCTTAGAAAATTTCACTCACAATTGTAGAGTCTGGTCTGATTGTCGATTCAGTTTCTCCCTTCCATTAGTGCAATCTGAGGGATGCAATAAAATTACCTGAGTAAATATCATAAGTCTAAACTTTTCTGTTGAACATAAACTGTGCATAGTGGTTGCAGGAGAGGCTTTAATAGAACTGATGTGGATGAGATGTGGGAATTTATGTGTAGCTCACGGGTCAGGGTCAGATTTTTGTACTCCATTCTCGCATCCTCTGAGGCCTCTCCAGTAGGATCTATTGAAGATGTGTGGTTGTTAGCATGTAATCCATGCAAAATGTTTACCTCACATATACACACACCTGATGAGTAACAATTCAGGGTCAGTAGGGTCCAGATTCATATTAAATACACTACGTACTCTAAGATATTTTCCCTGTCATGTAGATACCAAAGTGTTATCACTCACACCTGTGTTCCTCTTCTCAAGTCCAAAACCATATCCAGGAGGTTATGGGTCAGTGAGAAATAGTGCTAACTGCTGTGCATTTCCCAAGCATCTGTCCTTGCAAGTATCTTCTTTATTTTTCTTTGGGAAGAAAAATAAAATGCCGCATTTACTTACCTTAGATTGTAAAGAAGCAAACTGGTGTAAGTCAATGGGGGTTTGATAAGGATTTGTTATTATCCTGTTCATAACAATCAGTTCCCCCAATGAGTCAAAAATGAGAAAAGAGACAGGGTGGTTGTGGGGACAGAGCCAGGAGTGCAGTTTCTAGGTTCTTACCCTCACATGGAAGGGTATTCACTCAGGTAGTAAATAGCCGTCAATTGTGGTTGGATGGCCATCAGCTGTGGCTAGTCGGCTGTAACCAGTGAGCCATTGACCACTGGTATAACTGCCGTGGCTACTCTAGCAGCAAATGGGGGCTAGCAAGAAGATGATGGCTGAGCTAGCAAGAGCGGACTGCAGTTAGCACAGTGGATTGCAGCTAACAAATGAGGTTTGTTGGCAGAGAGAAGTGGACTGCAGTTTGCTGATAGTGTGGCTCCTGTTTCCTGTGTCTCCAACCCAGCCGCCAGCAAGAATATAGTGGTATGACTCACCTATCTATGGCTCTGTGGGTGTTCCTTTTTGGCCTCACAATGTCTTGCATTCTTATGTGGGGAGCAGGACCAGAGACCCCGCATGACACACTGCATGACAATGGTCTCTCAGTTACACATGTGCTCCCTGCATTATCTTGAGTTCCCCATCTTATTGTGGACCAGAGAAGTCTTCCTCTTAGACTGAGAAACATACAAAAGATTTGCCCCCTTTTTAAAACTAGATGTGTGATGACATGTTGAATGTTAATTTCTGAATATAAAAGTCTTTAATAAATATTCACTCATGCCTTTATAACAGTAGTTTTCAATCTTTACTGTGATAAAATGACTAAGGAAGCTTATTTAAATGGTAGATTTCTGGCCCTCAAAAATTCTGACCTAATAAATCTGAGATGGACTCAGTGATCAGAATTATTTTTAAAATCTGAAGGGATCTGGATACAAAAATCTGTGCCATTTACAGTGAGAAATGTTCTTCCACAGGTTGTAAACATATGAAGTAAACTTGACTTGTAACTGAGAAGAAAAAAAACAGTGTAGTGAGTATATATTACATTCTACTAACTCAGTTGCACAAATGATTCGACTTTACTGACTGCTCTTAGGTCCAGCATTCTGTGACACACCTGGGTCTAAAGCATCTTGCTTTCTTAAAACCACCACACAGCATTTGGCTTATGCTCTCATCCTACAAAGACTCTTTTCTTGCATCTTTTTTCCCTTTCTACTTTCAATGAACTACCATTTCTGCATGAGAGAAAAGTAGGGTAGGCTGGCTGCAAGCAATTTTTGCTTTGCATCTGAGTCAGAGGAGCCCAAAGTCATGACTTAATAAGAAAGAATGAACAAAAGTGAAAATATACAAATTAGCAACTCAATAAATTATCTTGCTGCCTTAGTAAATCTACTGGATTTAATATCCTCCATCATTATAACAATGTTCATACCACTTACAATTCCCATTTGGTATATTTTTAAAATATTTTTCTAGTTATAAAAGCAATTCATATATGTTATAGTAATTTGGAAAATACTAAAAAAATATAAAAGTAAATAAAATCCTTCATAATCTTAGCAACCAGAAAATAATTTTAAGAAATTTTTTTATAAATAGCCATAAAACCTTTACACCAAAACTTTATTCCTTCATTTCTTAAGCAGAACCCTGAAATAACCATAGAACAACCACATAGGAAAGACTAGTAAGAATAAACATGACATAATGGAGTATGGATGATAATAATTGCTAAGATATTTACTTGAGGTTTTCTTCTTGCCTGAAATCATTTGGTTTACCACAGGACACTTGCATGAGTGCCCAGTTGTACTTAGTGGTCAATATGGTCCATCTCTGAGATAATAAATGGCCTAAAACAAGTTATATTTAATAGTTTATTTTTTAAAAAATCAGTATGTTTATCTAAATCGTCAAGAAGTACCAGCACTCAAATATAATATTGGTAGATTTTTAGGCGATCATTACATATTACCTTTTCTAAATTGGTTTATTTGTTTATTGTCTCTCCTGTACATTTGCATCTTTTGGCAGAGATCCTACGTCCTTATGTCTAGACTAGCCTCATCCAAATCTGTTAATGACTTTAAAAATGTTTCCACTTCTGGAGCTTTGCTGGATCAAAATCTCCAGGGATTAACTTTTGAATTTGTTAAATAACATGAGTGACTCCAGTGCCTGGCCAAGTTTGGAAACTACTGAAATAGGACAAAAAAGATGTGGGTGTCACTAAGATGTTCTTTCCTTTTAAAAATAGCTTTCAAAATATTTAAACTTCCTTCCAGAATCTTTTCCCCCAAGTGATAGCCTCTTGATTATAAGGGACCCAAAAATGTGTATTTCTGGTCTTGCAATCGCTCCATTTTGAAGAAAGATTTGATAATATTGCTTAGAATTGCTAAAAATAAGTCATCCTTAATTAATTAGTTTCTTATCTCTCCACGATCCATGCAACTCAATAAAACAAATATAACCCGTATTTTTCTTTTACCAAGATAATGCAGTAAAAGTGTTTTTGTTTGTTTGTTTGTTTGTTTTTTGGCCTGAATTACTCAAACTAATTTAATACCATAATATAGAAATATAGAAATATAGAAATCTGTTCATTTTCGTTTCTGCTATCATAACCATGTATTAGACTTTCTGATGTTTTTAGATTAAAGAATGGCAATTTAGTTTAGCGACAGTGAATAGTCTTTAAAAAAGGGAGAAATGGGTCTTATGTATGCCAATGAATCAAATTACAGATGTTATACATTCTATTTATCCTTTCATGCCTCCTATACCACTGAATATTTGGAAGATGTGGAAGGAGCTAGAATATGCACATTCAGATGGAAGATGGGTTACTAAATGATTAAATTGTATGTGTTTTTCTGAGAAGAAATCCTAAAGAATTTTCCTTCTGAATTCTAACGTGTCTGAAATGAAATATTGTACATGAAAACTCTGAAAGAGTAGAAAAATCTACGTTTTTAAGTAACACTTTTACATGCAATATATTTTATCTGATAAAGTTTAAGTCAAGTTTAGATTTAGAAAGAGCAGCCCAGTTTTTAAAATGTGACAGCTTTTAGATTTTCCTTGTGAAGTGTTTTGCCTATTTTGCTCTCTTAAACCAATTATTTGTTTTGTTGATTTGCAGCTCAGTTAATGATCAGAACCCTACCAGCAAGTGATAGTACAGAATTGGGCTAAATATCATTTAACAAATCAGCCTTGCCTTTTTTTCAAATGAAATTTCTCTCATGGCATAAATCATGGACTCTTGATGGAGAAAAATCTTTAGCTTCAGAATTAGATACTAAATAGACTAACCAGTTTTCAAACTGTCTGTCAGTGCAAAAATAAACGTGAATCATTGGGGATGGCTTCAAATAATTGTCAACCACAGCCAATATTGCAGGTTGCTACCTTGGCAACATATTTGCTTTCAGATGTGATGTTTGAATCAGAATTATAAGTCTGCTTCACCATGAACGTAAAGAGAAAAATATTATCTGATATATTTGTTTTGTTCCTTGGTGGTGGTTTTGAGATCTATGAGATTACTCTGATAACTGTGAAAATTATGTCGGCATAATAATATATATAGTTTTGAAATTTATTATTTTTGCTGGAAGTCACTGTATTGAACACTATATGTATCAGCGGTGCCAAAAAATGCATACAAGTGGACACTTTGGTCAACATTGCTCAAGCAGTAGTTCGCCATAATCAGAAATGTCTGGACGCTGATGGTAACCACTTTGAGCACCTCTTGTAATTGCAGAGGTCAAACATAACTTGTAGTCATCTTTTTTTAGCAGTAAATGTTGAGTATTACAATTTTAATAGTTTTCCTTTCTTAGAATGTGTATACCGTTTGTATATATAGCAATATATATTACTATATATATATATTCTGAAGAAACCCTAAATACTTCCAATTTATTTTTTAATTAAAATATTTTATTTGATTATAGGCTATTCATTTTTAATAACTTATGTGGAGAAGGAAATTCTGAGCCCATAATTATAATACTCATGCCTACTCATTAAAAGAGAGAGAGAAAAAGAACAAAATGAAAAAACAGTTACATTGATTGCCAGAACCTGAGAAATATACTTCCTAAAAATGTATTTCCTGTATGAATTTGATCAAATTTCATACGTGCAGAAGTGCCCACTCATATTTCTATACTATGAGAAGAGAATCTTTCAATTTCAAGAATGCTTCAGAGAAAATTTTTTTAAATGTTTCACCAATGAATTAAAAAAATAATGATATTATTATGGTATCAAATTACATAGAATTATCATAATGGATTTCTGGCCACATAAACTATTTTAAAAATTGTTTCCAGGTTATAAAAATACTGAGAAAGCAGAATAGATTTACACAAGACGTCTCATGATACTTCTGTTGGGGAGATTATTTTATTCTGGTGGTATACATTTACTTCCATCTAAGAAACAGGTTTGATGTACTTGGGAATATCTAAACAGACTAAATTTAAAAGGATTGAGGATTGAGGCAGTGTTCTAGAGAAGTTCATCTCAAACTTGAACATGCATACAACTCACCTAAAGTGTTCATTAAAATGCAGATTCTGATTCCATATTTCTCTGATGAGGCCTGAACTTCTGCATTTCTCACAACTTCCCCGATAAAGCTCATATTGCTCATACCACACAATAGGTAGCTGGGATTTAGAGCAGTAGATCCTATATCTGACTGCCCATTAAAGTCACCTTAGGGAGATTTTAAATCGAACAAAGAGGTCTGCGCCATAACCGAGATCTGAATCCTGGTCACCTAAATGGGACGTAGATGTGTGTGCAGTTAAAAAGCTCCACCACTGACTCTGAGTCTCAGCCAAGGGAGAGAAGCCACTTAACCAGTGGTTTTCTCTGTTGAGAGTGCACATAGGTATAGGAGTATGCTGGGTGGGAGGTGTGTGGATGGGCATTTGGGGCGGAAGATTCTTAGAGGTGAAGAGAGAAGGAGAGTTTCATTCTAAGCAGGTGTACCTCCTGCTGTCAAAGTTTCTTTCCTCCCAAACAGAGAAGCATTGATTTGTAAGGCAAAAATAATTTGACATAGCATCACAACCTCATTATTCAGAACTAAACCCAAAGACTAAACCCAAAGACCTCTGAAATTATCTCCTAATTCTCCTTCCCTCCCCAGTGCTGCTCTAGTCATACTAGCTCACCTACTATTTCTGAAAATCCCTAAGGAACAGCTCCCCAAATTTTGCAGTAGATGTTTCCTCAGCTCAGAATACTTACCCCAAATATCCCATGACAATTCTCTTGCCACTTTCAAGTATTTGATCAAATAGTGTCTTCTCAATAAAACTTCCTAAACTCTATTCAAATGACAACTTTCCACCAGCTCTTAAATGCATCATTTTTTCTATAGTACATATCACACTCTACTATATTACTTATTAATTACATTCACTGGTCATTTTTTGGTTCTCATTCCTCTCCTCCACCATTATTAGAAGGTAATGATGGTATCAATCTTTGTTCACAGATATTCAGATATTACCAAACTCCAAACTTCCTTTCCTCATCACTCTTCATGATAGTAGCCTATTATATTACTTTATTATATATTCCTTAAGTGCTCTCTTTCTCTGTCTCTCTTTACACACAAACATATATATAATTTTTGTTTTTGAGTTTATTATTAGCTCATAAATTCTTTAAGGATTGTGACAGTTTTTCAGAGTCATGTACTAAGCAAACATAACACCTCCTATCACAGAGTAGATGGGTAATAAATATTTGTTGACTCTTCAAAAATGGTGGTGGGAGAAGTTCAAAGGTATGTTGGGTTCTCTGCATTGCTATACTGTAATGTATAATTTGTTTTGCATTTGTCTGGATAGAAAACTATTGTCTGCTATGGATGGCTGATTTACTGCACTTTTATTCAAGTGGGAAAGAGCAAACAAATCAGTTAGACATTTATTCTCCACATTTATGCTATGACCTTTTCACTAAGCAAAATTTAGATTATAATTATGTCCAGTTGATTAACATGCCGAAAAAGCACCCAGGCATTCAGATTCTTCCTCCCTCACCCTCCATTTTCTTGGCTCCAAAAATGCATACCCACAATTCTACTAATGAAGAATTGGCACTGCTGAAAGTCTGGTTCAGCCCAAGGCAAATTCACACAGCTGGCTAAAGTAATCACATGGTGGGATGCTATTTTTCTACTTAAATATACTTGTGGTCTACCGAGAGCTCACTATTTTACAGTTGTTTACTTTTGATCCAGTGGGGATCTACATTTTCCATTATACAGCACTTCAGCAACCCTCTAGTTGCAGAGGTCGCCCACACTGACATAGCATCCACGAGGCACTGATGCCCAGATTTGCTAAACTGACTTGCAGCTGGTGTCTCTGTGTTCTTTCCTGACCTAGGTCACCCCATTGTGTTGATTGATTTCCGTAGTCTGTGGCACAGGAGACCATACTCAAAAGATCAAAGATAGTTGTCATTGTTGTTCCTTTTGATTTGGCCACAAACACAAGTAGGTAAAGGAAAGAAAAAGAGGCTCTGATTTCAAATTGAAAATCCAATAGTATGGTTTTCTAAAATTATGACAGTTAAAATCAGAGAATCATTTCAGAGTCTACAAGACAGGAGCTAATGCAGATCATTTTGGATCACTCGCTAAACCTCTTGCCTACAAATTAGTAATCACTTTGTTCAGTCATTTATTTATTAATTTATTCAAGATTATTTGCTAAATTCTATAATATACACAATGTTGTGCAAGGAATTTAGGGACAGAACTTTAATAATTCTAATTATGCAAAATGTGGGAAGAAACACAAAGGACTATGAATGTAGCGATTGTAATCAATTTAAATCCAATTTAACAAATATTTATTAAGGTAATTATTTTGTATTCAAAATATAACACCTGCACATGTACACAGATCATTATTAGTTGGTTTGACCAATTACTAGCTGCATACTGTGTACACATGAATTTGAAAGCTATAAACTATTTGGATTTAGAAAAATACTAGAACATTTAACAGACAATGCTGTAAAACCATACTCTATAGTACCATTTTTTTTTTTTTTAACAAAAGGAGAGTCAATAGTGAAAAATGAGAGGCAAGCTTTAATTTAAAACATGTATTTGGAATTTACTCTTTGCCAGAGTGTGTGTTAGGACTTTGTGGCAGTTGTGGTAGAGGTGGGATTACAAAGAGTTTATAATCCTTATGAAAAGGGGATTTAGTAAATATATCCCACTTCCAGCATCTCAATTTACTTACTTTAGCACTCACACCCCAAAGGCAGATATGGGAATTGTACCCAACTAGAATCATGCTGCTGGGTGTTCTGAAACTCTTTTTAGGCTGACATGCATTCTGCTACATTGTGGGGATGTGTACTTAAGGGTAGCCTGACAAGGGTCAAAGTAAAATCTCCTGGCCTGCCTGGCTTCCCAGTTGTGTAATTAACAGGTGAGATGGTGGTTTAGAGGGAGAGCAGTTATAATTAGCTCCTGTGGTCAGCCTGGAGGAGGCAGATCAAATGTCTTATGTCCTGGATTGTTTGGCTAGCATGCCAGAGTAAATTTGACCCCTAAATTATAAATAAATTAGCTAGCTAGCTAGCTAGCTAGATAATAGGTAGGTAGATAGATAGATAGATAGATAGATAGATAGATAGATAGATAGATAGATAGATGTTAGAAGCCTCATTCACCTTACACTTCCTCAACAGTGAGACTTCAACTCTCTCCCTTCTTTTCTGGAATGTAATTTGGGAAGCTGCTCTGGGGTTCTTTCCCACACCTTTTAAACCCTTTAATAGGAATACTCTCTTTTTCTTTCAAAATACACCTTGCTTGTCCATTGAACAATTGTCTCAGTAATTAACTCCTAGAGAACAGGAAAAGGTCAGTCTTGAAACACTTTTCCATTACTAAGAAATATTGTCAGTACATTCTGGATGGTGATGGTGTGTTGGGGTGCTTCTCCCACAGTGCAATTAAAAAGAGTCTTTAAAATATCATATTAACTCTGGAGAGTCAGGCAGTAGTTGTAATTTTGTGGAGCAGGTTTTTGGTTTTGACTATCATTATGCAGGGCCACATTCAGGGACTTTACCTCAGACAGGTAACCTAGAATATGGGAAAGAGTCCAATAAAAAAATAATTTTATTGTACCCTAATAACTTTTAAACATTTACATCATCAATCTTGCAGAAGCAAAACTCAATTATTTAATTCCTTGAGACTGGAACCTCTCTCTATTTTACATGTAACAACAAAGGATTTTTTGCATAACTTTAATATACACTGAATTTTATAGGAATATAACTATTGTATAAATCAAGGGGAAATTATACACTATTCTGTTTGGGAATTTAGCAAGAATAATTCATATTGTGGAAAATAAAATAAATAATATGAACTCCAATGATAATATTTAAGACAATATAATATACACAGTATGTGTCAGTATCTATGGGTATGAATCCATTGTTGTTATACATATAGGCACGATTCTCTGACCACTTTGTATCACTTAGTGTAGACCTGCCTGAGCATTGGCATAGGGGAAAAAAGCAGTGCTTTATTATAAATTGTTTTATTTTTATTTCACAAATGCCAAAATTCAGTTTTGAGCTCATGTTTAACTTTGTATAGGTGTTATTTTATCTATGAGTTTTCTGTCAGGAAAGTAATGGGGTATTAAAAAATTATAAAAACAAATTTTTATGTATTTGAAAAATTGGAAAACCACAGTACTGATTCAACAAAAAGAATTTTTAAAAGTTACGGTTTCTTATTAAAATCATTTGAAAGTTCATATCCTGCTATACATAAAAACTGATAAAGAATACATAGGTAAAAACCGATACAGGTAACAATAACTTATGACAAAATACAATATTTGTCATCGTAAAGGAGGAACAAAGAGCCAGTAGGAGCACAGAGGAAGGAGAACCAGACCTTGAAGGATGAGCAGAATTAACCTGCAGGGCCGGGTAGAGTATAAGGAAACAGTGCAGAAAAGTCACACATAATAAGTCCAAGGATAGGAAGTATTTAGGAAAAGGTAAATGACTCTTGTTTGTGAGGTAAATGATTTCGGTAAACAAATTTTTTGCTTTTAAATTTCTGGATAAACACAGAGCACACACTGGACTAACATTTGGAGATTCTCCTGTAAAATAGAAATGAATAAATGCAGAGAAAAAGCTGGAGAAGAAGCCACTGGAAACAAGTTAGATAATTTCCAAGAGGACTGAAGTAAGTGAAAAAGTGACCATACTAATAGTTAGATGTTTTTTAAATTAAGAATATTTGCATATTTTTACAATATAGAAATAATGAAGTAGTGTTTCAAATAATTGTATACGATTCATATCCCAGGCCAATGGAACAAGTAGCATTGCTGCCTTCTACATTTTAACTCAGTTTCCGCTGAGGTTATGGCTAGACTCAAAACATTTCAGAAACCCACTTTGTCTGGTTTCAATCATCTTGGTGCTCTGGACCACGTACAGACTGTGAGACTTAGTCTGACTCAAACAGAAATGACCTGCATTATGGCTGTGTAAAGGTGGAGTCATTTAGGAGTTGAGCATACAGAGTTGGAGCCTGTGGTAAGCAGAATAATCCACCCTGCTCCCTGGAAAGATGTTGATGTCCTAAACCCAGAACTTATGCACATGTTATGTACATGTCAAAGGAGAAATAAGGTTGCTAATCAGCTGACACTAAAATAGGAAGATTATCCTGTATTGTCTAGGTGGACCCAATATAATCATAAGGGTCATTAGAATTGGAAGGGGGAAAGCAGAAGAGACAGACTCAGAAGAGGGTGTGGCTACAGAAGAGCTCAGATGAGGTGTGATGTGGATCACTTGAGACTAATACAGAGCCAGAATGTGTGGGTTCAAATCCCAGCAATGACCCATGGTAATGGTGTGATTTGGGACAAATTGCTAAGCTTCTTTTTCCACCAACTTCTCATCTATAAAATAGAGAATGACGATAATACTGCATACCTTATATGGTTATTGTAAGGACACAGTGAGTTATTTGAGTCCATTTCTGTAAATCACTAAGAACTGTGCCTAGCACTCAGTAAGTGCTACCTAAACCATGACTAGGATTATGCTCTAGTGTTGCCCAACCATGTAATCTCCAGACTTAAGAGGAAATCTCTGGAGTCAGGGTCCTGGATGTTTCTTCTTGTCTTCCTGGAATGTCTCTAAGAAATGTCTTGCCTTTTTCTGTCTGACTTATTTTGCTTAGCATAAAAATCTCAAGATCCATCCTCGTTGTTGTAAATGGCACTATTTCATATTTTCTTATGGCAGAATATGTATGCCAGTTTATAAATTTGTGTAATTATTTGATTGGTATCTTTTCCTCAGCTATGAAAGCAGGGAGCCAACCTCTTTTGCTCAACGTTATACCTGAGCAAACTTGGTAGCTGTTGAAGAAATAACAGTTTCCTTTATTTTCCTTTTTATCAGAGAACTTATCACAATTTATAAATATAGTTAGTCTGGTTCCTCTTCTAAACTATAATATAAACTCCAGAAGGGCAGGCACTAGGTCTGTTTCCTGAAGGTTAGCATAATTCTACATACATTACAGGCACTTGAAACTATTAATTGACTGGACAAATGAAATCTATGGATTTCCCTCAATTAATGACCTTTATTAACACCAAAATTATTTCTGAGTACCTCTTTGGCCTATTCAAAAGAAACATTTCCTTCTCTTCCTCTTCACTGTTTTGAAATTCTCATGGCTATTATGTCAAAAGCCCTATAGAAACCAGGGAGGAATATTTTCTCACAACATTATGCTTCTCTTTTCAGTATCACCTCTTCATCTTAGATCTTAATTTGAAATTCCCAAGTCCTAGTTAAACCCTACCTTCAGGCAAACCTACTCTGAGAGTTGTCTTCCATTCTTTATCAAAAGTTTGGACTTTCTCCCTGGTGATTTTCAGGCTTTCCCCCCAGTAATTCAGAGGACAAGAATTATACTTTATTCTTTGTTTCGCCAGATACATAGTAAGCTCACAATGATTTTTGTTCAATGAATAGATGAAGGATCCATAAATAGCCACACAATTAGAGAGAACCCCAAATAGTTACTAGAATAACAAAGAACCAAATGGAACTAACACTCCAGAAATCATTATACGAGTATATGAGGTTGCACAACTAAGTTCGCGAACTCCTCCTAGAAAGAGTGCTACATAACTTTTTGATAAATATCATTACAGTCACCTTCGAAGTACTCCCCTTGGGAAGCTGTCACTGATGCCAGCTCCTAGTCCACCCTTCAAAGCAATTTTAGAACTCTTTTTCTGGAATGGCCATCAAAGCTTGTCATCATATTACCCTTTTATGTCCTGAATGTCATCAAAATGTCTTCCTTTCAATATTTCCTTTATCTTCAGGTGAAGAAAAAAGTCATTGGGGACCAGATCAGGTGACTAGGGATGGTATTCCAATACATTTATTTATTTACTGGCTAAAAACTCCCTCACAGACTGTGTCATGTGAGCTGGTGCATTGTCGTGATGCAAGAGTCATGAATTGTTGGCGAAAAGTTCAGATCATCTAACTTTTTCACGAAGTCTTTTCAGCACTTCCAAATAGTAAACTTGGTTAACTGTTTCTCCAGTTGGTACAAATGCATAATGAATAATTCCTCTGATATTATAAACGGTTAGCAAATTGTTGCAACAAGTTCATGAGCTTAATTGTCAGACTTCATATATCTAGGGGAGCCTAATA
This sequence comes from Rhinolophus sinicus, assembly GCF_036562045.2. Lineage (NCBI taxonomy): Eukaryota > Metazoa > Chordata > Mammalia > Chiroptera > Rhinolophidae > Rhinolophus > Rhinolophus sinicus. Next base: position 123,337,918 of record NC_133752.1, read on the forward strand.
CTATCTTAGTTAAAGTCAGTTCTCGACAATAATGTGTTTGTTACAGGTTGGGAAAACCATAAATTGCATCTAAATATAGAGAATTTTTATTTAGCGATGTCTATCAATGCGTGGATTGAATATTAAATAGAATTTTTGCATCCTGTTAAGTTTAAAGTTTCCATTTAACAAGATTTCTAAAAATGTAAAAAAGTTTAGTGTGGATTATTTTAAAAGCAAAAAAAATTGTATTTGAATATTACAAATAACATTTTTAAGAAGAAAGTATATGTGTCTACTCTTAATGTTATCTTTAGTTTCAAATTTTCAACTTTTCAGTATTTTTGTTGTTAAAGTTTTGTTTTCCCTTTCTCAAAATGAGAATAAAATACCTTACCAATAATCATTAAAAATTGGCTAATCTTTTTTTGATTTTTTAAAATCTAAAGCTAGCAACTCAAGAGCAGAGCTTTGCCATTCCTTTAATCTTACAGAAGAAATGTGCTCACTATTATTATCAAATATGAAGAATCACGCGATTCTGAAATATGACAATTTATGTGATAAGTTAATGAGGCAAGGACACAGAGAAAGTGGGCATGCACTATCAAATTCCTCTTCTTGTCTCTAGGGGAGAGAATAACTGAAAATTTGTCATGTTTTGTTCTTCCAGATTAGTTGTTGCAAAACAGGAAGGGAAGGCTGCAATGAATAAACATTGGGCAATCTCTGTGAATCCTTCTGGAATCTAGATCGTGGAAAAATGGCTTCCAAATGTTGGGGATGAGAGGGTGACACACACAACTTACCTCTCCTCTGTAGTTTACCTTGTCCTGAATTTCAATTCAGTAGATTCTAGGCAGGTGCATTTTGAGGGGGGAAAAATGCTCTGTTGATTTTGATATTCTACCATATGCCTCGTCCTTCACACTGAGTTTCGAAGATCATATTAGTGAGACCAGAAAAGTAAATAATCAGTGGTTTGTAATATTTATAGTTTTTAATGTCAAGTTTCACTTCCTTTTCTCTTACATACAAATAACTATAATAGTAATACTACAGGAAGCACTGTTGTAAGCACTTTATACGACATACTAACTTTACAATAAAACTAGGAAGTAACATTATTATCCCCATAGTATAGATATAAAGCTGTGATATAAGGAAGTAAAATAATTTGCCAAAGCATTTGGCTACAGGATTTGAATTCAAAAAGTCTGGTCCCAGAACTCATCCTCTTTGCAGCATAGTATACTATACATATGTTACTATATATACAATAATATCCATTAATCTATGTACTAATTTAAATGCATACACGCTTTTCTAATTTTTAATAATACTAATCACTTATTTCAGTTGTTATAAAACAGAAAATAAACATTTAGAGTAAATCCAATAACTTTTATTTTTAGCTTTGAAAGTTTTTACCCTACCATCTACATTTTTATCTAAAAAACCTAAAGAAAAATGAAGCTAAATCATTTATTACATAGTTTGTCTACTCTAGGTAATGGGCTCTACAGCAGGCCCATAAATCAAATATAGACAGTAGTTACTTAGAAATTTTTGGAATACATGTAAATGCCAAGAATTTTTTTTTCCCAAGTAAGAACCAATTCTTTGTGAAGGTCTTTCAAAATGGAACACTTCATGTTTTATTGTTTTTATTATTTGACTAGGTTTATTTATTTTTATAAGTTCAAGATAGAAAATTCCATTCAATTCTCTTAGGACTGGGAATGAAGACCTCTTTAATGTCAAAGGCTAAAAAAATTACAGTATAACATAATTCCATTCCAAATGTATCTGACCCACAAGTTCTCATAGAAAAAAATTTTAAAGTATGTTTTTTATTTGTTTTATACATGAGAACAGGAAAATAAATATTTTATAATAAAGATAAACTTTGGAAAGCAACAAATGTCAAATAGCATTCTTTCATTTTCAGTGAGAGCATATCTTTACACTGACAAATTCCAATTTGTATTTTTTGGAAAAAGTATATTTCCAGAACCATTTATTTCAACTAGTTATAGACCATTTACCTTCTATTTCATGTGATGGATATCTTTCAAACTTAAATTCTAAACAATTTAATCTTAATTATTTTTCCAATTTTAACTATGGTTATCTGTTTACTAAGCACTTATGTCAACTGGAATTCACACTTAAGTGCTCTGTGATGGGAGTTGAGTTTGTTAGAAGCACGTTCTGTAATGCTCTTTCTCCCTTACAAATTGTATATCATTTCATTCTGGCCGAGTTTGATCTGATTGGATTTTATTTGTATTTCATTACTTTTGCCCTTTAAAAACTATTTAATATCATAACTTTCCGTTTTCTAATTCTTTCCAAATGCTAGTCCTCTTTTTTTTTTTTTAATGCCATTTGTGTTTTTCTTTGTTATAGTTGTGCTCTCTTTCTCTGTTTCTCTATGTCTATCATTCTTTAGCTTTTCTTTTAAATTTTTAATGATGCTTCTTTATACAGTGCCTGCACAGCTAGGTACTCAAAAGAATTGAACACTTGATAGAATTTCTGCAAAAAATAATCCAAAACAACTTCATATAATATGTTAAAACATTTACACACTTATTTAGCTATATTTGGATAATTTTTGGTAAAATTCGTATAGCTGCTGTTGATAGAGTCATTTTTATTCAGATGTTTTGGCACTAGATATATAAAATTAAAACTGGTGGGGAAGTTTGGGGAGCTGTTTTTAAAGAGAGAAAACTTGCAACTAGAAGATGAATAAGTTCGGGGAGCTAATGAATAGCGCAGTGATTATAATCAACAATACTGTATTATATTTTTCAAAGTTGTTAAGAGACTAGATCTTAAAATCAATACTGGTTGGCCTTTGTATTATTCATTAATGTCACTGTAATACTATTCTATTAGTGTCATATTCCCTTACTAAATTTACAGAAAGTTACCCATTTATATGTAAAGGGCTTGAATGTATCATTTTGTACTTACGAGTATTAGAGGAATAAAAACAATTTTAGTCAGAAATTTCTAACAAATTTGGTGTCTTGTTTAGACATTGGCCTTAAATAAAGTGGTTATTTCTTAGATAACTGAGAATTTTAAAGTAATATGAAAGCTATCTATTGGGCATATGAAATGTTTCCATGTATAAACTCTACCCACGTCTCTAGTTAACCCCTGAATATGCATTCCTGGGGAAGACTCGAAACAGCCCAAAAAGGCTAAAATAAACACTTCAGAGAACAAGAATTTATAATGGAATTCAGGGGAACAAGAATTTATAATTGAATTCAGTCAAGTTCCTGGTTTGGAGGGTGCGAAAGGCTTTAAGGGAATACAAAGTCAGAACTTCTACAACATACCGTTCATGATGCACGACACACAATCTGAAAATATTTACCATATGATTAATCACAAAAAGCATGGGGCGGGAGATATCTTTTGCAACTTGTGTGTAGGCTAATGTTTGTTATGATATGAAAAGTAATTACCATAAAGGAAAAAAGATAAATTAGACCTCATCAAGTGCAACTTTTATTTATCAAAAAATGTCAGTAAGCAAATGAATATACAAGCCAAAGATGTGGAGAAAACATTTGAAATATTTTCAAAACTTGTGTCTGACAAAATGATGGTAGCCATGAACTGTGAAGCTCTCCTACAACTCAAAAAGAATAAAAAAGGTAAACAAAGTAAAATAAAGAAAATATTTTAATATTTGCTTCACAAATAAAATAAAATGAGCACTTATCACATGAAAAAGTGTGCACTATCATTATCATGAAAAATCATACTACAACTACAATAAGAAACCCTTACATATGACCAGAATCACTAAAACAAAAAAGACTGACAACTCCCAATGTTGATAAGAATGTGAAAGAACTGGAACTCTTATATTGTTGATGGGAGTTTAAAATGTTATAATTACTTTGGAAAATATCTGAACATTTATTATAGAAGCAAATACATATTTACCCATTACCCATAAATTCTAATCCTAGGATTTATCCAATAGAATTAAAAGGATGTCCACAAAAAGATGCCTATAAGAATATTCTTACTAATTATATTCATAACATCCAGAACTTTCTGGAAACATCCCGGGTGTCCGTCAGTAAGATAATAGATAAATAAATTGGACACGTTCCTAAAATGGAATTCTACTCAGCAATAAAAAGTATACTATTGATATATGTAGTGACATGGATGAATCTCAAAAACATTGAATGAGAGATTTTACAGAAGCATACCATATGATTACATTTATAAGAGTTTATAGGGTCGGCAAAAATAAAATCAGAATAGTGTATGTCTCTGGGGAGTTGGTGCAGTGATTTACTGTGAAGAGACATGCAGATATTTTTGGGGGTGACGGTGATATTCTACATCTGGATTGATAGCACAGGTGTATGCATTTGTGAGAATTGGTTAAATGAAACGCTAATTATTTATGCACTTCATTGCTTGTAAATTTTATCTTAAAAGAAACAAAACTTAAACTTGAGGTTATTTTACACACCCTGAGATCTTTATAGGGAAGTGTACAGATGTCTTCAACTAATGTACAGATGTCTCCAAAAATAACAGAGACTAATGGATAGATAGGAATGGATTCATGAATAGATGTATGACAAAGCAACTCTAATACAATATTAATTATATCACCTAGGTAAGTACTAGGTATATGGGTATTTACTGCAAAATCTTTCAACTTTTCTGCATATTGAAAAGTTTTAATTATAATACATTAGAAAAAAGAAATAAATGTAGGATATAAATTTTATTTCAGTTATTTATTCATTTTGGACATACTTCAGCCTAATGCACTTATTGTCTTGATTATTCTTATTGGTGAGACCATAGGAAACTGTAAAATTGAAATTTTCATCATTTAAGTACTATTCGAAGGTAGCATGTGGCTCTTTATAAAATCAAGAAAGCCCAGCAAAACAAAAAACAAAACAAAACAAAAAAACATGCAGAATACATGTCAGCAGCTTGAAAGATGACTGAATAATTGTTGAGAACACATTAAAGAAATGCTGCAACATTGATTTTGGAAATAGCACACGGGTTAATTTCGTGTGGAAAAAATTGATATCAATCCACTTGAGTTGAAGAAGAATTCTGAAAAGTCAGTCTTAATATAAAGAAGTTTCAGGAATGTATGATTAAACTTGTAAGAAACTATAAAATAAGAATTCTAATTGCTGAAGTTCTTTTATTTCTTAGTGATATATAACATAATGCTGCATCTTATATCAGATGACATTTTAGATGTAATAAAATGGTATTTGTGGATTCCTGCTACATTCTAGACACCATACTGTGCTAGGTGTTAGAAAGACAGTGATGAATAGAACACAATCACTATCATTGAAAAGTGCAAAAATTGGGAAGAAAATATACCAGGTACACAAATATAATCAATAATACTATAATTGTGCATGTGAGTTCACTCTGTAAAATAATCTAAACTTACCTGGTCTTCACTGGAAAAACTTCCAAGTGATATATATTTAGTTACAAAGGGTAATTATCAATTCACATGGTTGCAAAGACAGGAAGATAGAAGAGAGCTGTCCAGAAAAATTAGCAGCAAACACAAAAACATAAAAGCATGCAGGAATGGAGTATATATAAAGGGATGAAATCTTTCATATGTGAGAGCGTGAAAGTTGTGGGAGGAAGTACAGTATCACGAAGGTAAGTTAGATTAGCTTTTGAAGTATGTTGTATGCCATGATAAGTAGTTTAGTATTGTAGGCCAAATGTTCCCACTCTGGAGTTGGAGAATCTGCCTCATGGGGAAGAGCTGATAAAAATAAGCCTATTCTCTTATTTAGTTGTTTTAATAAAATAATATATAATATCATCCCATCGCCTTTTATTTTTAGGTATAAGTATCAATTTCTTATGAGTAATCAGCTGAATTACTGAGTTACATCACATTCATATGGTGACATTATAATACTGCTAGAGTTTCTGAGATCTGAAATCCAATACTTTACCACATATCAAGTTATCATTCAATTGTTGTCAGCACTGTACATTTTCCAGGACACAGGCATGCATATAGCAGAGTTTTAAATTCCTACAAATGTAAGAAGGGCAACATACATCTGTATATTAGACATCTCATGTTTATGAACTAGTAGTTTTTCACCCTTCAGGTATTACCATCCCATTTTTCTCTAGGAAATGAAGCATCTCCTAAGCTCAGCTTGCAATAATTTGTTTGTTTTGACTTCAGTTCTAGGTTCAAAATAGGTGTGCATACCAGAACAGGCCCAGCAGAACATCACTTTGTGCCAGTCACTTTTGTTGGTTTAGGGTTGTTTTTATAATTCAACAGAGATGCAGACTAGGACTTCTGTGGAAGTATGTCTTTCTCCTCTCCCTTCCACCCCCCTCTCATAGCCTGTAAATATATATAATGCATGCCAAGGAGGAAGGTTCCTAATGAAATTGTTTGCTCATCAGCTGTCCTTAATATAAGGAGATTGCTTTGGATTTACTGGTGAACCTGATATAATCACGAAGGTCTTTTAAAATAGGAGACAGAGGCTGAAATGGAGCACAGAGTCAGAGTAAGGTTTGAAGATGCCATCTGCTGGTTTAGATGTTGGAGGAGGTGACCACAACCCAAGGAATGCAGGTAGCCTCCATGATCTGGAAATGGCAAGGACAGATTCTTTGCTACAGCCTCCAAAAGTAACACAGCCTTGCTGAAATCTTAATTTTAGCTCAGTGAAACTCATTTCAGACGTCTCACCTCCAGAACTGTAAGATAATAAATGTTTGTGGTAATTTATTACAGCAGCAATGGGGGAAAAAAGACATAGAAAAAGACAATACAGAAGAAGGAAAGTTATGAAGTCAATAAAAATACATAATAACAATTATGTATAGATTTATAATAAAAAAAGTTCCTGTACCCAATCAAACCTTTCTTACTCCCAGCTCATGCACATGGATATTTCTTGTTTTATCAACTCTAATTAAATGTTATTGAGTAACTTGTTACTCCCTGGCTATGAAGCATTCACACTTCCACTTCTTCTCACAATTTTTTATTGCTTCTATCAATCAGAATTGGGTCAGGAAAGCAGATGCTGTTCCATATATTCCAAGGTAAAAGGTTCAGTATAGATAGTATTAGGGGCTTGCACAAATATTGACAGATTTGGGTCAAGTTTAAAAACATCATTTCTGAAGGTCAGAGTCAAGAAAGATGGCACTCTGGACCTCACCCTTGAGTGAATTGGATAATTTTCAAGAACTTTCCAGGAAGTTCCTGCTATTCTCAAGAATCTCTGAGAAGTTTTAATTTACTGTATTAGTATCCAACAGTAAAAATGTTTTTACCAGGAAGCCATTGTGAGTCTCACATCTGCCAGTGCATCAGACCACAAATGCCTCCTGAGAATAAAGGCTTCCATTCTCTCAAGTGTTGCCAAGCTATAAGCCAGAACTACATAGGGAAAGAAATTCTGGAAAATTTAATTCCTGGGTTTCTTAAGCAATACAGGGGAGACCGTAAAAAAAGGAATAAAGTGGATGATAGCAAGTCCAGCAAATGATTCTGTTGTTTGTTTAACTTTAAATGCTTAACAACTCTATTTCTTGTCTCACTTAATTTCAATATTATTTCGTCTCACCACTGTGAAAGATAATTAGGATTCTTATGCTTCTTTCGATCTCTTCTTTCCATCACAGCATCTAAATATGTGCAGGTGCATATTTCCAAAAGTGTTCAGGGGGTGTCTTTATATTTATATATTTTTGTGTAACCATAAATTAATCTTTTGTTTTAATAGATTCCAAAAAATGAAATCAAATAAGTTCTGTTTTCATTGCTAGGACGATAGGAGTTTTCTCATTGCAAATAGCATCTGGTTGGTTCAGAATTGCTCTTTGAAAGAGAATGTTCTTAGAGTCAAGGTAAAATAAATCATTCTTTCTTACACCCCATAGTCATTTAAATCATACCACATTTTATTTCACATTTGGACCATTATTTTCTAGACTTTTTGTGTCTGTGTCAAGGTTTCTATTTGCCTGCCTGCCTTTTCTTTTCCTCCCGTTCCCTCTCCCCTACCCCGCTCCTCTTTATTCCTTTCATCCCCTTCTTTCCTTCCTTCCTTCCTTCCTTCTTTCCTTCCTTCCTTCCTTCCTTCCTTCCTTCCTTCCTTCCTTCCTTCCTTCCTTCCTTCCTTCCTTTTTTTCTTTATCTGGAAGAAATAACATGCTATTTTTATCAAGCAACTGATGGGCTCCAGATTGTTATTCTTTCTAGTGTCAGGAAAAATTGTGAGAGACTTAAATATATGTAAAAAAGATACCTGGAAGTGCTAGTTAACTCACCCTACCGGGTTATCTGTGCCCTTTGTTGTCTTTGAGTCTTTTACAGCTCCAAGTTGTAGAAAATTTATAGGAAAGCAACTATTCCATGTCCATGAAAATATAAATTAATTTTGTCAAGTGGAATGAAATCATCGTATTGCCCTGTGGATATTAAACAGTTTTCCATTTTGAAAAAAAAAAAAATTGTTTGAGCATTTCTGATTTCCATGTATTTATGTGTTCTTTAAAGTGGCTGTAACATTGTATTGTTTAGTTTATTAATTAGTGAAAAAAATACAATCTTTGACATATGTACATTTTATATGAGTTAAATTTACATTTGAAAAAGAATATATTTGACATTATCAATTGTTTTACATCTATTCCATCATTTTTATCAAGATTCTATTCTCAGATCCCATCAGATACCTATTCTAATTTGGAATTGTTGCTGTCTAGATTTACAGCACAGCTGTTATCTTGGAACTTTTTTTTTTTTTCCCCTGAATTAAATTTAGTCACTATTTTTTTAAGTAACCAGTTATTTTAATTTCTTGTTTTGGTGCATTTTCTTATCTGAAAATGAGATAGTGTGCACCATTTAACATAAAAACATTTTCTTCTTCTAAATTAGTAGTGTTTTTTTTTGTTGTTGTTGTTTTTAATTAGACTGTTCTTGGTTCAAAACTCATTTCCTTCAAAGCTTTGAGGCATTGATCTAATGTCCTCACACATCTGGTGTTCTGTTGAGAAGGATAATGCCAAGCTGATTCTCATTGCTTTATTATGATCAACATTAAACATGTATTTTCTTTGATAGCTTATAGAATTCTTTGTATTTTCTTCATATGCTGAAATTTTATAATAATGTATCTTTTCTTCATCCTAGTTGGCACTTAAAATCTCTAGACGTATACATTTATAAATGTGAGCTATGTTCTTCAATTATTTTTTATAGTTTTTCCAATTGTATTTGCCCTCTCTTTTTAGAATTTGTTGTTTCCAAATTGTTGCTTTAAAGTAATATCTTGTTTCTGTTTTATGGGGACACAATATTGGGCTTGAATATCCCTGAGGATTCTTGATATTTTTTAAAAAAATACATATTTTTGTTTCCTGAATTATTTATTTTGTACAAGGTAAATTTTTATATTATTTTCGTTCTCTCATACTTATTTTTTTCATATATGTCTGGTGATCTTGAATATATTCCTTACATTTTAGGAGAACTTGAGTTGATTATTCTTGGTGTCTGCCATGGGTTTCCTTTTCAGGTATGTATTTGTGATTTATTTCCTCTAGAATTCTTTCTCTTGAAGACTGAGGCTGTCTTGAGAGGATAGTGAATATTGGTTTCTGATCTACTTGTAGGCTTCACTCTACATTATGCAATGCAGAGCTAACCTTTAATGTGACAGAGACCCAAAAACCAGACTAGGGAGGATTTGCCCTGAGTCATGAATAACCTGCTCTGATTTTCCCCAAGTAGTTGGTTCTATTTCTTTAGAGAACACTCTTTCTTTTTGACTGATAGCAAACTACTTGTATTTAGGAAGAAAGGTAGTAGAGCACATGGTTTAGGAAAGAGGCAGAAGTAGGAACACCACTTGCCTTTTAAACATGCTCTCAATTTTTCCTCTTAATGTTTTATTTCTTCTTCTAATTCTTCAATGATTTTAAGCTCAGAGTTCTTTCAGGGTGATAAACTCACTCCTCTCTAAAGATCCCTCCTCATATACTTTATTTGTGCCTTCATTCCCTCTATTAAATCATTAATAGGGTTGTTTCTGCTTTTTATTCCCTAGAATTAAAAACAAATTCTTGGGCCAGCCCGGTGGCTCAGGCGGTTAGAGCTCCATACTCCATGCTCCTAACTCCGAAGGCTGCGGTTAGATTGCCACATGGGCCAGTGGGCTCTCAACCACAAGGTTGCCAGTTCAACTCCTCGAGTCCTGCAAGGGATGGTGGGAATCGCCCCCTGCAACTAAGATTGAACACGGCACCTTGAGCTGAGCTGCCACTGAGCTCCCGAATGGCTCAGTTGGTTGGAGCGCATCCTCTCAACCACAAGGTTGCCGGTTTGATGGTGGGCTGTGCCCCCTGCAACTAGCAACGGCAACTGGACTTGAAGCTGAGCTGTGCCCTCCACAACTAAGACTGAAAGGACAACAACTTGACTTGGAAAAAATAAAGTCCTGGAAGTACACACTCTTCCCCAATAAAGTTCTGTTCCCCTTCCCCAATAAAATCTTAAAACAAAACAAAACAAAACAAATTATCTTAGCTACTGATGATTCCTCTATTTTCTTTATCATTATAGAAGTTAGAGTTATTTTCTTTGTATACACAAAAAGGGAGTCAACTCTTATTGGGATTAAGTAGTATTCTCAAAGTTATCATGCAAAGTTATCTATGTCTTTTATCTGCCTACAATCTTTTCCTTTTGGGAATTTCCTCCTTAACAAATGGAGTTTTTAGTCTGGTTTTGGGTCTATGCCACACATCATTCCATTTCATTTAACTATAATAATTCACCTCAGAAAAAAAAAAAAAAAAGCAAAAAACAAACACACAAAAACAAGTTCCAAGCCAATCAAAGTCATTCCCAAGAAATATTGTTCCCTGGGTTGTAGAAACAGTGTAGAATTGGAGCAACTAGTAGCCATCTTTGGTAATATGAGGAGTGAAACTGTATGAAAATAGATATTGTAGGAGGAAAAAAACTGGAAGATGGAGCAAAAAAAAGTTTGCTTTTCCTGGATACAGTGATATCTGAATCTACATTTTGCCTTTTTCAGTTATATGAGTAAATTCTCTCGCTCTCTGTAAGATAGTGTAAGTTGTGTCAGATGAGTTCTGACTACCACAGTTATAAAGATAGAAAATAAATATTAGGACTCAGGTAATCTGACTAAAGAAACTGTATTCTCATTTACTACCAGATACAGCTTCCCCTGGACAAATAAAATATATGAGATAACAAATAATTAAGGAAGATGATTGGCTAATTTGTCTTAAAAATTTCAATTAATTACATTATAAAAAATGTTGTGCATGTATATTTGTTCTAATAAGATAAAAAGAAAGTCCTCTCTTTTCCATCACCACTTGATTTATTTATACTTGTTTTTTATTACATACCCAAGATATTGATTTCAACAACCCACTTTAATAAAAAAAAAGAAACAAAATTCAAAGTACTTATGTATTTCATAACTGAATACAGATGATGTGATAGAAAGCAACTAAAATACTTGTCTGGTAGCAGAGTTTTCCCATAGGAAAGTTAGAGTGGAAAATCGTTCTGTGATATATTCTAAAATGCATGCACACATGCCCCTCATTGATTCCGCTTGAAACTAAAATGAAAAGATTTCTAGCAAACTATAATAACTTAGAAAAAAAAGGAAAATTGGGTAGCTTGCCACGAAATAAGTAAATATATAAATGTTTGGCAGTTAGTCTATCTTAGTATATTGATGGATAATGAAGGCAATATATAAAATCTCTAACTTTTAGTTTCTTTAGAGATTTTCTTATTTATTGACTCAAAATATAAAAAAACTAATAAGAAAAACTAATTTTAAAATAAATGCGTCGGTACCAGGAGAAAAACAAACAAACAACTATATAGCCCAATGATTAATAAAATAAACTTTTCATAGAGAGCAATTGATTTCTAAACCATAGACATACAGGTAATCAAATGAAGACAGTTTCTTACATTTTTGAGGTTATTAACTTTTGGCATGAAAGACATCTCCTCAGAAAACATACCATTTAATTAACCAAGTTACCAAGAAAAATAAAACATATTAATTTTCAAATATTATTGTGAACTAACACAGCAAAATACTTAACTCTCAACCCTGTACCATCCATGGAAAGTAAACAACTGTATAGTAAAATTCCTTCTGCTTTACTGACTTAGAATGAATGTTTGCATAATTCTATGTAGCTCAAGTTATTGCAAATTAATGCTCTAGGATCATGCTCAATTTATATGACTGAGTCTTATTTCATATTGTGTAATAAAAGTCTCAGTTTATTCCTCATCAAATTTAAAGATGTTCTAGCTTAGAGCAAATGTAAGAATCACATTGTCAAAAGCTGAGCCCATCTGTCACAACCGGAGGTCATCTGGCTTCATTATTTATTCTGCTGAAATGTGTGGGCAAAAATGTAGGAGGTTAGGACTTGAAATTTTCCATAAATATTTACTGTTGGAACATATTTATAGTTTTTCATCAATTTTACATTAAAACACAACCTTAATACTGGTAACAAACGGGTAACTTCTCCTTGACATACAGGTCTATTTTTAATATTTTCAGGAAAAGTCGTTAAATTATAGAGGTGTCAAGAGTATAAATGATACATGATTCAGGATTTTGTTTTCTTCTTTGATGTTTTTTTTTCCGTTAAAGAGTCTCTGTCCTTAAGTGAAACATCCCCCTCCATCTACTGTATTCATTTTTCTGAAATTCATGTGCAGTCCCTGAAGAGTCAAAAGTATAGTTAAGATAGGTTTCAGCAAATGGTTACATTATTGGATGATTACAGTTGTGTATATTTATTAATTCATGAAAATGTCATAATGAAAAATATCCCAAGTCCTATGTACTCATCATAGATTGGCATTTCTGTGGTGACTTTTAATGATTCCAGTGATGGCATTTAACTTACAAGTTCAGAAATCTTGCTGGGTCAGCATTTACTAAGCAAGTCTAAGACACTTATGAAAGGATATTAATCTTACTCTACAAGTCCAAGGGTAAAAAACTATATCGCTTTCTATATACCATTAAATCAACTTAGATTTGTCTCAGAGTTGCACTTCTCCTGTGCTGCATGAGAATTACATCTCAGTCCCAGTTTCACTTAGAAATCTAGATACTACCCCTAAAATGAGATAGTAACTTGTAATCTCCTGTTTACTGTTTGCCACTGGTGTGTTTTTTGTCTAAATCTTCAGTGTTCCCTTAATTTCCAGTTGTTCCATGCTTTCATACTAGATGTTAGATATAAAATCTTTGCACTCAGGATCTACTTAATTCTCTTTTTGGAAATCATGCTTGTTTTGAAAACTGCCACTTCTTTCAATCTCATTCTATATGCTTTGGATAAAGCTGATTTTACCCTCAAGACTCAGAAATGTACATATTGTCTTGGTCTGGCCAATCAATACAGCACATTCTTCTGGTTACAGCAATTAGTTCACATATGAATATGTGACTCATTCAGGGCTAATGAAATGAATGAAACCTTATAGAGGGAGGTGTCCTGAATAACACATTATTACTCCTTTCTTCAAAATATAAAACTTAGAGGGTGGATAACTTGGAGCTGCTTAAGCTGTCCTAAAACCAAGAGGGGAGAATTTGCTAGAGAACAGCACTGATATGGTGAATAGAACTGAAAGGCAGAAAAAAGGAATCTGAATTCTGGGACATTATTTCAACACTGATCAAATAACTTCTGAACTTTTCAGTCACATAAGCCAATAGATTGTCTTTCTGTTCAAGCTTTAGGATTTGCTTTTCTTTTCTTTTTTTTTTCTTTTTTGTCTTTTTGTAACAGATGTAGCACCTCCATACATATACAACCATCTCTACAAGTTCTTAGATGCTCATTGCCTGTGGAATTTAGAATCCTATCTTTCATTCCATAATCAATTTTCTCTGCCTCCTTGATTCTAAGTTTTTTCAATTACAGTTGACATACAATGTTATATTAATTTCAAGTGTACAACATAGTGATTAGACATTTATATAATTTACTGATTGCTCTGATAAGTCTAGTGCCCATTTGACACTATACATAGTTATTACAATACGTTTTACTATATTCCCGACGCTGTACTTTGTATCCCCATGACTATTTTTATAACTTGCAATTTATACTTCTTAATTCCTTCACCTTTTTTATCCATTCCCAACATCCCTCCATCAAAATGCTCTCTGTATCTATGAGTTTGTTTCTGTTTTGTTTGTTCATTTATATATATACACACATATATATATATATATATATATATATATATATCACATGTAAGTGAAATCATATGGTATTTGTCTTTCTTTATCTGACTTATTTCTTAAAGATACTCTTTCTTCCAAACTCTGCCCATACCATCTAACATAATGTTTTTTATTGGCTTAGGGCTCAGGGGTTTTGAACTGATTTGTTTCCTGGAATCAGACTAAATATATTAGGAAATGATGAAGTTTGCTGTGAACTTTATATTTTTAAATATGCCAATACTCCTGTAGGCCCATTTTACTCCCTAATTAATTAGAAGAAAAAAATGTCTGTAATATAATATCATTGAACTTCTGAAGATTTCTACTCCACCAAAAACCACTGGACTTTCAAATCCTGGCTACCTACTTTGGCAGCAAGAAGTAAGGGTGGCAGAGAAGTGGAAAAAGAAAAAGAAGAACACACAGATGTTAATATTTTGACATGTTGCCAGAGAACGGGTTCTTGGTAAATGTCATGGGAAGGAATTCCAGGATGTACCAAATGAAGCTACGCAAACAAAGCCAAGGAAGCAGTGGATTTAATAAAATAAAGAAAAGGCGTACACTCCCAAAACAATCAACATGTTCAGGGCAGGACAAAAGGCAACTACACTGAAGAACAAAGAGGCTTGGGATTTTATTTGAAAGAGGGCGCAGCATATTTAAGGATGGCATTACAAGCCATAACAAAGTGCCACAGACTGAGTGGCTTAAACATTTATTTTCTCAGAGTTCTGTAGGCTAGATGTCTGAGATCAAGGTATCTTGGATCGGCAGCACTGATTTCTTCTGAAGTCTCTCTCTCCTTAGCTTGCTGGTGGATGGTCATCTTTTGCCGTTTTCACATGGTCTTTCATTGGTGGGTGTTCATGTCTGTATCTAAATTTCCTCTTCTTATAAAGACACCAGTCATATTGGATTAGGACCCACCCTAAAGACCTCATTTAACTTAATTACCTCTTGAAAGACCTTATCTACAAATATGGTTATATTCTCAGATACTGGGAATTAGAACTTCATGATATTGGTTTCCTAGTGGGGGTTGACACAGTTCAGCCTGTAACACTGTCTTATTCTGTTCATTTCCTTATTAGTTATGGCACGAACTCCACACCTCCGTCTCTGTAGGGTTTTTCCATTAAATTCTCTGTAGCTAGTTTTAGAGATCAAAAAGCTGGACAATGAATGGACAGTCACTGCTCTACTATGACTTCCCTTTTACTTCTTACATTTGTTGACTGATCGGACTCTTCATTCTCTCTCCATTTCTCCGCATTGTGGGGAGCCATGGTTTCTTGCAACCCTGAACCTTGCAGACTGGCTCGGTTTCTGCCCCCATAACATTGCCTCTGCCTTATCTGAGAGGCGCCTAACGGCTGCTGAGGAATGTGGTGGAAACGGCCAGTTCCCGGACACAGAAGACTAAGGGCTTTCTGGACAATTGGTAGGTTCTGTCTCCTTGAGATATTTACTTTTGTGAGTTTCAGTGACCTTGTATCTTCTATGTCAAAGTAAGGTTGAGGCTGGAAAGATTTACTTTCACTGAGATAATGCATATCTTCTTCGTTTAACTGCACGTACTCAAACTGTATATATTGGTTAGAGATAATAAACTCAGGGCTTCAGCATGACTGAAGACCAGCCGCATTAGCATTTGTGTGTGTCTTTTATTTCATTCCCACTCCCCCATTCAGGTACTGATCGACTCGTGGCGGCTGGCCCGTCACACTTGGCGCCGAATAAAATCTTAAAACAAAACAAAACAAAACAAATTATCTTAGCTACTGATGATTCCTCTATTTTCTTTATCATTATAGAAGTTAGAGTTATTTTCTTTGTATATACAAAAAGGGAGTCAACTCTTATTGGGGTTAAGTAGTATTCTCAAAGTTATCATGCAAAGTTATCTATGTCTTTTATCTGCCTACAATCTTTTCCTTTTGGGAATTTCCTCCTTAACAAATGGAGTTTTCAGTCTGGTTTTGGGTCTATGCCACACATCATTCCATTTCATTTAACTATAATAATTCACCTCAGGAAAAAAAAAAAAGCAAAAAACAAACACACAAAAACAAGTTCCAAGCAAATCAAAGTCATTCCCAAGAAATATTGTTCCCTGGGTTGTAGAAACAGTGTAGAATTGGAGCAACTAGTAGCCATCTTTGATAATATGAGGAGTGAAACTGTATGAAAATAGATATTATAGGAGGAAAAAAACTGGAAGATGGAGCAAAAAAAGTTTGCTTTTCCTGGATACATTGATATCTGAATCTGCATTTTGCCTTTTTCAGTTATATGAGTAAATTCTCTCTCTCTCTCTGTAAGATAGTGTAAGTTGTGTCAGATGAGTTCTGACTACCACAGTTATAAAGATAGAAAATAAATATTAGGACTCAGGTAATCTGACTAAAGAAACTGTATTCTCATTTACTACCAGATACAGCTTCCCCTGGACAAATAAAATATATGAGATAACAGAAAATTAAGGAAGATGATTGGCTAATTTGTCTTAAAAATTTCAATTAATTACATTATAAAAAATGTTGTGCAAGTATATTTGTTCTAATAAGATAAAAAGAAAGTCCTCTCTTTTCCATCACCACTTGATTTATTTATACTTGTTTTTTATTACATACCCAAGATATTGATTTCAACAACCCACTTTAATAAAAAAAAAGAAACAAAATTCAAAGTACTTATGTATTTCATAACTGAATACAGATGATGTGATAGAAAGCAACTAAAATACTTGTCTGGTAGCAGAGTTTTCCCATAGGAAAGTTAGAGTGGAAAATCGTTCTGTGATATATTCTAAAATGCATGCACACATGCCCCCCATTGATTCCGTTTGAAACTAAAATGAAAAGATTTCTAGCAAACTATAATAACTTAGAAAAAAAAGAAAATTGGGTAGCTTGCCATGAAATAAGTAAATATATAAATGTTTGGCAGTTAGTCTATCTTAGTATATTGATGGATAATGAAGGCAATATATAAAATCTCTAACTTTTAGTTTCTTTAGAGATTTTCTTATTTATTGACTCAAAATATAAAAAACTAATAAGAAAAACTAATTTTAAAATAAATGCGTTGGTACCACGAGAAAAACAAACAAACAACTATATAGCCCAATGATTAATAAAATAAAATTTTCATAGAGAGCAATTGATTTCTAAACCATAGACATACAGGTAATCAAATGAAGACAGTTTCTTACATTTTTGAGGTTATTAACTTTTGGCATGAAAGACATCTCCTCAGAAAACATACCGTTTAATTAACCAAGTTACCAAGAAAAATAAAACATATTAATTTTCAAATATTATTGTGAACTAACACAGCAAAATACTTAACTATCAACCCTGTACCATCCATGGAAAGTAAACAATTGTATAGTAAAATTCCTTCTGCTTTACTAACTTAGAATGAATGTTTGCATAATTCTATGTAGCTCAAGTTATTGAAAATTAATGCTCTAGGTCATGCTCAATTTATATGACTGAGTCTTATTTCATATTGTGTAATAAAAGTCTCAGTTTATTCCTCATCAAATTTAAAGATGTTCTAGCTTAGAGCAAATGTAAGAATCGCATTGTCAAAAGCTGAGCCCATCTGTCACCACCGGAGGTCATCTGGCTTCATTATTTATTCTGCTGAAATGTGTGGGCAAAAATGTAGGATGTTAGGACTTGAAATTTTCCATAAATATTTACTGTTGGAACATATTTATAGTTTTTCATCAATTTTACATTAAAACACAACCTTAATACTGGTAACAAACGGATAACTTCTCCTTGACATACAGGTATATTTTTAATATTTTCAGGAAAAGTCGTTAAATTATAGAGGTGTCAAGAGTATAAATGATACATGATTCAGGATTTTGTTTTCTTCTTTGATGTTTTTTTTTTCTGTTAAAGAGTCTCTGTCCTTAAGTGAAACATCCCCCTCCATCTACTGTATTCATTTTTCTGAAATTCATGTGCTGTCCCTGAAGAGTCAAAAGTATAGTTAAGATACGTTTCAGCAAATGGTTACATTATTGGATGATTACAGTTGTGTATATTTATTAATTCATGAAAATGTCATAATGAAAAATATCCCAAGTCCTATGTACTCATCATAGGTTGGCATTTCTGTGGTGACTTTTAATGATTCCAGTGATGGCATTTAACTTATAAGTTCAGAAATCTTGCTGGGTCAGCATTTACTAAGCAAGTCTAAGACACTTATGAAAGGATATTAATCTTACTCTACAAGTCCAAGGGTTTAAAACTATATCGCTTTCTATATACCATTAAATCAACTTAGATTTGTCTCAGAGTTGCACTTCTCCTGTGCTGCATGAGAATTACATCTCAGTCCCAGTTTCACTTAGAAATCTAGATACTACCCCTAAAATGAGATAGTAACTTGTAATCTCCTGTTTACTGTTTGCCACTGGTGTGTTTTTTGTCTAAATCTTCAGGCCCTGTTGTAGCCCCTGTGACAATGAGACAATTACCAGGCATAAAAGATCAAAGGTCCCCCCTACAAAAGATTTTACAAGCTGCTAGTACAGGACCAATTTTAAAAGGGACACATTGCTTCCTCCAATTCTCCCGGGAATTCTCCCATATTTGTTATTAAAAAAAAAAAAAAAAAAAAATCTGGTAAGTGAAGATTATTACAAGATTTACAAAAGGTTAATAAAACCATGGAATTAATGGGAGCCTTACAGCCAGGCTTGCCCTGTCCTGCAGCCATACCAGAAAACACATATAAAATTGTTTTGGACTTAAAAGATTGTTTTTATACTATACCTTTAAATCCTGATTACTGCCCTAGGTTTGCTTTCAGTGTTCCTTCTGTTAATTTACAAAAACCTTTTAAGAGATATCATTGCCTAGTGCTACCTCAGGAAATGGCTAGTAGCCCTACATTATGTCAAAAATTTGTATCAGCTGCAATAAAACCTACCTAAAGGACATTTTCAGATATTTACATCATCCACTACATGGATGACATACTTCTTGCCCACTCTTGTGAACCAAAGTTGCTTGCTGCTTTTGCTCATTTGAAAAAAAAAAAAAAAAGCTCCACAATTATGGACTGGTTATAGCCCCCCCAAAAAAAATTCAACAAGTGCCTCCTTACTCTTATCTGGGATATTGTTTAATGCCTCAGGCCATTGTGCCTCAAAAAATACAAATCCGGCGAGATTGTTTAAAAACATTAAATGATTTCCAAAAGCTACTGGGAGACATTAACTGGATTAGACCTCAGTTGCGGTTGACAACCGGTGAATTACAACCTTTGTTTAAAATATGACGTGGGAAAGCTGATCCTACTTCTCCCCACGAGATAACATGAGAAAGAGGCTTTGCTTGTATTTCTCCAGGTCCGGAAGAAAAACCTTTGTAAATTCCTGGTCGGTGTTAAACCATACCATAAACAACAGCCCACAAAAGAAGAGACATCTATAGATACCCATCCACGCCCCTAGGGTGTAAAAAAGCTCTCACTTTCCGCAGCTGCAGAAGGACTTTCCACTTCAGACCCTGTTAAATGGATAAAGACTTTGGGTAGAGGGTTTTTGCTGGAGATATTGCTATTCTGTTTATTGTTCTGTTTATTTTACATAGTCCTCAGATGTGGACAAATAGCCCTCCGACAGGCTGTAAATGAAATAACTACACGTTCTGTGTTTCTCATGCTTCAAAAACAAAAAAGGGGGAGATGCAGTCACACAACAGCCTAGCCGACTGTCCCCCCATGTCTTTCCTTAAGGAAAGAAGAGCCTGTAAGACTGTGCCTTTTTAGGAACTTTGCTTATTTCTATATTTTACACATTATTACTCCTTTCTTCAAAATATAAAACTTAGAGGGTGGATAACTTGGAGCTGCTTAAGCTGTCCTAAAACCAAGAGGGGAGAATTTGCTAGAGAACAGCACTGATATGGTGTATAGAACTGAAAGGCAGAGAAAAGGAATCTGAATTCTGGGACATTATTTCAACACTGATCAAATAACTTCTGAACTTTTCAGTCACATAAGCCAATAGATTGCCTTTCTGTTCAAGCTTTAGGATTTGCTTTTCTTTTCTTTTTTTTCTTTTTTGTCTTTTTGTAACAGATATAGCACCTCCCTACATATACAACCACCTCTATAAGTTCTTAGATGCTCATTGCCTGTGGAATTTAGAATCCTATCTTTCATTCCATAATCAATTTTCTAAGTTTTTTCAATTACAGTTGACATACAATGTTATATTAATTTCAAGTGTACAACATAGTGATTAGACATTTATATAATTTACTAAGTGATTGCTCTGATAAATCTAGTGCCCATTTGACACTATACATAGTTATTACAATACTTTTTACTATATTCCCGATGCTGTACTTTATATCCCCATGACTATTTTTATAACTTGCAATTTGTACTTCTTAATTCCTTCACCTTTTTCATCCATTCCCAACATCCCTCCATCAAAATGCTCTCTGTATCTATGAGTTTGTTTCTGTTTTGCTTGTTCATTTTATATATATATATATACATATATATATCACATGTAAGTGAAATCATATGGTATTTGTCTTTCTTTATCTGACTTATTTCTTAAAGATACTCTTTCTTCCAAACTCTGCCCATACCATCTAACATAATGTTTTTTATTGGCTTAGGGCTCAGGGGTTTTGAACTGATTTGTTTCCTGGAATCAGACTAAATATATTAGGAAATGATGAAGTTTGCTGTGAACTTTATATTTTTAAATATGCCAATACTCCTGTAGGCCCATTTTACTCCCTAATTAATTAGAAGAAAAAAATATCTGTAATATAATATCATTGAACTTCTGAAGATTTCTACTCCACCAAAAACCACTGGACTTTCAAATCCTGGCTACCTACTTTGGCAGCAAGAAGTAAGGGTGGCAGAGAAGTGGAAAAAGAAAAAGAAGAACACACAGATGTTAATATTTTGATATGTTGCCAGAGAACGGGTTCTTGGTCAATGTCATGGGAAGGAATTCCAGGATGTACCAAATGAAGCTACGCAAACAAAGCCAAGGAAGCAGTGGATTTAATAAAATAAAGAAAAGGCGTACACTCCCAAAACAATCAGCATGTGCAGGGCAGAACAAAAGGCAACTACACTGAAGAACAAAGAGGCTTAGGATTTTATTTGAAAGAGGGCGCAGCATATTTAAGGATGGCATTACAGGCCATAACAAAGTGCCACAGACTGAGTGGCTTAAACATTTATTTTCTCAGAGTTCTGTAGGCTAGATGTCTGAGATCAAGGTATCTTGGATCGGCAGCACTGATTTCTTCTGAAGTCTCTCTCTCCTTAGCTTGCTGGTGGATGGTCATCTTTTGCCGTTTTCACATGGTCTTTCATTGGTGGGTGTTCATGTCTGTATCTAAATTTCCTCTTCTTATAAAGACACCAGTCATATTGGATTAGGACCCACCCTAAAGACCTCATTTAACTTAATTACCTATTGAAAGACCTTATCTCCAAATATGGTTATATTCTCAGATACTGGGAGTTAAAACTTCATGATATTGGTTTCCTAGTGGGGGTTGACACAGTTCAGCCTGTAACACTGTCTTATTCTGTTCATTTCCTTATTAGTTATGGCACGAATCCACACCTCCGTCTCTGTAGGGTTTTTCCATTAAATTCTCTGTAGCTAGTTTTAGAGATCAAAAAGCTGGACAATGAATGGACAGTCACTGCTCTACTATGACTTCCCTTTTACTTCTTACATTTGTTGACTGATCGGACTCTTCATTCTCTCTCCATTTCCCCGCATTTAGTATTAACTAACACATTTGTCTTAAAGCCCTGTTAATACCTTGCATCTGTATAAACTAATCTCCTTACGTGCTTCAAAGAGAATTTTCTTTGACTACCAATATGTAAGTGGGAGAAGTTGTGTTTAGTTATTTTTATTTCATCAATGTAGCTTCTTGAATCAATAAAGCTACAATACCATATTTCCCCGAAAATAAGACCTAACTGGAAAATAAGCCCTAGCATGATGTTTCATGATGCTCGTAATATAAACCCTACCCCCAAAATAAGCCCCAGTTAAGATCAGTAGCCTGATGGATGCAATTAGTGTGTCCATTGCAATACACAATGGACATATTGAATTATAACATAATAACATTAATATATAATTAAATATAAATAAATATTATTGACATTAATACTTAAAATAAATGATAATATAAATTATAATTGAGTATTTGTAAGTACTCAAGCAGAAACCTTTGGACAAGAGCCAAACGCCTATGTAAACAGATGAACTCGTGACTTATTGCCGAATGACCAATCGGAATACAGACACAACGCACGAATAATGTGTGCACTTGATAACCAATGGACGTGGTTGTGTCTAATATGAATCTTCATAGTTCAATATATCGTGTGTTGTAACGGACGTACTTAATGCACTCGTGTGAAATAAAGAAACGGTTTTTGAATTTTGGTGCTGACAATTTTTCATCGCTTTTGTGAGGACCATCATTCTTAACTGTCATCATTTTTGTTGCCACTCCTGTCTTGTGAGTCTTCAGTTAACACTTAATTTAATGGTAGATTTACAGGGAATAATATTTTGAGCCTCAGACAAGATGAGGGCAAAAAGAAAGAGCTATTCTGTCAAGTACAAGAAAGGAATTGTGAAGGACTCATGGGGCAAGAATCTTACAGATTTCTGCAAAGAGAAGTGGTTGGATCTCTAAATAGTCCAACAATAGTCAGCAGAGTACGATAACCTCAGTCAACAGGTGGATGAGGGAAATGCTAAGAAGCACAAGTGTGGATCACGTCAGCAACCATTATTTCCTGAGCTGGAAGACATCATCTGTGAATGGATTGCTGAAAGGAGAGCAAAGGCTTTGGTTGTGTACAGGGCTGATATTCAAGCATTTGCCCTTGCAATGGCATCACAGTTAGAAATATCCCCAGAAGAATTCAAAACATCACAACACTGGCTGGATGGCTTCCTTCAGCGATATGCACTGTCTCTAAGAAGATTGACAACACTGTTCAAGCTGGAAGATACTGAAGTTATTAAATCTGCACTTGCATTCAAGTCCTTTGTTGATGACGTCGACTTTTCTAAATACCAGCTCTCCAACATGATTGCTATGGATGAAACTGCAGTGTTTATGGATGAAATATCTCAAATGACAATTGATCAGAGGGGTGCCTCATCAATCTACATTCCCTCCACTCATTACAATAGTGATGTGTTACCTGTATTTTGGCAGTTCATCTGGATGGAAAGAAAGCCCCACCTCTAATCATCACTAAGGACAAGAAAGATAAGGTTGAATGTATTTCAGCCATTTATGTTCTTGAAACCGAAAAAGCTTGGTACACAAAAGCAATTATAAGGAAGTGGGTCAATTTAATGCTGCCTCTTGTTTTGCGACGTGGCCAAAGAGTTTTGCTAGTCTGGGATTCAGCCAGCACTCACCGTGCTAAACACATGAAGAACTTCCTTGCAGAGAGAAGAATAGATCAAATATTGATTCCCGCAGGAATGACTGCCTATCTCCAGACTCTTGATATTGCAATAAACAAGCCATTCAAGGACCATTGGCACATGGAAATCAGTGACTGCATTGAAAATAAAATGGAGATAAACCAGCGTGTAAACTTTGTGAAGCCTAGCCTGTAGGAGGTCGTGTGACTTGGGTGAAGAATTCATGGTATAAAATCCCTGACAGCTGTGTTGCTGATGCACTACGAGCAGGTTACATGGACAAGAAGTACTATTTAAGGAGAGCTCTATTGCTGGACATGAAAGATTGGGCCAATGGTGCTACAGGAAATGGAGTCGCAAGAAATTCAAGCCGAATTCAGGATTTGGAGAGTTATGATGATGTTCCAGAAGAAGATGACATGACTGTATTTGAATAAATGTAGATTTTTGCACATGAATAAATGAATAAATGTAGGTTGTTATACATGAAAAAATAAGACATCCCCTGAAAGTAGACCTAATATGTCTTTTGGAGCAAAAATTAATGTAAGATCTGGTCTTATTTTCGGGGAGATACGGTATACAGAGGAAAAGTATAAAATCGAATGAGGACTCAGTTGCATCTTTCTAGAGTAAACTATTTGTTGAACACATGTTCCACTAATCTTTCCACTTAACTGGTGGCTATTATTGGCTTTGCACTTCTAGTGTCACCAGGAATAAATGATGAGTCACCAGTGAAATTGCTATCAAAATAATGCTCATTCTTTGCTGGGAGATATCACCTTAATATTATGTTGCTGAATCTATTTCTCCTGTTGCAATCATTAGCTACTCACTAAGAAAGTACATTGAAAGGGGGGTGATTACTATCTGTGAATTAGGAGTAAAGAGGGGCAGAATATGCCACCCCTAAATATACCACTTTGGCATATTAGTTATTTGAGTTGGAGTTAGTTAAGAAACAGCAGGTGCAAAAAGGACACTCTGACGCTGCTTTTTCCCCCTGAAAACAGGAAATAAATCTCCCATGTGAAGGTACTTTCCCATTACCAGGAGGATGGAAGACATCCTTATCTCCAGAAATAGGAATTCAGGGCTGAGCAGCCTGTATAAAGAAACCTTGTTACTTTCTCACTAATTAGCTACCCTAAGACTGAACCCATTTGTTAAGTCAGTTCTTCACAAATGTATCGTTCTTTGTCTAAAAGATATAAAAGCGGCCTGCTTTATTCACTTCTTTAGGTCTCATATTTCTGTGAGCTCCCACATGTATGAAATTAAACACTTGTCTCCTGTTAATCTGTATTATGTCAATTTAATTATTAGACTAGCCAAAGAACCTACAAGAGAAGAAGGGAAAAGCTTTCCTCCTGGGGAAAATGTGTAAGAAAGTAAAGAGTGTAGAAAAGAATGTTCCTCTTATGGGTAATTTGAGCAGATCTTCACAATTAATAACAAAATCTCTTATCATGAGTCAGTTAATAGTGTAGTGTTATAAATTAGACCATATTATTTAGGAGAAAGGAAACAATTTTGCATTGTGTTTAAAATGCTCTTCACAATACTTTGTTTGCCTATTCCTTACTCTTGCCCTGTTATAGTCATGTTTCAATAAAGGTTGTAATCATTTATTAAAAAGTAATGTATCCTGTATAAGCACTTTATATTCATTATTTAATAAAACCCCCACATAAGTAGGCTGTGGCAGGTATTATGATTATATGATTTTTAAAGGTGAAAAAAGTCAGGCTTCAGGAGTTTAAGCCTGACCAAAGTCATATGCTTTAAGTGGCAGAAACTGAATTTGAAACCAATCTGCTTGTCTTTAGAACCTTAGCGCTAAACATCATCTTGTTGCCTATTTAGTTTTATTTTAGCTGTATTTAAAAATAAATTAGCTACTAAGCAAGTCTATTTTTCCTTAATAGAATAACATCATAGTATTCCTCAAAGCTCAGGACAGTGAAGCCCATTCCAAAATTAACAGCACTTTATAAAGCATTGCACTGTAGTGCTAAGAAAAATGACTAGAGCAATAGGTGTCAAGACCACTGCAGCAGGGGAGAGAGATTGAACTCAACTCCATGGAGGACATTAGGCAATGCGGTCAATGTGTAGACCATCTATGTTTGCTAATTGATGCTTATGAAAGTTAGGCTTCTACTGTCTTACAGAGACTGGGAGATACAGGCCCTATTTTTCTTGATAATTTTATTTCAAAGGGATGGCTCTCGGGCACCTGAGAAACAATTCCTGGGTCTTGGAAGATTTGTATCTGAAAGAGGCAGAGGGAGAATTTATCATTACAATTATTCTAAAGTAAATGCTCTAAGAAAAGGGAGGTCAAGAGTCTATAGTTACGAAAAAAACTTGTCTAAAATTTTAGTTAAGTTGAGGATAATGTTAAAATTGGATTTGTATCATCTACATGTACATATCTTTGGAAGGTACATTGTTTTTCTGTATCAGAGAGGTGCATAGGTAAAGACCATGAATGATGGCAGTGGAAAGCTTTATGACCTTGTCCTAAAAGGGGCACGTTTCACATTCACTATTATTCCATTAGCTAAATGTCAGACATGTGGTCACATTCAACTGCAAATGGGGCTGTGAAAAATGTGGGTATCTGTGTGCCCAAGAAGAATATGAAGCTGGTTTGATAAACAGTCAACTAGTCTCTACCATAGGCAGACAAACATCTAATACATAATTATGCAATTCAATTACATTATATATTCTTTCTTTATAGAAATTTATCTCATTGCTTTGTTGGAAGATTTAACTTTCCACACTACAGCATAAGGCCTTTGAGGATAATGCTTATGTCTCTTTCATGTTTGTTTTCTTAGATCCAAGAAACACACCATGTGCATAGAACTATGGTGCCCAGCAAATATTTCTTATATTAACCACTGTTGGTGAGGGGTGATATCTTGAGATGACTATGAAAATTGCTGCCTTCAATCACACTCAACTCTAACACTTATGTTCCCTAAAATCTCTAAAGTTAGTATTGTTTGTATAAATTTCAATTGATGCCAGTGATGAGATATGCAGTCAATCAATCTCCTTATTTTAGAATGAATTGTGTTTACTAATTTAGACATAATTTAAAAATGAATCACTTTATACCTCAGCCAAAATTATTTTTTTAAATCATAATTGTTTGAATTTTTGTTTTGAACATTATTCTTATCATTCTATCACTGTTCGCTAAAGCAATGGTGATGCATTACTAAATTATATAGTTTTCGATTTATTTTTCTTAAATGTGCACATTCATGTTGATCCATGATCCTACTCTTTGGGTTTTAGTTAAATAGCATCTGTCACATTTTTCTGCATTTGAATCATTAAAATGCATCTTTAGTGAAAGCCATGATTAAATAGGATTATCATCAGAATTCAAAAGCATAGAAAAAAAGCCATATATAAAACCTGTGATACTCTTAAAGGACTAAGATATCCTGGGGGAAAATTGGGTCATTATTTCATGCTTTCTATGTGGCCTGATCAAGCCTAACTCAGAATCAAATTCCAACTTTATTTCTACACCACGTTATTTTTACTACTTATTTTTACAATTATAATTTATTCTAATTGATAATTTAACACTATATTTATGACAAAATACTAATATTTTGATTTTACTAACAAAGAAAACCGAAGCATACAGAAGTTTTATACAAAAGCACCGAGAATTTCATTAAAAAAAATTAAAATTTAAAGATGCCCAGTTTGACAATTGCACAGCACACTGAATCATTATCTTATCATAAATAAAATATTTTCATTTTTATGACAATTTGTTTTCCAATTTGTAAAGAATAAAGATTTTTTTGGAATCCATTTTATACAGCTTGATTCTTTTTGTTTTAATATTGAGTTAATTCCATTGCATATCACATATGGGCAATTTAGAAAGAACTCTAGACAAATCGTTGAACCCCAAGATCTCAGTCTATCTCCTTGTTCCCTGTCACCTGTTAGAGAATATTTATATCCTAATAACAACTTTTGTTTATATTGTGTTGGAAAATATATTACATCTCTTCTTATATATCCTAATATCTGACTTTTATAATCCCAGTGTGAAATAAGTCCAGCAGTTAATATTTCCATTTTGTAGATGAAAGAATGAAAGCGCAGAGGGATTCAGAAACATGATCAAAATAGCCTAGCTAGTCTGGCAGATCGTATTTTCCCAGATGACTGTAACCAGGTCCGCATACCCTTCTTACACGGGGACATTGACGTTTTTGTTATTAAGAGAAGCAAGGGTCTGTGTTCTCTGCCCCGGCATCTAGGAAGGTCCTTAGCTATAGTGAAATTGAAGCAATACGATTTCTGAAGTTAGGTAAGAAAAGGTAATATCTCTTCTAACAAATGCTTGGAACTCAGCTACCATGCTGTGAGGCAGCTCAAGAGTTGTGAAAAAGGCCTTCTGTAGGTGGTATGGTCAACAGCTAACCTCAATCAAAAGACTCTTGAGGGATGAAGCATTTGAGATAACTTCACTCTCAGCTATCATCTGACAGCAATTTTATGAGAAATTCCAAATGAGAGCCCGATCAAACCCAGAACTGGGAGTGATAATAATACAATGAGTGTTGTTGTTTTAAGTCACTAAATGATGGGGTGATATGTTCTGCAGCGATAGTAACTGGAAGAACTAGTAAGTGTACCTGAAATTATAACCTGTCTTCTGATTTTTTGTCCCAATCTTTTGGGTCTTTCCAGTACACTACACTGGATGACATGCCAAAATTTGCATGGGAAAAGTCATGTAAAATGTGAAAAATTCAGTTACCCATCAGGAAGTTATGTTACACTTTTCACAGCTTTACAACAAAATGATATAAATCATTGATGCAATGAATGATGTAAAGAGCTGGAATTATTTTCTCAGTTCTTGTAAAACAATGTAAGAGTTGGAATTTTTCCTCAGTTCTTATAGTGATAATTAATGACCTTGGGCAAATCGTTTAACTTCTCTTTAGCATTAAAATCAAACATTTGTGGCACACCTCTAACTAGCCCCTCAGGCAAGACCATTACAAGAAAATTAACTGAAAGCAAGTCTGGTTTGCTTCTGAAATATTCAATTCTTGCAGCAGCTTTGAAGAGACTATAGTGAACCAGAGAGCAGTCCCTCATTTTCGGTCCCCATTGCATGCTAATTGGCAAGCAAAACAGAACTAAAGTACTTAGAGGGCTGTAGAGATTTAGTAAAATCCTTAGGAGTTTATGATGTTTATCTTTATTCTAATTGCCTCAATCTGTTATAAATGCAACCTTCAGAATCAGATCTTAAAAAAAAAAAAAGATAAAACAACTACTACTCTATAATGGTACAAATATTTACTGTTTGCTAATACAAATATCTCAAGTATAATTTACACATTTACTACACTTCTTGTTACATTTTAAAATCATTAAGGCTAAATCACGTTTGAGGCATGGTTTTGAACAAAACAAAAAATACTACAAAAAGAGAATAAGTGCAAGTTTTATTCACATTAAGTTTCAGGGGCAGTTGAAGGTCTAACACGCTGCAGAAAATGTGTTCTATATTGTCTTGTTGGATGGGTGAATTGGTTTCAGAAAGGAGAGGCTTCCTTTCCTCATTGAGCGAAATAGATAACAAACACAATTCCATATACTGGCTTGCATTTCTGTCACAGAGGGATATGTATGATGATTTCTGTGAATTCAAAATATTCTAGGTACATAAATCAAATGGCATCAATCTCCTGCTTCAAGTTGTTCAGTGGTTCTATTCCAATCACTAAACTCCAAATTCCTTAGCTAGGAATACAAATCCATCCAGGATCCTGTCTCTATCTTCTTCTATCAGCTAATCTCCTTCATCTCTCCCCATTGCTCATGGTGCTCTGCCTGTATTGGTCTCCTTGTTGTTACTGTGCCTTGAACAGACCATCATTCTTTTCACTTCAGGCCATGACTATTGCTGCTCCCTCTACCTATAACACACCTTTCTAGTCACTCAAGTCTTAATGAAAACGGTGTTTACTCAGAGGTCCTCCCTGGCACAATCTCCAAAATAACATGCCCTTGACCTTTCCATGTCATTACCCTGTAGGGGAGGAAAGACTTTTCCTCTATCACGTCAGGTTGAGTGGCCGGCACCCGCAAATTAAACTGACATAAGACAAGTCGATAGGGAAAGGGCATATACTTTTATTAATATATGTGTTAAATTATACAGTCCCAGCGGCCTTCACCAAAAAGAAGTAAAAAACCAAAAGAAGTGGTTAAACTGGGGACATATGCACCATTTTAACAGAGGGTACTAAATTGTAGAGAAGTGACTAGACAAAGGAAAGAGAGTTTGGGCTCGTAGGGCCAATAAATTGTGGGAAAATAACTAGGAAATATATGGAGGAAACTAATGGAAGATAGAGATTATTTCAGTAAGGTCCATTTATGCAGACTCACTTGGCATCGACTCTTTGTCTGCAGTGATAAAGTGCTCTCTTCTCTGGGGATAGGGAGGGTACCTTTCTCCACAGAAATTTATGTCCTCCTTCTAGGCAAACAGGGAGAAGATAGAAAGCTTTTTCTGAACCTGCTGTTTCTCAATTGCCTTCAGCTCAAAATAATCAATATTCCAAAGTGGCATATTTTGAGGTCGCATATTTTGATTCCCTTCACCTGGTTTATCTACTTCGGATTACTCATCTAACTTATATTGATTCTTTAATTTTGTCATCATTTCATTGTGTGACTCCTCTGGAATCAATTCAAACTCCACACAGGCAGGGGACTTCTCAGTGTTAGTCTTTTCCACTCCTGTATCCACAGCTCCTAAAACAAAACAGCTCAGGTCCTTGCTGCAGGCATTTATGTATCCCTTTGGACTTCCTCCTAACACTGTCGCCAATCTGAACATTCCCCTTGATTCTTTCTCGCTCTATTGCTTTCCTTCTCTCTCTTCTCTGCAAAGATAAATATGTTGAAAGAATAGACTCTCAGGCAATAATTTTCATAGGCTACAATTTTGACAGAAAGAATTGGAAGTTACATAATCTAGAGTGGTTTAGAGGCCACTAATAAGACTGCAATTTCTGGAGTTTCAGTACCTACCTTATATCCCAACTTCATCACTTATTAGGGGTACCTCTTGAGCCAATTATTTAACCTGTTTGAAGCTCTATTTTTGCATTCCTAAAGTCAGGACAATAAGGGTTTCTGCTTCATAGGGTTTGTTGTAATGATTAATGTCCCATTGGTATGAAAAACCACATGGCCAAGCTCAGCATCACCATGGAAGAGGAACACAGGAGTGGAAAGAACATAAAACATGGTTTATTGTAAAACACTCATGTAACAGCTTACTCCATCTACCTGGGAAGCCAAGTAAAGCTGTACTGAATTATGTTTTTTACATTTTAGTTTGGGTTAGCATTGGAAATACCCACTTATCTTGAAGACAGAAAACATATTTTCAATTCACCTTGTGTTCTAAAAGGTTAGTTGTCAACTGGACTCAAGTAGTGCTCAATTAATATTTGTCAAATAAGCTGAATGGATAAAATCCTTATACATTAGCACTCTAAAATGTGAGCTACAAATTCAATGTTAGAAGACATTCTGTGAAAAAAAGTTTTCTCTAGTCAAATTCTACAGTACATTGGTTATAGTATTTGTCCCCATACTCCATTCCTCTCTGTGTATACATCCTTTGTAATTTAACTCTTATCAAGAGTTGTTTTCATCAAGAGGTGGAATATTTGTCTCTAATTCTTGAATCTGTGCTGCACTTATGACTTGCTATGACCAATAGAATACAGCGGAAGTGATGTTTTGACATTTTTAAGTGTAGGTAGGTCCAAAAGGCTTAGCATGCTTCACTTCTCTAATGTAATCTGTCTCTGCTAGACAACAAGCTCAGGCTAGCCTGCTGGAGGATTAAAGGCCAAGTGAGACACAGTTAAGTTGTCCCAGCTGAGGACACTAGACCATCCAGTTCCTGGCTGAGCTGCCCACTGATGAGAGAAGCATGAGTGAGCTCAGACATCAGTGGAGCCTGTTCCAGATGAGCTGAACTGCTCAAAAATCCATAGATTCAAAATTTTGGGGTGGTTTATTATAGATCAGTAGATAACTGAGCCAAATATCCTCAGAATTTACAATGCTGATAAACATTATATTAACTATAAGAAAAGAAGCTACATTACCAAAACAACAATTGAAAGTATATAATTCGGTTTAGCTAACTTTGCACAAATTACCTGGTTACAGGACTTCACCAGTCTCTCCTTGTATTTTGTTTTAATGTATTAACAGCTACATTTCTGCTTTAATAGTCCATAGAGTAACTCTGGAAACTTCTGTAGAATTCAGAAATAATATAATTTTGAGAAGATAATTTCCCAAAAAATATAAAGTGGTTGATGCTTTTATTGTTTCTACTTATTTTGAAATGATTAGTTGATTTGACTAAATCTGGTGTTGTGCAGGGCAGCCTGAGGGGTCTCTGCTCCTGCTTCCCACATAAGAGCACAGGATATGGTGAGGCCAAAAAGGAACACCCACAGAGCCATAAGTAGGGGAGTCATATCACTATATTCTCTCTGGCAGCATCCGCCTCTCTGCAATCCGCTCTTGTTAGCTCAGCCACCATCTTCTTGCTAGCCCCCATTTTTCTGCTAGCGTAGCCACAGCAGTTATATTAGTGGCCAATGGCTCACTGATTACAGCTGACGGCCAACTAGCCACAGCTGATGGCCATGCAATCACAGTTGATGGCCATTTACTACCTGAGCCAGCACCTTTCCACGTGAGGCCGAGAGCCTGGAAACTGCTTTTTGGGGCTCTGTCCCCACATTTGGTCAGGTATATTACATATATTTTCTTAAAGTACTATTTTTTTTTCTTTTTCTGTCCTTGCTACAAATGCCCTCGATTTTCACAGTTCCAATACAAAAATAAAATAAAATACAAAAATTAGAGGCTATTTTATGCCAGGCCTATGTGAGGATTAATCATTCACACTGAGTCGTGGGCATATCTGATTAAAGTGTTCAATGTTAGATGACTTATGGGTCAATATTAAATTATACATGTAAGAAATTCCCAAAATTGCTTGACACAACTGAAGAGATGAGAAACCGGGCAAATGGAATAGAAAATAATGCTTTAGATATCGGTTGAGTGTTACAGAGCAAACTTTAATTTTCCTGTCATGCAAAAAAATGACTGCTCTATGTGCCTAATGTAAAAGTGTATGTGCTATAGTGAATACAATATTTCCTGAGATGAAATCTTTCCTGATTTTATCATGGTTTCTAGAATAAAGACTGTGAATAAAATTGTTGCTTTTTAATGTAAAGAATGTTAAGATATAAATATGCAGTTGAATTTTACATGAGAATTTAAAATTGGGTGCAATCTGGAAGGCTGAGGGGCTGCAGCTGAACTGGTGGTGTCCGAAGGGGTCGCTGACTGGACCTGTGGCAAGGCACGGTTGGGGGGCTGGCGCCCTGTCGAGTCAGAAAAACCGTGGCATTAAGAGCAAGAAAATGAGCTCTGAACTCTTCACCTTGGGGCTCTGGTCACCCAGCTTTACAAGGACTATGAAAATGATGAAGATGTGAGTAAACAGCTGGACAAAATAGGCTATAACATTGGAATCCAACTGATAGAAGATTTCTTGGCACCATCAAATGTCAGGAGGTGCCACGACTTTTGGGAAACTGCAGATGTTATTGCCGAGATGGCATTCAAAATGTTCTTGGGCATAACTCCAAGCATCACCAACTGGAGTCCAGCTGGTGATAAAGTCTCCCTCATATTGGAAAATAACCCCTTGGTGGACTTTGTGGAACTTCCTGATAACCACTCATCCTTTATTTATTCTAATCTCTAGTGTGGGGTGTTGCGAGAAGCCTTGGAGATGCTGCAGATGGCTGTGGAAGCCAAGTTTGTCCAAGACACCCTGAAAGGAGATGGTATGACAGAAATGTGGATGAGATTCATCAAGCAGATTGAGGACAATCTCCTAGCTGGAGAGGAATGACAGTCTCCAGGACTCCAGGGTAGCCAGCAGGAACACTTGTTGGAATCAGAATGCCTCAGTGCTCCCTCTGCCCTCTAGAGCTCAGTGACTCTTTCACATGGATGTTATATATTCTTCTAACCCTGTTTCCATTTGTCATGCGGGGTGTCATGCGGGGTCTCAGCTCCTGCGCCCCACATAAGAATGCTGGATATGGCTAGGCCAAAAAGGAACACCAACAGAGCCATAGATAGGGGAGTCATACCACTATAGTCTCACTGGCAGCTGGGCAGGGAGCAAACATCCGCCAGTCCCCAACAAGGGGTCTTCCTGCACCCCAGTCTCTCTGGCGGCCGGGCGACACACACACGAAGTAGGATCCACAAAATCCACAATCTGCCATCCACTTTTCTACCTGCCAACCAATCAATCAACTCAGTCATGGCAGTTATATCAGTGACTAATTGGCTGACTGGTTACAGCTCATGGCCAACCATTCACAGCTGATGGCCATCTACTATCCAAGCCAGCACCTTTCCAGGTGAGGCGGAGAGCCTGGAAACTGCTCTCTGGGACTCTGTCCCCACACCATTCTCCATGCTAGTAAAGAGCAGATTGTGACATAGGCTATTTGCCCCACCAGTGTGCACATTCAGGAGTGAAATTCTTTGCTTTCTTTCCCTTCAGAGGGGCTGGATGTAATCATCCTTGGTTGGACTAGAAAGAGCTCAACCGTTTTACATTCCTGATTGAATTTTCCAAAGCAAAACCTACTTTGACATCATTAAGAGGCAAGCTTAGCACACCTATCCCTGGACCTTCATAAAACCATTGGCAAATGGCTGTAGGACTCAGGGTTTTGGGACAGGAAGAGTGGTGGGGAGGGGTGAGTGAGAATTGTTAGCTGTAGTGTGACACACTCTGGTGCTTGCCAGGGAAGGGGAGACTGTTGTGCTCAATACACTGACTTCTGGGAAGCCACCCAAGTTTCTCTTCCTCCCTGCTGTTTGGAGGCAAGAGCTCCTCTTTTTACAGAGGGTTCATCCTTTTTTCTTACAAATTCTTCAATAAAGACACATTCTTGAGTGAAAAAATACATAAATTAAAATGGGTTTATTCTTGTAGGTTCTTTTTGAATGGTCGTTTCTGCCATCTATCTGGGAAGCTATGAGGCTTTTCATATTTTGTGATTTAAGATCTCTTGATTTTTCAAGTTTGTATAGTAGTAAAATTTGATTTTGGATCAAAAGTCAGGTCTAAATTAATTTAACACTGAACGTTTAAAGTTAGTGGAGACAAACAGCTATGAAAGGGAATTTAAACCTATTAGCAGGGGTTTATTACTGTTAGCAGAATAATATTTGACCAAATCATTAACTTTTATTTATTTCACTTTTATTATTAATGCTTATTGCTCTAACTTGAGCCAATATAACTGGAATTGTTTTCCTGAATAAAAGAAAACAGTACATTAAAAAACATTTGAAGGAAACAGGTAATTCTATATAATATTAAAATCTACATTTAATGACTAGTGAGTTGGTAGTCTTTTCAATAGAAAAATAATGATAGATTTCAAATCTAGAAATTTATTCTTAAATATAATTAGAGCTGTGTCAAGTATTTACATACAAAATTGTCTATATAATGTTATTTACAAAAATTAATAAATGAAATACAAGGAATCATAAAAAGACTTATTGTGATATATTTAGATAATAGAATGCAAATTATCCCCAAACCCAATTGTTCAAATAATATTTCATGGTATGTGGAATTCTGATGGTACACTAGGCAGAGAAGGAAGATGATAATAAAACACTATACATAATGTAAGTCTAATTTTTAAATTGAAATACAGACACTAAATGTTTAACAGTGGTTATTCAGGATGACAGGTTCTTTTCAATTTTTTAAATTATGCATTCTTTTATTCATATTGTCTTCAAAAATATCTATTAAAATCATCACAAAATTATTTTAAAAGAGGAGTTTGAAATCAAGCCCATATATTAAAATTATAAACTAGAATTTTCCATTAGTATTTAAGCATATTTTAAGTAAGTTACATATGTTTTTCTCTAACCACTTGCTAATATTAAAAAAAAAAAAAAGATTTCTATGCAGTGATCTCTTACAAGGAAAACCTTGTGTTTGCCAATATATATTCTTTGATTAAAAGAGAATCTCTTATATTTTGACTTATTAAAGTTTCATTAATTTGTTTAATGATTTGTTAATTTAAACATATTTTTCAAGCACTTACTAAGTACTTTAGTTTTATGTGCTATGAATACAGCAACAGCATAGCAGACATAAATCCCTATCTATTTTTGTTGAGCTTATATTTACATGACAGAATAAAAAAAGAAGAATATATTTATAGACCTCTTCTGTGCAGTTACCAATTTGGATTCATAAATGATTTAAGCTTTTTCTTTTGTGATTCAAATATGTATGACATTACTTTAGAAAACAGAGTAGAATTAGGCAAAGTTTAGTAATAAATACGAATCCAACATAACACACTTGAACCTAGACTGCCTATGTTTGAAAGGTGTTTACTATTATATAAATTTTGGCCTAAATTTGATTTCTTTCTTTAATGCAGTTTTCTCTTCTATAAAATGGAAGCATAATAGTATTTTTCTTATATGGTTATAGTAAGGATTAAATTAGTTAACATAAAGTGCTTAGAAATAACTAGCAGGAATTAAATAAAAATTAATTATTAACTACTATTTCACTTAATGGACTTCTACTATCCAAGCCAGCACCTTTCCAGGTGAGGCGGAGAGCCTGGAAACTGCTCTCTGGGACTCTGTCCCCACACCATTCTCCATGCTAGTAAAGAGCAGATTGTGACATAGGCTATTTGCCCCACCAGTGTGCACATTCAGGAGTGAAATTCTTTGCTTTCTTTCCCTTCAGAGGGGCTGGATGTAATCATCCTTGGTTGGACTAGAAAGAGCTCAACCGTTTTACATTCCTGAGTGAATTTTCCAAAGCAAAATCTACTTTGACATCATTAAGAGGCAAGCTTAGCACACCTATCCCTGGACCTTCATAAAACCATTGGCAAATGGCTGTAGGACTCAGGGTTTTGGGACAGGAAGAGTGGTGGGGAGGGGTGAGTGAGAATTGTTAGCTGTAGTGTGACACACTCTGGTGCTTGCCAGGGAAGGGGAGACTGTTGTGCTCAATACACTGACTTCTGGGAAGCCACCCAAGTTTCTCTTCCTCCCTGCTGTTTGGAGGCAAGAGCTCCTCTTTTTACAGAGGGTTCATCCTTTTTTCTTACAAATTCTTCAATAAAGACACATTCTTGAGTGAAAAAATACATAAATTAAAATGGGTTTATTCTTGTAGGTTCTTTTTGAATGGTCGTTTCTGCCATCTATCTGGGAAGCTATGAGGCTTTTCATATTTTGTGATTTAAGATCTCTTGATTTTTCAAGTTTGTATAGTAGTAAAATTTGATTTTGGATCAAAAGTCAGGTCTAAATTAATTTAACACTGAATGTTTAAAGTTAGTGGAGACAAACAGCTATGAAAGGGAATTTAAACCTATTAGCAGGGGTTTATTACTGTTAGCAGAATAATATTTGACCAAATCATTAACTTTTATTTATTTCACTTTTATTATTAATGCTTATTGCTCTAACTTGAGCCAATATAACTGGAATTATTTTCCTGAATAAAAGAAAACAGTACATTAAAAAACATTTGAGGGAAATAGGTAATTCTGTATAATATTAAAATCTACATTTAATGACTAGTGAGTCAATAGAAAAATAATGATAGATTTCAAATCTAGAAATTTATTCTTAAATATAATTAGAGCTGTGTCAAGTATTTACATATAAAATTGTCTATATAATGTTATTTACAAAAATTAATAAATGAAATACAAGGAATCATAAAAAGACTTATTGTGATATATTTAGATAATAGAATGCAAATTATCCCCAAACCCAAGTGTTCAAATAATATTTCATGGTATGTGGAATTCTGATGGTACACTAGGCAGAGAAGGAAGATGATAATAAAACACTATACATAATGTAAGTCTAATTTTTAAATTGAAATACAGACACTAAATGTTTAACAGTGGTTATTCAGGATGACAGGTTCTTTTCAATTTTTTAAATTATGCATTCTTTTATTCATATTGTCTTCAAAAATATCTATTAAAATCATCACAAAATTATTTTAAAAGAGGAGTTTGAAATCAAGCCCATATATTAAAATTATAAACTAGAATTTTCCATTAGTATTTAAGCATATTTTAAGTAAGTTACATATGTTTTTCTCTAACCACTTGCTAATATTAAAAAAAAAAAAAGATTTCTATGCAGTGATCTCTTACAAGGAAAACCTTGTGTTTGCCAATATATATTCTTTGATTAAAAGAGAATCTCTTATATTTTGACTTATTAAAGTTTCATTAATTTGTTTAATGATTTGTTAATTTAAACATATTTTTCAAGCACTTACTAAGTACTTTAGTTTTATGTGCTATGAATACAGCAACAGCATAGCAGACATAAATCCCTATCTATTTTTGTTGAGCTTATATTTACATGACAGAATAAAAAAAGAAGAATATATTTATAGACCTCTTCTGTGCAGTTACCAATTTGGATTCATAAATGATTTAAGCTTTTTCTTTTGTGATTCAAATATGTATGACATTACTTTAGGAAACAGAGTAGAATGAGGCAAAGTTTAGTAATAAATACGAATCAAACATAACACACTTGAACCTAGACTGCCTATGTTTGAAAGGTGTTTACTATTATATAAATTTTGGCCTAAATTTGATTTCTTTCTTTAATGCAGTTTTCTTTTTATTATTAACTTTGTAATTCTTCCTACTAGGCATGTTTTTTTCTCTTAATTTCTTAGCAAAGTGCCATTCAGTTATCATAAATGATCTCAAATGTTACTTCCTGAACATTTTCTACTCCACTAAGTTGACAAAGTTGTCAGTGCACTCCATTCCTCCACCCCGTAGGACTTTATCACTAAATATTGTAAATGGCAGTTCATGCATGTGTATTTCCACACTAGACTTGGGAGCTGAGATTATGTATTTCTATCCATGTACCAGCAGAGTTCATATTCCAGTCTCTGACACAGGTATTCAATTTCCCAACTAAAAGATGGGCTGCCTTTCTAAAGTAGGTTAGGGAAGATGTTAAGCTCCCTAAATGATGCCTTATATGTCTCCTGCCAGAACTCCTAAGAGACTTATCTTGAGGAAGTTCTTTTGGCTTCATTATCACTTTCTGGTAAACTGCACACTAGTCTCACAACCATCGTGAAAACTGCAATGCCAAACTGAACAGGAGTAATAATGGAAGACATGTATATGTACACACATAAATATATACATTCACACTAAAATTTGCATTGCAAACCTTCTGCATACACCTTCCTGATTTTGGTAGTATTTGTCAGTGACAATGCTGAAAAGCTGCCAGAGTCGACTCTTAGTGGCAGCTCCCTGAATCTTGCTGCAAGGTCAGGACTTTTAGCAATAAAGCTGAGTAGGCAAAAAAGCCCATGGTCAACAAAGTACCAACAATTCTCTCAGGGAATCGCTGTGAATTTTAAGAAAGAGTTGGTGTCCACTCAAGCCAAACAATTTTTATTTTTATTCTTTCACCAGGAAATCTTAATTCCAGGGAAGTGGGGAAATTCTTTTGATCTGAGCTCTCTTTTCACTATACATGTCATACATTACTGTAAGACCATAATGTATTAATTAGGAACATTGTAATAGCCTCCTAACTTATGATCAGACAAATAACATCTTTTCATGGCTTCTAAAATCAGTTAGATTTTGGTGAGTATAATTAGATAGATATGTTCTAATTTCATGTATGTAACTATGAACTACTAACTGGAAAATGTTTAAATGAATTGTTAAGTATGTCTGACTTTGCGTGTATTGAGAAATGGACAATATATGAGACATCATGGATTAATGCATGATAAATGAATAGATATTATATTATAAAATTGATATTGTATTGTAAAATACATATATATATGTATAATATATAAATATATAAAAAATACATTTATATATAAACAACCTCTTGATCTCCAGTGACTACCTTTCTTCTCTCCCAGAACCACATTTCATGTCTAAATATCTTTTTGAAACTTCATGAGTCATGTCAATTACCTCAGATATCACATACACAGAACTAAACACACTGACTTTCTTCAATTCTATTATTTTCTATGTGAATAAACAGCATATGATTCACCTTGTATGACAAACAAAAAGCTGAAAATCATCCTGAGCTTTTCTCTTCTTGTAATGCTTTTTACACAATTGTTTAAATAAAAACTGAAATCTTTATTTTCTTCACCCTCCTTTGTTATCTTATTTTGTCTGCTTTGTGCTCCTCATTCTTGGACTTTTGTCAACTGGGACTGGTTGGTGTTTTTACTTCCAGTTCTATCCTTTTCGAAGTACCTCAAAGACTCCCCATTATTTACAAAGTCAAATTTAAATTCCTTGGCATATCATCCAAGGCTATTTAAAATTAAGGACATTTTTCCCTATCCTGTTTTATATCTTGACTCTACAAGTTTTCTGTTTATACTTCAAGAACACTACATAGTTTTTACCTCTCATATGCCATGCATATCCTGGTCTTTTTATTATTAACTTTGTAATTCTTCCTACTAGGCATGTTTTTTTCTCTTAATTTCTTAGCAAAGTGCCATTCAGTTATCATAAATGATCTCAAATGTTACTTCCTGAACATTTTCTACTCCACTAAGTTGACAAAGTTGTCAGTGCACTCCATTCCTCCACCCCGTAGGACTTTATCACTAAATATTGTAAATGGCAGTTCATGCATGTGTATTTCCACACTAGACTTGGGAGCTGAGATTATGTATTTCTATCCATGTACCAGCAGAGTTCATATTCCAGTCTCTGACACAGGTATTCAATTTCCCAACTAAAAGATGGGCTGCCTTTCTAAAGTAGGTTAGGGAAGATGTTAAGCTCCCTAAATGATGCCTTATATGTCTCCTGCCAGAACTCCTAAGAGACTTATCTTGAGGAAGTTCTTTTGGCTTCATTATCACTTTCTGGTAAACTGCACACTAGTCTCACAACCATCGTGAAAACTGCAATGCCAAACTGAACAGGAGTAATAATGGAAGACATGTATATGTACACACATAAATATATACATTCACACTAAAATTTGCATTGCAAACCTTCTGCATACACCTTCCTGATTTTGGTAGTATTTGTCAGTGACAATGCTGAAAAGCTGCCAGAGTCGA
The DNA here is from genome assembly GCF_036562045.2 of Rhinolophus sinicus. Lineage (NCBI taxonomy): Eukaryota > Metazoa > Chordata > Mammalia > Chiroptera > Rhinolophidae > Rhinolophus > Rhinolophus sinicus. The sequence continues at coordinate 123,379,097 of NC_133752.1, forward strand.
CTCTTAGTGGCAGCTCCCTGAATCTTGCTGCAAGGTCAGGACTTTTAGCAATAAAGCTGAGTAGGCAAAAAAGCCCATGGTCAACAAAGTACCAACAATTCTCTCAGGGAATCGCTGTGAATTTTAAGAAAGAGTTGGTGTCCACTCAAGCCAAACAATTTTTATTTTTATTCTTTCACCAGGAAATCTTAATTCCAGGGAAGTGGGGAAGTACTTTGGAAATAAGTACTTCTGATTTTGAATTTTAACAATCATATACAGGAAAATAAATAATTGCAAGGCTAACATAAAAATGTCACTTATGTTGATTGCAATGAAGGTGAAATGGATGGAGAGGAAGATATGGATATATTGAAGAAACAATCACACATTTATCATGAAGGATAGTTAAACTGAATTCTTAGTAACTACTATAGTTTTGATAGATATATTTACATTAAGAATTTTCTCCTACGATGATTATTTATAGCACCACATTTTCATCTCATGTCAGAATGGCTTATCAGGAGCTCTTTGTAGTGTAAGGATCATATCTTATACTTAAAAGACAAAACAGTTTTTGTTTGCCTTTTAATAATGATATAGATGCATTATAATAATGCATTATACTTGCTGAAAGTTAGAAAATCCAGAATCAACAAAGTCATTATAAATTACTTATACCAAATAAATGTGAGTGTAAAATGTTTTCGGTCAAACTATCCCAATGCTTGAATTTATTCCTTTTAAAAGACTTTATACACTGAAGTATTTATGGAATTGCTGGGAACTAAATGGTTAATTTTCAAACATTACTCACAAATAATTTGTTGATCAAAAAATCTTATTCTGGAAAACAAAAATAATAGAATTAGGATATCATTTTTGTATTCCATTAGTTTACAAAAACTTTATTCCTACTGAGTATGGCAATAGACACACTCGTCTTTTTCTCTTTGTGAAAGGTCATCATCATTATCATTAACAACAACATTTATAAATGAAATCCCTTAAGTGGAGTGCTTTGGGCATGAGATGATAAGATATATAGTTCATAATTTATCCAGAGATACATTCTTCTTTTTATTTAGTATACTTGGGGTATTTGTTGTGCATAAAATAAATTATTTGATAATCATTCAATAAGTATACAGTACAAATATTCCAAGTCTAATTTCATTGGCTTACTTTTATAGTATTTTATTTGTGGATGGTTACATTAGTAATAGCTTACCCCTTAACCAATTAGCTTTTACTTTTTTTAATCATAAACTTTTTTGTAGTACTTCTTTATTTTTTAAAAGATTTTTATTAAAATATAGCTCACATACAATATTATATTAGTCTTAGGTGTGCATCATAATTATTCAACATCGATATACTTAAAGAAGCGATTACCATGATAAGTCCAGCAACCATCTGACACCGTACCACACTATCTCAATATTATTCACTATATTACCTGTGCTGTTTATTACATCTCTATGACTTATTTGTTTTATACCTGGAGATTTGGACTACTTATTGTCCTTCACCTTTTGCTCCCCCTTTTAAATTTTCAATTACAATAGACATTCAGTATTATTTTATATTAATTTCAGGTGTACAACACAGTAGTTAAACATTTATATAATTTAAGAAGTGATCACCCTGACTAGTTTAGTACCCACCTGGTACTATACATAGTTACTATTGACTATATTCCCTATTCTTTGCTTTACATCCCTGTGACTATTTTCTTTAATCAGTGAAATTTTATTAGTTGGTATTTTATAAACAGTGGATGTCAAAAACATAGCTGTATTTAAACAGCACTATGCCAGCTAGGAGATATTATCAAAGCTGCAGCTAGAAAAACAAATTTGAGAAAAGTTAGCACATTTTTTTTTTATAATGAATGTTTTTCCTTTATTACTTTTGGATTTTAAGTCATAGTTACAAAGTTTTTCCCCAATGTTTACTTCCAGTACTGTATGGTTTCAGGGTTATTTGTTGTTTTAGATCTTGCCTTCAACTTTTAAAAAATTTTAAACATTTTTTAAATATTTATTTTTCTTTTTTTAATTTTATTTTTTTCAATTACAGTTGACATACAATATTATATTAGTTTCACGTGTATAACACAGTAATTAGACATTTATATACCTTACAAAGTGATCGCCTTTCATGTTTTTACATTTTATTTTCTGACCCATTTATTGGATTTATTTTTGTGTGTGGTATAGAGTTTGGTTCTCTTTTTATCATTTTCTAAATGGCTAACATTTGTCCCAGCTCTACTTATGAAAAAGTCCATTTTTTTCCCAGTGATATGAGATGCTGCCTCTAGCACGTATTAAATGTTCATGTCTACTTGGGTCTATTTCTGGACTTTACATTCTATTCCATTGGACTCTTTGAAATTTAAGGCACTAGCACTGTACTCTTTTAATTATGGAGGATTCGTAATATGTTTACACGTCTGGTAGGGCTGCCTTTCCTTCAGAACTTTTGAAAGAGTTTTATTAAAATACAGGTAACATACAATATTATATTAGTTCCAGGTGTACAACATAGTTATTCAGCATTTAAACACCTGAAGAAGTGATCACCATGATAAGTCCAGCAACCATTGGACACCATAACATGCTATCACAATATTATTTAATACGTTCCCTATACTGTACATTACATCTCCATGATTTATTTGTTTTATACTTAGAAATTTGGACATCTTGTTCCCCTTCATGTTTTCCCCGATTTTTAAATTTTTCAATACAGTTGACATTCAATATTATTTTATATTAATTTTAGGTGTACAGCATAGTGGTTAGACATTTATATAATTTAAGAAATTATCTCCCTGACCAGTGTGGTACTCACCTTGTACTACACATAGTTATTACCATATTATTGACTATATTTCTTGTGCTTTTCTTTACATCCTCATGACTATTTTGTAACTAACTACCAGTTTGTACTTCTTAATGCCTTCACTCTTCACCCAATCCCCTAACCCCGTCCCGTCTCTCACTCCAATAAATCTAGTACCCATCTGACACAATACATAGTTATTACAATGTTGCTGACTATATTCCTTATGCTGTACCCTACATCCCCATGATTACTATGTAATAATCAATTAGTACTTAATCCCTCCCCCTTTTTCACTCACCCCCAACCTCCCTCCTATCTGGCAACCATTAACATGTTCTCTGTATGTATGAGTTTGTTTTCTTTTTATTTGTTTATTTTGTTCTTAAATTCCATATATAAGCAAAATCACATTTCATCTGTCTTTCTCTGTCTTACATTTCATACAGCGCAGTTCCCTTCAGGTCCATTCATACTGCAGCGGATGACAAGAACTCATTTCCTTCCATGGCTGAGCAATATCCATGTATATGTATCACCTCTTTATCCATTTTTCCATCAACAGATATCTAGGTGGTGACCACAAGTTGGCAATTATAAACAATGCTACGATGAAAATATGGATAAACATGTCCCCTCGAAGCAGTGTTTGGGTTTCTTCAGATAAATGCCTTGAGGTAGGATTACTGGGTCCTTCTTTGTTTCATATTAGAGCCTTTGTTTAAAAGTCTATTTTGTCTGTTATAAGTATTGTTACCCCAGATTGTGTGTGTGTGTGTGTGTGTGTGTGTGTGTGTGTTTCATTTCCATTTTCATGAAATACCGTTTTCTGTCCTTTTATTTTCTGTCTGCATTTCTTTCAATTTGAAGTGATTCTTTTGTAGGCAGCATATTTAAGGGTTTCTTTTCTTATCCATTTAGACCTCCTATATCTTTTGAGTGGAGTATTTAATCCATTTACATTGAAAGTAATTGTTGATAGATATGTAGCTATTACCATTTTATTATTCATAATTTTGATTTCTTTTTTTCCATTTTAAAGAAGTCCCTTTAAGATTCCTTGTAAAACTGATAAACTCCTTTAGCTTTTTCTTGTCTGAGAAGGTCTTTATCTGTTTTTTGATTCTAAATGATAGCTTTGCTGGGTACAGTACCCTTGGTTGTAGGTTTCAAGTTTTCATCACTTTGAATATTTCCTGCCAATCCCTTCTGGCCTGCAAAGTTTCTGTTGAGAAATCAGCTGACAATCTTATGGGATCTACCTTATAAGTTACTGTTTCTTTTCTTTTGCTGCTTTTAGTATTCTCTCTTTGTCTTTAACCTTTGCCATTCTGATTATAGTGTATTTCGGTGTGGACCTGCTTCAGTTCATCTTATTTGGGACTCTCTGTATTTCATGGACTTGTATGTCTATTACTTTGCCAGGTTACTAAAGTTTTCAGTCATTATTTAGTCAAATAGGTTCTCAATCTCTTGCTTTTTCTCTTCTCCTTCTGGTACCCTTAAGATGTGACTGTTGTTACACTTGATGTTGTCACAGGGGTCTGTCAAACTATCCTCATTTTGGGAGGGGGTGTTTCTGTTCTGATTGTGTCTTCCAAATTGCTGATTTGATCCTTCACTTCATCTAGTATGCTGCTGATTTCTTCCAGTGCCTTTTTTATTTCAGTTATTATATTCTTCACTTCTGACTGTTTCATTTATTTATTTGTTTGTTTGTTTTTTATGGTTTTTATGTCCTTTAGTATGCTTGCCATCTCTTTGTTGAAGTTCTCACTAAGTTCCTTGAGCACACTTATAAACATTGTTTAGAACTCTATATCTGGTAGGTTGCTTGTCTCAATTTTGTTTAGCTCTTTTTCTGGAGTTTTATCCTGTTATTTCATTTGGAATGTATTTCTTTGTTGTCCTCATTTTGACTCCATAGCTGTTTGTTTCTATGTATTAGGTAGATCTGTATGTCTCCCAGTCTTTACCAGGTGGCCTTATGTAGTAGGTGCCCTGTTTTACCTGTCACAGTCTTCCTAGTCACCTGCTCTTGGTGCTCCAGCAGTGCCCTTGTGAGGGTTGTGTTTGCCCTCTTGTTATAGTTGATCATGATTGCTATTGGCATGTCCGTGGGTGGGCTGGACCCTCAAACTGATTGGCTGTTAGTTTTGGCCACATCATAGCTTAAAGGCTGTTGGGTAGGGGGGTTTACCCCACTGAGTGGGATTCAACCCAGTGGGCTCTGGTGCCTGTTGAGAAGGCCCTTTGGGTGTGAAACATGTGGGGTTAATTTGGTGGTGGTCTGAAGACAACCTGCAAGTATGTTGGTCTGGGGCCTCTTGCAAGGAATTTTGGTGCAGGCTTATATCACCCATTGCCTGTTACTGGCCAGGGTCTACCTGGTAGGCGCTACAAAGTGGTTGTTCGCTGCCTGTGCTAATCCTGGAGGCATGTGGGAGAGACCCTGCTGCAAACTGAGGACAGTGGTCACCAGTACCAAGCCTGAGATAGCTCTTCAAAAACCCAGGACTGCTTCTATCTGCAAGCTCCCTTATTGTTCAGCCCCTGGTAAGGCCTCATGTTGTATCTGAGTTGGGTGAGGCAGGGTCTCAGAGAATCACTAGAGTTAGAAGAATTTTCATCAGAAAATTAATGTATATTCTGGTTTGGTTCCAGTTCTGAGACTGGAGCTAATCAGCAAAAGTGTCAGAGCACACCAAGGCCAGCTGCCAGCTGCCTGGGTCCTTCAGATTCTGATCATTTTTCAAGTAAGAGTGCAATGCAGGTGAGGCTGACTGCTCTCAGAGAAAGTGCCTCTTGTGTTGGGTGAGTTGGGTGAGGCAAGGTCTCAGTGTGTCAGCAGCATGGAGCAGTGGAGCTCACCAGACCAATCAGATTCAGATTTGGCCTGTGGGGGAGGGCTCAACACAGGAAAGATGGCGCCCATGTGCTGGCTGCATGGAAGATGGACCCCACACAAGGAAAATGGCTCTAATGTCTTCCAGCCCTTGTCCTGAAGCCACACATATCAGTCTGCCCCCAGTATATGTCTGACAATCCCTGAGTTACTATCCCTCCACCAGAGTCTCAGGTAAGTGCCTGCGAGTAAGAGAGTCTGTGCATGGGCTATTTAAGAAGATGTCTGGGATTCCCACAGTCTTCTGTCTCACCTGGATGGTTTGAATCTCTATGGGTTTTCACAGCCAGATGTTGTGAAAGCTTCTTTTTCCAGCAACAGTACTCAGGGCTGGGGAGGTTGATGTGGGGCTGGGGTTTCTTGCTCCTCTGGGAGGAACCTCTGCGGCTGAGATATCCCTTCTGGTTTTTAACCACTACATGGAGTTTGGGGCCAGCCTGTTTCACATCTCCACACTTTCTACCCGTCTCCACATGGCTTCTTCTTCATATCCTCAGTTATAAAACTCATGTCAGATGGTTCTCCAGGTTGATTGTTCTATAATTTAGTTGTAATTTTAATGTGTTCTTGGAGGAAGCAGGCACAGTGTTTATCTACTCCACAATCTTGGATCTCATCCAATCATAAATTTTTAAGGCAACAAACAAGCCAGCATTCAACACTTTGAACAACAAAAGAAACAGCCATTTAAGATGTACGTTTTTAATATATCTATCTCCAATACTCCATTGGTTTTCTTACCATAGTGTTTTATAAAGACCATGCATATTGTGTTTCCCCGAAAATAAGACCTAGTCAGACCATCAGCTCTAATGTGTCTTTTGGAGCAAAAATTAATATAAGACCCGGTCTCACTTTAATATAATATAAGACCAGGTATAATATAATATAATATAATATAATATAATATAATATAATACCGGGTCTTATATTAATTTTTGCTCCAAAAGATGCATTAGAGCTGATGGTCTAGCTAGGTCTTATTTTTGGGGAAATAGGGTACATATTTGAGATGCCAAAGACATATTATGGACGTAAAACTAATTATTCAGTTAATAAGCACATGGACATGATTTAACCATTGACATATTTTAAGGTTATGATATTAATTTTTAGTTTCCTCCTTAACAACCCATTTAAGTGGAGAAAATAACTTTCCTATTCTAGTTTCCTCTTTTAGGGGTCTAATTTTCACCAGTGCTTCTGTAAGAACCATGAATAGTACTTTTAGTAGACTTTTCCTCTGCTTTGTCTTCTCTGTTCATCCTCTTAAACATGTCCCTTGGGTCTGAATGTATTTCGTTAGTAAGATTGTCCTCTGTAATAAAAATGCCAAGGCATTTCAAAGTTCCATTTCAAAGACAACAGACCAAAACTGCAAGTTATGCAGCTGAAGCATGCAGAGGAGAGAACTATGGCCACAGCTGCACCAGAACCAAAGCCAACACCACCCCATCCCACCCTCATGGAACAAAAAGGCCATGCCATAACTAGAACTTGAACTCCAGAACCCTTTCAGAAGTCAGTGTCCATTGTTTAGGAAGATCTGGTGTTGATACCCCTTTACCATAAATAGCCGCATTCCAAGGTACTCCAATTAAAACTTGCCTCAACAGCACTTCTGCATACATGTTTCCCCTAACCCTTTGGCCTAGCTCAGCGAGCAAGATGTATTTGAGTCACTATTAGTTCTCCCATCTTCTTGGTTGGCACCTTGTGAATCAATAAATCGTTCCTTACTCCAAACCACGACTTTTGAGTTTTGGTATTTGGAAGTGTCAGGCACACAAACTTTGGTCTGGTAACAACCATATTCCAGTATGACTTTAACTATTTGCTTCTGCAATGACTATTTCCAAATAAGTTCACATTTTGCAGTCATGGAGGTTAGGACTCCAACATATCTTTTTGGTGGACACAATTCACTCCACAACACATATCAACTGATACAAACAAAAAACAGGCACACCTGTTCTATTAAACTATAGGCCACCTATACCAGGTGGCAACCCTTATCTCATACTGGCAAAGATGTTAAAATGACAGACCTCTATTCTGTGACAATCAGGTTCTATAGAAGGAAGAGAACAGTAAGAATAATTTTATTTCCTTCATTAATCTAAATTATGCAGTTACTATCTCTTTCATCTCTTTAAAAAACAGAAGTGGCTAATATCAGGTTCAGTTTTACATAACTTTTTAGGAGGTCTAATCTGCATTACCATTACTTTTTATATAAGATATGCATATTTCTCAAAGAACATAACATTTTGGAATAAAACTTGAGGCAAGAAAATTCTCTCAGAATTTAGATTGAAAACAAGTACCATGTAAAGTGAATGCTTTAAATAATTCAGTGACTTTTCTAGTGAGGCGATTTTGCATTTTAATTCTGTGCTTTATATCTTCATGTGGAAGAAGAGGTGAGTGTATCATCCATTAAAAATGTCCCTTTAAGTTATTAATGGTAATTTTCTTCCAAAGTAGAATTGCATATTTTAATTCCATTTCTGACTTAATATTCACATATCATACACTTACACAGCATTGATAGAAAATCATTCTCCCCTTTTTTCACTTCATGGCAAACTATTCAAATTTTATGTGTTAAGTGTAGAATTTAGGCTAGAAAGTTAATGAGGGTTAGTCAATTTCAATGGATTAGTTGGCTTCTTTGATCAGAGTTTCTTTTAAAATGAGGTAAAGTCAATTTCACGTATAGGACAATGCTCAAGAAAACAACATAATGTTGTCATAAATCCAGTGCAGTTAGCTGAGTTAAACTGTTGAGTTTTTGCTGTCAATCACCCCAAGCTTTCTGCCCCAAACGTCCATCCCACTAGTCATGGACAGGGGTGTCTGGAAAGCAGATCTATTCCAAAGGGTGATTGCAAGTATGAAACACACACGTTAAGTTCCCATGTGGAAGGAGCCGTAATCATATGCATCATTTTTCTGTCAAGCCTAAAATATTACTTTAGTAAGACTGACTCTCACAGTCTACGCAAAGTAGCTACTGCATTAAAGAACACCACTCTCACACAACCTCTCTTTGTAGACTACCCAGACCCAAAGCAGTTTCTAAATATTTCTAGTCACAAAGCAATTTCTCCAGTCGATGCATTTGCCATCTTCAGTTTTCTCAAACGTATTCCCATCATAACTTTAGGATCTCCTGCTTACAATTATTTCTCCCACTTTTCAACAAAGAAAAATGTGATCCTTTCTTTAGTGTGGTGGTTGATAGCAGAGGCATTGGTGTCAGATTAGCTTTCATTTATATCAAAACTCATAAATTTACTAAGACTATGGCCTCAAGCAGGTAACATACCCTCAATAAGGCTTAATTTCCTCATCTGCAAAAAATTGATACATTTTTTTATGGGGGTCTACATGAGATAATGTTCATAGGACAGGAAGCGCAGTGTCGTATGTTATAAGCAATCAAATCTGACAGCTGATTGTTTTCAAGGGAAATTAAATAGCACAGCTTGCCTAAGATTCACAACTAATCAGTGACATAGTAGATTTAAACCCAGGACTGTAGACCACAGCAGCACACCAAAATGTCCACATTCAAGAGCAGCCCAGTTAGCCTCTGCTGGTCGACCAGCAGCCAGTCTAAGCCTCACAGCAGTTGAGTCTTCCTTCCCACTTATTCATAGTCCTTCAGCAACTATTTGGTGCACAGGATATTTAAATGCAGATCCTCTTGCACCTAAGCTATTACACAAGCTCTTTCTGAGCAGATAAGTAACCTTAACCATGAGCTTCTCCTGCAAAATCTTGAAAAGAGAAATTGCTAAAATTATACACTAACAAAACAAAACAAAAGAAACAAACAGGAACAAAACAAAAAACCAAGAATAACAATGGTAGCTTTCTCCACTTTCAGGAGAGAATATATGTCTCCTTCTGCATTTCGGTTAGTCCATGTTATAAGGTTATCAGGGAAGATAGACACTTCAGTAGGGAGACCTGTAGTTTAGGGGCAGATATTCAATTCAGGGACACATATAAGGGAGTGTAATTTTAGCCCTATATGGAACCATTCCTTCCAATCAGACTCTTTTGTCTTATTTCTCAATTGTTTCCAAATTCAATTTTGGAGTGATATTTTTTGACTCTCACAAATACCAATACCCACCGATAGTCAACACACGAGTAGAAAAATAGTGATCACAAAATAAGGCTGCATCTCTAAAGCCAGTATATGACTTACTGTGCTTTCTACCCGATGCCATGGCAATTGGTGATGCCCAGATAATAGAGCCTACTTCACCTTATGTCCCAGGGTGACACATCATAGATGGCGGTCCCACAATTACTGTCTCATGTATTTGTGGTCAGCTGACATATGTGGTCAACTGCATGTTTGTTATATTTTAGAATAAGGAGAGGATATTATATTTTATGTTCTATATTATTATAAAAATAATCTGTTACAAAAAAATACATCAGATAATTTTACTCACCTGCTTAACATTCTATAAATGGTTTCACTTGGAATTTAGAATTAAGTCAAAACTCCTTGAAACAGTATGCATTCAGTATTTTAAAGTGTGCTGTTTTTAAACTGTTTTAAATACTGTTTAAAATAGTGCTGTTCACCCAATATTTTCAGATTTTACTCTTCCTGCCACATAGTGGGTTTGCATTTCCCTGACCCCTTTGTAGATACGCACATGTATGTGACTTGCTTTGACAGATGAAATGTAAGCAGAGATAAAGTGCTCTACTTTGGAAGAAAATTTTTAGAAGTAGAGTTTGATTCACTACACTCCCTTCCCATTGCTGTAGTCACTGTAGTGAAGCATGAAAAGAAAAGAAGCTTCTCTAAGCCTTCTCTGAGCTTGGGCCTTTGTGTGACTGTAATTGAGTAGAGGCCCCTGGTTATCCTGCACTGAGCCAGAAGTAAAATTTTGTGTACTTATGTGCACGTGTGTGTATACGAGTACACGTGCATGTGTTATACAACTGAGATCTGGGGATTCTTCTGTCACCTTTTAACCTACCTCATTTTGACTTATCTAGAGATTAGTACTTATAAGTTCAGTGTTATGTAGCAGAAGCTTAAAATACTGGATCGATTTAGTGGTCAGTTAGTGGGTATAAGGAAACTGTTATCAAAGACTGAAAAGATAGCACTCCATGTCCTTTAGAAGCAAAATACTTGATGAAATCTGATACCTAAGGAACTGTAGTAAATCTAAGGGAAGAGAATGGATAACAGAAAGTTTGTACTATGTAGGATTCTGTGCTAAAAAAAAAAGATATGAGCACAGAGAAATTGGCTAGTTTTAGGGCAACTATGGGGTTCAAAGCGTAAAAACATCCCTCCCTTACAAAGATAAAACTGAACAATGTGTATGTAGGAGAAAACAACTATAATTATTGCTAAATGGGGAGGGAGATGAGAGAGAGAGAGAGAGAGAGAGAGAGAGAGAGAGAGAGAGAGAGAGAGAGAGAGACTGTTGGGGTATATTTATTTTAAAATGAATAAGCTATATGCAGTGGAAACCCAAGATCAAATTATTTCATAATGTTGAAACATGTCTTTATGTTATACTGAATATCTATACCCTCTTCTCTCTTTTACAGCAAGTCATTTAGGAGGGAAAATCAATGATGTTGCTGCTTTCTGAAATTGTATGTCTTAGACACATGGATTCTTTGGGTCATTGCTTTTCTTCTCTAATGGAAAATATAATGAAAACTGTATAATGGGAAAAACAATCCCAATGACAGCAGGTTAAACAGAACTTTAAGCTTGAAAAGTAAGTTAAGTTTCTAATATTCGTCGTCATCTCTGTAAAAATAAGAATGTCTTCAAATGGAATACCACTAAATTAAAAAAAAAAAAAATATTTCTGAGTTTAGAATCTTCTTTAACTGTATTAAAAGGTTCTTTTATCTTAAGTGAAGTCAACATCTCTAATGACTGTGAAGCTAGTACACAGAAATTAAAAGGACCTGGTGTATCCAGTTCTAGAACGCACACCTCTGAGGATTTATTACTTAAATGTTATTTGCATGTTGAGGGAGACCAAAGTTTTGCCACTCCAAAAATGTGCCTTTCGTGCTATTGATTTTAAGCTGGTTATTAAGACACAAAAGACTCAGAAAGAATCTTTGATCCTCCCCCTTTCCTGCTTAAAGTAATTCAGATTGAAAGACCTGCTTCCTGAAGGGAATCTTAGCATATTCACCTTAATGCTTTTTATGTTAGCCTAATTTGAATGGAGTACAGTAGATAAAAAGGATTCAAGCCAGGGACTATATCTAGAGTCCCCTGTGTCACATTGTTTCTGGGTTGCCTAGCAGGGATTTTTTTTTTTTTTTTTTTGCCTCCTGTGTCTGCTCTTTCTCAGCTACCTGTGAATTGCCAACTTCCCCTTCAAAATCCCAGACCACCGCCCCCTTTTCTCCTTTGCCCATAATGGCATATACATCTCAACTGCCCAGTGTGTTTCTCGTCTCATTACTATAACATCCCCAATTGTACAGCCATAATAATAAATCTTACAAATTTTCTCTCGTTAATCTCTGTTATTTTGATTATTAGGCCAGTTAGAAGAACTTGGAAGGTGGGAGGGAAATTATTCTTTTAGCCCCCACAATGTAAAAATCCCTGAAGTAAGCTGAGTAATGAGTAAGAATATCAGTTTTAGTTAGACTCTAAGTACATGGAAATGACATAAACATTGAATATGAAATTGTTAAAGAGGAATATCTCAGAACAACTGAAATCCACGGCATGCTTACTAACCCAAATACAGGAAGTGCATGAGTTTCCTGTTTATTCCAGATGAGGGAAATCACCCCTATTTCCAGCCCCAAATAGGAATTTCTTTCATTTCCCCACTAAACTCCCCCACCACCATCCCCCAGGCCAAGAAACTTGAATTAATTCATTAGTCGTATTATCACATACAGAATAGAAAGTGAATCAGGTTAAATTTAGAGGCAGTTAACCAGACAGCATAGTGCTCAGATGATATACTACACAGAGTTTGATAGGGTAGGTAGGTAGATAGAAATGAGGAGAGACAGTTCTGGTAAGAAAGCCGCTTGCTGCAGCTTCTACTTGGGTCAAGACCCCTTGCAGCTGCCCAGCAGGATTCCAGGCTTATGCATACCTCTAAGGGATATGTTTACACATGCTCCCAAATCAAGAGGATATGTTTACACATCCCCCTAAATCAAAGAAATGCATTGCTAAATGCCAGAGGACCAGGCATCTCAGGGGGAGAAAGAGAAGGGAGAGGGGGAGGCAATTCTACCCAGAGAAATAAAAGCATTCACGCAATGTTAGGTGGGGCTGCTTCCCTCCCTTGGGTCAGCCCACTCCACTTCTCCCAGTATACATACTTACATTTTCTAATGAACTTGCTGTTCTAGGCTGCTTCCCTCTCTTGGGTCAGCCTATTTCACGTCTCAGAGTGTACTCTCTTTTATTAATAGATTTCTGCTATTCATGCTGCACAAAATTCTGTCTCTTGATGGAAGTCTTTCCTTCAAGAAGACAAGAGCCAAGGTTTCAATGTCATTTCCTGGTAACAAGTTAAAGGAGCGTATACAGAGGGAGACATGTCTTTCCAAAGCAGCAAGAAGCTAAAAAGCGGCATTTTTCAACTGTAACTATAAAGCCTGAGAATTTCCCACAAATTCCAAAATATGCTTTAGAGGAAAAGAACATATTCCCAGTACATATAACATTAGGAGAAAGAATTATATCAAGAAGGTTAATGGCATGTATTAGTTGTGTATTGCTGCATAAATCATTTCCCCACATATAGCAACTTAAAAAAAGATTATTAAAGGCGGCCGGTTGGCTCAGTTGATTAGAGCATCATGCTCGTAAACCCAGCTTGAGATGGGTTGCTGGCTTGATCCCCACATGGGCCAGTGTGAACTGTACCCTCCAAAACTAGATGGAAACAACTACTTGACTTGGAGCTGATAGGTCCTGGAAAAACATACTTAAAATAAAATTTTAAAAGAAAGAAAGAAAGATAGATTATTAATGTTAAGTTTTGGTGGGTCAGGGATTGAGGAGCAATTTAGCTCAGTGGTTTAGACTGAGTGTCTCGTAAAGCTGCTGTTAAGATGTCAGGTAGGATTTTAATCATCAGAAGGCTTGACTGGGGCCAGAAAATTTGCTTCCAAGAAGGCTCACTCACAATGCTTTTGGCAGGAGGTCTCAGGTCCTTGCTGACTGTCAGAAAAGGGGCTTAGTTCCTTTCCATATGGAGATCATAGTGTTTTTAAATGTGTTTTCATGACATCTGGTTTTCCTCGTGTGTGACAGAGAGAGAGAGAGCAAGGCAGAAACCATACTGTCTTTTCCAGCTTAATCTCTGAAGTCTAAGTTTCTTGCATTGGTCAAACTGACCAATTCTGATACAATGTCAGAGGTAACTATACAAAGGCATGAATACCTGGAAACAGGAATGATTGAAGCCATCTTGAAGTCTGGTTATTACACGGAGGGTCTATATTATAACTCATCGCTTTCCCAAAGGACCCCTGAGGTAGTATTGACATAAACCAGTGTCTTTTATAAATATGTTAATGGTAGTATTATTAGCTGTGGTACACCTTAGGGACTTCTCATCTAAGGATGTTTTTATGCAATATTTCATTTGTCTAGGTAGATTACTGAAAATAAATCTGGAATTTATCAATTGAGGTGTACATCACTGAAAATGGAGGGTAACACACAGTCTCCCCTACCCCTGCATGACTCATCGAACATAAAAACTAAAAAGCTCCAAACTTAAAATCTTCCTCTGAGATTAGATGTCCCACAGACATTGATAACATTCATCTATTATTCTGAAATTTAAGCAGGTTCTTCTGTGGCAAAAAAAAAAAAAAAAAAAAGATTATTATAAAGATATGTCTGATGACTTGGGGATCTCTCCAGAGAAGAGCAATCACATTAGTGAGTCTTAGGATCTGCAAAGGCAGGATGGCATTTAGCTATAGGAGATGGAGAGCTAAACTTCTCCTTTAAGTAAGGGAGAAAAATTAAATGTGTGTGTGCATACAGCAGAATTGGTCAATGGGATAGACCCAGAGAAAAGGGTGATATACAGTTGAAATGAAAGAGTGCTAAGCAACAAGGCAGATAATTGGAGCTCATTCCCAAGGTGAACTAGCAAGAGATTCTATTGGTAGGGTAATCAGAGTTTCCATTTTCTAAGTTAAAAAAAAAATCACATTTTTACTACTGAAAATATTGAGCATAATACAGAACAGTTCAATGAGCTCCTGGTAGCTATCACCAAGCTTCAAAAACTATCAGTCAGTGGTCAATCTTGTTTCCTCTGTACTGTTGTATGTTTTCCACACTCCTCCTGAGTCCTTTTGAATCAAATCCCAGTCATCATATAATCTAATTAATTAATATTTTAGTTAGTTCTAAAATATATTGGCTTTTTCAAAATTTACAACCTTACCATTATTATGTCCCCCAAATCAACAATAAATCCTCAAAGTTATTGAATGTATGGTTGGTGTTCACATTTTCTCAACAGTCTCATAATTTCACTTTTCAACAGATTAAAATTACTTATATACACCAAGTCTTGTATATTTTCCTCTCTCTCTTTTTCCCTTTATTATTTGTTGAAGACACAAGGTCATTTTTCCTTGTAGTTCACGACATACTGGATTTTGCTGATCATATATCTATGATGTTGTCTAATATGTACTTTTAATATTTTTGTCAAGAATAGTTTATAAGTGGTATTATGTTCTTTTACCAGGAGACTACTGTTCTGCTGTTGACTTTTTTGTTGTTGTTAGCAGGAATTAATATATGCATTTCCTACAGTCACCATTTAATTAGAGTTTGAAAAATGGTGGTATTCTAATTCTATCATTACTTCTTAACTTATCTCTATAAACATAAACTTGGAAAATTTTTAAGAACTGTCATTGTGGAGATTCAATTTTTTGTTCACATTTAACGAATTTAGTGATATTTAGTGAATTTAGTATCAGTTAGTAAGGGACAGTTTTGTAAGGGAGGTCAAAAAAAGTGTACCATGTTCTGTCTTTATACAACAGAACCTAATGGGAAGGATAATGACATGGTCCATAACTAATGCTCTAGCAAAAGAAGGAATGTGGAGACAAAAAAAGATTACTAAAATTTTAAACCAACCTTGAGATTTCTCTAAGAAGCTGAAAGGGTAAGGAATAAAGCATGTTGTTTGATGTAACATCATTTGAAATGTAAAGGACATGCTATCTTGGTAAGAAAGTCCAAAATCATAAAGAATATTTTCTAAAGCATAGTATTGCTTTAGGAAATTTTATGTTTTCATATTATAGTGTTAATGTTTACTTACAATTAAAGTCCTCAAGGCACATAAAATTAATCAATTACTTCTGAGGTAATAAAGAAATAAAACTACGCTAATTAATTAATTGATTAAATGGAGCAACAAATCTTGTAAGTACTTTATATAATAACTAGGTACAACTTTATATCTACTGTGCTTTCAAATGCATTAATATTAAATTTTTTCACACTTATGTGTAATAGCTAATTTTCTTTTGCCTTTAGAGAAATTCAACCATACTTGGACCATTGATATTTTCAGCTATGACACCAAAGAAGAAAATGAAGAAAAAATAAGCTTTTTCTTTAATTTGGTTAGTTCAGTTGAAAGCCTATAATAACGATAATTTGAAAAAATGCGAGACATAGGATTTTATGAGTACATTTACTTTCAACTCATATTTTTACAGATTTCCCTGTAGAAGACACCTGTTCATTAAAAATAAATAAATAAAAAATCATGCCCCTGTCTTTGGGTCTATTGGAATAAAACTTTCATTATAATCCTGAGAGATCATGTCCCTACTGCAATTCACATTATGTAGAAAAGGAAATGATTATATGAGAAAAAAGGGGATTCTATATTCATTCTCTTTATAGCTCAGCTTAACACATTATTTGTAATGGGCTGTGTGAGCCAGAGGAAAAAAGAAACTTCCTTTGTCTATTTTTTTTGCCTTCATTATAAGTTATTTTCTCCTCCAGTAAAGTTGAAGTCTCGAAGGCTGCTGAAAGAAGGAGAGAATCTATATTTATATTCATGTAAGTAGTAAATTTCTTATCCGAAACTCTTCACCAGATACCATTTTCTGCACAGTGCTATCATTAATTCTATCCTTCTCCCCATCATTGATCACATATTTTTCAATGTGCCTACCAAATGGTAAAGTAAAATACTGTTTTTCAGTCAAATGTTTGAGTATCTACCATGTGACAAGCCCTGCACTAAGATTAATTTCTTTCATTAAGGGGCTTATATAAGTGTAATTCATTGTGCTAAATATCAAGAAAGAGTTATGTGTACAAATGTAAAACAAATAAATATATAAGAAAGGTACTTACCCATGACGACGAGGTAACCAAATGAATAAATGGAGCAGGAAGAGGCAAGCCATTCTAGGAAGAGAAAATAGCATGTACAAAGTCAAACAGGTATATGTCAGAGGACACTGGACATTCTTGTTCTGGGACCCAAGACCTGGGTCATTTGACATATGACCAGTGCTTCCTCCTTACAGGAATACATGGACTAGATAAACTGCCACCAAAGAGGATGGGACCACATGAATTGGGCTAGTACATTCTTAAGAGATAATATATAGAATTTCCAAGTGGAAGAATCTGAAAGCTTGATATGTGATATAGTTCTTATATCTTGTGCTCTATCATGAGAAACATTACATGCTGGTTAGTTCTTATATCTCTGTGATAGAAACTAGTATGATTTAATTTTCTTATATTCTCAGTCATCGTGGGTATAAAAGAGGGAGGGAGATCCCCTTGTCAAGAGAAACACAATGACAAATTTATGACACGGCAGTCTACCCTCATAAAGTGGGTGACCTCACTTCTCAGATATATGGAAAGTCAACAATCAATTGGGAAAACAATGTCCAGAAGGATATCTGATAATCTGATATTCTGTACCTTCAACACAGAATAAAGGAACATTAAAAACAAATATAAAATTTCCCAAACGATACCTGTCTGGTGCTGTTCTCAACTTCTGACTCACTGCCTTAAAACAAAAATAAAATCAAATGACAATCTATTCATGAATCAGTAGCCTGGAAAGTTAAGGGTGTCTGCCTGATCTTCAGCCAGAAATTTCTCAACAGTACATTCATGGAATCACATTTGTTCAATATTGTTGAAGATATAGGGTGTTTTGATGGAGAAAAGGATGAATATCTATGGGACACCCAAAAGGAGAGGTCTGGTAGGCAGTTTTAACTTGATGATTTCTATTACCTCTCTAAGGCAGGATATGGAAAGAAGTGAGTCAGTTTGGGCAGGAAGATGATCACAGCTTGTAAGAGTTGAATCTGGGCTTCTAACAAACACTTTCTGCCTCTAGAATCTACCCACTCAGTCTTTTTACTGTACCCTTACCATAGAGACGGTAACCCATATGGAAAACTATGCTGTTGCAGTTAAGAAAACATCTGGTTGATGTAAGATTGTGAGAGATTTAGAAACTTAGAGCATTTTATCATTGAGTGACAGCCTTCTATACACAATAATAAAAGTTTTCCCCTATTTTTCTTCATGAAATAGTTTTTAATCTTTGTTTTTTGTGTGTGTTATTTGTTTATTTGTTTTGTTTTACATTAGAGGTGCTGGTATATATACCTCTGAGTATTTTGTTGTTGTTCTATAAGATTCTATTTTTTATATAGTTATGGTCAACTATTACAGATTTTATTGAGCTTCTCAATAAAGAACAGCACCTGGTATTATTTTTATTTTCAGATATTATAGAAGTTATCATCATTAAAGAATATAAGAATTTCTAAATGATTATATCTAGGCCTTCTAAAACACTAGTGTTCATGCTTTAAAGTTAAGCATGCATATCACATTTAATTCTATAAAGATGATCAAATTAACTGTTTGCTTAGCTGTCTTCATAAATCTTTTGTGATATACAGGTTTCATCCATCAAGGAATGTCAAATGACGGGAACCTCACCCAGGAAGAAATTAGGAATTGAGAAGATGTTTACTAGTGTTGTTAAAGAGGTGTCATGCACACATGTGTGTGTTTGTGTGTGTCTCTCTTCATTCCAACAATATTTATGAAAATGTAATATTTGCCAGGACTTGTTCTAAGAACTGGAAATAGAGCGATAAAAAATAGGAAGGAAATCTGAGCTTCATGGAGTTAACACTTGCCTGCAAAAGACAAAAAACAAAGCGTGGACTCAATCTAGAAGTTTCACTTCATAATAAAAGAATATAATTTAAATTTTAGCATACATTACAATAGACAATGGCAGAAGAGAGAAACAGCTGAATTATAGACATAGTTCAGAGAACAACGGACATAAAATAGAGGACAAATATTTATTAAATGTTCTTAGGGACATATGGGAGAGTAAAAAACAGCCTTTACCTTTAATTCTATAAAGATGATCATTTATAGTCTAATACGGTCACATGAGACACAAACACAGTTTCAAACTTATTTGATAAATGTTATCCTAGACATAATTTGAAAAGACTTGTGAGGCTATGTCCATAGAAATATGTCATACCTTCTTATTAAGTAACTGGCAGATGTCATCTTTCAGCTTTCTTATAATATTGTTAATAAACAAATGAAACTGAACTTTTAGGAAGTATAAATATGTGACAGGCTCTATGCAAAGCCATTTACATGCTATCTCATTAAGGTTTTATAGCAGACTTTCAATAATTTATACATATATTACTTTTATAATGATGAGAAAATTAAGACAGAATGGTTAAACAACTACTTCAGTATTAAACAACTTATATTTAGAAGGTCCATTGGACACTCATTCTTTTACTACTGCAAAAATCTGCTTCACTGAAAGAAGAGACTTCTTTCATTCCCAGGCTAAATTTTACTATTTTATTTAGTGACGAAGATAATACAAAGGAATGGATGAGAGTTTTTCTTATGGATTTCCTTAATACTTACATTTTATGAGTTAACACTTTAGTAATCTATATATGCTCTCATTGATAATAGTTTAATCACTATTAACCAACTATATTTATTCTTTTATAAAAATTCTATAAATCACAGCAAAGAGTATAGTGTGGTAATTTGGTCTGAAGAATCCTCAGTATTTCAATGAAAATGTTGGTGTTCTTTTGGGCAGGTGAGATTAAGAGTCCTCCTGAAAGAATAGTCTTAGCATGGTGTGATTCTGTCTCTGAGTGTTTCATTTCACACTGGAAACCTAAAATAAACATATCACTTAATACTGTACTGATAACAGAAATATTCACTCCAGTGCAATCAACTTATTTGCTGACTGGTGGATATCATCTGCTAGCTGAACATCTTCCAAGTGATGATATGTAAGTTTCTTTCTGATAGAAAGGCAAACACTTATCCATTTCTAAGAGATGGAATTGCTTTGGAGATGTATAGGCTGTTTACAAAAGAAAAAAAAGCTAGATAAATTTTACACACAGTTAGGTTAAGATAGTTCTTGGTACTTCCTCCTCCTGGTAGAAATTGAAAAGGTAATGTTTAATTTTTTACTAAAATACATTATAATGTTAAGCTGGTTTTGACTTAAGTTGAGAAATATGCCATAATCCATACTGCTTGTTAACCAATATATATATTTTTTGCCTTTCCACTTTTCATGCTGGCAAAAATTAATTTTATAGGCAAATTAATTTCTAACCAATACACTTTACAGTAAGACTAATTGTGTGGTACACAATCAAGTGCCAATTTAAGGGGCATGGTATTTAGAGAAGTGGGTAGAAATGTTTCACTAGTCAGTCCTAAAATTGAGCAAATCATGAAAAGTCATGATTATAGAAAGTTTGTGTATTAGAGACCACAATTTATTTCAACCTACTGCTGGTAGATATTTGTGACAGGGTCATTGATAGTCTTCCAGGTAGAAAAACATAATAGCTATTTTCTTTTTTTGTCTTGGCGTGATGTAAAACACAGAGATATTTTTTAAGAAGAATTTTTCAGGAATTTTGATTAAACTCAGCAGAAATATAAAAATACCAAAATTTGACAAAAGACACTACTTAATTGTGTAAATAAATAACAGAAATTTAAATGACTCTCATAAACAGCATTTCAAAGGTAAGTGACATGAGATGAAAAACTTAAATTCAGACCACAAAGGAAAAAGTGATTGTAACACATGTATTTTATTTTGGGTGGTAGAGAGCTCATTCATAAAAAGCAAAAATATAATCCCCCATTATAAAAGGCCAAAAACATGATGTCCTTGGTAATTGTTTTTTGTTTTGTTTTGTTTTGTTTTAATTGCTCATAGGAGACTTCAACTTAAGTAAAAACATTGGTAAGTGCAAATATACTCAGCACCTACAATGTGCTACAAGCTTTTGATGTCCCAGCTTATCTAGTTCTCACAATTTCTTTTACTAGAAGTCACTGCTGTTCCCATTTTATCGCTCCACCCCCACCCATCTCCCCGCACACACACTAGGCACTTGCTAGCCAATGGAGATGTAGGATAAAATAAGACAATCCCATGTCCTGCCCTCACGGGGTCTACAGTTGAGAAGATGTTAAGAAATACAGAATGCCAATGCAGCTGATAAAGACAATAGAGAATGAATACTGTATATGAGACCTAATAGGAAAAATGAGAAGCCAGGAGAAAAGCATAAGTGAAAATTGCTTATTACAGACAAAGAAGACATGTGAAAAAGCCTATGATAAAGACTGTGCATGAGGGTGTTTTAAAGAATAAACAACTATTTATTAATTGCATGCAGCAAAACAAAACAAAATAAGATCCCATCCTATTCTTACATTTATTTACTGCTGTTTGAAAAGGGAAAAGAAAATCCTCAAAACTCAGATGTGTTGACTGTGGTTAAAAATGTCTTTATTTTTTTTCTCCTCTTATTCTCTTGTCAACCCACTAAAATTGGACCTCTGTCTGTACCACAACACTGAAATCACCCATGTCAAGGTCACCAAGCTTGATGCTGCAAATAGATTGCTCATTTCTTTGTCCTCATTGATTGGCCTATTATTTAACCACTCCTGCTTTCTTTGAAGTCTTGTCCTCTAGGTTTCTAAGACAACACACTCTCACTAAGATTTCCTCTTAAGCCTACTTTTGATTATGCTTCCTCCCCTTGCCTAACTCTAGTGCCCCATTGCTCAGTTTGTGGATCACTTCCTAGGTGATCCTAGTCAGTTTTAAGCTTTAGATATCACCTGTAGGCAAATCATTCCTAAATTCATGTATCATTCCCTGACAACTTCTCTGAGTTCTAGACTTGTATATCTAATTGTATACAAATGGATTTAAAAAGCTATTTCTTTATTTCTTTTTCATCCTTGTTGAAGATTGAATTCTTAGTAAACCAAGTTTTTCTAGTGCCATGTTTTCCACTGTCCTCAATAAATAGACTAAGATGGCTACTCCAGCTACTACAAGCATCTCCACATTCCACTCAGAAGGAATGAGAACTGTGAAGGAGAAATTTGCTTGCTTTTAAACATACTTCTGGATGTTACACACACCTCTTCTTCTATGTTCCATTGCTCAGAACTTAGTCTGCTCTCCTCCCAGTAAGGAAATGTAGTCTTTATTCTAGGCAACTGCATATTCAGCTAAAACTTACTAGTTCTACTAGTAAAGAAATGGAAAGGATAGGTATTAGAGAATGCTAACAACAGTATCTGCCATAAAGCGTACTATAGGTCTCAATGTTATCCTCTAAAACTATTTTTCATCCAGGCTTTTGCATCACCCACCTAGTTGCTCAAAGCCAAGAATTTAGAAATGACCTTTCATTTTTCTAAACAAGATGCTTTCTCATCGAATATATAAGGAAGTCAAGTTTCTGATGTACATGTTCTGGGTATTTCTCCACATCTCTGTGTCTCCACTGTTACCACTGTCCTCAAGGCAACCATCGCTCCTCACCTGGACTATCATTACTGCTCTCAAATAGGTCTCCGTGATTTTGCTCCTCCAATCAATTCTCAATAAAGCAGTTGGAGTTATTCTATGAAAATGTAGTTCAAACATGTTTTATTAGACCTAAGTTCTTCTAATAGCTTCCTGCTGAATTTACAGTAATAGCCAAGGTCCTTAACATAAGCTAGGCCCTGACGATACGGCTGTTTCCAACCATTGAATGGTTTTCATGATACTCTTAACTGTGTACAGTAGGCCTTACACTTTCTGTTTTTGTCAGTTTCATAAATTCCCTAAATTCAATCCCACTTTAGAGCTTTCTCACATGGTCCTCCCTCTTTCTAGAATGTTCATCTCATGTCTTTTACTCATTCATTGTTTTGGTAGCTCTATCAAACTAATACAGTATATATTACCTTTTCTTAAACAGAAATTAACAAATCAGCTGAAACAGGTTTCAAATTTGATTTATATAATGTTTAATGTAGGAAAAAAATTAATGCTATTTTATTTGATAAAACCTTCTGTTTCGAACCTACATTATCTCTTAGGTATACAGAACAGATTCTGTTAGTCATGATTCCATAGCCTATATTTTTATAGATTTGCTGTGAAGTTACATTTCTTTAACATATAGAACGTTCAAAGACACAATTTCGGCATCTATGTAGCATGCCTACAATAACTGCCGAGAAACAAAAATCCACAAATTAGGGGAAAATGCAGAGTTCTAAATAACGGAAAATAAAATTTTATTCCAAGCACAATCTAGATTTCTTCAAAACAATAGATTACTACAGAAATAATATGAAGATTATGCATTTTTTATAAGAAAAGTACTCATATGTGACATTTATTTTCCTCTCCTGCCTTTTCCATTCCTGTTTTGGCATGAAGTTTTGCTCTCACTGTGAGCCTAAAACTCCTCACCTTACTGAGTGAGACTTAATTGCCTCTCGCAGTTAAGATTAATTACCTATTTAATACCTGAAAAGATGAACCCCTGCTGCTAAGTTTTATGATTTCTTCCTTCACCATAACATCATACCCTCCTTTGGGAGTGTGGATAATTAAGCCCTTAACAAACTGCCTTATTATAACCTATTTCAACTAATGCTTTATTTTTCTCTCCCTTTAAATCAAAGTTTATTCTCACTGGGATTTTTTTCTAGGTGTGTGTCTATTGGCATAGGAGAGGACATTATTTTTCCCTTTTGGGTAAAACAGCTCTAGTCTACTATGGTCTAACTAACTAACTGCTTTAGGTTCTTCATTGATGTTAGCCCATTAAAATGGAATTTCTTCTGAGCATAAAAGTGCATGGTCCACCTTAGGTCTTTGAACAAATTTCAAATACCACCCACCTAACATACATTTCTCTGTGTCTTCTCATTTTTGCTTATCATAAATTTACTCTGTCACCAACAAAGAGACAATATATATGAACTCTTCTAATATGCTAGGGCTTAATATCCAAAGATGATTGAGACATGGCTTTTGACCTTGAGCAGACTAACAAATAATGGCCTTTGACCATAGCAGACTAATAAATAATTTCTCTGCTCACAATCTCCAAACAACTTTAATGGATGCAACTTTTTAATTATGAATGTACACCACCCACCTTGCTCCATTTCCTGTGACCCATGACATTTCCCCAAATCAGGCAACAGCCAGGCATTTGCTATTTATTGCTTTAGATGAAGGTTATTAGTGCAGAAAAGCAAGGAGAAGGCAATTAAATTTCAAAAGTCTAGACGTTAGGATTGGTGGCAAGAACTCATGGCAGAAGACAGAAATTTGGAAGAATTTAGAAGACAGAAATTTGCAAAGATGGTGTCTCAGATAGGATGGAGTGAAGGTAGGTGAACATGGATGGCTGTGATACAGAGGTGAGAGGGATTAAGACTTGAATATCAATACAAGGGCTGCAAAGACCATACCAGGAAAGGGGCCAGCTTCCAGAAGCTACCCAACCTCCATAGGTTCATCAACAATAGATAACACCAGTTGGGCAGGCACTTGTGAACTATTAATTAGCCCCAATTTTAAGTTAATGTAGCCTGTCATTACTAACATCAGATGTCTTCTCAAGTTCAAATGAGAAGAAAATTCCATTTAGGGGAGAATGATTTAATTAGGAACTTACTTAATGACCATGAAAACATATAATAGAGTTTCAGTATTTAGAATTTAAACATTTAGAGTTTTGCACATAGAATCGATGGTGAGTAGTAATTTGGAAATTTGTCCAAGCCCAATTCTGTATCCCATTGTAATGTTGGTTTGCAAATGTTGATTATGAAGGGGAGTCTGGGTGGACAGATGGAGTTGAATTGCTTATGGTAATGAGTGGCTG
Source organism: Rhinolophus sinicus (assembly GCF_036562045.2). NCBI lineage: Eukaryota > Metazoa > Chordata > Mammalia > Chiroptera > Rhinolophidae > Rhinolophus > Rhinolophus sinicus. Next base: position 123,404,178 of record NC_133752.1, read on the forward strand.
GGGCAGACTATAGAGACAGGAGTGGGCTGGAGGGCAGATAGGTCAGCAGAGGGTCAACTGTGTTCTGGGAAGCAAAGGTGGCATTAGGAACATTAGATTGAGAGGTGGAAACATAGAGAGAGGGGGAGGTCAGGATTTTACTTTGTAATATGGCAATTTAACTTCTACATATCAGCTCAGTTTTATTAATAACAGCAATGATCAGGTTCTAAGTGCTTTGCATATTATGTAAATTGCTCTTCGTAACAACTCTACATGGTTGTTAAGATTGTAATATTAATTTTACAAATTGGAACATTTAGGGATAAAGAGGTTAAATGGTGTTGTCAAGGTAGAATGAGAATTGGAGCAGTCTGACTCTGGAGTCTGTGCTCTTAAACATTATTCATTTTTTTTTTTTCTTCAGTTCTGTTTTATAGCACTTCATAAGGCAAAGGTAATGCTATTTATCAGTTGAGAAATTTATGGATATATTTTTCCATCTTTCAAAATCCAGTGTATGTTACTCTGTTTCAAAGGGCCTGTCTCAGTCTCGGTTCCTCCAGAAGTCAATCCTGAAATTAGGATTCCAATGGACTCCCATAGGGCATTAGGACCACGAGACAGTGGAGGGCTGGTTGCCAATGAACCATATGTGACTGCACCTTAATAAAAGCAGAGATGCTCTGGTAAAGGTGTAAGACACACATCTCAGAATTACTTCCCTGAGGGGCATGGTATATAGACACTGACTCCTGTCTAGTCATTGCTTGAGAGCTGCCCCATAAGAATGGGGGTGGATGGGGGTGGAGGTTGGGATGGGATAGGGAGGTGAACAGTGTGGGGTTGTTAGTTCCCTAGTTCTTAAAGTCTGCTTAGGGAAAAACAGAGGAGGGTACTGGAGCACTTGGAGTGGTAAAGCCCAGGGGATATGGGTGGCACATCTACAAGGTTTTGCTATAATGTCATTATTGGTGGAATAAAATCACCTTAGTTATTTAGAAAATAACAAGAACTAGTTATATGCTGCTTTTGGAACTCGATTGTGCAATTGATAAGTGATAATTATAATAATATCAGCTGACATCTATTGAGCTCTTATAGCATGCCAGGTTCATTTTTAAGAACATTAAAGTTATTAACACATTAAATCTTCATTATCATACTATGAAATGGGTATTATCATTACCACTATCCTACAGAGAATGGCCTAAATTTACAGAGTAATAAATGGTAGAGCAGAGTTGGGAATCCAGAGGTGGGCTTCAGGGCCCCGCTTTCCCCTACCCAGCTACTCCACATTTGTTCTCTTGTCTCACTGGCCATTAACTATGTTTACTTACTCTGCTTGCACTTTGGATGCAAAGGAAGAGGCAAAGATTCTGATAAAATACAGAGGGTGCCAAAAAAATGTATATTTTAAGAAAGGAAAAAAAACTATTAAAATTGTAATACTATATACCAATAACAAAAGATGAATACAAGTCACGTTTGACTTCTGCAATTACAAGAGGGGCTCAAAGTGGTTACCGTCAGCATCCAGACACCTCTGATTACAGCGAACTACTGCTTGAGCAACGTTGACCAAAGTTTCCACTTATATACATTTTTTTGGTACCCTCGGTATAATTTATACACATGTGTATATATGGGAGGTCTTATTTTCCATGTTATTGATATACAATAATGTATTTAACTATTTCCCTATCAAGAGATATCAAAATTATTTAATGCCTTTTAATTATTACTATTATTATTATTATTTGCTTTTCATTGTGTTTGTTTTTGTTCTAGTCACTATTGAACATGCTGCCTTTACTCAATCACCAGCAATGTTTGAGTGAATGTGTGCAAGGTGAAACCTTTGGTTGTCATTATACAATGTAGGTCCCTTTATATTTGTTACCGGTCTTGCTCTAGACTTCAGGACATTTTCTATATTATTGCACAGGGCCACTTGGGAAAACTTAAACCAGAGTTCTGCCAGAAGAGAAGGCATAGATCTTCCATCCTCAGTATCACTTATAGAGACTCCTGCCAGGGCTAGAACAGCTGGCTAAATACGCACAAAGTGTATAAATGTTCCAAGACAGGGACTCAGTTCACTGTTGCAGCCTTGTTAGTGGGCTAATAAATATTCTAGTTCTTGACAGGTGAGATACATTTTCATTGTGAGATGTTTACACTTGTTTGGAAAAACCAGCTGCCCAGCACTTGGAGAACTTGAAGCCATCTCAAATTTCTTTTGCCAATGGTTGAAGGTAGCTACTCGTCCTGTGGGAAGCAGAATTTAGATGCAGGCATTGTGTCACCATTAATCAGAGTGAGCACCCAGATTTGTTTTCAAACAATTCTGCTTGTTGCTTCATAGTTAGCTTTTCCCTAACATCCCAGCCAGCCATAGATCTTATTGTTCTTTGAAACTTTTGCCTGGCAGATGAGTACAAAGATAGTCTGTTACCTTTTGCTATATAACAAATCACCCCCAAAAGTCAGCGGCTTAAAATACTTAAAATAATGACAATGTTTGCTGAAGAATGTGCAATGTGGGTAGGATTTGATAGGAACTGCTTATTTCTGCCTCATTCAGCTTCATTTGGGCTTGTTCAGAGGTGTGGCCTGGAATAATCCAAATCCTTGCTCACTTAAAAATCTGTCAAGTTGTTGGTGGTTGTTGGCTGAGATTTCAGCTGGGGCAAGGGCCAGAATACATACATGTGGCTTTTCCAAGGGCTGTTTGGCTTCCTCACAGCATGGTGGCTCAATTCCAAGGGCAAACATTCCAAGGGAGAAACCTCAGCACTCCAGGAGAGTCATTTAGCATCACTTCCACCTCATTATATTCATTAGAAATCAGTCAATAAGGCCAGTTTATATTCATGGAGAGTTAGACTTCACGTTTGGTTGGGAGGAATTTCAAAGATTTTTTTAAATCATGTTTTAAAACCATATTACAATAGAAATAACTCATTGTTTCTTCAATTTCCATTTTTCTTACTATCCATTTTGAGCATCTTTTTGTTTGTTCGTGTATTGATTTTCTGTTGCAGTATAACAGATTATCTCACAAGCTTTGCAGCTGAACACAATACCCATCTCATAGATTCCGTAATTCAGAAGTTCAGGCATGGCTTAGAAGAGTTTGCATAATGCTGAAATCAAGGTTTTGGCTGGGCTGCAGTCTCATCTGGAGGCTTGGCTAAGGAAGGATCTGTTTTTAAGAATCCTCTGGTTGTTGGCAGAATTTATTTCATGGCTGTATAATACACGGTGGCTTTTTGTCCTTCAAAACCAGCAATGGAGAGAGCCAGTCTGTACCGAATCAAGTCTCTAACTTCAGGAAAGGTCTATACCCTCTTAGGCTCATATGATTGGGTCAGGCCAAGGTAATCTTTTATTATAACTCAAAGTCTGCTATTTATAAACCTTATTTATGTATGGAAAGTCTTTTTACCTTTGCCATATTCTATCGGTTAGAAAAAAGTCATAATTCCACCCATACCCAAGGGGAGGGAAGAATACCAGGGAATCATGGAAGCCGTCTTAGACTTTCAACTATCACAGTTGGCCTATGTATTTATTCTTTCTAAATTGTTTCTTCACATTTTCTTTTCTGTATTGTTGTTTATCTCCTTATGGCCAATTTGTAAAAGCTCCTTGTGTGGTACAGATATCACTCTCAGTCTTCATTCTGCCTCAAAAAAATATTATTTCCCAAATTTATTATTTGTACATTGACTTTCTTTGCACAATTTTTATCCATAAATGTTTTCAATTTTTATCTCATTTTTTTTTAATCATCCTTGTAAAAGAATTAGCCTACTAATGTGCTGTTTAATATTATATCAACTAATCACATGTTCTTTGCCAGGTGGGTACTAGACTTATTGGGGAGATCACTGCATAAATTATACAAATGTCTAACCACTATACTGTACACCTGAAATTAATATAATATTGAATGTCAACTGTAATCGGAAAAAATAAAAAATGAAAAACAAGCAAACCCTAAACAAAATTAAATTTGAAATTTTAGTTCCTAAGTTCCACGTATAAGTGTCATGTATAGTTAGGGACTACTGTGGTAGACAGCAGAGATATAGAATATGTCTATTATCATATGAAGTTCTCTTGCACTGTGTTAGTCTAATTATTTTATAAACAACTCTTTTAAATATTTTAAATTTTATTTATATTTTATATTTATTAATTTTACATTTTAATTATATTCATTAATTTTACATTTTAACCATATGGATAACCTCTTCAATTTATTTGGTTTATTTTATATTTGCTTCTCAAATGTTTCATACGCTGAGTAAGAACTTCCTTTATTCCTTCTTTCTTTTCTTCTTTTAATTGTGTGTTATCAAAGTCATTAAAGATATACATTTACTTTAATAAATATTTTTATTGGGGAAGGGGAACAGGACTTTATTGGGGAACAGTGTGTACTTCCAGGGCTTTTTTCCAAGTCAAGTTGTTGTTCTTTCAATCTTAGTTGTGGAGGGTGCCGTTTAGCTTCAAGTTGTTGACTTTTCAGTCTTAGTTGTGGAGGGCGCAGCTCAGCTCCAGGTCCAGTTGCCGTTGCTAGTTGCAAGGTGCAGCCTACCATCCCTTGCGGGAGTCGAACCAGCAACCTTGTGGTTGAGAGGATGCTCTCCAACCAACTAAGCCATTTGGGAGCTCAGCGGCAGCTCAGCTCAAGGTGCCGTGTTCAATCTTACTTGCAGGGGGCGATGCCCACCATCCCTTGCGGGACTCGAGGAGTTGAACTGGCAACCTTGTGATTGAGAGCCCACTGACCCATGTGGGAATCGAACCAGCAGCCTTCGGAGTTAGGAGCACGGAGCTCCAACCGCCTAAGCCACCGGGCTGGCCCACATTTATTTTTGAGTTCAGTTTTTCTAAGTCCTTAAAGTTTTACAATATAGTTTTCTGATACAAAGATTATATAGGTCTGAATCTCATCATTTCTAAATTGTTAAAAACTTGTTTATGATTTATTTTCAATTTTACTATGTCATTGTCGGATAATATAGAACTGCACAAAATTTTTTTTAAATATGTAAATTTTTCTTTGTGATAAATAATCAATTATAAATATTCATTGTTCATATCAAAATAATGCATATTCTTTATTTACTTAAAAAAGCTAGATTGATTCAATAATTTTTTTATTATATTATCCAAATTATAATTTTATTTATTTTATTTTTGTCTATTATATTTTTCCAATTTGGAAAAATTTATCTCTTAGAATGATTGTGTTGTTATAAAAGTCCCCCCCTTTTTTAGTAGTTTTTGCTTGATTTGTTAATTTCTGTTATTTGGTACATAAAGCTAAATGTCTATTGTATGTTTTATTGGACAATAGCATCATATGCTGATTTATTTTCTTTATTATTATTGTATTTACATTCAACCTTAACTAACATTCAAAATATTTCCTTTTTAATGCTTATTATTGATTTATCTATTATTCCTTAGTTTCAATCTTTATCTTTTTTAAATTGTTATTTTGCTATTGTTACTGTCTTTCTTTCTTATACATATATATGATCTTGTTTGCTGCCTGTGTCTCTTTCTCCTAAACCATCATATTTTTTCAGTCATATCCACATGCATCTCCATGTATAATAATGAACCACAGGCTACCATTTCGGACTTGCTGTCCCATTATGACAATTAATAATCACCTCGCTTATGCCTGGCTTCTGCTAGTCAGAGATCTTATTGTCCCCATTGTTACTAGGGATTTCAGTCCTATAACAGCATCTTCTAACAATAATCCTAGTCAAAAAAGGAAAGTCATGACTGAACATTTTATCAGTCCTGCTGCCCGCTCACAGGACATTTTTTTTTTTTTTGTCTTTAAATGGCAAGTCACAGGACTCTTAAGGAATGGACAGCTGGTTTCGTTTATATTCTTTCATAATAGAATCATTCTAGCAGGCCCACTTCAGGCATGACCACTTTTCTCCACAATCTGCCATGGCAGTTTTCTTTATATAACATGGGCAGTCTATTTCCAAGTGTTCAAAAGCCATCCGAGCAATATATTGTAATTGGCTGCTGGGGCCTAAGTCAAGGTTTGCATTTTATGTCATGAGAGAGTTTCCCCACAGTGGCAATTTCATTCTTTCTCACCTTGATATTCTGCACCCTTTGCTTCACCTCCTTCAGGATCTGCTCCAAGTCATATTCTCCCAGTTCCTGCTCCCAGATCCATACATGCTAGGCCGGTATGGCAGCTCCTTTGTCATGTAAACTTCTCTCTTTGCAGGCCTAGCACTACAGTTAGTTATGTTGTGATTTGATTTGTTTAGCAGGAGGGGTTGTAGGAAAAGAACTTGAAGAAGAGGAACATTGTCTGGTAAACCACATTTGAGGGTTCCACATAGTTCTACATAGCAAAAGGGGTTTATGTTATCCTTTAACAAGAGCTATGTGTTACTTTCAGGCATTTCTGGGGGATCTGGCCCCTCGTGGTTTTCACTTCATCTACCTAATGTTCCCATTTCAAGTTTCAGAATCCTATTTCTTTCATGACTGGACCCCAAATTTCATGTGGGAGATTTGCCAAGATGAGTAATCAACTTTCTTCTATATTTTGCTGCTCTTTAAATAAACGTCTATGCCTGTTTCTTAACATGATCGGCCTTCTTATTACAGAAACTTATTGTTTTTTCAAATGTTGCTAAGGAAGCCTCTAGCTTTCACATTTTTATTTGAATTTTTGGAATTAATGTTTCATAACCCCGAGTCTGCCATTTTCTAGTTTCAAAGTACCAGTGTTGCTCATCAACAGCTATCTAATTTCCCAATTAATATTATAACTATAATAGCCATGCTTCTTAAAAGCCAGAGACATTATACCAAATATTAAATGTCACGACACCCCTTTCCAACTAAAGTTTAGCCAAATTTTCTGGAGGTGGCAGTCTTAACAATGGCAGTTTCACAGCATACCAGTGAGACTATCGATTTCTCATTCACTATCCAAGGTGGGGTCCTCGTTCCAGCTGGTCACCATATGTCCAACTCCAGAATCCCACCCTAACACTGGCTTCCTCCTTAGGTCACTTCCCTAGAAGTAGTGAGTGAGACAGAAATTCAGATGGATGTGATTTACTGAGTGAGTGTTCTTCAGGAAAATCCTAAAAGGGAATGAGGAAACAAGGATAGGGGTCAGGAAAAATCCGAGCAAGGACATAAACTCGTCTTGATGTGATATACAGATGGAATGGGGATATTCCTAAGGAGTAAATTGTATCACACAGTTGTACCGCTTTGAAGTTAAGGGACAGGATTTTGTATCTTTTCACTTGTCACTAAATGGGATGTGGGTGGTATACTTGCCCAGGTGTCTCCAGGCAAGCTGATTCCAGTTGGCCACGGGCAATTCTTCTGAGAAGGTCACAGTTATAAGCCATTAGCTTCAGTAGTCACAGCAGCTGGAGAATGGTTGTATGATGAGCGGGTAAAGGGGATCTAGGTGAGGCATTAAGAACTCCTGCCCTATACCTGCAGTGTGGTTAAGGAGCATGAGTGTCAGTAAACTGTGAGAGTGGAATAATTCAGACACAGAACTATGTCATAAAGAGAAATTCATGAACACTATTTTAAACATTTGATTGTAAACCTTAGGTACTTCATTATTTATCACGATAACCTGGGTTCATCATTTATTGGTGGCCCACTGCGTGTTTATTTCTGTGTTCGGGGTTACAAAAAAAATGTAAGGCTTAATGTTGTTTTCATGAACTTTATGAGAAGTTGCCAACATTTCATGAAAAAATTCCAATAGAAGTCATATAATAATTACGATTATTGCATGCCCAGGGACACAAAAATCACTGTAATATCAAAATTTTTGATAAAACCATGTCAAACATGCAGGAGGGAAAAGCTTGAAATATTTTCGCTGCATCTTTTTAATCAAAGAAATTGTAAAATTATTTCTGCTCTTTGAAGGATCACTTTGAGTTTTTTAATGTTATCCATCATCACAGAGCTACATAAAGAAAGAGAATAGTGAGTCTGGATAGTTTGTTATGATCAGGTTATGGCTTTGGAAAAGAATGGCAATCTTTGCAGTTTTAGTCTAAACAAATAATGATCACATCTCCATTACATATGTCACTTTCTCTTATTGTACCAGTTAGTGTTGGTTTTTTCAGCTAAGCTCACTCAGCAGGGGCTAGCCACAGATATTGTTTGAGAGCAAGTTTTCTATTTAACTCCTCTTTGGATGAGAGAGAGGTTAACCAGACTTCAGTTCGGAATTTATTTTTGATCACAAGCAAGTCTCATAACAAACAAAGTGGTCAATATCACACATGGTGAAGATTAGTTTGAGATAACATGAACTGAAAGTTCTTTACCCCCCAACTATTCACAATTTAAAGATCTATTTTTAAATTATGTCAGATTATACACAACATAAACAGCAATGTGTTTATGGAAAAGTGGAAATCCCTTCTTACAGTCAATTTTTTCTTTTTCATGGCATTTGCAAAAGAAGAGTCTAAGAAATGGCACAAAAAGCCAAGAAGATATATTCTCCATGTTCTTCAAAAGTTTTTTTGTTGTTGTTGACAGAGTAGTGTATTACACTGATATTTTAGGAAAATATTTTCCAAGATTTGTTTCCCACTCTAATGTTTCAAAAATTGCTACTGTTGTTTTTGTTTTTGTTTAATAAACTGTCTTTAAGCTCAGATAAATTCAGCAAATGTTAGCTTAAACAAAATTAAATAGATTATATTTACTGCAGAACCTCTGGGATAATTTAACATGCTCAAAGGCATTGTGATTCTCTAATTGAAAGAGATCGTTTAAGGTATTGGATCATGGAACCCCTTTTCTTGGAGCACAACACCTGACAGATTCTGAGAAACTTTGAGAGGAGCTGCTTAAAGGGAAATTCTACAGTTACTTCTTAAAAGTCTTTGTAACTTTATAAACAGTACTTCAAAGAACATGAATCAGTCAGGATCTGATCAGGAGAGAGAACCACACAGTTATTGGAACAGAGTAAGTTGAATTTAAAGAGTTGTAAACTACAGTAGGGATTAGATTCATGATGGATAACCTGCTGAAATGTAAAGAGAACTCTAACTGATATGGGGATAACAGACATAAGTGTCAGCCACTACCTCTAGGCTGAGCGTACTGATGGAACAGCTCCTGCCCTCTACCTTGCCAGGGCTGAAAGCTACACCTTATTATAGAGAACATGGCCATTTCTCACTGAATGGCAGAGAAATGGCTATGATGAGGCACTGGTGGAACTTGCTGGAAATCTTCCCAATGGAACTGGCTGGAAATCCATTCTCTAGGGTGCAGAAGAAAGCTGTTTACAGAAAGGTGTCTCGTGGAAACATTCTGCTATGAAATGTCCTAAGCGGGGTTCAGGAGGAGCCTGCTGGCCACTGAAACTGCTAGATGCTGTTCACGGCAGGAACTGGGCGATGGAGAAGTTTCACATACACCGCAGGAACCTGATGATGGAGAAGCTGTGTGTGCTCCAAGAACCAGACACAAGAAATCCAGAAGCCGTCCACACCTCGGTTGCACAGTGCTGGAGAGGCCAAGTATGTAGCATAAGCTTGCCAAGTGAGTTCACCTGAACTGGGGAGGAAAAGCTTTTCCTCCTGCAAAGCCTCTCGAGCACCAGCTTACTGCCAACTGGGGAAGCAAAAATATATTTAAAGTGCCATATCCATTTTTACAGAGCAGGCAAGGAAGGGTAAATTTTGAGGTGAAAGGTATTCAGCTGATAACTGACATGTAACATGAATATTTAGAACAAAACCTCTTCTTAACGTCTCCTGTTATTCTTTCTCTGTTTACATTCATGGTCTTCTACAGACACTAGGACTTGGTCGGAAAATTGGTTTACTTGTAAATAGTAAGAATAAACAGAAATAACTAAGAACATTGGGGTTGTTTTGTTTTCAGAACAAAAGTCTTGAAATGTTGCTGTAAGAATCAAGGTAAATTTGATATGAATACTTTTGGTTACGTATTGCACAATACTCAAATTGGCTTCAAGTAACAGAAAAAAAACTACAGTAGTCACATAAACAAATACATGCTGATTTTTCACATTTGAGAAAAAGTCTTGAGGTCAGTAGCTTCAGGCATTAATTTGGTAGGTCATCCACTACAGGACTGACATATCTGTGATTCTCTTGGCCTTTCCCTCGTATATGCTCCATGGCTATTCCATATCCAGGAATCATATCTCCAAACAAGGTAGAAAGAAAGAATAATGTATAAATGCAGCTAGGTCTAACCCTTTTAAAAGCAAAGGGAAACTAATTTTTGGAAGCCCACAGCAGACTTGTTAACCAGAAATGTGTCACATAGCTACTCCTGCCCAGGATTTGGACTGAGAAAGCAAGTTTTAAACTATGTCAGTCTTCACATGGGAGCCTGCAAGAAGAACGAGGTTTAGGGATCTTTATTTGGTAAGCCAGAGGATAGTACCTTCTTCACAGGAGTTCTTGATGATGTAAATATATTGCTGAAACAGTGTAGCCAATGATTTTAATGAGAATACGGTATGAAAAAACAATGGGAGAGTTTGGTAGGCAGGCAGAACAATAGCTGCCTCCAAAGATGACCATGACCATTTAATCTCTTGGAACTGTGGATATGTTAGGTTACATGGCAAACAGGAATAAAGATTGCAGATGGAATTAAGATTGTTAATCTATTGACCTTATGATAGAGAGGTTATCCTGGGTTGTCATGGTGGCCCCACTATAATCATACGGGCCCTTATCAGTGAAAGAGGGAGGCAGTAGAGGAGAATTAGATGGTAATGTATCTGTGGAAGAATGTTGCCAGAGATGCAATGGTGGTGTTGCTTTTAGGATGGAGGAAAGGGGTTGTAGCCAAGGAATATGGTCAGCCTTGAGAAGCTGGACAATGCAAGGAAATCGATTCTCCTCTAGACTGTATAGAATGGAATGCAGCTCTGTCAACATCTTTATTTTAGCCCAGTAGGAACTGTGTTGAATTTCTTACCTACAGAACTATAAGATGATAAGCTTTGTAATTGTAAATCTCCAACTATTGACAATTTGTTACAATATGTAGATACAATATTGGGATACACTGATTTTTTTTTTAACCTTTCAATCACATATTAGATGCTTCTTTGTGATGTTTTCCAGAAATATTCATGTATATGTTGGATAGATTCAAAGTTTAGATGTGGCCAACTGAAATTCTGGAACTGTGTTAAGTCCATTCATAATTATTTATTTTCTATTGGAGAACCAAAGTAAATCTATGAGTATGTCTTTGGATAAATAAGGCATAAAACTCACCCTTATCCTTGTCCTAAAGATATATAAATATGTATCAAGTCCTTCTATTGATTTTTTTATTGTAACAATCTATTTTAGCATATAAACTGATATACGCAAAATGTTTAAAGAAGAAAGATTAATATTAATGGTAATGTTTTATAATTTTGTTTTTTTTCCAGCTGTGATTCAGCTTAAAAAAAAAAAAAAAAAAAAAAAAAAAAAAAAAACTCAAAAAAATAATTCAGTGGCAGATGTACTTACCATGCACTGTATAGATTATTTTATAACCAAGTTTTTTTTCCTGATGCTGAATAGCTTTAATGTTACATATGATTAAAAATAACATTTGCAGTCCCCGAGGCTCTCTGAATTGTCAATATTAAAGGAAATGACACACACTGTTATAACTTGGTATTATACTTAGTTTTTGTTCTTGCCCTGAATAAGCCTGAAAGTAAATTTGCAATAATATTTGAAATATTATAATCCCATACAAGAACATTTTACATCTAAAGAAAATATTTTTAAGTAGAGCATTTCTCTCTCTAGAGTAGTTTTAACCATGTTTTGTCATTTTTTCTTTCATAGAATGTATATAGCCTCCCTTCCCAAATTAGTTCATTCTTTGTATAGTGTGGGGAGTTCTTAAGCTTTAGATACGTTCTGACATGACTTGAATTCCTTGTTCTACCTTTACTTCCAGGTAAATTTCGACAAGTCATATGTCTCTCTAAATCACATTTTCTCATTTGTAAAATGGGTATGATACTCCAAAATATGTGAGATTCAGGAATATTTACAAAGTAGGCACTTACTCAATCGTAGCAACTATTCTTATTAAAATATAATACTAATATTTATGTTTAAATGCCAAGTAAAACATATACATCAGTTACGTGGTTTAATACAAACATACTCTGTAATAAAATATTTATTTCTAAAAAGATGTTTTAAATATACCAGTAACTGAAGTTAGGAACTGCATGCCTTAATTTGCATGTGTCCATTCTTTTTGGAATGAACGAAGAAATATTCTCAGGTAGATACAGACCTCATAGAATTTCCAAAGCATCCAACTTGGTGATTTAAGTGTACAGGTTGTACACTACAGAGTTCATAGTTGAGGACTGAATGTAAAGAAAAGTTTTCTTAGCTAACAAAGGAAAGGCAAAAAAATAAAGCAAAGATGGTACCAGCAATATAATTTCAGAATATAAAATACGTGCTTCGGTTTACACACACACGCACCCTCTTCCAGAAATGTATAACATAGTTAAACTAAATCAACCAAAACCACTTTTCTGCTGCTGCATCATCATTGGCTTTAGATTTCCATAATCTCATCAAGAAAACTAGACTATGAGAACAAGTTCAATTTCACATATATTTTTGTTTAATGAATATTCACTTTTAATTAAAGTGAATATGACACTTTAATAAGTAATACACTACTGCAATTATTATTAATTATAATTATACAGACAAGTACCTAATATTTTTGTGTGAATAAAACATACTAGGCTCTTTACTAAGTGCATCATATGTATTATTAACTTATTTAACCGCAGAACAATGCCATTAGGTAGGTACTATTATTATCATCTCACTACACTGACGAGGAAAGTGAAGCATCAGGTATATAAACAATTTGCTTAAGGTGACAAAATTAGTACAGGTAGTAAGTGGGAGAGGTAGGATATAATAATGTATGATAGTACATGTTTTGTATTTACTATTTAGTTATATGAATGGTTGGGTTGGGGACAATGTGAGTGAACTATTAACTATAAACTATTTAAAAATGTTAGTTTAAATATTTTACATGACCCTTCATAATTTATGATGTACGCTGAGCATTTTCTACTTCTAAAGCTAAAATTCTAGCAATATTTCTATTACAAATCAAATGTTGCTGAAAAACTTAATATATCTTTATTATATAAATACATTAATATTTTAAAATTATTTATGTAAGTGTAGAGTAATTAATGGGCATTATTTATATGCTGCTAATTACTATAGCACTTTTTCTTTTATTAAAGAATTACCCTTCAAGGATGATTATTAGATGCTTGCATTCTCAAATTTTGTTTGCTTTCAAATTATACTTAACATTTCTGTGGACTAATAAATATTTGGATGATTCTGTGAATAAAGAGACGTTTTGTCCTAGAGCTAAGTACTGAAAATATTTTATAAAACCCATGGAGACAAACACAATAATTTGTTAAATTCATGATGGTATGTTGGTAAAACACACCTACCTATCATGCTCACATATGTTCATGACTGGCTGGCTGGTCCGAACCTAAGCCGAGACTGGTGTTGTAGTTATTTGAAATAGGCCTTCAGTGGAATGAAAATAAGAACAGAAAAGGGAAAAACGATTTCCTGACATGGGAATACCAAATTAAAGACATAGAGTTCTGCTCCACGCATGCCGAATCTTGTATCCTGATGTGCCAGGTTGATACTGAGTGATTTTCCGGGTGGGCCAAACTCAAAGGGAAATATCCACAATTAAAGAAAAAACGCTTTACTTATACCCATTTTTAAAAGGTAAAGTTTTCCATATCCATCTAATTTTAACTTTTTATTTCCTGTACTTGAATATGTGCACTTTTAAATTGAATGCTATTTTTGTTTGAGTTAATGTCATCTTAAAATCGGTGCTTGCATTTGGCAAAAATATGTTTCTACCTATAATAAATATCTTTGTTCTTAGTATCTCAGTTGAGTTTTAAAGAGAAAAAAATAATCAAATTAAACTGTTAGTCTCATGTTAATTTTCTACATAATATCACTTTGTATTTAGCTTTATCTTTATTAAAAAATCCATATTTGAAATAAAATAGGTGTATGGCCTTTCTTCCTTTCACATCTTGCAAATATTTTCATCTCTCTTTAATAGGCTCACCCAAAACACATTTATCTATACAGGAGAAAGAGCTTGACTTTAGTATTTGATATTTTATTTGAGCTCTGAACACTGTTAACTGTCACATGTAAACTTTTAGGCTTTTGTCTGGTAGAAAAGATACCCTCCCCCCAATTATATTTTATGGTTTTATAGAATATTAACCAGTTCTGCATCTATTAGTAATTGCATTTCAGTATTCTTTTGATTGACTGTATAAACACTTGGTTCTCAAATTCTCCTTTTAATTAATCTTACATTACTGGTTCCCTCTTGAATTAAAAAAAAATTGAGTAGAATCTTTGACAGATATTTATTTTAAACTTGTATGAAAGTCATGTTTTAACTTTTCAGAATGTGCATTTTAACATTTTTTATTAGTTTTTAATTTTTTCCAAAGTTTACTGATTGAATGAGTTTTTCTAGTTCTTGGGGTGGTAAGCATTGTTGTTTTTGGTAAAATCATCATCTCTCTTTATGAGGGGTGACTATATAGTAAAAATCTTTATTTCCCTTGCCTTTGGAGTCAAATTCATAAAATGCTCTTTGAACCCAAGGTCCATAAGTTTAGTACCTATGTTTTCTTCCATGCAGTTTACTGTTTCAGGTCTTATGCTTAAGTCTTTGAACCATTTTGAATTAATTTTGGTACGTGGTGACAGCAATCCAGTTTCATTCTTTTGCACATGGCTTTCCAATTCTCCCAGCACCATTTATTGAAGAGGCTGTCTTTTTCCCAAAGGCAAGGGAAGTAAAAGCTAAAATAAATGAATGAGACTATACCAAACTTAAAAGCTTCTGCACAGCAAAAGAAACCATCAACAAAATAAAGAAGCAACAAACTGAATGGGAGGAGATTTTTGCAAACAGTGCCTCCGATAAGGGGCCAATATCCAAAATATACAAGGAACTCATGCAACTCAACAACAAAAAACAAACAATCCAATTGAAAAATGGGCGGAGGACCTGAAGAGACATTTCTCCAAAGAAGACATACAAATGGCAAATAGACATATGAAAAAATGCTCAACATAGCTAATCATCAGAGAAATGCAAATAAAAACAACAATGAGCTATTACCTCACCCCAGTTAGAATGGCTGTCATCAATAAGACAAATAGTAACAAGTGTTGGAGAGGCTGTGGAGAAAAAGGAACCCTCATACACTGTTGGTGGGAATGCAGACTGGTGCAGCCACTATGGAAGGCAGTGTGGAGGTTCCTCAAAAAATTACGACTAGAATTACCATATGACCCAGCAATCCCTCTCCTGGGTATCTACCCAAAAAATCTGAAAACATTTATCCATAAAGACATGTGTGCTCCAGTGTTCATTGCAGCTTTCTTTATGGTGGCCAAGACATGGGAACAACCAAAATGTCCTTCGATAGATGAATGGATAAAGAAGTTGTGGTATATATACACAATGGAATACTATTCGGCGGTAAGAAAAGATGAAATAGGACCATTTTTGACAACATAGATGGAACTTGAGATTATAATGCTAAGCGAAATAAGTCAGACAGAAAAAGCAGAGAACCACATGATTTCACTGATATGTGGTAAATAAACCAAAAAAAAAAACACAAAAGAACTAGACAAGCAAATGAGCACAAAACTCATAGACACAGACAATAGTTTAGTGGTTACCAGAGTGTAAGGGGGGTGGGTGGTGGTAGATGAGAGTAAAGGGGATCAAATATATGGTGATGGAAGGAGAACTGACTCTGGGTGGTGAACACACTATGTGACTTATAGATGATATAATACAGAATTGTACACCTGAAATCTATGTAACTTTACTAACAATTGTCACCCCAATAAACTTTAATTAAAAAAAAATCTTTATAAAAATATATATACCAGGATTGTAGACATGTAAATACTGTCAGAACCAGTTTATCAGTCCCTCAGTTAACCATTTTTAAGTGTACAGTTCAGTGTCATTAAGTGAAATCATATTGTTGTACAACCATCACCAGCATCCACTTTCAGAATAGAAATACAGATAATTTTAGATCCAAATCAGTATTATATAGCTTAAATATCCCTCCCAATTTTTCCAGCATTGTTCTTTTTCCTTAAGATTGCTTTGGATATTTGGGGTCTTTTATGGTTCCATACAAATCTGATGATTTTTTGTTCTAGTTCTTTAAAAAAATGCCATTAGGATTTTGATGGGGTGCATTAAATCTGTATATTGCTTTGGGTAATTTGGTTATTTTAACCATGTTGATTCTTCCAATCCATGAACACAGAATGTCTTCCCATTTCTTTGTGTCTTCTTCAATTTCTTTTAAAAATGTCTTATAGTTTTCAGTATACAGATCTTTCACATCCTTGGTTAGGTTTATTCCTAGGTATTTTATCCTTTTTGTCGCAATTGCAAAAGGAATTTTTTTTAAATTTCTTTTTCTGAGATTTCACTGTTAGTATATAGGAATGCAATAGATTTTATTCATTGATTTTGTAGTCGGCAAATTTACTGTATTCGTTTATTGTTTCTAATAGCTTGTTGGATGAAAGGCAGTGTGAAGGTTCCTCAAGAAATTAAGAATAGAATTACCATATGACCCAGCAATTCCTCTCCTGGGTATCGACACAAAATATCTGAAAACACTTACCCGTAACAATATATGTGCTCTGATGTTTATTGCATCTTTATTTATGGTGGCAAAGATATGGAAACAACTAAAGTGTTCTTACATAGATGATTGGATAAAGAAGATGTGGCATATATACACAATGGAATACTATTCATCCATAAGAAAAAACAAAATAGTACAATTTGCGAGAACATGGATGGAACTTGAGATTATCATGTTAACCGAAATAAGTCAGACAGAAAAAGTTGAGAGCCATATGATTTCACTGATATGTGGTATATAAAACTGAAAACAACAAAAGAACAAGACAAACCAATGAAGAAACAAAAACTCATAGACAGACAATAGTTTATTGGTTACCAGAGGGTCAGGGAGAAGGGGGGGAGGTAGATGAGGGTAAAGGGGATCAAATATATGGTGATGCAAAGAGTACTGATTCTGGATGGTCAACACACAATGTGAGATATAGATAATGTATTACAGAATTGTACACCTGAAATCTATGTAACTTTGCTAACAATTGTCACCCCAATAAACTTTAATTAAAGAAAAATCCCTCCCATTTAAAATGCTCAAGTTCCAAATGATTATTTGTTATTACCAAAAATTAAAACCCATTTCAAGAAAACCCTCATCAAAGAATAATTTCTAGGTTTTTTTTTTTTTCACTTACCACAATGCAAAAAAAATAAAAATAAATAAATAACCAGCAAATAAAAATTTCTAATTGAAATCACTGAAAATAGATTACTTTTTAACCCTAAGTTAGGTTGTAAATGTACAGCTTTCTCTTTGAAGGAAATATAATTTTTGAGTGTTTGAAATTGGCTCCTTCAGCTGGGTATGGGAAGGATTCCCTGTTATTAATGGCATTCTTTTTTGATTCTGTCATTTCCAATAAGGGCTTTATGGTTCTTAGGCTTCTACTCGGAGTTTTTGTTGAGTGCCTTATATAGCTGCTGCCCAGGTGGCTGAAGTGCTTCCAAACTTTTGACCTTTACATTTGCCACTCCATCATTCTACTTTCCTCACATATTTCTCACTGAAGTGGGCATAATGCATTTCACTTCTACTCCCATTAACATTTTATTAGGCTGCAAAAAAGTGATATTCACATATTGTAGAGGCTTGCGTAATAAGTTATTTTAATTTTATCCACTTCTTATTGTACCCCCTTAGGGTAGCCCCTCAGGAGGTGAGTGAATAACCCTCTTGTCTAGGGAGAGTCAGTGTAACACTGTATTTTCCTTAAACACTGGCAAATATCATGGGGAACCCCCAGGAGAATTAGATTATGGTGGTTCAAGATTTTTAAGGTGTATGAACTTAAAAGGAGTCAATAATAACAACTAAACACATGGAAGCACAAGCAAGGAGCATCCTTGGCCAAATAGAGACTGAGGAAAAGTCACTCTCTCAAAGAACCACAGGGATCTGCGTCAACTTGGTCTCCTCAGCAAGAGTGGTATCAAATGTCAGTTTCAAATCAGAGACAGAAAGCATATCAAAGGAGAATCATCTGAAACTGATACTCTCCTTCCTGGGTCTGAAAGACAGAACAATCCTTTTTAGGTTACTAGCCCTGAGATTCTTTCATAATTAGAGAGGAGGAAAATTCAAGAGGGAGATGTCAGATTTTCTTCTAATAAAGCATGTGAGAGCTCAAACGATTACCTGAAAACAAATTGTAGCCTGGGATTCACAAAGAAAAACATTCCCCAAATTGAATCTCCTGCTCTGAAAGTTTACTTTTCGAGTAATAGCTATTGCATAGTCGTCTAAGGTTTTAAGTAACACTCACTTTTATACAAGACTTCTGGTATTTTTGCTATAGCTTTTGTCATATTTTAAAGTCATACCTAATTTTTGTATCAATATTCATATTTTTATGTCCATTTCATCAAAATCCTTCTAGAGTTTCCAATATTTATTTTCTGCATTATGGGGCTTGACATGACAGGATAAAGAGAGAAAAGAACTAGAGAAAAAGGAGAATATTAAAATGGAGAGAGAGGAAGTATAAATGGAACAAATGCTAATATCGCATGGATTTTCTCCCAACCTAGAGTCTATTATTTTTGTTTCAATTTTCAGTTTCCTCAGAGTTTAGTACTACTATTTTCTTCTATTCTAGGTATTTTTTGTTTTTCCTTTCTTTTCTCTCCCTCATTTAAATATGATAGTTCAGAACAGTTCATAGTTTAATATCATAGTGCAAAATAAAAATTATAACTTTAAAATAATCCAGGTTCATTTGAAAATAACCCTTAAGACAGAGGATGTGGGAGGGGGATGTCATGCTCTCTTTCCCCTTTCTACAGATATTAGCCTTGCCTTTGTGTAGTCTAAAGATAAAGCACCTACATCAAAAATTCTAGATTGGTGCGTTGATATGAGCAGAATTTCAAAAAGTTTGGAGAATATATTTTTGGAATGTTGAGGTCTTATATATAATTACAAATTCAGATAGTTTTTCAACCATGAGAGAATAAGGGAAACTTAGGAAACTTATGAAGACTGGCCAATGACAGACTGTGTGACTGTTGCAAAAATTATTTTATTGTTTTAAAACTCAGATTCTTATCTTAAAAAAATGGAGAAAATAAAGCAAACTAGATGGCTTTTGGTGATCTAAATAAAAACATTGGGGACTCTCTGAGAAAAGAAATTAACTTGCATTAAGGCTAGGATACGTTTGGAAAGCAGCAAAACAAACTATGTTTAATATAACTATTAGAAACATGAAAGGAAAGTGAGACTCCTTTATTTCATCCCAATTATGTAAATTTTAAAGTAGGCTTGACATACATAGGGGCATCTTCAGGGAAACTTGAGAAAGCACCTTTGTGGAAATGGATTGGCATATGTCAGAAAATTCATCCCGATATAAATGACATTGAGGCATCAATTGAGGCAACCTACACAAAGGGTTTATTCTGAAGAATATGTATGTCTCCTCTGTGTTCTCTAATAGAGTGGTTCACTTAACATAAGGCTGCTTATTTTGTACCATCTTTGTGAAATGGATAAGTGACCTCCTAGCACTAAACTCATTCAACAGTTTGAAATTTGAGCCTCTATTTCTAACACTAAAATGCTCACAAATTAACCTGCCAGAGTTGTTTTCTTCTTTTTCTTTACGCACACTTGTAATGGTATTGCAAAAGGTAATGAGCCAACATCTCTTAAAGAACACTTTTTAAGGGAGGAAATATGAAACACCACATAAAGATCAACCAATTAGAAAGATTTCTGAGGTGAAGATCTAGTAAAAGGATAGCATTTGAAGCTTATCTTAAAAAGTAACCTGAAGTTTACTTTTAAGTAATAAGATTCTTAAACTTTTGTTAGTTTTCCTCCTGAAATTTTTCTCATTAAAAATGCTCTATAAATAAGAAAAAAAAAGCTTGCACTGTACAAACTTCAAGGAATCTTATGTATACTATTTGTTACATATATTCCATTATCTATGATATTTTTAAGAAAATATTCCATGACTGGAAATCTGGACTGCTGGGAAAAGGAAAGGTAAAGCTATGTAAGCAGACACACTTTTTATGACACTTCTGAGACGGCAAGAAAAAGTAAGGATAATTCTAGCTATCAATTGCTGAAGAAATCATGAACAATAAGGGCTTAAAGAAGGCCTTATAAAATAACATTTGGGATAAATGGATGACTATTTACTTTTTAAAAATAATTTAGTTCCTCTCTGTTCAGTGCTGGGTTATATCACCTTCCTCCTTTGTTATGATGCTTATTGCTCTCATTAAGTAAATTATGGACTTGTACTAATGATAAAAGAAACATCGTGATTCATAATACTGTTAATAAGAGACATTTCCGATTTGAGGAGTATAAAAGAAAGCAAGACCCTGTCCTTAGGAAACTTATTCAAATTGAGGAAACAGAGACTTTTTTAGGTCACCAGGAGAATAGAAATTCTATTTCTAATTTAAATCTAAGGTGGGAGTCATTATGAGAATTAGTTACATGATTTCTTCTAACACCTCTTTTAGTGATCAGTTCTGTTTGATGAGGAACTTATTTCTCTGCTACATATTGATTATTTCTTGGAAGTTGATTTTTATTTCAGCCAAATATGTTTGCCTTCTTGATCTTAATTTTATCTTCAGGAATAGTACAGATTTGGTTAATTTGCAAATTGCTAAAAACAATAATATACCCCTATCCCTTATTCAACAATATCTCTGTTTCTAACCCACAACTGGCCAGATAGCCTGGTTAGCACTCAGTTCCTTCAACCGTCATTATGTAATATTATTGTTTTTTAAACAACTCTGGATGTCTTTTCAAAATACTTTTTTTTTGATATGAGGTCCAAAATTAGATGAAGCCCTCAGAAGCCTCCATAAATATATATATATATATATACACACACACACATATATTAAACTTATTTAGAATATATTAAACTTCTATCTAAATAAGCATTCATATATTTTTAATTTAAACTACTGTATCTCCATCATGCTACCTATGCAAATAATTTTGAAGCTTATCAATATTATACTTTATGATTGTGCTAAATAAATCTCTTGTTGCTTTCAACCAGATGACCCAGAATAGAGTCTTGAACCCATAATCTGTTTTATTTTCTCTCTTGGCTTCAGTCATCTGAAAATGTAATACTTTTTTTCTTAGTTACTAAAATTAGGAGTATGGACTTGTAAAAGGAGTATTGTTGATTAGTATAAATAATGGTTTACATATTTTTTATTAGATTTCATTAAGTATTTTATGGTAGTCAAAAGATAAAGGGGGTCCCTTCAAATATCTCTACTTGTCTTGGAGCGGGCAAGACTGTGAAGTTACTAAAAGCTAACAGCTGTCGGAATAGTTAAGTTCTAATATCAAGGATAGGAGACATTAGCCAGAGAGCCGCTTGCTTCTCTATTGAGTGAGAGCAGGCTGTGTAGAGTTGGTGAACCTCAGAGAAAAGTTAAGCCAAGGTTGACTTGATAATCCTATCCAAAGTGACAGCCTACCATGTTGAGGTACTTCTTACGAGATTCAGAGGGAAATCGTGAGAAGAAGGCCAAGGAGTACTGTTCCTGCTCTGCCCAGAAAGCTGTTCTCCAGATCTAAGGAGATACTTTACCTCTGATGAAGTGACAAGCTTGGATGCAGAACAACAGACGCGAAAGCTGTAAACGGCTGGCCTGGGGCCCTGCGTGGCAAGGTCCACTACTTTGAAAGTCAAATATTTTCTACGGAAGCATAAGAAAAGCCAAGTTTTTGTCAAACTGTTATTAAAATTAGGAGTGGCATAAGTTGAGACTAGTTCTTTTAGATCATGTTTCAAACTGTATCTTCTTATGTGTATATGATGCTAAGCAGTGTTTAATATACATTATATAAATTTATGATACCTCTCTAAAAATCCATCTTAGGAATTCAGAAAGCTATGCCTATTAAAGAAATGTGGAGTATGATAATGGTTGAAAGCGATCAAGTAACACCATTCTCTAGTGTCAATTAAATTGCAGTGAGTATTAGTATGATTTCTCAGAGGGTATAAGTAATTAAGCAATACAAGTTTATAGAGAGCCTAAACACTACACCTGGGATTAGGAAATTGGCCTGGGGAAGTAGTTCAAATTCTATAAATAATTTTAATATAGTTTCTTCATGAATAAATGTGCAGACCTAATTTGTCTGTGATCTTTCTTCTTTCTCAGAGATAAAGAGTATTTATATTCATCACCTCCAAAGGAAAATTGCTTAAGAAATGTAGCACAAGGAACTGGATTTTTAGAATAGTAAGATTTTCATGCTAGAATGAAGGGGGGATGCAGAGCATCTGGTCCATTTTATATTTCAGTTGAGAAAAGTGAAGCCAAGAGAAGTAAAGTTCCTTTGTACAAGATCTCATAAAACAGATAATTATGGAAGGAGTGTCCAGGATTTGAGTCCAGTAATAGGCCCAATGAAGAATATAGAAGTGTATCCAAAATATTTAACAACCACAAAAAAAGGCTTGCTAAAACTTCTAAAATGTTTGTGATAAAATATTTAAATTCGAGACACTTAACTGTTTGATAAAATACGTTATAAGGCTCCACTGAGACTCGGAGGTCATTATAGACCCAAGTTGCCTGGAGGTTGAAAAGAGCATGCGACTGAGTCTCAGAACTGCACCAGGATTTAATCCCAGGTTTTAGTTAATTCCAAGACACTTGGAGTAAAATTCCTTTCAAGGGTGGAAACAGTATGGTGCTTCTCACTTTTTCCTTGTTTTGCTCAACAAGGTGTGCAATAATGGAAAGCTTTCAAGCAATCAAGGAGAGGCCAACATATCCAGTGAGTGACAGCTGTGGGCGAGTTAGAGCTGGAGTGATATAGTTGTAAGGATGAAAGCGGTTGACACTGCTTCTCAAAAGTTCATTCTTTTTGAGGGATTTATATAGTTTGTCAGACTTGATGCTCTCATGAGCATATGGACAGCTGGATATTTTCTCCAAGACATGTGCTTAGATTAACCTAGTTTCCTGGCTTTTTCTTAATCCAAAAATGTATACTGAAAATTAATCTTAAAAATGTAAATTCAAAGCAAATCTAAAAGAAGCAAGCAAAAAAAAAATCTTGCATTCTGTATTATATATATGTATATATAGAGAGACAGAGATGAAGAGAATAAATGTGATCAGATGCCCACTACCGTTATTCTCTTATCGGAAAACAACAGAATAACTTCACCTACAGGGTATGGATGAAAAGCTGGTCCCTGGTACAGGCAGCATTCGTACTGTTACATTGATAAAAAACAAATTCTCTGGTCCCAACCCACATTGTCTGAATCAGAATCTCTAGGGTGGCAACCAGGAATCTGTGTTTTAACAACCTCTACATGCGCTTTTCATGCATAGTCAAGGTTGAGAGGCACTGATGCAGAGCACCTGCCACAGTTTTTGTCCTCTGTAGGAGCATATTCATCAGGGCCAAGAGATAAGAACAGGTGTAAAATCAAACATCTTGTTGCTAGAAATGGTAATTCTGTGAAATGAAAAGATAAAACTGTTCTTCGGGGATTATTTCTGATGCCAATGTAGATAGAAATACAACCTAACATAATTTGAGAAATGTTTTTAAAAAAAGCAGTTAAGTTGCTGCATTAATTCATCAGGGAGGGACTTTTAGGGTATTAGTGTATATTTCTTTCAAATGAAGTTCTTTTCTGTTTTTAATAAAATAATTTTCCTAGTTACAGAATAATCACAATATAAGGACAAAATTTATTATGTTTAGTTTTTTCATATTTCAAAAACATTCACTTATATTAAAAATAACTTATTTTGATTTCAAAATATTCTACCTCCTCTGCCATCTGCTCTAGTTGTATCATTATCCCTGACAGTTTAGTTTGAATGTGATTCTTTAATTTAAACATAGCCCCTATGCCCCCTTCTTCTCTGCAATAGAATTATAGTGTAATTCCATTTAGGTAAAATAATTTGGAAATGCTTCAAATATACAAGCATCTGCTATGGTAATTAAATTCTGAAAAACAAAAACAAAAACAAAACAATTGGCATCAATATAAGAATTATTTCACTTCTAGGGTTTTAAACAGTGGCTGCAAATATCTTTTAAAGCACTTGATTAGAATAAACCTTCATGCATACATTAAGCTACTATCCATTTGGTATATAGTGAGAGTCAAGTGCTGTTTTCATTGTTGAAAAAATTCCAATAAGAGGGACGTATCTGCATGGTTATCTGCAGGTCCTAAGTTCATGCTGAGCAAGAAAGAAGGCGGGGTGGGCAGAGCTTCTGTTTGTTCTGCACGAGGACAGTCATTTTACTTTTGCTATTTGCCTTCAGCAGCACAGCTGCAGCGTGAAAAAAAAAAAAAAAAAAAAAAAAAGCTATCCAATTGTCTCTACCCTTATAAAGTGATGATTTCTTTTAGAGGGGAGATCAGGATTAAGAGGAGGGTAATAGTGCTTTGTCTTTTCTCATTATTACTCTGCTGAGTTGCTGCTCAGTTTTGAGTTGGCTGTCTTCAGTCAATTCCCTAGAAATAGAAACAGAAAAGTTCTCACAGACTAGTAATGTTTTTATAAAGGTGTTTGCAGTATTACTCTGCCAAAGAGTGGGAGTCACAGGACAGAGAAGGGAAAGAAGTCAAGAAACGGTGCCATTTCAGGAAGAGGCTCGCCCTGGACCTGATTCTACAGGGAATTTCTGGGGCATAAGTGATGTCTCAGAGTGCGTCATGTCTTAAAGCACAGGACTTGGACTTTCATATTCTACACTGGTCTGTGTTGGCTAAGGGTACCACGATTCAATGGCAAGGAGTGCTTGGTGTGACTTCCAAGCATTTCCAGTTGTTCGCATGCATGGGCAGGTACAGCTACCCCAGGAGACTAGAGAAATACTCCAAAGAGAATTGAAAGTGTAAACTCTTAGAAGCAGCAGACAGAGGCTGAGGAAAGGGTCCACAGACAATGAAAGTGACCCTAGGGATCTGGGCAGGGCACCCACAGTGTCTGCTACATTGGCTTTATACTTGAATTTCCAAATTTGAGGCTGTTACTTAAACTAATATAGTGTTGTAAGTAATAAGGCATGTGTAAGTTTTAAATTCAAGTTTGTTGGTGTGACAATTGCTAGTAAAGTTACATAGGTTTCAGGTGTACAATTCTGTAATCCATCATCTATATATCACACTGTGTGCTCACCATCCAGAGTCAGTTCTCCTTCCATCACCATATATTTGATCCCTTCTACCCTGAATCCAGTCTAAATAAGACTACCAATTTTCACATAGACATTCTAAAACACCTAAGTAGTACATTTGAAAATATTTTAATTAAATAGCTGCAAGATTTAGGCATTACTATTTTACTTTTATGTTCTTTAAAAATAAACTGGCTCATGCATTTAAATTTGACACCTTATGAAAGGGGAATATTTACGCATATATCAATTTGGGTAATCAGACTCTACAGTTTAAAGGTTGTTTATGCAAGTTTCAATCCTAAAACTTTTTTTAAAAATGTGCACTAATAAATGCTATTAAAAATTAAACATCTGTAATAGCCAAGGTTATGACAAAGTAATCAAAAAGCTTTCAGAAGGGAATATAACCAAAAAAGTAAAAGCTATTGGGATCCAGAGTATTATTTTGTAATCATCAAATAAACTTTGTTATTTAGAAAAATACTTTGTGCTCAAATGGAACATACCACATACGTGCACGGACACACAAACACACACACACGCACACTAACAAGTTAACCTACAGCTATCAGTTAAACCTTAAAACTTTATTTCAGATTAATTAGTAAACTGAATAATATACATAATATGATATATCATTTAACATTCAAATAATATATCAATGGAGAAAGTATTAGTTGAACTTTAAATCTTAAAGTTATTTCAGTTTAGCTATCAAATTGAATATATGTTTTATATATATAAACATTATATATTATGAATCATCACATAACATATATAAACAGAGTACCATGTATTATATATTATTTGCATATATTATATATTTTAATAATATGTGTTTATATTATATATCAATAGAGGAAGTATTAGTTTAACGTTAAAACTTTTATTTTAAATTAGCTATCAAGTCAAACATGTTCTGTTATGTATAAACATGTTATATATAATATATAGTATCATATAACATTATAAGTAGCACAATAACATGTTATATATTGCATAATATATAATACAAGTTTAATATATAATAATACATATACAGTATACATATTATTGCATATACTATATAATAATATGCATATTACTATATTTTTATAATATATATTTATATATTATTCTCTATGGATTATTATTGATTGTATAAGATACTTATCCATTTATTTCATTTGTCACATTGTCAGGTATAGAATAAACTTTTTATCAATGGGTAATAGAATTCTATAAAATGGATTATATTATTTAGCATTATCAACTTATAGATGAGATCTTGAGAAACTGAGAGGTCAGTTAATTTCCAATACTACAGAACAAACAGAATTAGGCCTTATAACATCCGGATTTATTAGTTATGGTGTTCTGCCTGTTAATGCACTTTCCATATGGATAGAGTTTTACAAAACAAACATTTGTTTTCTTCATTTGCAATTTGGAACATAGAGGCTCCATTCTCCAATTTGTACCATCACTCAGAGAACTGCATTGAGAACAGGATTTTTAAAATTAACATGTGTATTTTTTAATGTATGTATGTAGAAAAGATTGAAATAACTCAAAAAGGTATACAATAAGGCTAGTTCCCTAACAATATAACTTGATGTTTCCATCAGATCATATAAATCTTCATCATTCTTTTTAATCACTGTATAGCAGTCAATTGGTTAAATGTTCCAAAATTTCTGTATTTTGTCAGCAGGCAGGTTAAAAACAAACAAATGGCACTGTTATGACATACTTCTACTTTTGAATGCACTGAATAATTTTTTGAGTGGACAAATGTTCCTAGGGACACTAACTAGAGAAAAGTAATTTATAAAATTATGTGTTAAAGATATCAGAGAACTTCAGAAGAAATGGGACTCAAGTGGTTAGTATTCCAAAGAGGGGAGAATCATAAAGCGATAAGCTGATGATAGCACCTGCTTTTCCCTGGATATCATTAGCTGCATATGGATATAAGCAAGTATCTGAGAGTTAGAGAACTTTCCACACAGATGAAGAACACTGGGGAACAGAGGGCTTATGAGAAGGTGGTCATCAGTGCTCACATTTATTAAAAAAAAAAGGAATAGAATCAATGCTGAGCTCTGTCTCAATCTAGCAATAGGTTAAAATTACCCAAGGATAAATGAAACAACTGGTATAAAAAAAATGCTTCTTCTATCACATTGAAAGGTAATTCTTTAAATGTTCCATCAAAATATGGTGCATTAATAGTGTTTCCATCAAAACACTATTTGTGCATCAATAGTGCACCAATAATATTTGTAATCATAACTTAATTGAGAAGAAAAATTGAGTATTGTTGGGTCATTGCAAAATAATCAAATGTTGATTTATAATTTTGGGCCAGAGAAGTACGATAGGTGATCAATAAAATATTTTCAGATATCAAAACATATTTTAGGATATTATATCACAGAATAGGCATGGAAATATGAGTTTAAGAGAAAATAATTCAATAAGAATGTTAAAAATAGCTTTCTCATGCATTTTAAATATGTGTGATCTTAAGAATTAAATACCTATGGTATTTAATAACCATTGAATTCATATTTTAAATTTATCACAACTAATATCTTTTAAAAAGTCAATATTTACGATATGCAGAAATCACTTTCTTTGCTAGTATTTAGATTTATGAATATTTTCATCTAAAAATCTGTTAGTAAATGCATAGTTTTAAAATTTTCTTTAAGAAGTATCTAGCTTAAAAAAAGTTGAAAAATTCTTCTCTGATAAATGTAGTATTACTCAAATAAATAAATAAGACTAAATTCTTAACATTTCTTCATGATTTGGTATTTATTTGACTTACTTGGATTTCATGAGAAATGTGTAACCTGGAGGTTTGAAAATCTCATTTAAATTACTCTTTGGGTTTGTTTTTTAATGAAGGCTTTATTATGGGGGGGGGACACATTTTGTTTTTTAGACCTGTATTTGAATCTAATGTAGTAATTAGGTTAAGCTTTTCAGTGGAAGACCATTTATGGTCTGTTCCCAAAACACAGTGTTGTGCTAGCTGGATTATTATTCATAAACCACCTGATTCTCAGACTAAAGAAGCAGTCAAAGAGAAGCTGTATCTTTATTGCCAATTTTGTTCAATTCTGTTAAGTTTATTTATTGGTAGAAATAAAGGATTTTTGTTATAGAGTGTTTAGAACAGTTTGTTGCTTTTTTAAAAATATGAAATTCATTAGAGTCATTATAGAATTTAGATGCTGGCTCAGGCAATGGTTTCAGGCATTTAGCACTGGGAAAAGAGTTGAGCTCCCTCTCAAGATCCATGGAAACCAACAGAGGCCTGGTGTTTAAGGTAATCAATTTTGGATTACTATAGGACTTGGATACCAGTATCCACTTTACATCATTCACACCAGGGGAGGCTGTTTCTTCTCCAACATCTAGCTTGGAAGTCACGAGTACAAATTTGAGGTCTCTCTCCCAGATTCTGACTTCTGTCTCTTCTAGATCTCTGTACTTAATGGGGACCTGAACACCTGTGTTTGTCCTCGTCTCTGAGATTTCTCCAGTAAACACTATTCCATCAGGCCTGATATGTGTGTGCACCCCTGGCCATATGCCTTTGTTCACTCAAAACCTATATTTAACATGTGTGCTATACATATGCATGTGGGTAAAAGTGGACAAAAATGCCTGATATCCAAAGGATAATGCCGATGTCACCACATTATAATTCTTAGTATTTCAGACTCAGAAAATGCACTTGTGAAATTTCACTTCATCGGGTTATTGTGAAGATTTCATAAGATACTACTTGTAAAGTACTTACCAGAGAGCTCAGTGTTCATTCATTCATTGATATATTTATTAATTACTAATGTTGATGGACTATATAATGAACCAGGAAATACTCCAACCATTTAGTAATGGCACAAGTAAATTCTCAATAAATACTAGCCATTGTTTCATTAGCAGAGTTTTAACTATTTACATTTCTATTATTAATATTCACCTATTATTTTAAGGTATGTCCACATGAAAATTAGCCAGGCTTTTATATTATTTACAATTTTTAAAAAATCTACTTCAGTATAAAGTGTGTGTGTGTGTGTGTGTGTGTGTGTGTGTGTGTGTCTGTGTGTGCACATGCGTTTGTTTTAATCTTTATTATATTATATGGACAACTGTAGATATTAAAGTCCCCTAATTTGCAGTGTACATACCAGGGGTTATTTATATTGATTGAAATGGTCTACTCAGAAGCTTATATTACAGAAGTCTAATATAAGCATGTAACTTCATCTTGTTTTATTTCTCATAAACAATAGAGGCTGGTTAATTGTAAGCTTAATAAATGTTAGAAACAAGATTTTAATGAAATAAGTGGTACTTAAGTGCTGGACCCGGTGAGGAACACCCCTGCCCCCTTGTTTAAAGTGGTCATTAGGAATCTCAAAAGTGGTATACGAATCTCTATACCCTTGAGAAGGTGTCCTTGGTTTAGGATTCTGCCCTAATTTATGATTTGTCAGAACATTGTTGTCACTTCACACAAACTATATATTTACCTAAATGTTTAGCAAAATCCTGCCACAAGACTATAGTTGGAACTGTCGTATGCTGTTTGAACAATTGAAAGAGACATGGAAGTTCACCAAACTTACATAATGGACGTGTCTCTGCCTTTTTCGGTATTTGTAGTTGTGAAAGAATTCAGAGACTTGCTATAACATACTCCTGACATGTGAGATTACCTCACTTGCTTCTGTCTATTATAGGCTTATTTAGTGAACTAAATCTACTAATTTTGATGAACAAATTAGCTTATGATAAATCTACCATATAAATCAATGCATGAATAAAAATGAATTGCAATTCTCACATAGTGCTGTACATATTGAAAGGTGTTTCCAAAATGCTTGAAGACATGTAAAATGTGCTTGGTTTATATTATTATGGTCATACTATGAGACGCCCAGTGTCACAGGTATAATTTGCAACTAATATTTATGTATATTTAAGATGTACAACTTCATGATTTGATTTACAATTACATTGTACAATGTTCACCATAATCAAGCTAACATCTATCACCTCTCATATTTACCATTTTCTCTTTCTCTCTTTTTTTTTTGTTTAAATTTTTTGTAGTGGGAACATTTAAGATCTATACTCTTAGCAAAATTCAAGTATGTAATACAATATTGACTACTGTTACATTATTGGACATAAATCTCTAAAAATTAATTTTTCATAACTGAAATTTTATACCCCTTGACCAAAATCTCCCCATTTCCCTCTTCTCCCAGCTCCTGGAAATTACCTTTCTTCTCTCTATTTCTATGAGTTGGACTATTATTTTAGATTTCACATACAAGTGATATCATGTACTATTTGTCTTTTAGTGTCTGCCTTGTTTCACTTAGCATAATGGCCTCCAGCTTCATTCAAGTTGTTGCAAATGGCAGTATTTCTTCATTTTTTAAGGCTGAATAATATTCCATTATGTGATATATCTATATCTATCGTTCTATATCTATAGATTTCAGTTGATAGATATAGATGTAGATATCACATTTTCTTTATCCATTTATCTATCCATGGACACTTAGGTTGTTTTCAAATCTTGGCTATTGTGACTAATGCTGACATGAACACGGGCGTGCAGATCTCTTTGAGATCCTGATTTTATTTCCTTTGGATATATGCCCAGTAGGAGAATTGCTGGATTATTAGACAGTTCTCTTTTTAAGTTTTCGAGGAACGTCCATACTGTTTTCATAATCACTGTACTAACTATAATGTTTTTTATTTGTTCTTTGCAGCAAGAATGGGTACTAAGCCAGCCATTCCCTATTCTGTTACTACAATAAAGAAACTAAATCTTAATCTAAAAAGACGTTCTTTAAAATGTAAATATAAATGTCTTTCCTTTCTATCTTATTTTCTGATTTTAAAAACAGCATGTGGATACTTTAGAAAACTTAGAATATACAGATAAATACAAAGACCCGTCTGTAACTATCTACAATTCAAAATTTATTAATTTAAAAATCACTCTTCCCTGTCAAATGCATTAACTATTCTTTAGGTTTTTTTGCCACAGATAATTTACCTTTCTTTCTTTCTTTCTTTCTTTCTTTCTTTCTTTCTTTCTTTCTTTCTTTCTTTCTTTCTTTCTTTCTTTCTTTCTTTCTTTCTTTCTTTCTTTTTTGTTTGTTTTTGTATAGTCTAATATCTACAATTTCTAAAGAAAACAATGTTAACTCTATTGTCTATAGCTCTGAGGACAGAAATATAGTGTAAACTATTCTTTACTTTGATTCCAAAATGATTAGATGTATAGCAGTTCTGATTTACAAAGCTAAAGATGCACTAGAAATTGACTTAATTACAAGAGTTCAACAAAAATGTATTAAATGCATGCTTAGGCACGGTCTTGGGTGCTATAAAGAAAACCTACTAGTTATAGCATGGTCCTAATTTTGAAGGACCCAAAGTCTAATGAAATGGAAGGCAAAGGCATAAGCACCAAATGTTACCCTTTACAAACTCTGTTATAATAGACAATAAAATGCCTAGCTGAGACACAAATGAAAGAAGTGAATTTGGGAGGTTTGGGTGGCACCTGGATTAGTACATCGGGCAAATGGGCCTTGGAATGCACTGTTCTAGGAAATTCCTGTTAGATTTTGGAGCATATGCAAAGACATGGCTGCCTGAAAAGGCATATTGAAGAAGTTAGGCAGGTTAGCACGGCTCTTGTGTGGGTGTGAAGTAAGTTTTGCCAGGACTGGATGTTTTAGGTAAGGTGGGAAATATGAATAAGTGAAGACAGCTGGATGAAGACAATAACAAGGAGTGGAGGATGTGGCAAACTGGAAAGCATCTGAAGTCTCCCAAAGGGGTGGGCAATCAACGAACACACATGTGCTAGCCAGATGTGTCGCTTAGGCTACAAGATTGCATCCTTTGAAAAATCGGTAGGAAGAGTGGTAAGAAGATTTCATTTGGGATGTATACCAATATAGGCTTTATCCTTTGGTTAGAGTTTCCCAACCGCAGCACTATGGACTTTTTGGTTCTGCTCATTCTTTGTTGTGGAGAGCTCTCTTGTGCACCGTAAAATGTTTAGCAGCTTCTTTGGCCTCAACACATTTGATTCAAGTAATGTGCCTCTTTTCCCCAGTTGTGGCAACCAAAAATATTTCCAGACATTGCCAAATGTTCCCTGGGAAGGAGAAATTGCTCCCTAGTTGAGAATCACTGGGTTTGATAATTATGAAGGAGTTCCATGTAATGGAATTATATGATGAGATTTAGGCTCTAAAGAGGAAATTTCGGTGGCAGGACACATAAGTATTATGTGAAGAGTGGAGGGGATAGAGAGAAAGTAGAGGATGATGGTCCAGCTTAGAAATTATTGCAATAGCTTTCTCCATTCCTATGAATGAGGATACTTTGACAAGCAAAACAACAATTCAACCAAAGCAAATATTGAACTTTTTCTAAAAGGCCAACCCACAGGCTTTTTGACTATTCCCTCCCATTCTGAATACAAATATTATTGCCAATTGCATAATACTATTAATCACATGTTATAGTGTTTAACAAGCAGCTCTGGCTTATGCATCTAATACTTTGTATATTGTCTCTGGCTTTTCTTTTTTAGACACAGCTGTCCTAAATGTATTCTCTGTTAGTAATTGTAAGAACAAAGATTTTATCACATTGGAAATAGAATGTTGACATTCACAGAAATGTACCTCAGTTGGGATTGTGAATATCATACCAAAAGCATATATTATTGGTACCTGAGAGCATTTATTTATTTAACAAACATATAGGATAAACTATATGCTAGGCACAATACTAGGCTCTGAGCAGGCAATAATGAGCAATAGTGATGGTCTTGCCCTTACAAGCTTGGAGTCCAATGGAAGGATCAAATATTAGTCATATAACCATACAACAGTGAAACTGGAACTACAGAAAGTACTGTGAAAGAGAAAGTAGAAGAGATCATTTTAGAATAATTATAGTGATTGTGTTAATTCCCAGAGTTATGATCACATTTCAGTGTGATTGCCCAGAGTGACATCTTTAGAGCTATGGCTGTGACAAAGGGATGTAGTCTGGCTTGGTGTGGAAAATGTATTTAGACTACATTTGAACTGATTTATGACTCTATAAACTGTTATTTATTATTCTACATATTCTTATAAAAAGAAATTTGATATGTATTCAATTTCATGAAATGAGTCATTCCATGTAAATGTGACCCACAAAACAATGGGGATTAATTAGCTAAACAGCTATAGACAGAATGGAGATTTGATGCTGTTATATGGGAAGAGTTTTAAGTAAAACAAGACCAAATCTTTTTTGTAATTAATCCCAACAGCTATAATGCAAATTTCTGTATCTTACCAATCATTGATTCTCCAGCACATGGTAAGTAATCACTAATATTTGCTGGAGAAATAGATGAATGGATAAAAAACACCTACTATATATAAGGTCCTGTGAAAAGCATAACTCTGCTTTCAAGAATCTCAAAAAATAAGAAGAGAAAGACAACAATACTCAGGCTAAAATTTATAATACTGCAAGTGTGTGAGAGTGATTAAAAAACACTTTCTAATGATCTCAGGGGCAGGGAAAGATGACTTCCTGTAGAAGGCAACAGATGTATGCAAGAAGAGGCTTGGCAACATGGGAAAGCAGAATTGCGGGGAAAGGACATAACTGCCCTAGGTAAAATTTCGAAGGCGGGGAGATGATGTGGCTAAGCAGACAAGGAAGAGACACTGACCTTTGATGACCTCTGAGTCATGTGATCAGAGTCTTTAGGGGTAGCTACTGGACAGTGGCATTACAAATGGACAGCAAATGAGAAATCATAATTCCAGGAGGTGGGACAGCGTGTTTAAAAACACACGATAGTGATTCTCTAACTTTTTTTTATCTCAACACCCCTTTATAGTTTTAAAAGATAAGAGTATAATGGGGCTTATTGTTAAAGTCAACAGAGAACTCTTATTTTTATAATTTATATTTATCAACATTAGACATTGAGATGAAAAAACTTTAAAACACCTCATTTAAGAGTAACTATAATAAACCTTTTAATTTTAACATAAGTAACATGTTTTATATCACATGACTACATTTTACCAAATAAAAATAGTGATAATATTGGTATTATTTCCCATTTTTGTAAATCTAACCCCTGAATTCACATTTCTGCTTCTGCATTCAACCTATTGCTCTATGTTGCTTTGACTGAATTATATGAAGAAAATCTCGCGTTATAGTTAGTTATATGTACTTAGAAAAGGGAGAAGCATTCTAATATTTCTTTCACATAATTGTGGATAATATCCTTTGATACTTAACCAAAACTCGACAAGTGGTAGTTTCTTCAATGTTATTGGCGATGGGGAAACTGAAACTGTATTAATGACTGTTTTGCATTAAAATCCATTGGTGTGTATTATACTTTAAATGGATCTTTTACCTATGCATTATTTTGTAACCCTTTACAGTGGTCTATTAGAAAATATTAGTTCATTTAGCTATGCAGATCTTACAAATGTTGACCCATTTTATTATATAATATTAAAATATATTTACTAATATCACCACCAATATCCTCAGAAAAGTCTCTGTGTTGGAAAACTGTGAAGCACATGATGGTAGATGTAATTTTTATAAAATTACAATTTTTACTTGCAAGTTCAAATTTTATCACTGACAACAACTATTGTAATCTCTTTTCCTGGAAATGACTCATTTTGTATTTAAAAAATATATCTGCTGAATACACAAGCCTGAATAACCATAGTTTGGCAGTTGCTCTTTTAAGTACAAATGTCATCCCATGAAAAAAAGCTTAATTCAGTTCACCACTCAACCATCACAAAAGTGCTTCTCCTAGAGACAACCATTGTACTTCAGTATGAAGAAGTACTAGGCAGAATATTAAAAAGATGCATACTCAGGTGATAGTATTTAACCTAAATTACTGTTTGTTTCTTTTTGTTTGTTTTTTTTTACTACTTCATCAGGGCATTCTTAAGTGAATCTGATTTGTTTAACTGTGAGGTCATGATAGGTGCAGCAAAGATTAGAATGACTTCTACAATTTTGTGCCATTGCCTTGTTTCATGCTCAAGTGCCAGCAGTTTTACCCACCATCAGTGTGATGTTAACATGTGAAAAGTCAAAGGCTAAACATGTCTAATATAGATAATTTTGACTTTGAAGACCTCACAAAAGCGTTTTAGGGACCCTCCAGTATTCACATATTACACTACGAGATTCTACTCTATGATAACAATAAAGTAACTATTTGCTTGATTTTATGAATTTTGGTTTTATAATGGTTTCTAATAAAGTTCAATTTATTTTATTTCTTTTGTTGACTGGAGGTTAACTTACCTACTTTGCTTATTTTTTTTTATATATGCATGACTGAAGGATGCCAAAAATATGTATAAACATTCTAGAAAGGAAAAAAGTGTATTAAAATTGTAATACTCAAAAGATGAATACAAGTCACATTTGACTTCTGCAATTACAAGAGCTGCTCAAAGAGGTTACCATCGGCATCCAGGCACTTCTGATTATGGCAAACTGCTGCTTGAGCAAAGTTGACTAAAGTGTCTACTTGTATACATTTTTTTGAATCCCTGGTATATACAGAGGGTGCCAAAAAAATGTCTACACATTTTAAGCAAGGAAAAAAAAAACAACAGTATTAAAATTACACTGATGGTAACCACTTTGAGCACCTCTTGTAATTGCAGAAGTCAAATGTGACTTGTATTCATCTTTTGAGTATTACAATTTTAATACAGTGTTTTCCTTTCTTAAAATGTGTATACATTTTTTGTCTCTCTCTCTCTCTCTCTGTGTGTGTGTGTGTGTATGCTTGTTATTATCCTGCTGATCAAAGATATTAATCTTATCTATTGACAGTGTATTATGTTCTCAATAATACGTTCTCTACTTCCAGGACATGAGTTTAAGAGTGGATTAACCTATCTAAAATAATAACTTAATATTCAACATTATAATTCGACAGTGATGATGTTCAGGACATGGTATCGGAAATTTTGGCACCTTGGCGTACTGAATATTTTACACTGAAGGAGTTTGAGAAAATAACAGAAGCAGGAGGGTCATTTTGACCTTCCCCCCATATTTCTTACCTAAAACAGTCATAAAACTCCCATGTGAGAAGTACACTCCTCCAATCCAGAGGAAAGGAGTATCCTTATCTCCACAGACAAGAAGACACTGATAAGAATCCAAACAAACAAACTTTGCAAAGTTTCCCCCAGTTTAGTACACTTTTGTCATATTCCTTGACTTACCATATTCTTCCACGAGTCTCCACCCTTCATCAAACCTACCATAAAAACACTCAGGTCTAACTGTTTCCCCAGGTTTTCATTTCGTTGTGAAGACTACTGTATCACGTTAAATACACTTGTATGTTTTTCTCCTATCCGTTTGTCTTTCTTAGTTAAATTTTCAGACCCAGCCTGGTAGCCTAAGAGAGTTGAGGAAAACTTGATCCTCCTGTACAACAGCAAACGTCACATAAATCACAACTGTACTCCAAACTTTTCCTTGTGGTATAATTCATTATTACGAGCAATTGAATAATTAGAAAAGTATTAAGTTACAACAGTTCTTAAAACAATGTGATACAAGAATTCAAGATGGAGAAGAAAATCAGGTAAGTTTACTTTTAAGATGGCATAATTATCACTCTGATGTATGGATCAAGAGACAGAAAACCTGGTATTTGGCTGTTTAGTTGCAAATTTTTCCACTCTGTTATCTGCCTGGGGGAACAGTTGTAATCTTTCTTTCAAATTCTATAGTCTTTAGTAAACTAGACTGTTGTTAAAACAATTAGAAACCACTTTTTTTATCCATATATAATTTTATCACCTGACTTCCAATCGTTTCATGCTCCTAAACTAGCTGTCGATGTGAAACACTCAGCCAAGCACAGAAAAATTAGAATGCAATTGCTAATGTTGACAAAAAAGGATGTAGGAAATTAGTATTTCAGGAATAAATAACTACATAAGGTCATCTTATGCAGTTAGTGTTTGACAGATTATGTGTAAAAAGATTTGTCATGTGTGGCTTTTCTTAACTTGCACTAAAAATAGAAAAGAGAGTGTATTTTTAAAAAATGGCAATGTTTGAATCTCTTTGCCTCTTCTATGATATGAAATGTTAATTTTAGGAATTTCTTATTTTATAATTTAAGACCCATTATAATTTATTTTAATATTATGAAGAATATTCTGGCTGTATATACTTAAAGGTTATTTTAATTATATGAAGCTTTTTATACATTCTTTTATTTCTTGTAAATTTAGTTATCTACATTGAGCATTTAATGAACACCTATTATATGCCAAGATCTTTGTTAAAAAAAATGGTGTCTTGTTAAATAAAGTTAAGAGAGAAAAATAGACATACAACTGAATTAAAATATAAAATTGTAGCTTAGGAGATAGATTTGTGCACATTTATATATGGATTTTTCATTATTTATGGACTATCACCTATAGAAATTTTAGATTAGCTATTTAATTTTAAAAATCTTAGCAGGAAACATATGCCTGTCTACTGTTAAGTTATATAGAAAAGTGTGTGTGTGTGTGTGTGTGTGTGTGTGTGTGTGTGTGTGTGTGTGTTTGATTAACCTATGTTACAGCTGTGATTTTCAGGAAGGAAAGCTGGATTATGAACCAAGACCAATGTAGGCTTCACTTAAGTTTCTTACTAGCTTTGTGATTTTGGGTAAAATCATTCCTCAGTTTGTTACAACATCAGTAAAATAGGAACAGTGACATTCCGTCTTTTAAGAGGGCTATGCAGAGAGGCTTTGGAAAGAAGTATATCTGTATTGTTTGGTTATGTCTATATTGTTTAGTTATATCTGCATTATTTTATCTATGAAATAAAATGAAGTGGGGAAAAACACTTGGATACAATAGAGCTCTGCAGTGGTATACGGTTGTTCATCATTCCATTCTCTGAACTTTTGTGTGTTTTTGAAATAAATGGTTATGTGCTCTATATGTTCACAAACATGAATATATTATGTAACAATTCTTTTCATATATTAGATCATGGGTTTCTTTGTTCCTGGAATATCACATGGTAATAATATTCTGCAGTGTACAATTTGGTAAACACTACAATACCAAATCAATACCAAAATTAAAATAAAGATTACCAAGCATTATTATGTGTTAAATTTAGGTTAGATGGCAGTCGTTTATAGTATAGCTAATTGGCATACATTGCTTTTTTCAGATATTATTAGCAGCCTAGGATTAAGCACAGGAAAAAAATTAAAAAAATAAAAAAGATAGTAAGTTTGTTATGTTTTATTAGGTCACTTACCAAAAGGGACTTCCAATTCCCCCAAGAAATTACTATATAGAATAAAAATTTCTTTCCAGAATGTACCTTAAATTGAAGCTTGAAGACGTTAAATAAAAAGCAGACTGAACTAATTTAATTTTAATGAGCAGTTTGAATTTTTCTCAAATGAGATGTTTGCAATGATAGACTTGGATTTGGCACACAAGAAGTTGTTTTGTATGCCATGGACAAAGGAAGTCAGATGGCTAAACCCAAAATCTGTGGGGTGGGAAAGTGTACTCTTCCCACAAAAAATCACTGCTGGATCATTGCAATTGGCAAAAATATTTAATCCTCTTAAAGGGAGGGAGAATAAATAGTTAGAAACGATAATAGAAACCATGGTAATCCTTTCTCTCTTACACAAATAGTTATTTCCTCTCTGAAAACTCACTCACTCCCCTAAGGAAAACACCTCAAACTTTCATCCAGATATAGCATTAGACTCCA
Source organism: Rhinolophus sinicus (assembly GCF_036562045.2). Taxonomy (NCBI): domain Eukaryota; kingdom Metazoa; phylum Chordata; class Mammalia; order Chiroptera; family Rhinolophidae; genus Rhinolophus; species Rhinolophus sinicus. The sequence goes on from NC_133752.1 coordinate 123,443,593, forward strand.
CGTGCAGGGTCTCATGATACTCTCCATAGCACACTAGATGTGGCTTCTCTTCCATCAGATAACAGTGAACCAAAATGTTTAAAAAATAAATGAATAAAAAGTTATCTTTCACTTACACAACACACAATGGGACACAGGTACGTAAACACTGCAATAAACCCTCAGGTGTCCAGTGTGTGAAGGGGAAGCTGGGAGGCAGACAGCAGTTACTCGTCAACGGCAATTCAGAAATTATCTGGTCAAGTATTGTAAAAGCCCCTACCCTGATGGTAGGGGGCTATTCCTGGGTTAGGCCTCAGTTCTATCCCTTGGGAGTAGTTTCTCTACGGTTTTGGGCTCCCTTTGTGTGAGAAGTGTCTTATTCTTTTTGCGGTGATAATAATAAAATACCACAGACTGGGTAGCTTATAAACAATAGACATTTATTGCTTACAGTTCTGGAAGCTGGAAAGTCTGAGATCAAAGTGTCATCTTAATCGCCTTATGGTGAGAGTACCTTTCTTCTTCATAGCCAGTCCCTTCCCACTGAGTCTTCACCTGGTGGAAAAACTAGACATCTCTCTGGAACTTCCTTTATAAAAGCACTAATCCCATTCATGAAAGCTCCACCCTCATTACTTAAACATTTTCCAAAGGCCCGACCTACTAACCTATCACATATAAATTCACATATAAGTTTCAACATATGAGTTCTGGTGGGAGGTGGACACAAACATTCAGACCGTAGAAGGACTTTCCTTGGCCACCTGTGCAAAGAACATTGAGAAATATACTCTCCTTGGGAATTGAGTAGCATTTTCATTCTGCTTCTCTGACAATATTTGGAATCCTGAAGGTTTTGTATCTCTTAATACATGCTGTTGGCTCTTTTAGTGGTACAACTCCGCAGTTCTATTTTTGTTTTATGTACCAATATGCATACCCACAATTTATTGGAAAAAAAATAACGTTTTCTCTAGACTGAATACAATAATAAAAATCTACCTCATCTTTCTTCAGTAGTTAAGGAGACCCAGCTCCTCTAGACACCATGCACAATCGGTAGGAAACTTATTCTCAACTATCACTGTGAATTTATTCTGCAGTTAGTGAAAGAAGAAGAATTCTCTGCTGGGGCTCTTTTCACTTCTTTCTCTGTAGATTTCCAGACAATGGAGGACAAGGCATTAATTCTTCCTTTACTTCCCTTACACTTAGTGCATTGATTTCCATGTGTAGAAGCCCCATCCTTCAAGTTTCACTTCGGCCACTATAAAGTTAGTCTTAGACCATGGTGGGTGGAAGGGGTTTATTTCCAAGGTGGTTATCACAGACACTTTTAGACACTAAAAAGGCATGGTTGATATGATTGATGGTGAGAGCCACATTAAATAAAACTAGCTAACTAACTAACTAACTAACTAACTAACTAACTAACTAACTAACTAACTAACCAACCAACTAAATAAAGCTCTCAGAAAGGAATAATGCAATAGCAAAATCAAGAAAAGTAGGAGACCAAATATTTCACTTAGGGTAAAGACATGCCTCTTTTGAGGTGAGAGAATGCAAGAGACTGGAATAATACATTGTGGTGGTTTGAATAAGAGTTTTGAAACTCACATAATCAGAAATACTATAAATGATTTTATAGTATTATAGTGAGAAAGGGGACATGATTTAGAGCTATGTCTTTAAGTATTTCTATTTACTTTTATTTAGAATATATTATATCTAAAAAACTGAATACAATAATAAAAACTTACCTCATCAAAGTGTTATTTCCTTCACATTTTCTCAAAAATCTTTGGTATGCATACCATCTGCAGCCTGTAAAAATGGGGATACAAAAAAATCACTTTATTAAATTTACATATAATTTCAGAGATAAACATTAAAATAAGATTAAATGTTATATGTCATGATAGAAAAATAAACTACTTAATTCATGCATGCCCTTTTCAATACAAATATCATTTACTAGAAAATATGGTCTCAATTTGAATTAAAATGGCATATAGAAACTTATTACTATGGTTTCTTTCTAAATAAAGCACTTGTGGTACCAAAATAAAAACCAGAGGAAACAGTGTGTGAATGACTGATTGAATTCTTAGAAAAATTGCATTTGCCATGAACTTGAACTTACTTTGGAGGCTGGTCTCTAATTGACTCAAACCTTAATTCACATAGCCAGCATTGTTGTAGAAATATATTGTCCATTATTTTTTCAGACCAATATAAAGGATTTTATAAAAAGTTATCACTAGATGAATAGATTCTCACTTTGAAACTTATAGGAATTATAATTTCTCCTGCACAACTCTGCGAACAAAAATAGTGATAAGATTAATAGTAAAATAAAATCTACTATCTCTTAATGAGAAAATCTTTATGCAATATGTGGTCCTTTTGTAGAAGGCATACAGAAGCTTTGGGAGTGAATGTTCTGAAATGAGCACTATAATTTGGAGATTTATATTCAATATTCCAATTGTACTGAGACAACTATTTTTTCATCCTTTCAAAAGGCATTGTGATGGAGATTGGGAATGCAGGCTAAAAACAACAATGTCCTTGACTGACCTTTTGAAAACTGAGGCACTGGCTTTATAGATAAAATCCTCAGGAGTTCTAACGCTCAATCATTATTTCTCATCAGCTTCAAGGCTGGAAAGGCTATCTGACATGGGAGAAAGGGTTTTTTATTAATTAAGTGCTCCTATTGTCTTCCTTGAGGTTAGGCAAAAATGCAGTACTTATTGAAATGCATTGAGAAAACTCATGTTATTAATTGTCTAATCCACTTTAAAGTCAATAGATTTGATATGACTATGTTTCAGACACACTTAATAATTTAAAATTTTAATTGAGAATCTGGATTTACAAATATGTATTTGGACTCTCTGGTGATTAATGAGTGTTTTTATGTTTCTACTTAATGTTGAACATATATGATTTTAAAATTATATTCTAAAAGAATATTATTATGTTTCTTTGAATCTAATGTGACATAAATAGCAAATACAGCTTTAATTTATATGCAATTATAAAAGCAAAACTGCAAATAATGACATATAGTCATGGGTTAAAAAAATCTTCATTTCAGATATCTTAAAATGGGAAAATTAATATTGAAATCAAGAAAATAGAATATATATATATGTATACACACACACACACACACACAGTTTTTTGTCCTTTTTTTAAATAATTGTATTCACATGCAATTGTCAGAAGTAATATAGACAGATACTATGTACAATTGATCTAGTTTCACAGAATGCCATCTCTCAAACTGCAGTACAGTATCCCATCCACAAAACTGACATTGCTACAATCCATTATCTTATTTAGATTTCCCCAGTTTTACATGTACTTAGCTGTGTGTGTACATGTATTTTGAGATACGAAAATTTGTACATGTGCTTATTAGTGAATATTACACCACATTCAAGATATAAAACAATTCCATTACAGCATTGATGCCTCATTTTTCCCTGTCCTACATTCCACCCACAAACTCCAACCCTAACCACTGACAACTATTAATCTGTTCTTCATTTATATATACTTTTTATTTCAAGAATGTTATATAAGTGATATCATTTATTATGTAATCTTTTGATATCAGCATTTTTCAGGCAGCATAATTCCCTAAAGATTCATTCAAGTCGTAACATGTACCAATATTTCCTTCCCTTTATTGCTAAGTCACATCCCATGGTATAATGTATCAGTTTATCCAAGCATTCATCCATTGAAAAACATTTGGGTTATTTCCGGTTTTTGGCTACAACAAAGAAAGCTGCTCTGAAGAGCCATATACAGAGGAACATAAGTTTTTTTTGTGTTGTTGTTTTTTTTAACATGTCTTTATTTCTCTGGAATAAATGTCCAAAAGTGCAATTGCTGCGTCTTACAGTAATTATATGTTTAGTTTGACAAAAAAACTTTCAAATTGTTGTTCAGAGTAGAAAAGTTACCCTTTTACAAAAACATTTACCACACAATCTCACCAACATTTTGTGCTGTCACTATCTCTTTATATTTTTGCCATTATGATAGGTATGTAGGCATATATTGTTGTTTTAATTTGTATTTCCCTGACGGCTAACAATGTGGCATATTTTTTAATTGCCTACTTGCTATCTGTGTGTCCTTTTCAGTGACATATCTATCTATGTATTTAGCCCATTTCCAGGTGAATTGTTTGCTTTTTTTTAATGTTGAGCTCTGAGAGTTCGTCATACAGGGTGTGAACACAAAATACACTAAATGCTCAAATTAAAAAAAAAAATTATTACAGTAAAAGACACATTATCATTAATCCCCCTCAACATACTCCCCCTTGTCTTGAACACACTCATCTCATCGTTGTTGCCACTTTCTGAAGCAGTTCTGGAAATCCTCTTTCATGAGTGTCTTTAGTTGCACTGTCGTGGCTGCCTCGATGTCCTAAATCGATTCAAAACATTCTCCTTTCATGGTCATTTTGACTTTGGGGGAGAGCCAGAAGTCGCATGGTGCCAGATCTAGTAAATAAGGTGTTTTTATAAATGAAGTTTTATTGAAATCTCACCATGCTAATTTGCTTATATATTGCCTATGACTACACAAAAACTTAGTCCACAAATCGTAAAATATTTATTAACTGAACATATGTAAAAATTTTGTCAATCTCATGCTTTATTGGAGGGGGCATACTTAGTCATTTAAACTACTCACTAAGTCTGATGGTAGACATCAGACTACACTCATCTAGAAAAGAAGGAGGCTGCTAAACATAAAAAGGATGTTGATTTAACTTGCACTTACATAGGGAATACTCAATTTTTAAAAAGGTGTGACCTAAATTTCATTTGTATTTCAAGAATATGTCCTCACAAGAATTTATTCACTAACTCATAAAATGACTTTCTCACCTATAGTATTTAGCAGTTTGAGTATTGTGGCCACTCTATGAACTAACTAACATTTAAAGCATTTGTTTGCCCACATTTGTCATGAACGCTTGTGGGTTCTGAAGTTCTTATATAAATTCTAAACAAGTCCTATTCCTAATAAGCTGGGAAATATTGTATGTCTACAAAACCATCAGATTCCATTTGGAGTGAGCCGTAAAAATATCTAGATTGTTTGAAAGGGTTGTATTTTACCCAGGACTCATAAATCACTTCTTCACAATATTTAGCAGAAAGGAGACTTTTGATGACCATGTTTTCTATGGTTATATGCTATGTATAATATTCCTGCCGAATAACAGCCTCAGAAACTTTCTTAACTTCTCAGATTTTCTTGAGTCAAGGTAAAATCTTCAAACCTAACTTTTAGTAATGCTGATAATAACAATGATAATATGTAACACTTATTATTTACTATGTGTTAAACATAGTTCTAAGTCTTTATATGTATTAACTCAATTAATACTTATAACTTCACCATGTGATAGAATTTTTACTCTTTTGTTTATAGACAGTCATATGGATGTTAAGTAATTTCTACCAGTTTGGGCAAGTGATAAATGATAGAGGTGAAAATAGGTCCCTATCAGGGATTAGGGAAGAACTGATTTCTCCTGGCCTCATGAACTTCCTTGGAAGATCTCTTTCTGTAAATGTATTCCCATTTGAAAAAAAAAGTAAATAAACATTGGGACTGATGCGTGGGATGATTCTGTTATCTCTTTGTATTCTGTGTCAATCTCAAGCAATTCTCTCTGCTCTGAAGTCTACTGTAACGTAAATGTCATTTCTGCACTTAAAAAAATAATGTTTGTTTGGCATATCTTTTTAATCACATTATCAGTCATACTTCTGATGCTATGTTTAAAGTAAGTGTTTTTTAGATAGCATGTTGTTGGCTAATGCCTTTTATTCACTCTATCAAAAATCTAACTTGTGTATATATATCATTTTAATTTAAGGTAATTATTGATGTGTTATGGCTTAAAATCTACCATTTTATTATTTGATCTCTGTTTCGCACTCCAGTTTCTCTTATTTTACCAGTTATTTGAATATTCCTTATAATTTCATCTCGATTTATTTATAGTGTGTTTGAGTATATCACTTTGTATCATTTTCTTAGTGTTTGCTCTAGTGGTTTATATATAACTTCACAGTTTACTGATAAATGACATTTTATATGGCCTTGAAGTGAGACATAGAAAACGCGTTTCCATTTAAGTCCCTGTACCTATGCCACATTTTCTATATAAATGTCTTAAGTAGTTCTTCTCATACCTTGACTACTACATAAAATAATGTTATAACTTTGCTTCAACCCTGAAATATGGTTTAAGAGACTCATGAGTAGATATCAATATTTTCCTTACTTTTTAACAATTTCAATATTTTTCTTTCATTTTTGAAGTTGCAAGTCTTCCTCTGCTATGGTTTCTTTTCTAGTTTGAGGACTCTTTTAGCCATATTTTAAGGGTATGTTTGCTAAGCAACAAATTTTCTATTTTTTTTCATTTGAGAACGTCTTTATTCCCCCTTCTATGACACTCATGAAGTTACTTTTGCCAATGTGAATATTTCCCAGTAAATAATCCTATGATTCTCTTCTATCCTCAGATAATAATATGTACCGTTCATCTCACCTCAACCCTAGATATGCATATATGTTCTATTAATTTAAAAAATGTGTGATTACTTATTAAATATGGAGGAAACAGCATAAGAGTTTAAGTCAGAAGATTTGGAGGACTTAGCCGAGTTTTGTGACTTAGGTATAAACCTTAACTTCTCTTGGCCTCAGTCTTCTCATTTCTATTAACAAAAGAGGAGGAACTGTATGAGCTCCTTCCAAATTTGTGATCCTTGTCCTATTTCCAATACAGTATTATGATGCCATGATCTTATTGCTTAATAATTTAACTTTTTATGTCAAATATATTTAATATTTTGAGAAGAAATATCTGTGTTTTTGTTAACTTTTTTATTCATTTGAATAAAATTTTCTTATATTTTTCCCTGGTGGGTCAAAAAAAAAATAGAATATGATATTCAGATTGAAAATCCTAGTATACATTCCTAAAATATACTCAACCAGAATTACCTCTATAATTGTTGAAATTTAGACTAAATCAAATTATTTCCTCAAATATTCATTATAACTTACAAAGCTAAGTTTGGATCACAACATATTTGACTCATTGTTTTGCTCCTATGTAAGCACATAAATACTAGTAATTCGTTTTCTTCCTTCCTTCCTTTCTTTCTTTTTTTTAAACTCTTGCTGATTGACCATAGGAATTTATATTTGAGTAAACTATACATTAGTTACATTGGTAACTAATGGTGTATCTTAGTTAAAGCAATTTTAAGAATTTTGTCGATCATGATTATTTTCAAATCATCACACTATTTTTATTTTATTGTATTGATATTGATAATATCTAACAATCAAATACTTTAAAATACTTTAAAAACTGAACACCAATATTAATGTAGTTATAAAATAAATGAACATAATTATCTGAGAAAGAATATGTGTTTAAATATAAAGGAAAACATAAAAATGAGACAAAGTAGGAAGTGTAAAAGAAAAATGATTGTAAAGGAATGAGAAAAATGTTACCTTGCTCAAAAAGACCTATTTTCAAGCCAAATATTGAAAATATATTCAGTCAAGTGTGTATTCTCTCATGCCTTTAAAATTGCAATTCCCTTCCCAAAGCATTGAATGAAAAACAAAGGTTGCAAATAACCATTCTTCAGTTAAGGGAAAGCTGAAGCCATGGTTGAATTTGTTGAATCCCTCAATCATTCCAAAAAAGACCTACAAGGATTGCCATGGGTGATGGTAATGAATGAAATTGATCTAATCTTGCAATATGAAAATAATTTCTTGGAGTGGAACACTTGTTTCACAGAGAAATCTTAAGGGAAATAACTGGCTAAAGCATCCTTTTTCATGGAAGGAAACTTAATAAAATGACATATGAGAAAGCATGGACATTTTAAATCCTAAAGCAAGCTTGTCTATTAAAGTCTCACAATAATACTGGCTTCAACGAGGTTTGTAAGCATCCTGAGAAATGAAAATGCCACAGTTCTCGGCTCAGTTAAATACACGTATGCACATTTTTGGCCAGGTCCTTTTAATTCTTCACATGAGTAATGCAAATTTTAATTTACTTTATGATCTGTCAGGTACAAGCTTCAAAACTTCTGAGGCTACTAGGCATCTTTGATCTACTGCAAAGACGGGCACCCATAAATGACACTGTGACTTTCACTCATAAAGCAAAGCTACTACATGGGACCTTACAATACCGCACCCAGTGATGAAGTATACCTCAATGGTACTTTACAGCTTTCCCAGTCATTTCATGTATATTTGGTTACTGGAATACTGTAGCAATCTCAGCAACTGTTATAACAACTGTGATACTTCTTTAAATCATTTTGTCACCTACTCCATTCCATGACAGCAGCTGACTATAGCTACAGGAAAATAGAAAACCATGCTGGCTGATTTCATTTTAAATTCATGACCAGGAATCTCAACTGGTCCCTTAGCACCGCCAGGGATTTTTACTGTATTTCCCTAGTTAATTTATTATCTTACTTCTCACATAACTATTTCATAACATTTCCGTCCCTTCCCTCTCAGCTAAAAACTTCGCTTCTCAATAACTGAGATAATAGATGTAATTAGAAGAGAATTTCTAAAAAATTTATCATCAAATCCATCATTCTATCTGAGTCTGTACCTACATATTTTACCTTCCCTTCATATATACTGGTTGAGCTATCCTTGCTTTTAGGCCAACTCCTCTACTTATCCATCCTATGCCCTCTCAACTCCTCAAGGATATCACTTCTGATTTTCTTCACTTTCTCTTCTGTGTCATCAGTTTTCCCTCTCAGAATACAAATATCTTATGTTCACTCTCTTCTTAAAATACTTCTCCCTTAACCCCACAGCTTCTCCATCTAACACCCCAATTCTCTAAATATCTCTAGAACGTTTCAATAGGCCCATTTCCCCTCCTCCTGCTCTCATATTACCTCTTCCCAAATATGTGTGTATGTATATATATATATGATGACATATATATTTGTCATCATTCCACTGAAACCACTCTGATCTAGGTGACCAGTGATCTCTACATTGTGAAATTCAAGGGTCAGCTCTCATTTCACATCTTATTTGACCACTCAGTGATCCTTAACACTCCTAACTATACCTCTATTGAGAATGGTGTTATCATTTGAATGTAGGCTATCAATCTCACTTGATTCTCCTACTTCACTAGTTATTTCTTCTTTGCAATTTTCTCCTTCTTTTCCTGACTTTTAAGTACCGCAATTTCACAAGGCTCAGCCCTTGTACTTTCTTCTTTACCTACAATGAATGTATTTTGACCTTATCCACAGTATATATTTAAATGCCATCTAAATGCTCATTACGTCAAATTTACATCTTCAGCTGAGCCCACTCTCTTAAACTCTATATTTAAATATTTCTATTTAACATTTGGCACCCCCAGTGTTAATGTACACAAAACTGAACTTGTACCCTTCCCCTCACAAAAAATGCTCATTCCTGGGAGTATGGCAACCCCGTCTTCCATTTGCTTAGATCTTACTTGATTCATCCCTTAATGTTCCTTTTTTCTCATTCTTCATATTCAATTTATCAACAAAATCTGCTGACTCTACCTCTAAATTTTTTTCAGAAGGTGACCAAGCCACTATCATCTCCTATTAGAGTTCCTTCAATCCTACCTAACTCCTTTCTCTGTTTCTACATGTTTCTCTCTTTAAAAAAAAATAAAATAAAAATAAATCTATTTTCAATGCAGCGATAGGGTTATGCAAAATAATAGATCAGATCCAGTCACATCTGTCCTCAGAACCCTCCACTATGTCCCTATTTTATTCCATTCGCTAATGAAGAACTTATAATCATAGCTCCAGATAATTCTCTGTCCTTAGGTCTTCTGATGCCACCACCACCATTTAATAGACTTCAGCCACGATAGCCATGGACTTTTCTGGACCACAACAAAAAAACTCCAACTCTCGGTTTCTTCCACCACGTTATTTTGACACTTCTTCCTCACTTTTTTAAGGGCCCCACTCAAGTGTCCTCTTTTCTTCAGGTCTTTCCTGATGATTCTTTTCAACATAGCTCATTCTCCAAAACCAGTGTTAGTAAGCCTCCTGTCCAACATAAATCTACAGTGCAAGGATTTTTGTGTGTTTTAAATGGTGATTAGCACACAGAGGTGCTCAATATTTGTTACCTAACTAAATATTATAGGTTTTTGGTAAATTTGCTTGTTTATGTCTCTAACCCAATCTATCACTCTCACTAGGCTACATTCTCCATGTAAAAATGGACTTTTGTCTTTTGTTTGAAGCTGTGCCTCATTGATTAGACCAGTACCTACCTCATGGCAAGACTTGATAAATATATATTAAATGGATGAACACATTAAAAAAAAAAATCAGTCATTTAAGCACCAAAAAAGTTAAAATAATTTGCATGAACTTACATTGTTATATAAATGAAACCGGACATATTCACATTATTAGTTATAATTTGGCTTTAATTTACATTTTTACATCATTTTCTAAAACAGACAGACCTCTCAACTTCTATATACAACTCAACAAAACCAGATCAAATTCTATTCCTGAGGATAATAGGAAACTAACTGCTTCTATTTTGCTTGTTGTCACTGTTGGTTTGGATGCTCTGCTATTTCTGACTACTTGTTAAGACCACTTATCTTTCAAAACCCAATTAAATGGCAGCTTCTTTGTGAAATCTTTCCAGACTTCCCCGGGAAGAATTAATTTCTCTCTGTCATGCGGGGCAGCCTGCGGGGTCTCAGCTCCTGCTCCCCACACAAGAACACAGGATATGTTGAGGCCAAAAAGGAACACCTACGGAGCCATAGGTAGGGGAGTCATACCACTATGGTCTCAATGGAGGCTGGGTTCACACGACGTATGACCTGCTGTCTGCTTTGCTGCCAACCGACCAACTCTCCTCGTTAGCTGCAATCCGCTGTACCAACTGCAATCCTCTCTTGCTAGCTCAGCCACCATCTTCTTGCTAGCCCCCATTTGCTGCTAGCGTAGCCACAGAAGTTATATTAGTGGCCAATGGCTCACTGATTACAGCTGATGGCCAACTAGCCACAGCTGATGGCCATCCAATCACAGTTGATGGCCATTTACTACCTGAGTGAGCACCTTCCCACGTGAGGTCGAGAGCCTGGAAACTGCACTCCTGGCTCTGTCCCCACACTCTCTATTCTGGTATTTCACAACTAATTTATGCATTTATTAAATGATGATGTATTGAATTTTCTAGGGAGCATACTAGGCACTGTGGAAAAAGAAATGGTTATCTAGGTGAATATTTTACTGTGAATACCATAGAGTATGTTTCTTAGAGCAATTAGAGAAGTTGTATATGATTACCAATTAATGTTCTATATATGTACTACCATAATGTTTCTATGAACAAGTTTAATGAATTATCCTACTTGTGGTTGTTGTGGTTCTGAATACTGTATTTGGTATAAAACCAGTTTCAGAAAATGTTTGTTGAAATGAAATTAAAATATTCATTAATTTCAGGGCTATTTCTATATATTTCTTTTCTCTGTATTTCATACAGCTATATGCTAAAACTTCCAGAGTTTTTCTGTTATGCACACTATTCTTTTTAGAAACAATACCTGATCTCTCTACACTAAAATGAAATGCAGCACAATTTCAGCAAATTATTCCTCAAATTTCATTTCTGCCTCCTCTCTGTCCATTGGCTGTTCCTTCAGTTGAATACTTCCACTATGATTATTTTTTTTATAAATTATGTTTATAAATTTAATGAAATTCAACATAAAATTATTGCTATAGAAAGGAGAAGATATGATTTTCCTAAATGTTGTTAAATATTTTTAATTTTATGAGAAATCCAATTAATTTGTCAGTTAATTTCATATGATACGTAAGCCAAAAAGGTATTGTTTTTAACTTTTGATTTTTAATCTTTTTTAGTTAGAAAAGTAATAACTGCAGATTTAAAAATGTCCTTTTGAAATTGCTAAAACAAAGGTTACTTTTTATTAGTATATCTTGTGATTTTATGCATTAAACTTTAATATAGTAATAATCAACAGTTGAAGATTTAAAATGTAAAGGTCTAACGCTGAGTTCCTAAAACTTTTTTTAAAATATGGGAATCACTTTTATCACAATAATCTTACAAATGCATATAACCTGATAAATGCAGTATCCTTGCTTTTAGATATAATATTACACAAATTTACTCAATTTTTCTAATCTCCTCAATTTACTTTACAAAATTATGTCTCATCATGTATTAGTTAAGATACTAGGGAGACAGAGAAATCTGAATAAACACATTCCTTTTAATGACATTCTGGTATAATCTTTCTGATGTGAATCTTTTTTCTTTAGATTCTTTGTGTAGTTGCAAGAGATAGGCCATCTGATTTTCCCAAAGCATATCTAGCATAGCGAATTTGAAATTAAATTAAATAACATATTAACTGGGATTATGTGAATAGAAAAGTTATTTAATGAATTCTTTTGGCTCAATTATACAGATCTCTGTAAGGCAAATAATGATGCTTAATTTACTTCAGTGACTCTCCCATCACAACAACTTTGTACCTTTCTACATCATAATCATAGTGTGCTCAATAATAAATGACAATTATTAAAGATTTTAATATATAAGGTGCCCTTCAAACAGCTTTTCAGATGACATCTCATTTGATCCTCCCAAAGAGGTAGAAAGAGTTATTATAATTGTGCTATAACTGGAATATGAAACACAGGGAAGCTTACACAGCATGTACGTAGTAGAGCTAAAATTCAATACCAGTCAATAATGGGCAAAGACATATTTCTCTCCACAATTAAGACTTCAATTAAGCTATTATTTTAGGACGCACACATCACAGCTTCAGATTGCCTCAAGACCCAACTGGTTGTCAATAGCTTTCTGGTGAATTACCTAGGCCAGAATCGATCATTCATAGTTTGGTCATTTCATAAATATTTATTTAGCAGCTACTATTTTGCCAGGTACTATTCTATGTTCACAAGGCAAATAAGACTTTTGGCCTCATGAAACTTATATTTAGGAAGAGTAGAGACTGAAAAATAAATGCACTAGGTCATTTCAGAGAAAATGTTACATAATAAAGAATTTGGCTAGCCTTTGACTCAGTTCCTGGGAGGTAGTCTCTAAATTCTTGGACTATCATGAGTGATTGGAGTATCTCATTTATTAATGGCGGATCATGGTAGTTGGTGCTAAGGGGTGATTTATGATGGGTTCCTAGAGTGTTTGTACTAAAGAGAAGACTCAGAATGAGGGCTGGCCATGGCAGAAAAACTAACCATGTGATTAGAATGTTAAGGTTTGAATCAAGTTATAGCAGCTGACCTCTGGGACACTGAAGGGTGCTTAAAGATTTGAGTTCAATCACATGACTAATGACTCAATCAATGACTCTCCAATAAAAGCAATAAAACCTCAATAAAAATTGGATACTACAGCTTGGGTGTACTTTTCCTTGTTGGTAACACCTAGTTATGTGCGAGGATGGTGACTTGTTTTAATTCAGTAGGGGGAGGGAACCAGTAGCTTTGCATCTGGGACCCTCTCAGATCTTATCTTATGTGTCTCTTCTTTTGGCTGTTTTTCTTTTGTGTGTGTGTGTGTGTGTGTGTGTGTGTGTGTGTGTGTTTGTGTTTGTTTGACTGTTTTTGTTTTTGTTTGCATCATTTCTACCTGTAATAAAACTATAATTGTAAGTGTAGCATTTTTCTGAGTTCTATGATTTGTCCTAGGGAATTATCAAGCCTTAGGAGGTAGTGGGAACTCCAGATTAGTAGATAGTTTGACAGAAATTACAGGTGGACTAGGAACCCCCAAACTTGAGGCTGGTGTCTGAAGTGATAGTAGTTTTGAGAAGGACTGTACCTTTAACCTATGTAGTTTGGCATAACTCTAGGTAGCTAGCTTCAGAAGTCATTGCAAAAAAGTAAGTGTTTTCAGGGAAGTTACAAAAGATAATATAAAAGTAAATGTCTGTTACTTGGCATTTAGAATGGGAAATCAAAGAAGATGGCTCCATGGAGTGTCACTGGAGCTAAACTCTGAAGGATCAGAAAAATCTGGAATGAGTAATGTAGAGGTAGAATTCAGGCAAGAAGAAGTAGTAAGTTCAATATCATAAACGTTTCGTGTAAATAAAGCAGCTTAGTAGGTCTAGAGTAGAAGGAAACTGAAAGATAACAAAAACAGACTGATGATAGAACATTAAAACCTAAGTTTATCTATTGTGGTAAAGATTATTTCGATTCACCAAAACCCACGTTCTCCTTTTCTCTATGGACTCACAGCTACATTATGTTTCCCGGCATCACTTGCAGTAAGGAGAGGTCATGTGATTGAATTTTAACCAAGGTGAAGAAAGTAGAAATGATGTGTGTTCTTTCTAGTCTACAATTCCCTTTCCTTTTTAAGGGCTTGATGCAAATGACAATAAAAATGTAGGGGAAGTCAGAGCCACAAGATGGAAAGAAGCAGTATCCCTAAATTACTACATAGAGGGGAACTGTTTTCTGATTAGGAAAAGTTATAATGAACAAAAAATAAATTTATATTGTTTATAGCCATTGCACATTTGGAAGTCTACTCTAATACAGAATCAAATTTCTTGCCCAATGTAAATAAGTGTGATGGCTTTTGCAAACCTTTGTGACACTGGAGAGCTTTTAGGTAAGCATAGATTTGATACTGAGAGCTGAGAATAGACTATTCTGAATGAGAATTTTACAAAGAAATTTCTAAGCCATAAATTTTAGTGAGTGCTAGAAACCAAGCCATTAAAATAAGTAAGTGCAATGAACAATATGGCAGCAAAAAATCAAATATAACCTGAGGGCCAGGAGTTTGATAAAAGAATAAACTAAGACGGAGCGGAGCACAGGCGCAGAATGAGTCATTTGCAATTGCCACCAGGATGCTAACAAGTCCTTAGCTTGTTATTCTTTGCTTCAGCTGTACAGTTCTATTATATGCTAGATGTGAGAGCATGGGTTTGAGGTAAACAACAATAACTATAACATTAAATATCAAATATGATTTGGACACTGGTTCTTTATATATAGTATCTCAAAACATAGAAATCATCCAAAACATACTATGCTGAAGGGACCATGGAGACTTAAGATAATGAGATTTGGGAAGGTTGAAGTAAATAATCTGCTTGTTGTCTACCTATTATGTAGTAAATCCTAGATTAGAACTCACTTGACTACCAATTTCACTCTTACAAAGCAACTGCTTCTGAAAACTGAATTTAATAAAATATAATCACTTGTGTGTGATTAGGAAAATTCATCTAATCTGGATGACTGACTGATCTTGTCACTTTTAGCATGGCTATCTTGTTATCAGAGAAATATAACCATAGTTGTATTTCTCTTTCTGCATTTCTTCTCTACCCACATGTCTCAAATGTAATTAAGAACTTCACTAATGGAAAAGAGAACATAGAGACAGTATCATATGATTCTAGATCTTTATTTTACATCACCTTAAGAAAAGCTGTCCAAAATCTATCTCCTAACTTTGATATAAGAATGGATTAATATAGTCTGACTATAGACATATACGAGCTGACAATTAAGTTTGCGAACTCATCCTAGAAAAAGTGCTACATACCTCATTGCTGAATATCACTATGGTCACCTTTGAAGTACTCCCCTTGGGAGGCTATGCACTGATGCCAGCAGCTAGTCCACACTTCAAAGCAATTTTGGAACTCTTTTTCTGGAATGGCCATCAAAGCTGTCATTGTATTACCCTTGATGTCCTGAATGTCATCCAAATGTCTTCCTTTCAATATTTCCTTTATCTTTGGGTAAAGAAAGAAGTCACTGGGGGCCAGATCAAGTGAGCAGAGAGGGAGTTCCAACACAGTTATTTGTTTGCTGGCTAAAAACTCCCTCACAGAGTGCCCTGTGAGCTGGTGCATTGTCGTGATATAAGAGCCATGAAATGTTGGGCAAAAAGTTCAGGTCGTTTAACTTTTTCACGCAACCTTTTCAGCACTTCCAAATAGTAAACTTGTTTGTCCAGTTGGTACAAATTCATAATGAATAATCCCTCTGATATGAAAAAAAAGGTTAGCAACATTGTGCAATTGTCAGACCTTGTAATACTCCTATTGCTATAATTATGCAAGGCACAAAGTCCAGAGCAAACTTACATCAATTATGCAGCTATTTTCAAGAGCACACATGGAATAAGTTGATTTAAGAGGGTGATAGTTTTAAAGATGTAAAAAAAAAGAGGATGATTATTTTGCTCGGGTGTGCAAATACATAACTTCTCAGCTACTTCAGTGATGCAAGTTTTAAAAGAACACAATATAAAGTAATGATGTGTTTCTATTTGGCATTCACTAGCAGTTGTGTTGCCTTTCAGTGATCTCCCAACATTATTGAAAATGAAAATAACTTTTATTTGAGCATCTACTTTTTGTCAGGTATTTTTGTAGATGCCATATTTTACAGGCAAGGAAATAAAAACTAAGAGAGCGTAAGTTACTTGAAGTTACAGAAAGTCTGTGGCAACATTCAAGATCTATGCTCTGATCAATCTCAGTATAAAAATGATTATCAAAAGCTTGAATTTATAAGCAAAATTGTTGTCAGGTTAGGCTACCTTGGCATAAACTGTGTAAAAAATGAGGGCAAACTCTTCTATACTTTTCTGGAATTATATTTGAGTAGACTTTATTCACTCACTCACCCACTCACTCAGTCACTCAGCAAATACTTATTGTGGGCCAAATACATATCAGGCATTTTGCTACCTGTGAGGCCAAAAGCAGTGAACATAGACAACACTCTGGGACCTCATGGAATTTACAGGTTAGGTAGGGGAGACAGATGATAAAATAATTTAATAAAAAGTATGTTACATGGGGAGATAGTTAATAGTCCTAAATACACAATAACACGAGTTTTTTAAAGTTCTGTTAAAATTGACTTTTTATCTTTATCTTCAACTGAATATGAAATTACATGACTATTAATGCAGAATGATGAAACCATTTGTTATATATTTATACACTTGTTTTAGCTTACAGTGACTTACTGTAGTTCTCAGGACATACACAGTAGTTGTTAAATGACAAAGAAATGAATAAATTTTGTATAATGTTCTTCTAAAAAAAAAATGTCTTAAAGAGTCCAGCAAAGTTGTTTTGAATACTAATAGAATTCTTTAGAAATGTATAGAATCACAAATAGTGACAACTATTGTTTTATCTATATTTTAGATACTATTCTATATGCAACAGCCCTGCTGATTAGTCAAAATTAAATATTTTTTAAAAATTATAATAACAGCACATGGAAACTAGGGTAATGTTTAATAAGAAGAAAATGATGTTTCATCAAAAATTTAAATTGATTCACTGGGAGGTGATCTAAAGCTGTTTGAACATCCGTTTAAAATGGCCCTCAAGAACATGGTTCCTGTTAGATAAATGAAGATCCTTCAGTTTGGAAAATTATAGCTTCTAAAGGACAGTGCATACCAGCATCTCCATTTTCACCTGTGCTTGTCTTAAGGAGCAGATGCAAACAATTTAATGGCATTAAATGAAATCTTTGGAGACTCACAGTGGAATAGTGTCCACTGGTCATTACTCAGGCTTCCTTGGAATTCCATTTATTGTACATTCGCCCCTAAATATAGAAAACGTAACAATCAATATGTCATAACTGCAATTTCTCAACTCATTGTACTTTTTTTCTGCCTCACAGACTAGGTTTCTTTTCCTTATTTCTTTTTACTTAGGTGAAAGAATATGGTTTTACATGTAGGATCATCCTTTATCTGTTCTCTCCATTACTAGAGACTTAACTGCTCATGCAAAATTACTCTGCCCAGGGAATTGTTATTTGAAAGCTCTTTAAACACGCTGTGAGAAAACAATCAAGTGGACATACAAATGTGATTGGAAAAATTCCAAATTGTTACCATTCAAGCTACATTTGCAAGATAAATATAAATCACTACATTTCCATTTATTCCATTTTTCTTTTTCTTTTTCAAGATAGTACTAATTAAAATGAAATATTTGTGTTCCTTCATTTAAATGAAAGCTCAAAATTTCCTGGATTACATTTTATATTTTTATATCACATTATGCTCATTTCAATTTAAATTTCTAAGAAATCCTTTTATCAATTAATAGTTTTCATCTCAGAGAAAGACAAAACAATGTTAGTGTAATGTACTTGGTAATAATTACATAATAATAGTTACAAAATTCTTTGATTGTGTGGACTTTATTAGGACTTGAAAAAAATTAAAATAGATTGTTTTTCCTAATATACTTTTATTTTTCACATTACATATGATGATTTTATTTTTCATGAGGTAGGGCTCATCAGACAGTTTCAATCAAAAATATGAAATCCCATTCAGTTCTCCCTGAAGTGAGCCAGGAACTGGCTGTCTTCATCCTACAACCAGAGATAGAGAGCAAGGAATAATTTATCCTCCCTGCGAATGAAGGGGGAAGATTGTAAATATTTTATTGTATAATAATTGCCCAAGTCAGATTTAAAATATAGTTAATTTGAAACACATTTTTAGTTTCTTGGGAAAATGTTTAACTATGACTCTTTTTTCAGTATATTTGGTATAACTTAATATCACTAATGTCAGGGGTTCCCAAGGAAGATGGCTTCTGCACACTTCACCTCTCCATTCCAGGGACATTTAGTAATGTCTGGAGACTTTTTTGATTGTCACATCTGGGATGTTACTGGCATCTAGTGGGCAGATGACATATGTGTTACGTATATAATGCACAAGACAGCCCCACAACAAAAAATTATCTTCCATAAAATGTCAGTAGTATCAAGGTTGAGAAACTCTAAGTGAGGCAAAGTCGATCTTACTTACTATTGCCTGTCACTAATGCTAATTGAAAAGAATCTAAGGGGGGTGGGGGGGAGGTGAGGGTAAGGGGGATCGAATATATGGTGATGGAAGAACTGACTCTGGGTGATGAACATACAATGGGATTTATAGATGATGTAATACAGAATTGTACACCTGAAATCTATGTAATTTTACTAACAATTGTCACCCCAATAAATTTAATTTAAAAAAAAAAAAAAAAAGAAAAGAATCTGTCCTTCTGCATGAAAGAAAGCAGTAATAAAATAATAATTTGTTACTTGTGTTTATATACACACATCTAACAACAGCAATTTGCCATATGTTTAACATTTTACATCAACTACTTCAGAAAAAATAAGTATGCAGAAAATATAAAAGCTATGTGATTAAGCACAGTTCTTTGAAAGTTAAAAAAAAAAAGGCTTTTTCATGATTCTCTTATCCCAAAACATTTCCCTGCATAAATTAACTATGCAAATTTGTAGTCTAACAATTTTTATTGGGCTAAATTATCACAGAACCCTAATACATGAAAATAGGTTTTGATATTTTTGATTAGAAAATAAAGGTAATCCCATGGCATTTACTTATGCATATTTGACCATGAATCTTTTTCATGTTTCTAAAATGATTGAAAGAACCATGCAATTATTAGAGGAGAAATTCATCTAAAGTTTTTCACAGAAAGAGTTTATTTTCTGAGAAACTATAATTTATCCTTTAGAAATGTGTGAACAAATGAATTACCTTATATTTGCTAATTGTTTTTTTGTTACATATACATTGTTAATCTGACACTGTTAGAATATTTCAAATGATCAACAAATGTTACAAGAACATAAGGGAAAAACATAAAATATGGTGAGTTGGGTATTGTTGGTTATATATAAAAGTAAAATACATAATCCTGTCTCCAGAATCTTTACACATCAAACCCTAAAATATTTCAATATTAAAAGGGTAAAGTATTAATGACTCACTCATTAACTAATTCATCCAACAAATGTTTATTACAAAATCTCTATATGACAATTCCTGTGCTGTGTATAGACGCATGGTCTACACATAAGGACATAAATATTCCATGAAAGCAAGAGATTGTATTTGGTGGTTTGTACAATGTTGTGTTTTTCAATTACTTGCATAGAGTCGGAACACATAAGGCTGAATAAATATTTGTTGCATTAACAAAAAATTAATAAATGTATTAATGTGTATGACATGACAAGCTGACACCAGGTACAATGGCAATATAGAGAAGAAAATAACACACATAGCCAGACATGTCATAAAGTTCACGGATGAGGCGGCCTTTGCCCTAGATTTTTGGGATGATAAAAATTATTGAAAAATAATAGGGAATTGGGGGAAGGGTGAATGATCCTATATAAAATAATAGAATTGTCTTTTGTACAAGTTAGTCTTTATAAGATAAAGCATTCTTTTTGAAATATCCCAATGATTATTACAAGCATGAGTCTGCAGTTCAAGAGAAAGGGGATGACTAGTGATATCAACTGAAGAGGGAGCTTGATCGTTGAAGAACATCCGAGTGAGAAAATAGAGAGAGGGATATAGAGAGAAGGGAGAAGGCAGAGAGAGAGGGAGGGAGGAAGAGAGAGAGAGAGAGAAGAAAGAGAGAGAGAATGAGACAGAGAGAGAAGGAGAGAGAGAGAGAAGGAGAGAGAGAATGAGAGGAAGAGATTCAAAGACTGGTTGTGGAAGTGAAGGAAACAGGTAAGAATCTTTTCATTGCAGTGTAGTACCATGAGAGCCAAGGAAAAATGTTTTTTTGTTTGTTTGTTTGTTTATTTTTAAGAAATTACTGGTTCACTATAGCAAATAATGAATAGAAGTCAAGGAAGATGAGGCTTCAGAAAGGTCATTGAGTTTTTTCATTAGGAGATCCAATATTTCAATAACATATGCCAGGTAGTAGAAAGGAGGAGAGACAGAGGTCAAGGAAAAGTTACATAAAAGAGATGTGTAAATTTCACTCCTCTTTCCAGCACCACTTTCCTGGTTCATGGCCTCATTATATTTTACTTGGACTACAGCCATAGCCTCCTAAATAGCCCTTCACTGGCTCAATGCCTTTTATGCACAGCTGCAATATGAATCTTTTTAAATCTCAAATTTGAACATACAACTCTCTTGCTCCGAAGCCATCACTGACTAGTCATTATTTATAGTCCCAAATTTTTATCCTGACATTCAAAGCCCTTTGTTTTTTCTTTCAATCAATGTTTCTTATATTCTTTTTATGTTTCATCATGTGTGTTATAGCTGATGTTTGATACTTATATAAGAAGCAGTATTCTGGGGCAGCTGGGTGGCTCAGTGGGTTAGAGTGCGAGCTCTGAACAACAGGGTTGCTGTTTCGATTACCACATGAGCTAGTGTGCTGCATCTGCCACAACTAGATTGAAGGACAATGACTTGGAGCTGATGGGCTCTGGAGAAACACACTGTTCCTCAATAATCTAAAATAAAAATTTAAAAAAAGAAAAGAGGCAGTTTTCTGTTTTTATTCTGTCAACATCTTTTCTCATTTTTACCCATCTGGAAATATAATTTTTAAAATTTTCTCCATGTCAATATCCTAGGCATCTTTCATGCCACAGATTGAATGCGTTCTATTCATTGAGACTCGCCCTGATTTTCCCCACCTATAGATTATTTCTGTTTTCCATTCTTCAGAAGCACCTTCAGACCTTTCTCATGGCACTTACACACTTCTTTCTTTATTATTTTATTTACTTTAGTTGATATGTATTGTTTGCTTGTTCAGCATCCCAGTGATACACTTTTTGTTAATGGTAGCCTAGTCTAAATTGGGGAAATGCCCAGGCCATGTATTTGACATAGGATTAACCCTATTCCCATGGCCATAGTGAATTGGCTTGTGATCCAAGGGACCAGGGCAGAGCAATAAAAAATCAATATCTGGACTTTCTTGACACTATAAAGCATAATGTGGTTGAATTCTACTGGAGCCACTTAAGTGATACAATTAACGTCACGAAGAGTACCTGCTTGATAACTAAATCAATACAGATTAAAATGGAACTGAGAAGAAATGAGAGATGAAGAGAGAAAAGCATAATTCTAATTCATTTTTTTGAGACTCTGGATTTAAGAATTTTGTATTTTGTAACTCCAGGGGGCATCACTCATTTGTGTTCTGTATGAATAATGCCTCTCGAATTGTGTGATGCGGCAGCCCGAAATGGTAGTTATTTGAGCCAATAAATTCCCATTCTCGAATTAATTCAATTACATTTTGTTCCTGCCACTGCCATTTGAAAACGAAACAAGTAACACATTTATATGTAGCTTTCAAAGACATTTATTCTACCAGAGAAAACATTCTTAAATACTGTATTTGGTTATTCATTTTGAATTAAAATGGTTCCTAACAGTGCTTTCTCCATAGTAAAATATTTGTGATTTAGTATATTCTATTAAAGTGACCTATTGTAAATTTGATAAGTGAATGTCAATAGAGAGAAAACTGAAGAATGTAAACCATAGAGGTAAGATTTATCTGGTATGTACAAGATTAGCAGTTAATACCAGACAAAGTTTTCTTCGAGGGAAAGTCGTTTGTTTTTTGCAAAATTAAATTAAAAAACTCAAAACAATAATAACTTACACTGGCTATTTTAACTTATTAATCAGTATTATAGTTTATTACTTATGCTGTTATTTTTATTACAGAATTTTTATTTATATAACTGATGAACTGGGCAATATGGAGGATTATGATAAATTTAGATCAACAGCTGTATCTATCTATGTATCTATCTCAGTAACTATGTCTTAGAATAAATGTGGGTTCATTCTCAGTGCTTAAACCAATATTTTAGCAATGCTTTTGGTTAGGTAATTTACTTTTCTCTTGTACTTAAATAGTATATATTCTTTATTAACTTTAATTGCAATGCAATCCAAAGCTTTTCAGTAAAATCTTTCCTTTCCCCACTCTCAAACACACTCTCATTTTATGCCTGTTCTGTCACACGCTCTAAAAGTCTGAGACTCATGACTCAAGTCCAAGCTATGTCCCAAGACAACTTCAATTCCTAACACTTTGCAGACTAAGAACCTGAAGGAATGCCTGCTGTTCCTGAGAACTAAACCAGGAAGCTATCCATCCTCAAGGAAACTTTGAAACCTCTAAGTGTACACAAAACTGGTGGAGCTCTCTGGGCTGAATTCAGCTATTCGAATTCTAGTTTTCCTTTAGTGATTGATTGCCAAATTCCTTGCCTTGTATTTAAATAATGCGCAACTCTGTTGTTTCTCTAGTAATTCTTGCTGCCTTTCGGTTTGATATTGTTCTAACTACTCTTTGATTTGCATGTATCTGCATATTTTTTCAAGATTATTTTACTTTCAAAATCTGTCCTTATGTTTGATATGTCTTTGTAAATATCACATAGCTGGGATACTTCCTTTTGTTGTGATTTTTTTTTTTTTTTTTTTTTTTATGTGTTTACTAATAAAATTTGGATTGACTTCCATGATTTTATGTTGGGTTTTGGCTCTGTCCTGCTTTTTACATTCCCCACTCCTCCACCCACTCCATTTTGACTGGGAGATATATTTACATCTTTCACATAAACAATGCATGGATCTTTGAAGCTATTAATTCCAGCAAGAAACCTCATGACTCATAAAGTTTTACAGTATTGTAATTGTATCTTGTTTTATAATCTCACAAAATGAATATTATTCTTTTGAATAGTTAATGTTTGTTCAGATTTATCTTTTTTGACTTTCTTTACACACCATTGGATTTTTCATTTTAAACTTTTCTTTTGAGTTCATTTGTTAATTTCTGATGTATGCTCTTAAAAAATCCTTTAGTGAGGCTCTATTCATTATACCGTCTCAGGCTTCAGCTTTCCTAAAACTATTTTAATATATTTTCATTGAATAATATTTTCTCTAGGTGCATGATTTTACATTGTTAATTGTTTTTTCTCAATTATTTCAGGATATAATTTGATTTCCATTGTGACAGTTGAAAATATCAGTTGTCAGATTAATTTTAATTTGTCTTTATTTTTGTAGGGGTGGGAGGAATAGGTTATTTTTCCCCTCCAATGGCTTCTTTTTAAGATATTCTCTTTGTCTTCATTCATCTGAAGTTTCATTATAATGTATCTTGATTCAAATTTCCTTTTATTTCTCATAAGGAATTTTTGCTTCCCTAAACTGATTGCATTTTTGGTCAGTTCTGGACATCTCATCCAATAGCTCTTTGAATTTCATTATTTCTCACTCATACTCTATTTTCCCTTTCTGAATCTCTTCATTCTATTCTTATGCTTAACCTCTTTTTGTTACTCTGCTTTATGGGAGAATCTTCGGAGATATTTTCTTGTTCACAAAGTTCTCACTTCAGCTGCTTCCAATGTAATATTTAGTTCATGAAATGATATTTAATTTTAATTCTTATATGTTTTTTTTTCATTTCTGGAAGATCTATTTGTTTCTTTTTAAAATTTTGCTGGGTGTTTTTTATATTCTCTTGTTCTTTTGTCATATTTTAAATACCTTATTTTTTTATTTTGAAACCTACTAAATAATTCTTAGTTTATTTTCTATTTTATATAATGCTAAATCTGCAGTCTTTATGGATCTGTTTCTGTTTGTTATTATTTCTTACTCTCATGCTGGCTTATTTCATTGTTTATTTTATGACTTTTACTGTGAGCTCAATTTCCATGGGACTTTACCTATGGTAAGACCTTTAGCTCTGTGCTGAAGGTGATTTCTTCCAGGAAAAATTTATATTTCCTTCTGCCAAGAATCTGGGATACTACCAATCTGGAACTATTTTAAATTCTATTCTGGTTTGCAATCAGAAATTCTTAGGGGTAGATTTTTTTTTTTTTCCTCCACCTATCCAGAACCAAGGCTGAGACATTCTTCCATAATGTCTCCTTTCGGGTTATTGCATAATGTAAACGCCAACTTCCATCTTCCACCTAACTTACTTCTCACAGAGGCCCTATCCTTTACTTTCCATCCCACACTTATGTGCACTTTTAAAATGGAAAGCTGTAGACAAGGAACAGCAGATGGCTTAAGGACAGCTGTTGGTTTTAGTCCTTGATGTCCTCTTCAGAATCATGGTTTTTGGAATTTTGTTCTCTGAGAATTACCCTCCCTTTATTGCTAGTACAGCCATAAATTTAAGGTTCATTAATAAATATTGTAGTTGACATTTTTAATTTTCCAGTTTTGAATGGATTTCTTCAGTTATCTAGTCTATCCTATTTCCAGAAATAAAAGAGCCTGGATGAAGTCTATACTCGTATATTTCATATGGACAGGTAAATGAACCTACTTCTACAGCAACTGCATGGGGACCATCCATTTTACGAGCCTAATTGTATATTATACTGAGCTGAATAATGTCCATCCAAAATTCATGTCCACCTGGAACTTGTGAATGTGGCCTTATTTGGAAGTAAGTTCTTTGCAGTATAATCAAGTTAAAGTGAGGTTGTATTAGGTTAAGGGAGGCCCTATGTCAGTATGACTGTTGTCTTTATAAAAAGAGAAGAAACACAGAAACAGACACACAAGGGAGCATTCCATGTGACAACAGAAGCAGAGATTGGAGTGATACAACTACAAGACAAAGAACACCAAGGATTGCAGGCAACAAGCAGAAGTTAGGGGAGAGGGGAGATGTGTGGAAACAGATTCTCCCTCAGAACCTCCAGAAGAAACCAGTATCGCGGAAAACTTGATTTCAGACTTCCAGCCTCCAGAACTGTGAGGGAATAAATTTCGGTTGTTTTAAGTCACCAAGTTTCTGGTAATTGGGTATAATAGACCTAGGAAACTAAAACGTATTAACAATGGGACCCTCTGGTATTTTCTAATGCATTCATCTTAAGTTTTAGTTGCATCTGTGTATGTGCGTCAGTTGTCACTTATTCTATGTACAGAAAGCGTTTTTTATGCCTAAAACCCTGAAGTAGTATTGTAGAAACTTTATTTTTATGATTCAGTAAGAGATAAAATCATATAAAGTTCATAACATTATATCTAAAGAGAGAGTAAAACCACTTAATCATTTTGATGTATTAATCAGTAGTCAATTATAAAAACAGACTGTAAGCAGTTTAAGTCAGAACTCTTGTTGTGATAACTTTTAAAAATAATACAAACTAAAATATTCCATATTATGTCCATAATCAAGAAGTTTCCAGAAGGAAAGAAACTGCGAGAGTAACTTTCAAAATTCTTTACTGCTATCAAACCTATGAGATTTTATATATATATATATATATATATATATATATATATATATATATATATATATATATATAATATAACACATTGGTTTCTTGCTTGAGGAAGTATTAAGATATATTGTTGTTCAAGGTAAATATTGACTTTAGAATTTGGACATGCAATATTTGACTCATCCATCAACATATTTTGAGAGTCTCTTCAGCGTTCAATATTTCCTTAGTGTGAAATGAAACGACAGGAGTAAAAGCAGTTTATCTTTGGTTCCCTGAGGCAGATAATGTAGATTATTTATTTGGAACAAGAAACAAACTACTCCAAAAGGATGACTTTTTAAAAACCAGCCTCTTTCTCAAAGTGTGTGTGTGTGTGTGTGTGTGTGTGTGTGTGTGTTTGTGTAGCTGTAGTGTGGACTTTAATGGGCTGCAGGAAAGAAATTTAGGAAATAATCATGTAGTTGTGATGTTAAGATAAATCCCAAGGGTCATTTAGTTTCTTATATTTACCTCAATTTCTTCTTAATCATTGTCAAAATAACTGTTTTGGTTATGTGATAAATATATCTCTAATTGCCTTCTGTATTTTACCTTACATAGATAACATATATTACATATAAATGCGTATACCTATACATGTATGTTTTTATATTATATGTATATGTATATGATATATGTATATATGTGTATCTCACATATACACATATGATAAAAACAGAAAGCTACTACATCCTAAAATAGACAACGAGTTTCAATCCCTGGTGTGAGCTAACCTTATTAAGCGATGTTTTTATGTTAGCAGATACATACATTGACTCTGAAGGATTGTAGGCTATTGTTTTAGTTTGAATATTCAATTCTGTTCGAGACTGGTGCCAATTCTTCTTCCATCACACTATGA
The DNA here is from genome assembly GCF_036562045.2 of Rhinolophus sinicus. Lineage (NCBI taxonomy): Eukaryota > Metazoa > Chordata > Mammalia > Chiroptera > Rhinolophidae > Rhinolophus > Rhinolophus sinicus. The sequence continues at coordinate 123,470,755 of NC_133752.1, forward strand.
CAATGACAAAGTTAAACTGCTTACTGTATAAATGATCTCCATATCATCACACAACTATCAAACCATACTGGATACCTGATAATGGCAGTATACAACTACCCTCTTTTGAATGTCTTCAACTCCCTTGAGGCATCCTCCTTCCACTGCACTGATTGGACAACATTCTTCTCCTGGTTTCATCCTTATAGTCACCATGTTTGCACCTGCTATCAAGCAGCTGAAAGTTGTTAGAGAAACCACACCACTAGGCTTACTCTTACACTTTAAACCAATCACCACAAACGTCAGCTGAGTACTCAAAATAGTTTAAAATTATACTACATTTCCATAGTGTGTTTAGATAATAGATATCACTCTTCTCTTTATGCTTGAAGCTCTTTCTCTACTAAAAAGAATCAAACTACCAATAAGCTCCAAGTTTAAGTTTGTCTTCAGCCATGATTAGGGAATTTTAGTCAGAAATTGCACTGAATAATAGAAAATAAAGGGACAAACTTCTTTTTTTTCCCCCCTATTTTGTTTGTTTATTTTGTTCTTTAGAGTCCACATATAAGCAAAATCACTTTTCATTTGTATTTCTCTGTCTGACATACTTCACTCAGCACAATACCCTCCAGGTCTATCTATGTCGCCACAGATGGCAAGAACTATTCCTTTCCATGGCTGAGCAATATTTCATTGTATATATGTACCACCTACTCTTTATCCATTCATCCACGGATGGACACCAAGGCTGCCTCCATATCTATGCTATTGTAAGCTATGCTGCAATGAACATATGGATGCACATGTCCCTTTGAAGTAGCATTTTGGGCTTATTCTGATAACTACATAGAAGTGGAATTAGTGGTTCCTTGTTGGTCCATTGTTATAGTCTTTGTTCTAAAGTCTATTTTGTCTGGTATAAATATTGCTACACCAGATTTGTTTGTTTGTTTCCATTTTCATGAAATATCTTCTTTTATCCTTTTACTTTCAATCTGTGTGTGACTTTCAATCTGAAGTGAGTCTCTTGTAGGCAGCATACGTACAGGTCTTGTTTTCTTGTCCATTCAACAATCCTACGACTTTTGATTGAGGCATTTAATCTATTTACATTTAAAGTGATTATTAATAGGTATGTAGTTTAGTCATCTTATTATTCATATTTATTTATTTTTTCTTCTTCTTCTGAAACAAGTCTTTTAACATTTCTGGTACTAACGAATTCCTTTAGCTTTTTCTTCTCTGAGAAGCTCTTTTTCTTAGTCCTTCGATTCTAAATGATAGCTTTGCTAAGTAGAGTAATCTCATCTGGAAGTTCTGCTTTACATCACGTTGAATATTTATGTCACTCCCTTCTGGTCTGCAAAGTTTCTGTTGAGAAATCAGCTGACAATCTTATGGGTACTTCCTTGAAGGTAACTAACTGCTTTTCTCTTGCTACCTTTAAGATTCTCTCTTTATCTTTAATCTTTGGCATTTTAATTATGATGTATCTTGGTGTGGGCGTCTTTGAGTTCATCTTGTTTGGGACTCTGAGATTCCTGTCTATTTTCTTCCGCAGATTACGGATGTTTTCCATCATTATTTCTTCAAATAGGTTTTCAATTCCTTTCTCTCTCTCTCTCTCTCTCTCTCTCTCTCTCTCTCTCTTCTACTTCTGGTATCCCTATGATGTGAATGTCCGTATGCTTGATGTTGTCCCAGAGTTCCCTTAAACTAGTCTCATTTTTTGGATTATTTTTTTCTTTTTCCTATTCTGATTGGATGTTTTATGTTACCTTATCTTCTAAATTGCTGATTCGATCCTGTGCTTTATCTAATCTACTAGTGAGTCAATCTAACATATTCCTCATTTCAATCATTGTACTCTTGATTTCTGACTAGTTCTTTTTTATGTTTCCTATCTCTTTGATGAAGTTGTCCCTTCATAAGGATGATCAGTGATCATCCTTATACCCAGTGTTTTGAATTCTGCATTTGGTAGATAGGCTTGTCTCCATTTTGTTTAGTTTTTTTCTGGAGCTTTGTTCTGTTCTTTTATTTAGGACATGTTTCTTTGTCTCCCCATTTTGGCTGCCTCCCTGTGTTTGTTTCTATGTATTAAGTATGGCTGTTATGCCTCCAAGTCTTGGTAGTGTGGCCTTGTGTAGTCCATGTCCTTTGGGGCCCAGTGATACAGTTTCCCTGGTCCTTAGAGCTGTCTGTTCCAGGTGTGTCACTTGTGTAAGTTGTGTGTGCCTTCGTGTTGTAATTGAGCCTTCGTTGCTGTTTGAATGTAAGTGACACGGATTGACCCTTGGGCTGACTGTGAGGACTGGCTGTGACTACAGTTGAGGAGCTGTTGTGCAGAGGCTGACCCTACAGAGCAGGATTTGCTTTAGCAGGCTTTTGTTCTTTTCCAATCTGCCCCTTGGGTGCGTCATCCTTAGGTGCGGCTGGGTGATGCTCTGGCTAGGTCAAAAGCTGGCCACAGGGTGTGCCAACCCCTAAGCCTCCTGGGAGGCAGCCCACAGCAGCTCAAGTTCAGCTGCAGACTGTCATCCTTAGGGTCAACTGGCATCAGCCACAAAGCAATCTGCAGGTGGCTGCCACCAGCACCAGACTTGGAGGTACCTCGAGAGGCCAAGCTGCCAACTGAGACCAGCTGCACTCGTGTTTGGCTTAGGGTGCTCAGCCAGAGGTAATGGACATGCTGAAGTCAGATGCTTCTTGTTTGGGTTTAGTGAACCTTTGAGAGATTTTAGGAAAGTCTGTAGCATGAGCCAAGACAGGTCATTTGTACAGAAAAGCTACTAGAAGTGGCTTGGGTGGTTTAGCACATTGTATGGGGCAGGGTCTCAGGGAATTACAAGGGCAGGATAGATGAACTGTGTTAGGCAGATTGATGGAAACTCAAATATGGTGGTCACCTGCCTATGCAAGCCAGAATGGGGGTGGGCTCAACAAAGACTTCTGCCATCTCCTCTGTCCAGCTCTTGCTCTAAAGCCAGACAACTCAGTGCCTCCCTGTGTGTTCCTGGTTCCTTTCAAGTTGCTGCTCCAGCACTGGCGCTCAGAGCCAGTGAATCTATCAGTAAGTAAGTCTGTGCACAGGCCCTTTAAGAGGAAGGCCTGGGACTCTAGCCACGCTCTGTCTCACTCAAACACAATGTCTGCTGGTTTTCACAGCCAGAAGTTGTGGGGACTAATCTCCCTGGCACTGGAAGCCTGGGCTGGAGAGCCTGGTTTGGGGTTGGGACCCCTTGCTCCACTGGGGGAAATTCCACAGCTGAGACATTCCTCCAGAGTTTTAATGGTCACATGCAGGTGTGGGACCAACTCATTCTGTATCTCTGCCCTTCCTACCAGTCTCAAAATGGCTTCTTCTGTATGTACTTAGAGGTAGGGCTTCGGTTCAGTTGGCTTCAGGTGATTCTCAATGATGGTTGTTCCCTAGTTTAGTTGTAATTTTGATGTGGTCTTAAGAAGAGGTAAGCACAGTGTTTACCTACTCTGCCATCTTGACCAGAAACCGAGAATCAACTTCATTCAAAAGTGAGTTTGTGGCCTATGATTTATATTTTCTATAGTATTGAGTGACTTTTCTTTGAGAGAAACTATCTTATTATTCTTTCTGGTTCTCATTTTTACTTTATGATTGTATTGCATTCTTTCTTTGGAATCTGATTCTTTTAGAGGGGAACTTTTAAAATCTTCTGTAGTGAATACACAATGTTGTAGCATTTTATCCACATTTTGTATCTACATAATTCAAGATTAAGTTGTTTTCCGTTTGAATGCAAAGAATGAACATGTGCATGTGTGTTCATGTGCTCATGCTAGGAGCAAATAAATATAAAAGCATTAATATATATTTCCTTTTGATGTTGATTTTTTATTTGTGCAGCGTTATCTCTTATATTCTGCAGTGCGTCCTCTTTGAAGTAAACTACATAATGTATCATGATGTTTTTGTCCTCTTCATTAGCTTTTATGGCATTTAACTTCCTCTCTAAGTTATTGGATATTAGGCACATTTTCAGCATCAAGCTTAATCAGCATCATAAATTAATCAGCACTCAAATAATTTTATTATACAACATATTAAATTATATAATTACATAGAAATAATGGCAAAAAATAAACAAATCCCTTACAGAAGTACTGATTCACATAAACAACAACAGGGTAGAATCTGTAGGTCTCTTCTCTTCTAAAAGTGATTCCCCAATATGAAAATATAATACCCATAGCTTACAGTTCTCTTGGTCTCTGGTCTTTAAAATTACTCAAATTCTGGACACTGTTTAAAAAATGGGAATTTTTATAATTAAAAAATGTGCACACAAAGTGAGATTTATTAATGTTTTGTTGCATAATTTGAAGTTCATATAATTCACATATATATAGAATTCACTTTATATTGTATTTAGTCATTAGTAATTATCCACTTTTCCTTTGGTTACTGTAGTCTATATTTCCACTGGAGTTCCTAACCATCATCTCAATACTCTGCCATATGATTGGGTAGAAATGACCCCAACCCAGTGGAGGGGAAGAGCATAATTGGCTTAAACCAATTAATTTATACTATATCCTTGAATAAAGATTATTTAATGAGGAATATGTAACCAACTAAAGACAGTGAAATGGAAGATTTTTCTTTCTTATGCTACAGGCAAAAAGAAGCTAGGTGGTGCAGGTATAAAATTTAAAGCTGCTATCATTAATCTAATGTCACAGGTTAATACAGATGGTTAATGTACACATAGAGGTAGAACCAAGATTAAGCAACCAGGTATAATTACGTCATGTGAATAAGTGATTCAAAGACTCTTGAAGATAGTTCTCCTGGATTTTTAGCTTATATGAGATAGTAAATTCCATTATTTTAAACACATTGAATTGTATTTTCTGTTATTTGCAATAGAAAATAGTGTATTCCAGTTACCAAATCTTCATTTTTTAAAAATCTGTTTCTATTTGTTCCATCTAAAACTCTATTATAAAGAAATAAATGTGCTTCCTCCTATCAAACAACAAACCCCACATTTGTTCTCTGGATCAAATACCTTTCAATTTTGCAAGAAGCTCTTCTGTTATTCCCTCACTGTTACAATATTATTTTTTTTCCTTTTCTATAATTACTGTCACTAATAATACTCTAGTATCTCCCAGTTTCAAGACGAATCACCTAAAACAAAATCTTCTCTTGTTCTTACATCATCTCCCAAATGCCATTAAATTGTTCTGCTTGTGTTTTAGCAAAGAGTGGAGGTATTGTCTACACTGTTACAAATCACTTCTCTTTTCTGAACATTCTATTCTGGCTCTCATCATTACCACTTTAGAAGAACCATTTTCCAAATCAACACAAATCATCCTCCTCTCTTTTCTTAATCCACTGTTTCAGCATAAAGTACTGTTCTCAAATTTTCTTCCTCTACTTTACAAGCTTCTCTTTGTTACTGTATTTTTTACCACATTTTAACACATTTCTGAGATTCAATTATAGTCCCATGCCATTCTTTTACTGTTTCTGCTCTTATATCTTTTCACTCCATTTTTTTCTTCCTTTTCATCATCATGGTCTTTTTAGGCAATTTTATTTACTCTTATGATTTCAAATAATGACAATGTTGATACTCTCAAAATGTATATTTCAATCTAAGACTTCATCTCTGACCTCCAGATTCATAAGCCTAACTGTGCACTTGACATGTATTCCTGCTACACATATTTATTAAGCATCTATAAAATATCAGGCACTCTTTTTGGTGCTTGGGATAAGTCACTGGAAAACAAAAAAATCTATGACAGGCTTAATAAACGTTTTCTGTAAAGGGACAGACAGAAAATATTTTAGGATTTTCAGACCATATGTTCCCTATTGCAATTCTGTTGTAGCATAAAAGCAGCCAAAGACAATACATAAACAAATAGCAGTGCCTGTGTTCTAGTAAAACTTTACTTACGAAAGCAGGGGACAATTTTTGGCCCATGGACTGTAGTCACTGACCCTGGTCTATAACATCTCTTGTTAAATTGCCCATGGGTATTTAAAATAAATCATATGTAATTATAGAACTCTTGGTTTTCCCTGTCATTTTCTTTAGTCTTTACAAATTCATTAAGTGATATGACTTTTAATTTATTTACTCAAGCAAAAAATTAAAAGTAGCATTCATTTTTATATATCTCTCTCACCATTAACATCCAATTTCTCAACAAGTCATGCAAATTACATCTCCAAAATATACTTCATATCCATCCATTTCTTTGCATCTCCAGATCACCATTATTATTATTTTTTTTTTGGCTATTGCAAAGAATGCCTATTTTCCTCCCTAACTTATCTCTTTCCTTCCCCATGCATTCTCTGCATAGCAGCTGGAATGACATTTTAAAATTATAAGTCAAACTATGCTATTTTTCTACTGTAAACTATTCAATAAATTCTCTTTGCTCTTTGATATAATTTCAAATCTGTATGATCCAACTCTACTCAAATCTTTTAAGTTTCCTGAATACACCATCTTTCCTGTCTAACGGAGTTTGCATCCACTATTTATACACCGGGGAATATTCTCCCCCCCACACCCCCACACCCCCAGGCCTTCACATGATTGATTCCTTGTATATTCTTGTTAAAGTGCTGCTGACTTTTATCTCCTATGCCAGTTTCTATAATATCATTCTTTTTATTTACTTTCTAACACTTATCATTACAATCTTATTATTTCTTAGTTTACTATCTTTCTTTTCTTCAGGTATATAAGGTCTTGAGTACTGGGTCCTAATTTATGATAGAATCCCTGCCACCACCAAGCACAATGCCTAACAGTGAATGAATACATAATAGCTGATTGAATAAATTAACTTTATTAAAGGAATTGTAAATAAAAATCATATACTAATAGAAACAAAAGCTTTTGTATATTCATGTTATTGAATCTTTCATTTACTTAAAATAAAATTACTGTGTTCATTTGTTATTTGACTTATTCATTCAATAAATAGTAACATGTAGAGCAGAATTCTCAGTCTCAGTGCTGTTAAGGGCTGCATAGTTCTTTCTTGTGGGGGAGGTCCAATGAATTGCAGGATGCATAGCAGCATGCTTGTTCTTTATCCACTAGATGCTAATGCACTATACCTTTTCTCCACTCCTTACCCAGTTGTAACAACCAAAAATGTCTCCAAACATTGGCAAGTGTGCCCTGGGAGGGAAAAATAACCCAGAACCACCAATAAAGAGATATCTGTTGCAGCCTACCTATTTTGCTATATGCTGAGATTACAAAATAAATAAGAGGCTTTCTTGCTACCTTTAAAAAGCTAAAATTTAATGGAGAATAGAAATATTGAACTAATAATTTTACTTAAGTGCTATGAAGAAGTATAGGGTAAAATTAAGATATGCAACAGGAATATTTATCATAAACTAGGGATTGGGAAAAGCTTACCTCCAGGAAGTGATTGTAAGCTGAGATATTAGTGTTCTAAAAGAATAGGCTAATTAAAGGAGATTGAGAATGGGGCTGTAAGCATAGAAGAATAGAGCACTCCACAAAGAGGAAGCAGAGTGTACAACAAAGTATGGCCCATTTGAAGAGTGAAAACAAAATGCTAGTTTATCTAAAGTGCAGAGGGCAATCCATCACATGAAAACTGGAGGGGTCAGCAGTTGCCACATCATATTTACACAGGTGCATTCCATTAAAAGTTTGGGACATTATTCTATAAAAGCCATAAAAGGTTAGGAACATGATTAGACATGGACTTTAAAAATTCATTCTGGATGATCTGAATAAAATGGATCAGAGGGACAAAGATGGCCTATAAGGTGAACAGAGAGGCCACAATGTAATGTTTCAGATTCCAGGTAATGGTGAAAGTATTGGTGAAGTGGATACAAATGAGGAGCTTATTTAGAGTGAATCAACTGGGCTTAGTGATTAAATAGATGTTAGGGGCCAGGATAAAAGTCCATGATGTAAGCACCTAAGGAGATGTGGTATTTTGTTATTAATGCTAGGTCCACACACCCAAACTAATACAGAGAATATCTCAAAAGATAAAAATACACTTTTGAGTACAGAGAGCTTTTCATATTGACAATTTATGATATTTAAAATTGCGTTCTTTTGATTTCTTTCCATTGCTATATTACTCTATGTATTCATTATCTGTGATGACCTAACAAATTACCACAAATTCAGTGGTTTAAAACTATGCATATATACTTTTTAATAGTTCCTATTGGTCAGGAGACTGGGCATAGCTTAGTTGGGTCTTCTGATCCAGAATCTCTCACAAGGCTGGAAACAGGCCTGGGCTGGGGACTTATCTCATTCAGTGGCTGTTGAAAGAATTCAGTTCTTTGTGGGGTGTTGAATTGTGACCCCTGGTTCATTACTGAGTGTTGGCTGAAGTTTTCCCTCAGTTCCTAGTCCCAAAGGCCTTTCCACATGGCATCTTATTTCCTCAAAGCCAATACAGAGATAATCTGTAGCAAGACAAAAATCATAGTCTCTTGTAACCTACCACGGAAGTAACTCCTTTTCAGGGTTTCCATATTTTCAAAGTTAGAACAAATTACTCAGGGAAAGAGGTTACACAAAGCCATGAACAGCAGGAAGCTGGGCTCTTTTGATGCTATCTTGTAAGTCTGTCTAATGAAGAATTATATATTATATCATGCATAAACATAATGTGAACATGCTAGCATTTAGACCAGGGGTGTCCAAACTGCGGCCCATGATCCATTGTTAATTGGCCCGCAGCAAATTCCAAAAATATATTTAGTTTACTTAAATAAACCAGGTGAGGCAATACGTACTTCACCTTGAGTGAGTGGCCCGGCTGTTTGTGTATTTTACCGCATACGGTCCTTGGTGAAAAACGTTGAAAAAAAGTTTGGACACCCGTGATTTAGACATATGGAATCTAAAATAAATGTAAAATAGGCTTTCTTTTAATTTTGTCAATGTTTTCCTTTGCTATGCAAAAAAATTTTAGTACAGTTGGGAGGAGATATTGAACAATGATACACATGATAAGGGGTTAATACCCAAATTTATAAAGAACTCATACAAAAACACCAAAAAAATCCAATTAAAAAATGAGAACCACTGATGAAGAGATATCTATTGCAGTCTACATATTTTGCAATATAATGAGATTACAAATAAACCTGAGGTTTTCTTGCTTCCCTTAAAAATCTAAAATTTAATAGGAAATAGATATTAGTGTTTTAAAAGAATAGGTATTTATCAGAAGAAATCCAAAACACTAATTCGAAAAGATATACACACCCTTATTTTCATTGCAACATTATTTACAATTACTAAGATTTAAAAGCAACCTAAGTGCCCATCAATAAATGATCAGATAAAGAAGTGTGGTATATATAAAATGGAATATTACTCGGCCATAAAAAAGAATGAAATTTTACCATTTGTGACAACATGGATTGAGCTAGGAGTTTATTATGTTAAGTGAAGTAAGTCAGACAGGAAAAGATAAATACTGTATTATTTCACTTATATGTGGAATCTAAAAATAAAATAAAGTATAAAATAAAATAAAATAAAAATAAATGAACAAATAAAACAGAAACAAACTCATAGATACAGGGAACAAAACTGATGGTTGCCAGATGGAGGGAGGCTAGGGAGATGGGTGAAAAAGGTGAAGGGATTAAAAAATCCAAATCTGTAGCTACAAAATAGTCATGAGGCTGTAAAATGCAATGTAGAGAATATAATCAATAATACTGTAATAACTATGCCTAGGACCAGGTGGGTACTAGACTAATCGGGGTGAATTCTTTGTAAATTATATAACTGTCTAACCACTGTGCTGTACACCTGAAACTAATATAAAATAATATTGAATGTCAATTATAATTTTAAAGTAAAATTAAAAAAATAATTAAATAAAATAAATGTTTTACTTAAAGTTAGTCCTCCCCAGGAGTGAATTTAGGAAGCTGATTTTGGAAGCTGATATGTAACATGGATAAGGGAGTATATGCCCTATATAGAGCATGAAATTTGAATGAAAATAAATAATTGGGAAAGTATATTCTTTAATTATACAACTCTTTATAGAAGGGGATGGAACTAGGCCGGGACTCTGGAGAGGAGGCATAATGGTAGCTGTCAGGGACTACAAACTTCAAAGCATAAATTGTTTTAATTTTGTTTAAAAATGCTACATTACTTCTTTTAAGACACATCTGATTTTGATTAACCCTAAGGCTTGTTGTCCGAATGTCTTCGTAAATGTTGAGATGCTCATCATTACATCTTTTTGCCTCGTCCCTTATTTTACATAACTTCCTGCACATTGTTTGGAATTGATCTTGACAGACTTTTATCAGGTTCATGGAACTCTGTAAATTTTCAAGCATAAAATGCAATGTTTGGTCTACCCATTTTACAGGACTCTTAAAATGAACATAACTCATCTGTGGCAGTAGCAATAAATGTTTAAGAATGTCTGTTTTTTTTCTATGCTGTCCTCAGTAGTGACAGGGTTTCCAGAGGATGAAAAGTTCCAGATTGTTTACATATCTTAACATGATATCTTATAACGAGGATATTTCACATTTATTGATGTTTTAATCATATGTAATATGCATTCTTATTAATGTTTTCCCATCTATTTCAAATTGATGTGTGAGTGCTCTAAATATTGTTTTTATTATTTCCAGCACAAATTTCTAACCTAAAAAATAACTCAGTTCTATTTCACAATTCATTTTAGTAAGAATTTTCTATGCAAGTAATTCGGAAAAGGCTATTATTTTAAAATATCAATTTCTATGTTCTGTATTATTCCTGAACGTCAGGTCAGCATTTCCAATTTTGTGATTTAATTATTTGATCCATGATGTCAGACACTTATTATAAATAATGAACAGTACTGCCTTTCATCTAGAGTAAATGTTATTCATATGACATCGGCCAATTTGGAATTTAACAAGAAGGGAAGTAAGATAATTTATTAGATTTCTTCTAACTTTGCTCGTGGTTAGTAGTGTGCAACGCATACAATTAATGCTGTCTGCTATGTCAGTAAGATAGTAGTCTCAGGTTAACAGGCTTGGTGAAATTTCTAAGTTCCAAGGCTATCTCTCTCCACTGACATTCCCACAAAGTGAAATATTAACAAATCAAATTACCTATTTAAAAAAAAAAATTGCTAGTATTTATTTGTGTATGCTATGTTAATGGGGCCTCGTAAGAAAAAAATAAAAAAAAAGGATATCATCATTTTTTAACCTGCTTTCACACAATAGGAAAAAGAGACCAACATTGGATTTCTAAAGGTTCTTTGAAGGGAAATTATGGGAGACCCAGAATTTCATCACCAAATGGACAGCATATGGAGGAGAGGGCTTGTAGGGAAGAAGTGGTAGCTAGCTTCACTGTGGAGTGGTAGTGTGACTTCAGAAGGGAGTAGGTTCATGCACCATGGTGTACCTGGGAAGGTTGGCTGTATAACACAGCCTTCTTGTCATGGCAAGAGTCCCCAGTGGATGCTAAAGCAATGGAGTTGTCCACCGTCTGGGGACCATATGAACTTATATAATTAATTGATCAAACTGGGGGAACTAGCTTTACACGTATTAACATGGGAAGGCACTTTAAGACTTTCTCGGGAAGTTGGTAAAGAGAGGGACTGTCAACAACAGAGGTGGATTCTTTTTTTGTTTTGATTTGATATTTTAAACAACTATCTGACTATTTGGTAAGACGGATCTGGGTTGAGGAGTGGACAGAAGCAGATTTGATTGGATTTAGAAAACAGTTACTGGAAAAAAATTTTTGTGTTTATTTATTTATTTATTTATTTATTTGGTTTTTGGCTGTTTAAAAACAACAATATTACTTTGAATAAATTTTGTTTGAATGCATTTGAGGAATATAGCAAAATATAAAATGATCTTTGCCAATATGGGATACATATGCTAGTGGAGAATATAATAACAACACATGAAATATATAGCTCCTTTTAAAAGGTATTGTGTCATAAAAGACAATTGAATAATACAGAAATTATTGCCACAGTAATCAAAATGAAAATACTTTAAACTGGTGAGCCAAGAGAGCCTCCTAGAGGATTAAGGAGATGCTGTTTCGAATGAGATTTAAAAGTTGGATCTTATTTCCTCCAACCAAGAACAGTGGAAAGACATAATTGAGTGATTGCTTGTAAACAATAAAGGATAATAAAAACTATTTTAACAAATTATCTTTTCAGTTAACTTGCAATTCCAGGAGTATATCATTGATACTTTGTCATAAGATTGTTTTAATTTCTACATATATTAGAGTTGAAAAATGAATCTGAAACAGGGAAAATCTGTTAGATCACTTTAATAATTGTTGTCCATTATTAATTTAATTGATTAGTTAAACCAAAGTCTCTTGCCTAGAGGTAGTAACTGTGAATTCAAAAAAAAAAAAAATGTGAATTTCACATTCACCTACAAATTGATTTGATTTACAAAAGTATTTTTAAAACAAGCGCACAAATGCCTCTTGTTTCAAACTTGTCTGTCAATAAGCCATCGTAAAATAATCTGTCCTGCCCATAAGACCTGAAATTGGACATCCTTTAAAATTTTTTTTTAATCATAATCACCCAGTCCATAGTTTGCATTAGGTTTACATGCTTGGTGCTGCACATTCTATGAGTTTAGACAAATGTATCAGGGTACACATATCCATCATTATGGTATCATACTGAATAGTTTCACTGGCCTAAAAACCTGTTGTGCTCTGCCTATTTATCCCTCCTTCCACCCCAACACCTGGCAACCACTAGAGCTTCTTGCTACCTCCATAGTTTTGCCTTTTCCAGAATGTCACATAGTTGGAATTTTATAGTGTGTAGCCTTTTCAAATTTGCTTCTGTCACTTAGTAAAAGGCATTTAAGTTTCTCCATGTCTTTTCATGACTCAATAGCTTGTTTATAGCCCTGAATAATATTCCATTGTCTGGATGTATCACAGTTTATTTATCCATACAGCTACTGTAGGACATCTTGGTTGCTTTCAAGTTTTGCAGTTATGAATAAGCTGCTATAAATATCCATGTGCAGGTTTTTTGTAAACAGAAGTCTTCAACTCTGAGTAAATACCAAGGAACGCGATTGCTGGGTCTTGGTCTTATGGTAAGAGTATGTTTAGCTTTATAAGAAACTTCCAAACTGTCTTCCAAAGTGGCTGTACCATTTTTCGTTTCCACCAGCAATGAATGAGCATTTCCGTTGCTTCACATCCTCATAACATTTGGCATTGTCAGTGTTTTACATTTTGCCCATTCCAATAGAAGTGTAATGATATCTCCTTGCTGTTTTAATTTGCGTTGTTCTGATGAATACTGAGACAGTTTAGTTAGTATGATTGGTAGGTAGATGGAGGTGGGGAGGTCCCTGGTGGAATAAACGAAGTCAGTCTTATCCTAAAACTTCAGGTTTTGAAATCACTCCTTTGTTCCAGAACGTAATGTAACAAAGCCCTGAAGTTAATCATAAAATTCCTTTTGGCCTGACAAATGGAGCAGATCTGATAGATAAGAGTGGGTTACTTTGTTAATTCCTTTAGGATGGGTGAGCAGAACAAACTTAGTAGACAAATTTCAGTAGAAGGCACCAGTTCCCTTCTTCAAACTGTTCCCTTCTTCAAACAGCTCCCCTTCCCCAAGCAGGCAAGGGAAGGCATAAAAGTAAGAGCTTTTGCCTCAGTCACGGGCACCCCAATTCGGGACCCTCTCCCACTCAGGAGCTGCAACCTCTTCTCCTGCCTCTAATAAACTATCCTCTTTTTAAAATGTTTTGCCTCTCCCTGGTCCGTGTTTCCATTCTTCGGCTTCACGAGACACGATCCCGACCCACACTCAAAAATTGCCGGCAGATCCAACATCACCTACATCAATATGAGGTGGAACACATTTTCATATGCTCTATTACCGCCTTTGGGCTATTTTTTTTTAATCCTGATTGGTTTTGTTTGTTTTTTTTTTTGTTTTTTATCATTTAGTTTAAATAGTTCTTTGTGTATTTTGGTTAACAATCTTTATCAGATGTGTTAGGGACATCCTTTTTTTTTTTAATCTTATGACATCCTGAATACGATTGTTTGAATCAACCAGATCCAATCTACCAGCTATAAACAATCCAGCAGAAACTCAACAGATTATTTTCCCTTATCTTTATCTCTGAAAGAGTAAATTCACAGGTGGAGGCTGACAAAGACTATGGATCAGAGTTAGCACACGGCCTGCTCAGGTCATACTCACTGTCAGGTTATATTGTGTGCAGAAATCTTAATTAAGCTGAAAATGACAGTTTTCAAAGAGAGAAATTTAGTAAATTTGCACGGAGAAGCAACCATGGGAACCTCAGAAGTAAAAAAAACACAGAGAGAGCAGCTTCTTCAGAAACTGGCACCTTCCTGGTTCCTTATTCTAGATTCTGAAGACCTAACTGTGCATTATTTCCTGTCATGATTCCTGCTAGCTTTATATGAGCTAGTGTGAGGTTATGTTTCTTACACCCAGAAGAATTTTGACTAGAACATTTAAACAACGGATTCCAACTACAAATGCATAGTCCAGAATTTTATGTGATAAAAAAGCACCAGGCTTTGGAGCAGAGGCTTCCAATAGATAAATAAATAGATTGATAGATGATAGATAGATAGATTGATTGATAGATAAAAATAAAGGGAAACTAGATCCAGGGAAAAATTTACCAAACAGAAGCCACTTTATCCAGTTGGCCTTTTACCGATTCTAGTTCTGGACACGAGATTTTTTTTTCCCACTCAGGAGTTCGGTTTTTTTCATTGTTTGGCTAGAGTAAAAAAAAAATTAAAAAATAAAAGGATATTCATCAGAATGTGCTATGGTATCTTTGGGAATTCCAGGTCTGAAATGCATGTCAAAAACAGATAGAAACAAGCAGAGTACTGGGGAAAACGAGGAAGTTGCTCTCGCTCTCACACCCTCTGCCTTCCTCCCTGCCTCTATTTTCAGTTTACCCTTCTCCACTCCCCCTGCCTCTTGGATTCACTTCCTTTCCCTTTCCTCTGTATATCTGCTTTATTTTTTTTGTCTAGTCGTCAACCCCTTTTTGTTGCTTATTAGTCTGCATGTCAAACTATGGCCAAGAACAGCTTTTGGATTTACTTATGCTCTGGTTCAGCTACCTGTATAGAGGAGGAGGTCTCTCTATTTATTCCAAGGAGGAGACCAACTCAAATAAATAAACCCATGTTCTTTGTATCACTTTGAGTTTTTTTATACCAAAAGGCTGTTATTGCAAATATTTCTTATTTTGTGGTTTATTTGTGAAATACCTTATATGACACTTGTTATATTATAAATACATTACAAATTCAACCTCATCAAATAAGTTTTTGTATATTGCAAAGTTTTCGAAGGTAGATATTCTGTTTTATTAATCTTGTTATTTGTTCAACCTAAAGTAATACTTTAAAAACGGAAACGACTCCATGTATTCTTTGAAAACAATGAATAATATAATGAAAAAAGAATAATAGTTAATTATCTGGTTCACATCAGCTAATCTTACTTTCTATCTTGCTTTTGCAAATGATTTCCTCCTGTTGAAGCTGGGATACTGTGGGAAACTAACCTCATCCCTGGGGCCACGTTAGCTTTGGAAAGATTTCTTTACCTACATAGATTTCATATATTGCCGGCTATATCTGCCTGCCCTTGTTTTGCTCTGTTAAAACACCATACTGCACTTCTCCTTTTTGCGCCTTACCAAGACTCTGATTTTATCCTCAGTGTACTATAAGTTGCCCTTTCCAATTCTATGTATATAGTTAAAATAAATAAGTTGTAGTGAACAAAATAATAAATCAAGAAATGAATGGGACAATGTAGATGAAATATGCCTGTGAAAGCAAACTACTATATTTCTAAATAGGGCTTCCTGGAGTTACATTGACTTTTTTGACTTAAATATTTTGGGTTCAGAAGTGTTGATTCAATGTTCTTTGTGCCTTTCGCCCCATGATACTTTTAATTATATATAGGGGAATGAAAGTACTTTCATATATATATATACACATATACATGCAGGTACACATATAAACATGTATATACGCATTTATAATATATACGTACACATAACATTTTTTCTATAGGACTTCATATTGTGTTTGGGGTTTAATAGGCTCCAAATATTTCTCGTGAAAAAAAAGGAATTGGAAATTTGCTTTTTTTGCCAATAGATCTCTACTTTTCCTTGAAGGTGACCATTCCCTCTCTCTACTTGCCATGTGAATCACATAAAGCTGTCTGCCCAGGCACATGTTTTAATCCATAAGTGCCATTAGTGTTATCGTTATATGTTATCAAATAACTGGGCTTATTAAAAATATAAAAATGTGATGAACTAGAAATACCAATGGCTTCTATTTATTGCTCCTTTAACAGTGCTTAGCAAATATGGCTGGCATAGTCTTTCTAGTTTAAACTCAGTTTATTAGGTTGAACTGATACAGTTGCACCCAAGACCCTTACCGTCAGTGTTTCAAACCATCATTTAGTTTTTAATTCTGAAGAGTCACAGAAACCCCCAAGGGAAGGCTGAACTCAGGGGAAAAGACAAAAGCATAAGATCAACAATTATGTGAAATATCTTTTGTTTTAACAATGCCCAGGACAACTGGTTATCAAATTTGTCTGTGTGCTCTGGCAGCAAAAGAGAAGCAAAAATCTTCTCTTGTGAGTATGCTTGCTTGTAGCTTGCTGAGCTTGGCCCAGCTCCTTCTGCTGTCATTTGTGCTAAGATCCTTGTAAATCTTACACCTGCTTTACTACCTAGCTGAGCCATGTCAGAAGTGTGCATGGACTCTTACTTCAAATCCCTGTGAATTCCTACATACCCACCACCGGTTAAGGCTTTTCTCACCTTCCTTTGAAATGAAAAATAGTTGGAGATGTTCTCCTAGACATCATAAAAGTAAAAAAGAAAAAAAAGTTGCAATAATTAAAATTGTTTTAACAAAAGGAAAGAGTACACGGTTATATCAGCCATTTGTGAACTATAGTTATAGGACTTTGATTTTATTACTTATGGGTAGGTTATAGCAGACAGTGAGGGGTGTTACATGATGCTTCAAATCAAGTTTGCAAATTTGGAACCATTCCAAAATGTCCCTCCAAATCACCAGTGAGATAATGGAAACATTTTTTCCTAATTTTTTCCTCCCACAATGGGCTTCTATAGTGTTAGAATTTCCATCTCTATGAAAGTTAAGAATTATTAATCTGTGTTAATTTACTATTATTTCAGATCATTTGTAGTTCCAATAAGTTATAAATGCTTAATATTTCATTATGATGTGTTGTTTACTCTTAACATATTTTGAGAGGGAAGAATAATTTTTCCTCTACCCTTCTAGGTTCTTTGCTGAGACCCCTTGTAATAAAAACAAACAAACAGATTAACAGGAGGAAAACAAACAGAAGTTTAATAACATGTATACCTTCTGATTACATGGGAGATGTCCAGGAAAACTGAGTGACTCCCCAGAATGGCCCAAGCCATCATCTTAAATACTATCTCCAGCTAAAGACAAAAGAAGATGTTGGAAGTGGGCGGTGGGGTGAAGCCAGTAATGGGAGGTTACTAGGGAAAGCACAGTAAACAATGGTATGGTTATGATGCATATTAATTGCCATGTATTCTCCATTGATAAATTTCTAGAGATTTAGTCATCTCTCTCTTCCTGGTACAGAGAGGGAGATGCCCTTATAAATGGAGATATCCCTTATAAATGTAGATGTCTCCTACAAGAGAGTAACTTCTATTACCTTAGGAGCTTCTCCAATATCTGCTCTATTATTTCTTAAAATAATTCAGCAAAAGATAATGCTCATGTTCAAGACGTGTATTTTGGGGTGTCATATTCTGTTCCCCTTCACTTTCTAAACATAACAATTAAATAGTTTTTGATAGTGTTTTAGTAATTAACCAAAAATGAATTCAAATAGTTTTAAAAATGTAGGGGTCTTCTTAGTTAATCCTCATTCTCTGTCCATTGGCAGAAAATTTTAGAAGTTAGTAAATAAAGATATAAAGTTAATACATGAAAGACATAGGAGATCATTAAAAATAAATTTGAATTGTTTACCAATTTTATAGAGAGACACTGTAGAAGATGGTATCAACTGTGAAAAGAATAACTCATTAGAAAACAGAGCCTAAAGTAAGGAAATTTAATGTAATCGGTGGTAAATATTCTTGTGTCCAAGCATAATTCAAAGAAGAGCCCTTCACAAAATTATATAGGATACAAATGGTTCCAAAGTAATAGAATGTAGAAAAATACTATTTTTTTTCAATAAAATGTCATCTTATTGAGACAAAATGTTAGCTATCATTTATTTAGAATCTACCATACCATCTGCCAACCTTGTTATAAATGTGAAACATGCATTTTGTTGTTAGTAGTAAACTATACTGTGAGCTGAGGGGAAATCCAGGAGTTTGGGAAGATGATGGAGTATGGCGCCATTTGTAGTATTGATGAAAGAATATCTAGTTTATACAAGTTTTCTAAGAGTTTGTTTGAGCCAATTTTTGAAGATATGCCTAGAAACAAAATCTTAATAGATTGAGAAAGTGTTTTGGAGAGTGGTAGTTTTGCAGCTTATTTTATACATTAGAATCAAAGGAGAAGACATAAGGAGCATTACATGAAACCCATTCATGGTGGATTAAAGGGGTGGGAGAAAGCAAAGCGGGGAAATCTCTAGGACTGGATTAAAAGCAAAATGGAGCAACACATGCTTCTGTTATATTGGTGAGTACAGGATATTTAATAATTACATTTACAGTGCATAACAATGCTATGTGGGCAACAAGATAAAAATGAGGGGTCCCGTGGTCTTGTGCTCTGGTGCCAGTGGTTGTGTCTTTGAGTGTAGGAAAAGAAAATTACTTTGTCATTTCAAAGGTATGTTATGCTAGTACACAAAGAAAGTAGACAGGCTCACTTAAGATAAAGATTGACTTTTGTCAAGGAAGCTACAGGCCTAGTAATACAACTTCCTATCCTGACCCAGTTTAGCTGGGAATTTTTATATTCAGATCATCTTGTGAAGTTGCTTTTGGTCACCGAGTTTGTAAGGCCTGCCATTCGGGCACCAACCTCCCCCAACCGCCTGCCTCCCAGTCCCACTGCCACTCCCAGAGCTTCTCAAGTTTAATATGTGTCCTCTTTTTCATTCACACTAGTTAAATTTAATAGCAAGGGATTTTTCAAATAGAACCTTAGGTTGTAATTTTGCGCAAATTTTGTGACAGATAATGTTTTAGATAATTATTAAGAATTCAACCTCTACCTCTAGAGATTTCTGTTAACATGTCTTTTTGGCAATAATTAGGCTGCTGTGAGAAATTTCCATTTGCTTTGGTATAGGAAATATATCCAAGAACAGATATTATTGTGCAGTTTTGTATTTCAAAATTACACTTCTTCTAAAATCCTTAGTATAAGCAGTGATCCTGAATGCCAGAATTGTAATTGTAGAATTAGACTTTTTGAAAGAGAAATGTGTGTTGAACCTCAAGGGATGAAGAACCTTAGAGAATCCACAGTATAGAATTTTAATTAATATCACAAATCAGATAAGGGAAAATCACATAAGGTGATCTGACTAGAGAAAAGTGTGATAATTTTCCCACCTCCTCACTCTATGGTTTGAATTTTGAACCAGAGCCTTAAGAACTCTTAAACATTCCTGAGGATTTGGACATGGACTCTCTTTTGGTAAAGTTACTCATGAAAGATACCTGGATCGGGAAAAAAATAATCCAGTTGTAAGTGGTCACTGCCAAGCATCATGGACATTGTTTTGGAGGTCTATGAAATAGTCAGGATATCAGGGCATCTGAAAAAATGTTCGTTTTTGTATTACAGATTTCTAGTCCTTGCAGAAGAAAGCTATAGAGCTATTTTTTGAGGAAGTAAAAAACAGACTTTCACAGGGTTGCACACTTAATCCTTACAACAAATTCTGTGAATGTAGATACTATTTTTTCATTTATAATTGAAGGAATTGAATTTTAAAGTGCATAAGTAAATTTCCAATGGTTCTACACAGTCTGCGACAGAACCAGGTGTAAAAACTGAGTAAGTGGAGCCATTTTTAAATCAAACCGGAGTCGCCATTCCAGAGGAACTGCTTTGCATGTCTTACTCCTGAACCTTAGAATTTTTGAACTGAGCAACATAACCTATTGACTAGGTGCAGCCAACACTGTCTTACAAACAACTGTTTGCAAAGCTAGCAGGAAAGCAGACATCCTACCATAAGGGCTGATAATTATGGACTTGCTTTCTGAAGACAGAGTCAGAAACCAGACATGTATAGCTAAGGAGTAACTCAACTGTTAGCACAAATGAAATTTCTTTCTTTTATTTATGTAATTATTTCCATTCCTTTTCTCTTAAAAACCTCTTGCCATCACCCTGTAACTGGACGATATTTGAGTTTCTGCCTGAATTTGTGCTCCTCTAATTGCAATTCTTTTTGATCCCAAATAAACACACTTGTTGCCTTTAATTTTTTTTTTTAAGTTAAGACAGGATTCAGGGAAATCTAGGTTTCACTGATTCTTCAGCCCATGTTTTTGTAACCATGGAACACTAACCTTGCCACGACTTAATGTGTGAAACTCAGCTCTAAACATAGGTGGACAGTGAATGCCACCCATGGTTGGTGTCCATTGTAGAAATCTATTGACACAATTTTTTTTTTTTTTTTAGATGTTGTTTTCTGAGAACATGCCTCTTTGCATCTCCAAGTTACACAGTACATTGACTTTTTTTTTTTTTTAAACCACTTTACCTATTTGAAGGGAAAAGGAGGAATGCAGGTTATGTCTTGGTGTGATAAACAGAAAGGAGGTCTCACAGTAGGCTATGAAAACAGGGCTTATTGTAAGTAAAAAAAACAAAAAAACAAAAAAACACTATACTCTAAGTAACATACAGCTCTTCCTGGTCAGGAACAAATGCTCTCATTTTCTGACATAGGAAAGGATTTCTTATTTAGGGAAAACAAGTTTTGGGGATTGTAAATGTAAGAATTACCTGTTCATTCAGCTGTGTCTCTTTTTGAACATATATTTATTTAATAACATATTTTAGTGAATATACGTACATATATGTATATGTGTATATATATATATACACGCGTGTATATATATGTGTGTATATATATGTATATGTGTGTGTATATATATATATATATATATACATATATATGTAATATATATGTATATATATGTATTATACTCTTGGCTTTGTAGTAGGCATTGGAAATAAAAAGTTTAATAAGACCATTCTTGTCCATAAAGAGATAACTGCATGCACATAAGCTCACATCCCACATCTAAGGATATACTATTTAAATAATTTGTTTTATATAATAACTATTTATTGTTGACATTCTTGATATCAGACATTGTACCTGTAGTGATGGTTCATGTCCTCATGGACATTTTATTGAGAATACAGACAAGTAAACAGACAAATATAGTGTGTATGATAAGATCTTAGAAAAAATGAAGTGTCCGTGGGACATTTGAAGGATGCAACTAATTCATATCTGATAATCTTTTCCTGAGGAAGTCACAACTAAGCTGAGAGCCAAAACGTAGGTAGAAATTTTGGAGAAAGACTTGCAGAGTTTCAGACATCAGAAGATAAATGACACCTGAGAGCAATGTCCATTTGAGGACTAAAAAAAAGATTAACTAGACTAAAAAATAGAAACTTTATCTTCAATTCTGAAACCTTGACTAACAAAAAACTATAGAAATAGATTCTATCATTAGTTTATCTTGATCAGTTAGCAAATCAAAGCTATATTAACTGCTTTTAAATGTAAATCAAAACTTCTATTCCTTTCTCTTCTGAAACTTCTGTGACAATATCAGCTTCAGCACTGATGAAATATTCTCAGTAGTTTTCACTGTTTTAGATCAACATTTTGCATTGTAATATCACATCAAATCAAGATTGTGATATATTTATTTCAATAGTTTCAATAGAATCATATTTAATTTTGTATTATATAATTAGATATCTTTTTCTGGATGAAAATTAAGAAAACTTATAAGACTTACCTTATAAAAAAGAATAATGCTCAGATTTACAATTCAGAAAATGAAAAGTGGTTGAAAAGATTCTATAATTTCCTGACATGATTGGTTCACTTTCAAATTTCTTTCTTCCTGTTGTAATCTCAATATTTTCAAAGTTAATTCATGTCACAATTTGCATAAACTCACAATCTGCTAAAGTTTTTATATTTCTGAAGTTCAAAGAGTTGGCGTGTCAATTTTCATTTCCACTGTCATCAGGGAGGCCATATTATATATCGGTGAATATACTTTGCTAAACTTCTTTCAATCCTAAAATGCAGAAAATAAGCCTAGTCACCCTTAAACTTAAGTTGTCAATCAGAAAATCGGAAAGCAGGACACAAATTACATATGCTTGCAGCATTGTGGAATCCACATGTGGTTGAAATGCTGAATGATTCATAAATATATATCTTTTACCCTCAGAAAAGAAGCAGAATTTGAATGAATAATAGGAGGGGTAAACATTCCGGTTATTTCCAGAAATCAGAAAAGGGAAAATACATTTTTTATTAAGGGATACATAGTGAATAAAGTAATGGGCAATTGTTATAAATGTCTTTAGGATAAAATAGGTAAATTTTACATTAAACATAAAATCTAAATGCTAATTTCATGTTTATATAATATATATATAATTTCATTTCTAAAGGGAAAATAGATATAATCTATGAATCAAGATTGTATTTACAAAAGATTATTTTAAGAATTGGTTCCAGTTTTAGCCATTCATAGTTGGATGTATACCTTTAAGATTAATTGTCCATATGCCATATCTATCTTGTTTCCAAATGAATTAATATGTGTTTTAATTATTTACTGTGGTTGATTTTGATTTGGGTATTCACCACTTCAAATAACTAAGTACATTATCTATCCTTTAGGGAAGATATTTTGTTTTTAGAGAATGTGTTACCTGTGAATTCTGAAGGGTGCTGTTAATGAGACAAACATCTTGTAGGACAATTCATGGATTTTTGGAGGGCAAACAAACAACAGTATTGGTGTGTAAATCTAAAAACAGTATATCAAAGTGGGTAGGAGGGCTGGCTGTGAAGTCAGCTTTTTTGGTTCAAATCTTGACCTTACCTGGCTCAAAAGGTATACTTAATAATTTTTATTCATATTATTGAATCCAGTAATATATTTATTTCAGGGGAAGCAAAGCATAACCAGAAATTGTTGTCAAATGGATAAAAAACTCCCAGAAGTAAATAAACATGAAGAGTTTTTCCATGGGTAGTACTTAAACAGAAAAATCAGAAGTTTATTTAATTACTTAATTTTTTGAGAATGGACTCAGAATAGGAGAATGATAGGATTCAAAGATTCTG
Organism: Rhinolophus sinicus; assembly: GCF_036562045.2. Lineage (NCBI taxonomy): Eukaryota > Metazoa > Chordata > Mammalia > Chiroptera > Rhinolophidae > Rhinolophus > Rhinolophus sinicus. The sequence goes on from NC_133752.1 coordinate 123,494,266, forward strand.
AAAGTTTTAGTATAGATTGCAGGAAAATTATTTGAAATGCTGTATACATCTGCGTGTAAAAAGGTGTGATCTGTTACTAGGAGACAAGATATTTGAAATTATTAACTATACTGCCTGATCTAAATTTCTGTTTCACATAAATTACCATGCAGATTAGAAATATTCAAAGTCCAATGATTAATATTGTCTTCAAAACAATGTTGATAGTCAATCTTTCAACAGATATTTGCTGATTGACTATATGTAATGCTCAGTAATAAGCATATGGCCCTCAAAAATATAGTAAGTGAAGAAATAAAGTGAAGAAATTGGTCTTATGTATGGCCTTTTGAGCTATCAGACAAGGATGTTACATTTCCATTTATTAAATTAAATAATACCTGAACCTTTTGGAAAGTTTAAAGTTAAAAATGATTTTTTCCCTTATTTCTGATACTAAAGAAAAATTCCAGCTTTTCTTAAATGTGTCTTTGTGCATTTTTAAATATTGTATGTTGAATCCATTTTATTAGAATAATTTTTAGGTAGTGAAAAATACATTCTGACTTTAATATGGTAACTCAGATCACCAAAACATCACAAATCTAGAATCATTTAAGGATTCTAAATATTCATGAATCTTTATTTTATTATTTCATTTTAACAGGTTACAAAATAAAGTCTATGTCTTTAAAAATAAAATCATGATATTATATGTCTTCCTTTTTTCTTTCCAAATTTACCTTGTTCAACTCTAATGTATATCTTGTGCTCTGTCAATCACAACTGTTTTGGACTTTCTGTAATTGGTGAAGTGATTGCTCTTCATGCTTTTAAAGCACATGTGCATTTTGCAGTATCAATCAATTTCCTGCTGTGCTTTGAGTTAAATTAAATTATAATACTAGTACCAAATGGGTTCCCCAATTGCTCTTTTCCTACTTTAATAAAGCAATCATCAATGCAGAAGTAGAGTTTTATTTTTCATATATAGAATATAGAGAATAACTGCTTTGCTGGAACTCACAGAAGATATCGACTATTCTTTAATGTTTGCTGTTCTGCAGTAGCAAAAGTGGAGAATAATTAAACAGTTAATGTGGTACAACTGTTTAGTGACTCCAAACAGTGGCATTTTTTAAAATTTATTTTTTACTTTAGCAGCTGCTTGCCCCTTGCTCTCTCAATTCAATAAAAATGAATGTAGAATGTACGTAAATACATTTCTGCTCTTTTCTTACTTTCATGGATACATTCCTCTAGTCAAGCAGTTAATTTAAACCAGTACATTCAGAACTTCCAGGTTATAGTGAAATGGATTTCATGCCTCAAGAAGTTCCAATTGGAGCTATACCCAAAACTTAAACCAACAGACAGAGTTTCATGATAACTATATGGGTATATCCTCATTGCATTATAGAAAAAGATCATTATGCAGAGATCCAATGCATGTAGTTCAAAGTTAGTGGGCAACTATTTAAGCTATTAACTCGTCAGACTTTCACATTAATAATGTTATGATAGGGTACATTTAAAAATTAAAACATGCTGATGTTTGGCATGAAACATAGATTATAAAATATAAGCAAGAATGAATTAAAATATCTAAAAATGGAAAATGCTTGTCACATTTTATTGGAAAGAATTTCATTATGAATAACCAATAGTTTCTTGCAATTAAACAGTGTTTTACCTTCCATTTTGTTCAAAATTGGACTCTAGTAATAGGACCTTAAAATAAAATGTATATGATTTGATTGCCTAAAATGTTGCAAGTAAGGTGTAATAGGAAAATATATATATTTTACAAGAATTAAAATATACTTTAATGTTGAGGTTTTCTGAATGTTCTCTGCTAAATGCATTTTTCTAGAGGTATAAAACTAGAATTATTATGTGAGTGGTTGCAATTTTATGTGTTATTGAGCTGTTAAGAGACTTTTTTTTAAAGAAGTTTATAGCAATTGCACCATAAAGCAAAAGTTATATTAAAATAGGGAATATGAACTGAATGAAAAAATAAAATGAATTGGGAAATCAATGTAGATGCAGAAGCTACAATAAATGCCAGTGTTTGAAATACCAAATGAAATAACACAATTAAAGATGCTAAGAAAAAGTTGTAATGAGTTAAAGAAATATTTTCTACTTTCCCTCCTACAATTCTTTTGCTCTAGCAGATATGGTATTTAAAAATAAATAAATAAATAAGTAAATAAATAAATAATGAAAAGTTTTGTTTCATACCAGTTATACACAATGTCATATCATTTTTCCTTTTTAAAGAGTATTCTGTCATTTTGCGCCATAACAATTGAAACAAAAATATGTGAAAGTAGGATAGCAATGCTTCAAACCTCACTGAAGTACAATTTTTCGTGCTCATGAACTGTTTCTAGGGGAGGAGAGAGGACTGTTAAGGAAGAGAGATATTATACAGTCATGTCAATCACATTTAATAGGCAGTGGTAGAAGGTAATCTCCTTCTTCCCATCAGTCTCTAGCAGACTAGTAGACAGAAGTTATTACTGTGCAAATGAACCTGCCAGATGCTTCAGCCATTTGGCTCACTAGAGGTCACAAAGGGTTGACACCAGTTAAAGCTGGTTAAATGTGGCCAGGAGAAGAACAAGGAGACTGAGCAACTCTGTAGGTTTGGGGGAAAAAAAAATTATCATATTGACAATAACCTTAAAGGAGTTAAAAATAAAAGAAGTCCACTTAGAATTCTGAGGGTGGGGAGAGAGGGGAAAGGGTTGCATGAAAATGATTCAATATGGGTTTAAAATTAGTTCCTCCACCATTTAATACTGGGGGTGCCCAAAAACGTTTACAAGTGGACACTTTGGTCAATTTTGCTCAAGCAATAATTCGCGTAATCAGAAATGCCTGGACGCTGATGGTAACCACTTTGAGATCTCTTATAATTGCAGAAGGCAAACGTGATTTGTGTTCATCTTTTGTTGTTAGTATATATAATTAAAATTTTAATACAGTTTTCCTTTCTTAAAATGTGTACGCATTTTTTGGAAACATCTGTATATATAAAAAATGTGCATGTAAGTTTTCCAGTAGGCGGGTAACAAAATGGCAGCTCAGCATCCTTTAGCTTATAAAGATCTCCAGATTTTTAAAAGATTCACCTCACTTTCAGCAGTCTACAGTTTTTTACTGACTCAATCTTGTCACTTAAAAATACTCAGAAAGAACCATCTTATTAATAATGATGGTGATACTAATTATTGTTAGCCCCACTGATAGTTAACTACTCTTTGAAGAGCTCTGTTAAACATCTTGTTTACTTTTCAAAGCTGCTCAATGAGTTAGGTATCACTATGTTTATTTTATAATGAGTAAACTGGAGCTACAAGGAGTTGGAATTTGCATAAAGACGTCAGCTTAAAAGCAGAAATGTTCTAATCTGGACTCAGATGTGTCTGACTCCAAAGCCTAATCTACTAGAGTTTCATTGTTTTCTTGTGATTTCTCACTTTATTCTATTGCTTTTCAATAATATGTATATGTAAGTATAATGGGAACATACATATTTAAATATAATGTATTCTAAAATGATCTCCTTTGAAAGCCCATTTTAATTTATAAATTTAATTTTAGGTTATGGCTGAATAAATAGCTTAGAGATCAATAATTTCAGGGTAATAGCTTAGTATTCAATTTAAGGCAAGGAAAATGATGATAATTTTAATACACTCAATAATGGCTAATATTATCGAATACACTTTTAGGCACTCTCTCAGTAGTGTTCTACTCATATTAGGGTAAATTCTTACAATAATTATATAAGATAGATACTATTTTTTTCCCATTACACTTATCAGAAAATTATGGTTTAGGAATTTGTTTATTTGCCTAAATAAAAATGGTGAATAAGAGTTAGAAATCTGAATCTCTTTAGTGTCTAATTCTTATTTCATAAACTGAGCCATTTCTGTATCCAGCCGTTTAAATATGAGTATGCTCTAGATATTGCACCTACAACAAAAACAAGTCTTAAGATTCAAATTATCTAAATAAAATCCTATCTAATATTTTCCCATGTTTTGTTATGCATTCCAAAATATCTCTAATAATAAGTGGCCTAGACTAGAACTCATTCAATGCGATTTTGAGTATCACTATGTGATGAGACTAAAAGTATTATGGAGAATAACCAGGAGTTTTATTTCTGTAGTATCCTCTTTGCTGGCTTTCAATTCAATCTAACAACCCTGAAGACCTTTCCTCCAAATCTCAGACTTTCTGGTAAGATGGTAAATTAAATTCCTAGTACTTGAATGTCCCTAGTTTTCTTAGCTATTTCTCTGTTTACACAGAAATAATGACACCAATTCCTTGCTCTAATAAAATACTGTGTTATGAAAATAGTGTTTTCAGTTATTTCATTTTAGATAAAAGAATGTTTATATAAGAGAAATAGTCAGTTTAAAACTTCTTAATTATATCCATGACACCATAAAGTTAATGACTATACCTTGTAGTGACAAATATTATGCATTCAATACTACCTTAATTGTAATATCTATTCAAATAACTGACTGTTGGGCTGATTTTTTTTTTCTTTTTAAGAAGAGAAAAATAATAAAATTAACTAACAATCTCTATGTGATATATTTTCCTAGTGGACTTTCCAATGTTTCTCTAGTCATGATTCCAAAGTTAACCTTTCAAAGATGAAAGCATTGAAAATAAACGAATCAATGTGAGAGGAAAACTGGAAAGATTTTAATCTTTGGAAGACAGAGGAAGAAAGAGAATGAGACAGAGAGAGAGGGAAAGATCAGTGATACATTAATCATAACAAATATTCTAGCCCAGAAGGAAACACTGGAAATTAAGAACTAGTGATGGGTAAGCTTTTCAAAGTTTAAAGATGAGGTCCAGATAAGAAACTCAACATTCTTGTGATTACCCTAACCTTTCTCATGGAGGTTGAAATCAGATTAAAAATATGAGAATTAGCTTTCTTATAAAAATTGTTCCCTCCAGAGTCAATCCAGCTGGAAATGCATAGAAGCATGAAAATGAAAAAGAAAACAAATAGAAATAAGCTAACCAAATTTTGAACCCATAGAAAAGGTTCATTTGGGTTGGAGTAGGCATAGGTCACTTCTTTTTTCATTTGAACGGATTGTTCCCTTGTTTCTAATAAGAGCACTTTGTTGTTTTTTGTAAATGAGCCTTCATGGAAATAGTTCATCATGTCTTCACAAAGACTGGGGTTGTTATTTTTTCCCTGAGAAAGAGTTTAAAATATCATGGCAAAAGTGTTGAAGTAAACGACATGGTTTTGGATTAGGGCATAATGGTTGAAATTGAAAGTAATTAATGGGAACATTCTTGCAAATGGTGCAGATAGAAAAGTGAATGAATTATGCTATATTATAATAGACTCAGGAAACCTTTGAAGGTTAGCAGTCTGACAGAATGATATAAAGGGATCAATGTACAATTGCAGTATTAGTGCTCTGATTCCATTTTTCTAAAGAGAAACATAATTATGGAGCCAATTATCTCAATCTTTAATAATGCATTGAATAAGTGTCTATGTATTCATACCTAAACTTATTTTAGGGTTCAGGGCACAAAACCACAGGTTAGGGAAGCAAAAATGCTGAGCATTTTAATTTGATGTGAAGAACAAGAGTTTTAAGTTGTGCTAAAGAGGAAGAAGAACTTTATAGACGGTAACAACCTCTGTCAATTGTAAAACACATACACACACAAACAGTGTTTTTTCAAAGTCTAAATCTTGCACAACAAATACACACACACACACACTGACACATTGTGTCCTTATAAAGTACAAACCAACTCAGTTACAATTCAATGGTGAAAAAAGATCAATTGATTTATATAACTGAAAATACCAGGGATAAGTCACGTGGCAGCACGAAATATCTGAATACTCATTGAAGGAAACCCATGAAGGCATAAGTCTCCTGTAGCTGACCGTGGCGGATAAAGCGTCGGCTTGTTCTCCCCACTCCCAGTCAGTGGTGATCAAAGTTGGAGTGTGGCATCTTAACAAAGCCAGTAGTGATAGCAGCACTGTACTCACAGGACTATCATGTGCTCCCAACAGTGCTTCCTGCTGCCTAGCCCAAAAAATTCTGGCAATTTTCCATGCCTTTCTTCCAAGCTTCCTATTGATTCTATCATATGTCCAAACTCTATTGATTCTATCATATGTCCAAACTATTTTTTTTCTTAATTAAACCAGAATCAGTTTCTGTTACTTCCATGCAAGATCCTCATGTGATCTACCTTTTTCATTGCTCAATTGTAGCAATGCTTTATAACAATAATAAAAACAATTTACAAAGAATTTAACATCCATTATCAAATAAACTATACAGGAATAATAACAAAGCCAGGTATTGTAGCTTCTAATTGTATATATGTATTTTACTTGGGTTCATGTTGAACCCTGAACTAGTCTTTGTGAATTAATCATGTTTGAGACTACATTCAAATATTTCTAGGTTATATGCCCACATTTGTATTTTTTTAATAGTCAAAAAGCAAAAAAATATTTTTTCACAGCTTTTAAAAATAGATTTAATTGGATTAGATAACTCCAATCATCTTTTAAAGTCTAATCTAAAAAAAAGTAAAAAAAAAATTAATTTAGACTCTCAAATTAATTTACATTTTAAATTCACAAATCATTTTATAGTGCTATATTTCAAAATTAAAGCTTTACTACATAATACATTACTTATAAAATGCAGCAAGTACTGATATTTGGTAAAATATGGAGAACTATTAAGAAAAATATTACAAACACCATTGATTTTTTAGAAAAATGTAACCCTTGTTAATGTGTTTATGTTTTTTCTTTCACTTTTTTCAATGCACATTATTCTTTATTTTGACATACTTATTATGATTGTAGAATATCTTATACTTAACTTTTCACACCTAACAATTGTATAACAAGCCTTTTCTTAACACTTACAGTGATTATTTACTATTGTAATCCCCCAATTTTTGCATAGTATACTATAAATGGTGATGTAATTTTAGATTGCTTTCCTATAGCACATTTCCAATAGGGAAAATCGTAAGCCAAAGCATACAACCTTTTTAAATTTCTTGAAGACCCCCTAGTAGTGGGTTTTAGTTGTATTATATTATTTTGAGGTGTTAATGTTGTAATATGCCAGGGAGACAATAACAGAATATGTACACTTACATCTATCTGCTCTTAAAGGGTGTATTGAAGATTTTTTTTTTCAGAGAAGCTCAAGGCCACTTTAATATGAACAATAACTAATAATTTCCTATTGCCAAGAAGTCTTAAACATAGAGTTTGAATGTGACTTAAGACTGTCAGTTAGTATATAATCAACAAAATTTGGTCAGAAGGCATTCTCCAAACAGATGTAGATGAAAGAAGGACTGAGAATTATATCAATGAAAAGCTTTAATTTCACCGTATCCAAGTCAGTAGATCTACGTTTGATAAAATAGTATATTTAAAACCAGAAGATTGTCCCCATTCTTAACACTATTATAGTAATATAAATAATATATCTATGCATAAATTAAGCACATTCAAAAAACAAACTAAATTATTACATGAGGTTTTCCTTTCATATTTGTGGTTAGATTAGGCAGTGTTGGGATACCTATGGGGTAACTGAAATTTATCAAAGGAAATCTGTGAAAATGATTAAAGTGTTGGGTAGTGATTACTAAAGAAGAACTTTAGTAATTGGTTTTATTAAGCCTATAGTAAAGAAGACAGAGACGCTTTAATACAGGCCTTCAAATAAGAAGTGATGCAGGACAGTGAATCATCCTTTTCCTCTGAGGAACAAAAAAGGGTATATATTAGAGCAGAGCTTAGCTATCCTAGACCAAAAAACAAACAAACAAACAAAGAAAACAAATCCCTAATTTTGGGATTTTAAAGATTCTTACTACACTTTACACTTATTCTAGAGATATTTAAAAATTAATTTAAAGATCTGGTTGTCTGAAAGTTTGCTTGTAAGAGCTTACCTTTAGAACAGACTCTAGTCTTTTGTGAATATCCTATCAAGCTTGCTACCATCAGTGCCCTTCAGCCCAAATCAGCAGGACACACTGGTAGTTAATGAAGTCAAGCTTACAACTGATTACAGCAAGGGAGAACTCTCACCATGGGAACCAGGGTACATCTCAGTAGGAGGGTGTTAGAAAGAACTTGTACAATTGGGGCATTGGTTGAGCAATTTGATAAGAGGTCTAATGAGGTGAAGGAGGTTTGCTCTCCGTTGGGTATTATCAGAAAGTGGGGACAATATTGTGATTGTGCATACCAAACAATCTTATTTATGGGGAGAACAGACGAGAGTAAGGACGAAAATATAGTAGGTCATGAAGTAGCAGTCGCTCATTTATAAGAGAGATAGAGGTGTTTGATACTTTGTAGATTTGCTCAGTGACTTTGTCTGAAGTGAATGTTCTGTGAGATTATGTTCAATGGGAGCATGGCATGGCTTAATTTTAAACATCAGATAAATGTGTAATAACATGCTATAAGTATCAGATTTGTTGCCCAAGATCCAATGTCTAGGGCTGCTTTTTTCCCACACTAAGTATTTAAATAGTATTTAAAAATCTTTTTTTTTCTTTAACGACATCTCTTTTTAGAAACAAAGTGTGATATTGGGTAGTTTTGCACATTTTTGAGAAAATTTTATAATTGCTACATTTTTCATTACCTAACATATTAATTAGCTAACATAATATTTTCTGAAACCATTTAAAAGATTTCTCCATTTGAAATTTATAAAAACACTTTTTCCTTCCCTTGTAGGAACTGTGTGGTTACATTAAAATTGTTTTCCAATAATTCTTTAGTATTACATACCATTTCATAAGGACCATAGAGAATTTACCCTGAAGACTAATCAGGATTTGGGGCCAACCTCCTTAAACTGATTTGTTAGTGTATTACCCTGCATGAGGAGGATTTACAGCTGGATGAAGTAGAGCATGAAAAAAGGTAGAGTCATTGGAATCAAATAAGAACAAAAAAATCACTGCCTGAGCACATTCCGTAAAGAAATTATTACTATCTCTGACCTTTGGGGAACCATTATGAAAACTATGAGGAATATCAAATGGATTTGACTTTAAACACAACTCATCATTGATTTCACAATATAGAGAATAGTTATGAAAGGTTTTGCTCTTCCAATCCACAGTAGGATAAGGCAGGGTAAGAAATTTTGCTTTGTTAGCAAAAATGAAGCCAAAGTAATTACATTTAATTACCTTGTGATATATTTTATGTGTTCTTTCACTTAAGTAATGTTTCAGAAACCTTGATTCTATGAGGCAAGTGATTTCAGCCATTTTCAATAGAGTGATCAGGCTTTTAATGCCTTTTTTTTTTAAAAAAAAATAAAATAAGACTAGAGTTTTAATCTTAATTTACAATAAAGATTTATTATTGGAATTACTAAAATGCCACCTGCATCTGGGCTAAATTGGGTGGAGCTACACACAAATCCCTCCACTTCTACCTCACAGAGATAGTATCACTTTTCATGTGTATGTATTATATTTATATTAGAAAAAAAAAATCCCTGACCCTCAGATTAATCAGAAATTACTCCTGTAATAAAAAATTTTGAATTTTTGAATCTAAGATAAATTTCATTTTAGACAAATTTATTCTTTATTGTGTGGAATTAGTACCACTTCAATGACTGAATTAGTTTGTAAGATTTTGGTAGTTTTTCTTCAAAATTAGAAACTAAAAAAAATTACACTGAAATATTTAAACCAGAGAAGTCATGTGTTAGGAAGGAAAGAATAATTTGATTTCCACATTAGCAGATTCCAAACTTATCAAAAGTTATTTTCATTATTCAAATATCTAACATAAAAAAAATAAATATCCCTATTTTAAAAACTGGTCAAGCCTCTTCCAGGACATAGGCCTTTAAAACTTTCACTGTTGTCATAGTCTGTTTCATCACAACCAGTTCCTTAAGAGCAGCACTGACTGGGCCTTGCTTTTTTTGAGGCTTATGCTGTCAAAATTAGCTCCCAAGATGGCCACTTAATTTTGAAGTTTGTTATCAGTTCAACTGTTTTCTTCCAGTGGTTATTATAATTACTGTCATGACTGTGATTGCTTCTAGTGGTGGAACTACTCAAGTAGAAGAAAGGAAACAAAACAAATAATGCTTTCTCAGGCTAGGTTTCACAGAAAATCAAATTGGAGTTGAAGATTAGAATGTGTGAGGTTTACTAAGGAGTTTTAAAGATCCTGTTGAAGAGAAGAAATGAAACACAAGTGGACAGAGGGAGAAGATGAAATTTGACAAGGTCTCAGGGAGGCTGAGGCTGGGGCATTCCTTGAGAACTTCCCCCAGTGGGACAAGGGGTCTGGTTTTGATACCCTCATTTGAACAGGCATTGCTTTCATGAGGGTGTGACCTTGTGTAAGGCCATACTCCTGAGCTAAGGCAGTCTTTAGAGCTGGCAGTCCTTACTTCCTGAAGGGAACCTGGATGGTCCCTCACAGTGTATATCTGAAAATTATGTATCTATCCTTTATACTTGGTTCTGCAAACATAAAGAGTCCTTGTGTTTCTGATCAGAACTGCTTCACTAAAAAGAAAAAAAAATCTGCTATGCTTCTTTAAAAACAAAAACAAAAACCAGAAGCCTTGTTTTTAAAAATATTTTTATAATAAATATACACATCTATATTTTATTGACTTTCCTGCCATAGAGGTTTAGCGTGTCTGCTAAATATTTTCACAGTTACTATACTAAAAAAATATAATAAAATTTCCACAAAATATATAAGTAAACTAGGTATTTGTGTATCAAGACATTTCTTTTCCCCACTCTATCAAACTGTGTAGAATTTAAGTGCTCAGGATTATAGAAGACTCTAGGATTGTAGGAAGTTTAAAAAAAAAGTTTTTGAGGGTCATGAAAAAAACCTCAGTAATCATCATGAAACACATAAGGAACTCCACTGGAAAATATGGAAATTTTTCAAGTGTAAATTATACACCTAAAGTTATTTTGAACTGCTAAATATTTTAGGATTCTGTAAGGAAAAACTATTTCCACTAATGTAAAAATCCCAAGTTGTATATGTCATACCATATAATAACTGGATATTTTATTGATCTCAAAAATAGGTAGAAAATGGATTTTTAAACACTGTCTTAGGAAAACTTTTTAATATATTTTTTTTAACATGAAGATACTAATGTCTGTCATTTTCATAAGCAAGAATGATTTTTCTAATCTGTAAAATGAAGGCATTAGTAACAGCCCTGTTGAGTTATTGGGAGATTAAATTATACAGAGGGTACCAAAAAAATGTATGCACATTTTAAGAAAGGAAAAAAGCTGTATTATAATTTTAATAATATATACCGATAACAAAAGATGAATACAAGTCACATTTGACTTCTGCAATTACAAGAGGTGCTCAAAGTGGTTACCATCAGTGTCCGGACACTCCTGATTACGGCAAACTACTGCTTGAGCAACGTTGACCAAAGTGTCCACTTGTATAAATTTTTTTGGCACCCCTGGTATAATGCATGTAAAATGCTGAATACCATGCCTGATACATTGTAACTATTCAATAAGTGTTCATACTTATTTTTGTTATTGTTGTGAATATAAAACTGTTATCATAGCTTTACAAAAATAGCTAATACGCATGTATGACATGTTTGGCAATAACTTCTTAAGTTCCCATCCTCGATGCTAAAGTGTAGTCCAAAGACACATTTAAAAACGTCTATATTTACTTTTATTTCTGGATAGGGAAAAATCTCACAAAATATGTATTTTAGTTATCACAATTCACTAACATACGTTAGATATATTATTTGCAGTATTTTATGATGTAACCAGATTTATGCTTTTTTGGAGTCACGGTTTTGTTAAGATTACCTATGGAAATGACAAAGACGTTTCTTTTCTAATAAAGTTATAGCTCATGTAACACATTTTAGAAAATTAATGTATTATTTCCTGACTGTATGTGACTGAAAAACAAAATTGAGCATGTCCCTTCTTTAGCCATGTCTTTTTTGGAATGAGGAGTGAGAACAGACTATAAGTTAAATAAATTAATTGTATAATGAAAGATGACTCTTTGGGTCAAAGTGAATATAATTTTTAATTATGCACCTCAGAATCAGGATTGATGAAACATCTGCATTGGTTCTCTAAATTACACTATTTGTATACAACCTTCCTGTCTTAGTAGGTGTCTTGTCAGCCATGTTGTGCACTTAGCTTCTTTATAAAAATATTTTTTCTAGACAATGCTTGTGCTCTTCTTAATATTTTTGCATTAGACTATATGTTATTAGATTTTTAAATTCAAGTAAGGACTACTCTACAGACTAGACATCTAAAGTGAAATGTGAATTGTCATCACTGTCAGGAAAGTAGCTGAATCAGATAGATTGACTGAAATTTACTTAGAATCTGAATGACTAAGTCTGGACAGGCGATAATACAAGTGAATGTAGAAAGACTGTCTCCCAATAAAACTTAAACACAATTAGATGCTTGAGACATTTCCTTAAGTAAATCAGAAAGTCAAATTATTACCAGAAATTCATGAGAAATGACTGAGGGTAGGGTGGTTGGAGGAAAGTGCTTGTTAGACATTTGTAGAACATAAGAAATTCAGTGAGAGACTTAGATATCTGTTCATTTCCTGGAATAGGAAGGAATGACTTGGTAGGTTTCCTTTTATTTGGGTAGATAATGCATATTCAAGCAGAGAGGAAGCTCTGACCTTTCAAATGTCATTGTGAATTGTCAGCGTAAAGCTAATCGTTTATAAGGCACACATACCTTCTATGGGGGAAAAAAATGAAGATATGTCAAGAACAGAACTTTCACTTATTTGATGATGTGTAGGGTGGTTTATCTCAATGTAAACAACTTACCAATGTGTCATAGTCTGTCCTATTATGTACATTGTTTATTTCATTTTGTTCCATGAATAGCCTGATGTTCTCTCTAGTTTGAATTCACATCTAACTAGAGGATTTTACATTTCCTCTTTAAAATCATCAACTATTCCCAAATGGAATATAAAATTAGCTAGATTGGGAATTGTTTTGTGTGAAATCTGTGGCTTTGAAAATACCACATAATTGTTGGTGGCTGCATGGGTTGTTCTTCCTGAAGTCTGTTATTTTTCCTAATTGATCTATCTTAAAAACATTAACTAGTTCTGTGAAACTTATCCATCAGCAATAGTTAACACGGAATAAACAATGGAAAAAATGATATGCAATTTATATACTTTTGAGTCAGTCTCAACAGTGGGGGTGAGAATGGGAGAGTGAAGATGGCAATCACACAGAAACCTAATTAGATGGATGAGGAGACATGAAAGAAAACAAAAATAGTCTGCTAGAAGTTTCACCCTTAGTCCCTCTACACTCATTTTTCCTAGCTGCCAAGACAGATGTCTTTTAATTATGTCCTTACATATCCACTCCCACCATGTTTCTCTACCTTGAGGGGCAAAACTAGAGTGGTAGGTGCTTGGATACAGAAATAATTTCCATGTTGATATTCTAAGAGGACACTCTATGAAGGATAAGCTCAGGTATACCTGTGCATATTCTACTTGAATATTAGGAAGGATAAATGCATGCCATGCACTATTTTTTTAATTTAAAATTTTGCTTTGTTTCTTTTGCTTATGATTTAATTGATAATAGTATAAAAAAGAACTGCTTTGCTTCTCTTTTCCAATATTTTGGAAAATCCTGTACCATTACAAACACCGTCTTCTCCCAAAGGTGTAGCAGTGCTTCAGATTTGGTCTTAGGTCATTTTATTGTATATCAGTCCATAATGTACAGGAAACTATACAAAAAGATTAATTTCCAATGTCCTGAGAGTAAGATATTTTGGCTGTTATGGGGTACATAAAAAACAAACAAACAAAAAAAAAACTGTCTTCGGGAAACTAGAAAAAATTGACTTCAGTAAATTATAATTTTCTGTAATTATTGTTCCTTTCCTTTAATTGTTGCCTTTGTTTACATTTCTTTGAACAATAAACTTAAAATTGGGCTTTAGTCTTTTTATTATGTGTTATTTGTAATTTCCCAATCTCAGTAAGCTCAGATCAGAAAGTACACTTAAGAGAGACAATTTAATATTTAATTTGATTCTACTAACTACAACAACCTCTTGCTTTTGTGAAATGCTCCCATGTTTGAAAAACTCCAGTAATGTTCCTGTTGTTTTGTTTCAATGCTGACATGCTGACAATACACAGAGATGGATATTTATTTCATGAATATAATTAATCTTGAATAGGGTCAAACTGTTTATTTCATTTAAAGGCAATGCTAAATTAACTTAGTAATGTGGTTACAGGACATAAACAACCATCACAAATACGCTGCTTATATGCACAAATTAATGGGTTAATGAATTTTCTTCAACAGAGTTCTCTCACACAAATCCCTTTGGGTTTATTATCTTAAACTCCTAATCTGTTAGAAACTGCGTGGGGGTTGGGGATTACAAAAGATTAGAATTATTTATTCTTCAGTACTATTCTTTTTATGTTGGCATTTTCCTTCAAGGCACAAAGTGTTTTGGCTAAAAATGTACTTAAAGATTATTTTCAGTCCAAATCTAGGACAAGGCCTTTAAAAAAAAATAGATTGGGTATATTTGAGAGTATAAGCAAAATAAAAGGCTAGTTAATTTAGTGCAAACTACACAAAAATTAATATGAAAGGCTGTGTTTCATTAAGTAAAAATGTAACTCCACAGAAATATTTTGACATTTTTGTTCAAAAAATAGAAAAATAAAACAAGGCTAGAAAATGACCATGTTAGAATTAATTATTGTTTGAATAATTATACTAAAAAAAAAATTCTTGTAGCTTAACACAATATTTGAATTAATTAATTATTATTTTACTAGTACTCAATATCTCTTTATATAAGAGAAAACCCATTCACATTTTCACTGGTTTCCATGGGGATTGATACATGTTTTCCCCATGTCAAAATCTCTTACAGTATAGCCAAACTTATGCTTAGAAAACTACATATTTACTGTGATAACTGGACTGATTAAAGAAAAAGGGAGAGTTTAAGGTATGGAGTTGATCAGTTGCTCAGTGCAATTCAAGAAAAAAATCATGCAAATCAGAAAGGTTAGTAAGAAGAGTGAAACCCAACTATAAACGTGGAAAGGCTTAATATTTCAGTAACTGCTATTGACTTTGTTCTGTTGTTTCTCTCCCTTCCTAACAGTTGGTGACTCTCTTAATGGCATCTCAGTTTAATTTTGTAATTTGTATTCATGTTGGATTATAATAACTATCATCTGGTGTTCATTTCTTAGGTGGGGAGGAGGAGGTGAACAGCCTCATTGATTTCCACCATCTCCTCAAGTCTATGCCTGTTGACACATCTTCTTCAGCCATTAAGTATTGTAGAATGTCAACTCACTTTGCTTTTCTTCAATTTTTCATGGTAAATCTATATGAAGATTTTCACCTATCTAATAACCAGAGTCAGAAGAGTCATATTAAAATAAGGAACAGGATTTTTAAAAATGTGGCCTTGGAAAATTTAGTAACTTTGATCTCAATAGTATGCTCACTGTCTCCACCATATGCTGCAGTCTCTGGCAAGCTCTGCAGACAGGACCGTATATCAATCAGAACCTCATATAAGCTGTACCTCATAAATTCATTATACTTGGGGCAAAGCATAGTAAAGGAACTGGTTGTTAAGAAGTGTAAAACTATACTGCCGCCAAATAGGGACAATACATTTGGAAATCACTTGAAAGAGTCGATATGTCAGAAAATCTAGATTCAAAGGCATTTGTTCATTCATCTAATCATATATTAGTTTGTCATACTATATTGAAGGCACACTGACGGAAGCATGAAATTTACAACAGATAGCTATTTGTATCAATAAACAATAGGTGCAGAAATGGACAGTGTTATCTTAGGATCTCAGTATAAAATGTCAGTGTAAAAAAGAGAACAAAATAAAAAAAAAGACACACTATACAACATGCATATAAAAAAGATAATTTATCCTGCTACTGAATAATAATGGTTTGGGAACATAAAATTGTAATTATTCTTTTGGAAAGAACTGCCTGAGAACATATTACAAAAGCACATACAATGTCCTTGATAGCAAAGTTAAAACAAACATAGATTCTAAGTAACATCCTATAAAGGTAATTTTTTATTATATCAGCTAATGGAACACTTACGGAAGTTGGGAATCAGTTATATATTAGGCATATTTGAGAAATAGTTCTAATATAACTGGCCATCAGATATTCATGCTAAAATGAATTGTTTTAATATAAATTTTAATTTTAAGAATTTAAATTTTAAAAATCAAATACTTTAATATTTAAAATTTAAATTATAAGAATTATAACACTAAGTAAAAACATCAATCAACTGGTATTGAAAATTACATATATTCTAGCTATTTCTACAACTATGCAACATAATTACAATTTCCAACTTACATTATGGCACATAATATGTCTTCCATAATATGTTAATGATATGTGTTATCATAAACTGAAAACAAAAGCAATTAGAAAATCCTACACAGTAGCCGTAAGGTGGAAAAAGGCATACTAGCTTCAAATGCACAATAGAGCTACTGCTCACTTTTTAACAGCAATGGTGGGACCAAGAAGATAATTAAATACTATTTTCAAAAACAGAAAGAAAATAACTGCCAACATTGAATTTTCTCTACAAAGTGAAACTTTAAAAAATCAAGATAAAATAAACACATTTTCAGCAAACACAAACTAAAAAATTAATGGGGTAGCGAAAAGACCTTCAATAAAAAATATCAGAAAGTAGAATTTATCAGATAAAAGGAATAAAATCCCAGAGAGAAACACAGAAATATAACAAGAAATGAGGGATAGCAGAAAGGGAAAATAGTAGATAAATGTAAATGAATATTACCTTTATAAAATAATAATAGCGTCTTGTGCTATTTAAAATATATGTATAATCAAAATGCACAAAACTATAAAAATAAAGGTGATCCTGATATAAATGTAAGGAAAGACTTCTAGTCTAATAGCATTGAGGGAGGAGATAAACAAAGTTTATATTAAATTTTAATAAATTCAGCAGTCGTTACGTTTAAATAACTGACAAATTAGTAAAGGCATAACAGGATAAGAAAAAATATTGTCTTCAAAAGAAGTCAAGAGAAAAAAAGTAAGTTATTTGTTCCTTCAACAAAAAGTGATTAATATTATGTAGATCAAATAGAACACAAACAGGAAACTGATAGTTATAGCCTATAGTTTCAGCAATTACTTTAAGCCTAAGTTAACTAAGTAGTCTATTTAGAGCTATAAGATGGTAAGACTGGGTAAAACATAAAACCCAAATATATGCTGTTTACAAGAGATACACTTTACACTTGAAAACACAGAAATATTAAAGTAAAAGTATGGGAAAAGATAAACATCAACCTAGTCAATGAAAGGTGGGGTAGCTATACTAATATGAAACTAAGTGGACTTAGGGTAAGACAGTTTTTCAGAAAAATGAGGGACATTTCATAATGATGAAATAGGCTTCCAAGAAGATATCACAAGTCTAAATCTAAATGGATCCAATTACATAGCTTCAAACTATATATGCACATATATAAGAACTGACAAAACTAGAAGAAAAAATAGATAAATCCACAATCATAGTAAAGTACTCTCAATATCTGATAAAACAAGCAGAAAACCATCAGTCAGGATTTATAGGGTATGACATCCCAATTAAAAAACTTGACCTATTTGACATTATTTACCATACAAATCTGGACCCAACAATGACAGAGTACAGATTCTTTCCATGAAGTATTTCATGGAGCATCATCATGGAACATTGCACATATACAATGTGTGATCAAAACATACAGTGTTTAAATTAAAAAAAAATATTACAGTAAAGACACATTGCCATTAATCCCCCTCAAAATACTCCCTCTCACTTTGAACACACTTATCCCCTCGTTCTTGCCACCTTCTGAAGCAGTTTTTGAAGTCCTCGTTTGTGAATGTCGTTTGTTGCACTGTTGTAGCTGCCTCAATGTTCTGGATTGTTTCAAAACGTTTTCCTTTCATGGTCATTTTGACTTTGGGGAAGAGCCAGAAGTTGCATGGTGCCAGATCCAGTGAACAAGGTGGATGAGGACACACCATAAAGTTTTTTTTTTTTACTTGACAGATATTGCTATACCAGAAGCGACATGTGATATTGAGCGCTCTCATGATAGAGGATGAAGTAAAGACACTCACCAAAGAGGACTGACTTCCAGAACTGCTTCAGAAAGTGACAAGTATGATGGGATAAGTGTGTTCAAAGTGAGGGGGATTAATGGCAATGTGTCTTTTACTGTAATTTTTTTATTTATTTAAACATTCACCATAGTGTTTGATCACACCTCATAGCATTTATTGACATTGTAAGCAAGCCTCATCAAATTTCATAGAATTGTCCTATGTTCTAAATGAAGCTGCTAATCAATAAGTAAAAGATAACTAAAAAAAATAAAATAACAACTAATTTAAAGACATTGACTCTATCATATATAATTTAAAGTTTATTGTTTTATTTTCTAGTAGATTTCAGATCAAATTTAAAACTAGAAACCTGCTATATTTTACATTTTCTAAATATTTTAAAATGTCAGCATTTAGAAGCAACTTGATTTAACTTGAAGGCATTCAGATCCTCATATTCAGGCTTGGCGGTGGCAAAAAAGAGATCAGTATGCCTACTTGACATCCTGACTCAGCCTCTGGCTGGCTGTGTGATCTTAGATGAGGTACTCAACCCTCCCCCTGCCAAATTTCAATTTGCTCATCTGTAATATGGGTCTAATAAAGGTACTCACATCATAATCTGGTTTAAGGATTAAAAAGATAATGCTGATAAAGCACTTTCAACATAATGGAAAAAAATATTTCCAGAAAATTTATTGAAGTGCATCTAATAGTATTATCCTATTATTGAGTCTCTCCAAATCCACAGAATGTTTTGGAACTCAGGTGATATGCCTTGGGGCAAATATTTTTCACAACAGCACTGTAGAAATTCTTCCATCTCATTTTTAATGTTTGCCTTTAGGAAAAGTTGTGTTTATGAATCCATAGCAGAACTAAAATACTATAATATTCAACATGTTCCAGTTGATAGTGAAAGTAACTAAAAAATTATTACTTTTTCGTTTTTTGTTTTGTTTTGTGAGACTGAGTCATCTGTTTCTCGGTCAAAAGTTCAAAACTGAAAGTATTAAAACTGGTCAATGTAGGCTATAGTGTTTTTTGTGATGAAAACATTTGACTATGATGTGATCTCATAAAATAAGATAAACATTTTTGCAAGACTTTTGATTGACCTTACCTATAGACTTATTTTTGAAGCTTTATGTTTAGCTATCATTACTGCAAAATTGAAAGGATGAAAATCTACAGAAGAAAAAGTTATGAAATCATAGGTGTATCTGTTTTTTCTCTTCTTGGGAAACTTTGAAATCTGTTAAGAACAATCTACTTCATTTTAAGTGTTATGTGATCTCTCTTCAGACAATTGAAATAAGTCTCAATGTGAAAAAAATTGACAATCTTAAAAACTTCTAAATAAAAATGCCCAAATACAAGAAACTTAACATCTAAAAAATGTCAGTTTGCATTAGTTTTCTATTGCTAAGTAACAATTACCTTAACTTTAGTGGCTTGAAGAACCATCAATTACCTCACAGTTCTGTAGGTCAGAAGACCAAGACTGGGTGGATTGTCTGCCTGTGTCTCACAGGCTAAAATCAGATTGTCATAAGGGCTGAGTTTTGGGCTAGAGGTTCTGGAGAAGAATCTGCTTCCAACTTCATTCAGTTTTTTAGCAGAACTTAGTTCCTTGTGGTTGTAAAATGTAAGGCTCTTATTTCCTTATAAGCTGTCATCAGGAGCCAGTCTTAGCTTCCAGTTGCCGCCCGGATTCCTTGTCATCTGATCCCTACCAAATTCAGAGCCAGCAGAGAATTGCTCATGTGTAGAATCCCTCTCATTTTTGAATTACTGACTTCTGTCTCTGACCTTGGGTTATTTCATCAGACCCACTGGATAATCTCCATATTTCATGATCAATTGATTTACCATAATTACATCTGCAAAATCTCTTCACAGTGGTATCTATATTAGTTTTTGATTGAGTAGTAGGGTAGAGGTATGTGTGTACCAGCTTGGGAACCTTGGGTGTCATCTTAGAATTCTGCCTACCACAAAGTTTAAATAATATTCTTACTTAATTCAGCTTTTTAACTTTATTATTTTCTAAAAAGGAACAACAAAAACTCCAAAATAACAGAAATGGAGACATACTATTATAGTTGCCATCAATTAATTGTCAAATCATTTACTTCAATTAATTGACAAAAAGGATTCTAATTTTTTTTTATCGGTTTTGCTCAAGTTTTGTTTATTTGAGTTGACCATTCATAATATTTTTGAAATACTCTAATATATATTATATTTTACAAGATTGAGTTACAAAAACTCATAAAACTGTCTTAAAGCAGGGTTTACTATAGTTAAATATAAATTTCATGCATGTCATTCAAAACATGGATCTAAATTGTTTCTCTTCTTTCTTCTCTTTTTCATGTATTTAACTTGAGTAAGCTACTAATTAATCAAACCCAATGTTATTATCTGATTTTTGAATTATTTTCTTTATTTTTTAGGTAGACAAAGTGATCTATGCATTGATTTAATACACAAATAAATACATGCATTAGCTGAATATATCAGCAACCTTTTCTGCCAAGACTGGAGAGTAAGTATTTCAGGCTTTGCAGTCTGTAAGATCGCTGCTGTATTTTCTTTTTTGTTTGTTTGTTTTTATTACAGTCTATTATTATTATTATTATTATTATTATCATTTAAAATTGATTTAGTATTCATTATAGGCCAGATTTTGATTTACATGCATTATGTCAGGAAAAAAGCATAATTATTATGTTCACATTACTTATGAGGAAAGTTGAGCTAAGAGATTGAATGAGTTGTTCATGGGCACAAAACTCTACTAAACAATGTTACCAGTACTTCACAACAGACTTTTATTCTTTCTATTTTGTACCTGAAATTATAATCTTCACAGGGAGATGAGTTATATATAAATACACATTAAACAGCAACATGAGGAATACAATAATTGCAGAAAACATATATTATTTGTGCAAACTGTGAAGATGAATTATTAAACTTCTTAACAATTTTGAGTATATGAAGTTTCTATTTCTGAGGTAGTTATGTTTCTGTGACACAGAAAGCAGATTTTCCTGTTTTAACAATGAGAAAATACAGAATTCCAAAGAATAAGTATTTGTGGTTATCAATAACTGGTTATTTTTGTTCTATACTGAAGACCAGCTTCACTTTGAAAAATATTAATCAATTTTTTTTATGCTTTGAAATACACTAGTGCATATACTTTACATTTAAAGCAATAAAACTTGGATCTGCTTTAAGTGTGGATACTGTAAAACAATAGTTTTCTTTTCCCTTAGGGTCTTCCAAATAATATTTCTTAATATAGCTAATAAAAATCATACGTTCTAAATATTTCTTTACATTAAAAATTATTTACATTATTGGTGAAATGAGTGTAAAATAATCATATCCATTTCACATATTTTTGCAAGGAAAATTATTGACTCTATTGAAACTATCCTGAAAGTTCCTAAGCCAGCCTTGTGCAAAGAGACACAAGACATATACTTTTTGGTGCTTAAAGTAGCACAGTAGAAACCCAGTCACTTTTTTTTTTTTTTAATTTTCTGTGAGTGCCTGATTTTAAATTGTAGAGACTTGAGTGGAGCTAATCTAGAAGAGTATAAATTTATGAGTTATAGAACTTATACAACAATAAGTTACATAATTTAGATTAAGTGGATAAATTCCATGAAACACACACTATTAAAATCGAGAAAAATAAATGAAAAATCCAAAGGCCTACAGAAATGGAAATATTAATTGAAAGTTTATCTTACAAAGAAAAAATCCAGGCACAGATGCCTTCATTGGTGGAGTCCGTCAAACACTTAATATTACACAATATTGTGCATAAAATAAAGGATGTTAGGAACATTACCAACTCATTTTCTGAGACTAGTATTACTTGATATTAAAAAATTTTAAAGTCACTAAATTAAAAAACAACAACAACAACAACAACAACAAAACTACAGACCAATATCCTCCAGGAATGTAGAAGAAAAAATTTCCCCAATATATTAGCATATAGAACCCAGCTATAACCAAAAATAAAACATTATAAGCAGGTGTAATTTATCCCAGAAATTCAAAGTAGGTTTAAAATTTAAACATCGGTCAATATAATTCATTATAATACCAAAACAAAGCAGAAAACAATAGATGCCCAAAAAGAAGTTTGTAAAATTCAACACAAGTAATGATGAAAAATATCAGCAAAATAAGGATAAAACAGTCTCAGACTTTAAAAGCCATTATGATAAACCTATAGCTATCATCAGACTTAATGATGTCCACCTAAGATCAGGAAAAAGAAACACCACCACATGGATTTCAGTCTCACTACTTCTATTTAGCATTTAATTTGAAGGCCTACTCAGTACTATTTGGCAAGATAAATAGTAAAAACACAGATAAATAAGCAGACAAGATGATTGTATATGTAGGAAATCCTAAAGCATCTTCCAAATAGCTACTAGCACTGATAAGTTGGCAAGACACAAGGTCAAAATATAAAACACAATTTTATGTCTGCATACTAGCAATCAAAAACAACAACAAAAAATAAAATTAAAATTGATCATTTACAATAACATTTAAAAACATGATGTATTTAGGAATAAATTTAACAAAGATGTATACAGAAAGTTACAAAAGATAAAGACCTAAATGGATGGAGAGCTATCTCTACGTCCTAAAGGCTCAACATTGCTGAAATGTCAATGCCCAAATTCATCTACAGATCCAATGCATTCCCATTCAAAACCTCATCAGGCATTTTTTCTTTCTTTCTTTTTTTTTTGGTAGGGGAAGGTGTTGGGGCACTGATAAACTGATTGGCAAATTTAAACTTTGCAGAGGCTTAGAATAGCCAAAACAATTTCAAAAAAGAACAAAGTTGGAGGACTTACATTACTTTATATTAGCACTTATAAAGCTACAGTAATTAAAAAGTGTGCTGTAACATAGAGTAGATGAATGGACCAACTGAACTTGATGGTGAGCCCAGAAAGAGAATTCAACTTATCTGCTTACTTAAGGAAAATATAAATGTACGCCCTATAATTGAACCCTTTGTGACATTAATGAACTCCTCATGACACTAACATTAATAGCAGCTTTATTCATGTTACCCCAACTAGAAACAATACAATTGTCTACCACCCGTGAATAAAGAAATTATAGTATATCCATACATTGAAATACTACTCAGCAATAAAAAAAGAATGATTCATTCAATAACAACCTGAATTTGAAAAATATTATGCTGAACAAAAGAATCCAGTCACAAATAGTATTTATTGTATGATTCTGTTTATACGAAGTTCTAGGGAAGGCAAAATTAACAACTAATTCCATAAAGCACATCAGTGGTTTCTTGGGAATAGTAGGGTTCTTAGTTGACAATAAGGGAGTCACAGGGGAACTTTTGGGATGAAAGTAACTATCTTTATCATGATTATAATGGTCAATACATAGGTGAATATTATTATTAAATTTGATCAAATTGTGTATTTATCATGGGTGTATTTTATATTACATAAATTTTACTTCAGTAAAGTTGGAGTAAGTGCAAGTTGCAAAAATAACATACGTAAGAATAGCCTTGTTTGCTCTTCTGCGCTTCGTTTATTTAAACTTGTGACTATATTACTATTTTTCTTCATAGTTTTCCAAAACTTCTATTGCCACTCTTTTATCATAATTATTTTTTTCTTGTTATCTGGTTAGTCTTTTACTTTTGATATTTAAAATATTGTTTCTTTATTCTCTAGAACAGAGTTTGTAAGTAAATCAATCTGATGTTCCTTAATTAAGCTCTGTTTATTTATATCCACCCCTGCATATAGTACCTTTTTAGACTATTATGATTTTTACTGACATAGTTCAAGTCTTAGTACGAAAAACTCCAGGGAACCCAAAAATCAGAGTAGACGATATCTATCCATGCACACTGAAACCGGCATTCAAACAATTGTATTATTTTTTGTAATTCAACTTACTGAAAGATGATTAAACCAGTTGATGTTATTTCTTCTTCCTTATTAAACCTATATTTCCAAACTAGGCAATAATTTATTTTCCCATTTCTTTTTACATATTTGACTTTAAGTACAATTAAAAGCACCACCATCACTACCATTGTAGCTAATATCACTATCATGCTAGCCAGGCACTGAGCCAGGGCATTATTTTTTAGTACTTTCACACTAGCTTTGTATTTGTTATTCACGGTTCAAATTATTGAGATTCATCCATCTTCCTGTCATGTAAGAATCTCCTTATTATGTCTACTTTTTAACCAATGATTATAAGATTAAAAGAAAATTTCTTGGGGTTAACCATCATAAAAATATTGGTCTAAATCCTTCTGCCATATTTGAATATAATTGGATTACACTCAATGAAGTAACAGGGCTTTTGTATGGGCCTAGGAAATATTTTTTGTACAAAATATGTTTACACAGAATTTTGGCTTAGAATGCAAGTAAATCCCATTGTTTAAGAACCCCTCGTGACATGCCTTTCTACAATTCCTCCTGTATCACTCGCCTCTAAACCGACTTATGGGGAAATGCTGAGAAATTTATTTTGGACTCAAAGCAGTGATTTTGATGTATTAGCTTTCACGAAAGCATTCATGTAAGTGTGCCCCATATTCAAAAACTCATCTAAAGAGCCAGCCAAAGTTCTTGTTAGCCAACAAAATATGATGTAATTTTTGTTTACAGTTATCAGAGTCGACAGTGTCCACTGCTCTAAGAGTGGGAGAGTATGTGTATCGTAATGTGTGTCAAGGGAGCTTAAAGAAGAGTAGCCACGTCCTCAGAGGAAACACTGTTGAAACTGTCAGGGTGGAAGCCACAAACAGTTTTGGGAAATAGGATTTTGCACAGAAGAACGGATGCACGTGGGCAAACATCACCATATATATATATATATATATATATATATATATATATATATATATATATATGTAAATGCAGAGGTTCTGGCATATCTGACAGAGATTCAGGTCAGTGATTAAAGTTAAGAACACACAGAACTATATCCGCAAGACTATACATCATCAGCCCTTCAAATGGCCTAAAAATGAATTAGAATTGAGTCACCCAAAGCTGTCTGAACTCTAAATCCATTTTAATTTTACTGGGCTTCAACCAGGGACTATCTATACAACATATTGTATACATTTCCTAATTTAGTGCATAAAATGATAAGAGAGTCACCATAGGGGAAACACAGAGTTGGCTTGAAAGTAATTTTCACTGATTTATTTAAATTATAATAGCTTCTGATAGCGGAAGATTATGAGTTTTATAATAGGCCTTGAAAAGTCTTGAATTGGTTCTTTACATACGCAATCCAGATTACTGACTGGATATTTTACTACTGCAGTTTAAATCTCAGCTGTGAGTCTGGGACTCAATGAAAATACAATTATTTCCATCTTGGCAAGATGGAATTGCCAGGGGGCACAATTAAGAGAGGCATCAAACTGATTGCTTTCTGAAAGAAGGTAAAATGGCATGAGTGGAATCAAGAGTGCATATGGGTCTTCAGAGAGAGCTATCCATCCTGAAAGGAAAAAAAAGAAAAAGAAAAATGAAAGAAAGATGGAAGAAAGAAAGGGAGGAAGGGAAAAAAAACAAAACATGGTACTTCATGGAACATACATGCATGGGGCAAAACTGCAAGCTGATGAAATTAAAAGAGAGATAGGAAGGAAAGGAGAATTTGACACAAGATAACCACTGAGTAGCACTTGCCAAAGTATTTACTTTGAAACACGTATCCTGAGAGATATCCTTTAAGCAGGGTTTTCTTTGGTGAAATGTGTTTGGTAAACACACTGCACAATATATTTCTCTTGTTGATTCAAAATATCTTTAGAATATATAAGCCTTTGAGAAGTTCTAAAGTAAAAAATGTTAAACATTTTATTCCTAACACTGTCAGTCCTAATACAGGGAATATAGTTTGGGACCCCATAGAATATTTATATAATAATGAGTTCCCCTTTGAGGGTATCTTTAACTGGAAGATTTCAATATGTCCACTATTTAAGACCCCAATGCATGAGAGTGCATAAATAAATGGAATAGGTTTACAATTGAATGTTATATGCCTGTGAAAATGAATTATAGCTATATACACTAACATGACTATAGTTTACAAGCAAACTTATCTATGTCACAAAATATTCATATATAGTATAAGTTTATAAAGAGTTGAAACAGGCAAAACTAGCAATTATATTATTTGAAGATATAAATAGACAATAAATGTTCAAAAGTGAAATTATTTTCACAAAAGTCAGAACGATGGTCATCTATGGGGGAGAAAAATGGAGATGTGATGCCCTGACAAAGAACAGAGAGACTTCTAAAGTAGGAGCGTGTTCCATTTCTCAACCTGGATGGTAGTTATACGAGTGTTTACAATAATTCTTTATACTGTACATACATATTTATATGCAGCTTTAATTCTGTATGTAAGTAAAAGCAGGTACACACACACTCTACAGCACAGCGGCAATAAGGCATTCCCGAACCGCAAAAGACTTTTCTGAGTATATAATAAGGAAGAATGAACTTCCTTAGAAAATTCCCTAGCTTTTTATGGTAAGTAATAAGAATAAATATAGCTGAAGTTATTCAATATAAAATACTGTAATGTAAAGTCTAATTTTGAACAACGGCAGAAACTGAAGTTGGTCAGTGGTTGTATCAAACAATATACAGAGACTGGTAAGGAAGAGTACAGAATACAGATCAGCATGTGACAGAGAAGATCATCCAACAAAACAGAGCCAGGATAATGACAGAAGAATACTTAGACTGGTGTTAGGGCAGAGATGTGAAGCATTTTGTTAATTATATACTGAAGAAGGGTTTGATTTAGTACTGAAAACTCCCTATCAGTATATGAATATTACTATTCATATGCATTTAACTTGATACAATTAGTCATAATTTTTCTGTAGCAAATGATAGAAATCAAGTCCATTTTATGTAAAACGGGGGAACTTTTGGCTTCTGTAATTAAAATGTGGGAAGAAGGGGGAGGAGCTGACTTTAAGGGTTCTTGAATGTGGAGCTCACACACAATCAAATTTCTCCGTATCTATTTTCTCTCTTTCACTATTTTTGTTCTCTCTCTCTCTCTCTCTCTCTCTCTCTCTCTATATATATATATATATATATATATATATATACACACACACACATATTTGTGTTATTTGGGAGAGGTGTTGGTGGGAGGGGAGCTGAGAATTTCTATGTAATACATATAATATCTACATGTAATATGCATATGTAATACATGTACATATTACCAATTATTGGCTCACCCTCTCTTTCCCAGTTAACAGAAAACAGTCAAGGCTTACGAAGGCCTATAGAAACTGTAAACTGATTTCTACGCATTTCATCTGCATACATGCTCTGCCTCCCACCTTATCACCTGGAACTATTTATAGGGATTTACCATACCCACTATCTCTGTTGTGTCTCTGTGTTTTTTGTTATAACATTCACCCCCACCCTCCTTCACTTA
This sequence comes from Rhinolophus sinicus, assembly GCF_036562045.2. Classification (NCBI taxonomy): domain Eukaryota; kingdom Metazoa; phylum Chordata; class Mammalia; order Chiroptera; family Rhinolophidae; genus Rhinolophus; species Rhinolophus sinicus. Next base: position 123,522,143 of record NC_133752.1, read on the forward strand.
ATATTGAGTTCTGAGTCTATTCCAGGCAACGTACTGAGATAATATTTTGGTCAATGACAACTCCATTCTTTCATTTGCTCAAGTCAAAAAAAATTGTAGTGTCCTTTTTTCCCCTGTCTTTATTTAACACTCTGGTGCATCAGCAAATGCTTTTGATTCCACCTCCCAACCATGTCTCACCATCTTTCAATATGGTCCAAGCTATTGTCTTCTCCCACCTAGGTTATTTCAATAGCCTCCTAACTTGACTCCCCACTTCTGCCACACTTGCCTCTAAGAAAACAAAGCAATCATTTAAAAATGTAAGTCAGATCATGTCACTCTTTTGCTCAAAACCTTCAATGTCTTTCCATCTGTTTTAAAGTAGAGTCAAAATATTTTCTATGACTATAAAGTACCTCACTTTTCCTCTGAACTTATTTAATACTTGTCTTCCCCATGGGTCACTCTCAGCCAACCACACTGGCTTTCTTCCTATTATTGGATTACTAATAGCAAAAACTTTGCCTATGCTATTCCATCTGCTTAGAAAGCTTACTCTTCTTCCAGAAACCGATAGGCAGATTCTGTCACTTCCTTCTGGTTTTTGCTTAAAAGTCATCTTTGTATTGAAGTGGCTTCCCTAGCTACAATTGCAAACTCACCCATTCTGTACTTCCTACTAAGTCTTTTTTCAGCTTGATTTTTTTTCTCATTAACTGTTATGTTTTGTGAATATGCTGTATGTTTACTTTTATTTTCTGTCTCTTGCCCTCAAAAATGTAAGCTTCATGAAGCCAGAAACTTTTATGTGTTTTGCTTGGTGTTATATCCTGAGTGCCCAGAATAGCCTGTGACTCCATAAGTATTTGATGAGGAATGAATATTGGATTCCAAATTACTTTTGAGTCTAGTATACTTTTAGCTGATGGATTTGTTTTTGGTCATAGACATTAAAGGACAAATAATATTCATCTAAATCTAAAATTGAATATGTTTTCTTCTAATTATAACAGGTTCCATATTAAATTAAAGAAACTTATTTTGCCCTTCTTTAAACTTTTTCTATTTTCAGTTATAATTTATATGATTATAGTTAAAGATGTGATGAAAATTCTGGACATGTTGAAAAAATTAAATGTAGAAGAATGATTTTGCTTATTAAACAATGTTTATGTAATATATTTAAAACAAACTTCCAAATTGCTTAGTGAAAAATGTTAGAATCATTTTTCTTAGAGTGCTAGATGTTTTTGCATTTTCTCTATTGTATCTTATATAAAAACAGTATTCATTAAATGCAATATTATTTTTCTTAGCAATCCTGTGCATCTCTCATACACATACTTCTTTTTGGCAATTATTTTACAGCCATGTCAAAGAATGATGTTTGGGCTAATTTTACTTACATATCTTTTTCTTTACTCCTTAGGTGAGTTCAATTTTATATGAAGAAGGCCATCGGGAGAAACCTCTAGGGTCTTCATATTCTACCGTGTCTTCAGCCTTGTAAAATTTAGTATTAAAAATAAGCTTGATATTTTCTTTTAATATATTACTTGATATAACCCCTAGGTACATCAAGATCACTTTCAAACTATTTTGATTATTTAGCTAAAATTAAACTCAATGTTCAGATGGCCCTATACAATCATTCTATTCTCCTTTATGTCATTTAGAAAGAGCTGGCCTACCAAGACTGAGTTACTGACCATCAGATAATAATAACACCTGCCACTTAAATCCCATTGCACAAGGCCATTTCCTAGATCAGACATTTCCCATTACAACATAGTGTCCTAGATCATCTCTGTATCTTGTCCTTATTAAAAAATGTAGAACATTAGGGGGAGGAATTTATTTCCTGGAGTCCTATATGGTGTATCTACCAGGTTTGACAATTAAGTTCGTTAACTTGTTGCAACGATGTTGCTAAACTTTTTTGACATCAGAGAGATTTTTCATGGTTTATTTGTATCAACTGGACAAACAGTTAATTAAGTTTACTATTTGGAAGTGCTGAAAAGTGCTGAAAAAGTTAAACGACCTGAACTTTTCACCAATAATTCATGGCTCTTGCATCACTACAATGCAGCAGCTGACATGGCACCGTCTGTGAGGGAGTTTTTAGCCAGTAAATAAATAACTGTATTGGAACACCCGCCCGGCTCACTGATTTAGCCCCCAATGACTTTTTTCTTTACTTGAAGATAAAGGAAATATTGAAAGGAAGACATTTTGATGACATTCAGGACATCAAGGGTAATACGATGACAGCTCTGATGGGCATTCCCAAAAGAGTTCCAAAATTGCTTTGAAGGGTGGACTTGGTGCTGGCATCGGTGCATAGCTTCCCAAGGGGAGTACTTAGAAGGTGAGCACAGTGATATTCAGAAATGAGGTATGTAGCACTTTTTGTAGGATGAGTTTGCGAACTTAAGTATCTGAACTTCATACTCCATCTATGCTTTACTGGACATAGTGCAAGTGTTTTTTCCTCAGTTGCCCAACAGCTTCATCAGGGCTCAGCTACTGCCTTTGCTCTCTCAATATTTTTTTTCTCTCTCCATGTAGATATATGTGTACAAAGTTGTGCATTTCCAGACAATCCACTCTTGCATTCTTAGGTTTTTCATTTAAGCTTTACTTTGCATATTATTTTTCTACAATAAGTGCCAGACATTTCTAAAACAATTAAATTAGAAGAGAAGCCACAGACTGGGAAAAATATTTACAAAAGTTATATCTGGTAAAGGGCATTTTTGAAAAATATATAAAGAGCCCTTAAAACACAACCACAAGGAACAAACAACCCTATTAAACAATAGACCAATAACCTTTACAGACCATTTACCAAAGAAGATATACAGAGGGCAAATAACCCCATGAAATTAAAATATTTGAGATACCATGACACACCTATTAGAATGACCAATATCTAAAACACTGATAACACTAAATGCTTGTGAGGATGTGGAGCATCAAGAACTCTCATTCATTGCTGTTGGGAATGTAAAATGGTACAGACACTTTGGAAGACAGTTTTGTGGTTTCTTTCAAAACTAAATATAATCTTACCATATGATCTAGCAATCATTCTCCCCGGTATTTTTCAAAAGGAGTTAAAAACTTACGTCTATAGGAATGAGAATTTCTTTGGAGAAAATGTGCTCTACAACCCACAAAGAGGTGTTGCTTCCTCTGTAGCTCAAGCCAGATGGGAAATGTTTTAAGAAGCCCACACGTTGTTTGAGGGGCACAGTGGACTGATGTGACATTGGAAAGCAGGAAAGTAAAGGTGAGAGGCAGTGGATATTGATCTGTGGCAGCAAGAAAAAAAAAATCAGAGTTTTTAGGAGTCTCTTTTCTATTTAATAGTAAGTACAGGGTATTTGTGTTTTCTTGAGGATCAAGTGTGATCCACAGGAAATAAAGCCATCCAGGAGCTAATTTAAATCCTTCCTGAGGAGCTATTCAGAGAGAGTATGGTCCCAACAAAAGAATGAGCAATGAAAATACCAAGAGCTGAGGAAGAGCTATAAATGGTCCACCAATGAAATATGCATCATTTTTCAATGGGAATGCATGGAAATGATTCTAGTGGGCTTCCAAGCTTTGAAAATGCATCTATAAGAGCATGAACTTGGTCGAGAGCAAGTCCATTTCAAACATCTCCCAGGAACTGAGATAAGCAATGTCAGAACACAAGGAAAATTATTTTTCTTTATTTTTCCATTCTTCAACCTGGAGGGGCCTGAGGCCCTAGTGAGTAGGGGAAGAGGAGTAGAGGTCAAGCTGGGAAAGAGACAGGAAATCAATGACTCAGAGCTTTCCCATCTCAATCTCCCCACCTACGGAAGACTCGGTTGGGAAAAGGGAGACACATTAAAAGAAGTTCAAGTTATCACAACAGTTTGTTTGTTTATTTGTTTGTTTGTTTTAATGAACAGAAGCATTGCAATTTCTACATTGTTTGACCATCAGAATAAGTAGCTGGCTGTGGTGGTGGTGATAATTAAAATAAATTAGTTAATTAAATGGAACCACAAATAATACTATAAAAATCTGCAGGGTGTTAAAACTCTGGAAAGAGGGGTGCTTTCTCCATTAACAAAAAGTAGCAAGTGTAGACAATTGCCTTTTCCAATTTGTTGAGATGTTTCATACTTTTGAGAATAGATAGTTGGGTTTATCTTTTAGTTGATAAGTAAAAAAAGAATCCAACACTGCAGCATTTTCACTCTTTCTTCCTGATTTTTTTTATCTTTTTTTAAAATACTGAGAACATATTCAGATTGCCTAATCCTTAGCATAACTAAAGTGTTATTTGATTTTTAAATATACAAACTCTATTTCTGACTCAGTTTATATTAAAACCAAGTTGAAAATTTTTTATTATGTGCATACTTCCAGTAAGTGATTTCCTCAGTTATGTCTGTGGTTTAATTTAAGCAATCAAAATGTAAACTCTTTCCAAAAGAGTGCATAAAAATCTAATTAAATCATGGGGAAATGTGAAGTTAGTAGAAAAAAGAAAGAAGAAGAAAACAAATAGGAAATAAGAAGAGTGTCTGGTATACCATTTGTTTAGTTAAACCAAGTTCAGTTATAGTAGCCCTGCTCTTAAAGCACACAGAAAACATCTTAAATTTTTTAGTTATATTCTTGCTCCTGGGGACCATTAGGAAAGACTTTAAACTATATTTTGAGAGCATTCCAGCAGAGTAAAATAAAGTACATTATTTAAAGTTCTGAAGGCCATTATCATCTTGGCTTTACCTACTGAGAGAAGCAGGCGGCTGTTTGAACAGATTTCTTTTTTTTTTCTTTCTTTCTTTCTTCCCAGGGTCTCTCATTACTCAGAATCATATTATTTTGTTGAAGCACTAAGTGGTGAATAATTCCATACATGTCTTTTCCATTTTACTATATTTCCAGGAGCTTTCGATGCCTTCAGCAAATAAAACAGTAGGTCTTCTCTACATTACTTAAATTGCCAGAATTAGAGTGTTAGCCCTTACAGATCAGTCTGTATACTAGGCATATCCTTTTCCCTCTTAACACACATAAATAGAAGTAACCAGAAAGTCCACAATTTGCACTGTGTTAAATGAACCAAATTTTAGAAGAAAAGGACACTTAAAAATAGGTATCAATTTCCAGAACAAATAAGACAGACAAGTAAACAGATATTAGAATACAATGTACATGGTTAACAGTATCATTAACTTTCCTTTTGAAAACAGGTACTTGTTTCTAAAAGGATAAAACATTGCACAGAGATATAAAATATAAGTGAATCATTTTCAAATAGAGACAAAAAGATATTTCAGATGAGAGCAGCAACGTGCGTGAGTTTAGGGAGTCACCGGCTGTATCAGCCAGATTGTCCCCAGTGGCCATGCATGAAAGGGGATGACAGAAGATAAGGCCATCTTAGGTCTAGATGTTAAAGGATAGTGAGTGCCCTAAATGGAGGTTAAAGTCTTTCTCTATATATGAGGGTAAAGGGGATGAAATATATGGTGATGGAAGGAGAACTGACTCTGGGTGGTGAACACACAATGTGATATATAGATGATGTATTACAGAATTGTACACCTGAAGTCTATGTAACTTTACTAACAATTGTCACTCCAATAAACTTTAATTAAAAAAAATATTTATCTATTTTAGTTTTTGATGTAGGTAATATTTAAAAAACAGTGCATCTGGATTTCATTTAAAATGTTATAAATGTTTGTCCTATGGTTGTGGCTCTATCTTAATCTGCTTTGCATTCCCAACCCTGAGCAATGCCAGCTTCACATTTTATTGATATCATACTGTCCTTGCCTTTAATGGAAATGCCTCTAGGGACCCTGTGATAAGCAAGGCTTTGGTGTGCAGTTTCAACATTTTGCGAGCTGACCTAAATGTGAGTTGTGGAACAATTTGTACGTATTTGCATGTACAAGATCTGACAATTAAGTTTTTTAACTTGATGCAATGATGTTGCTAACGTTTTTTCATACCAGAGGGATTATTCATTTTGAATTTGTGCCAACTGGACAAACAGTTAACCAAGTTTACTATTTGGAAGTGCTGAAAAGGCTGCGTGAAAAAGTTAGATGACCTGACCTTTTCGCCAATAATTCATGGCTCTTGCATCACAATGCACCAGCTCACACGGCACTGTCTGTGAGGGTGTTTTTAGCCAGTAAACAAATAACTGTATTGGAATGCCCTCCCTACTGACCTGATGTGGCCCCCAATGACTTCTTTCTTTACCTGAAGATAAGGAAATATTGAAAGAAGACATTTTGATGACATTCAGGACATCAAGTGTAATATGACGACAGGTCTGATGGCCATTCAAGAAAAAGAGTTCTGGAGGGTAGACTAGGTACTGTCATTGATGCATAGCTTCCCAAGGGGAATACTTCAAAGGAGACCATAGTGATATTCAGCACTGAGGTATGCAGTACTTTTCCTAGTATGAGTTCACGAACTTAATTGTCTGACTGCATATGGGCTGAGAAATGGATGAGATGTAACAAGTCACTAAATTATTTGTGAATGAAATTTTGTCCAACAGGCATTCATTAAAATGGTTCTGTTATTCTTTGCTCCTCACTGGAGACATGGTAGCTGAAGCACAAAAACAACTCTTCTGAAGAGTGGAGATCATAGTGAATTGGTGGCTTTTTATGGATTATTATTATTATTGTTGTTGTTGGTGGTGGTGGTGTTTTAAATTGTTGGGCATGCTCTACAACACATAAGCATTAAAAAACATTTTTTCCAAAAGTTGCCCATCTCACTCCCTTAGAAGGGAAGCTGCCCTTTTGTAATCAGATAATTACCCACATTGGTATCTTAGCACTTAACTAGTGAGAGTCTTTCCTTGAATTGTTTCAAAACCTGTACAGAACTGAACAGTTTCCTCTTCTTGTTTGTGTGAAGGGCAGACAAACAAGAGGTTTTATACACAGTCTTTGTCAATCCAACCCTGTCAATCCTCTCCCTAGCAAGGTGACTTGCCTTGCTCTTTTATAATGAAGAAGATTGACAACAATGACATTATTTCACAGCATTTCCTTTATTTGGGCACTCTATTTTCAACTAGAAACGTTACAACTTAGTAAGTAGTAAGATGCAAAGTATAAAGACTTAGAGTATGCCCTGTAGTTGACCCTTTCCTCTTAATGTAACATAAACATAATATCTTGTGAGTGAAGTGGTCCAAACCATGCTTTCTAGTGATAGTTGATCAAGTCTGTAATTATTTTTCCAGATAAAGAAAGAATTATCCAGGGCAAAGGGACAACTACTCCTAACCTATAAGGCAGGAATGATGTAGATTTTACTCACACATGTTCCAATAAACTCTTCATCTCTTGTGCTACCAGGATTATCTTTAAACTTTACTATATTGTTGCACAAGTTAAATTTATTCAACATCATGTAGCCTTGTCCTCCAGGTCCATAGTCTACCTTAGAGATAGAGCTGTATGTAACCCATCTCAGTACATCATACACATTAATCATGATCTTGTGACATACCCATGAGGGTTTATGGTGAAACAAATTGCTCCAGCCCATTGCCTTAAAATGCCCACTTTGGGACTTACTGCACAGTAATTGATGAACAGACATTGACAGAGTTAGGTATCTGGTTCATAGCCACATAAGAGGTATGACCAAAAAATATGGTGAATGCTGCTGCTACCGAGTGTCATCCAACAGAAAGGCAGGGATCTTCAATACAGGAAGTGGAGTGTTGAACCTTAGTAACGGTGTGTGACAAGTTTCAACTTGTTCGGTGCAGTCAGTCGGGTGTGACCTACGGTTGAGAGATGTGTCTTAAAGTGTGCTGTAAATCATCCTCCATCATGACAACGCTCCATGTCACACATTGCTTCTGGTATATGGCAATTACTGTCAAATAAAAACATTACAGTGTGTCCTCATGCACCTTATTTACTGGATCTTGCACCTTGCAAATTCTGTCTCTTCCCCAAAGTCAAAATGATTCAGGACATCAAGGTAGTCATAACAACGCAACTAAAGACACTCATGAGAGAGGACTTCTAGAACTGCTTCCTAAAGTGGTAAGAACGATGGGATAAGTGTGTTCAAAGTGAGGGGAGTTAATGGCAATGGGTCTTTTACTGTAATATATATTTTTTAAACATTCACCGTGTTTTTTGATCATACCTTGTATTACACCGTTAAAAGTAACCTAACCTGTTTATACACCTGACCAGTAGACATGTCCACTTGGATTTCTTATAGGCAGATCAAATCTGACAAGTCCAAAATAACCCCCAGATATTATTCCCTATTTCTGCTTTCTCACATACTTTCCCATTTCTCTAAATGGTGATTCCATTCTTATTGGCTCAGGCCAAAATGCTTGAAATCGTTTTGACACCTCTTTATTCTCATAATGCACACGTAATTCACTAACAAATTCTACTCTTCAAAAGACTGGGGGTGCCAAAAAATGTATACAAATGGACACTTTGGTCAATGTTGCTGAAGCAGTAGTTTGCCCTAATCAGAAGTGTCTGGACACTGATGACAATCATTTTAAGCACCTCTTGTCATTGCAGAAGTCAAACATGACCTGTATTCATCTTTTATTATTGGTATATATTATTACAATTTTAATACAGTTTTCCTTTCTTAAAATATGTATATTTTGGCACCCTCTGTATATCTAGAATTTAATAAATTTTCACCATTTTTCTGCCACCATTTCTCTTGAGTAGCCTCATCATGCCTTATCTGCATTATTTTAATAGCTTTTCAATGTATCCCGATGTTTCTGGTGCTGGCCACTTTTGGCCTGTTTTTAATCTGGTAGCAAAATTATCCAGATCATTTTTAATCCTTAGCTCAAACTCTCCAAGAGCTTGCTGACACATAGTGAATGTCAAAGTGCTCATGATGTCCTCCCAGTCCTTACAAAATTCATTCCCTTCTATTTTCTCACTTCATCTCCTTTCCTCTCCTCTTCCCTCCATTTGCAACAGCAACACTGGTTGACTTGCTGTTCTTTGAATAGACTAGTCGTGTTCCTTCCTGAACGTCTGTATTCTTAGTGGTCCTTCTTCCTGGAATCCTCTCCCCCCAGATATCAACACAACTTGTATCTACATTTCAGGTCTTTAATCACATGATGCCTTCTCAATGCATCTTCCCCAGCTGCCTTCACCCTTGTTTAAAATGACATCTTTCTCTTCCTTCCTTTATCCTATCGCTGCCTGCAACTCTTGCTATCCCTAATTCTGGCTTTAATTTGCTTTCCTCGGTGTGTTTTACTATATAACATGCTATATTATTTAATTATATACTTTTTTCTATACCTTCTTTACTAGAATGTAAGCTCCATAACGTTGTTCAAAGTTGTATCCATAGTAGCTAGAATAGTTCCCTACACATAGTGGGCATTCCATAAATATATATTGAATAAATAAGTAAACTTTAATGATGTAATTTCAAATATTTGTTAAGAATTCGATATTTACATTTTATTTTGTACATTGTTCACCTAAAAACATAATGTTTTATGTAACAGTCAGACAAGGAATGAAATATCATGTCCAATAACTATTTTTATATATAAAAACAAAAATAAGCATTTTTATAGGAACACCTACAAAAAGAAAGGTGTACATATTAAACAGGTTAGAATGATTAAATGTGGGAAAATAGAACAGTAAGGTAAGAGGCTAATAGGAAATAACTGGAAAGAATAAAAGAGGAATGTTGCAGTGTTTGGTAACAGTGATTAACTCAATCCTCAGAACCTAAAAGTAGGTGTATGTGAAGAGAAACAAAGGTAGAGTTAGAGAGAGAGAGAGAGAGAGAGAGAGAGGTGGCTGACACAGAAGTTGTCCAAAGAGACCTTGATGTTCAAGGTCTTTTCTTCATTGACCAATTCTACCAGAGACTGCAAGACTGCAAATGTTAAAAACCAAAACAAAACACCTAACTAAGCTTTTTTTGCACCTAGTGGTAGGATGTTACATACATTAAAATAATGATATATAAGTGAAAATTCATGGGAGGACAACCTTATATATAGAAAAAAGAAACACCAGATTGGGAGCAAGTCTTTCATTTTTGTACATTGACCTTCCCTCTTCTTCTTGAGGAATACAGCAACAATGCCTCTAGGCATGTAGCCAGATTGCAAACTTGAGGACAAAAGCCAGAAAATAGAGATTGTATAGCAGAGAAATAGAACAAGCACTTTTTGGTCAAAAAAGAAGATTTGGGGGAAGGTTTATTATTTTATTTTTTTACTTCCTTAAACAGCTGTTTAAACAATCACTGGACTGCTTACATATGGAGTTCTTGTTACATGTAAAAATAAACTTTTATCTGTTTAAGTTTTATAATATTTTTTCTATTACTGGGTGTCTCTACCTATCTAGTTAGTCTGTTGAATATCAGTGCTTCCAATTTTAAGATTTGATACTTACACCATTCACTGTCAGTTAAAATGAGGATTTATTTTGGCTCAGAGTCTCAACAATATTATCTAAAACATCAAATGGTGAGGAGAAGCCTGATTAACTTTACCTGAATGACTTGGTTCACCAGGAAGAACAAAATGTAGAAAATAAGTTTAAAATGTAAAATAATACAATCAATTTTATTCCTTTCATGGCTGATTTATAAATATAAATACATAGTGAATACATTTTTCAAAATCATTTCAAGAAAAATTAATTAGGTTGGATCATTTCCCTATAGCTGGCTAATATAGGCACAGATTCTTCTTCTGTTTGAACATCATAGATATTAAAGTATTTTGAAAGCTCCAAAGTCAAACAAACATATCTTTTGGATTATTTTCTTACTAAACTATTTGAATATGTTGTTACTACAAAACCATTCAATTAAACTTGTCCAGTGTGTCTTAGATTGCAGTTTACTCATTTATTATGGGGAGTACATGGTTATTATTGCTTTTTTAATCTGACGTATTCCACCATGTATAGCTTAGAATATCTTTGAAGACAAGATACAGACATTATCAAGAGGTTAGTCTAGAACAAACAATTATATATGTCAAATGCTCAATGTCAACCTTTAGTTTGTTCTAACTTCTTTGCATGCAAATGTGGATATTATATATTTGAATGAGGTTAGGACTATAATATTTTTGACCACTTGGAGAAAATAAAAGGTAGGAAAATTGTTTTTGTTTTTAAAATATTTCGGAACCAATAAAGACACAGTAGAAGTGTTTTCTGTTCTTGAAAAAGAGTGACCTAGGAACAATCCATGACTTATATACAGTCTGGACTAAAATTGTTGCCCACTCACTGTCATTCTCTAATATTTTATAGATATTGATTTTATTTCTGAATATTTAAAGAAAAAGCCCTATAGCTCCTCTTTCTTCTGTATCTTGAGAAGTTCATAAATTCATAAGAACTTCGATTCATATGGAAATTGCAATTATGATACACTGTGAAAGTGGGAGAACATTAACATTCATTCATTTGTTCAACAGTGTGCCAAATGCAGTGAAATGCTAATGAATCAGACATGCATAGAACCTGTCTTCATGGATTAAGAGGCATCCTTGTAAAGAGGAAATTATTACAGAACTCTAACTCAATAATTAGAGTTATGAGAGGGGAAGTTCAGGTATTTTAGGAAATTTCAGGTGTTGGACCTAAGGTGGACTTAGGATAAGCAACAGCTTCCTGGGAAAAATCATTCAAAATTAAAACCTGAAAAATAAGTAGGCATTAACAAGGTAAAGCGGGGAGAAAATGTGAGGAAATTAATTCCATATAGGGGTACACTGTAACTAAAGTGTCAGAGGCAGGAGAGAACTTTGATCTTTCCAGAAAGTGAAAATAATTGCACATGTACAGAATGTAGAATAGTGGTTTGTAAGTGGGCAGGACAGCAGTGTACAAAGTCTGATCGTTCCTCCAAGAAGCTAGGTTTCTGCAGCCTGCCCTCTTTTCCCCTAACCATTCATTTTTAGTCTTCTGTTTATATTAATCTGACTTTTCCTTAAGACGCTCACTTAGCATTTCCTCATCAATCCATTGTTCCTTTTAAATTGGATAACATTACAACTTCCTGCCAAATTTGGGCACATGGTCTTTGCCAAGTCTGGAAGCCCTGGTCCTAGTGTTCAGCTTTATACGAAGGTTCCTGTCTAAAGTCTGGCTGCTACAAACCTGGATTGTTAGTTTTGTATCTACCCTCAGTCTGCCTTTAGGTAAACAAAGAAAATAAATGCTGTCCTTTTTCTGGGGATGAGGGTGAGGGCGGTGATGCTGACACCCTTTAATTGTTCTTGTTAATTCAATCTGTTAACACCAGTAGGAGTACAAAGTTTAGAATTAGACTGATGTGAGATCAAGTCTCAGTTTTACTACTTGAAAGCTGTGTAAACCAGGGTCAAGCTATTCATTTCTCTAAAGTTGAGTTGTTTCATCTGTAGCATTGGAAACATAAAACCTTTGTCTTTGCGTTGCTTTTAGGATTAAAAATAATTGTTTTCAGATAGATTTAAAATAGTATCTGGCAACTAGAAAGAGCTCAATCCATGAGAGATACAACAGTTAACTTGTTCCCCGAACCTTAGTTTTTCAATCTTTAAAATAAAGGTAATGTTGTCCACATCAAATGACTATCATGAAGAATAAAAGAGATTAAGACCACAAAAGCACATAGAGGGTACCTGGTGCATGGTACACACTTAAGTAATATGAATCTCACTCTTGTATGCTTAGCATATAAAAAAGGTGGTTGCATTCAAAGCTGTTCCAATTTCTCCTCTGTCCAGTTGTCTGGGAGTAAGGGAAATAGTATATATAAATATAAGAGAAAATGGAATGCCCCAGGGAATTCATGGAAGTGAATACTGACACTATCTTTACTGCTATTATTAATAATTATAACAGTGGGCATTTTGTAATTCCTCATTAGTTCAAGCTGAGTGAAATAGCTAGGATGTTTAAGTCACTCAGTAACTCTTCAATCATTTGTATGAATTTTTGTAGAAATTATGGAATTTGTTTTGCCTAACGTATTATAAAATGTATACTAACATGTAGAGTGTTGTTTGTTTGTTTGTTTGGTTGGTTGGTTTTAAGGAGGGCGCAGCTCACAGTGACCCACCCGGGGATCGAATCGGCAACCTTAGTGCTACCAGCACCACGCTACAACCAACTGAGCTAACCGGCCACCCCTAAAGTGTTTTATATTGACTGAGAATAATTAGAAAATAGACTGAATAATATGCTTATTAATATTTTACCTTAAAATATTTAAAAATATCAATTAGAATTTTATTTACATTCTAAAATGTATGAAAATGTATAGTTTTTCTCCAATGCAACAATCCCCTAAACTTTATGATTTCATCCCAAAACTACACATAGGAAACATACAGGAGACTTGCCAAAAACACAAAGACAAAATAATTCCTAGTGATTTTTTTTACAGAGATGATTGTTTATACAATTTGGATCATATTAAGAATAAAGCATTGCCAAATAAAATATTATTATCTGGCATTTGGTATTCAAGAATGATTCTTGATCTTTAGTATTCCTTTTTTGATACTGAAAACCACAAAGCTATTTGTAATCACTCAACTTTGCTGTCATTCACTTTTCAGTAAAAAACATGATAAAATAGGTGAAGCAAGTCAGTTTTGACAGGCATTCACAGATTTTTCTAATAGTAATGAACTGGGCTATGGTCTCTATCTGAATGCATTCTAATTAAAAGTCATGGGTTCACCCTAGAAAATTAAAACAATGTGGTGAGATATCCTCCATCAAATATTTTCAATGCATAATGCCTATTGGTCGATATCGGCCATTGGTAGACAAAGAATAGTTATCCTTAATTTCATGGATGAATCTATCATTGAATTTAAATTTCAAAAAGCCTCCTCCAAAATGATTGTCCAAACTTAGTTTAAACTTTTCCTTTGGCTCAAATCCCTTTTTTTGGTTTTACCACAGAGTCTGATTTTTTTTTTTTTAAATGCTTGCAGCTCCTTAATAGTCCATCCTTATTTGAAAACAAAACAAAACAAAACAAAACAAAACAGAAAAACAAAAACAAAATCTGTCAGTGGAAGTAACAGGAGGCTTTAGATTAGACTCCTTTTACTTTGTCACAGATCAATTTTCCTAATCACAAATCAAATGTTTCAGTATATCAGAGACTAGTAGATTCAGAGAAGGTACCCATTTTAGCAACAATCATATGATATTTCACATGCACTCAGGAGAAAACATCGAACTCACAGTATTAGAAAAGGCAGCCAATAATCTAACTTGCTTGAACATCTGAAATATAGAGATGGATTTATGCAAATGAGATGTGCTGTCTAGTAGTCAAAGAGAAGGGGAGGAGGAACTGTTTAATCTGAGTTGAATAAAAGTTGAAAAAAAAGTTGCATTTTGTTAGCTTTTATATTTAGGTAGAACTGACATCTGGTTCTAATTTGTTTTCCAAGCTGATTTTCATTTTTATTTTCTTTTTCTTTTTTGTTTTACCCACTTCATACTGGTTTAAAGTTACCATCTTTAAAATCTTACATTTTTAAAACAAGTATATAATTTAGAAAACAAATCTATTCTTAATTTCTGAACACTAGAGGGCACTAAAATATCCTAAGATAAATTGTACTTGATATATTACCTCAGATGACTTTTGAGAGAGTAATTATTATAATTTTTAAAATCTTTAAAAGAAATGAAGAAAAATAATAGGATTAATACATCAATGTAAATATTAGCTTTGGAAAATTAAGATTGCCAAATATATATATATATATATATATATATATATATATACACACACACACACACACACACACACATATTTTGTCTTTTCAATAAAAAGGTCTTTTAAGTTTTTTTTTTAATTAAGTTTATAAGGTGACACTTTTTAGTAAAGATACATAGGTTCAGGTGTACGATTCTGTAATACATCATCTATGTATCACATTGTGTGTTTACCACCCAGAGTTAGTTCGCCTTCCATCACCATATATTTGATCCCTTTTACACTCATCTACCACCTCCCTCCCCCCTTACCCTCTGGTAACAACTAAACTATTGTCTGTGCCTATGAGTTTTTGTTTCTTCATTTGTTTGTCTTGTTCCTTTGTTGTTTTCAGTTTTATATACCACAAATCAGTGAAATCACATGGTTCCGCAGATACTGTTGGTGGGAATGGAAATTGGTACAGCCACTATGGAAAGCAGTGTGGAGGTTCCTCAAAAAATTAAGAATAGAATTACCATATGACCCAGCAATCCCTCTCCTGGGTATCTACTCAAAAAATCTGAAAAAATTATCCGTAAAGATATATGTGCTCTGATGTACATTGCAGCTTTATTTATAGTGGCCAATACATGGAAACAACCAAAATGTCCTCGGATAGATGATTGGATAATGAAGATGTGGTATATATACACAATGGAATACTATTCTGCCATAAGAAAAGATGAAATAGTGTCATTTGGGAAAACATGGATGGATCTTGAGATTATAATGCTAAACAAAATAAGTCAGACAGAAAAAGTCGAGAATGATATGCAATGTTATGTTTTAATGTGACATTTGCATCAGAGTTCCCTAGTAAGGAATGCATCTCTGAACATCAGTGCCCCAGAATATTTTATACGAACCTCACAAATCTCCTCTTATAACTCGTCTTCTCATTTCTAAAGTTGCAATTGCCAAACAGATTTCAATAGATTTTTCCATTGATCCATAATAGTAACTTTTCCAAGCATCTTGATATAATCACATCAATGTATTATAATTTCATTGGATGTTCAACAATTTACCATTTTTAGGGCTGAGAAAACTGGCCATTTATTGGCTAGATGGATAATATTCAGAGCCAGCATATACATGTTTTCATTTTATAGTTTTGGAAATGTACCTAAGTACAAGGATTTTTCAAACAGCCAATCATATGTTTTTAATTAACTTTTTTTCCCTTATCTCTTTCTTTTTGTAGTCTTTTTCTTCTTTATCCATTGCACTTCTTTTTCTGAGCACTTTAATATTCACTCTTAAGTATCTTCTTATGAGAATAAATAAGAAGACAAGCCTAAAATGTAGTCACTTATGCTAAGCCCCATGTCACCAAACCAAGACTTCACTTAATTACAGTTTAGTCTCTCCCAGAAATAGAATCTTAAATCAGTCAAACAAAAATGGCCTGATCATTTGTTAGCTAGGTAATCTGCCAGATAGACCCCAATCATCATTTCTTCCTCTTTTTTTTTTTTTTCCCTAGTATAACTACATTATGCCTGCTCCCTTCTACCTATAACAGACTTTCATTTTGAACAGCTCCTTGGAGCTCCTTTCTATCTATTTGCTAAAATGAATGCTGCCCAACTCAAATCGATTTTTGGTCAAATAATATTTTAAAATGTTTATCATGCTTCAGTTTATCTTTTCACATGAATCACATAGAAACACATGCAAAATATTTTTCCCTTTTCCTTTCAGTAATGAGAATCAACAAATAATAAGAAAAGGCATCAAGGATTTTGTGTGCTATATATTAGAAGCCATTTTCAACTCTGTCTCAATTTAAGAACTACTACTTTTCATGCCCATCTTGGAAACGTGCCTGTGAAAGTGTTAAAGGTGCAGAACTTAAAAATAAATTTAAAAGCAAGCAAGGAGAAAGACAACAAAAAAGGATGATAGAGAAAAAAGAGATGAAAGTATTGATTCTATAATTTACCATTTTGAAGTAAATGTAAATGTACTTGGTTTTGGAAATCGTGAGTTGGAGAGATTTGTCTTATCTGGAAGAAAATGTTCAGGAAATTTATCTCGAAATATACAATACGTATATACATCTGAATGCATCTGTTGTTTTCAGTGACAGAGAAAAATAAACCCATGAATACACCAATCGATATAAACACGTGTGCCCATGAGAAAGAGCTTTTGCTATGTATTGCCTTTAATACATTTAATACATAATATATAATCACCACTTATAAGAATATCATCTAGTAACCATCTACGGTTGGAGGTAACATTTAAATGAACCATGTATATATATATAAATATAAGACAATATATAACCATATATATATAAAGATAAGACAAAATAGATTATAACCTGAAAACTGGATGTCAAAGCAATACACAACTTGTCAGATAAAATCAAATGGCAGATCTGATATACAGGGGGACAACAATTCTAACCCCAAATAATGTAAATGTCTACATAGTAATGGCAT
The DNA here is from genome assembly GCF_036562045.2 of Rhinolophus sinicus. Taxonomy (NCBI): domain Eukaryota; kingdom Metazoa; phylum Chordata; class Mammalia; order Chiroptera; family Rhinolophidae; genus Rhinolophus; species Rhinolophus sinicus. Next base: position 123,539,389 of record NC_133752.1, read on the forward strand.
ATTCTGGTTGAATTAAATTTTTTAACTTGGGTATTTGTCTTTTCTTTCCCTAGTTTTCTATTTCTGACTTGCTATGTTAGGTATATTTTAAATGTCAGAAGGAGCACATTGGGGTGTTTTAGGGTTTGTACTCTGGAGCTAAGGTGTCTGGGTGAAGCTTGGCTCTGCCTTTCACTGGTGGGAAGAGCTTCAGTGAGCTGCTTTACTTCCCTGTGGCCTAATTTCCTCCCCTGTAAAATGGCAATAATAGCAGAAGCAGTGTTTTGAGAATGAAATGAAATAATTCACCTAAGGAGTTTAGATCAGTCCTTGAGCATCAGTATACAAGTGTGCATTACATATTTAAGGAGTAGGACAATCTGAAGCAATAGCATGAAGAGTTATTTAAAGTTATGTAGAGATATGGCAATTGCTATTTTTCAATTTTACATACTTTCTTGAGCTGAAATACTGTTTAGTAATTGGATGACAGCTAATGAAATAAGCATAGCAAAGTAAGATTCTAAGCATCACTTGGCTCTGTTTATCTATTTGATGGCAAGTGTATTTCCAAAAATGCTTAAAAGCCTTTGATTTTTTTTATCATTCTTAATGTTCCCTCTTTACATCGAGTTTACACTATGGATTTTAACAGTTAATCATTTGGTTATACACCAAAAAAGTATAAATTTCAGTCCACAATATCAGAATATAAGAACACTTCCCAAATCTGTCAGTCCTCATCATTGGCATCTATTTTAACATAGGCTGCCTTTAATTGAAATTATTTGTGCATTGTAAATTATATATATAATTTATATATAATTCATACATATAAATTATATATATAATATATATAAATTACATATAATATATGTAAATTATACATTACATATAATATATAATATATTATATATATTGTATTATATATATATAATTTATAATGCACAAATTATATATATATATATATATATATATATATATATATATTTCTACCTATGTATTCCATGAACTCCAGACATTTATAACCAGAGGTTCACATGAGTGAGATGCTATTTTTTTTAATATCAATGTTCAGTATTGTGTGTGTGTGTGTGTGTGTGTGTGATGATTTTGAATTTCTTATTTATTTTACCTCTGATGTCTGGATTCAGTTCAAATTAGCAAAAAACAAAATCATGCATTCATATCAACACAACACTAGCATAGATGCCATAGAGAACATAAGTAAAAAAGATTTTCAGGAGGTTATAGGATACATAGGTAGAAAGACATATGCATATGATTTTTACTCAGGAAAATATGCATTAAGTGTAACAAGTATCCACTGCTTGTTACCTTGTTTTCCTCTTGGCATGATGTACCTATCCAATAAAAATTGTATATGCATATGATTTCTAAACCCCATATTTAGAGACAAGGATTGTCATAAATAATGACAATATTTCATAGAGGCCAAAACCGATCTGGGGGATGGCAAGATATGAGAAGTATTCTTAGAGGTAATTATGTTGAGGTGAACTTTAGATACAGGGTAAAAAGGAATTCCTGACCAACAAACCGATTGTGTCAAAAGTAAAGAAATGGAGAAATCTAAGATAGACTTCTGGTATAATAACACCAGTGATAACTAACCAAATATAAATCACGTGCTGCCCTTCGATGACTCTATGTGTTAACCCAGTTAATCTACATCAACTCTGAGAGGTAGACACTCTCATTGTAATAGTTTCATATGTAAGAAAATTGAGCTCTTCAGAATTATTTCCAGTGAATCAGATTTTCTGATGTTTATGATGCTGGAGGGAAGAAAAAATGCTTTGAGGTGTAATGAGGGATGAGTACCAAAAAGTCATGTTATTGAGCATTTAAATATCCTTTTATAACACATCTTCTTTAATTCTCTAACATCATCCCCTGTGCATCTCCTTATATTTTAGTCTGTGCTGTTACTATATTTGAATGTCTTCCAATTCCTCAAATGGCCATTTTTATTCTTAGTTCTGGCTGTTTAGATCTGCTGTTTCCTTTACCTGGGACACTTTCTTCCCACAGACAAAAATATAATTCCTTGTCATCACATTAGGCTCAATTTATATGCCGCTTCCTCTGGGGAGACTCCCAATATTCCTTCTCTCTTTCTGTCTTATATACATACCCTGGCCCTGAGCTAGTTTCCTTTCCCGGAAATTCCTACAATTTTGCTGTAATTGCATGGTAAAGTGTGCCCTTCCCTCATCTTAAAAATTCCTGTGGACAGAGACCTAATCCAGTGTATCCATTATGGTAGCCCCTATGTGCATTCAGTTATCTAATACTTAGAAGGTCCTGAACACATATTTTTTTAAATGAAAACCTTTTTTGTTTCTGTACGTAATAACAAAATTAGCTTTTGAAATAGAGCGATAAGTACAGATTTGTATTATGAAAGTATTATGGAAGAATAACTTTTGTTGGTGCAAAAAAATAAGAAAAGACTTGAGTTGACAAAAACATAAAAGAAGGGGTAAGTGCAGTATATTAAAACAGAACCATTTTGTAAAACTATACATGTGGACAAAGTGTGTGTTTGAGTAGTAGGGGCTAAAGACAATATAGGCATTTTTATCCGTTGCTTTTGTGCCCAGAATCCATTTATCTTTATTTTGGTTGTTGTACTTGGTTTCCCTTTTGGGACCCCGTTTTTTTCAAGGATATACACGCAGGGTGACTAAAGGCCAGTGGGAATCGTCTCTGGGAACTTCTCCAGAATTATTGGAAAAAATGCCTTCCCTTATCCAATTCACCAAGCTGAGAGAATGTAAATTTAGATCTACTCATCTGCCCGTAGTCATCATCGTCACTCTGGGGTAGAGACAGCCTAATGATATTTCCCCAAATAAGGTAAAGCTGAATCAAGGGACAGAGAGGCCTGATGCCCTTCTGGCATTGTTTAATGCAGGACCCAGCAAATTCTAAAGATGAATATACCCTCTTGACTTACTTGTTACATGAAGTAGTAAATGCCCTTTTCTTTTTTTCTTTAAATAATGTGAGTTGATTTTTTTTTTTTTTCTCACTTGTAACCAGTAAACATCAGTCTAGGTGAGTAAGATGTGGAGAGGGACGAGAAATGCCAATTTATTTTCTAAACTAAAAAGGAAAACATAAGTGACGATACAGAACGTTTTTAAGAACTCATGCATTATTTATATTTTGCAATGTTATTTCCAGCACAATGCAATGTAATTTTAATATACTACTTACTGCAAGTTATCAAAATTAATTTTATTTTTTAAAATACATTGCATTTTAACAATTCATGTTACCTTGTTGCTTAGAAAGTTGAAATTCATAGATATCTGAAACTTAATTATCCCAATCATTGTTTCACCCAATTATATTTTTTATCAGTTCAATGTTATTTTGTTTCAACATTAATTCTTTATTTTATATATATGTATATATATATATATATATATATATATATATATATATATATATAACTTTATTATACCTTAACAATTTCATTAAATTGTATATTGTAATTTATAGTTCTAATTTCTTGATAATCTATGTAAATTGTTGAGTTATTTAATCACCTAAATTGAACACTGCTTGTTACCTTGTTCTCCTCTTGGTATGATGTACCTATCCAATAAAAAGTGTATATGCATACAATTTCTAAACCCCATATTTAGAGACAAGGATTGTCATAAATAATAAGCTGTTTCTTAAATAAGTACATTCTTCTTAATTTTAAGCTCCCTTTAAATTAAAAAAAAATGTTTGTTTTTTTGTTTTTTTTTAATTTTTAAATAACTTTCACTTTTCAATTACAGTTGACTTTTAATTGTATTTTACATTAGTTTCATGTGTACAGCATAATGGTTAGACAGTTATGTAATTTACAAAGAAACCCATCGGTTAGTCTAGTACCCACCTGGCACTATGCATAGTTATTACAGTATTATTGACTATATTCTCTATGCTGTACTTTATATCCCTGTGACTATTTTGTAACTACCAATTTGTACTTCTTAATCCCTTCACCTTTTCCACTCAGCCATCCAACCCCACTCCCATCTGGCAACCATCAGTTTGTTCTCTGCATCTATGAGTCTCTCTGTTTGGTTTGTTCATTTATTTTGTTCTTTAGATTCCACATATAAGTGATGGGCATTTTCTTTCAGTCAAAATAAATTAACAGCATATCTTTATCATTTACCATAATGAAGATTATAGAAAATCCTCCATTGATTTCTCCCAGATTGTCAGGAAACAATGTTATTCACATACGGAATAGATAACATGAAGAAATCTCATATACAAAAATTAAGATTTCATTTCTCCTTAGCAAGCAAATCTGAAAAATGTTTCTTCTAATGTGCTTTCAGAAAGATACTTTTAGAGTTGAAAATAGTTCAACATAATTAGACTTTATAAGCAGTTTTGACTGCATTTTGTCACTAAAAATGACTTCACTTATTAATGTTTGTTACTTGCATGAAATATATGTAATATACATATAACTTATAAGCATACTATTATTAAACATAGTAATATAACTATTACTCATGAAGTATCTACTCAAACTAAGAATTAGAAAATTTACAGTAATTTGAGTCTACTGATCATTCCTTGTCCTAGTCCTTTCCTCTATCTCCTCTTTCCCAGAGATGTAAATGATTTTCCAAATTGATTTTGCCTATGAAAACAGTAAAAATTATAATTTTTGTTACAGCATTTCTTAGAACAAACTACTGTATGTATGAAACAGACAGAATGCAGTGAATTTACTTTTAATTAAAATACACCGAGGATAATCTTTATTTACCAAAACACAACTTTTATAAATAATAGGAAATCTGGGGTCCATGTTTTGAACACACTGAATCCAACTCTGGGGTTATAATAGTATAACAAAATAATGATTTCTTCTTGGCCTTGGGAAAATCTCATAAATAGCAAATTTAAACTATTGAAAATTTATTATAATACTTTTCTATGTTATGTTGCTATGGATCTTCTTTGGCAAAATTAATATGCATATAGTTCCTAGTTAAGAAATAACATTTCCTCCCAAATTTTACAAATTCATGAGTATATAAACTCATTGAAGCTAAACATATGCTTAGATTTTTAATTTAACAATATGTTTTGTTATGGCTGCCAAAGTAACTCTAAGGAAACATTCTGATTTGACAGTGAAGAGTTCAAATAGCCATGAATTAAAAGGAAATCTGCAAACTATGTAAAAGTTGAATATGACTTGGAGTCTCTTTAACTCTGATTTTCATTTTAATATTATTCATGTCACTCTGAAGAAATTTATGAAAGACCAGATAGCTTTTAGAGCATGGCTTTATTATTTCCCAGTTATATGGATTGTGGAAAATCCTTTGTTGATTATTCCCAAGTCATCAAGGAACAATGTTATTAAATTACATAATAACATCATTCATTTAGTCAACAAATATTTTATACAAAAAATATTTATTGAATCCATGCTGTGTACCAGGCTCGATTCCAGGCTCTGGCAGTCTAGCAGTGAATAAGTCAAATTTTCTGCACAACAAAGCATTGACAAACCAAACTGACCATTATTTTACCAACTCAGTATTAAAATAGTAATGTAATTCCAAGTAGGTGGTGCAAAAGTAATTGCAGTTTAAAAGGTTAAAAATAACTGCAAAAGCCGCAATTACTTTTGTACCAACCTAACAGAAAACATTTTTCTTTTAATTTTTCATTTAAATGATTGGTATTTTGAACACATAGTCTAAAATTATATCTATTAAAGACCAATGATTACTTTTGGAATCTTAAGTTATTTATTAAGTAATATGTTTGAGAAGAAGCCTTGGCTTTAAGCATGTTCAACAAATAGGTTTAGGGCAGAAATTGTCCAATTCAAGGTTTGTGAATTAATACAGGCGTCATTCTGAAAACACAGATCTTTATTAAGCCAATTTGAAATCCTAAATAGGAAATAATATTAATCAATTGAAATATTACTATCATAACTTAATTGTCTTGCCTATTTTGTAGAATTATACTTCTTTCTAGATTTGAGATTAAGGGAAATTTTATTCCCTACATTTTTTTAAGGATTCATAATTATGTTCTACAGAACTGCATTGAAAAGATGTAGATTTTAATTATCTACTTGCACTTCACCTTCTTGTCTTCATAATTTTTTATGAATACCCATGGAGGCAAATGCATATTATCACCCAGTTAGGTCTGTGCCTTGATTTGCCTTGGAAAGGTGGCTGTTTAAACAGAAGAATCTTTACTATTTTATCAGGTAAACCTTCTACATTGTTTGAAACAATAAGAACTATATAGGATCCAATAGGTTATTGAAGTTTACTTTGTTAATGCTCAACTCATTGTCCCAGTACTGGTGAAATGTCGTCAAAATAGAGTTGCTTTTTTGTAGTTGGGAAATAACACGTAAAGTTGTTTCATAGTTCAAAACTACAAAGTAGATAAATACACTGGTTAGTTGTTATAGCATAATTCCTACATATCGATGATTTGGTTGGCTAATGAGTGTAAAATAAATTTATTATAAAATACAAAAACAAAATTATAGATACTGAAAGTGATCATAATCCTTTACCTCACTGTATCTCCAAGCTTTTGTCATATGACTTTGCAGTCTGTGTATCTATAAAGGCAGAGCTTTTCAGGCAGTGTGAAATTGACCTGACCTTGTAACTTGTCTGGCTAAGAGACTACTGTGGACAGGGATGCCGTGGAGTACACTCCCACTCGATACCTCAAACGCTATGTGTGTTTTTGTTTTCTCTTGTGTCTCTACCATTGCCACCATAAGAACACGGCCAGGCTAGCCTACTGAAGAATGAGAGACAAGTGGAGCACAGCTGATGCACCCCAATCACCCCAGCATATTTCAGCAGCTATCCAACTTGCAAAAGCATGAGCAGGCCCATCTGAGGTCAACAGCAGTGTCCAGCCCATGAATGAAGACCGGTGAGCAATATACCCTTAACTCTAGTGTTCCGCAGGAGCTTTGTGGCCTTTGTTATACATGACTATTGTTGCCTTAGATGTTTGATAAGAAAGCCATTTAAAATATTTTCCATATCTACCTTAAATTGTTTGAGGGTTAAAATGTGAACAAATTAATTATAAAGTGTTCACATAATAGATCTTTTAGTTTCTGAATTCTAAGGGCTTGAATCACATTTTCCTTTTCATACTATCTCAAACATTTGCACTTGAACAACTTATCAGTAGCTCATTAGAAAAGAGTGAAATTAATTAGTGATATGAGAAAAATAAATTTAAAATCTATAAAACTTACAGAAGATGTTTCTATAACCACAATCCCCTTTGTTCGAATGAAATAAATGTCTTCAGTCAAACCCAGAACAATCCCTAACTAACATTTACTTTTACTAAAATATTTTCCCATTCTAGATATAATTCAATCTTAAAAGATTCAAGTATGTCTTAATAAGCATTCTTTTAGTTAGGGGAAACCTGTTTCTGGTATGCCTACCATTTCAGGTTTTCTTGAAAATCACAAGAGCAACTAACATGAAAATGAATTAAATGCACTGTACTTTATCAAATATAAAAAAGATAAATATGTAATCACAAAGACATTCAAATGATAGACTAAAATGACATAAAAATGGAATTTGAGATTTATGAACCTAAAAGTGTGAGGGTTTCCTATCTACACGTGTCTTTAACTTTGGATCCAGCCTTCTCAATGTCACAGTAAATCTGTAATTGTAAACTGCATTCTTATATTATTTCATTCAAGTATTCACAATGAACCCACTGAAGGTGCTTCCTTGAAACCTTAAGCCATAAACTGATGACGGAGTTAATCAATGTTAACTCCTATAATTTTACGGTTGCACAAATAGACGCATACTCTTCATTTTGCTCATCTGATTGCAAAAACAGCATTATTACACCAAAAAAAACTCAATCAGTAATGTTTCAAAGCTCACTGGAGAAACGTGTCCTTTGTTTAATTCCGAATCTCTTCCAGGCCATTAATTTGGTAAAGAATCTGATGCTTAAGGATTGATGTTAGTTTGGTAATGAAAACAGCAGATGATAAAAACGCTTTACTTTTGGGAATACAAGTGAAACCTATTTCTCTTTCTCTCTAGTATTTTTAATTTACCTTATTTTTTAATTCTTGGCTATGAAAATGTTTTCATTTTTCCTTTTTTTAAAAATAGCCATCTCATATGTATTTGTTTTTCAGCATTTTTAAGGCATTTGCCAATCTGCATTTCTTTGTGATTACCCCTTCTGACAATTGCTTGTTTTCCTGCTGGAATGTGCTGGATGTTCATGCTTTTGCTCTACGACATAAGAATAACGTAGACTAATTAAAAAACTATGTCACTTTTCTTTATATGTTAGCAAAGAATAGAAAACTTAATAGGAATACTAATACCCAGAATTTAGAGGAATAAACAATTATTTTTATTGATCATTTCAAAATTATCTAATTTAAACTGTTATTTCAATATCTTATATTAGTTGTAGTAGTGTCTTAGAAGGCACTTAAATCTAGCCAGTAATCAAAGCTATTATTTATTATTTGCTAAATCTATTCCAGGAAGAGTGTTAAATCAATTATCCTGGAAAGCTGGTCTTAAGGAATTATAGTCATTTTAGGAAACTGGCAGCTGAGGTTCACAAAGAGTGATTTTCAAAAAATTGTGGAGCTCCTAGTAGAATCAGGATGTCACCAAACTGTGTCTGAACTTATCGTTATAATTTAGTCAATCACTACTGAGTTGCCAAGTTTTATTATTTTTCTGATAAATTTCAGCATCAACTCCACAATGCTCCCCTCACTATCAGCATGTATATTTGAGTTTTTCTAATAAATTTATCTTGTTAATTAAAAGCCAGATAGTATTTATTTTTGTAGCTCTTCTCATATGATAATACAGGAACAATCTCAATTTTAAGACTACGCAGAATGAGTTCGATATTTGAGGATGGCAATATTCACTGGAAAGATACCAGTTGGACATTGTGAGATAATGCTCAATTAAAGAAAGGATTAGGTAATGCATATTGTCAAGATGCATAAGGATGCAGAAGATTATCTTTGAATGTTGACATTTAAAAAAACACACAATAAATACAGTATCATTCAAATGGATAGTGTTTAGTTTTTAAATTAATGATTTCCATGCCAGAGCAGACCCACAGAATTGCTGAGCTTACTTTAATATAATTGAACCAGAAATAAAAAAGGTTGCTCTAATCCTAGTTTCATCATGAACTAGAGTTTGGAAGTCATTTGATTGTGTTAGAGCCTCATCTATAAAATCGAGGTTTATAGATTCCCATCTATAAAATGGAGGTTGTTATAATCTCTGTACCTAATTTGTTGTCACAGCATTGCAATCTATTGTAATCAACTCAGTGACATGAAATGTTATCTATATGTGCAAGGTTTAAGAGCTATACAAAACAAACAAAGTTCTGTCCTTATTTTAAGGAGTTTTCAGTCTCTTATTTGAGGCAGACATGAAATATAATAATATAAGAAGTTCAATAACAGTCTTATATTTAAGATATAGAAAATAGTTGAAGTATAGAAAGTAATTGATTCTGTTCATTTAGGTAATTTGAAGTTTCCATAAAAAGAGAGGCTTTTTTGACAGAGTGCTGATTGTACCCCAATTTTCCTTTCTTCCTGAGGATATGGCCTTTCAGCTGCCTGTTACAGGTACCAGTCTCCCTTGTAGCTGTGAGTTGCCAGGTTAACAAGAGTCATTTGTGTAACTTCCTCACTTGAGCAAAGAGTAACTGTTGCCTTGAATTTTATCTCATTTTCCTCTTCCTGTAGCCTGGAATGCATATAATTTGCATCTCAGAACCATGCAGAACAGCCCTATATCTGCTGAAAGGCAGAGTGAATGAAGCCAGGAGCCTGAATCCATGAATGACTTTATGGACACAGCTGCTCCACGAATACAAACTAACAGACGGTTACATAAGAAAAAATGCACTTATTTGTGTCTCTTTGCTATAATTACCCTAACTTAACCTTCACCTCCATTGATACAATACTTGAACTAGGTCTCCTATTACCAAACAGCAGAGGATGAAGAGCAGAGTTGTTAGAATTGAAGTCGAGAAGGTAGTAAGAAATCAGATCTTTAAGAAGCTTAAATTTCATTAAAAATATTCTGAAGGGAAACAAGATCAAACACAAAATACAATTTGACTGTGAAAGAAAACTATGTTGTTGTTTTTGTTTGATGGCGATTTGCTTCAAATGGCATAAAGATGTCCATTAGGAAGAACGAGTGATAGTTCAGATACTTAGCAGGATGGCAGCAATATGAAGTATTCGACATGACCCAGACAGGCCAGGACATTCCATCTAACCCGTTCCCATAGAAAACATTAATATTTAAGCTGACATGCGCTAGCTGAACTTATAAGTCAAATATGTTTCAATATAGTGAAAGGCACAAGCCATCCATGGATAATGTGGTAACTAGTATATTATTTTCCTGCACTAATACTTCCAATATTCATCTGACAGAATCTGAGACATTCAGTTTCAGAAAACCCTCTGAGTTTTAGCACTCAGTGACATGTCAGCGTCTGGCTTTTTAGTGAGTGGAAAAATCAGTTGCAACTATCAGTCAGGTAGTGACAATTTGCACTGTTTCACTCATGTAAAAGTAGTTAAAACTGTTCCTCTTATGTCTCCTACACCACCAGTTTTTATGGTCCTCTGCAAATAATCATAATAAAAAAAGTAACAAGAAGGGCATGGGATACGCCTAACTTACAAATGTATGGATCTGTTTACAATAAAACATGCTTTCCTTTCTCCTTACAATATGGGGATTTCCCCTCACCCTTACATATGGAAAGTAGACAGTTAAATGTTAATTTCTAGGGTAAGTTGACCAACCATCCTAGTTTGCCCAGGACTGAGGGTTTTCTTAGATACAAAATTTCAGTGCTAAAACCAAGAAAGCTCTAGAGAAAGTGAGAGGAGTTGGTCATCTTATTCCAGGAAGGAGAAGGCGTGCAGCGGGAAGAGAGAGATATCTGTGAGATAAATAAAAGTCTTTAGCACTGGGGCATTTACATTTATAATAACCTAATTTTTAAGTTTATTTCAGTTATAAAACCTTTGTTTTCTGCTCTATTTTTTACTGCTCTATTGTGACAACGAGCCTCAAACTCTCAAAACTTACATTTCTCCTTTATCCTTTAACTTCCCCTGTCACTAGGGGTATCTGGAAGGAGAGAGATTTTGGAAACAGGAAGAAGACAGAAGGGACTTTCTCTTTCCTATTTATGGCTGTTCCTGTCAACAAAGCCCAAGCGATGGCATTTCACCTGGGCAATGAGGTTTTTTGATACTCTTAGCAGAAGAGCCTCACTACGCTTTCTCAAAAGTATCCACATAAACGGACAATGCTACCTCTTTAGCACATTTAGCTCCAAATCTATAGCACCCTTCTACTGAGCTCTGGAGTTACTAGCATCAGACAGGCAGCACCCCTCCTCAGAGGTCAGTTCTGCCTGGCCCCTCCCCCAAGCTTCTAGATTCTGATAATCCTGCTTTCTATGGCTGGTAGCTATTATACTTCCTATTGTTACTACCTTTATATTACCTCAATGTTCCTTGTTGCTTTTTTAGTCCTCCAAATGTGGAACCATGTTACTATATTAAACTTTTTGTAGTGTAAATTCCATTCCTCTGTCCAAACCATGACAGATGCAAGCATTAATTTAAAAAGAAAAACTATAAAAAAACAATTCTTAGATAGGTTCTAAAACCAAAAATAAATTTAAAAGCTTACAATCAATTAGCCTTTAGTTATGATTGTTGACTATATCAGGTTTCTTCCAAATATGATTATGATTTTTCTAACAAATAACTAACTAAAAATGACTCCTAATTTAGGAAAGGACAGTTATAGCACTTTAAAATTTCATCAGGTACTAGTATAAGGAACAAAAATAAATTTATGAAAATCCTTTTATCTGACTAATATAAATGCATTTTGCTTATTTTTTAGAAAATATAGTTTTATACTCTTTAACTATAAAAATGAATAATTCTCTAGAGCAAATTTAAATTATGTAGCTCATTTACTAGTTACTATGTAAATATAAAGGAAACTGAAATAGGAAATTACATAAGGCATTATTCAGTTTTCATCTTATTAAAAAACAAATTATGATTCTTATTAATCTCTAGCTACTAAAAATAGATACATGTATATAGTCATACAATAATATTTTATACTATTTTTATAAGCATCTCTAAATGGTTAATTATCACATGGAAGGCTCACTACTCTGGGCACAGTTGTAAACCTTTCAATTATAAATTAATTTATAATTTAGTTACTCTTCTGAGGTAGGGTTACTATTGTTATTCCCATCCTACAAATAAGAAATGGTAGTGTAGAGAGGTTACTCACCCATGGTCACGTCGATTGTTGGAGCTAGGAGACAATGCTAGGCAGGCCGGCTCCTCTGAGTGGATGCTCAAAATCACTCCCATATGCTGCTCCTCCTCCAAGAGATAACACGAAAAGTAGTCTGTATCTGGACATAGGAGGAACATGAGGCAAACACTCATCAATGTAGACAACAGCACACTGAGTGAGCAAGAACAAACACAACAAAATAACAGTATTAATCTTTTGTAAGAAGTAGCTGATTATTTGTTTTTGGTTGTTTTAACATTATTTTTTATGCAACAGAAATATTTTTATCTCCTTTCTCTATCTACATTGTTCTGCTGCAGAAGAAAATAAATCGCACCAACTGGGGTAACCTATGAATCTAGTACACATTATGCTTTCATGCTTCCATGCAATTTCTTTCATGAGTGACTTTAATGCATTAGGCAGGCAGAAATTTTTTCAAGGAAAATTTCTTTGATTGGTTTAATTACCGATAAAAGGCAAATATACCAAAAATATAAATTCCTGAGTAAGAACAATATGGCTACATCCTTAATCTGTTCTACTATATAATGTATATTAGATATTAGGTTTAAGATTGGAAAACAGAAATGAAAAAGTTCTGATTTTATTAAAGTGACAAAGTTATTTAATTAACAACATTCATTAACATTTCATTCATTAGCTTGATATTCATGGTGTATTCCAACCATGAACCTGGATTTTTTCTGATCTTAATTTACAAACTATCCATCATGGTTATAGAAAGAGGAAGTAGTGTGATCTGTAGGAAAGTTACTACTAAGACACTTCGTCTATCCTAAGAATGTGAGGTGGTGTGGCAATAGGATACAAATAAAGAATTGCACATGCAGTAGGTTTTCTGTATATTCCTGGCTATTTCTCTAAAAAGAGTGTGACAAGTGTGACTCATAGTTTCCTTTTCTGCAAATTATAAATGCATGAAGCACTTAAAGTCATTTATGCCACAAGTTGTAAATTATGATCGCTGTTTTATTATCATTGATATCTGAGGCTAGAGACAAAAGAGGAAGGAAGATGGCATTTTCTCACATTGCAACCTGAGAACACAGATATTGAGTTGAGAAGATGTAAATGATTAGAGGCTGCCATTTTGGTCAAAAGTCCCATTCTCCACTCACCCAGATCAGACTTCTGACTTTATGTACTGTGCTTAAAAGAGCTGTGGTATCTCATGAATAACTTCAAAGTAGCACTGTCAAATAAAACTTGCCACAATGATGGAAATCTTCTATACACTCCGATGTGGCTATTGAGCACTGGAAATGTGGCTTGTGCAACAGAGAAATTCATTTTCTATTTTATTTAATCTAATTAATTTAAATAACAACCTGTGGCTAGTGTTTATCACATTAGACACTTCAGCTTTGACGGAGCTTATTTGTGGCTAGAAAATACAAGGCATAGCAGGGAAGATGGCAGGAGATTTTGAGTTGACTAACCTCAAAATTCTATGTATTAAGTTTCTATATACGAAGCCTGCTTCTAAGCAAAGAACAGATATCATGGTAGAGAAACAAATGACCCCACAGATGTATTCATAGAATGAAAGAGGCTTGAGGGACCATTTATATTCAGTCTCATTAAATATTTAAATATGAATTAAATCTTAGACATTAGTTAACTCATCTGAAGTCACCCAAAAACAGAATTATAAAGAGACATCATTCATTTGATTAAAATTTAAGTAAACAATGACAACTAAATGTCAGCTGATAATCATAACATTATCTACCCAACATGGTAAGCATTATTATCCTGTTTGACAGAAAACTCAGAGCAATTAAGTAATATTCCAAGGTGTGACATTATGATATAAAAAGAAATATCTATTTTGGTGTTAAACCCCAGCTACTTGCCAGAGCTGCTAAAATCCTTGTAATTTCCAAAGTGATAAGAGCAATAGAAACATTTTTTGTTACATATGTTTCTGTTTCCCTAGTTCCTGAAACAACTCCAATGCAATGCAGTTTAAATGAGTGTCTTTTGTTGTTCATAAGAAGACCCTTTTAACTGCATCTGCCTTTATGTTAATAAGGTGACTTTGGAAAGCCCTTAAAGATGGAGAGCTGGTTGCCAGGGGGACCAAACATGTGATTAGAGGACTGGGTGTTTCTGGTAGATCCTCTGACCTCCAGGGAATGATGGAGGTTGCATTAACCAATAGCCAGTGCTTAAATTAATTATGCCTACATAATGAAGCCTCTATAAAAACCTTAACCAAAGGGGTTCAGAGAGCTTCCCAGTTGATGAAAACACATCTATGTTCTTGAAGGGTGACAAACCCTAACTCCCTGGGACAGAAGCATCTGCACTCAGGAGCACTTCGAACCTTGCCTTATAATCTTGCCTCTTCACCTGCCTTTTCATTTTTATCTTTTAAAATATCCTTTGAATTAAATCTATGAATCTGTTTCTCTGGGTTCTATGAGATGTTATAGCAAATTATCAACCTGAGGTTCATTGGAACCTTTGATTTGTAGCCAAGTTGGATAGAAGTCGTGGGTAATCTGGGGACCCTCTACTAGCAATTAGCATCTGGGGAGAAGAGGGGATCAGTCTTGTGGGATTAAACACTTAACCTGTGGGGTCTGTGCTAACTTTTGGCAGTTAGTATCAGAACTGAGTTAAATTATAGGACACCCATAGTGAGTTAAGTTTAAACAAGTTTTCAGAGGTGATAAATGGAGGAACTCACAAGCAAACTCCAATCTGACTCCAAAATGTATTTTTTTCCCTCTATGTGACCTGCCTCCTAGGACACTGAATTCCACAAGGTTAGGACTAGAACACATGGGGTCAACATGAGGTCCTCCCTATGGAAATTTGGGCCACATTAGGTTGGTCACCAGAGTTAGATCAAAAACCCATCTGTCACGCCGGGTGTCATGCGGGATCTCTAGCCCCCGCTCCCTGCACAAGAACGCAGGATATGGTGAGACCAAAAAGGAACACCCATGGAGCCATAGATAGGGGAGTCATACCACTATATTCTCACTGGCGGCTGGGTTGGAAAAACAGGAAGCGGGAGCCACATGATCCACAACCTGCCGACAGCTTCTCTGCCAACCAACCTCACTTGCTAACTGCAATCCGCCGTCTGCTAGCTTAGCCTCAGCAATTATATCAGTGGCTAATGGCTAACCAGTACCAGCTGATGGCCCACTAGTCACAGCTGATGGCCATCTACTACCCGAGCCAGCACCTTTCCACATGAAGCCGAGAGCCTGGAACTGCTCTCCTGGCTCTGTTCCTCCCCACACCATCCATAAGGAGAGCTCAGTGTGTTGTGCCACTACAGAGGACAGTACTTAATATTGTGAGTTCTGCCTCATAATATGGAGGAAAAGATCAGTCACATTGACTTGAGTACCTAAGTCATTTTAGCTTTTTAGAAATGTTCCTGGATTGAATCAAAACTCATCATTTTCCAGGTGATCAACAATGATTAATGTCGTCCTGAGCAATGAGGGTTGTGGGGAGCGAGGAGGGCGGTGCACGATTAAGAAAAGACAGTAGCCATGAATAGAATGAAGCGGGGGCAAGGGGCCCCAATCTCAAGGACTGGACCCTGAATCAGGCCTATGCATACGTTTTATTAGTTAGGTGGGGAAGTAAAGGAGATAAAGCTTGTAATCTCAAGATCTGTGAATCCTATACATCATAATAGGAAACTGATTCAAGCCAATCACCCTTGCCTACGGGCAGCTGAACAGTAAGTCTCAGGATGTAAGTACTTCCCCAAGGGACAAAACCTTTACGCATATGAATAGATGGAGAGCACACCATTGAATCACTTCCCTTGGAGGTTGTGGGAAGGAATGCAGCCACAGAGGCAGAGGCTTTCCTTAGCCGGGGGAAGGTGGGGGCCTGTACCCACCTCTGTGAACCCTGTGGGTTCTCCTGTTGGTCCTCACTCAACTGTGCTTGGCTTGAGTTGTCCCCCCCCCCCCCCCCCCGTGGGGAATCTTACTTGTCATTGGCTGACCAGCCATCTTTCTGGGGTCAAACAGGGAGACATAAGGTGTAAGCACAAAGGTGAAGCAAAGTCCCTGAAAGGATCCATCTCACAGACTCTCCTTTCTTTAGTGTCAGGTACAAGGAGACAGATGGGTAGGCTGCTGTGTGGCAACAGATTGATATCCCAGGATGCTATATTTCCAGAGTGATAAAGATATTTCTAGGTTAGTTGTAAGAACATCTATCAGTGATGCACTGTACCTGACATTCACTGGCCTGCAAGTCATGATTGCTTAATTTCAGAAAGTTCGCAAGTTAGTTGCTCCACATTGATAGCTTGAAAATGACAATGGTGGTAGAATTTACACCATGGAAAACAAAGAATGTTACAGATAACCAGCCTTCCCAACTCTGAAAAGCCAGTTGTTAAATATTTACCAGTATACCACTGCCCTTTGAGGGTCTCTCATGGGTTAGAGTTACCAAAGTCTATTAATCAACTTTACCTGCATTATCCAGCTCTTGTTTCAGCTTGTCATTTAATTTTATCCTTATTTCTTCCATGCCTCTGCAAATACGCTGTCATGCAGGGTGTCACGTGGGGTCTCTAGTTCTGCTCCCCACATTAGAACGCAGGATATGGTGAGGCCAAAAAGGAACACCCACGGAGCTATATGTAGGGAAGTCATACCACTATATTCTCACTGGCAGCTGGGTTGGAGACACAGGAAGCAGGAGCCATACTATCCGCAACCTGCCGTCCACTTCTCGCTGCAAATCAATCTCACTTGCTAGCTGCAATCTGTCCTGCTAACCGCAATCCGCACTTGCTTGCTCAGCTACCATCTTCTTGCTAGCCCCCATTTGCTGTTAACGTAGCCATAGCAGTTATATTAGTGGCCAATGACTCACTGGTTATAGCTGGCGGCCAACTAGCCACAGCTGATGGCCATCTGATCACAGTTGATGGCCATTTACTACCCAAGCCAGCACCTTTCCATGTGAGGCCGAGAGCCTGGAAACTGCACTCCTGGCTCTGTCCCCACTGGCTCTGTCTGGCTTTTCTACTTCTCTACCAACAAAAAGCCTACTTATCATTTGTCTGAAAATTTCCCCAGCTGCTGTAATTTATGATTTTCACTTTATTTTATCTAATCTTATAGTTTGTATCATGCAGTTTCTCATTTAATCTATTTCACTTAGTTTCATGTATCTTAATCTCTTCTTCAAATACATGGAAATTATCTCGTATTTACTTTTATTTTGTATATCTCACAGCTCCAAGTATGAGGTTTTAAGTAATAATTAGTGCTTGACTAAGAAATTTGAAATGTTGGTGATACACTGAAAGACACTGAAGAGTTTTGGTATATTTACTTTCATCTCAGTCAGTCCAGTTGTGGGGACAGAGTCCCAGAGAGCAGTTTCCAGGTCTTTAGCCTCATGTAGAAAGGTCTGGCTCAGTTATTAAACGGCCATCAGCTGTAATCAGATAGCCATCCACTGTGGCTGGGTGGCCATCAGCTGTAACGGGTTAGCCGTTAGCCACTAACATAACTGCCGTGGCTATGCTAAGGAGTTGGTTGGTTGGCAGAGAGGCGGACAGTGGTTTGCGACTAGCAAGTGGGGTTAGCAAGCAGATAGTGGGTTGCGGATCGTGTGGAACCTACTTCCCATGTCTCTCCTGGCTGCCAGTGAGACTGGGGTGCAGAAAGACCCCTCATTGGGGTACTGGCGGATGTTTGTTTTTCTGTCTGGACCAGCCTCCATCGAGAATATAGTAGTATGACTCCTCTATCTATGGCTCCATTGTTGTTCCTTTTTGGCCTCACCATATCCTGCATTCTTGTGGGGGAGCGGGAGCTGAGACCCTGCATTACACCAGTTCTCTGCCTCCTCCTGTCCTATATCCACACAAGTGGAGAAAAACACTGATATGCCAAGTGGTCACTAAACTTAACGGAACACTTAAGGCTGCCTGCCTATTGTACTATATTTCCATTGTTAATTTCTTCTACTTGGATACATAAAGACATAGCATATTTAGCATGTCCAAAAGTAAGCTTCTAATCTACATCTTTAAAAGTGATGCTCACAAAATCATTCTCATCAAAAGAATGTCGCAAATTGGTTGTCTCATACTGGTAGTTCGAAATTGGGTACCTAAGTTATTTTAGCTTCCCCATCAAAGTTAGTCGTAACATACTTGTATCATATAGCTTTCACTGTGTAACAGCCTCCTCCCCTCCCCCCAGTGTAGTGGCTAAAAACAAAACTCAATTATTTAACTAACATTTATGTGAGTTGGCAGTTTGAGATGGAATCATCCAGGTAATTATTGTACTGCTCTCAGCTAGGCTCACTGATGCATCTGAGGTTAGCTACCCATCAGTTAGATTGGTTCTGCTTTGAGGAATCAACTGAATATTATCAGAGATAACAAGGGCAATTTGGCTGCATGTTTCTCATCATCTGGACTCCTGTTTGGACTTGTTTCCATGGAGGCTTAGGGCTCCAAGTGAGCAAGAGGGAAAGCCCCAAATATGCAAGCACTTTTTAAGTCTCACATATTGCCTTTATATTGGCTAAAGTGAGTCAAATGGCCAAGCACAGATTCAGCATAGCAGTGGAATTTAAAACTTTTGTATTCAAAACCTGTGGATAAAGGTGAAAACAAATTGGATCCACTGTTGCAGTTAATCCACGTTGTCAATCCTTTATTAAGCCAGGCAAAACCTTAGGGTCATCTTTGGTGCCTCTTTGTCTTATACCCCACATATAATACAGAAGAAAATTTTACAGGTTTACCTTTAAAATGTATCCAGAACCCAACCATTTCTTACCACCACTACTGCTACCCCATAGTGTAAGTCATTGTCGTCCCTCGTCTAATTTGCTATTGGCTCATAATTAGTCTTCTTTCTTCCACCCATCTCCTGGTCAATCTGTTTTTAACATTGCAGCCGGAATGATCCTTTAAAATGTGAATCAGATCATGTCACTCCTCAAAGCCCTCCAATGATTTCCTACTCAGAGAAAAGCTGACTGTATGAAATGGTCCACATCCCCTGCACTTTTTGGTGTACTGATATCTATTTTTATGTCATCTGCTATTGTATTCCCTCTATCTGATAAGCTCTAGCTACACTAGTCTCCTTGCTATATTCCTCAAACTCACTTGGCTCATCTGAATTCAGAGAATTTTCACCTATATTCTCTCTACTTCTAATGTTCTTGCAACCAGATCTCCATATTGTTATCTCATGTTTTGTTTGGTCTTTTTATAACCTTCCCAGTGAGACCTTTCTTGATCATTCTATTTAAAACTGCAGCTCCCAACTCTGTCTAATTGTTCTCATGGAAATCATCACCATCTAACTCCTGTACATTTAACTCATTTTGTTTATTGTCTCTTCCCTATCATTAGAACACGAGCTCTATGATTCCATAAATTTTTGTTTGTTTGTTTACTACAGTATCCTAAGAGTCTAGTATTTTATGCACACAGGAGTAAATTAATAGATGAATGTTTGAATAACCTTGAAGAAAGTACTGTTAAATGGTGAAAACTGTCCCAGGTACAAATCATGCAGTAATCAACGTCAGACTGAGTTCTTGTGGTAGATTGTTCTGTTGTTCCCAGTTATTTTATGCACTCCCTCTAAGAGGAATATAATCCTTACTCATTGTCATCCAAGTAGGGAGATGCCATTTCCTATTCAAGTGACATCAAGGTTGGCCATGCTAACTGGCTATGACCAATGACATGAAAGCAAAAGTGACACCATTGCCAAGAAGAGATTTTAAGAGCACATACAGTTTTCTACCATTATTCTTTTCCCTGTGCCATAAGAATGACATGTCTCAGAGAGTGGCAGCTTCCACAGTCTGGATTCCAGAATGAATACATGTAGAGCAGAGCCTCAGTGGACACAATTGACATATGAGGATTGACAATTAAATTCATGAACTCATCCTAGAAAAAGTGCTACATACCTCATTGCTGACTATCACTATGATCACCTTCGAAGTACTCCCCTTGGGAAGCTGTGCACCAAACCAGTGCCTAGTCCACCCTTCAAAGCAATTTTGGAACTTTTTTCTGGAATGGCCATCAGAGCTGTCGTCATGTTACCCTTGATGTCCTGAATGTCATCAAAATGTCTTCCTTTGAATATTTCTTTTATCTCCAGGTAAAGAAAGAAGTCATTGGGGGCCAGATCAGGTGAGTAAGGAGGGTATTCCAATAGAGTTATTTGTTTACTGGCTAAAAACTCCCTCACAGACAGTGCCATGTGAGCCGGTACATTGTCGTGATGCAAGAGCCATGAATTATTGGCGAAAAGTTCAGGTCATCTAACTTTTTCACACAGACCTTTCAGGACTTCCAAATAGTAGAGTTGGTTAATTGTCCAGTTGGTACATATTCATAATGAATAATCCCTCTGATATCAAACAAGGTTAGCAATATCATTGCAATGAGTTCACAAACTTAATTGTCAGACCTCGTATAATGTGAACAAAAATTAACTTTTGTTTCTTTAAGCCAATGAAGTTATAGGGTTATTTGTTATAAAAAAAAATAATAATAATAAAAAAAAACCTGAGGAAAATCTGACTAATATAGTTTCTAACCACATGAAGTATATAAACACAAAAGGAAAGCCATCAAACCTACTGTAATATATCGTCTATTCTACTTAATTAAGTTTAAATCATAAGGGAACCGACTGAACATGGGAACTCTACATATTGCAAAGAAAACAGAATTCAGGTGTGTCTGAAGAATGCTGGGCATCTTGCCCATATTTCTTATGATATGTCTTCATCCTGGCCAAACTCACACTTTCTCACATCTGTTTATTTGGTGTCTTTCTGTTCTTCAGAGACACTCTATGCAGAAGCAAGTCACTGAGATGAGGAGGCAAATGTACATTTGATCAAGTTGTCACAGTTTAATGGGGTTCAGAATTCCTATTACATTGAGTCACTTAAAACCTTTAAAATACTCGTATTTTATAGATTTTGATATAAGTAGCTTACTGTGAAAAAATGCAACATTTCACATATGAAACAGTCATGGATTGAGCTAATAACCCACTGAATTTCTGTGAATAGAGCCACACAACGATCCCCATGTATAAGCAAGTACAGGGGATAAAACGGCAGGAGGGGATGCATATGACTTCTAGCTACAAAGAATTTCTATAAGCTTCTACCTCCAGGTCCATCCTCAGAGGCCAATGCAGAACTGAAACTAACAACATGCTCCTTTGTTCTTTGTTTGCCGGTGTATGCCAAGTTCCAGATTTAAACCAAAAGCAATGTATAACATGTTAAGGGAAAAAAAAATAGTCTTGACATTCATAAAGTTACCTTGCTTCTCAGGTAATTCTTTATTATCTTAGTGAGTGTTAAAATGGAAAAAATAAAAAATAAAAAAGTGTCATTCTGTCCCCGGGAATCAGCAAGCAAATAAAAATCTGGGTAAAACCCAGAGATAGGAGTAAATGAAGTGGAGAGCAGTTAGACAATTCAGTTTGAGATGTAAGCTGAAAAGAAGAGCAGTGTAATGGTGACATGGATTTTATCATAGTAGTGATATTACTCATATTCATTTTTAAAATTTCCCATAAACGTGTTTGCAGGAAAGGTCTTTCAAAGAGAAATGTTCTTTGAAATTAAGATTTGCGTTGCTTCTATTTTCTTTAGTCATAAATTACCTCATATCTTTCACATACACATAGTAATTAGGAAATAATATTTAATAGGGAACTAGTTATGGTTTTTAGAATGTTATATATTATCTGAAACTTAAAAGAGAAAGCATGTACCATATATGTCAATTATGAAGTGGAATAATAAAATGAATTTCTGAGGACTGACTACCTAATATCCGCTAGTTGTTTCAAGATAATGCTGTCCCTACCACTTAGCTTGTTTCTTATCTCATGAAGAAACAAGCTTAGCTTGTTTCTTATCTCATGAAGTTATTACCCCTGGAGGTATGCACAGTTCTGCTTTTGATTTATTATTTCCTGATCATGACCTCTATGCTAAATACCCATTATGTATTCCCCTGCTGTGTTTGATACAATGGCATGGGAAAACTCTCTATATACAGATCTCACTTTTTTCATCTTGTGCACTGCTCTAACATATCTCTTCGTCCTTCTGGGCTGCTGTCACAAACTAGGAAAGGCTGGGTAGCTTAACAGCATACATGTATTCCTCCTGATTCTTGAGGCTCGGAAGTTGAAGATCAGGCAGCCGGCCTGGTCACATTCTGGTGAGAGCTTTCTTCCTGGTTCACAGATGGCTGTGTCCTGCCAGCTCAGAGAAAGCGGAAGCCCTTGTCTCCTCTCAGAAGAGCCCTAATCTCACCATGAGGGCTCCATCTTCATGACCTAATCACCTCCCAATGTCTTAATCTCCAAATACCATCTCACTGGGGTTTAGGGTTTCAACATATAGATTTGAGGAGGACATAAGCATTCAATATATAATACCACTTGAACTAACAAATTATTGTAATTAAAACAATATGAGCGTGCAGTCATAGTAATGTTGGGATTAAATGACTGTTTTTTGATCTTTACTAATCTTCACAACTGAATTAATCAGACTAAAAATGTATAATCTAGTCTCCAATTTAGAAATGATGTTGTTGATTATCCAAGAGGATAAGTGATCTTTTAAAGCCATGTTGCTAATGGCCTAGCCATGTTCAGGCCCAAGGTACCTGACTTGTATCCTGGTGGTGTACAATCAATGAGTTCCTACTACGTATCAAAAATTATTATATTTTGCCAATAAAACTGTAAGGTATGAATAGTAACTGTTGTCTATTTTCTGTTACAGAAACTGGGACTCAGAGAGATTAAGCAATTCATTCATGATCACACAGCAGGAAAATGCCAATGCTGATTTTTATGGCAAGGTCTGTATGACTACAAAACACATTCTCTTAACTACCTAATGTTGTGATTCAAGCTATTTTGTCACGTTGTTTCTTTTTTTATGTACTAAACATTGATGTGGTAGGATTTCTGTAAAGGAGGGCTCAATATATTTTAAAGTAATAGGACAAATTTTCAAGGAGAAAGCATAAGATTTAAAGAAGCTGGAAAGAATGAAAAAAGAGAGGGTACGATAAGTGAAGTAAAAAGATGAAAGTAGAGTAGTAAATAACACAGAAATAAGCAAATCATATAAGGTGATAACTGTGCGACTTAAGTGTCACTTCTGCAAATCCAGATTCATGGACCCAGATATGAAAGTTTATGTTTTTGAATAATTTTATCCATTATGTATTGGGAATCAGATCTTCATTCAGATAATCTATGCAGTAGTATAACTACATGTCAAAATTCAACCTCAGCCATGATCATTGGCTCCCCTTATTAACAAGGCACTTCATTTCACAGAGATATAACATAGTATTTCTGAGCCATCTATGCTTGAACAAAAGTCACTGTAAATGTCTTTTTTAAAATTTAGACAACTGGGGCTGGCCCAGTGGCTCAGGCGGTTGGAGCTCCATGCTGATAACACCGAAGGCTGTCGGTTTTCTCCACCGGCAGTAGGACAGTGGGCTCTCAATAAGGTTACTGGTTTGACTCCTCTATTCCCATAAGGGATGGTGGGCTCTGCCCCCTTGCAACTAACAATGGCAACTGGACCTGGAGCTGAAAGGTGCCCTCTACAACTAAGATTGACAGGATAATAACTTGACTTGGAAAAGTCCTGGAAGTACACACTGTTCCCCAATTAAGTCCTGTTCCCTTCCCCAATAAAAAATTCTTAAAAAAAAAAAAAAAAAAGGAATTTAGACAATTAAATGGAGGGGTTTTCTCAAGTTCATTTCCTCTTCAGTTAGTTTCTAGATCATAACATGGTTAAAACCTCTCATATTGGTGTTGTCTTAATCCCAACCCAAGGATGTCGTTTTGAGCTCAGCAGTGATATAAGCTGTATTGTGAATTAAAGTTCTGTAAGTTATAGAAGTAGGAGGATAATATTGTAAGCCAAGGTTATCCAGAAATAGTAAGGCAAAGAAATGTGCAGAAGAATATTGTAGAGGATGAAGGCTGGTATATGGGAAGATTTAAAATGATCTGGAAACTATTCAGAAAGGTAGAATAAAGGAATAAGTCATTATTTATAAACTAAAAGTGTGAAATAACCCAACCTGTGTGTTTGGAAGAACTTTTGTCACCAAGCGATGAATCTTAGAGAGAGATGAGATGTTAAAGTCACAAGTTCTCTTTGTTTGCAAATTTTAACAAACTTATTCATTAATCAACCAATATTTATTAAGTACTTAATATACATCAGACACTACTATGCCACAGTGAAAAAGGTAGAGATGATCCTAGCCCTTGAAAAGCCCATAAAAGAGTAAAAAAAACAGAAATTAAATAATATAAATTGAGGGAGTGCTATAAAAGAGGTTTAAAAATATATGGGATTATAAGGCAATATTTTCATCACTTTCTCATTGGAAACTTCTGAAAATCCTCAATATTAAATATCTCATGATTCATTGCAGTCATGCTTTTTGGAACTTCTGACAAAATCATTAGTCATGTCTTTATTCCATTTGTTAATTCATTCATTTTTATAAAATGAAGTTTGCAAGAGTCAATTACCAAATGTGTAACATCAATGTACTTATTATGGTACCATTTATAAAAGTCAATGTTAAGGAATTTAGAAATCTCTCATATAAAACTACTGAGAATAATTGAAAACAGGAAAAGGAAAATATTGTCTGATGGGATAGGAGGAGAATATTTGGATTAATGGAAGTAGAGAGAGAAAATAATGCAGAGGATTTTGAGCTTCTTTTCCTTATTTATGAAGAGGAAAATCTCTGAGGTGAGTGAAACATTGAACATTGTATAAGAATACATGGAGGAATTAAGTGATGTGTGAGCGTGTGATTTCCGTTAACTCCAGAGATTCCTTGTATTTTCTATATGTAAAACCTGGGATGGAATCATATTATATTATTTTATGTGATTATTATCAGTTATTGCCTAAATTGTTGGATTGTGAAGTCAAAACACAAGTTAAATACATGTGCAGTTTTAAAAACCACATCCGTAAAAACAAATCTCAGTGTGAGAGTTGGGAATAAAAACAGGAATCGTTCTCAGCCTTTGTGGTTATGAGGCAAAGAGACTCTACTCCCAAAGAGAACATTAGATATCCTTATGTAAAGGGCATGAGTGGCAAATTATGTTCTCAGTGCTTTAATAATCATAAAGTTCATGGATAACAAACACCTTTTAACCTAGTAATTAATCTGTGTATCTGCCAGGAAAGGTCCACCATAAATTTTGAATCTGATTTTTCAGAACGTTTAGAGAATTGTACCCTCAATAAACTTTTACTGATAGGTTAACCAGTTCATAATTGATAAGATGATCATGCAATCATAAAGTAATTTATAATAAACATAGAGAAATGAAGGCTGACATTTTCTTCTATGCTACCTGCATGGTCAAATACAGTTTATTGTTGCTTTTCTTTATCCTTTTGCCTGTCCAAATATAGTCAACACACTTACACATGTTTTCAAAACTGGAACACTGAAAACATTAGATAAGTATTTGAGTAATTTGGATATTCTTCCACAAATCCAGGTGGGAAAGTTATCAATATCCTGTTGGCAGGCACACTTGAGATTTCAATTTAGGAAAAAAGAAAAAATGTTTTCACAGAATAAGTAAGAAGAATGACATCTATGAAAATGATTTGAGGTTTAATTTCTTGAGTTTTAAAAACTAAGGTTTGGAGAAAGTTGCATAAGACAATAAACTTTATAGTTTTATGGTGCACTTACTTTCGTGCTTAGGTGCCTTTGTTTTAGCTTCCTCCTCTGTATGATTATCCTTTCCCCCCTGTACCTTATAAATTAACCTATATTTAAGGTTGAGTAATAATTACCTTCAATATTATTGTTATCACTATTGAGAGGGAGGTCTTATTATGGCCATTTCACAGATAAGAAAAGAGAGGCCTGGATAATTTCAATAACTTACCAAAGTCAGATAGCAAGTGGAAGAATCAGAACCAAATCACATGCTCCCCTCACCACACCCGTGAAACCTTCAACCACAGGTTTTGTCACTTCTGCCAGTTACCTTAGTTTTCCAATTAGTATAAGAATTGACCTTTGGGGTTTGAATTTCTGTCACATCACTTTTAGTGCACACAGTGTCCTCCTCCTAACCTGCCCCCATGCCCCGTCTTTATCTTGTAGACTTAATAACTATATTCTCTCATGGAGATAGACTTATACTCATGCGGTCCCGCTGCATATTTCTTGTATTTAGCTATTTTATTGTAAACAATAATATTTGATATTTCACGGAAAATTAGATTAATTATTTCTTTACTTTGCTAATTTTGGGAGTGAGAAAATTTGAATATGAAATATGTTTCAATTAAGGGACAACATGAAACATATACAATGAACTTCAACATAACTATGTGAGTGTATAAGTACAAATATCAGCAGCTCCATATTTAGGTTTTATCTCCAAATCTTTGGAGAAAGAAGAACATGTCCAATAAAGATGATAAAATGTCCTTCAATTAGAGAAATAAATATTGTGGAGTTTCATTGTATAACATTTTTTTCTTGTTTATGTGACCAAAATGGTAAGGGCAGTGGTATAAGTATGATTATATACAATTTTATCAATGTCTTTCTATTACGTGATTTACAGTGAGTATGTGTGTGCAAGTGTGTGTGTGTGTGTGTGTGTGTGTTTCACATATTCTTAATCTGGTAACTATATTATATGGTATTCAACTTCCTTTTGAGAAAGACTCTGTCCAGATGCTTTACATAGGATTTCATCCCTAATGTCAGGGATAGGTCAGGCAGGTGGGAGATGTCAGTCTAACCAAATGAAATAGAACATTTTCTTGCACATGGTGATGGCTAAGTGATAAGTACCCAAACAAAGCGATCAAGATAGAATGTGATGCTTTCTGCGGCCACTGAAAAAGAGGTAGAGACTCTTCTTCCCTGTGGGACTTAAACCTGAAAGGCTGGAGGGTTGAGAACAAAGCTGGTTCATTGTATTTAGAGCCAAGTCATGTAGAGAAAATAAGTCCTGTTACAGCATTTGAGGCTGTGGATCAAGCTGCACCTGAAAACTTACAGCTGGACATTTTAGTTACATGAGGCAATAAAATTTTTTGTGTTGTTGTTTAAGCCAGTTTGAATCGCATTTCCTGTCATCTGCAAGAAATAATATTAACCAATAGAAAACAGATGACTTGGATACAGTGACCTAGCAGAACCCGGTTTTTATTATTAGCTTTAAAACTCAGAATTTCTAAGAAAAGGAGTTCTGTTTTGCATAGAAAATGGAAAATAGTTTGGAGATGGTGGTATGTGGAAAGAAAGAGAGCTGAAAGAGTATTCGTGTCTGCACTGACATTTGGACATCAATAACAATAATATTTATAAAGCAGATTACTGTTTAAAATGACAAGCAAATCAGATGTGTTCCCTGCACTCGAGTGGCTTATTGGAGCAAAAAACAATAAGTGATTCTGATAAATAGGTAAGTAGAGTGTTGATGACTTAGTTAAGCATGATTTTGAAGAGTTCTAGGAGGGTTAAATTATATAGTGAAAACACATGGAAAACTTACCTGAAACATGGTATTCAAGCCGCCACCAGAGGATCTGAGAAGTAAACTTAGGTGAATGGGGTTGGGGGAGGTGATGAGTTGGTGCTTGAGCCAAGTAACTATGGCAAAGACTCTGTGCCAGAAAGCAAAGACCAACTTTATAGGAGTTAAAATCCCAGTCTTACTGAGATGTAGTGGTGAAAAAGAAGTGAAAGATACTTACAAAGGACAACTTGACCTACTGGACCAAAGTATCTATACAGGGAGGTAGGGAAAGTCAGGAAGCTGCTGGAGGACAGAGAAGGCAAGGAGGAATCAAAGGATAGCAGGTCATGATGAAGTTGTAAAACAGGGGATTTAGTAATCGAGACGGATGGATAAGAGTGGAAGGTGTGAAATTATGATTCTAGGTAAGGAAAGTCTGTGAGATTGACGGGGTTCAACATATGGATGAGAAGATTCGTTATCAAGATTGACGGGAAAGAAAAGTTTTTTGAAATAATAACGTTCAGGTCTCAGTAATGTTAGGTGAGTCGTCCATAATGTTATTCATATCTCCCAGTTTGGTGGTAGGAATTGGAGTCTAACAAAAACAAGTCAGTCAATGTCAAGTCTTCAAAGCATTAGGAACATTTGCATATGACATATAGCAGGAAGCAAATAAAATATTGAGAGTTACTTGTTATTGAACATATAACCTATTAAGCAAATACTATTTTACTTACATATATTATGTTAATTGATTTAGTTTATTACTATCAGGTAGGAAATTGATACTTTTTATTTTATAGATGAAGGAATCAAACTGTAGAGTGGAGTGATGAAGTAACTTGCTGAAAGTTACATAGGATTTGAACTCATGAATTTTGATGCCAGAACACGTATACTCAATGTTAAAAGTGAATTGCTTGAATATCAAAGAAGTAGAAGAAGTGGCAGTGGGAAGACAAAAGATACTGACTTCAGCAGGAGTTTTAGATGTGTGTCAGAAAATGATATAGGGAGAAAAAAGAGAGGCATTCACCGAGCAGTATAAAAATGCCAGTAATATAGAAGGATCATTTGATTTCACTTGAGGTCTGATAGGTAACTGTTGTTACTTTTTCTTCTGCTTTACAGATACAGGCCTGTGGTGAACAGAGTGCAAGCTTGAAATAAGAAAAATATCAATTCAAACTTCAGATTGTTTACAAAATTGTTGTAATCATTTACCACCTCATATCTACACACTTGGTTATTTCTTCCCATACTATGTTCTTGGCCATAGGACAATAAATAACATGATTGTGACTTCATTGGGCCAATAGGGCAAAACCAACAAAATTCAATGGGAGACTTTGAAAGTGCTTGCTCATTACAATTTTCTAGCTCTTGTGGCTCTTGGGGACCTTGCAATCATCACCATGTGAAGAGCCCCTGTTAGTCTGCTAGAGGAAGAGAGCCTCATAGCCCTTGTTTATTAACAAATAATGCTTAGATTTATTAATCTGAGTTTATTTTTCAGTTTTACTATCTACTTCTATGATGCTAAAAGGTAATAAGCAGGCCTGTAATTTTTTCTATTAATGTTTTTCTTTACTTCAACATTTTTTTCTGTTCCTCACATTTTAACTTTCCCAACCTTAGTTTTCATCTCTGTTGGGCATGTTAAATATGTCATAATCTCATTGTGAGAAATAAATGAACTGATCAGCATAGTCTTTGAGATATAACACATAAGTAAACCATTATATGTTTTATTAATAAGACATAGCTATAGTGTTTTTCACCATTATTGTATTTCAACACTTCAGAATAAATATTAGTTATAATAATCACTTTGCAAATGTACATCTTTTCTCTGTAAAGTGATTTCAAAATTTTAAAGAAAACTTCAAAGTTGATATTCCATCCATACACTAATGATCCTCCATATTCAGATTAAAGGAATTAAACAATAGTTAATAGGCTATTTTGGGTTCCATTTAAAGTATCTCAACAGTTTATATTTTTCAAAAATGTTATGTAAACTTATATATTTTAAATATTAAAAGTACTCAACTGTGTTTAAATTATTACATACCCATCAGTCCTACCCAGAGTTGTAAAACATTGAAATAATAATTCTATGAAATGCCAAAATACTTTTTAAACCACATCAACTTTTCCAAACAACATACAACAAATACAACCACGTGTTTCAAAGTGTCTTTAATATATTAACACAGAAATTATTTTTTATTTTCATCTTAAGAGTGGGAGGCATCAGTGTAAAGGCATGGATGGCAATGATGCCAGAAAGGGGCAGGGAATACAGCTACTTGATTCATTTTTGTGAACCTAGGTAAATTTAGTAATTTTGCAAAGCTGGAGTTTCTTTAATTATAAGACGAGAATAAAAAGAATACTATTTCATTGTGTTTTTGATAGGATAAAAGAGACAGAGTATGCATAAAGCTCTTCATAAATTACAAATTAAAATTTAAAAAAATAATTAGTTTAAAAATTAACTTAATTTTATTAAAATTAAATAAATATTAGAAATTAAACAAATATTAGAAACAGAGCAAAAGATTCAGACATGTGCTTTAATACTAGCACTACAGTTTAATAATACTGACACTTTGAGAATTGTATTGAACTTTTTAAAAACTGTATCTTCAGACTTGTATGTCAGGATAACAATGTCTAGCTCATATGACTGATGATTATTTGGTGAGTAAATTTGTGACAAGTACTCACAATGATCTTTAAGGCATAACAGACACTAGGGAACAGTCAATATTATTATTATTATTATTATTATACAGATCATTAGGTTTTAGCTTTGTTATTTAATAAAGTTATCAGAATAA
Source organism: Rhinolophus sinicus (assembly GCF_036562045.2). Classification (NCBI taxonomy): domain Eukaryota; kingdom Metazoa; phylum Chordata; class Mammalia; order Chiroptera; family Rhinolophidae; genus Rhinolophus; species Rhinolophus sinicus. The sequence goes on from NC_133752.1 coordinate 123,570,307, forward strand.
TTAGAATATTATCAAAAGTTAAAAAATATAAAATAAATATAAAATAAAAGTTAATAAACTAATGAGCTATATTTAAATCATGCATATACATTTTTTTTCTCTAGTTTCTTTTTCCTCTGGTCAGTGGAGATCAGGGTTTTTCTTTGTTGTTGTTTTGTTTTTAATAAAGTCAATGCATTTTAATTGGTATTTTTATATTTTCTGTACTAATTAGCCTGGAGACCAATAACATGTTTTAATGTATATTAAATATCATGATAGCCTTATTATGTTGTATATATTTAAATACACATTTTTAAAATATTTACAATTAATATACATATCAATCACTCTAACATCATTTTCAATGTTTTAATAAGTTGAGCTAGATAATATAGCTTTAAAAGTTAAAGAGTTCTTACAGTTTATATGGATATATAGGTAAAAGGAATTTAGAATGTAGTTGGATCACATAAAATATGTTTGAAAATATACATTTTTAGTATTTAGCAATATAAGTTCTCTTTGACTTTTATGCAAAAATTACCCCTATAGTTATAATTGTATGCATGTGAGATTTAGAGAAAACAGCAATAACTACTTCAATTTTTGGCTTCAGGATGGCATGCTGAATGAGTTTCTCATTTCTTTTCTTTTATATGATAGAATATCTATTATTTTATAGCTATAAAAAAGTCCATATCTGATTAAGTCCTACATATTATTCATTGGGCTAAGCATAAAGATTTTTAATTATATGAAGCTATGTCACTTTTGCCTATGGAATATTAATCATTCAGGGACAAGATTAGCTTCATCTCTTGTGTTAATCTTATACCCTGGCATTGACTCATAGTGATTTTTACATTCTTATAGACCATTTCATCTCACATGTTCAGAGAAGTCTAATTAACTATTTTTTATCTTGTCCCAGCACTGAGTAGTCGGAACCAGAGGAGAAAAAGGTCCTGAAGAATAACCAGAATAAATGCTCAGTTAAATGCTTCATAAGCCACAAAAGTGGCTTAATCATTTTACGCTTTTAAAATATGGAAGTGGAAGAGCTAGATATAAGTCCTTTATTTCCCTCTTCTAGAATTCACAGCATATTTGGACTGTGATCATTGCAACACAGTAAGAAGAAAAAGAATAAGCTGGTGTCAAGGAAAATAGAATGACAAACTAAGATTAATTATAGAAAAACACACATCATCATTCTAAAATTAGTTCAATTAAATAGACAGGGAAATATCACAACTGTGAACAATAGGTAATGTTTCATTTTATGTTTGTCCACTCCTCGGTTTTTTGTTATTTTTTTTAATAAACTGGAGACTGATTATATAAGTAAGCTGCTCTAGTCCTAGTATGTCTTTTATTTTTTAAAAAAGAATAATACAAACAAATATTCAAACTAAAACTAATATGTTATCTGTAATGCTTGGGGTTTAGTTCAGAGTAATCTTTTATTCACCTCCCAGATGTGTGAAAGTGGCATGTCATTGTTCCCAAAAGTGTATATTTTATGGAATGTAAGTCCCAAGGTGTGTTTCAGGACCAAAAAGACCAGGGGGGAAATTAATTATTCTATGGTTGAATGAATTCGTTTCTTTTTTTTCTGTTAATGTTTGGAATTTTCCCTTTTTTTTTTTTAATTAAAGTTTATTAGGGTGACAAAGGTTAGCAAAGTCACATAGGTTTCAGGTGTACAATTCTGTAATACATCATCTCTATATCACATTGTGTGTTCACCACCCAGAGTCAGTTCTCTTTCCATCACCATATATTTGGTGGCTTTTACCCTCATCTACCACCCCTTTCCCCCTTACCCTCTATTAACCACTACATTTTTCTTTCCTTGAATAGTCGAACAGTTACATTAGCCCACTAAAGAAACCTAGAAATCTTTTGATTTGATAAAAATACTTATTTAGCTTTTTTAATCCAGTTTTCTCAAACTTATTTTTCTTTATATTCTTTTCTACATATCACTGTCTTCACAGTTAGTATTATTTGACAGTAAAGTGGACCTTGGGGGTCAGAATGCTTTAGTTCAAATCCTGACTCTGCTACATTCAAGATGCACCATCTAAGACAACTTACATAACTTTGTTTTTAAATAATTTTTTTTTATTTCAAGAATAGTTTTAGACTTACAGAAAATTTGTGAAGATGATATAGTAAGTCCACATATACTCTGCACTTAGTTTCCTCTAATTAGCATCTTATATTAGTATGGTATATTTGTTATAATAAATAAACCAATATTGCTACATCGCTATTAACTAAAATCTGTATTTTATTCAGATGTCCTTTGTATTGAATTAATTTCTTTTTGCTGTTTGAAAAGCATACCCAGATTACCATGCTACATTTTATCATTTTGTTTCCTTAGGCTCCCCTTGACTTTGACAGTTTCTCAAACTTTCCTTGTTTTTCCTGATTGTTTTAAGGAGTACTGATCATGTGTTTTTAGCGTGTCCCTCAACAGGGATATGTCTGATATGTTTTTTATAATTAGGGTAGGTGGGGACAGAGCCAGGAGTGCAATTTCCAGGCCTCATGTGGAAAGGTGCTGGCTCAGGTAGTAAATGGCCATCAACTGTGATTGGATGGCCATCAGCTGTGGCTAGTTGGCCATCAGCTGTAACTAGTGAGCCATTGGCCACTAATATAGCTGCTGTGGCTACGCTAGCAGCAAACGGGGGCTAGCAAGAAGATGATGGCTGAGCTAACAAGCGCAGATTGCAGTTAGCAGGGCGGATTGCAGCTAGCAAGTAGGGTTGGTTGGTTGGCAGAGTAGCGGACAGCAGTTGCAGATCGTGTGGCTCCTGCTTCCTGTGTCTCCAACCCAGCCACCAGTGAGACTTTAGTGGTATGACTCTCCTATCCATGGCTCTGTTGGAGATCATTTTGGCCTCACCCTATCCTACATTATTGTGCGAGGAGTGGGATCAGAGACCCCACTTGACACCCTGAATGACAGCTAGGGTTATAGGTTTTTAGGAGAAAGAAAAAACACAGAAATAAAGTTATTTTTATCACTTCATATTTAAGAGTACACACAGTCTGCCCTCCATATCCGCAGACTCAACAAACCATGGAGAGAAAGTATTCAGGGAAAACAAAAGTCACCTTGTTGCTGACATGTACCATGTAGTTAGGTCTGCAATGGTTGCATCTGTACTGAACATATAAAGGCTATTTTTTTTTTGTCATTACTCCCTAAGCAGTAGATGATAATGACTATTTACATAGCATTTACATTGTGTTAAGTATTATAAGCAATCTAGAGATTATTTTTGGGTGGAATGTGCGTAGGTTATATACAAATACTACGCCATTTTGTATAAAGACTTGATCATCCACAGATTTTGCTACCTGCAGGGTCCTGGAACAAATCTTTTGCAGGTGCCAAGGGACAACTGTGCTATAAACATGACTTATCACTATAGCTATTGATTGATCACCTGGTTTGAAATAGTCTACACTTTAGAAGGAAGTCGCTATATGCAGCCCATACTTAAGAAGTGGGCCGTTATGCTTCACCTACTTAAAGGCGGAGTATCTACCTAAATTATTTGGGATTCTTATGCACAGGATATTGCCTCTTCTCCTCTATTTATTAATTGATCTAGTTGTTTCATTTACATCAGTATGAACTCATGAATATTTATGCTTTAGGTTATAATCCAATAATAACTTATTTATTTTATTGTTCAAATTGTTTAAGCTTTGGCCATTGAGAGCTAATTCAGTTGGCTTTTTCATCCCTTCAACAAACCCTGATTATTATTGGCTTTTTAAAAATTGAGCCCTTCCTTACTTTCTGACACTACAAGTTGTTCTAGGTGCATCTTATACACAGAGGGTGCCAGAAAAATGTATACACATTTTAAGAAAGAAACACTGTATTAAAATTGCAATAGTCAATATATTCCAATAACAAAAGATGAGCACAAGTCATGTTTGACTTCTGCAATTACAACAGGTGCTCAAAGTGGTTACCAGCAGCGTCCAGACACTTCTGATTACAGCGAATTAATGCTTCAGCACAGATAACATCTCTTAAAATGTGTACACATTTTTTTGGGACCCCTGGTATTTCTTTCCTCAATCTTAGAGTTTCAAGGATCTTTTATCCTTTTTATTAAAAATTAAAATCTAGGTGCTAAGTGTGCTCCTTGTTACTGGAGTGCCATTTTTTAAAAAACTTGTCAGCTCTTAGAATACAAAAATAAAAAGGGATATTTTTATATGTATATGAAATACTAATATACATATCTAAGAATGTATATATTTATACCTATACCTATATATTTATATATGACTATATATACAAATTTGTTTATATTAGTATAACAAATTAGTAAGTATTTCTGTATTTAATCATCTATACCTATGTTAAGGTAAATGTGAGCATATTCTGATGTCTATGACCCTATTCCATTATGAAATAAATTATTCTAGCTTCCTCTTGCTGACGCATAAACTCCCACCCTAATAGTGGAAACATGGCTATCAACAACCACCATCTATTTACCTAATTATTCAATTCTAGTAGACTCATATAGTGATATCAGAATTGTCCTGCACCTTTTTAGGAACAAATTTAATAAATAGTGCTTATGCATAGTTTCTTTTGCCTTTACTCATAGACTCCTCTCCTTCCAAAGTTACTTCGGTCAGTACCTATTTTCCCCACACCTTTTAGTGTAATTGTTTCACACATTCATAATACAGTTAGGTTGTTTTGTCATCTTCTGCATCCACACCGATATCCCCTGACCTCCTAATATTTCTTGTTAATTACATACATTAAATTTCACTCTGTGCTATAAAGTAGAGTTTCGACAAATGCACAGTGCTATGTAGCCACCATTACAGTATCAATATAGAATATGGTCACTGCTCTAAAAAATCCCTCTGTGCTTTATCCTCCCTCATTCTCCCAAACTTTTGATCACCATTAATCTTTTTACTGTGTATACAGTTTCTCTTTTACAGAATGTCATATAATTGGAATCAAACAATGTAGCATTTTAAGATTGACTTCTTTCAGTTAGCAATATGCATCTATGTTTTTACTGGCTTGACAGCTTATTTTTTATACTGAAAAAAATTTCTAATATATTTATGTACCAGAATTTGTTTATTACTTACCTGTAAAGGACATCTTGGTTGCTTCCAGTGTTTGGTGAATATTAAAAAAAATCTCTTCAAACATCTGTGTTCAAGATTTTATGTGGAAATACATTTTCAAATCTATGGGGGAAATAAATAGAAACATGATTGCTATATCCTGCAAGATGACTATGTTTAGCTTTGTAAGAAAATCCCAAATTGTCTTCCAAAATACTTGCACCATTTTGCATTCCCTCAAAGCAATTAATAAGAGTTCTTGTTGTTCTGAATGCTAGACAGCAATTGATATTTTCAATTTTCTGAACTTCAGCTATTCTCATAAGTTTGTAGTGGTATGAGTATATTATTGTTTTGATTTACAATTGACTAATGACAAATGATGTTGAGCTTATTTTTTATGCTTGTCTCTTGTTATCCACATATCTTCTTTGATGAAAACTCTGCTTAGATCCTTTGCTCATTTTTTAAAAAATGGGGTTGTTTTTTACTTATTGTTGAATTTTATGAGTTTTTTGTATATTTTAATATGAGTTCTTTATCATGCTCATGTATGTTTTTAGCAAATATGTTAATACAAGTCAGTAGCCTGTCTTTTGATGCTCTTAAGGATGTCCTGCATAGAACTAATGTTTTTAATTCAGTAAAGTACAACTTATTAAGTCTTTCTTTCATGGATTGTGCTTTATGCATTGTGTCTAAACCTTCATCTCTAAAACTCCTCTTAAAAGGTTTCATCAAAAGAAAAAAACATGTAACTATGCGTGGTGGCAGATGGTAACTTGGATTAATATGGTGATCGTTGTGCATTATATACAAATATCGAATCATTATAGTGTACAGTTATCCCCCTTATCCACAGGAGCTATATTTCAAGACCCCCAGTGGATGTCTGAAACCATGGATGGTTCCAAATCCTATATATACTATTTTTGTATACATATGTGTACATGCTTATGATAAAATTTAATTTATAAATTAGGCACAGTAAGAGATCAATGACAATAACAAAATAGAACAATTATAACAGTATACTGTAACAAAAGTTATGTGAACGTTTTCTCTCTCTCAAAATACTTTATTGTATTGCATTCACCTTTTTATTTTTTTGCAATGATGTGAGATAATAAATGCCTATGTGATGAGATGAAGAGAGGTGAATAATGTAGGCATTATGACACGATGTAACTGTAAGGGTTACTTGAACACAAGCTCTATGATATTGCTTCAGTCAATCTTATAATTGAGATAGGTACTAAGTGACTGATAGCTAAGTAGTGTATAGAGTGGGGATACGCTGGACTAAAGGATGATTCATGTCCCGTGCAGGACAGAGAGAATCGGAAAGAGATTTTACCACTCTACACAGAATGGTGCACAATTTAAAATTTATAAATTGTTTATTTATGGAATTTTCTTTTAATTGTTTTGGACTATGATTTCCTGTAGGTAACTGAAACTGCAGAAAGTGAACTGCAGATATGGTGGGACTGTGGGACATCTGAAATTAATATAATGATAATGTCAATTATACCTCAATTAAGAATGAATTTAAAACTTATCACCAAAACAAGGACACTTAGATTTTCACATAAGTTTTATTCCAGAATATGTATATTACACTTTGAGTTAATTTTTGTGAAAAGTTTAAGATTTGCATCTAAGTTCATTTTTGTTAACATGGGTATTCAATTATTCCAGCATTGTTTGTTGAACAGACTATCTTTTCTCTGTTAAATTGCCTTTGCTCTTTTGTCAAATCAGTTGACTACAATTGTTAAGAGATGCAATAAATCACACATATAGTAAATAAAGGTGTTAGATCTTTAGGCAAATATTTTTGGATTCCTAGTCCAGTGTACTTTTCCATTTTGCTCCACCAAAAAAGAGTGGATCTCATCGCATAAAATTCCTCATACTTTATATATACAATTTTATCACCTTCCCTCCCACCTTGTTCATGTTATCTCTATTTCTCTCCCTTATTTACTTAAGTAAAATAACCAATCACCAACATTTTGGATTTATCATTATTAATCATTATCTATACCAATAATATGGGACACCTCCAGTCACATATGTTAATTGTGTCTTTTACTCTGCACATCAGTTTGAGAGTAATCTATGTGCTTTTTTTCCCCTTTGCTATGTACCGCCTCCTTAAGTATAAAGAACAGATCTCTTCTTTTTGCATTTATATGTTTTGCTGACAATGAAGGCTAGAGGACAGTGGAAAGAATGTAGGCTTTGAGTCAGTTTGGAGCTCAAAAACAATTCAGTCAATTACTAGATATGCCATCACATTTCTTTACACTGGATTTAATTTTCCTCTCAGCAAAATCACAAGAGTTATATGCAACACTCAGTTGTTATGAGAAATGTAAAAAAATACATATGTAAATGATAGAGATGGTTCCTGGTAAATAGGAGGTATTAAAAAGAAGACATTATATAGATGATACATTCTAGAAATGTACCCTTGAAACCTATATAATTTTACTAATCCATGTGACCCCAATACATTCAATACAAAATTTTAAAAAAAGAACAGTTTTATGAAATTTAATTAAAAAACAGCAAAAGACTATAATACTTATTAAGTGTTTATTTATCATGTATCAGAGACTTTATATACATTTTTTAACAATGACACCAGAAAAATCCACACAGTTGTATCAAGGATGATTGATAAATGGAACAACAGATACTGGCAGAACAATAATAAAAATTGATGGAAAAAGATGTACATCGTGAAGATAGCTACATGGAATAGGAGACAGAGCAGGTTCCCAGTGGTTCCCAGATGCCAATAGAAATGCCATGATTTGGATAAGAGACGCTTAGGGTAGCTATGTTTGCCTGTTTCAAGGGGACTTTGAAGTTTTAATACCCTCTTCTATGCTCTCAAGCTTTTGCTACATGACTGTCTCCCAATAGCTGCTAGGCACTCTATTAGCCTGTGTGATAGTTACAAGAACTGGTGAAACATAGGTCCATGTTCCACCCCTATTATACCACTACAGACCCAGACCAAAGCCCTTCCTGGTATCTATTTTTACAAAACTTACAAGTTTAGGGTCTACCCATTAAGAGAGGCCTAAACTGAGTCATAGAGGTTATGCTTCTTCCTTAATAACAGTATAATTAAATTTCAAACTTAGTTCAAACTATCTCTGATGCCCTGTGTTTTCTACTATACTCTGGAAAATATTGAATACTGATAGCCTCCCATTTTCCCATTAACATAGTGGACTCATAGAAAATTTAAATTTATTTTTAAGTTGTATTGCTGAAAGATTTGTTTCCCTATAAAAAGACAAATTAAAAAAAAATGTTGGGGTAAATAATAAGTTTATTATGTTTTTAATGTGAATAAAATTATTAAGGATGCTGGACTTGTTAAAATGAGAACACTTAGAGCCATCAAATGAAGTGAGATGATTAATTGGTTTAAACTTCATGGAGTATAATGCAATCTTAGAGAGAAGGGAAATGCATGTTTATTTTGTATGTTTTGAAAAAGGAGTACACCTTTAAAATATAAGTAAGTGAAATGCAGAAGAAGATTTCAATATTTTTCAACTCTAGACTTTGAAAGATATGTGCTGAATGGGAGACTGTAGCCTATTTACTATAAAGATATATTTTATAAAAGTTGTACTCTCTTATCAAACATTCCTTAGCATTTCCGAGAGATTTTGAAAAATGTTGGCCTTTGGGAGTTCTAAGAGTATGGCATTTCATATTCTGCAAAGCAATATTGGCCTTAAATTGAACCATTTATTTTGTCCTTGTTAAATGTCACAGTTGTCCTTTCCCTTGAGTTATTAGTTTTATCACCTACAAGTTCTTTATAGGAAAAACTGGTGGATATCACAATGGACCAAAATAAAGAACTGATTTAGTCTGAGGTCTGAACAACTAGGAATTGGAGACCAATAAAGTATCTTGGTCCCCAAAAGAGCTATTTAAATCTAGAATTCTGAACTTGTATAAAACTCTATATATTCTCTCAGAATATATAGAGAGAAACAAGAAAACATACTTCTCACTTCATCACAGAGGGTAAAAGCCCACCAATGAAATTTTTTAGGGCCATGGTTATTGATATCCCTTCTTCCTTTAATGATTCATAAAATAAGATTATTCTCCAGGAATGAAAAACTAATTATTCCTTGAAAGCAGCATTATTTCTCCTCAATAATGATCATAAACTATAAAAATATAGAAGTCACTTGGTGTGGTTTGTATGACAATTCCATCAATCATGACTTAATTCATATTACATTTTTACGTCTTCTTCCTTTGGCCCCAGTTTTGTTGTCTTTGAATGCAAGCCTGTTAAAGTTTTGTTGTGTAAATACATTTATTGGATCATTTTTCATAGTAATTTTTGAGAAGAGAATAAAAAAAAATATTTGGTTACTAGGGGAGGAGTAGAAAGGAAAGAAAAGGACTGAGGAATGGACAGTCATGAAAAACACACTAAGAGAAAACTCGAGAGTAAAATCCAATATGTCCATACTTTTTGATAGAGAAGCCAAGGGAAAACAATGAGTAGAAAGAAAAGGAAAAATGTCAATGTAGACTGAGACAATTTTTAATATGAAACCTAGAATAAATAAATTGCTTAGGAAATGTAGTGAAAGACCTATAATATTTATGAAAAATATTGTGTTGCACAACATGTGTTTGATACAGAGGATACCAGAAGCAGAATTTGACCCTGAGGAGAAGTACTGGCAGAGATACGTGAGATCAGAACTCTCAGCTAACATGCCAGGATGTACAGCTGAGTGAAATCCAAGCAGGAAACTGGAGAGAGATTTTGTGTTAGTAGTTTTCTCAACAGATTGTTTGCACCCAAGAGATAGGGAAACTGGAACTTAGTGCTGGGAGCTGGGGAAAGTAAATTTAACTCATTTCTCATTGAATCCCACCAGATACCTAAAAGTGGAATGAAAAGTCTAATTTCAAATTCCATCCTTACACAAATCAGAAAGTAACTACTAAAGTACTATTCTGCAATGCTCAGTATTTCAGGGACCAGCAAAATGAGCTGAGGTAACTTGTGGAAGTTTTAGTACACTTAATTGTCAGGTAAAGAAAAGGCAAAGCCTGAGAAAAATCTCTAAATCCTAAAAATATCTTTCCTTTATTTCAGTGAAACTACTAATTCTGTCAGGATTTTATACAACACCCAGCACAGTAAATGTGATGCATAGAAATGGGCAGTTAAATTAGCCCAGGGAATAGATGTAAAGAAATGCCTTCAATTGAAATGGAAAAATAATGTAAAGATAGTCATCGGATTAGTGAAGGGAAACAAACAATAATAACAACTGTGGAAAATAAATACAATGAATGAGAGTTTTTGAAAATATTCTACAGGAAAAATAATTTACAGACATTATTTTAAATATACAAATGACAGAGAGAAGTTTTTCATTATTTTTCATTTTTCAAAATACTCACAAAAATATGTTCCACCATTAAGACTGCCAACATATGTTAAATATTCTTTAGCAAAATAGTAGAAAATTCACACAACTTGGAGAAAAAAAAAATGATGCTAGTGTCTACTTAGATTTCAAACCAAAGAGAAGATGAGTAATATAAAATGAAAGTATAAAAATCATAATAACGAATCACAGATTTTGTAAATTAATATCAACTAGTTGAGAATGTATTGAATCTAGAGAATAATTATTGAATATTTTGGACAGTGGCGTAACAAAAAGATTCAGAATTTGGAATAGACAGCTCTGACCTGTGTTGAATTGCTTCCTCTCTTGATCAATTGCTTTCTTCTTTCGTGTAAATGAGGAAAACATCTACATCTAAGTCTTTTGAATATTAAAAGAGATAATACAATATAGATAACAAAATGTGTACTGGGAACAATATCTTGAACTATATTAATATAACTAGGATGTTTGCAGCATTATTGGGTAGCTGCCCCCCTGCCCCCAAGTCTAGTTGCATAAAGACCCTAATAGGATAGATTATATCATTTTATAGAAAGACACATCCATTTGGTCTACTAATAATGCCTTCCTAGTTGCAGAGCAACAAGACTAAAGGATACTCTGGGAGTTGGCTGTATTTCCCCTAAATTAGAACAACAATAGTTGTTTTCTGTTCCAGAAAAGGGAACCAGCTGAAAGTTGTCTGTTAAAAAGCAACTTCTGAACAGGATACTCTGGAGTGAAATCATGACTTCAACAAAGAGATAACCCAGAAGAAGCCAGACTGAGGATTTGAATACAGAGGATTCAAAAAGTTACTGGCAGGAAAAGTGGAGCTCACAGCCTGTGTCAAACAAAGTGCGGTAGAAGATGCCAAGAGGTGAAGCTCTGAGGACTTCACAGCAGCACCTGACGTGGACATGATGGGCCAGCACTGCTTGGACAGTGTGCCTCCTGGTACAACAGAGGATGAACAACTGACATCTCAATTTCCCAGACTCCCTTGCCACTTCATTGCATTTAAAATGTAGATTTGGCTAACCAGATGTATTTGTGTGGATAGTGAAGGCAGAAGTAGGGTGGAGTTCAAACTTGTGCTGTTTCTGTGTTTTTGTCTGACATGCACAATTGCAGAAGCCATTGTTTTTCTGTGTTAATATTAGGGAAGTATCAATCGCTAACTTAGGGATGTCAAAAGAGAGGGCATGGAGCATCCATTTTGCTGATGTCACACGTTTCTGGAACATGCACAGCTTCCTGAATATGATAGCCTTCTGATACTGTGATTTCTGATTGATGCCACAACAATGCCAACACTCTCTGCATTATAGAAAAAGGAGTGACAATTTGGTGTCCTGCTTCTATGATTGATGGCTTTGGGAGACATTCCTAAAAGCTCATTTAAGAGTTGGCTCCTTCTGCTCTCTTTATCCTGCTCTAACATGTGATACCAGGAGTGGTCACAGGCAACAGACGCATAGGGACATGGCAGCCTGAGATAGATTATTTTTCTGGCTGAGTTTGAAGTCACCGATGTCCTCAGAAACATTACAACTGAGACTTGTATTTTTATAGCACATCATGGCGAAACAATTACTTTAGCCTGAGGTGCTGAATTTAAATACCTATTGAAGACATGTTTTTGAAAGACTGAGGTTGTACTACAGTAGACTATCATGGCAAAAATAAGAAATGTAAAGATATTACAATAATCTGACAAATTCTGAGTGTGCTGAAGGACTTAACGATAATAAATAAATGAATGAATGAATAAATGAATAAATGAATAAATAAATAAATAAATAAATAAATATCCATGTCATGGTCAAAAACCTGAGGAGCTCCTGTGACTGACCTTATTCTTATCTCAGAACATGTGAGTCCCCAGATTAACACAGACTTGCCCTGTCTTTTATGTGAGAGCTAGGGCTTTGTCTGGGAACGAGAGGAGCACAACGTCATTTCTGCAGTATTACTAATCATAAGAAAATATCACGCAAAACCAAAGTAGGAAACATGCTACAGAAAAACTGGTCTTCACTCTTCTAAAATGCCAAATGCGCGAAACACAGTGACTGACCAGCTAGTTCTGATTTAAGGAGGCTATGGAGACATGAAGACTAAATGCAATGTGTGATACTGATTGGACTGTGGACCAGGACAGATAATTATCTTATTCATAAAGGCCATTATTGGGGGAATTGGCAAAGTGTTTATGATCTGTGAACAGATAATTACATTAGACTGTTTTTTAATAAATTAATAGATATATTTATACTTACATTTAAAATTGTATTTAGGGTAAATAATCTGATTTTGATACTTGTACTATGGTTATGTGTTAAATGTTCTTGTTCTTAGGACATGTACACTGAATATTTAGGAGGAATATGACATGTACATCGCAATTCATTCTAAAATAGCTTAAAAATCATCTGTAGATACAAATATGCATATTCATGTGTGTGCTACGATTTGAATGGCAATTAAGACAAAAAGATAAAACTAGTAAGTGGTTGGCATTCGCCGCATAGAATTTCCTATTTTCATCACACATTTATGTTGTTTAAAATAAATATCTATATAACGTGTAGTTATTTAAGTCTATATAAGTCTACTTAGGCATTCAAAAGCCAACACCATGTTATCTAGTGTCACTAAAATTGACTGTTCTGATATTTAATAATAAAATAAAATAATGCAATATATTTAGTTAACCAACATAAGTAGTTATATTTTGGGCTTAATACTTTTAATGATATTTCTAAGCAGTGCACTAAAAATATACAAATGCTATCTGAAATATGTAATAATTATGCCACAAGTTAATGAAAGAAGAAAATAGGGAATATAAATTTCAAAAATCTTATAGCATTTGGCTAGAAAAAAATATTTCATAAACATCATTAATATTTAAAAAGTTAGAATGGATCATTGAAACTTTTATTAATCCATATTTTTATAATTTTAATCCATGTGTAATAAAACATTTCACATCATATTATTTTATTTTATTTTTTAATCATAATATTGTGTTTAGAGAACACTATTGTTAAATATGTTAAGTACATAATTGTGAAAATAGTGAATATGTGTATGAAATATGTTCACCATATTTTGGAAATACCGAAAGTTGGTTTCTATTAGCTTAAAATATTTTGAGTACAAAAACAGACTATGCAAGATGCAGGGGATGATGTTATTGCCATGGGGTAGAAAACAATGTCTTATGTCAAATTATTTTGCCTTAGAATAACTCTTTTTTATTAAGAATTCTACCGACACAGGAAAGAAAGAGGTATGAAGAAATCAAGATGCTGATCATTTTACGCATTTGACTTCCAAGTGTTATCAAAACACTTATCACACTTTGTACCTGATTTTAATATCCTGGTTACTAACAGTTTTATGCCACATTATTGCAGTATCTCTTTGAAAAAAAGATGTACTCAAGCAAATATTCCTCCAAATCTCAAAAAACTAACTGATTAATAAATGACATTTTAATGCTTTTGACGTTTAAATAAAACAACCTGAAAAGAAATGAAGACATGTGATATTTAGCTTTGCATGTTAGGGATAAAGTGTGTATAGTGGGATTTTTAATGGAATAATCAATAAACTAGAATTTAGTTCCAATGTATTAAGGACTGTTAAAAATCATTAAGGATTATAACAAAGAGGTGTCCACAGAATGTGAAAGGCTAGAGAGACAAAAATAAAGTCATGTAATAATAAACTTTTTAGTCTTTTTTATTCCAGTGAGGCTAAATTTTAAAGCTCTATCAAGAAATGTCAAATTGAGGAAAAAAAGATGCACATTGTTTGTTTTATTTTCCAAAACTGCATATATCTGAAACCAGATCTGTTTCTTTTTTCTTACTCTGTTTCTAAATGTCATTTTAAATAAAGTAACACACATTTACTTGCCTTGTCCCACCTCCCTTTTTGAGTTTCAGCTGTAAAATATATCATTTTGTGAAAAACATTTTCCATAGATCTAGCTTCCTGAATGAGTCTTTTATTATTTCAAAAGGGCAAATATATTAGCTCAAGCCTCACAATTTACAGCTTTATTATTCTTTGCACAATGTTCTGAAAATGCAGTAACAATCGTAACAATTTCCTAAGAAATATTGGGGAAAACGTCAAGGGAATTTTATGTTTCCTTTTACACAAATAACATACATATGATTTCTATGTGAAGGAAATTTGATGATTAAGTATACTGAGCGCAAAAACAAAGTTCTTGTATCTCAGATTCAAAACGACTTTTAGAAGTAGTAATATAGACTTTTATATTTAAAGTATAGATTTTTATAATTAAAACAAAGTCATGCAGACCTCATTGTGCTGTTTTCTCGTTTTTATTTTCTATAGCTCTTAAGGATATATGCATGCATGTGTATACGTGCATATGTATGTATGTATGGATACCTAAATGAGTTTATACATGTAAATGTATGAGAAAATACACATAGTCACGTGCATGTGTATGTGTCAGTGTATTTCCTCTCAATAAAAGCAACTTGCTTTTTTCTGCAAAGTGGGCATTTCTTGCTTTGGTCAGTTTAGTCACTTGTTAAGCCCTTCTCCATCCATGGAAACACATAGCAGTCGAGGTCCTAATTTAATTATGCCATGTGGTAGAACTATTATTATCTATCTTATCTTGATGCTATAAGTTGGTTCTGAAGCTAAGTACTTGATTTCTTTCATTTTATTTACTTCAGTGTCTCATAATTGATAGTCGCACAAAAACTCTTTCTTGTACGAATGAGTGAGTTTTGCACACATCATCCAAAGTGTCTTATTCCCTTTATAATTTCTGCTTGAAAACAGGTTTGTAGTTTGTTTGATACAATGTTCACACAGATGTTGTGAGGCAAGCACTCTATAAAGCCACCATGGAAGCCAGATTTAAAATTGTTTTTCACTTCTGCTGCTGCTTTAGTGGCTTAGTTAGGGAGGCATATAATACAGCTCAAAGCAGTATAAGACATTAGACCATCATAATGAAGAGTTTGAACTTCATCTCAGTTTTTGTTTTTGTTTTTTCCATGAGCAAAATATAATAATGATGTCTATTTCACAGATTTTATAAAAGAAAAATGAAGTGATTAATATAAAATATTTAGCAAAGGACGAACACACATTAAGCAGGTAGTAATGCCAGAACAATAATAAAGAACTTGTATTGTAATGAATAAAAATACTTCATTCTAGGAGAAAGATCTTGAGAAATGCTTCTGCAACATTTCGTACAGTGAGAGTGACTTTATGACTCCTGTGTCCTGGACTGTATGATTTATACTTGTTGTCATTACATAATTATTAATAGTATTTGTTTTTACTCTCAATAAGTTTTCTAGTTTGGGAAATAAATTATACGATCACCTTACTCCAAGTCCTTCTTTATGCCTCCTTTATATTTAAAAGTATTATTGAGCCATCTACAAATTTTTAGAACTGACAAATTTTTGTAATCCAAATAAACAAAATAGTCAAGCATTACTACTTTCTTTTTATCTCTCTTTAGAAAAAAAATGAACCAAGTTTTAGGATGTGCCATAAAAAATATCTTCCTGTATTGTAGAAATAACTGCATTCCTCCATTTTCATTAAAAAGTAATTTTTTTTTAAAATGTGCGTGCCTCTTTGTTTAATACTGAAAATTACATCATTTCACTACATGTTTTGCTTTTCATAAAATTGAAAGAAAAAGTATATTGGACCTAACAGTTTTCAGGCTTGATTTTTGAAAAAAATATAAATAAATAAATAAAATAGTAGAAAGTTAAAAAAAAAAAAAAAAGAGAGACAAAAATATAATTAAAAAACAAGATTATAACCACATAAGAAATGTCCAATAAACAAACAAACAAACAAACAAATAAAACACACATTTTTACAAAATGGTACCTAACAGAAGTAGAAGTATATGAAGATTGCTTTTTAAATAAAGTTTGATATTGTATTTTTTAATTTAGTCATGACCCCTCCTAAACATCTTACAAGGATATAAAAATGTATTTATATATTTAATCAATATCATAAATATTATCTTTATATGAAATCAGGCATTTAAATGAAATAGCTCAAAAATTAGAATTCAATGGCTGCCCAATAGGAATATTAAAGTGCTTTTTTCTCCCCAGTGTATGGTATAGTTTCATAGAATTTCTGTTTTATTGTAAATATTAATTATACATAACATTTTGATGTAAAGGTGTCCTTTAAACCATGGAATAGTATTTAATCCACGGATATAAGCCAACCATGGAAACTCTGTCCATATGGCCATTGATTTGCCTCTTGATGGGCAATGATTGTACCCTGATCATTGATTCTCCAAGGGATGTTTGCTAGGTGTTTTTATGAGAAAAAATGTATTCCCTTATAGAAAAGAAAGTAGAGGAAGGACACAGCTTTTTTAAAAACCTATCTTTCCTTATCATTGGTACACTGTTCCATGATAATTGATGCTTACATTCAGAGCATCTACCATGTGAATGTCATTCTTATGCTGAGACTGACAGAACAAAATTATCAGAAAAACCTGGATCCTTAGTGATATTGTTAAGTCACTGCACTAACAGTGAAATGGCCCACCTCTATCATTTTTCTTACCTTATGTAATACATGGTTGAATTGTTTAAGCTATTATGGTATTGGTATTCTTTAATGTACAGTGAAAATTGAATGGCTACAAGTCTAAAGCCATCTTGCTGGGAATAAATTCTAAATTATTTGATTTTTCTCCACTTTCATTGGCATTATCTTTTACCATTTGCTCTTCTATTCTTAAGTCTCAGATCTTTTTTATTTTCATTAAATTTATTGGGGTGACAATTGTTAGTAAAATTGCATAGATTTCAGGTGTACAATTCTGTATTACATCATCTATAAATCCCATTGTATGTTCATCACCCAGAGTCAGTTCTCCTTCCATCACCATATATTTGATCCCCCTTATCTTCATCTCCCACCCCCCACCCAAGTTTCAGATCTTAAATTAATAATTGTACTAAATATATCAGTCAAAGGCATCAATGATGTTTATGTCAAAACACTTTTATTATAATATAAAAGAACAAAAATGTAATTGTACAATATACAAAGGGACTGTTTTATAACTAGAGTTTAGATACTGGAAGTTCCTCTCCGATGAAAATCAAATAAGTAATTCATCAGTCTCAAGAGGCAAAGGATTTATGTAATGATAAAACTCCCAGTAGAAAGATACAGTAGTATGATCATGAGTTATATTAGCTAATAAAAGGGGTGGAAAGGGTGATGTGTTCATATAACGTTTGATAACAGGACATTTACATTAGTAATTTTAATGCCATAGATTGTATCAGTGTTTCATGAATGTTAGGAAAACCAAAAGTAATCAAAATATTGGCTTCTAATTAATCAAGATTGATCCAAAAATTATAGACAGACTCCTTTTCTAGGCTTTGTTATAGGCAAAACATGAATTTTTCTCAGGACTATATTCTTTTTTTTTTTTAATTTTAGTAAATTTATTGGGGTGACAATTGTTAGTAAAATTACATAGATTTCAGGTGTACAATTCTGTATTACATCATCTATAAACCCCATTGTGTGTTCATCACCCAGAGTCAGTTCTCCTTCCATCACCATATATTCGATCCCCCTTACCCTCATCTCCCACCCTCCACCCCTCACCCCCCTTACCCTCTGGCAACCACCAAACCATTGTCTGTGTCTATGAGTTTCTGCTTCTCATTTGTTTGTCTTGTTCTTTTGTTGCTTTTGGTTTATATACCACATATCAGTGAAATCACATGGTTCTCTGCTTTTTCTGTCTGACTTATTTCGCTCAGCATTACACTCTCAAGATCCATCCATGTTGTCACAAATGTTCCTATATCATCTTTTCTTACTATATTCTTAGAGCCTAATAACTCCAGTATCAGTTAAAGTCAATCTCTAATTGTTTCATATAGGATTGGTTTACATAATTCTATGTTTAATCTATGGAAAAGGCACAGAAAGATACACATGAACTTGGTCGTACATTTTAGCATAAAAATACAACAGAGTGCAAATGGAATGCCAATGAGGAACTCTTTTCATAAGCAGTTATAGGATATTTTTTAATGGTTTGAATTTATATCCAATAATTATTGTTTATCTGCTTTAAATATGGTGTGTGTGTTGGGCAGGGTGGGGCACAAAGGGTTTTCAGGCAAAAAGATGAGTATGAAGTAGTCAGTTGTATAATTGGTAAAAATGTTGTATAAATTATGTCAAGATTTTAGATTCAGTTACTGTATAAACAGAATATTTTGTTCTAGAGAGTCAAACATTTGTAAATTAAGAAATTATTTCCAGCATGCATATTTTAATACGTATCATAATAATCTCTGAAATTATGTAATTTTACTAGTGTTACTATGTTTAAAATCTAATAAAGGTGCATGCTATGTGAAGTTACATGTAATTGGGTCCAAAATTCAAGATATATTATTAAATGTGTAATCATAAAGCATCAATTTACTTATAATTCAAGACATAATAATATTATTCAAAAGTTCAACAAAGTGATCAATACTATCTTCACATGTGTGTATCTCTAATGAGTTTATGTGCTTAGGTATTAATAAATAATAGATAATATAAACATAGAAGTTTGTGTTCAATAAGAAGTTGTTATGAATTATTGTTCTAGTTTAAAGTTTTCTCAGTAATCAACACAATGCCTGTTACATAATCTATACTAGTTGAATGAATGGGTGATCAAAAAACAAATGAGTTATTGGATACATAGAAATTTTCACTACACATTAATTCAGTAATAAACAAAAAATAGAAAGAAAAAAAAAGGACTTCCCTATTCTAAAATGACAAAGTTGCTGGTATCAGATTAAGCCTCCCACTGAGAAGACATAAAAATTTAGCAGTTTGCAACATTGGACAACATCCAAGGGATATAAGATTTGAGGAGACAAAAATCTTGAGACAAAAAATGCAAGCAGTTGATCCCTATATTGGCCACTTTTGAATTTTTTTCTGTCAGGGCATTTTCTCATTCCCTGTCTGGGCATCAGGAGCTGCAGTCTAGGATCTGTGGCACCCTAAGCACGCTTTGAGAGACAAAATGAAACTCCAAGGAAAACAATACAGAAAGGATCTGATACACTGGAAAAAACATTTTTTTTTTTTTCTTTTGAGTAATTTGCCAACTCTGAGAACTTGGACTGAATGGACATGCTGAGAAGCTAAAAGAAGAGATTTTAATAGTACCATGAAACTCTTGTGACCAATAATATCTAAGTCTTTACAAAGGAATAGATTGAGACCCTTAAATTCTACATCCTAGGAAATGAAATAGATTCACCCTCATAGCCTAACATCAGGTCTGAACTGAATCAAAAAGAATCGCCAATATTTTAACTGTAAACTAAAACAAAATTCAATATTCATTAGAGCAATTACAGAATTGACAGTGTCCCTCATGTGTCATCCATGGTGTTCAGTTTATAATAAAAAATTACTAGCAATGAAAATATATAAAAGCATATGCCATACAATCCATAAATAAAAGGACCGAAAAGATCAGACCCATAGATTACCCAGATATTGGAGTGAGACTCTTAAATAGTTATTTTAAATTGTAAAGAATTAATAGGGAAAGATGGATATGATAACTGAAGACTTGGATAATTCAGTAAAGACATGGAAATTCTAAGAAGAAAAAAATAGAAATTGTAGAACTTAAAAATACACTTAAAATAAAAAATGCATTGGATAGTGTTAACAACAAATTGAAAATTACAGAAAGAAGGGTCAGTACATATGAAACCAAATAAAAATTTTGTCAAGCTAAACTTAAAAAGAAGAAAGATTTTTTTTTTTAAGAGCCTCACATAAATGTGTGGCATAATCAAGTGATTTGACATTGTATAATGGGAGATCCAGATGGAAAGGAGGAATGGAATGGAAAAGAAACAGATGTTCATGAAATAATGACTGAATTTTTCTGAATTTGAATAAAAACATAAACTTAACGACAAAGGAAAACAATAAAATCTAAGAAGAATTATTTGAAATAAAACACACATCAGAGTCAAAGGGGTAAACTCAATATTGAGGGAAAAAGTGCAACTCAGACATGTTATATAAGTAAAAATAGGACTTAGAGCAGATTTCTCATTAGAAAGAAGTGTATGCCAGAAGTCAATGGATCAATATACTGTCAGGGGATAAATGTTAATCAAGAATTCCATATTCACTGAAAATGTATTTCAAAAATGAAAGTGCAATAAACAAATTTTCATATAAAATAAATCTAAGAGAATTTGTCACCAATAGGTCTACTTTTCAAAAACTGGTAAAGGAAGTTTTTAAGCAGAAAGGAAATCCTTATGGAAATGTGGAGGTACATAAATGAAGAACACCAGAACTGATGAATATGTGGGTAAATTTAATTTTTGTTCTGAATTGCTTAAAATATTGATTTTTTGAACAAAATTATATTTTATTAGGGGAAGTTTATATCACGTAAATAAAATATATGACAAAATATAATCAATGATGGGAGAGGATAAATATAATTATACTGTGTATGAATCTTTCATTAACTGTTAAGTGGTATATAATCAATTAAAGATAGGGAGTGATAGAGTCCATATTATAATTCCTAGAGAAACTACTAAAAAAAATACAGAGTCATAACAATGGAGGTAATAAGATGCATATCAAAAATACTACATATTAAAATGAGAGAAGAAAGGAAAGGAAAAACAAAAGAAAAAAAGAACATGTAAGCAAATAGAAAATAAGTTGAAGGAGGGTAGACTTAAATAAATTGCTATATATAATTATATTAAATATAAAGAGCACAATTAAAGGTAGACATTCTCAGATTGTATAAAAAAGCAGGACTGAACTCTATGCTGTTTACATGCAACATACTTTACATATATACTCAAAGACAGATTAGGAACAAAAGGATGGGAATATTTTTATTTCTTTTGAACATAACAAACACCTTAAGTGAGGGAAAATCAGTGGGGAAACATAGAGCTGGAACAATTATTTATTTATATGAAAAATTATAACTAGATACACACCTCTTATGCTATATATAGTCTAGACTGTGATAAGTTAAAAGTTTATACTATAACCTCTAATATAACCACTAAAATGACAAATGAAGGATAATGCTCAATAAGACTTCAAAGGAGATAAAATAAAATAATAATATTATCAAATAAAAAAGACAAAAAGGGAATAAAAAATACATGGAACAAATAGAAAATAAGTAGCAAGATGATCTACTTAATCTTAATACCAATCAACACACTTAATATAAATGGTTTTATGAAAGATCCATTTTCAGATTGAAGAAAGAAATGAAGACTCAAATATATGCTCCTTGTAAGAAAGAAACTTCAAGTATAAAGTCATAAATATGTTAAATATAAAGGAGTAGAAAAATATATACCACGATAACACTAACCAAAGAAATATGAAATGGCTATACATAGCAGACAGAGTATATTTACAATAAAGAACATTACCAAGCATTTTTTTAAAACATAATTTTACAATGATGAAGAAGCCAATTTACTGAGAGGGTATAACAGTCCTAAACTGTTATGTACCTAAAAACAAAGAACCTGAATATATGAATCTCAACATGATAGAACTGTAAGGAGAAATGGGCATTCCCTATAAGCAGAGATTTATAGAGGGGGTGCCAAAACAATGTATACACATGACTTGTATTCATCTTTTGTTATCAGTATATATTGAGTATTACAATTTTAATACAGTTTTTTTTTCCGTTCTTAAAGTGTGTATACATTTTTTAGCACCCTCTGTATATGACTCTGAATAATTGACAGAACAAGAAAAGAGAAAACCAATAAAAATATAGAAAATTCAAATAATATAAATCTACAAGACGACATTGACATTTATGGGAGTCTACCGAACAACAACCAGCCAAACATTGTTTTCAAGTATACGTGGAATATCTCCTTAGATATTCTATATTCTTGGCCAAAAAAAAAGTCTCAAAAATTTTAAAAGGTATGATGACACACTAAATTAATTATCTTATGAGTATAATTTAATTAAAGCAGAAATCAATAGTAGAGAGATTTTGGGAAATTCTTATATATTTATTCTAAGTAATATACTTCTAAATAACTTATGTGTTAAAGAATAATCAAATGAGAAATAAAAATTATGTTGAACTGAATGATACAAGCACAGAAAATCAAAATTTGCAGATGCCACTAAAGTAATACTTAGGGAAAGATTATAGCACTAAATGCTTGTGTTATAAAGAACAGCCACTATTCAATGATCTC
Source organism: Rhinolophus sinicus (assembly GCF_036562045.2). Taxonomy (NCBI): domain Eukaryota; kingdom Metazoa; phylum Chordata; class Mammalia; order Chiroptera; family Rhinolophidae; genus Rhinolophus; species Rhinolophus sinicus. The sequence goes on from NC_133752.1 coordinate 123,593,249, forward strand.
AGTTTCCAACGTAGGATACTAAAAAGAAATAAAAGCAAAGAGGAACATGAAGGAAATAAACTTCAGAGTGGAATTTATAAAAAAAAAAGAAAACAATAGAGAAAATTAATGAAACCAAAAGACATTTCTATGACAAAATCAATAACACTGATAAATCTCTACACAGACGGATGATGGGGGAAAATAGAAAAAATGCAATAACCCATACTTGAAATGATAGTGATGGTATCACTACTTTTACAAATAGTAAAAGAAAAATGAGGGAGTATTAAAAGACTTTATGTCAAAAATTTTTGAATGTTGATAGATGATGTATTATAGAAATGTACACTTGAAACCTATGTAATTTTACTGTTGTCACCCCAATAGATTTCATAATAAATATAAATAAATAAATAAATATTCATAAAATGTACAGATTTATTGAAAGATACAAATTTAATTCGAGAATAGGTAATCTAAATAACTCTGTATTTATATAATAATGTAACTTTAATTTAAAATGGAAAACCATTAAGAAAACTTCAGGCCCAGGTGTCCTCTGGTGAATTCTGTAAAGTATTTTAGAAATAATTATACCAACTTTATACAAATTCTTTAAAGAAATTATTCCATGAAGACAGCATTAATATACCAAAATAAGAATAACATAATAAGAAATGTAAATTACAGATGAATACCCTTCACAGATACATATGTAAAACATTCTAAACAAAATTTTAACAAATTAAATGAAACAAAATATCTAAAAAATAACGCATTTTGAGTAAGTGGAGTTTATCTCAGGAATATAAGATTGGTTTAACCTCTACAAACTAGTCATGTGATCTACCACATTAACAGACTAAAAAGGAAACCATATAATATTTTCATTATGTACAGAAAAGCAAATGACAGTAATCAACATCCATTCATGATAAAACCTATTAGCAAAGAAGAAAAAGTGGTAACTGTCTCTACCAGATAATAGCTTCTTCAAAACACCTATGGCTAATTTTATAGTTCAGGGTGAAAGCCGAAATGCCACTCCTCACCCCCAAGTACAGGAAAAGTACAAAGATATCCACTCTCACTACTTCTATTCAACATTGTTGTAGAGGTGTTATATAGTACATTCAGGAAAAAAAAAAAGAAATGAAAATATAACCACGTTTCCCCAAAAGTAAGACCTAGCCTGACAATCATCTCTATTGCATCTTTTGGAGCAAAAATTAATATAAGACCCGGTCTTATTTTACTATAGTATAAGACCCAATCTTATATAATATAATATACAATATGATATGATATGATATGATATGATATATGATATGATACCGGGTCTTATATTAATTTTTGCTCCAAAAGATGCATTAGAGCTGATTGTCCAGATAGGTCTTATTTTTGGGGAAACAGGGTAGTTAACCATATATCTTATTAAAGAATTAATAGCTACAAAACATAGAATTTTCAAAACCCAATAATGAGGAAAAAAATGAAAATGCACAAAGATTGTTATACACACTTCACCAAAGAAGATATACAGATTGCAAATAACTACAGGAGCATTTTTTTGTTGATGTTAATGCTTAATATCAGTAGACATTAGGGAAAATGCAAATTAAAACAATGAGCTACTACTACACAACTGTTAGGCTAAAATTTAAAAACCCTGACCACTTTTACAAGGATATAGGACAATGGGAAATCTCATACATCGATTTTGCAAATGTAAAATGGTACAGTAATTTTAGAAATCAGTTTGGAAATTTCTAAAAACAGTTTTTAATAAAGTACTACATGTACCAGTTATCCCACTGTTAGGTATTTAGTGAAGAAAATGGATAGTATACGTCCATATAAATACTTACCTATAAACGGTCATAGCACCTTTATTTGTAAAAGCCCAAAACTATAAATAACCCAGATGTCAAATAACAGGTGAAAGAATAAACAAATTGTAGTATATTCATACAATGGAATTGCACCCAGTAATAAAAATAATTGAACTATTGATACACAGAAAAAATTTGACAAGTATCAAAATAATTACACTGAGTGAAAAAAGCTTGACAAAAATAAATCCATATTGTATTATTACATTTATAAAAATTCTAGAACTCGATCTACAGTGACAATGCTGTTTGGTGGTCATATAGGGCCTGGGATGGGTGTTGGTCAAGAAGGGAAAGGAGAGAATGATTATAGAGGGACATAGAGGAATTTTGGTGGATGACAGATAATGTTCATTATTTTGATTGTGTTTTTGGTTTCATGGACATATATTAATAAATTATTAGATGCACATAAAAATCTATTAAAATTAAGATAATACATTATGCTAATATCTGAATAGAAACACACGTTTAGTACTGTATACAAAGCACCTCTCTACATGCTTGCAGAAAGTTGGAAGTGTTAGGAAATGTTTGACAGTTGAATTTTTCAGGTTTTTCCAGACGTTTTATGTAATGGAGATAACTAGGTTTAGATGACTATAGTGAAAGTTGTGAAATTAAAATAATAGAGAGGGAAATTCTAGGTTGGGATGTGACTGTTGCAGACAGTCAAGAAAAATTGAATGTATGAATTAACTCAAATGTAGTACTATAAAAATGAAAAGGGTACAATAAAATAAGCAAAAAACTAATATTGCAATGACAACTGGAAATGCCCTGTGTCACAGAGAATTCTTTCACATTTTCAAACAAACTAGTAATTATTTTGACATTTCAATAATGGTTGTGTTGAACTCATTAGATACATTCTTTTGAAATATCTGATGCTATCCAAGATATTGCCATTATTGATTTTTTTTCAATTGGGGAGAGCAGGAAAAGATGAGCCAGTAATAACTTTGGTTAAGATATTCATTTTGTATATTTAATACATTGTTAATATTTTTCAAATAATAATACACAGAAACATTTGAGAAAAGTTTACTGGTTTTTACTAAATCCTGATTAATATTTAAAATAGTTTTAAACATTATTTAAAACAACAAAGCTTTGATGCTTATAATGGAATTTTGTTTTCATTCATCAAAAAAGGGGCATGTAATTTCCTATCTCTAAATATTATGATACTGCAAATAAAATTCAAGGGTTACAAAGCTTAAAAATCCAGTTGGCTATCCAATTTTTGCTTTTTACACAATTACCTCCAATCAGACACACACAAGGGATAAATGAACTATGAATTACTTTTGTTGAGCTATACCTTTGTAGTATTCATTAATATCATAGTAAACGTTGATTCTCATTCATCTCAATGACAAAGATTTATTTATCTCTAATTAGTATTGCATATAAATTAAAATTTATATTGCATATAAATTAAAATGTTGGGAAAAAGTCCAAGTACCTCAATTTCAACTTGGTTACTGTATTTACATGGACCTTTTGGAAATTACTGTGCTGCTAGTGAACATGAATAATGAAGATATCAAGTTACTTAATATGTACTCAAACATTTTGTTAAAATCAAATTTGACTTAACTATACACATTTAAATCATATGTGCTGCACTGCAAATTTCCCTTGTTTGAATAAATGTTATAGTACAAATATATAGCGATTCCATAGGAAAATACTGATGGTTTGCCCTTACAGCAATCAATTCTACAAAAAAAAAAAAAAAAAAAAAAGCTACAGAAAAAATGAGCATGCGCGAAACAATATCTCAAAATTTTCAACAAAAGCTATAAAATTATATCTTATTTTTGATGCTAAGTTTTTATCTTGTTTTTTCATCACAAATGTAGCCATTTGCTAAACTGTCTATTGCTTCCTAAATGAAAGCTTACACTGTCAATAAATGTGATAAATGTAACGTGTTAGACACAAACAAGATGAGAAGGAAATAGCAATGAAAGTAAAAAAATAGTAAATCACATGAAATTGCACAAAACTTTGAAAATGAGTTTTGTATTTTGTAAATCTATTCTCCAGTTGTATGATATTCAATAGAGAATACAAATATTGCTCCTAATAAGCTTTTAGTTCTACCTGTCCTAGCAGAAGCCTTTTCTGTTAATACTGATGTCTTGGAAAAGCAATTTGCTTTGAGGAATAAAAAGGAATCAGCAGAACCCAGACAGAGAAATCCAATTTTATCCTCAGACAGGCAGAAAGCTGAATGCCTTCCATTTTAATGACTGACAGCTTCTATTTCTTTATACAAGCATCATGTAAGAAATGAACACAACTTCCAATGGAGACACGATCCAGCATAATAGCACTAGTGGCATCTTCTAGGAGGGCAGTTATCTACATAGGCACATACTGGATTCAAGCCTAGAGAAAAATATTACAATCTCATCAAGTTCTACAGTGTATTTTCATAACAAAATAAGTGATATTACATATAACCCAGTGTGTCCTTGAGGAATAGAATGGATTTATAGAAAAGAATTCCTTGACAAACTGTATGCAGTAGGACCTGAGATTCCCAAGTTAAATCATTTCTCTTCATTAAAAATGATGAACATATTGTGTGTGTGTGTGTGTGTGTGTGTGTGTGTGTGTGTGTGTGTGTGTGAGAGAGAGAGAGAGAGAGAGAGAGAGAGAGAGAGAGGAATGGAGGGACTGTGAAGAAAGAGGAATGGAGGGACTGTGAAAAGAGAGCAGAGAGCTACCCTGACTGCTACGGTGTTTCCCCCAAAACAAGACCTAGCTGGACAATCAGCTCTAATGTGTCTTTTGGAGCAAAAATTAATATAAGACCCTGTGGGGACAGAGACAGGAGTGCAGTTTCCAGGCTCTCAGCCTGGAACATGCTCATGTGGGAAGGTGCTGGCTCAGGTAGTAAATGGCCATCAACTGTGATTGGATGGCCATTAGCTGTGGCTAGTTAGCTGTCAGCTGTGACCAGTGAGCCATTGGCCACTAATATAACTGCTGTGACTATGCTAGCAGAAAAATGGGGGCTAGCAAGAAGATGGTGGCTGAGCTAGCAAGCGGCGGAGTGTGGATTGCGGATTGCAGGACTGGATTGCAGCTAGCAAGAGAAGAGTTGGTCGGTTGGCAGAAAAGTGGACAGCAGGTCACACACATCATGTGAATCCAGCCTCCAGTGAGACTATAATGGTATGACTGCCCTACCTATGGCTCCGTGGGTGTTCTTTTTTGGCCTCACCGTATCCTGTGTTAGGAGCAGGAGCTGAGACCATGCAGGCCACACCGCACGACAGACCCGGTATTATTTTACTATAAGACCCCAGTCATATAATATAATAATATAATATAATATAATATAATATAATATAATATAATATAATATAATATAATATAATATAATATAATATAATATAATATAATATAATATAATATAATATAATATAATATAATATAATATAATAACCGGGTCTTATATTAATTTTTGCTCCAAAAGATGCAGTAGAGCTGATTGTCCGGCTAGGTCTTCTTTTTGGGGAAACACGGTATGTGACTCTCTCTGAGTGCCCAGTTTCTTCAAAATTACTAAGAAATGTTTAATTGAGGCTATTCTTGTGAGAGCCAATGAAATAACTAGATTTCATAACCCAAGGAAATACCTAGAGCAGAAAAAGAACAGCAAATACAGATAGGAGTGGAAAAATAGACTAGACAAGGAGGTTATGGGAAGATATTGAAGTGATTTACAGAAATTGAGGAAATGGCCTAAAACATAAGGAACTGGAATTGAGGTTTAGGTCAAATTTATACATTCTGGATCCTTTGTGAGAGCTACCTAATGTAGCCACCGTAAACTAGTTTATATTTATAGATTGAATAACTCAGTATCTGATATAACATTTCATTTGCTATTATGGTTTTTGACTTAAATTGAAAATTTTAATTGTCAGCTCATGCACATGTGAAATCAATTTTGTCAGCATAAGCATATAGAGAAAACTGGAAAACAGTTTGGAAAGGGGGATTATCTTTCAAGATTTATTATATTGTTATACCTATTTATATTAATGAGAGGAGAACAATTAAAGCAGTATGTTGCATTTTTGTTTCTGAGGGAATAGATGTACATCTATTATAGAGCTCAAATATCTCTCTGTGTTCCAAAGTAATCTAGGGTATAAGTGCATGGTTTTCATCTCATGCTTTCATTTTGTACCATATGCCACATTTAGCTTACCTCTTTTCCACTATGAGCCAAAATTTTCATATAATTGAAATCTTAAAGAAGTGACTGTGGAGGCACTAATATTCTTTAGATTCTAGGTTGTATTCTTTAGGTTCTTTAGGTTGAATGAGTGACTTTTTCTCAGCTTCATTCATTCCCATGACACCCAATGTCTTGTTTATGAGTGTATGTTACAGTCCATACAGCTAGATAAGTCAAAGGTCATTGTTATTGATGTTATTCAATGTGGGAATGATAGTTGATGACTAAAAGAGCGCACTGCAGTTGCTAAGAAAAACTTCATTCAGAGTAGAAAGATGTGCTCTTTTAAAAAAACACCCGTTAGTGAATAAAACATGTATTAATATATAAAATTGACTTATATGTAACAACTTATTTACCTAGAAATGCTAAATAAATTATGTTGCTGTATTAATCACAATAAGACCTCTTTGAATTACGGTGTTAAGAAATAGGATGAAGAGCCACACTCGAGTTATTCATCTAAGACATGATTTTATTTAGAGGGAATGTTTTATTTTAAAGTAGTATTATAATTGAGTTCAGTTTTAATTATACCATGTATTAAAGCTCTGTCTAGAATTTTTAAAGGCATCTGTTCATTTCATAAGCTTCTCAGGCATTTAATATGTATTATACGTTTCCTTCACATTGTTTCTATGTCATATCATTCATTGTTGAGATCAGAGCATACTTTCTAAAGCTTTCAGTCATAATTTGGAAGAAAACCATTAGTACACTCGATATTTGAAAGTACACCAACTCTATATGTGAGTAGCTCTGGGGGAGTATTAGATGTTCTGTAGTGTACAAGAAGCTGACATCACCTTGGGGATGATGCCAGCAAATATTTGAAGTGTCAAATGCTAAAGCATTTTAGTGTCTGCTGACAGTCTCTGACTTCTTTTACTCTGGCAAATGTATGAAAAGACTGAGTATAAAGAGTTTTATAAATATTTTTCAGAGCTTCTACATGCCTTTCTCATATAATTAATGATTGCAATGACTAATGTTCATTTGTATTTACTAAAAATATTATTCTAGAACACTTAAGAATTACACTAAAATTTGATGTGTAATAAATAGAATGTAATTTTAACGTTTTATAAACTAACTTTGAACTGAAAGAAATCTTGAGAGCTCATCTAACTTCCAATTCAATTTTACAAATAAAGACATTGAAACCAGTGCTCTTAGTGATTTATCCAAAAATCTGATATCTGATTATCTTTGCGATATACCACAGTTAAAAAGTTTAGACACATTCTGATCTTTTTAATTAAAAATGTTTTTTTTCATTGCTTTAGAAACCAGTAAAAAAACGAACAACCAAAAACCAATGACAAAAACCTAATGATATGCATCGTGCAGGTGCCTTGTAATTCTAACAGTGTAGTAATATAATAAAAAGAAAGAATCTTGACACCATTTCAGCTTCACATATAAATGTATACCCCCACGTTCATTTCATAGTAAGGAATGTTTATATACATATTTCTATTTCCTTTCACAAAAGTAATGTATCACTTGCTTAACTTAATTATTTTCTTTTGTTAATATGTTACTTGCATATTTAATATCTTTGCCAATATAGAAACATAATAAAGAAAAAAAAAAAACTAGTTACTGACATTCAAGAGAATGAACTGGATTACAGTTTGCCATTTGTTTATATACCTGGTCTTATGCAAGATTGAATCTTATCTTTGTTTTTAATAACAGTGTAGCAAGACTTCTTAATTAAGGTTATTGCCAATAGTGTTAGATCTTCTTTCAAATTTTTAATTGGTTAGAGATGGCTGTATAGAGCATTTTGTAAAAGAACACAATGAACTGAAAGGGAATCATTTAAGATAAAAGCAAACATAGTTAACAATATTGATTGAAACTGCTATAAAGCTAGGGCCACATATGCCCAATTTTTTCATAAAATATAGTAGTAATTCAAATATAAAGATATACTGTGTATAATATGACTGTAGACTAATTCTTGACAGGATAATACTAATCATAAAACTATAAAATTTGACATTTGTGTTGTATAGTTAATAACACTGTAAAATGACAAGATTTTCAGTCAAATATATTGGTGTTATTCACAGATGTAATATAATGGTTTGCTGGTTTGCTTTATTTATAATGGTTTGCTTTATTTTAATATATATGGATGAAGGCTAGAAGTTACTTCTTAAGTCAGAGTAGAGTAGTTACAGTGGTAGTTAGGCCTTGAAATGTTCAATAATTTGATTTTTCATGAATGTTTTGATGTGAGTGTTTGTATAATTTTACATTGATTTAACTTTAATTTCTGTGAACTTGATCATGTCAGATTTCAGTCATTAACTTATACATTGAATTACCTTGTTGCATTTTTTTTCAATTGCTAAATCTGTTTAATTTGAACCTTTAGGGGATTGGTGAACAAATAATATTCAAAACAATATTTTGTTATATGAAATATGAGTATAATATCAAATAGAGCTCTAAATCTCTCAAACTACTGAATTTGTCTGTGTGGCATCTATTTCTTTAAATTGTTATGATTTCAAAAGACACTTACAGGAATGACCCCCAAAACTATAATGTAAATCGCATGTATGAGTGTGCACACACACTCACACACAAAACAAATTTTACTTAGATAGAAAAATAAACAATGCTTCTTTCTTTGTAGAATAATACAGGACTTTTGCTTTTCATCACATGTTCTGAAAATAGCTGTTTTTTTTACAAATGATATTTGTAAAGGTATTCTCCTATCTAGTTAATTAACACATCTGTCACCTTACTTTTTGTTTCTTTGTGAGAACAGTAAATTCTTCTTAGAAAATGTAAATTGTACAATATAGTATTATTAACTATAGTCATATTTTATATTAGATCATCAGATCTTATTCATCTTATAGCTTTAAATAACTGTTTTTAATAGAGCTTTAGTCATTATATTTTCATTTTTCAAAATATTTAATTTTCTGGTCAATTTTGATTTATCTTTACCACCAGTGATAAACTTTGCCCGGAAAATAATTGCTGTGCACTTGAACTAATTATGTTTCTTTTCCTTCGTTACTCAATGGGTATAAAGTTTTAGTTATGCTAGATGAGTAAGTTCTAGAGATCCACTGTACAGCGTAGTGTCTGTCTACAGTTAACAATTGGGTATCATACACTTCAAAGTCTGTTAAAAGGTAGATCTAAAGTTAAATGTTTATCTCACAAAAAGCAAAAACAAAACAAAGGGACACTAGAAAACTTTGGGAAGTGTTAGATATGTTTGTTACCTTGATTATTGTGATCATTTCACAGGGGTTTGCATGTGTGTAAACTATTCAAAATGCACATATTAAATATGTACAGTTCTTTGCACGTTTATACTTCAGTAAGCTGTTAAGCCAAAAAGAATTACATCCTGATCATCTGAATTTTCTTGACTGATATCTGAGTAGTCCATTGGAATCTTAATTAACAAAAGCCAAAACATGTCTAAAAGTGAGTTTTTGTTATGTATCAATTCTGAACTTGTCAGGTGGATAGATCTTGCTGCAATAAAAAAGAAATCCCGAAATCTCAATGGCTTAAAAAGCAAAGATTTTCACTTGTGGGTTGCAGAAGTTTGTTCCGCATTGCCTCCTCAGTAACCAGGACTCCACTCTTGGTGTCATTGTCAAATGCCATGGCTGATGGACAAGTGTGCACACATGTAACACATGTCACATCACTAATATTTTGTACAAAGAAAGCCTCTTAGCCACGTCTAACGGTAAATGGACCTGTACATGTAATTCAATTGTATACATAGAAGAAATAGCACCAGTGTCTTTTACTCCTTTTACTAAAAAAATAAATTTTTCTAAAACAAACAAAAAAAACAAGGAATTTAGAGTTAACATACTGTCTTTGAAGTAGAGCTTTAAAGTAGAGTGTTGAAAAAAATGGTATCTAAGGACAAAAACTATGAATTTCAATGTTTATACCTTTTATTATCTATATGTGTCTTTAAGAAATGTATTCAACCTCTCTAAACCTCAGTTTCCATCTCTGAAAAGTGTGCTAATCCTTCACTGCCTTACAGAATGATTATAAAAATTAAATATGACAACCTAGGAAAAAGACATGACCTAGTAGTTTATATATTGCAACATAACGGTAACACTTAAGAGATACTAAAATGACTATTATTATTATTATTATTATAAATATATTTCATCACAAATTCATCAAAGAATAGATAGTGAATCCAAGAATGACAGTTTGGATTATTTAATAATACAACATAGCAAATTGGGAAGTTTAATTTAAGAAGTACCATGTTTCCCCCAAAATAAGATCGAACCAGAAAATAAGCCCTAGCATGATTTTTCAGGATGACATCCCCTGAACATAAGCCCTAATGCATCTTTCGGAGCAAAAATTAATATAAGACTTGGTCTTATTTTTGGGGAAACACGGTATTTCTTATATGTTATTAAGCGGAGGACATTGCATTGGATTCAGAGGATAGAAAGTTAAGTGAGATTTGGTGTTATCCATAATTTCAAGTAAAATTCAGTGCTCTGCTAAAGAGTATGAAAAAGTTAATCAAAAAGGGAAGAGGTGGGAAGAGATCTAACCTGATTAACTGAAGAGGGGATTAGTAAAACAGAAAAACTCGATGGAGCAAAACATAAGGCAGAGGAGCACAGACAGATGCGTATATCTATGGTTTTGGTATATGTATATCTACTCTTTGCATTTCCAGCTAGTGTCATGCACAAAGGATTATGATTATAGCATAACTATCAAATTTTAGTAAATATAGAACATATTCGACATCTCATAAAAAACCAACAAAAGGGAGAAAGAAAAAGGAAGATCCCGAAAACAACATTTGCTAATTTTGTAGAAAAATATTAATTTGGAGTTGAAAGAATAGATATCCTATTTTTAATTAAACTGATTTCAATGTTCTATTCATTTATTAAAATTGTATCACCACTTATTTTTATGTCGATGTACATTACACAACAGTATTTTGAGTTCCTCAGTGTGCTAAAGATATTCTCTAGACAGTAAGATTTCCTTCCATTAATCATTACAGTGCTGGGAACAGCATTGGTTTTGGATGTCAGAGGTGGTCACATATCCAATACTTATTACTACTTTTTTGCTGAGGAAAAGAAAGTGACAGTAATAAACTTGGAAAAAACTATGGATGAATGGACTTGGGGGTTTTGATTTGACAAACCTTCTCAAATTATCTTGAGTGTTTTGGTCTAGGCAAAATATTTTGTCAAGCAACATTTCTCATTTCTTTATCTTATTAAATAAAATTGAAAACATATGGTCATAATTACTCACATACATCTTAGCAAAACATTGGTATAAAAAGTTTATGAATTCTTTGTAGATTTATGAGTTATATCCCTTTGCTAAGGTTTTCATAGCATTTAAAGTGGGAATTGGGATTTAAAGAATGGGAGCATTTAAGCTATTTAGAATCTATTGAAGTCCAATAAGATGAGGAATGATATGCTCATCAAATAATATATTAGTAGATTTACATATGTATAATAATTTTGAAAATGATTCATGAGCCAATATGGCATGGTGTAAAGAAAATTGCAACTAGAGTCACAGGACAAGAGTTGAAATCCAGATTCTGTTTTTTAATTATCTAAGCTTCAGTTTTTTCATCTATGTAACAGATACTAATTTGTATTCCACAGAATTGCTCTTAACATTAACTTGTAAAATACATTAAAATAATACATGATTCATTGTGAAGGAAACCATATATGAAGTTCTCTTTGAATGATATGATATACCATGGAAATTCTGTGGGTTAAAACTTGATATTTTTTTGTTATTTCTATGTGTTATCTCTCTCTCTCTCTCTCTCTCTCTCTCTCTCTCTCTCTCTCTCTCTCTCTCTGTCTTGTACTAAGATTTTCAGAGCTTGCTCCATTCATAGTTCCATATCTTCCTGAGATGGATAGCATCCATAGCCAGCCAGCCAAATTCAGTGGTGTCCCTGACAGCTGATGCAGGGCAGTTGGCCTATGTGTTCCCCTCTCTTGCCCCAGCAGGAGGATCCGAACCAATCCTCTGTAGAGTCTAAAATACTGAAAGCTGGAGGCTTGCCTGAGGTCCATTGCCATCCATACTTGAGTAGAACAAAGGAACACCCATAGAGCATGAAATAGGAGAAGATATTCCCACACAAAGTAACAAGCCCAGCCCAGGCTGTCTGAACTCTTTAATCACTTGGTAAGACAGTTCTCTGACCAACACCCAGTTGTTATGTGACTAAATGAGGATCAATAGACTGTGCACGAGACTGCCTTTCCCAACATTTTAAATTCAAATTCAGTCAGAAATGCAGCAGAGCATTAATACAAAAATCAAAAGGAAAAATACACAAGTTTATCACCAAGAGGATAAAAATATATTTTACATGATAAATTTGGAGAATTCAGATATTTGCATGTCTTTTAAATGTGTATTTTTAAGTCATTTATAAGGCTTGAAAATTTAGCACACCTAACAATCAAACCCTAATTTAGAAGACAAGTAATTACACCTTTAATTTTAGGAAACATGTTTCTTCGCTAAAGGATCTAACCTGAACAATTTTTAACATCCTCTTCTATATATTTTTCATGTGTAGAACCCCCATAAATATCAATGGACACCCATTGACTTCAATACGGACAATTTAATTGAAACCTCTGTATGCCCAACTCCTACTAACATAAATTGAGGAAAAAACATAATTAGTTTTAGTGGGAGTTATGTGAATGCACAGGTTGCAGATTGGTGGTAAATCAGAGTCATTATTCATTTTCACAGTTTTGATGGTCTCCCAAGTTACAATAAATGTCTTAAAAATAAGAAAGATAAGATACCCATTTCTACTGTGTACAGGTTAGAAGTGAGATGAAGGTCCTGTCTTGTTTCCCCACAGCTTAAACCCACATTTGTTGTTTAATATATTAAGAACAAACAGAAGACTAAGGAGAAAGCCTGGGTAGGATTATTTCTTACATAAAACACATTCTCATTTTTATTCTCTGAAGATATTGGAAATGCAGTTAGTCACCTTATTGAGGCAAGCATTTTATTTAGAATGGACACTAAGCATAGAGCCAATTTTAACCCATGGACGATAAAACTAAGTTAAATTAATATATTTTATTGAGTGAATTAGTATTTACATTACATTTTCCTTAAGATATATTTATTGTCATTTTTAAAATTATAGAAGCTAGCACCAACTATATTCCAAGTGTTCTTTTTGAGATTCAACAAAATATAGATTAGATTTTGGAAGAGTGTCATTATCTTTGTCAACAGTAAGATGGCTAAATATAGACAAAAGCTAGAGAAAATCTTTCAAATATGAAAATCTTATTAATATAATTATAAAAGCAAAGGTCCTGAGGAAATGTAAGCCATGGTATATTGCTATAAGATATTTTCATTTTTTAAAAATAATATATACTATTAGTGATACTTTTAAACTTTGATAATGTTTGCTTTAGATTATTGCTTTAAGTAATCTTAGAATACAATATATGGAGAAAGCTGTTTACATAAAACAAATCATAAAACGTTATTTTATATCAAACCAATATGTAACCTTATTACTTATGCAACTCAAAGTACATTTGTCAAATGAAAGCTACTTTGCTTAGTTAATGGTTGGGAACAAAGTCATTTGTAAAATAAAATTGGCATAACATTACTTCTGGGGGATAAATTTAATTAAAAGAAGTAAAGGTATTATTGAGAAGTTGATAGGATTTTATTAATTTTTTTATATTAAATATTTGGGGGGACATTGTTTAGTAAAATTATGTAAGTTTCAAGTGTACATTTCTATAGTGAATTATCTATATGTTGCATTGTGTTCACCACCCAGAGTCAGTTCTCCTTCCATCACCATATATTTGACCCTTTTACCCTCTTCTACCACCTCCTCTCCCCGCTTACCGTCTGGTAACCAATAAACTGTTGTTTATTGTGTCTATGAGTTTTTGGTTTTTTTGTTTGCTTGTCTTGTTTGTGTGTTACTTTCAGTCTGATATTCCACATATGAGTGAAGTCATATGGTTCTCAACTTTTTCTGACTTATTTCGCTTATCATGATAATTGCAAGATCCATCCATGTTATTGCAAATGGCAGTAGTTCATCTTTACTTATGCCTGAATAATATTCCGTTGTGTATATATACCACATCTTCTTTATCCAATCATCTATTGAAGTGAACTTCAGCTATTTCTATGTCTTGGCCACCATGACTAATGCTACAATGAACATAGGGGTATGTATGTCTTTACGGATAAACATTTTTAGATTTTTTTGTGTAGATACCCAGAAGAGGAATTGCTGGGTCATTTAGTAATTCTATTCTTAATTTTTAGAGGAACCTCCACACTGTTTTCCATAGTGGCTGTACCAATTTACATTCCTACCAGCAATGCATGACGGTTCCTTTTCTCCAGATTCTCCAACACTGTTATTACTTGTGTTGTTGATATAATAGCCATTCTAACAGGGTGAGGTGGTATCTCATTGTGGTTTTGACTTGCATTTCCCTAATAGCTAGTGCACTTGAGCATTTTTTCATATATCTATTGGTCATTTATATTTCTTCTTAGGAGAAGTGCCTGTTCAGGTCCTCCACCCATTTTTTTTAATTTGATTGTTTTGTTTGTTTGTTGTTGTTGAGTTGTATGAGTTCTTTACATGTTTTGAATACTAGCCCCTTATCTGAGTTGTTGTTTGCAAATATGCTCTCTCATTTGGTTGGTTGCCTCTTTGTTTTATTGATGGTTTCTTTTGCTGTGCAGAAGGTTTTTAGTTAGTTAAATAAACAATGAAATAGAAAACTGACAAATTGGCAACATAGCAGAAAGAATAACATTATTTTCTGATGATAGATGATAATTAAATATATATTCAAATAAATAATAGTGGGTACTGCTTTCCTTTGAAGCTTTTTCATATTAAGTTATTATGTCTATGACATAATATGATTAAACCACAAATTTTTCCCATACTACTTATTTTCTCTAAAAAATGAAAAGTACTATTGCTCTGAAAGCTACATGTTGAGACTTGTTTGTTTGTTTTGATGGGGATATATATATGTTTGTTTTGATATATATATATATATATATATATATATATATATATATATATATATATATATATATATATATATATATATATATATATCAAAATTTTCCCTATGAAAGCCAATGTCTATAATAGAATTAGCCTGTAATGCACTATAGGAAAGGCTTTATAATTTTTTTAAAATTTTCTCCCAGCTACCTTTACTTTTCTACTTTGTTACATCAATTCTAATTGCTGGAGAGCTTTGTACAGATATGATTTCCAGCTATTAATGACTGGGAATACAGTCTTTCTTAGAAACCAAATGATCAGAACCAAGTGTGATGATCTCATACATTCAAAAATGTATACTATAACTGTTAGCTCTATTAATTTCAAGCCAGCACACCTGAAACCTAAAACTAACTTTACATCTCAAATAAAAATCAGTTAGTACAAGACAAATAATTCCCTTGAGGACATAATTTCTTCAGAAGATGCAGTTCATCTTAAATATATGCTGATAACTCAAAGAAACTGTAACACATCTGCTTAGTTCTTTCCAACATAACTAATTACAAACAGAAGTTAGAACAGAACATTTTGTGAAATGGTGGAAAATAGACCCATAACTCAATTTCAGAACACACGAATTAAGTTCATGTGGGTTACTCAGAGTTTCATGAAGTTTCAAGGAATAATTAAAATAATTTATGAAACAATTTATTTATTTTTGTTTTAATTTTTAAAAAAAGAAATATGAAAGGAAAGAAATAGAGTCTTTTGTATAGAACTGGATCTTGAACTGCTGTGTAAACATAGGTTGGAGGTGGATAAAATTCTCATCCAAAAAGCTAAAAGTCTGGCCAGAGGAATAAATAGTGAAAATGAGCCAGGTGAAAAGTTTATTGTGGAAGCCATTACAACAAAGAGAACTCCTTTCTTATCAGGCTCTGGCTTAGTACATGAGAATTTCTTGGTATAGGGAGGTAAGGAAGAACATTTTTTTGCTTAAGTTTTATGAGTTAGTTTATAAAAATATTAAAAAGCTGGTCCCTTGCTTCCTTAAATAATATTGCTTATAGCACTGATTGTTGCCAAAGGTCTACCACTGATTTTCAAGAAACAGTAAAATTAAACCCTTATTTCTTTGAGGCCAGAAGTCTCCTTCCCAATATTTTTACTTGGTGATCATAAGCTTATGTGCTTTGGCCTGGTCCTTTACCCCTGGACTGGCTGTGAAAGTCTTTTAAAACCTACAGCCATTGGCCCTGATGCATATTCACACACTAGCCACATTGGCTTAGATTCACTGCTGAGTCTGGTAAAACAATTTTGCACTGATGTTTTGTTTTGTTAAGTTTTGAGTGATGAAGTAAATGTTCAAATGTAGATTAGTGTTAAAATTGGAATTCTATAAGTTTCCTGAGTTGCAGTCTGATATGTAATATTTCCCATGATACTTGAGAATCAACCACTAGGCTGCCAACTGAACCATATAATGAGGGCTGCAAAATGCTCCGTATCTGTGATATTTCTATTATTTAGTGTCATATCAGGTAGTGATTCTATGCCAGTGCCTACTGAGGCTACCTAAATGCTAGATCATTGGAAGGAGGTGATGTGGAGAATTTTATTCAATTAGAGTCAGTTTAAATCTCCGATTCATGTCTGGGCCAGACTATGATCCTAAACTTTTTAAATGCTGAATCTGGAAAATACATCAACTATCAACTAATTCTGCCATTTCCAAGTTTGGCTGAGTGTTAGAATCACTTAGGGAGTTTTTGTTTTAGAAATCCTGGGTGCATGATGCAGATTTACATTTTCTGTTACCTGGTAGTGTTGCATAAAAACCATCCCTAAATTCAGAGGCTTAAAATAACTTCAAATTATTATATTGAGTAACTGTGTTGGTTGGCTGAGGTTCAGGTTGGATTTTTTTTCCCCCTGCCAGTATCACTTATGGTTTCTCATTGGCAGCATTTTACTGGGTGAATGCCTGGAGCTGGCTTGTTCAAACAGCCTCTCTCCACCTGGTTTCTCCAATACAGAGTCACTAAGAGTGGGACCTGGAAATATGTATGCTATTTTAAAAGATGCTTTTAAGTGATTTTGATCCATTGGGATCAGTGAAGAAGTGAAGAAAACAATGAGGAAATGAGAACATATATTGAGACAGGTTCAATACCATGAATGAGGCATCCTTGCTGCTTACTGGTGAGGCTGAGTCTAGAACTCAGATCTTTGGAAATTTTGGGCCTAGATTTGTTTCTCTACATCATTTCATATGTTTATGTTTTATATAGAATGGTGAGGGCTTAATATACTGAGAGGTGCAATAGGACCTTATACTTAAATGCCATAATTATAAACTATTATAAAATTATGGATTTTTAAGCTGGACAATAAATTTCTAAGTTTTTGACTGTCTGTGTATTGTGTGTTTATGTATGTGTGGGGGTGTGTTTGTGTATACCTAACTGAAGAGTCAGAAAAGCCTTCCATTCCTTGGTTATGAATCAATGTTGCTTGTGTTGGTTGGGATTTTAGTCTCTCTATACCTCCTCCTTTAGTAATCATTGCATCCTTTTCAAGATTAAGGAAGAAAAGAATCTTAAGATTTATACTATTAGGAACACTCCAGGAATTTCAATGCCCCAAAATGCAGGCCTCGCTTACTAAGCAAGAGAGTGATATTTTCTCCAACTCATGATGAATCCTGCCTACAGAGTCACGTCGTCCCAGGTGTAAGGAATGACTTTTTCACAGGAAGATTTGCAGTGAGATTTTTCTTTGTCTTTATGGAAAATCACACAATACCCTCAAATGTGTGGGTACTGTTTTCCTCTCTGCAAAACCAGAACACAACCATTTAGCATCTAAGGTATTAAAAGTAAATCAAACAACCCAGTTTAGTTACTTTTTATAAATTTTCCTTAAGGTCGAGATGACAGAGATCTACATCTCTAGTTTATCTTCAAGCCATTCCTTGAAAGTAAACAGACAATAAAAACCGATAATCTTCTCATTGTAACAATGTGGATGGACCTGGAGGGTATTATGCTGAGTGAAATAAGTCAAACTGAGAAAGACAAATACCATATGATTTCACTTATATATGGAATCTAAAATACAAAATAAATGAAAAAAACAAAACAGAAACAAACTCATAGATACAGAGAATGAATTGATGGTTGCCAGATGGGAGGGGGGTTGGGGGCTGGGTGAAAAAAGTGAAGGAATTAAGAAGTACAAGTTGCCTTTTATAAAAACAGTCAAAGAATCTAAGGTACAGTATAGGGAATATAGTCGATCATTTAATAATTATGTATGATGTCAGATGGATACTAGACTCATCAGGGTGATTATTTCATAAGGTGTATAAATGTCTAATTACTATGTTGTATATCTGAAACTAATATAATGCATGTCAACTGCCATTGAAAAATAAATTCAAAAGAAAGAAGAACCAGTAATATACTGGAATAAAACAGCGTAAACCAAGGTTGAGAAAAATTAGCAATTTTCTAACGTAAATGTAATCTTGCCCATCATCAATAAATATTCTTGTTGTTAAGCAGAATAATTTAGCACATTGGAAATAAAACCCCAAACATCTTATTGAAAAGGTTTCTACTTATTACCACTAGCCAGCTTTCCTTTCTTCTAGGCACATAGGCACATCACAGTTTCTCTTCTCCTGACTTAGGCAGAGCCACTGACTGATTCTGGCCCATGTGTTGTAGGAAGAAAGATGCCACTGATCTTTTCCCATATCAGAACAACCACATCAACCTTTTTGTGAGATAGAAGAACAAAATTGGCATAGGGTGGATCACGCAGGAGTAACAGGGAAGTTATTTTCCTGGAGAGTCACCCAGACTTCAAACATACTTTATAGGAGAAATAACAATTTCCATTTTTTGTGCCATTGAGATTTTGATGAGTTTTATTTGTTTGTTTTGGCTGTAGTATATCCTAGCTTACTTAAACTAAGGGAAGCCCATTCTAGAAGAGCTTTGCTCTCCTTATCCATACTTAAATAACAATTACAGTGGTTTATCTAGTGGTTGTTCCTAAAGGTGAATTAAGCTCTTTTTTGGTATCCTATAACATGCTATATGGTTGCTATCCTAAAAGCTTACGTTGTTCCGGGCTGAGGAAGTACATGAACTGGGTGTTTGTGAGTGCTGGTAACAGTTTGTTTCATGATCTGGGCTTATTTACACATGTGTATAATTTATTACAGTTCATCAATGCGATTACAAAGCTTGTTCACTGAAAATGTGTCAATCTGTATACTTAAAATTTGTATACTTTTCAAAATAAATGTTTTACTTTATGAAAAAGTTTACTGAAAAGAATATAGCTTTGAAAAACATAAAATTATATCACTGTTTTGCTTATATTTGCTTCAAAGCCTCTCCTCAAAAAAATTGTATAGTCTTTGAGGACTGAAATATCAGATCATATTTTTTAAAATCTCCAGAACCTGGAGTTCAATTTACCCTTGCAAACATTATTAATTTTTCTTAGGAATATCAGTAGAAAAATAGAGAATACCTTGTATTTTGTGCCATCTGGAATAATTGAGTGTTCCATGAGACCTAGATAAAATCATCTCAAACTTCTATTATAATTCTTAAGGAAATCGGAGTATTCCTAAATATTTCTGCAAATTTTTGGGAATTGGAGTAGATTTGTGCCATCTTTCATTCTAGGCTTCTGATTCGATAGAATTTGTTTAAATTACACCTCCTATAACATGCTTTATGTGCCCAAATCTTCAGAGATGACTTAACCGAGATAAAAAACAAAAAATCAGCCATTTGTTTAATTAAAGAGAGAGAGAGAGAGAGAGAGAGAGAGAGAGAATAATATTTCAAGCCCTCAGAGGACACTTGAATATATTATAAAGTTGCCTGGAGATTTGATGTAGTTAGATAAGAAGTCATGCATATTAAATCTACACACACTATTTAAATTAGGTATGATATTTTTCTTAAAAGAACTTTAGTAAACTTCTGGTTTGATCTCTGAAACACAGAGAGATTAGAAATCCTCACTTAAAACAATAAAAACTGAATAAACTGAACACTAACTTTCCCAGGGCCTTTCAAAGAACATAAATGGTAATTTTGATGAATTTTTAGACACTGAACATGGACTGGCTTGAAAATGAGAAACTCCTGGAGGCTGCAATCTCAAAGATGTCCAGCATTTTATATTTTACCTGCAGAGATGCCACCATGGTCTCATGGATCTAAGAATGAGCTCCTCATACCAGGGTTCTAGATGAAGTCCTGATAATAATATTACTAAGGTACTCTGAAAACAAACATTCAGTTTTGTAGTTAAATAAATTGGGAGCTGAATTTTCTGTTTGTTTTCACATTCAGTAATTTTAGTTACTTAAACTAAGAGAATAATACATCATTGTAAAAGCAAAATGGAATAGAGATTTATTCGTTTCTGAATTGTTTTTATTCAATGTTAATATATGGTAACATAGATAATAAAGACTGTTCTTCGCTTTGCTAACACAGGCACTGTTTTCAGTAAATGTCACAGTTCAAGTATTTACTTCTGTCTGCCACATCATTAGGATAAAGCAATTTACCAGAATTCCACACATTTTAATGTGATAATTTATTTTTCATTAATAATAACAGGCAGTGCTTTGATGTTACTAACGAGGCACCGATCACTAAGCTTGGGTACACTTCTTAAAGCTCAATTTTTAAACTTCATATGATCTAACTTCTTCTACCTTCTGCCTCTAAAATTACTAAATTTAAGTAATGGTAACTGATTAATTTCATTTCACTTAATCACTTATGTTATATTGAAATTGCCTTATCTTATAAAGTAAAAATAACAGTGTAAAATGGATTTAGATTTACTAAGTAAAATACTCTAGAAAAGATGGCATAAAATCTACTCAAAATTTTAGGAACCAGTTTTAATGGCAGCATTTGTAGGTAACTAACCAGTATCTTAAAATGAGCCTCACATATGTGTTGTAATTGAAATTTTGTTTCTCTTTCTCACTATCCCTATCTTGTTGTGACTGTGGCCAACAACTAAGGCAGTTAGTTCAGCTGCTTTTTCCTCACATTTACTTAATAGAAATTAAGAACAGAATTGCCATATGACCTAGAAATCTCTCTTCTAGGTTTCTATCCCCCCAAAATCTGAAAACATTTATTTGTAAAGATATATGTACCCCTATGTTCATTGCAGCATTACAGTGGCCATGATATGGAAACAACCAAAATGTCCTTGATAGGTGATGGATACAGAGGATATGATATGATATATATATATATATATATATATATATATATATATATATATGCACAATGAAGTATCACTCAGCCATAAGAAAAGATGAAATACTGCCATTTGTGACAACATGGATGGATCTTGAAATTACTATGCTAAGCGAAATAAGTCAGACAGAAAAAATTGAGAACCATATGACTGCACTCATATGTGAGATATAAAACTTAAAGCAACAAATGAACCAGACAAACAAAGAAACAAAAACTCATTGACACAGACAATAGCTTAGTGGTTATCAGAGGGTAAGGTGGGAGGTAGAAGAGAGTAAAGTAGGGGTCAAATACATGGCGACGGAAGGAGAATTGACTTTGGATGGTAAACACACAATGCAATATTATAGGTGATTTATGAGAGAATTGTACATTTGAAACCTATGTAATTTTACTAAACAATATTACCCACAACAAATTTAATAAATAAAAATAAATTCACAAAAGGAAACACAATAATTATTTTAAATAAAAAACATGGTCTCAGTTGAAATTCAAAATTCCACTCCAAGATAGTAATAAATTAGAATGACTATCATCAACAAGACAAATAGTAACAAGTGTTGGAGAGGTTGTGGAGAAATAGGAACCCTTATACACTGTTGGGGGTAATGCAGATTGGTGCAGCCGCTATAGAAGGCAGTGTGGAGGTTCTTCAAAAAATTACGAATAAAATTACCATATGACCCAGCATTCCCTCTCCGGGGTGTCTACCCAAAAAAATCTGAAAACATTTATCTATAAAGACACATGTGCTCCAATGTTCATTGCTGCTTTATTTATGGTGGCCATGACATGGAAACAACCAAAATGTCCTTCGATAGATGAATGAATAAAGAAGTTGTGGTATATATACACAATGAAATACTATTCGGTGGTAAGAAAAG
This sequence comes from Rhinolophus sinicus, assembly GCF_036562045.2. Taxonomy (NCBI): domain Eukaryota; kingdom Metazoa; phylum Chordata; class Mammalia; order Chiroptera; family Rhinolophidae; genus Rhinolophus; species Rhinolophus sinicus. The sequence continues at coordinate 123,615,694 of NC_133752.1, forward strand.
ATGAAATAAGACCATTTGTGACAACATGAATGGATCTTGAGATTATAATGCTAAGTGAAATAAGTCAGAAAGAAAAAGTCGAAAACCATATGATTTCACTGATATGTGGTATGTAAACCGAAAACAACAAAAGAACAAGACAAACAACTGAAAGAACAAAATCTCATAGCCATAGACAATAGTTTAGGAGTTACCAGAGGGTAACGGGAACAGGGGAAGCGGGGCTCTAGAAGAGGGTAAACTGAGTCTAATACATGGTGATGGAAAGAGAACTGACTCTGGGTGGTGAACACACAATGTGAGCTATAGCTAATGTATTACAGAATTGTACACCTGAAATCTATGTAACTTTACTAACAATTGTCACCCCAATAAAGTTTAATTTAAAGAAAAAAAAAGATAGTAGTAAATTACTCGAACTTAGTTTAGGGTCAAATCGTCTTTTCAATCTCAAACCTCCTTCCAACTTGAAGACTGTATTGGGTGTGAATGGTGGAGATAAGATTAGCATGTGGAAAATGGCTTTTTGGGAATCCACAGGGTCAATAGGAGAGATTGGAAAGGTAAGGCTATAAGACAGTTTTTAATTGAACTGATGCCTTCTTATTTTTTTTGCAAACCTCTTCTCTACAAGTGGTTTTCTCTAATGGGATATTTTCATGGATGCTTTGGGATTTCCCTACTGGATCCTACCTAAAATATAGTTATATGAAAGTCAATAAAGAAATGTTGATTTTTAACTTTCACACATATATGATTTCATATATTTTTAAATTATTTAAATTTATATATAAACATGTATATGGTGTACACATTGTATACAAGATATACAACTGGACAATAAACCTGAAGAAATTACTCAAAATTAAGCACAGAAAAATGAAGAAATAAAAAAAAAAATTGTGAAAGAGATTAGGAGAAAAGGAGAGCAGAATCTTACAGTTTAATATAAACCTAATAGACTTTATAAAATGTAAGAGCAGGAAGAACAGTTTGGGCAATATAAAATATTAGAAAATTTCCCAGAATATTTTAAAGATGTTAATTAAAAATTAAATAAACAAAATAAATTTTGAGAAAGGGAAGTGCAACTAAATCTATTTATATAATGGTGAAGGTAAAAATGCACAACAAAGAGGCAAATATAAGCAAATGAATAAAACATATTTTATCTCTAAGTGAACAATGATAGACTTCACAAAAGCAACAAAAGATTGAAGTTTTGAAGAAAAAAGTACAAATCTCCAATTTGTTTTCTACATTCTAGTTCCAAAGGTAAACAGATAATTTGAGACAAAGTTCAGAGGTACTGGCACGTTTACACCCTTGCTGAAATAACTTGGAAAGACTATACATCAGGAAACAAGAAATTGAATATAAAAGAAAGACGTAGAGACACAATAAACCAAGGAAAGTAAGTGAATTAATACACATACTTGTAAATCGAAACAGACACTTTGAGTGTAAAACAGTAATAATAATGACTAATTTGGAGAATGAAAATTGAATTGCCTAAAATATAATATAAAGGATGGAAGGGAGAATGTTTTAAATAAGCATTTGAGTTACTTTTATGGCTCCAGGTGATAGAAATAATAAATCAATTTACACTTTGGTAAGTCACATGTTAATTTTAAAGCTTGCAAACCATCATTAAAAGAAAGAAAATATAGCAGGTAACTTTCAAGTCAATGTCGAAAATATGGAGAAAGAAAATTTTAAATTCAATTACAGACAAAAAAAGATAATTGATTCCAAATCTCTCAGTATTCATAATAAATGTAAACTTATCAATGTGCAAAGTGTGTAGACTCTAAAATTGGATATTAAAAAAATATCCAGCTGCATTTACTTTGAAAAGAACAAATGAAACATAATTATAGTAAGAGGTTTAAAAAAATAGGAAATAGTTTTACCATGTATTTAGTAACCAAAAGATACTGGGCAAAGTGATAATAATATTATAGACCTTAAGTAAAAAGGTAGTAATAGGGCTGAGGCTAAGAAAGATTGCTTAAAAATGATAAAAGAAATATTCTGAACAACAGTGTTTACAGAGTGTTTCTCCCAGAAATTTGTACCTTGAAACCATAACACCATGTAATGGTATTTGGAGGTGGGGCCTTGAGAAGTAATTAGGTCATGAGAGTGGAGCCCTCACAAATGAGATTAGTGCCTTTATAAGAAGAAGCCAGAGAGCTAGTTAGTCCACATTCTGCCATGTGAAGAGAGAACTAGAAGGTGACCCTTTCTGTAAACCAGGAAGAGGGCCCTTAACAAATTGACCATGCTTACATGTTGACCTTGGATTTCCAGCCTCCAGAAATGTGAGAAATAAATGTTTGTTGCTAAATCACTCTGTCCAAGGTAATTTGTGATAGCAGTATGAGCTAAGGCAAAGAATACCTGCAAATAAATCTTTTAAGAGATACATACGATTCAATTAAGAAATTCATTAAACTTTATTAGATAAAAGAGACAAAAGAAAGAAATTATGTATATATGAATATATAATTTATTTATATATATAAAATGAAAGAGGTTTTCCACATATACAAACATATACCTGGTTTATAGATGGAAAGACTAAATGTAGCAAAAATGTTTATTTCCCCCAGTGTAATGTGCTTAAATGAATTCCAGTTTTGTACGATGAAACAAATCATGATAAGGCAAAAATTTATATAAAGAACTAAAGGCCCCCCAAAAAAAATTTGAAGTAGGAGGAGGACAGGATATTGAGACCAATAATAAAATTATACTGACTATAAAATTATTATTAAAGTTACACAAAGTAAAACAATGAGTTATTTTTATAAGACTCCACTAGAGTGAGAAGACTGTGTGTGTGCGCGTGTGCCCGTGCGCAAATTATGTCCTATGTAAGTAATACTAACTACTGGAAAAAGTATCTAAAAGAATGGAGTAATATATTTAGATTTGGACCTTATACAATAACTTCAAATGTTAGCAGGACTCTGCTCCCTCTGAGACCCTGAATAGAATCCTTTGCATCCTTCCAGCTTCTCGTAGTTACCATCCATCCTAGCATCAACTTTGCTGGTGAGCGCATCACTCCAGTATCTGTCCTTTTCATCACATAGCATTCTACCTGTCTGTCTGTCTCTCTCTGTATCTAAATTTCCCTCTTTGTATAAAGACAGTAGTCATGTTGGATTAAGAGCCTAATTTACTCCAGTGCAGCCTCATTTTAACTTAACTAATTACATCTACAAGGAAATTGTCTCTTTATAAGGTCACATTCTGTGGCAGTGTGGGTTAGTTAGGACTTCAACATATATTTTTAAGGAAAACAATTCAACCTAAAACAGTCCATTCACCTTCTGCCACCCCCAAAATTCATTTTTTTTTTCCATATGCACAGTACATCCACCTGATCTCAACATCTCCTGAAGTCTTTAGCAGTCCAGCATCAATTTTAAGTCCAAAAGTTCCTGTAAATATCAGCAAGGTAAAGTCCCAAATCTCATCACATAAATCATTTAACTCAATTATATGTGAGACCCTGGATATTATTCATCTCAGGGCAAAATTCCTCTCCCATCTGTGAACCTCTTACTACACAAGTTATCAACTTCCAAAATACAATGGTAGGAAAGCGTAAGATAGACATCTGCATTCCAAAAGAAAAAAATTGGAAGAACTAAAGAGGTCTCAGTTCCTTCACAAGTTCAAAATCCAGTGGGTAAATTTCATTAGATTTCAAGGCCTGAGAATAACTCTCTGTGGCTCTATACTCTGTCCCCAGGGCCCACTGGGGCAACCCCAAAGCATTGGCCCTGGGTAGGGGAACTGAGGCAGTGCACTTCCCCTCCTCTGGGCCTGTGCCCTCTGCCTCATGGTGGGAGCAGTTGCCTTGTGGCCTCTGCTATGCTGGTTCTGCCTTCAGAGTTATTCTTTCTTCATTTCCTCTCATCTCTCTCTCATTCACTCCATGCTGGCAATGTTTCTATTGGTATAAAATTCTCAAAAACCTTATTGGCTTTCCATGCAATTCTCAGGAACTGAGCCACCAAACAAGAGAGACCTCTACAGATATTTTCAGGATAATCTGTCTCTATTCTTGGCATCTGTTGAGATGATTGATTAGGTCTATGAATCTGACACCTACCCTCTTCAGCAAAGATTGTCTAGCCACACTTTTGGTTCTTTTTCCATGATAGCCTGAAAATTTTCTAAATCATCAAGTGCTGGTTTCTTTTTGCTGAAAAGTTCATTCCTCAATTTCTCTTGAATTTTACTAAAAACAGCATATAGAACTGGATGCACTTTCCACTTTTTGCTTGGATATTTCTTCATTTAAATATTCAAGTTTATCACATACACATTCTATTTTCCCCACAAAAGTAGCATATACTGGTAATTCACCAATTTCTGCCAGTTTATGAGCAGGATTACTTTTCCTTCAGGTTCCAATAACATGTTCGTCATTTCCATCTGAGACTTCACCAGAAGGACCCTTACCATTTGTATTTCTGGTCACATTCTTTTTATGATGGTATATGCATTCATATAGTAGACAATAGAAGCTTTCTCTGAACCGCTCCTCATATTTTTCTGAGCCCTCATCTGAATTATCATCTGAAATGTCCATATTTGTAGCAACAACATCTTTGAGGCCATCTATGCTTTTTCTATCGCGTACCTCAAAATTACCTCCGTGTTCTACCCATTACCCAATTCCAAAGCCACTTCCATATTTTTAGGTATTAATTATAGCAGTGGTTCACTTTCTAGTACAAATATTCAGCATTGAGTTTCTACGGATTCCATAACAAATGAACACAACTGAGTGGCTTAAAACAGAAATCGATTCTCTCACAATTCTGGAGGCTAGAAGTCCCAAATCAAAATGTCAGCAATACCACACTCCCTCTAAAATACTGGGTAGCATTCTTCCTTGCCTCTTCATAATTTCTGGTGGCCTTAAAACACTGGAGTTTGTCAGCTGCACTGTTACATGGCATTCTCCCTGTATGTCTCTGTTTCTGGGTTCAAACTTCCCTCTTTGTATAAGTACACCAGTCATATTGGATTAAGGGTATACCCTATTCCAGTATGACCTATTTTAATTTAAATAATTCCACTTGTAAGAACACTACTTTAAAATTAGATATGATAGGAGTTAGGACACCAACACATCTTTTAGGGAGACACAACTCAACCCACAACAAATACATGTATTTGTAAAACAATATTTTAAAAACAACTTAGAGATACATGTATCCCTATGTTCATTGCAGCATTATTTATAATAGTCAAGATGTGGAAGCAACCTAAGTGTCCATCAATAGGCTACTGAATAAAAAAGTTTTGGTACATATATACAGTGGAATATTAGTCAGCCATGAAAACAATGAAATACTACCATTTGTGACAAAATGAATGGACCTAGAGATATTAAGCTAAGCGAAATAAATCAAATGGATAAAAACAAATACCATATAATTTCACTTACAGGAAGAATCTAAAAATCACAATAAATGCACAAACAAAACAGACACATACTCATAGATACAGAGACTATGAGTATGGCAAACTGATGGTTGCCAGATGGGAGGTGAGGATAAGGGGCTGAGTGAAAAAGCTGAAGGGATTAAGGAGTACAAATCAGTAGTTATAAAACAGTCACAGGGATGTAAAGTGCAGCATAGGGAATGTAGTCAATATATTGTAATAACTATTGTTGTGTCTGATAGGGGCTAGACTATTTGGGGGGGAGCACTTTGTAAGTTATATAAATGTCTAAGTATGATTCTGTACACCTGAAACTAATATAATGAATGTCAACTGTAATTTAAAAAATGAAAAAATGAAAAAAAAATTAACGTGGATTAAAATAAAAAATACTATTGATTATATCTATTGTTTAAATGAAAAAGCAAAAGTTATAAATAATAAGTTGCAGTACATTGCAGTTAGATACTTCTACATGTGGAAATGATTCATTAACTATATAACAATAAAATCTTCATACTTAGGGAAACATTTAGAACTCACATTGCCAAGAAAGTAATAGAAATTTGATTATGAAAAAAAATTCCTCCTACCTATTAATAAAAAAAGACAAACTGTTAAAGAAAAATGTACAAATATGAGTAGAAAATTCATAGTAGGTGCTGAAAATCACTAGCAATTTAGAAATGTATTTTAATAGGACCTAATTAATCACTCATTAGATTGGTAAAAAGTGAAAAAAGAAATAAAAATTAACTCTATCTATCTATTGTTGGTGAGGATGTGAGAGACATGAATTTTTCAATACTGTTAAGAGGAGGACAAATTGTTACAGTCACCTTGAAAACAATTTAAGAAGATCTTAAACAATTTTAATGGCATTATCTCATTTGAATCACTTTTAATTTCTTCCCCATATCAGTTAGCTATTGCTATCATGATATGGGGTAATAACTCAGTGATTCAAAGCAACAGTTGTTTATTCTGATGGATCTGTGGGTCAGCTGAGACATGGTTTTTAATAATGTTAGCGGAGCACAAGTGAACAAGCAGTGAGTACTTGATGCTACTTAAGGCTTAGGTTCACAGCAGCACATTCCCACTTCCATCCATATACTACTGACCAAAGTCAATCCCAAAGTCAAAGGGAGACGTACACTTGGCATTTTTGTGAAAGAAACTGAAAAGTTATATATCAAAGGGCATGAAAATAGGGAGGAATGAAGACTGTTAGCCAAAAATTTTATTGAATGAAGAGTGCTATCTTGGTCACAATTACTCACAAAGTTACTAGATGTAAAACACATCCACACTCATCTCAAGAACCCTAATCTAATCACACCATCAGGCTTCATCTATATGAATATCAGTTTGGGGTTAGTTACTCGTGATTCAAAGGCTTATGAACTCAAAATAATGTATCCCCCAACATACAATGGTAGAACAGGGGAATAATAGCCTCAATTAAAACTTGTATTTAGAAAATTTGAGTCACATAGCAATCATTTGTTCATTAGTCCCTAACCATTCTGAAATACTGCTGACTAAATGATGCCATATTTTCCTATCTGTAAGGTAGGCAATACGTTTGTTTAGGCTCTGATTCTGCTTCCTGGGACAACTTTGCAATTCTAATATTCTCCAAGGTGCTTGCATCTGTCCTAGGGACATCCTTTTATCATTTTCTTTGGCCAATTCTAGAGAGAATTCTAGAATGTGTTTTTTGGGGGAATGAGCAGATTTCCCATCCTTCTTCATGCCTATAGAAAGTTGAGCACCAAGAACTTTTGTTAGCTTGAATCATCTCAGTCTAGGCTTGCTTCACTTTTTAAAATACATTTATCTTAAAAATCTTCATTGATTTTCTATGTATCTGATTCCAGTTAATTGTCTTTGTCACAATCTATAACCATAATTCTTTTAGAGAAATCCATTTCCTCTAGATTTAATTACAAGTAGTTTAGGCACATCTTTCTTCAGCAAAACCATGTTCTTATGTCTTTTTAAAGTCATTTTGCCCAAATGAAAAGATCTACTAAATGTCTTCTTAATTCTTTCAGAGTTCTTATCTTGCTTTTGATTTTATCTGTGTCCCCAGGCTGTATCTTATTTTCGGAATGTTTTACTCACTGGAGAGTTGGGAACAAAAGGCAGTTTTTATTTCTCTTCTAAAGTTCTGAGATCTCTACATTACCTCTAAATTCTGACTGAACTCTGTGCAATTATTTTCTGAACTTATCAATTTGTTTTGATAGCTTATATGCAACAACAAGCTCAAACTTTCAACATTTTGCTTAGAAAACATCTCGCCACAGTTTATTTGGTACCTTTCGTTTATTAAATTTTACATATGATAGTTTTACCAAATGTTTTACCACACTACATAGTCAACATAATGTGATATAATAGCATAAATTAAAAATTATTCCAATATATGATACATTTAAAAATATTTGATAATACAATCATTCCCGAGTAAAACACTTAACAGATTAGGAACAAAAGAAAACACACACACACTCACGCACACACACACCTTGTATGTTGATTTATATTAGATCCCTCTTACAGCAACAAAAATTATGGTACCATTGAGCAGTATTTTCCTGAATTGTGTGACTATGAAAAAAATCTTAATGAAACAATAGATTTTTAAAGAGATATTAACCTAGATTATATTGTGAGGATTGAACTATTGAAATACTCCCAAGTTTTTAAGATAAAACAGAATATGCTTGAACAATTTTCAGCCACTCCATTTGGACATATACAGGGAAATATGGAATACTTGTGTAAAGTTTATAAATGCTTTAACATTGTATAGTTTCTTTGTGTGTTAATCTGAGAAAAACCTAATTGTAAACTTTAATAATAATTATATGGAGCCTAAGGGAATATAAATGTCATACGCATATTTCTAACAGTTACGCTTTAAAACAAATGGGTTTTCAATGTTATACAGCACAGAGCACTTGTAAATAACTAAACATCACTAGGTATATCCAAATAGAATAATTTGCCTTTCATAAACATTGGAAAAAAATACACCTTCAAAACACAAACACTTTTCATTGTATATGTAATTCCACATGCAATTCAGCCACATTAAAATTTACCCATTGCATATAAGTTTAGGTCGTACTGTGAAATTAGTTTCCTTACAGAATCTTTTTTTTTAAACCCTTTCTAACATCGTAACTAATAGTTCAAAAAATTCACTGAAATTCACTAAGTAAGAAGAAATTTCTTTTAAAGGTTAAAGCATTTTCAGAAAAACAAATTGCCTGTTTTGATTGTTCAATCCATTTCATTACACTGAATATAAATTATTTTATAAACTAATATGATAAATTTTATAGTACTTACCTCATTGATACTTTTTGCACATTTGCTGAGTTTATTTACTTCACTTGTGCTTAACAGCAGAAGAGCCACCGTCTCTCGCATTATCAGCTAACTTCCCATTAAACTCTACCAACAGAGGGCTCTAAAGGACAAGGAGAAAACAAACAATCCGATTCAAAACAGACAAAAATATATAAACAAAAAACTCACTAAAGAAGACATACAGATTGTAAATAACCATAAAAAATGTTTAGCATCATGTATTATTAGGGAATTAATTAAAACAATGAGTTATCACTAAATATCTATTAGAATGAGTAAACCTCAAACATTGACAACACAAACTGCTGTCCAAAATGTGGAGGAACAGGAACTCATTCATTGCTGGTGTGAATGCTAATAATACAGCCACTTTGGAAGACAGTTGGGGAATTTCTTATAAAGCTAAAGATAGGTTTACCACATATCCAGCAGTTGTGCCACTAGGTATTTATGTGAATGAGTTGAAAACTTGTGTCTATATAAAAACCTGTATACAGATGTTTATAGCAGCTTTATTCATAATTGCCTCATTTTGGAAGGAACCAAGATATCTTTCAGTAGGTGAATGGATAAACAAACTCTTGTACATTTATACAGTGGAATATTATTCAGTGATAATAAGAAATGAGCTATCAAGCCACAAAACAACATGACAGAACTTTAAATGCGTATGACAGGGAAAAGAGCCAGTTTGAAAAGGCAATATATTGTATGATTCTAACTATATGACATTCAGGAAATATCAAAATCATAGAGAAAGTGAAAATAGCAGTGGTAGCAAGAGGTTTGGGGCGAGAGAGGAGGAGTGAATGAATAGAGCATAGGGGATTTTTAGGGCAGAGAAGTCATTCTATATGATACTGTAATGGTGGATACATGACATTATGCAATTGTCAAAACCCATAGAACTATATAAGAGAAAGAGTGAACTCTAATTTAAACTATCGACTTGAATTAAATGATAATGTATTGGTTCATCAATTATAACAAATATACCACATTCATGCAAGATACTAATTTTAGGGGAAATCATGTGAGGGAACAGAGAAGCTTTATGACAATTCCCTTTAATTTGTGCTCAATTTTTCTATAAACCTAAAATCCCTATGAAAAATATTTATTAATTTTATTTTTAAAAAGATCATATGCTTTATACTACTAGAATATTAAAGGCTGCTGATACTATTTCTTGTGTGTTGATTTAAAGTCTTTTGTTTGTTTCAGTTACATTTATTGTGGTATTAATATAAGTGTGTATGTGTTCAATACATAGATAATACTGTTGTTCCATTATAAGTAAAAGTTTCACTTCGAGTGTTGATGACAGGTTACAGACAAAATTTCATACGTGCATGTTTTATTCAAAAATAATACTATTGTATCATCATCAGAAAAATTTCTCTTTTGTGTACTGGTGGCAGATTATAAAAACTGTTCCATATTTTAAATCACCCACCCCCTTGTAAATAATGTAAAATAACCTATGAGGGATTTAAGGGTAAAACATTTGTTTATGATTAAAATATATATATTTTTTTATCATAGGAAGGTATCCATATTCGTTTCCTAATGCTGTCATAACAAATTATCACAAATTGGGTGGCTTTAAACAACAGATATAAATACTTTCACAGTTCTAGCAGCTAGATGTCTGAAATCAAGATGTCTGCAAGGCGGTTATTCCTCCGAAGGTTCTAGGGAAAAATCCTCCCTTGCCTCTTCTAGTCTTTGTCCATAACCCATGGCTTACAGCTACATTGATTCAATCTCTGCCTCTGTTGACAAATGGTCTGCTTCCCTTTGTGCCAGTATCTGAATCTCTTTCTTCCTTTTCTTACAAAGACACCAGATATTGGATTTAGGTCACATCCTAATTCCCTACAAACACATCTTAATTAATTATATCTGGAAAGACTGCATCTGCAAAGTTTACATTCTACGGTTTCAGGGGCATATAATTTTTTTGGGGGTGCATTATTAAACCCAGTACAGTATACCCTTCTCGTGATGGACCTTGCTTAATTAACACAGGCATCTCACTGATCTAGATAGTACACCTTTTCAATTGACAGCAATATGTTTTCTAATATCTTCCTTATAATAATTCAAATCAACTGACCAGGATGGACAATAATATGCATACAGAGATGAAGGGATAACTTTTAACTGGTCCTTAATTTGTCTTTTACCTGAACACTGAAAGCTGTTTGTGTTTATCAGTGAAAAATCATTTTGTGTTAACTGAGTTTTAATAATTGAACATCATGCAAGAGACTTTTTTAGACTATGAGATTTGTTTTTCTTATAATGAATTCCAAACTTTTTAAACTGCTTGATCTCAGTTCAGCTTACATGTGGGTATTGCAGTCCAATTTAACTTTTTCTTTTTTTAATAGTCTGTGCTAGGGGACCTATAAATGTTTTCATGTTTCTATGTTAGTCTAATAAAACTATCATTTTAAGTGCAAAAGAATACAGATGCAATGCCATAACATGAGCTAAGATGTCCATAGAGATTGTTTTAATTTATTGGATTACATGATGAGAATAAACACAGAATCCAATTATAGATGATGTGTCCATGATATAAATATGTAAAGGATCTCATAGATCTCATACTTGTAAATTTGTTCAACAATATAGTTTATTGAATTTTCATTGACTTCTTTTAAGAACTTAGATTTGCAGTTGCCAGAGAAATGTTAAATAGGAAAGAAATACCTCTGAAACTTTACATTATCTGAGGACATATGTCTCTATTTAAATAGTTCTGTACCATATTAAACAAAATTTCTGATTAAAGTTAATTAAAATAAAAAATGAAAATTCAAAATTATTCTATATTCATGTTATTCCTACCTTTACAGTTTATTTCTAAAAACCTTGGGGAAAAATAGGCTATTTTCTCATGAAGAGATTTACAAACCTTAACAACAAAAATTATCTTGGATTTCTGGTCAAGATGGTGAAGTATGTAAATGCTGTGCTTATCTCCTCTCATGATCACATCAAAATTACAACTAAATTACAGAAAAACCATCATTGACTGAAGTCTAGCTGAACAAAAGACCTACAAATGGGGACATACAGAAAAAGCTACTTTGAGACTGGTAGGAGCGGTGGAAATATGGAATGGGCTTGTCCCATACCTGTGTGTGACTATTAAAAATCAGGAGGGATATCTTGGCTGCAGAGGTTCCCTACAGAACAGCAAGGGGTCTCAGCTCTACACCATGCTCCCCAGCTCAGGGTTCCAGTGCCAGGGAGAGAAGTTCCCATAACTTCTGGCTATAAAAACCAGCAGAGATTATGACTGAGTGAAATGAGGGTTGCTACAGTTCCAGGGGTTCAGCTTATGGGGCCAACACAAGGACTTACTCACTCACAGACTCACTCACTCTGAGCTCCAGCACTAGGGCAGTGGCTTAGAAGGTACCAGGGACATATGGAGACAAACTGAATTGTCTGGCATCAGGGTGAGGGCTGGAGGGGCAGCATTCTCCCAGAGAAAGGGACTGAAGGAAGTCTTTGGTTCGTTGTTGAGTTCTGCCCCATCTTGGATGCAGAGAGAGGCAGCCACCGTATCTGCGGTACCATCAACCTGGCTAATGAGGTTCATCAACCCTGCCCTGGTGATTCCCTAAGACCCCACCACACCCAATATTCAGGCACACCCAAGCCTTTTCCATACAAATGGCCTGTCTTAGCTCATATTGCAGACTTTGCTAAAATCTTTTAAAGGTTCAAAAAAACCCAAACAAGCAGCATCTGACTTTGGCACATCCTATGCCACTGGCTAATCAGCCCTAAGCCTGGCACTGGAGACAGTCAACCTCAGTTAATGACATGACCTCTCGAGGCACCTCCAAGGCCAGTGACAGTGATGGGCAACTGTCAATTGCTTTGTGGCTCATGCCAGGTGGCCCCAGGCAGGGTACAGGCTGCGGCTGAAATTGGCCTGTGATGGAGTGCCTCCCACGAGGTCCCAGGGCTGGCACATCCAATGGCCATCTTTGGATTGAAATGGAGCATCACCTAGCCACCTGCAAGGACAACATATTCAAAAGACACACTGGACAGGCACCAAAGCCCTGCTAAATTGAATCCTGCTCTGTAAGATCAGCCCCTGTGAAACAGCTCCTCAGCTGTCACAGTCAGTCCTCAAAACAAACAAGCCTAGGGTCAATCCCTTCCATTGATGTGCAAACAGCCTCCAAGGCTCAAGTACAACAGGAGGGCATACACAACCCACACAAGGGACATACCTGGCTCAGGTGACCAGGGAGACTGCGCCACTGGACAACACAGGCCATCTACTACATAAGTCCACCCTACTAGGACCAGGAAACATAACAGCCCTACTAAATACAAAGGAACAAACACAGAAAGGCAGTCCAAATGGGGAGACAAGAAAACATGTCTCAAATAAAGAACACAACAAAACTCCAGAAAAAAGAACTAAGCAAAATGGAGACAAGCAATCTAGCAGATTCAGAGCTCCAAATACTGTTTATAAGGATGTTCAGTGATCTCAGTGAGAACTTCAACAAAGAGATAGGTAACAAAATTGGAGATAGAAAACATATAAAAGAACCAGTCACAAATAAAAAATACAATAACTGAAATAAAGCATTCATAAGTGAGATTCAACAGTAGACAGATGAAGCAGAGGATCAAACTATCAATTTAGGAGATAAGGTAGCCGAAAATACCCAATCAGAACAGGAAGAAGAAAAAGGAATCCAAAAAAATGAGGATAGGTTAAGGGGCCACTGGGACAACATCAAGCATACCAACATTTGCATCATAGGGGTACCAGAATGAGAAAGAGAGAGAGCAAGGAATTAAAAACCTATTGAAAAAAATGACAGAAAACTTCGCTAACTAGGTGAAGGAAATTAATATACAAGCTCAAGAAATGCATGGAGTCCTAAACAAAATGAACCCAAAGAGACCCATACCAAGAAACATCATAATTTAAAAGCCAAAGATTAAAGACAGAAAGAGAAAATCAGTTAGTTGCTTACAAAGGATCTCCCTCCCATAAGACTATCAGCTGATCTCTCAACAGAAACTTGCAACCCAGAAAGGACTGGAAGAAAATATTCAATGTGATGAAAAGTAAGGACCTACAATGAAGATCCTCAATCCTAAAAAGATGAGAGAGAGAGAGAGAGAGAGAGAGAGAGAGAGAGAGAGAGAGAGAGACTGTATCTCTATAGCTAAAGATGAGTTGACTTATTCAGATTGTTGGGTAATAATTTTAAGTGAAAAACCCAGCTGATTATGTAATATGGTATTTGATGAAAAGCCAAGTCATTTGAATTATTGCTAAAGGAGATGGAAATCTCAATATTCTACTATTGGTATTATATACAGTCGCAATGAAAATGGAATATTGTAGGAGGCTTTTTTTTTTCTCTTGAAAATTAAGTGAATTTGCTCTTAAAAGTCTACACGTCATAGATTAGTTATGTATGATTACAACAGACAAAGCTACTTCCCCAAACCCCCTAATAGGAAAAGCCTTAAAATAAAGTAATAATAAACACCAAACCAGAATAAAATTTATCATGAGAACTTATGTATACTACTATAAAATTTCCTGTATCTTGGCTGCTAGTATTCTCTCCCTTATGTAACTTCCTATACAGAGCACATTAGTTTTACTTCCCAAGAAGCAGATGCCCAGATGAGATCAGATAAGCAAAATATCTATTGAGAGAAATGATTATGAAGAATAAGGGAAAGAAGCAGGAGAAAGTACATACCATAATGCACATCTGGCTTATGAAGGAGAGTGAGGAAGGAAGCAGTATTCAGTAGGAAGAGTCTCAGATGACACTGCAATTCTCAAAAAAATTTGGCCAGGGTAATGGTGAGTCCATTTGTCAGTCACCAGTCAGTGGAGCCCTACTTCCCATAGGGTCAATTCAGCACCAGTATCCTGTTCTACTGAGTAATTAGCTGGGAGCAGTCCTAGAGAAGGAAAGCTTTGGCATAGAGATGACAGGGGATCTAGAGGACCAGCAGCAGCAGCTGGGACTGTTGCTCAAGTACATGGTCCCCAAAGCAGATCTGAGTGTCTAGTGCTCAAAATGTATTACAGATGAGTAAATTTTTTCCCCACAAAGTGAATCTCTCTGATTCCTCTGAAATGGTATTTTAACTTCTTTCCATTGGTAAAGAATTTGAAGAATGTTTGTTGCTTCTTCATTTCATAAGTTGACTGTTTGTTGGTTATAAAGTACCAAACTCCCTGAATTACAGGGAAGAAGTCAAATAATCTGAGTATTTAAGATTTATCTTTATTATGTACTTGAAATTTGAGATGAATGCTTTTCTTCCTTCTTCCTATACTGATCCTTATATTTTCACCTTCCTGTCTGTCTACTTATCTCCAGAGTTCTCCTTTATTTTATCCTAATAAATATGAGTAGATTAATTGGGCATAGAATATTATTATAAGATTAAGATCAGATGTCTTCTGTTCTTCCTGCTTAAACATTATAGAATATTTTACATCAAAACTAGATGAACACCTTAAAAGGCGGTTGAATAAGTGAATCATATACAACTCGTTTTCAGGGTGAAAATTAATTTTCTCACATAAGTAATCGTTCTTATAATATAAATTATTTAGTTACAGTGATATTTAAAGATCACTGGATTTAATGATAATACATGTCATTTACTTTTCATTGGATTTTAATTACAATAAGATTAATTTATAGCATACCCTAAAGGAGGAGTTAGGATTAATCTCTTACAAATTTTTAAATTAAAAAAAAAAAAGTCACATAACTCTTCAATATTAAATATTTTATTTTTATTCAATTTGAAAACATGGCTGAAGTGTAATTTATTTATTCTTATGATAATTTCCGACTTTATCAGTGGGAGCTTTCTCATATTTTGTAAAATAATATATTTAATGAATTCTCAACAAATTCTTCAATGGGCTGGCTATACGTAATTTTCTGTCCAGTGAAAATTAGATATCTTCATCTTAGAAAATATTTTGCCTAAAGTTAAAAGACAATATTTATTTTACACTTGTCTTAATTTTTAAAATTATTTTTAGTATTTTAGATGAATACTCATTATAATCTTGTTCCAAGTCTGTCTGCATTCAACCAATTCAGTTAACATTTTTTATCATTATCTCTTCGTGATGCTGTGTTATTGACTTGACTCAAGTGGCTAAATTCAAATCCTAGCTCTAACACTTAACTATGCAAACTGTAAATGTTTTTTCATATTTTTTGTATGTATGTATTAGTTGTGATTTGTAATTCCCTATGGCAGAGACTATTAATTCTAACCCAATATCTGTTTTCCCCTTGATTTAGAACAAGATCGCATTTAATTTTAGCATAATAAAACTCTAAGTTCTTTTGCAAAAGCTATCACTAATTGAGTATAATCTGGTTATTGAGATGTAGGGAATGGCATGTGTATAAAATTCAGAATGGCTCCTTTCAGGTACATCTTGTGCCTTTTCATTCTGATTGGCTAAAATGTAGATGTGAAGGCTGTGGGATCCAGCTTGACCTTGGGGGAATTTGGGGGATAAGAGGTCTGTAGAGTGGAGCAAAACAACAGAAAGTTATATTTCTTAGGACTTTGTGGAACATAGCTTCAATACCAGATCTGAACCTATTTGTTTTCTTCCAAAACAGTAGTGAATTAAAAGTAAATATGTTTTATTTTCACATTTTCTTCATCTTAATTGTACATATCTGGGTTAATTTTCTCTATCAGATTAATATAGATTGAAAGCATAGATGTTCTGCCAGACTTCTAATATAAGTTCTGCTTCTAACATTTAATAGCTATGCAAACTTGGGCAAGATATTTTACCTATTTGTGTCTCAATTTTCTCATTGGAAAATGGAGATGAATACCTAGCTCATTTTGTTGGTGTAAACACTTAAAACGTTGCTTTACACATATTAATTGACCCACTCATCTTCTTCTAATCATAGCTATTTGGTTCCCTTGTTTATTCGATGATATCCAGAACACAAGTTCTGTTAGAGATGTGACTTCTTTACTCCTTTTCATTTAAGGACATACTGCTTTATCACACATCTCTCAGACTTATTCTGGCAAGCTGTCACAAGATGTTCCCCATTTTGTTCATTTGTTTGTTTGTTTTAATGTGTTTAATTTCTGTATTAGACCTTCGAAAGATAGACATACCTTTTTATTTTTATAATAGAGTATCCTTAAAATCTAGGTATGATGCATGATACTAATAATATAGTTAAAATAATGTACATTAAAATAATTATTCCTATATTTTCTGAGCTGTTATTATAAAATAATTTTTCCTTTCCGTGTTACAGAAGGAAAACAATTGGGAGCATACTTACATAAAAGCACAAATCATATTTTTTGAAGTATACATTTCTATTGTAATACATGTGATCACAAATGGAATAACTAAGATGAAGAGAAAAGAAAAATGTTTGCCAATTTGAGCATATTTTCCTACTATGCTTTAAAAGTGGTCCAAAAATGCCTTATTGGCAATCCGCAGCAGCAATTAATGTAAAAAAGAAAAATAATACTAAACTGATGTTTAAAGATACAAAAAAAGCAAGCAGAGCTGGGTGCTGTACATGTTCATGTGTAAATTCATCTGCTTTTTCTCTTTCTGGGTTTCTCTCTTTAATAAACTAAAGTTTCAAAATATGTTCCTTCTTTGTTGTCATAAAAGTAACAGGGGGAAAATAACAGATGGCACTATAAATGAATCAACTACTTAATGGAATCTTCAAAAGAAAAGGAAAATAAACCCATTTAATATTTACACTACTGAAGAAACTGGGGGTAACTGCCGGATTAAAATGAGATCAGCTTTTCCCAACTTTCCTTTAAACTATTCCCAAAGCAGGAAATACATAAAAACTTGTTAAAAGTATTAAATTTAAGACCAATAGAAAAACAAATGCCAGAAACCGAGATAAATATTAACTAAATATAAATTACATTTATGAAAACCATCGGTGGCATAACTTTTTGTCACCTCAAGAAACAACTGCAGCCCATGACTGAAAGCATGTGAGGCCATGGGTTTTTTTCCTACTATTTGCCCCTAATTCAGTGAAAAAGAGATTATGCCCCACAGAAAACTTGGAAGCCATCTTTCTCCTTTTTCTTGCTCCTACTTTTTTTAAAGTAAATATCTGTTCAATGTGAGTGTTTTTCACTCTTGAGTCCCCAATAACACTTTTACGACTTTTCAGAGAATGCAATTCCTATAAATTAATATGTTGGGAAATAGTAAGTCTTTGGTGACATCACATTGCATCCTAGGAAATGTTCAATTTAATGATAACTCCTATAGAAAGGTAATAGGCAAGAAAAGTCTGGATTGCAAGGTATGCTCAGGATTGCACAAATTCACCTGGTCTACTTTTCACTGCCTGAAACTCTGTCTAGTAGGAAAAGGGCATAATCATATTTAGTGTGACAAATACCTTTAAAATTGCACTGCATGTTACACTGCTTTCCATGAATATTTCTGAGAACTTCGACCTTACCCAAGTGCACAGCGAATGAAACTGAAAGCAAACACACAAACAACGAAACAACCATGACCCATGAATTCTACCATTTGATAGGCATGACATCTGATTATGTTTCCCCTGGACAAAAATAAAATAAAGTAAAATAAAATAAGTAAGTAAAGTGAATAGATTTATATTAGAACATGATATAATATAGGCAGCAAAACTTCTAAATAAGATTTTACTAAATTCTAGGTCCATAGGGGCCAGGAACTTACCTGCATGGACATACTAAGTGAATGATCCTGCATGAATCGTGAGGATAAGCAATGATTGTAGGGATGGAAAGTAAAAAATGGATGTACAACATAAGTCTTAGCAGATGTGTAAATAAAAAAGAATGAAATTGTAGATTAATTGAATCCTGGATGAATGGGAGACTAACACCAAATGTCCAAATGTGGCTATTAATGAACAGATGTGTGAGGGGAAAATGAGATTTATAGTAAAAGTAGTAGTAGACACTACTATTTACCATTTCTATGGTAACTATTAGATACAATTATATTGCTTTTTGATCTAAAGGGAGCATTACAACAATAATGGTTTATTGGGTAGTTTTGTTTAATGAACTTTGACAATATTGTGTTACAAACACAAGAAAAAAAATGTTGCATAATGGTTTAGCCTCTTCTATATGATATAAGAGGGTAACCTCTGGGAGAAAGAAGTAAACTTTCATAGTAAGGGATAAGATTGACTTCGACAAGAAAAATTAAAGACTGGAGAACTTGGTATAAAAAAATGGGAGCTGATCTTTGAGCCCGATTTACCACAGATTTTTTTAATCACTACATATGCAATTTCAAAACTGAATGCAAATCATCCTTCAAATAAAAGTGTATATCCAAAATAACAATGAAAAATTATGAGATGAAATTGCAAAACTTTGTTCTCTGATTATGACTATATGTTTTAATCATATATATATATTTTTGTTTATAACTGTTATTTCTTCAGTCTTATCAGATTCATCAATCACAAGCAAATACTTTATAGTACTTCCTACCTGATGTAACTCTGTATAATAGCATCCCTTTTAAATCATGCTCTTATTGTTTTTACTTTGAACAACTTACTCAGTTTCTTACTCAAAGAAAATAATTATTTAAAACTGGTTCATTCTTTTTAAAAGTTACTTTTTTTTTCTATTACAGTTGACATCCAGTACTATTTTAGATTAGTTTCAGGTATATAGCATAGCGATTAGACATTTATGTAATTTATGCAGTGATCCCCCGGATTAATCTAGCACCCACCTGGCACTATACATAGTTGTTGTAACATTACTGATTATATTCCTTATGCTGTACTTTACATCCCAGTAACTATTTTGTAACTACCAATTAGTATTTCTTAATCCCTTCACCTTTTTCACCCAGCTCCTCAGCCCCTCTTCCATCTGGCAATCATCAGTTTGTTCTCAGTATCTATGAGCCCGTTTCTGTTTTGTTTATTTTGTTCTTTAGATTCTACATATAAGTGAGATCATATGGTATTTGTCTCCCTCAGTCTGACTTATTTTACCTAGCATAATATCCTCTTGGTGCATCCATTTTTTGGCATACAGTGAGAATTTGTTCTTTTTTATGGCTGTGTAATATTCCATTGCATGTATGTAGCCCATCTTCTTTATCCAGTCATTTATTGATAGGCATTTTGGTTGCTTCCAAATATCTTGGTGATTGTAAATAGTGCTTCAGTGAAAATAGGAGTGCATAAATCTTTTCAAATTAATGTTTTGGATTTCTTTCAATAAATACCCAGAAGTGGAATTGCTGGGCCATAAGGTAGGTTTACTTTTAATTTTTTGAAGAACTTCTAAACCATTTTCCATAGTAACTGCACCAATTTGCAATACCACCAACGGTGTACAAAGGTTCTTTTCTCCACATCCTCACTGAAACTTCTTGTTTGTTTTATTGATGATAGCCATCTGACAGGTGTGAGGTGATAGCTCATTGAGGCTTTAATTTGCATTTCTCCAATGATTAGTGCCAGATGGGAGGGGGGTTTAGGGGGTGAGAAAGAGGCAAAGGAATTAAGAAGTACAAATTGTTAATACAAAGTAGTCATGGGGATGTAGTGTGTAACACAAGGAATACAGTCAATAATATTGTAATAACTATATATGGTGTCAGATAGGTACTAGACTTATCACACGATAGATGGAAGAGGGTTGGGAGAAGGATGGAAAAGTTGAAGGGATTAAAAAGTACAAGTTGGTAGTTACAAAATATTGTGGGGATATAATGTAAGGCAAAGGGAATACAGTCAATGATATGGTAATTACTAGGTATAGTGCCAGGTGAGTACGAGCCTAGTCAGGGGAATCACTTCCTAAATTATATAAATGTCTAACCACTATGCTATATACCTGAAATTAATATAAAATAATATTGAATGTCAACCGTAGTTGAAAAATTTTAAAAAGGGGGAAAAGGTGAAGGGGAATAAGAGGTTCAAATCTCCAGGAATAAAACAAATAAGTTGTGGAGATGTAATGCACAGCTAAGGGAATATAGTCAAATATATTGTGATAACATAGCATGGTGTCAGATGGTTGTCGGACTTATGGTGATCATTTCTTTAGGCATATAAATGTTGAACAGCTATGGTGTACACCTGAAACTGATATAATGCTGTCTGTTAGGTATATTTTTTAATAAAAAATATTTTTTAAAAGATTTGAATAATACTATTTTCATTTACTAACTGCATCCTCAACAGATATTATGGAAGTAAGTATACAAGTCTGACTTTGTTATCTTTTTTCCATTAATATAGAAAACTGGTGTCCTCAAATTGTCCATTGCTTCAGAGAGGCAGGGATTGTCACGGTAATTTTGCAACCTCTTACTTCTATTATTCTCAGTTTCATGATCTGTTGTATAGTGAATATTAATACCTCACAGGATTATCTGAGTTAAAATAAGACAAGAGTAGAGCTGATTACTGTTAGTTATATTTCCAGTGACTTGGCGAGTCCCTGTCACATATTCACACAAAATAAATGAGTACAGGAAATATCTTTTTTATTGACATGTAGGGAATTCTTAATAATTATGAAAATGAATTTTTCTCTGGTAGAAAAATAGGGTACCCCTACAATTTTCTCTAATGCATATTAAGTTTTTAAATATGTTTGAAACACCTCCTGTCACACGGGATATCACACGGGGTCTCTGGTCCCACTCCCCACATAAGAATGCAGGACATGGAGAGGGTAAAAGGAATACCCACGGAGCCATAGGTGGGGGAGTCATACCACTCTATTCTCGCTGGCGGCTGGGTTGGAGACACAGGAAGCAGAAGTCACAGTATCCGCAACCTGCCGTCCAGTTCTCTCTGCCAACCAACCTCACTTGCTAGCTGCAACCTGTGCTTGCTAGCTCAGCCACCATCTTCTTGCTAGCCCCCATTTGCTACTAGCTTGGCCACAGCAGTTATATTAGTGGCCAATGGCTCACCGGTTACAGCTGATGGTTAACTAGCCACAGCTGATGAGCATCCCATCACAGTTGATGGCCATTTACTACCCGAGTGAGCACCTTTCTATGTGAGGGCAAGAGCCTGGAAACTGCATTCCTGGCTCTGTCCCCACACCTCCTACCGTATTAAACACATTTTTGTTTGTTTGGAATATGGGTATTCCTGCTAAAAAGCATGGTATATTAAACTATATTGTACAATGTTACAATCTAAGACTAATATTTCACTACCAAGATTTAGATAGCATGATTTATATGTTAAGTATGTTTATGCATATTTTTTCTCAGAACTTATGTATAACAATTAAAATATTAGTATAAATCTTATTGTTTTAACTTCTTCCAATTTATATTTTTCAAATGAGTGGTTTCTTTTGTAAATATTTATCTTAGTTATCAAAGCTAATTGATAAGAAACTATTTAGAAATATATTTTTTAAGAAGTAATATTTTGATGGAATTATAAGAATCCTATACTCGAGATCGGACAATTAAGTATGCAAACTTAATTGTCCAACATTGTAAGCTTGAGAATATATTTTTTCAGTTACTTTCATGAAACTGTGAAAAATGTATTAGAAATTAATGATATATAGTGGTGATAGTCTTAAAGAAGCAAGGCATTCCTGGATTTCCATATGTTGTCTATGCTGCAAAAGATTCTCTCTTATCACATTGCTTTGCATATTCTCCAAACTTTTAAAAGTATCTGGACACTATGATTAGTGTCATGCGGGGAGGCCTGCGGGGTCTCTGCTCCCGCTCCCCATACAAGAACGCAGGATATGGTGAGGCCAAAAAGGAACACCCACGGAGCCATAGGTAGGGGAGTCATACCACTATATTCTCTCTGGCGGCACTATACTCTCACTGGAGGCTGGATCCACACTGTCCGCAAACCGCCATCCACGCTTGCCAGCCCAGCCGCCATCTTCTCGCTAGCCCCATTCTTCTTTCTCTTCTCCTCCGTAGCCGCAGCAGTTATATTAGCGGCTAATTGGCGAACTGGCCACAGCTGACGGCCATCTACTACCCGAGCCAGCACTCCTCCACGTGAGGCCGAGAGCCTGTAAACTACCTTCTGGGGCTCTGTCCCCACAATTAGTAATATCATTTTTGATGATGTGTTTATATTTTTAAATAGAAATTGATGGAGGTGTTTATTATTAAGTAAACATATCAAAGATTTTTAAGTAATGCTTCATGTTAATACATGTGTGTTTTGTAGCTTTCTAATTTATAAAGACATCTATTTCATTAAAGAATAGTAAATTTTAACAAATATTTTATATTTAGATGAATAATATCTTACTTGCACTCATAGAGCCAAGATTTTAATGTATTGCATCAAGAAATAAAGGAATAAGCTATTCTTAACAGAAAAAATATATAATGCTTTGTGTGAGTGGCATAAAGATAAAGGCTTTTTAAATCACTTCCAGAAAAGTAAGGAACCTTTATGAAAATATATTTCAAATTGCAATTAGTTCTAAGCAGAAAGAAGTTTTCTATTGTAATAATCTTCAAAAAGGGAATGAGAAGGGACAGAAATGGTCATAGGAGATATTAACACATCAGGAAATTTCATCTCACAGAGGTAAAATTTATGATGGTGACTTAGTGTGAAATCATACAATTTGAATATTCTTTGAGTGAATAAAATACATCATTATATGTATTCTATTCTCAATTTCTTTAAAGAAAAGTTGCCAAATATCTTTTATATTCTGTAACATAAAATTTTTAAAGTCTCAATAAAACAATAACATACAATTCCATTTTCATTTACTTTCTAATTTTTTTTCTTCTAGTATTATGTGTATGTAAACAAAGTAGATATAACATAGAATGTGATGAGTAAAATAATAAGTCAGTCTATAGAAATGTATAAATTTTACATGCAATGGATGCTTATAATCCTAAAACCACAAAGCGCATATGCATCTATTTCTTCTGTAAAATAATGCTGAAGCATCAAAAATATCAGTAGTAGAACTTAAAGCACTATTTTTTATCAGAAGTAGTCAGTGAAATTAGAGATTTTATCAGTTTATTTCATTTCTGTATTTCCAGGGCCTAGAACAATACAACAGACATAGCAAGTACTCATCCAATATTTATTAAGTGAACATTTGTTCCAATCATTAACTAAACTGCCCGACAGAAATTAGATCCACATGAGTAACTGATTTTTCCATTTCAGAAGTTTTGGTCACTAAGAAATCTAATAAAAATTTGGGTTCCTTGTTCAATGAAGATATAGATATTGATCATATATTTTCATAAGTATTATTATCTTTTGTTTAAATATCTGGTTTTGAATTTCAGTTTCACCTCTTACGTAAATTTAAGGAGGTGTAGCAGCCAAATTAAAATTGGGAAAGAGAACCCACACAATAATTTACTCAGCAAAGACTTACTCTAAAGAATTATAAACTAAAATGGGTGATTGAAGTAACGAGAGTGTAACTAGTAAGAAAAGAGAACACTAAGAACGAGTTGGATATAGCATTTATAAAAAGTAACAATTAGCCCCAGGAAAGCTCAAGGAGGCATTCTCCCAGGCTAAGACCTTACTGATAAAGCCCTACATTTACTCCACCAATATGGCTCACTGGATATAGGCGGTTTAGAGATAGTGTGGGGACAGAGACAAGAGTGCAGTTTCCAGACTCTCGGCCTCACGTGGAAAGGTTCTGGCTCAGGCAATTAATGGCCATCAACTGTGATTGGATGGCCATCAGCTGTGGCTAGTTGGCCTTCAGTTGTAACCAGTGAGCCATTGGACACTAATATAACTGCTGTGGCTACACTAACAGCAAATGGGGGCTAGCAAGAAGATGGTGGCTGAGCTAGCAAGAGCGGAATGCAGTTATCACGGCAATTGCACCTAGCAAGTGAGGTTGGTTGGCAAAGACAACTAGACGGCAGGTTGCAGATAGTGTGGCTCCTGCTTCCTGTGTCTCCAACAGAGCCACCAGTGAGACTATAGTGGTATGACCCCAGTATCTATGGATCCGTGGGTGTTCCTTTTTGGGCTTATCATGTCCTGCGTTCTTATGTGAGGAGCGGGACCAGAGACCTCACGTGAAACCCAGCATGACACTGGTATTATTTGTGATGCTAAACACACCAAACAAATTCACACATCAGACTCTGCCTGGATTATTATTCTGTCACTTTATTGATGTCTGTCTCCTTCTACCCATTAGTTGAGAAATTTTCTGTTTTTCACAACAGCATATCTTAGATCCTCTTTGGTACATTAGAGGAATTTGTTGATATTATTTGAATCAATTAATTATTTAACATATGAATTGATTAGAATCTAATAAGCAGGTGAGCAGTAAAAAATGAACTTGAGGAAATAATTCCTGAGGAAAACCAATTTGACTGTCCTGGAAACCAAAAAAAAAAAACAAGTGTTTTTCAGTGAGAATAAAGTAGTTAACTTCTGTAATTTAAAATATATCCAGTGTATTGATTACTCCAACCTCTACATGTTCAATGTGGTTTTCTCTCCAATTTATTTTTCTGCTACCTAGTGAAGAATTTACACTGGAAGTCGAAGAGTACACAGAATTTAACATATCTAAAATCCATCTCATAAACTTCCTCCTCAAGTCTGCTATTCTATCTTGCCAATATTTTCAGGTTAGTTTCCCCAGGAATAAATCTAAGGCAGAAGATTTATTGACAGTGATCAACACACAATTTCTGCACATAGAGTTTGTGTGCAGAAGTTATTAAAAATGACCAACATTTTTAAAGTGGTGAAGTAAGCAGGAGTAGGCAAAGTTAAAAATATTGTGGTCAGGAATTTAGATCATTATACCCCAACATTGGCCAGTAATTGGTGCAGACTGTTCCTAGGAAGAGATGACATCAATTTGGGTAATGCAACTCTCTTAAGTATAGGGCTTTCAGCTGTCAGGTGAAGCTGATATACCCTAGGCAGGTAGGGGGAATGAATGCTTCTTTCCTAAAAAGAGGAGGATATATGGGAGCATACGCGTATCTCAGTGTTCATAGCACCTCTCAAAGTTAGATCACTGTCAAACTCCAGTACTAAGTGAAAAGTAACAGCTAAATAAGAATTTATTTTAATTAAAAATTTTCATGCTTTTATAAGAAAATATTTTAGTAGGTATCCAGGGTATAAGGATGATCTTTAGAGTATCAGTATTAACTAAGGTTCTCAGAAACCGAAGAGAGAAACCAAGTGTGCTATGTAGAAAATTAGAGAAACTTATTTTTGTTCTTAAGAAGATAGGGGCCATGAATTTTAAGGGAAGGATACTGCTAAATAACGAAATGCTGAGATGATATGGAATTGGGAACCACATAAAGTGAAGTGGCTTATTAAAATTTCTTATGGGAGGAAAATCACTGTAATTATTGCTATTTAAAGATCTATTTCAATCATTTAATATATGTCATTTGGATATAATTATTAGGTTGGTGCAAAAGTATTTGCATTTTTTGCGATTATTTTTAACCTTTTAAACTGCAATTACTTTTGCACCAACTTAATATCTTTTCTGTTCTTCCCATTATCATTCCAATCTTCAATATGGTCTTCTATATTTAAATCCCTCCTGGAGTGTGTGTGTGTGTGTGTGTGCGCGTGTATGTGTGTGCGTGTGTGTGAATCTTATATTTGTGAAAGTATATATAAAACAGAGATAAAAACTGTAGGATACTGAGACTATTATTAAATGGAGGCAATTCCTTGTTATGAGTTCTGACCTAGAGATGGTGAAGAAAACTTACAGCTTTCTAGAATTTTATAAATTAAAAAAATAGTGCTTTGAAATTCCACAGTACATACATGTCTAGTTATTCCTCAGGACACTCTGCTTTGGAGCAAATCTCCTTTGTGAGGTTGTAAACTGCTGAAAATCAGATAACCTGTCTTACTTAGATTTGTAATGGTTACACTGATTAGAACAGATCCTCTGAATTATAAACAGGAGACTTTTTTTTTTTTAATCTTTGTCTCCCCTTTTTTTTTCTAATTAAAATTCATTGGGGTGACAATGGTTAGTAAAGTTACATAGGTTTCAGGTGTACAATTCTGTATTACATCATCTATATATCACATTGTGTATTCACCACCCAGAGTCAGTTCTCTTTCCATCACCACATATTTGATCTCCACTGTTTCCTATATTTAGTTGCTAGGGTTATATTGTCCCATCCCTGTAGTTGAAATCTAAGGCAGGGCTCAGGTGTAGTTATCTACTGCTTTGAAACAAGTTGTCCCAAAACTTACTGGCTTTAAATAATGACATTTATTATCTTCTGATCTGTGTGTTAGGAATCCAAACATAGCTTAGCTGAACCCAGGCTCTGAAACTGGTTTTTCACAAAGCTACCATCATAGAGTTGGCTAGGTAGGGCTGTGGTCTCACCTGTAGACTTAACTGGGGGTGGAGACATTCCCATGCTCATTCTATTTACTATTGGCAGGATTTACTTCCCTACACTCTATTGAGTGGGTAAGGCCTCAGTGTCTTACAAGCTGTTGACAATAGGTTTCCCTCACTTTCTTGCTACATGGGCCTCTTCATATAGCAAGCAGTTCTTACTATGGTAGCTGGCTTTTCGGAGTTGTGGTACAAAGAAAGAGGAAATGTAGGAGAAAGAGGAAAATTACAACTACACTTATTTTTATGCTAATATAGCATCAACCTCATTAAAATCTGTATTTTAATTGGGTTTTCTCTTTTGGAAAATTGTATGGATGTTGCCCGTCACTTAGGAGCTGACAGTTAGTTACCTATCTATAGATGTCTTGATCAGAGCAAATACACCTCTACCCCTTTTAGTGGTTTTGTCTTTGTTCAACCATTAAGTCTGTAGTGATATCTCTAATATCTCCCTGCTAAGGTCTTTTTACACCTCAGGCAGTTTTCTTGGATAGTGTCCAAGACAAAACCATGCTCTTTTGTGGCATGGCACACACCTGGTCCTTGGTAAAAACAGATGCTTTATCCCAACATACTCTGGGAGGGTGAGCCACTCAAAGCAGCTACTTTTCTATCACTTGCATGTCAAAGCTGCTAGCAAGATCATCACTCTCCCTTTAGATATTGCTACAGGGGTCAAATGCCAGTGCACTCTTCACAGGGCATTAATCCAGCTCACTAAGTTTCCTTAAAGGTTCACTTATCCCCTCTCTGGGAGGGAAAGTGGAGCTTAGAGTAGACCTTAGCTTTGTCAGTGAATCCTATTCTAGCCTCCAACTCCAGATACTTTTCAACTTTACAATGTGAGTAAATACGGGAAAGCTTTAAAAAAAAATTAGAACCCTTTCTACTCGTCTTTCGAAATACTCTTCCATAGTTTTGCTTCTTATTTTGGAATATGACATTTGTTTTTGTAATTCCATAAAAAGTGCCATATACACATAGGTGCTCAATTTTTTTAAAGTAATGCATATGATTATTCTGATTAGCCATTTAATCTTTTAAAGATATTTAAATTGGACAGGTAATTCCTTGGGATAATTCATTATAAGATGCTTTATATGCTATACATCAAATGTCCAGAAATCACATGAAGCACTTTCTTAGGCAAGTCTCCCCAGAAGCAGACTCCTAAGTTGAGAATAAGTTCACAAATGATATATTGAGGAAATGCTCTGAGAGGGAACCAATAAGGAAATGTAAGAAACAGAACAGAAAATCGGAGATGGGCAAGCAAGAATGAGACCTTAAGCTAAATCATGCAGAGGGTAGTATAGGTCTAATCCTGCAAGGGAACTCTGGAGTGTAAGTTTCACCACTGAGTTGAACTGACCTATGGCAAAGGAGCTGCTTCTTTCTTACAACTGTCACGTGCCTATTAGTCATTGGTTAAAGGGCACTCCGGAGAGAAAAAGAAATCTCAGGCACTGTCTGATTTTCAGAGGATGTCAGGAAAGTGGACTTTAGTAGCCTGAAGGTCCCTTTCCTGAAACACACTCAAAAGAGTAAAAGTATACCTTAGAGGATCTGGGTGGAGTATCAAATTTGCAATACAGACATCTTTTGATAGCACATGGGTATTAAAAGCTTTTTAGTTATCTTGTTACCATATTTTTAGGTTTTTATGAAATTTGCTATTGTGCATCTGTTTATTTCCATCTAAAATTTTCTTGTTGAAAACTCAGTCACACCAACTGTCACAGATCATTCCTGGAAGGGACAACCAAAGAGTCTTAACAGGATTATTTATGAGAAGAGTCTTTTCCTATAAATAGTTATCCCTTGAACAACATGGGATTCAACTGCACATGTCCACTTATATGGGGATTTTGCCAATAAATACCTGTATTGTTTTTGATCTGTGGTTGGGACTTTGCAGATGTGGAAGGCCAACTATTCATTGATCTACCCCATTTTATATGGTGAACTTGCTCATCCATGGATTTTGGTATCTGCGGGGGTTTCTGGAATCAATACCCCATAGATATTCAGGGACAACTCAAGTTTTTAGGGAGTCGAATGTTGGATGTGGATTTTTGACTGTGCAGAGATTGGTGCTCCTAATGCTCTGTGTTGTGCAAGGGTCAACTATATACTATCTATTGCAAAAAAAAGGAAGGAAGGAAGGAAGGAAGGAAGGAAGGAAGGAAGGAAGGAAGGAAGGAAGGAAGGAAGGAAGGAAGGAAGGAAGGAAGGAAGGAAGGAAGGAAGGAAGGAAGGAAGAAAGGGGCCAGCTCTTTTGGTTACAATCAAGCGAAGTGATTATAAAATCAATTCCAGGAAAAGCTAGATTACGGATTGATGCTAATCATATTGAATTACCTCACAAAACACATGCTATCAGTAAAGACAAAGTCTCATCATGATAAAAACATGCATGACTCAATAAAATATATTGCCACTAACAGAAAAATAACTCAAAGTATATCCTCTGTTACTTGTGAGTGCATCACATATTGTAAGAGATACAGAAAAATGCTAATTCTTTTCCACACAGGCTCTTCTTAATCCCTTGTAGTCTTTTGATATATCACCTGTTATAACAAATATTATCCTTTTAAAATGCCATAATTTTAATTCTAATATTTCTTGATCATTCTTTGGCTCTTAACTATTAAAGATCTATTCTTTGAAATGTTATAATCTCTTTTTTTTTCTGTTTCTCATTCTTCTTATTTCATTCTTTTTATACAACAATTCTATAAATGTGAGATGATTTGACAAATGCCTATTTTGTCCGGTATCAAGCCAAATCCCATGTAAAGACTATTAAATTATTTTTGGAACACCACTATCTTCTCCAAATCTTGGGCTAAGACTTTGAAGTTATCAGCCTCTGTCTCATCTCTTTTTGTTATCATCATTTTGCTGTACAACAGCAAGTGAGTTATACATTCTCCTCATATCCCCCCCTTTCGTTTCCATAATTGTTTCAATAATCCAAACAAGAACACTATCAGTACTAGATTATTATTGAAACAAATTGGCTTATTTAAAAAAAATACTGTTTGGGCAATTAGAGACAGTGATCAGAGTGAGGCTTTGCTATTCTAATCCTCATTTAACCACGTATTTGTTATACAGCCTTGTTTAAGTCATCTCTCCCTAACGAGCATTAGTTTCCTAATTGGTTATAAGAAAGGAGAGAAAGTTTATGTAAATGTGTTAATGTGTAAACGATTATGAATACTTGACAAATGTTAGCACTCTTATTAATATCATCAATAGGAATTACTAGGTCAGTGGTAATGAATCAAGATCACTGGAGATGGAGTAGTATGCTGGTAAAACTCCTCGGTTGATTTTTGTAATTCCATCACCTACTGTGAACCACAGGAGTACATGTTTTATCAGCTCTCTTTTAGCTGCCAAGTGCTTTTATCTATGATCCATTGAAAGGAGAGGTAAAATATTTTCTCTCAACTCCTCCTATCTCAAGGTGAAATAAAATCCAGTACTAAAACAATCATGCCCTTTCTCTGCTCACCTATCATTCCCAAAAGTAGGAAGAATGAATTCTCTGAATGGTGAATGATGAACAGAAACTAGGAATGTGTATTTCGGATCTTTCCCTTTCCTCTCTCTTCAGATCTGCCTGCTTATAGAGAGCATATTAAAGGTTTTGCTTCCCTAGATACTCTTTTTCCTGTGAAGAATGGGCAGTGGTTTTTATAGTACTGCCTGTGTTTAGGGTGACAAATAAGTCTGTTTAATGCAATGATACAATCATAGTGGCTGTGCACCTAAAGTGCATAATTCACAAGTTCTAAAATTTAATATTTTGACCTCCATACCCTTTATCTATCTCTCAATTGGTTCAGAATGCAGGAAAGAAATTAAATGTGTTATTGAGCTCCTCAATCCTCAAAATTTATCACTGAATGTGTAAGAGAGGTATTTTAATGGCTGATTAAAAAGAAATACACACATATACACGCACACATATAAATACACACACATTTATCTATCTATCAATCAGTTTATCTATTTAAAAAGTAGAATTACAATGTAAAATAAGAAATGCACACTTCATTTGAAGTATCATTAAGAGAAAAAACAGAAGTTGGGAGCAATGAATAGTATGGGATAATGTACTAGAGAAAAGAAGCAATGTCCAGGATGGAAAGTGTCATTGAAGAGAAAGGATGAGAGTCCTGTCCCAGATTTGATACTGGCTCATTTCAAAACCAGAATTTGAATTTCACTTCCTTCCAAAGCATTCAAGTAAAATGTAAGAGCATCACATCCCTCACTACGAAACGACTGTAGTAAATTGATATAGAATTCAGTTAACATAACTAGAAATTAACAACATAAGGACAAGCATGGATCCAAGAACAACCAAATGTCTAAAGATAAGGAATACTATAATAGAGAAAAACCAAACACATATTAAAACAATGGATAGATCAAAGAGAGTATTCATAGGAAAATATATAGTGTTAAATATTTTCATTTTTAAATAAGAGAGATAAAAAGATAATAGAGTAATTGCTATAAAGCCAGAATTAGTGAATTAGACAAACAATTGTATAATTTATTAATTAAACATTCCTACTTTTACAAATACCATTGAATAAGCAAATCTATGATAATTGTCATTAGAAAAAATAAGGAAAAAGCATACACACGCAGGAGTGGGAACAAAAAGAGCATATAACTAAAGATTCAAGGAAGAAAGCTAAAACAAGTGAATAATGTGTTCAACCTTATGACAATAAATTTGACAACATAGACAAAATGGACAATTTTCTTGAAAAAAATACACATTTGTAAAACTGGCTCAGAAGCAAGCACTGTACCTCAAGAGAAAAATAACTGCAGTAGATATAATCAGGTAATAAATTTTTTACCTATAAAAAGAGACAGTACCAAAGCAGTTTTAGAGACAATTTTACCAAGCATTGAATGAAGAGATCAGTCACCTTTTATAAAATATTCTGGAGGAAAAAGGTAAAAAGATGGAGAACTACCCAACACAGTTTACAGGAAATATAGTCCTGATATAAATTTCCCTAAAACAATAAAAGTATTAATAAACAAACTGCCCAACAAACCAACAAATAAATAAAACTATTGGCCAATTTTACTTGCAACTATTGATGCTTGAAATGTAGAAATTAATAATTGTAGAAATAATTATAAATTATCAAAAGCAACTAATATGAAAAATATCTAATTTTTGAATTTCCATTCATGCTGGCATAATAGGTAAGATTAAAAAAAAATTTAAATATATAATTTTCATATATAATTTATTTCAGGATTACAATGATAATGTAAACATACTAAATACCCAAATGTAGCCACCACCAATTTAACCAACTCTGCTAGCAGAATAGTTTTATAATCAAACTTTTTAAAGAGACTTTCATTAGAAGATAGCTAACTTACAATATTATATTAGTTTCAGGTATATACCATAGTTATTCAACATTTATATACCTAAAGAAGTGATCAACATGATAAGCCCAGCAACAATTTGACACTCTACCATGTTATCACAATATTATTGACTATATTCCCCATGATGTACGTTACATCCCCGTGACTTATTTGTTTTATACCTGGAAATGTGAACCTCTTGATAATCAAACTCTTGAAACACAGTAGGGTTCATTGAGTATCAAGGTTACTTAGTCTTCTTATCACTCTAGTGTACCATACTTTTATTATATTTTCCTTTGCATGTTTGCTGCAAAAAAAAAAAAAAAAAAGAAAGAAAACTGAGAGGACTTTTCTATGTCCTTGAAGTCAGATCAGAATTAAATTCATGCTCTTAAACTATGATAATCATTGCCTTAATGAGTTACCAATACTCATGAGGATTTATCATACCCCTCAATATACTGACTGGATAAAAGCTTGAGAAAAATCTTATCAAACTCTCTGTGCGTGTGTGTGTGTGTGTGTGTGTGTGTGTGTGTGTGTGTGTGTATGTTGTGGACAAGGAAAAAAAACAAGAAAATATACATTGCAAAATAAAGATATTATAAGTATATATTCACTTCTGCTTAAAAATAAATAAATAAACAACACAACTTGCAAAGCAAGACTAGAGCAAAGAGCAAAGTTACCATGAGTCCCATTATGCTTTCTCATGTTCCACTTGTGTCATATGTGGGATATCTGTGGTCATGAGAGATGCAGTGAATGAATGTATATGGTTCAAGGAATCCATTATTCTCTCTCTCTTCACCACTTACATTTAATTAATTAAGTCTATATGACTAAGATTCACAGAACCCTCTGAAGGATATGTGACTAAAATTCATTATTTGAGGTACATGATCTCAAAATCTGTTATACATTATGCAACAAACAATCTTGACAATGAGGTATATGTGACTGAGACAGTCCTCACTCAGATTATCATTTATCTTGAATTTAGTATCGTTTCTTAAAAATCACTTCAGTTAATTTTGCAAAAAGAATTTAATGAAATCATTATGTCTCTTGATATGCTGTTCTTTCTGATTTTTGTCCTGCATCTTTTCTTAAAATAAGTATACTTAGAAGATGGAGGAGAAGATACATGTTGTGCTTGCCTCCCCCCATGACCACATTAAAATTACAACTAAATTATAGAACAATCAACCTGGAGAATCATCTAAGGTCTAGCTGAACAGAAGTATTATAACTAGGAATATAAAGAACAAGCCACAGTGAGACCACGAGAAGGAGCAAAGACACGAAACAGGTGGGCAAAACACCTGCGTGTGGCAGTTGAGAATTGGGAGGGATATCTCAGCTGTGGAGTTTCCACCTAGAAGCATGAAGGTCCCCAGACCCACACGAGGCTCTCCAGGCTGGAGTACGGGTACTGGGAAGTGGAGCCCCTCAACATCTGGCTGTGAAAAAACAGTGGGATTTCTGACCATCCAGGTGAGACAGAGGGCTGTGGTAAACCCAGGCATTCTCTTAAAGGACACGTGCACAGACTCACTCATAGGCTGGCACGCACACTAGGTTCTGGCTGAGGGAGGGTGACTCGGGAGGCATCAGAGACATACAGGGAGAGAGTGAATTGTGTGGCTTCAGGATGATGACTGGAGAGACAGTCACCATTTTCCTTGGGCAGAATCTTTTTCCCATGCACCTGGAAGGAGGGCACCATTTTTCCTCTGTTGAGCCCTACATGGTCAAATCTGAATGTATATTGGCCTGGTGACCTCTGTTCACTCCACCATAGTGACACCCTGGGAACTCACCCCACCCAACTCACACAACACCGGAGACACCTTTACAGCAAGCAGCCAGCCCCACCTGCACTGCATTTGTTCTTGCACAACTCTCGAGGATCCATAGACCTCAGGAGGACAGCTGGACTCAGTGTTCCGAGACCTTTGCTGAGTAGCTTCAGGGTCAGCACTCACAGCAAACCAGAAGCTACATTAACCTGGTGAATACAATTCACACCACCCTGGTGAGTCTCTCCCTAACCCAACTCATGTACAGCATGAAGGTTTATTAGCAGCTGAACCTTACAAGAGCTGGCAGGGTACAGAAGGCCTCAGAGTTCCCTGGGATTTTGGCAGCGTTACCCCAGTCTCTGTACTGGTGGCAGTGGTCCTCAGGTGACAGCGTGGCCTCTACCAAGCACCTCCATATCGAGCACAGGCAGTGACCAACCATGGACCACTTTGGAGCTCCACAGGTATTCCTAGGCCAGTAAGAATCAGTGGCTAATCTGGATTTGCACCAGAGCCCCTCCCAAGAGGCCCAGAACCAACATATTTGGACAAGAGCTTCAGACAACAGCAGAACAACACATGATTAGCTCCACAAGCAGCACATGTGAAGGGCAGTCTCACCAGCCACCAGAGCCCATGGGAGCTTATTCCGCTCCACAGGTTAAGCGCCCCCCCCACACACACACAGCAGCCTGTAAGCTGTGGAAGTCGCCAAATCCCACAGCCATTCAGCCTGAAGGTCATTCCCACCCACTGACATGCCAACAGCAACCAAGGCTCAATTACAACAGGAGGATAAACACAACTCACACAAGGCACAATCCTGGAACATCTGGTGCAGGCGATCATGAAGCCTGTGCCACTAGGACCCACAGGGCACATACTACATAAGGCCCCCCGAACAAGAGTGGAAGACATAGCAGATCAATTTAATACATAGAAACAAACACAGAGAGGCAGCCAAAATGAGGAAACAAAGAAATACGTCCCTAATAAAACAGGAGAAAACTCCAGAAATAAACTAAACAAAATGGAAGCAAGCAACCTACCAGATACAGAGTTCAAAATAATGGTTATAAAAATGCTGAAGGAACTTAGTGAGAACTTCAAAAAAGAGATAGCAAGCATTAAAAAATGACTTACAAAGCATTAAAAAGAACCAGTTGGAAATGAAGAAAACCATAACTGAAATAAGTAATGCACTAGAAGGAATCACCAGCAAGTTAGATGAAGCAAAGGATCAAATCAGCAACTTGGAAGACAACCTAACAGAAAACACCCAATCAAATCAGCAAAACCTAAAAAGAATTTTTAAAAATGGGGATAGTTTAAGAAACCTCTGGGACACCATCAAGCATAACAACAATCATATTATAGGGGTACCAGTGTAGATGAGAGAAAGCAAGGGATTGAAAATCTATTTAAAGAACTAATTATGAAAACGTTCCTAATCTGGCAAAGGAAATAAACATACAAGTCCAGGAAGCGCAGAGAGTCAGAAACAAGATGAACCGAAAAGGTGCCCACACCAAGACACATCATAATTAAAATAGCAAAGGTTAAAGACACAGAGAGAATTCTAAAAGCAGCAGGAGAATAGCAATTAATTACTTACAAGGGAGCTCCCCTAAGCCTCAAATAATTTCTCAACAGAAACTGCAGGCCAGAAGGGATTGGCACTTTTCAACAAGATGATGAAAAGCAAGGGCCTACGACCAAGACTACTCTACACTGTAAGGCTATTATTTAAAATTGAAGGAGAGATAAAGCACTTCCCAGTTAAGAAAAACTTAAAGGAGTTCATCACAACCAAACCAGTATCACACAAAAATATTAGTCATTTTTTTTTAAAGAAGGGGGTAAAAAGAAGAACATTAAGATGAACAGTGAAATAGCAATAATTTGTATCTCTGAATAGTAACTTTAAATGTAAGTGGATTAAATGTTGCAATCAAAAGACACAGGGTAGCTGGATGATAAGAAAGCAAGATCCATACATATTCTGCATAGAAGGACTCACTTTAGATTGAGAGACACACAGAGACTGAAAGTAAAGGAAAGAAAAAAAAATCATGTAAATGGAAATAAAAGAAAAAAGCAAGCGTGACATATTTATATCAGACAAAATAGACTTTAAAGTCTGTAACAAGAGGTAAAAAAGGATATTACATAATGATAAAGGGATCAATCCAACAAGAATATATAACACTTATACACATTTATATAACCAACACCTAAATACATAAAGCATACACAGCCCAACATAAAGGAAGAGATTGACAGTAATACAATAAGAATAAGGAACTTTAAAATTCAATTGACACCAATGGACAGATATTCCAGATAGAAAGTGAACAAGGATACAGTGGTCTTAAATGATAGGATACAGTGGTCTTAAATACACTCGACTGTATTGAGTTAATTGATATTTTTATAGCATATCAACTCAAAGAAGCAGAATATACATTATTTTCAAGTACATATGAACCATTTTCCCAGAGAGACCACATATTAGGCCACAAAACAAGTCTCAATAAGTTTGAAAAAGATTGTAATCATATCAAGCATCCTCTCCAACCATAATTGTATGAAACT
The DNA here is from genome assembly GCF_036562045.2 of Rhinolophus sinicus. Classification (NCBI taxonomy): domain Eukaryota; kingdom Metazoa; phylum Chordata; class Mammalia; order Chiroptera; family Rhinolophidae; genus Rhinolophus; species Rhinolophus sinicus. The sequence continues at coordinate 123,652,887 of NC_133752.1, forward strand.
AGAAATCAATTACATTAAAAAAACACACAAATAAAACTAACACTCTAAAAGACACAAACACATGGAGGTTAAATTAAATGTAACTAAACAATAAATAGGTTAACAATTAGATCAAAGAAGAAATCATAAGATACCTTGAAACAAATAAAAATGAAAACAACGACCAAAAATCTATGGGACACAGTGAAAGCAGTTCTAAGATGAAAATTCTAGCGATCCAGGCCTACCTCATGAAACAGGAAAAATGTCAAATAAACAATCTAATCTTACACTGAATAGAAGTAGAAAAGAATAAATAACAAACAAAGCTCAAAATGAGTAGAAAATTAAAACAACCAGAGTGGAAATAAACAAAATAGAGTCTAAAACATAATAAAAAAGGCCAATGAAACCAAGAGCTGGTTCTTTAAAAAGATAAAAAAAATTGATAAGCCTTTAACCAGACTCATCAAGAAAAAAGAGAGAGGACCCAAATAAATAAAATAAGAAATGAAAGAGGAGAAGTGACAAAGGACACCTTAGAAATACAAAAGATTATTTAAAGAACTATACACAATTACATGCCGACAGATGGACAATATGGAAGAAATAGAAAAATTCCTAGAAACATACAATGTTGCAAGACTATATCACAAAGGAACAGAATATCTGAAGTGACTGATTACTACTAATAAAATTGAATCAATAATACTCCCTCCACACCAAAAAAACAAACAAACCACCAAACAACAACAAAAAACTTGGACCAGATGGCTTCACAGGTGAATTTTACTAACAATTCAAAGAATTAACCCCTATTCTTCTCAAACTATCCCAATAAATTCAAGAGAATGGAAAACTCCTGAGCTCAATTTACGAGACCACCATTACCCTGATTCCAAAACCCGACACAGATATTACAAAGAAAAAAAAAGAAATTCTAGGCCAATATTCCTGATGATCATAGATGAACAAATCCTCAACAAACTATTAGCAAGCTGAATTCAGCAGTACATTTAAAAGATCATAAAACATGGTCAAGTGGGATTTATTCCTGGGATGCAAGGTTGTTTCAATATCTGCAAATCAATTAATGTGATATACCACGTAAACATAATGAAAGGTAAAAATGACCCTATCAATAGATGCAGAAAGAGTGTTTAACAAAATCCAGCATCCATTTATGATAAAAACTGTCAGCAAAATGGGAATAGAGGAAACATACCTCAACATAATAGAGGCCATATACGACTAACTCATAGCTAACATCATACTTAATCGGGAAAACCTAATAGCATTCTACTTAAGATCAGAAACAAAACAAGAATGCCCACTTTCACCACTTCTATTTAACATAGTATTGGAAGTCCTAGCCATGGCAAGCAGACAAGAAAAAGAAATAAAAGGCATCCAAATTGGAAAGGAAAAGTAAAACTGTCATTATTTTCAGGTGATCTGATACTATATATACAGAGCCCTAAAAATTCCACCAAAAACTATTAAAACTGATAAATGAATACAGTAAAGTAACAGAATACAAAATTAATAATGAAGAAATTGATTTTATTTTTATGCATCAATAGCAAACTCTCAGAAATAGAAATTAAGAAAATAATCCCATTTACAATTGCATCATACAATATCCATTGATAAATTTAACCAAGTTTATTGTACTCAAAAAACTATATGACACTGAAGAAAATAATTGAAAACAATATATTAAATGAAAGCGTATACTGTGTTCATAAATAGGAAGAATGAGCAATATTAAAATATCCATTCTACCCAAAACAATCTATAGATTCAATGCAATCCCTATAAAAATACCAGTGACATTTTCACAGAACTAGAACAAATAATCCTAAAATTTATATGGAACAACAAAACATCTTGAGTAGCCATAACGATCTTGAGAAAGAAGAATAAAGTTGGAAGTATTATGCTACCTGATAACAACCTATACTACAGGCCATAGTAACCAAAACATCATGGCATTGGCATAAAAACAGACACATAGATCAATGAAACAGAATAGAGATCCCAGAAATAAATCCACACTTCTATGATCATTTAATCTATGACAAAGGAGGCAAGAATATGCAGTTGGGTAAAGAAAATCTACAATAAATGGTATTGGGAAAACTGGACAGACAAAAGCAAAAAAAAAAAAAGAAAAAGAAAGAAAGAAAGAAACTGGACCGTATTCTTATACCATATACAAAAATAAACTCAAAATGGATTAAAGATTTAAATGTAAGACCTGAAACCGTAAAACTCCTAGAATAAAACATAGGCATAAAGTCTCCTATATTGTACGTATTTATGTATGTATGTATGTATTTACTTATTTATTTTGGATATGTCACATCAGGCAAGGGAAACAAGAGAAAAAATAAATAAATGGGATTACATCAAACTAAAAAGTGTTTACACAGCAAAGAAAACCACCAACAAAATGAAAAGACAGACTACTAAGTGGGGGAAGCTATTCACCAATGATACATCCAATAATAGGATAATATCCTAAATTTATGGATTGATAAATATACAACTCAACACCAAAAAACACTCCACAATCTAATTTAAAATGGGCAGAAGACCTGAATAGACAATTCTCCAAAGAGGACATAAACATGGCCAATTGACATATGAAAAAATGCTCAATGTCACTAATCATCAGAAAAATGCCAATTAAAACCACAATGTTATATCACCTCACACATATTGGAATGACTAACATTAATAAATCAACAAACAAGTGTCCGTGAGGGTGTGGACGAAAGAGAACCCTTGTGCATGGTTGTTGGGATTACAAATTGGTCCAGCTACTATGGAAAATGTATGGAGGTTTTTCAAATAATTAAAAAAAATAGGACTACCTCATGATCCAGCAATTTCACTATTGGATATTCATCTAAAGAAATCCAAAACACTGATTCAAAACATATATTGCACCCTATGTTCACCACAGTTTTTCACTGTAGCCAAGATATGAAAGCAACCTAAGTGCCCATCGTTAGATGATTGGATACATCTTTACAATGGAATATTACTCAGACATAGAAAGAATAAAATCTTACCATTTGTGATGACTTGGGTGGATCCTGAGGGTATTGTGCTAAGAGAAATAAGTAAGACAGAGAAAGACAAATACCATATGATTTCCTGGAATCTAAAGAACAAAATAAACAAACCAACAAAACAGAAAGACTCATACACACAGAGAACAAACTGATGTTTGGCAGAGGGAAGGAAGGTTAGGGGGCTGGGTGAAAAAGGAGAAAGGATTAAAAAGTACACATTGGTAGTTACAAAATAGTCACAGTGATGTGAAATACAGTATGGGGAATATAGCCAATAATATTGTAATAACTATGTATGGTGCCAGGTGGGTACTGGACAAATGGGAAGATCACTTTGTAAATTATACACATGTCTAACCACTAGGATGTATACCTGAAACTATTCTAAAATAATATTGAATGTCAACTGTAATTGAAAAAAATAAAAATAAATAAATAAATAAATAAATAAATAAATAAATAAATAAATGAACAACCATGAAGGCAAAATGACAACAAAAAGTGTGCTGGAGTTGAAAATTTCCCTTCTCTCTGGTTAGTTGGGCTCTGATAATATCCCAGCAAGATAGGATCTGATTAACCACTTTTTCCTGATGGCAGACCTTACTAAGAATAACAGAGTGCTCTGGTGTATAACAAAAATGGTTATTATTCTTCTCCCCCTGCTGGAGAATTAGTGTTTCTCTGATATTTACTGTTAGAACCTGGTCTGGCTCGTGGAGGGAAATCTCACAAAATTTTAGACCTTTTCATGACTGAGTTTTCTTAGCATTTTTAACTTTCAGTGTTATCCACAGTGAAACTCAGCAATTCATCAATTACAGTTCAGTTTTTCCTACCCTGGTATTGGTTCCCCATGTAATTTTCTCTCCTGAGTCTCTGCTCAGGTAAGTCTGTGTCTCCTTTATTATATTTTCCTGTCTGTCTTAACAACGTTGGGGTTGGTAGTTTGCCCTACGTCTTTACCTGTTTTACAGATCCTAGAAGAATTGTTGACTTCTCAGTTTGTTGAGCTTTTTACTTGTTAAGACAGAGTGGTAGTTTACATATGTAACCGGAAACCAAAAGTCCCTGTATAATTTTTGTATTCAATTATACCTCAAAAAAACTGAAAATGGAAAGGAAATATACTTGGTGTGTGTGAAACCTATTCTTTCTGGTGAGTTATAATGTCGCTCTGAATCCAAGTCAACAATTAGTAGCACAGTAGATATGATAACTAAATAAATACCCAAAATAATTCAATAAAATTCAACCCACATTTGTGTTAAAAAAATATCTCATGTATCTTGGAATAAATAAACTTGTTTTAATTTTAAAAGGCTGATATAGGATACCCACCAAAACAGTACATTTATGATAAAATATTAGAAGCATCACCAGTAACATAAAAATATAACAAAAATGTTTTACTATTTAACACTGAACTGGGGATTCTAGTCGGTGCACTTAAACAAAAAGAAAAACTAGAAGCAAAAACAATTTTATGAAAAAGACTAAAATGCCATGGGTAGAGTATGAGTGTATTCTTTGAGTAGAATGTGATCACCTATTTAGAAAACTCAAGAGGATGGAGTATATTATTTCAGTAGTAGGTTATTTAGGTGATTCTTGCTCAGGTATATTCTTATTTGCAGAAAACACAATTCTATGCGTAGAAAATTCTAAGTAATATATACACACATAAAACTAGTAAATATGTTGATCAGGTTTACCATGATACAATGTCATTATGCCAATTACGTTGTGACATAACCAATAAACAATTGGAAGATAGAAAGTTAATAAATCAGTGTTAAATGTATAATAAAAAACATAGTCTAATTTAGATACAAATTTAATAAGTCATATACAAAACCTCTACATTGAAAACTACAGGAGCATTTGAAATCTTGCTCCCTGGTGTATGCCATCAGTTTGGCCCAAATAAACTCTTATAACTATTTTTTTTTAAATATAGAACTACAAAAAGACATTAAAGAATATACAAATAAATGAGGAAATATACCATGATCGTGACTTAGAAGACTAATTATTAATATGCTGATCTTTTCCATGTTGATCTAATTATTAAATGTCTTTTTTTAAAATCCTTGTAGCTTTGTTTGTTTCTTTTATTGTTTCTTTCTTTTGTTCTTTTGAAACTGGTAGGCTGATTGTAAAATTCATTAGGAATTGTAAAGATTTAAAATAGTCAAAGCATTGAAGAATGAAGATTTGGTGAATTTGCATTTCTTGGTTTCAAGACAGTAAAAACCTATAGTAATCAAGAAAGTATGGTATTGTCATAAGAATAGAGAGAGAGCAATGGAACAGAACAGAGGCTGGAAATAGACCGATACATATATGGTCATTTTATTTTCTTCATAGACTTAAAAAAATTCAACTAGAAAGAAATTCCTTAATTTTTTTTTTTTGGAACAACTATAGAAACATAGGGAGAAAACAATCTTGACTCCTACATTTCATCATATCAAAACTTAATTTAAGATTAATCATAGGCTTAATCAAAAAAACTAAAATTATGATGAAGTTTTACAAAGCAAACTTAGAAGAATATTTTGCTATCTTTGTGGTAGGAAAATATATTTGAGACAAGAAGCACTAATTACAAAGGAATAAAATTATCACATTGAACTTTAACAAGCTTAAAACTTTCTGCACATCAAAAATATCATTTAGAAAATAAAAGGACAAACCATAGACAGGAAAAATATTGGCAGTACATGTAGCAGACAAGTAATTAATATTCAGAATATAAAAAGAACCACTAGATATCAACAATTACCATACAATGTAATGTGAAAATTTTGAACATACATTTTACAATAAAGAAGAATATTCAAACGGCAAAGTAGTGCTTGAAAATATTCTTAACATAATTTATCATCATGGAAATGTAACATGAAACCACAATGAGATGATCATCGTTCTTTAGAATAGCTAAAGTTAAAAACAATCTACAACACAAAAATTAGGCAAGGATGTGGTATATTTAGAATTCTCATCCATGGCTGTTTGGGATATAAAATTAGCACAAGCACTTCAGAAAATAGTTCAGTGTTTTCTTATTAATTTCTTACACTTACCATCCTAGGTATTTATCAAGAAGAAATAAAAGCGTACATTGAAAAAAGTTGTGTATAAGAATGTTCATAGTAGCTTAATTTACAATACACCAAATTTGGAAACAACCAACAGGGAAGTGGATAAATTGATTGTAGAATGCCACTCAGCAATAAAAAGAATGAGTTACTGATCTGTACAGCCACATGGATAAATCTCACAGGGATAATGTTGAACCCAAAGATTTATACTATATTGTCCTACCTATTCATATAAAATTCAAGAGAATACAAATGTAACATATGCCATTTAAAATCAAAACAGAGCTTGCCTTCTGGAGCAGATGTTAGCATTGATTAGAAAGGGGCATGAGAATAGTTTTGGGGATGATGGAAATGTTCTTTATGTTGTCTGTGGTGGTAGTTACTTTGGTATATGGTCCTCAAGTCTCCTCAAATTCTTCAGGTAAGCCTTGTACATATTTTTTTCAAATTATATCTCAATATATAAATAAACAGCATCAATATAAATGGAGAGACTGAGGGAAAAAAAAAAAACCTTAAAAAATAGGCAAAATAAATAAGAACCATAATTGATCCTAATATATATGCAAATTGTATGTAAAGTTGCTTAAGTTCACTTACTAAGATAAATGTAAATTAAAACTGCTTCAGATAGATGTTTTTCACCTGTTAGATTGCTATTAATAAGATTCCAAAAGCAAACGTGACAATGCATGAGTGACAAGACTGTAGGGGTAAAAAAAACTTTTACGGTTTTACAAGTGAACATGGTATAATCTTTATGGAGGGCATTTGAAAAAAAAATCTTAGGAAACACATTTGATTTGCCCAGCAAACTCACTTCTAGGACTTTATCCTGAAGATAGACATTCACTAGTTTGAAAACAAACGAACAGTGACATAATATCAATAACAAGAACTTATACACAAATGTAGTCACAAGAGTAATTTTAATACCAATGTGTTGGATAATCTGATAGCACACAAAGATTATTAACTGGAAAAAAAGAGGTATTCTTTATTAGAATACTATTCAGCTATAAACAATAAAAGAAAAATCTCTGTGAACTTCTTTGGAGTGCTTTCTGTGTTTTATTATTGTTTTAAAATGGGACCAACAGTATGCATGATATGCTATTTGTTCATGCAGGAAATGAAAATATATCTAATTTTGGAAGAATTTTATGAAGTAACAATAAACTTTTGAAACTAATAAAAAGAGTTACAGGAGGTGGGTGAAAAGTGATAAAATAATGGATTCAACTTTGGCAAATATACTTTTTTCTATAGTTTTGAATTTTGAACCAAGTTATTATTTTACACATTAAAACATTAAGTTAAATTTGTTTACTGGAGTAATAAGTAAATGAGTTAATATATTGAAATTCTTAGGAATAATTTCGCTTACTCTGGGTGAAGAGAGATGTAAATATTGAATGGCAAAAAAAGAGGAGAGTAAGAATGAAATTGAACTAAGAAGCTGAACTGGTGTTAAAGATATTGGGGTCAAGTCATTAAAATACATGAAGCCGACTCTTCATTAGCAATAATCTTACTTGATGCCCACTCCTTACTATTCTCTACTGAAAACAGCAACAACAACTGCAAAATAATGCTTCTTATAGAAATGGCTGGTTTCATGTGAAGGACCAGGGAATTTCAAAGAAAGCTGGGATATCTAATTTTTCGACAAAGTAAAGAAATGCTCCCAGACTAGCGGAGATCTGGTAAAAATACACAGGAGCCAGATTAAACAGTTCCCACTGGCCAAATAATAAACTTTAAGATGAATAATAACAATAAATGGATTCTAACATATTGATTTCCAAAAAAAATATAGAGATCATACTTATACAAAAAGCAAATAATAGTTAAAAAGTGAAGAACAAAGGAAATGTTTTCTTTAAAAAATAATGCTACACAGTAAACTGGGGACTTCATTTCACCTAAAATTCAGTGCATATTATATAGAAGAAATCTACAGACATAGATCATTTTACAGAAATGAATTTAAAAATAAGTATTCTGAAACTTTATATTTTAAATTTCCTATTTATTTGTGATAATGCATGATGAGCTGTTCTTAAAATATTAAAGCATAGTGACTGAAGCTCACTTGGAAATTGTTAAAATTGTAAGTCACAATCCCTTTTGCAAATTAAGAGTAAGGCAATGGATATATATTTTAAGTTTTGTGGGCAAAGATGACTATTGTCTTTTAAATATGCATATCATGATATATAATGGATGGACTATCAAATATATTTTCTTGTACAACAAATGTAAAAAAATAATACTCTATACCTCCTTTCCCTTAAAATACATCATGTATTCCTATTGCAAATTCAATAAAATCCGAACTTCTTACCAGCTCCCACAAGGCTCTACCAGGATTAGTCCTGCCCACTCTTCCACTTTCTTTGCTCTATTCACATGATCCTCTGTCACATGGTAGAACATATTAAGTTATGTCCTGTATCAGAGCCTATATGCTTTTGACTATCTTCAATGATTTTCCTTCAGTTGTTTTCATGACTGTTTTTTATTTATCATTTTTACTTGACAAATCATACTTTCATAACCACCTCATATTCTTAAATGCTTTTTTCTCTCTCATTAGACTATTATCATTCTTTCAGAGAACATTTGACATATTATCAATATTCATTTTTGGTTTTCTTCACTTGTGTAGTGTTTGTTTCTTCCACTAGATTGTGAACTTCATTCCCCTTACAGAATATTGTATTCACAACTATTCCCCTAGAACCTGACATATACATAGCACACATTGAGGATATCAATATAGATTTTTGAAATATAGTAATAAATCAAAGTTTTTACTATTATTAATTAATGATTCAATATACATAATTGCTATATTCTAGCAATTTTATTTAAAAAACAAGCTTTATTTAGTTACCCGTATATTATTTAGTTGGTGCTTAGGGAATAACAAATATTAATTTAATGTGCAGCAGGCACTTCTAACTTGAATCTATAATGCGTGTCTAGAAGGTCATGATGATCTATCAGAATTTGTTTTGTACAAAGAATCTAGACAATTCTTTTGGGAAGTGATAGGATAGTGGAACTGGTATTGAGGAGGAAACCATCAACTATACATGTCTAGTAAACAACTAAGCTTCAGGAGTCAGAAGGAAAGAATTTGTAATAAATGCTCCCTTGGGGATCATCCTCCTTTCTTCAGATGGGATAAAGTTTGTTGTTTTTCATTTGAATTTTTTAGCCCAATACCATGAATTCACATCTGAACTCTGGGAAGAGAAATATGGGTGCAGCAAATTTAAAATGATGCAACTATTTTCAAACTCCTGTTAGATGCTGGAATGAGAAAGCAGCATAACTTGGGAACAATCTAGGAGAGGATGGTATCAAGGTTGGGGAAGGTAGAGGCAGCCTCCTTGTTTCAGCCCAATTCAGGCTCAGGAGCAGGGGAACATGGCTGGTGGATGGGCAAAAAAAACATATGTCGGTCTGGATAATCTGACCATCAGTGGAAGATGAGAATTTCAAGTATTTTTATGGAACTCATTAGATAACCCCTTCGAACTCCAAAGGTAAGAAAGAAGACTTTGAGAGGGACTGGTATTTGTAATAGTGGATGGAAAAAGAGAAATTGCCTTATCATTATGTGACTTCATTTTTACTTCCAGGCCACGATAACACAGCGTTACACATAACCCTTGGATTCAAGGAGTTCACGGACTAGTTTATCTAACAGTTACATTATAGAGTTTTTTAAGGCAAAATGTATAGGTTTCTGGTGATTCCCTAATAGGTATTAGCCCTACAACTTTCTCTAAGAGTGTTTAGAGGAAGTAAACGTAGAAGAAAAGTGTAATAATAAGGCACTGTTGCAAACTTGAAAGACAAATTATTATCATAAAAGGATGTAGAGAAGTAATTCGGAGAAGCAAAATTTTTAAAGAATTCAAATAAAACACTACTGTAGAAGATTATCATCTGTATCAAAAGAGAAAGAAAATGAATCATTGGCTTATTGAACAACTTGTAGCTGCCAGAACTTTTACAGACAGTAAAAGGAATCTTCTTATATAGGTACCTCACTAATCAGAACCAGCAAAGACCGCTTAGAAACATACTGACCTTCAGTGTGAAAGAGATTACAGAAAATAGTATAGTATAGAAAATACTATTTACAAATTTTAAATTATAATTCATATAACATATTTTATTAATTTGACCTCTACTAACTGATATACTTCCTAACCAATAAATCCTTAAATTGCCTCATTGCTTTTTACTTTATGAACTTTCAATTTACAGGGAATTATAAGCATAGGATTGTCAACATATTCATTAATATTTATTTGTTATATTTTTATTAATGTAATAAGATATCATACTACAAATTAGACATGACTAAAGGGGTTTTAAAAAGTTTTTCCCCCATTTTTTTATAAATACACGTAATAGTGAAATTAAGTTCGTTGTCTGTAGCATAAATTTTTGCATTTATTTAACATTTTTATAATTTCTATACTTCTCAATAGACTTTAGATTAAATTAGGTGGCATTTTAGAGAAAACACCTAAAGATGCTCTTTCTGTAGCATAATTTATAAAAACCCAATACATTCTTTGTCCTCATTATAACCTTATTAATTACAACATTTTTTTTTTCAGTGTTAGGGATTGCTGGATTCAGTATTTTGTTTCCTTTTGATCAGGAGGTGTTAGACTTTATTGCCTGAAGTGATACCATTTATTCTCTGTGAAATATGGTTAGTGTCACTTTACTTTTTTATTAAGTGTATATTTATAACCTTTAGAGGCAAATGTACTCTATCCACATGGTTAGCGTTTATTGTTTTATGTTCTGCACGCAAAGCTGCTTTTCTTAATAATAAGAAACAGCTGTCATAAGCACAACAATGAATGCAACGGGTCATACATGCTTAAATTAGATACAAAGGGAGCCAAGCATGGCTAAACTCTTTAATTCTGTCTCACTCTTCCATGATTGATGCAGTCTAAAAAGAGCGGTTCTGCACTGTGTTGAGATTTAACAGATGCTTAAAGGAGCCCATTCCAGTGTACATTTGTTAGGCAGCTGTGTTTTACACCAGTAGTGATTACAATAGGGAATCCACGTTTCCATGACAGTAAGACTGACAGAACTTACATACAGCAAAACTAAGGTAAAATAATGGAAAATATCAGTGCAGTCTACAAATGCAATCAATCATTTCTATGGTGTATATGCACACACACACACACACACACACACACACACGTGAAAAGTTAGATATCATTACATTGGTTTGTTTTTAATATCATTTTACATGTCACTCATTAAATCTAAAGCTGAATTATTTGCATAAATGATAGCAGAGTTACTGAATTATGTAGGGTAGTGGTTATAAGACATATGGAACTATGTATATTTTGAGGAAAAATGGAAATAAACTTAGAATTTATGGCACATAGTACATAAGGACAGCCAAAAATTTTACTTCTATTTTTACCTCTATTTTCATGGATTTAAAAGTCATCTGTTGATTATGTATTTCATATTTTAAACTTTAAATGTTCTTATTAAGAAAAACCTGAAGTCATTTCTGATGCACATACCTACTTAGGAAGGAGGCAAAAACTGCATATACAAGTCAAATAATGTCTACTGTAGTCTTATTCACTAGGCTGTTAAAGAATCTACGGTTAAGAATATAGAGGTTTTCCATTATTTGGCAATTAAGAATAAAGCTGCAGTGAACATTAGAGTGCATATTACTCTTTGAGATCCTGTTTTCAATTTTTTTATTTTTTTGGCTAGGTGCTCAGAAGTGGGATTGTTGAATTACATGGTAGTTCTATTTTTAAAATTTTTGGAGAATATCCACACTGTTGTCCATAGTAGCTGCACTATTTTACATTCCCATCAACAATGAAAAAGTGTTGTAATTTCTTCATATTCTCACTACGGTTCTCTACTTTCTGGGGTGTTTTGATAACAGCTATACTAACAGGTGTGAGGTGATATCTCATTAAAATTTAAATTTGCATTTCCCTGATGATTATTGATGTAGAGCATCTTTTTATATAACTGTTGGCCATTTGTATGTCAACTTAAGTATCCACTGACAGATAAATGGATAAATAAAATGTGATATATACGTACAATAAAATATTATTGGGCTTTTAAAAAAATACCATTTTTTATTTTTCAATTATAGTTGGCTTACAATATTATATTACTTTCAGGTGTATAGTGCAGTGATTAGACATTTATATAAATTATGAAGTAATCACTCTGATAAATCCAGTACTATCTGATGCAATACATATTTATTAAAATACTACTGACTCTTGACTTTTTCTGTCTGACTTATTTCTGTCTTCACTGATATATGGGATATAAAACTGAAAGCAACAAAGGAACAAGACAAACAAATAAAGAAACAAAAACTCATAGACACAGACAATAGTTCAGTGGTTACCAGAGGGTAAGGGCGGAGGGGGATAGTAGAAGAGGTTAAAGGGGTCAAATATGTGGTGATGGAAGAAGAACTGACTCTGGGTGGTGAATATACAATGTGATATATAGATGATGTATTACAGAATGATACACTTGAAACCTATGTAATTTTACTAACCATTGTCACCTCAATAAATTTTAATGAAAAAATAAACAAATATAGAATTCACAAATAAAATAAAAAAAAATACTACTGACTATATTCTCCATGCTATACTCTACATCCCAGTGACGATTTTGCAACTTCCAATTTGTACCTGTCAATCCCATCACTCCCTATACCCGTCACTCCAACACTCCCCATCCAGCAACCATCAAAATGCTCTCTGTATCTATCAGTTTATTTTTGTTCTGTTTGTTCATTTATCCTGTTCTCTAGATTCCACATATAAGTGAAATCACATGATATTTGTCTTTCTCTGTCTGACTTACCCCCTCAGCACAGTATCCTCATTCTCTAGGTTCACCCATGTTTTTGCAGATGGCAAGATTTCATTCCTTTTTATGGTTGAGTAATATTCCATTGTACATTTGTACTATCTCTTTTTTATCCATCTATCCATTGATGGACATCAAAGTTACCTCCATATCTTGGCTATTGATAATAATGCTGCAATGAAAATATGGATGCACACGTCCCTTTGAAGTAGTGTTTTGGGTTTCTTCAGATGAATATTCAGAAGTGAGATTACTGGGTCTTTCTTTGTCTCTTGTTATATAAACTTTGTTTTAAATTCTATTTTGTCTGGTATAGGAATTGCTACCCCCAATGTTTTTTATTTGTTTGTTTTTTAATTTCCATTTTCATGAAATAACTTTTTCCATCCTGCTACTTTCAGTCTGAAGCGAGTCTCTTGTAGGCAGCATATGTAAGGGTTATGTTTTCTTATCCATTCAGCCACCTTATGTCTTTTGATTGGAGGATTTAATCTATTTACATTGAAAGTAATTATTCATAGATATGTAGTTATTGCCATTTTATTATTCATATTTTGGATCTTTTGTTTCCTTCTTGTTCTTAAGAAGTCACTTTAACATTTTGTTGTAATATTGGTTTGGTTGTGAAAAACTCTTTTAGCTTTTTCTCATCTGGGAAGCTCTTTGTCTGCCCTTTGATTCTAAATGATAACTCTGCTGGGTATAGTCATCTTGGTTGTAAGTTTTTCTTATTTTTCATCACTTTGAATATTTTGTACCAAACCCCTGTGGCCTGCAAAGTTTCTGTTGAGAAATTAGCTGGTAGTCTTATGGGAGCTCCCTTGTAAGTAAGTAATTGCCTTTCTTTTGCTGCTTTTAGGATTCTCTGTCTTTAACTTTTGGCATTAAATTATGAAGTGTCTTGGTGTGGGCCTCTTTGGGTTTATTTTATTTGAACTCTGCACTTCCTAGGCTTGTATGTCTATTTCCTTCACCAGGTTAGAAAAGTTTCCCATTGTTATTTCTTCAAATAGATTTTCTCTCTTTTATTTTTTAATTAAAGTTTATTGGGGTGACAATTGTTAATAAAGTTACATAGATTTCAGGGCATGGTGCTCTTTACAACAAGGTTGCTGGTTCAATCCCCACATGGGCCACTGTGAGCTGCACCCTCCACAACTAGATTGAAATAAATGGATTTTCAATTCCTTACTTTCTTCTTCTAATACCCCTGTTACGTTAATGTTGTTATGCTTAATGTTGTCCTAAAGTCCTCTAAAACTATCTTCGTTTTTCTTGGATTCTTTTTCTTTTTCCTGTTGTGATTGGGTGTTTTCTGCTACCTTTTCTTCCAAATAGCTGATTCAATCCTCTGCTTCATCTACTCTACTGTTTATCCTTAGGTATTCTTCATTTCTGTTATTGTATCTTCATTTCTGACTTTTTTTGTTTTTTGTTTGTTTTATTTTGTTTTGTTTCTGTTTTCTATTTAAATTTTTATGTTTCATATCTCTTTGTTGAAGTTTTCACTGAGATCATTGAACATCCTTGTAACCAGTGTTTTGAACTCTACTTCTAGTAGATAACTTGTGTCCATTTTGCTTAGTTCTTTTTCTTTCTTTTGGGACATGTTTCTTTGTCTCCCCATTTTGGCTGCCTCCCTGTGCTTGTTTCTATGCATTAGGTAGAGATGCTATGTTGCCCAGTCTTAGCAGAGTGGCCTTATCTAGTAGGTGCGCTATGGGGCCCAGTGGTGCAGTTTCTTTGGTCACCTGAGCCAGGTGATCCAGGCGTATCTGTTTTGTGGGTTGTATGTGCCCTTCTGTTGCAGTTGAGCCTTGATTGCTGTTTGTTCCTCAGTGGGAGAGACTTACCCTCAGGTTGATTGGTTGTGAGTATGGGTCATGACTCCAATGGAGAGCTGTTGTGCAGAGGCAACCCTATGGAGCAGGTCTTACTGTAGCAGGACACTGGTGCCTGCCCACTCTTACCTTTGAGTGTGTCATTTGTGTGGAGGTGGTCGGGTGGTGTCTGGTGTGATCTGAAGCTAGACACTGGGTGTGATGTTTCTGAGGCTGCTTGAGAGGGGCTCTATTGCAGGTGAAGGTCAGCTGTAGCCTACGTCATAACCAAGGTCACTTGGTATGATCTGCAATGTGATCTGCAGATGGTTGCCAATTTTGCTGGACTTGGAGGTGCCTAGAAAATGCTAAGTGGTGAACAAAGGCCATCTGCCACTAGTGCCACGTTTGGGGCTGCTTAGCAAGTACAGAGTATGCCAAAGCTAGAATCTTCTTGTTTGGGGTTTGTGAATCTTTGAGAAATTTTAGGAAATTCCACAGCATGAGGCAAGATAGATGATTTGTATGGAAAAGCCACTGAAAGTGGCTTTACAGGGCCCCCAAGTTGGATGGGGCTGGGTGTCAGGGAATCAGCAGGGAAGGGCAAATGAATGTTAGCCATGTAGATGGAGCCTTAGATATGGCACCTGCCTGTGTCTGCAGGCTATGTGGGGGTAGGGCTCAATAAAGGAACAATGACTTCTGCCCACCCTTCTCTCTGAAAGAAAGCTGCCCCTTAAGCCCTCTCCCTAGAGTCAAACAGTTTAGGTCCTCCTTGTATGTATGTCCCTGGTGTTTTTGGAGCTGCTGCCACAGCATTAGGGTTCAGAATGAGTGAGTCCATCAGCACGTAAGTCCATGTGTGGTCCCTTTAAGAGGAATACCTGGGAATCTAGCAGCCCTCCATCTCTCAGCCACCATCTCCACCAGTTTTCACAGTCAGAAGTTGTGGGGACTTCTTTTCCAGTCCCTGGAGCCCTGGGCTAAGGAGCCCCATGTAGTGCTGTGACCTCTTGCTCTGTAGGGGGTGAACTCTGCAAATATCTCTCATCATCTTGAATTGCCACACACGCCATTGTGGGACCAGCACCATTTTGCATCTTCACTGCTTATACCAGTCTCCTCATGAACTCTCATCTTTAATGATAATTTTTATAGAATCAAAGAAATACCACAGCTCCCAAGCAAAAGATTTACCCAGCTGTTAAAGGACAAAGTTAAGCTTTACATAGGGACTTTTGCAAAGCTTTTCAAACTCATGTGTTTATGTTCTGCTTCTGGAGAAAGAACATCTTCCAAATATCAAATGAGTGGCTAACTTGGAAAATGTCACTGAAACACTGTTGAAAGAAATATTTTGGAAACAGTAATTGTCATGCTTCTAGACTCTTTCCTACATATCATCTCTCATAGTCCTCATAATATTATTGTTGAGTTTTCCCACCACAATCCCACTGCACCTACAGTGTATTATCAATGGACATTTAGTTTGATTCCAGGATTTAACTATTACACATAATGCTGCTATGGACATTATTGAACATTTTGCCTTGTGCCCATGTGACAACTTCTGTGGATTATATACATAAGTGGATTTGATAGTCAGAGGGAATGTTGTTGTTTGCCTTTGCTTTTCCATGCTAGTTTGCATTCCATGTTGATGGCTAATTTACAGTCCCACCAGACATATATGAAGCTTTCTATGGCTCAAAATAATTTGCAGACACTTGGTATCATTAGCGTCTATTTTTTTGCCAATTGAAACAATATGAGATGTTTCTCTCCAGTTTTATTCAAAAATTTCTATAATTATTTGTGACTCTAAAAACATTTTTATGTGTTTACTGGTTATTTGTGGTTTTCTTACTGTGAATTGTTTATACATATATTTTGCTTAATTTTCTATATTGATTTTTTTGTCTTTTAATTATTGTAAGCATTCTTACATATTGTGGACAATAATTTGTTGCCTCTTACATGCAGTAGGAGAACCACAATTACATGGCTTTCATTTTGCTTTTGCCAATTTTAATGCATTAACATTTACCATTTATTTCCTGAACGATTTGTTCTATCTATCTATCTATCTATCTATCTATCTATCTATCTATCTATCTATCATCTATCTATCTCTTTCTATCTATATCTTTCTATCTATCATCTATCTATCTGTCTGTCTGTCTGTCTATCTATCTATGTATCTATCTATCTATGTATCTATCTATCTATTTCTACATTGTACATCTTTACAAGTTTCCTTTCCCCCAAAAGATTTTTAATTCACATGGAAATTATGGAAGTAATTTTTGAGAATGAGTTCAATTTTGTTTTTCTTTTTCCAGTGTGGATATTTTATTTCCTGATACAACTTACTGAATAGTCTATTTAATTCTTCACTAACTTTTTAAAAAATATTCCAGCATTATTTATTTGACCAAAGGAAAAACAAACAAACAAACAAACAAAAAAACAACACTTTCCATCACTACAAACTGAGCACAACTACAATTGTCTACACATCCATATTTTTATGACATGCCAACATTTTGCATCCTACATGAAACATTTGGTTTTGAAATAAACCTTACAGTTCTCTGGTTTCTGCCATTATTTCCTGAAAAAAATTAAGCTCACTTTCCCTCCTCAATTGTAGACTCACTTTTGAAGCAAGAATCGAGTCTTCCTCATTTCTGCTTAATTGACAGAGTATGGTCTTTGCAGTCAAATATGTACAAGCTTCAATTCCAAGTCCACCATTTGCTAGCAGTTTGACCTTAGACAAATTACCAAGTCATTCTGAGACTTAGTTTCCCCAATCTGCTAAATATATACATGCATACATATATACATACATACATACATACATACATACATACACTTGAGAGTGGTGAATCTTAATGTATGTTAAACTTCAATAGCAAATAAATGCACAAAATCTGAATGAGTTAATGGATGGAGCCGAATTAACTTTTAAATATGTCTCCAGTTTCTTTGGCTAATTCAGTTAGCAACCTATTCAAATGTCAGTTTTTCCTGTAAATAAGGACAAAAATTCAAGGTATGTTAGGAACAATTGATGCTGCCTGTTGGATCAAGAATGTATCATTGGAGATGATAAATAAGCAGATCTGCTAGGATGATAGGAATTGGGCAGCTGGAGATGGCAGAAAGACTTTAGGGAATGGGAGCCACATACAGTGAGGAGTATTGTAGAGAACACAGAAATGTAGACACAGGGAGGTTCATACTGAGAGAGCCTGCTATTCTTCTAGTTGATGGCCATTGGCAGACAGTGCTAATAGTGTCTGGGTGGGAAGTAGAGGAGCGAAAAACTAATCTTAGAAACTTTAAGATCCAAGAGATAATTCCTACAATAGGTGGAAAAGTGTTAAAAATAAAAAATAAAAATAAAAAGAGTCTCAAAGACCAATCCAGGGCTCCCTGAAATATTTACCATGGGCAGCGCTAACTCTGGAGGTAGAATGTGTAGCTCTAGTGCTTTCTTACCCAGTCAGCTAACGATATCAGTTAGAACTAGGGACTATTTGACATTGGAAAGCCCAAAAATGCAGTCCATGCTGCTCCATATTTACAAGGGAGTTCATCCACAATCCCTGGGACCTCATTTCCTGATCTTGTCCACAGAGCTGGTTTCACAAACAATGACATTCATGGTATTTGTTCCTATTTTCTCTCCTTCCCCAATCTGCCCTTCATCCTGAGAACTAAAGGGCTTATAGTGTATAAGTTTCACAAAAAATTGTGACCCTTGATAGAATATGGACTACATTATTCCATATTCCCAGGAACCCTGTAGCTAACCGCAAACTTAGAAAGGGGACAGTGTAATCTCCATTTCAATCATCTAGGTGTTGGGTTTCCACTCAAAGATAGATGACATGATTTTGTGGAAGGTGGATGAGCACAAAACTATGCAGACTGAATGTGACTACTGGAGTTTCCACTTTTGTGTGCTGGAGGAATCTGAGGGTGACTTTTTGGAATTTACCCCATGTCAGGTAACTGTTCTACACCAGTCATGATCATTCAAACTTCATGCCTATGACTCAGTTTTGCCCAAAGAAACATGCTCTAAAGTCTCTGGAATTGTTTCTTTACTTCTTAAAACCTCAAAGAGATCACCCCTTTCCTTACTCTGGTAGTTATGGTGGCAGAAAGTGATGCCTAAAGCAGTGGCAACATATTGCTACCATCATTCTAATATTTCCCAATGATGCCAAAATGGAAAGTAGAAAAACCTGGGATTGTCAAGACCATTCTGAGCAACTACATCAACCCCAGACACCAACCTCTTCACAGACATCTATTTCTAGTGGATTGTATTCTTTTCTGTACATTTGAGTTTCTTCCTTGTATCATATCCTTGCAGACTGAAAGATATTTTGTCAGTTCTTATACTGACAAACTCAGCTTTCCTGATAGTGACAAACTCTTTCAGTTTTCATTTTTCTAAAAACGTTATTTAAACCTTGCCTTTCAAAGGTATTTTCACTGCACATAAAATTCCTGTCAGCAGTTTTCCTTTTTTTTTTTCTTTTTTCCTTTTCTTAAGCTTTTCACCTCATAATGTGGTCACTAGATTAATTGACTTTTGGCCTCCATTATTTCTGATGAAAAGTGAACAGAACTTATTTTCTTTATTACACTGTACATGTCTTTTTTCCTCCTGTGGATTTTGTTGGTGCTTAATTTTACGCTTTTGGGGAGGCTAGCTAGAGAATATTTTCAAATCTGGGGCTATGTTTCTCAACCTCAGCACTACTGACATATTGTGCCAGATAATTTTTGTTGTGGGGACTGTGCTGTGCTAGGGAGGATAGCTGGCACTGTCCTCAGCCACTACCTACAAGAGGCCAGCAGCACTTCATAATTTGTGACAATTAAAAATGCCTCCAATGAACATAGTGGTACTTATATCTTTACGGATAAACGTCTTCATATTTTTTTGATAAATACTTAGGAGAGGAATTGCTGAGTCATATGGTAATTCTATTTTTAATTTTTTGAGGAACCTCCACATGATTTTTCATAGTGGCTGTACCCATTTATATTCCCACCAGCAGTGTATGAGGGTTGCTTTTTCCCCACATTATTCACAGTGGCCAAGATATGGAAACAACCAAAGTGTCCTTTCATAGATGATTGAATAAAAAATATGTGAGATATATATATATATATATATATATATATATATATATATATATATATATACACATACATACATATATATGTATAGATATATACATATATATGTATAGATAGATATATATAGAATGTAATATTACTCGGCCATAAGAAAAGATGAAATACTGCCATTTGCGACAACATGGATGTATCTTGAGACTGTCATCCTAAGTCAGTCAGAAAAAATCATGAACCACATGACTTCACTCATATGTGGGATATAAAACTAAAAGCAACAAACAAATAAGAGAAATAAACAAAAACTCACAGGCACAGACAACAGTTTAGTGGTTACCAGAGGTTAATGGCAGAGGGGGAATAGTAGAAGAAGGTAAAGGCGATCAATATATGGTGATGGAAGGAGAACTGACTCTGGGTGTTGAACACACAATGCAATATATAGACGATATATTATAGAATTGTACACTTGAAACCTATATCATTTTACTAACCAATGCCATCCCAATACATTTAATAAAGTTTTAAAAAAAAATTCTCCAGCTCTTTGCAACGACCACTAAGCAAATAGAACTCTACTTGTTCACGAGCCTTGCTCTGCTTCCTCTGCAACCATGTCTAAAAAATCCAATATGGCTGAGATTGAGAAATTCAATAAGTCAAAATTGAAGAAGACAGAAATGCAAGAGAAAAATCCATTGCTTTCAAAAGAAACGGTTGAATAAGGGAAGCAAGCTGGTGAATCATAATGAGGCATGCACCACCAGTATGCACTGTACATTCCACAAGCATTGCTTTCTTATTTTACTTCTTTTTTTTTCTTTTTTTTTTTTTGCGGTTTAGCTTTGTAAAATGCAAAGAAGTTGAATCAAGTTTAAATGACTATGCTGTCCCTTTACACATGAAAGAACTACTGACAACAAAAGCCACACCTGCCTCTCCAATCTATCTCTCTGGCTGGCAGGGAAGGAAAAGAACTTGCATGTTAGGGAGGACAGAAGCTGGGTGGGATGATAGTGAAACCTAAATACCAAACTGTTCCAACGTGTCCTGCAGGCTGTAAAATGCAGTTTAATCAGAGTGCCAAGTTTTGTTGTTGTTGAAATGATTTTAATTATTGAAATTCACAAATTTTGGTTCTCTACTTCTTCTGTCTGACTTGTTTCGCTTAGTATTATAATCTCAAGGTTCATCCTATGTAACTTTACTAACAATTGTCAACCCGATAAAATTCACCTAAAAAAAAAAGAGATTCACAATTTTTTAAATATGAAAATAAAAAGTTTTACAACTGGAAAAATAGATGTCTCCAGACATTGCCAAATATCCACTGGTTGGAAAACGTGCCCCATTTTCCCCTTCTCCCATGAAGCAGGACTGCGGTAGGACATATCCTTACTCTTAATATGTGGTGGTCTTTCTGGTACGTCAGCTGGATGCCATGAATGTGTTCAAGTTAAGTACAAAAGAGACACTGGACAAGAAAATTCCCTAAGCAGACAAAAACAAGCCACATAAGCAAAACTTACTTCCTGAACATGAGAAACAGGTTACTTCTTGAAAATACCTTTGATAATCATGAAAGAAACAAATTATTTTCCTAAAAATAGTATAAGATCATCACTTTTAACCAATCGCTGCCACCTGGAAATCCCCATTGTAATGACCAATCATTGTGAAGGTTAAACAGTTTCCTCATTTTCATTTTGTGAGCCATCCTGTAATGTCATGACCCTGAGCTTCATAAAAGCTTTAAATTTGCAAGCTTCAAGTTCACAAATTATTTATGTGCACAATAATTTCTTCCTAAATTCTATTTATTGATTTTGTGGTTTTAATTGTTCTATTTCTGGATTTTTGACAAATATTAATAAGTTCTGACAATTCTGGGTGGACCAGAACTCAAATCTTCCCATTTTCTGGTTTTCCCAATATAATTAGCCAATAAAATGCAGTATATCTATTCTGTTTTTAACCAAGTTGTTGCTACTTTCTGGAAAACTTCAGCTCTTCTTATTCCCTGTATATACAGCCCACTTCTCAGTCTTGACATCTCAACAAGCCCTGGATATACTTCTCAAGCGATCTCTTTGTAATCCCTCCTCTTTCTGATGCTCCAAATCATTGCTTCATCGACTCAATCGAATCCTTGTGCTCTATTTACATGCTACCTGTCCTCAATGTGGTCAGAAAAATGACCCCAAGCAACAAGTTGGATATTTGTGTCCAAGTACACTTTGTAAACTTCCCTTTCTCAGAGTGGTAGTGTTACTTTGCCTTTTGACCTGAAAATAATAATATTATATATATTGTCCAGCTTAAAATTGTTTACAGCAAGAGAACTAGTCTGGCACCAGTTATTGCGTCATTTCTAGAAGCATAATTAGGTCATTTGTATATTAAATATTTGCTCACATTTTCTTTATCAGAATATGATTAAGAGTTTTTATATTTTCACTTATAAAATAAAAAACAAAAACAAAACAAAATTAAGATTCATCATAGTTGTGTAATTTTGATCATTAGCAATTTGATTATTAGTGATTGTCCTTTCCTGAATCTTCTCTCTTCAATATATATAATTAGCTTCCAAGGAAACTTTGCATCATTCCGATTATTTAAATAAAAGCCTCCTCCTTTTCCTCCAAATCTTTCCAATCTTTAATGTAAAAACCTTCCAACTATTGGATAGTATAAGCGCTTTCTTTCATAATCACTCATTTATTTATCCTATGGAAGAGGTAATAGGAAAGGAATATTTCTTTTTATTTGTCCTAACTGTCTCCCCTTAAAAGGAAAATGAAAACTATTTCTTGAACCCACTAAAATAAAACCGCTATGTTTCCTCCCACCACAAGACAGTATTTCCTCACTATAGCCTCTAGTCAGAAGTGGAAAAAATAACCAAAACATTAGTTGTTTGAATTTTGCCATTTCTACAGTAAACAACAATTGCTAATTAAATAATGTTTATGAAATTATTTCAATAAAATTTCAGCTACTGACTCCCTTAGACCTTTCAACTTTACTATATTTCTTGTAATATATCTAAATGTTGGAATACATTTTTGAGGAGGAAATAAGTTGACCTTATTTTTAAACTGTTTAAATCAGTAATTAATGAAAGCCTGCCTCTTTATGCAAAGCAGTGGTTTGGTTTCTTCAAGTATCCTTTAATCCAATGAGGAAAACCAAGACATGAAAATAAGTAATTTAGGAATAAATAAAACGTGGAAAGACATAAGTGTTGAGGGTGGAAGGAGTAAGATACAACTTTAAATTGAATGTGTGTTGTGGCATGAGGTCTGCCATGTTTCTCCAAAAATAAGGCTGGGTCTTATATTCATTTTTGCTCCAAAAGACACATTAAGGCTTATGTTCAGGGGATGTCATCCTGAAAAATCATGCTAGGGCTTATTTTCAGGTTAGGTCTTATTTTCAGGGAAACATGGTATGTTAGAAAAATGTACCCAGCTTATGGGATTGAATATTTCCTTGTGACTGTAGGGGCTACATGAGGGACATTATTCAAAAGCTATTGAAATTTAAGTTTCATTGTCATTCCTTAGTTTTTTGCAAATAATTGTCAGACAATATAATTGCTGGTAGTACTGGGGGACAAAACGGGTTTCTAATCTTGCAGGTGCTATTTTCAGTCCCTGCTGTACTACAAAATATTTGTGATACTGGACCCCATTTATTATTTATAAAATGTTAAAAAGGTTGCCATGAAAAATGTCTAAAATAACATGTAATGTGCTCAGCACAATGTGGCGTATAGTAATTATGTGTTATATGAAGCTTTCCTTCCTCTTTCTTGAGTAAATTGACTTGTATACTCTATAGACAACACATAAACTCAAGAAAAATTTTATTCATAAGCAAAAGTTATTCTTATAGTTTCAATTGTTTCCCAAAAAGTGACAGGAAATAAATTACCTTATTAATATTTATATCTCAATATCACCTATTTTATATCTAAACATCTGAGACTAAAGCTTATGTGTACAAAAACACAGAGTAATTCTATTAAGTATGCAGTCCATAAATATACAGAAGAATAATATAAAACACAAGGAAATGCAATGAATTGATAACTATTCAAAGCCTATGCACACTGATACTAAATTATGTAGTTTCCTCCTCTTGACAAAATACTTATTAACTACAAAGAGAAAAAAATAATATATTTACAGTACAGAAGCCTGGAAGATTCCGTTTCAATCAATGATAAATGTTAATATCACCAGAAGTGGGACAATTTATCATTGTGTGTCAATTCGTAGAATACAGTATTTTTTCAAGAGGTAGTTTGAGGCTACAAAATATATATCATTCCTCATTATATTCTTAATTAATTAATGTCAGTACAAATTAATAGACCCTTATTTTATTCTACAGTTTATAATCTACAACTATAAATATATATATTTTTGATGCTTAGAGTATCTCTGTTTAGGTCAGTGGGAGACTCTTCAAGCTATTTCTAGGCCCTTTGGACATGGCTGAATTATTCTTCAAGCACTTTGATATTTTATGTCAAATGTAAATGTTGTAGGTTCCTTTGTAATTTCCGTGACCTAGCCTTGTAATCACCCATTTCTTCCACCTACTTTCTTTTTTAGTAGAGATTGGTTTATATAGCCATCTTCTGAGGTATGCCAGTGGAAAAATCTGGTGAATAAATGTATGTATCTATATTTCCCTATCGATTTACATTTATGTTGAAAACAATGAGTTCACACTAATATACCACCAATATCAATTCAAAATCCCAGCTCTCTCTCTGTCTCTCTTTCTCTCTTTGATTAGTGACTGCCTACTCAGACAGTAAGAAAAGTAGCTCCCATTATATACAATGCACTCATTTATTTCATCTGTCTTCCTGTATATAACCAAATTGTCATCACTGTCTTACTACACAGATGTCCTTCTCCCATTGAATGGGTTCTGACACCCTGTGCCAGGCTGCCACCTCATACTCATATATGAGAACCCTCCTTAGCTCTGGGCAGTCTCTGATACACCACTTCAGGTCACTAAAACTCTGAAACCGCATGTCATACCATCCCTCCATGGGACAGCTTTCTCATCTTGCTTGGCCTCTCACTCTCATGGTAGGCCACCCCCAGTTTGGACTTCTTCCTCATTTGAGGCTGGTTCTAAATGAACACTCTGGACTACTATAATTCTCCTAAACCCAGATGCATGCAATGCTCCATCATGCTAAAGCTTTTAGGACTATGTTGTTCAAGAAGGGAAGGAAAGAAAAGAAAAAGAGAAGGAAATAAAGGAAAAAGAAATGGAGAGGGAACAAAAAGACGAAGCTTCATTTCCTTCTTTATATAATTTATAAAAATAGGAGATTTGCACTAACAGCCTAAGCTAAATTCTGAAACCTCAATCTAATCATTCATCTAAGACACATATGTATTAATAACCTCCTAGATAAGAGACCTAGGGGGATTCAATTTCTCCCTTTACTTGCAGAACTTACAGTCACATATAAAATATGTATATTGAAAAAAGTTTTGTGATTTCAAGGACAACAAAAAATTATTTATTTTAAAAGTCTTATAGCTCAATTTGTGTTCATGTGTGTGTTTGTGTGTGTGTGTTAAATAATATGCAGAGCTAAAATATGTAATTATATTTAAATACATGGGATTCATTAGTTAGACATAAAAGAGAAATAACTATATATTATTTACTCATATATACACCATATATTAAGTGCTTATTATATGCCACATACTTTTATAGATACTTTAAATATATTAACTTGTTTAATATTCACAATGAGCTCATGTGTAAGATTATATTTGTATATATTTTTATAGATGAATATATGAATTCAAATTTAAGTAAATTGTTCCACTTCTAGGACAAATTTTCCCTAGTCCTACCATTTAGTACAACTAAAACTCATGGCCATTATTTACAAAAGAAACATAAGAAGACTAAAGATGAGGAGACTGAAGCAAACTGACTAGGGGATTTCGGGGCTTTGGGGTCTCATGAATTACATGTTGCTGAGTTCCCCAGGTTTTCTTTTTGCTTCATATCTCCCACAAATGGGGCTGGAAACAGAGCAATATGGAAATGCCAAGAAGAACAGAAAAAAATATAAGTCTGTCTGTGGAAGCTTTTTATGAATTGGCTATCCCTAACCAAGGGCCGGGAAACTTACAGATAATAACAGCTATATGCCATTCAAACACCACAGGAAAAAAAATGAAAGTATCACCCCACCCACACAAACGCCAGCAAAGGTTTGCTTGTGAGCCTCGTGTTTCCCTCTTTCAAGGCTGTAGTGACAGACTCGTGATTCAAAATGGATCATGGACATAAAGTGTGTGTGTGTGTGTGTGTGTGTGTGTGTGTGTGTTTGTGATCATTAAATAACAAAAGTTAAATAAATAACAATAGAAATGAAGTATAGATCAGTTGTTGCCAAATGTTAGGGACACTGAGGGGAAAACAGGGAATATGGAAGGGAATATATGTGATTATAAAAGGGCAGTATGAGAATAAGGATTTTTCGTGGTGATGAAAATATTCTATACCATGACGGCATCAATTTGAGTATCCTGGATATGATATTGTACTATGGTTTTGCAAGATATTTCCATTGGGGAAACTGGTATACATGGAATCTGTATACCAAAATAACAAATAACGAAAGTATAGATTATCTTAAAACAGTATGTGATTTCTTAAAACTGTATGTGATTTTACAAATAGTTCAAAGTAAAAAAGTTTAATGAAAAAGAAAGAAAGGTTAAGTGAGTGGTAGAATTGTACTATCTGTCCCCAGGTCCCACAGTCTTAACACTATACTGTAATGACTTACAATATTTTGTCCTGACTCTGTCTGTATGGCTTCAGTTTGTTTTTAACCAACAGTCTTTTGGTTTATTTTTTCCATTTTCTGATAGTATAATGATAGTTTCTAGCATTGCTTTTATTAGATATTCCTTGCAGTTAATTTAAGTCCAAAAGAACACAACTCTAAAACATTATGATTTAATATGTATGTATTCTGGGTATTTTGTTGGGAAGGGGGTATTTTCCAAAAGAGTTAATGGAGGTTAAATGGGTAGGTGATGATGGGTTGGCTCCTCTTTGCCCCCGTTTCACATTATATTAGTCACCTTTTTTCAGACTCATTTCATGCCAATGCTATTTCCAAATAAGGGAATACTTCAGAACAGTACTTGGACTGCTAACACTATTTACTAGAAAATTTCTCACAATGAAAAAGGAAAATCATCACTTAGAAACTGGTAATTTGTTTTGAAAAGAATGAAATGTAGAAATCAACATAAGTATTTTTTTCACCTCCAAAATTAAGGGCATGAGGTGCTATTACAAGGCACTATGCCTTTTGTTTTGTGAATTTTGTAATGAGTGCATCCAAGTAGATGGGAAAGGGTAGCTGGCTCTTTTTCCCTTGCTTTTCCGGGGCAGTAGGTACTGCCAAATTACCAAAGAGCACAGGGAAAAATGTTAGAAACAATGGAGTCAGAAAATGAGAAATCAGGGTGTATTAGCCAGGGTGCTTCATATATTCACACACACACACACACACACACACACACACACACACGTATGGGGTGTGATCAAAAGATAAGATGAATGTTTAAGTTAAAAAGAAATTATTACAGTAAAAGACACATTGCTATCAATCCCGCTCTAGATACTCCCCCTCCTATCAAACACACTTATCCCATTGTTCTTGCTACTTTCTTAGGAGTTCTGGAAGTCCTCTTTCGTGAATGTCTTTACTTCATCCTCCATCATGACAACACACTGTGTCACACATCGCTTCTGGTAAGGCAATTTCTGTCAAATGAAAATATCATGGTGTGTCCTTATCCACCTTATTCACTGGATCTGCCACAGTGTGACTTTTGGAACTTCCCCAAAGTCAAGATGTCCATAAAGGGAAAACGTTTTGAATTGATTCAAGACATTGAGGCAGCCACAATAGTGCAACTAACAACACTCACAAAAGAGGACTTCCAGAACTGCTTCAGAAAGTCCCAAAAATGAATTTGAACCCAGGCCATCTAGTTTTTGTGTTTGTGTTGTTAACCACTATCCTGTAATGCCCCTTATTAATATAACAGAAATTTTCACATTACTTTTGAATCATTATTTATTATTTATTTATTTATTTTTATATTAAGAGTACTAGCATGCTCTAATATAAGGGAGAAGCACTTGTGGAGTGAGGCAGAACACACACCCCGATTCTATTTTCTAATGTGTCAAATGAAAATACTGACTACTTTGGGTTGTGAGGATCGAAGACAAAATAATCATCACGGTACTTGACACACAATAGAACATAATAATTTATTTTTCTTCTCTTCTCCCACCTGCCTTCCTCATAACTATTTAGACCTCCTGCCTAATTTTTCTATAGATGTTCCCAAATGTTCTGAGAAAAGAATATATGCTAGCTATATCAGAATTTCAAAATGAAGGACTAGAAAATGTTTTGGCCATATG
This sequence comes from Rhinolophus sinicus, assembly GCF_036562045.2. Lineage (NCBI taxonomy): Eukaryota > Metazoa > Chordata > Mammalia > Chiroptera > Rhinolophidae > Rhinolophus > Rhinolophus sinicus. Next base: position 123,681,495 of record NC_133752.1, read on the forward strand.
GGGTCATATGTTATTGGATGAATATAACTCAGCTTAAGATATCTTTACAATTTTAATGCTACAAATCCAAAAATGTCATTTCTGCAGAATTCTTACATCCTATTTCAAAACAAGCAATAACATGATATATTGTAGGCCTTTTCTATAGTTAAATTAACATAAAATTTACTTTTTAGTACAATGAAGGCTTTAACCCAAAAGAATGACTCTAATTATGATGATATATTTATTACATTTCAAAACTTATTTTTTCTTTTATAAAGGTAAAGTCATTATACACACAAATCATATATGTAGCATATATACACATATATTTAGTAGGTAGATTATTCTCTATGTACACTAGTACATAACAGTGAGATTATTTATTCCTTGAAAGTTTGAAAGCATTTCCTGACAAAAATCAGGCAGGCCTGCAGCCTTTTTCTTTTCTAAAAATGTTTCTTGTTATTTTTTGTGACTGTGATTTATGTTTTTCTTCTAAATAAAAAGTCAACTTTGCATTTTTAATAAGAATTTTATGTATCCCCACTAGATTTTTCTTAGTATTTAGCATAGCTTTATTTAATTTTTAAAAGATTTATTTCTTTTTTTTTAACAGGTAGCCTCATTTTTTAACCTTTAATTTTATTAATAAAATAAAAAAATAAATTAAATGTAAGGTTAAAAAATGTTAATCATAAATCCTTATACTATAAACAAAAGTATCCTGGGTAAAATAAATGTATTTTTAATTACTCAATGATTTTGGACCAATCAATTTGATTCAATTTAAACTTGATCTATAGACAAATTCTCTTAAGGTTTCTGTCCTAGCGATAAATAATCTCCTATTTGATTATTCAGTTGGGATCATCTGAGTGGATTTCTGGAAAGCAGTTATGCACCTATGCCTATATCATGCTCTTGTTCACAGTTTCTCTCACTGGTTTCTTGTTCCTTATGGCTTTAATTCCTTTACAATTCCATCAATATTAATACAGACCTTCCCCAATAGTATATGTTCTTTCTCAGTTAAAGAGATTTTTGTTTTTGTTGTGTGTTTTTTTTTTTTTCTCTTTGTTTCTTTCTTCCTTTCCTTTTTTTCCTACAAAGAACAAAGACTCACTCCAACCAGCCCAGACAAGTGGTTTTTACATGGGTGCATGCCGAGTCTCACAGAAACCCACAGTTAGACCAAAATAAATCCAGGCCTCTGTGGAGTACAATCGGGAATTTGAAAGGCATCAGGAATTCAAGTTTGTATTTATCATGGGCAAGAACTTCTCTCAGTCATTACATTTCTGCTCCTCTTTGGGTGTCTGACCTTTTTATATTTTTCATCTCAAGTTCTCAATAGCAACTGGCTCAGTCTCATGTATTCAAATTCCAAGTTTCTAAAAGATAAATCTAATTACCCTAAAATATTTTTATTAGGACTTCAAAAGTCCTAGGAAATGAGCCTTCCTCTTATTCACACTTTACATTCAATGTTGTTATATTCTATATATTTTGTATGTATATCACTTAGATCTCTTCCTCTCTTGTTATATTTATGGCATTTCTCTATTCTAGATGCCTGTTGCCTCTAGCCCTTCTATTACAGTGCCTTCCACCTCATTTTCATATCTGTATCGTTGAACCAGATCCGCACTTACCCTGGACCACCAGAAATATGAACAAGTGGGTCCAAGATCAAATTAACCTGAAACATTGCGGGAGGAAACTGTACTATTTCAGGCACATTATGAGTGCAGGTTTCTTTGAAACAGATAATAATGCCGGGAAAAGCAGAAAGCAGCAGGGAAAGAGGAAGACCAAATATGAGAAGGATTGACTCTATAAAAGAAGGCTTAGAATACAGGAGCTGAGCAGGGCTGTTGAGGACAGGCCATTGTGGATGTCACTCATTTATAGTTACCAGGTGTTGGAGTCCATTCAACAGCACATAACACACACACACACCTTCTCACCACTTCATTGCATCCTCCATGAATAACTTTAAGGAATGAGAATTATACATGTGTAGGATGAAAACAGGAGGAAGAGCAAGAACAAAAAATTGGAAAACATAGATGTAGATTCAGGTAGTCGGGACCTAGAATCTTGGTTTTTCCGTGATTTGTTTACTGCTAAGAATGTTGCTTAATTTCTAAAAGATTTAGGTACTTTATCTGCAAAATGAGGATTTTTGCACTTAAAATTCCAACATTGTCTGAGGAAGAGGCCAAGAAACCTGACAAGATTGCATATTCCTTCATGAATTTGCAAGAGCCCAGACACTAGTCTGGCTCTTGGCCTAATAGCTAAGAGATTGGATTTGTCAGCACACTCAGCATGATCTCAATGTGACTCCATCCATAATATTATTGCTGTTTTTTATAATACATAATTACTATTCTACAAACATATTCTTCTCTTCACAATATTTATTAGACATGCAAAATAAGACCCAAGTGCTAAATAGAACAACAAATTTCTATAGATATTTACAGTAAAATATTATATTTGTGAGTACCAGAATGCCACTGGAGTTAACTGTCCTATCTGTTTATAATCCTGAAAAAGATATTTTCAGCCTGAAATGAGAACAGAGCTATCTTCAGGGTTTTTCCAGTCTGGGTGTGTTTTGTGCTATTTGGGGCATCTGGATCGTAATATGCTGTGGTTAGTCAAAACTCCAGTGGCTGTCATCAGTGGGAAAGGTGGTGGAGAGGAAATTAACTTGTGGCATGGAAATAATAATGGCCTGAAACATGGATTTTTATTTTTATGTAGACAGTAATTTTCTGAGTCAATAATAGCATTTGTGGTGCCATTCATTGAAGATTTTGTTTCAACAAAATTTCCAATTACAGATGTTATTAATTTTCCCTAGAAGCCACAGACAAAAGAATATCACAGGATCTTTGATTTGTCTGTCTCAGAATATCATACAAATTTTTATTGTGAGTGAGGAAAAGGCAAAACAGAAAATCTAGAAACAAATGATTACTGTGAAAACTGAGTATTTATTCTTTAGTGCAAAACTTTGGTTTCAAATTGAAAATTTAATTTTATGATAATTGAAAATTACCTTCGAAATGTGTTTTCTCACATAATCTTAAGATCTATGTCCTACATGTTATTCTTTCTATTTATGAAAAAAATTTCACTTAGTTTTTGATACAATAATATTAATAGCCTAGAAAGAGCAATATTACTCAAAATTTTTACTTAAAAGGGTAATTTATCATTTATACAGTAGTTTTAGAATGATTTTAAAAACACTAAATTTGGTTTTTAGTAGCAAATGTTTACTTACATGATTATAAGAAAAAAATCCCCTTCACATTTTTTAGATAAGTCACTGTCTTTGACACTTCTCAATACCAGTCACATGTCTATGGGCTTTCATTTTCACTAGTTGTCTGACTGACCCTTTCCCAGGCTTATGTCTAAAATACAGAATTAAGCAGTTAAGATATCTACTTCCTGAAAATTGATCTTTTGTCCCTTGGGTGGAATCAAGCTGATATGACCCACAGTCTAGAGCTGCTATCACCCAAGGCATGGAAAGATACTGACAAAATGGCCTCAGGTAATCTGTATACATATTTGGGATTCTGGAAGTATGAACAGAGTCTATGAAGAGATAAATTCCTCATGTGCTTGAAAGCTGTTCTATAGAATACAGAGAAAATGTGTAAGGTAGTAGTATGAAAGAGAGGTGTTACAAAGATAGTATTTCTAAGTGAAATTAAAGTGACTATATGTCCCCACAGAACAGGCTTTAAATTAAAGCAAATGTCCAGGGGAGAGATAAGTTACATATCCATCAAAGTGAAATGAAAATCCAGGAGTGGAGAAAGGAATGTCCACGATTCGTAATTCTTTGTTTTAGATTCAGAATTCTTTGTTTCCATAGCTCTTTAGGTGTGAAAAGAGCTGTCAGGATACAAGTATATGTATTGGGAAGTTCTTACACCCCTGTTTGCCATAATTGGAAAAGTATTAACTGTGAATAAAGATTGATAGTGACAGAAAAGTTCAGTGGAGAAAAAAATCATGAAACAGAAGCTATAGTATCAAAAAAAGACTGTGAGAAAATTTCACTACAACACCAAAAGAAGGATTGAGGATAACTTCTCACGGTCTGGGTTTATTTAAATTGTTCAGTGAACAATTGGGCAAGTGGGAATGGCAGTAGATATTATTAAAAAAAATAGAAAATTGTAATAATAAAAGCTTCACAATGGGCGACTGAAGGAGTTAAATCATCCTAGGGATTTAAAGAGGTCTCGTTAGTGACTAGCCCTCTTTTTAGCTATGTAACCTAGTCCATGAAGGACTGAAATATTTTATTTGGACAGTTGATGTTAGCCACAGAGAGGGTATAATCTTTCCGGGATTATGAGTTGCCTGAATACTAAACTATTGGAAGTGATGCAAAAGTGAAACTTATAATATTGTGTTACTTCTTCTTCTATGTCCCCTATGATTTTATTGTGTCCCCATAATTGGTGTTCACTTTTTTAGTGTATCAGCTTAGTCTGAATATATAATATCAAATCTCTCAGGTTGGCAGTAATTTTGAATATTTAGAGTGTATGGTGAGCCAAGCCGCTATTCCTAGTTTCATATAAATTTAAGATCCTACATTGCAAACTGTAAGAGAAAATGTGTTTCCCATTCAAGGAGATTCTATTCCATACCAAAATTCCAAATTTAGAGTCAAATGACACTTTTAGTAAACACTTTGTTAACGTTTGCTTAACCAAATTTTCTTATCTTCATTAATTTTATAAATGTTATTTTTGGAGTATTATAGATTTGGAAGTCTTAGTTTGGTTTCCGAGTCTGTTAAAACAGATAGATATATGTATACATTTTCTGTTTTAAAAATATAAAAAAAAATAACATATATAACAACGTGCATAAAATTGTATGATGTAGCATATCAAATAACTGTAAAGCCAATGTCATGTGACCATCATGTAGGTTGGGAAGAAACTTACCACCTGTCCAGAAGTTCCTCATGTGTTTTTGATTGATCACACCCTTCACCGTCAGGAGCATCAACTATGCTAACTTTTATGGTATTTAGCTTCATATTAAAAAATATTTTTACCATCTAGTGTATATCCCAATACACTGTGGTGTGGTATATCCCATATCCCAGCACATGGTAACACATGTGCTGACTTTGATGGTAAGTACTACTTTGTTTTTATTCATGTTTTTACCACCAGCTATAGACTGAATGTTTTTGTCCCTCCTCCCCTCTGCCCCTGTTCATATGTTGAAACCCCAACCCACAATGTAATGTTATTAGGAGGTGCAGCTTTTAGTAGGGGAGTAGGTCACCAGGACAGAGCCCTCCTGAATGAGATGACTACCCTATGAAAAAGACACAAGACAGTGTGGTGATCACACTGTAAGACATATAAATCTTGAATCATTATATTGTATATCTTAACCTAATATATTGTATACCGACTGTACTTAAATATAAACGAATGAATAAAAATAAATAAATATATTTGTAAATAAATAAATAATTATAAATAAATAAATAACTATAAATAAATAAATAAATAAATAAATAAATAAATACATTGTGGGAACAACAACAGAAAGATCCTGGAGAGCTCCCTTGCTCCTTCTTCCACAGTAAGGACACAGCAGGAAGACACAGTTTATGAACCAGGAAGCAGGCGCTCAACAGACACTGAATCTGTCAGCACCTTAACTGTGGACTCCCCAGTCTCCAGAACTATTGTTTAAGTTACCCAGTCTATGGCATTTTTCTTACTATAGCCCAGATGGACTAAGACACTACTTATGCCTCTGTCCTAAAATGATATTACATTTCATTTTTGCCCTTTTTATAAATGTAATCATATTGCATATTTTACCTTGTGCTTATATCTTTCAATCAATACTGTTTTTCATGATATACATGTATATTACATGTGACTGGGGTTCAGTAAATTTAATTGTTTTTGTTGTATGGCTATTAAACAATTTGTCCATTCTACTACCGATGGACAGTTTGATTGTTTTGAGATTTGGGCTAGTACTAAAATGCTACTATATTCTTGACATTTATTCTGATGTCCATGTGTGTGAATTTCCCTAGAGTATTAACCTCCGAGCAAGAATTGTTAGGTCATGGATATGCATATCCTCTGATTTAATACATAAAGCCAAGTGGTTTTCCAAAGGAGTTGTACTTATTTATACTTTTACCAGGAGTGTTTCGAAGAACTTCTTGTTCCATACTTTAGCTAGTATTTATTAGTTCCAGCCTCTTTAGTTCCATACCAATCTGTTGTGTGCGCAGTATAGAATTTCACTAAATTTTCCTGATGTCTAATGAGTCTGACTGTCATTTTCTGTTAATTGATCAATTGGACTTCCCATTTTTTATTTTGAAATAATTATGGAATCACAGAGACTTGTAAAGATATCTCTGAGTTCTCATATAACCTTTACCCTGTTTCCTCTAATGTTAACATTTTAAATAGCTATAGTAAGAAATAAAAACCAAGAAAATCATTTTGGTACAACAATACTAACAAATTATAGACCCTATTTGTATTTTAACAATTTTTCTACTAATGTCACTGTTCTACCTCATTGCATTTAGTTATCAAGTTTACTCCAGTCTGTGAACAGTTTCTCAGCTTTTCCTCTTTTTTAAATTACTTTTATAGTTTTGAAGCATTCTGATAAGATATTTTGAATAATTCCTTCACTTCAGGCTTGTCTAATGTTTTCTCATGATAGTTGGGAGTTAGGGATTTGGAGGAAGACCAGGACAATGACAAAGGGTCCTTCTAACACCAAATTGTATCAGAGGATACATAACATCAACATGAATTGTTTCTGGTAATGTTAGCTGAAATCATTCTAAGGTGTTGCATGCCAAGTTTTTCTACTACAAAGATAACATATTTCACTTTCCACACTCTATGCCTTTAAAGCAAATCACTAAGTCTAGTCACACTTAAAAGGGAATGAATTAAACTCCACCTCTTAGAGGGAAGAATATCAAGGCATTTGTGAGGATAAGTTAAAACTACCACAATCATTAATAATGATGCTTTGAGGTCATAAAAATACTGATTCTTTTTAAAGTTCATCACTAGATTTTGCACACAATTATTACCGTGGTTTTCTAAAGATGATCTTTTATTTGTTTTTATTTCTTGTACCTTTATTATTTGGAATTACTCTGTAGAGAAAATATTTCCCTTCTCTGCTTTTTCAATTTATTTATTTAATCATTTATTTATGTCAACATGGACTTAGATATTTATTTTATTCTTCAGTTAGCAACCCAATATTGTAATTATTGATTTTGTTGATGAAATTGTTTTAGTTTTGGTCATTGGAAGCTCTTTCAGTTGGCTCCTGTGTCCCTCTGCTCTCATTCTTCTGTTCCTTTTCAGCCTTTCTTACTCTTTGATAATGCAAAATGTTCCAGGGTTGTCTTGTATTTTCCCAACTCTAGTCCTAAAATTGACCATTTCTTCAAGGAATGTTGGTTCTGTCTATCAGAATGGGATATTTAGAAACCAAGGTCTTAGTACTTAATGTGCTTGTTGCTACTGGGGTCTTCCAAGCCCTCTCAGTGGACATAGATAGCAATATATGTACATGTACTAAGCATGCATAGAAGCATACGTATAATTGTTTCTGTGTCTATCCATATATGTATTAAGCAAAAACTGAGTTCATAATGATGTCAGATAATACCATTTTTAAATGTTTTGGCAAAGCAAAACTCAAGCAGATTTAACAAGAAATTTTAACATAAATAATAGTTAAAATAGCAAACACACATAAGAAGATATTTCGCTACCCACTGTTTACTGTTTCATGCAAGTAGAGAAACACTATTAATAATTTTTTGAAATAGAAAACAATTTAAGCAAAATCATAACTACAAATTTGAGAGTAATGGTATTAACAAATATAAATGGAAAATAGTATTTAATTGAATACATTGAATGAAGAGGCTATAGGAATGATAATATATCTTTCAGTCATCATCTATTAATTGATTTTTATTTAGTCAATCAACCCTAGTTTCTTCAGTGGTAAAACAAGAGCAAAAATAGATATTGATTTCAATTATAAAAGCAAGTATTTGGTAAACTAAACATGTACTGCTGCTCACAGTTGTATATAATTATGTTTTTATGAACATTGTGACAGTAACAGCTGGCAGACTCTGTAGAACAAAAATATATGTAATAACTCAGGTTGCTAAAAAAGATCTCCCTCTGAGGTGAAGTGAAAATTATAAACTACTCCTAACTTAAACTTAGATTTAATTTTATAATGATTGAAAAAAAATATCTACAGGCATGGCCCATATTTCTTTCATTCTAGAAGGCATTCAATATAGTTAAAACATTGATTAAATAGAAAAAAAATGATGCTAATTACATTTGAATGAGAAGCACTTGTTAATTTAACTTAAACAATGTTTATTATATTTTAATTAGGAACTATGGAGCCTAGTATGCATTGGGGAAATCATTCAGTTTCATAGAATGGTACAGTTAAATAGCTTTTCTTTTATAGTTAGAGACTCTCCAAATTAAAACAATAGTTCCAGAGCCTAATACCTTCCAATACCAGTTTCTATATCTGGTCAATAAAAGACCCATCAAATTAGGAGTATTATTAGATGATTTAGACTAACACAGTACTTCTGTCATTCCCTAAAATATTCTGTCCTAAAATGCACAAATAAGTGCCAGTTACATATTTAAAAAAGAGAGGAGAGAGAATAACATTGAAAAAAGGAAAAAAAGGAGATTTTGTAGAAGTATTAAGAAAGGAAGAGGAGAGATGAGTGGAAGGTGGGAGCATCTAGGGTGGGATGCTAATCACAGCCTCACGTATTGGATTTTGATCTTGGTTAGAAAGCTCAGATCACAGCTTTGAGTAGATTAATTGTAAGAAACTGAGCCAAGGCAGAGATATTTCAGTGTTAGGACTGAGTCAAGGAGGGTCTTCTCCTAGACTTTTATGGAACCCATTAACATTTAAAAAATATTTTTAATTAACATACATTAAAAATGGACGTCCTTTTTGTGTACGGTTCTATCAGATTTAACACATGTATAGATTTGTGCAAGCACCACCATAATCAGGATATGTAATAGTTTACCACCCAATTACAGAAATCTCCCTTGTGCTATCTGTCCACTTGTAGTCACATGTTCCTTTCTAGTCCCTGGCAACCACTGCTCACTCTCAACCCCATCATTGTGTCTTTTCCAACATGTCATATAAATGGAATCTTGATTATATATAGCCATTGAGACTGGCTTCTTACTTATCAAATGCATTTATGATTAATTTATGTTATTACATTAATCAATAGCTTGTTTCTTTTGGTATTACTGTGTTCCACTGTATGGATGTGCTGCAGTTTTGTTTACTGATTCCCTCAGGAAAAGACAGTTGAGTTATTTCCAGTTTGGGGCTATTGTGGATAAAATTATCACTCACATTTGTGTACAAATACATGTGTAAACGAGTTTTTATATTACTTGGGAAAATGCCCAAGAATAATATTGCTGGATTATAGACTAAGTTGATGTTTAACCTTCTAAAAAATGGTAGCACTCTTTTGTGGAGCTGTCATACCATTTTCCATTTCCACTACAAATCTACGAGACATCAACTTGCTCTATGTCTTTGCCAGCACTTAATGGTAAATTTTATTACTTTTTACTTTTATTGTCACTTTTTTTTATGTTAGCCATTTAAATAGGCAGGTTTACTATATTATCGTGATTTTCATGTGCAATTCCCTAATGTATACTGATGTTAAACAATTTTCAGGAGCTTATATGGCATCCATATCTTCTCTTTGGTGAAGTATCTGCTCAAGTCTTTTGCCCAGTTATGTATTGGGTTGTTTATTTTACTATTGAGATTTGAGAATTCTTTATGTATTGTTCTTGGATACATGTTCTTTGTCCGATATATGATTTCAAAGTATTTTCTCTGAGTATGAGTTTTATTCTTTTTAAAATGTTTTTCACAGAGCAAAAACTTATTTTTAAGGATTGTGCTTTTTGAGTCATATCTAAGATTCCTTTGCATAACCCTATGTCAAATATTTTCTTAGTATTTTTCTAAAAGTTTATATTTTACAATTAAAATTAAAATTATATTTTAAATTTAGCTTTTTTTTTGGTCTATGGAATGTGCTTTGGCACTATTTGTTGCAAGGATCTGCATTGGATTCTATATAGCATTATAACTGATTTTTGTGACTTGAGTTTGAATCTTGTTACCTCTGAGCCTCACTTATTAGTTCTGGGAGATTCTTTGTAGGTGATGTGGGGTTTTCTAAGTAGACAATCCTGTAGTCTATACATAGGGACAATTTTACTCCTAATTTGTATAGACAATATTGTAACTTTTCTTTAGACTGTCAATCCTGTATTTAAAACAATATGACAAGAAGAACAAAATCTCATATTTTACCCAGATATTAATCATTCCTCATGTTACCTGTTTCTTCTGGCCTCAATACTTTCCTGCTTAAACAATAATCCTTTGCATTTCTTTTACACCAAACTGCTGCTATACATTCTCTTAGTTTTCCTTCATGGATATTGTCTTTATTTCACCTGTAATCCCAAAATATATTTGCACTGAAATTGAACTCTGAACCAATAATCTTTCTTTCCACTCTTCATAAATTATAATAACAATAATAATAACAATAATAATAATGGTAATTTGCTCACTTCATTCTGCCTTTTATTTTATATATATGAAATCTTCAGTCATTAATTCACTGCTTCCCTATAGGTGATGTTTGTTTTTTCTCTAGCTGCTGTCAAGTATTTTCTTTGCCTTTAGATTTCAACAGTTTGATTATCATATAGCTGATGTGGATTTCATTGAGTTTCACCGGTTTGGGATTTTTCTCAGCTTCTTAAATCTATAAGTTTATGTCTTTCACTATATTGAGAAGATTGCAACCATTATTTCTTCAAATAGTTTTGTTATCTGTTCCACACTTTTATCTTCTTTCCTCCAAGAAGGCTTATGCTACAAATATTAAAGCTTTTTGTATTTTCCCACTGGTTTCTTAGTCTCTGATATCTGTCATTCTTTTTTTTTTTTTTGTCTTTACTCTTCTGTTCAGATTATCTACCTTCAAGTGCACTGATTTTTTTCTCAATTATATTTACCGTGTTTCCCTGAAAATAAGACTGGGTCTTATATTAAGTTTTGCTCCAAAAGATGCATTAGGGCTTATGTTCAGGGGATGTCATCCTGAAAAATCATGCTAGGGCTTATTTTCCGGTTAGGTCTTATTTTCGGGAAACATGGTATTATGCTATTGAACTCATCCAGTGAATTTTTTATTGTGGTTATTGTATTTGTAGTTACAATATTTCCATTTGCTTTATCTTTGTACCTTTTATTGCCTAGGCTTTACAAATTTATTTTCCTTACATCTTGGATAATGGCTATAGCTGCTCTAAAGTTTTTCTCTATATTCTCAACATGCGTGTAGCCTTGGATTTGAAGTGTGTTGATTTTATTTATTTTGTTCTTTTGTAAGTTCAGACTTTTCTGATTCTTCCTGTGCTGAGTAATTTTGTATTATACCCTGGACATTTTGAGTATTATGCCGTAAGTATCTTGTTTGTGCTTGAATCCTAAAAAGAATGCTGGTTTTTGTTTTTATATTTTATGTAGACAATCTACCATTTTGGATTGAGGCTTCTCTGAGTTTAAGGAAAGTTGAGAGTGAGCACAGGAAACCATTAACAATTTTAAGGCATTTATTTCTGGAGTTTCTTCTATGCAATCACCCTAACTCTTTCTGCTTCCCTAGGGCTTCATTTCTCTAACTTTCCTGGTTCTCTGCACACTTCCTGTGACTGCATCCGTGTCTAGATCCAGCAACAAGGATAAAGAGAGCAAAGATAAGCAGAGGACCTTCATCTCATACTCTTGGTACTCTGATTTCTGATCAGCACTACAGCTTCTCTTTCACTGTCACTACCACCACAGCAGTCACTGGTGGCTGGGGTGAGAGGAAAGAAAGAAAGAGAGAGAGAGAGAGAGAGAGAGAGAGAGAGAGAGAGAGAGAGAGAGAGAGAGAGAGAGAAAGAAAGAGAGAAAGAAAGAAAGAAAGAAAGAAAGAAAGAAAGAAAGAAAGAAAGAAAGAAAGAAAGAAAGAAAGAAAGAAAGAAAGAAAGAAAGAAAGAAAGAAAGAAAGAAAGAAAGAAAGAGAAAGGAAAGGAAGAAAGAAAGAAAGAAAGAAAGAAAAAGAGAAAGAAAGAAAGAGAGAAAGAAAGAAAAGAGAAAGTTCTCCAGGATCTCTATTAGAATTTCCCTTTTCTTTCTTATTGGACCAGAAAATGAGCACTTCCCTTGGAGTGATTTTTTTTTTACTGAACACCTCTGGGTTTGGTGTTGCCATTGAGTCTAGGTTAAATAATACCAAAGGCAAAAATAAACAAACAAACAAACAAACAAATAAATAAAGTGTCAATTTCACCCCTGGTTCAGTGAAATTACAAAATCTAGCCTTCTTCCGTAACCACTATAATAAATATACTGGGGAAGAAATTTTGCCTGATCATAACACCAAGGAAAGTTGTGATCCACGTAAGTAATAGCAAATTCTCAATTTTACAGATACTGTGAGTTTTCTAAATGATGGAATTTCTTAGTTTTAGTTTGGTGTTAGGAAGCGTAGATCAAAGGAATTTGACCTTTCATGTACAATGTGTCTATCATTCATATGCATTTCTGTCTCCTTTTTATCTCAGCCTTATTTTTAATTTTTTCTTTATCTCCTTTATTTAAACAGTGTTATCTTATTGTGTTATTGATATGTTATTTTAATCTTCTTTAAACAAACAAAGTAACAATAACGATGTTTTTCTTTACCATTTTGTGGCAGGCACAGAAATGTGCTGCTCAGATCTCTCTTGAAGAAAGGACTGGCTGGCTACATATGAGGAATATGATTAGCTGAAAACTTCCACCTGTAAGTTCCTACCTTAACTTTTGAGCTAATTCCATTTACTTCTTAGGGCAATCCCCAAACAGTCAGTAGTACAGGAGCCTAGGCACTTTTGTCAAGTGGGAAGAAAATGTTGACAGAAAAAGAAATGTATCTAGGACAGCTAATGTATCTAAAATTCCAGGAGCTAAAAGTAAACTTAAAGAAGAGCAGTAGTTAAAAACTTATAGGGTAGACACCCAGGAGAAGGATTGCTAGGTAATATGGTAATTCTATCCTTAAGTTTTGGAGGAACGACCATACTGCCTTTCATAGCAGCTGCACCAATCTGCATTCCTACCAACAGTGTATGAGGGTTCTTTTTGTCCATAGCCTCTCCAACACTTGTTATTATTTGTCTTGTTGATGATAGCCATACTAAGAACACACAATATGATAAGAACACACAATAGATGATGTATTACAGAATTGTACACCTGAAATCTATGTAACATTACTAACAATTGTCACCCCAATAAACTTTAATTAAATTAAAAAAATATTGAGGAAAGATTTCCTAAGTTGAAAAGACTAAATCTAATATTTAAAGAGCACAGACAATTCAGGATATATTGATAAGAGAATAAAATGCAAAGCCAAATAAAACACTAACTCTAGCATCTCCTGGTAAAATTACTGAAGTCTAATCATAAAGAGAAGAATATCTACATGTTTTCAAGTATAACAAATTAATGTTAGTAACTTGTAAAGTATACAATATTTGTCTGGCATTATAAAATTTGACATTATTAAATGATATTTGCAGATGACTGAGAGAAAAAGATTGAAACCAAAGCAATATGCCACAAAGTTATCTGTGATCAAGACAGAAGAAAAATCCATGCAGATATGTAAAAATTGGACATATCACACAGGTACTACATCTGAGGAAAACACTTGAAAGGTAGTTTTAATCACATAACACATGAAGCAAAATAGAGTCCCCAGAATATGAGAAAATAATAGGAAGAACTAGGGGCTAACTGTAATAGAAACATGCTAAAATAAGATATCTGGAAAGAAAGGAGTTATAATGAGTGACACTGTAGTAATATACAATCTAAAATGAATAAAACATTTTAGCAAAATCTGAGGTCTGTGAGGAGGAAGGGTAAGTAAAATGTTTTCAAAATTTCATAAAAAAATGTGAAGGTAAATGAAAAGGCATACAGGAAAAGAGAGAAGGGAAATAAAACTAGGTCAAGTTATTGGAATTGGAAAGTGCAGTGGAAAATAGCAGGGAAAGAGAATGAAACCATCAATAAAATGTAAAATACAGTACAACATCTCTATTAACAAGATATGCATGCTTAAAAAAAGAGTTAAATGAGAAATAAGAAAAGAGAAAATCAAATGATGGAAGATAAATGATGAATGCAAAAGTAAGCATAGATTAAATAGCAATATCTAATAACATTTTATATCTAACATTATATAAAATGTAGATAGGTTTAATTCTCTTTCTGTAATGCAGTCTCCAATTGGGTTAACACAAAACCAATCAACTAAATGTTGTTTCCAACACAATGACATGTTTAGACAAAGTGACAAAATAAGGTTAAAAATAATTTGCTTGTATTTTGCAGTAGAAATACAGGCAAATGAAAACAAAATGTAAGCAAATACAGGAATATTCATATTAGACATACAGAAAATTGAGAATAAAGACCCAATAGAGCACCATTAGAAAATACAGCCATCATAAACAGGACACTGACTGATTTTATAGTAAAAAAAAAATGACATCATCATATAGAAATTAGAAGAGAAAGATGAAGGGATAGAAAGAAGATAGTGAGAAAATTAACTTTCTCAAACAGACAATATACATATATTATATAAATGTCTACTAGTATAAGCTATTAGTGAAACCTCTCAACTTGCTGCCACAAGGAAAATTTAGAATGTTAACATTTTCTGGCTATTTCTTCTTATTATAATTTAATGAATTTAGGTATGATTAATACAAAGAATGTCGAGAAACATCTTAACTACTTGCATATGTGGAAAGAAACACAACTCCGTGACTCTAGAATCAAAGGAAAAAAATTAAAATTTTCAAATAAATGTAAAATTGCAACTATGTAGAAACCAATGAAAGAAAATACTAATAAATATGAAATGAGTAAATGTTATCAGATGGAAAGTTTATAGCTATCGATAAATCATTAAAAAAAAGACAAAAGTTGCAAAGAATGTGGATTTATATTTTGAGTTTAGTTAACCAACAAAAAAAGAAATAATATAAAAATAAAATGTTCTTTATCAGTGTTTTCATAACTAATAAAATCTATAAGCTCTCACCAACTTAAGGAAAAAAAGAAATATATAAGTAAATTTGAAAAACAGGTGAAGCTATTTTAAGAAAATATTACATTTGACTTCATAAAACAAATCTATGATTGCCTAGGGATGTGCAAATCATCAAAATTGATCCAAGTGAGATGAAAAGTTTGATTAATTGTACTCAAAAAGATTAGGAAGATTAATTAATTTACATTGAAAAATGAGTTCTAGTTGGATGATGCATAATTTTACATAACTTTTAAAAACGAGGTAAATTCATGTTAAATTTTAATAATCCATAGAAAAACATAATATTTCAAAACGGATTTTATAATGTTACGTTCCAATCATTCCCTTTGGAGAAACATTGTTGAACACCTTTAAGTCTATACATATGCCTGAAAAATCAGGCCTTAGTAGCGGAGAAAATCTAGCATTAGAATAAAAGCTACAATTTGCTACCATAATAAAGCTTAATTAAACACAGCCTCAAAAAAAATTTAAGCTGATCACAGTTAATTTATGTACCAACTATAGAAAAATGATGCAATGTGTAACATAAACTAAATTTTTACTAAAGGTGAAAAACGTAGAAAATTAAGTCTATATAATTTAACAGGATGAAATTGAGTCATTTAGAAATGATGAAAGAATAAGTCAGTGACCTTTAAGATATACCAATATAAACTATCAAAAATAAAGTTCATAAGAGTATAACACTGAAAAAATAATATGTATCATTTAGTGACCTGTGGAACTCTGTTACACCCTAAGAAAGGTATTTGGAGACTCAGAAGAAGGGTTGCAGATAAGTATTTGAAAAAATAATTGCTGGAGGGACGTTCCTATCAATTTTCCTTTGTAGCTCTGGGATTTACCAGGTGGGTGACACTGTCTTACTTTCCTACCTTTCTTTACATCAACTTTAGTTTGAAACTTCAGATTTTGTAACTTGGACAAGGAGAGTGTTATATTCTCACAGTCAACTTGGATTGCAGGCAACAAGCAAAAAGCCTCTTTTAGTAGTTATTACTTTACCTTTCTGCTTTTATAGAGGTTGCCATTATACTTGATATATCTCCATGTTTGGAAATTTACTGAACACTTTAAGAAGGAGACAACAGAGATATTCTGTATTTTTCCTATGTAAATACATATTATTCATAATTACATAGTCTTTCTTGGTACACTGGACATGCTCTAAGTGCAGTAGGCTGGAGAACACTAAAAGGAAACCAGTCAGTAAAAAATGAGCACACTGTTAGACAATTCACTAGGAAGGATCTCTGAATGATTGTTAGGCAAATGAAAATGTTTTGACCATTATTATTCATTTAGAAAATGCAAATCAAAACCATAAAAGTCTCAAACACACCAAAACACACCAAAATACACCGAGATGGAAGGTTATGGACTAACTGGAGATCATATTATTTGTGGCAGTGTAAAATGGTACAATTACTTTGGAAATGTCTGGAAATTGCTTATAGAATTCAAACTATATCTACCTATGACCCTGCCATTCCAATCCTAAGTATTTACCCAAGAAAAATGAAAACATGTGTTCACAAAATATTTAGACAAGAATGTTCATAGCAGCTTTATTCATAATGGCCCCAAACTGGAAACATTCCATAGTTCTATCAATAAGATAATTAATAAATATGTTTTGGTATATTAATAAAATAGGAAAGCTACATAGAAATAAGAAAACGCTGATATATGCAACACCATGGTTAATCCCCAAATCCTTATGCTGAGAAAAAGAAATCTTAAACAAAAGAGGAATATTGTTTGATTCTATTTTTATGACATTAATGAAAAAGTAAATCTTGTTTATGGTGGAGACAATTCAGAATGGCCATTGCTTCCATGCATGTGGGGCAGAGGGTGATTGTAATGGGCATTAGAGAAACTTCTGGGATGCTGATAGTGTGTAATATCTTGGTAGCATTATGGATTACACAGGTGTATGCATTTGTCAAAATGTAGCAAAAACACACTTAATATTATAGTATTTTTACTTAGAACAAAAGTGCTCAGGTGACCAATTTTATTACTTTTTACTCTCAGAAATTTATGAAATATATTTAGATGGTTGCTCTCAAATTTTTATAACACGACTTTTAAAAAGTATTTAAAACTTTTATAGGAATCACTTAGGTTATTTATTAAAATATGGATTCCTATGTCTTTTTAAGAACATTTTGATTCACTAGATCTGAATCAGAAGTCATCATTTTTATAAATGTAATAGGTAATTATTTTAATTTGGGAAATTCTGTTTTAAGAAACACACATTTGCCTCCATGCTATAAGCCAAAATTTCAAGGCTCTCTGTCCTCTACCAATTGTTGCCACAGGAATACACCTTTGTCATTTTTATTTCCTTCATCACTGATATTCAAAATCAATATCCACAATCATGTTATTTATAAACTATATGGCTTAGCATAGACTTTCTTTCAAAGTCCCTGTTTATAGGAAATTATGATATTAGAGGATAGGTAATAAAGTATGATTTTTAGAAATCATAGGAAGACTTATATTCCAACATTTCTATGTAATTAGAAATAAAATTTGATGTTATTAATTCCAGAATTTGGTAAAAGCTTCTTAACAATCAGGTGGCCTTAATGCACCTGAACATTTTTCCTTAACCATAAAAAGGAGATACAAACAGTATTTGCCTATTTGACACTGAAAGAGAAATTCTGCAAAAAGATCACTTTTTAAACAATAACTGATTCACAACTATTAGTTGGACTGTTCCTGAATTTTAAAATAATTATAACTTTGGGTAATAATGTAATAGAGTTCAACTATATTCTAAATAAACATTATAAGCAGGGGGATCTTCCTACAAGCTTAAAAATAAAGGTTGTAACTTTGCTATTTTTCTTCCACCAGAGGGTGTCAGTGAGTGTGTGTGTGTGTGTGTGTGTGTGTGTGTGTGTGTGTGTGTGTATTAATTGGTTCTTTCTTATAGTTTGGATTAGTTGTTTCTTACAGTTCACATGTATTCATTCAAAGCAGGGATGCAGAAGGTAATTCCTTTGTTAAAATCATCCACACTGCAATGAATGTGCTCTGCTGTTTTTCACATTTACACTCAGGATTGCTCCAACATATTTTGATTGAACTTGCCCCAACCTCAAGACTCCATGTGCCCTGTGACTTTTCATCCAGACACTTGAAAGCTGGGAGTTGTCAGGAACACCTAGATGTATGCGGAGCTTTCCTGAGTAACATCAAGTGTTCAGGTGGGAGCAGAGGTTAGCTTATTTATTATTGTACATCATATATACATAAAAATAATCTTTTTGGATAAAAGACAGAATTGAGCAGGCTATTTTTGTTACTAGAAGGAATTCACTATTGGTATTAGAAAGAAGATAAATTTTTGTGAGTATAAACATACTGCAATAGCCATGACATACAATGTTTCTGGAAAAAGTAAAATGTTTCCTTCATGTTTAGTATCTCCTATTCTGATATTTATAAGCATCTCATTTTTAATTTGACATATATATTTTAAATCCAACAATAAAAAGTTATGAGCCAAAGGTAAAGTTTTCAATAAAACCACTTTTTTTTTTTTTTTTTGGTCAAAGATATCAAATAGCCAGTTGGATTTTTTCTTCTTTACACCAATTAATCTATTTTCAAAAAAAAGTAATGTTTGAGAAATTTAGATGGACTCATTCCACAATATTAGTTCAAAAATGTTTATTAATGAAGAACAGATTACAAAAGACGTTGTTCCTTCTTAATTTAAATTTGGTCTTTTAACAATAAATAATTATCTTGCCATTCTACTTTGTGTTTTATAGTAACTGACAATTATATTTTCGCAGAATGGGACTCACACATGCCTTTTGAAGGCAGTGAGATGCAATTAAACAAAAATTGATTTTGAAGAAAAACAAGTCTGCTCTTTAAAAAATTGTTCTATGAAGATATCAATTCTCAACCTTTCCATACCTGAATACTTATATACAAAATGGTTCTAAACATATTTGTACATGAGAAAATAATCCATTTAAAAAAAAAAAAGATTTAATAGTATGAATGGAAACAATGCTCCTTCAAAAATTTTAAAGAGGTTCCTCAAAAAATTAAGAATAGAATTACCATATGACCCAGCAATCCCTCTACTGGGTATCTACCTAAAAAAAATCATAAAATGTTTAACAATAAAGATATATGTGCTCTGATGTTCGCTGCAGCTTTGTTTATGGTGGCCAAAACATGGAAACAGCTAAAGTGTCCTTCCATAGATGAGTGGATAAAGAAGATGTAGTTAATATACACAGTGGAATACTATTCTGCCATAAGAAAAGATGAAATAGTGCCATTTGTGACAACATGGATCGATCTTAAGATTATTATGCTGAACGAAATAAGTCGAGAACCATATGATTTCACTGATATGTGGGATATAAACCTGAAAGTAACAAAGGATCAAGACAAACAATCAAAGAAACAAAAACTGATAGACATAGACAATATAGTTCAGTGGTTAACAGAGGGTAAAGGGAGAGGGGGTGGTAGATGAGGTTAAAAGAGATCATATATTAATATATGGTGATGGAAGGAGAACTGACTATGGGTGGTGAACACACAATGTGATATATAGATGATGTATTACAGAATTGTATACTTGAAACCTATGTAATTAACTAACCATTGTCACCCCAATAAACACTTTAATTAAAAAAAAGAAAAAAAATGAGAGATGCAAAATCAAATACCTTTTTAGTATTTGCTTTAATAATTCCTGAATTCCTCCATGCACTATTTGTTATCTTAATCCTCACCTGACTATGCATACCTAAAGGTCAAATTAAACTAGGTGTTCTGTAATTAGTATAATCACCCATTATTCAAAAAACCTCCTTTGTCATTTTAACTTTCAGGGTTCTCCTGTCCTTTCCAAACAATGGAATATTATTTGTCCATAAGAAAAGATGAAATACTGCCATTTGTGATAACATGGATGTATCTTTAGATTATCATGCTAAGCAAAATAAGTCAGACAGAAAAAGTCAAGAACTACATGATTTCACTCATATGTGGGATATAAAACTGAAAGCAACAAACAAACAAGACAAACAGATAAACACAAACTCATAAACACAGATAACAGTTTAGTGGTTACCAGAGGGTAAGCGGGAGGGGATGGTAGAAGAGGTAAAGGGGGTCAAATATATGGTGATGGAAGGAAAAGTGACTCCGGAAGGTGAGCACACAAGGCAATATATAGATAATGTATTCTAGAAATGTACACTTGAAACTTATAAAAGTTTACTAACCAATGTCTCCCCAATACATTTAATAAAAATTAATGAGAAAATAATCAGCTAAAGTGATATAATAAAAGAAGGCAATTCTTTGAGTACCTTTGTGTGTATATCACTGAATCCTGGGGATGTAAATATATTGAGGTTATTTAAGTATTCCCTAATACTCCTTTTCCTTGTTTTAGTTTGGCTTACAATCTTTCCAACTCAGTAGGGATATATTCAAGTTATCTGGTCACACAGGATGAATTTCTGTAAATAAGTGAAAGCTACTACATTTGTCTATCTTTATGCTGACTTTTGTTGTTAAAATCCACAATCAAGGAAACAAACTAGTATTGGTATTCTTGTCAATAATTCTGATTCTATAGTGTTTAGAGTATAGGGTTTGTAGAATTTTGAGATCTGTTTGTCTTTTTTATTTATTTTCTCTAATGTTGCCTTCTTTTGTTTTTCTTTGCATTAGCCATGCTTATTCTTTATAAACATTTTTTTTCCCTTCCACAAAACCATTTTGGAACAAATCAAGACAAACTCAACGCTTATAACAATGTTTTATGTTACCAAATGTATATTGAGGGTTTCTTTGTTTGTTTTTGGTATTGTATAAAGTTGTGTTTTCTGTTTGTGATTTCTTTTCATATTTTACTTCAACAAGGGTGAATTTGACTGGAAAACAGCGCTACATCCATCTCTTCACAAAAGTCGATAAGACTATTATTGTTTCATATTTACTGTGTCTACTCCCAAACCTCCCAGTACTTTTGAAACTATTGCAGTCTGACTCATATTCCCAATATTCCACTGACAACAATAGAGTGAATTGCATTAAGGAGCTCTATCTTGACAAAGCCAACAATTACTTCCTTGTCTTAACATTACTTGACCTCATAGAAATTTCTACACAGTCAATCCCTGCCCTCTTTAATACAGAGGGTGCCAAAAAATGTATACACAATTTAAGAAAGGAACAAACTGTATTAAAATTGTAATATTCAATACATACCAATAAGAAAAGATGAATACAAGTCATGTGCATTTTTTGGCACCCCGGTATAGCTGTGTAGAAGAAACTCTTAATCATTATCCTACCTGTTCTTTCCTTCATGTGTTGTAATAAAGTTTTAGCTGGACACATTGCCATTTCCTTAAAAACTATACTTCCAACTTTTTTAGCACCTAGGTAGGGCCATGACTCTAGGTACTTGCTTTTAGGTTGTGTGCACAAGTGATGTGTGCCTCTTCTGCATCATGGCCTTAAAAGAAACAGGAGTAAACACCCTTTACCACCTTCTTCTTTTTCACCATTCGTGAGATGATTGGAACAGGAGTGGACATATGGACCCAGAGATGGAGCCACATGGTGAGTAACAAAACTGTTCTAAAAGCCTGGACTGTGAACCCTTGGACTAATGGATATATATATATATATATATATATATATATATATATATATATATATTTCTGTTTAATCAAATGTATGTTCAGATCTTTGTTTTATAATACCTTAGCTTATACTTGAACTAGTACAAAAATTGTCACTACACTTATAGGATAACTTTTCTGCTGGTTTCCATACTACTTATTTGGTCACTCCTTCCACGTTTCCTTTATACCCCCTTCCTTTTCTTTATTGTTAAAACATTTAGATTTGCAGGGTTCAGTTTCCACCCTTTTCTCTAATCCTTGGCCCCATGGTTTTAAATGCCACTAATATGTCAACAACTTCTGTGGAAAATTTCCTTTTAACCTCCACTAAGAAATATTTCATTTGGAAAACTACCAGGAATCTCCAATGTAACATGGGCTAAGAAAGAATCTTGATTTTCTCCCAAGTTTCCTCCTCTGTCATCTAGTCTTAGTAAATGGCAGTACCAATCACTGGCATGCTTGTGTGTCATCCTTGCTCCTCTGTCTCTCACATTCAAATCTAATCAGGAAGTTGCAGTAAATTTCTCTTCAAAATACTTCATTAACAACCCCTTAACTAGTTTCATTATTATGACATGAAAGAAGTCATTATCTTCCCTTACCTTGATCACTTGCTCTGTTCCCTTCTTGCCACCCTATAAAATGTTCTCCATTCAGTAAATTTCAGGATATTTTAAAAATGCCAATTAGATCATGTGATTCTTTTGCTCCAAATCCTCCAAAGACATCCAGAAATGAAATGTAAATTTCTCAGTGTGTCCTACTGGGTTGTACATTAAATGATCCTTGTCTGTGATTTCATTTCTTCCCACTCACAACCTTATTTTACTGTGTTAAATCTACCCTGCCTTACAACCTGTTATTCCATTTTTATCACAGCTCTCATCACCAATAGATTTTATGCTACTTGACTGCAGGTATTATATACATAGGTGTGTGTGTGTGTGTTTATGCATGTGCATATAGGTGTGTCTCCATCCACTCTGTTGTCTGTGAGGGAAAGTTCTTTCTTTTTGTTTATTGCTGCATTGTAAGAATCAAATGCAGTGCCTGGAAAACAGGAATAATAACTATGTGATAAGTGAATAATATGTCAATGAACAAATAAAAATGAATAAGATTTAGTTGAGAAGTTAAAAGCTGAAACACATCTACGTAGAAGAAGAGAGTGATAAATGCAAGAAAAGGTATATGTAAAGTGCTAGAAGTGGAGAGATTAGAAAGTCTTTGATGATGAAGAGCCTGCTGATACATAACTAGTACATTAAATTTTATTGTAGGACAACTGGAAAGCCAAAAAATAAATTTACAAAATGATTTCTGAAATCATGCTCAATAATGTTTAAGGCTTAATATCAGGTTATATATATATAAAATTTACAAAGTGCATATCATGATTCTCATTTAGTAGGTAAGATTGAAGCTCTCAGATACCAAGAGTATGGCCTCTAAGTGTAAACTGAGTGTTCTAAGTCATGTCAATCTGACTACAATTTGACTACAGAGCAAATCATTTGTATATCTTCTTTTCTAAAGTATCTGTTCAAATCTTTTGTCCATTTTACTTATTTGTCTTTTTATTATTAAGTTGTAGGAATTGTTTAATGCTTTGGATAAAGTATATATATATATATATATATATATATATATATATATATATATATATAATTTTTTCCCCTCCCAGTGTGTGGCTAGGCAATCTGCTTCTTTTTTACTTTTTCATGATGCATTATTCAATATTTTTTCTCTTGTTGTTATTGTTTTATGTGGACTATCTTTGCTTACACATAGATAATGAAAATATTATTCTATATGTTCTCAGGGTTTTAATTTTAGGACTGTATTCATCTCAATGTAATTTTGGTATTTGACTATCCATATGGTTATTTCTTTATCCTCACATTTATTGAGATTTTAAGATAATTTTTAGGTAAATTTGCTGAAGTTACAAAGCTATTAAGTGTTACAGATGGTGTTTATAATGCAGATGTAATGGCTTCAGAGTCTGCGCTTTTGAATGCCATGCAGAGAAATGTCTTCTGTCCTCTTTTTATAAAATGCACATCTTTGAATGTTCCCTCTTTCACAAACAGAACAAGGAAATTGATTTTATTCAGGCTATTGCTGTAGGGACAGCACCCCCGATTTCAAGATGAGAGTATTTTGGCAGGATTATATTGCCTCAAATTTAATAAGGAGTAGTAGAGCTGTAATACTAGGTGGCATGATGTAGAGTTAGGATTGATTTTACAATCAGAGAATGTCTCAGTCAGTCAGCAAAACAAGAAATATTTATCTCTGTGTCTAGTTATTTTACAGGGACAAATAGTTAAGCTAAACATTAATGAGACAAAAATAAAAGGTTGGGGGGGAAGTTGGAGGATATGTATCTGATCTTGTTAGGTTCAGGCAACAGGTCAAAAAACCTGTGTTTAGCTTTCTCATAGGTAAACAAGGGTGTCATTCCCGAGTCTTATGGAAGTCATGAAAGAGTGGACAACAATTCTCAGTAAATCATATGGAAAAGGATGGTTCTTTGTGGTACTCCATTTTTTCAGACAGAAAATTTTGGGGAAGGTTTTTTAAACACTGCTGTTTTTAGAGCTTAGGTGAAGTTTAACATTGTAATTCCTAGGAGCTTTCCTTATCTCTACTTAATCTTCTTTTCATTTGGCCAGTTATTCTTATGTATTGTGGTTTGAAGTTACAGATGTCTCCTAATACTATTAAAACTTTCTGAGATGAGATGGCAGGAAGTATTTTCTTAATTGTGCTACTTAAAACTGGATGATCTAAAAATAAACATTAGGTCTAACACCACAGAAGAGATATCTAAGACAATGAAAGCATTTCCATAGCACATATGTTACTTATTTCTATTATTTTATATAATGTTTCCATCTTTGGCACCTTACTTTTATTTCCTGGAAACTTGTCCTTATATTGTTCATGTAGACATTTTATAATCAAATCAGTTATAAGAATTTCACTTTATTCTCTAGCAGAAATTCCTTTATGCAGACATCTTTACTATTCTGCTAAACTTTATAGAATCAGAACTAATAAAATATTTTCAGATAATTTTATGTGAATGTTATTATTGGAGTGAGAGTTCTTTAAAGTATTACTGAAAATGTTTGGTATTTATTTTCCAAAAACATATAATGTAATTATAAGCTGTGGAATGAAAGACAGTCCTGTATGAATTGACTAAAGCTGTTTGTTTGATTATTATTATGTAGCATATCACAAATATATTAAGTATGGTGTGTTTATCATTGTTTTCCATTATTTG
This sequence comes from Rhinolophus sinicus, assembly GCF_036562045.2. NCBI lineage: Eukaryota > Metazoa > Chordata > Mammalia > Chiroptera > Rhinolophidae > Rhinolophus > Rhinolophus sinicus. The sequence continues at coordinate 123,706,837 of NC_133752.1, forward strand.
AAAAAAACACATTTGGCTTATTTATGGAATAGGTCATGTATTGAAATCCACCACTTGCATACTTAAAAATCATTATTTACAATACAACAAGTGTGTTGATGACCTTGTTGCTAAAGAAGAAAGAACATCAAGAGATAATAATAGTAAACTTGCAAGAAGATAAAAGTTCCCCTGACCATTACCTGCCTAGAATGGAGTGAAAATGTTTGAATTTTGCTAAACCAAAAATCATGGTATAAATGTTTTAATCATAAGGTTTGTTATTATCATTAAAACAAATGTGATTCCATTTGAGTCTGTATTTTATATATTTTATGTACCATAAGTGAGCAATAAATATGAGAACTTTTATAATATTACTAAATATTCATTCCAGCCCCAAATGGAAACTAAGTTGAAGACAAAATAATGAGGCATTTACATAGTGAAACAATATGGGAAAATTGATGTTCTATAATTACATCAAAATGAGGTTAACATTTTCCCACTTTGGGGAAATGGGTTATAGCAGATGACCATAATTTATTTGAAACAATAAATGGTTACCAATTAAAGTTACTATCACATATGAGTCTCAAATATTCAAAATGAGTATTACACAGAGAATGTGGAGATATCACATTTATAATTGATCTAGTCATAATTTGAATAGTGTTTCCATATTCAGTCCCTCAAACTTAACAGAAATAAAGAATTGGAGACAATACAGTGGAAAGGAAAATAAATGATTAAACAGCTAGAAAATGAGGATAACATGTAAAACTTAAGAATTATGTTTGCGTGACTTGGCTAAAAAAGCTAACGGATGTATCTAACAATAGGACAGTATGAGGTGATATGAATGCTTTACTATAGAGTAGATGAAAAACTGGTCTCCCCTTCCACAAGAGCAGGGTCAAATAATGGAACTAAATTGCAACAGTAATGATTTAGGCTAAAAAATAGAAAATGCAGGAGATATTAAACCATTTTCCTCTCAAGTTCGTATCATTCTTAGTAGAGTTTCAAAGATAGAAAGTACATGGACTCTTTAAATATGGTTTATGATTAATTAGTCATTTCATCTTTTTAAATGTTTCCTCATCTATGAATATAAAGTACATATGTATATTTTCATAACAATTTATTAACAGTGCTCTTTTGCCATCATTATATTATTTTTGTCACCACAACCACTCTATGAATTAGAAGGTGGCAAGACTCCATATCTCTGTTTTACAGTTCAGGAGACATGCTCAGAGTTCCTGGGGTTCTCAGGAATTTAGATCCCAGGATTCTTGAAGCACTTGTGCTTCCCCTGCACCAAGATAAATTGGATTGGACTTATTTATGCTGCAATTTCATTTTTGAACTTTTATGTTGTTATTGCATTTTGAGCAGAGCCTACATTACACAGAAGAGCAATGTAAAAGCTAAGTCAGTAAATCTGTTGCAGCACTCACTTGAATTCTATTCATATGGGAAGATTCAGATATACCTAGTGACAAAGTATTACTTGATGTTAATATTAATCTATAGAAAATAAAAAGTAGACATTACATTGTAAGATGTGAATTATAAAAACATACAATTCAATGACCCAAAGACATATCTGATCTCTTTAAATTTCAAAGTAAATATGTATTGTTTTGCTTAATAAAACTTCATTAATTTCATTGATAAACCATCTACTATTTTAGTGAATTTTGATTTTGCATTTAGGATCTTGTTTCTATTTTACTAATAAAAAGCTGATTAATTAACTACAGCATAGTTTTGACATGATACTGATGTTGGAAAAAATTGGAAATTTTGAAGTATTTATAAAAATGATATGCATAAATATAAAAATTATTGACTGTGTAATTAGACTAAAATTAAAAAAAATGTATGTCACTGATATTTATAAAAAATTTAGTTGAAACACCTAATATCAAATAACACTAAATGGCTTTTAATACATTTTGAAATTCAACAATTTTTTCTTTATATCTGGTGATAAATCTCGGCCCCAAAAGGAGAAGTGGTAAATGAATAGATAAGTCAGATTCTGTGTTTTGAAAATTTCATTAAAATGTATGTTGAGATTTCATTAGTTGACAGAAGGAGCAACAAACAAAATATATGAAGGAAAATAGAGTCAAAGAGATTTTCTGAGTAATATTGACAGGAGGGTTTAGAAGCAGAGACTTATTTATAAGATAAAAGCCCTTAGAGTTCTCAGAAAATTACCTGAGCTTTTGCCAGGTCTACTATCTGATTAAACTATGAGACTACATTTTCTTGTAGGTTAAAAATAATCAAATATTGGCAATTTCTTTTGATTCACTAGATGGAATTCTTAATGGACCCTAAAGACATTTCCTTCTCCATATAGCCTGCTGTCATTATTCCAATGAATTTTCTCTGTGAACCTTTCATTCTTGCAAGAGTGATTGAGGGGCAAGATGGTGGAGTAGGTAAACTGTGTGCTTGCTGCCACCAATGACCACACTGAAATTACAACTAAATTATAGCACAATCAACCTGGAGAACCATTAATTCAGCTAGTTCAGACTAGCTGAACTAATAACCAAGAACGTAAAGAAGAGGCCACGTTGAGACTGATAGGAGGAGCAGAGATGTGAAACGGGCCAGCCCAACACCTGCGTGTGGTGGTTGAGCATCAGGAGGGATATCATGGAGGTGGTGGTGCTTCCTGAGGAGCAAGGGTCCCCAGCTCCATATTCGGCTCCCCAGCCACGTTCCAGTGCTGGAAAGTAGAGTCCACACAACAGCTGGCTGTGACAATCAGCAGGTACTCTATCAATGTGGGTGAGACTGAAACCCAGATAACCACTTAAAGTGCCCACTCACAGAGTAATTTGCTTGCAGGCACTCATTCTAGGCTTTGGCAGAGGGACGGCAACTCAGGGAGGGGGACAGCAACTCAGGGAGGAGGTGGAACCAGAGACATATAGGCAAAGACTGAGTTGTATGGTTTCAGGTCAAGGACTATAGGGACAGCCACCATTATTCCTGTATTGAGGCCTCCTCCCACATAGCCTTCAGATGGGTGACATCTTTCCTGTAACCAGTCCTCACATGGAGACAAATCTGATACTGTACTGGCCTGGTGAACTCTGCTTGCTCCACCCTGGTGACTTCCTGGGACCCTGCCCCACCCAACTCATGCAATGCCAGTGGCACTTTCAGTAGCTAGCAGCCATCCCTGCCCCATGTACTACAGGAGGGTCTTTCAGCAGCAAACAATGGACTTTAGCTTGTACACCACTGGTGGCACTTTTGGAGGAAGGCAACCAGCCTCAACCCATGCTGCAGTCTTTCTTGCAAAACTCTCAGGCATCTTAGGTCCCAAGGTGGGCTGAGACTGGCCTCAGTATGCTCTGAGACTTTTCCGAGGGGTCCCAGGCTCAGTACTGGCACCAAACCTGATTCTGCATTAACATGGTAAACACCACTCACCTCACTCTGGTGACTCTCTAGAACCCCACTTCACCCAATTCACCTAATAGTCCTAGGCTACTCACAGGCAGAGGTTGACCTTGGTCTGCAGAGGAGTCCCTCCCAAGTGACACCAGAACAAACACACCTGGAGAGCTGATTCAGACCACAGCAAAACACTACCAAACTAGCCCCACAAGCAGGACACCCAAAGGGTAGTCTCAAAAGTCATATTTGCCTGTTGGAGAAAACCCCTCCCTGTGAAGTCATCCCTCACACAGCACCTCATATGCTGTGGGCATGGCCAATCTGTATAGCCAGTTAGCCTGACGGTAAATCCCATGCACTGATATGCCAATAGCAATCAAGGTTCAACTACAATAGGAGGGCACACACCACCCATACAAGGCACACTTCTGGAGCACACAGAATACATAATCAGGGAATTTGTGCCACTGGGCCACACAGGACACCTACTACATAAGGTGTCCTTTATGACATACAAGATCTACCTAATACAAAGAAATAAACACAGGAAGGCTGCCAAAATGAGGGAAAAAAGAAACATGTCCCAAATGAATACAAACAGGAGGCAATTCCAGAAACAGTACTAAATTATTTGGATGCAAGCAATCTACCATAGACAGAGTACATAACACTGGTTATACAAATGCTCAAGGAACTTAGTGACAACTTCAACAAAGAGATAGTACACATAAAAACAGACATAGAAGATGTAAAAAAGAAGTGGTCAGAAGTAAATAATACAAAACTGAAATGAAGAATACACTAGAAGGAATCAATAGCGGATTAGGTGAAGCAGAGGATCAAATCTGTGATTTGGAAGACAGGTAGCAGACAACACCCAATCAGAAAAAAATAAAAGAAAAAAAGAATAAAAAAAAAAAAATGACAATAGTTTAAGGAACCTCTTGGACAACATCAATCATAACAACATTCACATCATAGGGATACCAGGAGAAGAGAGGGGTCAAGGAACTGAAAACCTAGTTGAAGAAATAATGACTGAAAACTTTCCTAACAGATGAAGGAAATAGATACATAAGTCCAGGAAATGTAGCAAGTGTCAAAAAGATGAACCCAAGGACCAAGACCCACCATAGTTAAAATGTCAACGGTTAAAGCCAAAAAGAGAATCCTAAAAAGTAGCAAGAGAAAGACAACTAGTAACTTGCAAGAAAGTGCCCATAAGACTGCGAGCTGATTTCTCAACAGAAACTTTACAGGCCAGATTGGAGTGGCATGAAATATTCAAAGTGATGAAAACCAAGGGCCTACAGCCAAAAGTACTCTACCTGGCAAAGTATCATTTAAAATTAGAGGCAAGATAAAGAGCTTCCCAGACAAGAAAAAGCTAAATAAATTTATAGCCACCAAGCCATTATTACAAGAAATGTTAAAGGAACTCTTTTAAGAGAAGAAGGGGGGAGGATAACATAAATATGAATAATAAGATGGTAATAACTATATACCTATCAATATTCACTTTATGTGTAAATTGATTAAATGCTTTAATCAAAAGACATAGGGTAGCTGAGTGAACAAGAAAATTCATTCACTCCTTTAATTAGCTCATTTCATTAGTTCACCAATCTTTAAATAATAAATACTGTCCAATAACATTTTGAGATTTCTACAGAAATCATAATTTTTAATAGGGAAATTTTAATTTTATGTTATTATAAATTTGTTCCCACTGCAATTGCTACATGCCAGACAATTAAACTGCAATCCTTTGTGTTCTTGTAGGTTCCTGGCCAAACTGAAAGTGCAACCAATTTTCCTCAGAATCTGTTGGCATCCCCCCATATTCTCATGCCTGGAAAAATAAAAATAAAATAAAACCTTCCCCTAAGTACATTTAAATTTAAAGTACTATGGGAATGATCTTTCATTTTTTTCCCCCCACAAAATTAGTTTTCTAGTTTGTGCCTGATGAGTGAAAACCTTATATTTTAGAATGAGCCCTCTGAACTCTTTTATAGTGAAAATCTACCTCTTTATTAGACTACTGAATTAGAATCTTTGGAGATGTGTCTCAAATATGTGGGTTCACAGGCTCCACCTCAGGTTTTAAACACACTAATAAGTTCTGCACACATTAAATAAGTTTGAATTATGCTTTACACTGATATTGAAGAAAAGATAACCTAAAATCGAATATATTTTTAATCAAAGAATAACATTTACTTGTGAATAATCTTTTTGATTGATATGCGAGAAGTATTTTAAAAATAACAATAATTTAGATTATTGGTGATTCAATAATTCACATATGATCATGGGTGGTTAAATAATTCTTGATCTGTACTGTCCAATATGGTATCCATAGTCACATGTGACTACTTAAATGTAAAGTAAGTACAATTACATTAAGTACAATTAAAATTAAAAAAAATCCAGTTCCTCAATTACATTAGCCCCATTCTAAGTACTCAGTGGCCACATGTGGTTTAGTAATTACCATATTAGCACAAATAGAGACCATTTCCCTTTTCACAGAATGATCAATTGGACAGCATGGCCATCGGATTTATAGATCAGATTATCTCAGAAAGACATGTTATTTGGACCCAAATATTATTATATTACCTTCCCCCACTGTAAAGGGAATGATGTTATCATCTATCTCCAATCCATCTGTCCCAAACAGATCAATTGTTGGGGAAAAGCCATAGTAAAAAGCACAGCCTCAAATATAAGATGAGCCAAGTTCTTGAATCTATAGAACATCAAGATTTGGTGAACTTTTAAAAAATACAGTTAAACAAACAAACAAACAAAAAATTAGAGTGAGTGATTTTCAGGAAACAAACCTTGATAAATAAAATATACAATTTACATTCAACAAAAGAAAATGATTTTCCAGCAGGTCTTTTAATCCTGGGAAATTTCCACATATTTTGAATTTATGATTAAATAAAACAAACAAAAAATGTTTACTTTAAGTGCACATTAAAAACTGCTGAAGCACTTTTCTATACATTTATATTCCTATCGTCACCTATATAATGCTAAAGTAATAAAATATCTTTTAGAATAGTTAGCTTACTATATATGATGAGCAGGGACTTTTCTTTAATTACAAAAATTAATACTCTTGCCAATGGGTTGCAATTCAAATGTCTATAGGAACTAATAACAAGTAAGTTAAGAGGAGTATGGAGAAAGTTAAGAAAATGATGTTTGAACAAAATGAAAACAAGAAAGATCTCAAATCACCAACCTAACTTTATGTCTTAAAGAACTAGAAGAAAAAAAAAGAATAAACTAAACCCAAACCTAGCAAAAGGAAGAAAATAATAAAGATTGCAGCAGAGATAAATGGAATAGAGAACAGAGAAGTCAATAGAGAAAAGCAATAAAACCAAAGTTGTTTCTTCAAAAAGATCGAACAAATGACAAATCTTTATCTAGATGGACTAAGAAAAAAAGAGTGAAGCCTCAAATTACTAATATAAGAAATGAAAATGAGGACATTACTATCAATACTATAAAAATAAAAATGAGAATAAAAGAGTACTATGAACAATTGTAACACCATCAAACTGGATAACCTAGATAAATGGAAAAAATCCTAGGAACACAAAATTCACCAAGACTAAATCACAAAAAACTGAAAAGCTGAATAACATATAACTAGCAATTATATTGAATCAGTAATCAAAAACCAATCACCAAAAAAAAGTCAAAGACCAGATCGCTTCACTAGTGAGTTAATTCTACCAAACATTTAAGAACTAAACCAATCCTTCTCAAACATTTGCAAGAAAATAAAAAGAAAGAAACACTCCCTAACTCACTCTAATATGCAAGCATTACCCTGATGCCAAAATCAGACAAAGAAGCTACATGAAAAGAAAACTACAGATTAATATCCCTATAAACCTGATGGAATTTATACTAAAAAGTGACAATAATCAAAACAGCATGGTGTTGGCAGAAAAACAGACCAAAGGAATAGAATTGAGAACCCAGCAATAAATCCACATATATATGGCCAGATAATTTTTGACAAAGGAGTCAAAAACATACAATGGAAATAAAAACGCCTTTTCAATAAAAGGTTCTGGGAAAATTGGAAAGCCATGTGTAAAAGAATGAAACTAGATTGCTATCTGCCACCATGTATAAAAGTTAACTCAAAATGGATCAAATATCTAAATACAAGATCTGAACCAATACATTGCATAGAAGAAAGCATAGGTACTAAACTAATGGAACATGGGTTCAGAGAGTAATTTCTGAATTTGAACTCAAAGGCAAGGGAAGTAAAAGTGAAAATAAATAAATGGGACTATATCAAATTAAAAAGCTTCTGAACAACAAAAGAAATCATCAACAAAACAAAGAGGCAACAAACCGAATGGAAGAAGATATTTGCAAACAACACGTCCAGGAAGGGACTAATACCTAAAATATATAGAGAATTCACACGACACAACAACAACAAAAAACAACAACAAACAATCCAGTTAAAAAATAGAGGACCTAAACAGACACTTTTCCCAAAAAACATACAAACAGTCAATAGATATATAAAAAGATGCTCAACTTCACTAGTTATTAGGGGAATACAAATCAAAACAAAAATGATACCACCTCACACCTGTTAGAATGGTTATTATCAACCAGACAAGTAATAACAAGTGTTAGAAATGATGTGGAGAAAAAGGAACCCTCATAGCACTGCTGATAGGAACGTAGATTGGTACAGCCACTATGGAAAACATTATAGAGGTCCTCAAAAAATTAAGAATAGAATTGCCGTATGTCCCAGCAATCCCTCTTCTGTTTCCTAACCCAAAAGTCTGAAAACATTTATCCATAAAGAAATATGTACCCCTACGTTCATTGCAGCACTATTCATGGTGGCCAAGACTTGAAAACAACGGAAGTGTCCTTTGCTAGATGATTGGATAAAAGAGATATGGTACCTATATACAATGGAATATCAATCAGCCATAAAAAAAGATGAAATGGTGTCACTTGTGACAACATGGACAGATCTTGAGATTATTATGTTAAGCAAAATAAGTCAGACAGAAAAAGTGGAGAACCTTATAGCTTCATTGATATGTGCATATAAAACGGAAAGCAACAAATGAACAAGGAAGACAAACAAACAAACATAGACACATATAGCAGTTTTGTGGTTACCAGAGGGTAGCGGGGAGGGTGGTAGAAGAGGGCAAAGGGTCAAATATATAGTGATGGAAGGATAACTGACCTGGGTGGTGAACAAATAATCCAATATAGAGAGTATATATTTTAGAAATGTACACCTGAAACTTATATAATTTTAATAACAAATGTCACTCTAATAAATTTAATAAAAACAAAATAAAATAAAATCTGTTATAAAGGCAAATCTTAATTTTATGTGCACTTCAGTAAATAAATGATACTGAATATATTAGCTTCAAATATATTGAATGAAAAAAAGCCTTACAACCCCTAAAATAAGAGTAATTATTTTTTGAAGAAAAATGCTAATAAAAAAAGGCACTATCAACAGAGTAAAAGGCAACCCACAGAATGAGAGAAAGTATAGGCAAATCATTTGTGTGATAAAGAATTTATACCCAGAATATATAGAGGATTTCTACAATTCAACAACATAAACCAAACAACCTGACTCAAAAATAGGCAAAGGTCTTGAATAGACATCTCTCCAAAGGAGATGCATGAATAACCAATGAGCACATGAAGAGATGTGCTACATCACTAATCATTAGGTGACTACACCCACCAAGATGGCTATTATCAGACAACCAGAACAGAACAAGCGTTGAAGAGGATGTGAAGAAACTTTAAACCTTGTTCTGATGTGGAAATAAAAAATGGTATAGCCACCATGGAAAGCAGTATAATGTTTTCTCAAAATATTGACCATAGAATTACCATGTGATTCTGCAATTTCACTTCAGGGTATATACCCAAAAGACTTGTAAGCTGGGGATCAAAGAGATATTTGTACAATCATGTTTATTGCATTATTTTCACAAAAGCTAAAATGTGGAAGCAACCCAAGTATACATAGAGGGATGAATGAATAAATAAATGTGGTTTACACACACAATAAAATACTATGCAGCCTTGAAAAGGAAGGGAATTCTGACATATGGCTCGTATGTGACACCCTGGATGAATTTTGAGGCTACTATGCTAAGTGAAATAAGGCAGTTGCCCCCCTCCCAAAATAAACAACAACAACAACAACAACAAATATTGTATAAAATTCCACTTATGTGAAGTACTTAGAGTCCTCAAAATTACAAAAACATAAAATATAATAGTAGTTTACAGTGGTTGGAATGAGGGAAGTATCAGGTATTATCATTTAACAGGTAGAGAGTTTTAGTTTTACTAATCAAAAAATTATGGTGGTGATGGTTGCCCAACAATACAGATGTTCTAATGCCACTGAACTGTACACTTAAAAATGGTAAATTTTGTGTTTATGAATATTTTTATTTTACTACAATTTTAAAAAGCAATAAACTGTTCACTTCAAAAAGCAAACCTGAAACATTGTTTAAATCAGAATTTCTTGTGAAGGGGAAAAAGGTGGGAAATTGATGACAAATAAGAAAAAAGAGTGATTTTCATTATGATTGTGTTTTATTACCTAAAAGAGTAAACTGCTCTTTTGAAAAGCCTCTGTTTTTGAAAATTTAAATCAAAGAATAAATTAAAAAGTGACTTGTGAATTCTGCAATATTGAAAAATTAATTGTATCTTAAAACTTTTGCAATAATTCCAGAGATATCAAACATTGCTGAGAAAACTGGGCTAAAAGAGTTTCTTCTTAGAATATTTGCACCTCAAATTAAAAATATATATATATATATTATATTTATTTATACATATTTATATTATATTTATGTATATTAAGCCATAAATATTTCATTAGTCAAGGTATACAATTTTTTTTCCTTTTAATAATTCTGCTTAAAATTTGAATTACTGTGTACATGGCATTTGGTCAACTAAAATATTACAAGTGTCTGAGGAAACAAAACTTAGGTTCCATAACTTGAAGATGATCCATCATCCCTGATAATATTGGATTGAATTTATCACTGTCAAGGCAATTTTAGTGTTAAATAAACAACTTAAAATTTAACAGATAATTTTTGTATAGAGATGTTTGCCTGTTTGCACTGGCATAAACCGAAAACATATTCCAGAAAATTGCACTCACTCTACTGATATATGGCCTTATGCGTAAGAGAATAATTAAAGAATACCATGCCCCCATTTTAGGTTCTACAGAAATTTGGCTAAACCTCATTTTTTTTGATCCAAGAAGAGAGGCTATTCATTCGCACTCCAAATTTGCAAACTGCTTTCAATAAAATTGATTGGGTTTGAGCAAATGTCTTAAAAGGAGGTAATTAATAGTGACCTGACTTAAAAATCAAACAAATAAGCTGTTTGGACCTGGGAGATAGGAAGAGGGCAGTTTGACTCGACTGAAAATTGTTCAGACTACTGAACCTACAAAACAGGTGCTGGCTGGTTCCTGCTCCCAAATAGACAACAACCCCATAGGAGATAGAATTGTATGTCATATAACATGCTTAGAGTAATCCAGTTTTCAATAAACTGATAGATGCTTACTACTTTTACTGGAGGAACAGTGTGACACTTTTAAAATATACGTCATTAGAAATACTCCAGAGCCTTTAAAACATTCAATTTTATGGATTTAAGAGACATAAAGGTAACAAGAATGACTTTTTTGTTTTGTTTTGATTTGCCCTTTCACTCTCTCTGACTGTTCTCAGACACTGGTTATGTGTTGACCAGTTTAGTTGGTTCAGTAGTCTGGAACAAATCAACCCCAAAACATCCCCTAGTATTCCCTGGATGTCTCTTTGTTTCACAGATCAATTTTCTAAACATATCATCCTATACTAGGAAAAACCTGAGCACTGTTTGAGGTGGAGTTCTGAAATACCAACTTGAACTCTCATTACCAAGTTAGTAGATTTAGTCTTAATTTGTTTTTGCTTCTTAATTATTTTCCCTTTACTAGCTATTGTTTTTATTTTCGGGGAAATAAAACAAAGCATATATCTATCATTATTATTCCAACAATTCTTTGAATTATTTGATTGGGAGATAATATTGCACTCATAAAATTATTTGTTTATTATGTTTTTTCTTTATCAATTGAATTGTCCTCCCTCCTTTATGTGAAATATTAGTCACAAAGCATTTATGACCTACAGGAGAAACTTGTATCTGATAAACATTACGTTAATTGAGTATCTGCATGGATTTGTGGCTTAATACAAGCTAACTTATTTTCAATTTACTGCCTGTCATATTAAAAAAATTAGCTACATTGTCCCAATTTTGCAAAGGAGTCTCTTCAAGATGACTCCTTTTAACCAACTCCTGATACCTTTCAAATCACTGTTTGTTTCTCAAAAAATTTTAAAACAACAAGATGAAGCGTTGTTTATTTAAGGGCAAAATACTATTAGATAACAATATTTGGGCCCTAGGAGTTTCCATTGTATGGCTATATATAACTGTGTGAGATAAAGCAGGGTAACACATGGATCGGTAGCCATTTTGAAACATAAAAGAAAAATATCTGAAAAAAGTCGAAAAGAAAGTATTACAATAGGTGGTTTAAATGACCAAAAATTATTGTCTCACATTTCTGGAGGATAGAAGTCCAAAATCAAGGTATTGGCAGTATTGGTTCCTTCTGAGGGCTGTGCGGGAAGAGTCTGTTGTGAGCCTTACTCCTTGGTTGACTCCTTACCGTCTCTTTATACCATCTTTTCTCTAGGAAGTCTCTTCATTAAAATTTCCCTTTTTATGAGGACACTAGTCATATTGGATTGGCGTTCACACTAATGACCTCATTTTACCTCTATAAAGACCTTATCTCCAAGTAATATTACATTCATGAGATGCTGAGAATCAGACTTCAGCATATGAATTTGGGAGAGAATGCAACCCACAACACTGACGTATCAAAAAATTGTGTTTAAATCTCAAGGTTGCAACAAAGATTATAAGTACACAATTCTATTTTCCTCTCTTTGATCCTTGCCTTAGCATTCTGAAATTGGCTCAGAAGAATTAACATGGGTTAACATTTTTAGCTTTACTAGAAAACCAATAATAGTTCTCTTATAGAGAACTATATAATGTCTTATATGAATATTAACATTAATCATGGCTAATATTTAAAGAATGTATCTGAGCTTTTCCATTTACAATCTCACATTATACCCACAGTAACCTTATGAGAAGGTACAATTATTCCTATTTTAATGAGGAGGAAATTAGGAAATGGAAGATCAAATAAATAATTAGATGCCACATACCGTGTTTCCCGAAAATAAAACATAGCTGGACAATCAGCTCTAATAAGTCTTTTGGAGCAAAAATTAATATAAGACCCGGGATTTATTATATTACATTATATCATATCATATCATATCACATCATATTACAGCTGGTTTTATGTTATAGTAAAATAAGACCTGGTCTTATATAATATTATATTATAATATAATATAATATAATATAATATAATATAATTATATAATAATATATTATTATATAATATATAAAATAAGACCTGGTCTTATATAATATTATATATATATATCGCATTTCTTGTCACTGAATAAACCATTAGGCATACAGAGTTCTCCAGTGTCAAATGGTAAGACAATTTTCAAGGTTATAGAGTATATTTTTCCAATTTGAATATGAAACATGTATATTCAGCTAGACTGTATAGGTCATCCAATCTTTGCATCACATGCAGTTTAAGATGTTCGAAACTGGGGATTACTGCTTATATAATAGTTTTTAGTTTCCTTTTGGATTTTTAGTCATTTTTAGTAGGGTTTTAATCTAGTGAGGCATTCTCTGACTTTATCTGTGGAGTCCCCTGCATTTATTTTTGTCTGTTGCTCCTGGCTGCTACCAAACTTGGAATCATTTAATATGATTTTCTCAGTGTGAACATCCTCAACCATATTGTAAATGCCAAAATAAACAATTTTCCACTTCAGCTACCTTTGCTAGTCAAGGAGAATTTGGTCAACATTTCATGAAGGCTCTAGATGTTCTAGGGCCTAGCATTAAAACCACTGTTCTTAATTAATGCAACTAGTATTTGCCTCAAGTGTGACTACAGCTTGAGAGTTAACTTGCAATTTTCTTGTTTAGATTTTTTTATTTTATTTATTTATTTATTTTTGGTCTGGGACTTGTTATTCTCCTACAAGCACAGTGTAGCCTTAACAAATGTTTGCTACACTTTTCCAGCATTTATAGGTGTTTTGCATCAGGAATTTTCTCAAAGCATCTATGTGGCATATTAATGGAAAATGAAGTTCAGGTACTCTGTTTTATGCTAACATAATAAACAAAGTACTTCTAGCTTTTAACTTCCTGAGAAAGAACACTTGGCTTTGAAATTAGATAAGGATACAAAAGTAAAAAAGCTTGAGTACAAGTAAAACACTGCAGATTGGCCACAAATTTCATAATCCCATAAAGAGATAACCAAAATTTCTCATTAAAGTGAGAAAGCGTTTGTGTCACTTATATCAAATATAGGTTTCTATAACCAATAAAAATCATGTTCCTTTTAAGATACGATGCTATCTGTAATCGCTGAAATCATTAAAATTATTTTGATTCCCTTATACAAAGAAGAGTTTAATTATAAACTAATGTTAAGTAAAAACTTTATATCACATCTACATAGCTGTTTTTTTGTATGTTACAAAGAAACAACTTTTTTGAAGCCAACAATTTTTGTTCAAGTATAATTACAAATGAAAACAATTAGGAAATTCCTATCAAGATTGTTTAAACTAAGGTATACATTAACTATTATTGAAAAGTTATAACTATCTCACTGTACATTGTCAAATACCTTCTCAGATATACATTTTTTATGTAGGCACTGGACTAAGTTGTCATCATTCTCTTATGTTTATGCCGAATTGACCAAAATTTATCACTTGGGTTGTTTAGTTTGTGCAGGACAGGTATTTCACATTCTTATTAAAAATATCTACTATTCATATCTTATCCCATAGGGAATCATCCTGACATATTGGGACATTGACCTTTAATACCTTAATTGCAATTATAATTTACCAACCCAACTTGACAAATATATAAGTGAAAAAATATTGAAAAATAAATCTATTTACATTTAATCTTCCTATTGGACTGTATAAGTCCTGAAGATCAGTATGAGTAACTCATTTCTTGATATCAATACTTTTTGGTTGACTAAGATAGTTCTAAATTTTATGAAATGTTCTAGCTCATAAAAAAGAAACTTTAAAGTAAGCACACATCTAACTATTACATTATAAATTCACTTACGAGGTCTGACAATTCAGTTTGTGAACTTGTTGCAATGATGTTGCTAACTATTTTTGATATCAGAGGGATTATTCATTATGAATTTGTACCAACTGGACAAACAGTTAAACAAGTTTACTATTTGGAGGTGATGAAAAGGCTGCATGAAAAAGTTAGATGAAAACGACCTGAAATTTTTGGCAACAATTCATGGCTCTTGCATCACAACAATACACCAGCTCTCACAGCACTGTCTGTGAGGGAGTTTTTTGCTAGTAGACAAATAATTGTATTGGAATACCCTCCCTACTCACCTGATCTGCCCCCCAATGACTTCTTTTTTTACCCAAAGATGAAGGAAATATTGAAAGGAAGACATTTTGATGACATTCAGGACATCAAGGGTAATATGACAAAAGCTCTGATGGCCATTCAAGAAAAAAGAGTTCCACAATTGCTTTCAAGGGTGGACTAGGCACTGGCATCAGTGCACAGCTTCCCAAGGGGATTACTTCAAAGGTGACTGTTGTGATATTCAGCAATGAGTTATGTAGCACTTTTTCTAGGATTAGTTCGTGAACCTAATTGACCTTGTACATCAACTCTTACTTTCACCTGCTTTATTATACATACTCCTTTACTTATGGTCTTCATCCACAAGAATATAAACCAGTGACTGTCTGTTTTGCTCACTGATATAGGTCACAGTTAGTGGTTTTGGTCAGTCAGCATTCCTTTCTTCCTAGTTATATTAACTACTCCTGATATTCATTTGGGAGCCACACTTCACTGACTTTTAGTCCATGCTCTTCTCATGAACAGCTCCAGTTCTTGATTCAGGAGTGCAGTTTGTGAGGTAGGGCTGGACACACAAATACATCTCATTAACATGACACAGAGACTATTTATGAAGATAGATTTCTGGCTCATATTGGGCCAATCAGAGGGATTTATTCTAGATTTTGGCATTTGGTTGAAATTAATGGGTAAGCATCATCCCTTTCATGCTAGTTTAAAAGTAAAGTTATGACAGAAAATTCTTTAGCTATTATGTCAAAATATCTAAAGAATCTCTTTTAAAATAGAGAAAACACATAAGGTAAAAAAGGATAATATTTTATTATAGTAATTCATACTATGCATTACAAAATAACCTAAAATGCCAAAATTATTTTTTAAATATGCAAAAAATGAAATTAACATACACATCTATGTGTAATTTTAACTTCAATTGATTTTTAAATAAAATAAGTGCATATTTAAAGAATTACACTACT
The DNA here is from genome assembly GCF_036562045.2 of Rhinolophus sinicus. Lineage (NCBI taxonomy): Eukaryota > Metazoa > Chordata > Mammalia > Chiroptera > Rhinolophidae > Rhinolophus > Rhinolophus sinicus. The sequence continues at coordinate 123,722,925 of NC_133752.1, forward strand.
TTTCCTTGTAAAAAACAACATAAACATATTTCTATGTATATTTCTATGTATGTATAGACATATAAAAGTAGATGGATCCCAAGAGACACAGAGAACTCCCAATGTTGTCAGAGGTTGGGTAGCATCTCCAGTCCAGTTGAATAAGACAATAATACGACTCTTTCAAATTGGCTAAATACATCTATTGTCTTATCCTTTGACCCTGGAGAACTCTCTATGAACAATGGTTTATTCAATGGGAGGGAATATAGTCTATACAAGAGCAGAAATTCTAGTCAAACTGCCTGTTCACTTCCTGTTAGTTCATGGAGCTATGTGACAGCCAATTAATTACTTGATCACCCTAGGCTAAGTTTCCTCCCCATTAAAGTAGGAATAAGTGCATGTGATCATGAGGCTGCTTTATTTTAGAAAGGTTTAACCACATTCTACAAATATTATAACTAATAGTATTCATATTTCCATTTGTAAAAGAAAATATTATGTAATCTAAACCTCCATAAATAAAGGATAAATATATAAAATATAATACTATTTCATGCATCTTTCAAAGTAGTAGTTAAATTCACTATGTAATAACAGGCCAAAATTTATGATAAAATAATAGGTTAAACTTGAGGTAAAAATTTGTACAGTCATTGTGGGTATAACTATAAATATAAATATAAGCATAAATTCAATTCCTAGGTACATGGACAAAAGTGAGAATATTTGTAGCATTTTGGAGTTCTTTTTAAGTTTCCCTCAATATTCTGGAGTTCCACTGACTGAATAAGAAGTAATGGCATGGGCTCTGGATCTGAGACCCTGGAGCCCAGATTCTAGAGCTGGCTCTATTGCATTACCTGAATCACCTGAGCAATTCCTTCAGCACAGCATGAATAATTTTCTTATCCATAAAATAGGATGCTAATATTAGCTAACTCATAAGGGCACTATGTGGATTTCTTGAGTTAATACATGAAAGAATTCATAGTAAAGCTTGGTACAGATTAAATGTCACAAGTTTCCTTAAAATAAATGAGTCTCTATAAAAACCCGTTATAGAAATAAATGGAAATTATAAAACATGCTTATAATTTCTTTAAATGTTTTTGCATATATATTCTTCTTAATAATATAGTCTGCCTTGATATGAAATATAACAATTTTTTACTAATACTAGGAATCACTTCTTTTCTAGAATAAAGAAGTCTAAATTTCAGACAAAACCAAACATTATAGAAAATTTAAAATGATGATATAAAGTTGTTAATAAGGACATTTTATAAACACCATATGTCCACAGATGGACATGATAGTTTTCAAGAGTAAATTTTTTTTTTCTGGTATAAAATGTTCAGAGTTATTAGTATTAATAAATGTAACAAAGTATAAATCATTTTTAAAGCACTAGTGTGCTGTTTTATATTGTTATATAACCTTTTGACCCATTTAAAATGAACATGTAGGGAATCCATTTTAATAGCTTCTTCCTGTAGGCTTGAGGGATTCTATAGCACAAGTCCTAAACCAAAAATGTACTTGGTTATTTCCACTCATTTAAAGATTACTATGCCAGAAAGTTTTGTGTTGAGTTGGCATCTCATAGGAATACAAGTGAATAAACAACACAGAAAGAGGTAAGAAAAAAGAAATATTTGTTCAACACTCTGCATGTTGTAACAATGTGCAACATCATTTATGATATGTTACCTCAGCCAAAAATGACATGATGTTATAAATCACTAATTTCTTAATTTTGAATAGGAAGTTGGAAATATAGAATAAGGTCATGTGCAGTTCAGGTCATGAAAACCAAAAATGCTCAGGTTGGACTTTTTATAACATTTTACCAAATCCCAGAGGAGGTTCAATATCACGGTTATTACTATTATTTTCCTCTTGGAAAAGAAAGGAAATGGAAAAATTCTTGCCCAATTTTTGAGGCATTATAATATGACCTGGAAAAGTTTCACTTTTTATTTAATATTTATAAAATCCTCGCTATTTTTTATTTCATTAGGTAATATTTCAGCAAATAAATATTAATAACTTTTGTTTTCTTTCCCTACTCCCAGTAATGCATTTTTCTTTACCTACATTGATCATCCTAAATTTCTGCATCTTGGATTTTATTTTAATCTTAAAGAATATTTCTAAACCAGTATTGGAATATATATGTATATATTCCAATTATAATACATATATATATATTTCCCACATTGTGACTTAATTAAAACATATATTATATTTTATTTTATATATTATATATTTGAAAACATTGTGACCTAATTAAAAAAAATATATATATATATATATTTATATTTTATATATAATATAAATATATATTTTAATGAGGTCACAGTGTTTAATTATATTATAAATATTATAATATATTATCATGAATAGTATATATATATAATATAAATGTATACATTTTTAAATTATGTCACAATGTTTTCAAAGTTGAGATAGTCTAAATAATAAGACCCTAGAGAATCAAACAGCTTGTTTGGACCAGAAAGACTGTTCTGCTAGGAGAATGAGAAATGCATGCATTTTCAGTCTTTCTCTTGTCATTGTGCCAGTGGGCTCCCTTTCATCCTCAATACAACTTCTATTTCTTTAATTTAATCCAGGTAAAAAGAACTACATATAGAACCACAGGTTAGAGATGAATTATCCAACAAAAGAAATATAAAACTCTGGAAAACTCACCTTGATCCTACAAAGTTCAGAGGCTAAGGATCGAAGTTGGCTTCCTGTTATGGTTCCTGTTAGAACTAGTCTATCTCCTTTATGTTTCATATTTCAGTAAAGAGCAGCAAGCCTATTAAATATGGTTACTGGAACTTTATTTTAGGACTTACACAATACATAAGATTAACTTTTATCATGTGGAATTCTTGCTGAACTTTACATCCATTTACTCCACATTTTGCTATTTCCTCTATTTAAACCTTTTAAGCAATTAAAATTGGGCTATGGAATTGACATCCTCTGCCTATAATAGAAATGACAACCTAGTGAAAGAGATGGATAAATTTAAAATGCAATGGAATTAAACAGTAAACTTCATAAGTAGTATATATACAAAGAGGGCAACAGGAGAAAGTGTGGCTTAGATAAGGAAGTCAGACAGATGCAGATTAGTATATCTTTATTTATGACAAAAACGAGGTGGGAGAAAATGGCTAGCTAACAGTGCATTGAAGAATTACCCTTACTTACCCAGGTACAGACATAGCTGGAAAACCACAAACTTCCTCTAAGTTACCTTGTTAAATGTATACCATGAAGAAACCCCAGAGTCTAAAAGAGCAAAGAGCTAATCTAAGCTTGTCTGCATCCATTTTGTTAAATCTTTAATCAGAGAACTCACTCCTCCAACAGAGAGAAATGGATAACAGGTGGGGAAAGAGCTTGAATTGTTATTCTAGTGAAGTCCTTCATGTGGAAACATGTATACCTAAAACATAAACAGTAGTTTACTAGGGAGCTTGATTCTAGGAATTGAAGGACTGTAGGCGAAGCTGCCCAGGGACACTTAAGCCCCGCCCCCTTTCACAAATCTCTTTAAGAACAAAGCAAAAATCTTGGGAAGCTTGGACCCTGATACCTCACCCTCACCAAATCACTTCCCAAATACAGCATGAAATGACATAGTATATATAATCCTTATAATGTGCAATATTATGGGATTTTTGGCACCTATTAAAAATATTATTGGCCACAACAGAGTACAAGTCATAATAATTGAGGATCTGTTATGTAACCTGAACTTAAGAATGAAAGCATTGAACTGGAAAATAATTATTCTTATATAGTTTGCTTTATGAAGGGAATGTTTTAGTTCACTCACACTCCTAAAGAAAGTGATTTAACTATATATTTAAACAAATCAGTTAATGATACCATCTTTAAGTTTATAAAAGCATATTTGAGCCTAATAGGTATTCTCTTTGTCTCTCCCCTTTTCCTTTTAAGAAATGTAACTTTAGATATAGATTTTAGGTTGAGGTAATCATAAATGTTACTTTAAAAAAATAAGCAAATTTTTTAAAAAATCAATCCTTTCTTCTCTTACTTTAGTTAATGGTACAGATATACTTTCCTTTTAGTTTTAGAGTGCACTTAAAGAAAACTTTGATTATTATTTCTTAAACTTAAATAAGCCATAATGGTCTTTCTATTAATAGTAAAATCTCACAGAAGTCTCCTGCTGGCTAAGTCAAAGGCCCACAACTAGAAAGAGGTAATTCTTTCTAGTCAGGTGTATGCTTTTTTGTTGGAGAAGAATTACAGACCTGCTTTTGTTGGTCACCTCCAGGTCTATGATAGCACTTTACTTTGGTAGAGCGACTACTGTTTTGTGTCTTGAAAAAAAAAAAATTACCTGGAACATTTAAACTAAGATGAGGATACTTTATGGCTCTTTAACTGTTGATTGCCAAAGAAAGACAAAATTTAAATTTCATCTTCTGATAACACAATATTAAATAAAAATAAATATCTTACTATAGAAATATAAAATTGTTAGTAAGAATATGCATGAAAGCTTGGACATCTCAAAGTTAAATAATTGGCCCATAATGTTTATCACCACTTTCTTTAAATAAAAAAATACCAACCTGACTACTTAAAATATTTTTGACATGCTCATACTTAATAACCCAATGTGAAACATTGCCTCAAATAAACTTTTTCATTAAAAAAATTAATATAAGCAAATGTGCCTTACAGTTATTCTTCCTTCTGGCTTACCGCTATATTACTGAGTCGGGGTTTCATTAAGATTCTTTAAATTGTCAGTTTATATTTTCATCAAATTTTGGAAAATTTTGACCAATATTTCATCAACTATTTCTTATCCTCACTTCTTCTTTTGGGAACTACAAGTTCGTATATTACACATATTATATATATTAGGCTGTTTAAGATTGTTTCCTGGTGCTCTGCTCCTAATTGTCTTTTGTATTCTTCTCTGTGTTACATTCTGGATGGTTTCTATTGCTATGTCAATAGATACTTGTTGAGGTATACAGTAGTCACTATAATAGCTTATGCAAGTATAATGAATGCCAAAATATCAACCATTCTTAAAACATTGGGAGTTTAAACTGAATAAGTTCATTGTAAGACATATTTTTTATTCATGAAAAATTGTTGACACGAATATAGAAATATTTATTAAATAATCCTAGGATGCCATTTCAACAATAATTTTAAAATATTGAATAATTATTATTGAGCAAGTATGTGCCATTTATTGTCCTGGGTACTTTCAGGGACAGTAGTGTCATCAGTTAATTCTCACAGGAGATCTGGAGGATAAGTACCATTTCCCATTTAACAGGAAAACAAGTTACCAGGGTTAGGACAAGGAAACTACCACAGTGCTGGTGAACTGTAGAGCTAAAGATAGACTCTCATTCCTTTAGACTCCAAAGTCCATGTTCTTTTGCCTGTGAATTATGACCTGGCGAGACAGCTCTTTTAAGGGAACAAATACAAATTTTCTGGTGATGAGAGATGGGGTATTGGACTTTGAGAACGTACGCCAACTATTGTAAAATGGATTTATATTTAAGAAATTAAAGAATATACTTATACAGCATAAATTCTAGAAATTAAAGCTTGATAAACTCAGCTCAACTGAGAGGGCATGAGCTAAAATGATGTTTGAAGATACTGTGTTAAAAATTTCAAATTACTGTGAAAATATAATTTCTCTTCAAATCAATGACTCCCACAAATCTGGTGATTCTAAAATTAGAAAATAAAAAGAGGTCTAAATTTACCTTCCATATTTCATATCAGTAGATATTTCTACAGCTGTACTTAAATTAGTGACAAAGACTGAGTTCTTTTTAATCAGTTTAGACTGCCCTGCTTCTATGAAGCACCAAGATACCTATTCAGTTAAGTGAGAACTAATTATTCAAAATACTTAGATTTTGTGTTGGTGTCATGGAAATTTGTCATCAGCTAATTAGATTGACATTGTCTACCAAAGTTGCAACTTTTGAGTTTAGAAAAGTTGGGCAAACATCTTCTTGTTCCCAACACATAAACAACTAATTGTGTAATTTTGAGTATACCACATGGAAAAATTGAATAGTATTGTGGAACAAATGTGTCACCAGCACACAAATTTCTTATAATAATTATTTGCAGACCTTGAGTTACCTCTCTATCAAAAGCATAATTTATTTTTTTCTTAAATGACAAGTCTCATGTTTCATAATACTTGTGATAACCATTACAAACAAAAACAGATTCTTTAACAAGAGAAAAAGATACACATTCAAACTGGAAGTTCTCTCACATTCATTATTTCACATTTAATTTTACGCAGTTAAAAATATTTAGACCCTCCAGTGTGCATTATTTACTGAGGATTTTATGACGTGCATCACATAAGTGGGAAGAAAACCAGAATTGTTTTTTCAGTATTCCACATTCTTCTTCCTATTAATGAATTGTTAAAAAAGAACAAAACCCCATAATTATGTTCTTACTTTCTCTAGGGCTTTTTTATTAATATTTTGTTTGTTTTCTTGTTTGTTATTTGACTTAGAAAGTTAGGAAAAAAAGTCCCCCAAAAGTAAGAAAATATGTTTCTGTTTGCTTCCTTTTGCTTGAAATTGATGACATATTTATTACATAAAATGATATTTTGTTCTAACTTAAATTGCTTGTGAGTGAGCTAAGAGTGAGCTCACAGTTTGTTAGCTGTGAATGAGACCCTTAGTAGAAAATTTTGGGGGGATTTCATTAACTCACCTATATTAGATTTGTAAAATATTGCAATGTTTTTTGCTTTTGTTTTTACAGTTTTCACAAATCTTAGAACTTCATATTAATAGGAAGACATATAATAAACAATTATATATAATGTACTCTTTTGTGTCTGTCTTTTTTTGTTGTTGTTCAGCACAATGCTTGTCAGATCCATCCATGTTAATGTGTGTATCAGTAATTAGTTACTAAGAGCATTTATATATAAATCCTATTGTGGACATCTATTATTTTCTTTAGGTAAATATCTAAAAGTGGAATTGCTGGGTCATATGGTAATCACATATCTGTCTTTATTAAGAATCGCCAAACTCTTCAAGAGTGGTAACATTTATACTCCAATCGGCAATATATGAGTCCAGTTGTTTCCCATCTTTACCAAAAGTTGACATTTTCTGTTTAATTTGTGCATACTAGTGGATGTGTTTTTATAGTTTTAATTTGTAATTCTCTGATGACTACTAACACGAAGCTTTTTTTTTTTTTTTTTTTTTTCAGTTTGGTCTGTCATTTACTTTTCTTTTTTTTCTTTTTTGCATCTGGACCTTTGATTTTATTTATTATTTTTTAAATTTATTGGGGTGACATAGTTAATAAAATTATATATGTTTTAAGTGTTCAATTCTATAATACATCGTCTATATATTTCATTGTGTGTTCACCACCCAAAGTCAAATCTCCTTCCATCATCATGTATTTGACTCCCTTTACCCTCTTCTACCAGCACCAGCCCCTTCCCCCCTTACACTGAACATTTTTATGTGTTTATTAACCATTCATATATCTTCTTTGGAAAATTTCTGTTCAAATACTTTCCAGATTTTTATATTAGGTTGTTTATCTTAGAATTATAAGAATTATTTTTCTCTGGTTTATTGAAATATAATTGATATATAACATGTAATTTTAAGGTGTACAATGTGATGATTTGATATATGTATATATTGTGAAGTGATTTTCACAGTAGAGTCATTTTACATATCCATTTTTTTAAGTTATATTCTCCAATGTGTGTCAGAGATACACTCATATATTCACTTTCCTCCAAACAATAGTACACTATTTTTTATTCCTAACATTAAGAAATGTTTGGAGATAGAGAAAATGTGGAATTGCCTATTGAAAGGATGAGAAACTTGAGATAGTACCTAGTACGGTGTGATTGCTCCTTTTCTAAGATTGTTTCCAATACATGCTATTGGGCTCCAAGTTGCTTTTTCTGTACTAATATCCTAGTTTCTTAGTCCAACATGAAGCATAATATGACCCAAGCTGAGCTAATCATTCCAGTCACATATCCCTGACTATACTTATGTGAGTCAGAGCTGTGCACCTAAATTAAACTAAGCCACTTGGAAACCTTTACTTGATTTTTCAACCTATAACAAAGAGAGGGGGAATTCTTCTCTGGTGGGAGCAACCTTGATATATGAGTTTTAGAAGCTATTGGTGACCATATTCCTCACGGAGAGAAGAGTGGAGACTATAAAGTTCACAGGCAAAGATAAAAAGGATGAGATGGAGGAACAATCCATAGTAACGTTTCCGAACATGTTTGTCCTTTGCAAACTTTCATGAAATATTCCGATATCTTTCCAATAACTGTCATTTTCACTCTCAGTTCTATCAAGTTTACTTTGACTTATTTGATAGCAAATATATCAAGATAAATAAACAATAAAATATTCTCAATATGTGGGACATGTATTCACTCTTTACATAACTCATTTATTTGAAAAATATGTAGTAAGCACCTTTAAAAATAAGAATCAGAAAATATGACTAGTCACATGAGGTGTGACAATAAAGTTTGTGAACTTGTTGGAACGATGTTGTTAATCTTTTCTGACATCAGAGAGATTATTCATTATGAATTTGTACCAAATGGACAAACAGTTAACCATATTTACTATTTGGAAATACTGTAAAGGCTGCATGAAAAAGTTAGAAGACCTGAACTTTTCACCAACGATTCATGGCTCATGCATCACAACAATGCACCAGCTCACATGGCACTGCCTGTGAGGGAGGTTTTAGCCAGTAAAAAATAACTGTTTTGGGACACCCTCCCTACTCTCCTGATCTGGCCCCCAATGACTTCTTTCTTTACCTGAAGAAAAAGGAAATATTGAAGGGAAGACATTTTGATGACATTTAAGACATCAAGGGTAATACGATGACAGCTCTGATGGCCATTCCAGAAAAAGAGTTCCCAAATTGCTGTGAAGGGTGAACTAGGCGCTGGCATCAGTGCATAGCTTTCCAAGAGGAGTACTTAGAAGGTGAGCACAGTGATATTCAGAAATGAGGTATGTAACATTTTTCCTAGAATGAGTTCACAAATTTAATTGTCCGACCTTGTACATCCCTTGATGCCTGCAAATAATCTAAGACTAGCTAACTCCTAATGGTTATTAATCCTGGAAAAGATTGTATGACAAAGAAGACTGCTATTATTTTGCATTCTCTGGGGAAAGTAAAGAGTAAATATTCTTTTTTAGGAATTTCAGATTTGGATTAGTTGTGTCACCTACTTATTTTGAGAGAATGATGATCTGAGGATTAACATGCCTCTTTGTTATCCTTAGTTACACATAAATATTAATTTATGTTTATAATCCTTACTAATGCCAAATACAAAATAGTGTTGAATCATTATCATTTAATGAATTGAAATGAAGGGACTTAAATGAATATACATATGTATTGTCCAATAAAATTAAACCTGTTTATATTAGGAAACAAAACAAACATAATAGGTTTACATAAATTCAAAACACTTCAGTGATTAATTTGTCTTCTATCCTTGCTAAATTACTTCCTGTAGAGGATATATCATTTAAGAATAAAATATCGTTAAAAATAAGCCAAAATTACAGTGTTTGTAAACTGGCCTGTTTACCAATTGCATTGCATTGAAAACTTACTGATAATACAGTCTTAATTTAAAAAGAAAACAAAAGAAACCTCCTGACTCTGATTAAATATATGCAAGCTGTTAAAATTAAGGACCATACAGGTTGGCGGTACAGAACTAAACTGTGCACAAACACTGGTAATTGTTTCTATTTTATGCATTTTATAACAGTTCATTCTATATTTAGGAGTGACATTTAATGCTTGGATTGACAATATTTTTTCTGGCTGTGCATTTCTATCCTGAGTAGGATAAGGAAACAGGAACACATCACTCTCATCCTCTTCAGACAATTCCCCTGAAACTTTATTTATATTGGGATGGATTCAAAATTGCTCTCAGCATTTTAAGGATTGTCTTGTTCCAGTATAACTTATGGATCTAAATTTCCTTTTCTAATTTCCTTAGCTCTCTACAAGGTCTGTTCTATAATCCTTTCTTTCTCCCTGGGGATTTATTTAGTACTGATGATATAGTTTTGTTTTTTCTATTCTAATTGATAAATAAGCTCCATCCAGGGACACATCTAATGGGTGGCATTTATGAACATTCTGTCTTCTACTCTCACATTGTAACAGGGGCTTTGTGTCCAGTTCCAGAAAGAGATAGATTAGTAAACCAATTCCGAAAGCAGTAAAATGTAACATTGGGGTGACAGAGAGAGATAAAAGAGAAAGAGAGAGGGAGAATGAATGAATGAATGAAGACATACCAGGCTTTTTAATTTATTTGACTGTGATTATATTTATACATAAATTGCTCCCAATTTTTGTTTCCCTAAGCCATATCAGTATAATGTGGATGGTAGAAATGAGAGAAACCGCAAATATTCCACTTGTCTCTTCCTCCAGCTACCTTTTGTTATATTGCACTTCACTTACCCATTTGAATTTAGAAGACCCCCTATGATTTGTTTAGCTAAAGAAATATGAGTGGAAGTGATGCTGTCATTTCTAAGTAAAGATGTTAAGAGCCAGGAGTGCCTTCCCTTACTCCTGTCCCTCTGTTGTAACAACTAGCAATGGCTCAGATAATAGAAATAGCAGCCTAGTTCCCATAATGAGGATGATGATAACAGGTAGATCTCAAAGATAACCCAAAATAGACTGAGTTTCAACAACAAAAATACATCATGGTTCTTGCCATCACTGATATTTGGAAGTTACCTGTTTTTCAGAGTAAGCTAGAGTTTCTTGACAGGTGTAAATAAACTTGAATGATGCTCAATTACCTGTAGTATTTAATATGAAATGTTTTTACTTATAATTAATATACTTACTCTAGGCAATATTGTTTTATTAATCTCTATTACCTTGTGGTTTCAAATTCATGATGCAATATTCAATAAATTAATGAATAACTTTTATCCAACAGGAAGTAATTTGGAGTAATTTAGAGTAAAGGCACCACAAAGGTTGTGTTGCCCTGACATACAGAATTGTAAGTGCTTTTTATATGGATATATGTTGCTTTGTTCAATTTTTTATGCTTTCTCTTCCTGAATCACTATGTTTAATTTATGTTTTAGTCATTAAAATTGTTTAACAATTATCCATTAAATCATTTCCTTTTATTTTCTCTATTTTATTTTCCTGGGAATCTTGTTAGACACATTAAAACTTTTCATTATTTTTTAAAAATTTCTTTTAACCTTCTTTTGGTATTTTGTATCTCTTTATCTCTCTCCATCGACTATATTCTTTGTATATACCTTCTAGTTATTTACTTCTCTCTTTAGCTATATTTTTTTTTCTATTTTATCCATATGTTGCCCTTTTACATTTCAAAAATTACATTTTATTTTTCTAGAAACACATTAGTTTCAAATTTGTTTAAAAATCTAATATAGATATTTGGCCTGCTAATATTTTGTTTCTTACAATTTCAATAACTTAAATCCTAGAAGATAGTTTCATATTTATTTCTTTGATTTTCACACATAAGTATTTTTGTACTTGATGACATTTATTGTAAGGTCATTGCCATGTCTTCATCTGGAAGATCCCTGTAAGACTAAACTGGCATCATTTTTGTCCAAAGAGGGTGCGTATCTTTTTCAATGAAGCACCAGAAAAAAATATTTGATATGCAAGCATTACAAGAATACCAGGCTCAGAAACTTGCCCGAAGTTCACTAACCCAATTATCAGTGATTGCTTAACCAATCTCTGGAATACTCCCAGCAATTTGTGAATGGCTTTTGATGTCTGACACTAACTTGGTTTTTTTCTCTTTTTTTAGGAGGAGTGTTCATGGAAAGCTTTCCTAATTCATATAATACCAGCAATGCCTCAAACAAGAAAAATAAAATATATGTATCTTTCAGCATCTAGTTGTTCTGCAGTGAGTGGTCCCTTAAAGTATTTCCTGCACCCCATCATTTAGGATTAAACCCTAGAATCTATTCAAGCTTACACATTGGTAAGCATTTGGATGGCTGAAAAGCCTCTGAGAAACACTGTTAAAATGTAAAACTTTCAAAAACCATTTAAAGATATTAAGAATGTCAGCAACAGGCTAAAATATTCTGTTTTAGAATGATCACTTTGGTATCACTTGACAGAGTGAAGGGGAAGAGATGGATTGGAGGGAAACAAAACTGAGTCCAAGATTAGAGAAAGAAATTAGGAAGGCCTGAGCTAAGGTAGTCATAGAGTAGAGGGAGAGAAAGAATAAAGTCGATCTGAGAGAATAAAGTAGAAGAGAGGGAGAGACAGAGAAAGAAGTGTTAACATACAGGAAGAGTGGATTAACATTCTTTTTGCATATGTTTCATATTATACATCTGTTATACTCAAGGGCATTTTTCACTCAGATATCCACTAGGTGGCATTACAAACTGTACTGTTTTAATAGTTCAATGATTAAACACTTAATAAAATTATGTAATAAAGCACCTGTTCATAATTTCTTTCAAATAATCTGAGTAAGGTCTTCTACCTTTATTTTCAATATTAATAATATAAGACTTTCATTAAAATTAGGGTTCATCAAAAGTTTTATTGAAAATCTATAAAGTTGTTTAAATATATATATATATATATATATATATATATATATATATATATATATATATATATTACTAAAAGACCTATTTTGGGGACATTCTTATAATGCAGTTTTATTCTCCTGAGACACCTTTAAATTCTCACAGGCTTCATGTTTTAAAACCTCACCTGTTTAATAGATATTGTCTGCAAAAGGAAATAAAAACAATGAAAATCGCTTAGATAGCAAAACTTTTATTAATGAAAGTTGGCATAGTTAACTTGAGGCTGACCTGTTCCAGGAAAATCATTTTATTCCCATTTCTACTTAAAACTGTCAGACATTTAGACTGTGTTCTTGAAACCATAAGATTAAACTTTTGAATCACCTGAGGAATAATTTTATTCAGATATCCAATTGAAATAAGTCCCTGTCCCTGATAGGATTGAATTTTGGTTTAGGATTTCCATAGAGATTTTTTTTGCAATACTCTCCTAGTCTGGAAAATGAATGTGCAGTTTGTTGGAAATGATGAGAGAAAGAGACAAGATCATTTTGGGAAGAGACACTAGAGGTAAAGTGGATATAGGGGACTGTATGTTGTGAAATATGGCCCTTTCAGAAATAATGGAGGTTGCAGAATAGTACTTCCATTTCTGCATGTGTGAGGGAGGTGGAAATTGAGATGAGGAAAGGCACAATGAGAAGGACAAGTCAAGTACTATGTATGCTGGCAACAAGTTAAAATGAAAAAAGCAGAATCGAAATGAACTAGTGTATTGGGGAAGTAGTTTTAAAAATGCCACAGGGTATAAATGCAAATGTTTTACTTAGCAATGCCAAACTACGTAAGTTATAAATGCTACCTAAATTTTTCATGTCTCATATGGTCAGGAAATCTGTATTTATTGAGTAGGAAAATAATATGAGGCTGGAGTTAATCCTATGTTTAAAGCAATTGGCTTCCCACAGTAAAATTAATCAACTTACTCCCAGTTTAATATTTTCCTGGAACCAAGAAGAATATGGGAAACTGAAAGAGAGTGTTAGGATGTGTGGATGAGTGGTGGATGAACAATATTTGTTTTGCTAAGAAGTGTGATAGAAGAGAGAGATGATAGTTGGACAAATGTGGTTAAACTGTTAAAAAAACAAAAAGGAATATAGACAGGGGATTCACTTAATGGTAGAAAATAAGAAATGTCCTGCATTTGTGTTTCGCAACAATGGGATCAATCAACTTAGACCAAAATGTGAATGCATTGTTCTGGATAAATTATACCAAAAGAAATAAAAATTAACAGAAAGCCAAAATATGAGGTGTAAAAACAATTTAAAGCTCATGAAATAATCCTGTCCAAAGAAAACATTATATTATCATGTGAACAGAATAACAACAAAAAAATCCACCCCACCAAAAAAAAAAAAAAAAAGTGCATTTCTGCAGAACGTATTTATTAGGATACATCTGATATATATAGTAATTGCTGTAACTAATCTAACTGCCACAGAGTCATCAAACTTGCACTCTCAGATGTATTCCTGCCTCAGCTAATTCTTTTGCTTGGGCCCAAAATTTTGGATTAATCTTTACTTGTTTTTACACTATAGATCCAATATGTCTGCAAATTATATTTCGAATCCGACCATGTCTTATCACTTTCACTGAAACCAATATGGTTTTAGCATCCAATATCTCTCATGATGATTACACCTACATCCTCCTAGCAATATTCTTGTTCTCATCATTGCCACCTCCCCTAGTCTCCCAGAGCGAAGCTCGAGAGAACCTGATAATGCCTTTTTGGAAGCCTCAACTGGTTCCTTGCTTCATTCAAGAGTAGAAGCAAAATTTATTTTAATGGTCTCAAAAATGATTCAATCAACCCTCCTTTACACACATATCTCTGTACCCTGTCTCCTAATACAATGCCTCTTGTTCTGATAAAAGAGATATACCTTCAGTAACATTCACCAGGAAAAACAAAACAAAACAAACTAAAAAGAGAGAAAAACGGGCATTCATATTAGAATACAAAAGTGGGTAAATCTCTCATAAAATTCAACATATCAAAACTGACTTAAGACTTCTTGTGTCCAGTCTGGCCTGTAGGAGCTTTGAAGTTTCCAATCCATCCTGACAACAAATAAAAATCTGGGGAAAAAAAGAAAAATCAATAACTGTTTTTAGATCCATCAGAGAAGTGAGTTTACAGGGCTGCCTTCAAATCAGTGCCCCTAAAATTAGAGAGGCAGGCAAAATGTTACAGAGAATCACATCTTATAGGCACAGAAACTCACAAGCAGATATCTCCTTGGGAACCAGTACCAGAACAGGAAAACCTGAGCTATATTTGATGATTTACAGAGGCTCAGTGGAGACAAGTCTGTGAGTTAAAATGAGGCCCCCATACTTTTGTGTGATTTACCTCATGTAGCTCCACCAGGTTCTCACAGTAAAATTCTGAGAAAAATCCCCTCAGGCTTCTGTCAGGAGGAGGGGGAAAATAACTTTTGAAATTGTAAGAACATTTTATTTTTCTGAACAAAGTTTGTCCTCAAGAGAAACTGTTTTAAAGAGAATAATCTATTGAGGTTATATCGGTGCCTAACTGACCTTGGGAAAGAAATACAACCAACTCCAGCTCCCTCTAGCCTTCTGTGTGAGGTTAGAAATATACCAAATTCCAGTCCCTTCTATCCATCATGTACCTCCTAAGATAAGGGGGAATAAGTGAGAGGCAGTTGCAAAATTCATGGACCAGGGCACAGGCTCACTTAAAGACTGATGTTTAATCACAGGTTTATAGAATATACACGTTTCTCATATATTACCACCACATCACTAAAGGCCTATTTACTGGAGTTCCTTTGCCCAGCATATTATGTCAGGATAACACACACACACACACACACACACACACACACACACATACACACACACTTTGAAGAGACAGAGCAAGAATCACAACCAAACTCATATATGACAAGGATATAGGAATTATCAGACTATCAATTTAAAACAACTGTGATTAATACTATGCTAAGTCCTCTAATGGAAAAGGTAGACAATATGCAAGGAAAGATGGATATTCTAAGAAAGAATAAAAAATATATTCTACAGATCAAAAACACTAACAGAAATGAAAAATGCCTTTGATGGGCACAGTAATAGACTAAACACAACTAAGGAAAACACTTCTGAGCTTGAAGATATATCAATAGAAACTCCCAAAACTGGAAAACAAAGACAAAAAGAAAAATAAGAGAGACTGAAAAATTGAAACAGAATATCCAAGAGTTGTGGGACAACTACAAAAGTTGTAACATATACATAATGGGCATACCAGAAGAGAAGAAAGAGAGAGAGAGACTGAAAAAAAGCAATATTTGAAGCAATCAAAACTGAGAATTTCCCCAAATTAATGTTGACACCAACCCATAGGTCCAGGAAGCTTCACGGACACCAAGCAGAGTAAATACAAAAAAATAATAATAACAAGATAAAGACACATTAGCATATCAGAATCAAACTGCAGAAAGTCAAAGATAGAGAAAAAAAATTAAAAGAGGCCAAGGAGGAAAAATAAACAAAAATCATCTTACCTATAAAGGAGCAAAAATAAGCATTCTAACTTTTCTGAAACCATGCAAACAAGAAAAGAGTGGAGTGAAATATTTAAAACGTGGAGAGAAAAATGTCCCACCAACCTGGAATTCTGTACCCTGTGGAATTTTCCTTCAAAATAAAGGAGAAATAAAGACTATCCCAGTGAGTGAATCAGTGGTCCATAGGCCTAACTTGTAAGAAATATTTTTAAAAATAAAGATAGCAAAGGAAATTTTATATATCTGAAATTGGATCTATATAAAGAATTAAAAAGCATCTAAAAAGAAATATGTGAAGGTAAAACAACAATAGTAACAAAAAATTATTTTAAAAAAATTTAAATTGATATTACATTTAAAAATTTGCTCAAAATAATAATTGCAAAAATGAATTAAGTTGCATATGCTTATTTGTATACACACACTTAATGCATACATATGTATGTATAAGTAAAAAGAAAGACAGTAATGACACAAGAGACAAGAAGGAATTAGGATTTCTGATGCTGCATCTCAAAAAAAAGTAATTAGGATTATTTTGTTATAAAGTATTGGCATAAACTGTGAAGTGGTATAGTGTTATCTGAAAGTGGACTGGGATTGTAAATATATTGCAAACATTATAAATGTATATTTCAAACTTTATGGCAAAGAGGCAACAAAAACGAAGTGTAACTGATATGCTAAGTAAGAGAGAAAATGAACTAATTTTAAATGCACAATTAAAAATGCAAAATGCAAGAAAAGAGTGAAAGGCAAATATATGGACAAAAAACAAGGACAACAATAGAAAAGAGTAATAAATATAGTAGATATTAATCCATCTATATAATTTTGAATACTTGTCTGAATGTAACAATTAAAAAACAAAGCTTGTCCAAGGGATGAAAAAAAAAGAAAGAAAAAGAAATAAATATATGCTGTCTACAAGAAATCCACTTAAAACATAAAGATACAAATAGACTAACAGTAAAATATAGAGAAAGATATACCATGCTAATACTATCAACATAAATCTGGAGTAGGTATTAATTTCTGACAGAACGGACTTCAGAGCAAGACAAATTTTCAGGGATAAAATAGGGAATTACATCAGGATAAATGAGGTCTGTTGACCAAAAAGACAGATTTTAACATGTAGGTGCCTAACAATAGAGCATCAAAATATATGAGGCAAAAACTAGTAGAATGTAAGAAATGGATAAACCCACTATTCTAGTTAGAAGCTTCAAAACTTCTATAACAGAAATGGACAGATCCAACAGGGAGAACATCAATATGAACTAATAACTCAGCTCAAAAGCATCATCAACCAACTGGATATAGTTAACTTCTATAGATGACTTCATCCAACAACAGAAAAATACACATTCTTTTCAAGCTCATGTGGCTCATTCACTATGATAGAACACAGTCTGGGCCATAAAACACATCTTAAATTTAAAAGATAGAAGCCATACAATGTCTGCTCTCAGACCCAATGGAATTACATGGAAAATGAATAGGGGAATTATATCTGGAAAGACCCAAAATACTTGGAGATTAAACAACATAGTTTTTAATTACATGGACAAAGAAGAAATCTCAAGAGAAATTAAAAGACATTTTGAAGTAAATGAAAATGAAAATACTACTTACCAAAACTGAAATTCAGCAAAAGCAGTGCTTAGAGGGAAATTTAGAGCATTGAACGCACATATATAAAAACAGAAAGGGCTAAAATCAATATCAAAGTGTCCACCTTAGAATATGAGAAAAAGAAAAGCAAATTAAATTCAAAGTAAGAAGAAACTGAAATAATATGAATTAGAGCAAAAGCAAATAACCTAAAAATAGAAAACTAACAGAGAAAAATCAATGAAACCAAAATGTGGTTCTTTGAAATGATCAGTAAAATCAGTAAGCCTCTAGACAGGCTAGGCTAAAAACAAAATGCAAATTACTGGGGCAGCCAGTTAACTCAGTTAGAGCATGAGTTCTGAGCAACAGGGTTACTAGTTCGCGTCCCACATGGGCCAGTGATCTGCACCCTACACAACTAGAGTGAAGACAATGAGTTGTCGCTGACCTCCCAGGTGGATGGATGGCTCAGCTGGTTAAGAGTGTGTACTCTCAACAACAACGCTGCTGGTTTGACTCCCACAAGGAATGGTGGGCTGTGCCCCCTGCAAGACTGAACATGGCATCTTGAGCTGAGCAGCCACTGAGCTGCCGAGGGGTGGCTGGATGGCTCAGTTGAGTGTGTGCTCTCTGCAACAAGGCTGCTGGATTGACCCATGCATGGGATGGTGTAATGTGCCCCCACAACTAGATTGAAAAAAAGAAAATGCAACTGGCCTTGGAGCTGAGTTGCGCCCTCCACAACTGAGATTGAAAGGACAACAATTTGAGTTGGAGCTGATGGGTCCTGGGAAAAACACACTGTTCCCCAATAAAGTCCTGGAAATACACACTATTCCCCAATAAAGTCCTGTTTCTCTTCCCCAATTAAAAAAAAAATCTTTAAAAAATGCAAATATTGGAAATAAAAGAGGGTTCATTACTACTGACTACATAAATAAAGAAATTCTATGAACAACATAGGTCTACGAATTTGATAAACATGATAAAATGGACAATTCTTGAAAGACAAAATCTGCCAGGCTCAAAGAAGAAACAGACAATCTGAATAAGCTATATGTATTAAATATATTGAATCAATAATTATAACTTTCCATAAAGAAAGCTGCAGGCCATGGTGAGTTGTTTCACATATTGAAGTAAGAAACTATACCAATCCTCTACCATGTCTTCCAGAAGACAGAAGTATAGGTAATACTTTCTAACTCATTCTTTGAGGTCAATGTTACCTTACTAGAAAAACCAGATAAAGACAATATAAGAAAAATTAAAAACAAATACCAAAAAATCTACAGACAGATAACTCTCATAAATATAAACTCAAAAATTCTCAAAAAAAAATTAGCAAATTGAATACAATAATGTATAAAAAGAAATATACCCATCTCCTGAGTGTGACTCCCGAATGTGCAAGGTTTGTTAGCATTCACAAATTAATAAATGTAAACATTACATAAACAGGCTTAAAATATATATAAAAAAGATAAACTGCATGGTTATATCAACAGATGCAGAAAAAAAGTGTTTGACAAAATCCAGCACCCATTCATGATAAAAACAAACTAAAATTAAAACTAAAACTGTCTGCAAACTAGGAGCAGAGGGGAACTTCCTTAACTAAAGAACATTTACATAAAACTTATAGCTAACATTATACTTAGTGGTGAGAAACTAGAAGTTTTCCAGCTAAGATCAAGAGCAGTGCAAGAATGTCCCCTTTTCCCACTCCTCAGCATCATACTGGCAATCTAATACAACATGTTCTACAGCAATAAAACAAGAGAAATAAATAACAGGTGTACATATTGAAGGAAAAAAGAAAACTAATTGTTTACAAATGACATGATTGTCTATGTAGAAAATTCAACAGAATCAACAAAAACTTTCCTGGAACTAATAAGCAATTATAGGAAATCCAAGATGGTGGAGTAGATAAAAACTGTGCCTACTTCCTTCCATGAACACATTAAAATCACAGCAAAATTATAGAACAATCAACCTGGAGAACCATTTGAAATCTGAGTGAACAGAAGATTTATAACTAAAGATATAAAGAAGAAATCACTTGAGACTGGTAGTAGGGGAGGAGATGTAAAACAGGCTGGCCCCAACCACCTTGTGATGGTTGAGAATCAGGAGAGATCTTGGCTACAGAAGTTCCCTCAGAAGGAATAAGGGACCCCAGCCCCACAGCAGTATCCCCAGCCCAGAGTACTGGTGGCAAGAAGAGGAGCCTCCACAACATATGGCTGTGAAAAACAGGAGATTCTGACCATTCAGCTGGGATGGGAAGTGGCGGAAAACCCCGCCGTCCTCTTAAATGGCCCAAGCACAAACTCACTCGCTCTCAGGCGTTCCAGCGGAGGGTTGGTGATTTGCCGGGCATCAGAGGTACACAGGAAGCAGACTGAAGTGTGTGGCTTTGAGGCCAGGGTTGGAGGATAGTCCCATTTTCCCTGTGAGAGGTCCTGCTCCTATGCATCCAGCAGGCAGCCACCATCTTTAATGTGTTGAGGCCCGCCCCCTAGATTTCCAGCCAAAGCTGAATGTAATTAGTCTGGTGAGCTCTGGAAGCTATGCCTTGCTGACTCACAGGGATCCCACCCCAACTTATTCCCCTAAAGCCAAAAGCACTTTCTCTGCAAGCAGCCAGCCCTGCCTGCATTGTACCCTTTCTTGTAAAATTATAGAAGTCCACGGGTCCCAGGTGGCCACTGCTGGCCTTCGTGTGCTCTGAGACTTTTGCTGTGTAATAAAATGACAATAACTACATATCTATCAACAATTGCTTTCAACGTAAATGGATTAAATGCTCAAATCAAAAACATATGGTGGCTGAATGGATAAGAAAACAAAACCCTTACATGTGTTGCCTACAAGAGACCCACCTCAGATGAAACACACACATAGACTGAAAGTACAAGGATGGAAAAATTATTCCATAAAAATGAAAACAACACCCACAGAAAATCTGGGGTAGCAATACTTATACCAGACTAAATAGACTTTAAAACAAAGGCTACAACACGAGACAAAGAAGGACCCAGTAATTTCAATTCCAGGTATTTATCCAAAGATATCCAGCACGCTACTTTGAGGGGATGTGTACATCCATATGTTCATTGCAGCATTGTTTACAATGGCCAAGATGTGGAGGCAGCCTGGATATCCATTGATAAAAGAGTGGATAAAGAGGAGGTGGTTCATATATACAGTGGAAAATTGTTAGGACATGGAAGAGAATGGGTTCTCTCCATCTGTGGCAGCATGGATGGAGCTGGAGGGTACTATGCTGAGAGAAGTGCAAGACAGAGAAAGACAGATGCAATGTGATTTCACTTATATGTGGAATCTAAAGAACAAAACAAACAAAACAGAAACAAACTCATAGATACAGGGATCATTTTGATGGTTGCCAGATGGGAGGGGTTTGTGGTGGGGGGCAAAAAAGAAAGGATTAAAGAGTACGAATTTGTTGTTACATCCCCAATTAGTCTTGGGGATGTAGATTATAGTATAAGGATTATAGTCAATAATATTGTAATAACTACATCTGGTGTCAGACGGGTACTAGATTTATTGGGGTGATAGATGGGAGGGGGTTGGGATGGAGGGCAAAAAAAGTAAAGGGATTAAAAAGTACAAATTGGTAGTTAGAAAATAATCATCAGGATGTAAAATGAAGCATAGGGAATAAAGTCAGTATTATGGTAATAAATATGCATAGTGCCAGGTTGGTACTAGACTAGTCAGGGGGGTCACTTCTTAAATTATAAAAATGTCTAACCATATGCTGTACACCTGAAATTAATATAAAAATACTGAATGTGAACTGTAACTGAAAAATTAAAAATGGTGGGAAAGGTGAAGGGCAATAAATGGTCCAAATTTCCAGGTATAAAACAAATAAGGCACAGGGATGTAATGAACAGCAGAGGGAATATCATCAATAACATTATGATAGCATAGTGTGGTGTCAGATGGTTGCTGAACTTACCATGATGATCACTTCTTTAGGTATATAAATGTTGAATAACTATAGTGCACACCTGAAACGAATATAATATTGTACACTAACTATAGTTTTAATAAAAATCTTTAAAAACAAAACAAAAACGAATAAATCAAACAGAAAAAAAAAAAAAAAAAAAGAGGCTGGATGGATATAAGACCAGCCACTTGCCCTCTAATACTGTTCTCTCCTGGAAAAAGTAGCTACTGGTCTATAAAGACAATTGTCAAGTGAAAGACAATAATTGTTCTCCAACTCCAACTTCATTTGGTACTGGTAAAGTCTAAAAAAGATAACAGTAAATGTTAGGCAGAGCACCAGTAACATAAAGGAAACTCAGTATATTATAAGTTGTTGTTACTGTGTTGTTGTTATAATAAGTCTGCCAAGTCTGAAAAAAATAAAATGGGAAAAGACCTGCACAGACATCACCAAAGAAGAAATGCAGATGGCAAATAAACACATGAAAAGATGCCCCACATCTTATGTCATTGGACAAATGCAGATTAAAACAAGGAGGTACCACTATATACCTATTAAACTAGTCCAAACCCAGAACACTGGCAACACCAAATGCTGGTGAGGATGTGGAACAACAGGAACTCTCTCAATCATTGCTGGTGGGGATGTAACATGGTACAACCTCTTTGGAAGACAATTTTCACTTTCTTACAAAATTAAACCTACTGTGACCATGTGATCGAGCAATCATCACAGGTAATCAGTGCTTACCTACATGAGTTAAAAAATTATGTCCATAAAAAAAAACTCCACATGATGTTTACAGCAGTTTTATTCAAATTTCAAAAACTTGGAAGCAACCAAGATGTCCTTTGGAAGGTGAATGGATAAATAAACAGTGCTACATCCAGACATGAAATGAGAGAAATGAGCTATGAAGCCAGGAAAGGACAGGGAAAAACCTGAATTCATATTATTAAGTGAAAGAAGATAACCTGAAAGGGCCACATACTCTATGATTCCACTATATGACATTCTGGAAAAGGCAAAATTGTGGAGACATTAAAAAGACCAGTGGTTGCCAGGGAGAGGGAGAAAGAGATAAAGAATAGAAGAGAGGATTTTTAGGTCATGAAAAAATTCTCTATAAATAGTCAATGAATTCTCTATGAATCTGTAATGGTAGACACATCATTACACATTTTTGAAAACACAACATCTAGAATGAAGCTTACAGTGGTTGAAATGATGTTTCAGTATATATTCATCAATTGTAACACATGTAACACTGTGGTATAGGATGTCCTTAGTGGGAGAAACTGTCTTTATAGAGAGCAGGGAATATGTGAGAATTCTCTAGACTTTCTGCTCAATATTGCTGTGAACCTAAAAGTGCTCTGAAAAATAAAGTATATTTAAGAGGAAGAAGATAATGACATGAGAAAAACCATCTCCAACTAAGTTTTAAAAAGAAATCTCATAACCAATTAAAATGGTTATTTTGTAATTAAAAGTTCTTTCCACAAAGCATTTACGCAACAGAAAATTAAAATCATTCACAAACACTTTCAGAGAACAGAACCATTTCCCAACTCATTTATAAGACTAGTATCATTATTACAAAAACCTGGCACTAATAATGTAAGAAAAATAAACTTGAATCTCATCACATTTGTATCTATACATGTCAAAACCCTACATAGAATATTAACAATCTAAATCCAGTAAAGTATTAAATGATATAACGCATCATGGTTTTCTTGACTTTATCCCGGACACTGAGGAATATAATTTTGATTTAATTAAAAAATGAACAATAAATTCACCATATTAACAAGAAAACAACTATATGATAGTGTTTATTGATGAAAAATACATATTTGATAATACTCATAATCATTTGATTAAAAGAAAACTCTTGGGGCAGCCAGATGGCTCAGCTGGTTAGAGCATGAGCTCTGAACAACATGGTTGCCAGTTGGATTCCCACATGGGCCAGCGAGCTGCGCCCTCCACCACTAGACTGAAGGATAATGAGCTGCCACTGAGCTTCCCAAGGGTCAGCTGGATGGCTCAGTTGGTTAGAGCTCAAGCTCTCAACAACAAGGTTTCCCAGTTCAATTCTCGCATAAGATGGTAGGCTGCACCCCCTGCAACTAAAGATTGAAAATAACTTCCGGACTTGGAGTTGAGCTGCACCCTCCACAACTAGATTGAAGTACAATGACTTGGAGCTGATGGGCCCTGGAGAAACATATTTTTCCCTGATGTTCCCCAATTAAAAAAAGAAAAGAAAAGAAAAGAGGAGAGAAGAGAAGAGAAGAGAAGAGAAGAGAAAAAAGAAAAGGAAAAAGAAAAGAAAAGAAAAGAAAAGAAAAGAAAAGAAAAGAAAAGAAAAGAAAAGAAAAGAAAAGAAAAGAAAAGAAAAGAAAACTTGTCAAACAAGAAATGGTGAAGACTTTGTTTAGATTTTTGAGGGCATTTAAATCTCCATTCCTCTCATTAATATCAGTTGACTTGAATAAATCATCAAATCTTTTCTCAATGGTTTTGTAATACATTCTATTTTACAAGGCAGTTTAAATATGTACTATATCACTTCAGTTAATCCTTACAATAACATAATATGTTATATAAAACAAAGCATTTTTATTAGTATAAACACTTAGAAACAATAAGGCTGGGACTAGGGGATGTTACAGTGAATGTCTGATATCGAATTTGGAATGTGGCAAAGTGATTTAGAATTTATATAAACAATGACTCTTATTTAAGAACCCTTTTGAGAACTCTGATTTCAACCCTGAAGAATTACAACCATGGATTTTTGTGAATAGCCAAAATCTATCTATCTATCTATCTATCTATCTATCTATCTATCTGATTTAATGTAAAAAGGAGAAAATGCATTTTATTTCTTTTCATTGACTCTAACTCCCCTCATGCCTAGAGAAAGGGAACAAAAGGAGAAAATGGCCTGAGTCCTTGTCCACATTTTGTCGTTGCCTGTAGCTTTGCACCTTTTAGGTAGTGACTGTGGGAAGGAAGGCTTGTGAAAAGTAAAATAATGGAAATTCATAGTGACAAAATTGAGGTGACTGATCCAAATTTTTTTATCTCCTTAAGGCAAACGATGTAAATAATATGATTCAAAACGTGGAATTTGACAGCTTCTTGAGAAAATGAAATGCCATAGTCAAATTTAAGCCCAGGTAACTCAGAAAAGCAGAGAGAATTTATCCCCCATTGGACTTTAGTGTACATTTTAGTTACGTGAACTTTAAATCAGGTATGAGTATTTAGATTATTATACATATCATAGGCCAGATATAAAGATATTCCATAAAGTTTTTCTGGAAAAAAGCTTTTATATATTATTTGCCAGTCAAGTGTTTGAAAAAATATCTGAAGAATGTGTGGAAATTAATATTTACAAAAGTAATTGTCAGTTTGTGCACTGAAGTTTTAGTGATGCTAAAAGTATAAAGATTTTGTTCATGTATTTAGACAAATATAATTACATATACACACACTTAAATACAGACACACCTGAAAGTGATCAATTCATCAATGTTGAATCATTGTCTAATATAATTACCTGAAACTGATACTAAGGAAAAATATGCATATAAGATCTGACAATAAGTTTGTGAACTTGTTGCAACAATGTTGCTAATTATTTTTAATATCAGAGGGATTATTCATTATGAATTTGTACCAACTGAACAAACAGTTAACCAAGTTTACTATTTGGAAGTGCTGAAAATGTTACGTGAAAAAGTTAGACAACCTGTACATTTTACCAACAATTCATGGCTCTTGCATCACAACAACGCACCAGCTCACTCAGCACTGTCTGAGTGGGAGTTTTTAGGCAGTAAACAAATAACTGTATTGGGATACCCTCCACCCCTACTCACCTGATCTGGTCCCCAATGACTTCTTTCTTTACTTGAAGATAAAGGAAATACTGAAAGGAAGACATTTTGATGACATTTAGGATATCAAGGGTAATACAACCAGCTCTGATGGCCATTCCAGGAAAAGAGTTCCAAAATTACTTTGAAAGGTGGACTAGGATCTGGTGTCAATGCATAGCTTCCCAAGGGGAGTACTTCAAAGTTGACTGTAGTGATATTCAGCAATGAGGTATGTAGCACTTTTCTAGGATTAGTTCGCAAACTTAATTGTCTGACATCGTATATATGATGAAATCCACATTTACTTATTTAACATTTTAACTTCATCCAAAAGATGGCTTGTTTATGTGTATAAAATACACAAAATAAATCTTGCTTAGTATTTTAAATTTTTTTATGATTAATAATTTTAATAGTTTCTAAAATTAAACTATTACTCTGAAACCATACTTGAAAATGCAAAAATATCATTTTGTTAGTTCTCAGAGAAAAATCTCTATTTGTACACCCTTGAGCCAATCATTTATTTTTGTGGCTCAATAAAATTTATTTTACATCTATCTCTTTAAATCAAGAAAAAATGCTTCCTTTCACTGACATGCCAAAATCATAATATAGCTAACATTTTTGACTGTCAATCTGTATAGGAGTGAAAGTTCTATATCATTATGATTCATTGCTTAAAGTTACAGAAAAATTATTATGAAAGCTACAAAGCATTATATTTAACAAATTATTTAAATTTAGATATAATTACATCTAATGTATATTTGGCTTAAAGCTTTTCATATCAGCAAACAGTACACACATATAAAGGTGGAAATATATAATATGAAAATATGGAATATATCCGTAAAAAGAACATGAGTGCAAATATGTAATGGAATCAATTCAAGGAACTGGAAGTGAAGGATATTCTGGAATATATATTCGAATTATATATTCAGTTATTTACACAGAATATATAATCTTCCGTTATTTATGTATAATCTGTTTTCTCCTTTGCCTATAAGGTTTTACATTATTTTCAGTTGTCACTGATGACAATCTTGATATTAGACACCTTGTCAATCTTTGTTGGTTACATTTTGTCATTCATTGACATATGTTTTAATCTTTCATAGTATGAATAAGTACAAAAGCATTGTAAGAATGTTTTATTTCCATAAATTGTAATAAATACGTTCTGTGCATCATTTCATATAATCTTCACAATAACCACACAAGAGGAGTATTTTTGCTACTTCTCTTTTTGTAGAGCAAACTGAAGTCCCCCAAGGGCTAGAGAACTTGCTCATGGCTTTACAACTGTTAAATGTATGACAAAATGTCAGGTCACCATTTCTTATGTGTGAAGATATAAAATGGCAGTTTTCAGAAGTCTATTTGAGAATAATCATCAAAAATAGTGGTTATAGCTGGTGACGGATACCAATTCATGAAAATCATATTGCTTACTTCCTGCTGCTGAAGTACAGATTATGAAAGAGAGGGGGAAGCTCAGACTAGATGTCAAAATATCTATAAGGAAAAAAATAGGGAAAATCATATAAAGAACATCATTCTGCTTCTGCATAGCTAGTTACTTATTCAAAAGTCACAAAATAAGACCACAAGGGAGATTACATTTATTTTCTTTCTTAACAGTTTTTTCATTGTTTCAGAGGAAAGAGGTTGTGTTTATAAACTAATTCCTTTCTTTTTATTTGCTTTACATTGGTAATTGGGTTTGTGTATTTTAGAGAATGTAGAAGCATGTGGATATGATGCCAGATTTGCCAAAATGTGGAACCACCCCAATGGAGGAAATATTGTTGAATCAAAATAAAATAATAGAGGTGGAAGAGAAAGGCAAAATTTGGTAGAACTATAGATTTAGCCAAGATCATATAGTTGGGCAAAATGAGAATGACATCAACTGGCCTTGGTAGTTTTCTTTAATAATTTTATTTTATTCTTTAAAACTTTGTCATAAAAGTTATCTTATTGCATATTTATAGGGAGAAGAACACATTTCTCAGCTACATGTTTTGAATGGAGTCCTAGAAACCCTGTGCTTTATGGTTCTTTGTGAATTGATAAAGTTAATTTCTCTTTAGGTAGAAAGCCAGACATCTTATATTGCTAAGTATTATATGGGAAATAATGGTCATTAAAGCTTTTGGAAAAAGATCTAATAGAGGGTTTGCCAATTTTGTTTTTCCTATATCTTCCTACAGCAAAACGTAGAAAATTAGTAGCTCTTATTAAAGATACATGTTCTGGTCACTACTGTAGATTTACTGAGTCTGGTGAAGCTTAAATTTTTAAGCTTCTCACGTTATTCTTATGTACATTAATAATGAAAACTCCTGACCCAGATATGCAGTATTTTAGTGCAAGTGTTTTCATAACCGTTTTGATCATACTTTCTGATTTAGAATTGAGTCCAGAAATGCTGAGGATACCACAACTGCTAACTCATTATTAATTATTTTACCTGTTATTCTATTCTACATTAAACATTCATTCAGCACTTACTGTGTCCTGACTGAGAATCTGTATTAGACATTGCTGAGATAACGATGGCCAAAATACTATTTTTAACTTTTAAGTAAGACAAAAAGTAATAGAAAATATAGGCATGCAAATCATAACATATAACCTCTTGTTATACCTTTTTCTTAGTTTAGACTTATGTTTTAACTAACTTACATTTTTTTGTCAAATACTATTTAGATAAAGATTGTTGGTCTTGAATTAACATATGCCTTTATAGGGTAATATTTAGTATGTACATTATAATGTGCTATAAATTATACATCCCTATAATCAAAAACTTAAAAAATATATTAAAGCAAATGAAAAGGTTTTTTTTTTTTTTACAAGAAAATAAATATATCTGACCTGATGTGTGCCTTTTTTGTACATACTTTCTTGTTTCAGTTGAACAGTGTACTCAAACATCTAAAATGTATCTGCAAACATTTTAGCTTAACACTACCTAAATAGAGACAAGTTCCTTCATATAACAAATCCTTTAGCTGTTTACATCTAAGGAAATAATAATTATTTGGTGTTAGCTGTCCAGATGATTGTTTCTCATTTGTCGATGAAAATCAAACAAGATAAGCATGATAATTATGTTTTGATCAATGGGAAAGTGAGCATTTTACTCATGCTAACGTTCTTTTTTGCTTGACTGCTCTGCTCATTTATTTCTAAGATCAAAATTCTCAATAATTATATTCATGTATTAATTAATTTCTTCATCAAACATTTATTGAGTAGTTGGTATGTATCAGGCACTCCTACAGCTGCTGTCGATGCCCTCATGCAATTTATATCCTGGTAGTAGAGACAAGTAATCAAAGATTAACAATAAGTATATTGTATGATATACTTGGAAGGTAATGCTAAGTGCCTGAAGAAAAATGAAACTAGGTAAAAGGGCAGAAAATAATAGATGGGGAGTAGACTCTTATTTTATTAAATAAATTAATTGGTCAGTTCATCTTAAGACATAATGATAATCAATTATGGTGTTACCTGAGGGGTATATTTCCAGGCAGAAGAAATAACATGTGCAATAGCCCTGGGTACGAAATACATGGGTATGTTTGAGTAATGTCGAGTGTCATTGTGAATGAAATATATTGAAAGAGGGAGAGTGGTAGAAAGTGAAGCCAGAAACTAGCCAAAGGCCAACTTATGCAAAGTGCTATCAGCAAATAGTCAGCAGTTTAATTTTTACCCCAAAGTAATGAAATTCTGTTGGGAAATGAATTGTAGACATTTCAGAGTTATTTTCTACAGAGCTTTATACCAAATGCTAGTATAGTAGGTTGATTGATGTACCATAGAGGCTCCAGAAAAATAATAAAAGAAATTTGTTCATTCATGAACAGCTCAAGATGTTTCTAGGCATTCACTCTAGTGATAATAAAAGGGTAACTGATAGACAGTCACTGAGGGACTCAGATTTATGGAGACTATGCCATCTTAAAACTTGTCTTCCAAAATTGCAAGAGTATTTTCATCCAGTTGGCAGAAAAAGAAAGACCCTACAGGTCCTACAGGTCTTTTTCATGAAACAGGCCTGGAACCAGCAAGCATCATTCCTTTCACAGTCCAATAGCTACAACTCGTTCACATGGCCATGCTAACTAAAATTGATGGGAAATGTAGTCTGGTTATGGGCCCGAATGAAGAAAATCACATGAAAAGGTGGAAGTTTCTGTCACATCAATATTTTAGATTTCATACCATTTTATCATGAACACTATTTTCTGAATATCAACGAACATTTTGCTGAATTTCAAAATTGTATTAATTTGAATGTGGTATAACTATACACAATAAAATGCACTCGTTTTAAATGTAAAGTATGAAGAGTTTTGAGAAATATATACACACCCATATAAACACCATCTGAAAAAAATGTATCTGTTGTCCCAAAAATCTCCCTTCTGGTGTTTTGTAGCTATTCCAATCCATACCCAACTGTAAAAAATTATCTGGTTTCTGTACTATAAATGAATTCAATCAGTTTTTAGAATTTCACATAAATGGCATTATGCAATATTTACTCTTTGTATCCAACTCCTTTTATTTTTCCACTTTTTAAAAACTTAATTCATTTAGATAAATATTTCAAATCTACAGATTGAACATAAAAATAGTCTAATAGATCCCAATTTAAAATCCATATATAAGACATGTAAACATTTCCTATATTTTCATCATATCTCTTCTTTTTTCAAAATTAAAAAACATTACTCTGATGGCATCAAAATGGCAGTGTGAGGCGAGCCTCTGGAAATCTCCCCTGGAATTTACAACAAATTGGAAAACTATAACTCCACAAAGGACTCCCTGCACAGCAGACAGGCAAGACGAAGAAGCTCACTACTGAATTCACCTAAAGGTGGGCAAATTGTGTGAGCAGGGGAGGAGGGAAGGGAGAAGTGTGGAGACAGAGCCACGCGGGCGCAGACCTAGCTCAGTGCTCCAAGCTCGCTGCATCCTGGAACTACCGCAGCTGTGGGAGAGGGAAGGGCTCTGTTTATGGCCCACAGGGCTGAGGGGACAGCATATAACAGGGCTGAACCCAACGTTCACGGCAGAGACCTCGGAGCAAAGACTGAGGGAAGAAGGCTGAAAATGGTGGCTTAAGCCTTCACTGCCGCAGAGAAAGGAAGCCTTAGGCACAGAGATTAGCTGCACCCTCCCTACCCTCCCAGAGCTCACCCCACCCCCACCTACCCAGTACTAGAAGCAGAACAGTGTCAGATCAAAAGAACAGATTATTTGTAGTTTTGAAAACTGTGGTCTGAAGAGATTCACAGCCCAATGAGTTCCGGCAAAGGGGAGGGAGCTGTGGAAGCAGGACTGGCTGTTGTGGTGGTCGCCACCATTGCTTTGGACCACCTCTCACAACTCACCCCACCCCTGTCCCTACCTATCAGGGCAAATCCCTGCAGGAGTAAACAGAACTGCTGAAACACATGGGCTCTGAATCTTTTGCAGGAAGAGCTTTGGAACTTCAAAAGCTCTCCGCATCCCCACAGGGATGTGGTGCCCTATGACCCAGGCGAACTGCTAACAGAGGAGAAACCCGCCTTCCAGGAAATCCCCCAATTGTGTGAGAAGCTGGAATAGTGCAGAGAAAACATAACACTACAGTGTGAGAGAGAAAAAAAAGGCTGCAGTCGGAGAGAAAATAAAATATTCTACAAACATGTACTGGAAAACAGAAGAAAGACCTCTTCTTCTGAACCTGTTGCAGAACCTGTTGTAGATGTCTAGGAAGAGAAATAATAAATCATTAATTGCCATGAGTAACCAAGGCAACAAGACAGCTCAGAAAGAAAGTGAAAAGCATCCAGAAAATGAAATAAGATATGGAAATATGTGACTTAAATGACAGAGAATTCAAGATTGCAGTTCTGAAAAAACTCAACGAGATGCAAAAAAACACAGAAAGGCAGTTTAATGAACTCAGAAACACAATCAAAGAACAACATGAACATTTTACCAAAGAGATTGAAATTTTAAAAAAGAACCAAATAGAATATCTGGAGCTTAAGAACTCAATAGAAGAAATTAAGAATGAAATAGCCAGGTTAGATAGTAGAGTTGACCAGATGGAGGAAAGAATCAGTGACATCGAAGATAGAAACTTGAAAATCACACAGATGGAAGAAGAAAGAGACTTGACACTTAAAAGAAATGAAAGAACTCTACAAGAAATTTCTGATTCCATCAGAAAGAGCAATATAAGAATAATGGGCATACCAGAAGGAGAAGAAAGAGAAGGGAACAGAAAGAATATTCAAACAAATAGTCAATGAGAACTTTACAAACTTGTGGAAAGAACTGGATCCACGAATCCAAGAAGCAAATAGAACACCTAATTACCTCAACCCCAACAGGCCTTCTCCAAGGCACATGTATTGAAGCTTGTCAAAAAGCAATGACAAAGAAAGAATCCTCAAGGCAGCCAGGGAAAAGAAGACGGTAACCTACAAAGGAAAGCCCATTAAATTATCATCAGATTTCTCAGCAGAAACTCTACAAGCCAGGAGGCAGTGGAACCAAACATTCAAACTGTTGAAAGAGAGAAATTATGAGCCAAGAATAATATACCCAGCAAAGATATCCTTTAGATATGAAGGAGGAAAAACGACCTTCCCAGACATACAGAAGGTGAGGGCATTTTTTAATACATGACTTGCACTTCAAGAAATACTAAAGGAGGCTATTTGACTACAATCAACAGGGACATTTTGTAGCAACCAAAACATAAAAAGGGGGAAAGTAAAGGCCTGAACCGGAATATGGGAATGGAGAAAGTAAGCATGCTGAGGAAAATGGAATACTCTAAATATCAAACTTTCTTTTAAATAAACTTAATGGTAACTACTGAAAAAAAATCCAGAACTGAAATATATACCCTAATAAAAGACGAAACAGAGGGAAACATCATAGAATACCACCACACAGAAATAATTGACAACAACAAAAAGGCAAAGAAACAATGGAGACACAGTCTTACCAGAAAACTAAGATAGAATGATAGGAAATCCTCACATATCAATAATCACCCTAAATGTAAATGGACTGAACTCACCAATAAAAAGGCACAGAGTAGCAGATTGGATCAAAAAACTAAACCCAACCATATGCTGTCTCCAAGAGACACATCTCAGCTACAAGGACAAGCATAGACTCAAAGTGAAAGGGTGGAAATTGACACTCCAAGCAAATGGTATCCAGAGAAAATCAGGTGTAGCTATACTGATATCAGATGAAACAGACTTCAGGGTGAAAAAGGTAACAAGAGACAAAGATGGACATTTCATAATGGTAAAGGGGACTATACAACAAGAAGACATAATAGTCACCAATATTTATGCCCCCAATCAGGGAGCACCAAAATATACCAAGCAACTACTAACAGAACTAAAGGGAGAAAATGACCAAAACACAACTCTACTAGGGGACCTATATACATCATTGATAGCTATAGATAGATCATCCAAACAGAAAACAAACAATGAAATAGCAGTCCTAAATGACACATCAGATGATACGAACATAATTGACAATTATAGAGCACTTCATCCTAAAACATCAGACTGTACATGGAACATTCTCAAGGATAGACCATATATTGGGACACAAAAATAACTTCAGCAAATTTAAGAATATTGAAATCATACCAAGCATATTCTCTGATCACAAGGCTTTGAAATTTGATATCAAGTGCAAAAAGAAAGCAGGAAAAACCAAAAATACATGGAAATTAATCAACATACTTTTAAATAATGACCAGGTCAAAGGAGAAATTAGAGGAGAAATCAAAAGATACATAGAAACAAATGAAAATACATCCTACTACAATTTTTGGTATGCAGCGAAAGCAGTTTTATAAGAGGGAAATTTATATCATTACAGGTCTATCTCAAGAAACAGGAAAAATCCCAAATAAATAACCTCACGTTATACTTTAAAGAATTAGAAAAAGAAGAACAAATGAAACCCAAGGTCAGCAGAAGAAAGGAAATAATAAAAATCAGAGCAGAACTAAATGAAATAGAGAACAAAAAGACAATAGAAAAAAGCAATGTGACAAAGAGCTGGTTCTTAGAAAAGGTTAACAAAATTGACATACCCTTGGGTAGGTTCACTAAGATAAGAAGAGAAAAGACACTAATAAACAAAATCAGAAATAAAAAAGGGGAAGTTATCACGGATGCCATAGAAATACAAAGGATCATCCAAAATTACTATGAAGGACTATATGTTACCAAATTCATTAACCCAGAAGAAATGGACAAGTTCTTAGAAACATACAGCCTTCCTAGGCTGAACCATGAAGAACTGGAAAATCTAAACAGACCTAGCACCAGTAATGAAATTGAACCAGTCATCCAAAACCTTCCCAAAAGCAAAAGTCCGGAACCACATGACTTCACTAGTGAATTCTACCAAATCTTCAAAGAGGATCTAATACCAATCCTGCTCAAACTCTTACAAAAAATTGAAGAAGAGACAGTACTCCCTAACTCATTTTATGAGGCCAACATTACCCTGATACCAAAACCTGGTAAGGACAACACAAAAAAAGAGAACTACAGACCAATATCTCTGATGAATACAGATGCAAAAATCCTAAACAAAATTCTAGCAAATCGAATGCAACAATGCATTATAAAGGTATTCATCACGACCAACTGGGGTTCATCCCAGGGGCACAAGGATGGTTCAACATACGCAAATCCATCAGATACATCACATAAACAAATAAAGGACAAAAATCATATGATTATATCAATTGATGCAGAAAAAGCATTTGACAAGATACAGCATCCATTTATGATTAAAACACTTAATAAAATGGGTATAGAAGGAAAATACCTTAACATAATAAAGGCCATATATGACAAACCCTCAGCTAATCTCATAATTAATGGTGAAAAACTGAAGCCCTTTGCTCTACATTCAGGAACATGACAGGACTCTCCCCTATCACCTCTGCTTTTCAACATAGTGTAGGACGTCCTCGCCAGAGCAATCAGGCAAGAAAAAGACATAAAAGGCATCCAAATTGGGAATGAAGAAGTTAAATTATCACTCTTTGCAGATGAAGTGATGCTATATATAGAAAACCCTAAAGACTCCACCAAAAAGCTATTAGAAACAATCAACGAATACAGTAAAGTTGCCGGCTACAAAATCAATGCACAAAAGTCCATTGCATTCCTATATACTAACAATGAAATCTCAGAAACAGAAAAAAACCCCAAAAACTAACAAACAAACAAAAAAAAACCAATTTCTTTTGCAATTGCAGCAAAAATAATAAAATACCTAGGAATAAACTTAACCAAGGATGTGAAAGACCTATATGCTGAAAACTATGACATTTTTAAAAGAAATTGAAGAAGACACAAAGAAATGGAAAGACTTTCCGTGCTCATGGATTGGAAGAATCAACATAGTTAAAATGGCCATATTACCCAAAGCAATATACAGATTTAATGCAATCCCCATCAAAATCCCAATAGCATTTTTAAAAGAAATAGAGCAAAAAATCATCAGATTCGTTTGGAACCACAAAGACCCCAAATAGCCAAAGCAATCTTAAGAAAAAAGAACAATGCTGGAGGTTTCACACTCCCTGACTTTAGCTTGTACTCCCACCTGTGCTGTGGGGGCAATAATCAAAACAGCATGGTATTGGCAGAAAAACAGACACGTAGACCAATGGAATAGAATTGAGAACTCAGAAATCAAACCACATAAATATGGACAGATAATTTTTGACAAAGAAGCAAAAAGCATACAATGGAGAAAAGATGGCCTCTTCAATAAATGGTGCTGGGAGAACTGGAAAATCACATGCAAAATAATGAAACTGGACTGCTATCAGTCACCATGTACCAAAATCAATTCAAAATGGATCAAAGACTTAAGCGTAAGACTTGAAACAATAAACTGCATAGAAGAAAACATAGGTACTAAACTTACGGACCTGGGTTCAAAGAGCATTTTATGAATTTGACTCCAAAGGCAAGGAAAGTAAAAGCTAAAATAAATGAATGGGACTATATCAAACGTAAAAGCTTCTGCACAGCAATAGAAACCATTGATAAAATGAAGAGGCAACCAACTGAATGGGAGAAGATTTTTGCAAACAGTGCCTCTGATAAAGGGCTAATATCCAAAATATACAAGGAACTCATGCAACTCAACAACAAAAAAACAAATAACCCAATTGAAAATGAGCAGAGGACCTGAAGAGATATTTCTCCAAAGAGG
Source organism: Rhinolophus sinicus (assembly GCF_036562045.2). Classification (NCBI taxonomy): domain Eukaryota; kingdom Metazoa; phylum Chordata; class Mammalia; order Chiroptera; family Rhinolophidae; genus Rhinolophus; species Rhinolophus sinicus. Next base: position 123,759,040 of record NC_133752.1, read on the forward strand.
ACATACAAATGGCCAATAGACACATGAAAAGATGCTCAACATCACTAGTCATCAGAGAAATGCAAATAAAAACCACAATGAGATATCACCTCACCCCAGTCAGAATGGCTATCATCAACAAGACAAATAGTAACAAGTGTTGGAGAGGCTGTGGAGAAAAAGGAACCCTCAAACACTGTTGGTGGGAATGCAGACTGGTGCAGCCGTTATGGAAGGCAATGTGGAGGTTTCTCAAAAAATTACGAATAGAATTACCATATGACCCAGCAAGCCCTCTCCTGGGTATCTACCCAAAAAATCTGAAAACATTTATCCACAAAGATACGTGTGCTCCAATGTTCATTGCAGCTTTATTTACAGTGGCCAAGACATGGAAACAATCAAAATGTCCTTCTATAGGTGAATGGATAAAGAAGTTGTGGTATATATACACAATGGAGTACTATTCAGCAGTAAGAAAGGATGACATAGGACCATTTGTGACAACATGGATGGATCTTCAGATTATAATGCTGAGTGAAATAAGTCAGACAGAAAAAACAGAGAACCGAGAACCATGTGATTTCACTGATATGTGGCATATAAGCAAAAAACAACAAAAGAATAAGACAAACAAATGAGAAACAAAAACTCATAGACACAGGCAATAGTTTAGTGGTTACCAGAAGGTAAGGGGGCCAAGAGGTAGTAGACGAGGGTAAAGGGGATCAAATATATGGTGATAGAAGGAGAACTGACTCTGGGTGGTGAACACACAATGGGATTTATAGATGATGTAATACAGAATTGTACACCTGAAATCTGTGTAACTTTACTAACAATTGTCAACCCAATAAACTTTAATTAAAAAAAAACACACACATTACAGATAAAAATGTTGCCCCTGTTACTTCTACTCTGTTCCCTTCTTCCCTCCCTTCATCCCTAGAGGAAACCACTGAACTCATGTTGTTGTGAATCACCCCTATATGTATTTTCCACTTTTACTCAATAGGTGTGAATACATTTGATGATGCACAGTTGTTGTTTTGGGTGTTTAGTAGACCTTAGGGACTTATACCAAACCTTTCCAGCTCTTCACCTCCCAGGCCTTACCTACTGGGTCTCTCAGGTGACTCAGTTGATGTTTCAGTTCACATAGTCAAAAAATGTCAATTATTGTGAGGAAATTAAAGACAGGATGGTCTGATATGTGTTAAAAAATATTGATCGCAGATTTTAAAACTGTATATCCAAGAAGCAAATGATAAGGTTCCATCTCTGGCAATTGATGGTAATAGAAGAGATTTAATCCTCTCCAAAAGTAGTGTCCTATGGACTACACTTTCTGAAAAAACAAATTTTTATTAAAATAGAACTAACATACAATATTATAGCAGTTTCAGGTGTACATCATAGTTATTCAACATTTATATATCTAAAGAAGTGATCACCATGGTAAGTTCCATAACCATCTGACACTGTACCACGCTATCACAATATTATTGACTATATTCTCCATGCTGTATGTTACATCCCTGGAAATTTGAAACTCTTATTCCCTTCCCCCCCTTTTTCATTTTCCAACTACGATTTAAATTCAATATTATTTTATATTAATTTCAGATGTACAGCATAGTGGTTAGACATTTATATAATTTAACAAGTGATTCCTCGACTGGTTTATTACCCACCCGACACTATACGTAGTAATTATAGTATGTTGGCTATATACCCTATGCTTTTCTTTACATCCCCATGACTATTTTGTAACTACAAATTTGTACTTCTTAATTCCTTCACCTTTTTCACCCTGCTTCCCAACTCCCCTCCCATTACCCCAATAAATCTAGTACCCATCTGACATAACACATAGTTTTTACAATACTATTGACTATGCCTCTTGTTTTATGTCCTACATCCCCATGACTACTTTGTAACCACCAATTTGTACTTCTTAATCCCTTCCCCTTTTTCTCTCACCCCTCAACATTCCTCCCACCTGGCAACCATCAAAATGTTCTCTGTATCTATGAGTTTGTTTCAGAATGTTTTTGAGACCATTCAAGTCGTTGCATGTTTCACTAATTTGTCCCTTTTTATTACTGAATACACATACTTGCATACAGATACTTGTTTAGCTATTCTCCTATTGACCAACATCTGACTTTTTTTGTTTTTATACTATTATCAGTTATTATCAATGCTATTATAAACCTTCATGTAGAAAATTTGTACATATATGTATATATTTAATTTAGTGGGTAAATGACCTGGAGTGAAATAGCTGGGTAATATAATTCTTGCTAACATTTGGTACTGGCAGGTTATTTGTTTGTTCTTAATTTTAGATATTCTAGATGGTGAGCAATCATATTTCTGTGGTTTCAATTTGCATTTTCTGATGGCTAAAGGTGTCTTATTAATTTCCTTTATATAAATCAATTAATTAGGTTTCCATATGAGTTAATTAATATCATATATCTGACTGTGACTTACATTTTACCTGGTACATGTATATAAGTGAAGTGAACACCTATATCTTTCTCTCTTTCTCTCTCTCCTGATTAATGTATAATTTAGCTGTGCTATTTTTCTATTATATTTCTTTGTGTCGTTTTTTTAATACTAGATACCACCTACTCTATTGATTTCATGACTTACTAATGAATATATACACACACACACACACACACACACACACACAGTGAGAGGACGGAATAATGAAGAAAAAGAAAGCTTTGGACATGGAGTAAAATGCTAAGTTCATACGTGTTGTCTCTGCCATTGTTTCAGTCAGGAAAGGCAAAATATTGGTGATCTAAAAAGTCCAAAATACTGTTTTAAAAATATTTTTCTTGCTTATGCTATCTCTTTGTTGCAAGTAGGCAGGGGATTTCTGCTCCTGTTGCTCAGTCAGGGACTCAAGCTAAAGATAAGCAGCAGCCATGTCAAACATCACCAGAAGAAAAGTAGAGTTCTAGAGAATGAATCTCATCTAGGTCTAGAATGGTGACTACAGGAAACATTGCAAAAAGCACTAATGTATATCACATTATTTAACTAGTTACCACTTATTAGCAACTTTAGCAACAAACATTTTTATTTTACTTTTTGCCAACATTGGAAGAGCTCCTTAAGAAAGTCCTTATAGGGCGACTGGTTTATTCAGTGGTTAGAGCATGGTGCTCATATCACCAAAGTTGCCGGGTTTGAGTCCCACATGGGCCAGTGAACTGCATCCTCAACAACTAGGTTGAAAAACAACAACTTGACAGCCTGGAAAAACACACCATTCCCCAATATCCACCCCCCCCAAAAAAAAAAAAAAAGAATGGCCTTATAAATACATAAGATATACCAGCTCACCTGTAGCTCGATCACAGGTTCTGGAATGTATCTAATTATTTATGTTTCCATAATTGTTTTCATATCCTGGGATTACATAATTAGTTACTCTTTTTAGATGTTGTAATTTTTTGGAGATTTCTCCTAGAAAACTAATTCCTGAAAATTTTTATCATTTGGGAAGCTATTTCATTTTTTTAATGATCAAATTTATCAATAATAAATTCTTCTATAATCTTGTAAATTTCTTTCATGGTATGGAGGATGGATTAGAAAATTAATAATTATACATAGTGCAACTGAATATTTATTAATAAAATTATGATTTCTTCTTTTGTGTAACTTATGGATGATTACTTGCTAATCTCAGAAGTAAAGCTAGTTTATATTTATTGAACTAGTTGCTATAATTTTATTCAGTACCTGTTGATTTGGCCAAAAATTTTGGCAGAACAGATCTTTAGCACTAACTATTTGCCATAGAAGTGATGACAGAAAAGGATGGTATAATTTGCTAAGTTTGGTCATATTTAAGATAACAAAGCAGTCTGGCTATACTTAGCTGCTGATTGTTTTGTTGTTGTTGTTGTTGTTTTTGTTGTATCCAGTTAAACTTGGTGACAATAACACAGTGCCATTTACCAGATTATTTTAAAATACATTAATAAAAACTATCATAAAAACCTTTGCATAAATATAATATTAGTTTCCAAGTTAAAATAAAAATCCTCTCTAAATTTTTGTAATACTTATTCATCAACTTGTGAAGATTAACACTTCTGCATAGACACTCAGTTTGTTTTTTTTCCATTTGTGCTGAAAGCTAAGGTTGAAAGACAGATATTATTTTTTTCTTAGGATGAGGTTTTAGAAAATTTACTGGTTCTTAAAACATTAAAATCAATATTAATTTATATTGTTAGAGATAACAACAATTCAAGTTGCATTTTAGTTTTAGGATGAGACAAAAAGAACAAGATGTCTCTAAAAGGAATCATTTTATTTCATATCAAAGTACTATCTTCTCTTAGTAAAGGATTATGTTAAATTATCTAGGCAATATTATGACTATAAATTTTAATTTGTCAAGCCATTCCTAGTCAGATTAAATAAAACAAAAATACTTCTTTTCTTGATTATGGCTTGTGTTAGACCTGTGTAATTGTTTTAGTGGGGGGTCTTGGCTGTTCACCATTAATAAAATGTTACTTATAAAATATAACCATTAATCTTACAATTGTTCAGCAGCTATAATGTATGTATGAGCAATATATGTAATTACACAAAGGTTTATTAGTTTTATAGGCAATTAAATAATAAATGTAGTTAATTTTTCCTGCAAAAAGAAAAAGTTAAATGATTTTGAAAAAAGTCAATTACTTTTTTCTAATTTCTTTTTTAATTATAAGTGTATAAATTATACATAATAAATTAAGTTTACTAGTGATGAAAACATATTCCTTGATATTGCATATTTTTAAAATATATATTTGTTCGTTATAAAATATTTTTATTATTTTATATTGCTATATTTTCTATTATAAGTATGCAAAATTTATATACTATTTCTTATAAAGTATAATTATTCTGTCAGTAATTATTAGAGAGCAATTTCACTGTGTGGGTTTGGTTGTGTTGTAAAGAGATAATCACACCAATACCAGTAAATTAATCCAAACTACTGCAGTAACTTCCAAGAAGACATCATCTTATTTTCATATTTATTTTATGAAAATATTAATTATCTATTAGTGGTTAAAAAAATAAAGAATCATGAAGCAGGTCAAACAAAAGTTGTTTTAGGAATGTCAGAAAAAAAGTAATTATTTCTCTGTTCACAAAACTAATTGCTGGTTGGTCTAAGAGCTGAATTTGTGTGGTGGTACCTACACAATCGACTTTACTAGTGTTAGCATCTGACCTCTTGAGAAAACACAGCAGATTCCTGACATGAGCAAATAAAAAGCAATGATATTATAAAGGCTTCTTCAGGGTAACTAAAGAAGGGTAACTAAACTTGTTTGTAATAGACAAAGATATGTTACATCTGCATTTCAAATGAATACTTTCTTCATTGTGTAGTATAGTTGGAGCTCGCAAGTTTCCATATAATTACAATTAATATTGTTTTACCTAACTCTTGTTATTATTGTTATTTGAATAAAAGCATCTAATCATTTTAGGAATGTCACTTGGTAGGGTTGCACCAGTGACTATGCCTTCTATGTCCAAAGGTATATAAAGCTTATATTATAATATTTCATTTGGCTTTAAGTTATGAATCACATCTACTTAAGGAGTACCAATTTGTTCAAAATTGAATATATTTTAATTAATTATACATTGGTTTATACAATTATTCAAAACATGTACTAAGTGTCTATTATATGCCAGACAATTCAAATTTGTGGTAATAATGATGAATTAGCAAATAAGGCTGTTCTATCAAAGTAAGACAGCTCAGCAAAGAAATCCAGACATATAAATATAGGTAACATGGCATTATAAGCTATAACATAGTGCAAAACAATGCAATCAGTTCTTTCCAGCGGTGAGTGGTTGCACACAAATCATAGTCATGTTTTTTTGAAAATCAAGTCTTGAAAAATATGTTATCTTGGACATTGTTTTTAAGTGGTTTTTAATATGAACCAGAATTCTACATATAGTTACATTGCAAAGCAACACACACACACATATATAGCTACACACGCTCATAATAATTACTTAAAGTTTCATGACATAAAACTTATCCTTATTTTGTAGGATGCACTCCTATTTTCAGTTCTGTTCTAGTCAATTCTGACCCCTGCATTGATTTCACAAGCACACTAAAGGGTCAGATCCTCTAATCCATTATCTTAGTTTCAAAATGCTTGCCTAGATGTAATGATACTGGTAATCACTGCTCGTGGAGTGATTGTAAGCATAGGGATTACAGGGGCGAAAAAGAAAATTTTATGATTACAGTGGAAAGGCAAATGAAATGAGAAATAAAGCCAGAAAAAAAAAAGGCATTTTGTATGTGTGTGAGCATGTGTGTATCTTCTCCCTCATCTCTTCTTTTCTTATGGCTTATTGATAGATCCGTTTAAATCAATAATTTGAGATATTGGTGAGTCTCACTTTAGCCTAAATTTAAGAGAGATAAACTGGGTTGAGTCTAATATAATCTAGTGGACAGGATAATCATTTAAAGTCATATGTGCAGCTAAGTATTACTGAGTGAGTAGGAGCTACATACATTTATTTAGCCATTTCAAGATAAGGATCTCATCTTCAAAACTTGTGCAGGAAATTTTTGTGGGGTGAATGGAAATTAAAAATAAATAAATTCCCAGATAATCTGAAAGAATCATTTTGGGACTGGTAATAGTCAATAATATGTTGTCAATTAAATAATCAAACAAATGGCTGCTATTAACAAAGTTTTCCAGAATTGTGCCTTGGGGCCATTAAATTTACATTATAGTTACAAGAGAAATTCTCTAGAAATCCTCCTTATATAACTATCCTTAATATATTGACAAATGGTGAAATAATCTCTCCATTTAATCTCAGAAGATTTTACAATGTCTTCTCTAGTTCTGTTGTTTAAAATTTCAGAAATAATTCTGCCAATCACTGGGTACCTACAGAAGCCAGAGATCATAATGCTGTCAAATTTAGTCTAGACATATAAATAATCTGCATGCATCTTGTAGAAATATTTGAACAGAGCATAATATATTAATATTATTGAAAGTTGAATTAAGGAAATAGTTTTTTCTGGATGCTTAACCAAGCAAGAGAGGTCAACTTTGCCTCTACCCACCTTCTTCCCTGGTTTCCTTCCTTATAATATGACAAGTAAAGAACCGTAGAAATAAGAGTTTTCTTTTCCAAATCCAAATGTTTTGAAAGTAGAGAGTATAGCTTGCAGAAGTACTTTAATATATCACCATCCTAATACATATTGGAAGAAGAAATTTGGCCCCTGGAAACTTCATTCCAAGGAAAATGACCTCAAGTAGTGCAAAGCCGAGGAAACCACATGCAAAATGTGGCATGATTTGACAAAAGGTGAAAATCCAGATGTGCCCGCCCAGGCTTTTGTGCCCATCATCATGCCCACCTCAAGGTTTTGATGGGAAAGGAACAAGTGCCAGATGAAAAATATTATTTGCTATCCAGCATCTGGTGTGATAACGTATCCTGAACACATCATAGTCATTAGACCTATTAAGAAGGCATTTACTTAGTTCTCAGCATTCAGTGACACTGGGGACCAATGTAATTTAATATACAGCCACTCATCAATCAATAATGTCCATCATGAGAGTTTTTCCATTCCCCTTACTGGATGCTTAAAATGATAACATTGTCTATATGTTGATTGATTATCTATAGACACATAATGCTATAAGCGTTCTGTCTAGTGACTTAAATTGACACTTTCTTGTCTCTTTCAAATGTTCCCACTGTGTCCTCTGAAACTCCAATCATTCCATGATTGATAAACTCTCTACCTCCTGCTCTTAACTACCAGTAGGTTCTCCTTCGAGAATATCTATTTCCTACAACCCACACAATAATGCCCTCAAGCCCAAGGCAGCTTCCTGAAAATGGCTTTTCCTTTAATAAAACTCCTGCTTCTTTGAGGCTTATTACATTGAGTTTTAATACTTTCTACCTCTCCTCTCTTTCCTCAGGCCATTTAATCCTCAGGCCATTAACTCTTCTATTTTCTCCCTAACTACTACTGCCTTCTGTCATAGCTTACCTTTCTTATAGTTCAAGTTCCAGTCTTTTAACTGTTGTTTCAGATCTTCTAAGTACCACATTCCACTTCTTTTCTTTTTCATAATCCTGGAACAAAAAATAAATCTGCATAAATATAAATCCTCATTGTGTCTTTATACCAAAGCTGGTGATCACTGCTGGAAAAAAAGAAAACTACGACACAGCAATCTTTTACCATAATAAACTGAGTCTTCAGTATTACCCATGGGGTCAGGCACTTTTTTCAATAATTTCTTTCTAATCTTTTAAGTCTCCAACAAAACACATCCTCAATACAAAACATTTCTTCTTAACAGGGATGTAAAGTTGAGAAAACACACATTTCCTTTTTGATGAGAATCTTAAGTTTTCAGCACAATCGGGCTTGTTAATGATAGTTATATTTGTGTTATAAGTGGTGACTATAGCTCTTTTATTTAGAAATAAAGCTTTTTATGCAACACTTGAGAATAAAACTTAAAAATGTCATCAGAATAAACTTAGATCTAAACAACTTCTCCTTATATCTCATTATCAAGAACAAAATATGAAAAAAATTCCTCCTGAAGCTTATGAAGAAGTAGTAACACAAAGAAGGTGGATTGAATCCAGGGTATGGACAAGAATTCTGATAGTTTGGTAAGAGATGCTCTGTTATACCTTCCATAGAGATTTTTTAATAGACAGATCAAGAATCCTTAGTTATTATTATTATGATGTATTTTTTATTTTAGGTTAAAATTAAAGTTTAAAATTTTATAGTATTTTTTCTTTATTATCCACCACTAAATATCTCTGTTTTTATACAAATGTTATTGTGAACTCATTTATTTAATTAGCCATAGAACCGTGTTAGTATAGGGTAAAGACCATGAAGTTTTGTTAATGGGTCTTCTCATATAGGGAAAAAAATGATTTGAATTGTCAGTAAGTCACAACTTACATATTTATCTGGTTGCTACTTGAGCATATTTGACATATAGAGAAAGAGTTTTGCTTGTGAAACAACTGATATTCTGTTGAGTTCCTCAATGGAAGGATCTTTGAGTTCACTATGTTTTGCTTTCTAAAGTGTGTATGATACACAATGGGAAGCTAAAAAGGCTAATTCATGACCAACCATTAAGGGATATAAAAAGTTCTTAATTAAGGCATAAATATATCCATGATTCTTCTTCTTCAATGTGTTTTGAAATAGACAGATTGGCAAACTAGACTCAGAGTAATAAAAATGGAAAAAGGATAAAATTAGTTTAAACCAATTAGAAAAAGTAGGAAGTTTAGAAATATAGTCAAAATTAGATATTAATAACTGATCATTTCATGATTACCACTATTAAATATAAAGTTCAGAAAATGAAAAGAACATAAGACAATAACATTAGCAATAAATAATCATATATAGTGAAAAAAGTGAATTGTGTATACAACAAAAATACCAAAAGAATAAAAAATAGAAAATATTTTGACATAATGTATAAAGAATATAAAATTGTAAGTGGATATAAAGAAATAAAAACAAACTTAGTTAGAAGAAAGACAATACATGTTGAACAGTTATCTACAATTCTATGACTTGAGTGAAGTTTGACTGGATATTAACCAGAGCTCTCCTCCATGTTTACTGTTTGCAACAATCTAAAAGAAATAGCATTAAATAAACAGGAGGTCATCAGGTGAACAGGTCTCAGTTTTCATTGAATTAAGGTTTTTCTACAGTCTGCAAAGAGCATAAAAGTTGTTTAGTTCTTTTAAAGAAATTTTTAACAAATGATATCTCTAATACTGAAGAAACTACTAATACTTGCCAGAGAACAATGATTCAATTTAACAATACTTACATTTAACAACACTTACATTTAAATAACTCTAAGCAACAAAACATTCACTATAAAGAAAGCATAAAAACTGAATACAAACAATATCAACACAAGAACAGTAAACTCTCAATATACTCATAACAAAAAACAAAACAAAACAAACAAACAAAGAAAAACATGGGTTGGGGAAAAGAGGAAATAAGTTGACAGAATATGCTCTTACTGTAGACTAAATGGAGAATAAGAAATGAATAGGAATCAGCTGTTTCCCTCTTACCTTAGGGCTCCCTCCCTTTAACACTAATCTTAGCAATAATTTCACCCAAAAAGTCATTTTTCTTTCTTTAGTCTATGCAAAGGGTTATTTTATATTTCCATAGTAACTCTCTATTGTAGCAGTTATTATTATCTATAATTATCCCTTAATCATTCTCTCTTTTTCAGTAGATTATTACCTTAAAAAAAGTGTCTAATTTAATTTCTCCACAACGTATCTATTGTAGTACTTGAACCATAGTAGATCATCAATAAACAGTTGATGAATATAGTGCATGAATTAGCAACCATGATAGAGAAAGGCTCTCAAATTAATGTGTTTTCAACTGAGCTGACTACATCTATCCTAACAAAAATTAATAGTTAATTCCCCTCCTCATCTGTTAAATATGAGGTTCTATATTTTAATTCTACTGCTGTTGGTATTTTCTTATTACATTAATATTTATGCCATTCCCATTTTACTACACTCCATACTATGGCATTAATTACCATTGTTTTATTTATATTACCTAAAACAAACATTATTTTTAAATGTCCACAACATAATTAAAAATGAACCTCCTACATACATGTCAGTCTCAATTGGTATGTGAAAAAGACAGGCATGAACCCCCTGAAAGTGCCAATATTTGGGCGATTGTGTCAAGACTTTCAAGAAGAGGTAAAGAGTAAACTTGGGAAATGGAATACATGAAAAAATGAATAAGTCTTAGTAACCACAACACAAGGCTTTAAGATCTGATGAAATTGTAATATGAGGTGTGATTAAAAAAAAAGAACTACAGTGAATATTTAAATTTAAAAAATTATTACACTGAAAGACACATTGACATTAATCCTGCTCACAATACTTCGCCACGCTTTGAACACACTTATCCCATTGTTCTTGCCACTTCCTGTCCTGTTTCGTGTATTTAGTTGCTCTGTCATGGCTGCCTCCATGTGATGAATGGATTCAAAACGTTTACCTTTCATTGTCATTTTTACTTTACAGAAGAGCCAGAAGTAACACAATGCCAGATACAGTGAATGAGATGGATAAGGACACACTGTAATGTTTTTATTTGACAGAAATTGACATACCAGAAGCTATGCATGACACAGAGCATTGCCATGATGAAGGATAAAACCATAAGCCTATTTCTCAGGCCATTTTCTACACACCTAGTTTCTTAAACACTCTAATAAGCTCTTATAATATTCAGAGTTCACCACAGTTTTCCTGGGTACAATTCAGCTCACAAAATTCCATCAAGGTCAAAAAACACAATATCACCTTTATGTTAGATCTTGATTGATGCACTGTTTTCGCCAGAGGAAACCGAGGTGATTTTCTTTGCGAACTCTGAATCTTGATGTCAAGATCATACTTGTAACCATAGAACCGAGTTTTATCTCCCATGATGGAATGTCTTAAAAAACTGGAATCTGAAGCAGAACGGTGGTACACGCCAATGAAATTGACAAACAGCATTGCTTTTGTTCGACAGTCAAAACGCGTGACACAAATTCTGCACTCACTTGCCTCATGTTGAAATCTGTTGTTAAAATGCTTCGAATGGAACCATAAGAGATGTTCAGAGCCTCAAAATTTTCCCGAATAGTCAATCACCTGTTTGATAAAATCATTTTGCTTACTCTTTCAACATTCTCTTGGGTTTTTGATGTTGAAGAACGTCCCGATCTCTCTTTTTCAATTGGTTCACAACCATTATGAAATCGCTTGACCCACATTAACCCATCTACATGGTCACTGCAGCATTGCCATGAACTAATTTTAACATTTCCTGTGTTTCTTCAGTACTTTTTTGCAGTTTGCAACAAAATTTCATGTTAATGCATTGTTCGTGATCCATGATTTACAGCACATTTTGAAACACACCTTCTCTCAGCCGTAGCTCACACCCGACTGATTCCACCGAACAAGTTGAAACTTGTCACACAATGTTACTAAGGTTTGATGTGTTGCTTCTCGTATTGAACATCCCTGCCTTTTTGTGGGATGGTACCCGGCAGCAGCATTCACATTATGTTTTGATCAGACCTTCAAGACTACATAGTCTTGAAGCTTCCAAGTGTGTGACAGGCTTTGAATGTCAAAGATTGAGAAATAAGTAAGTGGCTTCATATCTTATACTCTATAGTTATTTGGCCTTGGAATGTCTACTGCATCTTATGGTGTCTTACTCCACAGACAAGGGCAAATTTTCTACTGACAGATCAAAATCTCTGCACAGTTTTCAGGATGAGGAATCACAAGCCTTGCTACAGAGGGTATATCACATGAAAGGATGCCAGACATCAGCCTTAAGAACTTCAGCTTACATAACAATGATAAAGTTAAGAATAACAATTATGATTTAATATTTTATTGTCTATATCATTCCTCTATTAAAACTATTTTCACTGTTTTTGAATAAAAAGAGGTAAGTGTAAATCTAAATTCCCCTCTATGACTCAGTTATATTTACATATACAAGTATCTCGTTTGTTTTTGAAAACATTTGCGCAGTATAGGGTAGGATTCTCTTACCTGAACTCTTTATGATTAGAAAATTTGATGTCTAAATTACTAATTTTAAACAATAATAAAATAAGTTTGTATCCCCTAAGAAACTTGCTGGTGATAGAGAAACTTTAGAAGCAAGTGAGATAGTGAGGAAAAGTCACATTTTAATGTAAACTGTTTATAAAAATCTATATTACAGATATTATATTTTCTGGCAATCAGGTTGACTATACTTGAAACAACACTCAAGGAATGTTTTAAATTTAGATGTGTTTATATTTGGTAATAAACAGAGATTTCTATAAACCTGACATGATTAAATGGTTGTAAAACTAATTTCCCATAAAATCAGTCATTTCATTTCACTCTAGAGAAAATATTTGAATATGTATCTTCATTCCTTAGCCATTACTTAGAAAATAAATGTAGCTCATGGATTTAAGTGCTTCCCAGAAAACGAAATTTAAAGTACATAGAAAAGTTCATGGCGTTCAAAAAATAAAAGGCTTTGTATTAATATTAACCAAAAATATATAAAATAATACTTTGTAAAATCAAATAATTTCACATGTAACATTTTGTATCCTAAATTCTGATTTTAAAAAAAACAAAACTCTTAAAATATTACAGCATGTTTTGACTGATGTAAAAATTTCAGTCTCACAGTTATACTTTTTTTTTTTTTCACACTGCTTTTTTATTTATTCAATCACCGTGGCTACTTAACTTCAACTCTTGTCACCTACAAGTGAATCAAACCAGCTTCTAAGATGTTTTGGCATGTTCTTCATAGGGGAAAAGAGAAAGTAAAGCTGTTTTTTGCTGACCTTAAATTTTGGCTTACATGAAGAGCAGCAAATATCCATGTTATATGTTTTGGTTCCCTTGGTCTGTTTTAATCTCAGTGATGCTTGCCTTCATGAGACCCCAATTATGAAGATGAGTTGGGTAAACATATAAAGGGAAATAATTTTACCTAAACTTCAGGATCTATTGGCTGATCTAACTTAATAAATTGAAGTATATCTTTTATGATTACTATACTAGATGACTGAATAATGCCCTCATCATATATTCCTGTACTGTTTAACTAATCATGTCTGCTATTGTAAGCTTTATCTGAGACTAATGGACTGCAATGTGAGTTATGAAGTCTCAGTTGAAGCTCTTGCCATAATATGATACTTAACTTCCTTGCCACAAAGGTTACACGATATGTGAACATTATAAAAATATGAGTGCATGAGTACATGACTAATAATCTTGGCTTCTTTTCTGATTAAGTATAGAAAAAGGAAATCACCTCATATATTAATAATCAAGTTTATAGGTGTTATCCATCCATAAAAAAACATTTTTTTGGAAAATAAATGTAGTTTGCATAAAATGAAAAGCTTATAACTTATTTTTGTTTGTTTCTTTTCTGAATCCATATAGTAATATATTTTTCATTAAATTTATTGGGGTGACACTGGTTACTAAAAATATAAGCTTCAAGTGTACAATTCCATAATACATCATTTATATAATGCATTGAGTGTTTACTATCCAAAGTGTAATCTCCATATGTCATCATATATTTGACCTTCTTTACCCTGCCCCCCTCACCCATTACCCTCTGGTAACCACTAAATTGTTATTTGTGTCTATAACTTTTTGCTTGTTTGTTCATATTGTTCATATTTGGCTTTCAGTTTTTTATCCCATATATGAGTGAAGTCATATGATTCTCAACTTTTTCTGTCTGCTTTCTTTTGCTTAGCATGATAATCTCAAGATCTATCCATGTTATCACAAATGGCAGCATTTCATCTTCTCTTATGGCCAAGTGATATTCCATTGGATATATGTACCACATCTTCTTTATCCAATCATGTATTGAAGGATACTTGTTGCTTCCATGTTTTGGCTACTGTGAATAATGCTGCAATGAACATAGGACTACATATATCTGTAAGGATAAATGTTTTCAGATTTTTTGGGTAGATACTCAAAAGAGGGATTTCTGGGTCATATCATAAATCTATTCTTAATATTTTATGGAACCTCCACACTGTTTTCCATTGTGGCTGTACAGTTTACTTTCCCATTAGCACTATATGAGGATTCCTTTTCCTCCACAATCTCTCCAACACTTGTTATTATTTGTCTTGTCTCATACTGCACAAGAAACCAGAACAGCTCAAGAGAAAATAAAACACTCCAGCACAAAAGAAAATATTTGCTGGAAGGCAAATATTTTTCCGTGCTATTTGCTGGAAGGCAAAAGAACAATCTCTTCATATCAACCAGCTGCAGAATTCACTCCTATAGATGCCCAGGAAGAGAAATAATTCATTAACTGCAGTGAATAACCAAGGTAACGCAGCTCAGAAAGAAAATAAAAATCTCCAGAAAATAAACTTAAAGACATAGACATATGAGGCTTATATGACAAAGAATTCAGGATTGCAGTTCTGAAAATAACTCAGTGGGATGCAAGAAAAAACAGAAAGGCAGTTTAATTCACTCAGAAATAAAATCAACAAACAAAATGAATGTTTTACCAAAGAGATTGAAATTTTAAAAAAGAATAAAATAGAAATTCTGGAACTGAAGAACTCAGTAAATGAGATGAAAAATGAAACAGCCAGCTTAAGAAATAGAGCTGACCAGATGGTGGAAAGAATTAGTGATATCAAAGATAGAAATCTGGAATTGATACAAATGGAAGAAGGGAGAGACCCGAGAGTTAAAATAAATGACAGAACTCTACAAGGACTATCTAACTCCATTAGAAAGAGCAATATAAGAATAATGGTCATACCAGAAGGAAAAGAGAGGGAGAAGGGCACAGAGAGTCTATTTAAACAAAAAGTCAGCAAGAACTTCCCAAACCTATGGAAAAAGCTGTATCCTCAAACCCAAGAAGCAAACAGAACACCTAATTACCTCGATATTAACAGGCCTTCTCCAAGGTACATTATATTGAAGCTGTCAAAAATTAATGACAAAGAGTATTCTCAAGGCAGCCAGGGAAAACAAGACGGTAACCTAAAAAGGAAAGCCCATTAGATGATCATCGGTCTTCTCAGCAGAAACTCTATAAGCCAGGAGGGAGTAGAATTGAATATTCAAACTATTGAAAGAGAGAAATTACCAGCCAAGAATAATATATCCTGCAAAGTTATCCTTTAGATGTGAAGGCAGAATAAAGACTTTTCCAGTTTTACATAAGCTCAGGGAATTTTCTACCATGAAGCTTACAATACAGGGAATACTGAAGGAGACTATTCAACCTGAAACAAAAAGACAAAAGGATACAAACCTATGAGCAAGATTACTAACAGACAAACATAAGTGGGAAATGGCAATCCCTACACAGAATTGGGCACTATACACTTAAACATAACAAAAAGGGTAAAGAAGATAAAGACATAAAAAAGAAAAAGAGAAAAATAAGACAATTTGCTACTGCAACTCAGAACTGAACTCACAGCATAGAAAGGGATAATTTGTGACAATAAAATTATAAAAATGGAGGGAGTAATGGTTTGGATTTGCAAAGGGGAATGGAGACAAAATGCATGATGAATAAAAAGGACTATTGTATATATGAAACTTTCTTTTATATACATTTAGTGATAACCACTCCAAAAGTGCAGAACTGAGACAGACATATAACATAAAAATAAAAAGAGGAAAAAGTCATACTATACCACCAAAGCAAAATAATAGACAAAAACACAAAGGTAAATAAACAATGGAGACCCAAAGATACCAGAAAATGAAAGATAAAATGGCTATATATTATAAATCACCATAAATGTAAATGGACTGACCAATAAAAAGGTGAGTTCAGTCTGCCCAGAGTAGCAGACTGGATCAAAAGTCAAAACCCAACAATGTGCTGCCTTCAAGAGACCCACATCTCAGCTAGAAGAACAAATGCAGACTCAAAGTAAAAGAGTGGGAAATGATACTTCAACCAGAGAAAGCCACTTGTAGCCATACTGATACCTGATGAAACAGACATCAGGATAAAAAGGGTAACAAGACAAAAAAATGGACATTTCATAATGATAAAGGGGCTAATATAACAAGAAGACGTAATCCTTATCAATATATATTCTCTTAATTAGGGAGCACCAAAATATATAAAGCAACTACTAAGAGAAATAATAGGAGAAACTGACAAAAACACAATTATAGTAGGGGATCTAAATACGTCATTGACAGAAATGGATAGATCATCAAAACAGAAAATGAATGAGGAAATATCAGTCTTAAATGATACATTTGACCTAGAACACCAGATTATACATTCTTTTCTAGTGCACATGGAACATTCTTAAGAATAGACAATATGTTGGGACACAAAACTAGCCTCAGCAAATTTAAGGTGATTGAAATCATACCAAGGATATTCTGTGACCACAATGCTTTGAAATTGGAAATCAACTAGGAAAAGAAAGCAGGAAAACACACACACAAATATGTGGAAGTTAAACAACATGCTACGAAAGAATGACTAAGTCAAAGAAGAAATAAAAGGAGAGATCAAAATATACATAGAAACAAATGAGAATGAAAATACAACCTATCAAAATTATTGGGATGTGGCAAAACCAGTATTAAGAGGGAAATTTATGTCATTACAGGCCTATTTCAAGAAACAAACAAACAAACAAACAAATTCCAAGTAAAGAACCTAACATTACATCGTAAAGAACTAGGGAAAGAATAAATGAAACCCAAAGTCAGCAGAAGGAAGAAAATAATAAAAATTAGAGCAGAATTAAAAGAAATAGAGAACAAACAGACAATACAACAAATTAATGAAACAAAGAGCTGGTTCTTTAAAAAGATTAATAAAATTGACAAATCCCTGGCTAGACTCACAAGAAAAATAGGGAAAATATACAAATAAACAAAATCAGAAATTAAATTGGAAAAGTTATGACAGATACCACTGAAATACAAAGGATCATATGAGAATACCATGAAGGACTACATACCACCAAGTTCAATAACCAAGAAGAAATGGACAAGTTCTTAGAAATATATAACATTCCCAGACTGAATAAAAAAGAACTGGAAAATCTAAATAGACCAATCAACAATAAGGAAATTGAAATAATCACTCAAACTGTCCCCAAATGTTTCCTTTATCTTCAGGTAAAGAAGTCACTGGGGGCCAGATCAGGTGAGTAGGGAGGGTGTTCTAATACAGTTATTTATTTACTGGCTAAAAGCTCCCTCACAGACGGTGTCCTGTGAGCTGGTGCATTGTCATGATGCAAGAGACATGAATTGATGGCAAAAAGTTCAGGTCGTTTTTGTCTAACTTCTTCTTGCAGACTTTTCAGCACCTCCAAATAGAAAACTTGGTTAACTGTGTGTCCAGTTGGTACAAATTCATAATGAATAATCCCTCTGATATCAAAAAATGTTAGCAAAATAGTTGCAACAAGTTCACAAACTTAATTGTTCCACCTCGTATGTACCCCTATGTTTATTGCTATGTTACTCATGGTGGCCAAGACACCTGAACAACCAAAGCGTCCCTCAATTGGTGATTGGATAAAGAATATGTGATACATATATACAATGAAAAAAACATATATACAAGGGAATATTACTCAGCCATAAGAAAAAATGAAATACTGATATTTGTGACAACATGGATGGACCTTGAAATTATCATGCTAAGCAAATTAAGGAAAACAGAAAAAGTTGAGAACCAAACGATTTTACTCATATGTGGGATTTAAAACTTAAAGCAGCAAATGAACAAGACAAACAAACCAAGAAACAAAAACTCTTAGACACAGACAACAGTTTAGTGGTTACCAGAGGGTAAGAGTAGAGGGAGGGTAGTAGAAGAGGCTAAAGGGGTTAAATATATGGTGATGGAAGGAGAACTGACTCTGGGTGGTGAACGCACAATGCAATATACAGAGGATGTATTATAGAATTGTACTCTTATAACCTATATATTACCAACAAATGCCACCCCAACAAATTTAATTTAGAAAAAGCAGCCTACAAAACATTGTCATGTCACTAAACCTGAAAAAGAGGTACTATGCCAATCAGTGTCTCTTCTATTCAACTTCTCTAATGTTCAGAAGATTTTATTTGTTGCTGAGGAACACAGCTACTAAATGAAGTTGACATATTCATCTATTTTATCTTTAAATTTGAGATCCAACCTATGCCAAGTGCATAAAATAACTATAAATTTAGATATTGAGCTTTGCAATAGAACTTAAAAACATGTGTCTCAGAAGAACATATTCTTAGTAAAAGGATATTGTTGTAGATCTTTAACATTATCAATTAGAACTATAGTCTAACCTTTAACCCTAATATGAAGTTTTATATTATACTAGATGTACTACTTATATTAATTAAATGTCTCTATTTGGATACAAAACTTTACCATTTATTTAATTGTACTAGAAATAAGAGTGTTTATTAAATCTATTGAATATTGGATTGATAATCAATACTCATAAAATAACTAATGAAACTTTTGCTTAATATGGTAAGCATGGTATAATTTGGGAGATTAGCCCAATGTTTATTACAGAGTTGCCTGTAACTCCATTGGATCACTTAAAGCAATAGCTAAGTGACCTATTCCTTCAAAATTTAGGTGATATATTTTAAGGCTAATCAAATTTGATTTTTTTTTCTAATTTGTTACCTATAGCAAAGTATAATAAATAGACAACTGTGAAAGTGTTTGAGTTGTATATAAAAAATGCACTCAGCAATTACAAAATTTATAGGAAAATATGCTACATTACATCAAATGCATCAGGAAAATAAAATGTGGCCATGAGATTTTCAAGAGAAACTGAAAGAGGAGAAAATGATCTCTCTGTCTCCCTTTCATCACTAAATGTATAAAATATGAGAATCCTAATTTACTTTAGATAATGTTGAAGATCAAATAAGCCTGACTCAAAACTAATATAATAGGAAAAATAAGATCATATATATATATATATATATATATATATATATATATATATATATATATATATATATATAAATCCAGAGTGCTTAGGAAAGAGACACTTATGATGGTACTCAACAAAAATGAATAGAGGTAAAGATAGAAATGAGACCACAGGGATCACTTGAAGGACCCTCTCTTTTGGGTATAACCTCAAGTGTTATAAATGCTCTTAGGAAAGGAAGAAATCTACATCTAAATACTATTGAAAAGTGTTCTTTGAAATTTAAAGATAAGGCTTATGTGAAAAGAAAAATATGTTGGAAAATATTTCTCATTGACAATGAAAATTGAAACAACTAGAACAAGAGATGCTGTCATGTTACTTATTTTTAGATTCTCGGTAAATTTCACAAATTTTCATTATATGTGTAACACTGTCTTTTTCAGGAATTAGTCATGACGTATTAGTTTTCATTATACATTTTATTTTAGCCTGATTTAATGATATCTTCTTTAATTCTCCATAATTTCTGCCTTTGCTTTTATTAATACTGCTACTCTATTTGTTTATATTTTAATGTATTTTATATTTTTTGTTTCAGCTATTAAACTTCTTAATGCCACATACTTGGATTTGAGTTTAGATGTAATCCCCAAATCTTTCTATTTTAATATGTTGGTTTCACTTATTCATATTAATTATTATATAATGAATTGTAAGTCAGGACTTATTTCTTTCACCCATGGTTTGCTTTTCATGTTTTTATGCCAAATAGGTTTTATCTCTTTTTCCATGCTGGATTTTGTTATATTTGATTAATTTTCATTTTAGACACACACATACACACACAAATTTTTCCTGCTAACAATGTCAAAGCAATAAGATGATGTTTTATTTCTTCTTTCTACCCCATCATTCATTTTATTGTTGAAACTATAATATATAATTTCAGATATATGTATTTATTAATTGCAGGTTATGTTCATCTCACTTTTATGATTTATGATTCCTCACATACATTCATTATCATGATAAATGTATTTATTAGTAAACAAAAGTTTTCATAGTTTCATTGATACATTTGTTCTCCTGTCTTTTTCATTGTTAATGTGTTTAAAAAAAAAAAAATTCTTGGTAGGTTGTTTTGATTTATTTTTCAGGAGAGCGTTTGAAAGTTTTATTTCCTCCATTCATATTTATCTTATATTTTATCCCTTCTGCTCTTACACAGGAATAATAGGATACTTGGTTAAAATCCTTAAATCAGAGTACCTTTTCATTGAAATTCTACTTACTCAATAATATTTTTTATCACTTGGAACTAATGTTAAGCCCCTGCCTACTCCATTATGAAAATATTTATTTGTTTTTCCCTCACATACTGTAGTCATATTACTTGTTCTCAAAATACACTTAACTATCAGGATATATCTTGTGAGAGGTAAAGTTTTGTAGAGTTTGCTTATTTAGACAGTGAGAAATAAAGCAGAATTTTCTTCTATCTTTTATTTGATTATTGTATATTAGTCATACCCAATTCTCTATTTCTAGAATATCTGTTTATAGTGTTTCTTCTTTATTCTGTTTTCCATTCTTTATATTTTCTGTAACTGAGTTATCATTTTACCCTTGGCTAAAGGACACTAATGTTCTAATATAATCTGAAGTGGTAAGGTGCTATCAAAATGATACATGTCAACATGTAAAAAGCAAGTATTTGACCACAAGGACATACTGATAGGACACTTTGAACAACTCTTCAGAGCTGACAAAATGCTTGTCTGGCAACCATACAAAGAAGCAACACAGTGCATTGTCATTACAGTGAGGCAAATTAGTAACCTATGCCAGCCTTTACCAGCTACAGGTCCTCAGAAATGTTACTTAAACTTTCTGTATCTCTGTTTATTCAACTATAAGTGGATATAATAAAACTGCCTAACAAATGGATAAAAATGACTCAGATTTGTTTTTAGACTACATATAAGGAAAAGTATATAAGTTCTCCCATTAAGATAGATACACTTCTTATTGAATATCACTTATTAGTATTATGCTATTACATTCATATACTTATTGAATTATTTCATATTCTGATTGAATACTCTATACCAATATTACATAATTGAATACCTTGCTTGTAAGATTTTTTCTATGAATACTTCTTGTGAATATTATTTTTTCCTGAATATTATTTTTGTCTGAAGGATTTTCTTTTTTTTCCTGCCTAAAGTTCTGATACTCGAAAAAGAAAGGAAACCTCCTCTTTAATCGAGTAAGAAATTTACATTGAAGGCTTCTGGTCAAGGAGGCAGAATAGGTAAATTGCACTCACCTCCTCTCAGAACCACATCCATTGCAACTAAACAACAGAACAACCATTATTGAGAATTGCCTGAAGTCTAGATGAACCAAAGCCCTACAACTGCAGACTTACAAAAAAAGCCACCTCAAGACTGGTAGGAGGGGCAGAGATGTGGACCCAGCTGGTTCCATACCTGCGTGTGACCATTAAAAATCAGGAGGGATATCTTGGCTGCAGATATCCCCTGAGGAGCAAGGGGTCCCAGCCCCTCCTCGGCCCAGGGTGTCAATGCTGGGAAGAGAAGTGCCCATAACTTCCGGCTGTGAAAACGAGCAGAGATTGTGGCTCAGTGAGATGGAGGAGCACCTCCTCTTAAAGGTGCCGTGTATGGACTTACTCACTGACGAACTGACCCACTCTGAGTTTCAGCACTGGGGCAGCGGCTCCAAAGACACTAGGGCTGTACATGGAGGAACTGAGTTGTCTGGCTTCCAGGAAAGGATTGGAGGGACAGCTTTCTCCCAGCCTGAGGAACTGGCAGGAGCCATTGTTTATTTGTTGAGCACTCCAACTTCCCAGCATGCAGACACCATATATGAATCTCCACCAAACTGGCTATCACCTTTCATCTGCCCCATCTATTTATTCCTTCAGAACCCCCTAGAACCTAACTTTCAGGCACACCGAGGCTGCTAAATGTGGCTTTTCTGTATAAACGGCCAGCCTTGGTTCATGCTACAGACTTTCCTAAAATCTCTCAAAGGTTCACAAAACCCAAACAAGCAGCATCTAGATTCAGCGTGTCCTGTATCTCTGGCTGTACCTAAGCCTGGCACTAGCAACAACAAGCTTTGGTGTGTGGCTTGGCATCAAAAGTCACCACCAAGCACAGCATGGGTGGTGATCATCTCTACATTGCTTTGTGGCTCATGCCAGGTAGCCATGGGCAGGGCACAGACTGCAGCTGAACTTGGCCTGTAGTGGGTCCCCTCCCAGGAGGCCTGGGAGCAGGAACATGTGGTTACAAGCTTCAGATTGCACTAGAACATCACTTGTCTGCCTCTAAAGATGGCACACACAAAGGGCAAACAGGGTAGGCAGTGGAGACCTGGAAAAGCAAACCCTGCTGGGTAGGATCAGCCCTTGCACCACAGCTCCTCCCCTGTAGCCACAGCCAGTGGTAGCAAACAATCAGCTTGAGGATCAATCGCTCCCATTGACAGGCAAACAGCAAACAAGGCTTAACTATAACAGGAGGCCACAAACAACACACAAACGACACACCTGGAGCGTCTGATGCTGGTGACCAGGGAGACCTCACCACTGGATCCCACAGGATCTACATAAAGCCACTCTACTAAGACCAGAGGCATAGCAGCCATACCTGAGACATAAAAACAAACACAGGGTGGCATCCAAATGGGGAGACAAAGAAACATGTCCCAAATAAAAGAACAGAACAAAGCTCCAGAAAAAGAACTAAACAAAATGAAAGCAAACAATCTACCAGATGCAGAGTTCCAAACACTGGTTATGAGGATGCTCAATGATCTCAGGGAGAACTTTGTAAAACAAATAGGAAACATAAAAATGGAGATTAAAAAGAAAAAAACATAAAAAGAACGAGCCAGAAATAAAGACTACAATAACTGAAATAATGAATATATTAGAGGGAATCAATAGTAGATTAAAAGAAGCAGAGGATCAAATAGGCAATGTAGAAGATAGGGTAGCAGACAATATCCAAACAGAACAGCAAAAAAAAAAAAGAATCCAAAAAAATGAGGAGAGTTTAATGGGTCTATTTGATAACATCAAATGTACCAATATTTGCATCATAGGAGTATCAGAAGGAAAAGAGTGAGAAAAAGGGATTAAAAACCTACTTGAAGATATAATGACTGAAAATTTCCCTAACCTAGAGAAGGAAATAGATATAGAAACCCAGGAAGTGTAGTGAATCCCAAACAAGATGAACCTAAAGAGGCCCTGACCAAGATACATCACAATTAGAATGGCAAAGATTAAAGACAAACAGAGAACCGTAAATGCAGAAAGAGAAAAGCAGTTAGATACCTCTAAGGGAACTCTCGTAAGACAATCAACTGATTTCTCAACAGAAACTTTGCAGACCAGAAGGGATTGGTTGGAAATATTCAAAGTGATGTAAAGTGAGGGCCTACAACCAAAATTACTCTACCCAGCAAAGTTATCATTTAGAATTGAAGGAGAGATAAAGAGCTGCCCAGACAAGAAAAAGCTAAAGGAGTTCCTCATCACCAAACCAGTATTACAAGAAATGTTAGAGGGACTTCTTTAAGATGAATAAAATAAAATAAAATAAAAAATACACGTAATAAAATGGCAATAATTGCATATCTATCAACAATTGTTTTAAATATAAATGGATTAAATGCTCCAATCAAAAGATAGGATGGGGGAATGGATAAGAAAACATGACCTTATATATGCTGCACACAGGAGACTCACTTCAGATCGAAATATACTGACTAAAAGTAAAGGGATGGGAAAAAGATATTTCATGAAAATGGAATTAAAAAAAAAAAAAGCTGTGGTAGCAATACTTATACCAGGCAAAATACACTTTAAAACAAAGGCTATAACAAGTAACAAAAGACCAGTAGTCCCACGTCTGGGTATTTATATGAAGAAACCCAAATGCCATTTCCAGAGGACTTATGCATCCACGTGTTCATTGCAGCATTGTGCACAATGGCCGAGATTTGGATGCAGCCTGGGTATTTGTCGATAGATGAATGGGTAAACAAGACGTGGTACATATTTGCAGTGGAATATTGCTCTGCCATGCAAGGGAATAGGTTCTCACTATCTGCTGCAGCATGGATGGACCTGGAGGATACTGTGCTGAGAGAAGTATGTCCGACAGAGAAAGACAGATGCACTGTGATTTTGCTTATATGTGGAATCTAAACAGCAAAATTAACTAACAGCCAAAACAAAAATAAACATAAATATAGAAAACATTTTGATGGTTGCTGGATGCAAAAGGGTTTGTAGAGATGGGTGAAAAGGGGAAAGGATTGAGAAGTACAAATTGGTTGTTACAAAGTAGTTATGAGGATGTATGGTATAGCAAAGGAATGTAGTCAATAACATTGTAATAACTATGTATGGTGTCAGATGGGTACTAGATTTATTGGGGTGATAGATGGGAAGGCGTCAGTGGACAGAGTGAAAAAGGTGAAGGCTTTAAGTAGTTCAAGTTGGTAGTTACAAAATAGTCATTGGTATGTAAAGAAAAACATAGGGAATATCATCAATGATATGGTCACTATGTAAAGTGCCAGGTGGGTACTAGACCAATCAGGGGATCACTTCTTAAATTATATAAATGTTTAACCATTATGTGGTACACTTGAAATTAATATAATATTGAATGTCAACTGTAATTGAAAAATATAAAAAAGGGGGGGAATTGGGCCGGCCCGGTGGCTCAGGCGGTTGGAGTTCCATGCTCCTAGATCAGAAGGCTGCCGGTTCGATTCCCACATGGGCCAGTGGGCTCTCGGCCACAGGGTTGTCAGTTCCATCTCTTGAGTCCCCCAAGGGATGGTGGGCTCCCCTTCTGCAGCTGGGATTGGGCACAGTACCTTGAGCTGAGCTGCCTCCCGGATGGCTCAGTTTGTTGGAGAGCGTCCTCTCAAACACAAGGTTGCCAGTTTCGACTCCTGTAAGGAATGGTGGGCTGCGCCCCCTGCAACTGGAAATGGCGGCTGGATCTGGAGCTGAGCTGCGCCCTCCACAGCTGGGACTGAAGAGGCAAGAGCTTGAGGCTGAATGGGACCCTCCACAGCTAGGATTGAGGGGACAACAGCTTGACTTAAAAAGGGGTCCTGGGAGTACACACTGTTCCCCAATGAAGGTCCTGTTCCCCTTCCCCAATAAAATCTTTAAAAAAAAGAGGGGGGTGGATAGGTGAAGGGAAGTAAGAGGTTCAAATATCCAGGTATAAAAAAAATAAATCATGGGGATATAATGTACAGCTTGGGGAATGTAATCAATAATGTTGTGTTAGTGTTGTACAGTTTGAAGGGTTGCTGGACTTGTGTTAATCACTTCTTTAAGAATGTAAATGTTGAATAACTATTGTGTATACTTGTAACTAACATAATATTGTATGTTAGCTATGTTTTAATAAAAATCTTAAAAAGAAAGATGTTTACATTAAGCTCCATTATAATTAAATTTGTTTCAAGATATTTAAAAATAATTACATAAACAACAAATACATGATTATAATAATTAAAGATGACTCATATGGATTAGGTTAGATAATTAAAACTGTAGCAAAAATCAGTAAGCATTTTTCTTCTAACATCCTTTTGTTAATGCTATATTTTTGATACTGTAATTATGTTAAACATACTAGAAAACTGCTCCCAGTCATGGACATAATGTAAATCAGACCCTGCACATATTTCTGCTTTCCCTCTTCATCTTAGGTGGTTATTTCCAAGAATTGTTTTGTGTTTGTTTGTTTTTTTTGTAGAAATGCTTAAGCAGAATTCCTCACCTCAATTTGATTATTAATATCACTTTACAAAAACATTTGCATCAGTAAAAAATACAATATACAATAGCTATAAGTATCTAAACTTTAGGTTTTCCCAAGTGCAGAATTGATCACTATATGGAATAGTCTTGACCTTTTGTTTTTGTGAAGAATTGATTTAAACTCCATAACCTTATCTTGATTCCTGTAGTATTTTCCTTGGCACTCATGTTTTGAAATGTGGTAGAGCAGTTTTAAAATCAATATCTGATATAAACTGTTGAGTATCGAAAGGCCGACAATTTGAATTGACAAAGATCCTGCGAAAGATGCCAAGAATTAAAAATTTTATCCTTTTTTAAATAAGAGATTGACAGTGTACTGATCTATGGAATTAAAAAGTTTAAACAGACAAAAAAAAAAGGTATATCACTTTCCAGGATCTAATCCTAGAAGTTTTTTCAAAGAAAGGTTCAAGCAGGATTCCTCATCTCAGTTTTATGGTTATTATCACTCTAAAATACCTTTGTAAAATACAATATACAATAGCTATATCGTCATAATGTACTAGTTGCATATTGCTATCATTACTGTTGTAAATACTGTTGTATTATTGTTGTAATGACTGGTGAGATCTAAATTTTGCAAGTTGCAAATTTCTATGGGAAAGAGAATGATGACATAGTGGAGAATAAATTTAGCAAGAGGTAAGTAGGCAGGGGACGATCTGTGATAGCTTTGTAGTTAGTAACTTTATTCTTTAGTGGAAATGTTTGGGCAGTAGATAGCCTAATGTAAGGTAAATTTTTTCTCTCTTTTTAAGTTTTTTTCTATCTTCTTGACCCTCCTTTTTAAAAAGAGTTGCCATTTTTCCTCATATTTTATTCTCAATGTTCTATTAAGTAAATAATCAATTTAGAATGTTTCCACATTAAATTAAAACTTTATTTTAGGACCCTGCTAAAGATAGTTTGATCAAGGTTTTAATACTGAGTTTAAAGTATTAAATAAACTTGCATAAATTGAAAGATTTTATGCAAATGATATAGTTACTGGGAAATCACATCATAAATATAAAAACAGATAATGCTTTGCAATACAAAATAACCATTTTATTAAATTGTAACTTTTTTCCTATTTTTCAATGAGGTAATGTTGAATTTGAGGTTAGATAACCTGTTAGAGTGTAATAGATTCTCAAATCTTCAATGATTTAAATATTTATTTCTCTATAATTAGCTCAACTCAGCTAGCTGCTATTTACATGATTCTTTGTGGATAAATTATTTTACTATAAAAGCATTAATAAGAATTATCAACTTGAATGAAAATTGTGATATCTTTTAATTAGATAAATCATATTTTTGATACAGTAAAAATGTCCTTATTTAAATCTAATTGAAAGTAAAATGAAATGACATGCACGGAGAGAGGGTGCTATTGATTGAACAATCTATTCAGTATACCACTTAGATTTTCAGCTTGTTATTTCCATCTTACTTTTCATATTGCTTCCCTGAAATATTCAAGGTCTCAACATTTCTAAAGATGAGGAAGAAGAAATTACTTCATGAATTAGATATCCCCCAAAGTTAACTCTTTCAGATTTGCATCATTGAGATGTTATCAATATTGAAACAAAAAAATAATTATTTTTCTTTTTAAATTCTGATTCACAATTGTTTTGATTCCAACGTTGAAGATGTACTGTCATAAAACATCCTACCAGAAATGGTCCTAAATCCTGGAAAGATTATGTTCTGAACAGAAATTAATATGTAATTGAGGTTAAAATTAAACTGTTTCTCCACAAGCCTTGTCACCCATGTTGTGTAATCTTTCAATTGTGGTTCTTAAAGGTAATCTTTCTTTCATTTCTCTATTGCCAATTTTATTTATTATGTTATATTGTCACTAGCTGAAACTAAGATAAATGGAATAAAACCTCAAATTATTTTGTTCATTAATAACCCTATAATCCATATTTTATTTAAATTATTCCATGCTAATAAACATCCCTATTATGAAGAATTTGATCTGTCAATTTAAAGGATAGATAACCACCTCTCTTCAGCTATTTCTTTAAGTAGAACTTCATAGAATATGCTTATTGAGTAAGGAAAACGTGTTTTGTTTTTTTTTAATTTTTTCTATTAAAATTTATTGTGGTGACAATGATTAGTAAAATTACATAGGTTTCAAGTGTATAATTCTGTAATGCTTCATCTATATATCACATTGTGTGTTCACCACCCAGAGTCACTTCTTCCATCACTATATATTTGACCCCATTTACCCTCAACTACAACCTTCCTCCCCCCTTCCTTCTGGTCTGTGTCTGAGATTTTGTTTCTTTATTTGTTTGTCTTGTTCCTTTGTTGCTTTCAGTTTTATATCTCACATATCAGTGAAATCATATGGTTCTTGACTTTTTCTGTGTGACTTAATTTTCTTAGCATAATAATCTAAAGATCCATTATGTTGTCACAAATGGCACTATTTTATCTTTTCTTATGGCAGAGTAGTATCCCATCGTGCATACATACCACATCTTCTTTATCCAATAAATCTATGGAAGGACACTTTGGTTGTTTCCATGTCTTGGCCACTGTAAATAAAGCTGCAATGAACATCGAAGTACATATATCTTTACAAATACATGTTTTCAGAATTTTGGGGGTAGATACCCAGGAGAGGAATTACTGCATGGTATGGTGATTCATTTTTTAATTTTTTGAAGAACCTCCACACTGCCTTCCACAATGGCTGGACCAATCTGCATTCTCACCAACAGTGTATGAAGGGTCCTTTTTCTCCATATCCTCTCCAACACTTGTTATTATTTGTCTTGTTGATGACAGCCATTCTATCTGGTGTGAGGTGATAGCTCTTTGTGGTTTTTATTTGCATTTCTCTGATGATTTTTGATGTCGAGCATCTTTTTATATGTCTGTTGGCCATTTGTATGTTCTCTTTGGAGAAATGCCTATTCAGGTCATCTGCATATTTTTCAATTGGTTCGTTTTTCTGTTGTTGAGTTGTATGAGTTCCTTACATATTTTTAATATTAGCCCCTTATCATATAATTTTTGACAAAGAAGCCAAAAACATGCAAGGGAGAAAAGAAAACCTTTTCAGTAAATGGTACTGAGAAAATTGAAAAGCCATGTGCAAAAAAAAATGAAACAACTGCTATCTGTCACTGTGTACAAAAATTAACTCAAAATGGATAAAAGACCTAAACATAAGACCTAAAACAATAAACTGCATAGAAGTAAAAATAGGTACAAACTTATGGATCATGAGTTCAAAGAGGATTTTATGAATTTGATCTCAAAGGCAAGGGAAGTTAAAGCTAAAATAAATGAATGGGACTATATCAAACTAAAAAGTTTCTTCTGCACAGCAAAAGAAACCATCAACAAAACAAAGAGGTAACCAACCAAATGGGAGAAGATATTTGAAAATATGTGGTTTTTTTTTATACACACCAGGACAAAATACAGAATTCTTCCAACTGTAACATTTAGCTTATAAACTAAAGATGAAAAAAATCTATAACAGTTTAGCTGGTGCACACACAAAAACAAAAAATCTATTCAGTGTTTGAGTATACATAGAAAGTTACTCTAAAGTTTACCAAGTTTTTTTTAAACTTGTAGTTTGTGTTTACCTGTTTTAAGCATAGTAGGACTATTCCTTTCATGATAGTTATTTTGATTTACTTCTTATTCGAAAAATGAGCCTGATATTGAGAAATTATTAAATATTTTTCTCTATCAGTTTCCTAATATTTAAGAAAGCTATTTAAAATACTGTTTATTTTCTAATAAATACTGACATTACACATTATAATTGACGACATCTTGGAAAAACACTAAAAAACAAAAGTAAATAATAAAGGTACTAGTAATAGTAGTATTTCCACAACACAGGGAAAATAATTGGTAACATTTTGTTTTACACAATTTGTTCTCTTTTCTTGCAATAATTTTGAATACAGTTAAGATTATACTGTATATGCCATTTTTATTCTGCTGTTATTTATTGAAGATCCTTTTTATTCTATTTTTTCTCTCATTCTATATTAGAGGGCATTTTTTGTGTTACTTGATATATATATATATATATATATATTTACTTCTAATCACGAACCATAATAGATTATCAGCCAAGTGATAACAGGGGTTATGAAATCAGATTCCTGCAATTTGAATCTGAACTATATAATTTATTAGCTGTGTCACCCAGACAACTAATCTAATGTCACTTAAGATTTTTTTATCTATTAAATTATGCAAAAGAGCGTTACTCACGACATATCAGCATTTTATGGATTAAATAAGTAATCTATTCAAAGTCCTTAGTACTTAGCTAAAGATTATTTTTAGCTACGAGGTTTGACCATTCAGTTCGTGAGCCACTTTGTGCTTACATTGGCAGCACTGTACAAACAGCTCAGTAAGGTTTCACAACCTTGGTATATCACTGTCTCACAGCTGTGTTCATGTTGATGTGTGGTGGTGTCTTGCAGAGTGGTGTTCATTATTGTTGTTGTGTGTTTTTGTGTGCCGTCGGGAGAATGTCTAAGCTTGAATTAGAGCAATGAACAAACATTAAATTTCTTGTTAAACTTGACAAGAGTGGAAGTGAAATCAGGAACATGTTAGTCCAAGTTTATGGGGATAGTGCCATGAAGAAAATGGCAGTGTACAAATGGATTAAACATTTTTCTACAGGGAAAGAATGTGTCACTGATGAAGAGAAGTCAGGGAGGCCAGTAACAAGCAGAGCTGATGAAAACATTGCAAACATTTGTTGAATAGTGCATGCAAATAGTTGGCTCACTGTGAGAAGAATAGCAGACCAAGTAAACATTAACTGAGAAATTGTTAGGAAAATCTTAACTGAAAATCTTGACATGAGAAAGGTGTGTGCAGAAATGGTCCCAAAGGAGCTCACCAATGAACAAAAGCAAAGGAGAGTTGAAGTTTGCCAAGACCTTTAGGAGTGGCAAGAGGATGTTTTGGGCCATGTTATCACTGGTGATGAAACATTGGTGTACCAATTACAACCCTGAAACAAAGCGTCAAAGTGCACAATGGAAGTCAGCCAATTCTCCACAACCAAAAATTTCCATCAGTCCAAATCAAGAGTCAAAATGATGTTGCTAAACTATTTTGATATCAGAGAGATTATTCATTATTAATTTGTATCCACTGGGCAAACAGTTAACTAAGTTTACTATTTGGAAGTGCTGAAAAGACTGTGTATAAAAGTTAGACAAAAATGACCTGAACTTTTCACCAACAATTCATGGATGGCTCTTGCATCACGACAATGCACCAGCTCACATGGTACTGTCTGTGAGGGTGTTTTGAGGTAGTAAACAAATATCTGTATTGAAACACCTTCCCTACTCATCTAGTCTGGCCTCCAATGACTTCTTTCTTTAAGTGAAGACAAAGGAAATATTAAAAGAAGACATTTTTATGACATTTAGGCCATCAAGAGTAATACGACAACAGTTCTGATGGCCATTATAGAAAATGAGTTCCAAAATTTCTTTCGAGGGTGGATTAGGCACTGGTATTGGTGCATAGCTTCTCATGGGGAGTAATTTGAAGCTAACTATAGTGACATTCAGCAATGAAATATGTAGCACTTTTTCTAGGATGAGTTCACGAACTTAATTGTCCAAACTTGTATTGCCTTCTCTTTCTCCTTTTTCTCTCCTTTGTCTACCACTGCTACTACAATGACTACTCGAAGGTCAACTACTGTTAGTAGTATCAATATTAATGCTATCATTTAATACTAACTTTAATATTATGTTCCATTGAGTCAAAGAGTTAGATTTTGTTTGACATAATGGCCTCCAGGTTCATTCTTGTTTTCACAAATGGAATATGCTTTCTATTTTTAAGGCTGAATGATATTCCTTTGTGTGTATGTTCCACATTTTCTTTATCCATTTGTGCATTTATAGACATTTAGGTTACTTCCATGTTTTAGTTAGTATGACTGTTTTCTGAAAAGAAATTGCAGATATCACTTCACTATTCTAATTTCAATTCTTTTCAGTGTGTAGACATAAATGTGATTGGTGGGTCATATGGTTGTTTTATTTTTAATTTCCTTAGGAGCCTCCATACTGTTTTCCATAGTGGCTGTGTTAATTTGCATTTCCAACAGCACTACACAAGAGTTCTTTTTTCTGTACATCTTCACCAACATGTTTTTGTTTGTTTTTCTTTGTGTGTGTGTTTTTTTTGTTGTTGTTTTTTTTTTGATAATAACTATTCTGTCTGGTGTGAGGTATTTGTCAAAAGGTAGAAAAGTTTCAGTTATGCAACATGAATAACTCCTAGAGATACCTGTACCCTATAGTTAACAACACTGTATTGTGTACTTAAAATTTTGCTAGAGGATAGACCTTACGTTAATTGTAATAATAATAAGAAGAAGAAGGAGGAGGAGGAGGAGGAAGAGGAGGAGGAGGCAGAGGAAAAGGAGGAGGAGGAGGAGAAGAAGAAGAAGAAGAAGAAGAAGAAGAAGAAGAAGAAGAAGAAGAAGAAGAAGAAGAAGAAAGAGAACAGAAGAAAACTTTTGAAGTTGATGGATATGTTTATAGTATAGATGGTGGTAATGGATTCATGGATGTGGATGTATACTTTTTTCCAAACTCATTTAGTTGTATACATTAAATCTGAATATCTTTTTATATGTCAATCATACCTTCATGAAACTGGTATATTTATACAATTGGAGTATTACGCAGCCATAAAGAAGAAAGAAATCTTACCATTTGCAACATGGATGGACTTAGAGAACATTACGTTAAGTGAAATAAGTCAGACAGAGAAAGACAAATACCATATGATCTCACTTATATGTGGAATCTAAAGAAAAGAATAAGTGAATGAACTAACCAGAAACAGGTTCGGAGACATAGAGGAAAAACTGAGGGTTGCTAGATGGGACGGGCGGTGGGGATAAAGGAGAAGGTCAGGGGATTAGAAAGCAGTCAGTAACCACAAGATTGCCATGGGGTTATGAAAATCAATTTGGGGAATGTAATCAATAATGTTGTAAAGATTTTGTAGGGTATCCGATGATGGACACTTGTCTTATTAAGGAGACCACCTCAGGGAAGATGTAGATGCCTGATCACTGCATTGTACACCTGAAGCTGAAGCTGAACAATAATGAATGTCAACTACAAGTTTATATATACATATAAATATCTCTACCTATCTATCTATCTATCTATCTATCTATCTATCTATCTATCTATCTATCTACAAGAAGCAGAGTACAGCATTAGGGATAGAGACAGTGGAAATGTAATGGCTGTGTGCGATGTCAGAGGGATAATGGATGGGGGCAGGGGGGTTGACACAGTGTGAGGGATATAAATGATAAACGTCTAACTATTACTTTGTTTTGTGCACCTGAAACTAATTAAAAAACATTTAAAAAATTGTATAAATTTAAAAATATTCATTGAACTCTACACATGCTTTCTTTATGGCATATGTTTTACTTTAATAAAGTTATTGTTGCTTTTTAAATTATTAAAACAGGGTTTTAAAAATTCAATTCATTAAAATTTCTTTATTTTTTTTAAATTAAATTTATTGGAGTGACAATGGTTAGTAAAATTACATAGGTTTCAAGTGTTTAATGCTATAATACATCATCTATATATCACATTGTGTGCTTGCCACCCAGAGTCAGTTCTCTTTCCATCACCTATATTTGGCCTCATTTACCTTATTCTACCATCCCCTCTCCTCCCCTTATCAACAAAAACTCATAGACACACAGAGAGAGAGAGAGAGAGAGAGAGAGAGAGAGAGAGAAAGATTTTGGAACCAGACAAATTTAAGATAAAATCTTTACTTGGATACTTGGATTTTACTAACTGTGTCGGTTGGGAAAATTAGTTATTCTAACTTAATCCCAAACTTCTTATTTCTAAAAATGGGGATTATTTATTCAGCTGCAAAGCTGTCATTTTTTTTATGCATGTTATTTTGGCCTGCAAATCCCTGGACATATGTTAAGCATCAGGTAAATACAGTCCCAGTTTCCTCCCCCAATTTTCCCTTGTGTAATTCAACAATTGGAACATATTTTTATTGTAAATTAGTATAGTAATCTTCAATACATGTCATAGTTTATGTTTACAATTTAGTGAGTAAAAAGAGGAATTGTTAAAGAATCAAATATTTAGAACAGTAAGAGAAAGAAAAGAAGGAAACATTGAAAATATTACTAATGTTGTGAAATGATTTTCAATTTGAAAGCATAAAAAAATTTATATTTAACTTGGTCTATTGCAGTTTTTGTCCATATTTCTCTTAAGATAATGTATTTTCAATTGATGAGATAGTAGTGTCTAATTATGTTAAGTTACATAGGTTTGACCTCTGTGTAGAGTTGCAATCGATAGAGTATTATTTCAAAATAAATCCTTAGAGAGAGGTTAGATGTTAACTTGAAACGTGCAGTCCTTTTCCAGGGTATTAAAAATGTTACTATCAAGAGTTATAATACATTTTAATATGTCAATACTGAGCTAGACCTTTTATTTCGGCTCTTTAACATTGAAAAGTAACTTTATTTAAGATGAACACTTTTTAAATGAAGATGTGGATAATTAAGCTGAAGGTGCTGGAAATGATGTATGTATTTGCAGAAATTTGGAAGACAAAGGTGGCAAGAAAAACTTTAAACACCTGTTCAAATAAAAGTCATTGGCAATGTTTGAAAAGCAGCTCTTGCACAGGATCTGTATATAGAATTCTCCTTTCCAAAAGGTTGTTTTCATATTTATTAACCACAAAGTCAATGTAGTGACATTCAACATGTGTAAGTTAAGAAAAAAGGACTGCGAGATCACAAACTCACCAAAAAATTCCACAAATCATAAACTAACTAGTTCATGACAAAATGAATTATTTTTAAAAGATTTGTAATTTTCATGAAGTATTATCAACTACCATTTTGTTTCAATGTCATTATATAGTTTACTATGCACTTACAGAAATGTCTAGTCCATTAAACTTTCTATTTCAAACATTTGGAGGTTATATATATTTTACAATAGAAGCTCATTATTTTCTTCTACAAGGCAATTAAGTATAGACTATTGCTGAATTGCAGTTACTCTGACAATTCCCTGTATTTTAGTACTTTAGATATCAATGACATAAATGTAAGATATCTTTTAAAATCTTGGCATTGTAAACCTAATACCTTAACAGAGAAGGAAAAACATAGCTACTGGAAAATTATTTATAATTGAAAAGACAAATATAGAGAGGCAAAATACTGTGATTAACTTCTAAGCTGACAAGTGAAAATATGACATTGCTTTGTCTCTATTGTTTGGCATAGTGTACATAGTTATCAAAAATATTTGCATATTTAAAATAGAAGTACAAAAGGTGGCCGCTTGGAATTCCAGTGATGTATAATATGACTAGTTATGAAATGAGAAGATGAGCAAAGTCTTTGTGGGTTGGTAAGGCTTTATTATTCCATTTAGGAACAAAATATATTTTGTGAAGAGAATTAGCAGAAAATAACATTAGCGCTCAAAGCAAAGAGAGTAAGGTTGATCACCTACTTAATACAATTGGAACACTTTAAGAACCAATACACAAAATACCTGTGCTTGTGAGATAACTGTTTCCAGTTTCCAATATTTAGGCTTCTGGTGCCTTTTATGTTCAGGGTTTCTCATCCTAGGTACCTTGACATTTTGCACTGGATTCTTCTTTGTTAGAAAGGGAGTCTTCTGAGCATTGTAGGATGTCTAACAGCATCTCTGGCCTCTACTCACTAAATGTTAATACCATAATCTACCCCAATCATGACAGACAGCCAAAAATGCACTTTATTGATATTCGCCAGGAGATCAACATTGCCCCAGCCGAAAACTTGTTAACCCATAGTGGAACATAAAGTATTGCTTCTCCATTATTTTAGGAGATTTAAGGTTTTCTTTCTTTTTCTTTTTGTTTGTTTTTTTCTCGTATTTCGTTATTATGAGTAAAACTAGAACATCTCTTTACAAATCTTTCTATGGATATGCATTTTCATTTCTTCTGGGTAATACTGAGTAAATTATAAGGAGATATTATATCTGGGGCATCGTCTTTCCACATTGGTGTCTGCTGAGTGCTCCTCATTCTTATGTGGTCTATGCAGTACACAACTCAATTATCTCTTATTTCCAACATCAGGACACCTTTGTATTTGGCGTTCTCTCAACTGCTTACGGGTTTCTCTCAATAACAGTAGTCATTTTGTTAGGGCTGGTCCATGTTAGGCTGTGGAAAGGGCAGTGGATGTTCTTAGGTCCCTTCATGTCACATTTAGGAAATGAATATTGTTGTTCCTCTTTTGAAATATTGAGATATTAGACCTTTACATGGCTCACTAGGCCCTTTCCACCTACACTTATTTTCTGGTATTGTGCATTCCCCACTGGTTCTACCTGGAAAGCAAAAACAAAAGCTACCCCTCTAGACTCACATCCAGCAAATGCGTCTGAAGTCCTTCTGTTGCCCTCTACACCAGCTGCATTTTTGGGGATAATTTTCTAGACCAAGATCACACGTATCAACAATAGCTCTTTTCCCACCACTAAATGACTTCGTGTCTACACCAGAAAGCTGAAGAACAGATACATAAAACTATGGCCAGGGGTTAAGATTCAGGTCAAAAACCTTGCCAGCTCTAGCCTCTGCTTCTTCTCACCCACGATGCTTCTGAATGGACACTGGAAAGCACTACAGAAAAAGCCTCATGTTATGCTAACTTTGATTGCCAGAAGCAACAGCCTAAACCCCCAGGAAAAGTATGTACATGTCAGTTTCTTCTAAATCTTGCACAAGTATATCTAATTATCAGGAAGAAGAATTATATTCAGAACCCTGGCTTCAAGGGAGTCTCAATAATATATATATATATATATATATATATATATATATATATATATATATATATATATATATATATATTTAGCTTTCTAATTTTTCTTAACAGAAGAGAGGGCTACATCAGAATCAATTCAAAACCCCCCATTCTGAGGGACATTAACTAGTTAGTGAGGGATAAGCCTTAGCACCTCATTTGTACACATTTCAATTAATGCTAGAGTATTTGGGGGTTGCAGAGTGTTTTAAGTAATGAGGGCAAGTCAGGTTGCCAACAAGAATCAAATACTAGAAGCATGGTATCATGCAGTCTCCCTTAATTAGATGTTTTAGGTCTCGCCAAATCTGTTTTGCTCCTGCCTTGTATAAATTCTAGTAGGAATGTTGAAATAATCAATTGCCTGGAGTTAAGGAAATATGTATGGGCTGGCAATACATATCTGGGAATTGTCAGCATATAAAGGGAATTTGAAGCCATGAATGAATCTGTGTGATATCACCAAGGGAGTAACTATAGATAGAAAAGAGGTCTAAAGTCCAAAAGAATGATCCCTGAGGCAAACCCAACATTTAGAAGCCCTGGGGAAACTGATGATGGAGGCATTGCAGCAAGATGAAAAAAGGCGAGTAAAGGATAATGAAAAATAAGTCAGTGAAACAGGAGAATTAAGAAATGTGGTGGTTCAGGTGCCAAATAAAAAGAAATATTTCTAAAAAGAAGTGATGAGCCATGCCACATGATGGCTAATGTCATTAATACCAAAGGTAAAGATAATAATACAAATGACACATCACATAACACATATCACACCTTATTCCAAGCAACATTCTAGCACTTTAGGTCTATTAAAACTCACTTAATCTTCACTTTTCCACAAAGCAAGAATTACTATATTTCCAATTTTGCATATGAGAACTCTGAGGCCAACAAATGTTAAGTGGCATGTCCAGGATCATACAATTAGTCAGTAGAGCACTTAGGATTTACACCTTGGCCACCAGGCTCTAGAGTTTACACCCTTATATATCTTTGTCAGTGTTTGAAAACAAGTAAAAGTAAATATTTGTATGAGTTTTTGACAATTGCTATTGCAGAGTGGAATGAGTTCACTGTCTATGGAATCTGCTTATTTAGTATAATTATGGGTGATTTAAGTTATTTCCCTCTTACCAGTTAATAAGTTATATGAACGCATAAAGAAACTCCATCGCATGTGTTT
This sequence comes from Rhinolophus sinicus, assembly GCF_036562045.2. Lineage (NCBI taxonomy): Eukaryota > Metazoa > Chordata > Mammalia > Chiroptera > Rhinolophidae > Rhinolophus > Rhinolophus sinicus. Next base: position 123,797,697 of record NC_133752.1, read on the forward strand.
TTGGATCCAGGACTTTATTCTTGGGAATCACGCTTTTCCTCACTGTGTCTTCCTTCTTTTATAGTCATATATCTGCATTTTTCATCTAATTGTCAAACATTGAAACATACCACTAAACACTTTACATACCACTAAAATATAAAGAGCAGAAATTGAGCTGTTGGTGAAAGATTCAGTGCAACTGGTTCTAATTAAGACACTGCAGTGGCCACTTAATCTCTCCTCTACATATCTGGATGGGGGTTCTTGAGGCCATGTCATCTATTTATCCTCTAACTTATTCCAGAATGAGTCCAGCAGGGACAGTCTTCAACCAGGTTGCAAGAGATTCACCCTGCAGGGAGTCAGAAACTCCCGCAGAGCTCAAACCATAATTGAGATTTCCTTGCAAATTTCCTGTGTGGAGAATCAACCCCTGAGAAACCTTCTAGGAGAGAATTTCCATTGATTTCAGCTGTGCCTAATTCACCATGAAACTTTAAAGAAGGCAGTAAATCCGTTTGTATTTTGAGATAGAGTTCCTACTATACGGGGCATACACACAAAAAAGGAACGGAACATATGCAGTATTTTTTTTTTTTGAAAGTGAAAGGAGATCTCTGCCCTTTATGTCACTTCAGATACACATGACAGACCAGGGACACATTGACAGACCAGGGGTGGGTGGAATTCATGTACACTGTGAATTGTATTTCAGTGTAACAAAGTCGATCATCTTCAGCTTATAAAAACTGGCACAGAAAGAATGAGAATCAGACACCCTAAACTTAGTGGAAACTGTGTGATATGTAATACCTATGGTGCAATCTGTATTTATAAACAGAGTTTGCTACTTGTCACAAATCCAGAAAACAAATGCATTTGTTGTACAGGGATTCCCTTAAGAAGAATTGCATTTGATTCTCTACCTTGGTCTTCTCCGAACGATTTTAACTGAAATGAAAGAACTACAGTATATTTGAACTAAGGGTCCCACAGGATTGATAAAGGAGAGTGTCAAAACCTATTTCTTTGAAAAATTGGAAAGATCTTATGTGGGGTTGGAAATATGTGGAAATCCTGCTTCCAACAAAATGAGGGAAAAATTTCTCACTAGGAGCAAAAAAGCAAGAATAATAACTTTACCAAAATGTAGTATAGAGCATATGAAACAAAAAGGATAATGCCATAAGTAAATTAATCTAAGAATTATATAAAAATAGAGTAAAGCATATGGCTGTTATAATTTCTGTCTTAATATTTTGAGAAAGGCCTGTTTTGTCATTAGTTTTGAGGAACACAAAGGTGCCTGTAATTGTACTACATCCAAGAGGGATCCTCTTCTGTGATTGATAATATTCTCTGTTTCTTTAAATTGGTTAAATATTTAACCATTCCAACAACTTGGAGACTATTTATTTCCCAACAAAGATAATGGCAAATTTATTTAGAAATACCCTAACTCTTAGGCTAATTCATACTTATATTCATGACTGCCCTCTGTTTCTTAATTAATAGTTTGGAATACTGGAGTAATTAAACATTTCAAGTTACATTCATCCTAAAGCAGGAACAACTGATGAGAGTGGGTAGAAAAAGTAATAAATTTGTTTTTTTCTTTGTTGAGTTTACATGAATATATATGTTTATATATATAATATATATATACATATATAATATATAATATATAATATTATATATTATATAATATTGTTTTGTGGGAGACCCTGCTTGCTGCGCCATCTGTTATGCGAGGCAGCATGCGGGGTTTCTGTTCCCACTCCCCACATAAGAACGCAGGATACGGCTAGGCCAAAAAGGAACACCCGTGTAGCCAGATATAGGGGAGTCATACCACTATAGTCTCACTGGAGGCTGGATCCACATGACCTGCAACCTGCTGTCCATTTCTCTTCCTGCTAACCAACCGACCAACCAACGCAGCCATGGCAGTTATATCGGTGGCTATTGGCTAACTGGTTACAGCTGATGGTCAATTAGCCACAGCTGACGGCCATCTACTACCAGAGTCAGCACCTTTCCACGTGAGGCCGAGAGCCTGGAAACTGTTCTCTGGGACTCTGTCCCATTAGCTCTTAGTATAATTGGTACACTATATGTATACATGACAATTAAGTTCATGAACTTGTTGCACTGATATTGCTAACTTTTATATATTTATGGATATTTATGTATATATATGTGTGTGTATATATATATATATATATATATATATATATATATATATATATATCAGAGGGATTATTCATGATTTTATTTGTACCAACTGGATAGTTAACCAAGTTTACTATTTGGAAGTGCTGAAAAGGTTGCATGAAAAAATTAGATGACCCGAACTTTTTGCCAACAATACATGGCTCTCGCATCATGACAATCCACCAGCTCACATCGCACTGTCTGTGAGAGAGTTTTTAGCCAGTAAATAAATAACTGTATTGGAACACCCTCCCTACTCACCTAATCTGGCCCCCAATGATTTCTTTCTTTAGCTGAAGATAAGGAAATATTGAAAGGAAGACATTTGGATGACATTCAGGACATCAAGCATAACACAACGACAGCTCTGATGGCCACCTCAGAAAATAGAGTTCTAAAATTGCTTTGAACGGTGGACTAGGTGCTGGAATCGGTGCACAGCTTCCCAAGGGGAGTACTTTGAAGGTGACTGTAGCAATATTCAGCAATGAAGTAACGTATATAGCACTTTTTCTAGGATGAGTTTGTAAACTTAATCAGCCTACCTTCTTATGTATAATTGGGACACTAGTATAAATTAATGTAGGAGTTTCTGGACAAAATAGAATAACACATATGAAGAGCAAAGCAAAACATCTGCTTCATAATAAGTACTCAATATATTGTTTGAGTACTTATTTGTAGCTATTTGTCTCCTCCTTTACCACTTTTCCTTCCTCCTCTTATTAAATGATATATGTTTATATAATAAAGATAATAATTATTGGTATACATAAACTGTAGGAGTTTATTATATTTCAGATATAGTTGACCTGATCTAGACTCTGCTCATCTTTTTTCCTTCATTTTTTATTATACGTGTAAGAGGTTTCACTGAGTTGAATAATCCAAATAATTGGATATCTATACCAACTAGAGAGTATATAACTAATATTGTCAAAAACAGGTGTTCTCAAAATTATCTAAACTTTCAGGAATGCCTTGGCCAACAGACAGTTATCATATGGACAGTTTTAAGGAGGCTTTAAAATTTGTATTATTATCACTTGTTAATTTTTTATTATGAATATCTGTATTTTGTTTAATTGAAGGATATCACAATATTAAAAGCTTTGGTGAAAATTAATAGTTCTCCACACAAGCCCTTTTCGTTGTGACATTCTACCTCACTACACTAATTATTTCAAGATATGGTCAGTTCTCATAATTTATGGTAGTTATGTTCTATAAAGCAGCTACAAATGCTGAATTACTGAATACTGAATCATTGCTCCTGCAGGGTTAGTTCCTGCAACCTTTTGGCCACAACAGTTTTTGCAATTGATCATTAGATAATATTCCTTATGTGTTCCTGATTAAAAACCCTTTATTTGATACTCATTATTGATTCATTAACATTGAACTCAATAAACTAAATAGAAGTCAATTAATTGCCCTATAACTCCTGCCTGAATGAAGCTTATTAACACATGCGTTGTTTTTTTCTGTTATTTTTTTTTTCCTGTAAGACACATCACAGCTTGTTTGTGCGTAGGAACAGGAGACCTACTTCAATGCTATAGTTTGTGTCATTGTAAAAGCAAAACCACCAACAAAAGTGAGCGTCTGCACGTGCGTGTTCACACACACACACACACACACACAAAATGTGGCACTAGATAGATCACAAAATAATACTAAATTACTGTAGAAGAGCTGAAGCAAGAACACACAGAGTTATTTTGTTCAACCTCGGCTAAGAACACGAATGTCAAGTAACTCAATTTTTTTTGCTTCTCCACTCATATCTGTGAATGACCATGGAAGGGTCCTGAGTATTGATTTGGGGGTTACAGATAAACTTTAGTGAGTATCCAAATTTGCAAATACAGGATCTACAAATGAGAAGGATTGACTGACAATTTTCAGTGCAATTCTGTGCAATGTATAGGTCTACTGGAAATAGATACTACTTTTCAAGTTCTCAGTAGCTATAAACTTCATGTTCTAGAAAGAATCTGAATCAGCCAAGTGCAAAAAAGAAATCATTATCTATTTGTCTCCACTGTTGACAGATGGGGATATTTATGTAACAATGAATAAAGACCAATTCTGATGCATCTAGAAAGACATGTAGTTTAGAAAATTTGTTCTTTACCATAAAATAAATTTCTCTTGTAAGACAACACCCTGTGTTTCTTAAAACAGCAATGACAAAAACCATAGTAACAAAAGAGCAGTTTTTCTTTTTGAATTTTCTTCATTCAGAATGCAAATTACTACCCTAAAAGTTTATATACATCCTAGAAGGAAATACAATTAGATATATTCTTGCGGCCTGACTAGTCTCGTTATGTCATTTCCAGCTTTACTCTAGGGAACTACAATCTATGTGACACCACATTTTGTAGCTCTTTCAGTCAGGAAAGAAAAATAGCACAGATGTCGCCAAATTCAAAAAAGAAAAGAAAAGAAAAAAAAAAAAAGACAGGAGGTTTTCTGTGTAATGAGGGAATATGTTCCCTGGGAGGAAACACTGACTTGCCAAATACATTTCTGTTTGCTTATTAATTCAAACTTTTTAAATGTGGTTTAAAAGGGGGATTTCAATCATAATCCAATCAATCAATGGGTTTTATCTGACTTTACTGTTTTCTAAGAGTTATCTGAAATGGGAAATTGGTTAAACAGATAGATTTTGATATTTCCTAAATTCAGTGAAAATTAAAGGATAGTGACCAAAAAATTTCTAAAGAGCACTTTCAGTTTTATAAAAATCATGATCCCTATAATATTAATTCAAGCTCGAATAGTCAAACACTAAAATATCTTTTGAAGCTGTGATTGATTCATTACTTCTTTCACGATATAAAATGAAACAAAAGTACTTCTTTATCAATATTCATATTATTAAGTTAATGGCTCTTCTATATCTACAAAAGAAAAATAATATACTTAAAGAAAAGTGAAAATATCATTTCAATTTAAACAGAGAGAAAAAATATGACTTCTGTTATTAAATGTGCAAAGTTAAGGTGATATCTAGTAATGCGCTAGCTAATTTTTAACAATCAGTTATCTACACAAATACACACACAACCTTAATTTGTAGTGGTTGCCAGTTTTCATCTAATTGTCAAACCCTGAAACATACCAGTCCTACCATGGCTATTTTAAGCTACTATCATGCCACTAAAGATGGAATATGCCACTATTATAGAGACGAGAACGAACAGAAATATTCAGCTCTCACAGCTGAAAAATAAACTACTCCAGCACACCATTGGTTATAGTTCTAAACATTTTTCTAATATAAATCTGAATTTTTCACAAACCAACTGATAAAATTATATTCTTAAAGAATTTGGTTTATCTCACATTACATGTTTTTAGGGTAAAAAAATGTGAATATTGTTGAAACTTGATCTTGATTTTCCTGATTTTTCTAAAGTTTTTATACATTACTGAAATATTGTTATTAGCCTTTTTTCATAGACAAAAATGACATTTACAAATACCTACTTTATACAAATAATTACTTATAGGTTTATAGTTCTTCATCAAATATTTATGTTGAAGAGGTTAGATTTAAAATCAATCCTGCCTTTCTTCCGGCATCCTGCTTAAAAGGCAACGTGTGGATATATGTGTTTGTGGGAGTGGGTGAGCCTGTGGATGGGTGTGAAGATGAAGGTGTTGGTGAGAAGAAAAGAAAGAGGCTGGAGAGGGAGAATTATCTTAAGTATTGTTAAGATATCACCAACAAGCTTAATTCTCAAGAAAACATAATTTACTGGGTGGATAGGAAATGATTTATGACAAGGTGCCATGAAAATAATCAATAGTGTTTTGAAAGGACTGAGGTTTCTTTTCAGTTAAATTCATATTGTCTGTTTTACTTTTATTGCATTATACGTTTTCTTTTTACTTTGGAGTTAAGATTCCAAAGGAGATTTATTTTTTCTTACTTCTTTTGTTTGGTATTTATAATAGAGTTTGAATTATCAACGTGTGTTTGCAGATATTTGAAGAAGTAGTAGCTGAGAAATTGGGAATTAAGAATTTTGTAGCATTGATATAGATTCCCGTTCAAACTGGGTATAAGTAATCTTTTTATTTTAGCGTATAATTGTAGAATTTTGCATAAGCTTATATTTTTTGTTTTAATGTTTAGTGTACAACTCCCAGTTCATCATTATTACTATTATTATTATTACTATTATTATTTTAATGCCTTAGTTTATTTCTAAGCACAACTTCTTAGGAACATATCTGTTGAGCAAATCAAGATAAACCTTGTTTGATTGAGTAAAATCACAATTGTGTCAAATGCATTTTCTCAATTAAAATATTTTTATTGACGTATAGTTGACATAATATTAAACTATTATAGTTTCAGGTGTATACCACATAGTGATTTGACACTGAAATGCCTTGCTAAATGACACCACATTAAGTCTAGTAACCATCTGTAACTATACAAAGTTATCATAATGTTATTGACTGTATTCCCTAGTCTATACAAAACATATGTATTGTATAACTGGAAATTTGTACCTTGTAATCCCCTTCACCTGTTTTGCCAATCCTCCAAGCCCTCAATCCGGGCATTCGTCAGTTTGTTCTCTGGATCTATGTACCCAGAAATGGAATTGTTGGTTCATATAGTAGTTTTACTTTTTGAGGAAACTCCATAATTTTTCCCCCATATTAGCTGCACCAATTTATATTCCCACCAACAGTGCACAGAGGTTCCCTTTTCTCTATATCCTGGCCAATACTTATTTGTTGTCTTTTTGATGATAAGCCTTCTCACAGGTTTGAGGTGATATCTTATTGTGGCTTTTGCATTTCCCTGATGATTACTGGTGTTGAGTATCCTTTCATGTGTCTGTTGGCCATCTGTATGTCTTTATTGGAAAACTGCACATTCAGAACCTCTGCCCGTTTTTTAAACAGATTGCTTATTTTGTTTTTTGATATTGAATTGTATGACTTGCTTATATCTTTTGAATATTTACCACTTATCAGATATGTCTTTGCAAATATCATTTTCCATTCAGCAGGTTGCCTTTTTGTTTTGTTGATGGTTCCTTTGCTGTGCAAACACTTTTTAGTTTGATGTAGTCCCATTTATTTTTGTTGTTGTTGTCCTTGCCTGAGCTATAGATAGATAGATAGATAGATAGATAGATAGATAGATAGATAGATAGATAGATAGATAGATAGATATAGATACAGATACAGAAATAGATACAGATACAGATACAGGTACAGGTACAGATACACAGATAGAGATAGAGATAGAGATAGAGATAGAGATAGAGATAGAGATATAGGTATAGGTATCTATATAGGTATCTATAACTATATATAGATATAAGTATCTATATCAATATATCTATATCTATCTACCTATCTATCTATCTTTATCTATCTATCTATCTATCTATCTATCTATCTATCTATCTATCTGATCAAAGTCAAAGAGTTTACTACCTATGTCTTCTGCAAGAAGTTTTATGGTTTCAAGTCTTATATTTACATTTTAAATCCATTTTGAGTTTATTTTTGTATATGGTATAAGAAAGTGATCCAGTTTCATACTTTTGGATATAGCAGTTAATTTCTCTAACACCAATCATGGAAGAAACTGTCTTTTCCTCATTGTATATTTTTGTTCCTCATCACAGATTGACTATATGAACATGGATTTATTTCTGAGCTTTCCCTTTGGTTCCATTGATCTGTGTATCCATTTTTGTGACACTACCATACTGTTTTGATTATTATAGCCATTTAATGTAGTTTGATATCAGGGAGTGTGATAACCCAGGCTTGTTCTTCTTTCTCAAGATTGTTTTGGCTATTTGGCAACTTTTTTGATTCCATACAAATTGTAGAATTATTTATTATAGCTCTGTGAGAAAAGCCATTGGCATTTTGATAGAGAATGCATTGAATCTATAGATTTCTTCAGGGTGTTTGGACATTTTAACAATATTAATGCTTCCATGAGCATTGGTGTACCTTCTCATTAATTTATGTTATCTCTAATATATTTCATCACTGTCTTATAGTTTTCAGAGTATAGGTCTTTTACCTCTTGATTCAATTTATTCCTAGGTATTTTATTTTATTGTTTTATGCAGCTGTTAATGGGATTGTTTTCTTAATTTCTCTTTCTGATAGTTTGTTATTAGTGTGTAGAAACACAACAGATTTTTGTATATTGTCTTCTGTAAATTTACTGAACTCATTTAGTAATTCTATTAAATATTTGGTGTGATCTTTAGGGTTTTCTATATTTAATAATACCATCTCATCTGCAAATAGTGACAGTTTTATTTCTTCCTTTCCAATTTGGATGTCTTTTATTTATTTTTCTTGTCTGATTACTGTTGCTGGACATCCAATGTTGTGTTGAAAAAATATTTTATAAAGTGGTTGGATGGGTATCCTTGTCTTGTTTCTGATCTTAGAGGAAGAGGTTTAAACTTTTTACTAGTGTGTATGACGTTAGCTATGTGTTTGTTATATATGGTCTATATTACTATATTATGTTGAGGTGTGTTCTCTCTATATGCACTATGTTATGATTTTTTTATCATTAATAGACCTTGAATTTTGTTAAATAATTTTTCTGCATCTATTGAGATGAACATGTGATTTTCATCCTTTGCTTTATTAATATGGCTACTGTACTGAATGATTTGCAGATATTAAAACATCCTTGCATCCCTGTATTAATCCCATTTAATTAAGTTATATCATCTTTTAAATGTATTGTTGAATGCAGTTTGCTAATATTTTGTTGCTTTTTCAAAATATATATTCATCAGGGATATTGGCCTGTTTTGTTTATTTGTTTCTTTTAGGTTTTGTTTGGTATCAGGGTAATGCTGTTCTTTTAAAATAAATTTTGAACTGTTCCTTACTCTTCAATTTTTTTTGAATAGTTTATGAAGGATAGGTATTAAGTCTTTGAATGCTTGATAAAATTCCTGTGAAGAGATCTATTCCTCCTGGACTTTTATTTGTTAGAAGTTTTTTTTTATTACTGATTGAAATTCATTACTAGTAATTGATCTGTTCAGATTTTCTATTTCCTTCTGATTCAATCTTGAAAGACTATATGTTTCTAAAAATGTATCCATTTCTTCTAGGTTGTCTAATATGCTGGCATATAATTGTTTTTAGTAGTCTCCTATGATACTTTGCATTTCTGTGGTGTTGGTTGTAACTTTTAGTTCCATTTTATTTATTTAGGACTCCTCTTTTCTTGTTTTAGCTTTTGTTTTTTGTTTGTTTTTCTTGATGAGTCTGGCTAACAATTCATCAGTTTTGTTTATCTTTTCAAAGAATCAGCTCTTAGTTTCATTAATCTTTTCCACTGTTTCTTTAGTGTCTATTCTGTTTATTTCTGCTCAGATCTTTAGTGTTTTCTTCTTTCTACTAACTTTAGGTTTTGTATGTTTTTCTTTTTCTAGTTCCTTTAGATGTAAGATTAGATTGTTTGTTTGAGATTTTTCTTATTTCTTGAGGTAGGCCTGTATTATTATAAACTTCTCTCTTAGAACTGCTTTGGCTGTGTCCATAGGTTTTAGAACATTGTGTTTCTCTTTTACTTTACCTCAGTGTATTTTTTTATTTCCTTGCTCACTTTTTTTTCTTTTTCTTTTTCTTTCTTGTAATTGAGTTTCAGTTTCATACTTTTCAGGTCGAAAAAGATGTTTGATATAATTTTAAATTTCTTGAGTTTATTGAGACTATTTTGTGGCTTAACAAGAGATATATCTGAAGTTTTTGCAGTGGTTTATGGATTAAGTGTGTCTGTGCACGAGCCCTTTAAGAATCAGTTTTTGTTTCCCTGCAGTACTATAGTTTTCCTGGACATATTCCCTGTTGGTTTTCAAAGCCAGGTATTTTGGCAGCTCATCCTTCCTTAGGATCTAAGGGCTAGGGTGACTGATTTGGAGTTCAAATCCCTCATTCCTTAGGGAAAATTCCCTTACCTCTGAGACTCCTCCTGACCATACTGTAAGCGGAGTGTGTTTTATCCTCAGTGGGACTGTGTCTCCACCTCGCTTACATTTCTTGATACTGGCTCTTGTTGTGGAGGCTGTGTTCATCAATTTCCAGGTCCCTATAAAGGGGATTCTTCTATATGTAGTTGTAGATTTGCTGTGGCTATGGGAGGAGATAAGCTCAGGATCGTCCTATGCCATGATATTGACCCCCCCACAAACCCTTACATAAGTTCATGTTCACAACAGATTTAAATTCCATTCACTATGAAATTAATGCAATAGTTTACACAATTACTTCTGTTGCAAACAATTTTGTCAAGTTAAAACTTTAAGGTTTTTACTTAAATTTTATTTCATATTGTATTTATTTGTTATTCTAACCGAATTATTTTATGTTCAGAATACCCTTAACTATTATTATTATTTTACTAATTCTCATTTAATATATTAAGTCTGCTAAAGTATAATTTCAAAAGATAAAACTATGACTCCCATGCAAATATTTTTAGAAGCCTGGGTCAAATATTATATTGAACTCATTATTTAATTAGTGAACAATAAGATGCTAAAATTAGATCAAAGGGCATTTTATGATCTTGTATTTAGACACATTTTCTTTAATGAATGAAAGTTAGGTTTTGATTGCTGTTAGATATTAAATTGTGTATTAAAGGACAATAGCCATTAACATCTACTAAAGAGAAATTATCTGTATCTTTATAAATAATTATCTATATCTTAACACTTAAATCCACTAAGTGTGGGGCATTTAATCAATAGTCTAAACAGTGCTGATTTCTGAATTTCTGTGGATTTTGTAATACTATTAAAGGAATTGTCCTAAATACATATATTTTTCAAAATTTTAGCATAATTTGTGATGCTTAATATTTGATAGGATGAGATCTAAATGTTTTTAAATTATTCAGTTTCTCTTGCAATATCAATAAATTTTCAACAAATATTTATGTATTCTCAATTTTTTGCCAGATATTGTTCTATATGCTAGATATACAATAACGATCAAAGCAAAAAAAAATCCTGCCCTCATAAAACTCAAAACGTAGGGGCAGGAGAAAACAGACAGAAAACTATTTAAAATATATAAATAAATTCTATCACATTTTTGTAGGTGGCGTGTGCTATGAAAAAAAGAACAAGCTATAAAAATGTAATGAAAATTTGGATTGGGGGAAGAGGAGGGAAAGGTTTCAGTATCAAATAGATCACTCAGGTTAATCTCATTAAAATGGTGAGATTTACACCAGTAGGAATGAGCACACCTAGCACAGAGATTGTGGCTTCTATATACCATTCTTCAATAAAATGAACTAGGTACACTTAGAAAAATGGCTGATTTTAGGCCTGGAACATAGAGAATAGAAGATGACCCTAGAGCATCTTGTAGTACCAGAGAGTAAATAGTGTACAAAAAAACAAAAGTGTGGGACATGTTGAAATATCACAGAAGCCAAAATTAAAGTGCTTTCAATGACGAAATCTGCAACAATTTGAACAACAAAATTAATTATGCAGTATTAGATTCTAATCCAAAGTATAAAATATTCATATGAGCATACCCATATAAATGGGTGACCAAATGAATGAATGAATATATACATACATACATACATACATACATACATACATACTGTGTTTCCCCAAAAATAAGACCTAGCTGAACAATCAGCTCTAATGCGTTTTTTTGGAGCAAAAATTAATACAAGACCGAGTCTTATTTCACTATAAGACCTAGTCTATTATATTATATTAATTATATTATATTATTATATTATATTATATTATATTATATTATATTATATTATATTATATTATATTGACCAGGTATTATATTAATTTTTGCTTCAAAAGACACATTAGAGCTGATTGTCCGACTAGGTCTTATTTTCGGGGAAACATGGTACATACATACATATGCGAGAATAAAGAAATATTTCTTATAGAATAATTCTAAGTAATATATGTAGATAACATCCTCCCAGTAGATTCTGAGTTAATTCTGATCTCCTTCAGCAGTGGGGAACTTAGTGATGTGCTTCCAAATAAAAGAATACTGGAAAAAACAAATAAAGGTAACTTTATAGTAGAGAAACCTAAAAAACACAATCTTAACCAAGTGATCAATAGCAACATCCTCAGTGAAGTCATGCAGATATCATTTATCTCATAATATGATGTGATAAGAAGGGCACTTCACCTATGTATTATACTTTCCAAAATCCCATAATCCCAGTCTAAACATGAGGGAAAACAATGAAAAAACCCTAAATTAAAGAATATTTTGTGGAATACCTAACATCTTCTCTTCAAAATTCAGTCATGCAACACAAAGACTGAGAATCTGTTATGAAAGAGAAAAATTAGGAGCAATGACAACTACATGCAGTGTAATACCTTGAATTGGATTCCCAGAAAGAAAAATGACTCTATTGGAAATCCAAATAATATCTGGAGTTTAGTTAATAGTAATGTATTAATATTGGTTTCCTGGTTTTGACAGAAGTACCACACAGTACGGTAAAATGATAACATCAGGGAAAGTTAAAATTAGCTGAGGAATACATGGGAAATCTGTATATTACCTTTGGAAGTTTTCTGTAAAACTAAAATTATTCCAAAATAAAATATTTTAATCAACGTAAGGTTTAAGCAAATATTTGGGTGAAGCAAGAGAGTGAGCCTTGGGGATATTGGAGCAGGGGGCACAAGAGGAAGTATTCCAGCTAAAGGAAACAATCAAAGGCTGGTGAGTGCCTGGATTGTTCAAGTAACAGCAAGGAGGTAAGTATGTCTTCCTAAAAATGAGCGAGTGAGGGATCAGTAAAGAAAAGAAGCTTTTTCTCAAGGAGAGTAAGATGTACGCGCATGTGTGTATGTGTGTGTTAGCATGTCTGTACAGACTTGTGTTCTTGTTTTCATAGGAAGCTCTGCCTGCATTTGCAAGATTTCAGACGTTTTGTGGGTTTTTTTCATAGATTATGTCAGCTATTATTTTTGTTATTTTTCCATCTCCTAACTATAAATGCAATGTCAACTTTATGTCTTGAGAGGCTTTTTTCCCCAGTGGAATGAAGGACGGAATATAGCACGAGAAGAAAGAAGATAATGCGCGGATTTTCATATTTATTTGTATGTGGAATATTGAACTTATTGTTTCAAGTTCAAAATAAAATATTTCATGGAAATTTCTGAAATGTTCCAGATCTGATGTCTGTACACTAATATTAATATTAATTTTCTTGGTTATGATTACAGTTTGAGCCTAATATGAATATTTACTTACACATTGTCATAATTTGCTTTCTTTGTATCTGCCTTGTGTACAATTAAATCTTCACTCTCTTTGAAACATGCAAAAGGTACCCTTCTGTTGCATTAATGACGTTTGACAACTGTGACTTGCCCTACTCTATGTTGTCAGGCAGCGATGCTATTCTAAGCATCACAAAATATAATTAGAATCTGAAGATATTTGCGGAGTTGCAGGTACTTTGAAGTTGTTTGTTGTCTTGGTATTTGTGACACAACAATTAGTCATAAACCCAACTATTTGTGCTGGTGCTATAATAATGCATTGCTCAACTTCATTTTGAGGGATTTTTCCAACAAAAGATCTGTATCAGCTAGGTGGAGTTAGTATCACTTTATTCTATGTCGGAAAAGTTACAGTTAAATATCTTACTAATCAAAAAATACATTCATGTAATCTGTTTCCTATTGTCCATATACTGGGTTTGCAAGCTACCAGATTATTGTGTCATCCATAAAATTGTGTGTCGCTAGAGGAAAAATAAAATAAAAAAAGAGTAAATCAAAATTTGAATGCCGGTTTATACTCATTTTCTTATAGACCAAAAATATAATTAGAAAATACTTAACCTGTTGGAATTTGGTGAGATTTAACAAAAGATGATCACTGGAGATTTCCTGTTCTAAGTTTCCTGTCAAATGCAACACAATATTTTCCAGTAACTATGAGAAGTTGTCAGTTTGTTCTCCCTGACATGTGTAGGATAAAGGATTCACTGCTTATGAGTATGAAATAGGTAGCGTATTTGGAAATAGGTGTGTGTGTGTGTGTGTGTGTGTGTGTGTGTGTGTGTGTATTATGTGCCATTGAGTCAGCTCTGATTCCTGGTGACCCTATGAATGAATGATGTCCACACTGCCCTGTCCTCAACAGCCCAGCTCAGCTCCTGTAGACTCATGTCTCTGGCTTCTTTATGGAGTCAATCCATCTCATATTCGGTTTTCGTCTTTTGTTGTAGCCTTCTATTTTCCCCCATATTATTGTCTTTCCCAAAGAATCCTGACTTCTCATGATGTCTCCAAAGTAGGAGACATCAGTTTTATCATTCAGTTTCATCATTTTTGCCTTTAGCAATATTTCAGGTTTAATTTGCTGTAGGACCCACTTGTTTGTCTTTCTGTGGGTCCTGGATATCGTAGAGCTCTCCTCCAGCACCGTACTCCAAATAAATCTTTTTTCTTTTTTTTTGCCTTAGGTGTGGGTGATCTCAGTCTTTTCCTCTAAGGATACATCTTTGCTCTTGGTGACCTTTCCTAGTTCTTCCATTGCTGGCCTTTTCAATCTTAGCCTTCCTTTGATTTTTTGGCTATAGTCTCTTATTCAAATTAATGACTGAACCAAGGTAAGAAAAATCTTAATTTCCATGTCTACATTTCTATGTTAAAATTGTCTATTTGTTTTCTGGGCATGATAGTTGTGTTCCTCATGTACAAATGAAGTACTGCTTTCTTCTTTCAGTTTCATCAGAAGTAATTTCAAATCATCGTTGCATTCTGCCAGATATGGTGTCATTTGCATATCTTAAGTTTTTGATATTTCCTCCACCAATTCTTCCTTCTTCTTCCTCTGAGTCTAACCTAGTTTTTCTTTTTGTATGATATTCTGAACACTGATTAAACAAATAGGGAGGTAACATGCACCCTATTCTGACACCTTTGCCTAAAGGAAACCACTCTGATTTTCCATATACTGTCCTGACAGTGACTTCTTGTCCACAATAGAGGTTATTCAGGAGGACAATAACATTCTGAGGTATGCCCATTTCTTTCAGAGCAACCCACAGCTTTTCATGATCAACGGAGTCAAAGGCTCTACTGTAATCTATGAAACACAGACTAACCTTCTGAAATTCTTTGGCGTACTTCCGTATCAAACAAATGCTTGCAAATAGATCTTGAATGCCTCTTCCTTTTCTGAATTCAGCCTAAAGACCCAGCATTTCTTCCTCTGTATAAGGTATAAGGCTTTGTTGCAGCACCTTGAGCATCACTTTACTGTGTGGGAAATTAGAGCAACGGTCCTATAGTTGCTACATTCCTTGGCATCTTCTTTCTTGAAGATTGGGATGTATATTCAATGCTTCCAGAATATTTTCTTTTCCATATTTGCTGACATAGTCTTGTCAGAATTTTGACAGATTCTGTCTCTTTGGCTTGAAATAATTCTATGAGTATTTTATCTAACCCTGGTGATTTATTTATTCCCAACACTTTCATGGATGGTTTTACTTTGCTTTTTAGAATTGCAGGTTTTCCTCATAAGAATCTTCTTCAAAAGTATCTGTCATCCTTTTGTCTCTTCTATACAGCTTTTCAGTATACTGTTTCCATCTTCTCTTTATTTTCTCCTGGTCAAATAATGTGTGCTTCCTTTTTGGTCTATTAGCTTTCCTAATCTAGGCTTGATTATCCATCTTTCTTTCTTTCTTTCTTTCTTTCTTTCTCTCTCTCTCTCTCTCTCTCTCTCTTTCTTTTTTTTTTTTTTAAGATTTTATTCGGGAAGGGGAACAGGACTTTACTGGGGAACAGTGTGTCCTTCCAGGATTTTTTTTCCAAGTCAAGTTGTAGTCCTTTCAGTTTTAGTTGTGGAGGGCACAGCTCAGCTCCAGGTCCAGTTGCCATTGCTAGTTGCAGGGGGTGTAGCCCACCATTCCTTGAGGGACTCAAGGAATTGAACTGGCAACCTTGTGGTTGAGAGCCCGTGCTCCAGCCAACTGAGCCATCCGGGAGCTCAGCGGCAGCTCAGCGGCAGCTCAGCAGCAGCTCAGCTCAAGGTGCCATGTTCAATCTTAGTTGCAGGGGATGGAGCCCACCATCCCTTGCGAGATCCGAGGAGTTGAACCAGCAACCTTGTGGTTGAGAGCCCACTGGCCCATGTGGGAATCGAACCACAGCCTTCGCAGTTAGGAGCATGGAGCTCCAACCACCTGAGCCACCGGGCTGGCCCCATCTCTCTTATTTCTTGAAATTTCTGGTAAAGTGCTCTTGTTTTTCCTTTTTTATTGTTCTGTTTTAATCTCCTTACATTGTAATAATTCTCTTTATCTCTATGTGATAGTCATTTTAAAACTGTGTTCAAGTTTCTAACCTTCCTTTTGTCTGTCACCTTGTGCTTTTGCCTCTCCCCTGTCTCTAACCATTTTTAGTGCTTCTTCTGTCATCCATCTCAATTTTTCTTTCTTTTTCACTTCTGGCATTATCTTTTCATATTCTTCCCAAATAAAATATTTCTAGTTTCAGGCCACAGTTCTTCTGGTTTTTGGTCAATTAAATTTAACAGTGCAAATTGTTTTGTTTTGTTTTTGTTGTTGTTGTTGTTTCTTTTTATGTGGACTTCAAATCCATTAGGAATATTACGTACATTATATTTTGGCACTATGATTCTTTTTCTGCTCTTCTTCAGTTTTACTCTAATGTTTGATATTAACAGTTCAAGGTCAATAACACAATCTGCTCCTGGTCTTGTTCTGGCAGAGAGAATACAGTTTCTCCATCTCCTGCGTCCAATTACATAGTCTATTTGATTTCTATATTGGCCATCTGGTGGTGTCCATGTCTAGTCATCTGTTCAGTTGTTTGAAGCATATGTTTGCTATGGACAAGTTGTTGGCTTTGCAGAAATTCATGAGCCGATCTCCAGCTTCATTTCTTACCTCTAGTCCAAATATTCCGATGACATGTGATACTGCTTTATTTCCTACTTTTGCGCTCCAGTCAACTATAATTATCAGCGTGTCTTGTTTTGGTCTGTGATCAATTTCTTCTGGAATACTTGCATAAAAGATTTTAGTTTTATCTTCTTCAGACTCTGTAGTTGTAGCGTGTGCTTGAAGAGAGGTTATGTTAATAAGTTTTCCTAGAAGTCTGATTTATATTATTTGATCAAAACTTGCATTGTAGCCTGTAACTGTCTATGCTACATCTTGCCTCAGAATTAAAGGCACTCCATTTCTTCTGAGTTTGTCATTTTCAGATTAGAACTCATTGCAGTTGCCTGAATGGAAATGTCCCATTCCATTTCATTTTCATTTGCTAACAACAAACACTGTAATGTTTAGACATTCCGTTGTTTGCTTTACAATTTCAACTTTACCTTGGTTCACGCTTCTTATGTTCCATGTTGTAACTGCATATTTTGTGTACCATTGTGCCTTTCATTCACCTTTGTGCACATTAGCTACTAGACATTGTTTTGGCTTTGGTCTAGTTGTATCATTAGCAACAGTGCTGTTTACAGTTGTTCTTTTCTCTTTTCCAGTAACTGTTTGCATGCTTTCTGACCTGGAAGTCGTATCTTGCAGCACTATCTCATTATTTCCTTTGGACTGTCTTACTACAGATTTCAGGGTAAAACAAATGATTTAAATAAAGAATGAGAAGAACAGAAAATGCAGTAGTGGTTTACCATTACCTTCTGCTGTGCAGTATGTGGATCCAAACAGAGGTAAGCATATGTATATTTATACAATTCTATCTCATTGACTAAAAATGTGCATCACAAACATTTTCATAATTGTCTGAGTACTGTACTCTTCAGCTACATAAATCAAATCTCTTTATCCCAAGACATGCTTTCAAACATGGATGACACAGTTTTCTCTTGTCTTTTCTAAATTATCTCTTTTATAAATGAAATATTCTCTCATTTTTCCCTAAGACTAATTCAAACCACTGGTCAAGGGAAACACATGTCATAAAGCTGTAGCTTTCTTTGATTTTCTGACACCTGATGTCTCATGGTCATCTCAGGTACAAGTTTAATTTTTTTTTGCTATGTGTTATAGTCCTTTCTTTAATACCAAACTTGCATCCATTCAAACCTATGGTACAGATCCTTCCCAAAATTTTATTTTATCAACCTCAATCATAAATTTAAGATAGCTGCATATGGAATACTTTTGAAGATTTGTGAGCTTATACTGAGGGTAAATCACTATTAAAACATTTTATAGGAAGCATCTTTGTTTTCAGCCCCAGAAAGGATGTCTCACTGTTAGTAGCACCCAACATTACCAACCAGCCTTCTGCCATCTTGTTCCCTTCTCATTCATCAATCATCTTTATCTTTACCTCCATATCGCCTCTCTTTTTTTATGGATTGGACTAGTTTCTACTTGTGTGACAAATCTGGAACTATATATGTATATATTCACAGTGAATACCCATCTAATCACTCAGCTAAATTAGAAGCCATTTCTTTAATGTGATCCACCAATTTTAGAATGAGGAATGTGTGAATGTGCGTGTGTGTGTGTGTGTGTATGTGTGTGTGTGTTTCTCACTGAAATATAACTGTCTTAATATGTCAATTATCTGATTAGACTCCAATGTTTAAACATGCTATGTTTTAAAAACTAACTCCCTCATGTTCACCAAATACAGTTCTAGGCACTTTAATTCTGTTGTATTATTTAATTGTCTCGGTAACCCCGTATGTTAATTTTTGTTTTGTTTTGTTTGTTTGTTTGTTTTGTTTTGTTTTCTGCATATAAATGAGGAAACTGAAGAATGGGGGCGTTGGGGATTTTTCTGGGAAGTGAAAACTCAGGCTTTTAACTGCAAAGTACAATAGATAAATCCTAGAGGGTAACCTAATGACAACAGCTTATCAAATTGACTGTAAAAAGCTTCTTTAAGGAGAAAATTAGTCTCGTTGTACTCATATGAATTTATGATTCACAGTGGCACAGTTATAGGTTTACATAAACTTCGATAGCTGATCTAAAGGACAAGGTTAAGCAAAAAGCATGATAGAATAGGACTCAGAGTGTAGTTGAATACACTAATCCTGTAAGATTCTGCAATTGGAAATCACCCAACTTCCTTCCTCTTTGTTCATGTGCATATTATCAACTTATTGGGCAAGCAATATATTTGTCTGGAAGGTCTGTCCCATGTTACTTTTATCTGAAAGGATGGAACAAGCCTTAGAACTAAATTTAAATCCATATTTAAGTGAATACTAAATTTCAGTGACACATTTCACGTGAGATTGTGAGGTTACTGCATTCTGAAAAAAAATTAAATATCATTAAACATTATTACAAAAATACTTTTTTTTTTTTTTTTTTTTTCACTTAAAAGAAGATTTACTCTATGCAACTTAATTTGTTTTAGATTGGGGGGTTTCAAACACAAATGGCTGCAGAGACCAGGCAGGTGACACGTAAAATTGAGGCAGACAGCAGAGCCACAGTTTACGAAAAGTGAATAGATGCCGGAAAGGTATAGTTAATTGTGACTGAGAGAATTTAGGGCTGTTGTTGCTAAATTTCCCAGCTTTTCAAGCTAAGTAATACTTTCTGTGAAAGTTCAAGTTGCAATGAGCCTGTGAGCTGCCAGTTTCCAAATTGTGTTTTAGGAAGTATATTTCATCCTATAACCTATTTCACATATTCTGCCTGCACTTTTACCACCAGTCCCATAATCCTAATAAAAATTACTAATATTCATCCAGTATCTGTATGTCCAAAGCATGTTCAAAGCATTTTATAATATATGTTAATTCAAACATGTCTTTACCGTGTTTTCCCAAAAATAAGACCTAGCCAATCAGCTCTAAAATGTCTTTTGAAGCAAATATTAATATAAGACCCGGCATTATATTATATTATACTACATTACATTACATTATATTATATTATATTATATTATATTATATTATATTATATTATATTATATTATACTATACTATATTAAACTGTGTCTTATATTATAGTAAAATACGACCCGGTCTTATATTAATTTTTGCTCCAAAAGACGCATTAGAGACGACTGTCCAGCTAGGTCTTATTTTCAGGGAAACATGGTAGTTTATCTTCATTTTACAGAGAAGTAAATAGCCCCTTAGGCAGGAAGCAGCAGATCAAGTATTTAAATGCCATTAATTAAACTCCACACAACACATGCTGATTTATCACACTATGGTGTCTCTTCACAAATATACCAATCACAAAGAGTCTAATCATCAATAAAACTAGATATCCCTGCTGGCTTGTCACCTTAATACAAGACTCTAAAACCTTTACAAACCCTACCACTTCATTGTCAAACGATTTTAAAGCATTGACATTAACTTTTTGCTAGGTAATGGTTTTGAATATGTTTCAGATGTTTGTTGCATTTGAATGTTTATTGGTGTTTTGATTTAAAATTTTCGCCAATTATATTGACATTATTTGGCACTAGGAATATGGATAGAATTATGTCAGAATAAATTATATTTAGGCAATAATTTTTTAATTCCCAAATATTATATTTTAATAGACATTATTTTTGTGCACAGTTTCAGGTTAACAGAAAAATTGAGCACAAAGTACGAAAAGTTCTCATAAGGTCCTTACCCCCACACTTGCACAGCCTAGCCTCCCCCACTATCAACTTCCTGCCACAGAGACTTACATTTTTTTAAAATCAGTGAGACTACATCAACACATCATTATCATCCAAAGTCCACAGTTTACTTTAGGGTTCATTCTTGGTGGTGTACATTCAATGGGTTTTGACAAATGTGTAATGGCATGTATCCACCATTAGCATGTCAAATAGAATATTTTCACTGCCCTGAATACACTTTTGGGCTCTGTTGATTCATCTTTCCTTCCCCCAGCCCTGGCAACCACTGATCTTTTAACTGTCTCCATGGTTTTGCTTTTTCCAGAATGTCATGCAGTTGGAATCATACAGTATGTATGTAGCTTTTTCAGATCGGCTTCTTTCACTTAGTAGTATGATTTTAAGTTCCCTCTCTGTCTTTTCATGGCTTCATAGCTTATATCATTTTAGTGCTGAGTAATATTTCGTTGTCTGGATATACCATAGTTCATTTATCCATTCACCGACTGAAGGACATCGTGATTGCTTCCAAGTCTTGACAACTATGAATAAAGCCGCTGTAAATATCCATGTGCAGTTTTTTGTATGGACATAAGTTTTCAAGTCATTTGGGAGCACAACTATTGGGTCATATTATAAGAGTATGTTTAATTTTTCAGAAACAGTCGCACTGTTTTCCAAAATGGCTGCACCGATTTGCATTTACCCCAGCAATGAATCAGAGTTCCTGTTGATCTACATCTTCATCAGCATTTGTTACTGTCAGTATTTTGGATTTTCACTCTTTTAATAGGTGTATAGTGGTATCTGTTGTTTCAATTTGCAACTCCCTAATGACCTGATGCAGAGATATTTTCATATGCTTATTTTCTATCATTGTAATTTCTTTGGTAAGGTATCTCTTCAAATATTTTGCCATTTTTAAATGGAATTGTTTGTTTTCTTACTGTTGAGTTTTAAAAGTTCTTTGCATATTTTGGGATATAGTACTTGACCAGATACATCTGCAAAAGTTGATTTCTCTCTGTGACTAGTCTTCCCATTCTTTCAACAGTATCTTTTGCAGAGCAGAGTTTTTAATTTTAATGAAGTCCAGCATATCAGTTATTTCTTCCATGGATTATGTCTTTGGTATTGTATCCAAATAGTCATTGTCAAACCCAGGGCCAGGCAGAATTTTTCTTATCTTCTAGAAATGTTGTAGTTTTTTGTATAAGATTTAGCTTTATGAACAGTTTGATATTTTTTTCTGAAGGATGTAAGGTCTATATCAAAACTTTTCTTCTTCTTTCTTTCTTTCTTTCTTTCTTTCTTTCTTTCTTTCTTTCTTTCTTTCTTTCTTTCATTCTTTCTTTCTTTCTTTCTTTCCATGTAGATGTCTAATTATTCCACCATCATTTGTTGAAAAATCATTATTTATTCCTTTGTCAAAGATTAGTTGATTATTTCTGGTCTCTGTTTTGTTCCATTGATCTATTTATCTATACTTTCATTAATACTGTATTGTTTCGATTACTATATCTTTGTAGCAATCTTGATGTCAAATAGTGTTAGTCTTCTGATTCTTCAATATTGCATTGATTATTCTGTGTTTTTTTTTTACCTTGTCACGTACGATTTAGAATCAATCTTTCAATATCAACAAAAACCTTGCTGTTCACAGTGCTTCCTGAGTGGAATTATAGGCAATTACAGACTAGTGCCTTCTGACTAATATGTCCCCAACATATTATTTGATAAAGAGAAAACATTGTAGTTTGTTACATTCATGTCTTTCTTTTGCCAATGTTTGTATAACATCCTGGCCAGTATCACCATTTATGAGAACTCAGTGGAGATGGTAGCCTACTATCCAAGCCTACCAACCCACAAATTTATTTTGCTATGCCAATTATAAAGGTATCTGTAGTATAAACTCTGTGCTACTTACATACTCATAAAATCTAGTAATCAAGTGTGTATCCCAACTTTGGATTAATTCACTAGTTTACCATTTTATTTTATAGCTGTCCTGCTGACCACTAACTGGGAAATGTCGTTCAAGTATGCAAATTGTTTCCAGGAAAAATTCATAGCTTTCAGCATAATATAGGCTTATAATGATTACAAGAAATACTTTTAAAGTTCAACTTAGTCTCAGCTCAATTTCTACAGAAAGTAGATTCTGAGACTGAGATTTGCATGCAGAAATGATATTAGAAAGTTCTCTTAGAACAATAACTCTGAGGGGTTTGCCATAGTGGAGTTTCAACAGCTCTTCAGAGTTGAGGGTTGCAAATAGAACGTGAGGACTTCATGTTCACATTGATATGTCATATTTTTTACTGCCATTCCTTAATAAGAAACTTCTTATTATAGTTTCTTAAAATTCAGCTGTACAATGATAAGATGAAGCACTGGCGTCAGATACTAATACTAATCCTATCATTAACTAGCCATGCGATATTTAAAATTACTTCATGTCTCTTGGATTGAATTTTGTCATCTGTAAAATCAAGGGATGACAATAATTTTACAGAATCTAAAATTCTCTGAGTGCTGCTAAATAATCACAGATGAGACAAAATGATAACATTCTTATTAATACAATATTTAGGAGGAAAAAAGTGAGAGCGTATCTAAACTAAATAAGATTTAAGGTGGGGTATGGATTCACAGAAGTTCATTGTGAAATCCCTTCTACCTTAGTTCACATTTGAAATATTCCCTGTAAAAAAAAAAAAACAAAAAAAAAACAACATAAAATATTCTAAAAGTCTAATTTCTACATTTTGTTTACAAAAATATTGTTCAAATGATGCTATAAATTTAAAAGATAAGGGATCATTTTTTTAGTCTACTCTAAACCACATCCATATTTTCTGTCATGTGAGCACATGCACACAAACATCCCCCCCAAAATTTCAAGAATCCTAAGAATTTCAAAATTACTAATAATAAAAGTTTAAAATTTTTGTTCTCGTTATTCAAAAAGTAATATTGTTCCACTTTGCCATTTCCTGAAAAATAGCTCTACTGGCTTCATATTCATGGGTGAGGAGACTTTCTGCAGATCAGTAAACTTGTATTGACTTCAATGTGTACTCTAACAATTTAGGATTACCTTGAACATAAACTTTGTCCTTGTAAATGTGGTGCTGCATTTAAATGCAAATTGAATAAGAACGTACATATTCACTTTGGTGTTCTCTTAAAACACGGTCCTATAATCTTTTACTCTAGTATCTACTGCATAAAATGTCTTATTTTCATTATTATTATTTTCTTGCCAATTTTTTCTATTACATTATAAATATGTTGAGGATTGGTATCTTTTTAATTTTTTTAAATTAAATTTATTGGGGTACAAATTGCTAGCAAAATTGGATAAAGAAGATATGTTATATACGAGGTCTGAACTTCAGTTCGCGAACTCATCCTAGAAAAAGTGTTACATACCCTATTGCTGAATATCACTGTGGTCACTTTCAAAGTACTCCTCTTGGGAAGCTATGCACCAATGCCAATGCCTAGTCCACCCTTCAAAGCAATTTTGGAACTCTTTTTCTGGATATACCTGTCATCGTATTACCCTCGATGTCCTGAATGTCATCAAAATGTCTTCCTTTCAATATTTTCTTTATCTTCAGGTAAAGAAGTCATTGCGGGCCAGATCAGGTGAGTAGAGAGGGTATTCCAATACAGTTATTTGTTTACTGGCTGAAAGCTCCCTCATAGACAGTGCCATGTGAGCTGGTGCATTGTCGTTATGCAAGAGCTCCTTCAGGACTATTTTTGCACACTCCTTTCTCATGCCAAGATTCTCACTTAAGATTTTTCTAACTGTTTCTCTATCAATATATACTTGGTCTGCTATGCTTCTGACACTCGGTTGTTGATTTTGATGCATAATTGGACAAATTTTTGCAATGTTTTCATCAGTTCTGCTTGTTACTTGTTGTCCTGTCCTCTCTTCATCAGTGACGCATTCTCTCCTCTCAGAAAAACATTTAATCCACTTATACACTGCTGTTTTCTTCATGGCATTATCCCCATAAATGTGGACTAACATGTCCCCAATTTCACTTCCACTTTTACCAAGTTTAACAAGAAAATTAATGTTTGTTGTTTGCTCCAATTCAAGCTCAGATACTCTCGCGATGGCACACAACAACACACAATAATGAATGACACTCAGCAAGACACTGCCATATGTCAATGTGAACACAGCTGTGAGACACTGATATACCAAGGTTATGAAACCTTACCACACTGTTTGTACAGTGCTGCCAATGTAAATGCACGGTGGCAAGTTTGCAAACTTAATTGTGAGACATATACACAATGGAATACCACTCTGCCATAGAAAATATGAAATAGTGCCATTTGTGATAACATGGATTGATCTTGAGATTTTTATGCTAAGCAAAATAAGTCCGACAGAAAGTTGAGAAGCATATGATTTCACTCATATATGGGATATAAAACTGAAAGCAAGGAAGGAACAAGACAAACAAACAAAGGTCATAGAGACAATAGTTTAGCAGTTACCAGAGGATAAGGGGAGAAGGGGAGAGGTAGGAGAGGGTAAAGGGGGTCGAATATATGGTGACAGAAGGAGAACTGACTCTGGGAGGATTGATATCTTAATATACCATTTTTAATTACTTATTTTTTAATAATTAACAAAATATCTGGCACAGAACAGATGCAAAATAAATTCTTATTAAAATGAATTTAATTATATTTTGATCCTTTTTTTTTTGCTCCTAGTTTCTCTTCTTCTGCATTTTCCTCTGCCCACCTTGCTTTCTTATAAACCAATTAGTGTGCTATTTTCTCATCTCTTAAGAAATAGCGTACCATGGCTCTATATACACAGGTTTGAAGACTCTTTCTAGGACATTATGCTTTTATTGACTTATAGGTCTAAACTAGTAAGTTTGATGGCTTTAAACCATTATCTTTATCCTGTACTCATCCACATTGTTTGTTTATCTGCTTTTGGTGTTCCTTATTCTTTTTCAAGATGGTCATTTATCATTACTTGACAGCAAATTTCAGTATATAACAAGGAACAATTCCTTTAATACTTGGAGAAAGAAAAGCCAATGATGATTATAAAAGAAAAGAAAGAACAACATGTTTTAACATGGAAAATAATTTAGTGAAGTGTGAAATAAAATTAAGCATATCTTCAACGAGATATTTTATATAAATACTACCTAACATATTAAAAAGTAAAATTGATTATCTCATGTTCATAGGTGTGCTAAATCCACTGTCTAGTCTTCCCAGTGACTTTCTCAGCACATACATTAATTTCTCAAAAAGATGTGTAGGTTATTGTGAAATTTATTATAAGAGGAATATTCAAAAGGAATACATTTTCATCTCATGAATGGATTATTATTGGAATCGGTGAATTATTTCAATATTCAGTGAAATAATGGCATATCAGAAAAATACAAGTGTCTATAAAGTATAAAGGAACAAGAGAAATACATGGTCCTTATAGCATAATGACCAGCACTGGGTCAAAATTGTGCTTCTTGTATACACTTATCGTCTTTGGCCTTCTGGGCTTTTATAACACAATACCATAGACAGGGTGGCTTATAAATAACAGAAAAAAATTTTTTTTCACAGTTTTGGAGCCTGGGAAGTTCATTTTGTTTTTTCATTTAAAATTTATTGTGGTGACAACTGTTAGTAAAGTTACATAGGTTTCAAGTGTACAATTCTGTAATACGTCATTTATATATCACATCATGTGTTCACCATCCAGAGTCAGTTCTCTTTCCATCGCCATATATTTGGTCAATTTTCAAGGCACTGGCAGATCCGGTGTCTGGTGAGAGCCCACTTCCTAGTTCGTACACCGCCATCTTCTGTCTGTGTCCTCACTGAGTTCTCTGGTGTTTCTTTCACGAGGGCACTAATCCTATTCATGAGGGCTCCACTCTCATGAACTAACTGCCTCCTAGTGACTCCACACCCTAATACCACCAAACAAGGGGTTTAGGAACATACATATTTTGTGGGGACACAAACATTGAGTCCATAGCACTTATATATGAAGCAGGAGGATAGCAGACTGTTTTTGTTCTTCCCCTCTCCCTCCACGAGAAAACATTAAGCCACCTGAAATGTGAATGTAATTAGGACAGGAGACTGGATTTAAAATTTTATAATATGTATCCTTGTTGATAAATCTAGTTCTTATCATGTCAAGCTCTTCTTTCCCTACTGTTTTTCTTTTCTTCTTTTTTTGGAGGAGAGGTTCCCCAGTAAGTAGGAAGAAGAGTTTAAAGTATGTTTATTACTCAGTAGTATCCATAAATGAAATGCCATGACACATTTTTGAATCCTCATCATATAGAAAATGCATATAAATTGGAGGAAAATATACTAATTTCCCAGACATATCTTTCCTGATGGACAGGAAAGTACAACCTACCTAGAAATTTTTCTGCTATTTGAAAGGTACAGGAGTTTCCTAAGGTAAATGGCCTTCTGAATATATGGTATCCAGAGAGGAAATTGCCCTTAGAATGACTGAGGGTAGAAAGTCAGTTGATTAAGATTTGAATAGTTGTGGATCAAACACATTAAGAACAGTGATCAAAACCTCACCTTTTTTAAAAAAAGCTTTTACTTTTATTTTTCATAAAGGGGACATTGTTTTAAATATTTGTGTTTGAAAATTATCACTGATTGTTATTTTGCGAGAAATTAACAAAATGTCAGAGGAGTAGTAGATTGGGGAAGGAGGATTATCACTTTGTGAGGCGTGTAAATCTCTAGTACATTGTTTTGTACACCTGAAACTAATGAAAACAAGAAAAAAAAAATCAGTGTCATATCTCTGGGAAATGTAAATTGCGGTATTCTCGTTTAAGCTTTATTATTTTGAGAGATATTTCATTTTGAGAGTGACTCAAATACTGATTCCTTTATGAAGCACAAACATATATTATGTTGGGGGAAGTACATGTAAATATATACACAAATGTGCACTTTCTCTGCTCTTGAAGAATATGCAAACTGAAAGTAAGAGTTAGACATAACCCAATACTGTAACAAAGGATACAAAATAACATATGACAGGATACAGATATTGTTCCAGGGCTATGGGAATTTAGAAAAGGACTAGATTAATTCTGGCTGGGGAAAGATTTTCATTTGACAGAGGGATGTGAGTTGGGATTTCCATCTTGGAAAATATGAGTTTACGGAGAATTGATATTCTGGGGGAAATGGATTATGAAGGCCCAAAGCACTAAATCACGAATATGAAAGGTATATGTGGGGAATTTTGTTCAGATTGCTTTAAACTAAAACTTAGCGAGGAGGAAGAATGATAGCTACTTTGGAGTATAGTGATGGGGAAATTTTAACATGCAAGTTATGAATTTTTGGTTTAAGCATTGAAATACAAAATATTATTTACGATAATAAGTAACTACAGTTAAATAGATATTACTTTGGAATATAAGAATAGAAAAAACAGATTTTGTTTGTGACAAATATTTACAAAGACTGTAAGATTTTGACTTTATATATGTAAATCTATTTTTTTTATTGTCACCCTGCATGAAAATTCACCTGAATTATTTGCTGCAGTTTGGGTCTGTTGGCAAGTTACTGAAAATATTTGACTAATTTTTGGGCTGCATTAGAAGAGATCATTTTGTTGGCATTTAAAACAAATCTCTAGAACTTGGGGCACTGAGATGGTTTGGCTACAGAGGGAATCCTCTTGAATATTTCTTCTGTTAGAATATTTCAATGTCAATTGCAGTGAATGTCCTTAGGATGTGGTTTAGGAGAATACTATGAAAAATCTCTATGAAGAGTAACTGCCAAGATGCTTCAGAAAAAGTTTGGTAGGGTTATGAAAAAATAAACAAATGGGTATAACTATAGCAATTGTTCTGGTGTAATCTCAACAGGATATGATTTCATTGGCATTGTCTTAGTAGTTACCCATTGAGTCACCTCTCCTAGTTGTTACGAAACTACTTCAAGAAGGACCTTTCTGGAAATTCTGCCTTCTTGCTTTTCAGCTATTTCTAAGACTTTATAGCACAGTGACCTCAGGATAAGAATACAAATATTTTGTTCCTAAGAAATAATGTGTTTGTATATACACTCCAAAAAGACC
Source organism: Rhinolophus sinicus (assembly GCF_036562045.2). Taxonomy (NCBI): domain Eukaryota; kingdom Metazoa; phylum Chordata; class Mammalia; order Chiroptera; family Rhinolophidae; genus Rhinolophus; species Rhinolophus sinicus. The sequence goes on from NC_133752.1 coordinate 123,826,713, forward strand.
AAATTTTTATCCAAAGTTCTATGTCTCATGAACCTGGGAAAATATAGCCTAAAGGATATCCTGATATCCTGTTATTTCTGAGCATGCCATCATAGGAAACTTCATTGAAAGTTTCAACGTAAGTAATGCAAACTTCAGATTCTAGGTCCACTGAAATCACTTTCAAAGGCAAACATGGAAAAAAATATTGTAATATATACTTTAGCATTTCAAAAAATGCATATATCAATGCACAAAAAAATTATGATGAAAATATACCTTTTCTCATGTACTTCTTTGAAATTTCACTGGAAAAAATGAATAAAACACTTCAGGCATTAATTTCAAAACATTAAATAATCAACAGTATGCAGAAAGCTATAATATTGTCACTACTCACTTACACTGTCCTCTCATTAATGAGCCTAATCTTTGAATAAGAAAGTTAATTCTCAACCTCAACTCTCACTCCTACCTCTCTTTAACTTTACACTTATATATCAACTTTTTAAGAACAAAATGGAAAATAAAGGTTATTTATGAAAGACAGACTATAGAATGATACATAATTATTTATTTGTAATGAAGAATAGAATCATAGTTATTTTACTGAATCAAATATATATATATTTTTTTACTTTGGTCCTTGTGGTGAGGGCCTGAGCATAGAAAATGGGAGAGGCAAAGTAAGTACAGGAATTGAAGAGGAAAGGGAAGATATAAGCCCTTATAAATAATTACTAGACGTGATTATTTTCACTAGATAGAATCTTACGGAACAGTGGAATTTTTATTTAAAATACATCCTGTCTAAAATGGAAAACAACAACAACAACAAACAAACAAACAAAAACACTTCAAAATAAAAATCCAATTTAGGGAACAGATTTATTTGTATTGATAAAAATATAAATATGGGTTTGAAGCATTCTAAATATACCTCAAATTATTATCTTCATAATAGGTGAAAAGTGAAGTGACACACTATTTTATTTTAAAAGCTTAATTTATTTCTATTATATATTCATCATTTTATTCAAAATTATAATTTAGATGTTTGGGAAATGAATAAAATATCAATATAATTGAAAAATTGTTTGTAGAAAGTTAGTAGTTTGTAGAAAAACCAGCATTTAGTGATGTATCAACAGAAAACATGTTGTAAGTTAGTATTTAAGCTTTATACACATACATTCACAATCATATAATAAATAAGAAACAATAAATAAAGGAGAGGATGAAGGACAAAAGAAATGAACTATTTTTTGAGTGACCTCATCTTTGTCTAAAAAACTTCATTAAGGAAAAAGCCAGGGGATCCAAGATGGTGCAATAGATAAAAGTAAAAACTGTGCTTCTTGCCTTCAGTGAACAAATTAAAATAACAAATAAATTATGGAACAATCAATGTGGATTCTGGCTGAACAAAAGTTTTCGAACTAAGAATAAAAAGAAGCCACGTCGAGATTGGTAGCAGGTGCCCAGATGCAGAACCGGCCAACCTCAAACCTCTGTATGGCAATTAAGAAACAGGAGGAATAACTCAGCCATGAAGTTTACCCCTAGAGAACCAAGGGACCCACCTCCACAGCGCCCCCCACCCCCCAAGCCCAGAGTACTGGTGCTGGGAAGAGGAGCCGCCATATCATCTGACAGTGGAAAACCATGGGGATTCCAACAATCAAGGTGGAACAGAAGGCTGTGGGAAACATAAATGCCCTCTTAAAGGTCCCAACGTAAATGCTGTCACTCCCAGGCACTCACCTTGGGCTCTAGTGGAGGGACAATAATGTGGGGGTTATCAGAGACCTAGAGGAGCAGATTGTGTTGTGTGGCTTGGAGCAAAGGCTGAAGGACAGTCAGCATTTTCACTGTGAGGGGTCCTTTCCCCATCTGGCCAGCAGGATCGTGCCATCTTTCTAGTGTTCAGCCTGTCAGCACACAGCCAAATCTGAATATGAATGGTCTGGTGAGCTCTGCAGCTCTACCCTGCTGACTCACTGGGACCCCACCCAACTCAACTGCCCCAACACCAGAGGCACTTTCTTCAGAGCAGCCTGCGCATCTCACACTGTCCTCTTTCTTGGAAACTATCAGAGTTCAATAGACCCAAGGCAGGTGGTGACTGGCCTTAATGTGCTCTGAAACTTTTGCTGAGTAGCTGCAGACTAAGCAGTGGCACCAAATCAGTGTTTACCTTAACTTGGTGGCCACAACTCTTTCCAATCTAGTGACTCCCTGAGACCTTGCCTAACCCAACTTGCATATTGTATGAGGCATTATAAGTGGCTAACCCTTAAGGGAGTTGGCAGGTGGTAGCAGGGCTTGGGGTATTCTGGCATTTTGTGAAGTTAACCTGGGCCTGTGACTGGTGGCAGATGTCCTCAGAACACAGTGTGACCTCTCCCGCATACCTCCATGGTTAGGGCAGGAAGCGAACAAGTGCAAATCACTTTGTACCTCCTACCAGGGACTCCCCAGCCAGTCACAGGCAGTGGGTGACCTGGGCCTACACTGGAGTCCCCGACAAGAGGCCCCAGAACCAACATACTAGGAGGTTGGCTTCAGACCACAGTAGAGCACTGAGTAATATGCTCCACAGCGGCACACACAAAGGGTGATCTCAATAGGCACCAGAGCCTGCTGGGGCAAATCATGCTCAGTGGGGTAAGCCCCCTAAACAGCAGCGTGTAAACTGTGGATATGGATAAACCCCATAGCCAATCAGACTGAAATCAATCCCACCCACTGATTTGCCAATAGAAATGAAGACTCAACTATAACAGGAATGTGGACACAACTCACACAAGGGACACTCCTGGAGAACTCGCTGCAGGTGACCAGGGAGACTGTGCCATTAGGCCCCACAGGGCACCTACTATATAAGGCCACCTGGTCAAGACTGGGTAATGTAGCAGATCTACCTAATACATAGAAACAAACAGAGAGGAAACTAGAATGAGGAAACAAATAAATATATCTGAAATTTAAAAAAAACCCACACACAACACACACAATAGGAGAAAACTCCAGAAAAAGAAGCAAACAAAATGGAGGCAAGCAACCTACCAGATACAGAGTTCAAAACAATGGTTATAGTGATGCTCAAGGAACTTAATGAGAACTGCAACAAAGAGATTGTAAGCAGAAAATGCACATAGAAACAATAAAAAAGAACCAGTCAGAAGTGAAGAATACAGTAACTGACAGGAAGAAGGCATTAGAAGGAATCACCAGCAGACTAGATGAAGCAGACGATCGAATCAAGGATTTGGAAAACAAAGTAGCAGAAAATACTCAATCAGAAGAATGAAAAGAAAGAAAAAATATCCCCCCAAAATGAGGACAGTTTAAGAGACGTCTGGAACAACATCATGAGCACCAAGATTCACATCATAGGAGCACCAGGAGAAAAGAAAAAGCAAGGGGTTGAGAATCTATTTAAAGAAATAATGATTATAAACTTCCCTAACCTGTCAAAGGAAATAGACATACAAGTCCAAGTATGAGAGAGTCACAAACAAGAGGACCCCAAACAGGCCCACATCAAAACACAGGATAATTAGAATGGCAAAGGGTAAAGCCAAAGAGAATCTTAAAAGCAACGAGAGAAAGGCAACTAGTGACTTTTAAGAGAGCCCCCCATAAGATTGTCAGCTGAGTTCTCAATAGGAACTTTGCAGGCAAAAAGGGATTGGCATGAAATATTCAAAGTGATGAAAAGCAAGGACATACAACCAAAATTACTCTATCCAGCAAAGCTGTCATTTAGAATTGAAGGACAGATAAAGTTTCCCAGACAAGAAAAAGCTAAAGGAGCTCATCATCACTGAACCAGTATTACAAGGAATGTTAGTTAGAAGGACTTCTTTAATATGGAAAAAATATATATAAATAATAAAAGGGTACTAGTCACATATCTGTCAACAATTACTTTCAATATAAATGGATTAAAGACTCCACACAAAAGACATAGGAGGGCTGAATGGGTAAGAAAACAAGACCCTTACATACGCTGCCTACAAGAGACTTTCTTCAGATTGAAAGGCACATACAAAGTGTAAAGGGATGGAAAAATACATTTCATGAAATTGGAAATGAAAACAAACAAGCAAGCAACAGTAACAAAAAACTGGGTAGCAATACTTATACCAGAAAAAAATACACTTTAAAACAAAGGTTACAACAAGAGACAAAGAATAACCCAGTAATCTCACTTTAGTGTATTTATCTGAAGAAACCCAAACACTACTTTGAGGGGACGTGTTTTCATTGCAACATTGTTTACTATGGCCAAGATGTGGAGGCTGCCCAGGTGTCTGTTGATGGAAAAATGGATAAAGAGGAGGTGGTACATATATGCAATGGGATATTGCTCAGCCAGGGAAGGGACGGGGTTCTTGCTATCTGCCGTGGCATGGATGGACCCAGAGCAAATTGTGCTAAGTGGAGTGTCAGACAGAGAAATACAGATGCAATGAGATTTTGCTTATATTTGGAATCTAAAGAATAAAACAAAACAGAAAATAACTCATAGATACTGGGGACATTTTGATGGTTGCCAGATAGGAGGGGGATTGGAGATGAGTGAAAAGGGAAAGGATGAAGAAGTACAAATTGATTGTTACACAGTAGTCATGGGAATGTAGGGTACAGCCTAAGGAATATACTCAATAATATTGTAATAACTATCTATGGTGTCAGATGCATACTAGATATGATGGGGTGATAGATGGGAGGAAAGTTAAGGGCAGGGCAAAAAGGTGAAGGGAGTAATATGTACAAACTGATAATTAAAAATACTAAAAGGGATATAAAGTAAAGCACAGGGAATATAGTAAATAATATGTTAATAACTATGTATAGTGCCAGGTGAGTACTAGACAGTCAAGGGGATCACTTCTTACATTATGGCAATGTCTAACCACTATGCTGCACACCTGAAATTAACATAAAATAACACTGAATGTGAACTGTAACTGGAAAATTAAGAAAAGGGGTGAAAAGGTGAAAGAGAATAAGAGGTTTAAATTTCCAGGTATAAAACAAATAAGTCATGGGGATGTAATGTACAGCACAGAGAATGTAGTTAATAATACTGTGATAGTGTGGTACAGTGTCAGATGGTTGCTGGACTTATCATTGTGAAGACTGCTTTAGGAATATAAATGTGTTTTTGTTTGTTTGTTTGTTTTTATTTATTTATTTTTTTGAATTTATTGGGGTGACAATTGTTAGTAAAATTACATAGATTTCAGGCGTACAATTCTGTATTACATCATCTATAAATCCCATTGTGTGTTCACCACCCAGAGTCGGTTCGCCTTCCATCACCATATATTTATTTGATCCCCCTTACCCTCATCTCCCACCCTATAAATGTTGAATAACTATGGTGACTATGGTGGGCACTTCAAACTAATATAATGTTGTATGTAAGCTATATTTTAATAAAAATCTTAAAAAAAAAAAAAAAGCCAGGGCATATGACATAGTGTGGTCTTTTTTTATAATAGTCCATTTTTTTCTTACAATTACCTGCGTACCTTTGACCGGCTCTCTGATAAATTCGTGAGATTTCTCTCAAGCTCTAAAATAATGTAATATAGATATGTTCTAAAATATTTGTTAACTATATTTATACACAATGTCATTTATTTATTTATTTTTGTTAACATATCACTTCAGTCCAATGGAACAAAGAATATTTAAATACATTCTCTCAAAATAATTATTGTAATAATTGTAATGAGACACAGCAACTATCAGTTTAATAGTTTGATTTTTAGGAGACTCATTGCCTTTTATTTTTGATAAGCACTGTACAATCAAAATAGGTTTTTATTGTCAACACTATGGGAATTATTCACAAACATTCTAGTGTGATGACTCTTACAAACAAAATTAAATTTGACAATTAATCTCGTTTTACTAATTTTTTTGCTAAACTCCCAGAAAGCATTTTGATCAACATTTTCATATCAATTCAACCAACATTTTTTGAACAAATACCATTGGTTTAAAGAGAAGGTTAGTTGGAATCTGATAAAAGGAAATGGTTTTTCAGCCCCAAATTCTTTAAGCATCTTGAGCACAAGGCAGGCAAACAGCTGTGAAGAACTCCCGCAGAGGTTTTAAAACAAATGTCTGTTATGACCTCTTGAAATCTGAGACAGGGAAAAACAAACAAACAAACAACAAAACAGGGACATCAAAATATACAAATGGGAGTTGTCAGTGTTTTCACATAGATTAGCCATTCATGATATAGGATGTAATTCTATTTGTTGACTAACTACTGAATGAAGAGGAAAATGGTAACTTGTATTTGGAAAACAAAAACATGTATCTATTATTTGAATAAAATGTTTACAGTATTTTTTGTTAAGTCCTTTGGAGAAAATTGCTTTATAATAATTCTAACCTCTGAGTGCCATTATTAATGTACTTAGGGAATTTTTCCTGTATGTGGTTAGAGATCTTACATTTTTAAAATTGTATGATTCTGGCCAATTCATAGTAAGTATAAGCTTTATTACTAGAACAATAGCTGGATTATCACATCAATTAATTGGCATGGATAAGTATAGTACACTTAGCAATTTGGCTGACTGGGAATTATATTTTGGCACAGAAGTACATGGGCCAACTTAACTGAAGGCTGCGATATTCCTGTCTAGGCTTCAAATGACACTGACCCTCTTAATACATAATGAAATTCTCTCTATGGTCAACTTTCATGTGAGTATTGTAACTTTTTGTAAATGATGCACTTACACTATGCATTTAGAAAATGGCTTCCACATTTGTTGCTTATAGGTAGAAGGGCACTGCAGTCACCTATTTAACATAAAATAATTCTTATACTAAATACACTTCAGTGTACTTGCAGTTCTTGCAATAGCACCTATACTAACAAATACTTGAATTCATATATTAAAATAATTTACTTACAAACACTCCTCATCATTTGCAAAAATGACATAGAGATTAAAAAATATGAATTTTCTTAATGAATGTATCAAAGTTAAATAGAAATAAAGTAAATGTGATAGTGTATGCATAGGCAAGAATTCAGAAGCAGAATTCAACAAAAATTTACTTTAGTTAATTTTTAAAAACAAGTTTTAGGCTGTGATTTTTTTTCAATGGTTCTTGATTTTCTTTAGTTCAAAACATCCAAATACTAGAAAAGATTAAGTTCCATTATTTATATCTAACTGTACATACAAATGGCTAACATCCCCAGGAGTCAGACTCTTTTTTTTCTTTTAATGAAGAGGGGGCCAAGCTTAACACTCTGAATAATTTTACTGATTTCGCAATGTCCCATTTTAAGAAAGGAGGATATCAGAGCTATTCCCCATGAGTGACTCCATCACTTCACTCATGTCTAAACTATTTTTATAGCTTGGCCATAGCCCAGAAACCTAACAGCAAGAATACTGACAAAACGCGATGCATTTAGAACTGCTTGGCTGCATTCAAACCTTTAATGCAAGGTGGGTTGATATGCGGAAAAAATAGTGGTGTTTTGGACCATCAAGCCTCTAGTGGTGTTTCGGGCCATCAAGCCACTAATATTTCATATGTTCTGGTTTCAATAAGATCTCAACGATTCCCCACAGCTTTGAAGTGTTACTTTAAAAAGTGTACACACATACACATGTACACACCCAAAGTCACATAATGTGAATTTCTGAATCATCAACATAGAAAGTAATAAACTATACAATATTTTGACAAAATGCAGGCAAAGACATTAAAGTTGCTTTAAAAATAGCCACCGCAGCCAACTATATAAAGAGTTTACAACTTGTGAGGAGCACGCTAAGTGAATATGTGTATTCTGTCATGAAATGTTCCAAGAGCCCTGTGAGATATCATAGAAATTATTGTATTATTATATAGAATATAGAAGTAGAAAACAGATATATTAATACTATAGATCATTTAAAATGTATATCACAGATGAAGAAACAGATACAGAAAAATTAGGTCACCGACATGGTAAGTAGAAGAGCCATTACTTGAACTCAGACAGTCTGATTCCAGAAACTGCACTTTTAGCTACTATATTATGATGCCTTTGTTTTTCAAATCCATCAAGCCATTTGTTAGCAGAATATTTTATATCTTTTAAGAAAAATCACAAATGTCAATGATTCTAATGTCCAATAATAACTCACAGATATGTACTCCATTTATTTTCAAAACTACTTCACATCCTTTCTAAAATGTAAGTGTATACCCAAGCTACATATGTATAATTATTCTCTTTATGTGTTTTACAAAGATTATGTTATCCTTGTGATTAATGAAATCGCCTTAATATCTAGGTTCAAATAGACCACAGAATGAAAATGGAAAGAACTAGCTGAATGTGGCAGGACAATTTTTGTATTAGGATGGTGCAAATGTAATCGTTGCTTAAAAAGTTAAAAAAAATATATATTGCAAAAACCGTGATTACTTTTGCACCAACCTAATATGTGTTTACGGTAATAAGCTATTTTTTTTTTAATTTAAATGCCCAAACTCTTCATTTTAAATGTTTGCCTCAACTAGATTTATACAGTTAAACTTCATAGAGCTTATCCAAATTCCAAAATTTAATGTTATAACTAATTTTCTAAAGTGTGCTACTTTTATTAGTAGATGGCAGGTTTTTACCCAATAGAGACAAGATTTAACTTAGAGGGTCTAAATGTCTATATTAATTTTATTATTCTGGTTTTAGCTTACAAATTTAACTCAGGACTGCAGATCCATTTCAAAGTATTTTATATCTAATATAAACACAGTGTGATATGTCTTTAGTGAGATTATTTTATGTACTGCATTTTTTGTTTACGGCAGTGGAGATTTGATTTTGTGGGTTTGTTGTTTTGTGTTTTTTTTTTAATCTGAGCCATGTTTTACTGTGGTTATATGCCTGTATAGTTATAATTCTTATATACCTGATATTTGCTGTCACCTTGTGGGGGTAAACTCTGAAAGCTAAGGTTAAAAAATATGCTTGGTTTTCAACGTCTTACGGTAATCACCATAGGATTTTGTATATTTTTATAAATATATGTTTTTGAAAAAGGTATTAAAATTACAGTAACCTGCTTCTTGAAAATGGAAAAGAAATCACTTACGTCCTATAAATAGTATTTTTCAGAAATACTAAATCAAGTACTCCTTAGAAAGTCTTGGGACTCAAAGAATGTGTCAGCTTCTGTAAGACTGATGCAGAAGTAATATAGGGAATTGCACAAAATGATCAATTTTTATATTCTGAAGATTACTGTAAAAACTGTTGTTCTTATCTTTGGAACAACTGTGCTTTATACCTGTATTGCTTATATAATAGTGTAAGAACAGCTGTTATATATATTAACGGTATATTTTTGTAGACTCCTTAGAATTAATCAACTTTTTATTAATGTATAGTCATATTAGTGTTAAATATAATGTGAAAGTTCAGAAGAAGAAAACAAATATATTTTACTTGGAGTTGAGTTAGAAGTTATTGATCATACTCTATTTTTGATCTTGTCTGTATCATTACGGCAAGTCATTGAATTTCTTTGAAAATAACTTCTTTTAGCTGATAAATTAGGGAAATAACTAATATATATGTGTTAATATTAAAATCTAAATATTTTAAAAAGAGAGCTTGACAAAGTAGATTTAAAAAATGACCCAATTATGTGAATATAAGAAACTCACCTCATATTCAACAAAATAGATAGGTTGAAAGTAAAATTATGGAGAAAAAGACATAGTATTCAAACATTAATTTTTAAAAAAGAAATGGCTATGTTAATATCTGATAAATTAGACTTTAGAGCAAAGAAAATTACTAAGATAGAGAGACGCTACATAATGGTAAAAGGATCAATCTACGAGTAAGATATAATAATTTTCTTTTTTGAAGTACACTTTGGCTTAGTAGGAATTCTAAGTTGGCCAAGCATTTTTCTTTTTATTAGTTTCAGGTGTACAAAGCAACATAATAGTTAGACGTTTACAACCTTCACAAAGTGATAAGTTCCCTCCCCCAAGCTACTACCCCTCTGACATCTTATATAACTGTTACAATTCCATTGACTATCTTCCTTATACTATCTATGCTCCACATCCTGTGACTACAGATACAGATATAGATGTTTAATTGCAGTTGACATACAATATTATTCTACTTCAGCTTCAGGTGTACAGCACATTGGTCATGCATATCTACACAGTCTATGAAGTGATCGACAGGAAGTTTCGTTTTTCTTTTCTTCCACTATTTTGAAAATACCACCTACTGTCTTCCAGTTTTGCATTATTCCTGACAAGAATTCAAATGTTGTTTTTACTGTTGTTCCCTACCTTTTTCTGTCTTTTATCTCTGGCAGCTTTTAGGATTGTCCTCTTTATATTTAGTTTTCTGCCATTACTTCAAAATATCTGGGTGTTGTTTAATCATATTTACTCTGTTTGGGGCTTTGGGGCTTTCTGTGGTTTCAGGATATGTATAATGCTGTTTTCCATGGAAATTTTTTGGTCATTTTTCTTCTTATATATTTTTTTCCTCCATTTTCTCTCTTCCATTGGTTCTATAATTAAACATGTTAAATTTCAAGTCATTGGTAACTGCCTAAATTCACTAATCCTTAATCACAAATTATTCACTTCTATAATTCAATTTGTGTGTGTTTAAGACTTTTTAAAGATTGTTTTTTAGAGAATTTTTAGGTTTACAGAATGATTGAAAGGGAGGTTAAGAGATTTCCCCTATGCCCTCTCACTAGAATGTTACCAAGATGAACCTACACTGACACATCTATACCCATAGTCTATAGTTTAGCTTAGGGTTTACTCTTGATGCTATACATGCTAAGGGTTTAGACAAACGTATAATGACATATATTCATCATTATAATATTATGCAGAGTATTTTCACTGCCCAAAAATGATTGTTTTTTAATAGTCTTCAGTCCTCTGAAGAAACTCCTGATCTGTTTATTCATTATTTCCATCTTTTTTCTAAGTTTTTATCTTCTATTTTCAATGACTGAGTCTTCAGTGGTTCTGCATTTATTTGTTTTGATTATGAGTTCCATTTTTTGGCTTTTTCACTTTAAAAAAATGTTTATCAGAAAATATGAATACATTAACAGTGGAAATTGGTATATATTATTACTTTGCTTTCTTCATTTTGCTTTCGCTGAAAGCATGTTTCTTCTTATGTCTGCTGGCGAAAGTGACAAGATGATCAGTCACATTTTACCAAGTGCAAGTTGATTTGGGAGTGGGCACCACATTTTGATGATTGGGCATTTGTAATATGCTGTTGCTACAGCTGCCAGCTTTAATTGATGTTGAGCCCTGGTGTTGGGCTATAATTCACCTTTGAATTCATTAGTAGTATGTCTTCTAGTTCCAGACGGTTACCAAACAAATTATACTATGATAATCTTTTCTTACTTTCAGTCTCAACTTCATTGAACTAATAATCAAAAATGAAAAAGCAGAAAAGTGGAAAAGGTTGAAGGATTGTACGATTTAGCTGAAGAAAACTCCTAAAATGGTTTTTAAAAATCAAAGTTATCATTAACAATAACAACATCTCTATACAAAAAGCATTTTTGCTGTTTGAAGAATAGTAGTAACCAAAGTAAAGTGGTACTTTGCATTGAAATTATAGTTAGATAAGTTTGAATTGTATATAGATATTCCTCTAATATAACTAAAATGTTATAGAGTGAAATTGTGTATTCACAAAAGTTCCTGATTTTGTAAAGCACAGTAACTAACTCTTTGCCTTCCACTTGGAAAATAATAGTTTATATTTTCTATGTTAAGGGAACAATCTTTGCCATTTCAATTTTTTTTCTTCTTCTTGTAAAAACTTACAAGTTTAGTTTTTATCTGAAATCCAGTTCAGTCATGATACTTTATATTTTTCAGTAAGCTTTTCTTGTTTTGTTTTGTTTTTCTTGGGCAATGTTTAGTTTCCTCACATAAAACAATAAATTTTAAAGATCCATGAACTCTAAAATTCTGCGTAAAGAGAAAACATTTTTGGAGAACCAATAACACTAGGTTATGAGGTTAATTTTATTCTCATTGATTCTATCAATTATTATTTATTTTATATTTTTCAGAAAGTTATCTTCATATATTTTATTATTATTGCTATTTGCCAAAGTATATTCTGAAGAAATCTGTCAGCTAGAAAGCTATTGTTAAAACAGTTTGATTGTAGGAATAGAGAGTGTACGTATATATCTCCTCAGATAAGGACAGAAATAGCACTAATGACAAAGTCTTCATATTTCTAATTCCCCCTATTTCTACAAAAACAAGTGACATAAATATACATAAATAGAGATAGATAGGGCTAATTATATATTCCAGTATGTACAAGATACTGGAGTAAGTTTTAGACAATTTATCAAACATTAATCCTATTGATATATTTTATGTAATCTGCATGCACAAAACCATATTTTCCCATACATAATGAAATGTATTTCGTATTTTAGAAAGAACCTGCAACTTGTAGTTTAAGAAAGTTAATTAGAAATCCAGCTCTACAATAGTTTGTGACACTTCTATCTATTTAAAATAAGAATAGTAAACATTACTTTTCAGTATTTTTAAGAATACAGGGGATGTATATGAAATGTGTCTGGCATACATATTATATTTATTAATATAAATAATTATATTACAGAAATCAGAGGAGCATTCTGAACACATTCAGAAATACCTTTATTAAAGGTAAAATTATTGCTCTGGCATTAATTTTCTGTCTCTCAGCTTTTCCCTCACGACTTTGGAAATATTTAACCAGAATTTTCATGTGAATTAACCAGTAGGTGATTTTATGCTACTCTATTAAGTATATTCAGGTGATGAGTCCCCTACCTTACTAAGAAAATGAATGATGATCATTAAAGAAAGTGCAACACATATAGTCACCACAGGCATTTGAACTGCCTACCTGTAGTAGTAATTTATGTATTCTGTTCCATCCACACAGTTGATGCTTCTTATACCCAGCAATATTGATATCTGGGAATAGACTTTCAACGAGTAACTACAGAACACAAAACAGAGGAAAAAAACTTGCAGTTTTTCCTGAGTCAAACTGAAAGCTACCCTTGTTCTTATTTTTAAAACGGGGTTTTCTTTCAGTGATCCAATTTATAGTATGTGCACATGTTTTATTGAAACAGAATGCACTACTCATGAATATGTCTATGAGACAAACAATTTTTTGTTTTGGTCTGCTTGCACTAAGGAAAATCAAAGAAGTGTAAAAATCCATTACACAAAGGGCTATGGAAAGGACCCTTTAATTAGAAAACGTGAGGTAGCTTATAATATAGTTAGATGGAAAAATAGAAACGCATTTTTAAAAATTTACCCAAAGAATAATTAATACATCCTGATATTGCAAAATCGATATGACAATGCCTGTGATTTTTATGTCATTCTATTTATTTTTATCATAGGAAGAATTTAAATAAATAAAACATTACATGTTTCTTTGCTGCTATATCGCCATATATCTAGAGAAACTTCTGTCTTAATTACTCCGATCAAAAATAGTAAGTGCTAATAATTTACATGGATTTGCCAAAGCAACCCTCACTATTTGAGTTGTTTTTCATTAGCAGATTTCCACTGAGGAAAACCTAAAGTCCACTTTTTCTAAACTATCCTTTTTATCACATCTTGGAGCAATTCATTCTGCTTGAGTATTTCTTAGGGGGGAGCTCATTAATTTTTATGGCATCTTCTTTCATTGCTGAATAGCTCTCACTTAAAATACAACAGAACAAAACAGAACAAAATCATTCATTATTTTTCAACTTTTCCAAGACACGTTTCCCTGTCACTTCTTTGTCTATCATCTATCTATCTATCTATCTATCTATCTATCTATCTATCTATCTATCTATCATCTTTTACCTACCCATCTATTTGTCTATCTATGTAACATCTATCATCATCTATCTAAAGATATCTAAAGACAAATATCTCTATCTCTATCTATCTATCTATCATCTATCTATCTATCTATCTATCTATCTATCTATCTATCTATCTATCTATCATCTATAGAGAGAGATATCTGTGTTTATGTATGTGTGTTTATATATTTATAACTGTATCAACATCTAATATGATTTTGAAGCTGTTAGATTATCTACAGGAGAATTTATAGACAGAAGAGGAGGCAAAATTCTGTGACCAATAAGTGAATATTTGCCTGAATGAGTGACATTTGAGACTATTGATTAATTAGATTTTGATAGGTTTATGAGAGCTGCTTGGTAAGTTTCCTATTGTTTGTGGAGGATCATGGAACTAGCTAAAAAATAATATTGGCAAGAAAATTAGTACTCATATAATCTTAGACTCTCTAAGAACATAATAGTAAAATCAGTGATTTCTGTTAAGTAGAAACCTGTGTGTGGTATGGTCTCAGAAACTCTGAGCTGACTCTACCTGTTAACAGTCAATGTTTCCATATTGTCTGGGTGTCTTCCAGGTTAAATTGGCTGAGCCTAGACTCTATTAGTGGGTCTATAGTAGCAAAATTGCATCTGGAGACCATACGCACACTTTCTTTCTTACCAATTTTCACTTGGTTGTATTTATTGAACTTATAGAAGTGCTGAGTGAGTCATGGCAAGTTGCCTGTCAAGTGAAAGGTGCCATCCAGCCTAGCGGAAGTTATCAAAGGGACTCAACATCTTTATATGTAAGTGGCTGGTAGACAACAAATTAGCTATTTCACAATTGAGTATGTAAGCAATAAAATCACTTTTATTAGATGCACAAAATTATAGTTAAAGATTTTTAGTCATTTTTAGCTAATGTGGGAATGGCTTCCATCCAACATTCCATTGAAATGTCCACTCAGACTTTACGCATGTTTCCAATACAAGGCTACGTGAGTCAAACACTTCTATTGTTCAGTTGTTACAATTGTTGGCTATTTCTTAATTTTTAATTTTAGACTTTTAAGAAAAGTAGAGAAAAACAAAAGTGAAACCAAACTAGTCTATCTGCAAATTTGCAAAAAGGATGCTGAGAAATAACATCTGTGGCTTCCAGGTATAAGTGACTTGTTATGAAATTAGAAGTTGTAGTGAATAAATAGCAAATGTCCACCTTGATCCTGTCTATCTAAAACACTGTGTATGTCAGTTTCTGAAAAATAAAATTTCTAGCCTTTTCACCTGATCTGCCTGTTGCATTTCTCAAGCAATGATCTCAGTTCTTTACTCTAAAACCATGACTCTCATTGGGGGAAGGGAGCAAAATTGCCCCTCAAGGGACATTTGGAAATGTCTGAAGTATTTTTGGTTGCCAAAACTAGGGAGGATGGGTGTTACTGTTATCTAGTGAGTAGAGGCTGGGGATGCTGCTCAACATTCTGCAATGAACAGCAGAGCCCACAGCAAATTATCTGACCCAAATTGTAAGTCTTTCCAAGGATGAGAAACAATGATCTAAGTCTACACAGAATAGATCTATTTTATTTTTTATCATATGTACTTTTAACTAGAAGTCATATTATTTTCTACATTTATGAGAGTATATTAAGAAACTGAGGAAGGTGACTTGCACGTGTCACAGATAAATCAGTTGAACTCAGACTTGTCTGGGTTCATAACCAAGATTTTATCTGCTTTCTGCACTGGTATGTAAGATGATGTTAGCTTCTCATGTCAAAGTTATCATGAAGTCAGGGGTAAATGATGACTCTCCTAATTGATTTTAAGGCATTTAGTCAAAACCAGATCAATTTTGGATAGCATTTCACCATGTTTTACCTATCTAGCAATAGTACATATATCCCAGTGTTCTTCCACGTGTAATGGTATTGCCAAAAATGGTTCAAAGTTTTCTTAGCCCTCTATTTTATAGGGTTTCTGCCAATGACTTTGTGTATCAGTCCTCTGTATTGGATGCAAGGAGGGAAATAAGCAGTGGAAACTATGAGTCTTCTATAGTTTACTTAAGTCTGTGTCTATCAAGTATTATTTTCTTATTCTGAGTATTCCCCTTCTAAATGTAGTTTATAGATCATTTTTTTCAAATTCTGCACAAGGAACAGGGCCTAGTTCTAAAGGTCTATGGTCAATTTACATTCGTAACTCAAATTTTTCTTTAACTCAGTAAGTGAAGAACCTTTATTTTTTTTACAACTAAGCCAAGTGACAGAGCAGGACAGTCTGGTCCAGTTAATGTGACTGACATCATCTGAGATGATAAAGAGACATTGGAGGTAAAAATGGGACCCATGTCAGCCTCAACTTTTAGAGGGCTTGGAAACCACAGCAAGACAAAGCTGATAGGAAGTTGAAACCCAAAGTGCAAATTGTGAAATATAACTACCCCTCTATCGTGGTTTGCAG
The DNA here is from genome assembly GCF_036562045.2 of Rhinolophus sinicus. NCBI lineage: Eukaryota > Metazoa > Chordata > Mammalia > Chiroptera > Rhinolophidae > Rhinolophus > Rhinolophus sinicus. The sequence goes on from NC_133752.1 coordinate 123,843,110, forward strand.
TAGTAGTGTGAACAATAGTGGTTTTGGTTTTGTGTTTATTTTTTTAATAGAAAAGCAATCCATGAGAGTTTGATATGGTCAAGTCAGTGACTCATTAATCATACCGTCTCCACCAGATTGGTGTTCTACTTGCACACACATTTGCCAAATTTTTAAGTTCCTACTGTAAACATATATTTCTTACTCTTCACTACTTGACATTTTATTCATGAAGTTGGAATGTATTATTAAAATATTTTTCTATTCTTAAAAATAGTGACTGAAATTTCTTATAAATATCTTTTTTGCTATATAAATATTCATTTGTGGAAACAGATATAACTTTTCAGTTATTTTCAACAATCTATGTCTTCTGCACTCTTATGTACCACCTACTCTTTAAACCCCTCTCCCTGATTCAGTTCAGCAAGAGGCTTGTCAGGGAAGGGTTTTACATTTTTTCATGCAGGTCACAATAGTGAAGACAAAAAGCAGCTGAGGTAGAGGCTATATGGAAGCAAATACAAGAATTATAACATACTCCTAGGAAAACACAGGGACCTCACAACAAGAAAGGGAGCCACTCCAGAGCAGGGAGTCATACCAATTATCCTGAAGAGGGCATGAGTAGAGAATTGGGACTATGAAATTTGCTCTACTTGAACTTATATCTTCAGGCTGCTGTGGCTGAGGAAACTGAGTTCCCCTGTCTTAGCACTATTTCTTTTATTTATCACAGGATCTTTATTAAATTTATCTCAAAGTATCCTAATTTTGGGTACATTCCTAACATATCTCTAATTCTCAACATAGTTTATGAATTGTTTTATTTAAAAAAATGATTTCAACATGTTCCATTTAAAGTTATTTTTAGGTTTATATACAATCCTTAAGTAGTTTATTAAAAAATTCTCATTACTACATCAAACAAACAATGAGAACCTACATATCATCCTATATTTGCCTTAAATCAAGAGATCAAATAATTAGTTATTGCGCCCCTGGGTGAGGTAAGAACAGAAGATAAATAGATAAACAATACAAGGTGGGGGGGTTGCTCTAGAGACATTCCACTCCCATGGAAAAGACAAAAGCAACAATGCCAACACAGTGTTTATATAGAACATATATGAGGTGTGATAAAAAAAAAATATGATGTTTAAATTTTTAAAAAATATATTACAGTAAAAGACACATTGCCATTAATTTCCCTCACAATCCTCCCCATTGCTTCGGACACATTTATCCCATAGTTCTTGCCACTTTCTGAAGCAGTCCTGGAAGTCCTCTTTTATGAGTATCTTTAGTTGCGCTTTTGTGGCTGCTTCATGTCCTAAATGGATTCAAAATGTTTAACTTTCATAGTCATTTTGACTTTCGGGAAGAGTCAGAATTTGCACAGTGCCAGATCTGGTGAATCAGGTGGATGAGGACACACGTCATGTTTGTATTTGACAGAAATTGCTGCACTAGAAGCAATGTGTGACATGGAGCGTTGTCATGATGGAGGATGAAGTAAAGACTCATGAAAGAGGACTTCCAGAACTGCTTCAATAAGTGGCAAGAATGATGGAATAAATGTGTTAAAATCAAGGGGGATTATTTAAAGGGGGATTGGTGGCAATGTGTCTTTTACTGTTATATATATATATATATATATATATACACACACACACACATGTATATATATACATACACATATATGTATATATGTATGTATATACATATACATATATATATATATATATATATATATATATATATATATATATATATAAATTTAAACATTCACCATATTTTTCCATCACACCTCTTATACGTAGAAAACATCCTTTGACACACACAGAAAAAGAGGGGTATATTTAATTTTGGCTGGGTAGGAAAGGAAAAGTTCTCTAAGTATAGCATAAACATTTTTTCCCCTAGAAAACCCTGCACTATCCTAAAATTCACAATCTTAATTTTATTTGTTTAATAGCAACTTTGATACTATGTAGCCTGTTAAAGTTATATATTATTTGAGTGGGTAATGTATCATTGCTGGGTGCTGGTGGTCAGAAAACGAATAAAAAACATATTGACTAAATAGAAAAGCTGGTGTTTTCAATCATTTTAATGGAAAATTCAATGAAAAACACATCAATATAACCAGAGTCATTCCTTGTATGTATGTGTGGTTGTTATACCAGAAGCTCTCTATAATGTGATACTGAATTAACTATCTCTTACTTTTCTGTACAGACAATTATCTGTCAAAACAACCCATTTAATTTTGGGGTAGCTGTAACTTGCATCACTGTAGCTCTCACTATTGAACTAAACTGCAATATGAAGGATCCAAATAAAGAGTTGTGACTTAATTATTTTAATTAAATTTTAACAGACCCCAAAACAAGTTTAAAATGTCATACATATTCTATGGTCTTTATATAAGGGTTTATTCATATTTGCATTTATTCATATCTAATTTACTATTTAACCAAAATCAAGCATTAGATATATGGTTATTTAAGCTTGTATATTTTCTGAAAAATGAGAAAGTGGGCATTTCAAGTAATCTATAATTTATAATAGAAGATGTTAGGCTTGAGAGTTATATCCATGCATATAATTTGAAATTGAAAAATGCATAAGAAACTTTTGTCATTTGAATTTTATAAAGAGAAACCCACAGCACAGTCCAGGATCGCTGTGTAAATTGTTCAAACTTTTTTTTTGCAATTTCTTCTGAGATTAAACAGACTCCCTCTTCATGTATTGCATCAATGTGTTCATTGGCTTTTCAAACTAATCAGAAGTTACCAAAATACAGTGATTACTTGAAATTAATGGAATCCTTTGTCCTGTGTAAATCTGGAATTAATTTTGTAATGTATAAACAGTGAATGGAATTTGAAATATTTCAACAAAATTTGAAATAGAATATGTTTGTTTCAGTTAGCTTTATTGCCACAATTATTGAGCTAATTATCTTGACAACTCCAGTCATTTTTTTAATGTAAAAAAGAAATAGTTTTCAAGTGACTGAAAGTTGAAATGAAGACAAATTAAAAGGCCTTCAGAATCGCCTATTAACATTTGTTCTTAAATTCAATACTAATGCATGAAAAATCAATATATATATATATATATATATATATATATATATATATATATACACATATATAGGCATATATTGTTTTTATTTGAAGACGGATTTTAAGAATAATTTCTTGCACTGTATCTTCTGCTCAGTTTTCATTAGTCTCTTCCTACACAGTTCTTTTTGTTGGAATTTCGTTGTCCCGAATTGCTTAAATATCTATTGACCTACCTTCTCTAATTTTTCAGGTTGTGAATTTTGGTTTTCCTATTTAATTTATGTTCCCTTCAATTCCCTGAATTTTATATTTTTCCTTCTAAGGACAGTTTTTGTTTTGTTTATAAATTAATTCTTTGATCATATTAAGAATGAAGCAAAAGAGTCGACTAAGTGTTCTTCATTCATGAGTGAAACTTACCAACTGATTGCTTCATTTTAAGATGAGTTCGTGAAGAGTCTTCCATTTTACTGAGCATTCCCAAATGCCAAAATGCAGATGATTTATTTTCAGAAATTTCAACTATTGTAGTCCTTCCTGGTAATATAATTACATTTTTATGTGTATTTACTTATGAGGTAGACGTTTGTCTTCTCATCATCTTGAGTGCAGGAATGGGGGGAGAGGAGTGCCATGAAGTGATTGCCTTACATATTAGGACACCCTCCCTTGGTCCAAAGATCCCCTGAGGTTCAGCACTGGCAAATCAGTTCTCTTCTCTTTTGTCAGCCTTCTCTGAGCATGTCCTGTACTATGGATTCCAGTACCTTGCTTTATCTGCCAACACACTTCTAACTGTTCTGCTTCCAGGTATTTGTGGAAACCATTTTCCATTAGTGACCTACTTCCACTGTTCTGTTTATTGATGTGGGTTTCTATGTCTTTCAACCAATTTTAACGAGGTTCCAGTGGGATAAGCACATTAATTTAGTTCAAAACCTTGAAATTGAATCCCCAATTACCTTTTTAATATTTGATATTTTCATTAGTCTGAATCCTTGGCAAGAGATACTATCTTATTCACATGTCCTTTCTTAGTTCTTGGCATAGTGTTCTGCTCAGAGTTGGCATTCAGTGATATTCATCTGAGAAATTACTGTTTCTCTGCAAAACGTTCCTTTTTTAAACACTCTGACTGTTCTTAAGAACTTGAAAGAAAATCTCTGTCGCCAGGTGTGTGTAATCATTCTTGTTCTTCTATAATTCTCCAACATGGCATTAAGAAAATGCCACTGAATTTCATGTAGCTCATCCCAATTTTGTTAACCACATATCACACCATGGACTTTGGAAAGGGAGTAAATTATAAACACCAAGATAAAAGCATATTTAATGTGATTGAATTATTAAATGGTCCTAAATGGATTATATCACTGAACAAGAAATCTATTAACTTAGATATTCAAACATATTTGAAAGTGGTTTAGAAGGAATTAGGTAATTATAGATGGATGAAAATAAACATTTCAAAATTCAACTTAGGACAAAACCATCATTAGTCCAACCTATATTTGTGATTAAATTATATTAATGGATGTTGTATTTGCCTATCATAAACTCCAAATAAAAAAAGGTAGTGATCAATAAGCCATTTTATTGTAACATTTTTTAAAACAAAATTCTACTGAACATCATATATAGTTGTTGAATATTTCAGGAGGAGGCTTGAATATATTTATATTATAAAGAAAATTAAAGATAAAACAGAGACAACTCAGAATTTGTTATTCACAAAATGTAATTTCTGCAACTCTAAAATGGTCATAAAAACATGCACTCATAAAGCCTTGTCTAAGGTTAAGCTGGCCTTGCAAACTGCAATGTACCTGGGATATTATTAATGGTAAAATTGATAACCAAGTTCAAAGTAAAACAAACCATAAGAACAATAGCATACCATCAGTTTTATGCCACAGAGGTGACTATTTTGCTTATGTTCCCAAATAATATTTTTTTAGTAATACAATCTTTGTTGGCCATTTAGTGATGGAAGCTATTTTTTCAAAATATACCTATCTTAAAATTTACCGCTCACTATACTGCTCTCTCCTACTATAAGGATTAATATTTCCTCTATTAAACCTCTTCCATTTTATGTTAGAAAGCCAGGACTACATTCATCTGTGCTCCTTGGGAGGAATCAACTATCTCAGCCCCTTTCAACAGAATCAGGAATTTGTGGGCCAACTGAGAAATAACATTTAATATGAGATGTTCAACAGCATTAATATCCAGGAGTGTTTTTAAATTAACTTTTCCACTGTTTCTCTTCCAATCGTATTGAGTTACATTAGGTATTACTGAATAATAAAAGTCACATAGTTTACGGAAGCAGATGGCCCTGAATTTAAATCCTGGCTTCATAATTTCTGTTATCTTGGTAAATTTACTTAATTTACCATTGAGGTTTAGTTTTGACTTCTGTGAAAGTTTTATGTGATGATTAAATGATAATAGAGTATTTAGCACAGTGATTGGCGTACTAGGCACATAATACATGTTATTACTCTCCATAATTCTAAAGGAAGCATCAAAAGAAAATGCCATGTTTCAATAGTCATCATCTCAGATCATGTAAGAATATTCCCTGTCAAAAAGGCATTTTGTAATGCCTTACACATTTGCCACTTACACATATACCACTTAAAACTCTTTTTCACTTCATTTACTGTAAATGAGATATGTTTGGCCTCAAGGCAGGCTGAGCTTTCATTGGTTTAAATCTGTGTGAAAATAATCCAGATTACAATGAAACCAGGAAATATTTGGTAATGGAGTTAGGTCCCAAGAAAATTAGTCATTAAGACTTTCCAAAAAACTTGGTTTAAATTAATTGCAAACTTAAGACTATATGAGAAAGAACATTAGGTATATAGTAAGACACCTAGGTTTCACTAACTGCATAAATTGGACAAATTACTTAGCATTTCTAAAACATAGTTATGGGGTGGGGGAATCTATCTATCTATCTATCTATCTATCTATCATCTATCAACTCTCTATCTATCTATCATCTATCTATCTGAATGAGGTATGATTACAAAATATGGTGAATGTTTAAATACAAAAAAAAAAAAATTATTACAGTAAAAGAAACATTGCTATTAATCCCCCTCAAAATACTACCCCTCGCTTTGAACACACTTATACCATAGTTCTTGCCACTTCCTGAAGCAATTCTGGAAGTCCTTTGAGAATGTCTTTAGTTGCACTGTGGTGGCTGACTCAATGTCCTGAATCATTTTGACTTTGGAGAAGAGCCAGAAGTCGCATGGTGCCAGATCCAGTGAAAAAGGTGGATGAGGACACACCATAACGTTTTTATTTGACAGAAATTGCCATGTACTAGAAGTGATGTGTGACACGAAGCATTTCTGTTGTGATCACAAAACACAGTGAATGCTGCTGCTGGGTGCCGTCTAACAGAAAGGAAGGAAACTTCAATAGGGAAGCAGCACATCTAACCTTAGTAACAGTGTGTGACAAGTTTCAACTTGTTTGGTGCAGTCAGGTGTGAGCTACGGTTCAGCAAAGGTGTGTTTTAAAGTGTGCTGTAGCTCATCCTCCATCATGACAACACTCTGTGTCACACATCGCTTCTGGTACGGCAATTTCTGTCAAATAAAAACGATATGGTGTGTCCTCATCCAACTTATTCACCAGATATGGCACCATTGACTTCTGGCTCTTCCCCAAAGTAAAAAATGACCATGAAAGGTAAATGTTTTGAATTGATTCAGGACATTGCGGCAGCCCAGACCACACAACTAAAGACACTCACGAAAGAGGACTTCGAGAACTGTTTCAGAAAGTGGCAAGAATGTGTTCAAAGCAAGAGGGAGTATTTTAAGGGGATTAATAGCAATGTGTCTTTTACTGTAATAAATTTTTTTATTTAAATATTCCCCGTATTGTTTGATCACACCTCATACATATCTATATATCTATCTATATCTATTTATTTGTGTTTGTATAATTGAATTATGTTGTATAATTAAATTATATATCGTTATATGTTATATATTAAATTATAAATAGTACACCTTAAGTACATAACTGTACATTCCATGTAATATGGGGGAAATATGTATATAGTCTCTGAAAATATTTGTTATAATGGGAAATACATATATGTGTGTGTATGTCTGTGTGTATACATTCTCTAAAAAATATTTATTATATCACACTAATTACATTTGACAGAGATAGTCAGATTTTATTGTCACATTGGTGATTCATTCCCAGATTGAAGGACCCTAAAATTTCTAGGGAATATAAAAATAATCTTGTTATTTTTGTATGAAATAATTTAATCATGGCTCTTATTCTCAGTATAAAGAAACGTAACTGCCAACTCCATGCACCAGAGGAACAATCATTTTCTAAAAATCGCAGGAACATCATTGGAGTGTTAATTAAGAGCCTCAGGAACATTTTACCACTGATCAAGTTCATTAACCCTTCACCTGTGCCAATTCCAAGGTTAGGCCATTCTTTGTCAAATATGCCATAAGTACTGTGCACAGCATAAATATAGTAATGTTATTCAAACATGAAACTATAAGGAATCAGCTAAAACATGTCTAGGTGTCTTATTCTTGGTTTCAATCCAAATTATTAAGGCGCAGCATGGGAAACAATGAAAGAAGCATTTAATAAATAGTCATTATTTTCAGTTACTGTGGTAAGTCCTCTATATATATTGTTGAAATAGCTATTAGGTGTTTCCCTCTAAAGATTCTACTGCTCACCTTTTAAGAAAAATGTTCTCCTTCCCCTCAATGGGTTTAACTAGAGAGTAACTCTCATCATTCTTCTAATGAATTAATTTGGTCATTCCTTAATTTGGTCATCTTAGTCAATGGCATCTGAGATTAAGTGATGTTTACAATTTTCACATGTTTTTGTGTAAGAGAAGAATTTGCCTTATACTTCTCTTTCATTCTTTCCATGTGGTGAAATGAGGTCATGGTGTCGTGAGCAGTAATACCATGTAGGTGAAAACAAAAATAGAGATGACAAGAAAAAAGAATAGAAGGAAGCTGGATCCCTGAATGGCTGTAGAACAAAGTACAGCTCCAACTCTCAACCACTTACATTTTTGGCTCTCTCTCTCTCTCTCTCTCTCTCTCTCTCTCTCTCTCTATATATATATATATATATATATATATATATATATATATATATATATGTATAATTTCCTGGACCGACAATGTTTGATATGAAATCAAGCATCTTTTGATGGCAGAAGGCCCCCATGCAACATATATTTCCACCATCATAACTATGCTTTCCAATACTTCACTATTCAAAGAATGTCATGTGGCCATTTGTAACATCAAGGGAGTAGGGAAAACAATTTTCCCTCTGCCTATCTATAAGTGGAGGGGAGCTCATTATTATTGAATATTAATAATGTCTACCTTAAATCAATAAGAGATATCTCTTAAAGAGCAAAATCAACAGCCATAGAGAACAAGGTACAAAAGAGTTACTTCCAGAGAGAAGAACTAGGTCAATCCTGATGAGCTCAGGAAAGAAATTCTATTGACAGGACAGGACTCTTCTGGATTCCTGCCTATCAGTTTCTGATAACTAAATGTGTTTCCATTCTTCCTTTTTCCAAATGGGAATGTTTATTGCATTCAGCTAGTTTCAATTATATCATTGTATATTCAATGTGAGAAGACAAATTGCAGTTTTTAAATTTATAGATCAGTTTCAGAATCATATGCAAAATGACTGGAAGGGAGATTATATTATTCAGAGATCCTCCATTTGGAACTTGATGAAATAATTACATGGGTTTTTGGATTTTCTTCATTGGAGAGAGAGTAAGTGTATTCTATGTATAGGGAAAATAATATGAGTGGATGTTTGGTGGAACAGAATGGAAGATGATTACAGAGAAAGTTAATGTCAATGGATTCATTAGAACCTTCCTCTTATGAATTGAAACCCTCAGGTTTTAGTTAAGCACAAGTACAACCTATGTCATTCTCAGTCCTCTGGGCTCCATCTGAAAAGGCAGATTTAGATGTGAAGGAGATTTAAACTCCGGTTAAGTGGAAAAACGTTGGGTTGGTAAGGAGTACCTTCAAACATCATACAGTGGGGCATCAGCAAAAGAAAGACTGGAAGGTAGGATGATTGGGTAATAAAAGTCTCAGAGTTTAGTGTAGCTTTGAAGAAGTATATGCCAGACCAATGACGAGCCGCAGATAAATGATTGCCTATTGGAGGAGCTCCAAGTTGAGCATAAATAGTCTAGTTCAAGTACCTCAACAAGCTCAATCATTGGCTTGATGCAAGCCAAGGAGAGCTTGGCTGATAGGCTACAGTGAATCCAAAGGTGTAAAAACTGGATGCTGTCAGCCAATTGCATTCCTCATAGCACCTTCTCTTAAAGGGAGATCTGAGTTGCATATTTCCATGACTGACCCATTACTCAACTGGGTCTCTCTAAACTCTAATTATCGCCATACAACTGATTTTGGTTGATGGAATGAAAGCAGAAGTAATTTTGATAACTTAAATATAGCATTTTATAAGGGAACTGCTTGTTTTCCATTTCTCTTTTTCTACCATTAAAAAGGTTATATTTGGATGATATCATGTAAAATAAATAAGACCCTAAGTAATAATAAATCAAAAAGTTATAAGAAAACTTAGTCTCCTTACGACCTTCAGGTAGATGATTTCTCATGCTATTAACATTTTAGCTGACCATTTCTAGATCAACTGCCCATTTCTAAACTGTTATTTGAGAGATAATTAAGCTTCTACCTTGTTTGGGACAGAAGTCTTAGAGTCTTTGTTGTAGCAGTAAAACTTACTTAACATAAACATTACCCTAATGTCTAATACAAACACCCCAATATAAAAGCAGAGGTAACCAAGATTCAGAAATTCATTTCTCAAATTCCCATTGCTTGTAAATAATAGAACAAGTTCTCAAATTCAAATTGTGGAACAAGGCCTAACCAGAATTATGATCAGTGTTTATAAACTTTTTGTAGATTCAGATAACTGAAGTTCAAATTTTGGCTTCACTACTTACTAGCAGTGTGACCTTTGACAAGTCATTTAACCTCTGTAAACCTTAACTTCCTCTCCGTACTTTGAGGTGGTCATTATAATTGCACATTTTACATAAGATTATGAGGATTAATACAAATATTAATTAAATAATAAGTAAAGATCATACTTTTCCTAATAAATGTACAACTTAAATATTAATAATAATTATTTCTTCAATGTTATTAGTATTCTCTTTTTATACCCCTTCCATTACTCATTTGTTCTCTAACTCTTCTAACCCCATATTTATTTATGTCCCTTTTGTGGATGCACAAATACAGTTGCTGATATTATTAAATAACCCTACTATAATTCCAAAAACAATTATCATTTATAGGTTAATTTATATATTTTATTTTGAAAAAATAAAAGCAAAAACACAGAACAGATTATTTGCTAAAAGTATAAACTAAAAAAGTGTATTTTAATAATTTAAAATGCACAATAATGAAAGAAAAGTTGAAGGATTATAGAGAGATGTCAAATATAGTTTAAAGTGTTCAGAGGGTAATTAAAAATGTGACTAATAATGATCTACCTATCAATAAAGGAACACAATTGTTAACAAAATATGACCAGTGTGACTCAGACTAGCATTTAAGAAATATAAAGTATATAAATGCTATTTATTTGTCAGTGTGGCAAAAGTATTGTCATCGTTGAGGAAAAATAGAGGTAAATTTAGGAAAATTAATGGCTGTTTAAGTGATGACTATTCAACCAAACTTTTAGGAATATAGAAATGAGTGGTGAAATAATATACATAGAGGGTGCCAAAAAAAATGTATACACATTTTAAGAAATGAAAACTATAAAAAATATAATACTCAATACATACCAATAAGAAAAGATGAATATAAGTCATGTTTGACTTTTGCAATTACAAGAGGTGCTCAGAGTAGTTACCATCAGTGTCCAGACACTTCTGATTATGGCGAACTACTACTTGAGCAACGTTGTCCAAAGTGTCCACTTGTATACATTTTTTTGGCATACCCAGTATATTCCATGTGGGACCAATTAAAGTCAAATCTACTAAAATCAATGTGTTTTAAATATGTTTATTTAGGTGAAAAACTAGACTATGAGAATACTAATATAGAGAATTGGAAAAGGAAACACATATATATTTTATGATAATAAGTTTTTTAAAGAACATCTTTGAAAACCTGTTTTTTTAATGGGAGAATTGCGCTAAAAAGTGCATTTGGCTTCTGAAGAAGAGGACTGGAATTGACTGGAGGTGTTTCCATTTAGAAACAGTATGTTCAGGCATAAATTTGCACACACCACCTGTGATTAAATATGCAAATGCTTACTAGCTATGAGAGATTAACTAGACTCCCTTGATCTAAATTATGTTTCTCTAAATTGCTGTTCTAGATGTTTCTTGTTAACCATCTGTACATTTGAGCTCATTATTTTCTGTTTTTGGTTGTTTGCTTTCATATTTATCTTTCACTAAATATAAATCTTAAGATAGAAATAGGCTCTGGTTTGAATAGAATGTGGCTTTCATTATCAAAAATGTTTATTATTTCCCTGTTTGTTATTTGAGGTGTTGTAAAGTATAGTAAATCGACTCAACATCTTTGACGCTTTCTGAAAAAATGGAAATATTACTCTGACAGGCAAGGCTAAATCTATCATCTCTATGCTGTGTTCTCTCCCCTCCTCCGTTTGACATGTACTAAGTCGTTTTCTCTTCATTATTTAACTATGCCCTAAGTTTTGAAGAAAAAAAAAATCTCCCTTAAGAATTCCACATGCCTGTTGAATAAAATCGTCTCTTTCATTCACAACTAGAAGACCAATTGTCTCTTTCATTTTCACTAAGTATTATTTTCAACTATTTTTTTTTCTATTTACTGGCATCTAAACTCAAATTTTTACTGAATCAAGTCTGGTTAAATTTATGAATGGTCACTTTGTAGGAAAATTAACTTTTAGTTGCTATTTTTCCTGATTTGACATTGTCAACTAGTTTTCTTTTTCACTAGCCTTGTGCCTTATATCTAAGAAAACACACTTTTCCACATTTTCTTCTATACATATAGTAACTTCTCCATCTCCCTTTCATGACCTTTTTCCCAGGGCTTGATTCTTATGTGTTGTTCTCCAGATTTGAATAGCACATCCTTCTTGGTGATAACATCCACTTCCATGACTTCATCATCATCTATGTGCTTATGACTGTCTATTTTTTAAATCTGCCCAAGCTCTGTCCTGAGATCATATTTGCAAATTTAGTTCTGTAACAGAAATTTTGATTTACATAACCTATAATAAATCCTTCACTAAATGTACCATCAAATCAATTTATTATTTCCCATTTATCACAAAATTTCTCCCTTTTCTGTTATTAATAAAGACTTGTTAATAGCTAGTGTCTAAAGCCAGAAATCTAGTTTTCAGTTGTGATTATTCCATCTCTTTCATCCCTGCATCCAAACAACGACGGGAGTTCTCTCCATTTTCCATGTTTCCTTTGACACATTTTATTTCACATGACAGTCACCTCTTATTAGGTTAATTCCACAGTCTACTAAATTTTCTTTGTTTTTCTGTATTTCCTTTTCCTCCACTCTTCTCCATTCTCCACATTGCTTTTCAGAATATTTTGTCTACCAATATGATACTATCATTCCCTTTCATAGTTCTTCATTGATGTGAGAATCAATAATAATCCAAAATAAACTATAATTTTTTTAGGAAAACGTATTACCATAAATATTAAGTAGCTATGTTAAATTAAGAGGACACATAATTATTTTACATTAAATTGGCCAACCAGATAGCAATAAAATTTCCCATGTGATCCTAGATGAGAATATTTTGTCTCACACTAGCAACTTGTACCCAACTGTAGACGTACAGTTTTTATGTAACGCAATGGGAACTGGGTTGTAGGTATGAAGAATTCAGTGTAAGTGCTAATCATATTTTGGTTTAAAAGCATTGCTGAAAAGATAGAATATGATATGGAAAAATATTGTGCACTCTGTATAAATGGTTTCAAATGTAAATATCACTTTTATTCATATCATTGTTCTCTACTCTTTTTCACTAACTCATTGTGATCATAATTTTTGATATGCTTATACTATGCCTGCTCTTTGCTGTAATTAAAACCTGATTCTCTTCCTAAATCTTCAAGTAATCTTTTTTAAAATCACTGTTTAGATTTATTTATGACTTCCTAGAATATAGCAACAGCTGTTTCACATTTTCCCCCTGTCAATCTCCTGCTATTGTGTTAGCAACCTGACAACACATTCTTTTAACTATTCAGAATCCTGGATCATATAGTCATTTAATGCATATGCAGACCCTTTCTTACTTGCCATATTAGGAACTAATATTGTATATCAAACTTCAACCAAGTATTTTTAATTCAAGCATGACATCTGCTTTGCTTAAGTTATTCATTTACATTTGCTCAATGCACATTCTACTCTAGAATCAGTTGTCATATTGCATGACACCAAATATGCATTATTGAATTAATGAAATCAACATATATATATATATATATATATATATATATATGGAGAGAGAGAGAGAGAGAGAGAGAGAGAGAGAGGTACTTGGGTAATGTTAGATGGAGGGTAAGGAGAAGGTTGGTGATAGGAGAAATTGAAATGACAGAAGGTATTCCACTGAATTTATGACCAGGAGGAAATGAAATTTTTCCATTTTGCTCGTTGTTCTTTTTGTATTATTTATGTATTTATTCTCAGTAGATAGAAGAGTACCTAACATGTGGTGAACACTGAATTTTTTTCTAAATAAATTGCTTGCCTTGGAGAAAAAGACAAGATTTCAAAAAAGATCTGAAATTTGATATGCCCCTTGAAAAAAATAACTAAGATTTCAATGATCAGATATGCAAAATGAGAAAACTCTAGGTTTATAAGAAGCCGGTAATTATGAGCACTCTCCTATCAAGTCCTCATTGTACTATGGAAGAAAAGAAACAAATAATAGAGAAGTCCATTTTTTTTACCCTTCATTAAGGGAGTCAGGATGGTGGGAAAGTCAGAAATACAGTTTGATTACATATTACAAGAGATTTTGAATGTAGATAGAACAATCTCTGCCTATTTGGACAGCAATGGAAAAATAGTAATGATTTTTGAAGCAAAGTAAGATCATTTGAATTCTAATTTGGCAGGATAATTATTCCAGGAGTCTGCAGACTTATTTGGAGGAGCAAATATACAGGGAGAGAGACTATTAGTAAAACATGTCAAAATATGACTCTTTCTATCTCCAGGACCAAATGTCCTGGACCCAAGGTACAGGACCCGAGGTCAATAGTAAAATAGAGATGCAAATTTTAACATATTGTAAGTCAAGATGCTGAACTGTCTATGTGGGATATGCTAAAAGAATATGAAAGTGGTTCTGCTTGCCTTAGTTTTTTATACTCCACCAGGCAATGTGAGAAAGGCAAGAGATATATATATATTGACAGTTTGATGAAACTAGCTTGATAAGGCTTCCTTTATAAAAGAGATCTTAGTGTACTATGTTACATGTGAATGATTTCCATTAACTCCAGTCCAGTGAAAATGTGTTAAAGAGAACAAATTTGGAGATTTTTTTTAAAAAAGCTTTACAGATATAATTAAAGTTATGTTTGTAATTTCCCCAAATATTTTTTCTCTTCAAACCTAAGTACAACTGCATCTATGCTTTTATCATTTGTTGCCTATATACATGACTATATATGCACGTATCCACATACATATATGTACATACTAACATACATATATACAAAGTCTGACAATTAAGTTCACGAACTTGTTGCAACAATGTTGCTAACCTTTTTTGATATCAGAGGGATTATTCATTATGAATCTGTACCAACTGAACAAATAGTTAACCAAGTTTACTCTTTGGAAATGCTGAAAATGCTGAGTGAAAACGTTAAACAACCGGAACTTTTTGCCAACAATTCATGGCTCTTGCATCACCACAATGTACCAGCTCACACAGCACAGTCTGTGAGGGAGTTTTTAGCCAGTAAACAAATAACTGTATCGGAACACTCTCCCTACTCACCTGATCTGGCCCCCAATGACTTCTTTCTTTACCCAAAGATAAAGGAAATATTGAAAGGAAGACATTGTGATGACATTCAGGACATCAAGGGTAATTAGATGACAGCTCTGATGGCCATTATAGAAAAAGAATTCCAAAATTGCTTTGAAAGGTGGACTAGGCACTGGCATTGGTGTATGCCTTCCCAAGGAGAATACTTTGAAGGTGACCATAGTGATATTCAGCAATGAAATATGTAGTGCTTTTTCTAGGAAGAGTTCGAGAACTTAATTGTCTGATCTCACATATAAACAGTGACAAAACAATGTTTTGTCTATGTAATCAACAAACTTGCTGTAATCATATATGTTTGGAACTTTTTTTTACACACAACTGGTTTTATGATTTATCCATTTTGGTATATATAAATCAAGTGCATTCACTTGTTTGACATTACACTGTATGAATATTTCATGGTTTATTTACACTCTCCAATCTTGAAATCCATTTCATTTTTTTCTTTGCTATCACAAATAATGTTTGTAAGGAGTAACATTGTACTTCTCTCATTATACAAGCATAGGAACATTTCTCTAGGATATATGGGTACCAAGGATTGTTCTGGGTCTATATACAAGCATCTTGTGAGAATTTCTTTGCCTTATTTGGTTGTAACTGTATTATATACACATTTACCATAATGTTTAAATTTGATTTCTGAATTTTCTATTTTCTATCATTATTTTATTTGCTGTTCCCTGATTTTATATCATTAATTTATTTGCTGTTCTTGAATTTTATAGGTTTAGTTACTGTTAGAGAGTAAAAGGGATTGGTGGGCAGGGTTAAAAAACTGAAGAGATTAAGAAGTACAAAATCGGTAGTTACACAATTGTCATAGGGATGTAAAGTAAAGCATAGAGAATATACTCAATAATATGATAATAACTAGACATAATGCCAGATGGGTACTAGACTAAATTATATAAATGTATAATCACTATGGTGTATATCTGAAATTAATATAAAATAATGCTGAATGTCAAAATAAATAAAATGTTAAAAGAAAAAGAATATCTATTATTAAGTATAAGAGAACTCCCATAAGACTGCTAGCTGATTTCTCAACAGAAATTTGCAGGCCAGATGCAATTGGCACAAAACATTCAAAATACTTAAAAACAAGGACCAACAGCCAAGAGTATTTTATCCAGCAAGGCTATCATTTAGAATCAAGGGAGAGATTTAAAAAAAAAGTTTCCCATACAAGAAAAAGCTAAAGGGAGTCCATCACTACCAAACCAGTGTCACAAAAAATATCAAAGGTACTTCTTTAAGAAGAAAAGATCAAATGTATGAATTAAAATAATTAGAAGAGGAAAAAATAAGTCATTGACAAAGGCAAACAGGGATAGCAGTGGTTCAGCCAATGATAAAGCTAGTAGAAGGCTAAAGGGCAAAATTAGGAAGATTACCTATAATTACAATAATAAATTAAGGAATATACACAAACACACAACACATAATAAATAAAAAATAATGACAAAAACATAAACATGAAGGGGGTGAGTAAAAATTGTAATGACTTTAGAATGTGTTCTAAAGCAAGCATCAACTTAAAACAGACTGTTATAAACATAGGTTGGTATACAGGAAGGATATGATAACCACAAACTAAATATCCACATGAGGTATATAAGAAATAAAAACAAAGAAATCCAAATACAACACTACAGAGAGTTATCAACATATAAGAGACCAAGAGAATAAGTAAGGAACAGAGAAAAACTACAAACAAATCAGAAAACAATTACTAAAATGACAATAAATACATAACTATCAATAATTTCTTTAAAGTGTCCACTGATGGGTGAGTGGAGAGAGAAGTCATACATATATACAATGGCATATTATTCTGCCATAAAAAAGAATGAAATCTTACATTTGCAACAACATGGATAGACCTGGAGTTTATTATGTTAAGTGAAATAAATTAGACAAAGACAAATCCCATATGATTTCACTTATATGTGGAATCTATAAAACAAAATAAACAAACAAAACAGAACCAAACTCATAGCTACAGAGAACTAATTGATGGTTGGGAAATGGGAGAGGTTTGGAGGAATGGGTGAAAAAGGGATGGGATTAAGATTAACAAATTCACAGTTATAAAAACAGACATGGGGATGTACAGTACAGCATAGAAAATATAGTTAATAATATTATAATAACTATGTATGGTATCAGATGGGTGCTAGACTAATTGGGGTGATCACTTTGTAAGATATAAATGTCTACTAACCATGTTGCACACCTGAAACTCATATAATATTATATGTCAACTGTAATTGAAAAATAAAAGTAGCTATAATAGAAAATATAGATGTGTTTATATAAAATTACACACATATAAAATAAAAAGTTTAAAATTTAATGAAAAAAGGGGGTTTGATTTCATTATTTTGAATGTATTGGCTAATTTATAGATAATTGATATCTTTTGAATATTGAGCATTCCCATTCCTGAATAAATCTTTCTATATAATTGTCTTATTTTATGACATTCATTATAAATTATAATTATAACTATAAATATCTTGCCTTTTTTTGCTTATTCTTAGGTACTAAAGCATTCTATTACTACTATAAGATATTTTTAAATTATACATTCTAATTAATTGTTGCTAGCATATAACTTTTTTATATGAAGGGATATCCATAAAGTTGCAGTGTTTAGCTAATATTTAATAAGCAGTCAAATATTTTGTTGGATTTTTTTATTGTACATTAGTATATTATCTGCAAGTAAAATAAAATAATGTCTATTTCTAATATTTATATCTATGTTATATTATCATTTTGCATAGGACAACTCATGTAATACCAGAAACCATAGAAATGAAAGTGTTCTCTTTTGATAATTCTAACCCTAGCAACCTATTTTAAGGGAGAATAATTATTGAACTGCAGAAAAAATGCCCCACATAATCATCTCATTGACTACAGCAATTTAATCTGAAAATTAGTCCCAAGCCATGAGTTTTTAATGCTTAAGATAGAAAATTCAATTGTATATTAGAATATCAAAAGTTGTCATTGGTGAAATAATATAAAGATCTTTGGCATGATTATTAAATTGAGAAAGAGCCAAGAGCTGATTCACATGCATAACTTAAAAACAGCACATGAAATATTCAACATGTGTAAGCTGTGTTCACTGATGTTTGTATATTGGTTATTTGAAAACAAGCATATGTGTTTTCTATTTGCACATGAATCTTTGATTTTCAGAAAACTTTAAAAACATAATCTAGTTAAAACTCTATGCATTTATATATTACTCACAATAAAATTAAGCAAATTTATTTTAAAAAGCTTAAGTGATGAGTTTTAAGAAATAATTTGAGCATTGATGTTTCATATTAAGCAAAAATTGAGGGTATAGAATGAAAACATGATTTTAGATTCCTTAAAGGATCTTCTGAACACTTTAAAAATTATCATAAAAATGACCTTGATTTTTTTTATCATTTTAATTGTAAAGAAACGGCATTTTTATTAGCTATAAAGCATACTATTGGTGTTGCTTTTGTGGATTTTGTAGATTTAATTTTTAGTTATGGTAAGTAAGTCATGGAAACTCCAGTCCTATGAAAATTGAAATGAAAGAAGGAAAAGCAATGAGGGAAAAGAATATTACAAAGACAGAGTGAGAGAGATTTTCATGATTTTAGTGAAAAAGTAAAAATAATTGTAAAATATATGAAGGATGAAGACACACCAAAAAATGAAAGGTTAAATAGAATAGGTGTGATTTCTTAAGATTCATTATCCAAGTCGTAAATGATGATGAAAAAAAGGAGTTTGGTGACCTTGCAGGTCTCACACCTCCATAACAGAAAAAAATTAATGTGTTTTGTTTCAACAGAAGTACTTATTACAATGTGTTTTTATCTTGTTTTTACCTCATTGGACTGTTTGTTTGTGAGTGTAAAGAATGGATACAAGAGTTTCCTCTATTAGCCAACAAATAGTGAATCTACAGAATTCTTTCACTACTCAGGAAAGTAGACAGGACCAATGCACTTTTATTTTGCCTAGTTAAAAAGAAAAAATAGTGACCATCTGGATTTTGATATCTGGGTTATCCTGTGGAATTTTGTCTCCTTGAATCTACCAAGGGCAGTATTTGAAATTTCTAATAAATCTGAGCTTGTCCTTACTTAATGAGTTATATTCCTCAATGGTGAGATTATATTGAATCTTATTTAGTTATATGAGAATCACAATGTAAGAGAGGTATATTCAAACTGAATATATAGAAGGAAAAAATGGTTCTGAAATATACGTTTTAAAATTTTGTTAGAAGCTGAGTTTGCTATCTTGAAGATGAAATAACCCCAAATGGGAAATAGTAGAATATGATGATTGCTTTCAAATACTTAGAAACTATACTAATATGAGTGGGATCAGATACAGTGGTCCCTACAGATATAATTAGATCTCTTAAACTAAAGGGCTAATGATTTCATGAAAAACAAAGAAGTACTTTCCAATTGTCTGATCCAGAAAGTAGTAAATTCCTCTCATTGATGGTCTCAAAGCATACCCTGACAAAACAGTCATTTGCAGAGCAATTAAATATTAAAAGTTAAATTTTTAGGATCTCATCAAACTCTGATATACTATAAATATTACTTTGCGGTTAACCTCTGCAAATTAGGTCTAGACATCTAAAAGAAAGTTATATTTTTACTATAAAAATGTTCTGCTCAATCAATGGTGTCAAAATATGAAATAAACTTGTTTCTTTCTTTGTGTTACTTGTAAATAAAATTTCTTGAGGTTAAAGTTGTTAATCTTTTCAGCATTGCTATAAATCTGTCATCTCAGAAGGGTTCTTTCATTTTGGTGGAATGTGTACTTCATCTAGTACATTGAAAAACGAATTCTCTATCACATCGTGAAATCTGTAGTTTAATAATTCATCAAATGTGAACCAGCCAATGGATCTTTTGAACCCTCACTATTGCCTCCACTTAAATGCTTTTGGCCTTTGTTCTGTATCACAAAAAGGGTCTTAACATGTGGAAGACATTATCACAAACTTAAACAAGATTTCATTCTTAGACATATAAACTTGAACAAATTCTTGACAATGACAGGTCTATCAAAGGAGTATGGCATCCATCTGGGCAGGTTCTCCCAGAGAGCCCCCAACTGACTGCTCATCAGACAAGTCAATGGAGGCCAATATCAGTAAGCAGTATCTGGCCAGTCACTTTCCACAGTGTAGTCAGCCAAGGGTCCAGATGTTGCCACTGCTGTTACTCTTGGTGAAAAAAAAAAAAAAAATGTGTGTCAACCAAGTTACTGGGACCTGCGGCTCTACTATTCCCGATGAATCCATTGTATTTCTTATTTTGTTTTGAGAGAAAAACTAGAATAAAAATATCCACATATTATACATCATGTGAAAACACTGGGAATTCAAAAGTGCACTGATCTACTAATCACTTCTCTTAGATTAAAAAATATTTTGAGCCTTTGCTAGTGTTCAGTGCATTTGACCAACATGCATGACACTCTTTCAATGTTGTGAAAATTATGTTTGCTCTTCCATAGACTTCACAGCATTATCCAATCTGACTTTATACTTAATGATATGCAAAGACATGCTTAATACATCTGGCCACATCAAAACAATGAGTCCTCTTGCTGAACATTATGTTAACACCCTCAAGGTTCAATCCTCACCAGTGAGATTAAAGAAACTGATTTGTTATGAGCTTGTTAAAATGTGTTTTACCTATTGTAAGCAACTTAACAAACTCAGGTGATAAGCTTTCAAATGATTAATATTAAACATACGTATATCAAACTTTGCCTGGAGATACATTCCAGAGTATTATTTTGCTAAATCACATCCAAGAAGATGTGACATGAAGTAATTCTAGTTCATTTTAATAAGCCTGGCTAATTTATCTTTTTTTTTGGAGAAACAGGTTGCGAATTAAATGGATTTTCAAATTGTATATGTAAATCTTCACACTTGTGGAATATACATGTAATCCTGCCAACAGTTTTATATTACATAAACAAATTTCATGTTAATCTTCCTTGAAATGAATGGTTTTGCCATGACAGTTAATCTTCATAATTTAAATCTTATTGAATTACTATGTTCTATATTTCCAATAGCTTTATAAATATTTTAAAAATCAATCCACTGTAATATGCCTCACAGGAAATCAAAGATTTTCAATACTTTTATTTTTATTTTTCTATTGTGTTATTTTAGAACTATACCTGACAAATCTATATTATTAGCATTCACGTTGAATATCTATTACGTAGGGAGAAAAATAACACCATACTTATTTTTTCTTCTTGAGAAGCTAACATTTAACTTTATAAAACAATTTGTTATTTAAATTTATTTATTGATGTATTTTTATTTATTAAATACTTCTTTGTGTGTTTTAATTCTTAAATTTCAAATATGGACTCCCTACTCATTTCTTGTGGACTTTAACAAATAGCCAGGTATTTCTCCAGAAAAACGGGTTTGTTTGAGAATAACAAAGAATTGCAATTCTGGACACGTTGTCTAACGGCGAACCAAGAACAAGTCCAGAGAAACAAAGGTGAGGAAAGCTCATTCGTAAACTTAGGATGGGCTGTTTTAAATAAACAGTCCATTGGAGGAAATTGAAAGTTCAAAGTACAATGACTTTTTTTTTTTCCTTCTGTCCAGGTGTTAATTCAGTATCACTACCTGCCGAAGATGCAAGAACATCTCATCCTGTTGGGGACAGTGGTGTATATTGAATGACACATGCATAAGAATTTCTTCTAGCCTCTGAATCCATTTTACCTGAGATTTCTATTTATTAATTTTTCATGTCCTAATGGCTAGTTATTTCTTTAAGAATAAAGCCCAAATCCCTTTGAAGACTCTTCCTCAATATGCCAAAGGCCTTAGTGTCCCATCACTGTGTACTCTTTCCTTTTAATTAATTATCTTCCTGGCATTTCCCAAGAATGTGTCATGGCTTAAATATAGTTTTTAAAAAACTAAACCAAACTCCTAATACATTCATGCATTTTTATTAAATTACCAAGGAAGAGAAGATATAATATGCAGTTTTTCCAAAGCTTATTTGACTATAGACACTTTTCACTGCTGAATATTTCTCTGGAGTAATACTTTAAGGAACACATTCTGCAAATCCTTCGATTGCATTTATGGCTCTTTTTTTTTTAACACTATGTATTGCCATGTCTCTATAAATGTTACATGCAAAACCTTTTATACATATTTCCTGGTAAAACCTGTGTATCCTTCAAGGCTTGGTTCCATTGTCACTTCTCTTTCAGATATTCCCCTGACTTCTTCAGACAGTGCTAACTCATTGCTCTCACTTCATCTTGCATTGCTCTTTGTGTTTTTCTCTATTTTACTAGTTTACGTATTATATCACTATTGCCATATTTCAACAAATTTAAGGCATATCAGGTATATCGTGAACCAAAAATTTTAATCCTCTAAGAAACAAAAACTCAATATTGATGTAATTAATATGTAAAGTGTTATTCTACTTAGAATTATCTTATAATCGTCGTAGAGATGGTCTTTTAGACTTATTTAAATATATATTTTATCATGTGACACTCGTGCATACATGAGAAGAAAAACAAAAGTGAAATAAAGAGGGTAAAGTGTTTCTAAAACTATTTCAAATTCCTACTTCAACTTTGGCTAAAATATTCTTCAATTCAGGATTGCTAATATTTGCTACACAGTACCATTCTTTATTATGCACGCTGGTAATTTATCTCTTAAGAGAGGGCTCCAGTACTGCAATCTGGTTTTTTCTTCAACACCATAACCTCCCACTCTAAGTTTGAAGTTATCTTGATCATACAATGATCATACAATGAATGTGTAAACAATGACAGCTATATGACAATCACAGTTTCACCAACTGAAATACTAACACTCTATTGAGTATAAGACATATCCTTATTTTAGACATGTTATAATATGAAAATATGTATCTTAGAATTGCTTAACTATGTTACATTTCCGTTTTCCCATAAGTGATATATCTCTTAAGAGAAAGACTATCACTCTCAATTCGCACCTACACACACACGCACATGCAAACACACACACACACACACTTTTTTGACTGTTCTGAAAATAATTGTTTATCGATTCCATTTGCATAAATATACATGCTGAGTTCAAATAACACATATTTGTTAAACACTTCTGATGTTATAAACCCTAAGCTAAATAAGGAATAGATGAATAGATGTATACAGGTTTAGACTAGTTGAGCCATTACTGACTCAGTCATAATGAGCCATTTTGTTTTTTAAAATTGAAGAGGATAGATGAGTGGATAAAGAATGTGTTGTACATATATACAACGGAATATAATTGAGCCATAAGATGAAATACTGCCATTCGCAACAATATGGATGGAGACTGAGACTATCATGCTAAACGAAATACATCAGATGAAAAACGTGGAAAACCATATAACTTCGTTCATGTGTGGCATATAAAACTGAAAGCAACAAACGAACAATACAAACAAACAAACAAACAAACAAATCATAAACACAGACAACAGTTTAGTGTTACCAGAGAGAAATTGAGGGGGTTATAGAAGAGGGTAAAGGGGGTCAAATATATGGTGATGGAAGGAGAACTGACTCTGGGTGGTGAATACACAATGCAAAATATAGATAACATATTATAGAATCGTGTACTTGAAACTTATATAATTTTACTAGCCAATATCACCCAATGAATTTAATACAGATTAAAAAATTTATATATATTGTCAAGATTTACCTGAAGCCAAGAAATCCAAGGGTTATTGATATCCAAAATTATATTATACTTATAGTGATGAAACAATAGAAAACACTTCCTTGTAATTTCTAAGTATACTCCCTATTTTTTTTTCTAAATAACTTAGACACACTCAGAAAAGATCTCTACTAATCTATGAGAACATCCTACCAATATGCATTTTAAAAACAAATAGAATTTTCCTCCTGATGAGTAAGAGTTTGTGCAGACAGATGGAGCATTGACTAAAGTGGTTGAGCTGTTTTAAACACTAACAGAAAATGTTGACTTAATTTTTTTTAATTTCACTTTGCTCATGCGATTCAGCAAACTCTTAACTCGATGCATTTAATGATAATTTAATATGTTATGAAAGTCTGACTGGGGTTATTTCAAAATTCAAAACAGAAAGTAAATACTCCCTAAGTAGATGTTTTTACCTTGAAATCATTGCTTACCAGAAAGCCACAAGAGCTATTATGGATCAAGTATAAATACCCATATAGTTGGAATTTTGGGGATTGGCTAAAAACACTGTTCATAGTTATTTGTCATTATTATCATGGAACATTTAAGATAATATTTTAAATGTTGATGGAAGATTTAAAATAACATCAGAAAACATATAGTTTGAGACAATAAGAAAACATTTAAAAGTGCTACGTTGTCTCATAAGTCTTAAAACTCTTAATGTTACTGCAAAAGTGTGTCATGTGATTCTCTTACTGAATTTAACATAAAAATATATATTCTAAGGACCAAAATATCACATAGGAGTTAAAATAAGCCAATTATATTTATAAAGGTGTGTGAGTAAAGATGGACAAGTTTTTTCTCTTCAGCAAAGACTACCTCTTAAAATAAAAAAAAATTTAAACAGAAATACAAAAATTAATGAAAACAGTATGGTTAAATATTGTAGTTGACAGAGTCACATAAAACACTTCCAATGAAATGAATTACATTTATAAATGTAACGATGAGAAAATTTAAAAAGAGAACAGTTCTGATGAAGGTTTTCACATAAGGCCATCTTTCTTAAATCTTACTTCTAGAGCACAATGATAAAAAATTAGGTTGCTGTAGTCTTTATAGGGTTATGCTAGCCAAAGTGTATGTTTGAGTGTGTGCATGTGTGTGTGTGTGTGTGTACATGTGTGTGTATGTGTGTTTGTATATTTGTATGTATGAATAATCCAGAACTGAACAAAACCAAAAACAAAACACTGTCCCAAAATATTTTGAATATAAAAAATAGAGGAGTCTAACCTGTCACAATGTCCAAAACATATAATATATGACATATTTTATGGAATGAAATATTTAATGCTTAAAATTTTTAAAAACTGTTTTTTTCTCTTGTACTAACACTAAAATTATTTAATTTGATTATATCATTTCTCATACTAATTAGCTGGTGCTGTAATGCATAGTACATAAATTGTTCTGAGGAGTTTTTGGATATAGCCACAATTACATTGTATTTACACTCTCTCAATAAACATTAATAATAATAATTATATACTGGCTGTGCCAAAAAAATGTATACACATGGTTTGTATTCATCTTTTGCATCTGTATATGTTGACTATTACCATTTCTTTACAGTTTTTTCCTTTCTTAAAGAGTGTGTACTTTTTTTGGCACCCTCTGTATAAATACTAAAACTTAATCAATCATAATTTCTATGTCATTCTTAGAAGCTAAGACCGTTCAACAATGGAATCAAATGTTTTAAATATGAAGAAGTTACTATATCCTATAACTACATTCCATTATTCTATAAGCACCATAAAATAATTTAATTTGAATGTTTGATTCATTTAGTTTAAAAAATTTATAATATGATGTTGAAAGAGAATATGAATCTTGATCATAATCTGTATATCTTTTATTGCAGCTTTTAAGTATGACAAAAACCTAAAGATATATTCCTTATATTTGTCTAATTGCACAAATTTTTATTTTTAATAGACCAGAGCTGTTCTAGTGCACAAATTCAAGGCTATCATTTGCAGAAGTTGTCATTTGATGATGTGTTTTTTTTTTTTTCATTGTCTAATCCAATCTTTTTACAGTGAACCTTCTGAGCTAAAAAAACAAAAACAATAAAATGACCGGAAATGAAATAAATGAGGGGAGAGAAGCATGGTGCAATGCATGCACTTATTGATACAAATTATAGCAAGCTTCCTGAGGTGGCAGCTTTTGAGACTTAGGGGCAATTTGGTCAATCTTGGTAGTAACAACATAATCCTGGAGGCCTGAGAAGTTGCTGAAGCTTGGCCTAGAACCTAGTACACTATGTCTTCCAATGATTTGTAAGCCACCTAGGACCTGCTTATCATCTGCCCTACAAGAGCGTATTCTCTTGTCTGCAAAACTGAACCATAAGTACTACACACTCGCTGTCAGACATGGTTATATATCCCATTCTCACAAAGAAGTGGGTTTTGGGAATGGCAGTCTGATACCTTTTTAAAGATACAAATGTAGTGAGCATTTCTTCTATTATTAAAGGATGAGACATGATCTGACTTATTCTTTTAACTGGATCTCTCTGGCTGACTAAGCAAAAATCTAAAGAGTGTCAAGAGAGGGAGTAGAGACGGTTAAATGGTAATTGAACCAGAGAGAATACTTCAAAATGATTTCTCTGAGGCTAGTATTACCCCAATACTAAAAGCAAAGAAATTTGAGTAAAAGAAAACTACAGAACCATATTCTCATGAAAATAGTGACAATTCTTAATACAGTTTTAGCAAACCTAATCCCATAATATTTAAAAAGTATAATAAAAAAGGATAACATATCAGTTGAGTTTATCCCAAAATGCGAGGTGGATTTAACTTCTGAAATATCAAGATATAAGACATATGTGTAAAGTAGATACAACTTTTAAAAATGAGTCAATATTCACAAACTAAAAAGAAAAAGTTTTTTAAAGATAATCTCAGTAGATACAGTAAAAGCATTTATCAAAATTCAACAATGTGAAAAAAACTCAGAAAAATTTGAAGCATAAGGGAAATGCCTCTATTTTTTAAAGGACACGAAACAGTAGTTTCCCCTTATACATGGATTTGCTCTCTACAGTTTCAGTTAAATGTGGTTAACCATGATCCAAATATATTAAATGGAAAAGTTCAGAACAAAACAATTCATAAGTTTTAAATTTCACGCCATTCTGAATAGCATGATGAAATCTTGTGCCACCCTGCTCTTTCCTGACCTGGATATAAATCATCTATTTGTCCACTGTATCAGCATATTCATGCTGTATGTACTATCCACCTTTTAGTCACTTATAGCCTTCTTGGTTGTCAGATTGACTGTCATAGTATCACAGTGCTTGTATTCAAGTAACCTTATTTTACTTAATAATGTCCCTGAAGTGTAAGAGTAGTAATGCTGACAATTCAGATATGCCGTAAAGAAGCCCTAAAAAGCTCCCTTTAATCGCGTACAGTGCAATAAGAAATTTGGGGGAGAGAGAGAGGCCACATTCACATCATTTTTATTATAGTATATTGTTATAATTGTTCTATTTTATTATTTTGCTATTATTGTTGTTAATCTCTTATAGGGCCTAATTTATAAATTAAACTTTATCATAGGCATGCATATATATGGGGGGAAAAACATAGTATATATGATACCTGTGGTTTCAGGCATCCACTTGGGGTCTTGAAATGTATACCCTGAAAATAAAGGGGGTTATTATAAAAAGATTTGTCTTCAATGTCAATCACTTGACATCATAAGAAAAGAATGGTTTCCCAAAGATATTATATAAAATGAGAAGAAAAAATGTAGGGACAAATATTCTGTTAAATTTAAAATCAGGCAAAGTGAAGGAAACTGAAAAGGAATTGTATACTGACCAAATTCATTAAAGGAGAACAAGGTCATTGTTGTTTTTGAAGCTAAGTTTACCTCATTATTACTAATTTTCTGTTTTTTAAGAAGGGGCTGATAACTCTAGCAAGCATATTAAAGCAAGATATAGACTGAAATCAAATATGGCAATTTGGTCATTGTCTCTCTTTGGAAAAAACAATTTGAATAGAGTTATAGCTGTGGAGCTAGCCTGTAAGAAACTGATAGAAGTGAGGAATTTGAGAAAATAAACAATGACTACTTTACTGACATTAAGTATTTTTCTGGCAAATAGTGGATTTGATATGATGGCTTCAGGAGAGTATATGCCTCATTTGAAATGCTTACAATAAGAAATATATTCAAATGTATATATCCTGAGAAAAATGTGTCAATAGAAAGAGTTTATAAATACACGGGAGAGAAGGGCTATTATAAAAGAAATATCTTGACAAACCACAAGCCATATCTCATGCTCCAGATTTTCCTAGAGTCTCTCAAAGGTTTGCAGAAACCAGACAAGCAGCATCTGGACTGACCATGACCTGTGCCTCTGGCTGAGCAGCCCTAAGCATGGCACTAGTGGCGGCTGGCCTTGGTTCGCAGTTTGGCCTCTCAAGGCACTTCTAAGCACAACACAGGCAGCAGCCATCTGCAGATTTCTCTGTGGCTCTTGCTGGTTGGCCCTGGGTGGGACAGTGGCTGCAGCTGAAATTGACCTGCAGCAGTGCCCCTTTCAGGTGGCCCTGGGGCTGGTGCCCCCAATGGCCAGCTTTGAAATGAACTGGGGCATCACTGAGCCACTTTCAAGGATGATACAGCCAAGGGGCAGAATGGACAGGCACTAGAGCCCTGTTAAAGCAGATCCTGCTCTGTAGAGTCAGCCACTGTACCACACAAATCATCCACTGTAGTCAGAAGAAGACCTCACAACCAATCAGACTGATGATCAATCCCTTTAATTAATGTGTAAATAGCAATCAAGGCTCAACTGTAAGAGGAGGGCACACACAACCTACACAATGGACACACCTAGAGTGCATGGCTCAAGTGAAAAGAAAGACTGTGCCACTGAGTCCCCAGCACACCTACAACTAGGGCCAGTCTACTAAGACTGGGAGACATAGCAGCCTTACCTGATACATAGAAACAAACACGGGGAGGCAAATAAAGGTAGGAGACAAAGAAACATGTCCCAAATAAAATAACAGAACAAATTTTAGTTCTAGAAAAAGAACTAGACAAAATGAATGCAAACAGTCTGCCAGATGCAGAGTTCCAAACACTGGTTATAAGGATGTTCAATTATCTCAGGGGAAACTTTAACAAAGATATAGGAAACATAAAAATGGAGGTAGAAAACATAAAAAAGAACAAGTCAGAAAGAAAGACTACAATATGGAAAAGAAGACTACACTACAGGGAATCAACAGAATTGAAGAAGCAGAGGGTCAAATCAGTGATTTAGAAGATGAGGTAGAAGGAAACACCCAATCAGAACAGCAAAAAGGAAGCAAGGATCCAAAAAATTGAGGAGAGTTTAGGAGGCCTCTGGGACAACCAACATTCACATCATAGGTGTATCAGGAGGAGAAGAGAGAGAGCAAGGAATTGAAAATCTATTTGAAGAAATGACAGAAATAATAGAAAACTTCCCTAACCTGGTGAAGGAAATTGATATACAAGCCCAGGAAGTGCATAGAGTCCCAAACAAGATGAACCCAAACAGGCCAACACCAAGACACACTGTAATTAAAATGCCAAAGGTTAAAGACAAAGAGAAAATCTTAAAAGCAGCAAGAGAAAAGCAGTGAATTACTTCCCATAAGACTATCAGATGATTTCTCAACAGAAACTTTGCAGGCCACAGGGAATTGGCACAAAATGTTCAACGTGATGAAAAACAAGGAACTACAACCAAAATTACGCTACCCAGCAAAGCTATCATTTAGAATCGAAGGACAGATAAAGAGCTGCCCAGACAAGAAAGAGCTAAAGGAGTTCATCACCACCAAACCAGTTTTACAAGGAATCTTAGAGGGACTTCTTTAAGATGAAAACAAACAAACAAACAAACAAATAAATATGTGAATAATAAAATGGCAATAACTATATATCTATCAACAATTTCTATGTAAAATGGTTAAATGATCCAATCAAAAGATAGGGAGCTGAATGAATAAAAAAGCAAGACTCTTACATATGCTGCTTATAAGAGATTCACTTCAGATCTAAAGACACACACAGACTGAAAGTAAAGGGATGGAAAAGGATATTTCGTGAAAATGAAAACAAACAAACGAAAGCTGGGGTAGCAATAATTACGCCAGATGAAATGGACTTTAAAACAAAGACTATAACAAGAGACAAAGAAGGACCTATTAATCCCACTTCTGGGTATTTATCTGAACAAACCCAAAATCCTACTTTGAGGCAACATGTGCGTCCCTATATTCATTGCCACATTGTTTACATAAGCCAAGACATAAAGGCAAGCTGGGTGCCTCTGAATGGATGAATGGATAAAGAAGAGCTGGTACATATAAATCATGGAGTATTACTCAGCAATAAAAAAGAAATCTTGCCGTTTGTGACAACATGGTTGGACCTAGAGGGTATTGTGCTGAGTGTAGTAAGTCAGACAGCAAAAGACAAATGTAATATGATTTCACTTGTATGTGGAATCTAAAGAACAAAACAAACAAACAAATGAAAGAGAAATAAACTCATAGATTCAGAGAACATTTTGATGGTTGGCAGATGGGATGGGGGTCGGAAGCGGGTGAAAAGGGGAAGGAATCAGAAGGTACAAATTGGTTGTTACACAGTAGTCATGGGGATGTAGGGTATAGCACTAAGAATATAGTCAATGGTATTGTAATAACTATGTATGGTGTCACATGGGTATTAGATCTATCGGGTGACACATGGGAGGGGGTTGGGAAAGGGTAAAAAAGGTGAAGGGATTAAAAAATACAAAATGGTAGTTATAAAATAGTCATAGGGATGTAAAGTATAGGGAATATAATTAATAATATGGTGATAACTATGTATAGTGCCAGGTGTGTACTAGTCAGGGGGATCACATCCTAAATTACATATATAAATGTCTAACCACTATGCTTTACACCTGAAACTAATATAAAATAACATTGAATGGAACTCTAATTGAAGAATTAAAAAAGTGAGGAGATAAAGAAGAATAAGAGGTTCAAAATTCTAGATATAAAACAAATAAGTCTTAGGGATGTAATATATACCATGGGGAATGTAGTCAATAATATTGTGATAGTGTGGTATGGTGTCAGATGGTTGCTGGACTTATTATGGTGATCACTTATTTAGCATAGGGAATATAATAAATAATGTGGCAATAACTTTGTACAAATCCAGGTCGGTAATGTTGAATAGCTATGATGTACACCTGAAACTAAAAAAATATTGTATGTTAGCTGTGTTTTAATAAAAATCTTAAAAAAAATAAATATGTCATAAGAGGAATGATAGCAAGGGAGAAGGAACTTTTGTTATAATAGTGAATTTAGTGAAGATTTAAAGTATTTCATGTTTAAAAATATGAAATAAAAAACAATTCTTGTACTCTTTTAGCATGGTAACTATAGAGGTGTATGTTTTAAAACTACTTAGAGTGGGAAATTATATAAGATAAGTCATTGGACAGACACAAGTTTTTTTGTGTATTTTATAAACTTCAAATTAACAAAAATGAAACATAACAAAAAACAATAGCTTAGAATAAATGCATGTTTCATTAGAGACAACGCTGTCTCGGTTTCCTGGTTTGTTCTACTGATCTCTCTATAGTCTTTTTCTAAGACACAGAGTGCATTGTTGTTTGTATTGTTTTAGAGCCAGGAAAAGTGTTTTAGAATTATTGCGGAAACTATAGCAGCAATTTTTTCTTAAGCCTACAAATACTACTCTTCCATTTTATTTTAAAAAGTGCATCTAAAAGCCATCATTTTTTATAAGTTTTAATAATAAGATCTGTCCTTTACTAGAACAGCCTCAATTGACTTAACTTTTTAGACACTTTGGGAATTATTTAAGAATGAAACATGTATGCTGTGGTCTACGTATATAAAAGTTGCTAAATAGGATTTTGTTTAAAATAGCATTCTAAAATACTATTATATTCCCTAGCACTTTGAGTATTAATGAGTGTTATATGGAGAAAGTTCAGTTAAAATTTGACTTAAAAGAAGAATCTATTTAAGGAGAAAGACAATTTTTCAGATCTGATATACTTCGCTTTGCTAAGAACATGAAGTTCAGTTTTGTATTGTTTGTAATTATTTTCATCATTTTTACATTCATGTACTCAAAGGTGAAGAAATAGAACAAATTATTATTTCACAAAGTCTAGAGGTTGTTAATATTAGGGCTTCTGAGTCTTTTTAATTAAACATTTTACTCTTGTCTTAGTTAGTTTTGAAGAGTAGCTCAAATTAATTTTTAAGTGTTTATTATTAATCTTTCAACATGAAGAAATGCTATCATATCATGCATTCAAGAGGAACTGCCTCTCTGAGAGCTATTTCGCCCATATTACAGGCACAGAATTGAAGGCATATTTGGTGTTTTGTGGCTATGTATCCCCCAAATAACTTCTACAATCAAAGATTTAAATAAGGATGAGAGAAATGTTATGGAGAGGGAGAAATGTGGAGAGAGGGGAGCAGTAGAAAGGAAGAAGTAGAGGATGGATAGGAAGGAATGGGATGTTAATAAAAAAAAAATTTTCATTCTGACTATTTTAAGCAAAAAATGACAGCAAGTATAAGGACATAAAGCTGTCTCCAAAAGTCCAAGGACATGGGTATAGCTGGGTCTTGGGAACAAAGTGAAACCAGGGGCCGTAATCCCTGCCAGGGCCAGTTTATAAACCCATGACAAATACAATTACTCAGATTCTCTCTGTCAGAAAGGCCTGTGCTTTAGGGTTAATGCTGTGTTGTTGCCATCTTGAAATTACTAAACATGTTTCCTTTGAAATTGTATTTTGTAAGTGAAGTTTGCTGGACAATGGAGTATGTCACCAGAGCTTAGACCCTAGGCATTGAGTGGCCCCACCTCGCACTGCCTCATCTTTCTCTTTGGCTGCCTGCTCCCCTGTTCTCTGGCACCCGGGCCTGCTCAGTCTGTACCTTCTTCCAGCGGTCCTGTGAACCCCATTGTCATTTCCCCCCGAAGCTTTGGCCCCTACACCCCTGCCAACCCCCTGACCCATCCAGGAATGGTGAGAATCTAGGCACAAGTCAGAGTTGAAATGCAGTGTAGGCAGGAGCCACCCCCAGCCCAGGCTGGCAAAGCTATGGCACAGTCATAAGACAACTTGGCAGGTTGAGACCCATGTATACGTAATTCAGTACATACTGAATGTGTCCTGGCTCAGAGGTCACAATCCTTTGGGGGTGGTCTTTCATCACTGTGGGTTGGAACAACTGGCTTGTGGGATAAGATTTCTGTTCCTTGGCTGGGTCACAGCATCTTGGTCCAGTGGCTAGGGGAAAGGGGAACCCACAGTATGCATATCAGTGAGTGTTTCTGAGGGTCTGCTCTTGCTCTGCAAGTATCCTTGTTCTCAAGGAAGCACAACATTGCATCAGAAATTAAAAACACCATGACAATTCAAGGGACGGACCATAAGCGAAAGGGGAACAGTTTTATATTTCAGTAACGTTAGCAGCCCTTTTCTCCTGCTTGTTGAAAAGGAGGTCCCATGTTTTTATTTATTATGGGGCCCTACAAGTATATAGCCAGCCCTGATATCAGCAATACTTTTCTGCTTCGCCCTCATCTTTGTTGCTTCTAAATATGTGCTTTATTCTTCCTATTTTTTTTCTGCAGTTTATCTCTTCCTCTGATATTCTGACTCATAAGGCAAACAGACATGTGCACACAGAAACACACACACACACATATATATATATGGCTACTGGGAGTATTCATTACCAAGAAATAATTTGTTTTTCAGAGACAAATACTCAGAGAAGAGACTCTAAATTGTCTGTTCAGTCTTACAGATGTGTGCTTGTACTCTAATCACATGAATCTTGGGAGAAGAAAAGATCCCAGAAAAAGCAGGGAGATGATGTCAACCACATTACATAATAGAGTAAAATGCAAATAAGTAGGGTCTCGGGTTCAGTAGGAATTATCAAAGCCTGCATGTAAAAATGAATTCTATAAATAAAAATTATGATATACTCGACTAAATGAGAAATCAAACCTACTACCCTCCTAAAAATATCAGAAAATTAAATTGATAAAAAGCAACTTGGTATATGTATGGAAAAACTATACCTAAAACTATTAGGGTAGGTGGGTATATATGCTAAATATTATGAAATGTACAAAAGCAGTATATAATACTATTCTTAGTTACACCCTTTATGTTAGGATTTTTTCGGTTTTTATTTTATTTTATTTCTTTTTTTTCAAGATACACTGGATTACCCAAAGCTACTGATACAGGTTAGTTAGTATGATATCAGGCAGTTAGAAATTCCCTGGTAGACTGAGCAGAAACTGAACTGACCATATCTTCCACGCTTCCAGATAAACTGCTCCTACAGGGCAGAAAACTTAATCATGCTCTGGAGCAACCAGAACATTTCAAAAGTCTCCCCTAGGTTGAAACGGCCTAAAGGAGCGGATCTGATAAACATCGCACTGGTGGGCACCAGCATTCCAATATTCCCCTCCCGGGTAGAAATAGAAATATAAAAGTAAAAGCCTTTTGCCTTAGCTAGTGGGCATCCCAGTTTCGGGTACCCTGTCCTGCTTTTAATAAACTCTCTTCCTTTAGAACTCTTTGCCTCTCCCTGGTCCGTGTGTCCATTCTTTGGCTTCACAAGACACGATCCCAGCTCACAACCAGAAACTGCCAGCAAACCCTACATCAATACCATACAAGATCAGGAGAGAAGATGTAGGAACAAATGTTCTGTTAAATTTAAAACCAGGCAAAGAAAAGGAAATTGTTATTTTTTTCACACTTTACTTTGCCTGATTTTAAATACATTAGAGGAGAAAATCTGAATCAGAAAGAGACAGTGCTATGGTTAGCCATCTAAGTACTACTGGTATTGGGAACTCAATTAATGAAATTAAAATTCTCTTTCTTAATTTCTCCTTCCTGCTTTTACTATGTTGACCATTTCTTACGTCCCAGCTTCTCTTTTGGTTTTCAAATGGCTGCAGGCATTCTGAAATTTACATATAACTTCATATTTAAAATAGTTTCTTCATCCCTACAACTAAAAAGAAAAATCTTGGCATCACTTTTTGTTTTAATCAGTGGTTTTTAACCAGGGGCAATTTGCACCCATGAGGATATTTGACAATATCTGGACGCAATTCTGCTTGTCACACCTGGCATAATTCTGGATAGATGCTACGGATCGAATGAATAGAGCTGAGGGATGCTGTTCAACGTCCTACAGTGTGCAGGGCAGCTGCACACAAGAAAGAATTACCTGTATGAAACCCTGGTCTAAAATAAATGGTGTATTTATACCTGAACAAAGAGGAGGAAGGAATATGTTGATATATATGAACCTATCAGTGGTTACTCCTGAAGGTGAGAGTAGGAATAACTCTCCCAAGGCCAGAGAAAGAGGGAGGTATGGCTGCAAAAAATGAGTACAGTTTTGCCAGAAGTAAGACGTACAAATTCAAGACATCTACCACAGTCCTCTGCCATCTCCACTCTCTGGATATATAAAAGTGTTCCACATTTTTATGGTCTAAAATATTTGTATTCTGTTCTGTAATAATAATTAACATAGAAATTGTGGGTTCCAGTTCTACCTTCATGTGCAGTCAATACTTTCCTTATCTTTTCCATTTATTACACAGTTATAAAGAAGTTCATGCTCAAGTCATTCGTACAATAAGAAATCACAGAGAAAAAAATCCCTGGGTTCTTTAGCTTTGCAAATGGCATTTTTTTTGCTGGAACAGTAGTGCATTAATTATCTGTTACTGTACAAAGAACCACTCCAAAACCTATGAACTTAAAATGTCAACCATATATTATTACTCATGAATCTATAGATCAAGTAGGTGTTTCTCTAACCAGGACCAAGTTTCAGCTTTATCTCAGCTTCAAACCCATTCTTCTCTCCACTGCTCTATGATGTGAAGACTCTACAAACCACATTCCACTTCACCAGCTGGCGCTTTGTTAGGCTCTGCCAAATGGATGCTAGGGGGAGTCTGGAAGTCTGGAGGAAGAAGACATTGCTCCCACCTGTTTGCTTCTCGCTCTTGACAGTGTCCTCACAGCAATACGTCTTCATTCTGGCAGCAGCCATTTATTCCAACATGTAAAACCAGCTTCTTCTAGCCACTTCAGATAACCCTGAGGATTCAGTAAGAGTTTAGAAGTGCATGCTTCTCTGAGGTCTCAGTGGCAGGGATGCTTGGCATCCATTACAAGCTTCTAAGAAGTAATAACTCCAGCCTCTTCCCTCAAGGTGTTGGTAGGTCTTTGCAATTACTGTCTAGTATTACCTTTGTGATTCCATTTTTTTCCCAATAATTATACCAAAAAAATCATACTAAATATTATTTATTAAGATCATCAATGTGGTACTGTCTTCTGGCTTGGCCCTGATAGCTATAGTTCCTCTCTACAGTATTAACCTGCTATTAAGATTTCATTGGCACAATCATTCCCTTTTCAAAAATCACAAATGCTTTGGAAAGAAAATTAAGGGAAGCAGAAGTACAGGCTTATTTCCTTGCAGGGGAATAAGAGTGAAAATAGCAGTGTCATAACCATGGAAAAATTACCTCTATCATTTTCCATATACCTATGCAGCCACCTATCAATAGGTATATGGAAAATGATAGAGGGACTTTTCCCATGGTTATGACACTGCTGTTTTCACTCTGATTCTCCTGCAAGGAAATAAGCCTGTACTTCTGCTTCCCTGTATTCTGTCAAATATCATGTGACTTGGCTTGCAGAAGGAATTGGATAAGCCACTCACCAATTTTGCTGTTACAAACAATATTTTTCTTTAAAAGGAGAAATCCAAAACTCTAATTCAAAAAACTTTATGCACTCCTATGTTTATTGCAGCACTATACACAATAGCCAAGACATGGAAACAACTGAAATGCCTATCAGTAGATGACTGGATTAAGAAACTGTGGTACATTTATACAATGGAGTATTATGCAGCCATAAAGAACAAAGAATTCTTACCATTTGCAACAACATGGATGGACCTAGAGAACATTATGTTAAGTGAAATATGTCAGACAGAGAAAGATAAATACCATATGATCTCACTTATATGTGGAATCTAAAGAAAAGAATAAGTGAATGAACTAATCAGAGACAGTTTTGGAAACATGGAGGAAAAACTGAGGGTTGCTAGAGGGGCGTGGGGGTGGGGATAAGGGGGCAGGTGAGGGGATTAGAAAACAGTCAGTAACCACAAGATGGCCACGGGGTTCTGAAAATTAATTTGCGGAATGTAATCAATAATGTAAAGATTTTGTAGGGTATCCGATGGACACTTGTCTCATTAGGGAGACCACCTCAGGGATGATGTAGATGCCTGATCGCTGCATTGTACACCTGAAGCTGAAGCTGAACAACAATGAATGTCAACTACAAGTTTGTATGTATATGTATATATATATACAAACGAAGCGGAGTACTGCATTAGGAATAGAGACAGTGGAAATGTAATGGCTGTGTGTGATGTCAGAGGGATATTGGATGGGGGGGGTTCACACAATGTGAGGGATATAAAAGATAAACGTTTAAGTATTACTTTGTCTTATGCACCTGAAACTAATAAAAAAAAAAGGTAAACTTCTTTAGTCATTAGTGACTAAAGACAGATATTTGCATATGTATTTTACTTATCTAAATCCACAAATGTGTCTCCATCTAATAAATAAAATTAATATACATTTAAAAATTAAAATCATAATTAGTATATTATGTTATATGATACATATATGATATATATGATATCTATATATCATAACAATAACAAATGCATACATATTTGTTATTATTATGATATACATAAGCTACAGTCAGCTTTTTCTATCTGTCACAAATAAAAAGAACCCTAAATAAAGCAATACAATCCATTAATAATACAACACTAATTTTTCCATGTATCATGTGGTCATTTTAACTGCACTTTCCTAAAGTTTTAAGCATTTCCTATTTTTAAAATTAAATTTACTGGGGTTAGATTGGTTAATAAAATAATATCGTGTTCAACTGTAAAATTCTATAATGCATCACCTATATAGTGTTTTCTCTTTCCATTTCTCGTTCTCTCTCTCTCTGTCTTTCTCTCTCTCATTTTTTTTTTTAATTATATAAGTGATGTGTTTATTATTGGTAAAAGTAGAAAATAAAGGAATGATAAAATATATCACTCTAATACCCCAATTCATAAATAAGAAATACTAAAACTTTATTCTCTATGTCTAGATTTTCAATTATATGCAACATTTTTTCAAAAATAGATATATACACATAAATATATATAATCTGCATGGTTTTTAATTTGATTAATACCATAAATATCATTCTATAGTAATAAATACACACCTCAAACATCATTTAATGTTTATACAGTGGGCCTTTTGAATGAAGACTTTGTTTACCAATTTCTTTGTGTTAACCATCCAGGTTTTCACTATTATAATTGATTATACATTACCTATGGATATGTAAAAATATATTGATGTGCTTCTTGGATTGTCTCCCAAAATGAAGTTTCAGAAAAATAAATAAAGTTGAATTACAAAGTCAAAATTTGTGCCCAGTAACAGAGACCTTATTCTCTTTTGGGTAACTGGTCTTCGTAAAGTTGTCCTAAATTATTTTGATATTCATCAGTATGGAGTTAACTTATTACTATTCACAAAATTTAGCGAGGGTCATATTTTTCATGATTATAAGGCATTTATTTTGTCATATTTTCTCATTTTATTTATTTTTATTTATTTTAGTATATACACTGGGGGTGCCAAAAAAATGTACACAAGTGGACACTTTAGTCACCATTGCTCAAGCAGTAGTTTGCAGTAATCAGAAGTGTCTGGACGCTGATGGTAACCGCTTTGAGCACATCTTGTAATTGCAAAAGTAAAACATGAATTGTATTCATCTTTTGCTATTGGTATATATTGAATATTACAATTTTAATACAGTTTTTTCCTTTCTTAAAATGTGTATACATTTTTTAGTACCCCCAGTAAATATAAATATCTACATCTATCTATATAGATAGATGTACATATGTATAGATATAGATAGATATAGATACAGATATAGACATATATACACACAAACACATATGATTCACTTTAAAAAACATTTTAAATCAGATACTAAATTCTTATCATGAAAGTTAAAAATATATTTAAAGCTTGGCATTTTATTTTTTTTATTTGTCTTTATTAGGCATTGAGTACTAGCTTATTTTCATGAAGAAATATTTATCAATTTTTTCTTATTTTCTACCAACATTGGAAATATTTCCAATATTAAAAAATACAAAAAATAATGTATTTATATTTTTTCTTAAGTACTTTTAGACATTTTATGATTTTGAAGCCTGCTTATTTTTAATTAATTTTGATTTAAGATGTAATTTATTTGTGTAATTTAATTTTTCTTTATTACAAACTTTTTATAAATTCAATTTTATATGCACTTAGATAAATTCTAGGATAAAATATATATATATATATATGTGTAATTAATAGTCCTAGTTTTCATGGAGTATTGTTTAATTACTCTCACACTATAACTTTAATGTTTAGAATAATCTCTTGACATTATGCTTTTATTTCTTTTTTCCTCATTTATTTTCTCACATTTATGTTCATAAACTATTCCAATGTAAAATTTGTTTTAGTAAAACTCAGCATAAAACTATATAAAATGCAAAAAAACCTGAAAACATTAATCTGTAAAGATATATATACCCATATGTTCATTGCAGTATTATTCATGGTGGCCAAGATATGGAAACAACTGAAGTGTCCTTTGATAGATGATTAGGTAAAGAGTATGTGGTACATATATACAGTGGAATATTACTCAGCCATAGAAATGATGAAATATTGCCATTTGCAGCAACATGGATCTTGAGATTATTATACTAAGCGAAATAAGTCAAACAGAAAAAGTTGAGAACCATATTTCACTTGGATGAAGGGTATAAAACTGAGCGCAACAAACAAATAAGACAAACAAACAAAAATTAATAAACGCAAACAATAGTTTAGCGGTTACAAGAGGGTAAGGGGGGTGGGTAGAAGAGGGTAGAAGGGGTCAAATATATGGGGATAGAAAGAGAATTGACTTTGGGGGTGAAAAAACAATGCAACATATAGCTGATGTATTATAGAGTGTACACTTGAAACCTACGTAATTTTAGTAACTAATGTCACCCCCAATAAGTTTAATAATAATAAAAACCTGTATAATATTCTTGTGGGCAATTGTTATGATGCTATATTTTTCTCATATATTCTATAAATAAATAAAAATTATATTGATAGATTTTCTTATTTTTGAACTCTCCTTACATTCCAATAATTTGCCCTACTTGGTCATTATTTGCTATTTAA
This sequence comes from Rhinolophus sinicus, assembly GCF_036562045.2. NCBI lineage: Eukaryota > Metazoa > Chordata > Mammalia > Chiroptera > Rhinolophidae > Rhinolophus > Rhinolophus sinicus. The sequence goes on from NC_133752.1 coordinate 123,883,697, forward strand.
TACAATTATGCATAGAATAAAGTTTCAGAATTTTTAATTCAAATTTATTTTATGTTAAAAGTTTCATGTCCTCCTGGCACTCATTTTACACATAGCAGAATATACTAATCTGAATAAATGATTTACTTATTCTCTATACATGTATCCAAAATAGGTTACTTGAAAATATTAATAATATTGATAATCTCTTAGCATGACAGTTTGACAAAAAAAAGAGCAGAAAACAAAAACCACAAATATTAGAAAGAGTTATATTACTAGAAATATTACAGGTATTAACAGATAATAAATGAATATCATGAACAGTCTTATTTCAATATGATCAAAAGCATAGAAGAAATGGACATAGTCTTTGAAAAACACAAATTGCCCAATACCAAAACCGAGCAACTCTTTCATATCTGGGATATGTAATATTTGCCTCATTGTAAAATCACAGCAATGAAAAAATGATAGACACAAATTAGGACAGGTTGATAATAGTTTACTAAAGGGTTAATTTACAAAGCTGTGAGCAAATGTATGAAAACCACAATAGATATAGCGTGCAGTACATGAAAGTCAGTAAAACTTGGCTATTACTTACCTTTTGGCCTGAAATCAAGAGTGGATGAATAGGTTAATGGAAGATTGATTGAGGAAGCTATGTGCAGAAGTCTACCAGGAAGTTGAGAGAAACCTAGAGGAGGAAAATCAAGAAAAAAGTACTTTAAATGATCTCTTCATCCCCACTGTCTTCTTGGCATGGTTCCCCAATGGTGCAACATAAATGTGAACTAGAGCAAAGAGACCCATTGATGTAGTGACATGAGTTAGCTTTTAGGGGCACAAAGCTGGGTGAAGATTGTTGAAGGTCAACTATGGTTGCAATTACCAATACATTGTTCAAAGACAAATATAGATATAATTCCCAATACACTATTATTAGGAAAGAGCAAGAAAAACTTACATTAAATCTTGATGTCTTCTCCCCTTCACTTCATCTGCTTCTTCTTAACAACTATTAAAGGGAAATAAAAGATAGGCTAGCCAAATTCTCTAATAAAACCGTCACATGATAAAGTCACTAGCTACACAGAATTTGGTATCTTTTCTATATATTATTTACAATTCAATTTCAAGGAAGTAGGTTATTTAACAAGATAAGTTCGATTATATGAATTAACCCCAAGTTAATTTCATTTTTTTAATATTTATGATTCAAATGCCCTTATAGATTATTTCCTTGCATGTGATCTTTTGTGATAACAGAAATATAATTCAAACAGAAAATGACATAAGTATTTGTTAGCTGTAGTAAAATATATCAAGGTCTCCTAACCTTTATATGTCCATTATTTATAAATGTACTTATGTGGACTTCTAACTTGAAATAATATAAAGAGAGCCAAGAAAAGATAAGAGAAATTTACTGTTCTGAGAATTTCAAGCCGTAAATCTAATAATTGATATTGATTACAACCTATTATTAAGGTTTAGCGTAGTTTTTAATTAAATTATTTCATTTGCAATATTTCTTTCTTTCCAAATCTTGGATTTTTAAAAGAATAAACCAATTTTCTTTTGAAATGTTTAAATTCTTTATTAGTTCCAATAAATTTGAGTTAGGTTTCAATGTGCATGTAATTAAAATTTTATGCTAACATTGAATTTAAACATTGAATTTATGCTAACATTAAATTTAAATTTTATGCTAACATTGAAACTAAAAATGCATACAAAAGTACTATGATAACATCACTATAAAGCCAGAAACTTATGGCTGAAATCTGAACCCATGTGTATTTTTAAATTCATTTCAGTGCTCTTATATAAATCATATCTTCTTAATTTTTAGTGTATGTCATTATTAGAAATATCAACTCAAATGCAACATTTTCCCACATTAAGAAACCTGTTTTCCATAAAGACAGCTTTGCAAAGTAGCATACAATATAATTTTTAAGAAAATTGTTATCTTTTCTTTTACTATGTGGTTTCAAGTTATTTGATACTTTCAAAATTATATTTTAATGACTAGAATAGCTTCTATTAAATTATAACTTTTTTAAAAAGTGCAAGTCAATGAAAAAAATATAACATGACATGAGCATTTTGTATTCTTTTATCAATTTTTTGGAAGTATTTTGATGTTCAAAGCTAGGTCATTTGGTCTGATGGTGCTAATGACGAAAAGGAATTCTAGAATAAGTAACATAGGAGTTCTAATTCCAAATGGATGTAGAAAGCAATATAAACATCTCTTTTAACTTAACAACAAGAAAAAGTAGGACAAATTACAAAATCAAAATTGTTTTTGAACCCATCCGATAGCTGAGATTACAAAAAATATGTACCGTGAATTACAAGAAATGTGGAGCCCATCCCAGAAGAGCTAAAAAGTGAGCACTGGTTGCTTGTGGAAAAACAAGAGAGTAAGAGAAGCCAGAGAAAGAAGAATGAAAGAATTAGAAGAATTAGAATTCTATTCTTCTAATTCTTCAGGATATAAAAGAATTCGACAAAATGTTTTAATTAATCGCTAAATGTCATGCATTAGCTAGTACAGAAAAGAGCCCCTGGCAGCTATATACACTAGGTTTTCACTCACTCAGAGATTTCTCGGAACTTCCCTAGCTCCAATGAGATAGACTGTGGGCTGAAATGACTCCTCTCAGAGGAAAGACATAGACGAGAGGTTTTCCTATGGAAGAACAGGAAGCTGATCCCATAACCCTATGCTTCATAGAATAAATAAGAAAGGCCTATTGTGGCAAGAAGGACTGGTAAAAGATGCAACCCTTTGTTGTTCAGAAGGAACAAGGCATCCTGTATCTCCTGGATCCACTAAGACAATAGGCAGAATTTGCCCACCAAGGGTGCTTGCCTCAGGGAAGAAGGCCCAATTAGGGAACAAGCTCCATTTCCAAAAAGTCAGGGATTTCGGACCTGCCTAAAACTGACACTGACCAGGACATAGATAAAGAAACACTTCTGACCAAGAAAGCCTTACCATTCCCTTCAGTTTGACCAGACTTGAGACAAGCTTCTTTCTGCCTCAAGATCCTAATCTCCCCCTTTAAAGAGCATTTTCTTTAGAAATCTTGTAATTATAAATTAATTCATAGATGCTATGAGATGTAAATACTTTTTAAAACTGTTTGCCAGTTTTAAGACCTGAGAATGTTTCTCAAGACCTGAGAGCCTCCCCTTTGAACTGTAATTATCAGGAAAAATAGCACCCCTATCTCCGAGCCTTTGTTGGGAAGATTAGATTTTCACTTGGGTTAGGGCATCTTGCTTCAAGTTGTAAAGTGTCCCTCTGCCATGAAGACGAAAGGAAGTTTACTTTTCCTTAGTCAATTAGCAAGCACAAGTGACCTATGGTTTCCCTGTCCTTTCTCTTAAAAACACTTGGTTTTTCCAGTGGAGTTGAGTTCAGACAGTTCTGCCCTCTCTCCCCCTTTGGAATACTCTTGAATAAAGTCTTCCTTACCTGTATAACTTTGTCTAGTGCAGTTTTTGATTTGATAGTTCCTATCCACGTGGAAAATGGATTCTACAAGAGGGGATAAAGAGAGCATGCATTTTAAAGTATCAAAACAAGCTTAATACCACTTACCAGAACAATAACATTGACTACAACCTCCCACTTGTAAAATGGGAATGGTAATGAGTATGGGATCTGTTTCAAGCTATAAATAGAACATAAATTGTGAAGCTAATTGAGGCATATTAATTATTCAATAATTCCTTAGATTTTAATTTATATCATCAGGAAGGCTATGGGAATGTTACTCAGTAATTTACATAACCTGTTCATTTCATTTCCCAGACATTAAGATAAGGTGCAACTTAAAACTAAACTCTGATTACATCCTCATATATAGACTAATCACAGTGTTATCCTTTAGTTGATCTTTCATATCACTTTCCTTTTAAAGAGCAAATTGGCAGATCAAAGAAGCATCATGACTTTTATTTTATCAACTTTCTGAATATTTGCATGTTCATGTATTTTAAGTTTCCCTGTGTGGAAATACAAAACTTATCTATGGGAATCTTTCTGGCCAAAACCTACATTTTAAGGAATTATACCTCAGCGCTACAAATTTTCTCCAATGTGCTTAACACAAAATCCTGAAGCTAAATGTACACTGCTGTTTTAAAAAAACAAAAAAAAACAAAAAACAACAAAACATGTTATTGTGGCCACCAACTCAATCCAGATGTGCAAAAAGCAAAGCTATAATGAAACTATGCCAGAGTTCCGTATGTCATGATAACTTAGATCTATAGGCACAGAATCACAAGTGTTCAAAAAGTTCCCAATGATCTTTTTTCTTTACAAATATGTTGAAGTTTACCTATTGATTTTAGTTTCAAAGCTTATTCCCCCTGCTATAATTATAGGTTTCTTTTTAATAGCATTTTTGAGTAGACATTTATTACACCCACAATGAATGAACGTCTAATAACATGAAATGAGACAATAAAGAGTATAATATGTGTACATATTTCTCAATTATTCTTTCCTATGTAGTTCAAGCGTGTTATATAAACCATTACTGAAATGTATGAGTCCACTATGTCAGTATTATTACTGTTTATTAGTGGTTTCCTTGAGCATAACATAGAGTACAGTAGAGTAATAGCTTTAAAAAATATAAGTAAATTTTCCAAGTGACTTTGAATATTTTCAGGAAATCTTTCATTTTGAACTCTGTTTTTCTCAATCAATTGGATTTTTAATCCATGCTTAAGTACTGTGTTTCCCCGAAAATAAGACCTAACTGGAAAATAAGCCCTAGCATGATTTTTCAGGATAACATCCCCTGAACATAAGTACTAATGCATCTTTTGGAGCAAACCTTAATATAAGACCCGGTCTTATTTTGGGGGAAACATGGTATGTGACATTATCATGTGTTTTACCAGAAGTAAATAATAGATTTATTTTCTCCTAATACATAACCTGCTTTTATTGATGGTAATAAAACTGAACAAACTATTACCTGCTAACAACTGAGGCTGTTACAATTATGTGAATATAGACTCCTAAACTGTCTCTTCATCCCCACACCTCCCATACTCCTCCAATGCATTCTTCATACTGCTACATGAGTGATGTTTCAGAAACAGAGGTCAAATATTTCATTTTATTATTATAAATGCTGAAACTGCATCACAAATATGATAAAAGGTTGACATTTTAGGGTTGAGTACAGATGCCTTCAGGACATGCTTGTTCCAACTTATCTTTTCTTCCTAAAGCAGGAGGCTCACTGGAGGATTACATGAGTCAATATGGCTGACACATAGTAAGAGATGTATACACATATAGTCCCTTTTATTTCAGACCTGAACCAATCTACAAACTAGAAGTGGGTGGAGGACTGGTAGTGGGAACACTGCAGAGATCTTGAGGCTAAGCCAAAGTATCTAGATGGAGTCCATCCTTTTTGGCTCTGTAGGCTTCATCATTGGCACCCTGTTTTAATTTCTCAACCTTTCCTATACCCACATTTATTCTCGAGTTGCTTCATATATTTTGAAAAGTGCACACACACACACACACACACACACACACACACACATATTATATAATATATCCATACATAGTGGTCGGACAATTAAGGTCACAAACTCATCCTAGAAAAAATGCTACATATCTCATTGCTGAATATCACTGAGGTCACCTTCAAAGTACTCCCCTTGGGAAATTATGCACCGACGCCAGTATCTTGTCCATCCTCCAAAGCAATTTTGGAACTCTTTTTCTGGAATGGCCATCAGAGCTGTCGTCGTATTACCCTCGATGTCCTGAATGTCATCAAAATATCTTTCTTTCAATATTTTCTTTATCTTCGGGTAAAGAAAGAGGTCATTGGGGGCTAGATCAGTGAGTAGCAGGGTGTTCCCATACAATTATTTGTTTACTGGCTAAAAACTCCCTCACAGACAGTGCTGTGTGAGCTTGTGCATTGTCCTGATGCAAGAGCCATGAATTGTTGGCGATAAGTTCAGGTCATCTTTTTCATGCAGCCTCTTCAGCACCTCGAAATAGTAAACTTGGTTAACTGTTTGTCCAGCTGATACAAATTCATAATGAATAATCCCTCTAATATCAAAAAAGGTGAGCAATATCTTTGCAAGAAGTTCACAAACTTAAATGTCAGAACTTGTGTGTATATATGTATGGATACATACATGTACACATGTACACACATACACATATATATATACATATATAGCCATACATACTGGGGGTGCCAAAAAATGTCCACAAGTCGACACTTCAGTTAACATTGCTCAAACAGCAGCTTACCATAATCAGAAATGTCTGGATGCTGATTGTAACCATTTTGAGCACCTCTTGTAAATGTGACTTGTATTCATCTTTTCTTTTCAGTATATATTGAGTATTATAATTTGAATAGTTTTCCTTTCTTAAAATGTGTATACATTTTTTGGTACCCTCTGTATATACATCCATACACATATATACCTATATATATATATATATATATATATATATATATATATATATATATTCTTGCATACTGGGGGGTGCCAAAAAAAGTTACATTTTAAGAGATGTATCCATGTAGTACTTTTCAAAGTTGAATTTAATTACAGTAGCAATGTGTAGTATGACATTCACCAAAAGATGGCATTAATCCAATGAATGTTAGTCATTCATTGTATTACAATTTTAATACAGGTTTTTCCTTTCTTACAATGTATATACATTTTTTGGCACCCTCTGTATATTTACATATATAGATATATATATCCATCCATATATATATACACACACACACACACACATATATATATGTATGTGCATATACATATATATTATTGATCTGTATGTGAATATATGTCTATGTGTGTGTGTATACATATCCATATATATGTATACACACATACACATATCTATCCATACACATATGTATATATGTGTGTATGTAATATATATACATATAATATATATGTAATATATTTACATATATAATATATATACATATATATGTGTGTGTGTGTGTATATATATATATATATATATATATATATATATATATATATGTATGTGAAGTTCTTTCATGAAGTTTCTTTCACTCAAAATTCTCCTCATCCTCTGGATTGCTTTGTAAGTCTCCTAGTCAGCCTTCAAATTTTCCCTCTGATTTCACCTGCTTTCTGAAGGTTTTCTCCACATCTTTCTACTATCCTAGGATCACTCAGCCACTGTACATTGAAACTTATTTAATCATTTATTTTTAATTTCACCCCATTGACTTATGTTCTAAGTTTATCTTTCCTATTAGTCTGTGAACAATTTGAGGATAGGATACGTTTTATTTATATTTTTTTCTTAAGCACTTAATGCAGTGTTTAGCAGATATTAAGCACATAAAGTTATCTTCTGAAGCTAAATTTGGACAGATGTGTGTATGTGTTTTTAATATAAGTTAAAACTATATAAATAACTGTATACATGGCAGTAAGTGGGCAATTTGAATTTAAAAATGAAGGGGTTGGAATGAGTGATGAGGTGGTGATCTTTTTCTAAATTTTATTGGTGTGACAATTGTTAGCAAAGTTATATAGATTTTAGGTGTACAATTCTGTAATACATTATCTATAAGTGGGGATCATTTTTGATCTTACCAAATTCCCAATTAAACCAAATAAAATGAAAAGATAGATTAAGAAGAACATTGAGTTAATTTCCAATGTAGTTTTTGTGAATTAATAATTTAGATAATTCAGACCATACGTTTCAGCTAGTCAAGGTTAAGTGTTTTATTTTCCATAATTGCAATAACTATATTCATGCTGAGTTATCTTAGCAATTTAACCTGAATAGATAAATGGACATGAGTACTTTCATATATTTACTAACCATTTGTTCTTTATATGCCTGCTACTCTCTAATACATTCTTCTAATCTGAAGTTATCTGATTCTTGTAATTCTATTTTGTTTTCCTTTTGATTTGTACTAATACTTTATATTGTCCTAGTATCAACCCACTGTAAGTCACATACTATGAAAATATTTCAATTCAATCTACTCTGTGCCTTTTAACTGTTTATAATGTCTATTCCAGTGGGAATATTTTTACTCTTTTGGGGTCTTATTCTTGTTTACCAAACAAATTCACTAAACAAATTTATGATTATAATTTGACTGTATTATGTTGTTTTGTAATAAGAAAGAAGTGTTTGGCAGTTGATACAAATGTGTTTCCTTCAGTAGATATATTTTATTTAAATTAGTACATTGCAATCTTGGTTTATATAACAGTATTTCAAACTTGTCTATTATGTGCATCCACCCTTGATAGAGGGAGCTACTGTTACAGGGCAGAAAAGTCACAAATATAAGTCTAAATCTTAAGAGGTTTGCTCAGTGGACCAAGGTGCACCTACTGAGGTAAAGATCATCTATGACATCTTTCAATGAATGACCATATGCCTCTCCCTTGGTAACAATCCTTTGCAATGTGTATTGTGTTCTTTTAAAGCTATTAATATGTTTTAAAAAAGCATTCAGTGAATATTTACTAAATAAATTGTACTTGAATATACTATTAAAATAGAAATCCTGGTTGAATAAATATCTCTTTTAACACAAGCAAAAAAGTCAAGAAATGGTTTGGTACTTTTATTCATTCATTTATTCATCCTTTGTGATCACGGTGCCTGATTTCAAATTCAATATAAACTTCATTGTCAAATAATGAAAACCACGTATGGTGAGATACATAGTGATAATGTAGTGCAAAATAACAATAATGAAGTAAAATAATCAGACCTAGATTAAGAAGATCCATATATTTGTAAGATACATCTCTGAACTTTCTAGAAAATGTGGCAGGACATATAATATTTATAAAATGTGTTGGCTGTATTATAGGCTTCCTAGGTACATTTTGGATATTGTTTATTGGCAAGAGTTCTGATTTAAGTATCAGAAAACTAGGGCCAAAATGTTAATTCTAATATTGCTAAACTATAAAAGCCAACTCACTCTCATTAGGATTCAATTTCCTCATCACTGGGGATAAATATTTATAAGTACAAAGTTGCCATGGCGATAGAATGAGCCAATACACCACAAGGTGCTTTAGAGTCATAGACAATTCTATTACTTCTATCATTTGAGCTCCAAAAACTTAGACATGGTTAGTCACAGAGTTATAGACCAGAAGTTTGCCTTCAAACTGAGTTCAGTCACCTTTGTTTTATATTGTAGGTAACATAGGCTTGAAAACATTATTTAAAGCATTATTTTGTATTATTTTATTTACTTCACACCCCCACTAAATTAGAATCATGAAATTAAAAAACTTCTGCATATAAAATAATAATAAAACCATATAAATCAAATTTGTTTCTATTAAATTGCCTTCCATATTTCAGGTAGTTTTTACTTCTTTTCATTATATTAGCAATCAAACAAAACCAGACCAATATGTACAACCAATTTATTTCTAAATTTAAATATGTGTAAATGTGAAACAGGTGACATGTTACTTCTAAATCTGAAAATGCAGAAAGTTGATCAAAATAACCAAAAATCAACTTTCAAATGTGTGCTCTATATTTTAGAGAAAGAGTTTGCTTATAGTGCTATAAAATAACTGAAATAGCTAAATGTTTTGCTTTACTTCACAGCATATATCTATCTACATCTCTATCTCTATCTCTATCTCTATCTCTATCTCTATCTCTATCTATCTATATCTGTATCTATTCTGTTTCACCTCCCATTTCAACTTTAAGAGTTTGGCTTTCCTTCTCATCATAGTAGCAAGCTGCTATCTGGATGATTTGCAATGACCTTGTAATTGATAAAACAATTTGCATCTTCTCTGTCTTCATCACTCTTGATTTCTCTACCACATTTTTCTGTACAGCCCTTGTCCTCTGTGATATTTTCCTCTCTAGGCATCTGTGATGTTACATTTTTACACTCTTTACACTCAAAAATAAGAAAAACACACTCAGTTTTTTCATTCCCAAGCCCCTTCATCCTTTTTCTTATTTTGTAATGGAATCACAATTCAGGTCAGAAGGCATCAAAACACTAAAGACATCATCTACTATTCATTACACCTCATATAAGCCACTTTCAGTATGACAGCTTGGTATGATATTAATATTTCAAAATCTACCGCTTTCGTACTTAATGTTCTCCAATCCCAATTGAAGAAAACCACCCAAATTATTTATGTTGGCTTACAAAGCTCTCTTCTATCTTGTTTCTCTTTCTCTTACCATTGAATTTCTTGCTACTCGAGCTCCAAGCATAGAACCCTTCCTGTCCTTTGAAAACACCAGTCTTCTGCACTTGCTCCTCAGTAGGCCTTTGCAATAACTGTATCCTCTATCTGGAATGTTCTGTCCTTTTATTGTTGTATAACTGACTGCTTCTTTCCCATAACATTCCATCTTCAGTGTCAAATATGGACTTTCTGATCATGCTGCTTCCATTCTCAACAATCTGCATTGACTCTCCACATGTCAAAAATGAGGCTAATTCATGGCCTTCCATGATTGACCCATGGTTGCCTGTCCTGTGCGGTGCCACTTGTAACTTCCCAGTCCTTATCTTTCCTGAAATTCTACTTTCTTGAAACCAAGATCTTGCATTCACTCCTTATTGCTCTCTATCCTGTGTATTTTGTCAACTATGATTTTTATGTTGTATGTTTTAAACTCAGACTATTTTCAAAATCTCACAAGCTAAAGTAAAAATTGCTCATGAAGCTCAGTTCAAATCACACTTAATAAAAGACGTGATTGTTTCTTTGAGTGGAATTAATGTCTCTCTTCTGTGAAGAATATAAGAAGCACTTTCCCATAAGTATAAAATATCTTACATCTTTTGCCCATTTACCTATCCATACACAAGATTGCTAGTTTATTAGGCCAGCAGTAAACTCTTAGCACACATTTTTAACCCTTCACTTAATCTTGCACAGTGTGTTGCACAAATGGCACTCAATAAACAGATATTGAATGAATATTTGCAAGTGTTAAATTTTATAATAGAGGTATAGTCTAGCATTTTGATTTATTAACTTCAGGAATTATTTCATACAGAATATATTCAAAATTACAAACAGAGAGCAATTACTTAAAATCCCATTTGCCTTTAAACTTCAAAGTTAAAACTGAATTTCAAAGATAATTAGTCTTACAATTTTATACGTGGATTTTATTTCCTGTATATTTCAATTTTGTGCTTAGTTTAGATTTTAACTGATATTTCTCTGTTTCTTTAAAATTTCTATTTCAGTTATTTGGTTTATTTGTTTATTTCCTTTTTTCTCCTTAGGGCACAAAGCTGATTGTTTGAACTTTCCCATCTAAATTCTTTATACTTCAATTATAATTGCAGCTTTCTTTGAAAGTATTTCTATCATTACTAGCTCTGAATATCCTACTGCTTCTAAGATATAAGCGTCCCAAAATAAACCCTGCCAATTCATCAATAATTCAACATTTATTTTCTTAAGAACTGAAGCCTTACTTCTTACTGTGAGTTCCATAAAATTCATTTCTGAAAATGAGTGAAATACAAGTGTACTTTTCATTTCAAAAATTAAAATATCAAATCACACACTCATCCATTCTTTGTGTCTGATAATGATCACATTTAAAGAATTTATTTTAAATATTTAAATATAATACTTATTTTAATTACATTTTTGAATGCAGTAATACAAATTATGCAACCTCGAATACGTACCTAGATTATGTTTGGCAGTAATTCTAACAAAGGCTTTATGTAATGATTCAGATCTCAGTGAACAAAATATACTTTCTTAAAAATGAGTCAATTTTTCTCACTAATTCTAGAATTACAGAATTTTTCTGTGAATTCTAGAAGCTACAAAAAAACCTTTAGTTGGTTTCCCTTACTGAGATTTAACACTTACATATATGGAGAGCCAGAAAGCATTCAGTATCTAATTTCCTTGTCTTATCACTCTGAAATACATTGCCTGAAGTCACATCTCTAACCAGTCACAACAAAATGTAACAAAGCAGGCATCATTTCATGGTTCCATTTACAATACAGATTATGGTATCTGTTCTATTTTTTCTATAATTCCATATGGAAAATGTGTTCTGTAGAATAAATTGAGTACGGAATGAATTATCAGACATTTTGAAATGTACATCCAGTTTAAAGTACTGCTACCGGCTGACCCTAAACCCACAGGTATTGTCAGAGCACCAGGAAGGACACTTCAGTTGTGGAGGTCCCCCCTGAAGTGTGAGGGGTCCCAACCCCATACCTGGCTCCCCAGCCCAAGGGTCCTGTTCTGGGAAAGGGAAACCCCACAACATTTGGCAATGAAAATCAGCAAGGATTCTGTCTGCCCATGCTGGTGAGATGGAAGGCGGCTGGAAACCCAGATGCCTTCTTGAAAGGCCTCCACACAGATTCACTCACTTGCAAACACTCATCTGGTGTCTGGTGGAGGGTCAGCATATGAGGAGGCGCCAGAGATATATGGGGAAAGGCTGAGTTGTGTGGCTCATGTTGAGGGCTGGAGAGAATGCAGCTTTTATACTTATGTGGAACTTGCCTCACATGCAGTCTATGGGAGAACTTTCTATGTTGAACATGCCTCCAAAAGGCCAAAATGTGAGACTGCATTAGTCTGGTAAAATCCGTGTTAGTCTGGTAAATTCCTCATATATCTCTGGCACCTCCTGGTATGCTGACACACCACCTTGGTAACTCCCTTGGATCCCGCCCTACACACATATTGTGGCATTGCACGGACACTCTCAGCTCCTGGGTAGCCAGCCCCACCCCACAAGCTACAGGAGATGTATACGGTAGTGGACATCCCACAGCAGCCTGGGAAACTTTTGGTGGCAGGCAGTCAGCCTAAGCTTGCACTGCAACCCTTTTCGGGCAGTTCTCAGGGATCTGTAGGCCTAAGGCAAGTGGTGGCTGACTGCAGGGTTCTCAGGGAATTTTGGAGAGTGGCCACAGGCTCAGCACTGCTGCAAGAACTGAATCTGCATTAACTTTAACACTGGTCATACGCTGTGACTCCCTGAGACTCCGTCCCACTCAACTTGGGCGGCATCACTGGGTGCCCTGTTAACACTAGTCAACCAACGGAGTCCATGCATCAAAGGAGGCTCTTTCAGCAGCTGAGATTTTATGGGAAGCCAGCTGGTGGCAATAGTCCTAGAAGGGCTCTCAACCTTTTTCTAAGATTCCCCAGGCCAATCCTGGTGAAAGCCAGCCTTGGTTCACAGTGCGGACACTCCCACATGCCTTCTGGTCTAACACAGGTAACAACCAATTGCATATAGCTCTGTAGCTTCTACCAGGTAGCCCCAGGATAGTCACAGGCAAGGCTGAAATTCGCTTGCATGAGAGCGCCTCCTAAGACACCAGACACAAGGCATCCGGAAGCTGTGCTCAGACCACAACAGAGTACTACCTGGTTATCCCCATAAGTGGCACATCCAAAGAGGGGTCTCAACAGGTATAGGAGCCCATTGGGGCAAATCACCCTCTGATTAGTCAGCCACTACACAGCACCTCATACGCTGTGGGCACAGCCAGTCAGCCTGAGAGTCGATCCCACCAACTAATGCACCAAAATCCCAATTACAACACATACAAAGCACACTCCTGGAACACACACACACACACACACACACACACACACACACACACACACCAGTGTTCAGAGAGACGGTGCCACTGTAACACAAAGGACAACTACTACATAAGGCCACCTGAGAAAGACTAAGAAATAGAAGATCTACTGATTACATAGAAACAAAACCAGAGAGACAACCAGAATGAGAAAACAAAGAAGCACATCCCAAATAAAAGAACAGGAGAAATCTCCAAGAAAAAAATAAATAAGTAAATGAAATGGAGGCAACCAACCTATCAGAGGCAGAGTTTAAAACACTGGTTATAAGACTGTTTAATGGACTTAGTAAGAATGTCAACAAAGAGAAAACATGCAAAAAAAAAAAAAAAAAAAGACATAGAAACCATAGAAGAGAACCAGTAAGAAATAAAGAATAAAATAATGGAAATTAAGAGTTAAGAAATATTCTTTATTCTTTATTCTTTTTGTTGTTTCGATTGTACCTTGTCTTCTAAATCACTTGTGTCGATCTTCAGCTTCATCATATCTGCTGTTGATTCCTTCTAGTGTATTCTGAATTTCTATTATAGTATTATTTATTTCTGACTGATTCTCTTCTATGGTTTCTATGTCCTTCTTTTTTGCATGCTTTCTCTTTGTTGAAGATCTCACTAAGCTCCTTAAACATTCTTATAACCGTAGTTTAAAACTCTGTCTCTGGTAGTTTGGTTGCCTCAATTTTATTTTTCATTTTTTCCTGGACTTTGAGGATATTATTTTATGACTATAAAACTATGAAAAACATGTCCATTTGACATTAACAAATATTTTGTCTTAAAACTCTTTTGCTGAGACATTCAGATATGTTTTCCTGTGGCTTGCACTATCAACAACAAGAATGTTTTGTATGCCATATTGTGTAACATTTTGTAATATTATTTTATGACAAAAAATAATTTTAAAAAATGAAGATAGTTTAAGGGACCTCCAGGACAACATCAAATGTAACATATGCATCATAGATGTACCAGGAGAAGAGAGGGAGCAAGGGACTGAGACCTATTTGAAGAAACAATGACTGAAAACTTCCCTAACTTCTCAAAAAAAATAGACATACAAGCCCTGGAAGTGCAGAGTCCCAAACAAGATGAATCCAAATGAGCCCCAACAAAGACACATTAAAATTAAAAATGGCAAAGGTTAAAAACAAAGAAATAATCCTAAAAACAGAAAGAAAAAACAACTGGTTACTTGCAACAGAGTTCTCATAAGATGATCTGTTTTTTCTCAATAGAAACTTTGCAGAGCAGAAGGGAGTAGAATTATTTAAATTGATGAAAATAAAAGGCCTATAACCAAGACAACTCTACCCAGCAAGGCTATCATTTAAAACTGAGAGATAAAAAGCTTCCCAGATAAGAAAAAGCTAAAGAAATTCATTTTTACTATGCCAGTATTATAAGAAATGTTAAATGTACTTCTTTAAGAAAAGGAAGATGAAAAACAAACAAACAAAAAGATCAATAATATAAATAAAATGGCAATAACCATGTACCTGTCTAAAACATCTTAAATGTAAATGGATTAATTGTTCCAATCAAATGACATAGGGGAGCTGAATAGATAAGAAAACAATATCCATGTACATATTGTCTATCAGAGACCTGCCTCAGATTGAAAGACACACATAGGAGGAAAGTAAAGTGACGGAAAAAGATATTTCATGCAAATGGAAATGAAAAACAAAAAAGCTAATGTAGAAAATACTTATGTCAGAAAAAATAGACTTTAAAAGGAGGACCATAATAAGAGACAAATTAGGACATTACATAATGATAAAGGGGTCAATCCAACAAAATAACTTAACCTTAGTAATTATCTATGCACCCAGATGATTATGCACATAGGAGCATCTAAATATGTAAAACAAATATTGACTGACATAAAGGGAGAGATCAACAGTATCACAATCATAGTAGGGGACTTTAACACCCCATTGACACCAGTGGACAGATATACCAAACAGAAAATCAACACAAAAACAGCAGCCTTAAATGACACACTAGACCAGATGGATTTAATTGATATTTTTAGAGATTTCACCCCAAAGGAGCAGAATATACATTCTTATTAAGTGCACATAGAACATTTTCCAATATAGACCATATGTTAGGTTACAAACAAGTGTCAATAAATTTCAAAAGCCTAAAATCATATCAAGTGTCTTCTCTAATCACAAAGGTATGAAACTAGAATTAAATTACAAAGAAAAACAAACAAATAAACAAACAAACAAACTGAAAAACACACAAGCACATGGAAGCTAAACAACATGCTAGTAAATGATGCATGGATTAATGAGGTTAAGGAAAAAATGTGTCACATTGAGACCCATGAAAATGAAAACACAGCCAAAAATGTATGGAACCCAGCAAGATCATTACTAAAACAGAAATTCACACCAATGCAGGCCTATCTCAAGTAAACAATCTAACTTTAAACCTAAGAAAACTGAAAAAAGAACAGCAAGCAATGCTCAAAGTGAATAGAAGAAATAATAAAGTTCAGAGTGGAAATAAACAAAGTAGAGGCTAAAAATTCAATAAAAAAGATCAATGAAACCAAGAGCTGTTTTTTTGAAAAGGTAAACAAAGTTGAAAAACTTTTAAGCAGACTTATAAAGAAAAAAAGAGGACCCAAATAAATAAAATCAGAAATGAGAAACAGAAACTCATAGACACAGACAATAGTTTAGTGGTTGCCAGAGGGTAACGGGGGCGGGGGGTGGGGGGTGGGAGATGAGGGTAAGAGGGATCGAATATATGGTGATGGAAGGAGAACTGACTCTGGGTGATGAACACACAATGGGATTTATAGATGATGTAATACAGAATTGTACACCTGAAATCTGTGTAATTTTACTAACAATTGTCACCCCAATAAATTTAATTAAAAAAAAAAAAAAAGAAATGAAAGAGGAGAAGGAGAAGTAACGATACCACAGAAATTCAAAAAATTTTAAGAAAATGCTATGAGCAATTATACACAAACAAAATGGACAATCTGGAAGAAATGGAGAAATTCCTACAAGCATACTATCTTCCAAGGCTGAATCAAGAGGAAACAGAAAATCTGAACTGACCAATTACTACTAATGAAATTGAATCAGTAATCAACAAGCTCCCAACAAACAAAAGTCCTGGACCAGATGGCTTCACAGGTAAATTTTAGCAAACATTCAAAAAATAATTAATACATATTCTCAAACTATTGCAAAAAGTTCAAAAGGAGGGTAGGCTCCCAAGCTCATTTTATGAGACCATCATTACCCTGATTTGAAAAACAGAAAAAGATATTATAAAGCATATGCATATATATATATATATCCCTGAGTAACATAGATGTAAAAATCCTGAACAAAATATTCGCAAAACGAATTCAGCAATACATTGAAAAGATCATGTACCATGATCAAGTGAGATTTATTCCTGGTATGTAAGGTTGAACTAATATCCACTACCAATTAAAGCAATACACCACATAAACAAAATGAAAGATAAAAATAATATAATCATATCACTTGATATAATCATATTAAATGATACAGAAATACATGAAAACAGCCAGCCTCCATTCATGATAAAAACCTCTCATGAATGAGGGAATAGAAGAAATATATTTCAACATAATAAAGGTCATATATGGCAAAGCCACAGCTAGCATCATATTTAACTGGGAGAACCTAAAGCATTCCCCTTAAGATCAGAAACATGACAAGGATATATACTTTAACTACTTTCATTCAACATAGTACTGGAAGTCACAGACACAGCAATCAAATAAGAAAACTAAATAAAAATGCATCCAAATTGTTAAGGAAGAAGCAAAACTCATTATTTGCAGATGACATGATACTATATACAAAGAACCCCAAAGATTCCACCAGAAAACTATTAGAACTGATGAATGAATTTAGTAAAGTAGAAGACAAAATTAATATTCATTAATCATTTGCAGTTTTATACACCAATTACGAATTATCAGAAAAAGACATTAAGAAAACAATCCCATTTACAATGTCATTTAAAAAAACAAAATAAAATACCTAGGAATAAATTTAACCAAGGAGGTAAAAGACTTTTACTTAGAAAATTATAAGACATTGATTGAAGAGAGGAATTAAAATCCAAATAAATGGAAGCATATAGAATGCTCATGATAGGAGAAATAATATATTTAAAATGTCCATACTACCCAAATCAATCTATAGATTCGACGCAATCCCTATCAAAATACCAATGACATTTTTCACAGAACTATAACGAATAATACTAACATTTACCATATTTTGCCATGTATAATGTGCACTTTTTGGCCCAAATTTGTGAGAGAAAATTAAGGACGCACATTATACATGGGTAGTACTAATTATGAATCTATATAAATGTTTTCAATTCTTTTATTTATGCTTATGAGTTAAAAATGTAACTCTAGAAATCAATAATGATATCTGCATGCAAAATAATACCCTGGAATATGATGATCAGTTTGGTTGAAATTACAACAAACTTGCAACAACAAAGAGTTCTTGGCTGTCTGTGATGCGTAAATATCGTAAATTTGTTACCGGTACATAAAATTTCTTGTATCTTGTGTCTGTTCTTATGTTTTGTAATTATTTTCTACATAAAATTTATTGTACCATTATATGTTAAAAATGCTAAAATTCCTTTATAATGCAAAAACAAGTACATAATGTAAACAAATAAAAATTTTAATTAAAAAATTAAAATGAAAGATTATTTTCCTGAAAGTTTGGGCCAAAAATGTGGGTGTACCTTATACATGGTAGTGCATTATACATGGTAAAATATGGTATATAGAACCATAAAAGACTCTGGATAGCCATGGCCATATTGAGAAAGAAGAGCAAAGCTGGAGGTATCATGTTATCTTATATCCCACTATACTACAAGGCAATCATAATCATGGTATTAGCATAAAAACAAAACATAGATCAGTAAAACAGACTAGAGAGCCCAGAAATAAATCCATGCCTGTATGGTCATTTAATCTATGACAAGGAAGCAAGAATATACAGTGGGATAAAGACAGTCTATTCAATACATGGTGCTGGGAAAACTGGATAGATACATGCCAAAAGACAAATCTGGACCACCTTCTTATGACTACCATCACATAAAAGGATAAAATCAAAATGGATTAAATACTTGAATGTAAGGCTTGAAACAAGAAAACTCCTAAAAGAAAATAGGGAGTAAACCCTCAAACATTACCCTTTTTACTGTTATATCTCCTTGGGCACCTTGAACAAAAGAAAAAAATAAACAGATGGGACTACGTCAAATAAAAAGTTTTTGCACAGCAAAGGAAGCTATCAGCAAATCAAAAGACATCCTACTTAATAGGAGAAGATATTGCCAAAGGTACATCTGATAAGAGGTTAATATCCAAAACTTACTTAATAAACCTCATACATCTCAACACACAGAAACAAGCAAGCAAGCAAAGAAACAAACAACCACACACACACCCACAAATTAAAAAATGGTCAGAGGATCTGAATACACATTTCCCCAAGAGGACATACTGTTGCCCAAAAGACATATGAAAAGATACTTGATGTCACTGTACATCAGAGAAATGCAAATAAAAACCACAATGATATATCACCTCACACATGTCATTATGGTCATCATCAGTAAATCAACAATCAAACACTGTTGGCAAGGATGTGGAGAAAAGGGAACCATTGTGTACTCTTGGTGGGATTGCAAATTGATGTCATCGCTATGGAAAACAGTATTTTAATCAATTAATTATCAATTATATATTGTTATATAATATATTATATATAATTATGTAATATATAATTAATAATTAATATCAAAATATTAAAAATAGAGCTACCATATGACACAGCAATTCCACTCCTGGTATTTAGCTGAAGAAATCTAAAACATTAATTTGAAAAAATAAATGCACTCCTATGTTTACTGCAGTGCTACCTACAATAGCCAAGATATGGAAAAAAACAAAATGCCCATCAATAAATGATTCGATAAATAAATTGTGATACGTGTATAAAATGGAATATTACTCTGCCCTAAAAAAGAATGAAATCTTATCATTTGTGCCAACACTGATGATCATAGAGGGTATTATGCTAAGTGAAATAAATCAGACTGAGACAGACAAATACTACATGATCTCATTTATTTGTGGTGTCTACAGAACAAAATAAATAAACAAACAAAACAGGAACAGACTCACAGATACAGAGAAGAAACTTGTGGTTTCTAGATGGGAGGAGTGTTGGGAGGCTGAGTGAGAAATATGAAAAGATTAAGAAGTACAAATTGGTAGTAACAAAAGAGTACGGGATGTAAAGACCGTACGGGGAATATAGTCAATAATATTTTAAAAACTACATATAGTGTCAAATGGGTACTAGATTTATTGGCGGATAACTTCATAAATCATATAAATGTCTAACAACTTTGCTGTACACCTAAAACTAACATAAAATAATAATGAGTTTCAACTATAAAAAAATTATCACTGGTATATATAGAACAGCATAGGGAATATAGTTAATAATATTCTAATAACTATGTACAGTGTAAAATGGGTAATAGACTTACTGAGGCTATTACTTTATAAGGTATATAAATGCCTAATCACTATCTTTTTTTATACACCAGCAACTGATAAAAAATGAGTAAATAAATAATACAATTTCGAATTTTTTTAAATGGACACTCCTACTAAGATAAGTACTGAGCCAAGTACTGAGCTTAAAACTTTATTCCTTGCTTTACTGCATATTAAAACAAAACAAAAAAAAAACAGCAACCCTAGAATATAGAATTAGGGTTTTACCCAAATTCTGAAAATAAGTTGCAAAACATACACTATTTGATTTAACACTTAAGGCAGAGATAATATGAACAGTTAACTCGTATATAATTCTACTTCTCTCCACATTCAACCCAAAATGCATATATGCATATACATGTATTTTTACACATTGCATGAATTTTAATACACACACAATAATTTAGTGTAGGAAAATACATATGTATATATATGTTATTAAATTTGTCAGAGAGACACTTATTAGTAAAATTATATAGACTTCAATTGTTCATTTCTGATATACATCATCTATATATTGCATTGTGTGTGCACCACCCAGAATCAGTTCTCCTTAAATCACCATATATTCAACCCTCTTTTCCTTCTTCTACCATTCCCCCAACCCTCTTATCCTCTGGTCACCACTAAACTGTTGTCTGTGTCTATGAGTTTTTGTCTTGTTCGTTTGTTGCTTTCAGTTTTATATTTCACATATGAATAAAGTCACATTGCTCTCGACTTCTTCTGTCTAACTTATTTTGCTTACAATGATAATCCCAAGATCTATCCATGTTCTCGCAAATGGAAGTATTTCATCTTTTCTTATGGCTAAAATAATCCATCATAATCCATCGTATACATGTACCACATCTCCTTTATCCAATCATCTATTGAAAGGCATCTTTGGTTGTTTCCATGTCTTGGTCATCATGAGTAATTCTGCAATGAACATAGGTGTACATATATTTTTATGGATAAATATTTTCAGATTTTTGGTGTAGATACCCAGAAGAGGGTTTGCAGGATCATATAGTAATTCTATTCTTAATTCAAAACAAAACAAAACAAAAAACCCTCCATATTGTTTTCCATAGTGGCTGTACCAATTTACATTTCCAAAAGCAGTGTATGAGGGTATCTTTCTCTCCACAGCCTCTCCAACTTGTACTTATATTGTTAATAATAGTCATTATAACAGGTGTGAAGTGATATTTTATTGTGGTTTTAATTTGCATTTCCCTAATAGTAAAGTTGAGCATTTTTTTGTTCATCTGTTGGCCATTTGTATGTCTTCTTGGGAGAAGTGTCTGTTCATGTGCTCTGCACATTTTTTAATTGGTTTGTTTGTTTTTTGTTGAGTTGTATGAGGTTCTTTCTTTCTTTGTTTTTTTCTTTTTTCTTTTGTTTAGATTTTGGATAGTATCCCCTTTTTGGGAGTGTTGTTTGCAAGTATCTTCTCCCATTTAGTGGTTGCCTCGTCTGTGCAGAGCCTTTTGTTTTGATATAGTCCAATTCATTTATTTTTGCTTTTACTTCCCTTGGTTTTGAGTTAAAATTTATAAAATCCTCTCTGAATCCAAGATCCTTGAGTGTAGTACCTGTGCTTTCTTCTATGCAATTTATTTTTTCAGGTCTTATGTTTAGGTTTTTCATCCATTTTGAGTAATTTTGGTGTATGGTAACAGAGAGCAGTCTTATTTCATTCTTTTGCAAGTGGCTTTCCAATCTTTCCAGCACCATTTATTGAAGATACTTTCTTTTCTCCATTGTATATTATTGGCTCCTTTGTCAAAAATTATCTGTCCATATACATGTGGATTTGTTTCTTGGATCTCAATTCTATTCCATTGGTCTGTATGTCTATTTTTCTGCCAATAACGTGCTGTTTTGATTATTGTCACTTTGTAGTATAAATTGAAGTCAGGGAGTATGATACCTCCAGCCTTGTTCTTTCTTCTTAGGATTGCTTTGGCTATCTAGGGTCTTTTGTGATTCCTTACAAATCTGATGAATTTACATTCTATTTCTTGAAAAAATGCCATTGTGATTTTAATAAGGATTGCATTCAATCTGTATATTGCTTTGGGTTATAAGGCCATTTTAACCACATTGATCCTTCCAATCCATGAACATGAAATATCTTTCCATTTTCTTGTGTCTCCTTCAATTCCTTTTAATAATGTCTTATAGTTTTCAGTGTATAGGTCCTTCACATCCTTTGTTAAGCTTATTCCTAAGTATTTTATTCTTTTGTTGCAGTTGCAAAAAATATTTTTTTTCTTTTCTTTCTCTGAAATTTAACTGTTTCTCTATAAAAAAGATGGGAATTTTTGTACATTGATTTTGTATCCTACAACTTTATTGTATTCATTTGTTCTAATAGAACAACTATTGTTCTAATGTTTTTTTGGTGGAGTCTTTAGAGTTTTCTATATAAAGAATCATGTCATCTGCAAAAAGTGACAATTGAACTTCTTCATTCCCAATTTGGATGCCTTTTATTTCTTTCTCTTGCCTGATTGCTCTGGCTAGGGCTTCCAACACTACATTGAATAACAGTGGTGAAAGGGAGCATCCCTGTCTTGTTCCTGTTTTTAAAGGGATACTGTTTAGTTTTCACCATTAACTATGATATTAGCTTAGGGTTTGTCATATATAGTCTTTACTATGTTTAGGTACATTCCTTCTACTTCTATTTTATTAAGTGTTTTAATCATAAATAGACATACCTTGTCATACATTTTTTGTGTATCTATTGATATGATCATAATATTTTTATCCTTTATTTTGTTAATACAATATATCACATTGATCAATTTGCATATGTTGAACCATCCTTGTGCCCTGAAATGAACTCCACTTGATCATGATCTACAATTTTTTTTTAATGTATAGTTGCATTAATTTGCTAGCATTTTCTTTTAGATTTTTACATCTGTATTCATCAGAGATATTGGTTTGTAGATTTACTTTTTGTGCAATCTCACAAAGTTTGGTATTAGGGTAATGTTTGCCTCATAAATTGAGTTAGGAAGTATTGCCTCTTCTTCAATTTTTTTGGAAAATGTTGAGATGGAGAGGAGTCAAATCATCTTTAACTGGTAGAATTCACTAGTGAAGGATGTGGTTAAAGCAGTAGTGAGAGGGAAATTTATACCATTACAGACCTATCTCAAGAAACAAGAACAATCCTAAATAATAAACAACCTAACGTTACACTTTAAAGAACTAGAAAAAAGAAGAAAAAATGAAACCCAATGTCAGCAGAAGAAAGGAGATAATAAAAATTAGAGCAGAATTAAATGATATAAAGAACAAAAAAGACAATAGAAAAAATTAATGCAACAAAGAGCTGGTTCTTTGAAAGCTTAGTAAAATTTCAAATCCCTGGATAAAGTCACTAAGGGAAAAAGAGAAAGACACAAATAAAGGAAAATACATATTTTTTAAAACACTGGAAAACCTATTATGCTGATGAGTTTTGTAAACTGTCAAAATAGATATCTTTCTCATGCTATCTAATACAGGATATAAGAAGAAATATTGATGATTTATGATCTAAATAACTCAGGGTTCATTCTCACCCATTTTAGAAAGCCATGTCACAGTCAAGAATTAGGTACTATAGCTGTTTTCCTATCCATATTAATGTTTATTTGCATTATTTTTGTTATTAAATATGCAGCATGCCAAAATGGTGTTTCAATAAAAATAAATTTTAATTTTCAATAAAATTTAACATATATTAATTTATATTTTATTTAAGAGGCAGAATTGTTTTTCTCAATTTGCATTATATATCCCAAATCTGTTTTTCCCACAGTTTCATTTCTTAGTTTAATATTTGGGATATTTATAATAAAAAGGGAGATATACAAGTACCGTATATATGTTTTAGTATATTAGCTATTTTCTTGTGAGATGTTTAATTAATTTATTTCTATAATACTTCCTGTCGTGCGAGAGACCCTGTTTGCCACGCCATTTTTCAGGTGGGGCGGCCTGCGGGGTCTCTGCTCCCGCTCCCCACATAAGAACGCAGAATATGGTGAGGCCAAAAAGGAACACCCACGGAGCCATAGGTAGGGGAGTCATACCACTATGGTCTCACTGGAGGCTGGGCCCACTGGACGCGCGACCTGCCATCCGCCTTTCTGCCAACCAACCGACCAACTGACCGACCGATGACTCTCCTCAACTCTCTCGACCCTGTTCCTCTCCTCTCTTCCACTCTCCTTGGCTCTTCTTTTCCGCTTTCCTCGGCTCTGCTCAGCTCCTCGGCAATCCTCGGCAGTCGTCGGCAGTCGTCGGCAGTCCTCGGCAGTCCTCGGCAGTCCTCGGCTCTCCTCCGTAGACGCAGCAGTTATACCAGCGGCCAATCGGCTAACTGGCCACAGCCGACTGCCAATCAGCCACAGCCGAGCCAGCACCTTTCCACGTGAGGCCGAGAGCCTGTAAATTACTCTCTGGGGCTCTGTACCACACTTCCCTTTCTACTAAATGCTTCTGAGGCAATGTACAAGTAGTAAATGTAGTGTCTGCTAACGTGGCTCACTGACAAACACACACACACACACACACACACACACTCACTCACAGATACACAGACACACACATTTATAGTGGTTTTTTTTTTGGCCCTCATGCTTTGAATGTTGCCAACACGATACCAAATAAACAACCAAATTCTTACTCATAGATCTGAAAATTAGTTAGAAAAATCACCCCATAATTATTACTTTAAGAGTTAAATTTCTTTTTAATAGAAAATGCTTGATATTGTGTTATTCTCTCTGAAAATTTTCAACCCCCCCCCCCAACTTTGACTTAAATGTTGACACCCAATTATATTAGAATTTTAGTGTGTGTAGGTGAGGAGATAAGGAACTTATAGCTAAAGAATTTACAAATTTAAAATGTGCATTTAAAATGTGATTTTTAGACACTGCTAGGGGTAACACTGGAAATAAGAGCAAGAAAGATGCGGTCTTTTCCTCTGTACACTTAAAATATAAATCAGAAATTAAACAATTAAAACCTAAGGGCAAAACAACATGTAATGCCATGGTAACTGAAGTATTCCATCTTCAGCTAAACAAACTGGGGAGAGTGATGAATTGATAAAAGTTTCAGAAATACACAAAGGGTGTTAATTTTAAAGTAATACCTGAAAAAAAAATGATTAGTCTATATTCAAGAAAACAGGGTAGGAAATAATCAAGTGAGAGGGTACAGCACATATTAAGGCTAAGGGATGAGAAAGAAGAGCAACATAAAGCAACCCAAGAATAGAGGGCAAAAGCCAAAAAGATGAATAATGAAACCATAGAAGTATTTAGGGACCAGGGTTTGAGTGGCTCTATGAATCATTTAAAAACTTTTGACTAATTACTCTAGGGTAATTTTTGACTAATTACCCCATTTTAACTTGGATAAGCAGATTTTCATTTAATTTTAAAATGCCAGTCTGTTTACATTCAGGTAACGAGATTGCAGCAGGCAGTGAAAGTTGGCAAAGATATGATGTAATATTTTTAAATCTTCTAAAAAGAAAAAATATGGAAAATGATGTCAAAAGTAGAACAGGCTTAATGGAGACCCTGAATAGTAAAAGGGCAGGGGAGGGAGAAGATCATACCTGCTTCCCAGATTTGCTTTCATATAGCAGATTAAACTAAGCCAAGGATATGAGCAGACATTGAGAAGAACTGTAATGAGGGAGAGCTACAGAAACAGGGAAAAAAAACAACAATAACAAATAACAAAACCCATAAGGAATGGTAAGCACTCTCATTGACATGGAACCTGTGAACCTATGAATGGAATGCAGTAGAAAAGGAAACATCTAAGAGTTCTTGTATCATTCAACATAAAATGACAGACTTATTTGCTGTTATCTGTTCCTCTTGCCTCATATTTTGTCTTAATGTTATATGCACAGCTGTCGTTTCTGACCCATGAGACTTTATATTCAGCCAATTAGTCTATGGGTTAGAGGGGATTTTTTTCATGGTTGACATTCATCAAACTCTTAAAGTAATAAGTTTAGTTAGAAACACATGTTTTTATTCCTCGTGGGATAATTTCTCAGGTAAATTAATATTGTATTGTAAAAATCTATAACATTTAATACTAAAAAAACTTAGGGAATTTGAAAATCATTACCTTCCTGTTTCTTAAATAATGTATTTTTAAGTCTTATGTAAGATTTTGTCTAGAATTTTAAAAATAAATGTCAGAGGGGAATTTTATTTTAGCAAACTGTGTCAAGTTGTGTTACATGTAAACTAAGACTATATTTAATAGAAATGATTGTTTGCATTACTGAGATTTTGGTTTAGTCATTAATATTTCCTCTAGCTTTCAAAAAATCATAATCAGGAAGAAGCCAGATAAAGAAGAGTTTGGGGTCTAGAAAGGTTTGCTATCTTAAAGAAACAATTTTCTCACATAGCTCTCTTGTTTCCCAGCCTTCCCTCATGCCTCTCCCCAACCATATTTCCACTGCATGCCAATTTTTGGTTACATCAGATATATACTCATACTAAAAATTATAGAAAATATTATGGAAGGTTTACGAGTTCAAACTAATTCATAGTAGTATGAATTTGAATTTATATCCAAATTTTATCATTCCTTAGCTCTCTGAATTTATGGAGGCTACTTAAAAATTTTGTTTCATTTTACACAACATTAAAGAGGAATTCATAAAACTTACCTTAAAGTAAGGTTGATAATTAAAGGTGATAATTTATTGAGAGAGAATGTACAAAAGCCTTAGTTCCTGTTTCATACATAGTGAATTATGCAGAAATAATATTAACTATTTTATTACTACTATAATTTTTCTGCCCACAACTAATTTAAGTTAAAAATGTATCTGAGACTGAATATTTTAAATAAAAATTGGTGGTAAATTATTAAAAAATTGAATCTTCGGAATGTGTATAAGATAGTAAATAATTGCATCATTTAATTTTACCTGACACTTGATTGAGAAACCTATAATATTTTTAGGAAAACAGTGATTCTTTATAACACACACATTAAAGGTAAAGATTGTTTCTTGTTCCTTTGTTGTTTTCAGTTTTATATCCCACATATCAGTGAAATCATATGGTTCTCAAATTTTTCTGTCTGGCTTATTTCACTTAGCATAATAATCTCAAATTCCGTCCATGTTGTCCCACAAAACAAACAAACAAAGAAGAAAAAACTGATAGACACAGACAATAGTTTGGTGGTTACCAGAGGGTAAGGGTGGAGGTGGGAGGTGGTAGATGAGAGTAAAAGGAATCAAATATATGGTAAAGGAAAGAGAACTGACTCTAGGTGGTGAACACACAATGTGATATATAGATGATGTATTACAGAATTACACACTTGAAACCTATGTAACTTTACTAACCATTGTAACTCCAATAGACTTTAATAAAAATAAAAAATAAATAAAAAAAGATTGTTTCTAAGCCCCATTAGGAAAAAAACAAAACAAACAAACAAACAAACAAACAAAACTGTGGAAAATACCTGAAAATCCAGCCAACAAATCCTAATTTTATAAATGTTCAAATATCTAAGATTAGAAATAGAAAGATTTTATTCCACCTTTGACAATTAGTTGGTTATTCCACTATGTGATCATAAAGTGACTACCTATCTATATCTGTGGATATGTTATGTTATGGGTTATGGTATTTTCAATGATGTGCTTAATTGTCCATAACAGCACCACCACCACTCCCTTCTAAAGCTGGTAACAGTGCTTACCGGAATCTCCTTTCATACCTGGTTATGGGTGAGAGTTTACCAACAAAGGGCAAATCGTGTAAGATTCGGAAAGCAGAAGTGACAAAGACACCATTCTGCTCAAAAGGTCATGAAGCCAGATATGAGGGCAGAGCTCAGAACTCTTCACAAACTCCCTTTCGTAATGGTGATGGATAAAGGCAGCAATACTCAGCCGACGTCTCCATGAGTTCTGATTTTTCTAGTGTTCCCTATTCTGGCTCAATTCTCAGTGATTCAGTATGGCTTTTCAGACCCTCATTAATGCAAACTCTTCTCACATTCTTATAAACCAAATTTCTATACTAAACACCTTATTTTTAAATTGTTATTGTAGTAAGTGCTCAATTTTCCTGGAAAGCTAAACATGCATTTTCCCAACACATGATGCATTTACCTGTGAATATCTCATTACCATTCAATGATGATCACCCATAACAGGAAATTTAGGCTGCCTACATCATGTAAATGGTTTCATATGCCATTTTTTTCTCTTCCCTCTCCCCTTCCCCATCCCCAACTCCGATGCAAGCCCTTGTTCTCAATCTAGTTGTGGAGGGTGCAGCTCACTGGCCCACATGGGAATCAAACTAATGACCTCAGCATTAGGAGCACAGCGCTCCAACCACTGAGCTACCTGGCCGCCCCTATATGCCATTTGAATAACAGCAACACGGATAAGATTTATGACATGTACTCTACAGAAATATTTCATTTAATTACCTGAGTTAGTCCTCAATTTATATTAAAAAGTAGGAACTATGGATACAATTCGTAGATATAGAAATATTTTTAAAGTGTTTTGGTAAATTATTGAAGTTAACACCATCAGTAATCATTAGTTATTTTGGATGTCTTCTACTGTCATCTTCAAGTAAAAACAGCATGAATAAAGAGAGGGTTATATGCTTTAGGCAATTACTGGATCTCCCCATGTCCTTCACTACAATTACTTCCAATGTCATCTGTCTCTCACTTAACAGCTAAACATATCCCTGAAAATCCTACCACTAAGTGAAAAGCTCTTATGTGAAAAAGAAATTTCTATTATTTTTAATATGAAAAATTACGATATTTTCTATTCCAATCCAAGATACCAAGCCAATTTTCAAAGACACAATATGTCATTTGATCAATTGAAACAT
This sequence comes from Rhinolophus sinicus, assembly GCF_036562045.2. Classification (NCBI taxonomy): domain Eukaryota; kingdom Metazoa; phylum Chordata; class Mammalia; order Chiroptera; family Rhinolophidae; genus Rhinolophus; species Rhinolophus sinicus. Next base: position 123,912,922 of record NC_133752.1, read on the forward strand.
CAGGCATTAGATTATATTAGTAATAAAAAGTTGTATATCAGGTTATATAGATAATAAAAAGCTACTAAAAGTTAATAAAATCAGTTTGTATATCAATATAATGCTACAAAGGCTTATTGGCTTTCCAGTAACAAAGAGAGGTCAGAGATTGTGGTGCCTGGTGGAGGACAAATACAAGGGACAAATTTTTTCAAAGGTGGAAGAAATTCAGCTTACAGGCAGGCTTTTGGGTTCTTTGTGATCTTGCACACAAACTTCACTTAAAATTATAGAACAGTAAAATAGCCTTAGCACAAAATAAAGGCTAACCATGAAGAAGTTTTGAAATACATGAAGCTCCCACATATACACAACAGACTGAGGAATTACAGAAGATGCTATCCCTTCACTCTTCTCATTGGGTGTATGTTTGCAGAACAAAGTGATTTGGGTTTATCCAAACATGGAGGTCAATTAAACCTTATTCTGTGGGATATTTTCTAACTTCAACCTGGTATCATGTAAATTAGTAAATATTTCGTTACCTGAAATAATAATGTCAAAATATCAGTTTTTAAAGCATTTTTAGACATTTTTATAATTTATACAGTGATCCCCCCGATTAGTACCCACCTGGCACTATACATAGTTTATGTCACTTTATTGACTATATTCCCTATGCTGTACTTTACATCTGTGTGACTATTTGCTAACTACCAATCTGTATTTCTTAATCCCTTAACCTTTTTCACCCATCCCCCCAATCCTCCTCCCCTCTGGCAACCTTCAATTTGTTCTCTGTATCTATGAGTCTGTTTTTGTTTTGTTTGTTTATTTTGTTCTTTAGAGTCCACATGTAAGTGAGATCATATGGTATTTGTCTTTCTTAGTCTGACTTATTTCACTTAGCGTAATACCCTCTAGGCCCATCCATTTTGCTGCAAATGGTAAGATTTAATTCTTTTGTATGGCAGTGTAGTATTCCATTATATATATGTACCACATCTTCTTTATCCGATTGTCTATTGATGGGCACTTAGTTTGCTTCCACATCTTGGCTATTTTAAATAGTGCTGCAATGATCATAAGAGCACATTTATCTTTTCAAATTAGGGTTTTGGATTCCTTTAAATACCTAGAAGTGGAATTGCTTGGTCATGAAGCATTTTTATGGTACCCTTTTTTATCCCCTGCTAAGCCTGAAATTGCTGTCAGAAACCATCTATCTCCTGACCAATATTGCCATTCCTACTCACAACGGTTACAAGAAGTTTGAGGTGGGATGCAGAAGATTGTTTATAATAGGCGTTTGCTTCCTGGATGAGCTCTTTTCTTGAATTGGATTTGCTTTCAAATGGATTACCGTAAGACAGAAAGTGATGGAATGGGGATGTTGGCCTCCACATAGAAAGGAGTAGAATTCTGCCTTTTGTTGCAAAGTGGTCTTTCTATTAAACAAAGATAAATCTATGTAGATAAAGCTATTGTCCCAATTAGAAATCCTTTCAGCATTAGGACATTTTTAATTATTTAACAACAACTATAGTCTATGAAAGATTCAACACCCATCTCTTCAGTTTGGCTGGTATACTCTTAGGACTGTAGTATAATTCCCAGCTTTCTTCTAAAAGATTGTTATACTTGGAATGCTTTTGTCCAGCTGGATCAAAATGTAAATAACTTAGAAAAAATCCTGTTAGTACTGGCTGTGTTTCTCATTTGCTTCTAGTAGAAGCTATCTTTCCCTACATGATTGAGTGTTGACATTTATTCTTTGGTGCTACAACAGACAAATAATTATTTTCATGTGTTTGGTGAATATCCAGAGTTTCCAGTAGTTTTATAGCCATAATCCAAGTAACCTGAAAGAGATACAATTCTAAACTGGGGTTTATTAAAACCCCAAGCTTACTTAACTTTTTAAATAAATAATGTCTTCCTTTCATTTATTGATTCACAGTTCTCTTAAAATCACTTTAGACTATCTATGAAAATTGAGTTTACTCACAACATTTTTGCATTAATCACAGAATTTATTTTTTATATCTCCTAAATAAAACAAAACCAGTGTGAGAGCCGCTGCTTTCTGCTTTGCCTTAGGCTCCTGTACCTTTTACTCGTTACTGTATGACTGCAGTTATTTCAAGTGTAAATAAACATACATACAGAGAAAGTGTGTCTAGGCATAGAAACTTTTGTGTTAAATCTATATATTTCACTTAATCTTCCATAAAAGTTCGTGAGGGCCCCAGCTATTTACCTCACTTGAGATAAGGTCACCTTTTTGTATTTAAATCTAATAAAGAAGTTTACATATTCAGGCCAGATGGAAGAGTTTTTCAGAGATATTAGGACATTTTGCTTTTCTTCATCAATAGCAATTTTTTGCAGCCCCTATAATAGTTCCAATGCTTTCAGTATACTTCTCTCAAGTTCCTGACTAAATAAGAGACAATCAGAATCATAGTAGCATATAAACATGACATTTTTCATTTCTATATTTAGTATTTTTTAATTGTTTTACAAATATAGAAATAAAAATACCAATAGAGCTTTGCATAGTTTTACATAATGGAATATTATTTAGCCATGAGAAAGTAAGAACTTCTGCTATTTGTGAAAACATGGGTGTTGTGGTAAGTGAAATAAGCCAGGCAAAGACAGATACTGTATGGTATCACTTATTTGTGGCATATATTTTAAAGTCAAACTCTTAGAGAGTAGAAAAGTGGTTGCCAGGGGCTAAGGGTGGGGTGGGGGTAGATGAAATAGGGAGAAGTTGGTAAAAGGGTACAAATTTTCAAATACAAAATGAACAAGTTCTGACAATGTAATGTAAAACATGGTGACTATAATTGATAACACTGTACTGTATAATTGAAATTTGGTAAAAGAGTAGAAGTCAAAAGTACACACACACACACATACACACACACACAAAGACAAATATGTCAGGTGATGGGTGTGTGAATTAACTAGATGAGGGAAATTCTTTCATAATGTGTGTATGTATATTAAATCACCATGATGTACACCTGTACACTTTATGTACCTTACAATTATATATGAAGTGTGATCAACACATACAGTGAATGTTTAAATTAAAAAAAAAAGTGATTACAGTAACAGACACAATTGCCATTAATCACCCTCAAAATATTCCCCCTTGCTTCAAACACACTCATCCCATCGTTTTTGCCACTTTCTGAAGCAGTTCTGGAAGTCCTCTTTCACGAGTATCTTTAGTTGTGCTGTCATGTCTGCCTTGATGACCAGAATCAATTCAAAATGTTTACTTTTCATGATCATTTTGACTTTGAGGAAGAGCGAGAGGTCGCATGGTGCCAGGTCCAATGAATAAGGTGGATGAGGACACACCGTTATGTTTTTATTTGAGATAAATTGATGTACCAGAAGCAACGTGTGACACAGAGTGCTGTCAGGATGGAGGAGAATTTATGGCACATTTTAAAACACACCTTCTCTCAACTATAGCTCACACCCCACTTAATGCACTGAACAAGTTGAAACTTGTCACATTGTTACTGAGGTTTGAATTGCCCCTTCCCATATTGAAGATCTCTGCCTTTCCATTGGATGACACTCAGCAGCAGAATTCACCATACTTGTTGATCGCAACAGAAAGGCTCTGTGCTACACATCACTTCTGATATACAGCAATTTCTGTCAAATAAAAACATTATAGATTTTCTTCATCTACCTTAATCACCAGATCTGGCATGGAGAAACTTCTGGCTCTTCCCCAAAGTCAAGATGACCATGAAAAGTTAGATGTTTTAAATTGATTGAGGACATCAAGGCAGCCATGACAGCACAACTAAAGAGACTCACAAAAGAGGACTTCCAGAACTGCTTCAGAAAGGGGCAAGAATAGGATGAGTGTGTTCGAAATGAGGGGGGTATTTGAGAGGGATTAATGGCAATGTGTCTTGCAATTTTTTTTATTTTATTTAAACGTTCACTATATATATATATATATATATATATATATATATATATATATATTTATCACAAGTCATATATGTCAATTATACCTCAATGAAGCTGATAAAACAAGCTACAAATATTTGGGAAAATTAACCTTTCATGACTCTGTTTAGTCTCCTTTCACATCCTCCTAAAAGAGAGCTCTCTTCTCTCCTACCCATTCTGTCCCCTTCTTCTGCCCATTCCAATCTTCCAAAGTGTATCCATTTCCTCTCTTCTAGTCTCTATTCAGTTTGTCTGGTATATACAATCCAAGTTTACGTGTATCCACTATACAAAAATCACCAAAGTACTCTTTGCCCATTTCTTAAAATTAGGAGTTAAAATAAGTTATTTCTTTTATCCTGCTTTAGTCAGGTATTATATTGAGGTTATGTAATTCTATGAATAATACAAATGTCTCTCCATGAATTTCTGGGTTTTTTTTTTTTTAAATTTAGATTTCTCTTTTGTAGTTCATTCTGTTTTCATGATTACTCATATAATCTCTGTCAGCTGAGAAGTGAAATTGGAAAATGCTTATAACCTGTGAAGATTATCAATCATAGGAATCAGATTCAATTTAAAATAGTGTTTTTTTTAATCTTGCATTTCTCTAAGTTTTATTTTTAATATTATATAGTCCCTGTTTAAATAGCAAAAAGGCAGAAAGATAATATGACAAATCATTAAAATGTCAAAATACTTCCAGGATTACACATAAAATGAAATAATTAAGTATTTTCATTAAAGCTTTTAAAATGAACAGATCACAAATGAGCCAGAGGACTGAAAGTGAGATCTTTTTGGCTTCATCACACTAATTACCCATATTTTATAGAAAAGAGCCTTTGCAATGACCCAACTATGCAAATACCAATCTTGTTTCATCTGAATAAAAGCATAAGAAATAAAGTATTTCTTTCAGTGCTGCTTTATTAAATTCATATTAAAGTTATGCAATTTATGAATGTATGCACATAAATTTGAGTTTTTAAAATTTATGTTTTTTGGAAGTCATTTTCTTTACATAGGTTTTCACTTGATCTGCATTAACTGAGAAGCAAACCTAGAAAGTGCCATTTACATTGTGAAACTGTTCGGTATTTGTGTAGATTTTCCATTTATGATTCTCATCTTTCTCTTTACTTTACATTCAGAATTTTTTATATATATTTTTTCCCCAACTGGATAATGTGAAAAGGATATCAAGTTTATGTGGTTTGGGACAAGGAAGGCTTCATGGCACAAAAAGTCCCAGGCCACAGAAGATAAAAGAAGACAGTGGGGTGGCAGTGAGAAGGAGCTCTTCTAAAATCAACAGAGGAAGAACCAACCACTGGCCTTGTATAGGGGTTCCTATTTTTGCTAGAACAAATCCACATAAACTTAAGAGCTTAATTCAACCCAAATGTATTATCTTACAGTTCTACAAGTTAGAAGAATGACATGTATCACACTGGACTCCAATCTAAATGTTGGCAAAGTTATTCCTTCCTAAAGACTCTAGGGGAGACTTTTAGTGTCAAGAGGCTTTCTTTGTCCATGGAACTCTTCTTTCAACCTCCAAGCCAGCAAAGTTGAGCTGAATGTTCTCATGCTGCCATCTCTCCAGCTTCCTTCTAATTCCTTTTGTTGCTTTTAAGGGCCCTGTTATTACATGGTGTCCCCATGGGTAATCTAGGACCATCTTCCTATCTGAAGATCAACTGATTATCAACCTTAATTCCATCTGAAAACTTAATCCACCTTCACCCTGTAACTGACCATATTTACTGGTTCTAAGCATTAGGACACAGCCACCCTTGGGGCCATTATTCTAACCATCACATTGTCCTACCCACAATCCCCAAGCTAAACTGTAATGTTGTCTGCAGCAATGGTGGAGGGAGGAATGAGGATATTAATTCAGTTATTCACAAATATTGACTATTATTGTGTGAGCCAATGTTATTCTAAGCAACTGGGATTCTTCTAAAATCAAAAACGCACTCTGCTTCTGAATGTTTATGGTGTAGTCAAAGAAACAATAATATATACAATTGAATACAAAATAATTCATTAATTCAAATATTCACTTTATTTTAATGCATAATTAGTGAATCCAGCATAATAGAAGAAGTGTGTGAAGATGTCAGAAAACAAAACAAAGAGTAAATTTTAATTAAAGCATTATTCATAAGCCCTGTAATTAGAGAATGACTTTAAAGTTAAGTACATAACCATACTTTTGTGTCAACTTATCAACTGCCTAATACCATTTGTTCCTGAAGTGGCCCTTAATTTTTCTCACAGATATTTCAAAGGATGTAGATCCACTTAGTTATCAAATTGAGATGTACTTGGAAAAAATGTGACCTGAACATTCTTTTTACAGCTGGAATTGAAATAAAGTATGGGAGAGTTATCCTCATTAATATGAGTAAGTCTGCTCTCTATCCTTTTTATATAAAATAATACTAGATATCTACATGGTTGAAGTAAAAGGCATTTAACCTGTTTAGGGAGATATGGAAGTTAATGATCTAGAATGAGTTTACAACTCAATCTTCTCTGACTAGAAGCTATTTGGCAAGTGGGGTTTTCACAAGGGCAAGGAGACAAAGCAACCATGAGCAACTGTGAAGTTAGATTTAGGGAGACTCTGCATCACTGAGTACTGAAAGTCCTCAAAGTGTAAGAGTAACGGAAAGTACACGTTACTCTACAGAATCTAGAAGTTCATACGAGCAGAAGGAACACGGATAACCCAATGTTTACCTTTATAAGAAAAGGGGAAAAACTGCTGAATAACATATCTAATTATTTCTTATATAAGTCAGGCTGCCTTCTGATGAAGACAATCACAAAATCACAATTGAAGATGACTTTTTAAGATTATAAAACTATATTAACACACCATATAACTGGATAGTCTAGAGACAAGGGCACATCTGAATTGGTTGATTCGGCAATGTCATAATGTTTCTAAGTATCCCCTTTAAAATTGCCCATGGAGTCAGAGCCAGGAGTGCAGTTTCCAGGCTCTCACCCTCATATGGAAAGGTGCTCACTCGGGTAATAAATGGCCATCAACTGTGATTAGATGGCCATCAGCTGTGGCTAGTTGGCCGTCAACTGTAACCAGTGAGCCATTGGACAGTGATATAACTGCCGTGGCTACGTGAGCAACAAATGGGGGCTAGCAAGGGTGGAGTGTGGATTGCAGATTTCAGAGAGGCAGATTGCAGTTAGCAAGTTAATTTGTTTGAAAGAGACAAGTGGACAACGGGTTGCAGATCGTGTGGCTCCTGCTTCCTGTGTCTCCAACCCAGCCGCCAGTGAAACTATAGTGGTATAACTCCCCTATCAATGGCTCCATGGGTGTTCCTTTTTGGCCTCACCATATCCTGTGTTCTTATGTGGGGAGCGGGACCAGAGACCCCTCATGCCACCCTGCATGACACTGCCCCTCTGCTCAGTTGTTTGCAGTGTCAAGGGTAGAATGTAGGGATAAGAACTACATACTTCTTTTTCATGATCAGCACAGCACGTGTGTCATGAACAAATATGCTTTGTTTAGTTCTAAGTGGCTTTGCCCTACTTAGTGATTCCAGGGAAATGCAGTGTACTGATAGGCTTTTCGTTGAAGCGCATCCTTCAATGGCACCCTGTGTCAGGTATAAGCAATTATCTAGATTGGCACAGATCACTGAAGGCCTGTCCATGGAGCTGGAGTTGGTGTCAGCATTCTTATGTCACGAGAAACTTGCAGAGAAATAATCTGCACCAAATCAGGGTACCTTAAGGAAAGAAGGAGGTAAAACTGCTCAGAAGTCAACTGGCAAATACTCTCTATAGTTTATACTCAAAATACAATTTTTAACTGTATCTGGAATGTAAAAATGTAATAGTTAAATGCTATTATTACAGTTAAATGCTATTATTTTTAAAATGATAAATATGTGAAAATAAAACAAATGTAGGCCAATGTGAACTATACCAGGGAACGTTCATAGATAAAATGTATATGTGAAAATTAATTAGGAAACATTCATCAAAGACTTTGAAAATAGAATATCAATGAAGGAAAGAATAATATTATGCAGATTTGTTCTAAATCTCAAATTAATCTATGCATAAAATTAAAAGAGCTTTTAAGGTCACATCTCAGAAGAAGCCATATTCTTTCACTACTTTACTACATTATTAAAATAATTCATAGATTTAATTTCATTTAATGCACTTTACATGATTATAATATTTGTCATGCACATTTCAAGGTGAATAAACTTGTATTTCTCAAATATCTTATATATATATTATAGAAAATATGTTAATTGAATAATAGTAGTGTAAAAATTAGGAGGAAAGATTAATTTAGTTTTCCATAAGAAAGCTAATTTGAAGAAGCTTCAGAAATATACTATTGATGGCACAAATAAACGTTAATAAAGAAAAAGGCAAAACTAATAGAGATTTTAAAATGATTTCTGAAACTGAATTTTCTGAGATTCAATTTTCTGTAATCTGATGTAATTGCCAAAGCTTAGCTCTACTGCCATCCTGACAGCACCTGTCCCAACACAAACACACACACACACAGAAACACACACACACACACACAGAAACACACACACACACACTCAAGCACACTTTCTCTTACACTCTCTAAGCTCTAATCTACCCTTTTTCATTTCTCTGCTCAACTCTTGCCTCTCTTCTCTTTAATAATAGCATGTACCTGTAGGGGTTTGGAGTGTGCTCCTAATGAAAGAATGGCAAGTAGACAAAAATAACATGAGATCAAAAAGGCATGATTAGATCCAACAAGAATATTTAATGTATTACAAATATTCAACATATTGTGATGGAAGGCTAGAACTGACTCTGCATGGTGAATACACAATGCATGCTTGGCATGGTAAGTGTCCAATAAACTTTAAAATAGTATTAGAGTATTATTATTAATGTACTTGGCTATATGTATCCCTTTCAAGATTGGCCAACATGAATCTAGGAAAATAGGTCTGCACTCCAGCATAAATTCTATGAGTGAACATAGACAGGAGATTCTTTCATTCCATATAATAGTAGGTTGTCTATGGTTAAAGTATTCACAGGTAAAGAAGTAAATTTCCAGAATGAGAATAGTAATGAATACTTTGCTTAGAGAGATAGGAATGGGGAGTTCTGAGATGATATCCAATACACACTTCCATCCAAATCTTTTCCCCAGGCCATTAGTCTGAAAACCTTTCCCTAAATCTCAGCCTCACTCAAAATCCATCATAGAGGCACAAGTGACTTGGGATCAAATCCAAACCATACCCTGGGACTACCTATTTCTTTACTCTGTTTTGTTTTTTCCCCCACAAACTGATTATCATCCCATACCAACTAAGTTTTATGTTTCTTGAGAGGAGGGGCTTTATGAGTGATTTTAATGCTCTATCCAGTGTACCTGAAACAGTGTCTGACATATAGTAACTGCTCAATTAATATTTGTAAGTGAACTAAATGTTACAGAATAGAACAAGGATATAGCAGGAACTTGATAATTAAAGTCCCTTTCTCTTTCCCATTAGTGCACCTAAGACAGGATAATTAGGACCTTGTAATATCCAAATTGAAACACTGACTTACATTATTGCTAATGCCTTCATGGTTGTTAATTTATTTTATTTCACATATTAAAAAATTAAAATAATTGTAAATAAAATATTAAAGCACATTTGAAAATACATGTAAGAAACTTATTATGATTTACATAACAAGGTAATTCACAAAGCAGGAACACTTAGCATTTATCCATATACTAATTTATTATATCCAACTAGATTTAATGGACCATGTAAATAAACATACCTATTTTAGAATATGAGAAAATTGTGTGCATCTTCCTTCAAAATCATGGCATGAATTATATTTTTTGGATAGATTTATTTCCTTTTTATAATTCATAACTTATAGCCATATGGATAGACTATGAAATATGATTCAAATAAGAAAATATGAATATTTTATAGCCTTTTATTTTCTATGCAGTACTAATATTAAGATGTTATATTTGGCAGAATTCTGTGTTTGGCATTTCTGGTTTTATGTTTCATGTTTTATTGATATTAAATTAATGTAGCTATCAAGCTAGGATTCAAATCCCTTTAGGCAACAAGGATATTGCCAAGGGAAACTAAAGGTAGCATTTTTCTTTTTGTTATAAAATCAAGAATGTCCTGATAATGACTTATCAAAATCTTTTGACCAGTTATTAACTCTTTTACTCAACTGGCCAAATGTTATTTCTTCTCTCTCTCTCTCTCTCTCTCTCTCTCTCTCTCTCTTACTCGCTCTCTCACCAATTAACAAACACCTAACAGGGCAAATATGACATGTTCTTGGAATATAGTTGGTGTTCAATAAGTATTTTTTGAAGGAAAGGAAAGATAAAGCAAAAAGGACAAAAGGGAAGGAAGGAGGGAAAGGAGGAAGGAAAGAAGGAAGGAAAGAAGAAGGGCAAGAGGGAGATAGAAAGGACAGAGAGGGAGGGAGGAAGAAAGGAAATCTTTTGTGGAAAATGAAAGTAGGTGCCAATGCCATAAAATCTAACCCTATAATGACACTTTCGCCCCCAAGCTATCTAGTTTATATTATTGTACATCTAGTATCCCATGTGGAACATCTGTATCAGATGACAGGGACCTAAAAATATACCATAATGAATCATTTATACTGATTAAGGGATCTATACATGTTATAATTAATGTGTTGTATGATTAATTCTAAATATACCAACCTGAAAGAAAAGCATTTTTCATGAATTTTAGTGAAGCAACATATATTCTACTACATAAGAAAACAGTCATATACAAGGTATGATGACCAATCATTTATAACAAATTTTACTCTTTATACCACTATAAAATGGAGAAATTTTGACTCTGAGTTCCTACTAGCAACCTGACAACACTGCCAACCTGAACTCCCATTATTCAAATGAGTAATCAGAACAAAGCCTATTTAAATAATGCTTGATTGCCAGCTATAATCAAATAGGTATTTAGATACTTATGGTCTGCATAAAATTTGGCCCAAGCTATGTGACTTAAGAGAACTTCAGGTGTGAAGAGAATATTGTGGTTTAAGAAATAGTCTCTGGATGGTGTATTTTTTAGAATTGGAAGAAACTTCATAGAAAAGTTTTCAACCACAAAACTTTAATAGAATCTAAATCAAATTTAAGGTTACCCAATTATGAAATTGTCTGTTTTCTTATCTATTTTTTCAATAGACTCTAACCTCCTTAATTGATAAAATAATACTCTTATTTATTTCTATATTAGCTACTATATAATTAGTGATTAATAAAATTTATACAACATCATATAAATCTGCATTTAAGGTCATATTCAGATTTTTTTAAATATCCAAGAAATAACTATTACTCTGCCACACAATTTCAAAAGGTCTTAAAAGCAATCAATCCAGAGGAAAGAACCATACCAATTAATTGGTAACTTTGGCGTGATAACATCTTATAACTAAAATTACATTTATTGGTTTTATCTCCAATGTTTCTCAAAGATTTTTAAAATATATATCCTCAAGTTTTTTTTTAATCTGTATTAAATTTATTGGGGTGACATTGATTAGTAAAATTATATAGGTTTTCAAGTATACATTTCTATAATATATCATCTATATATTGCATTGTGTGTTTCCCACCTAGAGGGAATTTTCCTTCCATCAACATATATTTGACCCCCTTTTCTCTGTCTACCATCCCCTTCCTCCCTTACCCTTGGTGACCTCTAAACTGTTGTCTGTATCTATGTTTTTTTGTTTGTTTTTCTTGTTGTTTGTTGCTTTCAGTTTTATATCCCACATATGAGTGAAGTCATATGGTTCTTGACTTTTTCTATCTGCTTTATTTTGCTTAGCATGATAATCTCCAGATCCATCTATGTTGTTGCAAATGGCAACATTTCACCTTTTCTTGTGGCTGAGTAATATTCCATTGTATATACGTACCACATCTTCTTTATCAGTAAAAGCAAAAATAAACGAATGGGATTATATCACACTAAAAGCTCTTTAAGATTCCTGAATGTGTGGGGAACAAACCTTTCTATGAGTATTTCTGAGGAAGCCTTGAAGCATCAACTGAAACTAATCCTGAAAATATTATCTCATATGATGAAAGTTTTAGAATGAAAATCTCAAGCCATTGCTTAAAAAAAGCAAAGGATTCATATTCTTAGAGGCAATTTTAAATTATCTAGTCCAACTTTATATAATGCAACATGATCTGTTTGAGGAATTTTGCTTTTATAGAACTGTGAGGTTTATCTCAGGTACTATCTGGTCAAAAGATCCAGGAAATCTCTGAAAAATCTTGCTTTCCATCCATGTTCTGCACAAGTTCTCTTCTCTTCCATTTCTATCCTTTGTTAGTTACTAGGGACTTATTGTTTATTTTTTTTGTGGCCCTTCATGTCTTTTCTGTACTTTGTGGTAGTACCTAGACCATCTCCTTCCTTTCGGACTTGTCACTTTGCTTGAAATCCCCAGTCCTGGTTTCATTCTCTAGTGTCTATGTTATCTTAATTACTATTATTTACCTATCCTTACTTATTACTTATTATTTACCTATCATCCTTTAATATATAATATATTATATATATATATATATATATATATATATATATATATATATATATATATATATATATATATATCTTATTGATAATCTGCCTGGCTAACTATTAAAACTAAGTGACATAACTTCTACCCTCAAGATATTTACGGAGAAGAAGTTCATACATACTTAAGGCCAAAGCTTTTGGATCAATGGAATCTAAGTTTCTCAGGGGGCTGCTTGCCAGGTTTTCAATCTTGGAAAATTTATCTAAGATTTCTGAGATTGATTTTATCACTACTATTATCCGACATAACAATGTTGTGCCAGTTAAATAAAATAATTTGTATAAATTTAGTATAGGATCTGATTTATAATTAATGTTTAAACCATTGTTATGGTTTCTTATTAATATTATTTTTAGCATTATTAAGTACTGACTATTAAGCCTTTATGCCTTCTTCTTATATCCTGACTTTATGTTGAGGTCCTCAAAGGGAGGCCTTAATTCTCCTTTATATTTCTGCAATGTGATATATTTTTTAAATGAAAGATTGTCTTTTTTGGGGTCCTAGAAATTAGCCAATTGCTACTTTAAAGTCCGTGAAAGAGTAACTCAAGATATGCATGTTTAAAAATTCACCACATATTTTGGGAAGAGGTACTTCGTAGTTCTCTAGATCTAGAATATGCCATAAGAGGGTAATGAGGATAGAGACTGAAAGGTTAAATTCAAGTGGCTTTATAGAATATTTTATTCCATGCTACAAATTTGCGATTTACCTGATATTAATAGAAATTTGGTTATTGGTGTTGATGTTTTATTTTTCATATTTATCTTTTCTTATTTTATTTAACTTTAGAAAGATGATTAATAGTAAATCATTAGCAATATAAAAAATCTGCAGTTAACAAAATCTAATAGACAAATATACACTAATCCAGATAAATACTGATGAGGGCCTAAACTACAAAATTAACTAATGATGAAAGAATGAATATGGGAAGGTAGAAATCGTGTTACTCTCTTAGCATCTAATGAGATAGTGCAAACTGAGTTCTCAGTAAATACGAACAGAAAACTATAATAGGAATTTAACCCAGTAAAACTTATCATCCTACCTATTTCACATGAATTTAAACTAGAAAATATTTATCACAGATTATTTTATTTGAAAATGAAACAGAAACTCACGCTTGTGATGCTCATGTTACCTAAAGACCAGAGGCCCTAACAACTTGTCCTAACTGTGATTAGCCAGTAGGAAAGTGTTACAGTTATATTTTTTTCTCAGCTCAAAACACACTGTTTTTATACTCTGATCTATAAACTAAGTTTGTGATGCTGGAAACTACATTTTTTTTTCTTTACAACTGGTTCCTTATAAAGTTCTTCTAAGTGAGGAAAGAAGAGGGGTTCTGGAATGTGAGAGGAGATATTCCTTCCTGTTTACCTGCCATCCTTAATAGCATCGCCTACCAATGCCTTCACACCAGGCTGCACATCTGGTTCCTGTTTCCAAGTTTATTCCCATTTCTTCATGCCCCTAAGAGACATCAGCATCAGCTGGGTAGCATTTATCTTCTGAAATCTGAGTCTCAGCTCTGAGGGACTCAGTGTCTCTCCTTTGAGTTTCTCTGGCACCATCACTAGCCACAGAATCCTCAGATTCTTGGTATCAGAACCACAGAGGCCCTGTGCTAAGCTTCCAGATTCTGATAACCACAAACTCTTACACCTGTTTCCTCATTTCCAAGGATGGTACCTGCTGGCTGATGTTACTAAATCTATATTACTTCAGTGTCTCCTTTCCAAATGTTTTCAATCCTCAGATATGTACATAGCCAAACCTTACATTAAAATTTATTGACTCATATATGTATTGCAAAATCAAAGCCATCAATCGCAACTAATATTTCAATTTTAGGGACTCCCACTCATCTTTAACTTTGCGAAGAGACTAACTCCATCTACTCACTTAAATTGATTCCAAATACATTATTCTTCAAAGAATCATTTTTTACTCAACTGTTTCCTCCACACTTTCTATTCCTTGGATTTAAATCTACAGTTGCTTAGATAGCTGTTATTTGGAAAATACCTTTTATTGTCCCACCCTATATCAGTCAGAGGCCCAAGAGGAAACACATCTATTCAAATGCGTCTACAAAAAGGATTTTAGTGAAAAATCTGCTAGAAGATAATGAGAAAATCCAGATGACCTTGGATTTGGCAACGATTTTTTAGATATAATGCAAAAGGCATGATCCACAAGAGAATGAACTGATAATTTGGACTTCATTAAAATTGAAATCCTTTTCTCTGAGGTCTCTGCTGTGAGTGTTGGGTTCAGCTGAGTTATATGCTGCTCCCTCAGCCCTGTGGGCCATAAGCAGAGCCCTAGCAGTCTGAGTTCTTCCCTCTCCCGCTGCTGCAGTAGTTCCGGGAAGCAGCGAGCTTGGAGCACTGAGCTAGGTCTGCATCCTGCGCCCGCGCGGCTCCGTTGTGGTGTATATACACAATGGAATACTATTCGGCGGTAAGAAAAGATGATATAGGAACATTTGTGACAACATGGTTGGATCTTGAGAGTGTAATGCTGAGCGAAATAAGTCAGACAGAAAAAGCAGAGAACCATGTGATTTCACTGATATGTGGTATATAAACCAAAAACAACAAAAGAACAAGACAAACAAATGAGAAACAGAAATTCATAGACACAGACAATAGTTTAGTGGTTACCAGAGGGTAAGGGGGGTGGGGGGTGTGAGGTGGGAGATGAGGGTAAAGGGGATCAAATATATGGTGATGGAAGGAGAACTGACTCTGGGTGATGAACACACAATGGAATTTATAAATGATGTAATACAGAATTGTACACCTGAAATCTATGTAATTTTACTAACAATTGTCACCCCAATAAATTTAAAAAATAAATTATAAAAAAAATAAAAATAAAAAAAAGAAACAAAAAGAAAAAAAAATTGAAATCCTATGCTCTGTAAGACACTATTAAGAGAATGAAAAGTCAAGCAACAGAGTGGGAAAATTATTCATAAGACACATTTCTGATATAGGGACATAGAACTTCTAAAAAAATATACAAACAACTCTTAAAATTCAACAAGAAAAACAAAAACACAAAAACAATTAAAAATGGACAAAAAAATTGAACAGACACCTCACCAAAGAAGACTTACAGATACCAAATAAGCATATAAAAAGATGTTCAGCATAACATGTCGTTATCAAATAGCAAATTAAAACAAGATAGCACTGCACACCTATTAGAATGGCTGAACTCCAAGCCGCTGACAACACCAATTTCTGGTGAGGTTGTAGAGCAACAGAAATTCTCATTCATTGCTGATAGGAATGCAAAATGGTACAGTCACTTTGTAATGCAGTTTGGCAGTTTCCTCCAAAGCTAAATATAATCTCACCATACAATCCAGCCATCACATTCCTAGGTATTTATCTAAATTAATTGAAAACTCATATACACAGAGAAATACACACAATAACTCTCAAACCAGGTTTACTCATAATTACCCCAAATTGGAGACAACTAAGATGGAGGCAACCTTCAATGGGTGAATGGATGAAAAAAAACAACAAACAACCTGTATTACATCTATACAATGGAGTACTAGTCTGTCATTAAAAAATAAATAAATAATCAAGCTATCAAGCCACAAAAAGACATAGAAGATACTTAAGTCCATATTGCTAAGTATTAAAAAGCTAATTTGAAAATGCTCATACTGTACGATATCAACTTGATGACATTCTGGAAAGGCAAAACTATAGAAATGGTAAAAGGATCAATGGCTGATAGGGTTCAGGAGGAGGATAAAAGGAATGAATAGGTGGAACACCAGGCATTTTTAGGACAGTGAAATTATTCTTTGTGATTCTGTAATGGTAGATAAATGATATTATGCATTTGTTAAAAGTCAGAGAACTATAAAACACTAAATGTAAACTATGGAGTTTAGTTAATAATTATGTATTAATATTGATTCATCAATTATAACTACATTAATGCAAGATGTCAGTAATTATGGTTATTACTATGGTTACTATTATGGTTATGGTTAAACATCCAACTGCACTCATATTCCCTTAGGGAGTAGCTTATATCCTAGATTTATATACGCCATTTAGTATTATACATTATGCTGAATATAGAGAAAGAAAACACCAACAAATGATAAAATAGTAGTGTCCAAGAACTAGAAATACTTCCATGATTTATAAGAATACATTCACAGAGTTCTTGTTTTGTAACTATGATTCTTAGAAAAAGAACAGATCTCATTAAGAATTAATTAAAATTGTTTAAAAATTAAAATAATTAATTTATTGTATCTATATCTCAGTAGTGAACAATTCTAGAAATGTCTAGTAACAATTTATATTACCCAAAGAGGCAATTTTTGGTGATGTTCAAAAAGTCATTTTCACAGACACCAGTTTGATCTTTGTGACACCAATTTTATTCTACTTTGGCTGACTTTCTATATTTTATTTTTAGAAAATTATATACCATTAAATAAGCTTTACACAAATATTTTTGTATATAAGAATATGAAAGATTTAACATTTTTAATTCAGTTCAGATTTAGCTTAAAACATAAATTAAAGATTTAGGTTGTCATAGATGGGCTTTCAAAGACCCTTTATGCTATTTATACTACTCGTTGTTATAACATGAATTCATTGACCTAATTTTTTCCAGGAAAGTTTTTCTAGATTATTATGGGTGAACTCCTTTTCACTGCTTCTAACAATTAAATATAAACTTAAAATCACAAAGCTCACTTCTATAAAAAACCATAAAAGAAAAAAAAATTATTATGTCATAATTTACTTTAAATGTAGACCATTTGTTCAAGAGATTTTAGAATTAGTATTTTTAATGCAAGAAATTGTATCTCATATCTCTAAAAGTAGCCTTATATTTTAAGCCTAAGATTAATGTTGGGTGAAATCAAATGCTTTTGAAATTGCAATAATGCAGTCAGCCAATTGTAATTCTTATGATTTTGGCCACCAATGCTGTATTTCCCAGTGTTTTCTTCTTCTTTTTTTTTAAATTCACTTGGCATAATAATCTCAAGATCCATCCATGTTGTCACAAATGGCACTATTTCATCTTTTCCTATGGCAGAATAGTATTCCATTGTGTATATGTACCACATCTTCTTTATCCATTCATCTATCAAAGGACACAATGTGATATATAGATAACGTATTACAGAAATGTACGATTGAAACCTATATATTTTTACTAACCGTTGTCACCCCAATAAATTTAATTTTAAAAAGTCAATCTTCTCTCATTTATTTGTAACATTTAGACATATATGTTATATACACAGCACAGTGGATTTGCTAATAAGACTATTTATCTCTCACATAGTTACCATGTAAATTAGAGCAGTGCTCAGTGCTATGACTACCGAACAAGGTCGTTTTCAGAATCAACTACGATAAATGTAGGCAAAAGCATTTTGAAAACAAAAGCACTACACAAATGTTGGTAATTATAACAATTTTTTAATCATCTTTTTCCTGAATTAGAGCCATTAGATATTAACTGCAGCAGTCTTCTCAGTGTCCTTGAGACTCATCAGTCCAGATTTGAATGCATTTTTGAATTTAAGAAAGACATTTTTTACAATGTGCAGTTCCCTATTTTCTCTATGAGTTCAAGTCTCATCACTACTTTTAGGATTAAGAACTTGAGTTATTATTCCTCAGCAAGTATTCCAGTCTATATTTATATTTCATTCATCCCTGTTCTCATGTAGCAATGTATTCTGTGTAAGTATTCATTTTGACCTTGAACCAGACCAAAATATAATTTAATCACAACTCAAAGTTTCTTTATGAGTTTACCATTACCACCTGAGGGCAATCTTGTGCATATCTGGGCAGCTTGTTACATACTGCAGACCTTTTATTGGAAAATTACTTTACAATGGTCAAACTACTTTTTAAACTGTTTTAGCAAGCAAGGGACTATTACAGCCTAAATAAGGATATAAGCTCTTGTCAATGAGTATAAATTGTTTTATATTCTCTGAGAATTTAATTTACATTTTGTTTTGGGGATGTGCATGTAATGTATAAAGAGGACTTATGTGGGAAGAACAATTTTGTTTATGAGTAAATTCCAGGATAAATATTTCTCTTTAATAAATTAGATTATAACTGTATTCTTAATAAGAATATTATCATTAGCATTTATTTTCAAATTAATACAAAGTCCAGATTTGAATGCACTTTTGAATTTAACAAAGATTGTCTTCTTAGTTTGTTTTCTTGTTGATTTTCTCTCCTGATCCTGTTACTATTAACCTTGGAAAAATCATGCTTTCAAAGCACCTAGCAAAAAAGCAAAGGAAAAACAAAAATCAACCATCCAATCAACGAACCAATCAACCAACCAAAGAAGCTCAAAAGTTTTGAAAATACAGTGAAATTATAGAATTAAAGTGTCTATTCTCAAAAGTTTAAAAGTAAATAAAGCAAATATATTTAGTTTTAGATGACTTAAATAAAATAGTATAAAATTATAATTTTGATTTCATTTCATCAGCACAAGGAACATTCTAACAAAATAGGACTTTCTGAAAAAAAATTAGTATTTGAAACTGAGTTTCACATACCAGAAATTAAAGCAATCATGTAATTAAACACATGTGAATTGATTCTCATTCAGAGTTATTTTGGGAGAATTTCTTACGTGTCATGTGGTCATACTCAATGAAAAAATGTTCTAACGTGTGTGTGTGTGTGTGTGTGTGTGTGTGTGTGTGTGTGTAAAGATAGCATTGAACTGACATCTAGGGAACTAGACTGTTAGATATGAGAGCCGATAGAGAAAAATAATAGAGTGTGAATAGGGGATGATTCACAAGTAACGGTCAAGTAAATAAATTGTTGAATTAAATAAGTCCATATGAATTTAGAGACCGCATATTCTTGAGACTTATCAATGCCCTTTAGTGTCCTTTTTAACAAGTTGAGTAACCTAGTTTCTTTGGCCAGGGAGAACAATTGTAGTTTGGAGTAAAGGATAAGAAAAGATAATGGAGCAGGAGTGGTGGGAAGAGAATGGTACAAAGTGGTTGGAGGTGCTGTCAAAAGAGTGACTAAAGCGATATATCATAAAGGTGGAGTCCTGTAGTTTGGGCTGTATCCTCTCAAGTAGACTGAAAAGAAAGCATAGAAGGAATACAGAGGGAGGAATGAGACAAGAAAAACCACATACTAAAATGTAGATGCAGAGGAAATTATTTAAACACCCTACCAAAGGGAGAAACTATGTACACTAAGTAGGATAAAGGAGTAATAAAAGTGGTGAGAAAGGTTAATGCCCATCCAGTAGTCCAGCTGTTCTGGATTCCAAAAACTGCATAATATCAAAATCTACATGATATAGTCAAATGTTTATTTTTCAAGAAGTTAAAATTTAAAATCTGTCAAAGAGCCAAATATATGCACCGGAATGTGGAAGATGTTTGATTTTCACTGAAAGCTCAAGGAAGCATTTAAAGTTCTTAAAGAACAGACACAAGACATTACTATGCATTTTATCATTAGAGAACCAGACCCTTCACTAGGTTAAGTTTTAGAGTCAAGAATAAGTGTTAATGTTTAGTTCAGAGTGCTTATGTTTTTTTCCATAGCTAGTTAGATGTAAACCAACTGTCGCTTACTATTTAAAATCACCATAAACACACTGAATGTAAAGCTAATGAGAAATCCTTTGTGCCAAAATCTCAAACAATAATTGCATACTAAATTCCTAAAAAAAGACACATAAAATAAATAAGTAGAATGTTATGTCATTCTAGCAATCTTCCTTTGGATAATTAGGCACCTTGAAGAGTAGGAAACAACTATCATTTTGTGAAGGATGATTATAACTGATATCTATCTCAAATCAGTAATACTATGTTATGAATACACACACAGTTTAAATCTAGAAAGAAAATTAAATATCATATATACAGATATTCTCATTTTACAAATCAGGAAATGAAGCTGAGAGATTAGATGTTATCAAAATATAAACAACTTACTAGCTGAATATTTTACACACAACCGATAATTTTTTTCTCTAAGTTCTAGGGCTACAGTATATTAATCTGTTTCCCATGTTTTACTATATCAGCATATCTTACAGTGCCTATATGTTTTGTACAAGAACTTGAAATCCCTCCAAGTTAATTAAGTTTCCATTTAAAGTATGTGTCATGCAAGGTGTCATGTGGGGTCTCTGGTCCCACTCCCCACATAAGACCGCAGGATATGGTGAGGCCAAAAAGGAACACCCACGGAGCCATAGATAGGGGAGTCATACCACTATAGTCTCGCTGGCAGTTGGGTTGGACACAGGAAGCAGGAGCCACACGATCTGCAAACTGTTGTCCACTTCTCTCTGCCAACCAACTTCACTTGCTAGCTGCAATCTGCCGTGCTAACTGCAATCCGCTCTTGCTAGCTCAGCCACCATCTTTTTGCTAGCCCCCATTTTCTGCTAGCGTAGCCATGGCAGTTATATTTGTGATCAATGTCTCACTGATTACAGCTAATGGCCAACTAGTCACTACCTGAGCCAGCACTTTTCTATGTGAGGCCGAGAGCCTGGAAACTGCTCTCTGGGGCTCTGTCCCCACAGTATGCAAAACATTTATTAAAATGTACTCATCTGTTTTATTACAGCTCATACTGATATTTCCTTAGTATTTATTTGTAAAAGTCACAAAACCAGAAATAACACATTTAATGTAAACCATTTCTTATTCTACTAAATCTGGTGATCATATAGATTAGCATATGCAACGGTTTATGAAACATCAATGTCTCCAATTATCCTCAGTGGTTTGTAAATTAAGCAAAAATCAATACAAAGGTATTTTAATTCATTTATTTCATTCATTATTCAATAACTCAAAGATTAATTTATAAGCCTATTTTTAACAGACTATCTTTTAGAGAAATTTTAGGTTTCTAGAAAAATTGCACATATAGTAATGAGAGTTTCCATGTCCACTTCTCCCCACACACATATTTTTTTCTATTACTGACATCTTGCATTAGTGTAGTTTCAGTAATGTTGTTATAAATAATATACTAAATAATGTATTACTAACTTTAAAGAGTGGTTTTTATTTACTCTTGAAAACTGAACAAATTTTACCTTTGTGTTTTATCATATTCAATTTTATTAAACAAATACAACATTTATATGACCTCTATCATTTAAGAAAGCATTTCTCAACTTCTTACTTCCCTTATGATGCAGTAAGATCCGACTGGAGGAATTTCACCATAGAGATGACTATAAAACCTTAACATAGTAGAAAATAACCTGAAATCCATAGATAGTAACAGAAGTATACAGACTCTGGAGAATAGTACATGCTCAGAGAGGACAAGCAGTAATAAGTTAGTTCCCCATCTCTGTGGCTTTTAGCCTGAGACTACTGTACCTCACATGACAAGTCAGTGTCATACCAGCATGGGAAAAGCCAATCAAAAAAGCTGAAAAGTTTTGGAAATACAGTTAAATTATAGAAGTAAAGTGTCTACTCTCAAAAGTTTAAAAGTAGATAAAGCAAATACATTTAGCTTTAATGACTTAAATAAAATAGTATAAAATTATAATTGCTTTTAGCTGAGCTACTCTGAGTTTGTTTCATGGCTCAGAAGTCAGTGATAAATGTAGATGGACAACATATGGATATCCTTTATCTGTCTCTTTTCTTTCTTGGAGTCCCCCACTTATGTTAGTGATAGCTTCTACCAACAGTTTTCTGGTTTCTGACATATGTGACGGCATGGTTGAAACTTAAGGATACTATGCTAAGTGACGTTTAATCACAAAGAGGCAAATATTGTATGATTCCATTGTATTAGGTAGCCAAAATAGTAAAAGTCATAAAGACAAAAAGTATAATGGTGATTATCATAGGCTTGGGAAGGGAAAATAGAGATTTATTGTTTAATGGGTGTAAAGTTACAGATTTACAAGATGAAAAGATTTATGGGGATGGATGATGGTGACGGTTGCACAACAATGTGAATTTAATACCACTGAACTGTACTCTTAAAAAGGTTAAAGTGGCAAATCGTGTGTATATTGTCCCACAAACAAATATAAGCACAGAAATAAACCAATAAAACTTTATGATTGGAAAAAAATCAAAATGAACAAAACAATTAAAATACCATGATAACAACAGTCAAAAAAAAAAAAAAAGCTAGAAAAGCTTTATTAATGTCAGCTATAGAAGACTTTAGAAAAAGAAAATTATTTAGGAAAATGAGGGGCATTACAAAAAGGAAAACGTTTTTCCAAGAAGACAGTAATTCTTATCATGCGTGCACCTAACAACAGACTGTCAAACTACATGAGGCAAAACTGATAGAACTGCAAGGAGAGATAGACAAACCTACCACTATATTTGGATCCCTCAACATTTTTCTTTCAGTAATTGATAGATCAAGCCGACAGAAAGTCAGTAAGGATACAGCTCACCTAAAAGTGCTATCAATCAAATTGCTATAATTGACATTTATAGAATACTCCATTAAACAAAAGCAGAACACAAATTGTTCTAAGCTTGCATGGAAAGTTCAGAAAATAAGCACATCTGGGCCATATTGAAAACCCTAACAACTTTTAAAATAATCAAAATCACATAAAGTATGTAGGCAGACAAAATTAAACTAGAAATGAATAATAGAAAGAGATCAGAAATTACCAAAATATTTGGAGATTAGACAACACTCTTCTTAATAAAATATATCAAATAAAAGAATCTCAAGAGAAATTCTAAAATATTTTTGAACTAATGGTGAACTTTGGATAGAACAATTTATACACTTTTTCAGAATTTATGGGGTGTGGTGAAAGCAGCGAGTGAATGTTTTGAGTAAAAATTAAAGGATTAACTATATTAGAAAAAATATAAAATCAATAATAAAGATTTCTCTTTAGCATACTAGAAAGAGGAGAGCAATTTTAGAATAAAGTAAACAGAAAAAATAGAGTAGAAATCAATAAAATTGAAAACAGAAAAAAATGATAGCGAAAATCAGTGGACTTAAAACAAGTTATTGAAAAGATCAATAAAGTTGATAAACCTCACAAAATAAACAAACATAGAAATTCATACATAAAGACAACAGTATGGAGGTTACCAGAGAGGAAGAGGGAAGGGAAAGGATGAAGAGGGTAAGGAGGGTCAAATATATGGTGACATAAGGAGACTAGAATTTGGGTGGTGAGCACACAATAGAACATACACATGTTAAATTATAAAGTTGTATACCTGAAATTTATATAATGTTATTAACCATTAAACACAATTTAAAAATGGATAAACTCTAGCTAAGCTAACTATAAAAATGGAGATAAGAAACAATTATGAATATTGCCAGTGAAAAAGAAACCATCACTATCAACCCCATGGACATTAAAAAGATAATGCAGCAATTCTATGAACAATTTTCTGCCCACAAATTTGACAACTTAGATGGAATGGATAAATTTCTTGAAAAACAGATTGCCAAAACAGAGAAAGTAAAATGGATAATCTGAAAAGGCCTGTAGCAGTTAGAAAACTTAATCAATAATTAATAAACGCCAAAGAAAGTACAAGGCCCATATGATGTCACCAGCAAATTCTACCAATCATTTAAAAAAGAAATGATACCAGTATTCTATGATCTCCAAAAAAGAGAAGAACAAGGGGGCACTTTCTAACTAATTTTATGAGGTCAGCATTACCTTAATAAAAAAATGTGATAAAGATAATACAAGAAAGGAAAACCATTGTACAGTATGAGATATGTGTATATATATATATATATATATATATATATATATATATATATATATATAATATATTTCATATATATATATATATATATATAATATATATATACTAAAACATCAGCAAAATACTAGTAATTGAATGCAAAAGTATATGAAAAGAATTATATACCACAACCAAATAAAATTGATTCCAGATATGCAAAGCTGCTTCAACATTCAGAAATAAATAAATGTAATCCACCATACTCAAGAAGCTAAGGAGAAAAATTTTAAGGCCATATCAATTAATGCAGAAAAAGCATTTCACCCATTTTATTACTCATTCTTGACAAAGACTATTACTTTTTTGTTTTTTTTATAAAAACTCTTAGCCAACTCTGAATAGAGAGAAACTGTTTCAACTTGAAAAGGAACAACTACAAAAAGCCTAAAGCTAACTTCATACATAATTGTAAGAAACTGGATTATTTTCCCCTAAGATGAGAACAAGTTCATGATGTCCCTTCTAACTGCTACTTTTTAACATTTATATGGAAGTCCAAACTAGAGTAAAAAGATAAAATTAAAATTAAATGCAGACAGATCTGGAAGTAAAATATAGAATTATCTTTATAAGCAGATGACATGACAAAAAAACCCGTAACTATTAAGGCTACAGGACAGAGAGTTATTACTTAAAAGTCAATTGTTTTCCTATATACGCACGATGAATAACGAGGATTCACAATTAAAACATAATACAAAAAAATGAGATACTTAATTGTAAATCTAATTAAACACATATAGCATGTATAAGAAACAACCAAACTGTTGGAAAAAAATTAAATCTAAATATTCTGTTTTCACTCAATATTGTTAAGATGTCAATTATTCTCAACTTAGTTTTTACATTCAATGTGATTCCAAACAAAATCCCATTTAGCTATGATGTGTCTATTGACAAACAATCTAAAGTTAATACAAAAAAGAGAAAGGCCCAAAATATACAGCACAATACTGAAGAAGAACAAAGATGAAAGACTAGCACTATCTGACTTAAAAACTTACTATAAATCTGGGGTAATCAAAACAGAGTGGTATTGGGGGGAAAAAAAAGAAGATGCACATAGATCAATGGAACTGAACAGAGAGCCACACAGATAAATCTAAAGAAACATATTCATCTTTGACAAAGAACAAAGGCAATTCAAAGTACAAAGGAGAGTTTTTCAACATATAGTGCTGGAATAATTAGAAATCCATTTGGAAAAATGTACCTTAACACAGAACTTACACCTTTTCCAAAAATAACTCAAAATAGATCATACACATACACGTAAAATATGAAGTCATAAAATTTCTAAAAGAAAACATAGGGAAAAATCCGTGACCTTGGGTTTAATAAAGAGTTTATGAGTACAATACAGAGAACGTGATTGACAAAGGAACAATCTGATGTTAGACTCTATTAAAATTAAAAGCATCTCCTTTGTGAAATATACTGTGAAGAGAATAAGAAGACAAACCACGGACCGAGAAGATATTTGTAAAATATATAACTGATAAATGATTTGTATCCAAAATATAGAAAGAATACTTAATAATCAACAATAAGAAAACAAACTGCCCAATGGGAAATAGGCAAGAGATATGAATAAGCACATCATGAAACAAGATGTATGGATGGAAAATAAGCATATGAAATAATTTTAACATTATTTGCCATTAGGAAATTGCAAATTCAATCAGCAATGAGATTCCATTACACACCTATTAGGATGACTTAAAAAGGAAAAAACAAACAAACTGACAATTCCAAATGCAGCAAAGATGTAGGGCCGAAGTCATTCTCATTCATTATGGGTGGGGATGCAGAATAGTATATCTACACTGAACAAGAGTGTCCCAGTTTCTTACAAAGCTAAAAATTATTGTACAATACAATATAATAAAATGCATGTCTCTGGGTATTTATCTAATTAATTTGAAAACTTATGACTCAGAAAAACCCGCACATGAATGTTTATTGCAGCTTTATTCATAATTCTCAAAAAACTGGAAGTAATAAATATGCTCTTTAATGGGTGAATATATAAACAAACGGTGGTACATGCAGCAATAAAATAATATTCAGTTTTGCAAAGAAATGAGCTATAACACCATGAAACTGCTGGATAAAACAGTAAAAAGACCAGTATATTTCAGGGACTTGGAGTGGGTGTGAATGAGGAGGCTTGTATAGCGACAGCACATAATTTTAGTGTGAAGAAACTATTTTCTGTGACAGTATAAAGGTGGATACATGTCATTATACATATGTCAAAATCCATAAGACTTTCTAGCACATAGTGAACTTTAATGTATGCAATTTTCTTTTTCTAAATAGGTGCCAGGGGATCACAGGAAGTAATGCAGGTAGCAACAAAAGAATTTATCTATATTACAAGTGTGTGAAAAAACTCAATAAAGTAGGTGTTGGGGGAGACACATTGATCTAAATAGTGTTGTAAACGAGTCTATGACTAAAGGCCAAAACACCGCACATAAGCACTGTAATGCTAATGTGCTTTCCCATAAATGTATGGATGAATAATTCTGACACTGCTATACATGTACACTGGAATGGAACATTCAGTAAATGGATGGTGAATGGCAGAATCAAGTTTCTCACTTTTGATTGAAATGGGAGTTTACAGATAGGCAAGGGGAAGATACTGGAATGGCCAATGTAGTAATGTTTTAGAGTTGAAGACATCAATAAGAACTCAGTTTTAACATAGTACAGATACAGATGGCTACATGTAGAAATATTTACAGATATGTATGTATACACACGTATATTTCTTTTTACACGGTCAATGGAGAGGGCCCAAACGAAATAACATCTCCATAGCTACAAGCACATCTAGCACCCAGACCTTGTTTTCTAATATCATATTTCAATAAAAGAGAACTAAGCCTCCTTGGATAAGTGGCTGGAATATTCAAGATGAGCCTGGAGCATCTTGTGGCTCCAGAAAGCAAAGAAGGGCTCAGAAGACAACAAAAGCAGATAAACAAATTTACAATGATGTGGTATGTTGAAGGCACATGGAACTGAAAGAACTCCCCATAGCTAAAGCTGTGACAATTGGAACAACAAAATAAAGAAATACTGGTTTTTAACCCAAAGTACAATATAAATATCCACCAGTCCATACTGGCGTAAATAACTAACTAAATTAATATAATAAATGATGGAGGTGAGATAAATGTCCTATGCAGAAGAATTCCCAAAGGTTTACTCAGTATCTCCATCTTCCACTCTTTAAGAATAAGCTGCACATAGTGACTTCCTTTCAAAGAGAATAGTATGGAAAAGGGAGGAAAAAGAGAAGCTTTCACCATGAAGAACCTGACAAACCCTACTGCAGCCAGGTGATCAAGTCATAAGTCATGTTGATAGTGTAATATATACCCTCCCTATGATATGATGGCAAAGTCACTGTGATCTTCTCCCCCAATACCACAAAACCCAATATAATAATAACAGTAAATAATAATAAATCATATACATTCCAATAGAAGGGCATCATGCAAAATGCCTGCCCAGTATTTCTTGAAACTGCCAAGGTCATCAAAACCAAAATCAGAATTCTCTTAGTTATAATGTGGTATCATGGATGGGATCCTGGAGTGCAGGGAGGACATAAGGTGAAACTAAGAAAATCTGAATGTACTATGGACTTTATTTAATAATAATGCATCAATAGTAGTTCATTAATTGTAACAAAGGTATGATTAATATAATAAAAGATGAACTGGATATGGATTATGTGGAGACTCTCAATGCTATCATACTTTTTTATGTAAAACTGTTCTAAAATACAAAAGTTATTATGAGCTGAACTGTCCCACTCTCCATATGCATATGTAACTGCTAACCTCCAGTGCTTCAGAATGTGACGTTATTTGGAGGTAGGGTCTTTAAAAAGGTAATTACATTAAAATAAGGTTGTTAGTGTGGGCCCTATCCAATGTGGCTGGTGTCCTTATAAGAAGAGGACATTTGCACATAGATGCATAGAGGAAAACCATGTGAAAGCACAGGGAAAAGAGGGCCATCTCCAAGCCAAGGAGAGAGGCCTCAGAAGAAACCAATCCTGCAAACACCTTGATTTCAGACTTCTAACATCCAGAACTGTTGGAAAACAATGTACGTTGTTTAAGTCACTCCGTTTGTTGTGTTTGTTATATTAGCCTTAGCAAGCCAAAGCAGTTGTTTCAAACAATACAAATTGTAATCTTTATTCCTATTTAGGTCAAAACTCATCTCATTCTGTTTTTAATTATA
This sequence comes from Rhinolophus sinicus, assembly GCF_036562045.2. Classification (NCBI taxonomy): domain Eukaryota; kingdom Metazoa; phylum Chordata; class Mammalia; order Chiroptera; family Rhinolophidae; genus Rhinolophus; species Rhinolophus sinicus. The sequence continues at coordinate 123,941,678 of NC_133752.1, forward strand.
CGTATGACTGATGTCCTGTGTTCATGGGGTTGTTTTGCATAGATGATATATGATTTACTAGCCGTTTTTTTTCTCTTTTAAAGTTTGTTCTTTGTGAAAATCAGATCCTGTTGCTGTTTATGGTTTTGATTCCTGCTCCAGTACATGTGTACATGTGTACATATATGTATGTGTGTGCCCAGTTTCTACACCCAATGATTTTGTCTGTATATCAGACATGCATATCTCCTAACCAAAGGGGCTCTCCTCAATCTTCTTGAAATAATTGTATGCCTCTTTTATTAGTACAATATTTTCATAGCATTTATAACCATATATTGTAATGATTATCTTCAACCATATTAGAATGAAAACTCCATGAGATAAAGGAGTTTATTAGTTTTGTTCCCTATTTTATCTCCAGCAGTCAGATCAGTTTTTGAGGCATAATGGGTACTCAATGAGTCTTAGGTGTTATATTTTTGAATAAATATATAAGTTTATATTGGTATCCATATTGGTATCTATTTGCAAAATACTTCTCAGCTACAATTACATCATCATTATAATTCTTGGACATAGTGGCTGAATATAATTGTAAATACTAAAAGTTCATAATGCTTTTCTAAAGCAATTTTTATTTGAGAAGTATAACTGATTTTTTAATATTTTTTAAGTTTCATTCTTCAGTAATATGTTTAAACTTAAAAAATAAAACTTCTTACCTAATTTCTACACAAATGGTTTATTAAGAATATTTGGTTTGAGAAAGTGTATATGTATTCTTTCCTCTTTCTATTTAAATAGTTGGATTTCATTCTGGGGCTGGTTTCATATAATTGCGTTTCTTTTTTAATATCACTCAGAATAAATGTTCAAAATATTGCTCAGACTTCGTTGGAATATTTGCCATCAAATCAATAGACTAATAGTTTAGTTTATGTCCATATTTATCATACCCAATCTGTGCTCCGCTTTGTGAAATTTAAGTAACAAAAGTTACTTTTAATTACAATGCCAATTATAAATTATAAAAGAAAGTGTCCTAAAAAGAGTAGTAGGGAATAGAGAAAATATGATAATTAATTATGCTATTTGACAGATGAATAGATCACTTTGCTTCAGCACAATTATTTTGAAGAAGAGTGGTCCTCCACTAAAAACCTATTTTATTTCTTTCTTTCCTACTCCACTCATTTCATTTTCACTTATTGTTAACTCTTTAAATCTCTTAGAAAATAGTTTACAAGTATAAATAAAATGGAGTACTTGCTCTCAAAGTGCTTCTAATTTTGAAATAAAATCTGTTCCATTTCTTGTTTTTAGTTTTATATCCCAACAGATAAGACAAGCAAACAAAGAAACAAAAATTCATAGATATAGACAACAGTTTAGTGGTTACCAGAGGATCAGGTGGGAGGGGGCATGGTAGAATAGGGAAAAGGGGTTTAAATATATGGTGATGGAAGGAGAACTGACTGTGGATGGTGAACACACAATGTGATATATAGATGACGTATTACAGAAATGTACACTTAAAACCTATGTAATTTTATTAACCAATGTCACCCCAATAAATTTAATTAAAAAATGTGTTCTGGGAAACTAAATACTAATTGTCTAGAGAGAAAAGCAGACATACAATTAAAACATACTATCACTGAAGAATAGAATATATAGTATGATTGAGGAGGAGATGCCTGAAATAGACAATTAAGTGCTGAAGAATGGGTAGTTTTTTGTGTGTGTTTTTCCCAATATACAGATGAAAGGGAAATCAGATGGAGCTGATAACAAATCAGATGTACAAACGTACAAAGAGGAGGAGCTGCATGTTACATTCTAAGTACTGACAGCGATTCATTATGTTTGGCCTTAAGTTACCTGTGGTGTCACGTGCCTGTGCCAGGTAGATATGGAGGTAAGTCATCAGGAGCCTGGTGCACCTGCTAAGAACTGTGAGGGATGTGAACTTATGTTGAATGGCATAGTGAGAAATGGGTGGGGAGAGGGGTAAAGGAGGCTCACTGTATCAAAGAAAGGCAACCAGACAACTATATATTGATGTATTATAGGAATATCAGATGCATTTTCTTCAATCAAATAAACTAAGGTATTTGAACTTCTCTATTCAATAAACTATCCAATGAATTTTATGTATTTAATTATATTCTTTAATTATATTCTTTATAAAAGAATTTATCTAAAGATTTTATACAGACTTGTTCTAGAGGTTTAAATGACTCATTTCACGTGTGCTTAATATAATTTTATCTATAGTAGAAGCTTACACATGTAAGCAAATATTTCAATTGAATTATAAATTCATAGAAGACTTGCATTAAGTTTTCTACTAGTTACAAACTTTTAAATATTTACTATTGAATATTTTAAAATACACAACTAAGGCTATAGGGACAGAATTAGGGATTTAAAGGATCTTAATGCTGTCATACAACCAACTCAATAATTGACTTACAAATATTAAAATAATGTGAAATCAAAGATACTGAGCTAATTATAATATCGGTGGGAATGGCTAACCTCCTGTGAAAAGATCGTTTACAGTTTTAAATGAACAAATACCTTGAAGTTATCTATAACCAAGTACTAATAAATTCAATTTTCCTTAGTAAAGATTTATAATTTCAAAACTGTAAGTGAAATTAATAGTCCTTGGAACTATGAAAACCAACCTATCAATGTCATAGGATTTCTGTTTATTCTTTTAATAAAAAAGATGTAAATAGAAAGAAATGCTATAATGGTAAGATACAAACTAAGTATATGTTAATTTTTAATTTTATAGTATTTAGTGTATGACTAATCTTTTTAATGTATCTACATGAATTTGAAGACTAATGGAGTGGTTTGTTTTTCAGTAAACTGTGCCTCTATCATTGTATTCTTTTTATATTTTCTCAATAAATAACCAACTGAGGGCCATATAAATGTTTTATTAAACATTGTGAAAGAAAGAATTATCCATCTGCTTTTACTTAACTGGAGTCTGAGGTTTATAAAGACTAAATTAAATTGACAGAACTATAACACTAATTAACTGAGTGTAGAATTACACAAAGATCTCTTTTCACTTTCTTAATGGTGAAAAGAACCATGTTTGATGCCATTCATGATGAATAAATGGGGATTTCCTAATGGTGATAAGAGCAATATTTGATGCCATACATTTCATTATAAAATTTTTGTAGAGATGCCCAAAAGAGTAGTAATGGTATTAATATGAGCAGATCTTTAATATTTCTTAAGTTTTTTTCAATTTAATCCCTCCAAACTAAAATAACAGTTTGAATTTTTATCTTCAATTTCAATAAACACTGTACGATTTCTAATTCCCATTTTGGAAGTTTATATTAGGCTTATTTCACATTTTAAAATAACACATTTCTACAAACACTATATTTTTAATGGAGAAAAGGATACTGATCTGATTAGTTTAATCCCAAAAGGTTTTTGTTTAAATGCTCAGATTACAGAGTAAAAGAGAGATTAAGATTTCATTTTATTCCTCCACATTTCCAAAGAACAGAACCATTTTTACATAGCTCAATTTGACAGACAGTTCCTTCTAACAGGTAATTCAAGGTCAGAGCTAAGGACTGTTGCCAGAAATGTGAGGGGTAGTCCACAGATCAGCCAACATGAATTTGGCTTCCATCCCTCGGTTTCACCAGCACTAATTTCATCCACTGATAATTTTTAAAAGTAAAATTATTACTGCCTCTGGAAATCTTTTATAAATGATTTACGTTTATTTCTTCTCCTTTTCCATTTTATGCTCTAGCATTGCAAATGGGGGTTTCTCCTCAGTAAATATTCTTTTAAAGCATATCAATCAGTGATTTAACTTACTAACATTTAAAAAATTAATTTATGACATATGCTTGGCAGGTTTTCTGGTCTCCAGTTAAAAGCAATCCTCTTACTTAAAATGGCTTTTATACCATAATTCTACGTAAAAATGTAACATTTATATCATGCTGTCAATTTTTTAGCTAGAAGCATTTGTTAAAACTAAATCCACTTGCTAAAATGTCCAAACAAGGCTCAGAGATGAGAAAAAATGGCTTGTAATATGTTTTATATTTGGGGTATTAAAAAAAATGAAATAGCAAATTGGTTCCTGGATTTCACACCTAAGACAAAGACATTTCTCATTCATTTTTTCATGATGTTAAATTGGAAGAATTGTCATAAAGGGAGACAGAAAATCAACATGAATAAGATTTTGTCTGAGATAAGTCTTGGCTAATAATAAGTCTAGTATTTTTTAATAGTTATCATATTAAAAAATCAAAATTTTCATTAAGTGTAGGAATGCTAAAAAATCTCGTCTTTTTAAATTAACCACTGAACTATACACCTGAAGCTGAAGTAGAATAATATTGAATGTCAACTATGATTAAACATATATATATATATATATATATATTCATGGGATGTAAAGTACAGCATAGGGAATATAGTCAATGGAATTGTAACAGCTATATGCAATGTCAGAGGGGTAATAGACTTCGGGGGGTGTTATCACTTTGTAATGGTATAAATGTCTAACTATTATGTTTCTTTGTACACCTGAAACTAATAAAGAAATAATAACTGTTATGTGTGCAAATGTCTATCTTTTTCTAAATAGCTAAGTGAAATATATATATATTTACTTTGGAGACTCAAAGTTAGAAAAATTACAACTTTAATCTGTTTCTATTGATTGAGGAAATAGATTAAAATTTCAGTAAATTAGATTAAACGGTGCTACAAATTATTGGTTCTTATTGATATAATCCAAATTACATGTATTACATGTTTAATAATTCATTTGTACTGTGTTTTATTCTTTATATTGTCATCACAATTTTTACAATGTTTTCTCTAATTATGAATATGCTATAGAATTAAGAAACATTTGAAGTGTTCATAAACTTTTGATTAAGACTTATATATATGAAAATACATTTGTAAAATATTTGTATACATATGTTGGTGATTATATAAATAATATATGCATAAGTAACTGTTTAACATTTAATATTATATTTAATAAATAATTATGTTATTGGCATCTTTATACATAAACTTTTACTGAAATTTTGATGATTGCCTTTGTAAAACTGCTCAGAGTACTAGAAAAGGATTTGAACATTTTGCAGGTCTTGAGACTTTGAGCTGTATTTTCAAAATGTTACCAATTTACATTTCTATAAATAGTGTGCAGAGAGTGTCAATTTCAAAATACACTGAAAAATATTGTATATTCTAATATTTTGTTTTGCAAGAGTAAATGTACTCCCTATCTTTTATTGATGTTTACTATAGCACTAGTGACATTCATATTTTTAGAATGTCAAATAAATTTTTGGTGAAACATTTATTTATATCTTCTTCTATGAATTTGTATTGGGATATCACTTTTATTAATATGCAAAAACTCTGTTTTATAGACAGTAGTATTCAATTTCCTATATTTATTAAATATCTTTCATTTACCTCTTTATATTATGTAAATATCTAGAAATATTTGCTGTGTTTTGAAGTTATCGTATCATTTGTGTTTAATTTATATTTAAGATCCATTTCAATCTTTGAATTTAATTAAGCTTTGTTTCTGATATTTGTATAAGATGTGATGGAAGATGTAAAACAGTTTTACCAGGACTTACCCAACTGTTCTATAATTTATTACAATTTATTAAATTATACGTTATTTCCCTATATTTCTCTTCTGCTATTTTAATTGTAACATTCTTTCTTTATAGAACATTTTGGTACATCTTGGGTCAAATTCTCTACCTTTATTTTGTTTCAGAATAATTTTTTTTCATATCTATTTTCTTCCAAATGAACTTTAAATACCATATGTTCTCAGCAGAAAAAATAGCTGATAAATATGTGACTTGATAAAGGTGTTAGCTAACACTATTGTATTAATAGAATCATATTGCAATATGTAAACATATCAAACCACCACATTGCACACATTAAAATCACACAATATTATATGTCCATTAGATCTCAATTTAAAAATAAAAAATACATGATTTTGAGGAAAAAACACTACTATTTTAATTGAAATTATATGATACATATGTTAATTGAGAAAATCGATTTTACATAATAAATTTTTGGACCAGAAGTATTTTTCTGCATTTAAGGACCTGTTCAAATTCTCAGTATATTTTGCAGTTTCCTACATATAGATTTTTCACATTTTCTTTTTAAAACCAGCTTTACTAAACACTTTTTATATACAATAAAATGCATCCATTCTTAAGTGTATTGTCTGAAACGTTTTGACAACTGTATATACCTATGGGACCACTACACCAATTACGATATAGCACACCCTAAAATTTCCCTTGAGTCTCAGCAGCCCCATAACCCATCTCCTGTCACCCCAGGTGGAAATCTATATGATTTATAGTACTGTAGATTGCTTTTTTTCTGTTCTAAAACATATTAATAGAAACTTCCATGTACACTGTTTTGTTACTGGATTCTGTGACTTAGCAGAATTTCGTTGAGATTTATCCATGTTAGTGTGTGTATCACCATTATGCAACATTGGTCTAGAATTACCTTTCTGCAAAAGTATGTATTGCCTCATTTAATTTATTTAATAAATAAGAACTTTCAGGTATTCTAGATATTCTTAGGAAAGTTGTTTCTTTTAAGAAATTTACTCATTTTATGTAAAGTAGTTAAGTTTGTCATAACTGTTTTTAAAATATTTCTTATCATACTCCTAGTAACTGGAGGATCCATTTTATTCATAATATTACTAATTTATATTTTCTCTCTAGCCAGAGATGTTTCCAATAAACCACTTTTTTTTTACTTCATTGATTTACACTATGTTTTGTCTATTTTCTTTTTTTTTTTTTTCTATTTCATGTTTCCACTCTTCCTCCTACTTACTTTGTGTTAATTGGTCCTTTCCTTTTAAAAAATCCATTTCTTAAGTTGTAAACTTAGTTTATTAACATTAAACACTTCATTTTTATATAAACAAGATATTGTAAAATTCTAAGTACTGCTGTAGTGGCATCCCACAGATTTTTTATACTGTTTCCTTTATTATTCATTGTAAACTTTTTTTTATTTATCATGTAATTATTTTTCTGGCTGATTTCTACATTATTTTTACCGGAATTATGATTTTTGTTTCTTGTTTGTTTTACTACAAAACCCCTTTCGTTTTCCTTAAATTTACCTAGGAACCTATTTTCAGGTCATTCATTCCATTGATTTTCTGGTTTAATGAAATCAAAATAACTGTTCTCATTTTTGCATACCTACAATCACTTAGCAAAACACCAAGTCAACAACATGCTTAGAAACTTAAGAACTAATCATAATTTTTACTCTAGTGGTAAATAAAACACATATTAAATCACTTTTATTTATAATATGCATGCATAGTTCATTCCCATGTATATGTTTTTCAGTTAGCATTTTACCTTAAAAATAGTCTATATTAATAGAACGTAACTACTAACTAGGCAGTAATTCCCATTCCTTGTGGTTATAAATCTGCTCTCCATCATCCTTATCTTACTGTGCTTTCTCTGACAGCTAGTAATACAAGGTAGATTTAACAGCCTGTTTCAAACTTCTGGAATGTGTTTTTCTAAGTATAAGAAATAGCATCTACGTCTACCATCTCAGTAAATTCTTGCAAGTTCTTTGATTAATTGCTTGGCTGACAGTTTGATTGGAGGAATGCTAGCCTCTGCTATAGACATATCTAAGGTATTTTCATGGCATCCTAATAAATTGTTTATTGCCTCTATTTATCTATTTTTAACGTTTCTATTTATTTTTCTCCCTCCATTATATATAGTAAAGTCTTCTGCGGTGCCCTTTAGTGTATTTGATATATCCAGTACTGGTTACTTGGTATTTTTAAACTAATGCTTCTAATGCTGTTTAATAGAAAGCTTAAATATTTAAGAATATAAATATATGATAATTTTTCTTTATGCATATTTATATACATGCATGTACTCACATTTATTTTAAATTTCCCCTGAATATGCTTTACAATTAGTGTTTGGTCACATATTTTAAACATGTCTCGTGGAATTTTTTTCTGTGTTAAATATAGACATTTAAATATATGTGGGTCATTACATCAAGAAATAATAATTAAATTTATTAATTAATAATTTGGTGCTAAGACTAGAAAAGAAAAACATCTTAGACAATAGCCTGATTTTAAGGCAGCATTTTGTCATGTAAGTGAATAATCAGACTATTTAAAAATATTTAAGTTCCCATTATGTCTTATTTCTTTAAATGATTTAAGCAATTTTGTGTATGTCTTCTTTAATTTATTTAAATAAGCCTTCCATATTTATTTGTGTCGTGTATTAGCATTTTACATTACTTTTTCATTGTCGTGTTATATATTAAGGGCAAATATCTCATTTCTTTCACCAAATGAAAGCCACAGGACTTCTAAGGAAATGATTTGAAATCTAACCCCATATTTCATTCATCATTGTCGTCTATAATAGCACTACCCAGCAGAAGTTTCTGTGATAAGGGTACTGTTTTATGTCTGCCCTATTAATATAGTAGTCACTAGTTATATATAACTACTGAACACTTGTAATGTGACCGAGTTTTAATTATATTTAATTTTAATTCATTTAAATTTTAATAGCCACCTGTGGTTTGCGGCTACCATATTGGATAGGGCTATCTAGATATACCTATCAGTGAGTTGATGCAACATTACTTCTACATTACTTTTCCTTACTGTTCTGGCCTTTTGCACATTTTATCATCCCAGATTTGATATGTGGTAAATTAATAACTGTGAGATACACATATGAGGATTATTATTTATTATGTACAGTAATTTAGTAGGAGATAGATATTTTTGGTGATAGAGAATAATGTCCACAATATAATATTAAAATATAAGATCAGGTTGTCCAACAGTATGCATAGTACAATTCTATTTCTATAAATAACAAGCATTTATGTGGATACATACATGGGTTTCTGTTTTTCTGTGCAGTTTTCTATATATTGAAAAAGAAAAGTTTTAATAGGAAATTTTGACTGTTTTGCAATTGGAAAGTTTGGAATAGAATTAGTATAGGACAGACTTTAAGGTGGCCTCATGATCCCTGTTACTCATATCTTTGTAAAAATCCCCTTCCCTTAAGTGTGGATGGAACCTTGCTTCTACCCAACAGAATATGGCAAATGTATTGAGATATATGTGATTATGTACCTGTCTTACTCGTCATAATGGAGGATAAAGGGTCATGTCTCTTTTGATCACAGTTATTGCACCTGAGCATACCACACTGAGGTTCATATAGCAGTTTTTCAACAAATATTTGCTGAAAGAAGTTATAAATAACAAAAAAAAATTGACTGAATAAATATCATTGAAATTTTTTAAGCTTTTAGCTTTGTGAGGAGGCCCTTTCCCTTGCTGGCTTTGAAGATGCAAACCGTTATGTTGTGAGGTTTCTTTTGGAGAGGGCCAGCTGTCAAAGAAATGAAAGCAGCATAAAGACCCTGTCAGCAAGAAACTGAGGCCGGCAGTATGGCAGCCTGTAAAAAACTACAAGGGGCCAAAAACCATGTAACTTTGGGAGCTGATCATAAAGTGGAAAAAGAGTGTCTGGAAACATACGCTACAATTTGTCATGTGCTCAACTATAATAAATTTTGAATTTATCAATAGGGAAAAATGGAAGATTCCTAATTAAGGGTGTCTTGTTTATATAGGAAAATTCATGATGAAAATGTGAGAGTGTTTAATGATTGTATCTGGCAAGAAAAAAAAACCCACCATCTCCTGAAAATCTGAGTGAAGTAGTTAAGAATTTGAATCTGGAGGATGAATATGGAGGAAAAAAAAAAAAGAAAAAGAAAAAAACAAGGCTGATAAATTAAATTATGCTCTTATACCCCAGAATCAACATTCAAAACTCATTATAGAAAAATGTTATTATTTACAATAACAAAACAATAAAAATTGAAACTATTAATGATGCTCAGTCCTTTAAAAACGAAAATGACAAAACTTTATTCAAGATATAAATAACGATGTAGATAAATAGAAGAATAATGCTGTCTGTTAATATAAAGCTTAGTATCATAAACATGAAAATTTTACTAAAACCTCCATATGAACAATTCAATTCCAAATATATTATTAGGGAATTTGTCGCTTATAATTAGAACAAGCATAGCTAAAATGATTGTAAAAGAACAAGGTAGATAGAAGAATTATATCAGTTAACAAGATACATTATGTAGTTTTACCAACTTCAATAGAATATGTTGACATAGTGATAAACAAATTAATTGTCTAATAGGCATAATAACGGAAAATTACTCTTAGAAATAGACTCACAATTATGGCAAGTTGATATATGACATACAGAGCTTTAAGATTCAGCTGGAAAGTGATATACCAAACAAAAATTGTTCAGTAACAAGTAGTTTCTAAAAAATAATAATAATAAATAGACACCAATTACATTAAAAGTAAATTCTAGGGGTATTAGATACCAAAATGTGAAAATAAGAATTTTAACCATTTGAAAGTATGAATATGAAAATATATTTATGCCCTTTTTATTTCATATTCATGATCCAATCAGAGCTTATGGTCCTTATTGTCAATGCTTTTAAATCATCAAGTAACTACAAAAATCTTAATATGCATTGTATTTGGATTAAAGAATGTAATGTGGTGAGAATACTATTTGTGTCATACACTTAATCTAAGCATGAAATGTGATATGTGTTAAATATTTAGCCTAGTATTTGGAATATAAAATGAACACTAAACAAAGTAGTCATTAATTTCATGGCTAATTTTATACCATGTGACCATTTGACTCATTTAAACAAATATTCACTGAAAACTACTACATACAGGTACTATTTGAGATTCTGTTGGAAAAATTTAGAGTAATAGAAAGTTTATGTCCTTAGAATCTTTTCATAAATATCTAATGGTAAACAGGATTTAATAATTTTAGAAAAATGTACCAATAAAATGCAATGAGGTTATATTTGAAAAGAGATCCCCCAGAGCTCCATTCTGAATGGATTTTATTTACCTACCTTTCTTCACCTCCTTGCTAAAGTGCTTCAGGCCTACCATCTATATTTCATTTGGTAATTATTGACCATGTCTTAGTCATCTTTGATTCCCTGAAGTGTTGCATACAGAGCACAGGTTTTTCAAACCAACGTGGAAAAACTGTTTAATATTTTGTCTATGAAATATAATGATTAGACTAGGTGACTGTTAAGATGTTCCCCTGATCTAAGATTCCATTGGATTCAGGAAATTGGAAAACAAACAAACAAAAAACAACTATGGTAAATGAAATAATCTGTTAAACAAAGAAATGCATGTAAAACCTGCTCTTTGATGTATGGGTAACATTTACAGTCCCTTGTGCCTTATCAATAAAATGAAAGTAGACACCCTAAAAGATTTTTTTGTTTTTTTTTTACTTTTTAGGATTAAATAACTTAAGTATTTGTAGAAGTATCTTGGAAACTATTTAATGTCAAGCAGAAAATACATCTTATCAGTGTTGTTACCATGAAATCTAAAAGATGAGTAAAACTAAGCAGGGAATTGTGGGTGTAATAAGGCAACCATGATTTTGGCCAAGACAAAAATGTGATTAGCCTAACTCTGGGAAAGAGGCCTGAAAAGTATTATATGTGGTAGAAGGCTTTGAATTCCAGGGTATAAAATTTTATATAAGTGAGTAATGTTTGAGAATCTGGGTTTGGTTTAGGGGAGATACAATCAGAGCTAAGCATAAGAGTTATTAAGGTAACAGTAATAAATTTAGTAGAGTTGTTTGGGGAAAGGAAAAACTAACTTGAAGGAACTCTGCAGAAGAATTCTTCCACAGCCTTGGTAACCAAATATATCTAGGGGGATTAAAAATTTAACTAAAAATTTTAGAGCTAGATTTGATTGAAAATTATTTTTACAATAAGACAATGAAAAATATCCTGGCCATTTAGAACCCGATAATGGAGCAGTGCAAGTATTTACAAAATGTTATGAATCATTGTAACTATTATTGGACCTCTATAAATGGATCGCTAATTTTGTATAAATTCATAGAAAGGTATAATCTAAATTTATAAGTTAATGGAAAAAGTCTCTAAATTAATGTTTATATTCAACAAATATAGTAATCACACATAACTTAGTTAAATGAAGATAAATACAGATAACATGAAATAATACAATAAAAGTCTATAAAGTATTTACAGACTCAATGATTTCCTTCCTTCTTTCAATTCTCTATTATGATGTATACAACTTTCTGTAGCTAAAGAGCAAGGGAAATATATATATATATATATATATATATATATATATATATATTACACATATATTAATATCTATACATATATATTCAAAGGTGATAATAAATTATTATGAAAATGAGAGATGAGAAGAGAAAGTACCCTTAGTAAAGTAAGAAAATAGATAATAAATAATTGAAAATTACTCTGATGAATGGTAAAGATGTTGCATGAAGTCTCATTTGTGATCAGAAAATCATATACATTATTTCACATGAAATATAAAAATAAAATAAAGTCATAATTTTTATAGTCCTATAGTACACATAATAAATGTAATTAATTTACATGAAATACTACCGGTAACTACAAAAATATATGCTAAAAAATTATCATTTGACTTGTCTACAAAAAATCAATTTCATTCTTATTCCATTTTTTCTCTGTGATAAAATAAAATAAAGTTTTTGTACAAATAATTGTTGGAATTCTCCATACAAAAAAAAAAAACAGTTTTTTTATAATGATTTTGTAATTTGTGAGGAAGAAAAAAAGAAATAAATTTTATTTTACACAATCAAGAAATCCAGATGTCTATTTGTTGAAAATCTGTCCAAATCAAATCCTTCAGTCACTGTGGCACAAAAAAAGTGAATAGGCAATTAAATCCCATTCATCACTTTTTCCCCATAAGTTGAAAATATTTCCATGATCAAGCTACAGTACCATTTCATGAGTTAAAATAAAAGGAATATTCTGTCAAAAGGCTGGAGTTGTCATCAAACACATTCTGCTGAATGCTGTGCTCTATTCAAACTGCTGTGCATGATAGGTAATTAAAAAGTAGAAAGATTCTAGTATTCTCTTTCCCTCCCTCACTACCCCCCCACTATGTGTTCTAACTTCTACAGACATAAAAAAATATATATCAATACTTTCCAAAATCATAGTACAAAAAAAATTATTTTATTTTTTTATAGGTTGAAGATGTTAACTCCCCCAAATATATTTGATGTACATGAAGAATATCCTTCCAATCATAACTCATGGAGATGTGTAACATTAATTTTCTTGTCTGTGGCAATGTTTGTCCATACATTACTGAATAAAGCACTACTGCACAGTGAGTAGATATTGTTCTGAAAGAACAGAGAATGAGTTTTGTCTCCCGGATGGAAATTCCACAGTGGAATGACTGACAGCAAGTTGCTTAACTTCTCTAATTTTTAAATTCCTTGGTTTTTAAACAGATATAATTAGTTGTCATATTACAAAGGTATCATGAGATTTAAGTTCATTATGTATAACATCACAATTTAAACATACTGAATATTCAGTGATTGATTGTTTGGTGTATTTTTAAGTACTAAAATGGCCTTTTGTCCCATACAGTACTATCACTCCACACATCTAACATACAATTAACGTCAAAGTCAAACGTTGGCTAATTAAACCCCAAATATCTTCATGTAATTTTGGGGACCTTCTTCCTCACAGATTATCAACTAATGTGCTCAGTCTGTAAAATGAATGACACCTGTCTTTGAAATTTTAGTTTGCCCTCTATATCATAGTTTAATGAAGAAATCATGTGTAAAAATGTAACCCCCTCCCCGAGGCTATAAGAGCCCAGGATAAACATCAAATAGTAACAGATATATTTTTTCTGGTCAAACTTTCTTGTTGACTTTTCATTGAATCCAGCACTATCAATATCCCCTTTTCAAGATTACCTCAAAGGGATATGTCAAGAATTATCATCCCTTATCAGGTGTCCCCATTAGTCACCTCCATTTCAGATTGCTGAGGGTAAAACAGCTTGATCAAAAGTGTTTAAGTGAAAAGTAGCTCAATTGAACCAGAGAATTCTACTGTGTTTCTGCCAGCTCCATCCATCAAAATATTTCCATTTCAAGTTTCCACCTGCTGAGATTGATCGCTCTGTCCCCACTGCTGTTTCCAGAAGACTCGCATTACAGCCAAAGTTGGAAGACTCCATCTGACAACCTAATTTCTTCCTTTCTTTTTTGACCTTCATGACCTACTTTGTTTCAGTGCTACGAACTCCAGCTGCAGTAGTTTGTTTTCTTAATTCTCACAGATGTTCACTTTTGTAATGTCAACCAGGAACAGTAGAGAAAATACACCCTCCCAAGGGGAGGAGCATCCAAACTTTTCTTGAGCAGATTGCATTTCTCTTCCATGTATCCCTCCATTGATGTATTCACCCATTTACCCAGCTATCAATTTGCCTTTGTCCATTTCATTCCCAAATAACTTAGCAAATCGTATTTTCAGTATATGATATTGTTTTAGTTTCTGAGGGGAAAAGACAGCAGACAGTATACTAACCACATCAATTAACCATATGTAAAAATACTGTCACTACCTGATAAACATAAACGTCTTGTTTGTTATTCCATTATGAAGATGGATAAACCCTGCCTCATCATGACCAATGAAACCCATGGTGTTATGTGACTTCAAAGCGAGCAAGGAAAAGTAAATTTTATATGAGATTAACCAACGGATTTGACTCTTTTGGTAGCATTCTCTAAACAACTGAGCAAATGATTAATATCCATAAATAAATATTCTAAGTTCCAAGGCACCATGACATGTATAATTTCTATTGATTTATTTCTATAAAGTCATGAAGTTATATCTGCTATTCTTCTCTTCTATTTATTTAGTAAGAAATTGGGCATTCCCTGGCATATATTAAAACTATGCTTTCTATTACTCAGCTGAGATCCAAGAAAATCAGGCTTAGCCATTCTTAGAAAATAAAACCAAACCTTAAAATTATTGTGAAATTAAAATCGAGAATAGTCTTGCTATTTACAGGATGCAAATTAGCACTGTAAAAATTTATTTGGTTAGCTATGCAAAATTGTTTGGAATACTCTTATAAAATCTTGCTATTTAAATATCCTTACATTGAGCAAATATTATCATTTAAAATTCCCATGTCACAAGAAATTTTCCATCACATAATTTTATGCCAAAACTTTTCAGTAATTAAAAATAAAACATGTTTCTTGTCTCCCTCATTGAATAGTCCACAGTTAGGTTACTCATTTTTCTTGAAGTTTGTTCTTTTTAAAGCCATTTTTTTCCTTGAGTTTCCCCAAAATGCCTATGAAGATGATAAACCTTTTATCTATATTTATAGTAATTCAAAATAAATAAGTTAGATTTCAAACATTGCCTGTGAAATATTATTTAAGGTTTTTTGTTTGTTTTTTTTCCATAAAGGTATAAATTAATTTATTCTTCATTGTTTGGCAACTCACAATGGTTTCTCATTATCCAACTTGTAGGTTATATTTTTTAAAAATTGTACTTGCAATTTTTTTCAGCATTTCTTCATAATTTATTCAGTTTATGGTATGGTCTAATGTTTACTAGAAATGATAACCTATACAGTTTGAAATTAGAGCCACTTTCTTTAGGAAATTTAAACTTATCAGTAACTCCTCAATCAATCAATATACTGCTGTCTTCCCATGTGTTTATCTTCCTCTCAGGTGATATTTACACCTAGGGGTGGCCTAAATAATACCAAAGAGTTTGGGATATTGTGGTGTTATTTTTGCTTACTGGTCCACTGACTATGAGACCTCACTTTTTTCTACTCGTCCCCTTTTCATTCTACTTACACACACTGACCTCCTTGCTTTTGTTTGTACACTCTAGGCTTATTTCCTCCTTCAAGCTTTTGCACATGCTGTTTCCATGCTTCTGTCCCCAAGTACGCAAGCGATTTACTCCCCCACTGCCTTTAGGTTTCTCCTCAATCGTCATGTCATCAGTGAGTCTTTCTCTGAACAAGTTATAGAAGAGCAAATATACAACAGCAAAAGCCCCCTCCCCCAGCACTCTTTCATCAGGGTTTACTTTGCTCCATACCACTTACTAACATCTGGTATTTTATCTATTTACTTCTCTGTTTATGGTCACTCTTCTCCCAAGGATGTAAGCTCCAAGAATGCAGAAATATGTAATTCTGTTTGATACACTCCTAGCACCTAGAATATTGTCTGGCACAGAGCATGTGCTCAATAAATACTTGTTGAAAAAAATGAATGAAAAAAGAGATTAAAAATGAAAATCTTCGACATGAATTTTGTTTCCACTTCATCTGCTGTTTGTATACACAGCCATTCCATCTTTAGTTTCCCTTTCATAACATTTGCTGTCAACTGCGCTTCTGTCCCTTTAGATTGCTCCTTGACTCTATCTTACATGCTCCCATTATGCTCTAGGGAGGCAAAAATTTGTACTACCAATTTCCCGATCTGTACTAGGCCAGGTTCCCTAGCAGGAACCTGGAAAAGAAAGTTTTGGGAATTAATATAAAACAGGATAAGTTTTGGGAATTAATATAAAGTCTCCTTTTCTCTGAGGTCTTCCCTGAAAGATATGTCCCCAAAGAATTTTGTCACTTTTAGCCTAGATAATATGGAAATATAAGTTGTTAAGAGCTAATGGCTGCTGGTCACATTAAACTTAAAAAATTATTTAAGCCAATTATGATTGCTTCTGCATGGTTCACTATATGATTATAGGTTTAAAAAGCAACATCTTTGTATTTTTTAAAAGCAATTATCTGATTTGTAACTACAACTTTATAAATAGGTATCTTGGACCAGCTATTTGTGCTTTGATTTTTCTCATGTATAAAAATGGGATTTGTATGCAATCTACTTCTTAAAACTTCTTCAAAGATTAATTGAGATACATCTATAAAGCTCTTAACATAATACCCAGCACATAATAAGTATGCAATAAATGTCATTTATTACTAATTGCTGAAAGTACTTATTTATTTTAAAGAGTTGAGAATTTTTATAATTCCTTTTCCTCTCTAAGTTGTACCACTTTTCACTGGGCTATCTTTAGGGGTATACTAATCCTGAGCCCCATTTTTCTTGGTCCTTTCGCCTCTCAAATAGGCACACAGTAGTATGTACCCAAAGTCAATTTAAATAAATAGGGATTACAAGAGGTACATTTAAATCAAATTTCAGTCACATACATGTAATTAAAATGAAAAATTAAAAGATAACTATGTATATAGGTCCACAATGCTTTTGCAGCACCAAACTTTACTATCTTTCCCCCAACTACATTGTTTCTTCAAGGATTGGGGCCTAAACTTATCATCTTATTGAACTTTAGCCTCTGGAAGTCTCTATTTTCTTGGTAATAACACTAAAGTGGTTTGCAAAAACTTGTAAAACACCATGATTGAAATTGTAAAATCTTCAGCCTTATATCTTAGACAATAACTGGACCTTATGATCAGTATATTGGTAGGAGTGGCAAGGGGTAAGAACACGGTTGATTCCTTATTTTGTGCTGGGGACATTTAGGGCAGCAGTGAATTTACTGTATCTTGGGCATCCTTCAGTTGTTTTGTACTAGACAATGGGTAAGATAACTACTATCAAACGCTTTATACAAAAAAAAAAAAACATTTTTGTTTATATAGCATAGGCATTGTTGCCAATGAAGATTACTAATAGTAATCCTAAATCCAATTTTATTTAACTGTTCCTGTGTAAATATCAGAAAAGAGTGGCAAGGCATCCATAGGAAGCAAATCTCAGCAAATGGTATTCCAGAAATCCTTCTAAAATCTCTACTTTGTGTGAGCTTCACCAAAATCAGTTAACGGCAGTGCCATCACTACTTCCCCCATGATCCAAACAGACCTATTTCAGAAGGGTGACAAATATGGGATACCAGGAGAGAGATGGCATCTGTGCTGTGCATCAGTGTTTATTTTCCTTTGAAATCCTGAGTGTGGTCTAATTCAGTCTGTTATGTTTTCATGTTGTGGCGCTATGTCGACACTAGGGTACAATATTTGGAAATCTTTTATTTCCACAGCTTGCACTGATTTATGCTTCTTTCTCTTTGGAGGCCTTTGTAGTAGCTGGAACCTAAATGTTGTCTGTAGCAAACTACTAGAAGACTGTTTATTACTACTTTAAGCCACATGCCATTATATCATTGAAGGTTGCATTGATTGTTTTATTCACTCGACTTGGATTATGGTTTACACAAGATGTTTCGAGACTCAAATAAATGAAGGCATTTTATCTAAACCTGCAGGCATGAATGTATCTAACATTCCCAAGACTGTTAAAATAATAAAAAATGTGAGAGTGTAAAATGTATCTTAATAACAAATTTTTTGAGCAGGGTTTAATGAAGTACATAACTTCAAAAACTACTTTCCTCCAAAAAAATAATTTCCTTAAAATTTTCCTTTGAAATGGAAAATTATTATTTATTTTTTTCTTATAGTTACAAAGAAGTTTATGAGTAATTCCTTTTGGAAGCAAAGATAAGACATTTTCTAAAAATAATAATAAAATAAAAATTATTTCAAACTAAGAGGGAATCAAGGAACCATCTAGACTTAGTTTAGTTCGCAAACATCCACATTTTACAGAATTTACTAGTATGAAAATCACACCCTCTCAGTAATCCCAGATGAATCCAGGTAGTAAAATGAAATCAGCCATTTTACTGATGTGATTGACTTTGCTTAAAAATTGTTTTCATGAACCTGGATATTCAACTGGTAAAGGCCCATGATTACCAGTGCCTTTTCTGCAAAGGTGATTATCTGACCTAGCCCTACTGGCCTACTCAGAGGGTTTTGCATGCAGAAAGAGGAGTTTTCATGTACAAATTCAGAGAATTGTTCTTCTATTCAGCTAAATTATCAGTTTTCAATGTTAGCTTTCCAAACAGTTCTTTTATCTAGCTGAATATTTTACTCAACACAGAAATCTATTATTGCTTTATGATGACATATTTTTCGTTATGTATGAGGCATAGAGCAGGTGATTAATAAATATGTTTTGATTGAACAAAATCAGGTACATGTATGGCCAGTGAATTAAGATGAAATGTTACATGGTAGGCATCATGATATACTTCATTATAGGGTTACACTCAAAGCACTACATGTAAATCAAACTGCCTTTCATTTAGGTTTCACTGAATTTGGATAAATATTATTCATGGAAATAGGACAGGTTAGATGGTCTTGAGGGAGAGTCACAAGAAAATTATGCATCAATAACCAGGATATAGTCAATATGTGAATTGAATTCCATGTTTTAACTTCAAATTATCAAGATAATTGCAATTTCAGCTCTTCTTATACAATAATTGAACATGTTTGCATTTTAATTCATTAAATATTTTAAAAGTGAACTTGCCAGTATATTAATAAGTTCATATGTGTGAAATAATATAAAAGGAATCACTACTAAGTGTTTAAGAGTACTCTCAAAATTGTTAAAATTCCTGAAATTAAAAGTTTATAATGGCACCTATATCTTCACCTTTCACAAGTGATCAGTATTAACACGTTAAAGATTTTTGTTGTTGTTGTTGCTGTTTTTTTTTTTTTTTTAAGCATCCATAATATGAATAGAACACTAGAAAACAATAATTATTTAATACATTTCATGGTTTTGTTCCTCTTTCCTTCACAGGTCAGGAAGAAAATCATGGCTTGTGTACTAAAATGGTCAATCACAAGTCTGAGCGATATGAACTTGGAGAGTTAATGAACAAAAAATAGAAAAAAAGCAGAAGACATCAGTCTTACAACAATTAAAATATAATGTTTATAAATCCTTACAAGCCATAAAAATAAATCTGTGTTAAAACATTCTCACCTTAAAAGGCAGTAAAGTCTTTTAAGAAATGTAATCTTCTGTAAATATGGGATTATGAACAATCAAACAAGTATAAAATTGCTTTTACTTTGTAATCCTTAGGTGTTCTGATCTTAATGCCTTCCACCTGTCCCATAAATTGAGTGGAGCTTGTGCTATATTTGAAAACAATGAAGCTTAATTTTAATGTGGTTTTTCTTTAGAGGTTTTAAGCCTTGTGTCTCCTGATAAATGAATCTTCCTATGCTGCACTTTCTTTCACTAACAAATGGATTTAGTTTGCATGAAATGTTTGGATCATTTGAAAATAACAAAGGTTTTGATTATGAGCATTTTTTAATTTACTTCTCAATACTTTCAAGTGTTTCCCAATTTTTTTAAATAAATATGTATTGTTTTCATAATTCAGTCAACTGAAATGGTTCTAAAAATACTTTTTAAAATGTCAACCCAATTTTAAATGGAAACTTAAAATTTTAAATTAGAACTATAATATTGAATTCTGGCCACAATAAATGCCACTTGACTAATAATTGAATAAATATTTGATAAATGTATGATAGAAGATAACAGAATTTACTTTCTGCTCTGACACTGATAAAAATTTCATTCTCTGAAACAATTTTTTTTAAACAAAAAAAATGTGTGAATTGTTCCGGGCAATCGTCTATCCCTTTTATCTGTAATATTCTTTGTAGGTTATCAACTGACCAAGTATTGAGTATAGTACACTTATTTCCTGACTAAAGATTAATATGAAATATTTCATTTTACTTTATTATTGGTCAAGTATGAAGGCTAATACATTACGGCAAACTCAAAATATCCATGAATCCTAATAACTTGGTAAATGACTAACAGTGCTACAATAATGAAGTGTCTGAAAAGAGAAAAAATCAATGGCTTGAAGAACAGTCCTTATGTTATTGATTATTCCTGATCGTGTGTGTGTGTGTGTGTGTGTGTGTGTGTGTGTATTTCCACCATCTAATATTTTTAATTGTATTAGGGTATATTGATTCTACTGTATGTGCTGTCATATGAAAACATACTTATGTGTAAAATATAAGTGTATGAAGAAAAAATTTATAAATTGAGAATGAGACCATGATACTGATTGCAATTTTCTCTCACATGCTTCTGTCAAGAATATAACTGGCTAGCCCATAATCCTAGGAGGAGAATGACAGATATGTGGAGGAGAAATGCACCAGTTGAGGTACCTGAGTTTAACCTGTATCAGCAGACATTCAGGTGGTTCAAAGAAGTGTGAATGATTATAAAAGAAAGTTTTTTAAGCAACTGGTTTGTGATGTAATAAAAACACACTGATGTAGCACCCTACTTTAAAGAAACCAAAAATTCCAATCTTTGACTTTTAAAAGTGAAAAATACAGAAGGAATCATTCTATGGAGACATCATCATATAACTAGTATTCACTCTTGTATTTTATAAAGTATTAGTACTTCCTCTATCATTTTTTATTCCCTGTGTATACTACAACTGTGTTAATCTCTATAAGAATTCAAAACTAAGTTATATATTGTTTTGTATAAAAAAAGGCCAGCAAAAAAGGAAAGATTATGAATAAGTATACTTATCACCATACTGCAAAACTAAATAGAATAATCACCGTAATAGAAATATAAAGAGTTATTCCTTCTTTATATGTATGCCTTCACACATACACACACACTTTCTTCCATAACAGAGATTCTAAAAATATTAGAAATGAAGCTGAAATATGCTTTGGGATTTTCATGTTAAACGTGGTAAATTAAATATGTGAAATTATCTCTACTTCCTCCTGAAACTAAATGGCATTAAATAAAGCTTTAAATGATATACTCACAAGATAAATAGAGCAGAAGTATAGACAGCAACAGCTGAAATATATTAGGAAATTTTGCAGGATGAGAGGCATCTGTATGAGTGACAAATTACTTGGTACCTGAACAGGTTAAATCTTAGGAATAAAAATGCAAATGCTCCTGAGCAGCAAATTGGATTATCCAGATAACCGAAAAAGAGAAGCTTGAGACACCAGTTACTTTAGGTGACAAAAGAGAAGGATGAGTCCAGAAACAAGAGAATTTATCAGTTTAACGTAAAAAGCAGTCATATGTTCATATCTTTTCCCCCAACAAAAGTCAAATGAACACACATGCCCCACTCTTGCAAAAGTAAAATTTTATTTGCTGAAGAAACTGAAGTCAACAGCTTCCGAATATTAGAATAGCAGATATAGTAGAAGCAGGTTCAGTTGTCAAAATGAAGAAACAAAAACTCGTAGACACAGAAAATAGTTTGGTGGTTACCAGAAAATGAAGAATTTTGTGAGAGTCTTCTGACCCCCTATGTTGGAGATAGAACTCCTCTGAAGAAAGTGATCCAAGAGCAAAGCCCTGTAAGAGCCAACATTAGGTTTGTCAGCCATTACCTGATCACTTTCCAGAGAAGTGAAACAGTGACAGGGAATGCCCACATGGGAATCTACTTAAATGCTTTACAGTTCCTTTCATTTACCTGTGAACTGGAAAATATCAGCAGACATTCAAAGGGATCTACTGGCAAAAAACAGAGAAAAATCAGCCAATCAAACAAAAAAAGGGGGTGAGGGGAGTATTGGGAGAACAATGCAAGGAGCAGATAAACGCTCACATTATATAATTAATATTATAGAAAATCAAATTAAATTTTGATTAGATAGCCAAAATTTACAAACAAGTTAAAGGTTTGAAAAATAAAGTAAGTTGTCCAGACCATAAAATAGAACAGAAAAATATGTTAGGAAATTTTAAAAAACTAGGGTCAGACCAAGACATTTTAATGTATAATGTCTAAATTCTGGAATTATCCGGGGGGAAAAATCACAGAAAAAAGGGAAGGGGGATATTATTAAATAATAATATAATTTTACAATATTGACAACTGAAAAATATGATTTTCTAGACTGAAATGGCCAACTGAGATTCATGCAAAATTAATATACACAAAGACACACACAGACTCCACTCCAAGCAAGATTGCAAAATGACTGAATACCAAGTGAAATGGGAAATAGGTACAAATTTGATGAATCTCCTTATTATATTAGGAAAATAGATAATTAGTAAACAATAAACATAAATAGCAGCATAAGCCAATATTTCAATATATAGCGAAAACAACTAAAAGAAAAGAATATAAATCTTTAAAAAGGGACCTCAGAGTGAGATGATAGAAAGGTGGTATAGGAGACTACTTTATATATGTTTTATACCATTTAACTTTAAAATTAAATAAATACAGCCTTGCACTTAAAATTAAATTGTTAAAACAAATAAAATAATAGGTAGATTGGAACTGTTTTGTAAAAGCTTTGAATGTCAGACTAGCTAGGACAGAACTGTGTCAGGCACTGGTGGAAACACCGCAGGTTTTATTATCAGTTAGGCATCAGCACCATTAGTGAAGCCATTCAATTTCTCCTCTTTCCCCCATCTCGATTCTAGCTACATGGACTTTGAGTTTACACTATTTAGGGCAGAGAGACAGGAAGTAAAAGTCTAATTGAGAGTAATAATGTCAAGCAATCTTAAATTTATAGACAAAATGTATGTCTTCTGGCACAATGTTCTTTCTCTTTTATTTATCGTATCATTTTCAACGTCCTTATTGAATAAAATTATCCCCCATCATTCTTTAAAAGCATATATTTAGATGGGTCATTTTAACCATTTTATATCCTCTTGTGATAATGAGAAATAGACTAATGACCTCAGAATAAGTTACTACTAGAATTTATGTACACAATAGAAAATTGGCCCTAATTCTAATTACATGCAATCTTTCCAGTGGAAACCAATACAAATATTATATCATAAAAATCAAGGTGCATAAGTAAAAATATCATTCTCTGATCACCATATGATAAACCTAGAAATTAATAATATTTTTTTAAAGTCCTTCCTTTGGCAAATTTTAAAATATTGAGTTAAAATTGAAGAATTAAAGAAAAAATATAAACCAAAATTACACATTTTTTTTTTTTAAAAAAGAAAACCTCATACACTATACAAAAATCGAATAACAATGAATCATGGACTTAAATGTAAAACATAAAATTACAAATATTTTTTTAAAACATAGAAGAAAATATTTCAGGACTTAGGGCTAAGAGAATAGCTCTTAGACAACACAAAAAGCACAGTCCATAAAAGGCAAAATCAATAAATTGGATCTTATCAAAATTAAAGACTCACTCTCCAAAAGACCTCTTAAAAGGATTAAAGAACAAACTGCAAATTGAGAGAAAAAATATTTTCAATTCATATCTGACAAAGAAATAGTGTATATAAACAACTCTCACATTCAAGGACTGAAAAACAACCAATCCAATTAGAAAATGTGCATAAGACATAATGTGACATTTCACTAAAGAAGATATATGATGACAGTAAGTGCATAAAAATATGTTCAACATCATTATTCATAGGGGAAATGTAACTTAACCACAATAACATACCACTACACATCTATTAGAATGATTAAAATTTTATAATGATGATAGCATCGAATGCTGGCAATAAATATGGGAATATTGGATAACTCATCCATTGCTGATGGGAAAACAGATTTGTACATCTACTCTGGAAAAGATTATAATAGGTTCTTATAAAAGCAAATATGTGCTTACCAAAAGACAGTATTTGCACTCTTGGGTGTTTAACTCAGGTAATGATAACTTATGCTAAAAAAGAAATTCAACTTATAAATATGTATAGCTTTTTTCATTATAGCCCAAACTGGAAACCACTGAGATGTCCTTCAGCAGGTAAATGATTAAACAGATTGTGGTACATTCATAACATGAATTAACTCAACAATATAAAAGAACAAATTACTAATATACACAACTTAGATGGATCATAATTCAGTTATTATGAGTGATAAAAGAAAAATTTCAAAAGGTTATATCTACATAACTCCATTTACACAGCACTCTAGAATTGACATAAGTACAGAGAAGGAGGTGATTGTGTGTCTAAAATGGTAGCATAATGGATCCTTTTGATAGGACTCTTTTGTATCTTGACTGGGATTTTAGATAAAAGAAAGCAACACATAAAATGACTATAACTCATACAAATGAAAGCATATAAAATGAGTGAAATCTGGATAAATTTGATAGTTTTTAGTTAATGTCAATTTCCTGATTTTTATATTGTTGTGTAAGATATTATTATCATTGGGAAACTGGGTTCATAGTATATGGAGTCTCTGTATTATTTATTACAACTGCATGAATTATCTCAATGTTTTTTTAGAGAAATACAATGGAAAAACTACGTCATCAGAATTCACATATAAAAAGGAAGGAAAGTGTGCTGAGTAAACTATATTTTTATACTGTCTTCTTTTGTCCTCACTGGCTACATTATACTCCTCAAATATCCAGCTTACTCATAACTTAAGGCTATACTGAAACTGTTTTATGAAATTAAAAGAATAGAAAAGTCATAAATATTAATTTTTTCATTGTATACTAAGCTAAAGTGATTGAATGAATACTTGTAAAGAGAAAATATATGTTATTTGAATTTTAGGGGCCAGGGCTTAATGAACTTATAGCCAATTCCAATCGGTTTCATTAAAAAAGCAAACAAAACAAAAACAAACAAAATAACTCTTTTTTTCTTTTTAAACCGAAACCTGAAAGTTATAAAGAGCCCTTAGTCTCCTTTTTAATATTTTCTGAAATGAACCCAAGGTTTCAAATGAAAAACTTTATAAAATTTAACCATCTATATCTAGTCTCCGTTTTCTATTATTTGTTATCAGCTGGCTATTTTCTATGTCATAAATCAACAACATTGTACTAACTGAGTGCTAATATTATGTAAGTGAACATTGCAGTGATATAGTGTTCTGAAAAAGGTTAAACTACAAGCCATAAATAAATCAATCAGATTGAAATAGTATCATCAACCATGCTGGACTGGTTTTAATATACCTGAAATAGTCTTTATGTTTTTCTCATTACATAAACTCTAATACAAAATTTTCTAGAGCTTTGATACAGTCATACTCCCCAAACTCAGTTCCTTTAAGGCAGGGGTGTCCAAACTTTTTTCAGCGTTTTCACCAAGGGCCATATGTGGTAAAATACACAAACAGCCGGGCCACTGACTCGAGGTGAAGTACATATTGCCTCATCTGGTTTATTTAAGTAATCTAAATATATTTTTGGAATTTGCTGCGGACCAATAAAAAATGGATTGTGGGCCGCAGTTGGCCTGCGGGCTGCAGTTTGGATGCCCCTGTTTTAAGGCAATGTGAGTCTAAGGTGTGGTTTGGAAAATGAAATTTGATTCCTTATTGATTGTATTTGTTATAATAAAAATGACAGTTTTTTTTTTTCTTTTTGTCACAGGTTATTTTGATATTGCCTAATGTGACTTAAAGGTGATCACAGAGATAAATATATGTCTGTGCTTTCAAAAGTAATGTGAGTTCGTTTTCTCTTTTACAGAGATAACTCATGCTAAATGCTTAATTTTATATTCATGGCCACAGTTTAAGAATACTTCAGGAAACACCATTCGCATACCGTTCAGTACATATGATAGATGTCCTCTGGGGTTCAGGCTTAAAGCACAGTTATAAGTAAGATATATGATATATGTATATTACATTTACATATTACATACTATATGATATTACATTTAAAAAATTTTTACATATCGATATTTTTTCTCATAACATCATTCATTATTTTTAACTCAAAATAGTGTATCTCAATCTATAATTATGTATTTCTGATCTAAATTTTATTCTCTTATGCTTTGATGTCTTAATACCTACATTTAACATTTTAATCAGTCTGTCATTTATTTTGTTAACAAATGTGAAATAAGGATGTAACCTTTTTTCAGCTTCCTTTTCATATTAAATGGATTACAATTTGAGGCAGTTTCTCTAAAATTTGAGGGTTACTTGTAATATCACAGCACACAGCATGTTTTCTTCAGAAGCTAGTTGACATGTATAGGTTCTGCTGATGTGCTACACAAAGATTCCCGAAAGTATAGTCATTGCCCTTCCTTCCTTCCTTCTTTTTTTATTTTTAGTTTGATCATCTAATTCATGGCATTTTTCTTATCTTTCAAGCTTTTTTTGGAGTGTGTTCTGTGATCTCCCTGGTATTACCCAGGGAGTTAGTTGTACCAGGACAGTCAGCCACCCACACCTCTGCTAACCTCCAACTTAATATGTTCTTACTCTAGTAAGAACTCTTTATAATTTCAGGCTACTATGTGACATCTTTCTTCCATGTCAGCAATATTAATGCTTGCTTTCTTTGTATGCTATTATTTTGCTTTTGTTAGCCCTTCATGATTCCTAGTGTTTGCTTTTTCCTAGGCACCTGGATGCACCATTAAACAGGGTCCAGAGGTAATATCTTTGGAATTATTTAATTACAATACAGAGCTGTTGTAATATAGAAAGACAATGTAATTTCATCTGCTATTTTAGTGTATTACTGTTACTGAAAAATACAAACATATCCAGTAATCACTTCATTAAGTATTAAACAATTAAAAACTTTGGGGGGGTTTTAACTTCACATTTTGTAAATTTACAGTTTACAGAAGAATTGTAAGGATGGTTCAGAGAGTCCCATAAACCATTCATCCACCTTCTCCTAATGTGAATATTTCACATAACCTTTCTGTATTAATCAAAAGTGAGAGAATAACGTTGCTATAGTGCTACTGACTGAATAACAAACTTTGTTTGCCTTTCACCAGTTTTTCCACTGATATCCTTTTTCTGTTTTTGAATCCAAACCAGGATTCCACCTTGCACTAGTCATTATGGCACTGTGTCCTCCCATCTGTGATAGTTTTCTGTGTCCTTCTTTGTCTTTCATGATCTTTCTTTTTTATATATTTTACTTAATTGTAGCTAGGGGTTTTAACTGACGGTCTTATATTGCAATCTGTAAGTAAATAAAAACTAAATTCCTCTGTGTGAGAGCTAAGAAATAAATTTAAAACACACATTTTCATAACTTTTCATAAATGCCATGCTTCCTTATTTTGACCGTTGTTACTATACAAGTAGTTTTTATGTTGTTTGTTTTTTATTTCTTTTTCTTGCCTCTCCACTTCCTTGTACACAATTTCAGTAGCTTTAATTAGCCTTAGTTTTCTGTATGGTTTTATGGTATTATGTGTCTGGTGATTTTATTACATGTAGCTTCAAACACATCTGAGAGCAGGTAAATTATAAATAAGCAATTAATAGAAAAAATGGCCAATGATGAAAGAATAGAGAATAAGAAGTTGGAAAAGTTTCAAAGGAATAAAAGATATCCCTGAATGCTATCTATCTTTACCCCCACCCCCGCCAAGGATAAGAAGCTAGGTAGCTGGCATGCCTTACCTACAGCTCTAGTTTATATGTTTACATATAAAGTCACCATATTTATAACAATTGAGTAGATGGCTTTCAGTTTCCTTAAATTCATTTTTCCACATAGTATATTCTCTAATGTAACCATAGCTATAGTTTTGTCATATTCAGAAAGTATAAATATAAAAATTTGCTAATCTGCCTTTTAAGGTGATGTTTTATCAAAATAGAAAAAAATCCTATATATTTTAATACATATATTTACTAATGCAATGCTCTTAAGCCATTCTTATTTCTTTCTTCTTACATTTAATAGGAAACTGTAGACAGTAGATTGTTGTGAAACAATAGAACACATACAGGCACATTGTTAATATTCAAACTATCTTTCAAAGTGAATGCTAAATAGGAATGACTGTCATGAAATGTAAATTAATCTTAAACATTTAGATTTGTTGTTATAGAGTAGAAAATGCTACGTCAGTATGCACTGCTAGATGGTTTTGAGTGTTTAAACAATTCTAAAAATTATTTTTAATTTTTAATTAAAGCTTGTGTTTGCCCTATATGCAATCTTTGAAAATAGTTTTAAACCTCCTACCCCAGAATTAAAGTATTAAAACACTTAAAAATTATTTCTGTTATAACTATTTATTTTATTTTTTTATAAAAGTGGAGAATACTAAGATAATTCAGAAATTGGCACCGCAATTGAACCCTTCCTACTTACCTGCAATGTCTTTACTGAATTATTATAAACACAATAGTATATCCATTTCTGTTATAAAGAAACATTACATTTTAAAAATTATGAAGAATGATATGAAATCAGACTGCTATTTTTTTTTTTTTTTTTAAATGAGGGAGCAGATCACAGAGGCCCATGCAGGGATTGAAATAGCAACCTTGGTTTTATCAGCACCATGCTCCAACCAAGTGAGCTAACCAGCCACTCCTGTCTGCTATTTTTAATACTTAATTTCCAGGTGTAAACAAACAATTAAAAATGCAGTGTATGAAAAGTACTACTACATATATCTATGTTTATACATCTATATATCTATATATTTATATATATACATATATACATGTATATATTTATAGTATAGATATGAGACAGAGAGAGAGAGAGAGATTAATTTATTTTAAGGAATTAGCTCACACAATTGTCCTGACAAGTCCAACATCGCTAGGCATGCTGGAGACCCAGGGAAGAGCCGATGCTGCAGTAAGAGTCACAAAACAGCTGGCCAGCAGTTAGTAGTATTCCCTCTTCCTTGCAAAACCTCTGTGGTTTCTCGTAAGGCCTTCAATTGATTTGATGAGGTCCACGCATATTATACAAGGGAACAGCTTTATGACAAGCCCACTGATTAAACTCATCTAAAATATTAATTTATCTCATCTAAAAAAAAAAATACCTTCACAGCAATATC
Source organism: Rhinolophus sinicus (assembly GCF_036562045.2). NCBI lineage: Eukaryota > Metazoa > Chordata > Mammalia > Chiroptera > Rhinolophidae > Rhinolophus > Rhinolophus sinicus. The sequence continues at coordinate 123,971,542 of NC_133752.1, forward strand.
CAGGTGTTTGACCAAATATCTGGATACTGTGGCCTACTAAAGTTAGGATACTAAATTAATTATGATATTAATATGTCAACCTCAATTTGCTCTTTAAGTATTAGTCCCCATCCCTTTCTTAGAGCATCAATACACGTTCATTTTCTAAGCTAGAATACTGCTCATTTATTTCCTTCTCTTTTTCCCTTTAATTCATAGACATCATCTCTGCCTCCATCCTTTCCCTTTAATCATAATGCACCAGAAATCAGTAAGGGTCCCTGTCAACACTTTTACAAAGATCACCAGAAAAATATTTTCAAAACTGAGTTTATTAGACTTCTACAGCAAGGAAGAACACCACCTTGAAAGAGTCTCAACAGTGTTTTAGAAGAGGCATGTTATGGAAAGATATTTAGAGTCTGGAGTCTAGATTCAAGTGATGTTGTTAGATAGGTTCTTCAAGATGGGGAATTGGTTGAAATTGGGCAAAATTCATGATACACTATTTTAGGATTGTAGAACTTAATATGGCAAGAATTTTGAGGAATCTTTGAAAGCATATTGGTATCTGAGAAGGAGGATGTTTGTCTGGGGAGCAAGATGCTATCCTAATGGGAGGCCTGTTTGTCCAGATGAACAAAATGCAAATAAATTTGTTTGCCAGAACTTCCTGATCCAAATAGGCAAAGAGTGAAAGTAAATATTGGTCTATAGCATTACCTTCCTGGTGAAGAATTTCCTGGAATAAATGGTTAAGTTGTGTTGACACAAATGAAGTGGATTCTCAGTTCCATTGTGTCTTCTTCGAATTCTTTTTTTCCCCCCCGGCCCTCTACTCATCATGGGCATTCCTTCCTTCTCTCTCCTGGGTACTTAAAAATGTTTGCATATGGTCTTCCAACCTCCCTTTCAAACATACTTTCACACTGTTTTCTCTAATTTGTTAGAAAAAAAGTCTAAATATCTAATCTTATCCTGCAATTCTCATAGCCAAATCCCTCAGTATCTCTGATTTCAAAGTTAACAAAAAACATAAAAGTCTTAGCTTATGACACAGTCCTTATTGTTTCTCCTTACTTTATTCAATATCTTCCCTAGCCAAACATCTACATATAATCTTTGCCCTAGCCATAATAAATTTAGAATTTCCCAAACTCCATGTTAATTCAAGCAGATTTGCTTTTGGATGCTGCTGGTTTGTCCTGAAATAATACCCCTTTATCCCACCTCAATAACTACTAATCCCTCCAAATCTAGTGGAAGCATCTTTTTTCTAATGAAGTATTTTTTTTTAATTAACGCTATCAGAGTCGATCAAGTCACTTTTTGTTTTGCTATTTAATCTATTTAATGGGACTTCTACTTCTTACATGCAATTCTGTGCTTATATTTATGTTATCTTATGAGAGTGACAGCATCTTGAAGGCAGGGCTTCTATATTTCCCTGTGCTCAGTCCAGCATGTAGCTTGTCAAAGAGTAGATATAAAATATTTGTTGAATAAAAGATCAATGAGATCATTATAAAAAGAGAATTTAATTTAACAAATGAGACTTTACTGTTATGAAGTCACTAAAACACATTTATATCGGTTAATAATACAGTGTAGATATCTGTGATTATATCATATATCTGAAAATTACAGTGATCAAATCTATCCATTACATTCATTTCTCAATGTCTGTAATTTTATGATGTCATATTCAAATTTCCATTTTATACTGGAAAATAAACTAGGAAACAGGTTTTTCAACATATTACATAAAGCATTATTCTGTCCAAAAGAAGAAAATTCTGACCAGATGCAAAGGAAGTAAAGCCTGTTCTTTCAAGAAATAAAAATATAGATTCTAAAGCATACCAATAAAATCTGATGCAAAATTCAGATATGTTGATTACATATAGTATGTTAGATTTCTAACTGCATGTTCATGTAATCTAAAAATCTAAATTAAATTGATACCCAATTGTTTAATCCATATCATATAGTGCTCACTGTATTTCAAGGCTGTGGCTCTGTGGTTTGTAAAAGCTTTTTCTAAAATAATCTTTAGATAATTTACTCAGTGTTGTGTGTGTGTGTGTGTGTACGTGTGTGTTTCTGAGTCGGTATCTATGTGTCCATGTGTCAGTGTATGTATGTTCATTGATGTTGCATATAAGCTAGCAAACAATATATTGTAAAAGAGTGAGAAAGGAAAAGGAAAGGTTGACCTGAAGTGAGAAAATTAAGCTTCTTTTTAACCCATTTTAGATATTAGCAATCTTTTTTAAATATGTGATAGCGTTGAACTGGTTTTCACTGCCATTTCACATTTTAAAAGGTATTTTAACAAACACACACCCCAGTTATTTACCAGGTATCAGAGAACTGAATACATTTAAATGAAAAGAAATGGTAGAATCTAAAACAATTAGTTGTAAGTTGTTTCAAGAAATGCAGGCCCAGTTACACTAGGATCTACATTACAGAAATGAAAGTGAGACTGGAAAAGAATCAACACATTATATATATATATATATATTGTAAACGATAACTAGCAGTTGCTTGCAGATTGCAAGAGAAGGAGGCATTAACTATGCATTCAGTGTTTGATCTGGAATACTTTCATAACAGCTATAGCATTTACCAAAATTAAAAGAAGAATAATTCTATTTGTGAAGGAAAATTGTAATGTCCTGTTTGATATTATGAATTTGAGATGACAAAGATCCTGCATTAGAGATTTTCTATTGTCAGAAGTGAAAATAAAACTTAAGGTTAATTAGTAGTGGTAGCACATTCAGAAAATATTTCTAGAAATGCAAAGGCTTAAAACACGGGAGATTATTTCTCACAGGAAGTAGAACAGGAGAAGACCAAGAGACCCTGGCTCTGGTCTTACGAGACATCCATGATTGGGATCAAGATGAAGAGGAGGAGCTAGTGAAGAAACAAAGACGCGTTCAGATGAGAGGAGAAACAGGAGAGTACATTGCCAGAGAAATATTAATATTAACATTTAGGTATTAAAGGAAGACAAATTCAATTCAATTTTTTTTAAACTATGGAATGTGTATATATATGTATGGCACTTAAGACTTGTATACTCATTTCAATTAGATTAGACCCTGAAAAATGATCCACATGCGAAAACACAAGTTCAAGAACAGTGATCAGGAACTGAGTTTTTAAAACCATACCATTTTCCAAACTTCTGCAAAAGTAGAAACTGAAATAAAAGCCAATAATACGGAAAATGTTTCTAGAAAGATAAATATACCCTTGTGTAATAAAGAAAAAGAGTCAACTCTGATATCAAATTATCTCAGGGGCACAGTGACTTTCTAAACTACCTAAAGCAAATGTTTTCTAGTTGAACTATTTCACTTAAAACTGATATTCACATTTGTATGTTTACATGAAAATGGGATATCTAAAATAGAGTGGGAAAAGAGCTCATCTACTTTCTTCTCTAAGCTTGACAAAATTATTGACAGTGTCAAAAATGTTAAGTAGACCCTATATTGCTAGCAGAATTGGGCTGATTTTTATATGCTCTAGCTTCTCATTAAGAGCATTTGAAAATAAATTATGAGTTAACAATATTACTAATACTAAGAATAACAATATAATATCAATTCCAAGATGACACATGATTAATTCCTAAGGTAATAATAGAAAATCCCAGTGCTCTTAGTTTAGGAAAGGAAAACATAATAAGAAAAAGACTTCAGTGCACTGATGAAGATATTGGTTGAGTTGGATGAAATGTCAAATACTAACTTTCGAAGTTATTATTTTGAATAAAATGTAGGTGGAAAATTAAATGAACTCAAACAATTGAATTGAAGGTAAAGGGTATATCATTCAATCAGTTAGTTCAAACTTACACCACAAATACAAAGATTTTTTTGCAGATAAAGATTTTATACAACAGTATTTAAAATAATCTCTCACACACACTGGGAAACACCCCCACTCAGAATGTTCCTTTGGTCCCAGAGTTAGACAGCAAACCTAGTTGACGTGCTATGTGCCTCTCTGCACTTGCTGCATACCAAGCACTATTTGGCATTTATGGAGTACTTTTTGTGATGAATGCAATGTGTTTACTAATCATCACTTATTTTTGAGAAGTAGAGTCCATTTCTGGAAGGTTTTTGCAGAGCTCACAATCTTGCTAGGCATCTGGAGAAAGTGACTCACAGAGAAATCGAAGAATATGATAGAAGTATTACAAAATATTCTGTCTCACTGGGGTCAACATTTTTTTCTAATCTACACAGTACATACCAAACAGATGAAGTGTGAAAACAAATCTTTCCTGTGGGTGGCCTTATCTTTTCCATCCAAATAATCCATATATACGCACAAAAAATATGTAACCAATAAAACCTCTGAAAGATATTTCAAAATTTTTAAAAAATATTTGTCTATCTTATTTCTAATGTTTAATCCCTTTTCAAAATAATCTAAATTTCTGTAAAATATTGTTTTAAAAAAGAAAGAACTATGTCAAAAATTCAACCTTATTTGTATTATTAAAAACAGTCATCTAAGTGTCCAACAACAGAATAGTGAAGGAAAATGCTTCATGAAATCAAGCGACTTCTCAGGTAACTATCAGAACAGGGTCATGAAGAAAAATAGAAGGAAAAAAAAAAAAATATATATATATATAATCAAAGATGTAGTTACATTTTATTATACTTATTTTTTTTTTTAATTTTAGAAAGTTCTTGGCTTTTGTTCCAACACCTTCATTTTGTGTTCTGGTCACAGCTGTTGTACCAAAATGAGCTGACCTAAATAAAGTGAATAATAGCTGAGCGGATTGTATAAGCTTCTTAACACTTTTCTTCCAACTGGACTTTTTCTTTACTGAATTATCTTTATCAAGAGCTCTAGTTCATCAGAGTGTTTTGCAAAGGTTAATTGTCACAACACTTAAAAAAAAATGTTCAATGCTTCAAGAAATGCCATTGTAATTTGTAAGAGGCAGTTACTGGAAATAACAGATTTTACATGAATTTTTAATTATAAGATTGATAAAGTTCCATGAAAATACCATCTACTATGTTGTTGGCCTTTTATGGCCTTCAGATGTGCAATTCAATAATTTATATAATGAATGGTGTTAACAAAATCTTGCGCTAGGCATTAGGAGCAATGTGAAATAACAATATCAAGTTTTTATATAAATTTGACTTTGTTCAGCAAAAATAAATCAAGCCACATTTCTGTTATTTGTTTTTCTTTTTTTTTTTTATCAAATGTGTGAAGGAAATGATACTTGGAATGCTTGTTTGTCTCACATAAATAGATTAGCATGTGATTCAACCAAGATTAGAATGCAAATCAGTGCTTTTCATTCTAGCATATTCATGCTCCCTTTCAAAAAAATAAAAAATAAAAACACAGAACCTGTGGTAGACCCATGACTTTTGCCCACTGGTGTTACTCCCATGAACCCATGAATGTATTATGCTACATGGCAAAAGATCATTTAAATCACTTATCATAAAATATGGAGATTATGGATTATCCAGTAGACCTAATCTCATCAAAAGGACCCTTAAAAACAAAAATTTTTCCCTTGTTAGAAGGCAAATGAGAGATTAAAAGCCCAGGAAGGACTTAATCTCCCATTGCTTATTTGAAGGTAAAGAGGACCACATGGAAATTATGAGAAGGGAATGAATTTTTAGGTGGTGAGCTGTAAAACCCAGAAGAAAACTGCAACCCTGACTAACTCATCGATTTTGGCTTGTTGAGACCCCTAGCAGAGAACCCATTCAAACTTTTTTGGACTTCTGACCTACAGAAGTGTGAGATAATAAAGGGATGTTGTTTTAAGCCATTACATTTTTGATAAATTTTGGTTATGGAGGCAATAGGAGCTAATAAAGTACTTGTCCTCTTGACCTTTCATGGGGAAAATAAGAACACAGATTAAGTTTTACAGTTTAATTAATTTCTACCTTTTTTATTTCTCTCTCTCTGCTTTTTTCTCTTGTTGTTTCCCTCTTTTTCTGAAGCCATCCAGGATAACTGTCTGTATTATAGCCCCTTACTACAGACAATTCTTTCAAGATAAGTCACATGTTGAAAATCAATCCCATCAAAACTCCTTTTTATATTTGGCTGATTCTAGAAAGAAAGGTAGGAACTGGTTTTCAGATTTCCCCAGTAGTATTTCCATTTTAATTCTGAGAAGCAGCACAAAAGTAATGAATCTGAAATGGTGAAATTTCCATCATTCTAACAGAAAAATGGGGAAGATATAATGGGATAAGTGGGTAATTCCCAATGTGCCTTAAAACGCACATGGACTGGAAACATCGCAGCATCTGGAAACGTGTTAGAAATGCAGAATCCCAGTCTCCACCTCAGAACTACAAAATCATAATATGCATTTGAACAAGATATCTAGCTCATGCATACACAATAAAGTTTGAGAAGCACTGCCTTAAATTGCACTAAATGGGAGAAATATTCCTTCACAATTTGGAAGACTATCTTGGCTAATAGCATTCTCTCACTGAAACAAAGGTATGCATGGAATTAGGAGATCCCCCAAAGTTGAATTTGAGAATCATTGTTTGCATATGTTGAGCATTTAGTTTGTGCTTAGAGATCATTTTAATTGTTGATATTAATTATGCCATTGAAATCTAATAACTAACATAAGGTATATACTATTATCCATACTTAACCTAGGAAGAAACTAAACTTTTAAAGTCAAAGAGTTTAAGTGTCTATGGTCTCTTAACAGAGATCAGAATCATGGCTGGCTGACATCCTAGCACTTGATGAACTGCAGTTAGCCACTTCAAAATGGTGAATTTTATTAAGCTTTGAAGTAGATTCTAAACTGTCAAACTATCAAATGTATCAAAGCTAAAATTCCATTTCTCAATTTACTATCTTATACCATCTGAAAAGTCAAACAAAAATAAAATCTTAAAATAGTCCCAGATCCTTTACATATTACTTTTGCATGAATCATTAAAACAAAACAAAAAATATGATTTTATGGTTTTATGTAAATTACCCTGTCGTCTTGGTTTAAATAAACTCTTTTTTGATGTTTCCATATTTCATCTGAAGGAAAAAAAGAAACATATTTTATGAAATAATCTAAATATATCAATTGAACCATATATCACAGTTAGAAAATTTTGCTATATATATGACTGATAATTTTTATTAAGCACTTATTATGCACTGGGTATTTTCAAGAACTTCACAGGCATTGAATCTTTGATTTATTTCTGAAAACTGATGAGTTATTAACTATGATTGATCCCATTTTACTGATAAATAATTTGAGACTTAAAAACATTAAATAATTTTCCTCAGATCACATAATAGAGTTAGAATTGCAAGTCAGGATTGTCTGACATGAAAACACACACACACACACACACACACACACACACACATACATATATATGTCAACATATTTTTCAATATTTGACTGCAGAATACTTTCAATCAAGTAGAGGCTATGGCTTTTAGAATTTATAAAATGAACATTTGAAGAAAACAACATTATTTACCTTTGTCATTTTTGTTATTATTACTACCACTAACATTCTCACTGCACATATTATACCAATCCCATTAAAGATGAAATATACAACATCCCTCCCTTTCATATAGAAAATATTTTAATATGAGAATTTCCTTCTCTCTTTAAAGAAAATTTCCTTAAACACATTTTGAATAGCTATAAATAATAATACTAGAAGGTTTAAATAGCAAAACAAATCATATGATACTTACATGTATTCCTTACTACTTATACTATTTTAATTATTAGTAGTCGCGTCCAGCGCAATACGAGCAGTGAGAGAATGAAAAGGGGTGGCGAAGGTTTAAGAAAGAAACAGAAATCAAGAAAGTTATGAAACAGGGGCCAAGGGTCTCCCAGCCTCAAAGGACTGAGAGCCCCGAATAGGGCCACCTTGTGGCTTTTATTGATGTACACACAAGGAAGTAGCATTGTTTTCGCCGCAGTCTGTGAGTCTCATACATCATACCAGAAAACTGATTCAAACCTATCACCCTTGCCTGCAAACAGCCGGAATCGAAAGTCCCATGATGTCATAATAATGGTGGTATGTGCCTCCCCAGGGACAAAACCTTTATGCTGAAACTTATTGATAAGAATAGAAGGAGAACTGATGTTATCACATCATAGACTCACTACCCAAGCAGGTTGTGGGAAGGAATATAGCCACATAGCCAGAAGCTCTCCTTAACCGTGGGAAGATTGGGGGCTGTGTCCACCTCTATTGACCCCATGAGTTCTCCAGGTGCTCCCCACGTGACTGTGCCTGGCTTAGGTCGTTCCCCCGCCCCCCCCCCCCCCGTAGGGAATCTTACCCGCCATTGACTGACCAGCCATCTTTTGGGGCCAAACAGAGAAACATAAGGTGCAAGCACAAAGGTGAATCAAAGTACCTGAAATGATCAGTCTCACAGACTCTTCTTTCTTTAGGGTTAGGCACAAGGGCACAGATGGTTAGGCTGCTGCATGACAAAAGTTAGTCACTTTTTTATATGTTATACAGGTGATTGTTTAGGCAATGAACAGTTATAACTCATAAATAATATTGGAAATATAATACCACAGATAAGTTCTTGTATCTGTGTAATGTGAACAATATAGTTTTATAAGATTTATTTCCCATATAATAATAAATATAAGTAAATATAAAACTATAAATATGTATTTAAAACTATAAGATACTTGTACTGTCTTCTATCTTGAGCATTCAATTGTTTTAATTGAAGGGAAAGTCCAAAAATACAATTCATCAGAGTGAATACTGTTTTAAATTGATATGATTTTCTGAGTGTTTTGGTTTTGTGTATGAAGGCAACAAAAGAAAGGGGAAAAAAGTTTTAATGCATTGAAATACAGCAGCACTGTTGAAAAGTATTTACATGACAGAATGTAATATGTTCTCCTCTAGATCCTTCACAAGTAAAAACAACTCCCTGAGAGAACAATACTAACTTTCCTTTACACGCTAGAACCTGGAGTTAGGGAGATGGCTCTCTTTTCACTGCCATTTTAAATTAGTGTATGGGAATTTAATAGGTTTGTATTGCCTTTGCTCATTGGCTAGGGCAAAATGTATTTGCACAAGTTAATGTTTACATAAGTATTTAAAATTTAAAAGTGAATAAATTTAATTACAGATACTAATAATTGTGTTGGTGATATGCAAATTTTAAATGTGGTATTATGCAAAAACTGAATTTTGAGTAAACAACAAATTTTGACAGGGCTTATCTGTAAGTACATATGAAACTATCCTAGACCCACCATAATTGACTGTGGATAAAGGGGGGATTTGAGAGTGGCAGGAAGTCCTATGGTTCCAACAACATCAACAACAACAACAGCAACAAAAACAGAAATAGTCACATGAAATGTAGTTTTTTTAGAACTAAAATTCCTAAGAAAACATATTATATTAATTAACATCACCAAAGTATTCGAGAAATAAAAGAAAAAAATTAAATAACAAATAGGCAATATAAGTAATTATCCTTTGAGAGGCACTTAATCAGGCCTTCAAATAAAACAAAAATTCCAATCAACCAAATATGTGTCGATTATATGTTCAATACTGTGCTAAACATTATAAACCAATTCCTGCCCTACGAATTATACAACATGAATGGAGAGAAGAGAGAGTGAGCAATGCTTAGTCTGATATAACAATGAGGAATTTGGAGCCCAGCTCTTAAAAAATTATTTAGCTTTTTATGCATTGCCCCCAAATTTCTTCCATGCTAGCCCTGTGGTAGACAAGCACCCTCTCCCACAAAAATCTTAAGGGTTAATAGAATGCAATTTTAATGCCACTGGAAGGAAATCTATTCTTGCACTGGGACTCAGCATGATTAGGGGTAGCAAAGAGTACAACGTGTATAGGAAACGAAGAAAACGGAGCCCGTTTTGATGGACAACACAGGTGTGGAAACTCACTCAGTAGGACAGAACAGCATTACAATGGGCATTAAAAGCTAGCAGGTGATTTTATGCACTTGGCAAAAGATGAGATTTGCAGATCTTAGGTAGGAAGTAACATAAGACTATGAATACTAGCTCCTTGATTTCTCTGTTTCTGATATCTCAATCTACCCAGGAAGATTTTGCTCATTTTTCAAACTACAGCTTTGGAAGTGCTAATGGCTAACCAAGTTAGTTTTCTAAATATTCATTATAATAGTTCAAATTTTTTCCATTTTTATAAAGTATACACACAGTTAAAACACATTTCATAGTTTTGTATTTTCTATTAGAGACCACACAAAAAAACACAAAGATGTGGAAAACAATAGATCTTACCATGAGAAACACACCAAGGTTGGGAATATGTAATACGTATAATTACAACATTATCTTTCTCTCATTGTGGGTCTCTTAATTTGAAAATACTCAACATGTTGCTGAGCAATATGACACTTCAAATCTATTTATTTCCTGTGAAATAGCGGAATTTACAGTCATGTATTTTATAGGATTTAATTTAAATCCTAACTTCTTTTAAAAATAAAATCATATGAAAACAGATGGACTAATGCCAAATCTTGATGACAGCATGAGTTTTCATTTCTGACTGTGTGATAGGATGCTCCAGTTAACATTGCAGATGCCCAGCTGGGCTGCACCAAAGCCCTTTAAGTGTTTCCTGTGGAAAAGAGTTGATTCACCCTCTCTGTGTAATAATTCCTGGTATTTTCTAGACTCAGAAACTAGTGACCCCAAATGGAAATTTTATGTTGAGTATTTTTCTCCTTAGATTCATAACATTTCAGAAAAAAATTAAATATTTTAAAACAATAAAAGGAAAACTATTTAGATAAATGAGGTTGGTTATTTTTCTCTATTTTTAATTTCAAACCAATAAGCTATTTATTTTATAGAGTTAAAATGAATCCAATTGTTGTTCTCTACGTAATTTTCACAATGCCTTAAAATTGATCTATTTTCTGATAAGGACCCTGTTTACAGACTTTAAAATGTTTAAAAGAAAGAATTTAGATACTTACTCAAGTGTAAAAGAACAGATGCAGAGTGAGGATGACATGAGAGTGAAGGAACATAAACACTGGACATACCAGTTATACCAAATTCTTTGCCCTCTGTATTTCTAATAGCATCCCATATTTACATGAATTATAGAGGAATATTAATTCAAGATTGAACTTTTTTCCAAACCTGAAACAGAAATGGCTTAGGAAGACTTAGGGTGTTGCAATAAGTTAATTAAAGGTTGAAGAAAACAAAGGAATCTAATAAATTAGATAAAAATAAATGAGTAATAAGCACAGAAAGAGAGAGAGAGAGAGAGAGAGAGAGAGAACCAGAACATGTTTTTTTATACATTTGGAAGACTACTATGGTTAACACATAGGGAGGCTGAATTTAGGTGGCTTTAGAATTGACATGAAGGGTTTACTTTATGACAATCATATTAGCAAAAGTTCACAGACATTAAGTTTGGAGATCTGGAGACATTCTACTTCACTCAAACTCAATGGAGACATTGAATTTGGGAATGATTAGAACTAATTCCTTAAATATAAGGTTTATTTTCTTACTGATAGTGCAAGAAAAAATCATAAAATCCAATCAAAATGACTGCTTAATCTGCCAGACTACTATTTAAAAACTTTAAATGTAACTGAATAAATTATGTTACAACCTCATAAAAACTGAATTAACCAAAAGATTTTGTGAGTGCATATCCTAAGTAGCAGGCCCAACAGCCAAGCATATGTCTCATTTAATCCTTACAATCCTATAATGCAAGTAGTGAAATTACCCTCATTTTACAAAAAGGAAACAGTGGCTTAGAGTAAATAAGTGACGCGTCTAAGGATATGCAGATGCTAGCTGTTAGAACAGGTGTTAAAATTCAGGAACACAGTTCCAGTGTCTAGACTATCAAACACATTATTATTTTGCCCTCTTGAGAAGCACTTATCTGTGAAATCTTCCTTATATATATCATTAATGGAGAAATTATGATCATGTTTAAGAGTCTAAAGTCATTTTAAACATTATTTCATAATCTGTAAATATATGAATATATAATTGTTTAGGATGAAAATAAGAGAAAACCGAACTCAAATTGGCCATACAACAAAGGAGTTTAAAAATCTCATAGGAAGTAACAGTTCAAGTCAGTTCAGCATGGTTCGTGTCTCTAATTTTCTGTGATTCTCTCTCATGAGTGTTCTACACATATTTGGTTTTCTCCAGGTATTTGCTGTCCTCATGATCCATGGATGACTCTCAAATATTGAATGTAGTTTCCTTCTCATTCAAATCCAGGGAGAAATTATTTTCCATCTAGCATCATCTAACAGATACCGTGGGAATTGAACTGATGGATCTCCCCTCACACATCTCTTTGGTTTGGGAAATGTCCTGCACTAATTAGTTTAAGCTTGGGTCATTGTCTATCCCTTATCTTTGTGATGAGTGTGAGGTGTAGGAAAATTACTATTATAGGCTTACACAAATCAAGGCCCACCCCTGCAACTGTCAGTATGACCAACAGATGAAACACTGTGGAGAAAATGTTTAGTAAAAGTGAAATCTAGTTCACCACTTTGCCAATCTTCTAGGAAAAAATGAAAAATTTAGTCAGTTATCTGACTTGAACTTACCATCATCCATATGTATGTTATTTTCTTATTTTTTGCTCAACTTGCTCTTTCAGACCACAAACACAGTCTTCAATTACTAATAATAATATTTACCCTAAAATATCAATCAAAACTCTGAGCTTTCTTTAAATATTTCCTCCTTGGACCAGCTTTTAGCTGCAAACTAATCATAGGAAAAGGGTGTATAGGGTTGGTGTCTTCTCTAAATTTTCTAAAAGAAGAATGACCTTATTTAAATTGGTAACATCTTAAACTGGGTTTGCAATCTGTGAACCTAGTAAGTGTTTCAAGATGATTTACTTATGGAATATTTTCAAGTGATCCTCAGAAGTTCCCCACTAGGCCCCTCTATTCTGAAATTCTTTTAACCCTGGAATGCTTTTATTCTTCTTCTGGTACTTATTTTTGGCTCCGTTCTCAGGCTCTAGCAGTTCACACGTAGGTTTTTGCTAGTAGAGTGCCTTCACCTTTCCAGGCAGCGTGAATGATCCAAGACCATCCCAAAGACTCACATGGGACTAGTATATCTTCCTTGAGAAATAGTCATGCATACCTGTATGCTACAAATTCTGGGAGTTCAGCCCAATTGATCCCAGCAAAGCAGAACCCCAAAGGTTCCAAATTCAAAGTAATTCTCCAGTCTGTCTTCTTAAAATTCTTTAGTGGGAGTGAGATCTTCAGTGCAGTGCATATTCAAACTACATGAGTCTTATGTAAAAAGTGCTGAGTGCCTTAACAGAAGCCCCATTCTCACTATCTTTGAAGGGTAGATACTACCCCAATAAAGCAGAATGAAAGACAGGCTTATAGTCCTGCTTTCCTCAAAGATGTCCTACTCATAAGAACCTACTTTATCTCTCTTATCTTTTTTGTATTCTTAAAAAGGATGGTGGGTGGGAAGCGTGTGTTTTACAATGCTGGAGTCATGGAACAAGGATTAGGACACATCCTTAAAAATCTGCACATTGCAATTTACACATACCTTTGCATGTGGAAATTTCAACTTTTATGTCTTATATTTCTTTTTTTTATGTCTTATATTTCTGATGATTAAGTTTTCTATGAAATTTTACTAATAATTATCATCCTAATAAACTTAAAAAATGTTTTCTGATGTTTTCATTATTAATATCTTTATTGTAAAATTTAATGAATCTTGCTTAAAAGTACATAAAATATTTTAGAATCATCTTTAAGATTTTTAAAAGACATTTGTTAATATTTTAAAACCAATTTTAAGAAAGAAAGACCGGCTTTCTTATTGGCAATTTTACTGTTTCATTATGAAAATGGTTTTGTTTACAAATTCAATATCAATTATAATATTAATATAAAATAAGCTTTGCATTAAATTACCTGAAACATGTTAACTATATTAAGAATATGTTAATTTATAACATTGAGGTTTTTAACTTTGATTTATATGTGCATTTGAGAAGAATTGGACTGGTGGTAAAAAAAAAAAAAAATCATAGAATAACATTGATTTAGTTGTTATTTGCTAATATTTCTACCACAGAGTAGGTACACAATACAGTTTGTTATCTTTATTAAATTTACTGGGGTGAAATTGTTTAGTAAAATTATATAGGTTTTCAAGTGTACAATTTTACATCATCTGTATATTGCATTGTGTTGACCACCCAGAGTCAGTTCTCTTCCCATCACCATATATTTGACTTTCTTTATTATTTTTTTTAATACAGTGACTTAAAAGAATAAAGGCATAACAAATTTCTGGCTCAACTTATTTCAATATACTCTTTTCTTTTCTTTCTTTCTTTTTTCTCTCCTCTTCATCATCTTTTTCTCCCTTCTTAAAAGAAACCAATAAATTGTGCAGGTCTGTGGTTCACCAGAAAAAGAAAATCTGAGTTGATCATGAACACTAGTCTAAATAAATTCAGTCCAATTTAAGCTGACACCAGCCAAATTCATTCAGAATATAAATTTTGTAAGCATACAATCAAAGGATAAGAAAATAATTGCTTTAAAAATGCTGAATATTCACATCCATTTCAATGAAGTTTGCATTAGATGAAGACAATTAAGAAAGAGACCCTTAAACAGGTTGGAACTCAATAAACAGTTCTGAAACTTTTTTTAAAAAGTAATTTGCTTTACAGCCAAGTCCTTCCCTGGCAGCTTCTATATTGGTTCTTAGCAGCACATTCGGTATAGTAAATGAGCCAATTCCAAAGATATTTCAGGAACCCAGTTTATGCTTAGGGGAAGCATTTTGGTAATTAGAACTTCTATTCTACACAAGCAGAACTTATTAGTGGGAGTACTTTAAGTGGCTTAAGCAGGTAGGACTATTTGTACTTATTTTCTGAGCTGCCAATATGTTAATCTAGCATCTGTTGATGAAGGGCTGCTTTCTCTGTTCTGCCTCTAAAGTTATCTTTGTTTTTGCTTTTCTTGTAGAACTTACTGTTCTTTATGTAAGTATCCTGCTAATGCATGTACTTCCTGAGCTAATATTTGCTTTCACTTTGGTTCACCATAGAGCATACCAACTACGCTACTAGTCCTTGCCTATGGCATGTATTTAACAACGTTTGTAAATATAAATCACCCGAATTTTGATACCTTAAAGAAGCCACGGATATATGCTAACTTCATTATTTTAAACAACAAAAATAAAAGCAATAAGACTAATCATAACTGATACATTATTGAGCTCTTTGTTTTTAATTCAAGTTTATTGGGGTGATAATTGTTAGTAAAGTTACATAGGTTTCAGGTGTAAAATTCTGCTATACATCATCTATATCTCACATTGTTTGTTCACCACCCAGAGTCAGTTCTCCTTCCATCACTGTATATTTGACCTACTTTACCTTCAGATACCACCACCTCCCCTTACCCTCTGGTAACCACTAAACTATTGTCTGTGTCTATGTCCTGTTTCTTCATTTGTTTGTTTTGTTCCTTTGTTGTTTTCAGTTTTACATACCACATATCAGTGAAATTATGCGTTACTGAGCTCTTAAAATAAGCTGACCACTACTTCAAGCATGTTCTGTGTATTAACTAATCCTCATAGCAAGTCTATCAGTAGGTAGAGTTTCTGTTTATACAATTAGGAATTGAAATGATAGGAGATTAAATGACATTTTCTTGGTCAGGTACACAGTAATGGGTGAATTCAAGATTTAAAACCAAGCATTCATGCTTCGTATAATTTGTACAGGAAAACAAGTAAATCTTAATAAAAGTAAGAGGCATTTCTGCTTAGGGTTAGAATGGAATAATTTTCAACAGATCGATGCTCACATAGACACCAACTATAAAAACCAAATAAAACAAAGGAATAATTTACTTAAAAGCATCAGAGAATAGCAGAAAGAGGGAAGACCAGAGAGACTAAGCTTTAGAAAAGAGAGAAACCTAAAAAGAAAGATTAATTATCTGAAGTTGCTTTTTTCCGGGAGTATTTGCTGCTTCTGAGCGTGCGCAAGAGGCCAAGAATACTGAGCATGTCTGGATTGAGAACTGTGACCATGGATTAGAGAAACCTGGGAACTTTCATCAATTAGGTGCTGCTAAATCAATACGGATAAAACAAGACACCTAACACACATAGGTGGTATCCCCTGGAGATATTTGACAAATTCTGATGTGTGTGCAGCAGGATGATAAAAATCTAAGAAAAATCTCTGAATTGCAGAACAGAATATTCTACACTTCTGATGGGAAAGAAATAAAGACCCAATAAAGTAAAAGACCTTGTTCAAAAAATGAAAACAACACAACAAGCAAAGGTGTCTATGTCAAAATTCAGGCGGACCACATCTAAAAGGTATCAAAATGGAAGGACACAGTTTTACCAAACTACTGCCTGGTTTGAGACTTAGCTCTGTCTTTGGATTCAGAGCTCTGTTCACATTCTGTCCTTTCCTAAAAGAGGAAAGAGTCAGCCTTTTCTAGAGGATAATAATTTTATCTGTGGTACCTAAAATTGTGTATACCAAGCATGTCTAGCATTCAATAAAATACAACTAGAATTAAATAATAATAATAATAATAATAATAATAATAATTATAAGGCCAAAAATCTAAAAGAGAAACAGTTAATAGCAGTCCAAAAATTGTTTTAGATAATGGATTGTATTTGTATTTAGCAGACAAACATGTTAGTATGAATATGATTAATATGTTTTAGAAAACAGAAAAAATATGGAATCTTTAGAAATGAATTGAGTAGATTTTCTGGAATTAAAAATAAAATATCTGAAATTAAAAAGTTAATGGGTTCAACAAAAATTTAAGCATATTAATAGAAATTACCCAACTGAGTCACAGAAGGGAAGAGAATAGAAATACATAATAGCCTTGTAGAAAACTAGGACAAAGTTAAATATAAGTATAATTGGAGTGTTAGAGCAAGAAGAGAGAATATGGTATAGAGGGAATATATGAAGAAATAGTGGCCAAAAATGTGCCTAATATGCACAAAAAAATCCACTCAGAAATGCAAGAACCTCTATAAACTCAAATCATAACAAATACACAGAAAACCATGTCTCAGTAAAAAATAACAGAATGGCTACAAACAGAAATCTCTTTAAAAAGAAAATAAAAATGACATGTTAGTGTAAAAAAAGCAATATTGACGTTCTCAGATCTCTTCTCAATGAAAATGTTAGAAACCCGACAACAGTGGAAGGACACTTCTAAATTGATAGGTTGGTAGGTAGGTAGGTAAACAATAGGTAGGAAAATGATAGACAGATGATAGATAGATAGATGATAGATAGATAGATAGATAGATAGATAGATAGATAGATAGATAGATAGATAGATGTAGTACCTTTAACAATCATTAGAACATTGATTTGCTAATACATACATCTTGAAGTGAGGGAATTCAAATTGGTCCATATAGTTTATCTACCCTTATTCCAATTTCATATCCTTTTCCAAACTTTTAAGTTAATAAAAATAATATGTTGTGTAGGTAAATTTCACACATTTTTTATAGGAGTGTTACTGAATTCTTAGTTTTGCCTTAGACAAATCTACATTTTTACCTCATCAAAAACATATATTACAGGGGTTCTCCTTGTTGAAATCATAATATCCTTTCTTACACTAGATACAACTTAATTAAATTACAACTTAATTCTCACTATTTATATTTATTTAACTGGTTATTTCAATGTTAGATCTGATGTTTTATAAATTCTCTCTTAAATACTTTTTAGGCACAGAAGCTGCAATAGCATTTAACTATGAATGGTGCTCTTTGTTATGATGAATTCCATATTTTAAATAAATAAGTCCAAAAGCCTTTATACAAAATATCAAATATACTCCAAATTTAAAAGACAAAATTTTCTACAAAAATCCATAAGTAAGAGAAATTGTTTTACCAGATGATGTAATCAGCCTGTTCAAGGATACAGATTGATCTTTTGTTAGTGTCCAGCCAATTAGTTTATCAAACAAAAACAAAAAACAAACAAAAAAAACTCAACCCATTGTTCCAGGTTCTATTTCTATAAAATTTTCCTTAGCTTTTTGGATTATAATTACTCTGTATGTAATCAGTTTACCTGTTGACAGATAAGTAACTTTCAGCTGCACTTTTAACTTAAATAAACAGTTTTTGGTTTTGTTATTTATAGAGATTCCACTGAAATTGCTGACCTGTGTCATGCCATTAAAACTGAAGAAATGTACTATCTCATTGTAATGTATACTTATATCAAAGCATCAAGTTGTATACTTTAAATACAAAGTTTTATTTGTCAATTATACTTCAATAAAGCTGGTGAATAAAGATATTCCAAAACTTTTTCTTAAATTGGGTTTGAAATGAATGTTAAAAAAAACACACAGTATTTCTAAGAGAAATTAGCAGGAATTTTTTCATTTGTTATTGAAACTAAGCTTCTGTATATAAACACAATGTACATCCATATACTGGCATTTAGGTGTAATACCATATGTATAAATAAGCTATATGTTAAAAACGTGATATCTGTTAATTTTTTCCACATAGTTTTCCATATATTTTGGTCTACGACTGTGATTGAGTGGGAAAGTTATCTCTGAGTTTTAGGTATCACTTGGGGCCCAACATCTGGAAAGCAGTATTAACACATTTGTTCCATAAACAGGTGTATACAAAAGAAAACTATAACATGTTTAGAAATAATTATTTTATATGATAAAATTTAAGGTTGTTTTGTTTTTAGATTTTGAGGAACAATCCATTTATAAATAGTAAAAATATAATTATGTAAATACTTCAAGGGATTTCTGGGGAAAATTATGATTGCTCACTTCCTGATTTGGACTATTTTTAAGTTTAGAAATCCACCTTCACATTTCTGTATATACTTTTTCCTGAGGCAAATTCATTTAGTCCCCAGGGATTCTAATTTCAGTCATCTAAAAAGGGCAATCAAGTATTTATCTCTACGCTGGATTATTCCAGTTGCCTACTTTGGATGTTTTGATATTCCAAAGACACCAAAAATTCAACATCTCCCCCACAAAACTTAGTCCTTATGCAATACACTTTCTGACCAGTTGCACAAATATCGATTAATGCTAAAGCTATCTTCTCTCCACCCTCAACTAAATCACAGTCAGTCCAACATCAAGAATTTCGGTAGGATCTCTTTTGTAGCTGTTGACTTGTTAGACTGAGTTTCATAAGAATAGAAACTGTGTCTAACTTTTGTCACTGATGTATTCCCGAAACACTGTATAGTATCTAACCCCAAAGAGGTAGTTAGTAAATATTTTTTGGATGAGTAACCAATGTACATAGATATATTTTAGTCTACAACAATCAATGAAACCTATAAAATATTTCTATCATTTAGGGTCAAGCAAGGAAAATAGAAATCAGTATTTAAAACAGAGGAATGTTAGTACAGTAAATTGGTCACACAATTGTCAAAAAATGTGAGAAGCAAACTACAGACATTAAAGGAAACTAGAGATTTCAGAGAGGAAGCTGCTAACTCCTAGGATGTAGGGAGAAGGGAGGAGGTAAGATTACCTAAGAACAGAGGCTAGTATCATGAACAGCAGCTGGATGTGATATGATTATTCTGTATGTGCTGGAGCCATTTGGGAAAATGCAATCTTTTCCAGAGATGATGGCTGAGGCATGGAGATGGAGAGACATACCACACATCTCCAGATGATGCTTTCTACTATCCAAATAGCCAAAAGCAATATGTCACAGGGCCTTGGAAATGCAGTCTCCATGTATTATTATTTAAATTATATATATTAATATAAATTTATATATTTTTATAAATTTATATATAAATTTATATATAAAATTATATATATATATATATATATATATATATATATATATATATATATATGAAATACAAAATAGCAGAACAGAGGTAAGGAGAAACAATATTAAAACAGTTTAAAGACTGGCAGGTTGTATAAATATGTGAGAAAAATTCTAAACTCTTCGTCCCAGATTAAGATTCACTGAGTACCTGGGCAAACTTTTTTAATGATATTTGATCTCATTGACTACAAAGTGATATATTTCTCTAAGTATATCAATTAGTATTGAAGTCCATAATATATTATTGCAAGACAATATATTATTACGAAACAAAATAGCAAGTAATTTTTCACCCTAAGATCCATTCGATAACAGATGGTGTCTAAAATTACTGTCTTTCACTCAGTTCATTTGTTGGGCATCAAACTCTATATTTGACAGAGAAAGACAAATTCTGTATGAAATCACTGATATGTGAAATCCAATAAGTCGTACACATAGAAACAGTAGAATGGTGGTTATCAGGGGCTTTGGGAATATGTTGGCCAAAATATACAAACTTTCAGCTGTAAGATTACTATAGTTCTGGGGATCCAATGTACAGAATGGTGATATAATTATTGTACACTTCAAATTTGCTAAGAGAGTAGACTTTAAGTGTTCTCACCACATATACATACAAAATAGTAACCATGTGAGGTGATGGATATGTTAATTAACTTATCTGTAATCATTTCACAAGGTATACATACATCAAATCATTGTGTTGTATACCTTAAATACATACAATTTATTTGTCAATTATATTTCCATAAGATGGGGAAAATATCTCTTGATACTTTTGACAAAAATATAATTTATAACTTTAAATTTATTTTATATTAAGGCAAGTAATTAATTATTGAATTTAACTCAGAGGCAGCTACCTATGATATAATTAACTGAAACTCCAAGGGTCCAATACCTATACACAAGGTACAAGTTACCTTATTTCTGAGCATGGTACCTAGGGGGTGACTGGTCTTAACCAAGTATTTTGAACCTAGCAGGCACTCAGAAAACAAACAAACAAACAAAAACACAAACTCAGTACTTGGTAGGCAAGTATTCACACTGAAAAATAGTTAAGGCAGATTCCAAATCTCTCTTTGATCACATTTAGTTCATTTTTTCTCTTCATTAGAATGAATTAGCTTGTTGGACAACAGTATATAAACTCTCATATGCAGCTAACAAAATATTTAGTGTGAGGCTTTAAGAAATTTACATGAAAAAGTAAACAAATCTCATCTCCTTGATGAGCTGAATTCTCTAGCTATTACAGAGAACGTTAAGGTAGGTTTATTCAATGAGTCATTCTATTGAAGTAATTTATTCAATGACTCAATACCGTAAAAAATATCTATCACCTCCCTACTAATCTGAAACTGGGGAATCCCTTTTGCCTAGTCAGGAAACAGCTCTAACCTCAGATTTCTATTTTTATTTTTTTCATTAACAGCCCAATTCTCTCCACCTATGCAAAACACAGTAGATTCTAAACAGATATCCCAATCCAAGCCAACTGTTTCTTGAAGCTTTGTTTCCATAACTCACTTTCTAATCACAATTTATAATATAACATGGTGACATATTTCTTATACGTAACATGCACCTGGGTGACCTGAATATCCTTATTTTGTCTACACATTTTATCTCTTTTCTTTCTCCTCTTCTTACCTAATTTATATTCCATAACCAGCTTTAACAGTCTTTTGCCCATAACTTTTTCTGCTTGTATTTCTCTTGCTTCAGTTATTCTGTTGATGGTACACACCGGTTATATAAACGTCTTGTATATTCACACTGGTTGGAGCAAACACAATGACTTTGATTGGTCTAACTTTGACTATTGCTGCTTAAAGTCATGCCAACCAACCAAGTTCAACTGGATCCTTGGTGATGACCAGCCATCATACTTTCTCACTGCCCAATATCAGATGTGATTAATCTCTTCTCTCTCATGAAATCTCCAACCCCTCCTTCTCAACACAAATGCTCAAATATTGTCCTGTCTCCAACTTTCTTGAGAAAAAAGAAGCAATGGAAGTCAAATTTCAAGAGACTCCCACTCTCATATCTACCCACTCACTCTGCCTTCTGGTCTGATAATATGGGTGAACAATCTATGCTCCTATTTAATGTCAACCTATATGTTCAGTAAACAATTTTTTCCAAGTATGAAACAGGGTTTGCCACTATGGTTTTGCTATATCATCAATCTAAGTATATTTATCCATTGTATTTAAAACAATTGTGTAATATAGGCGATATCAGAAGTAGGTGATACGTTTTTGTACACTTTCATCACTTTTAAGTTAGAATAATCACTTTTAAACTCACTTTAATTTTAAATTAAGAAAAAATATGTTAACAGTGGAATGTTTTGTGAACAGAAATAGGACTTAATGTACACAGAACTGCAGTTTCTGAACATATCTTAGCAAAAAATGATAATTAATCTCTACCATGTGTGTGTGCCTACATAGAACCCCAGATTGTTTCTAGATATAGCTAAAGGAGAGTTAAAAAAACTGTACTCCAGCCACATTTGATTATGATTATGATCCTAACTTTCATTCCTCAAATTGTTCACTAATAAAAATGCATAAGATTGGGAAATGTATTATTAAGATTCACAGAGAAAAAAATGAAAAGTATTTCATAAAAATATAATGATATAAGAGCATACTTCCACACCCCAAGCAGTCC
Source organism: Rhinolophus sinicus (assembly GCF_036562045.2). NCBI lineage: Eukaryota > Metazoa > Chordata > Mammalia > Chiroptera > Rhinolophidae > Rhinolophus > Rhinolophus sinicus. The sequence goes on from NC_133752.1 coordinate 123,994,235, forward strand.
TTTTTTGTATGGCATGTAATCCAAATTCACTTTTCGACCCCAGCAGTGTTATTGTGATTTCAATTTAACGTCTCTTGACTTTTAGGAAATATACAATTGGGACTCATGCAAAATCAAACTCTCTGTCCATAAAACTGTTCAGAGTTTATCTAGCATGAGGAACTAGGAAATGTTCTATAAATATTCATTAGCTGGTAGTTATTCACAGCTGGGTTATATTTGAGATATGAAAATAAAAGCTCATAGAAAAGTTCAACCTGATTATTTTAAATTGAGGTAGACACTTTTCTCAAGGGCTCATGCGTGACCAATGTGTTTATTTTAAATAGCCCCTTTTATTTTGATATTTTCCATGTTATATACACTATCAATGTAAAATGACTTCATATAATACATGTTACTGCTTTCATTGGGCACTCTGCTATATTGGTCTTTTTGTTTATAGATTATCATAAATAGGAAAATATTTTTTTATTTTACATTCTTGGTAATACTTAGCAGTACCTGCACATTCTAATATCACTCTCACTTGTTTATGTGATGCCTGCAATTTTTTATTCTCATCTAAACTGATTTAAAATGTTTATTATGAATTTAACGAAACAAAATTTTGATGCTTATCAAAATATAATAAATATCTATTTAATATAAGAATAAATAATTCATAAGTTAAGTTTTATAATATTTTAATAAATACATACCAGGTAATTGACAGGATAATCACTTTTTTGAAAAACACTGGAAGATAGTCCTACAATTATTATATTTAGAATATTGCAATATCTGAATTTATTCCTATTGATTCAAAGGAAAGTTATCTAAATCAGAAAAATAAATGTTGCCTATTCCCCTTTTAAACTGAGCAGTATAAAAATGATTTAGATTATACTAAAAAAATTTTCTTAAAGTTTAAATCTAATTTAAACAAAACATATGCAAACTAGATATAGTAAGCAGTTTTAAATATATAAATAAAATATATGACCAATGCATGTGCTTTCTATTTTATTAAAACTATTCTGAACATAATACTGTCTTTGGTATTCTTACTTTAAAATGATCACAATCTCAAAACTATTCTTACAACTTATATTAATAAAGGGGTTAGAATTTTGTTGTACGAGACAATTTTCCCTGGGAGGAAATTTTTAAATTCACTATGCATGCTTCATACTAATAAACCAATTTAGTAATGCTCTGGAGTGGAATGGTTGAGAAATGGGACTATTACTTTTGCCTCACTAAATTTCTAGGAAAAGAAAGAGACCATGTCTATATTAAAATGGTTGAAATGAGTCAGATCAAGCCTTTGGCCATTTTTCATGATTGTGCATTTTAATATGGGCCACACGCATCAGACTAATTTTACAAATTTTCTTAAGATGGTTTTGCAAAAAGCAGACCATTTAAATATGTTCCTCCATATTCAGTCTAGTCGCACCATACAGATTTTTCAGTAATCCTATATATCCAATTTATTTTTTAATTGAAGAAAAATCCCCATATAGACCATAAGTGTACAATTCAACTGTTGATAAATATATATATATATACATTATATTACATATATATATATATATTACACCTGCATATATATATTTATATATATATATATATATATATATATATATATATATATATATATATATATAAGTTTATGTTACACCTGTGTGACAACTACTCTTAAGCCAAACTATAAACAATTTACATCACCCTGAGAGTATCTTTGTACCGTACGGTCAAACTCAAGCCCCATCAATAACTACTTTTCTGAGTTCTATCACCATAAATTAGTTTTGCCTGTTTTGGAACTTCATATAAATGAAATCACACAGTATCTACTTTTTTTCTGTGATTATTCTCACTCAGTAAAATGCTTTGAGATACAACCAAGATGTAACATGTACCAGAAGACTATTTATCTTACGTTTATGTATTGAAAAATAAAACTCTGGTCTTTAGCCTCCACTACTGGGAAGAAATGCCTAGCCCCTTGCAATGTCATGTCTGTTAAAAATATCTTTGTTTGTGTGTCAGCTTTGGCTACCAGTTTAACAACATTATTTAGAATGGAAGGTGTTTTTTGTTTGTTTGTTTTTGTTTGTTTCAGTTTTTTTTGCATAGATAAATATTTTCCTCTGTATTTTCTATAAAACTTAGTATTATATATAAGGCACAAGTTTCAGTACGTCAGTTCTAGGTAAACAATATCATGATTTTTGAAACTGATACATTTACTCAGGAGAAAAAAAAAACACCTGATGCAAACTAAGTACATGCTCAAAAATTACAATTATCAAAATACTAGACTTTAGTCTAATCTTAATTGTTTCATGTTTAATGAAGTTCACGTTGTGGTAACAGCTTTTATGTTTTTCCCTGAGATTTCTCTGATTTTTAATGAAGTCATCTGATTATTCAGGACATTTGACAGAAGTCCTCTTCTTCATGTAAAGACTGTAATGTACAGTGACAGGTTGAATTCTGATAGGTCTTCTGACATTTATTATACTTATAGCATTTCATCCCACACTAACAGAGAGTTGGCTAAACTATATGTATTCAACCAACAGACACAAATCTGTAAGAGCTCAACAAAGTACAAACTTAACTCTTGCTAAAAAAACAAAACAAACAAACAAACAAAAAACTGGTGAAGATGTTAGTGGGAAATTGTTTCACCCAATTATTCAGTCTTTAGCTTCTTTAACACTGTGTTCTATGTTCAATACACAGCACCCAAGTCTACCATGGAAATTTCTCCATTCCAGTGTAACACAGACAGGAACAATATAGGGTGACTTTAAGGCCAGAGTTCACTTAAATGTAATAGCATCATATTCCATGAACAGAACCACCTGGACTGGGAAATTTAGACAAGCTATATACCCAGCATAAAAATAGTTAAAGGAAACAAATTGCCAGTCTATGTTCCACGAGCTTCTCTACTGTGTTGTATGAGTTCCTTTAGGACATCCCAGATTCGTAACATACAAGGATTTTCTCTCTGCTGTACATTCTGTTGTGATGTACTCTAAAAGCTGCCTTTTGACAAAGGGTTTTCTACATTCATTCATTCATTCATTCATAGGGTTTCTCCCCTGTGTGAGTCCTGAGATGTGCTCTACAGTGGGATATCGTGTGGAAAGTTTCCCCACAATCATTACATTCGTAGGATTTGTCCCCTGTGTGAATTCTCTGCTGTACCCTGAAGGTTAAATTATCAGCAAGTTTCCCCACATTCATTACATCCATAAGGTTTCTCCTGTGTGTGAATTCTCTGATGTGTACACAGGTGTATCCACTGGTTCTTTGAGAATTTCGCTCATCTGAAATATTAATATCTAATACTTCATGGTAGATATATCAACAGAGGTGCCTACTTCCCACTTCTGTGAAATTAGTTACATTCACATATCCTGCTGACAGTAGCTGTAGGCAGCAATGTTCCATGACTCCAGACCTTCTAGACAACTAATTAAATCACAGATGACCACTTGATCTAAGGACAAACAAGCTACATTTTCAGTAGTTTAATGCAAAGTACTTCCCAATTCCAGACAACGGTTTCTAACAAAGCTGGTCAGAACATTGTCAATTGATAGTGTAAAAACAAACATGCCGTTTATAGTGGGGAAACAAGACAGATACAATAGTTGAGTTATGTTGATGGCACAGCACTAAAATACATGTCCACAACCCATAGTCTTGAATTCTGAGTAACCTCATGTTTTCATTCCTGAAAAGCTCTGGATCTACTACTACCTTTTTGCTTTTCCCAAGGACTGATTGTCTTTTTATGTTTTGAATGAGTCATGATCTTGTCTTCTGTGTAGCTCAATACTTTGTCTCATATTTAAAATAATTTGAGTGAATCTCTGTTTCTTGTGACAAAAAGCACTTAATTAAAATTATCTTGCATAAACTCATATTTACTCACATGACCATACTTTCTACATTACTGACTTCTTGGGTAAAAATTAAAATGACATTTCCCCCTGTATTTCTCTTCACTTCAGTTTTTATTTTGATCCATCATTAAATCATTTGTTATTAAAGAAAAAAATATTCCACGTTTTTTTAATGAAGAGCTGGTTCTGTTGTCATCTGCATCCCCTCCTTTGTTGCTGTCCCCCAACGCATTGCCTCTAGAAACTGCCATCACTCTTGTCCAATTTCTTCCTTACTTGTTTTATTTCTTTATTTCATTACCTCAGTTTAGAAATATGCATTATATTATTTTGCATCCTAGTATATTTTGCATCCTCTTTTGTCCAATGTTTTTTCTCAAGATAATATGTATTTACCATCACATTTCTTGAAATAATAACTTAGATTCATGTCTTCTAATTCTTTTTTTTAAGTTTATTGGGGTGACAACTGTTAGTAAAGTTACATAGATTTCAGGTGTATAAATATATCATCTATCTAATTCTTATGGGAATATTTATCCTTCAATTCTTCTTAAATAATTTCTTCTAACCATCTTCTCTATTATAAATTATCTTTGATAGTATGAGTAACCAATTATACAAAAAATAAAATGTCCACTTTTCAGTTTTTATTGTATGCAAATATATTGAAATATGTGATACAATTAATAATGCCATCTGTCTTTTGTATAGCCATAACTTGTCCCTAAGGGTTTCAAAAAGGCAATGGATAGAGAGGGGTCAGAGAGAAATGGCTGTGAGGCATCCTATGGGGACAAATAACAAGAAAAATACAGATCTTCTTGTCTGTTAAACTTTGGTGTCCTTTTGAATATTCTCTCAGAACTCTTGTATTTTCACTTTTCTAATTTTCTAAATGTGCATTTTTTGTGTTAGCCTTGGAAAAGGTTTTAAGAATACAGATTATTGCAAAACACCAGACTGCTATGTGAACTTTTATAAACCTGTATGAGTATTCACTATTCTCCACTCTGCTCTATGTCTCAAGAGGATGACCTATTTGATCCTCATTAATAAACCGTCTTAACCTAAAGCTTATGATTAGGTTTGGCCAATGAAGATCAGTAACAGAAGGTCAAAGAAAGCACATTTTAATTATGTATTTTATTGTCTCTCTTCCAGTAGGGTTCCCAATGATTGGCATCATTCACAGACTAAATGTCATAATTTTTATATATTGGTTCTCTTTACATAGTTCTTTCACTCTGAATTCTGGTAACAATCTCCTCCTCTTTCAAATTAGGGGCATCAATAGCTATTACTAATCCTCGGGTTAGTATCGTCTATAGTTTCCATAAACAATTTACTAGGTTCATCTCAAATTACCTAGTTAAATTATGCTATCAATTTCCTCTCAAAGCACTGGCAGATACAGCACTCTTCATGTATTGATGAATTTTCATTTTCACTCCTGTTTTTGGGTTATTTTCATTTTGGTATCCACCCACAAAAGATTAGCAAATTCTGACTTCTCTTTACCATGTTTCTGGGCCATTAAATGATCCTTAATCACCCAAGCATCTTGACCATAAATAGTAGAAATTATCCAATGATAGAAACCACCCTTTTCTCCCATCTTGATCTCCATTTGCGTTCATCTCACTGCTCTTATACTCATCTGGATCTAATATTTCTTGATCACACATTTGTATAAGATTTTTGGTTTTGGGCATATATAAACATGTTTCTCTTTAAGAAAAAACACCTTCATTCCTATCAAGCCACTGGGAATTTCATGATAGTTTCTGAATTTGGACATCTTATCCCTACACAAGAAGAAAGGTTTAGTCAGGCTTAACAAATCAGCCCATTTTTCTCACTGTATATCCTCCCTTAGTAATTATATTTATTCACACAAAATGAACTATGTCCTATTTAAATAACTTTCAAATATATGGGACATGTTTAACTTTCCCTTCAATTCCTTCTTTACGCTTATTTTCTTCTCTATCTGCATAAGGTATTCATTATACAAATGATAAATCAATTCACATAAAGAACATAGATCCAGCCCTGGTATAAAACTAGCATTTAGTTTATGGTAGCTATTATTAGTAGTATTTATAATGGACATTCAATGAGTGTCTAAATTCCACCATTGTCAAAACTGAATCCATTGACTTTTTCTGCAAAGATACACTTCGTGAGTGGTTGACACTGGATAAATTGGACTGGAAACCAAACAGAAGTAACGGTTTTTGACTCTAACTTCACAGAAACCAAAACATATCTGGAGGCACCTCAACATGCTTCTTCTTTTCAAAGATCTCTAGACTCTCTGTAAGGATAAAACAGATTCTGATGACTCCCTTCAATATGGTAGGCAGGTAGAGAATCTGTCTTAAACTTCAGAAATAACTACATACATTTAGATGGGCCAATTTAGAAACTGAAATAACATACTGTTGACTAGACCAAGTCACAAACAGGGGATATATCTTTAGGGTCTTTCTCCAAAGGTAGACCTTGTTACATGGTGGACCAGGGTCCTAGCTCTGGTATTACCAAGACAGACAGAAACCCATAGGGGAATAGACAATATTTGTTGAATTATTCTGATATAAAGATCTCTACTGATGTATTGGATGCTGTACTTGCTGAATTTTTCTACAGATGACCTAGTTATAGAAAGAAGATCGTCTATCTGTCTGCTTTCCTTAATAAGCAATGACCTAGAAATATGTGGCAAGCAGGTTCAGTGGAAATTTGGAAGTCATTGAATTGCTTCAAAATATCTTCATATGAAGTGGAGAACAAGGTGGACTTACTGCCCTCAGAGCATTTTTCTAATTATTTAAATGACAGGCTATAAATGATTTACTAACATGCTCATGGTTCTTTCACAATTTCCAACTTTATAAAAGAATTTTGACCTAGAATTCTCTTCTTCCACTATTTTTTCCCATCCTCTGACACTAGCTCAAATCACTACCTTCTTCTAAGAAGTTATTAATGATGTCTATAAATAGAATAAAATCTTCATAAATTCACAAAACACTTTGTATTTACATTATAAATTTTCTCACAACCTACTTACAAGTATACTTATGGTTCAATGTTTATTTATTTAGAATCTGTCTGCTTCTCTGAATGTCCTCTGAAGTCACATTCAATGTCCTCTGAAATCAGGTACAATTCATCCAGAAACTAATAAAATGTCAGATGTAGAAACTCAAAAAATACACATTGAAATAAAATGTACTTTTTATCTACTATGTAGTTATTCATAGAATGTTTCTAGCTTATGAAAAATTTTTTGTCTGTTTCCTTTATATGTACGTTACTTTTTGGCATAACATTTGTGAAAGACCATTATAAGAACAGATTGTTACATTATTGTCGTAGCAATATTCCTTAAATAGCTGATCATAAGGTAGTGCTTCTAGTTAATGATAATATAAGTCAATGTAAGAAATCTGGTCATCTCTAATTTATTAAAGACACACATCCACTCTGTCTATATATCACCCCTTCAAATCTTAGTCTACACGAAGTAAAATAAAGTCCTTGCTAATCAGAGTAAATGACATTCTTTTTCAAATTATTTGCAATTCTTACCATATCCAGCTGTCAGAATGATTTTCTAACAGAAACCGTTTACCTTTCATATATCTCTATTTCACATATCTCTTTTATATATAGTCTGTTTTATATGATGTGTTACTGCTCTGTATTTAAAAGTATTATATGTGCATTTTTTCATGCTAGAATAACATTTTAAATGATTCAATATCAAGGTTTTGTTCTTAACTATCATAACTACAATATCACTGCAGCCTAGGATGCAGTCACACACCACCAATTTAATAAGTCCTCAAAATTTTACCCTAATGATTAGCACTTTGATATATATATATATATATATATATATATATATATATACATTTTTTTTAATGCATTCATCTCATCAAATCATTGATATCAGAGGATAAGCTATAATTTAGAAGGGCCTTTCATAAACGGAAAATTAATAACTTTTGAAGAGACCAATAATAAACATGTTGTACTTCCTTTTATTACATATCTTGAATAATAATGCAATTTCTTTAAGTTAAACTTAATCAAAAGTAAGACATTTAATTTGTGAAAGAACAGTAGTATATTCTCTCTGATAATAATACACTTAAATGTGTGCCAAGTCACGGAATTTGATAGAATCTCTTCTCCAAAAACAAGTAAGCTACAGATGAAAAATGTTTGCTTCTGTTTGCCAATAAATGATTCCTAAAGATAATGAAACTTTCATATTATTTTTCCAGAATCACTAGAGCATATCACTAGCCTTTTCTAGTTAATAATGATTACTGTAACATAATTTTAACATGCTTAATATGAACACATAAATGTGATATCATTTTTAAGTTTATAATGTACAAAATACTGAATTATATCAATAATAGCTTAAAATATATATCAAATTATTGATTAACTATAAGCTAAAACCTCCATTTTCCCATAAAAGTTCTGAATTCTAAAGTAGTTTTCAAAAAGCAATGCCTCTACACGCAATGATAATGTTTAAAAGGCAACCAGAAGATTACATCCTTATATGTTTTAATTAATTCAATATCCGAGTAGAAGTAAAGGCATATTCTGGATGGGATTCAACGAAATTATATTCAGCTTCTACTACGCACTAGATACTAGGAATAGGATAGTGTCCAAAAAAATTGTGTTTGTATTCTAATGTGAGAGACTGACATTAAATAAATAACAGGTGCACATAGTATACAGTTTGAGAGTTTAAATATTCATTAATATCCACTGTGTATCTCTTACGGTAGAAGCACATGCACAGAAAATACCATTTATGTTTAGTCTGACTTCTCTACCAAACCCTAGACTCACATCAAATTGTCTAATCAAATCTTCAATTGAATGTCAAGGAAACCTTGGTTTTGGATACATCTAAAAACCGTATCTTGTTTTCTCCCCAAATCCGCCCTATCCACAACTTTCCGCTTCTTGGCTGACATGCTGGATGCTGTATGTGCTGGCAGAATCAGTCATCCGCACTGAGGCGATCATTTCCCCAGATGCCAGGAGTGTTGGCTGCTTAGAGATCACAGCTGAGTTCTTCTCCCAGAATCCCCCGATCTGAATGGATGGGTGCTGATGTGCCAAGAGTATGCCCCACCTCCAGAAGTAGGTCACATTGGGTGAATATTCAGTGAAAGCATACAAACGTCCAGCCCTCGTGCCTGAACTTTGGACAGCTCGGAGAGTCCATCTCAGCTTCAGAGTTCTAGTAGCATCAGCTACAGCCTCTGTTGTAACTGAATCACATTACAACATCTACCTCTGCTGTTTCTGCTCCCATTGTTCCTCACAGTAGTTTGTTTCCCACAATAAACCATCTGAGTGTAATCTTCATTCAGATTCGGTTTACTGGAGATTTTAACTGAAGAGAGTTGATCCTAACCGTGGTCCTAGAAAGCAGACTTTAAAATTGGATTTTGGAGCTGAATCACCAACTGGTTGACTGGCATGAAAATGCTGTCAGTGGTGGTAGACAGTACTGACAGCCCCTGGCAAACTCTAGTCATGCCACTGTTATACATTTCACAGATGTAGAAGAATCTTAGTAAAAGAGAATATAGTCTGGTATATTCTCTATATTCTCTACATCAAGCATTTGAGAGGTTAGAGAAAATACTAATTTTACAAGACAATGAATGCACTGGAGGAAAATAATGAAGGGCTAAGAGTAATCGGTGATTTAAGGTGAAGTGTGAAAACTAAAGGGCTTTCTTGGCAGTATATAAAGAGATCCTTTTCTGGAGCTAAAGGACAGATGAAACTGAGGATAAGCCACAGGATGTAATTATAAAAGTAGCAGAGTTCCAGGGAAGGCTTAATTCTCAATCCAAGCCCTAACTGGGGAATCGGAGACTTAGGATGTATACATCTGGCTCAATGCACTTGAAAATCTGCAGCTGTGACCCACTTCCAAGCTCTTGTTTAAAGATGATGCAGAGGTCTCTTCCTTGCAAGACAACACGGGCATCCCTAAGATAGCCCCCTTCCTTCCTTCTTGGTCACTAGGCCAATTACTACTCACGCCATATCCCAGGGAGTGCTGAGATCTCCATGGTGAAAGGATTATACCCAGAAGGAGTATAAAAGCGGAGGATCTAGCCAACGTGTACAGCCAGCAGAAGCTTGCTGTGTATTTATGGGAATGGATTCTGAAAATGATGGATCTAGGGGAAAAGGACATAAAGTTGGACAAAGAGGAGTTTATCCATATGGGAACACTCTTTAATGATTCAGTATTTCACTCTGTGGCAAGGGCCCCAGAAAAATGAAGGTAATATGCTGCTCCTAGGTTGGGGCTTGGAAGCTGGAAGCATGCTGAAAAGGATGGCTCCCATTAAATTAGGTAGAAATGCCAGAATAGCTGTGGCAGATGGTAAAGAACCAAATGCCTTAGAGAAGCATGCATATTAGAGTGTAGATAATATATAATACCAGGAAATTTCAGCCAATTATATTCTATGGAAGGTCCTAGAATATACTATTTTCCAAAGAATAAGGCTCTCCCAAAGGTAGGCAGTAGCATCTCTGGGGGAGATACTGTTACTGAACTGGACTCACTGATAGCAATGACGGGAGAGGATACTGAACTGATAGAGACTAAGTGGCAATACTTAGCCTTCAAAGCAAGATAGGTACAATGATGAAAAAGAGTAAAAAGTTTGAAGGTAGCAGGCAGGCCTGACTTCATAGAACTAGGGAGACTGTTAATAGAACATAGGGCAAGATAGATGGGTAGTGAACAAGCATATCAGTATAGTGATATAACAAAAAGAAAGGATAAATAATTGGGATTTAAAGGAAGCTGACCAATAAAAAGTCAATAGAACTATGATAGCCCCCTTTTTTCACCAGCCCACCTCCTATAAAGACAAGATGAATAATGACAAACACCAGTGAACTACTACAAGCTTAACCAATAGTAATCCCAACTTAAAATTGCTATAACAGATATTGAATCTTTGCTATAAAAAAAAATAAACAAAGACTTAGGTGCATAATATGGGGTAATTGATCTGACAAATACTTTTTTTTCACGTTTTATGAAGGAGAATCAGAGCAGTTCAACATCACATCGGATGGAAAATATAGTACATATCTACAGTCTTGTCCTAGGCTAGGTTAATGTTTCTGCCTTCTGTTATAATATAGTCCGAAGAGACCTAAACCACCTGGACATTCTGTAGAATGTTACATTGGCTCAAACTACATTTTATCAATGATAGAATGTTGAGTGGATTTAATGAGCAAGGAATAACAAATACATTGGAAACCTTAGTAAAGCACAGGTACTCCAAAAGGGAGAAAAACACTATTAAGATTCAGGGGACTGCCACATCAGTGGAGTATTAGGGAATTTAGTGATCTTCTGGATTCTGTGGGACATTTACCTCCAATCTAAAGGATATACCATCACATCTCATATCAGCTAGCACTTAAGGAAGAAGCACAACACCAGATAAGCTTCTTTGGGTTCTAAGAGCAGTCTATTCATATTTGGCTATACTTCTTCAACCATTCACTGAGTGATAAGAAAAGTTGTCATCTTGGAGACTGTTCCATAACATGAAAGAGGTCTGTAGCAGGTCAGGGAAACCTGCCACATGGGTCATATGACGACAGGAATTATGGAACTAGAGGTACCTGTGGCAGAAAAAAAGATGCTATTGGGACTTTATGGCAAACCCTAATAGGAGAATAGCAGGCTGAGTAAAAATCTAAATTCTTACAGTGGCTTGTGATATTTTGCATGATCTGTCCTCTGTCCTCTCTCTGACCTCATTTTGTTATTCCCTTAACACTATTCATTCCAGTCACATTGGCCTCTGTGTTGTTCCAGGAATGTTCTCTAAATAGGGTGCTTGCTAATTTCCCTGCTGCTTGGAATGCTCATCTCTCAGATGTCTGCATGACTAATTCCTCACTTCCTTTAAATATTTGTTCCAAGTCACCTTGTTAATAAGGTCCATCTTGTATTGCAACCTACCCTCTTGCTCCATCATCCCTCACACGGAATCCTCCAATTTCTATTAATATCTTTTACTTTTTCTTTTTTAAAACAGCACATTACAAATTCTAATACTTTTCAGTTTTTTTTAACTTGTATTTTGTCTCTCTTCACTGCTAAAATATAAGACAAAGATCTCTGTTTTGTGCACTCATATGTTTCAAATGCCTAGAACAATTTGTGGCATAGAGTAAGTGCTCAACAAATTTTATAGAATGAATTGGGAGTAGAGAAAAATTACTTTGATTACGGTAGTCTTTGAAATGATATCCTTTTACTTCAGCAAAGTAGAGAAGGAAGGGTTACAACTTAGTACAGTCATCTGAATAATTCCTACTGACATTTTTAACCAAAGTAAACAACTCAAGCCTGTATGAGGAGAAATTATTACAGTTGGTAAAACAATGGGATGCTAAATTAATCGGTCCTCTGAAATCTCATTAACATATAGAGTTTCTTCTCTATCTTCAGTACAACATAAACATTACTGCTCACAGTGATGACATGAGATTCATAAAGGGAATGCTGCTAAAGTACATTCCATGTGTACCCTTTAAGTTTGAAGCAGATAATGCATGTATTCATTATAATTCATTTTGCATAATTGAAAACAGTTTGGTAAAAAGTATAAAAGTTAATTTCTCATTTATTTAGAAAATACAAATATAGATTAGCACCTGTGCCTGTGATTCTAAACAAGAGGTGTCTCACTGTAAAATCTCAATTATCAGTGTGTAGTTCTCCAGTCTGTGGATTCTGTGGATTGTGTACCATGTGTTTCAAATCACAGAGCAACTGCTCTCCACTACACAGAACATTCTGTCAGATTCTGTCTCTGTCTCTAACCTCTGCCTATCCAGGTGCTCCCACATGTGTAGGTTACCACCTACAGATTCTCAAATTGGCAAGAGTCTGAGACTAATTCAGTCCCAACAGAATCCACAATATATAATTCCATCCTGAGGCAATAACTTAATAAAAGCATCCGTTAGTCCTAGAGGGAGCCTTAGATACAATCTAATCCTATGGCATACACGCAGAACCCTACGGAGATAGCTCTTAGGACCCAAGAGGGGCATGGAGTGTTGACCTGAAAGACTAAACTACAAGTCTTCTTTAAACAGAATACCTCTCCTTTACTTCTGTTTCCTGGGGTTCCACTTGAGACAGTGTTTTGCTCCCAACAAGAGTTTCCAAGATTGTTTTAAAAATTGAAAACATTACCAAGTTTTATTCTTTACAGATAAAGAACCAAAACTCCAAAGAGTGGAGTGAGCCCTATGACTCAGGCACAAATGTTCTTTTGTTTAATTTGTACATGACACATTTTTTATACTATAGTTTAAGTATTGGAGAGGTTCTGTAAATTTTCCAAGGTTAAATGATATACAGCAAATGAAAGTAGTGGAAAGGACTTTGGAATTCATAGTTTTAAAGTGTAAAATCCAGGAATTTTCAGGTTATGAAAGCCAAAAGCAAGAGGAGTAGTGCAAGTGTGGAGGGTCCATGTAAGCAAATTTGTTAATATACATGGGCGACTGTAAAGTCTACATCTCCAATTCTGAACTTTCTTTAGAATTCCAACTGTCTTCTTGACCACTCTATTGGACATATGAGTATTTCAAACTTTAATGCACCTTCCCCCCAAAAATCTTATTTTTCTCCTTCAAATTTCCCTCCCTTCAATTTTATCAGCTTTGTAATTAAAACTATTGACCCAGAAGTTCAAGCAAAATATCCAGGTTTTATGCAGGTTTCCCTCTTTTCTCAGTTCCTTCTTTGAATATATGAGCACGACCTGTCAATAATATCCCCAAACATACCACCAATATTTTATTTTTTTTCCATTTTTGCTAACCTGAATTTAGTTCAAAACCAACACCCATCTGCAACTGAACACTGTACAAGACTTTAGTAGCTATTTATTCTGTCCCTATTCTGTCACCTATTCTTTACATGGTAAGTACATCTACGTAAGCAGTCAGTTACTCTCAATTACATAATCCTATTTTAAGTTTTTGGATTATACTCATCATTATGTGAAAGTTCCTAGTATTTACTTATGTGTTTTGTTTAATGTTTGCCTGCTTGTATCACTTACTGAAATGAAGTGATATGGGGTCCTGGTCTGTCTCATTCTCACTAGCATCTAGAATATGGCCTAGAACTTACTAGGTGTTCAATAAATATTTGTAGAGTAAATAAATAACAAAAAAATGTGTTATGTGATGCTATATGCTTGATGTTCTTAAAGTCCTATTTTCTAATGTCTTTGTAACTATATTGAGGCTTTCTTAACATGATCAAGTTCACTAATCAAAACATGAAATGTGCAAGGTTTAAAACCTTTCCAGATCGATTATTATTTGTTTTCAGCCAAACGGTGGCAGATTATACAGACACTGATGATTAATATTGTTATTTTTTTAACAGAAAGGTAATCTTTCCCTGTGACCACTTCATCCATGCTCGTTTCCTTTATATAAGAGGCATTACATGGTATAGGTAACATTTACACCATGTATATTTGCTTTAAGATTCCACATCTTTTGGTTGTACATTGATTATTGTTTAAATTATATTTTATATATGTTGGTAGTGTTTTTATTTTATTTGAATAGCACACCTAATGATGCCATGAGGATTCACTGCCAATATTGGCACCAGGAACATATGCCATAGTCATTTGGGGGGATATGTGCAGAGTTAAGAAAAAAAGGTTAAATTAAAAATAATTTTTGTTTATGCCTTGGAAAATTTAAATCTGCTGCATTCAAAAGATTGCTTTATCCACCTGACCCTACTGCTTCCAGGGATTAAATCAATCACCTGCTCAAGATCCCATAGCTCTCTAGTGACTTAGGTGGAACTGGACCTCCATTCAAGTCCAGGGATTCATTACAGCCAGTTATCTGCTCTATGAATTTATTCATTCAACCCATTTATTGATCGTCCACTGCATTTTAGGCAAAAGGCCTAATCATACAGAATATTGCACAAATATTGAAATTAACAGAGTTGTCTGTAGTTATAGGAGAAATGAAGAAAAATATATTCCAGAGTGCATTTATTACTGGTCAAACTGCTTGCCTTCATGCTAGCTCCCATAATTTTGCATCTCACTCATTTGGAAAAATTTCTTCTTTCCTGGCTACTGGTTTCGTCTTACTCGACCTGCTGACTCAATGATTGCTTGCCAAACAATCATTCCAATTACTAAAATATTTTGTTATGTACATTGCTACATTTAATATTTATGTTAGAACAGTAAATTGATGAAACTGAGGTTTATATATTCTAGCTAGAAATAAGTTGAGCAATATTTTTATCTCCTATCTCTACAGTTTATGCCTATACCCTTTCAGTTATATCATTCTGTCTTAAGATTATTTTTCCTTGATTTTCAGTACTGAATTTTTCCTGATTTTTAACTTCATCTATTTTTTTTTTTTTTTTTTTTACACTCTGGAATCTATATAAGAATTTTTGGTCTCCAGAATTGCAGTGTCATTTTCAATGTAGATTTTTTAAAATTTTTCCCAGTTCACTTCTATAACCTTTTGTCCCCAACTATAACCTGTGACCAAGCCCTGCCAGTAACAGTTATACACAAGATATTTTAAGTGTACTTAAATGAAATATTATTTTAGTATTAACATATACAGAAATAATTATGAAGGTGAATGATTTACCAAAACACATTTAGTTATTTTTTGTGTATTCTGTAATACACAAAAATGACTAGTTATTTTTTGTGCATTTTGTAATACACAAAAATAACAATAATTGAGATGAGGGACCAACACAAAGAAAAATTGCCTTTCTGTTCCAAGATAACCCACTGTTCGTCATTATTATTGATATTATAATTGTGATAAAAACACTGAAAGCATCATTGATTTTATTTTTTTTTTCATAATAGAGTTGTCAGTTTGCACCTGGTGAATCTGGACTCTTTAAGATAAACAAGGCAAGAATCCCTGACCAACATGTCTCTAACACTCTTTCACATTGCAGAGAGTAGGGTAGATGGGGTCTCTGTACTTATATCTATTTTATTTTTAATTTATCATTGGCTTAGGGGTGACTATCTTAAGATTTGGCTTTCCTGACCTTCTATTAATTTTGACTTGGTAGTTCAGGTAATAGCTTTCCTGATTAATAATTATGCCTTCATACTAAACCTTCTTCCTTGCTTGTGGAGAACTATTCTGAACCTTTACTTTAGGCCTTGGCCACTGATGTGAAATATCATCACTCATAGTTCCTGCTCTCTTGAGTAAGAGGAGAAAGATGATTCCACATTAGAATGGTGAAATTTTCAGTGTGAGTTAGGAGTTATTTTCTCTCTCACTTTGAGGGCAATGGAAAGGAGTTTCAGTTTTATAAATAACAAAAAGAGGGGGCGTCTTCATTTTGAACATAATGAGTAGAAAGGAAAACAATGTACACTTTCTACTTGTTTCTTCATTAGTGTACTGCTCTGCATCTTTAAACCTTAACATGTTCTTAAAAATAGTAGTAAAAATTTAAATAAAAACAACAACAAGAAACTTGTACTCACAGATTCCCTATATATAAATAAATGCAGAGAACTAATTAAAAGTACAAAGAATATTCTTTTTTAACCACTTTGTATCATTAACTTTTAAGATTTATTTTATATGTTATCAATCTTATTTTTAAATTTTTATTAAATTTATTGGTATATTGGTTAATAGAATTATATAGGTTTCAAGTGTACAAGTCTATATCATCCATATATTGCATTTGTGTTCACCACCTAGATTCAGTTTTCATTCCATCACCATATATTGAACCCCCTTCACCCTCTTTTACCATGCCCCCGTCCCTTTTTCTGGTAACCACAAAACTGTTTTCTGAGTCTATGACTTTCTTGTCTGTTTGTTGTTTTCACTTTTATATGCCACATATGAGTGAAGTCATATGGTTCTACCTGACTTGTTTTGCTTAGCATGGTAATCTCAAAATTCATTGAACTATCTTTATAGTCCAATAATCATTCATCTGAATTAAACTCCCTTAAAATTCAGTCAAGTCTGAAACCTCGTATAGTAGGTATTAAAAACAAACAAATGAATGCACACCCTTCATCAATTTAAATTAATCTTATTTTTTCCAATTTGAATTTGCCATTATTCAGACACATATAGTCAGAGACAAATGTCAATGTTTTTACAATAACCAACTTATGAATAATGCACAGGACAATTTAAGTACCCCTTTTTAGAAAACTGTCCAATAAACACATCAAACTGAAGACCCAGGTCATATTATTTTAATGATACCTATTTGAGATGTATCTTTAATGTGTACAGTTTTATACCAAGTGGCTGGATAATTCAACAGCCCACTCACAGAAGGTTCCTGAATCCATAAAACTCACAGCCAGGATGCATTTCCTATTCACTTTTAGAAGCAATTAAGCATTGATTTTAGTGTTTAAAGACAGCTTGAATTGCAGGTACCCAGATGCCTAATTTTCATGTTGTATTTTTATAAGAGCATGGTTTAATTCATGGGTTCCTGTGACCAAGTTCTCCATTTGATTTTTGGAAAAACAGACAGACACAATTTAGGGGACCAGGTGTATGTATGTTTTAGTACTTTGCTATCTTGAATTATTTTTCTGGAAAAATTCAGGTTCTCATTATTTGTATGACAATCAGTATATTACAGACACCAGGGACTTGTTCAATTCTAACTATATTTCTACAGTAAGCTAAGGGAATCTAACTAGAAACCAAAATTTCTATTCCATTAAATCAACTATTGTAGTGTATGACCTTGTGTTTCAAGCTAGAAATTATACTGCATAATGATTGATGTAGGAAAGTTCCTGTTCTCTCTCATTCAGGGCCTTGAAGACATTTATAGAGGCTTGAGAATCTTATTATCTTTGGACTTCCCTTAAGGACAGAATTTGTATGATTATCAAAGTCCATATAGGAAAACAACTTTCGAATGCACTTTATCCATTCCTGAGTAGACGATAAAATCCAAATTTTACTTTCTGCACTATAAAACAGTACTTTGTTTTGTTTTTGAAATGTATTATGAAAACATCAAAGGAAATGTCGTTATGTAATGACAATGCCTTCCAGTATATGGCAGAAATAACTAGTATTGCTAATATTAAGTTGCCTGAGAATCAACAGACATGCACTGGGACTACGGGTCCTAACTCCCTCTATTGCCAGAACGGTTTTGGCATTAGGAATCACCTATCAGTATATTCTTAGGTATATTTGATCTAGATATGGAGGCCCCAAAATATTCTAAATGTAGTAAAATTATTTAATTATGTATTAAATTTTATATTTTATAACAGAAGTAAAGATGTATGCTACCTACATGGAAATACTATAAGAATAACATTTCGAAAAAAGAGTTTTGTTTTTTTTTCTTTAATTTAAAATCTCTTTGTTATGGGAAAATTTTAAACATATACAAAAGTAGAGAGACTGTTACAACAGATCCCCAAATATCCATCACCCAACTGCAAGAATTAGAATTATCGACATTTTGTTACTTTTGTTAATCTGTTTCTCTCTCTCTCTCTCTGTCTCTCTGTCTCTCTCCCTCTCTCTTTCTGAAGTATTGTAAATTGGACACCAGACGCCAGGTCTTTTCACTTTTAAATACTTCAGAATACTTCTTTAATTAGTAACATTGTTTTACTGTAGTTTTAAATTTTTATTGTCATTTAAAACACTTTTTCATTTTGATTTAATCTTAAACCTATAGAAAATCTGTAGTTCAAGGAACTCCTGTAATCCTTTAATCCTTTACCCAAATAATACTAATTGTATACAACTGACTTTTGCTTTATCACTTTCTCTCTCTTTCATAAAATATAATTTGTTATGAACCCTGTAAGAGTAACTTGATGACATTGTCCTCATTTACTACTAAATATTTCAGTGTGTATGTTCTAAGAACAGGAACATTTTCATACATAACTACAGAATAAATTTAACATTGACGCAATACTGTTTTGAAACCCCATCCCATATTTAAATTTCATAAATTGCAACAACAATGTCCATTATATTATTATTTTTGCTGACCTAAAATCTAATCTAGGATCATTACATAATACTTGTCATCTCTCTTTAGTCTCCTTAAATCTGGAACAAAGAGTTCTTCAGTCTTTATTGGTCTTTCTCAACCTTGACAGTTTTGAAGAGTACAGACCGGTTGTTTTGTGGACTGTCCCTTATTTGAGGTTTGTGTGATGTTTCTTTATGATTGGATTCATAAGGAATGAATTAATTCAGGTTATGCATTTTGGGCAGAAGAACAACAGAAAAGATGAGGTATCCTCAGTTCATGGTATCAGCTGGTGCATGGTGGCTCTGTTCCATTATTGGTGATGTTAACTTTGTTTACTTGATTAAGGTGATGTCTGCCAGGTGGGAGATAATTTGAGATTATTATATAAATACCCCATTCCACATCAAAACTTTATTCACTGCTTTTCATATCTATTGATAATCTTTTAACTCCATCATGTTTATATATTTATTAGTTAGCATTTTATTTTAAGGAGAGCTTCTCCTCATTCATTCATTCATTCATTCATTCATCTACTTATTTCTATTAGTATGAACTAATGGATTCTTATTTTATTTAACAGGTTCTTACTACATTATTTCTTTTGATGCTATGATTTCTCAGATTTAATCAGGAGGAGCCCCTTCCCAATGATTCCTGCATCTTTTTATTATCAGATTTTAATTAAAATATAGCTAACATACAATATTATGTTAGTTTCAGGTGTCCACCATAGTTACTAAACATTTATATACCTAAAGAAGTGAGCACCATGAAAAATCCAGCTACTATCTGACACCATATCACACTACCACAGCGTTATTCACTATATCCCCCATGCTGTACATTACATCCTTATTGACTTATTTGTATTAAAACTTTTATAACTTGAAATTTGAACCTCTTATTCTCCTTCACCATTTCCACTCTTTTTAAATTTTTTCAATTGCAGTTGACATTCAATATTTTTTCATATTAATTTCAGGTATACAGCATAGTGGTTAGACATCTGTATAATTTAAGAAGTGGTCTCCCTGACTAGTCTAGTACCCACCTGGCAATATACATGGCTATTACCATATTATTGACTATATTCCCCATGTTTTATTTTATATTGCATAACTACTTTGTAACAACAAATTTGTACTTCTTTATCCCTTTACTTCCTTAACCCTGCCTGTAAACCTCCTCCCATCATCACTCTGAGAAGTCTAATACCCATCTGACACCATACATAATTATTACAATATTACTGACTATATTTCTTATGCTATGCCCTATATCCACATTACAACTATGCAACAACCAATTTGTAATTCTTAATCCCTTTCCATTTTTCACCCACCTACCCATTCCCCTCCCATCTAGCAACCATGAAAATGTTCTCTGTATTTTGCATCTGTTTCTGTTTTGTGTCTTTATTTTGTTCAGTAGATTCTACATACAAGCAAAATCACATTGCCTCTGTCTTTCTTTGTCTCACATACTTCACTCAGCACAATACCCTCTAGGTTCATTCATGACGCCCCAAAGGGGAAGAACCTATCTCTTTCCATGGGTGAACAATATTCCATTGTATATAGAGGGTACCAAAAAATGTATACAAATTTTAAGAAAGGAAAAAAAAACCTATATCAATATGTACTGATAACAAAAGATGAATACAAGTCACATTTGACTTCTGCAATTACAAGAGGTGCTCAAAGTGGTTACCATCAGCATCCAGACACTTCTGATTACAGAGAACTACTGCTTGAGCAACATTGACCAAAGTGTTAACATCTCTTAAAATGTGCATACACTTTTTTGGCACCCCCGGTGTGTACCACCTCCTCTTTATCCATTCATCCATCGATGGATACCCAGGCTGCCTCCACATTTTCGCCATTGTCAACAAGGCTGCAATGAAAAAAATGGATGTAATATCCCTTTGAAGTAGTGTTTTGTGTTTTTTCAGATAAACATTCAGAAGTGGGATTATTAAGTCCTTCTTTGTCTCTTGCCTTTGTTTTAACATCTATTTGGTCTGGTATATGAGGTATGACAATTACGTTCGTGAACTCATCCTAGAAAAAGTGATACATACCTCATTGCTGAATATCACTACAGTCACCTTTGAAGTACTGCCCTTGGGAAGCTACACAGCCACGCCAGTTCCTAGTCCACCCTTCAAAGCAATTTTGGAACTCTTTCTGGGATGGCCATCAGAGCTGTCCTTGTATTACCCTTGATGTCCTTCATATCATCAAAATGTCTTCCTTTCAATATTTGCTTTATCTTTGTGTAAAGAAACCAGCCATTGGAGACCAGATCAAGTAAATTGGGAGGGTGTTCCAATACAGTTATTTGTTTACTGGTTAAAAACTGCCTCAGAGACAGTGCCGTGTGAGTTGGTGCATTGTCACGATGCAAGAGACATGAATTATTGGCAAAAAGTTCAGGTCATCAACTTTTTCACAGAGCCTTTTCAGCACTTCCAAATAGTAAAGTTGGTTAACTGTTTGTCCAGTTGGTACAAATTCCTAATGAATAATCCCTCTGATATCAGAAAAGGTTAGCAACATCGCTGTAAAATTTCTCAAACGTAATTGTCAGACCTCGTAAGTATTGCTACCCCAAGTTTTTTGTTTGTTTTGTTTTCTTCATGAAATACTTTTTCCATCCCTTTATTTTCAGTCTGTGTGTGTCTTTCAATCATAAGTGAGTCCCTTGTAGACAGCATATGTAAGGGTCTTGTTTTCTTATCCATTCAGCCACAGTGTCTTTAATTGGATCATTTAACCTATTTACATTTCAACTAATTGTTGATAGAAATGTAGTTACTGACTTGTTATTCACATGTTTGATCTCTCTCTCTCTCTCTCTCTGTGTTAAGGAATCTCCTCTAAGATTCCTAGTAATACTGCTTTGGTGGTGATGAATTATTTTAGTATTTTTTTTCTTATCTGGGATTCTCTTTATCTGTCTTTCAATTCTAAATAATAGCTTTGCTGGATAGAGTTATCTCGGTTGTACATCCTTGCTTTTCATCGCTTTGAATATTTCATGTCAATCCCTTCTATCCTGCAAAGTTTCTGTTGAAAAATCAGCTGACAATCTTATGGGAACTTTCTTGTAAGTAACTAACTGCCTTTCTATTGCTTCTTTTAAGAGTATTTTTTTGTCTTTAACCTTTGGCATTTTAATTATGCTATATGCCCTGGTGTGTGCTTATTGGGTTCATCTTGTTTAGGAGTCTTTGAATTTCCTGGGCTTGTGTATCTAATTTTTTTTTTTTTTTTTTTTTGATGAGGTTAGATAAGTTTCCGTCATTATTCCTTCAAATAGTTTTTCAATTCATTGCTCTCACTCTTCTCCTTCTGGTACCCCTATTACGTGAATCTTGGTACACTTACTGCTGTCCAAGAGACCCCTTAAACTATCCTCATTTAATTTTGCTTTTTCTTTCTGCCATTCTGATTGGGTGATTTCTGCTACTTTATCTTCCAAATTGCTGATTAGATCCTCTGCTTTATCTAATCTGCTATTAATTTTTTTTTTAAGTTTCAGGTGTACAAAACAATGTACTAGTTAGACATTTACACCCCTCACAAAGTGATAAAACCCCCTCCTCCAATCTACTACCCCCTGCCATCGTTTATATAATAACTGGTACAATTCCATTGACTCTATTCCCTATACTATACTCCAGATCCCGTGATTATATATACATATATTAAATTATAGTTGACATTCAGTATCATTCAGCTTCCGCTTCAGTTGTGTACTGCATTGGTCAGGCATCTACACCCATCCATGAAGTGGTTTCCCTAATAAAACAAGTGCCCATCTGACACCCTACAAAACCTTTACATTATTGCTTATATCCCCCAAACTGTCTATTGATTCTTTTAAAGATATTCTTCATTTCAATTATTGTATCCTTTATTTCTGACTGACTTTTTTGTTGTTGCTGTTCTTGTTGTTTTCTGTCTCTACTTTTATGTTTCCTATCTCTTTGTTGAAGTTCTCTCAGAGATCACTGAGCATCCTTTTAAATAGTGTTTTGAACTCTGCATCTGGTACATTTCTTGTCTCCATTTTGTTTTGTTCTTTTTCTGGAGCTCTGTTCTGTTCCTTCATTTGGGACATGATTCTTTGTCTATCCATTTTGGTCACCTCCCTGTGTTTGTTTCTAGGTAGGACTGCTATATCTTCCAGTCATAGTAGAGTGACCTTATGTAGTAGGTGTCCTCTGGGGCCCCTGTGACAAATTCTCCCTGGTCACCTGAGCCAGGTGCTCCAGACATGGCCCTTATGCAGGTTGTGTGTGCCCTCCTTCTGTTGTTGAGCTTGGTTATTGTTTGCAAGTCTATGGGAGGGATAGACCCTCAGGCTAATTGATCATGAGGACTGGCTATGATTACAGTGGAGTAGCTGTTGTACAGGGGCTGACCCTGTATTGTAGGATTCACTGTAGCAGTACTCTGGTGCCTGCCCAGTCTACCCACTGAGAGTGTAGTCCTCAAGGGTGGCTGAGTGATGTTTGGCTGGGACTGAAACTGGCCACTGTGGATGCCAGCCCTGCATGCTCCTAGGAATGGCCCTGCTGCAGGACACATTAAACTGCAGCATGTGCCCTGTCCACCTGGCATGTGCCACAAGGTGATCCACAGATGTCTTCCACCTGCCATGTGCTTGGTGATGCCTGGGAAAGGCTAAGCTGCAAATGCCAGGCTTGGGGCTGTTCAGCAAGAGGTATGGGACATGCTGAATCCAGATGCTGCTTGTTTGGGTTTTGTGAAACTTTGAGAGATTTTAGTAAAGTCCACAGCATGACACAAGACAGGCCACTTTTATGGAAACACTACTGGAAGCACATTGAGTAAACCCAAAAATTGGGTGGGGTGAGATCTCAGGGAATCACCAAGGTAGGGCAAATGGTGTTAACCAAGTTGACAGAGACTCAGATATGATATCCACTTTCACCTGCTTATGCAGGCTTGGAGGAGCTGGGGAGGGCTCAACAAATAAAACCCTCTTATGCCAGCACTTCTGTCTGGGAGATAGGTGTACCTCCAGCCCTCACCCTGAAGCCAGATAACTCAGTCCCTCCCCGTATGTCCATGGTGCCTTTTGAGGTCCTGCCCCAGCGTTGGAGCTTAGAGCAAGTGAGTCTGTCAGTGAGTAAGTGCATGCATGGGCCTTTTATGAGGAGTGTCTAGGACTGCAGCCATCCTCTGCATCACTCAGCCACAGTTTTCACACCCAGAAGTTAGGGGGATTTCTTTTCCCAGCACTGGAACCCTGGGCTGGAGAGGCTGGTGTGGGGCTGGGATTCCTCACTCCTCTGTGGGGGATTTCTGCAGCCAAGATATCCCTCCCAATCTTTAATCATTGCACAAAGGTGTGCGACCAGCCTGTTATGCATCTCTGCCTCTTTACCAGTCTTGAGGTGGCTTCTACAGTATGGCCTTAGTTGTATTAAGTTGGTGCAAAAGTAATTGCAATTTAAAAGGTTAAAAATAACTGCAAAAACCTCAATTACTTTTGCACCAACCTAATAGAACTTCTGTTCAGCTAGACTTCAGGTGATTCTCAATGATGGTTATTCTGTAGTTTAGTTTTAATTTTGAGGTGGTCATGAGAGGAGGCAAATGCAGTGTTTACATACTCCACCATCTTGATGGGATCCTCAAAAGAGGTATATTTCTATTATTATTTGTTTATGGGATCAATTTATATAATGGCACCTCTTATTCCAACTAGCACATATCAATTTCTTTTCTAATTGTCAAGAATCCCAGTGGTTCCTGTTAATTTAAAAGGAATTGAAAAGAAAATTGATATCCCAAAACTCAAAAAGATGATATATAAATCCCATGATAATCATGTTCATTATCCTGCTGATTCCTCTGTTCCCACAGTGATCCATTTCTCAAATTAGAAAATGGTAGAATTATCTTAATATCAGATAAAATCTCCACAATTTATTAAACCTGGTTAGCATTCATATTAATTTTGGAATTTAAAAAATGCTTTCTATAGGTCTCCATTAATGTCTTAAGGGGAAAATAGTGCATTCTATTCAAAACGAGACATTTTCTTACATCACATTATATTTAAAATTATACACTGTATAAAATGAAGAGTTACAATAAGGTGTTTTTTTAAAGCACTGTCAAGAAAAGCTATGACAATTGTTGATATCATAGAGTTCAGATATAATATTTAAATACAATTAATACATAAAAATAATTATTGAATGTTTGTCATACATCATTTGCATTGTATTATTATTGGTGCTACTAGGAAAATCATATATAAGATGTAGTCCCTGACACTAAAGAACTTAAAATTGAATTAAAGCGGAAATAACATATCTCAATTGATAATTTAAGATGGCAGTTAATATCAAATTCCAAAAGATATATTTTATGTTAGCGATGTTAGAAAATGGGAGTAATATCTTCCATTTGGTTCCGTAATACCATTTGGTTTTATCTACAGGAGCAGTTCAGGTGTTTAAAAGTGAATTATCTTAAATTTTTTTTTTTTTTCATAGTTGTAAAGAGTTAGGAAAGACACAAAAACAGAAATGGATGAGAGTTGGTAGATAACAAAGTCAAATAATTATTGTAATTCAGGATTGAGTATAACATTGGGATCTAATTGTTAGTATTGTCAATGTCAATCTATTTACTGGGTACTTCCCCTGGGCGACTTGTGAGGTTACACAGATGAACAAAAGCAATGTGGTCTAAGAGATTATACAAAGGCATTTGATCATTCTATGAGTGGGATTTTAATAATCTAATATTACAGCAGCTATAGTATGGGGGATAGATTTAATAAACGTATTAAATATTGGATTTCTTATGGTACTTCACATTTTTTTGTATCATACATAATTGTTTTGTTTTACACAGCTCCACATACAATTGCTCATTCAAAGCTCACAACCTCACAACAACCCTTTTGATAAGGGAACAGTTACTACTTCTATTAAGTTATTAAAATAAATAACATAGAATCAGAAATTTTAATGACTTGTCCAGTTAAACAGCCAAAATTTTGTTGTAGACATTGACTGGGGCACATTCTCCTCTTAGAAATAAAAGCTACAGAACTATCTTAAGGTCTTTTAAATATGTTTTTCTTTTTGTCTACTGTTTTAGAATAAATTCGTGGAACTAATAGCAAAGTCATAAGAGGAGGGTCAGCAAAACAATGATGTAACTTTCAGGCAAGGACTCTTCTGGTACTGTGGGAAAAAACAGAGGATAAAGGTCAAATATTCTTGTAGTAAACCTCTGATTATCTCTCATAATCTGCTTACAATGTAAATGTAAATGGTACAGAGGATTTTCTCAGCATTACTCTTCACATTTAAACATGTTTCACTTCATTGGTAACACAATGGGTTCATTATGCATAATAATGAGAGTCACTGGCAATGGATTTTGTACATTTTAGAACCACAAAAAAATGTCAAATCCTTTTAAAGCCTATGAAAAATTAATGCTTAACAAAAGAAGCACAGTAATTCTGTTATTCATTCCTGGATTGGATTTATTTATCCTTCTTTGTTACTTTAATCTAGTAAAGATTTTCTTCAAAGTCTTACACTTATCTACCATATTATGAGTTTTTGTGCTTTTAATTGTAATTGAACAGCGTGACATTCCCTTTAGTTCTGATACAGTAGTGCACAGGATTTTTCAGTTATTTCACTTACTTCCTAATATTGGGCAGCATTGTTTAAATTTGATCAAATCAATGTGAACCCAGAATATAAATATTTCATAGGTAGGTATATAGAAACTATATTTTGGGAAAGCCATGACGTAGGCAGAATAAAGGAATAGTGTAATCCGATGTTGTCATTCGCATACTCTGGCTTCAAAGTTGAGAGAATCTTATTCCATCCTACACTATATTCACCCATGATACTGAGCTGGATTTCCATCCATGTTCATTTAATAGGCACAGTTGTATATAGTGTTGGCAGTTGTCTAAACCAATACAATAATTTGAAAACGTTTATTCAAGATCAAAAAATGTTATGTTCTTTAAACTAGAATAGATGCTTCTAGGCTCTTAAGTCATGTAAATATGAGGAACTATACAGGAGAAAGTTTGTCCAATATTTATCTCAAAATTATGTAAAATATCAGAAAGAATATTAATGTCAACATCTGCCAATCGACAAGTACATTATGAAACATCTATAATGTCAATAAGAAATATTTAATACATAGGAATCTAGTCTAGAGGTTAAGAGTGCAAGTGCTATTAGACTCTCTGGGTTTTCCTGCAAGATACTCCCACGAAATATCTCCCACAGACTCCTAATCGAATGATCTTGGACAAGTTATTCTTTGTCTGCTTCTTTTTTTTCTCAGCTATCAAATACAGATAGTAACTACCTCACAGGTTGTTGTGAACATTTAATGAGTTAATGCACATTAAGCTCTTAAACAGTGTTTGAAAAGTAATGCTCAAAAAAGATAAGCTGTTATGAGTATTTTATTATAACCCTAATTAAAGTAAGACCTTAATGACTGAAAGAATAAAAAGAATTAAATAATTATTAAAGTGCTAACTATACACTGAGATTACCACTAATGGTTATATATAAAATATAACTTCATATTTTAAAAAATTCAAATATTTCTACAAATAAAACAATATTTTACAAAAAAAGTTAGAAATGTGAAAATACATTTAACCATTACTCTAAATGACAAAAACCAATCCTACTATGGCCTGTCAACTGACCACTGATTCCTAGATTCTTGGAAGAATTTTGGAAGGAGACTTTCTGCAAGATTGTTCAGCCAGGATTCTCTGTGTAGTGCTGTGCTAAAGTAAATAAATAAATTTAAAAACAAATTAATTAATTTAAAAATACATACATACATACATACATACATACATAAATACAAACTCTATCAAGCTAAGGCATTTGAAACAAGCAAAAAGTTTATTTTATTTTTTACTACACATCTATCATAGGTCAGCAGGATGGAGAGAGTGTGCTTTGCTCACCATAGATTCTCAGGAACCCAGGTTGATGGATAAATCACCATCTCAAATTTCCACTGATATGTAAGCATAAGAAAAACTTAGGTAACTTTGTATTGGCAGTTAAATGCTTTGATCTGGAAGTGTCACACTTCCTTTAACAACTCATTTGTCAAAACTAGATGCATGTTGAAACTAAGTATATAATAAAGGGGAATGGGTGTGGCCCAAAGGATTTTACCTTCTTTCACAAAAGTGTAAAATATTAGGAAATGAAGGGATGTGCCTAGCAAGATTTAAGATTTAAATGACAACTGGCTAAGATTCTATCATGTCATAAAAATGCTAGTAGTCATACCTGTCAAAATAAGGGGCTCAGTAAGATTGAACAAAGAGAAATAAAGGAGATCAAATGACTGCAAAGAGGCTGGTGAACTTCAGAGGGCAAAGAAAAATTTCCAATATGCCACTAATTTCTATACTTATGAGTTTAAGAGCAAATGTCAAAAGTCAGGCAGAGAAAATACCAAAAGACAAAAATAATTAATAACATGAAAAACAAATGTGGAAATGAGAATAATACTAGATAAGAGTAATATAATCTACCAAAAGGTGGATTGTGTGTCCTAGAGTTATTTGCAAAGAGCCAGGAACAATATCTTCATTCTCCAATTGTCAGAAAATTTTATTTCTATAGTAGTAGTTTGAGAATTAGTTATTTGTTACTGGACATGTTTTCAATGTACCATACTTATCTGGTCAGTATTAGAAAATACTGACAATTATGTTTACTTTCTAATTTGTAAAATTATTTTGTTGTGTTGATTAGCATAAGATTCCTTTGAATTTGACAATGTTAAACTAAAGGTTTAGCTTGAAATCAGTTTTCTATTGCCATTCTACCTGCTCCAATTACTTAAAGTTGATCATTTGTTCCCATCTCCAGTCTTCATCCATTATCCTGTCATCCATGGTCTCATGATTTTTCTTCTATATTTCTAGGGGCTCTAAATCTTTTGTTTACCCCCAAACTCTAAAAGTTGAGATCACTTTTCAATCTTTTGTTTATTCCCCAAAACCTAAAAGTTGCAGTGCCCAAAGTTTATCTCTGTGGATTTCTATTTTTTCTACATTCTAATTGCTATCAAATCTTTGGTGAAGTCATAAATGACTAAAATAATCTTCTATTTTCTAGATCATTACCTTGAGCCCACAGCTCTATCCTCATCTAATACATGTAACCAACTTAATTCTTTGACATTTCCATGTGAATCTCTAATATGCCTACCAATCAACATACTGAACTGAACTCCTAATCACCCACACAGACTGCAAATGTTTCTTCTCCATTTGTAAGAGATAATTTTATTTTTTAAGTTGCTCAAATTGAAAAACTCAGAGACAACTGGAAGGACAGTAAATTATTTGCTAAGCCACAAAATTTTTCCTTTCTAGATAGATTACTCAGAAGGCAAAACAAAATTTAAACAAACAAATAAATAAAAGTTTTGCAATCTCTTATTAAGAGTAGATGATATCACAAGAAAACTCTGCCCCTTTAATAGAGAGAAAAGTAAATTCTAATTTTGCACCTGTACTTTTGATGTTAAAATTCATTTTAAAAAAAAACTTAAATCCAATCCAATTTTAACCAGCTTGACCACACATAAAATTCCTTTCCCAAAAATCTTTTCCACATACCTTCTACAACTTTTTTACATGCACTCAGATTTTTGTCTCTTTTCCACTTTTTTCATTCTGGAACAACCTGTCATTCTATTTTTTTTTACCTACTACTCATACACAAATGTTTCTTTTCACCATTATTACTTCGAAGTAGTTTTAATTATATATTATGATTAAAATACTTAACCCTGAAAATCCTTTTTTTCCAGTAAAAACTAAAAAAATAAGCAATTGTGGAAGGTCTGCTACAGTAGGATTCTGTGTTTTGGAAAATTTATAAATACATGCCATAATTTCTAGAAGTATATTCTTCCTCATAGTAAATTCTTCATCAATGTGACACAAAACAGGTTTACTAATGAACTCAAATATTTTTTAGTTCCTCTGTAAAAATAAGCCCAAGTGGATAAACCGATGTTTAGTAATTAACGATTCAGTATTTTATCTTATTTAGAAATGATCTAGATAGTCAATGACCATCCATCATTCAATTGATCACTGTATAATTTCAAGTTATCAAAATTTTGGGGTAACTATCTTTAATTAGACATACCATAAAACATAATTATTGTTGGAATGCTCATTTATAAACTTATCTTAATTATATCTACTTAATTTACTTGTTTTAATAATTATGTTTAAAATACTCATGAAAATGTCATGAGGCGTTAAACAGCTAACCATCATCTTAAGTTCTCATCTTGCTGACAATTTTGCAACACAGACAACGTGAACTTATTTGACTTTTAGTAAACCTCAGTAGAATAAAAGTATTATAGTTAATGTTGATAACTCTAAAGACATACCTGTTTTAATTAACCTAACACACTTAAACTAGCTTTTATTTACCAAAGGTTATTCTAGATTATGTCAATTTATAAAATACTTGAATTAGTTTCTATTTTCTGAGAGTATACTTGATGTATATAAATGCTTGTTTGTCTTTAAGTCAATTAAATAGAGCTCTTTATAAATTAATTTTGGTAATACCATCTGGAAGTATGAAAAAAACACATCTATAACATACATACATGGTCATTCATAAACACACAGACAGATGCAGACACTTTACAGCTTTCATGTAAATTTTCAGCCATGAGACAGGTACAGTAATTTAAAACTCACTAGTTTATAAGAGAATAGTTGGATCCAAAACCATGTTTCTGGCTGATGCAATATTAAATTTATTTCTCCAGATGGCTAAAGCCTTTTACAAAACTTGTGGAAAAGAGTTCATAGGCCTAGGTTGCAAATAGCCTTTTCTGTTATCTCTTGGTTCCTAGAGAAAACCAGGTAGTACATTTACATCTCAAAAGACTAAGAGAAGGAATGTAAATTCCAACTAGAAGGATTTTTGTTCTCTAAATCCAGATTTTTATAATGTACAATCCATGTGAGATAAATAAGTGAGCTTTCGGGACTGATAAAAAAAGAAAGGAGGGCTTTTAATTGCTTCTAGAGCTGCACTTCTATTCTTAATACTCAATTTACAATGCTATCAATGAGATGACTTACTAGCTACATTATCTTCAATTCACTTCTATATATCAAGGAGATCTTCAACTAAGAAGGAACTCAAAAGATTTCTACATTCTAGAGTTAAAGCTATTTGTTTTTGGAATGTTTTACTTTCCCTCTGGATATAGTTTCATTTAGCTTAGGGAAGAAGATCTAAAAACAATTTCCTATCAGGTGTTGAATATCAGCTTTCGATCTGGCCAACTTTTGACCTCAGAACTACTTAAAAAAATCCTTTCAAATATCTTGTCAGGTTTCAGTCAGGACAAATAATAAACACTTGTTTTAGTATTGAACAACTCCTTGCATGCAAGAGGCATCCCCAAAGAGGGTGCAACAGATACTATCCTTCCAAGATCCAGAGCCACTCCAAAAGATAACCAAATACCACAAATGGGGTGGAACCCACATTTTTATCCAACCACCTCTAGTTGCAAAAGGGCTGCAATTCACATTTCTGTCCAGCCATATGGGGGCACTGAAACCTGATGGTTACCAAGCTAAAGTCTCAGAACGCAAAACAAGACAAACAAGAAGGCAATAGCTGTCCCTGGGGGTGAAAGGATCAACAAACAATGTGTACCCCAAAACCAAATTCACCAAAGTCTGAATTTAGAAAGGAAAGGAAAATATGAACATTTATTTTCCTCTCTCTACCTGGTACTCTAGAGATTTGAGAGAGCTGACTCTGGTAAGAATTCTCACCCACCTATGTCTTCTGCTACTTTTCCCAGGATCACAGCTGTAGGCTTCAGATTCACTAGGATTGAAATTTGAAAGTGTAGCTCAATTATCTAGCAGAATTTGGAAAGGTTTTCAATTCATTTTAGTTTTAGTTTCCCCTTGGATGTTTAAGGGAATAACTGGTAAGTTTACTGGAGAATTCCTCGGACTCCTGTCAGTCCGGGGAGGAGCTCACATGGAGGCATTCCTTGTAGGGTAGATATGGGGACATTTCATTTTGTATGGAAGAATTTGAGAAAATCTTTGAGGACAGTTGTGGGGACAGAGCCCCAGAGAGTAGTTTACAGGCTCTCGGCCTCACGTGAAGGGGTACTGGCTCGGGTGGTGAATGGCCGTCGGCTGTGGCTGATTGGCCGTCGGCTGTGGCCGGTTAGCCAATTGGCCGCTGGTATAACTGCTGCGACTACGGAGGACTGCCGAGGATTGCCGAGGAGCCGAGCAGAGCCGAGCAGAGCCAAAGAAAGCGGAAGAGGAGAGCCGAGGAGAGCGGAAGAGGAGAGCCGAGAGAGAGGAACACAGGAGAGAGTGGAGAAGAGTCGTCGGTCGGTCTGTCGGTAGGTCGGGGGGAAAAGCGGACGGCAGGTCGGCGTCTGGTGTGCCCAGCTTCCAGTGAGACCGTGGTGGTATGACTCCCCTACCTATGGCTCCGTGGGTGTTCCTTGTTGGCCTCACCGTATCCTGCGTTCTTATGTGGGGAGCGGGACCAGAGACCCCGCAGGCCGCCCCGAACGACAAATGGCGCAGCGAGCAGGGTCTCCCGCCCGACAGCAGTCTTTTATTTTATTTAGTTTTTCTTAACCACAGTGTTTAACCACTTAATGTGTCGGATGGTCTAGCCTCCCATATACGGTTGTTAAGGTAGTAAGAATTCCAGCTCTGCTACTCAGAATTTGCTGATTTTGTTTTAGAGATTATATTTATGTAAAGATAATGAGGAAAAATAGTACCTAATTCAGAGGGAGTAGTTGAGATCTAGCTCATGTTCAATATTCAATTAGAGGTTAAGTCAGAGAGACCCATTTTCATATAGCGTCTAAGAAAAATATTGTTATACCCAGATAATATCTTTACAGGAAACTTTTATTTCCTCTGCTTCCCCATAGTAGTTGTACACTTCTTAGGTCAACTGTGAAATATCGAAATGTCAGAGATCATTCTGATTTTCAAAGCCTTTGGAATATTTACTGATCCCATCATGCTTGACAACAACCTAAAATAGGCAATGTGAAGTATCAAGCAAATTCAAGGAGCCAGTTTTGAAAAATGAAAAACTATAATCTAAGCCCTGTATCACTACATAAATCCATTACATCTGTTAACATGGCACTTTTATTCTACACTTGGCCAATTTTTCCAGATTATGGAAGTTAAAAGTTTTCCCATTTTAATGACAGGTCCATTCTATGAATTTTTTATTATATATTTTTACATCTCTGCTTCCATCTTCAATTCAAATTTCACTCTTTTTCTTTTTTAATCCAGAGTTTTTCCTTTGAAGTTCAGTATCTTTATCTCAGTCACTAACATCCTTCTTTACTCACTCTCCTCTGCCCAGTGCTGAGCAATTACTGTATAAATCCCTCAAAAAAAAACAAAAACAAAACAAAACAAAGAAAAAACCATACCAGACATGGTTTCTGATTTATTTAAGACTATGCAATCTAGATAAAAAAGGAAAACTTAATACGCCTGTACTTTATACTTATTTTTATAATGGGTATGCATCAGTGTTTTTAAATATTATATATAAAACACCTAGGTCACAGATATTAGCATATATAAATGAATATATACATATAGTCAATATTTTGCATATGATTGAAAATTTATCCGTTCATCCATCGATGGATACTTAGGCTGCTTCCATATCTGGGCTACTGTAAGCAATGTTTCAAAAATATGGGTGTGTATATCTCTTTTAAAGTTAGTGTTTTCATTTTCTGTGGATAAATACCCAGCAATATAATTGCTGAATCATATGGTAGTTCTATTTTTAATTTTTTGAGGAATATAACTTGGCTGTACCAAGTTACATTCCCACCAATAGTGCACAATGGTTCCTTTTGTTCCACATTCTTGCCAACACTTACTATTTCTGTCTCTGTGATAATAGCCATTCTAACAGAAGTGAGGTGGTATCACAGTGTTGTTTTGATGATTACCATTTTTCTGATGGTTAATAATGCTGAGCATCTTCTCATGTACCTGTGGTCATCTGTATCTCTTCTTTGGAAAAATATCTATTCAAATCTTCTGCCCATTTATTTATTTATTTATTTATTTTTTTTATTAAATTTATTGGGGTGACAATTGTTAGAAAAATTACATAGATTTCAGGTGTACAATTCTGTATTACATCATCTATAAATCCCATTGTGTGTTCATCACCCAGAGTCAGTTCTCCTTCCATCACCATATATTCGATACCCCTTACCCTCATCTCCCACCCCCCACCCCCCGCCCCCCTTACCCTCTGGCAACCACTAAACTATTGTCTGTGTCTATGAGTTTCTGTTTCTCATTTGTTTGTCTTGTTCTTTTGTTGTTTTTGGTTTATATACCACATATCAGTGAAATCACATGGTTCTCTGCTTTTTCTGTCTGACTTGGTTTGCTCAGCATTACTCTCTCAAGATCCATCCATGTTGTCACAAATGTTCCTATATCATCTTTTCTTACTGCGAATAGTATTCCATTGTGTATATATACCACAACTTCTTTATCCATTCATCTATCGAAGGACATTTTGGTTGTTTCCATGTCTTGGCCACCGTAAACAAAGCTGCAATGAACATTGGAGCACACGTGTCTTTATCTCTAAATGTTTTCAGATTTTTGGGTAGATACCCAGGAGAGGGATTGCTGGGTCATATGGCAATTCTATTCGTAATTCTTTGAGGAACCTCCACACTGCCTTCCATAACGGCTGCACCAGTCTGCATTCCCACCAACAGTGTATGAGGGTTCCTTTTCTCCACAGCCTCTCCAACATTTGTTACTATTTGTCTTGTTGATGATAGCCATTCTGACTGGGGTGAGGTGATATCTCATTGTGGTTTTGATTTGCATTTCTCTGATGATTAGTGATGTTGAGCATTTTTTCATATGTCTATTTGCCATTTGTATGTCCTCTTTGGAGAAATGTCTCTTCAAGTCCTCTGCCCATTTTTCAATTGGGTTGTTTGTTTTTGTTGTTGAGTTGCATGAGTTCCTTGTATATTCTGGATACTAGCCCCTTATCGGAGGCACTGTTTGCAAAAATCTTCTCCCATTCAGTTGGTGGCCTCTTTATTTTGTCAATGGTTTCTTTTGCTGTGCAGAAGCTTTTAAGTTTCATATAGTCCCATTCGTTTATTTTAGCTTTTACTTCCATTGCCTTTGGAGTCAAGTTCATAAAATGCTCTTTGAACCCAAGGTCCATAAGTTTAGTACCTATGTTTTCTTCTATGCAGTTTATTGTGTCAGGTCTTATGCTTAAGTCTTTGATCCATTTTGAATTAACTTTGGTACATGGTGACAAATAGCAGTCCAGTTTCATTCTTTTGCACGTGGCTATCCAATTCTCCCAGCACCATTTATTGAAGAGGCTGTCTTTGCTCCATTGTATGTTTTAGCTTCTTTGTCAAAATTATCTGTCCATATTTATGTGGTTTTATTTCTGGGTTCTCAATTCTATTCCATTGGTCTATGTGTCTGTTTTTCTGCCAATACCATGCTGTTTTGATTATTGTAGCCCTGTAGTACAAGCCAAAGTCAGGAAGTGTGATACCTCCATTATTGTTCTTTTTCTTAAGATTGCTTTGGCTATTCGGTCTTTTGTGGTTCCAAACAAATCTGATTTTTTGTTCTATTTCTTTAAAATATGCCATTGGGATTTTGATGGGGATTGCATTGAATCTGTATATTGCTTTGGGTAATATGGCCATTTTAACTATGTTGATTCTTCCAATCCATGAGCACGGAATGTCTTTCCATTTCTTTGTGTCTTCTTCAATTTCTTTCAAAAATGTCTTATAGTTTTCAGCATATAGGTCTTTCACATCCTTGGTTAAGTTTATTCCTAGGTATTTTATTCTTTTTGCTGCAATTGCAAAAGGAATTGTTTTTGTATTTCTTTTTCTGAGATTTCATTGTTAGTATATAGGAAGGCAATGGACTTTTGTGCGTTGATTTTGTAGCCGCAACTTTACTGTATTTGATTGTTTCTAATAGCTTTTTGGTGGAGTCTTTAGGGTTTTCTATATATAGCATCATGTCATCTGCAAAGAGTGATAATTTAACTTCTTCATTCCCAATTTGGATGCCTTTTATTTCTTTCTCTTGCTTGATTGCTCTGGCAAGGACTTCTAACACTATGTTGAAAAGCAGAGGTGATAGGGGACATCCCTGTCGTGTTCCTGAACGTAGAGCAAAGGGCTTCAGTTTTTCTCCATTAATTATGAGATTAGCAGAGGGCTTGTCATATATGGCCTTTATTATGTTAAGGTATTTTCCTTCTATACCCATTTTATTAAGTGTTTTAATCATAAATGGATGTTGTATCTTGTCAAATGCTTTTTTGCATCAATTGATATAATCATATGATTTTTGTCCTTTATTTTGTTTATGTGATGTATCACATTGATGGATTATGTTGAACCATCCTTGTGGGGATGAACCCCACTTGGTCGTGATGAATAATCTTTTAATGCATTGTTGTATTCGATTTGCTAGAATTTTATTTAGGATTTTTGCATCGGTATTCATTAGAGATATTGGTCTGTAGTTTTCTTTTTTGTGCTGTCCTTACCAGGTTTTGGTATCAGGGTAATGTTGGCCTCATAAAATGAGTTAGGGAGTACTGTCTCTTCTTCAATTATTTGGAAGAGTTTGTGCAGAATTGGTATTAGATCCTCTTTGAAGGTTTGGTAGAATTCACTAGTGAAGCCATCTGGTCCCGGACTTTTGCTTTTGGCAAGGTTTTGGATGACTGATTCAATTTCGTTACTGGTGATCGGTCTGTTTAGATTTTCCAGTTCTTCATGGTTCAGCCTTGGAAGGCTATATGTTTCTAAGAACTTGTCCATTTCTTCTAGGTTGTTGAATTTGGTGGCATATAGTCCTTCATAGTATTCTTGGATGATCCTTTGTATTTCTGTGGTGTCCGTGATAACTTCCCCTTTTACGTTTCTGATTTTGTTAATCAGTGTCTTCTCTGTTTTTATCTTAGTAAGTCTAGCCAAGGGTTTGTCAATTTTGTTAATCTTTTCAAAGAACCAGCTCTTTGTCATATTAATTTTTTCTATTGTCTTTTTGTTCTCTATTTCATTTAGTTCTGCTCTAATTTTTGTTATTTCCTTTCTTCTGCTGACCTTGGGTTTTACTTGTTCTTCTTTTTCTAGTTCTTTAAGGTGTAACATGAGGTTATTTATTTGGGAGTTTTCTTGTTTCTTGAGATAGGCCTGTAATGAGATAAATTCTCCTCTTAAAACTGCTTTCGCTGCATCCCAAAAATTTTGGTAGGATGTATTTTCATTGTCATTTGTTTCTATGTATCTTTTGATCTCTCCTCTAATTTCTTCTTTGACCCAGTCCTTCTTTAAAAGTATGTTGTTTAATCTCCATGTATTTGTGCCAGCTTTCTTTTTACAGTTGATATCCAATTTCAAAGCCTTGTGATCAGAGAATATGCATGGTATGATTTCAATCTTCTTAAATTTGTTGAGACTGATTTTATGTCCCAATATATGGTCTATCCTTGAGAATGTTCCATGTACACTAGAAAAGAATGTATAGTCTGATGTTTTAGGATGAAGTGCTCTATAAATGTCAATTATGTCCATTTCATCTAATGTGTCATTTAGGGCTACTATTTCGTTATTTATTTTCTGTTTGGATGATCTATCCATAGCTGTCAATGATGTATTTAAGTCCCCTAGTATAATTGTGTTTTGGTCAATTTCTCCCTTTAGTTCTGTTAGTAGTTGCTTGGTGTATTTCGGTGCTCCCTGATTGGGGGCATAAATATTGATGACTGTTATGTCTTCTTGTTGTACAGTCCCCTTTACCATTATGAAATGTCCATTTTTGTCTCTTGTTATCTTTTTCACCTTGAAGTCTGTTTCATCTGATATCATTATGGCTACACCTGATTTTTTCTGGTTAACATTTGCTTGGAGTGTCAATTTCCACCCTTTCACTTTGAGTCTATGCTTGTCCTTGTAACTGAGATATGTCTCTTAGAGACAGCGTATGGTTGGGTCTAGTTTTTGATCCAGTTGGCTACTCTGTGCCTTTTTATTGGTGAGTTCAGTCCATTTACATTTAGGGTGATTATTGATATGTGAGGATTTCCTGTCATTCTATCTTTAGTTTTCTGGTAAGGCTGGGTCTCCATTGTTTCTTTGCCTTTTTGTTGTTGTCTATTATTTCTGTGTGGTGGTATTCTATGATGTTTCCCTCTGTTTCTTCTTTTATTTCAGTATATATTTCAATTCTGGATTTATTTTGAGTGGTTACCCTTAAGTTTATGTAAAAGAAAGTTTGATATTTAGAGTATTCCATTTTCTTCTTTCTCCATTCCCATATTCAAATTGTCCCTGTTGATGGTGGTCGAATAGCCTCCTTTAGTATTTCTTGTAGTGCAGGTCGTGTATTAGAAAACTCAGCTTCTGTATGTCTGGAAAGGTCTTTATTCCTCCTTCATATCTAAAGGATATCTTTGCTGGATATATTATTCTTGGCTCATGATTTCTCTCTTTCAATAGTTTGAATATTTGGTTCCACTCCTCCTGGCTTGTAGAGTTTCTGCTGAAAAATCTGATGATAATCTAATGGGCTTTCCTTTGTAAGTTACCGTCTTCTTTTCCCTGGCTGCCTTGAGGATTCTTTCTTTGTCGTTGATTTTAGACAGCTTCAATACAATGTGCCTTGGAGAAGGCCTGTTGGGATTGAGGTAACTAGGTGTTCTATTTGCTTCTTGGATTCGAGGGTCCAGTTCTGTCCACAAATTTGGGAAGTTCTCATCGACAATTTGTTTGAATATATTCTCTGTTCCCTTCTCTCTTTCTTCTCCTTCTGGTATGCCCATTATTCTTATATTGCTCTTTCTGATGGACTCAGAAAGTTCTTGTATTTCATTTCTTTTAAGTCTCAAGTCTCTTTCTTCTTCTATCTGTGTCATTTCCAGGTTTCTATCTTCGATGTCACTGATTCTTTCCTCCATCTGGTCAACTCTACTACCTAAGCTGGTTATTTCATTCTTAATTTCTTCTATTGAGTTCTTAATCTCCAGAAATTCTATTATGGTTAACTAGTTGGGCTGTGAATTTGTGTCTGCGGCCCACAGTTCTCAAAACAGCAGATTTTCTGTTGTTTTGATCTGACACTGCTACTGTTTTGCTTCTAGCACCGGGCAGGTGGGGGCGGGGCGAGCTCTGGGAGGGGTGGGAGGGGGCGGCTAGTCTCAGTGCCTAAGGCTCCGTTCTCTGCTCGGCATTGCGGGCTTAAACCACCGTTTTCAGCCTTTTTCCCTCAGTCTTTTCTCCGAGGTCTCTGCCGTGAGCGTAGGGTTCAGCCGTGGTATATGCTGTCCCCTCAGCCCTGTGGGCCACAAGCGGAGCCCTAGCAGTCCGAGTTCTTCCCTCACTCGCAGCTGCGGTAGTTCCGGGAAGCAGCGAGCTCGGCGCACTGAGCTGGGTCTGCGTCCTGCGCCCGCGCGGCTCTGTCTCCGCGCACTTCTCCCTTTCCTCCTCCCTCCACGCGCGAATCTCCCACCTGTAGGTGATTTCAGTCGGTAGTGGGCCTCTTCGTCTTGCCTGTCTGCTGTGCAGGGAGTCCTTTGTGGAGTTTTTGTTGTTTGATTCGTTGTAAATTCCAGGGGAGTTTTACAGAGGCTCACCTCACGCCGCCATTTTTCCGGAAGTCCCCTTCTGCCCATTTTTAAATCAAATATTCAGTTTTGTTTGTTTGTTTTGTTTTGTTTAGCTATTCACTTATATGAGTTCTTTACCCTGTTTCCTCAAAAATAAAACGTACCAGACAATCAACTCTAATGCATCTTTTGGAGCAAAAACTAATATAAAACCCAGTATTATATTATATTATATTATATTATATTATATTATATTATATTATATTATATTATATTATATTAATTACATTATATTACATTATAATAGATTATATAGACCTGGTCTTACATTATAGTAAAATAAGACCAGGTTTTATATTAATTTTTGCTCCAAAAGATGCGATAGAGTTGATTGTCCAGCTAGGTCTTATTTTTTGGAAACACGGTACATATTATGGATATTAGCCCTTTATCAGAAATATGAATATATGATTTGCAAATATTTTCTTTCATCAAGTAATTTTCCTTGTCATTTTGTTGATGGTTTCCTTTGC
Source organism: Rhinolophus sinicus (assembly GCF_036562045.2). Lineage (NCBI taxonomy): Eukaryota > Metazoa > Chordata > Mammalia > Chiroptera > Rhinolophidae > Rhinolophus > Rhinolophus sinicus. Next base: position 124,034,648 of record NC_133752.1, read on the forward strand.
TGTGTTGAGGACAATCTTTCTTCTAGCATCCCTGTTAATTACAAAAGAGGTACCAATTTCTGGTCTAGTGTTTTAATGTTGGACCACACGAATGTGCAACAGAGGCCCAGGTATTGTTTTAGGTTTCTGACCTTGGAGCTGTTGCTCCACCAACTTGATGGACTTTTGTTACAGTCTTGTAGTCTCCTCAGTGTGGAAAGGAAATTCAGACAAAGGATTAGTAGATCGAATACTGAGAAAAGGAGGATAGAGGGGAATAATAAGTGTCTAATCATTCTTATAGTCTTTTGTTTTAGATATTTCTTGTGTCTTTAATTCTTCATTAGTCTTAGCAATGCATCTTTCAATGAAGTTATTTTGGAATTTTGAAGACTTTTATAGGTTTCTGCATATCAATTAAAATAGGTATCCCTATTGTTGGTCTGGTTTGGAAACACTTGTATTCAAGTGAACTTTTTTTTTTAAATTAGTTTCAGTTGTACAAAACAATGTAATAGACATTTATCATTTATATCCCTCACAAAGTAATACCCCCTCCCTCAATCTACTACCCCTGTGACATCCATACAGATGTTACATTTCCACTATCTCTATTCCTAATGCTGCACTCCACCTCTTGTGTATATATATATATATATATATATATATATATATATATATATATACAATTATATATAAAATATATACACTTCTTGTATATATATACAATTATATATAAAATTATATATAAAATATATTTAAAATTATAATTGACATTCATTATTGTCCAGCTTCAGTTTCAGGTGTACAGTGCAGTGATCAGGCATCTACACCACCCCTGAAGTGGTCTCCCTAATAAGACATGTGTCCATCGGATAACCTACAAAATCTTTACAACATTATTGATTGTATGTCCCAAACTGACTTTCGTATCCCCGTGGCAATCTTGTGGTTACTGATTGTACTTTCTATTCCCCTCACCTTCCCCCTATTCCTGATGCCCCTCCCATCTACCAACACTCAGTTTTTCCTCTATGTCTCTGAGACTGTTTCTGATTAGTCGTTCATTTATTCTTTTCTTTAGATTCCACATATAAGTGAGATCATATGGTATTTGTCTTTCTCTGTCTGACTTATTTCACTTAGCATAATGTGCTCTAGGTCCATCCATATTGTTGCAAATGGTAAGATTTCATTCTTCTTTATGGCTGCATAATACTCCATTGTATAAATGTACCACAGTTTCTTAATCCAGGTGTTTACCGATGGGCATATCAGTTGTTTCCATGTCTTGGCTATTGTGTATAGTTCTACAATAAACATAGGGGTACATAAATGTTTTTGAATTAGAGTTTTATATTTCTCTAGATAGATACCTAGGAATGGAATTGCTGGGTCATAAGGTAGTTCCATTTTCAGTTTTTTGAGATACCTCCATACTGTTTTCCATAGTGGTTGCACAAATCTGCAATTCTACCAACAGTGCACAAGGGTTCTCTTTTCTCCACATTCTCGTCAGCACTTGTTGTTGTTTTTTTGTTAATTTGTTGATGATATCCATTTTGATTGGGGTGAGGTGGTATCTCATGGTGATTTTTATTTGCATTTCTCTAATGATTAGTGAGATTGAGCATTTTCTCATATGTCTGTTTGCCATCTGACTGTTCTCTTTAGAAAAATGTTTCTTCATGTATTTTGCTCATTTTTTAATTGGGTTGTTTGTTTTTTTGGAGTTGAGTGAGGTTTTTTTTTATAAATATTGGATATTAACCCCTTATTGGATATATCATTGGCCAATATCTTCTCCCATTCAGTAAGATCCCTTTTTTTACAGTGTAAGACACTGAATAAAATGCTGATCAGAACTTACGTTGTTTTACAAAGCTGCTGATTTTAAATCCAGAGGTGCCTCATTTTACATGTAAGTTAGGTTCTAAAATTAAAATATATGGCCATATAGTCAAAATTTTCTTACATGATTTTGTAAATTACACTTAAAGTATATAAAATCTAAGCTGTGAGTGATGTTCTATACAAATAATCTGTAAACTAACTTGCAGTATTTTGAAAAATTCATATGCAAATTCTTAGAGTTTTAAAAATATACTTGTATATGTATATATATACATATATGCAAATGATCATATATATAGTTAAATTCGGTTAAAGGAACATATGTTGAAATCCCACTGTTCAGGAGATACAGGATATTTATAATCTACACACTAGTATTATTGCCTAGAAATTTTAGGAATGATTCAGTTCTCTGGATATGATTCAGTGGAATAATATAAAACTAAGTAAAGTTAAAATAGTAAAATGAACATTTTTGCTAAACTATAAGATATTCAAGTAATACAAATAATTTAGTAACCCATTTGTACAATAATTTAAAACCTTTCTATAAATCTATGAGTATATAATGTTTGATTTCTTACAATTGATCACCAAAATTCATTTTGGTGTGGAAAATCACTTTAATGGTTACTTATACCCAATGTTTTCACAGAACTCTCTTGGTAATTAATAGGGTCTTTCCCTGGAGACAAAAAAATAAATTTCATATTCAGTATTAAAGTGTTTTACTATAACTATATTTATGGTTTCACTGAGGCTAGTTTAGTATATAGGTTTTTAGTATATTTAAAGAATTACTTAAATAAGTCTATATATTTTAAGGTATTTGCTCTGGCTAAAATTAATTTTAAAAGCTATACTGAGAAAGATTGTGAAATTTGCATCATTAGACACTAAAAACATAGGTTCTGATTTCATTATGTAATGCTATTAAATTTTAAAAACAGAATTGCCATGTTAGTAGCCAAGTTCCCTTATAACATATTAATTTGAAAAGCTACATAAATTGTACACTTGCAACTGGGCACTTCCAATTCAAATACTGTTACTCGAACAGTGTTCCATATAGATATAAAAATTCATAAATATTTTAAAACTCGGTTGGTGGTCCCTGCATCTCCAAATGGTTCCATTCTCCATATATTAAAATTGTAGCAAAAGTAATTCATTCAGAGAAGAATAAGAAATAAATATATGTCAAGACCTCACAATATGCTAGATACTATGCTTGGGACATTATATACATTATCATCTTTGATCTTTACAAAAATCCTCAGAGGTACAAAATTTATTCTAGTTATACAGATGACTAAGCTCAACTCATTTAAACACAGGCTGTTATGAAGAGCCTCAATTCCTGATTAGTTTACTACTTTCAGTGTTTCTTACATTAAGAATAGAATAGTAACAGTAAAAGTGATGAAATGCCAGGCACTTGTCAATGTGGTTTATACATTTATGTTATTTATTTACCTCAATAACTTCAACAGATAAGTGCTATTATTCATTTATAAAGAATAAAACTGAAGCTCAAGAAGGCTACATAAATTTACTGAAGTTCCACAGATAGCTCTTTTCAGCTCTCTGAAGTTAAAAATGTACCTCTTGAGTCTATCTCTCTCAGAAGCCATAAAGCTTCATAGCCACCTAAGAAGATCAAACTATACTGACCTGCAAATTATTGGAGAAAAACAGCCCAGTACTTCTTACATTTGTGTGGCCAGAGGAATGTCACTTTCTCTACATTTAACAGGAACAGGACGAATCCATTCCTCAAAAGATTGTTGTGGGGTTTAAGTGAGGAATCCGTTTAATGCACTGAGCACACCATCACTGAAGACCGTTCACCCTACCCGTTCACCAGAAAAGGAGTAATAAATATTATTTCTCCATCATGGTGAAGCATAAAGTCAAAGTTGTGTCATAAACTTTGCCACATTTTTTTTTCCTAAATAAAGTGGGCTTAGCGTTCGATAGTTGTTTAGAAAGCATGAATGCACTGGGTACACAACAAAAATAATAATAAAACTAAACCACAAAAAAACATGAACATAAGTCATCTCACAATGATTGAGAAACCAACCATCTAAGTGGGGCTATATCAAACTAAAAAGCTTTTGCACAACAGAAGAAACTATCGACAAAATAAAGAGGCAACCAACCGAATGGGAGAAGATTTTTGCAGACAACGCCTCTGATATGGGGCTAATATCTAAAATATATAAAGAACTCATACAACTCAACAACAACAACAACAAAAACAATCCAATTAAAAAATGGACAGAGGACCTGAAGAGACATTTCTCCAAAGAGGACATACAGATGGCCAATAGACATATGAGAAGATGGTCAACATCACAAATCATCAGAGAAATACAAACAAAAACCACAATGAGATATCACCTTACACAAATTAGAATGGCTATCATCAACAAGACAAGTAATAACAAGTGTTGGAGAGGCTATGGAGAAAAAGGAACCCTCATACACTGTTGGTGGGAATGCAGATTGGTGCAGCTGCTATGGAAGACAGTGTGGAGGTTTTTAAAAAAATTAAGAATAGAATTACCATATGACCCAGCAATTCCTCTCCTGGGTATCTACCCAAAAAATCTGAAATCATTTATCCATAAAGATACATGTGCTTCAATGTCCACTGAAGCTTTATTCACAGTGGCAAAGACATGAAAACAACCAAAGTTCTTTCGACAGGTGATTGGATAAAGAAGTTGTGGTGTATATACATAGTGGAATACTTCTGTGCCATAAGAAAAGATGAAATAGTACCATTTGCAACTACATGGATGAATCTTGAGATTATTATGTTAAGCGAAATAATTCAGACCAAATAAGTCGAGAACCATATGACTTCACTGATATGTGGGATATAAAACTGAAAGCAACAAAGAAACAAGACAAACAAATGAAGAAACAAAAATCATAGACACAGACAATAGTTCAGTGGTTACCAGAGGGTAAGGGGGGAGGGGAAATAATAGAAGAGGGTAAAGGTGCTCAAATATATGGTGATGGAAGAATTGACTCTGGGTGGTGAACACACAATATGATATATAGATGGTGTATTACAGAATTGTACACTTGAAGTCTAGGTAATTTTACTATCCATTGTCACCCCAATAAATTTTAATTTAAAAAAATAAGAAAAGCAAATTACAAAAAGAAAAAAAGTAGCTCATGGCTTGGCATAGTGAATCCTATGAAGGCTATATTTTAGCTGAAAAGGCAAATTTCTGAGACTATGCTGTCAGACTGCAATAATATAATAACAGTAACTGTAATAATAATAGAGTAATATTTTGTTTATAAAAACTAATTGTTATGTGTGTCATGACCTACAGATTATAATTTTCAATCACTGTAAATTAAATAAGTATATCACCTGGTCTACGGCATGTGGGATTTCTTTCCTCAGATTTAAATATATAGATTTTAGTCTGTCTCTACAGAGTAGTAAAAATGAGACCATGTTTTGTGTTTTTTTTTTGTTTTCAATTGAGCAAACCATGAAAAATATCTCTTTCTCCTGTGAATTGTTAGAGAACATTTTTGTCCCATTTGGCTGACATGTGTAAAGCAGGTAACATGCCAAAAGAAACTTAACAAGTAGTAGAGTTTAATCCTCAATCCACATTTTACAATTAAAATCAACAAGGAAATATAATAACCTATTACATCTTTAGTTTAAGTTAATGAAATATAACTTGAAAAACATCCAAATTGTTTTGAGGAGGAAGTAAGGTGAGTAAATCAGAAAACTCATATTTCCTATCATTAGCAATCATGAAGACTTTATAAAGTGTTCATCATCGAAACAAGCTTCTCCCTTGGTTTTAAATGGACTGAATTGGATATTGGTCAGGGGAAGAAAAAAAAATCACTAATCGTTCTTTCTATACCAGGTCATTGTATCAGTATTGGATGTCTTTTAAAAACAGTACTGTAGAAAGTCCCTGATATGAAACTTTAAAATCAATAAATCTAATTTGTCAGATTAAAAGTGAGTCATTTCTCTGTGCTTTTATTACCCAGTCTCTGTAATATTAAGGTGCAATAAATAAATTTGAATCATAAAGTTAACCCCACAAATATTTAATCATCAGTACATACTGTAAAAAAGATAAATTATCTGCAGGATCCATTACAATTGTGTCCTTCACTCAGGTAAATATAATCAAGGAGTGAATGTCCTTGAATTTGTTGCAGAATATTTTATATGAAAGCTATTAATAATAATAAAAAACTTGTTTTGACAGATGACAATTAAGTTGAGTGTTAAAGTGATTTTAATGTAATTATATGACTCTTTTATTGCTTTTAAATCACTTCAAAATGATTCTGGCTTGGCTAATTTACAATCAACTACTTTTTGTCTCCTTGTGTTGTCACCTGTCATCTGTCAGCCTCAACAAATTTGGCTTGCTCCTTTCTGTTACCATGACACACTCTGTGACCTTAGTTTTCAGTTCAGTTTTCTCCTTTTCTTCCTTTGCTAATTATGAAAAGTACACAATGCAATCCACAGGAGTTTCCAGCTAAGAATAAAGAATCAGATGTGGATAAACATGGAGAGGCCCCCCAACAAGTCTACCTCTTTCCTATACTTCTTCCCTAATTCTATTTTTATAGTTCTCTTGTGAAACTCCTCTAGCTTTTTCCTTATAAATCACCTATAACCAATTGTGGCAAGATTAGATACCAGATGAATTACTTACACTTTTGGCAGATAATTTTCCATTTGCTTTTCTATCCCTCCAGAAAACATGAACCAGTGGGACATGTTTTTCTCAACAGGTAAGAAAGAGCTCTAAAAATTACTTTCTAGACTCATTCCACTTTACTTCCAATAGTGTGCTTCTTGTCCTTCTAAATGAGGAAGGATTCCTGCTTTATCTCAACAATTATTTCCCTGAACTTTGTGCTAATTTACTCTAAACTTGAAATCACTTCTTCTGCACCCACTCCCATTTTGGAGGTCTCCCCAAATAGTAGCAGTATTTTCTGAAAATCTCCATTAATCTGAGACATGGCCTCTGGATTATGGTTTTATTGTAGCCCAAAGACAGAAAAATGTGCAGTCTGATAGATTTCAGGGTTGATATGCCCAATCTACCACGTATTCCCTTTTCCTATAACAACTTTGTTGAGATATAATTCACATACCATAAAATTCACCCATTAAAACGTATAATTCAATGGCTTTTAGTATTTTCAGAAGTGTGCAATCATCCCACTAAATTTGAGAACATTTTTATTACCAACAAAGAAACCCTCAACTTGCCATTTCTCATGCCCTCTCCTCCCATCCATAGGCAATCAATAATCTACTTTATGCCCAGATAGAATTGACTATTCTGGATGTTTCCCTTGCTTTTTTTTCATGGAACAACGCACCCCTGCGATTTCTCTGCAGCCATACATCTATCTTCTTTACTCCTTTTTACAGACACAGAGTCCTCCACTGTGTGGATGAACCCTGGGTTATTCAACCAGTCCCTACTGATAGATGTTTATCTTGTTTCTACTCCTTTGCTATTACAAAAAGTCCCATTGAATAGCCTCATGCATACATACATCATTTGGTCTTTTTATCATTGCATTTATGGCATCTATTCTTAGATGTGTGGTGCTGAGTCATAGAATAAATGCACATGTGATTTTGCTAGCTATTGCCAAATTCTCCTTAATAGGACCTGTGCTATTTTGCATTCCAACCAGCAATGCCTGAGAGCACCTGTTTCCCCATAGTCTTCCCAACAGAACATGGTTTCTTTCTCTGTGGATTTGCCAATTCTGCCTATTTTATATATATGGCATTATACAGTATCTGACCTCAGGTCTGTTTGTTTGTTTGTTTGTTTTTTCTTCCCACATAGGTTTCAAGGTTCATCCACAATTGTAGCATGTGTCAGTACATCATTCCTTTTAATGACTGCATAATATTCTATTGAATGTATATACCACATTTATTTATCTATTCATCTATTGAACATGTGGGTTTTTTCCATCTTTTGACTATTATGAGTAGTGCTGCTATGAACATTCTTGTACAAGTATTTGTTTTAGTATCCTTTCAATTCTTTTGGATCTGTACCTAAGAGTAGAATTATTGAGTCATATGACAATTCTATTTAACTTTCTGAGGGATTGCTGTAATGCTTGGACAGTGCTGCATAATTTTTATATTCCCCCCAGAAATGTAAGACGGTTCCAATTTTTCCACATCCTCACCAACCTTTGTTATTTTCCTCTGCTAAAATGGATGAAGATTAGAAAGCAAGAAATAAAACTCTCTACTTGCAGATGATAAGATTCTTCATATAAACAATCCTAAGGAAACTTTAAAAATGACTAGAATTGATAAATCAATTTAGCAACATCACAAGATAGTAGGTTAACTTATAATAATCCATTTTTATATACATTACATCACAATATTAGAAATTATATTTTAAAAATTCTACTTATAATAGCATTAGAAATAAAAAAAATATATTAGAAATATACTTAACAGAAGTCATGAAAGGTCTCTAAAAGGCCTTTCACTGGAAGAATGAAATATTTAGAGAAACTTCCTGGCATACAGTAAATTATTATTCCCTTACAAAAAATGCACTTGAGCATTATTCTGAATTAATATTTCATCAGAATCACATTAAGACCTTAGTAGGCTGAAAAGCGCATGTGTATATTCCAAACAGTTACTGAAATCTGCAAACTTCCACGTTTAGATAGAATTCCTTTTTCTTATAAATAAGTCAGATCATGCCACTTTTCTGCTCAAAGATTTCTAATGATTTATATTTCATTTGAATTTAAATCTAAACTTTTATATGTCTAACATGATCTGTTCCAGCCTCCATGATGCAGCTTGCGCCATTGTTTCTCTCCATGTACTCCTCTGCTCATTCTGGATTTATTTGTGTTCCTTGAAAGTAACAGGTATGTTTCCACTCTTGCTCTCTCACCCTGTTTTTTTCAGACTGGAAATCTCTTTCCATAGGTTGTCACCCACTTTCAGATCTTGCTCAAATACCACTCCCTCAGAGGCACCTGCCTTGATCACTCTTAAAATGGCATCTTCTCAATATTTATTATCTGTGCTTCTCAATTTCTTCTCTGTAAAACAATGACCATGACAATAAATAATGCATATATTACTACGTATCTTACATTACATATTGCGTGTTATATAATATGTATGTGTTTATTACATATTTTAATTATATGTTTTCCTATTAGAATATAAGGTAAGTTCTACTAAGTTCTATAGGTATACATATATTGTTTCACTTGTTGCTATAGTTCTAGTGCCTCAAACTATACCATTCACTTGGTTTGCCATTGTTAAAGAGTCATTGAAAGAATGAAGTCAGACAATATGATCTCACTGATATATGGATATGAAACTGAAAGCAACAGAGGAACAAGGCAAATAAATAAAGAAATAAGAACTCATAGATACAGACAAAGGTTTAGTGGTTACCAAGTGGTAATGGAGAAGGGTGGTGGTAGATGAGGGTAAGGAGATCAAATACACAGTGATGGAAGGACAACTGATTTTGGGTGGTGAACACACAATGTGATATATAGATGATGTATTACAGAATTGTACACCTGAAATCTGTGTAACTTTACAAACCATTGTCACCCCAATAAACATTAATTAAAAAAGAAAAAAAATGAAGGACAGTTTGCAACTCTTTGTGCAAACTCTCCAGTTAAGGTTTTTTTTTGTTTGTTTTTGTTTTTTATATGATTAAATCCATTAATCTCAGATCAGGTCAATTTTAAATCACAGAAGATTAACTAGCACTCAGCCCTGTAAAGAGCAAGCGTTCCCTGTCTTATGTTGCCAGGTTAGTTCACTTTCACAGGATCTCTTTCATGAGTCTCAATAGTTTCACCCTTGTGCACACATACACATAATTTTTCACAATCCATCATTAGAGTTTTACAATGTACCTTAACAATAACAAACACCACTTTTCCCAAGGGAAATGTAATTTCTTTATAAACATTAGGAGTTATTTCTGGCCAGATACATTCTAGAAATTAAACAATGTGTGACTTAAAAATATTCCCTTTGCTATCAGTACAGTGTGATTACATGAGATTGCCAATGGTCATCATAATAACATATCTAACTCAGTCTAACTGAGTAGTTTTATAATTTGGTTAGCTTTTATTGCATTTCATCACAGTTTTGCATTACTGTATAAATTCCTTAAGGCATTTCACACATTAATAGTTATTTCATCCCAAATTTTAATCTTAAATATCACTTTATTTGGGTTCCTGTGAAAATGTAATCCATCTGTATATTGACATGACTTTGACAGAAAACAAGCGGTTGCCAAACATTCTGTAGAATTCCACTCGGTGCCAATTTGGTTTTGGCAAATATTAATGGAAAATAAAGCACTAATGAACCCTTTGCCTACAATAATATTTGATGTTTATATAGTTTCTTTCATCAAAAGACATCAAACAGGCAACAAGTGAAAATCTCGTTAACCTTCACAAAATCCCTGTGAGAAAAGTAGAGGTCATATATTCCTACTCCAATTTCATGCACTTTCCATTCTACCTTTCCGGGAACAAAGGTAAAGCATTTAAGTAACGACACATACAAAGGCGGAAAAGAAGCGCTCCCTCATCCACAAAAAAATAAAATAAAATAAAATATTTAAACCAGATTTGCTCAAACACTGTATTCAAATTAAATTTTGATGTGGTTTTTAGAGCATTTCACACATGAAGACAGATGTTAATGATTTTAGGAGTCTTTGAAATGTGTTGTAAATTGATTAAATCTAATATTCGTCAGGAAGTATTTTGTTACACATTTTACAGTCAAGTATACTGTTCCTTGACTATATCTCAAGTAATTTATTTTCACGAATGGTGACTTTATTAGTTCATTCATTGTTTTACATTTTTTCATAAATAAAAATATTAGTCAAAAATTAATCCTGGAACTTGGATACCTCTGCCCTGTTGCCTCCTCAGTTGCCAATTACGCTTCCTCTCTTGTCTACCTGAAGTCAGCATACTGTATTTCTCCTCCCTACCCAGTATTTCCTCTATATTGCAGTGATGCTCAATGTGTGGTCCATACACTAGCAGCATCGGTATTAAGGCACTTGCTGTAAAGGCAAAATCTCAGGCCCCACACCAGACATACTGAATCTCAGTCTCTGGGAGTTAAGCTCAGTAATCAGTGTTTGGGTTGTGACTCCGATGAATGCTCATGTTTGAGAATCACTGCTTTATATAATTTGCTTTACTAAACCCATGAAAGTCTTATGCTACAGGCTTAGATTGATATTTTTCAAAATAAATACTATATATAGCTTTCTATCTGTTGTACTGATTGGTAAAGTTATTTATATTATTTCTGAAATTTGTCTAGTTATTGCTTAATCACATAATTGATATTGTTCAAGTTATGATACAGCCTGACTTGGCAACCAGCATTCAAAAGAAGATAATCCTTATCTTAGAAGAAAACAATCTTAATATATATTGATTTTAAAATGCATGTAACCATATTAAATTTATAGTTTTATTTTTAATCTTCATTACTAAAGTATGGTAGAAGGAAACTTACAGGATGGAATAGATTATAATAGAGGGTGATATGGTACAATAGCTGGGCTGGTGATGTCAGGAAAAATTTCTCTAAGGATGTAGCATTAAACCAGGATTAGAAAAGAGAGAAGACACTATTCATCAAAGAACAATGGACAGGATTGTGAAGGATGCAGAAACTGTGCTAAAGTCCAGGTACATGAACAAGCATGGTGTATATAAGCAACTTAAAAGAGGCCAGTGGGGAAAGATGAGAGAGATGAGAGAACAGGTATGTATAACCCCTATCTGGCTATCTTCATTTACAATAAAACATACGAAATATAGACATGTTACATAAGTTGATACTTTATCCTTTCTATTACTTAATTGTAGTCCATTGTATCAATGTAGTGCACTTTCTTTATGTAGGGCCTAGAAATCCAAAGGGAGGAATTTAGATTTTATTGTAACATATGAGAAAAGTATTTATGGGTGGCAAGTACTGGCTGGAGTGACATAATCCATTGGTGTCTGTAATAGATTAAAATGTTTGCTTGTACCATTATTAATATAGTTTAGGTCTAATAATGTAACATAGCGTGAAAGGAAAAATAAGTTTATTTAATAAAATACAAAATTAGCTAACACCTCCATAGCATCACATAATTACTGTTTCTTTTTTTGTGGTGAGAACATTCAAAATCTACTTTCTTAGCAATTTTCAAGCACACAATATAGTACTGTTAGCTATAATCATAATACGATGCATCAGATCCTCAGAATTTATTAATCTTCTAACTGGAACTCTCGACCCTTCATGTCGCATTATATACATGTATGTCAAATCCACACGCACAGCTTACACAGTGGTATATGTCAATTATATCTCAAGAAAGCTAAAAAAATACAACATTAATTAACATGCTTATATAACTCAGAACATGTTTATAAATTCAAAGAAAGAGCACCTGGAATCAGTAATAGGTAATAGAAATAATTACATTATTATTAGAAAGAAAGGGGAAAAAAAGCTTTGAAGCAGGTATTCCTTGGCTTCTGTCTGAGCAGCATCCTTTACAAAATGGAAATTTTATAAGTTATGTAGTTTCAGTGGGCATCAGTTTCCTCACTTGCTGAACAGGGTGAAATAATATACATGTTGCAGGTTTTCACTGAAGATTAAAAATGATAGTACAGTATTTCTCCTTATCCATGAGGGATATGTTACAAGACCACAGTGGATTCCTGACCCTACAGATAGTACCTAACCTACACTACATATACTATTTTTTCCTATATATACATACCTATAATAAAGTTTAATTTAAAATTGGGCACAGTAATTGATTAACAATAAATAGTAGTAAAATACAACAATCATAACATAACAATATACTCTAATAAAAGTTACGTGAATGTGGACTCTCTCTCTTAAAATATCTGATGGTACTGTGCTCACCTTTACACTTAAATGAAAGAATTTACAGCTTCTCTTTCACATATCCAAATTGCCAGCATCACTATTTTTGCACCTTGGGGACATAAAGTGCAGTACCAGGACAGTCGATATTACCAGGGGACTACTAAGTGACTAATTGGCATGGAGCATTCACAGCATGGAAACACTGGACAAAGGGATAAATCACATCCCAGGCACGACGGAGTATATATTAGGAGATTTCATCATGCCACTCACATGTCATGCAATTTAAAATTTGTAAATTGTTTATTTCTGGAATTTTCCATTAATATTTTCAGAATGCTATTGATCACATGGGACTGAAACCACACAAAGCAAAAATGCAGCTGAGGGGAGGTCTACTGTACAAGTAAAGAACTTAACAGATAGAAAGTACCTCCAAATTAGCTAATAAGATTCCGAATAGAATGTCACAACACTGCAAATACACAAGTTAGTGTGTGTGTGGACATATAGCTGTATTTTTCTATGCATCAGCAAATACCATTCAAAAAATATAATGGAAACCAATATAAATTATATAAGAAGGAAAGCATTCATTTAATAAGAATATTAAAGAATAAACTGTGAAGTAATCAGAGCATTTTTAAAAAGGAGAAGAACATATTCTACTACATACTCTAAGTATGTATTATATTTTTGAATGGGTTATGTTTTTCTATATTTAAAAATACTTCAATTAAAGAATTAAACACAAAAAATAAAACTTATTTTTTAATGTATTTAATCTTAGGATATAAATTCATTTTTAAGAAAGACAAAATAAAAAACGATAAATTTTATCAGATTATATTAAAAATACTGAGTGAATGACATAATTTTTAAACATACTTTAAAATTTACATATGATAAAATTAACTCTTTTTGATATATAGTTCTGTGAGTATTGAAAAATGATAAATTCATGTAACCACCACCACAATTGAATTGGAGAACAGTTATTTTAGCCTCCAGATATATTTACTTATGCTACTCAGTAGTCAGATCCTCTCCTCTCTTCTAACAACCCCTGACTACCAATGATGTTTGTTCCTATAAGTCTGTCTTTTCCAAGATGTCATATAAATGGAATCATCCAATATATAGCCTTTAGACTCTGGCTTCTTTCATTTAACTTAACACATTTGCAATTCAGACATATTACGTGAACCAACAGTTTGTTGTTTTAAATTACTTAATAGTAGCCCATTGTGTGGATACAGCAGTTTTGTTTTGTTTTTCTTTTGTTTTATACAAACACTTTTGGAAGAACCTCTGGGGTTGTTCCAGGTTTGGAACAGTTATAATAAAACCATTATAAACATTCAAATACAGGTTTATGTATAAACATCAGTTCTCATTTCTGAGTAAATATCTAGGTATGGGATAATTGAGTCATACCGTAAATGCATGCTTCACTTGATAAGAAACTGCAATACTTCTCCACAGTGTCTGTACCATTTTGCATTTCTACAATCAATGATTGAGTTCTAACTGGTATTCTCAAGTTGTTTATTTCTTTGTTTTTTTGTAATATAGCTGTTTTATATATAGCCTTTTTAATAGGTGTAAAATGATATCGCATTTTGTTTTTAATTTGCAATTCCATAATAATCAATAATGAATATATTTATATGTGTGTAACTGTTATCCATTTATCTATTTGGTAAAATGTCTGCTTAGTACTTTTGTCTATTATTTTTTATTTGGGTTGTTTTTGTTTTCTCATTAAGTTTTGAGAATTCATTATATACTCTGGATACAAACCCCTGATTATTTTCAAATATATTTTCTAGTCTATGACTTTCACTCTCTTAACTTTGGTTTTCAAAGAACAGAATTTAAAAATTGTGACTAAGTTCAATAATTGGTTTTTTTTTAATGAGTCATGCTTTTGATGTTCTTTCTAACAAATTTTTGCCTAACTCAAGGTCACAACAATTTTCTCAAACATTCCTGGTGGGGATATCAAATGGTGCAACCACTTTGGAAAACAGATTGACAATTTTAAAAAAGTTAAACATGTCCAGTTAAATGTAGCTATAATCCAGTGATTCAACACAAGAGAATTGAAAGCACATATTCACACAATGTCCTCTCCATGAATGTTCACAGCATTATTTGTAGCAACCAAAACTAGAAACAACCTGAATGTCCATCAAATGCAAATGTATATACCATTTGTTATCTATCTACATATGGAATAATACTCAGCAATACAAAAATAACTTATTGATAAGTGCAACACATGTTTCTCAAAATAACTATGCTGAGAGAAAAAAAGTCAGACAAAAGAAATAAAAAATTATTATTCTATTAATATATGAGTAAAATTCTAGAAAATGCAAACAAATCTATAATGACAGGAAACAAAGCAGTGTTAGCCTGGGGAAGGTGTAGCAGTGGGTAGAGAAATTGGATTAAAAAGAGATACAAATACATTTTTTTTCTTACCTTCTCAATCCTAGTCTAGAAATATAAATTCGGGGAAAAGCTAAAGAATGCCTGAGGTGTAAATTTTTATTTGAAAGAAAACCCAAATCTTGAAGCAGATTGTATTTTGTGGTATAAAGCTACATTGGAATGAAATTTGTTTTTTAGTGTGGTTCATTTTGAGAAAATATTGTCTGATAAATAAGAATCCATGTATTATTTCCTTACAAACACAAAGATTTAGACAAGTAACCTGGGGTTATTTGTGATGTATTCTGTCAAAATTAATAAAACTGTAAGCAATCACCTTTTTCTACAAAGCCCTTAGGGAATATTCTGTTTTATACGTCTTTGGTTTTCAGTGGCATAACATCTGAATATAAATCCATATAAGCTTTAAAATAAGCATGCGTAGTCTATCAGTATACCTTTAAAAGTACTACGTGTTGGTGCTTATTATTGATTGCTGTTGCCTCCCTAGTAATCAAGGAAATGACTAACTTTCTCATGGAAAGCGAGTGCCAATCCTGTCTCAGTAGTCAGAGTGTGGTTTGGAGAAAACCACTCTGAGAGAAATAATATGACAGAAACAAGCAGGCCAGGAGCCAGAGACCTTATTTCCCTTGGCATTTGTTATACGATATCAAGAATATTCCAATTACTTTCTCTCTGACTGCATCCTTATTAAAACAAAATCCTATTGGTTACTAAGGGTTACTAAGGATGTTCACTTCTGATAACGGTGAGCCATTCTTAAGCTTACTCTTCAGGCTCTAGATCTTTCTCAGGGTCACCTGGCATAACACTTTGAGTTGCAATGTTTTCCTTGCTTTCCCAATACTATTAACATATTTGCCTGTGTGATTTTAGAATAGTTCCCAAATTCTCCTTGCTCTCAACAGCTGTCTAGACTTCATATTACCAAAATTTTATTTTATCCCTTGACTACTAAATAAATTTTTAACATTTTGATGTTGTTTTCAGAGCCTGTGTTTCTTTATTTTTCCAATGTCATGTTCCAAATATTATGTTCTTCATTGACTTTATTATCATTGGTCAATGTTTTTAAATGTCTATCATTAATTTCTAACATTATTATTCATCTTCCCTTGAGTTATTTGAGGTAGAACCATTTATATCAAAGGTAGGTATTTTCCAAAAATGCATTTTAAATACATTTATTGGGGTGATCTTGGCTAATAAAATTATGTAGGTTTCAAGTGTACAATCATATAATACATTATATGTATATTGAATTCTTGCCTGTTTTTAAACACATTACTTTTATAAGTGACAAAATATAGAGTGTCATCCTCTGCACAAGCAAAATTGTACATGCTTAGCTTAACTTTCCAACAGATTTTACAGTATTATTTCCAAACTTTTTAGTTTCCTTGAGATCTCCTTCATGGACTTGTAGGTGGTTTTATGTGTTAATTATTGTTTCAATGATTCTTCATAACAAACTACCAAAAAATACAAGTGGGAAATGATAACGTATTTCTCACTCCTACATGTAAGAATTGCTTGGAGTGACTATGCTCCACATGTTTTGTCCTGGGAACAAGGATGGAGGGGCAGAGGCTGCCCACTGAGTGCCTCCTATGACAATGGCAAACACCAAGCACAGAAAGGCCAACAGCGAAAACACATTTAAAACTCTGTGTGGATTGCATCCAGTGTAGTCACACAGCCAAGTTCAAAGGCAGGAGGTGAGGAAGTATACTCTTCCCATGAAAGAGATGGGGCTGGGGGCTAAATAGTATTTGCTGAAAAATAATCTGCCAGACCAGTAGAGTGTTTGCAAACTCTTTTCAAAACTCCAAAGTATAAAGAAATAAAATAGTAACTGACATTAGTGCTTCAGTGGAAAGACATATTGATTTATTTTCCCGTAAAAAAATGTACTTACATATGGAGATTAGAATCAATTTTTAAGTGATATTTTGGGTTAAGCAGATTTGAAGACTGGCCTGAAACCAAACCACCATGAATAGCATTGTTTATGTGTTCCAAGGCATGAAAGTTCAACCTATCAACACTTTTGTGGGGGAAAATGGTAATTTGGGGATGAACTGCATATGCTGCTATACTTTTTCATACTCTCCACAGAAGACCTAGATTTTTATTTCTGATTGAGATGATGGAAGCTTAGAATAAAATGTGAGTTTGTTCAGATGTACATTTCCAGAAGGTGCGCCTAAAAACATAGCTCAAAACACATGCCATATTCTGATATAGTAATAAAAAGTTAGTGTAGAGTATCCTGTGTACTCTCTATTGTTAGGATTCATATTTAACATTAACTATATGGTTATATTTTAAAACTACCATTTGTCTATTTATGTTACATGGTAGAATTTAACAAAATAAGCAATGGTTAAGCATGACCTTTAAAAAACAAACAAAGGCTCACGTAGGATATGTAACTTTATACTCCTACGATAGTCAGTAGATTTGTACTCATCTCATTATATGCCCTCTGAAGCATCCAGTTGATCCAATAGCATACTTTTCAAAGATGAGGTAGGTGGTGCTATGAGACAAACATACACACACGATAAATTCATATATTATACATACACACTTCCTAAACTTTCTTGATATTTAATCAGGCTCTAGTCTGTACATGAACTAATTTGTTTCTTAGAAATGCCATTTATCTATGATTACTAATGAATATCAAGACAACAAATATTTAGTTTTAAATATTTAAAAATATTACAAAATCTAATTGAAGTGTCTATTTTTTCATATTTTGAGGTATAATTAACATACATTGTACTTGTTTTGAGGTATAAAATTTAATGATTCTATACTGGTAAATACTGTGAAATGATCACAACAATAACCCTAGTTAACATATGTAAAATATCTATTTCAATATAGAATTAGTATTTTCAGATTCTCTGATAGGAAAAGGGAGTTTATTTCCACTATAATTGAAATGGCAACATTTTGCTTATTATTTATTATTTACCAATCTTTCTTAAAGTGGATTGACTAATATTAATATTGACATTCCCTGCCCAGAAAAAATGTTTAAAATTTCATGCCATCTTTTACCACCAGATTTATTCTAAGTTACTATTCAATAATGAAATAAATATAAAGTAACACATTTTATAAACAGTCCACAGCATATAGAGGAGCTGAATTCCATGGAATTTGTTTTGGTATTTGACTCAAGATAAGATGATTTAAGGTACTTTGGCACAGCTCAGTGCTGTTGAAACATTCTGTATTACTTGATCCATAAAATATTTTTATTACTGCAGCACATTAACAACTGTGAGATACAATAATTGTGACTTAAAAATATATCCATAATTCTGTAATATAGTGGCTACCTGTGAACTATACGTGTGGACACCTACTCTAAGTTCCTTGGGTCAGCATTTGGGGATCTCTGAAGCTCAAGCAGTTGTTTTGTATGTGGCTGTCAGCCATAATTGTAATTTGTAAGCTAAAAGTTACTATTTTGCAAATGGAAACAAAAATCAATTGGCTTGCTTGAGTTTTACAAATCTAGGGTTAAGAAAATCCTGTACTGTTTAATCTGGGCCAGTTTTCAGATGACATGTCAACATGATATTTTTCTTGTAAATCAGCAGTTATGTGACTAGAACATAGGAGGATTGTATTAATACAAGGCACAATTGAAAATTTGCACTTTTTCCCCATCCCCAACTCTCAGCGTCTGGTATGTGAGATTCCTAGTATGTCAAACATAAAAGATACAAACGACCAATGAAGATGGTAGAGTATTTTAAATTAATCCTGGTAACAGAAGGCCTGGACTTTAAGCTACAACAAGGATCTGTTTTAATTCACATTAGTATCTGATATTCTGTGAAGTCTACATTCTCCCAATTATTGCTGATTTGTCCTCTAGGAGATTTCACCTCTGTTTTCCTGATATAGTGGTACTAACTAGGGGGATGGGTGGGAGATGAGACCTTAGGGGCTGCTCCAGGGTTTTCATTGCACCAATTCATGAATCGAGGTCTGACGATTAAGTTTGGGAAATTGTTGCAACAATACTGCTAACCTTTTTTGATATCAGAGGAATTATTCATTATAAATTTGTAACACTGGACAGACAATTAACCAAGTTTACTATTTGGAAGTGCTGAAAAGGATACATGAAAAAGTTAAATGAAAATGACCTGAACTTTTCACCAACAATTCATGGCTCTTGCATCACGACAATGCACCAGCTCATACCGCACTGCCTGTGAGGGAGTTTTTAGTCAGTAAACGAATAACTGTATTGGAACACCATCCTTACTCACCTGATCTTGCCCCCAGTGACTCCTTTCTTTACTTGAAGATATAGGAAATATTGAAGGGAAGACATTTTGATGACATTCACGACATCAAGGGTAATAAGATGACAGCTCTGATGGCCATTCCAGAAAAAAGAGTTCCAAAATTGCTTTGAAGGGTGGAGAAGGCACTGGCATCAGTGCACAGCTTCCCAAGTAGAGTACTTCGAAGGTAACCATAATGATATTCAGCAATGGGGTATGTAGCACTTTTTGTAGAATGAGTTCATGAACTTAATTGTCAGACCTTCGTATATCAGCTCTGAGCAGATATAATATAGCTACACATGTTCACACTCTTCCTCACCTCAAAATGCAGTTATTTTATAGTCATACGATAGGGATAGTTCACTGTCAAATATCACCTCAACTCTGTAAAAATGTGCATGTCAGACAAAAACATATAAACACATATGAGACTATACTTTGGTACATTTCTAACCAATATGCTTGTCCTTTTGATTCACATGTATTGAGTAGAAATGTGAATAAAATGTTTGTCCATTAATATAAATGATAAACATGCTAATGTTTAAAAGCCATGTTAGATTACATAGGTGAATATGACATAATATTTTAACATTTTTGGAATTATCTTTCAACTTTCATGTTTCTGATATACCTAAGCAGCATCGATCATGTGCACTTACTAAGATACAGAACCTGGAGAAAGGGTGGTGCTTTTGTTAAGATTGGACACAGTAGATTAACCTAAAAGTCTCAGGAAATCAAACAAACAAACAAACAAAAAAGTCTCAAACAAGACATGGTTTCTCTGTCACAGAAATGAAGTATAGAGGTCACTGGTCCTGGGCCAGTAATCTCAACTCGTTAAGAAAGTATTTTTTAGGCTGCTACATACTCACTTATACCTTATTGGTGAAAATTTAGTCACATGTCACTTATAATTGCAAAGGAACTCTGGAAATGTGGTATTTTTTCCGGGCAGCAAAACAAAGACTTCTGAAAGACATAGTTAAGATACTTTAAATAACAAAAAAAGATAAAATCGAATCAGCTTTGAGAAAAGGACAACAGAAAAAATAATACAGACAATAAATTAAATAAATAAACTGAAAAAAGAAGGACACTTCATTGATTAAATAAGTATATTTGAGTGCCTACTACTAGGCACCAGCATATTTTAGGTACTGGGATTTATAAGTAAACACACACACACACACACACACACACACACACACACACACACACACACAATCACTGCCTTCCTGTGGCTTACATTTTAGTGGATATAGACAAAATTTTTTTTTTTTTTTTGCTTTGTTTTGTTTTGTAGGTAGCCCGATTTTGCTAAAATTTAGTAACCATCCGGACTGTCTCCTGAGAAGCCTCTCTGTACATAAGAGTCCAAGCAGTTTTGTACTGGTAAAGTGGCATGTGTTTGCTATCCTACACCTCTGGCAGTATAGCATTTATTCCATATTTTCATTTGGTTAATGGTATCGTCCTCTTTCTGTTGCTTACACTTTTACACCTATGTTTTTAATTTGTAGAGAAACAAGATACCACATATTTTCTCCACAAGTTGATCTATACACTCCTTTATCTTTTGAAAAAACAATAAAAATTCTCCAAGAAATCCAGGATTCTAATTTCCTAATTTGCCTCCTTTCTTCTAACTGAGGGAATATTTGCAGCATTATTTCCTCCCTAACAATCTAATCCTACACTAGATCCTGGTGTTTGTTGAGATGGATTTGTTCAATTTTAGCCTATGACAATATTTTCTCTTTTATGTGTTTATTCAATTTTAAAAATACTTATTAAGCACCAATATTTCATGATTTTTTTTCCTACCAATTTTGAACCTTTTTGGAGTCCACTGTTACCTTGTACTTTAACTGCACTTAAAAATAGACATAGATCAAAAACAAAAACAAAAAATAGCTTTATGGCACCATAAAGACTAAATGTGAGGGTGCTTCGAAGAATCAAATAGCCCACTGCATAGATGTTGAAGCGTTTAAGAAGATACTATAACTCTTTATCCTTATCGCTTGTTTAAGGCATGCGAAGTTAAACAGGTTCCACCTGATATTCTCTGATAGGAAATTCTTGTGTCAAAATAATTGGTGAGGATGCCTTTAACAGAAAGAGAATTAAAAAGTATGCGTTGTCTAGAAAGTAACATAACTTTTAAAGACCTAGTAGGATAACTACGTGTTTGTGTGTGTATGTGTGTGTATCCATATATATATATATATATAATACATATGTATATGCATTGTGTGTATATATAAAATTTGTAAATATAGGAGGAAGAAAGAAAAGAATTAGATTTATATCAATCAACTTGCAGGCATATCCATTATTTATTAAGTCGTTGATACATTGTTAAGTTGTACATTTGTTTATAAAGAATGGTTATATTTCTATAAAACAAAAATTCAAAATACATATGTATGTTTATGCATATACATGTATGTATGTGTAAACAAGTAGAATTTGATAAAAGTATGAAAGAATGGACACTGTTTCCTCACATTCATTAACAATTAAGAGCACCCTGTGAAAAATTTTTAAAGTGTTGTTAGTATGAATCACATCCTTTCCTTTTCCATCCTTGTGAGACAAACACAGTGTAAGATTTTCAATTAGTATTTGACTGATTTATATTTTACTTTTAGAAAATTATAGAAAATCATTCAGAGGCTGGTATATATTGGGATTAAATATGTTTGAAACATATTTTTCAGATTTTTATTGTGACAAAATATTTTGTATTCTTGGATAGTTCCTCATCATTTTCATTTCTAGCTTTCTGAACTTGGCCATATTTTTTGAGGAACATTAATTGGTATAAAATGTATATTTTACTATTCATTTTAATTCAATTTTAGAATTTCAGCTGGCATCGACTGCTAAGGTCATATGACAGTCAGACTTCTTTCTGAATTAGTGATGTGACCTTAATAGTTATAACATACAAAATGAAGACGCTGATCCCCAAAATATTCAGAGATATATTGGTCCTCATCACGTGTTAAATTGCTAGTTTAATTACAGCAGAAAGAACTTACTTTCTGCCTGTATGGTAATATGTGCCTGTCATGCAGGGTGTCAGGTGGGGTCTGTGGTCCCGCTCCTCACATAGGAACACCCATGGAGCCATAGGTAGGGGAGTCATACCACTATAGTCTCACTGGCAGCTGGGTTGGAGACACAGGAGGCAGGAGCCACACTATCCAAAATCTGCCATCCACTTCTCTCTTCTACTCTCTGCCAACCCCACTTGCTAGCTGCAATCCACCGTGCTAACTGCAATCCGCTCTTGCTAGCTCAGCCACCATCTTCTTGCTGGCCCCCATTTTGCTGCTAGTGTAGCCACAGCAGTTATATTAGTGGCCAATGGTTCATTGGTTATAGCTGACAGCCAACTAGCCACACCTGATGGCCATCCTATCACAGTGGATGGCCATTTACTACCTGAGCCAGCACCTTTCCACGTGAGGCTGAGAGCCTGGAAACTGCACTCCTGGCTCCTGCGCTCCTGGCTCTGTCCCCACAGTGCCTATGAGAAACTCATTAATTGGTTTCATATTTTAAATATAATATATTCCAGTGACGGCTTATCATCCTTATTGACTGGTGCCAGGCATCTGCCCAGTTGGCCAGTGCCTTACTGACTACTCTCAAAAGAAGTTGGCAGTGAGTAGACAGTTCAAGGCTGTGTACATACATACACACACACACACACACACACACACACACACACACACACACACACAAGCCCACACACCTCCTGCAAGAAGCTCCTTGTGTAATACAGCATCTGTGGTACATCTCAGTATCTGGCTTTGTGGGGTCAGAGCCCCAGAAAGTAGTTTCCAGGCTCTCGGCCTCACATAGACAGATGCTGGCTCAGGTAGTAAATGGCCATCAACTGTGATTGGATAGCCGTCAGCTGTAACCAGTGAGCCATTGGCCACTAATATAACTGCTGTGGCTATGCTAGCAGAAAGAGAAAAAACATGGGGCTAGCAAGATGACGGTGGCTGAGCTAGCAAGAGCGGATTGCAGCGAGGCGGATGCCGCCAGCGAGAATATAGTGGTATGACTCCCCCATCTATGGTTCCGTGGGTGTTCCTTTTTGGCCTCACCATATCCTGCATTCTTATGTGGGGAGCGGGACCAGAGACCCCGCAGGACACCCTGCACAACAAATGGCGCAGCGAGCAGGGTCTCCCGCATGACAGCTTTGTTTTTTTGTTTGTTTGTTTGTTTGTTTTTTAAAGAAGGGTGCTAACCAGTTATCAGAATCCTTTATCATCCTTTGAAAATCAACAGTAGAATTAGTATTGAGAGATATCCCTCATACCTGTTAGACGGCTATCATCAACAAGGGAAATAATAACAAGCGTTGGAGAGTCTGTGGAGACAAAGGAACCCTCATACACCCTTGGTGGGAATGTAAATTGATAGAGACTCTATGGAAAACAGTATGGAGGTTCCTTAAAAAATTAAGAATAGGATTACCATATGACCCAGCAATCCCTCTCCTGGGTATTTACTCAAAAAATCTGAAACATTTATCCGTAAAGATATATGTGCTCTGATGTTCACTGCAGGTTTGTTTACAGTGGCCAAGACATAGAAATAAGCAAAGTGTCCTTCCATAGCTGACTGGATAAAGAAGACGTGGTATATATACACAATGGAATATTATACTGCCATAAAAAAGATGAAATAATGTCATTTGCAACAACATGGATGAATCTTGAGATTATTATGCTAAGTAAAATAAATCAGACAGAAAAATCTGAGAACCATGTGATTTCACTGATAATGTGTGAAATAAAACTGAAAGTAACAAAGGAACAAGACAAACAAATGAAGAAACAAAAATTCATAGACAATAGTGTAGTGGTTACCAGAGAGTAACTGAGGAGGGAGATGGTAGATGAGGGTAAACAGGATTAAAAATGTGGTGATGGAAGGAGAACTGACTCTGAATACACAATGTGATATATAGAGGATGTATTACAGACTACAGAATTGTACACTTGGGACCTATGGAACTTGACTAACCATCGTCACCCCAATAAACTTTAATTTAAAAAAGTGTTTAATTTGTTTTAGCTTTTTACTTTGAAATAGTCATAGTGCACTGTGCTGGTCTTAGCTCATTGATAGAGATGCAATTGGCTAGGAATGCCTGGGGGCACTCTCCTGGGCCTCAGATTTATTCACCACAAACCTCTCCCCTTTTAGACCTAATGCAGTGACTGCATTGGCTCTTGTGATTCTTTTTTTTTTTTTTTTTAATTTTCATTGTAGCTATTTTTTTTTTTTTTATTAGTTTCAGGTGCACAAGACAAAGCAAAACTTAGACGTTTATCATTTATATCCCTCACACTGTGTGAACCCCCCTCCCCCCATCCACTATCCCTCTGTACGTTCCCCAAATTAATTTTCAAACCCCCATGACCACCTTGTGGTTACCGAGTATTTTTCAAAACCTCTCACCTTCCCCTTATCCCCACCCCCCTGCCCCTCTAGCAACCCTCTGTTTTTCCTCCATGTTTCCAAAACTGTCTCTGATTAGTTCATTCACTTATTCTTTTCTTTAGATTCCGCATATAAGTGAGATCATATGGTATTTGTCTTTCTCTTTCTGACTTATTTCACTTAACATAATGTTCTCTAGGTCCATCCATGTTGTTGCAAATGGTAAGATTTCTTTCTTCTTTATGGCTGCGTAATACTCCATTGTATAAATGTACCACAGTTTCTTAATCCAGTCATCTACTGATGGGCATTTCAGTTGTTTCCAGGTCTTGGCTATTGTATATATCTGATAAGGGGTTAATATCACAAATTTATAAAAAAACTCACTCATCTCAACTCCAAAAAAACAAACAACCCAATTAAAAAATGGGCAGAGGACATGAAGAGACATTTTTCTAAAAAGGACATACAGATGGCAAACAGACATATGAAGAAATGTTCAACCTCACTAACCATCAGAGAAATGCAAATAAAAACCACAATGAGATACCACCTCACCCCAGTCAAGATGGCTATCATCAATAAATCAACAAACAATAAGTGCTGGCGTGGATGTGGAGAAAAGGGAACGCTGGTGCACTGTTGGTGGGAATGCAGATTGGTGCAGCCACTATGGAAAACAGTTTGGAGGTATCTCAAAAATCTGAAAATGGAACTACCTATGATCCAGCAATCCCACTCCTAGGTATCTATCCGGAGAAATCCAAAACTCCAATTCAAAAATCTTTATGCACGCCTATGTTTATTGCAGCTCTTGTGATTCTTATCACTGCAAGACAGTCTCAGCAACAACCATCAGAGATTTTGAAAAGAAACAAAGTTTATTACTCACATGTCCTGGAGGAATCTCACCAGAGGCCGCAGAGGGAGGTTGCAGATAGAGAGCTCACGCAAAGGCCTGGGGTTCTGCTTTTACCATGGTGGTGGGTGGGAGTATAGGGTTTTGCAGGCTCAGTCCTTGTTGGTGAATTTAAAATGTAAGAGCGGGAATTACAGAAAGGAAAAAAAAGCAAGCAGTTTTATGATCAGTAGTCTAAGTCAACCGGAGCTCTCTAAAACAAAGGAAACTTTAGGGGTGGGGTAGCCTGGTTCTTTATGTAATCCTGTAGCTGGCAATGCTTATTCTAGATAGTTGTCTTGGAAAGCTTAATATCAAGCACTTGCAATACAATCAAGAAAGCTAAGTGTCAGGTGCTAACACTACACTTAACATTCACAGGAAGTTACAGGGAGTGCTCATTTAAAGTCCTCAATAGGTCATGTGACTTTAAGTGAAGCGACCTATAACAAAACCAGTTTTATCATTGGTGGGCTCATTGATATAGACAAGAGTCAAGCTCCTCTTGCATCCCATCAATGTTATAATGAAATAAAAACAAAAACAGTGTTATTCAAGGACATGCTGTACGAAGGTAATACAGAGAGACCCAGGTAACCTTCATACAGTTTACCCTAATGGTTACCTCTTATATAATTATAGTACAAAATCAAACCCAGGAATTTTGCATTGAGTGTACAGTTTTAAGCCATGTTGACCCATGTGTAAATTGGCATAATAGCCAATTCAGTCAGTATACAGCACTATCATCACCACAAAGCTCTCCCTCATGGTACACTTCATGGTCACACCCATCACCCTCCCCTACTCCATCCCTAACCAATGGCACTCACTAAATAGTTTTCCATCTCTATAATTTTGTCATTTTAAAAATGTTATGTATATTGAACCAGACAGTATGCAACATTTTAGATTTTTTTTTAACTCAACATAATTCCCTGGAGACACATTTAAGTAGTTGTGTTTATCAGCAATTTATTCTTTTTTATTAGTGAATAGGATTTCATGGTATGAAGGTACTGTAGTTTATTTAACTGTTCACCTATGAAAAAATATTCTAGTTGTTTCCGGGTTTTGGTTATTTGTTGTGATGAATATATATATATATATATATATATATATATATATATATATAAAGTTTTTGTGTGGATATCAATGTTCATTTCTCTGGAATAATGTTCAGAGGTACAATTTCTGGGTCATATGGTATATATATGTTTAGTTTAGTTTTTTGGGAGTTTTTTTGTTTGCTTTTTTAAGAAATTGTCAAATTATTTTCCCAAGTGGAATTAACATTTTACCTTCACACCAGCAGTATATGAGTGATCCAATTTCTCTGTATATTCATCAGCAGTGGTATTGCTACTTAAAAAAATAAAAGAGCTGCTTTATTAGGTATATAGTGAAATCTCATCATAGACATAATTTGTGTTTCCCTAGGCTAGTTATGTTCAGTACTTTTCATGTGTTTATTGCTATATTTATGTCTTCTATAGTGAAATTGTGTCTTCATGTCTTTTGTCCACTTTCTAATTGGATTGTTTGTTTAACTGGTGAGTTTTGAGAGTTTTATGTATTCTAGATATGATTCCTTTATCAGCTATGTAGTTTACAAATATTTTCCTCCAGCATGTACCTGTCTTTCCATTTTAATAGGGTATTTCATGGAACAAAAAAATTAATTTTGATGTAGTCCTAGTCATATATATATATATCCCTAGTATAAAGAACTTTTTGTCTAATCCTTTGTCTTGAAGAATTTCTCTTAGTTCTAAAATTTTTAAAGATTTACATTTTACTTTTAGTGTGTATCCACTTTGAGTTGATTTGTGTAAAAAGGGGAAGTTCAATTTTGTTCCGTTTAGATTTCCAATTGTTCCAGCACCATTTATTTAAAAGGTTATCTTTCCTCCATTGAATTACATTTGCATCTTTGTAAAAACTCACCTGGTAATACTTCTGTGGGGCTATTTCTGGGTTCTTTATTCTATTCCATTGATCTCTGTATCTATCCATCTATCAATAACATAGTCTTGATTACTGTAGCTGTATCGTATGTCTTGAAATCAGATACAGTGATCATCCCTATTATTTTTCTTTTTAAAATTGTTTTTCAAAATTGTTTCTTTGCCTTCCCTTACAAATTTTAGAAAAGTCCTCTCTAGAACCACACAAAAAAATTCTTGCTGGGATTTCCATGGGAATTAGTGAGAGCAAAAGTTCAGGCTCCTCATGATCTACTTAGATTATGGCTGTGTGGGGCATCTTATTGTTTAATGCGGTGAAAGTTCCTGATCCCCAGTCATCCATCTTTGACACCCATGTGTGGAGATTGGGGGATTGGGCCACCTCATTACGTAACCTGGCAAAGGTGGATAACTAGATTCTCTACTTGGTCTTTGCTTGGCAAATTTAGGGGTTAGGACCCAGTTTTTCTGTGGTGTTTGGCTAGAATAGAGCAATTGTCCAAACATTTCTGTCTTGCTAAGCTCCTTCTCTGGTTCTTTGGCTAAAGACAACTGGTTTGCAAGTTTTTGTCAGGTGCTTTTTATTTTTTCTCTGTGCACATTGGTGTTTTGGAGTTGCCAAGTCATTCAACCTCATATCTGAGATATATGAGGCAAAAAGATAACCCAGAATAGTCACCACTGGTTCATTTTTTGGGTCATTATCCCATTGTCCTTCTTCTCTCCACCTTTCAGAATCTCTTTATGTTTCATATATATATATATATATATATATATATATATATATATATATATATATACACTAGGATGACTAGGATCAAGTATATCTATTCCATCATCCTGGAAGCCAATGACATAATTTTGTTATTTAATATCTCTTATATGCACTGTACTGTAAGGAAAGTGTAGACCTCGAGGAAATTATTTTCTACTGGAGAACGAACAAACCTAGACAGATTATTTTAAATGAGAGAAATGGAAAGAAGTAGATGTGTACATGGGTTCAGGAGAACTCAGAGGTAGGCTATTCAGCTAAAAGAAGAAGTCCAGGGACTAATTCAGAACATGATGCCTGAACTAAGCCTTAAAATATAAGCAAAATTCAAAATTCAGCAGGAAAAAAACAAA
The DNA here is from genome assembly GCF_036562045.2 of Rhinolophus sinicus. Classification (NCBI taxonomy): domain Eukaryota; kingdom Metazoa; phylum Chordata; class Mammalia; order Chiroptera; family Rhinolophidae; genus Rhinolophus; species Rhinolophus sinicus. The sequence goes on from NC_133752.1 coordinate 124,063,760, forward strand.
AACAAAACATAAAGAAGTAATCCAACCAAAAGGGTACTTACATGAAAGACCCTAATTTGGCATAATTTATAAAAAAGCTGTTCTAAGATGTGAGGATTAAGAAATAGGCAGAGACTAGGCCTTAAAAGTCCTTGAATTCTGTCATAAAGATCTGATTTATGTTTTTCTGAAAGCAAAGTTGAATCCTAGAAACATTTTTAAAAATTTAGGATAGATGAAAAGGCCTTTAGATGGAATTATCTAGAAATTAGGTAAAGAATAAATTGAAAAGGGACCATATTAAAGTCAAGGTGAACAAGTGTGAAGTTATTGAAATATCTCAAGATATAGATAATAATGGTCTTAAATACAGAAATAGAAGTAGGGAGTGATTCTTAAAGGAGAATTAAAATATTCCATAAGTAAAATGATCAGTATTAATTATTGATTATTCCTCATTCACTGCTATAAGAACGTGTGATATAAAATGTGAAGCTCAGAGGAGAGGTCAAGACTTTGAGGGTTTCAGTAGTTTCAAAGAAGTAATTATAGTGAAACACACATTTTTAAGGAGAACAAAACTCAGGAATTTTACAGTGAAAGAGAGTAAACTAGAACAGATAATTATTAGAGAATATCGTCGCTCTACTTGTGGGTATAGAGATAATTCACAAGGCAGTATCTGTTGTAGCTATGAAAGTAGTTAAAAGTCCAGTCGAAAACCTAAAAAAAAATATTCCTACTTATTTTGGCATCAGATAGTTATTGGTGTTCCTCATAAGAGCTGTTTCTCTGGTGCCTGTGTGTGTTGTAGTAGGAATTACTTTACTTTGAGAAATATCAGGAATTAGGTAGACAACAATTTTCCATTTATGAAAATTGACTGATCAAGGACCAAAAGAGTCTAATAGTTTATGGATAACATGATTAAAATTCACTTTTTTTGTTATTTTTAAATCACAGAGAAATAGTGTTATTTACAGGCTGATATGAATAAATAACCAAAAAAAAAAAGAGTAATAATTAATTCTTAAGAAATCTATGGGAAGAAGGCAATCAAGAGTATATAGTGGTAACACGACTTTAAATAACGTTCCTCATAATGCTTGGTTCAGAGCAAGCACTTTTTAATTCCTTATTGGTTAATAGAAAGAGCTTCCAGCCCATGAAACTATAAGAGAGTAACTAAATCACGTTTCAGATAAATAGGTAAGGGTGAGGGGTGTGGCCAGGAAGTTAAGGTTGTCCATATCCGGTAGCCTCAATTTCTAAGATTTCACAGAAGTCTTAGTCATTTGTTAAAAGTAAGAAGCTTGGAATTGGATGGTGGTCTTGAGGAAAAGGGTTGGGTTATATTTTGTAAAAATTGAAAGGAGATTAAAAGAAAAAAATGATTAAGAACCAGAAAAAAATGAACAACTAAACTAGAAACACAGGGTTGTTTAGCCATTTACAGAATCAGTTGAAATTTAGAAAGTATCAATTTTTAAGAAAAGCATTCCACAACATAGAATTGTCTTTGTTCTTATGTTTAAACTCACCAAGATAAAAATTTTTGAATAAATTATAACCCTGACGACTTCTTTAATTCAGAAACCCTAATTTTTGTTTTTATCAAATTCCAAATATTGCCCCTCATAAAAAAGCATTTTATTAAAAAATTTGTTAGCACCTATCACCTATCAAAGTATATTAATTATAGCTACTTAATGTTTGTTAAGGAAATAAATCGTTGGATGAATGAGCTTTTGACATTGTGAAATGGATGCTAATATATGTCTGGTACTAAAATGCAGGCTTTTCATCATGTTAATAGTTTAGAGTACAGTGTAAGCCTCCATTTCATCTATGTCATCCCTTCCTACTATTCATCATTTTCCAATGTTCAGTTATTTTCTTCAGGATGGCAAGTTGCTACTGTAGTATTAAATTTATCAGAAGAGGCAAATCTAAGAAGTTATCTCATCTCCTCTATCAATCTAACTTCTGATTAGATTAACATAATTCTATTTATAAACACCTGCAAAAGAGGAGATTCCACAAATTCTCCTGAAAACAATGTAAATATTTAGTCTTATTTGCTATTAGAAAATGTGTTCAATAGATTTTCCTCAAATGCCCCATGTTAAAAAAGGAGCTAGCTTTATCTTGTCTCTGTTGAATTTTAAAGATCAAGCCACAATTGTTATGTAAGCATTTTATGTTTATTCTCAGATATATCTGATAACTGAATCATGAGAAATCAATAAGCCAGGATCACCCTGACTAATATGTAACCAAATGAACACATTTCAAGGACATTTTTTTTTATTGTTAACTTTTTTTTTTTTAATTAATAGACTTTATATTTCAAACTAGTTTCAGATTGACTGAAAAATTGAGCAGGTACTGTGAAGTGTTCCCCCATATAACTTCTGTACCCACTTTCCTCTATTATTAACATCTTATATTAGTATGATACATTTATTACATTAATGAAAAATTTTGATCCATTATTTTTAAACTAAAGTCTATACTGTATTCAAATTTCCTTAGCTTTTACCAGATGCCCTTTTTATGTTCTAGCATCCCAACCAAAATAACACATTATATTTTAGAGTCCTGTCTTCTTAACCTTCTCTTGACTATGACAGGTTCTCAACCTGGCCTCATTTTTTATGATCTTGGTAATTTAGGGGAGTACTGGACATATGTACTATAGAGCCCCTCTATTTAAATTTGTCTGATGTTTATCTCGTGATTAGACTGAGGTTATTTGTTTTGGGAAGGAGAATCCCAGAATTACAATGACATTTCATCGCATCATATCAAGGGTACATACTATTAACATGATTTATAACTTTGATGTTGATGTAGGACAGAGACAAACTGTAAGAGAATGACCAAATTTAGCCCTAATAATTTACCTTGTTCTGAAGTCAGCTGTGCGTGAAATTAATATAGCTATTCTCTCTTCCTTCTGATTGGTATTAGCATGGTATGTTTCTTTTTTTCCTTGCAATCTATCTGTGGCTTTATATTTAAAGTTGGTTCCTTATAAACAACATATATATGGGTCTTATTTTATTCATTCTGCCAGTTTCTGTCTTTCAATGGTTGTTTAATACCATTAAGATTTAAAGTAATTATCCACACAATACTCACCTCTGAGATGCCTTTATCTCACCCCACCCCAGGAGTACTGTACCAAATCAGATTCAGAGGTCCACTATGGGTCTTTACAATCCTAGGGACCACCCCAAGCATCTGGTTATTTTGTTCTTTAACCTCTCCAGTCCAAGAAAAAGACACAAATGTTAAAACCATTATCTCCCTGCAGAAGAAAACTCTGTACTCCTCTGAGTACACGTATTCCTTGAAAATGCAAAAGTCTGTTTATTCTCCTATACATTGGGTTTGGCTGGGACTTGGAGAAACCAAGGATATGAGCATCACTCTTCCAAGTTAGGCAGGTGAGCTTTCTAGAGCCTTTCAAAACAAAGCAGTGAGAATATAATCTTCAAATTGTCTCTCCACCACTTTTGGGTTTCTGCCATCATGGCATTGCATTTGTTTAAACAACCACCTATGCTGGAGCCTATTGAGCATAACTTTACTGATGCAACCATCCACCTCACATTATCATATACTTGTTTCTGAAGCCTACTTGACAATAATATGAAATTTAGAATTTCCCCCATCTGGGCACAAGCACAGACACCCCCTGCAACTGTTCATGACCTAAAATTATTTTCTTAAGTAATAGGTTTATTTATTATTTGTTTTCTATATCTCTGAGTTGAACCTGACTACCATACTTCAGCTTCTCAGGCAGTCTTACCACAGAGTAGATGCACAATATAATTTGGCAATAAGTGTGAACTTGTACTTATTTTGTGTATAGTTCATGTATTATCCAATACGCATGACACGGTATTTATAGAGCTATATTAAGATAACCCTTCCATGCCCTTTTTGAAAAAAAATCATTCTCCTAGCTTCTTGAGCAGGAAAAAGCATGCTATCCTTGACCAAAGCTGTATACTGCTATACAAGAAAAAGGAAAACCAGCAAGGAAACAGCTTATTTTGAAAAGCAAAGAGATGCTTATTTTGAAGAAGTGAGGAAGCAAAACGAAAGTCAAGTTTGTAATTACTGAAGTATGCTCTTGGATTTATCAACAAGGAAGCAGTTGGTAATCCGAGAAAGGATAGATTCAGTATTGGAGAGTGAGGGCAGATTATAATAGATGGAGGAATGAGCAAGCAATGAAGCAGTGGATACATGGAATTTAGGATTACATTCCATCTAAAAGTTTGAGTTTATGAAGTTTTTTAAATAGGGTGTAAATATTTAGGCATAGCTTATCTCTATTTTCTTCATGTTTCATTTACTGTAGTGCCACTCATCCTCAGTTTCCCTTTCCAAGATTTCAGTTGCTTGTGGTTAACCACAGTCTGAAAATATTAAACGGAAAATTCCAAAGCTAAACACTGTTATTATTATTTATTTATTTATTTATTTATTTATTTATTTATTTTTGTGTGCCACTTTGAATGATGAAATCTGACGCTGTCCTGGTCCATCCCACCTGGGATGCAAATGTATACCTTTCTCCAGGGTATCCGTGCTATATATGCTAACCAGCCATCAGTCACTTAGTAGCGGTCTTTGTTATCAGATTGACTGTCCTGGTATCACAGCACTTGTGTTCAAGTAACCGTTATAGTAGCCTAATGCTACAATGTCACAAAGCCTATTTCATTTGCCTTATTACATCTCATCTCGTAGGCATCTTACATCATCTTACATACAAGAAGGGTGAGTACAGTACAATAAAATATTTTGAAAGAGAGAAAGAGAGCACATTCACATAACTTTTATTACAGAGTCTTCTCAATTTATTCTATTTTATTATTAGTTATTGTTGTTAATCTCTTACTGTGCCTAATTATAAATTAAACTTTGTGTGTATGTATGCATGCATGTATAGAAAAATAAAACATAGTATAAGGAGGCTGCCAAAATAATGTGCACACTTTAAGAAAGGAAAAAAATCTATATTAAAAACTGTAAAACTCAATATATACTAAAAACAAAAGATAAATACAAGTTATGTGTATACATTTTTTGGCACCGTCAATATATAGGGTTCAGTACTATCCAGCTTCAGGTATCCACTGGGGGTCTTGGAACATATCCCCCACAGATAAGGGGGAACTATTGCATTTTTCCCCCTTTTAAATTGTACCATCTATATCTTTAAATGAAACCTGCCTCAAATTCTTTTTCAGAATTAGCGCAGCATATTTGAAAAAAAATAAATGAGTTGAAAATTGCTCTTTGGTGTGAGTTGTAGTCACTGTAGACTTCAAGTTTTTATTCTTAAATTCTCTTGTCCATTCTCTTTATCTTTGAAACTCAACTCTTTTATCTATCTACTTTGAGAGCATCAGAAATTCTTAATAACATCACCTGTGGTAACTTTATGGTTATATTTACATAGAGGATTTCTTCCAGGATGTCTAAATGCCTTTTATTTTTCCTCTCTAGATCTGATTGATAACATTGAACATATGAAACAGAACTTATTGCATTAATACTAGAAAACAAACACATTCCTCCCAGCTAGCTGAATGTAGAAGTATAAGTAATGGATTTTTTATTAAAATATTTGAAATATTATTTGTATACTTCCTTGAATGGTGATACATTACTTATGTATTCCTGATATAATCAATGTCTAAAAGTTTAAGTCATCACCAATAGGGCATCTGGAGTTATTTTTCCTCTAAACAGACTGTTGATATGGGTTAAATTTCATATTTCAATTATTATTTAATTTGATTTATAGCATTATTATTCAAATTTATCTCACTAGCATTAGAGAGTGAAAAAGAAAAGTTGAAGAGTAAATTTCTAATTCCTCCCGTTATACATTTAAATAAATGTTATATCTACAACAGAGTTAATTTAAATATGTTATTTATTAAACAAAAATTACTTAGTGCCAGTTACAAAAGGTATTTAGCAGAACAAGAAATAAGAATTAGATGAACAGGAAAACTAAATGTCATCAGAATAAAGTTAATTAAATAAATAACATATTTTCAGTTCTTCTGCAGATTGAAGAATATAGCCAATCAAATTCTGTTTTATGAAATTTGCATAATTTTGAATTAAAATTCAGTCCTTAGAGCAATCAAATTCTAATTTGTTTGGAGGCTTATTTTAAAGGCTATACAACAAAAATTGTCAAGCACAATTTTGCATTCCTTAGTGCATAGTTTTTCTGAGATACAGTTTGTGTGTTTTACGAGGATATGTCATCAAGGTTCATGCATGATAATTACTCTATTTCCATGAGGGTTAAAATAATTATTTTATTTAAATGATTCAGTGAATGAAATTCTTTAGTTATCTCATTACATTTTTATTCTTTGCCCAGAGCTTTCTTTAGGCATGTATTCTTTGCCAAATGAGGTTCTTATTTGATGAACATAGAACTATCCTTGTTTTATTTATTGTCTTACACTAATTCTGTAAATGTAACAGGAGGTAATGTTTTGATAACTAAAATATAGAACTAGAGTCATGTAGTTCAAGCATTGAATTTAATAGGATGCTAATAATATATACTTATTCTGCTATTGCTTTTACTCAACATCTTATTAAGCAAAGTAAAGGGCATAAGCATTAAATTTGCATTTTATGAAATCATAATGAATACACATTGCTTTAATTTAACAACAAAAAATACAGTTGACCAAATGTTGATTAATTTTTATTGGTAGATCAAATTAAATATTATTGTCTTTTGATTATAAAGTTTAGGTTTGTTTAGTTGGTTTTTCCTTTATTTTGTTTGAGTGATCTTTAACCATATAAGTGTGATTTTTCTGCAGTGCTCAGAATTCAAGTTCACAATTGTTTAGGGAGTTTCCTGACTGTATTTTTTTTTCCCATTAAAATCCTGCAGGATTGGACAAAAGGAAATTCTGTTTTTTTCATTTTCCTAGAATCACCAAAGGATCTACAATGCTCACCTTTCTACTTTCTGAGAATTTCATGAAGACAATAAAAAGAGTCAAGGGAATCATTAATGAGGCCTGAACTCTAAAAGCATTCATGTTCACATACAAAAATATCCATATGAACATAAACATTCTCACAGGTGATTAAAGAATTCTGTGACAAATAATTTTGCTCAATTTCCATTTTGCCATTGAGAAAAAGAAAGAAGAAAGAAAGAAAGAAAGAAAGAAAGAAAGAAAGAAAGAAAGAAAGAAAGAAAGAAAGAAAGAAAGACAACAGCTTAAAAGACTAAATTCAGTTTGCTATGTATATTTTTGTTTTTAGTTGCACTATAAATTGAAAAATACAAGTTGTGTCCCTACTGCTTGTTGAGAATTCTCCCAATGGACTGTCATTTAACTAGGTGGCATGGTCACCTTTGGCATCTTGTTCTACATAGTTTTAGCCTAATAGCATCCCGAGTCTCTCCAGACAATCATGCCTACGCTTGTAGGACATGCCTGGAATTGTTAGTATTATATATATACATAATACTAACAATGCCAGTCACGTTGAATATATATATACACACTTATATATATATATACACACACACACATGCATATATGTGTATATATATATACACACACGTATATATAATACATTATATTACATATACATTATATATATTATACTATATATAATATACATTATTATTATTTTACCATATATGTGTGTGTATGTATATATTTATAAGTGCTATTGGATTTCAGAAAAGAGAAATTATTTCTAATAGGAAGAATTTAAGAAGGTGTCATGGAGGATATAATATTTAATCTGAATACAAAAGGATTTATTGGGTTTTGATGAGAAAGGTTAGAGAAAGACCTTTCCTCTTAAAGAGGAGAATATTGGCCAAAAAATAGTGAAATGAGCACCTGGATCTTTCCCAGGAATTGGCAGATAGTCCAGTTTGTCTAGATTAAGTGATATGTCCAAAGAAAATGCCTGGAGGTAAGACAGATACTAATTGGCCTTGAAAAATTTGTGAAGAAATTTGGATTTGTTTTGTAGGTAATCACAAGACTTGTTTGTGAAATATAAACATACCCTAAGGCAGTAATATGTGACATATTAACATTGAATTATATCCTGAGATTGGATTTTATTTTGTCATCACTAGGGGTGTACACATAAGAAATACTAGTCTAAAACTCTAACAAAATCCCATCAAATCATTCCATCACTTCAATTCCTTACTGTAAGATGGTATATTCTTTGTATTTTATTTTGATAAGTATCTTTCCCTGAAATCAAATTTAATCAAATTTTAAGATTTAAGGATTATTGTTTGAATATATATGTGTGTGTATATATATATATATATATATATATATATATATATATGACTTTCCTAATAATTGAGAATAATTGCCCCCATTTCATAGTGAGATCCAAATATTCAATACTCTAATTAAGAGTACACTTTAAAAAATGCTTTAACAATCAATAAGTACATGTTAATAATCTAAATAAAGAAAGGTTCAAGGATTCTATTTGCTGTCCTTTATTTCTCCTTTAGAGAGACTAGAATTGACTGAGCAAAAGAAGAAAGCTAGACAAACTGATTATATAAGGCAATCCAGATACATAGCTTAAAAAGAAAACAAAAAAACACTTTTCTTTTCTTTTCTTTTTTTTTTTGCTGGGGAATCTGAGAAAGGAAAATTTGATTTCCCTTGCTTATAACATGTGAGTTAGAAAAAAGAAATATATAATAATATTAGCTGTCTAGAAACCATATGTTAGCATGTAATAAATTATATAGTCCCTCATCTATAAAAAGAAAGATTTTCCAAATTAAATCAAGCATCAATATTTTAGCTTTTAATATAGCTATGTGAATCATTCTCATCTGTGATGAAAGAACATCCTTAATTTTCACTGATGGTCTACGGTACCCTCATATTAATGCCATGTCCTGCACTTTACGCACATTTACAGTGTTTGAAATCTTCAAGCAACCAATCAGATATCTATTATAAAGAATGTACTCTTTTCTAAATTATATTCATTATAACTACATCAGGCAGAAGAAAAACAGCATGCCACTAAAAAAACGAAATAGGAATCTCTGTCATAGAATTATATCCCTAATTCAGGCCTTGGAGGACATGAAACGATATTTTGTAAAAATTAGTTTCACCCATCTTCCATTTCACAGGTTAAAATAATACAATATTTTTATAGCATTTTATTATGAGCATTGTCATGTGGTAATGTTTGCTAGACCACTAAAATTAAAAGAAAAGCAAAAAACAAACAAACAAACAAAAACCACCAATTACTTTTGATGCTGCATTTTAGCTTTTGGAAGAAGTTTATATTCAAACTGCAATTTATTGGCTTTATGTCAAAAATTGATGCCATAAAACAGGAGGGACTCTACTTCAAAGGAATACTAGTATTTTCATCATAAATATTAAATATTTAGTGACAATTAAAAACAAAAATCTTTTGACTCCAAATATATAAGCTTTAGGGAATGCTTATGAACAGTTATCCTCCAATTCTTTCTATAGGCCAGCCTAGAGCTATCAAACTAATCATATTTCCCCAATTAAAAAAAGTTCATCTCTAATAAACTCCTAAGTACCAGGATTTGCTTCCATGATTTCTGGCAAATCAAATGTTTTTGCTGGATAAGTACTTGTGTTAATAAGAACCTAATAAATTACCTAGGGAAGTGATCAATCTCACCACAACTGACACTTTGATTCTCTCTTTATGGAAAAGAAATGCAAGAGCAAGACCATTAAATTCCATGTTGATTTCTATTTTTGTTGAACCTGAAGTAAAATTTAGTTTATGTTCATTTGTTGAAACTTAAATATAATTTAGTTTATGTCTATATTCTCTAGAGAATACTCAAATGTAAGATAATATTTGTGTACAGTGTTTGTAAGTTAAGCATTTTAATAGTTTGGTGATAAACTAGAGTACATATATTCAGGTAATAAAAACTGTGCTCTTTCATCTGATCATAATATAATTAGTAATGTTTAGATGCTTATGTAGCACTATGTTATATAAATGATGATTTCAACACTATTATTAAACCAGTAAATTAATAATTTTATAGTGAGAAATGTTATGTCAAGAAAGCAATGTGTTTATTATTAAGGAGTATATTAATATTTTAGTTCATTAAGTGAATATCACATCTTAATAGAAAATAATTATTTTCTTGGCCTGGCTTCCTTCAGACTATCTGTGCATATTATTTTTGTTCTAATATATAACAGTAAATTATTGTTGAAAATATAATAAATACTACTCAATGTAATTTCATGAAAAGCTGTTTATTATTCATTAAATAATCTCTGTAGTGCTGCTGACAAATATTAGGCAATGTTTGTGTGTGTCTGTGGTGTGTGTGTGTGTGTGTCTCACACACGTATATACTCAAGCACGGGGATATAGTAGAAATAGGAAATATACTATTTTGCAGCGGGGAGGGAAGACCTTATAATGTGCATGTTCTAAAATGAAGTATCTGTTTCTATCCTATAGTTTGGTATGGAACAGTATACAATGGTATTTTAGTACAGCATAGTAGAGTAGAATATTATTTAGGATGGCATGGGATGGGAAGGGATGGGATAGAATAGTATGTTACAGTATAGCATAATATAGCATAGTATAGCCGAGTAACACATAGTAACCAAAGCATTAAATGTCATACCAGAACTTATGTACAAACACAAATCCAGAATATCATGGATGTACAATCTGGGGCATATTAGTTAACCATACTGAGCCCCAGTTTCCTCATCTGTAGAATGAAGATTCAAAATAGTTTCTACATCATAGATGTTTTGTGGGGAATAAATGAACTATGGTATATAACATCTTTAATATGACAGTACAATAGACATACAAGTATTATTTGTCATGTTTTTCTATCATTTTTATCTTCATATAATTGATTAGCTTCAGCTCACATGTTAGAACAAGAGATTCTTTGTCTTTCACATATGTTGACATATTTTTTCTTGTTTTAGTTTTCTTTCAACTTTTATTAGAGTGTTTATTGCTATATAAATGTTTTTAGTTTATACACAGTCAATTCTGCCCAAGTTTTCCTATATAGTTTCTGGGTTTGTGTCACAATTAGATAGGGTTTTATAAAATAGAAAATTTTTCATAAAATATTCCTCTATATTTTCCTGTAGTTTTAATTTTAGACTTTCAATATTAAATTCATCTGAGATTTATGAATAATGTCAGGTAGGTATATAATTAATTTTTTCAAATGGTGAATCAATTGTTCCAAGCTACAGGAAGGTTAAATTATACATCTCCATGGATCTGAATTGCAATCTTCATAATATACCAATTTTTTCTAAGTAACAGAATACCTTCCTGAACTTTCTGTTTTGTTGACACTTTCTCCACAACTATCAAAAATTCCTAACATCTCTACTTCCAAAATACACCTGGAATCCATCCTGATATCCACTGCCACCAAATTGCTACCTTCTTTTAAATTGGCTAAAAAATAGTATGCTAAATAGTATCCCCCATTCCAATCCTGCCTAACCCCTAGTGTCTATTTTTCACAATGCATGCTATGATGTTCTAAATGATAAAAAGTTAGATCCTTTGCTCAAATTCATTTAGTAATACACCATTACTCATGTAAGAAGATTCAAATTATTTTACATGACCTACAAAGCCCTAAGGTCTAACCTCAGAATTACGCCCTGAATTCATCTGGCATCATTGCTCTCACTCACCAAACTGGCTTGTTGTATGGTTTTTCAGGCAGGCCTACAACTTTTCTGTTAACCCTATGTTTTCCTCAAATATGGGGCATTCTTTCATTAGTCCTTCATTGAACTATTTCCTAGTTATATTTCTGGTTTCATTTCAGAGGTCTTTTTCTAACTGTCCCTTCAAATCTCAATAAACATGTCTTGCATGCAAATCATATTGGCAAATTTCTCTTTAAATGCCCAAGACTTTTTGGTTAATTTCAAAGATGAAATTGTCCTTTGTAGCTGAATATTCTTGTTTTATGAATATATTGTCTTCTTACATCTCTCTCAGAATAATACTTACAATATTTTCAAAGTACTAGCTTATTTCCTGGGTTGTTTCTGTTTCATTGAGAACCATTTTCACTGATAAACTTTTTCTCTACTTTTTGGAAGTTAATTTCTCTCAATTATTATTTTCTCAAAGTCAAAAATTCAGGTTTATATTAAGGAATAGTACTAATAGAAATAGAAATACTAATACTAATAGAAATACTGATACAGATCACTTTTTAAATTTCCCCAGCAGAACTCCCCAGAGTGCCGCATTTGACCAGAAAGGGCAACAGAAGGAATCTGACTGTGGATTTCTGCTTTGGTAAGTTGTGATTCTCTGCGTTAGCTTCCAATTTAGGTGGAAGTGGTTTGCCCATGACCTCACGTCTCTCATGGATACAAAAACAGTTGTTGATTTTGAAGTTTGTACAACTTTTTATTTCATCTTAGGATGGAGTGGTGACTTTTCAAGTTTCTTAATTGCTGGACACTGGCCTCACTTTTAAAAGCTGTGTTGCCATGTCATTTTATATATGTGTTTCTTTTTCTGTGTTCAGTCTTTTTGGAGTCTCTTCTCCATTAATTTATACACCTCTTTCTCCATTTTTCACACAAGTCCAGACTTGGTTTATAGTTTGCTGATTGCGATACAATCTAAGGATAGTTATTAAAAATATATTTTAAAATGTGAAAAAACTACTATATTTAGGGTCTCATTCAAGTAAACCCTCAAGCAGCAACCTCTGTGGGAATCAGTTCTGTGTAGGAAAACCTGCAGGGTAATTGACAAATTACTGAATTCAACATGACACACCACTACACATCTATTAGACTGTCCAAAATCCAGGAATGCAGACATGATAAATGCTGCTGAGGATTTGGAGCAACAGAAACTTTCATACCTTGCTTGTGGGAAAGCAACAGCCACTTTGGAGAACAGTTAAATGAAATTTTACTCCTTTTAATCTCTGTGATTTGAGATTTCAGAGCTAGAATTCCTAGTTATAGGTGTGCTAATCAAACAATTAGTCCCTAAGAAAAAATAGAGAAATATATCTCATTGAAGTATTATTTTTGATAAGCTATGTCTTTGGCCTTTTTCCATTCCTTATGTATATCCAAATGATAACTTCTTATTTTATTAATTTAAAACTCCATACTGTTATTCTTTCAAAGCCATGCTTTGCAAGAATTTTAATAAACTGGGGAAAAGGTCAAAATATCACAATGGAAAAGATGGTTATACTAAGTATGTAAATAAGTAGGTCAAGTATAATTCCAGTTCTGTGTATATTTGTCGGTATAGATGTACTATACATGGAAGAGAGACCTAGCAACGGTTATCCCTATGAAGTACAATTTTTGATACTGGTAATGTATTCATTGTGCTTTTCCATATATCCTTAATTTTCTTCAATTAATATACCTTTAATCTATAAAAATCTAAAAAGAATGCTATTTCTATTTATATAAAAACTAATCTTTAAAATTTTATTTTTTATAGCAATGATTCTTTCACACTTTTTAGTTCATATCATGTAATTTTGATGCAATTTATCTCACAGTGACAAATCAATTATAGAATATTTCAGTGTCAATTACTTCTATTGCATAGAATGTGGTAAAATTTTAATTGTGGGTTAGAGGGTGCCTAAATGAGATGAGAAATATTGAGACAGTCTTGTGGTATATTCTACTTAGTCATGTATGCATATACATATTTATGTATATAAACATATATATATACACACATACATATATAACCAATTTATAAATAATTGATTCATATTGTGTCTATATATTTTTGATATATACATAAATGTTATATTTGACAAATGATGCTTTCTGTGGCAACATAAAAATATTAATTCTACTTACAAATTCTACCTACAAAAGATGGACAATTTACTTTTCTGGCCCCAGTAAAAATCTATTGTACATTTCCACGGGCATGTATAGGCGGGCAATCATGATTTTTTCATGGCCCATATACTGGAATAGCTTTCTGGAGGAAAAAATATATATATAAAAGTATATGAAAAATATAGGGTTAGAATGTGAGGTAAAAATCTCTTAAATAAATGTTAGGACTGGGGCAAGACCACCCTTTCTCTTCCTCATGATGCCTGTGGATAAAGAATGAGGAAATCTAAGTGAGATAAGAATAGAGATCTACGCTCTACTAATGATTAATAGAACACAGAAGAATATTTTCCAGTGAACTTTGTGTGGTGACACTCATGTCTCCTCTGACCAGAGGCTAAGATGAGTTTCTTGACATAGGAAGCTGTAAGACAGTAAGAAAGCAGCCATCATGTAAGTGGAAGGGCTTTTATCACTTCTGTGAATGCAATCTCAGCAATGACATGAGGACCCCAGTGGAAAATTGGCAGTGACAGGAGGAACAGTGTTTCTGTGACAATGAAAGGAGACCTACATGCCAGCAGCAATGTCAAGCATGAACCATGAGACAGAACTTGTAACAGCTGGCGAAGGCCTAGAGGCAAATATATATAGATGAACACCATGGACTGCAGTTAATTTTAATTGCTGTCAAGGCAAAATGTAGGGTTTTTGTGTGTGTGTGTGCTTGTTTTTTGTTTTTTTTTCATTTCTTACAAAGGCAGAAAAATAAATTTGGGAATTGAAATCTTACCAGTTCTAAATGGCATGGATTCAAAATAAAATAATAATAATAATAATAAATAATATTATTATATTATATTATTTTATTTTATTATTTTGGCAGTAATAATAATAATTATTATTATTATTATTACTGCCAAAATAAATGTTTCCTATATCCAAGGACTTGAATCAAATATTACTTAGGTGATACGGAATAAAATGTAGATATGAGACTGTAATCCAGGGAAATGTTCCAACTTTCAAACTATGCTGTTATTAAATTTGGTTTTTTCAAAGCCTTGTGTTAGAGCACACATATCTCAGTGAAGTTTTTAGCATAATCTAATTTCCCTCAGCCTATAAGACATGATAGAAAGAAGGAGAATTTGATTTTTTTTTTTTTCTTGCAAGAAGGAAAACTATAAATGAGAAGGAATTTGGGTTCCTTTCTATCAAGTGGACAGGTAAAAATGTTTTGTTCTTCCAAGACTATGATCAGAAAAGCAAGTAGTTGGACTGTCCCAAATAGGACTGTCTCATACTCGGCAAAGATTCTGGAGCATGAGAAATAGAGGGAAGACCTCAGACCTTAGGAAGGGAGAAGGAAACTCTGGTGTTTTCTTTCATGGCAGAGAAAAGGACTCGGCAAATGCTGGTACAAAATGTATCAGAGACCTAAGAACACCATTAAGGGCAAGGACAGATGGAGATTGTTATAGTTCCTGAAGCTCATACAAATTACAAGGGGAAGCTCTTTTAAAAAAATAAATTATGAATACAGTACTAAAGATCATGTTGTTTAAATAAGAAAAACAAATCCAAGAAATTATGAATTTTAAATAGCTGACAAATACCATGGTAAATATTCAAAATAATAACATAGCATTTTATTAACTATTCTGCCATATCTTTTAATACATTTTTGGTCCTCATTTTTGGATATATATTCTATGATATGTACATATTCTCCTCATACGAAATCTATTCTGTAATATGATTTTCTACAGAAAGAATAGAAAGAAAGTATTTTTCCAGGATTATTCATGAAATTTTTTTTCACGTCAATTTTAGTAGAAAAGTTCTTCAAAATTTGTTTTTTGTGATATCACATATATTTTTAGGATTCTTTTCTAATTTGGAAAACCTCTATCAAGATGTAATCTAGTCATGTATTTTAAGTTAATTTTGACAATGACTAATTCCAAGTAGTCTTTAATTTGGTAGTATTAGTTAATCTGTTCATCAAAAATGTTTGTTGCAGCATTTTATAAATTTTAATAGTCTCTATGGCAGTATTTCATGTCAAATTATAAGAATTTACATTTTTAATGTGTTCATGTGATTCACTCCTCAATGGTAATTGGATTATCAAAGAAACCTATGACTTTATAGTTTGCTTGAATTTGAAGTAAATTTCTGTTTATTGTTTATCATGTAATCTATTATATTTTTATTAGAAATCTTTTGTTCGTATCTGTATTAATTTCCTAAGATTAATGTAACAAATTGCCACAAACTTGGTGGCTTAAAAAAATACAAATTTATTCTCTCACAGATCTAGAGACAAGAAGTTTAAAGTCAAGATTTCGGCAGCACACTATCTATAGAGACTTGAGGAGAGAATCCATTCCATGTCTCTTTAGCTTCTGGTGGTTACCAGATCCCTTAGCTCATAGCCACATCACTCCCATCTACCTCTGTCCTCACATCACCTCCTTCTCTATGTCTATCCTCTTATGTGTGTCTCTTATAAGAACTCTTGTCACTGGATTTACAGCCCACATGGATCACATAGGTTGATCTCCTCATCTCACAACCTTGCATTTAATTATGCTTTCAAATACCCTTTTTCCAAATAAGATAATATTCAAGTTTCAGAGATTAGGATGTAGACATATTTTTTGGGGGGAGGGGCACTGTGCAGCCAATGCTAGTATCAAATAATTTATATTAATTGTATTGCTCGTTTTATTATGTTTCTTATATTTCACTAATTCTTATCTATATTTTCTTTTCGTTCTGTCATTGGTAAAAATAAGAACAAAGAATGCACCCTCTATGTCAGGCATTTATTGTCATAATACCATGCATAATAAACCCACTACAAAACTTAGTTTGGATAAAAAAAAATATATTTTACTATTTCTTAAGAGTCTCTACATTAGCTGGTTGTGCTGATCTGGGATGGGTTCTACTGATCACTGTTGGACTTACGTGTTTGCATTCAGTGGACTGGGCAGCTGGTTTCTAGTTAGTCTGAAATGTCCTCTAAAGGGAATGATGCATATCTACTTCACATGTTTTCTTATTCTTCAACCCGCTACACTGGCATATTCTTATGACAATAACAGAGGTCAAATAGATTCTAGAGGCACACAAAGACTCTAGGACTAGAGTCAGACCTGGTGCACTGGCACACCTGCCCATTCTATTGATCAAAGCAACTCACAAGTCCAGTACAGTTTCAGAGGTTTGACTTGGGAGACATGGCAAGTAACATCACAAAGGGCACAGAAACAGAGGGGCATGAAATATTGGAGCCTTTCTGCTACCCATCTATGTACTATAACTTCCGACATTCAAACCAGGTATCTGCAACTTCTAACATGGTTTATTGAAATTGTTTCAAATATTCCAGTTACAGTTAAAATAGAGTGTTCAAGCTTTACTATTTTTTTTTAAATAAATATTTTGCATCTCATTTGTGAATGGATTTCTCATCTGGTTCTGCAAAAATATTTTTTAGAGTTTTCACAAGGTCGTACTCACTTTACAAGTCTTGAACAGCTTTGTAATAAACATCTTGTTAACACTTAAATGATACGGAAAAATTCCAGTTTCTCTGTGTTTAAAATATTTCACATAAGAGCCAAATTCCAAAAGAAAATGTAAAATACTACAAAATACTAAAATAGTCAACACCATGATGTACTGTAGTGAAAGCCTTTCCTCCACTGATAAAAAGGAAATGAGCTGCACTTGACTTACATTTTGTGAATTTCATGTCCCAGTGATGCAGGATGGAGTCAGCACTGTGACTGGTAGTACAATTTCTACAGTGATTCTAAATAATACAGATGTGACTACAGACCACAAAAATAAATGCTTTCAACCGAATTCAATCCTATCCCCAAATCAACATTTTTTACTCGAAAACCATCTAACACAAGATAACATGTGACGTAGGGAAAGTTGAGAAGATAGAGACAGGAGACTATAGATTGCATTTTAAAAATATTTGCAAATTTATTTAAAAAAAACAACAACACAAAGAACACAACAAAAAAGCCTATAACTGGTGAACAAATTGCTAGAGCCCATCCTAAGGCCTTTAAGAGGTGCATGTAAATGTGGGCCCTGAAGCTTCAGTTTCATTAGCTACATGAAAAATGTTTATGATGATTGTTTACATGAGTTAGTCAGAGGGACTAGTCATTAAAAGGGACATTTCTGAACTTGCTTGAAGCAGAGGACCATCTCTGGACCTCAATGTCACACAGCTGCAGCTCAAAACAGAATCAATAACAAAGACGATGATCCCTATGGGTAAAGACCACCCCCTCCCTGTCTTTCCTATAACCCAAGGTCCTTACAAGATCCTTTATGGAGGAAAGAGGGAAACCCCAGTAATAATTGTGGTTGAATTTTTCATTAGAATGGTACAGGGGAGATCTGGAAAAGTTTTTGATTTAGAGCAATAAGTAAATGCAGTACGTCTTACATATAAGGTTTTGAGAAAACCTTTATATATTATCTTTAATTATTCTTACTATTAATGATCAGCAAATTGCATTATAAATTACAGAAATAATGTATACTGCATCTCCTCTGGAGATGTGCAGTACATAGTAACATAGTTACTATATGCGTTTAACGTTGTTTAATGTGTTCTTACTAAACTTATTTGATTCTGAACCATTAACATCCCACCAAATTAATGTTCCAAATAGCACAGAAATCAGAGTTCTACACGCATTCTCCAAAGTCAGAATGTGTTTGCAGTCTCTGACTCTTTGGCCAAAATTAATTTCTTTTAAATCACACCCAATATTATTACCATACTAGCAAAATAAATGTGTATTTGGCAGATTTAAAGTATACATCACAATCTTAATGAGTTAATTATACTTGTTTTATATATATATATATATATGTATATATGTATATATTTATTAGTTTCGGGTGCACAAGACAAAGTAATACTTAGACGTTTATCATTTATATCCCTCACACTGTGTGAACACCCCTCAATTATACTTGTTTTTAAACATTATGTTATAAAATCAGTAGAAGGGGGTGAATCTCCAAATTTTATAATTGTGATTTTATGACTAGCAAAGAGTTCATAGCATTATTTTAATTATTTTTTAACATCTAAAATTCTTTAAATTATTGCAATTAAATAAAATCTGACTAATTAAACATTTTTCAGTTTTAGATAGGTAATAAAATATCCTGTGAATGAGCTATGTTTTCTTTTACTGTGAGGAAGAGACATTGATTTTTTTTTTTTGCATAATTGGATGGTTTATTGTTGTTCTTTGTTGAACATATTCCCAATATTACCATGGTTTTTAATTACTAAATAAAATTTGAAGATTCCTTTTACTACCCCTATTGCTTTACAATGCAGTCATATTTTTTTTAATTGGCATAGTGATTATTTTTAATACACTCTTCATTTTTGTACAGATTTATTAAGAAATAATTTACATAGCATAAAATTCATCAATTGCAAGTACATAGTTAAATGTGTGTTTTTTTAAATTTATATAGTTATATAACCATCAACATAACCCAGTTTTAGAACTTTTTTATCACCTCAAATTTCCCTCAAACACATTTACACACAATGCCTACCCAGGCCCCAATAGTAGGTAAATATTGATCTGTTTTCTGTCTCTATAAATTTGCTCTCTTTCTGTAAAATCTATGTAATTTGAACAATACTATTTATAGCCTTTTGTGTCTAGCTTATTTCTCTTAGCATGATGTTTTTGAGATATGTCCATATTGTAGCATACGCCAGTATTTCATTCATTTTCATTGGTTAATAGTACTCCATTATACAGATATATCACATTGTTTTATCGATTAATTGATTGAGGGATATTTGAATTTTACCAGTTTTAGCTAGTATTAATAATATTGCTATGAACATTTGAATGCATATCTTTGTAGAGGTACATGTTTTAACTACCTTGGGTAGATTCCTAAAAGTGGAATTGCTGGTAAGTCAAGTGAAGCCAGTATATCAGTGTCAGGGAGGCTTCTGGTTTTCGTAGCCTGCTCTGCCTAGTTTAGACTGGCATACCTACAGAGCTGGGGAGACAGAAGCAGGTTCAGGCAAGAATGTGGTGTACTTCAAACTATTCTTATCTGAAGGTCAGTTGTTTTCATGAATAGACACTTCTCTACTTACTCAGTGTCATCCCTCAATTTGCAGAGTGTCAAAATTGTTGATTTGACTGTTTTGTCCAAGAATACAGTTGCTTTTTTATAGAAATAATGTATTAACCTCTTCACTCCATCATGCCAATATCAAATCTCCAAAATTTATTTTCTATTTCTTTGCATTGTTTCTAAAAAGGTTTTCTGGTGCTCCAGATAACAAAGAAAGCTATTATTTTGTTTTATTTCAAGGACACGAATGTAGTAGTCCAAAAATTAGGGCTAATTATATTTTTGCTTTGTTCAAATAGAAAATATAAGTTTCAAATCTAAACAAATCACGCAACATATTTTATAAAATGTTTTTTAATCATTTGAAAATAAATTGATTGCATTGAGTATTTCATACCAGTGCTAAGCCTTTATAAAACCAAAAGCCCTTTTTTTTTTTTTTCCAAATTTTTGTTCATCTTATTGGGGTGACATTAGTTAGTAAAATTATATAGGTTTTAAATGTATATTTCAATAATACATCTTCTAAATATTGCATTGTGTGTTCACCACCCCGAGTCAGTCTCTTTCTATCACCATATATTTGACCCCCTTTACCCTCTTTTACAACCATCCCACCCCCTTAATCTCCGGTAACCATTAAACTCTTGTCTGCGTTTATGAGTTTTTGTTTGTTTGTTTGTTTGTCTTGTTCATTTATTGCTTTCAGTTTTATACCCCACATATGGGTGAAATGATAATGGTCCTCAACTTTTTCTATCTGACTTATTTTACTTAGCATGATAATCTCAAGATCCATCCATGTTGTCACAAATGGCAGTACTTCATCATTTCTTATGGCCAAGTAATATTCCATTATATCTATGTACCACATCTTCTTTATCCAATCATCTATCAAAAGAAACTGGTTGTTTCCATGTCTTGGCCATTGTGAAAAATGCTGCAATGAGCATTGGAGTACATATACTCATATCTTTACAGATAAATGTTTTCAGATTTTTCGGTTAGATATCCAGAAGAAAGATTGCTGAGTCATGTGGTAATTTCATTCCTAATTTTTTGAGGAACCTCCATACCATTTTCCATAGTGCTTGTATGAATTTATTAGGTTGGTGCAAAAGTAACTGTGCTTTTTGCAATTATTTTTAACCTTTTAAACCGCAATTACTTTTGCACCAACCGGATACATTCCCACCAGCAGTGTATGAGGGTTCCTTTTTCTTCACAACCTCTCCATCACTTGTTATACCTTGTCTTGTTGATAATAGACATTCTAACAAATATGAGGTGGTACCTCATTTGGTTTTGATTTGCATTTCTGTCATAGCTAGTGAAGTGGAGCAAGTTTTCATGTATCTGTTTGCTCTTTATTTGTTTTCTTGAAAGAAGTGCCTATTCAGGTCTTCTGCCCATATTTTAATTGGATTGTTTGTTTTATTGTTGTTGAGTTGTATGAGTTCTTTATATATTTTGGATATTAGCACCTTATCAGAGGTATTGTTTGCAAACATCTCCCATTTGGTTGGTTGCTTGTTTTGTTGATAGTTTCTTTTGCTGTGGAAAATCTTTTTAGTTTGATATAGACTCATTCATTTATTGTTGCTTTTACTTCCCTTGACTTTGAGGTCAAATTTATAAAATTCTCTTTGAACCCCAGGTCCATAATTTTCGTACCTATGCTTTTTCTATGCAACGTATTGTTTCAGGTCTTATATTTAGGTCTTCAAACCATTTTGAGTTAATTTTGGTATATAGGACAGATAGCAGTCTAGCTTCATTATTTTGCCTGGGTTTTCCAGTTTTCCTAGCACCATTTATTGAAGAGGCTTTCTTTTCTCCACTGTATGTTTTTGGCTCCTTTATCAAAAATTATCTGCCCACATGTATGTGGGTTTATCTCTGGGTTCTCAATTCTATCTCATTAGTCTGCGTGTCTGTTTTTATTTTTGTTTTTGTTTTTTGCCTATACCATGCTGTTTTGATTATTGTCACTTTGCATTGTAAATTGAAGTCACAGAGTATGATACCTCCAGCCTTGTTCTTTTTTCTCAGGATTGCTTTGACTATTCAAGGTGTTTTGTGATTCTATATAAGTATCATACTTAAAGGGGAAAAACTGAAAGCTTTCCCTCTATGATTTGGAACAAGACAGAGATGCCCCCTCTTACCATTGTTATTCAACATAGTATTGGGAGTCCTAACCAGAGCAAACAGGCAAAAGAGAGAAATAAAAAAGCATCTGAATTGGGAATGAAGAAGTCAAATTGTCACATTTTGCTTGTGACATTATGGTTTATATATAAAACCCTGAAGACTCTATCAAAAACTATTTGAAACAATAAATCAATACAATAAAGTTACAGGATACAAAATTAATGCACAAAAATCCATTGCTTTCCTATATACTAACAATGACATTTCAGAAGAACAAATGAAAAAAAAATATATTTTGCAATTACAACAAAAAAATAAAATACCTAGGAATAAACTTATAACAAAGGATGGGAAGGACCTACACACTAATAACTGTAAGATATTATTAAAATAAATTGAAGACACAAATAAATGTAATGGTATTCCATGTCCATGGATTAGAAGAATCAACATTGTTAAAATGGCCATATTACCCAAAGCAATATGCAAATTTAATATAATCCCCATCAAAATTCCAATGGCATTTTTAAAAGAAATAGCCCAAAGCCCATTAATTTTAATCATCTTTTAAGTTGTCAAATAAAGTCTTCCTTTTTTCCTTCTATCTTGCCTTCCTTCCTTCCTTTTTTTCTCTCTTCCTCCCTTCCTTCCTCCCTCCCTCCTTTCTTTTTCTCTACCTCTTTCTTTCTTTTTGAGTTACAGGCTTGTCTCAATATTATGCCATTAAAATGAAATTGCTCTCCTGTTCAAATTTAAATATATATATATATATATTTCTGGTGTGGTTGAGGTGAAAAATAAAGACTGTTAAGATGCCAATGTCATTCTAACACATATTAGCTATTAACTATGAAATGCCAGTGTGAAGACCAAGAAATAGTGTTTGAGTCAAGGCTAGTAAAGTATCTCTAAGCAAATATACCAGCAGAGATTATATTTCAATGAATATTGGGTTGCCCTGATGGGATTTTTAGAATGGTTTTCCAGTGAAGAAAAAAAAATCCAAAAAGAGATGAAATCACTGGAGCAGAATTATGTTCATGAGAAATTCGTTTTAAAATAATAAGCATTTGGAAAGAGAGAAAATTTAAATTTGGAATTGCAGCATAAATTTTAAAAACAAAAATATCAAACAAATAAAAATGCATTTCCAGGAACTTTATTCTGGATTAAAAATATGAAGGACACAATCCTATAAGTATGGACAAAGGACCATGTTGAGATCAGAGCATACCCTGTGAAGAGTGTGTGTATGTGTTGGGGTGGGGGGTGAGAAAGGGAGGAAAGATGATCATGAGTAAGCTTTTTTCTAACTATAGGATATGAGGATTAATCCTAGGTACCACTAGAGGTACAATAATAAAAAGGAGAAATCTGTGTTTACATAGATATCATGGTTCTAAAGAGGAAAACCTTTTCAAAAATTAAACAAACAAAATAAATTGTGTTGTAACATAGGAATCCAATCAAGAAAATGCAAAAATAAATACCAAGGGAGATGAATAGATAAATTAATATATTCAAGGGAATTAGAAAAGATTTCACAGTGGAGGTGGGTAAGAATGGGTATAGTTATTATTCTGGTCATGAAAGGTTGGTGCCTTCAGTGTTTGAGCTCAATTGAATTAATGGCAATGCATATGTTTTTCTACTTCTGTTTTAGGCTCACAAGTTTCTTATACCTAAATATATTTTTCTTAGTTCTATTCATTTTTTACTTTTGAATTCAAATGTCATCTCTGTAAATTTCTAATATGTTAGCCTAAAAGAATTTAACCCACCTTATGTTCTCTCTCCTTTTTAGTCTTATCTTCCATTACTCTGCTATGTAGACCTTCCGACCCTGCCTAGGTCAACTAATTGCTATTCCTCATTTCTCTGTGGCCTTCCCTTTTCATAGCTATGCCCACTGTGTAGGATTTTATTTATCCGCTTTTCCTTGATTTTTCAGCCTTGCAAATCCTTTCAATATCTTCAAGACTTGTATGTATGGGTAAGTTCTCTTTGTGAAAATCTCATTGGGAGTTTAAGTAGTGAGGGAAATGGGGCTGAGATTATATATCAGGAAAAAAAAACAACAAAGAAAATTATCAATATATTTAAATAAGGAAATACTAGGTCTATGTATATAGTTTTTAAATTGACAAAGTGTCAAATAAAATATTCTTCTGCCAAGTGAACTCCCTAACCACATCTAAGTAAAATTTATTAATACTGTTGAGCATCTACTATACACCAAGCACTGTTTTAAGCACTGAGGTTAGGACATTGGAGAAGATAGACATGACTGTGCTTATTATATACTAATTGGGGAAAATACAGCAAACAAAAAATGAATAAATATAAAGTATACTATAATTTGGGTTAGTAAAAGTGATATGAAATCATAAAAGAGGGTAACGGATAATAAAAATTTAAGTAGGTAATATAGGAGAATAATAGGAACTCAGTTACAGGATAGACCAAGAGCGTAATCTAGACAGAGTGGCCAGCTCATCTTGGTTAAAGAGCTGTTATTTGAATCAAGGGATGAATGCTGAAAAGGAGACAGCCAAGGTAAAACTGGTGGTGGAGGTGGGGGTGGAAATCATTTTAAGCAAAGATTATAGCAGTTGCTAAGGGCCTAACATGGAATTATATTGGTCTGTTTAAGTATCAGAAAGAAGATATATACTACTGGAGCATAATATGGGGAAAAAGTAGGAGAAAATGAATTCAGAGAGACAGGTGGGTACCACATCTTATAAAATGTGTTCTACTTGGTCAAAAAGTATGGGTAGGTGTCACGTTACTTAAGTTATTCTTCACTATCATCAAAATAAAATGTTGTAATTATTTGTTGATATAGTATCGTTCTATCTGTTGAGCTCTTTGATCCCTTTCTTGCTCAATTATGGATATCATTGGTCTCTACATCCTGTTATTCCTGCAGAGTTGTAAGTTATTTAGCAGATAACCTCCTTGAGGCTGAGGACAGTATTACTCATTTTGTATTCTTGAAACACCTAATTTGGTATCTTTAGCAGGTATTAGTAATCATTTTTTAACATGTTAAGTATCCTGGCAATGAATATAATGTTACATATAAAATTAATCTGAAGAGAATTTTTGTTGGATTAATTGGCATGGTTTATTATTTTTTAGCATAGAGTTCACTTGATGTTATTTTGATTCTTTATTTACTTTTAAGCATAGTTAAGGGACTTATAAATGACACTGGTAAAACAATATCTAAAGACATATTAGATTTACCGGTGTATGGGACTTTATCGCATCACATTTCATTAGCATAGTTACTTTAGACATTAAAGCAATTCTAACAAAATTAGTAAATTCAAATGGAAATCTTCTGCCTACTACAACTTCTATAAAGTTAATTAAGGAACTACAGAGTAGTGAATGCCACAGATGCAATATATCAGATCTGAAGAAGTACAAGGAGACTGGATTATTGAATTCCAAAACCAGCTTGCATTTTAGAAATGAGGTAAATCAATGATGTGGAAAATAAACTTACAGCCCTTATTACTGCTACTGCTCAGTTCCCTTGTTCCACAGCATAGGATTTGATGATATAAGAATACTACTGTATCCTTGAAAGAATACTAAGTTAGGACTTGAAAGGTTCTAATGCAAGGTAAGTCAATCTAATAGAGTCATGTATGAGAAATTAAGTCAAATACATTTAATAAATATGAAAAAAATTTCATTGGAGAGTAGTATTTTTCTCATCTTGTAATCATGATTAACATATGCAAAAGTCTCAGTGTGGATTTCAAATACCTGGGTTTCACTGTATAGTATTCTGTTTCCTGAAGGTTCATAAAATTGTGCTCTTAGGGTCAATGTGAGTAATGTAAAATAGATCACGTTTAATAAAATGAGTTCTTTAAGTGACCCTTTTCCTTCCTTGTGTTCAGCAGAAAATAGCTTCAGCATGATAGCACATAGCTTCGCAAAAGAATAAAAGGGGAAAAAAATCCCTATCTGTAGTTTCATCGGTGTCTTCTCTTTGTCAGAGAATATCTTAATGTTAGACCACCATCAGTTACCAATAAAAATTAATAGCTTTTTGTAAGGATTTGAAAAACATAGTAAAGGAATTGTTCATGACAAGTATATACTTATATATGTTTCTTTTGCAGTAAATGAAGTAAATAACATTTCTCTCTAGATTATAAAACTCTGTTGCAATGTCAAGTGCTCTAAGGAAGCATGTCTTTGTTTCTAAATATTTACTTTTTGAAAAGTCCCATATAATCAAGCTGTTCCTTCCTATTTACCAGTTTTTTATTTTATTTTATGTTTTGTTAACCTGAATATATTAAAGGGTAGTTATACAGTCATAAGATTGGAAATATTCTATATTCATTGAGTGTCTGTTGTCTTTTTGTGAAGTTTTCTTACCCTTTGAGACTCTGGTGAAAGCTGTGTTCTTTTACCTTCTCCTCAGAACAATGCACTAAGGCTCCCACCAACAAATTTCTGTATAAAGTTTCAAAGGGTTTACGTCCCGTGATTCTATTCATCCCCCTGTCTGATATAAAAAGAAAAATAGGTCTCTACCATGTTCTTAAAGCTCTTAAGAACAGATATTTCATAACATCACTTAGTAATATATTCCAAACCTTTCTTAATCAGTGCTGTAGCTCAGAAGATATCAGACCTCATGAGTCAATGGAGACAAAACAAATTGTCCTCCTTTTCACTGTTCCTGGGTAACATTGAACAGGTTCAATGATGAAAAAGGAACTAAAAGTAAAAATTCCCTAATCCAGATTTTCTTTGTGCCATTTTCACTTGAATGATGCTTTCCATCTGACCTATTGACAAACTGATATATAGAAATTATTTGGTGAAGTTTTGTGTAAAACAAATATCTGTATTCAAAATTATTTTAGTATACTCAATCCAGAGGCATTTCCTGAAACTCCAGATCATAAAGAACTGAAGGTTGAAAGCAATGACTTTCTTGAAAGATTTGAACATCTGCTCATTGTCAATATTCTCATCTTATCTACCCCGTGTTCCTCCATACATGATAGAAAGCAATCTTGACTCATTATGCATTCTATATTAGAAGCATTTTCAGCTGCAAAAATTAAATAATAATTATGTATTTACGTGTAAGCTAATTAGATTCTTAACCCCATGAATTACAATAGTTTCTTATTCTTTTCCAATCTCTTGATCTTTTCATTGTTGGTTTCAAAATTCACAAATTATCCTGTAGATTTCCAACATTATCTTAGAGAAGAAAAGATTAAATTACCATTACTATTATAGGCAGATATACAAGTGAAGTTAAACATGATAGTGTAAAAAAACTGAAAATGTATTCATTTCCATATGCTATTGAAATAGTATGTATTATCACTACTTTTACTTAAGACAAAATGAAATATTCTAGTATGTTTATTTCACTTATTTCTACCATTTCACCCACATTCTGTGTAATTCTATTAAATCATATTTTTTTTAAAAATAGTTCAATATATTTGTGTGATTGTAATAAAAATTATTTTTCATGGTAA
Organism: Rhinolophus sinicus; assembly: GCF_036562045.2. Lineage (NCBI taxonomy): Eukaryota > Metazoa > Chordata > Mammalia > Chiroptera > Rhinolophidae > Rhinolophus > Rhinolophus sinicus. The sequence continues at coordinate 124,091,547 of NC_133752.1, forward strand.
ACATCTTACTAACAGTGAACGCAAATGATGCATAGGCAATGTGACAGAGGCTGGTAATTCACTTAGATATATCTAACACCACTTAGAGAAATTTTCCTCTCAAATACCCACTAAAATGATGCATAAAGGGATAAAATATGATTTAAATCTATACGAAAAAGGATAGGGTGTAAATCACAGCCTATATGAGGTATAGGCAATTTTCCTGCTTTGAAGACTGAAAACTGATTGAAAGAGTTCTAGTTTCTGGAACATCAAAATTTACCTATAAATTATGTAAAATGCTTAAAAACTTATTAAATATGAGCTTTGTTGAAAAAAAGCACAGTGATCCCCTGGAGTCCACAGGGATCTGAAAAGTAGAACAGGAGGCACACGACCTGACACTGAGGATACTGGTGAGGAATGTCAGAAGAAAAGTAGACATTTGTAAAACTCGTTTCTGCCACCATTAGCTTGACATCTTCTCAGTACTTAAGATATATCTGATGATATTAATAGTGATATTAATTTGATTTTTTGAAACTTCATATTGAAATGTGGAAATGTTTGGAACATGCACATAGTTCAGTAAACCAATATTTTCCAAAATCGTACATGGATAAAGAATCCGTTCAAAGTGCAACATAGACCAATGAATTTTAATGCAACAGAGTAAGAGATGTTCCTTGATATGGTTTCAGTTTCCACTTTGCAGCTAGCCACTCAGAAACTATACATTCTGAGGTAAGGTTTAGTGTTAAAGAAGAATAAAACAATGATCTGTTAGCTATATGTCTGTGTGGATCTGGATTAGTTTCATATGGTTGAAGCAAAACAACATTTTCCAACACAATAAATCCCAAAGCAGATATGACAACATATTGAACAAATGTTAAAGTAATTTGGTAAAAATTAAATGTAATGTCACTTTTCTCATTAAATATTTATGGGTTTGAAAGGATAATTATGGGTCATAAAAAGGTACCTATGAATAGTCGTTGAAAATTAATCAAAATATGAAAATGTTAAATATTTATCAATTTTAATTTTAATATAACTATGTACACCGACATCAACATATGTACACCACATGAACAAAAACTCTTTGGGGCTATCAATAGTTTTCAATGTTGTAAAAGAGTCTTGAGACCAAAAAGTTTGAGAACTGTTGACTTAGAACACCTAAGTAACTTGTCCAATGACACAAAGGAACTAAAGTTAGTCTGCCACTTCAAGACATTTTTCTTTCTCAACCAAGTTGTTCTTCTTCAACTCCTATTGTCACCCAGATGTATATGGATTCAGAATCCATTAAACAGAAAAATGTATTGTATGAGTATATGTGGGTAACATTATGCTTTTCAGTTATCTCTGTGTATGTTGTGTGTGTGCATGTAGTTTGTGTCTGAGAGAATTCATAGATGTATCTACAAGTTCTGACAATTAAGTTCACAAACTTATTGCACCAATGTTGCTAACCTTTTTTGATACCAACTGGACAAATAGTTAACCAAGTTTGCTATTTGGAAGTGCTGAAAATTCTGTGTGAAAAACATGAAAACAGCATGAACTTTTCGCCAACAATTCATGGCTCTTGCATCAAAACAATGCACCAGCTCACACGGCACTGTTTATAGCCGGTAAACAAATAACTGTATTAGAACACCTTCCCTACTCACCTGATCTAGCCCCCAGTGACTTCGTTCTTTACCTGAAGATAAAGGAAATATTGAAAGGAAGACATTTTATTTTTTTAATTAATTGTATTGGGGAATAAAGGGGAACAGTGTGATTTCCCAGGGCCCATCAGCTCCAAGTCATTCTTCCAATCTAGTTGTGGAGGGCTCAGCTCAGCTCCAAGTCCAGTTGCCATTTTCAATCTTAGTTTCAGGGGGCGCAGCCCACCATCCCATGCAGGAATTGAACCAGCAACCTAATTGTTGAGAGCTCGCGCTCCAACCAACTGAGCCATCCAGCCACCCCTCCAGCAGCTAGTGGCAGCTCATTGCCTTCAATCTAGTGGAGGGCGCAGCTCACTGGCCCATGTGGGAATCAAACTGGCAACCCTGTTGTTCAGAGCTCGCACTCTAACCAACTGAGCCATCTGGCCACCAAAAAGGAAGACGTTTTGATGACATTCAGGCCATCAAAGGTAATACAGTAACAGCTCTGATGGCCATTCCAGAAAAAGAGTTCCAAAATCATTTTGAAGGGTGGACTACACACTGATGTCTGTGCACAGCTCCAAGGGGAGTACTTTGAAGGTATCCATAGTGATATTCAGTAATGAGGTATGTAGCACTTTTTCTAGGATGAATTGAATTCACGAACTTAATTGTCCAACCTTGTATGTTGACAGAAGCTAATGGCTATTCTCAACTGTTTATATTCCAGCAGCTTTTTCTGAGAAATAAAAAAGTATATGCATTTCTTTTAAATGACAGTAATAAGTACAGAAAGTGAGATGCTTCTAGATACATCTTAGAAGTCGTATGGTATTTTCTTTGTTTATGAAGTCTATTAGACTGTAAACTCCCTGAGGGTACTAATTTTTGCCAGTTTTGTTGACTAACTTATTACAAGTACCTAGAAAAATCTCTGGTATTCAATAAATGTTTTATAGATTAACATGTGCTATAAATTATAGTAGAGAAGTTGTAAAAAGAGATCAAGTCTAGAAATATGCAAGAGAAGAAATGCCTCATTTATTTTATGTAATTACATTTCAGAAGAGAGAAAACTCAGGATGACTGAAAATATTATGCTCACTTTCTGGGAAAATAAAAAATGTTGTACTTGAGATAATGCCTATAAGAAAAAAAAATGTGTGTAGAAAGTAAATACTACTTTGAAAATCTTGACTCATGGTGCCTATGAAACAATGAGAGGAAGATAACTAGGCAGCATTTAGAAATATCTGGTTCTGGTATTTAGGAAAAAGACCAGAGCTAGGAAAAGATATTTGACAATCATATATTTCAGTTGGAAGCAGGAGCTGATAAAAAGGGTGAAATCAATTAGGGAAGCAGAGACTGAGTCATGAAAATGTGCTTACGGAAAGAAACCTATGACTCAATGTTCTCAAATATTTTGGGAAAGTTAAATATGGTAAAGAAATATATTTAATATAACAAAATTGGAAAATGATATTATTTTTGGCATCTATACAATTACCTACATCAGTGTCCGCAAAAAAAATTAAGAAAATTGTTGAGTATCAGTCCCAAAGATCATAATTGAATAATAAAATAGCTGTGTACTATGTAGTATGGAATCCTATGATTACACCAGTATAAAAATGTCAGCATATAAATAATTATTGGAAAGCAAGAGAAGAAAGTGTTTAAATATGGGCTCAATTTTCAGATTCCCTGGGTTTGAATAAAAGCTGTGAGAGTATTTTCTGACTTTCGTGTTTTGTTTTGTTTTGTTTTGTTTTGTTTTGTTTTGTTTTGTTTTGTTATTTTCATTATTAGCTAAGGATCAGTTTCCTCAATTGTAAATTGGAAATGATAATAGTGCCTCTTTCTGCTTGTGGAGAGGTTTCAATGTGATAATTCATAAACAACACATGACTAACACTTGGTAACTGTTAGATATAATTATTAATTTTAATTATTGGAAGAAAATATAGAAAATCAACATAAATTTCTACTTTTGGATGGTTGATTTTCATTTTTTAGGAGAATAGAGACCATGGTCAGTCTCTCTTAGTTTAATTTCTATACCCTTGACAAGTTACTGAGTCTCTCTGTGTAAATAACAATAGCACTCACCCAACAGACTTTTTGGAACTTGAACAAGATAAAACCTAGAGCAGTGCTTGTACATTTTTAGAAATGGAACATGTTTTGTTAATGTTCATAATATTAATTATTATCATTATAAAATGGTCATTTTATTCAGTTCTTTGAATTTTTTCTTTTTCTTTTTTTTAATTAAAAAATATAGTGTTCTTGAAACACAAACTCAACCTAGAAAAATAGCCAATGCAAACAAAATTGACATGGCCTATCTTGACTTTCAAAGATAGCGCATTTCTTTTCCCAATTTTATTAATTAACCTAAAAAGTTAGTATTCAATCATTGTATAACATTGTGCTGTGATATTTAAGCTTATTTTCTGTATGTATTAAAATATATATGGACATGTGCTCTTCACTTGGGAGATCATAGACCATTTTTTTCATATTCTTGACATTTTGTGCATTATATTTTGACTGCAATGTTTTGAATTCTATGATGGAAAGTAAACACACACCATCTTAAAAATGAGAATACTCAAGAAAAACTCGATCTCGGAGTTATATAATCTTAAGGTCAAGCAATATAAGCTCCTCATAATTTCCACCCTTGAATAAAAAAAAAAAATTTGAAAGTAGAGAAATGTCAAGGGTAACTTTAGGTTTATTCAAAACTACGTATAATAAACTAGTTATTCAGAAACTGGGGAGTAAATAGGAAAACAATGCAAAATACAAATATATGTATGAATGTACAAAACACCTCTATAAAGTTATCGTGTTGTACTATTGTTTTTAAACGAAATAAGACACCCTATCGATATACCTTGTATCTCACAGGCTTATGCTTTCTCCCACAGTAATATGAATCCAATCATTTCCTGAATTACACACAAAAATGTAATTATGTCAGAGGACAATTTCCCACATATTCCTTTAGGAATTCCAGTTTAAAATCAGACATACTCATTGATAGTCTATTACAATTGCTAAAATTTTACTGTAATCATTGTGACAAAATTATGTATTCTATAATAATAGAAACTACTTTTCACTTTGACAGACAGCAAGAAACCAAAATATAAGTATTATACATTGCTTAAGAGTACAGACCTTAAGGCCAAAGTAGTGTCTTCAGATTTAACTCTGCCGCTCACTAATTGTGTGGCCTTAGACAAATGTTCTAATCCTTCTGAAACTTGATTTTCTCATTTGAAGTAATTATAATTACCTGTAATAGTAATGGAACTCTTGGGACTAGAGTATTAAATGAATCAATGCATATGTAGCTTTTCGAATATTGGCAAGCAAACAGTAAGTGTACAACAAGCATTATCTATTATTAATAAATAAAAATATATGTGTTTGCAGGCCTTAAAACCTATACTTTTTTATAGGTAATTTTATTGATGATGAATGATAATCCTCCCTTGATAAAATTTCCCAGGCGCCTTTTCAATTATAAAATTTTTGGACTGCCACAGTTAATGCATTTTTGGCAGAGGTGTTTCTAGCTGATTATGTGAATGTTTTGGAACAGGTCAATTAATTAATTTTTCCCCTCAATTGATTCTATCAGTAAATCTATAATAATACCCCCCATAGATAAAACAATATGTCATTTGATATTTTTACACTATCCAGTAGGAAATAAGACAGCAGAAATATTTTACATGATCAATAGAGTACAGCAAAATGTTACATTCCTTGTTATCATTTTAAAACAACTTTCTCTCTGGGAGAACTTTCTTCTTTCTCCACTACTTATTAGTTGTGTGACCTCGTACTCATTTTTTAAATCTATATCTCAGTTTCTCAAACAACAACCAAAAAAGTTAATAGCATAGAATGTTTCTCATTGTGTTGTGAAAATATGTGATTACGCATGTAAACACTTCCAGTACTAAAATAGAGCAACATTCAATTATTGAACTAGTTATTCAGACCCAAAATTGAATTCTTATCATTTACTCTTCTTTTTTTCCCAAGACTAATCTTTTTGGATCTACCTTCAAAATATGTCTTAAGCTCTACTTTTTTCCCACCATTTCTACTTTTACATACATATTAGTCCAAGCTTCCAGCATCTTTAAGTTGGGGTGCCTGCAAAGTTTTCCTGACATGTCTACAGGTTTCACTCCTGCACCCACTGTCTTTTCAAACTCTTCTGCACACACTAGTCAGAGATGCTTTTGAAATGTGAGTTAAATCATATTACTCCACTTCTGTTCCCACAGCTATTCACACACCCCAGCACTTTCTCATTGCACTTAGAATAGCAATTGAAAGTCCTTAATAAAATCTTCCTCCTCTTCCACTTGTTATGACAAAGTGTTTACTTTCATCTTCTTGAGTAAGTGTCTTGAATAAGTCAAATTTCTATCTCATGACCTCTGCACTTTCCATTTTTGGTTTGGCCAATTATTGACTGAACATAATACATGACATAGCATTTCGGTTCATGTAGGGCTTTGCTCAAAATTCATCCAATCTCTATCCCCTTACTGTTCTGTCATCCAATGCCTATGGCACTTCTTGACATCTAATTGTTAGCTTAATGGATATAAGTACTCTGCTATACACAAAGTTATATCCCAGTGCCTAAAATTGTACCTGTTTGCAGTAGGTACAGATATTAGTTAATTAATTTATGCTATTACAATTATTATCTAAAAATGACCTAAATATATATACATTTCTTTTCCTGATTATTGCATTATAACTGCTTATAAATTCATAAATTTCAGAAAATAAGGTATTTGGCAAAAATTATGCCAGGAAGAATCACCATTCTGCACCTCATTCCAAGATATAACATAATTGAAACTTTTTGACATATTTCTTTTCAGAATACTTTTAGTGCATTTATTTTTTTGTGATTTTTATTAAAATATAGCTAACATACAATATTATAACCTCTGATTATCCTTCACCTTTCCCCCCTTTTTAAAACTTTCCAACTACACTTGACATTCAATATTACTTTATATTAATTTCAGGTGAACAGTATAGTGGTTAGACATTTACATAATTTAAAAAGTGAAGCCCCTGACTAGCCTAGTACCCACCTGGTACTATACATAGTTATTACCATATTACTGACTATGTTCCCTGTGCTTTACTTTATATCCTTGTGACTACTTTGTAACTACCTATTGGTACTTTTTAATGCCTTCAACTTTCTTCACCCTGTCCCCCAATCCACCTCTCATCATTCACCCCAATAACTAGTACGAATCTGACATCATACATAGTTATTACAATATTATTGACTATATTCCTTATGCTGTACCCTATATCCCCATGACAACTTTGTAACAACCTATTTGTAATTCTTTTCTTTTTTAATTGGGGAATATTGGGGAACAGTGTGTTTTTCCAGGGCCCATCAGCTCCAAGTCAAATCGCTGATCCTCAATCTAGCTATGGAGGGCGCAGCTCAGCTCCAAGTCCAGTCGCCGTTTTCAATCTTAGTTGCAGGGGGTGCAGCCCACCATCCCATGTGGGAATTGAACCATCAACCTTGTTGTTAAGAGCTCCTGCTCTAATCAACTGAGCCATCTGGCCACCAACTATTTGTAATTCTTAATCCTTTTCCCTTTTTCACCTGTTCCCAACTCCATTCCCACCTGGAAACCATTAAAATGTTCTCTGTATCTATGAGTTTTTGTTTTGTTTTTCTATTTTGTTTGTTTCTTTGTTTGTTTTGTTCTTTAGATTCCACATATAAGCAAAATCTCTTTGCATCTGTCTTTTGCTGTCTGACATACTTCACTCAGCACAATACTCTTCAGGCCCATCCATGCCACCACAGATGGGGAGAACCCATCCCCCTCCATGGCTGAGCAATACTCCATTGTGCATGTGTACCACCTCTGCTTTATCCATTCTTCCATTGATGGACACCCAGGTTGCCTCTGCATCTTGGCCATTGTAAACAATGCTGTAATGAACATATGTATGCACACATCCTCTTGAAGTAGCATTTTGGTTTTCTTTGGCTAATTACCCAGAAGTGGAATTACTGCAATCTTCTTTGTCACTTGTCATTGCCTTTGTTTTAAAGTCTATTTTGATAGTATAAGTATTGCTACCACAGCTTCTTTGTTTGTTTGTTTCCCTTTTCATGAAATATCTTTTTTCCATCCCTTTACTTTCAGTCTGTGTGGGTCTTTTGATCTGACATGAGTCTCTTGTACCGTGTTTCCCCAAAATTAAGACCGGGTCTTATATTAAGTTTTGCCCAAAAGACGCATTAGGGCTTATGTTCAGGGGATGTCCTGCTGCAAATCATGCTAAGGCTTATTTTTCAGTTAGGTCTTATTTTCAGGGAAATACGATAGGCAGCATATGTAAGTCTTATTTTCTTATCCATTTCAGCCACCATATATTTTGATTGGAGGATTTAATCAATTTACATTTCTAGTAATTGCTGATATATATGTAGTTATTACCATTTTATTCATATATATGTATTTTTTTTCCATCCTAAAACAGTTCCTCTATGATTCCTTGTAATACTGGTTTGGTGGTGATGAATTCCTTTAGCTTTTTCTTGTTTAGGAAGCTCTTTATTTGTCCTTGGATTGTAAATGATAGCCTTGCTGAGTAGAGTAATCTTGGTTGCTTTTCATCATGTTGAGTATTTTGTACCAATCCCTTCTGGCCTCCAAATTTTCTGTTGAGAAATCAGCTGACAATTTTACAGGAGGTCCCTTTTAGGTAACTAACTGTTTTTCTCTTGCTGCTTTTAACATTCTCTCTTAGTCTTCAACCTTTGGTATTTTAATTATGATGTGTCTTGGTGACACTTCTTTGGGTTCATTTTTTGGGGAACTCTCTGCACTTCCTGGGCTTGTATCTCTGTTTCCTTTGCCAGGGTTGGGAAGTTTTCTGTCATTGTTTTTCAAATAGGTTTTCAATTCCTTGCTTTCTCTCTTCTCCTTCTAGTACCCCTATAATGCGAAAGTTGGTATGCTTAATGTGATCACAGAGGCCCCTTAAAGTATCTTCACTTTTTTGGATCCTCACTTTTTTGGATTCTTTTCTTTTTTTTTTTTCTTTTTCCTGTTCTTATTGGGTGTTTTCTGCTACCTTACCTTCAAAATTTTTTATATGAACCTGTGTTTCATCAAATCTGCTGTTATTTCCCTTTAATGTATTCTTTCTTTCAGTTATTGTAGTCTTTATTTGTGACAGTTCTTTTTCATGTTTTCTATCGCCATTTTTATGTTTCCTCTCTCTTTGGTGAAAGTCTCCCTAAGATCATTGAGCATCTTTATAACTAGTGTTTGAAACTCTGCATCTAGATTGCTTGTCTCCATTTTGTTTAGTTATTTTTCCAGAACTATGTTTTATTCTTTTATTTGGGAAATATGTCTTTGCCTCCCCATTTTGTCTGCTTCCTTAAGTTTGTATCTGTGTAGGGATGCTATTCTTCCTTGTCTTAGTAGAGTGGCCTTATGTAGTAGGTGTCCTCTGGGACTCCATGGTGGTCCCCCTTGTCACCAGAGCTGGGTGCACCAGGTGTTTCCTTTGTGTGGGTTGTGTGTGCCCTTCTTTTGTGGTTGAGACTTGATTGCTGTTTGCATGTAAATGGGAGGATTTGACCATCTGGCTGATTGGTTATGAGGACTGGCTGTGACTACAGTGGAGAAGCTGTTGTTCAGGGGCTGACCATACAAGAGCAGGGTTCACTTTAGTGGGGCTCGGGTGCCTGCCCATTCTGCCCTTGAGTGTGTTGATCTTGAAGGTGGCTGGGCAATGCTTTGGGCCAGTCTGAAGCTGGCCACTGTGTCTGGCAGAACTGGGACTTCCTGGGAGGAACCTGCTGAAGGCCAAGTTCAGCCATAGTCTGTGACTTGCCTGAAGCCAACTTGCATGGGCCACAAATCAATCCAGAGATGGCCACCACTGCCAGTGCTATGCTTGGAGGCCAAGCTGCAAACTAAGGCCAACTGTTGCTAGTGTTGGCTTAGGGCTATTCAGCCAGAGGTACAGGACACATGGAAACCATATGCTGCTGTTTTGGGTTTTGATAACCTTTGAGAGATTTGACGAATGTCCACAGTATGAGCCAAGCTAGGCTGTTTATATGGCAAAGCCACTCGAAAGGGCTTCAGTGTGCCCAAAAGTCGGGTGAGGAGTGGTCTCAGGGAATAACTAGGATGGGGCAGATGAAAAGTGAGAGCCAGTTTGATGGAGACTCAGGGCATCTGTACGAAGGGTGTAGGGGGAGGGCTCAACAAAGAAGCAGGGCTCTGCCCCAGGCCTCACCTTGAGGCTGAATAACTCAGTTCCTCCCCGTATGTCCCTGTTGTCTTTCAAGCTGCTGCCCCAGTGCTGGAGCTCAGGGCGAGTGAGTCCATCAATGAGTAAGTCCATGTGTGGTCCCTTTGAGAGGAGCTTCTGAAAGTGCAGCTGCCCTTTGTATCACTCAGCCATAATTCCTACTGGTTTTTACAGCCAGTAATTATGGGGACTTCTCTCCCCAGCACTGAAACCCTAGGCTGTGAAGGGGCTGGGACCCTTTACTCCTCAACAGGGGACATCTACAACCAAGACATCCCTCTCAAGTTTCAATGGTCACATATGGGTGTGTGACCAGCCTATTACACATCTCTGCCCCTCCTACCAGTCTTGAGGTGGTTTCTTCTTTAAGTCCATAGTTGTAGGGCTTTTGTTCAGCTAGACTTCAGGCGATTCTCAAAAATGGTGCTTCTGTGGTTTTGCTGTAATTGGTGTGGTCCTGGGAAGAGGTTAGTGCACCTTTTATCTGTTCCACTATCTTGACTGAAAATGCCATTTTTAGTGCATTTCTACTTTAAAGAATGGAGGTGAAGAATAAGTCTAGGTTATGTCTGTAAAATGAAACCATTACAGAAATACGTTTAATATAGGTAATTAGATGATTATACAACCATTGAGTAATAAACATATATAGGTACAAAAAAATCAGCTCCCTAATTTATGATGTCTTCCCAAGGTGTTAGGCCTTTGCAGGAATCACAGGAACCGTCAGAGGATTACCACAGCTGTTTATAATTACAGTAGGTGATTCAAGGAAAACACCCAGAAGCACAGCAAAAATTTTGTGTCTGCAAAAGTCCATGCCTATTTACTAATGCTGGAAGAAAAATATGTTCCAAACTGTTTCTCCCTCTTTCTTCTCCATATCAGTAAATGCTATGTTTGGTCCAGTTGCTCACACCAGTAATCTAGATGATATTATTAACTTATTAACCTTTCCTCTGCAAATTTCAATTCTACTTGAAGTATTGTTTATTCTAATTTCAAAATTATTTTATTTTTATTTTTTTAAAATTAAAGTTTATTGGGGTGACAATTGTTAGTAAAGTTACATAGATTTCAGGTGTACAATTCTGTATTACAACATCCATAAATCCCATTGTGTGTTCACCAGCCAGAGTCAGTTCTCCTTCCGTCACCATATATTTGTTCCTCTTTACCCTCATCTACTATCCCCCACCCCTTACCCTCTGGTAACCACTAAACTATTGTCTGTGTCTATGAGTTTTTGTTTCTCATTTGTTTGTCTTGTTCTTTTGTTGTTTTGGTTTATATACCACATGCCAGTGATATCATATGGTTCTCTGCTTTTTCTGTCTGATTTATTTCACTTAGCATTATAATCTCAAGATCCATCCATGTTGTCACAAATGGTCCTATTTCATCTTTTCTTACCGCCAAATAGTATTCCATTGTGTATAGATACCACAACTTCTTTATCCATTCATCTATCGAAGGACATTTTGGTTGTTTCCATGTTTGGGCCACTGTAAATAAAGCTGCAGTGAACATTGGAGCACACGTGTCTTTATGTATAACTGTTTTCAGATTTTTGGGGTCGATACCCAGGGGAGGGATTGCTGGGTCATACGGTAGTTCTATTTGTAATTTTTTGAGGAACCTCCACACTGCCTTCCATAGCAGCTGCACCAATCTGCATTCCCACCAACAGTGAATGTTCCCTCCTTTCCATCGTTACTTGTAGCAACTAAACTCATTCCTCAATTGCTACAACATTCTACATTCTTGCTCCCCTCCAATCTATTCTCCACATGACAGTCAAAATTTTTTGTGTCATCTTAAATGAGAAGCACGTATATTACACTTATAGTAATGTTAAAATTATATTTGTGAAACACAAGATATAGCAATTTGCTATATAAAATAAGTGAAAGTTTTAAAGGAAGATGGGTGTAGTTTTGTGCATTTTAAGAATAGTATGGATAGAGATGCCAAGCAAGCATTTGAATTGTTTGTCTGGAGTATTGGTCAGGAATTGAAAATAATAATAAAAAAATTGGGGACAATAGAATCATTTCTTCTAAGGAGTCTCACCTAATGATGATAACCTTTCTAATGCACAAAGTTTTAAATAAATGCATTGGAGTGAAAATAAGATTCAGTGATTAATTCATAAAATGAGCACAGAAAGATAGTCTAAGGGTAAAGCAAAAGGAGCAACAGCAGAAATTTGTAAAAAGAAAAAAAAGAAAAAAAAGACCCAGACTTGTTTTCAAATTGATTTAGTTATTACAGAAAAATCTAAAAGTTCATGTAATGAATCTAGATAAGAGCACTTTTCCGTGCTAATAGATTCTCACCAGTTGAATTTTGGAAATTTGCTTTCACAACACACACACACACACACACACACACACACACACACACACACCCTATGTTATCCACCAAGTTCTAAAATCCTAAGACTAATTCTATTTAAAGAAAAATTACCAGGAGCTGTTTCTTATAGTTGTATTTATACTGTATACATATTTCGGTCTTCCTTAAATATTTGACCAGGAGTTTTAGCACTCCAATTAAGTAACGTGTATAATTTTTAAGAACACTTCTACATAATAACATAAAAAGGCAAAGTGATATGAAATATATATTTGTTACCACAAATATGCTGATGTAAATGTAATTGTATTGCAATTTTCTTTTGTCAAATCAGTTTCTTTTTGCATTTTTTTTTTAAATATTTTACAGAAACAATCATCTAAATTCATCTGCTAATGTCTCTAAGGTCAAAACCCGTTATTTTTCTCAATCCTTTGATGTCAATATGTTATTTAAGAAAGCAGACATCAGCTTTAACATATCAAATGAAGCCAACTAAGACCCAGGTATAGGCTCACCCTTTCAGAGTCCCCAGTTCTCCTATTGTATTTAACTAGGAACATTTGTTCACAGATAATGATAGAAAACTGACAAATGTTAACTGACAAGCACCTGGTACTTATTAAACAGGGTCTATAACTAATCATAGATCATACACCTTTTTTTCAGCAATAAAACTCAATACAAAGAAACTTAATAAGCACTTTTCAAATACATGAAAAATATTTATCATGATGGAAATATAATTAAACAAACCAATGATTTTTTCCCCAGAAAATGAAATTTAATGATCCTCATGATTTCCTCCCCTTACCCTAAGAACAATGTCTTAATTTCACTTGGAACTCTGTAGTTCACCAGCTAGGACAACAATCTCTTCAGCAATCCCATTGCAACCAACCATTATATACCCAAGAGATCTAGTAATAAATCAATTACATGCTGATATAGAGATCACCATCACTGTATGCTTAAACTTTCTTCTCTCTAACAAGTAACAACTAAATTAAGATAAACCATAACTTTTAAGGCAATTTATCCAATCAGACAGAGACTCCCCCTTTCAATAAGTTGCAGGCAGTCAAACAGTATCTTCATCTAATAGATTAAAGAGTAATGACTACTAGAAAAAGAAAGGAGATAGGAGCAGAAATAGAACATTAATTTTCCAATGGCTTTAATTTACACACTTATGGAATATCTGTTCACTAGGAGTTCTGCTTTTCCAGGTGATTCTACAACTTCCGCTAAAAAAATTCAGATTGATTTCTGTGGTCAATGGTGCAACAGAAGTGAAGACAAATTTATGCAGCAATCTGATGTGGGACAAATCTCAGGAAATTTTATCCAAAAAGGGGGAAGGGAAGAGAGGGGAAAGAATAAATTTTCTCTGCCCTAATTATGTGCAAAAATATTCCTATATATGGTACTCTTAAGATTTTTTAGTGGCTGCTTTCTTGGAGACAACATTCCATTCAGGTACATATAGTGTTTAAAAATTGGCCAGCTAAAAGTTAAGACTTCTTTATATAGAAGGTGCCAAAAAATGTATACACATTTTAAAAAAGGAAAAAAATGTTAAAATTGTAATTGCAATACTCAATATATACCAATAACAAAAGATGAACACAAATCACATTTGATTTCTGCAATTACAAGAGGCACTCAAAGTGGTTACCATCAGCGTCCAGACATTCTGATTACAACAAACTACTGCTTAAGCAATATTGGCCAAAGTATCCACTTGTATACATTTTTTGGCACCTGCTAGTCATTTCTAAGATCTACAAATATAGACATGAGCATTCAAAACAACATTATTAGCTTTCTTTGAAAATAGTCCATTCTCCTTCAATATTATGCAGTATCCATGAATAGCATACACTACAACCCCATGCTCTAACCTGAATGAAATATTGCTTTGGGGGGGTAGCCTTGCACATATTATTTTATGAAAACACCCAAGTATTGCATTAGTCAGCACAGACTGTCTTAACAAAATGCTGCAGACTAGGTGGCTTAAACAACATAAATTTACTTTTTCACAGTTCTGAAAACTAGAAGTCAAATATTAGGGTGTCAGTATGGTCAGTTACTTGATGAGGCTTTTTTTTTTTATTTGTAGGTGGTTACCATCTCCCTGTCTGCTCACATGAACGCTTCTTTCACAGCAAGAGAGTGAGCAAGCTCTCTAGTTTCTGCTCTTATAAGGATAATAATCCTACAAGATCAGAGTCCTTCCCTTATGACCTCCTTTAACTTTAATTACTTCTTTAGAGGCCCTATCTCTGAAAATGGGCACAATGGGGATTAGGTCCTCAACATATGAATTTGTAGGCACACAAACATTTGGTCCATAGCAAGTATGCTACGAGATAATGAGAGAAATAGTGAGAAAAAAAGAAAATTCAGGAGCTGTGTTAAATGTTGTTTAAAGCAGTGCATACTTTCAAATGAAAGATATACATTCCATTATCAACACAAGATGTGGAAAATACCATTAAGCTTTGAATATGGAAACGTTTTTACTTTAATAAACCTTGTCTTCAAAATGTTATTATAACATAATGTAAGATGGAATGAATTTCAGCAAAAATAGATACCTTTTCATTTAAAACATAAGGATGCAGCATTTGGAAGTTTTGAATTCTACACTAGTGTTTAAGTAACACAAGTCACCAAAATAAAATCACAGAACAGAAGAATGGATTGTTAATTTATTTATACACCAATATCAGCAGCAGTCCACAGTTCATGCCAAGGTCAGATACAGGTTATTATGAATCATGCTGCAGCAATTTTATGCGTAAAATGACCTTTGACCTTCACATTTCCAGATGTTACTATTTGCTGTTTAATAGTCAAAACAGAACCCTAACCCACACTGAGAACTGGCAGGATTTCATAGTACAGTAGATCAGACTATTTATTTTATACATCAACAGAGTTTGGGTGTGCCCCCAGTCAGTATATTGCCATTAATCACAATTATACACAAATTTTCCAAGGGTTATTTGAATTAATTAATGGCTGCGCGTTGTTTCCTTTTTTCTTTCCTCGTATCTCACTGTGAGTAAATTGTTTTAACTGCATTAGCAAAGAATAGAACTCCATTCACTTTATTCAAGAAAGATTGAGTAAAACAGTTAAAATTAATTCTTTTGCTTTTCTATGTATCCGAAGAAAAGTTCTGAGACTCCACAAATGTAGATGTTAAATAATTTAGAAGTGGTGCATAGTAAAAGTAACATAATACATATCATTTTATTTAGGAAAATGGGTTTGAGACACAATTCTTATCACTTACCTTTTTAATGTAAGAAATACATGCCTGGAAGAGAATTTGTTTAATCCCATTTACCTGAAATTGGGGATTTAAAAAAAAAAAAAAAAAAGACATTTAGCAGAATCTTCCATTCTCAATAACCTTAGCTTGAAATCTCAAAACCAGGAAAAAATAAGAAATCACTACTATGTATTAACATATGATATGTACATAATGTATAAGCCAAAGAAATGATTCTCATAATCATTCCCATATCTAAAATTTACAATATGTATATTTATCTCAGTGTATAAGTATATACTTACCTAGTATTTGTTTAGTTTTAAATAATGTACACAATATATTTGTAAGTTTAATAAAAATGTCTAATCACGAATTTACTTTTACAGAAAAAACTTTTAGATTTTTATTAATACCATCATTTACTTTTAGAGTGAGGAACTGGATAAGAAATAAAAAAGTGTTACTTAGTGTTCTTTTGAAAACTACATTTCATCTTGCAATTACATGTAACATATTGAATGTTTTCCCTCCTCTCCCTCTTTTTTCGTTCTCCTTTTATTTACTTTGCTCTCCATCCTCTTGCTAATGACGAGTGCATGCTCTGTGCCATTATATCAAACATTTTATGTGGAATCTCTTATCAAACCTCACCACATGTACAAACACTAACAATTCAGATATATCTTTCTTTTATTGAGAAGGAAATGAAAACTTTGGGAGATTAAGTAACTTGAAGCCATTCAAATAGATACCAATTATAAATGAACTCAACTTTTGAGCAATATTGCCTCTTTGGAGTTAACAATACTCCCATAATGTATTCAGCTTTTATAGATTCTATGGGTAAAATTTTCCAATAAAGGCAGAAAAAAATAATTGATTATTGTGATTTGCAGTGGAAGGAAGAATTATCTCTCAGTGTTGTACAGTCATTCTCAGCTCTGTTCTCTGGTACAGTAATGTCAGCATCACATGAGTATTTATTAGAAATGCAGATTCTCGGGTCTCATCCCAGACCAACTGAATCAGAAGCTAGTTGCAGCCCAGCAATCCACATTTTAAAAGCCTTTCTGGTGATTCTAGCTAAGCTTAAGAACCAAAGTCTTTGTGTATTTACTCTCCCCAATGGATTGAAATTTGCATCTCATAATGACAATACTCCTTTGTTAGAAATTTTAGTTTGGAAGGACCCTCTCAATACCTGATCTGGAAAATCAGCTAATATTAAGGAGAAATGAGTGGAGAAAAATTAAGTAGACACCTTATACATTCCTTGAAAGAAGAAGATTCTCACTCAAAATATTTCTTAGCTATTGTTCATATCCTAAATTTATGAATCTATTAGTCGCTTTTCCATAGGTAGATGAAAAGGATATCTGCTGGGGGGAAAAGACAGAAAGGATCCATACAAATGACAGTGGAAGAGGATGAGGATGATATGTACTTATTGTGACCTAGAGAGGACCAAGCCAAAAACCCCCAAAGAAGCCACTTCCTAGGGATGTTGAGCCCTTCTAAGGACTTTCTTATGAACTCTTATGCCTGTTTTCTTTTGATTCACTTATTTTGCTGTGCTTTTTTTTTCTGCAAGTTACCATGGATTATAATTTACCTAATATGATTCACTTAATTTTGACCTTACTTCTATTAATACTTGTGTCATCTCTTAGTTGGCTTTCTATGTTTATCTTATTTACAACTGCATGTCAATTTTCTAGATCACTTCATTTACCTTCTTAATTTACTCTTACTATTTAGTTTAACTTATTCTAGGTTTTTCTTAGTTGTAGACTAAATCTTTTTCTTTATATATCTTTCACTTTAAACTTCATCTACATTAAGACTAGTATATAAAACAACACAAACATTTCTACACATATACCTTCCAGTCTTGATTACCTGGCATTAAATTTACTTACGCTAAGATACAATATTTGGGCCAAGCTCACTTTTCCAGGAAGAAAAGGACATAACAGTTCAAAAGTGATTGATAATTTTTTTTTTCCACATATAGGTATGTTGGCTCTTTGTTCATCTTTGACATGACAGTCCTTATTTTCACCCATTGTATTAAAATAATCACTAATATCACCCAGTTTAATGCTTAAATATACCCATTTGGACTATAAATTGTATGAATACTCTATCTTTGGGGAGGAAGTTGAGCCAAGCTTTTGGTTCTTTTCTAAGTCTGTACTGGTCAGTGTTATATTAAGATATAATCAGAAACATATATTTCATTTTTATTGCTGGTTCCCAGGACAGAGCTCCTAAAACCTTTGTACTTCCGTTAATGATAGGCTTGAGAGGAGAGCCTTTTGTTATTCATAAGAACCTTTCAACCACAGGGAAGCTTGTACTATTAATTTGAGTAATTCTTGGAGGTTTGGGGCTGGGTGGTAACCAGAGGAACCAAATACATGATTAGTAGACTGGAGATTGATTTAATCACAATGGCTAATGATTTAATTAATTATGCCTACATAATCAATCTTCCATAAAAACCCTAACCAAAGGGATTTAGAGTCTGGGTTGGTGAACATATCAGGTGCTGGGAGGGTGAATTGCCTGGAGAGAACATGGATGCTCCATGCCCCGTTTCTATACCTTGTCCTATATGTCTCTTTATCTGGCTGTTCAACTGTATTCTTTGTCATGTCCTCTATAAAAACTGGTAAATGTGTTCCTGAGTTTTATGAGCTATTCTAGCAAATTATTGAACCTGAGGAGTCATGAGAGCCTCCAATTTATAGCTGGTCAGTTAGAGGCAGAGGTGCCAACCTGGACTTGCTATTGGCTTCTGAAATGGGAGTGTCGTGGGAATGACCTCATGACCTGTGAGGTCTGCACTAACCCTGGGCAGTTAGTGTCAGAATGAATTAAACTGTAAGACAACCAGTTGGTGTCCACAGAAAACTAAAGAATAGGTTGGTATGGAAACACCTCCATACATTGGATATTATAATTTTGTGAGAGTAAAGGAAAAACTTTGCCTGTAACCAGCAAATGAGGAAAAATATGTTTAAATTTCCTTACCACATTTAAAAATTTAAGCTCTTTTAGAACATTCTATTTTCATCCTCTGCTTTAATTTTTACCATAGCATTTAGCACTATATATTTTATTAAAATATATTTGTTGCTTCCCTCTAGAATCTAAGTTCTTTGAAGCTAGAAGTTTGTTTCTTTATTCACTTCTGTGTCCTCAAGTTTTATTTCAGTACTTTGCGCATAATAGGTGTTTTATAAAATAATTGTGAAATAAATTAATATTTTTCCTTGCTTAACTTATTCTTTCAACTGACTTTTTTCAGTATGTTTTTGTTTGTTTGTTTGTTTGTTTTTCCTGGAATTTCCTTTAATGAGGACTTATTGATGGTAAATATTCTTAGTTTAGTTTGTAAAAATATAAAATAGTAATAATGAGAATAATAAAATAATCACTCAGATTGAATAATAAATTAGCCATTTTGACACATACGATTTCTTACTACTTTGATATTTAACCATATTTCATGGATATTGTTGCTACAAAAGTTCTGCTGTCAATGTAATTTCTAGGTAACATGTCTTTTCTTAGATTGCTTTTAATTTAAAGTCATTTTTGTATGTTTGTTTATTTATTTTATTAGTTTCAGTTGTGCAAAACAAAATAATGATCAGACATTTACACACCACACAAAGTGATAACCTCAACAAATCTACTACACATCTGATACTGTACGTAGCTATTACAGTACAATTGACTATACTCCATAAGCTGTACTTTATATCATATCTATATATTGTTATAGTTGACATTCAATATTATTTTATATTAGTTTCAGGATACAGCACACTGGTTAAGCATTTATATAATTTATGAAGTGATCCCCTGAATAAGTCTAGTACCCACCTGGCACCATTCAGTTTTTATATTATGGACTATATTCCCCCATACTATATTTCATAATCCCCATGACTATTTTGTGATTGATCATTTATACTGCCTAATCCCTTCACCTTTCTCACTGCTCTCCCCCAAACCCCCTTCCATCTAGCAACCATCAGTTTATTCTCTATATCTATTTCTCTATATCTCTATTTATTCTCTATATCTTGTTCTGTTTGTACATTTACTCTGTTCTTTAGATTCCACATATAATTGACATCATATGATATTTGTTTTTTCTCAGTCTGACTTGTTTCACTTAGCATGATATATTCTAGATCCATCCATGTTGTTTCAAATGGTAAGATTTCATTCTTTTTTTATGGCATCATAATACTACATTGAATAAATGTACCAAAAATTTATTTATTCAATCATCTATTGATGAGCATTTCAGTTATTTCCAAATCCTGGCTATTGTGAATAGCGCTGCAGTAAGCACAGGCAGGGGTGTATATATTTTTTTGAATTAGTGTTTTGGATTTCTTTGCATAAATACCTGGGAGTGGAATTGCTGGGTCATAAGATAGTTATATTTTTTATTTTTTAGTAACCTCCATACTGTTTTCCACAGTGATTGCACCAATTTGCAATCCCACCAACAATGCACAAGGGTTCCCTTTTCTACGCATCCTCTCTAACACTTGTCGATTTATTAATGATAGCCATACTGACAGGAGTGAGGTAGTATCCCATTATAGTTTTTATTTGTATTTTTGTGACATTAGTGATATTGAGCATTTTATCATATGTCTATTGGCCATCTGTATTTCCTCTTTAGAGAAATGTCTGTTCAGGGCCTCTGCCCGTTTTTTAATTGGATTGTTGGTTTTTTGGTGTTGGGTTGTAAGAGTTTTTAAAGTTTGGGTATTAACAACTTATCAGAT
Source organism: Rhinolophus sinicus (assembly GCF_036562045.2). NCBI lineage: Eukaryota > Metazoa > Chordata > Mammalia > Chiroptera > Rhinolophidae > Rhinolophus > Rhinolophus sinicus. Next base: position 124,112,027 of record NC_133752.1, read on the forward strand.
GTATCATTGGTAAATATCTTCTCCCATTCAGTAGGATGTCTTATTATTTTGTTGATGGTTTCCTTTGCTGTAGTCCCATTTGTTAATTCTTTATTTTGTTTCTTTTGCCCATATCAGTAGAAGACATATCAGTAAAAATATTACTAAGTGTAATGTCTGGGAGTTTACTTCCTATATTTTCTTCTAGGAGTTTTATGGTTCCAGTCTTACGTTTAAGTCTTTAATGCATTTTGAGTTTATTCTTGTACATGGCATAAGAAGGTTGACCTGTTTCATTTTTTTGCATGTATCTGTCCAGTTTTCCTAGCACCATTTATTGAATAGACTATCTTTACCCCAGTGGAAATTCTTGCTTCCTTTGTCGTAGATTAAATGACCATATAAGGTTGGATTTATTTCTGGGCTTGATTCTATTCCATTCACCTATGTGTCTGTTTTTATGCCAATACCATGCTGTTTTGATTACTTGTATGCCCTTGTAATATAATTTGATATCAGTAGCATGATACCTCCAGCTTTGTTCTTATTTCTCAATATTGCCTTGGTGATTCAAGTTCTTTTGTACTTTTATATAAATTTTAGAATTATTTGTTCTAGTTCTGTGAAAAATGCCATTGGTATTTGGTAGGGATTGCTTTGAATCTATAAATTGCTTTGGGTAGTAGGGACATTTTAACTATATTAGTTCTTCCTATCCATGAGCATGGTATATTTTTCCATTTATTTGTATCTTCTTTAGATTCTCTCTTTAATGTCTTATGATTCTCTGAATGCAGGTCTTTTACTTCATTGGTTAAATTTATTTATACATTATTTTATTTTTTATGTAATTATTAATGGAATTGTTTTTTTAAATTTTTTTCTGATAGTTCATTATTGGTGTATAAAAATACAAATGATTTCTGAATATTAATTTTGTATTCTGCTACTTTACTAAATTCATTTATTGTTTCTAATAGTTTATTGGGGGACTCTGTTGGGTTCTCTCATTCTCTCTCTCTCTCTCTCTCTCTCTCTCTCTCTCTCTCTATATATATATATATATATATATATATATATATATATATATATACTATCATATCACCTACAAATAATGGCAGTTTTATTATTTCCTTTCCCATTTGGATGCCTTTTCTTTCTTTTTCTGTTCTTACTTTTTCTGTTCTTACTTTTTCTTTTCTATTTATTTATTTATTTATTTATTTATTTATTCATTCATTTATTTATTTATTTTTATTTTTTGTCTGATTGCTGTGGCTAGGACTTCCAGAACTATGTTGAATGGAAGTGGTAAAAGTGGGCATCTTTGTCTTATTTCTGATCTGAAGAAGAATGTTTTTAGCTTTTCCCCATTGAGTATGATATTAGCTGTTAGGTTGTCATACATGGCTTTTATTATGTTGAGATATATTGTCTGTAATCCTACTTTGCTGAGAGTTTTCATAATATATGGATACTGGATTTCATTAAGTGCTTTTTCTGTATCTATTGATATGATCATAAGATTTTTATTTTTCACTTTGTTTACATGGTGTATCACCTTAATTGATTTGCAGATATTGAACCAACCTTCTTTACCTGGAATGAATCCCACTTGATCATGGTGTATAATCATATTAATGTAGTGCTGAATTCAGTTTCCTAAGATTTTGTTGAAGATTTTTGCATCTAAGTTCATCAGGGATATCGGCCTATAGTTTCTTTTTGTCGTTATCTCTTTGTCTGGTTTTGGAACCAGGGTAATGGTGGCCTTATAAAATGAACTCGGGAGCCTTCCCTCCTCCTGAATTTTTAGGAATATTTTGAGAAGAATAGGTGTTAATTTTTTTTGAATGACTGGTAAAATTCTTCTGTGAAGCTATCTGGTCTATTATTTATTTAACTATTTATGTACCTTTTTTTAGTTTATTAATCTCTTTACTGTTAGCTGTTGCTGCAAGCACACAACCAATCTCTATGCCACATATTCCTTACTAATGTAAATAAATCACATCAGTCAGGTGTTACAGGTTGAGTGGTCTTCCTTGTGTCTATTTAAGTATGCAATCTCGTTCAACATCTTGGGATTCCATCATCCAAACCCAAACTGTCCTCTCTTTCCTAGAAGGACATGAAAAAAGAGAATGGAGAATTGTATGTTGGAAGTTTATAACAACTAGGCCTACAAGTGACATATGTCAGTTTTGAACACATTCCATAGGTCAGAATGTGGTTGTATGACCATAGCCAATTCAAGGGAAACTTGGTAATGCAATAACTCCACCTCTGAATCCAAGAGGAAGCAGAAATAGGTTGGGAGAGCAGCTAGCCAGTATATACCACATAGTCTCCATTTAATAATTCTATTCTGTAGTTCTTGACAGATTAATAACGCTATTTGTTTCTCTCTGTGCTGGCATCATGGTAGCATGATTCATCTTATATTTTGTCCATATTTGGTGGGACTTTATCTAAAAATTTATGTGTTGTCTGAGTTTCCAGAATTCACATATAGTGTAGTATGAGTTTTAATACACTATCCATGTGAATGGAAGCATGTAGTTACAAAATGTCAGGGGGACATTTTTTTCCCTACCCTATCCATAGCCTAAACTAAAATAGTCTATATATATAATTTTTTTTTCTATTGAAAGAGGGCATTTTCTGAGGGGGTGTCCACATTTACACAGAGGACAGACACCTTTGGAAGTCCAGGCATCATGTCAGGGTCTGTTTCTCAAATTCCCACATTCTACCTTGACCCTGTACCTCCATGATCATCATTACTCAAGCTCTTTGATTACAACTATCAACAAATGTCAGGAAGCACAGCTGAAACATCAGCAATCACTTTCTACTCTAGTGTTCGATATACTCTTTGTTTTTAGACCCGAGGTGTTGTGCTTACAATCCTGAGAATTTAGTATACATTTGCAATGATGTTTTCTATATTCTGTCCAACATGCTGAGTGTTTTGTCATGAAAGAATTTTCAAATTTTTGTATTCTACCTACAGAAGGTGCCAGAAAAAGTATAAACATTTTAAGAAAGGAGAAAACTGTATTAATTATAGTATTCAATATATACTGATAACAAAAAAAGAATACAAGTCATGTTTGACTTCTGCAATTACAACAGGTGCTCAAAGTGGTTACCATCAGTGTCCAGACACTTCTGATGGCAGTGAACTACTGCTTGAACATAGATAACATCTCTTAAAATATATATACATTTTTGGCACCCCCAGTAGATGAAACAGTAGTTTTTCCCTTTTATCTTCTTTCTCTTACTTTCATGGTATTTTAGCAACATTAATAAGCATAATTCATTTAACGTGGCTTAAAGTTAGTTCTTATGATTATTCTCCTCCAAAGATATCCATTATTATCCATTGCTTCCTATTGTCTACTGCCATCTGTCTTACACAATTTTCTTTTTTTAAAATTATAGTTTACTGGGGTGACAATTGTTAGTAAAGTCACATAGATTTCAGGAGTACAATTGTGTAATACATTATCTGTATATATCACATTGTATGTTCACCACCCAGAGTCAGTTCTCTTTCTATTACCATATATTTGATCCCCTTTACCCTCATCTACCACCCCTTTCCCTCTGGTAACCACTAAACTATTGTCAGTGTCTATGAGTTTTTGTTTCTTTATTTGTTTGTATTTTTCTTTTGTTGTTTTCAGTTTTATCTACCAAATATAAGTGAATTCATATGGTTCTCTACTTTTTCTGTCTTACTTATTTCACTTAGCATTGTAATCTCAAGATCCATCCATGTTATTGCAAATGGTACTATTTCATCTTTTCTTATGGCAGAATAGTATTCCATTGTGTATATATACCAAAACTTCTTTATCCATTCATCTATTGAAGGACACTTTGGTTGTTTCTGTGTCTTCATCACTGTAAATAAACCTGCAATGAACATTGGAGCACATATGTCTTTATGGAAAAATGTTTTCAGATTTTTTGGGTAGACATTGTTCTCTTGTCCATAATTTTTTATATCTCCAAAACTTAGTAAGCCTGCATTAGACTTATCCATATATTTAACAAATTTTTTTTTATCATGATTGTATCTAGTATTCTACTCCTTCCTAGTGTGCTGATTCCTTCCTTTTAAATGGCATCCTTAGTAACTTTTTTTTTTTTTTTTTTTTTTAATCTAAATGAGTGTCTATGAGTGATAAACTCTCACTCATTGGTTTTCTGGAAAATGTCTATTTCATGCATACTCCTAATGGTAGTTCAGCTGGAATTGGAATTTTAGACTAAAAATTATTTTCTCTGAGACTGATAAATGTATAATATTATCTTTTTATTCACTATTGTCAAGTTTAATGTCAAGCTTATTGTTTTTTGTAGTTATTCTTTTTCCCCAGGCTACTTATAAGATCTCTCTGACTCTGAAGTTTCCTTTAGAATATTTCTATGTGTAGATTTATTGTTATTTATCCTCATTTGCAACTGATTATACTTCTAGAATCTAAAGATTATGATAACGCCAAAGTATTTTCTGCCATTTTCACATGAGGTATTACCTCTTTCCTTTTTCCATGAGGACTCCATCAGAATTATGTAACACCATATAATTTTATACCACAAATCTCTAAAACCTTTCATGTTTTTAAATTCTTTTTCATACTGATCTACATTCTCCTTTATCCTTTCTTCCGGTTAACTAATGTGTCTTCAATTTTATCTAAACTGTTATTTTACTCATGCAATGCATTTTAAATCTTAATAATATTTTTTTTTCTACAATTCTATTTTCTAAACCTACATCCACTGCCTCATGGTGTCTTATTTTTAAGATTTTAATTTACACTGTGTCTTAATCAGTTAAAATAGTAATTTTATTGTCTATCATAACACATAAATTCTTGGCATTCTAAACATACTTGTAGTTGATATTCATTATATTCAATCATATTAGATTATTTCCTAATGGGCTTTGTGTTTTTATATTTTTTGCTCATAATTTGTCATCTTCTTAAGTTGTATATCAATAGCAGTTATCCAATGCCTGTGTCACCACAGATGTTGCATACATTTGTGAGAGGAGTTTGGGCACAGGGGGCAGAAAACTGGTTTATTTCCTTCTCACATATTTATATCAAGAGTGACTGTATCTGAAGAACTTCAGCTGACCTGGATCTGATTTGGATTATATGATCATTGTCTTGAGCCTGAGCTTAATGCTATAATAAAATAAACATTTTGAGGGGTCTTGGGAGAAGGCATGTTTTGCAATTAGAAGGAGTATAAATAGTTTGCAGCCAAAATGCAGAATATGGTGCTTTTAAAACATGTCCACATATCCTTCAACACACTTCTCATTGAGGGTGGTTAGTCTGTCCTCTTCTGTTGAATCTCTGCTGATATAAAAAACTCACATTTAACAAATAGAATATAGTGGGAGTATGCCATAAACCTCTGTCATAAAAGCCAATGTTAATTCTGACTTATTTGCTGGGACACTTTCTTTTGGAAGCTTGAGGCCTCCATTCAGTGGAGAAGCCCAACTCACACGGAGAGGCAACATATCCGTGCTCCTATGAATCCTCACTGAGTTCCTACATAACAGTCAAAGTCAACTCACAGACAGGTGATGACTCCTGTGGTTGATTTCAGCCACCAACCCTGAAGTCATCCTTACCTTCAATCTTCACAAAGCATATACCCCAGATACCATGCAACAAATAAAACACTCCTACTATGCTCTTTCTGAATTCTAAACACAGAGAATCCATGAATATATAAAAAGGTGTTCTAAGCTAGTAGTTCTGTGAGAAATTGCTATACAGCAATAGTAATCCTAAGAGCATTTGTAAATATATACTTATATTACGAGCTAAAAATTTGTAATTCTTTATCCTGAAACTTGTCTATCTCAGGTTTAGAGTTTGTCTTGCCATACAAATGCAATTAGTTTAATATATTATTTTGTATTTATTCATCTGCTAGATTTTTCCTAGGTCGAGTCGTGGTCTACGTTGAGACCACACTTATTGGACAGAGCAATGTAGTTACACATTCTTAGAGGATATCTCAGCTGAACCCAGCCCCCCACCCCATGGGAAAAAAAAAAAAGTAAATAGGTGTTTGTCATTTTCCTGTGTTTGTGGTCAGACATTTTAGACAGTTTTTTCACTGAGGATTAGTTTCACAGTAGGGGTGTTGTCAAACATTGATCCTCAGGGTCCCAATACTGTTCCACTTACTGTATAGTAGTAAAACCCAATCCGTTGATTATGGAAAAACTCCAATGCATCCTCACATACTCATTGACTTAGGGAAACTGCAGAAACAGGCTCAGCATCATATTCCTACTGAGCTTGTTTGAACTCTTTCTTCTTTATGGAAAATGAAGAATTGTGCTTTCCTTATATGACCTCAATTATGCGTATACAAGATTGTTTGATAAAAATGTGTCTTGTATATTCAGTGTTTATAGTAGAAAGCTTTTCAGATTATCTATTCACATATGTCGCTATCCCATACTTTTTGTCATGAAAAAATTAGTACCTTTTAGAAAATAAGCATGTGGAAAATGATACAATTATTTTATAAATCAGACATCTGTATATTACATTTTAAAGAGTTTTATCTGTAGTTTTTAAATCCTTTTTACTACACGTATATGTGTAAATAATGATAAATGCTTTTAATTTGCAAAAATGAAATCAGCACATATAATGTCTTATGACTCATTTTACTTAAAAATATTTCATGGATATATTATCCATGATATTAATTATAAAATATATTGCATACTTACTTTTATTGCTTTTATAAAGTTTTGCTATTGGATTGTATCAAAAATTTTCTGTTCCATATGTTCGATGGTTATGTTTCAAATATTTCAAAATTAATAGCAGATTTATGATGATTATCTAAATATTTTCTTATATGTTACCTATATTTTGGCCTAAGGTACATGCTTGATTTACCTTCAAGTACAGGTGATTTTCTATTTTATTTAGGCATGCATCTTGGTGATGTACCTCAAATATATAAAACTATTTTAACCCAACACCTAGCTTTATAGTTAAGGTAGACGTGCTACTTTAGTCAATAACATCAATAGCATCATCACAGATACTCTGGAACTTGACTATCCAATACAGTAGCCAGCAGACAAATTTGGCTATTGTGCACTTGAAATGCAGCTAGTCTGAACTGACATATGCTATAAAAGCTGGATTTTGAAAAGTTAGTAATAAAAAAGATAAAATATCTCATTAATAGGTATACACAAATTCATAGTGAAATGACAATACTTTGGAATATTGGGTAAAATAAAATATGCATTACAATGAATTATACCCCTTTATTTTTACTTTTATTTTTAATGCTTATCACTCACCATTATATAATTGTCCTTAATACAGGAATGTACTCATTCTTGGAAGCATAAGAGACCACTGAGGGCCAAATGGGAATTTACATTTGATAGTGAAAGTGCACAACTTTATTTCAAGGGGATACAAAGGAATGGGTTACAAGTTGAAGAGATTACATAAATCCCAGTCATGTCTGTCTCTCAACCTGATTTTGGGGGTGGTTCTGCAGAATACAGATGATGGTTTGACCCAGGTATTTCAGAAATCAAAAGTTCCTTTTTGAAGTAAATCCATATCTAGCAAAGAAAATTGTCGATTTTAATTCCTATCCTATAGCTATGTCTGGGCTATAAAATTAATAATAAAATGGTACATTTGTTATACATTGTTGTGACATTCAAAATACATATTAAAAAAAACTTGATAAAACACATTTATAGCACTTTTTTTAATTATTGAAACTTTCAAAAGTTGTTTTTTTCAGATTCTAAAAAGGAAATATATTTCCCCGATATATATTTTATTATTATTGATGTGATCAGAGCTGAGAAATTACGTATCTGAAGCATAATAATAAACATTTGTTTTAAATTTACCAAATAAACAGTTTTGCTATTATAATATAGTATTCGTAGGTTTACTTTATATCTTTCAAGCTTATATAAGTAATTTCACAACTAATTATCCTCTTTACTTTTTCTCTTTTCTATTGTCAATATTTTTTTCTTTACAAAACAAAATGTTATCATCTCCCCTAAGTCTATTCTATTGCCTTAGTAAGCAAAACAAATTTAATAGCAGTAACACAGATTGACCAAAAAAGTTTTAAAAGTTATAATGCTTGGTGGCACATTGTTAAGCCTTCTGTCATATGTATTATGGGTGCATTAGTCCCTTTATCTTCTCACAGAAACATTCTTAGATTTACAAGTTTTCTATAAATATTTATTTCTGTTTTCTAGTGTAGTACCATTCAAACTGCAATATCTGTTTTCATAACTTTTCCCAGACTGTCCAAGTGCAGTTTTTGAAAGCACATTTTTAAAAATGTGTATTGCAAATTTATATTATGATCTTTTTTAAAATTTATTTTTGAAGTAGCACATCTTTTCTAAAGTGTTTTTAATCATTTTGTATTTATAAGAATAGATTTTGTAAGTATCAAGTAATCTATTGTGTGTGTGTGTCTCTGTGTGTGTGTGCGTGTGTATGTGTGTGTGTGTGTGTGTTTTAAATAGAACCTAGAGCAATACTTGACATTCAACATATACTGAATGAATGAATCACTTTTATGATGACCTTGGTCATCATAAAACGCTAGTGATTGGCAAATCGATATCCATACACAAAGATGTTCTGCCTCTCGCATTTACCAACTATAGAGACGAGAATAGTTAAGTTTCACTGTCTCAGCCTTATTGCCTTTAGAGGGGTCATGTGACACAGTTCTGGGCAATAAGATGAATTTGAGAATCTGCAAGGGGTGCTTATGAGAGAACATTTGCTTCCTTATCATAAAAGGAACTGTTATAGCTTGAACCAGTCTCCCCCCTCTTTCTGCTATTTAAGGTTATTTTTACTGGTGCCACAGTGGTCATCTTAGGATATTGGGGAGAGGTCTTGAGGTCAGATACAGAAGACTGCAAGATTATTGAGCTGCTATAACTCTTACCATCATCACCTCTTCTTGTATTAGATAAAATAAGAAAAAAAATCTAATTTCTTTAAGCCATTGATAGTCCGATTTTCCTTGATAAAGACCAAAATAAGAATAATATAATAAGATATTTGAAAGCCAGTTGTAGATATTGCTCTAATGCAGTGACTGCACCAATTCATTGCTATATTGTATAGTCTCCTTTTCTCAATCCTCTTTTCTCAACATCCCTCAAAGGGCAGTACAGAGCCAGTAACTGTAAGACTTCTATGGCCACAAGTACTGTTTACTGTTATATATTGACCAATAGATGTAAGTATCAACTCCTTTATATAAAAATATGTATGGCAGACAGCTAAATCTAATAAGATGCTTAGAGAAAAAATCTTTGACACAATTTGAGCACAGATTCCAATCCACTAAACTCAGACCCTTCAGATGGTGTCATTTCTATTTTTAAGAAAGGAAAAATGTTGAGAGGAATTTAATCCAAAGATTCAATATTTTTATCACTCACTTTTTGTCTCTATTAAAAAAGAAATGCAATAAAATATGGAACATGAGAAATGTTCTAGTAATGATTAATGTTCATGATTTCAATAATAATTATACTTTAATTTCTCTCGAGGTCTTTCTCATTTGTTTCTCTCCAAGGTACAATAGCTGAGGTGTTGTTTGATGTATATTTTGCAATATTTAAAATATGACTTGCGGACACTGACACGTTTCTTTCTATGTACAGCTGCCAGATGAAAGGTTTCCCCAAAAATGGCTTTTCCAGACCTCCTGCCTATGTATTATAAAGTGGTTCCCTCCAGGTATTTTAACATATTCGGGAAACAATTTTGCTACCATTAGCTTCTCCATGTTGGGTCAGAGGCTCTTCATAAACTGTTGCATGGTCATTTTAATTTTATGGTTTTTATTGAGAGAAAGCCATAAAGAATCAAAGACTAACATGCCTGTGCTTTACATAAGCATATTTTCCATTATTTGAATATTTCAAGGTCTGAACGAATTTACTGAATGTCATGACCCCTTTTAAATTTTGGAATCATTAAGACAAGGCAAGAACAATGAAAAATGCCCACTAAACCCGCATAGGAAATTGCCTGAGTGAATGGAGTGGAGAAATATTAAATAATATCAATATTAAATATTAAAATAAGGCTATTTTGTGTGTATTAATACACTAGTTGTGGGATATTTTTATATGAACTATCCCAATAAAAATGAGGTTTAATTTTTAGCCAGAAAAAAATTAATGCTTTTATTTTATTAATTAAATCTTCTCTTTTATAGTAAATAGAAGTTGTATGATAGAATAGTCATAGGGGAAATATCCAATATATATGTTGTTTTCAATGTAAGTTATCATAACTGTATTAACCGTTACATTTTCTTCTATCACCAAGTTAGACATTTAATTAGAAAGTTACACTATAACTATCATGTATTCTGAATTGACAGTAAAATGTTCACATAGTTAGATTCACTTAGTGAATCTTCTATTACTGTCTAAGAAAATTACCTTTTAACAATTTTGTTAGGAAATATTTAATGCATAAAACAGAATAAGTATAACATATAATATAAAAATACTATAAATACTCGTGAATCCATCAAACAGCAAAATAATGGAGCATCACATTTGAATGCCCTTATTTTCTCGCTGTCTAAAATTTATCATGTTATTTCTTATCTTGATCAATTTAAATAAATAATACATTATGAATTCTGCTTATTATTTCTGTATATCTATTTGAATCATATAATACATATTTCTATAGTGCTTGTTTTTCATCTTATGTTAGCTAGTATATCTGTGTTACGTCCTCTTTTTATTCTAAATAAATAACCTTCTGCATTCCTTTTCTGGGTTTGTTTTTTTTTTTTCTGACAACTCTTGTGAGAGTTTGTTAAATTTTGTCCAACTTTACAAAGATACAACTTCCAGTGTTTTGATTCTCATTTACTTGTTTTGTAAATTCACTAATTCCTGCTCTTCTCTTCATCATTTCATTGCATATATATTATTTTTGTATATTCTATTTCGTTTGTAACATTTAAATCAGGATCAAAGATTATTATTTTTAGTATTTTTCTTTTACATTTATGCATTAAGTGCTATGAGTTCTTATGAAGACTTTTTTCTTTTAGCCTATGAAATGTGTTATTACATGTTTGATATCATATATTATCAATGTATATATTTTAGGTATGATATTTTTATTTAACTGGAAAGATACTATTCTCCTTTCTTCTGCCATCTAGGTTGGTGCTGAAATTCAACCAGTAGTCTAACTGATGATTTTTTCTTGTATGCAATTAATATTTTTTTATTTTGATGCAATAAAGTTTCTATGTAATGGGATTTGCTTATGATTTGTTTGTCTTTATGGATCTGAGGAGCCAATACAATACTGTGATACCTGTTTTGAGGTCATATTCATACAGAAGATAGAGTATCACTTTCGCCAGCCATGTGGGCCTTTCAATAGCTGGACTCATCTGAAGGCTCACTCACTCGCATGTATGGTACCTGCATGAGTAGTCTCAAAGAGAGAGGGACTGGAACAGCTGGGGCTTCTCCATTAGCTCTCTCTATATATATGTGTTTTATTTCCAGGCTAAAAGCTTCGGGGTATTCAGACGTCTTATGTTGCATCACAGAGCTCCAAAGGCACTTGTCCAAAGAGAAAGAGAGAAAAAGATAACTAGGGATCTGTATTGCCTCACCTCAGAAGTCATACATTGTCATTTCTGTTGTTCTCTATGACGTGAAGTTTAAGAGATACACCCGGATTTAAGAGGTGGCTTTGTTAGAAGATAATGTGAGATAGGATGTAAGAGGTGGCTTTGTTAGAAGAGAATGTGAGATAGGATGCATAATGGTGAGGCCATATTTGGAAATGGCCATCTGCTTTGCTATGGGATACAAACCACCTGATAACTTTTCAGAAAACTCTCTTAGCTAAAATTCATTTTGGAAATTCAAGTAACATGGACATAAGCTTTGAATCCTCGTGCGGGATACTTAATGATCTCAAATTTTCAAGTAAGAATCATTCCCAATTCAAGACCAAGTCACATAGTTTCCTTTGTAGACTGGATTTTGTTGTTATGTTGGTGGTGAAGTTTATCATTGAGCAGCTGTCATCTAAGTGACGTCACCTGCTTCAACAACCAACCCTGCACTAATGAAATCGTAGACTGAAGGCCTTTTTTTTCATGCTTCCATGCCTTTTAAAACCTAAACCTGATAGGATTTAACTTGGGAGAGTAGTGGATTAGGAACCATAAGGGAGTTTTTGAAGTTTTATAAATGTTCTATGTCTTGTTATGGTTACTGATTAAACAGCTGGGTTAACTTTACAAAGATTGATGTGTACATTTACAATTTGTACACTTATATTTTATGCTATACTTCAATAAAATGTAAAACAAACAAGAAAATGAACAAAAAGCTATAGGTAACAAGAAAGTTATAAATGACCTTTTAGAACTGTCTCCTGTTTCAGCATTTTAATCCTTTGTGGTTTTAACACTTTCATTTTCTAATCTCCTCAATGCTAAAAATGCAAGAATTGAAGTACAGAATTTCTCATATTAAATTATATTTAATATATCATTGTTTTTAATTTACCCAAGTCTACCACCATTTAAAGTAGTGCATCATCTCTGTGAGAAGGCACACAAAATCCATAGAAAGTTTGCAGGTACTCAAAGAATAAGCCAAATGATATTGTGATTTAAACTATTAACATTCACAGAGAATGTTGTATCAGTGATAGAAGCAAGGTTGTTATTACATTAAAATCAAAGAATGGATCTCTTATTTAAAAAAAGAGAAGGGGAAATTAGGTCTCCCAAAAATCTGAGATTAAAAACAGAAAGTGCATCATTCTTATTTATGTAATTTATGAAATGATTTCAAATAAATTATTTGATTTTAGACTTTCATAGAAAAATGTGTGATACGGATCCTATTACTACAATTACCCTATTGACAAAATGGCTTCTACTAGGCCAAGGTAAATATCCTGCATTGCCTTCTGGCTTGGTCCCCAGGATCTTATTACTGCTACTGTTAATTTCATACCAAACACATGAATACGACTTATATGTGAATCTCTGAATCCACTTGTACTCCAACAGCAAACTTCCAATTGCTGTACTTAGCTGCATTACAGTGAAGGAGAGAATCTGATCCACTTGGCTTTCGCCAAGGTGAGGCTACTAGCCCTGCCCTGAACTGACCTTCAACCCACTACAGTTCAAACATTAGCATCTTTATTGCCTTCCAAAAGATTTAGGGAAGCATGCTTAGGTTCTAGAATTTTTAGTACTCTCTTGGAAATTTAGACTGTAGATAGAAGCTAGGGGAAAAAAAAGCAAAAAAAAAGCTTGGATTTGCTTAACTAGTCAACAACTTTCTAATTCCTCTCATGTGCCAGATTCTACTCTAGGTTATGAATGTACAAAAATTGCTAAGACATAACCCATTACCTTCAAAGAACTCACAGGACCATTTTTTAAATGCAGTAACATTCAGAATAGGACATCTGAATGTATATTTAGCTAAAAATATACCCACCTTTTGTATTCATGGTTCTCCTTTAGTCTTTTCATTTATCAAAAAGAAAATAAATAAATAATAAATAAATAAATAAATAAATAAATAAATAAATAAATAAAATGTGTATATTTAGGATTGCATGCTTTGATCTTTCAAAATTTCAAATCACTATTCTTTCCACTATGCAGTACAACATGTTACTTGGGGGCTTCTCCCAGTGAAGGTCTATGCTTCAAGACAAATGATGATATGGAAAGCCCACCTACTATTCAGGTCAGCCTATATATAATTCTAACTAAAAAGCAAATACAGTAGACATTGAGATCCCTTGAAAAAAATTGGCATATACCGTGTATAAGGACCAACACCAATTGTAAGCAATGCCTTACCCATACCCCAAAGCCCTGGCTCTTCTGCTTTTATGTGTGAGATCGCATTGAAACCTGTTTTCTTCTGAAATTCTTCTAGCAGTGAGATCCAGTATCAGACGAACAAAATGCACTTGATAGTAATTGATTTTGAGTGGAAATTTTATACAATTTCAAATATATTTTATAAATGCTACAAATGCTTTTATGCAACTGACAAGTTAAATCTTAGGTGTATTACTGATAGTCACTGAAGAAAAATATCTGAAATTTAAAGGGAAGAAAAACAATAATTTATCAAAGTGTTTACCTCATTAGTCACAAAGTTTGGAAATACATTTGTCATAGATGCCTACTGCTCCTTAAATTCTCTACACTAGACTGTATAATATGTCTGTAAAGTATAGGTGTAAGAAGTACGTTTTTATAGCCAGCTTTTTCTGGAAGACAAAGAGTATAAAACTCTTTCAGAATTTGTCAAAACAACTTGCACCCTACACTCCAGCCACACCAAAGTACGTATGTTTCTTGAATGTGGCTCCAGCTCATGCTGGGCCTTCTGCCTAGAATCATATTCCCTCCACTTCCTGCCATCACACGTATGTAACATGATTTTTCTGCCTTGTAAACAGAGATTCATCTTTTATCATTTTAAGCTTCTTATAGTATGCTGGTTTGTTAATCTTTAATCTCCTTCTTACCAGAGAACCTACTAAATAGTAGATACTGACTAAATCAATAGTAATAAAGGAATAAAGGAATGACAGAAGTAGCAAATATATGGAATATATTCAGTAAAACGCTGATAAGGATTCACAATATTTGGTTTCTTTAGATGACTAATTGGGGATTTCAGAGCATATAAAATCCAACTAATAAATGAGCAAGAATGTTTCCATTATCGCCATTTCATGAGGAATTAGAATATTGAAAACAATTCTGAGTATGAAATAAAAGTAATGTGTAAAATCATAATAGAGCAAAATCAAATCTGATATCTGTTGGGGAAATCTATAGACTGTGTGTGTGTGTGTGTGTGTGTGTGTATGTTTTGTATAAGAGAAAGAAGTAACTAAATCCAAAAAAAAATTAAGGCATAAGGCCTGAATTACACAAAGAGTGAGTTTACAGCAATAATGAGATATAGAAAAAGTTTCTTGGCATGATGTAAGGATGCTTTTAGAAGTCACATCAGGAAAAACTATTAACAGTTTAAATTAACACATAAAGTCAAGTTAAGCATTTCAAGACACTGCACATGGCAGCTTTAAAATACACACTTGTATGTGTGTGTACATGTGTGTATGCATATATATATATATATATATATATATATATATATATATATATATATATATATTCAGAACTTAAAGAAAAATTGCATTTTAAGCTTACAGCCAAAGAACAAATACAGAGTTTAAGGATTTGTTTTTTTCTCCTTTCATACCTTATCTTAATGATTGTGGAAAAATTCATATTTACTCTTTATGATTAAAATTACATTATTTTGGAAAAGTTACAGTGCCTATTAACATATGTGAGTTACTCATATTATTTACATACATACATTTTACTATTGTTTAAACAACATAATTTTGCTTCTCTTGTTTGTAATTTATTTATTTATTCATTGTCAGCATTAGAAAATTTCCTGAAGCTTGTGAATGAATTTTGGAGAATACTACATACTTTAAGTTACCACAGTTTTTTGTGTGTGTTTTTTTCCTCTACTTTTCTTTCTGAATCAGTTGCTGTTTTTGAGATTCACGTCTAATAGAAACTCATTACTTTGTAATTTCCCTTATTTTTTGCCATATGCAGATTCTCCTGGGCCATGTAAATTATTTCCAAAGCACATATAGAAACATTTCTATTGTTAGTGAGTGTCTGGTGCTATGTAATTTATGCTTATTATTACGTGTGTAATAAAATCACGTTTCTCTCCTCCAAAAATAAAACTGCAATTGGTCTTAAATTCAGGCTCAGTTGAATGACTCTAGAGATTCAAGTGTCCCATGAATAAAACCTAGGAAAATATAAGCTTACTATTCCCCAATGGTATCATAGACACAACATTTTAAATTCAAATGTTTCCTGGAATGAAACTTTTGGGAAAGACTGAACTATTTCAGTGATGAAAAAATATTCAAATTAATTATGTGAGTGGTGATTTGTTTCTAGGCAGCTTCCTATTTTACATATCCCTGTTTTTTAAGATGTGTTAAAGTTTACTAAGATTTTAGGAAAAGTGAAATGTTTTTATTTGAAACCACATATTTCCTTATACGCTTAAAAAACAAACAAACAAACAAACAAACAAAAAACAATAAAAGCACCATGCCAAAAATAAATAAATAAAAGAAAAACATTAGCATATACTGATACCATAGTGAAAGCTGGAAACCAGCATGTAAGTGTGTGTTACATTATGGTGCATCCTGCTTGAGAAACCGTTTGGTAAAGAAGAAAGTGGAGTAGCAAAGGATTTTAAGTTGGAAGTTTCAGAGTCAACCTGCTCTATTAAAAACATCCAGAGTAGATGGTACTTGGTATCTTATTGTGTGGCTTGGACTCTGTGATATCCGAAATGCTACAGTCACGAAACAGATAAAGTAAGAATTAGCCATTTACCTTACCAAAATATCCAACACTTATATTTTGGTATCCCTTGTTTGTTTACAATGAGGCTTAACTTATATAAAAACCGATACTTAGGCAATGTACTTACTTCAGAAAGCAAATTCATCTACTCGTCACCCAGCAGATTCTTCATTTTTCATACTTGGACACATTTTTTAATGTAATAGATAAGTTCATTTGTAAATGTTCACATTAAAAAAGCAATTAAAACCTCTATTCCTCAAATTTACTGTTTAGCAAATTTTTTCTTGACTGTTGGCCATTTGTTGGTGAAAACTTTTTGCAATTTTTACTTTTTTCTCATTTTAGAGAATTAAAAAGGAACAATCAAACAGATGAAAAATATTTGTGATATTTAATATTTAAGCATATTTTCTCAGGTATTTTCCTTGGTACTAATTATATTATTGGATTAAAATGATAAAAAGAAAACATCTTTCCATTCTGCCTTTTTTGGCAGTAGAATGGTGGGAAAGGAGGTTGGTAGAGATATGGGTCTTAGGGTCTACACTGCCTGGTGTTGAGATACGGCTGCATAGTAGGAGGGTGAAGCCTTATTATATAAGTTACTTAACCTTGCAAAGACTCTGTCTTCTTGCTTGTAAGATTATGAGGATATAATGTATTATAGATTGTCCTTGACTTACAAAGAGGTTATGTCCAGATAACCATTTTAAGTTGAAAACATTGTAAGTGGAAAATGCATTTAATACACCTAACCTACTCAACATTATAGCCTAGCCTACCTAAAACATGCTCAAGACACTTACATTAGCCTACATAGGGGCAAAATCATCTCACTACCATTGCCCAGAATCATAAGAGAACATAGTAGTACATGTCGCTAGCCCAAGAAAAGCTCAAAATTCAAAGTATGGTTTCTACTGAATGCATATTACTTTCACAACATTGTAAAGTCAAAAAAGAAAATGTAAGCTGAAACATAGTAAGTTCGAGACTGTCTGACGTGTGTGTGTGCACACATATCAATGTGTGTGTGTGTGTGTGTGTATATATATATGTATATATCTGTAAACTTGTTAGGACAATAAGTGCTCTAAATATGAACATATGATAACTATTACTATCGTTTTTTCTCTAATATTACATCTTAATATTTCTATGTCATTAAGTATACTTTGAAACATACATAAAACCTGCAGATTAATTAATGAAGTATTTGAAGATACTTTATTAAACCCTGACATGCCCTTGTGTAGACTTTGCATGACATTTATTTTGTCATTATTTTAAATAATTTTAACATTAATAGATTTGCATTCATCTTTAATATCGCCTCAGGATAAATTGCTAGGAATTGTATCTGATAAATTCTTACGTATTCTGTTCTACTTTTTATTAGCCAGTTTTGATTTCAGAGCTGCAGTCTTTTAATTACTATTGCTTCTTAAGTGTTTTGATAACATATATTTATTATTCAGATTCCATATCCTTATTGTTATTTTCCAAATGTTTCTTTGTACTTTGCTGGTGAAATTTTCCTGCTTTGATCTTATAATTAGTTTATGTCCTCTGTATATAGTCATCCTGATTTCTAATTATCTTTAATTATATTTTCTTATTTCATTCTTTTTCATTATTTTTATGATTGAATGTGTTGCAAACATATTATTTGATGATCAGGAAGGAATAAGTTACACATCTTCTATGCTATTTTTATTGTTTTTATGTTATACAGACATTTTACTAGATTGCCGTTATGGCTAAGAAATGTATTGATGATTTAGATTTTATTGTGTGTGACCCATTATAACTCTTTGTGAGAAAGAAGAATTTAGAAACTTTCTGCAAAATGACTGATCCTCAGGAATAGATGGAACAGGAGCTACCTCACCTGTATCATCCATCCAGTTGCATGTCACTGCACCCACACTACACGCTAGTCCAAGTTACCATCAACCCTGCCCTGAAGTAACGACAGAGCATACTGTTCCCAACCTTGCCCCTTTCGCTTATTCTCAATCAAGCAGCCATAGTGATTGTTTTAAAACATAAAATATTAACTTACTCCTCTGCTCAAACACTAATATTTGACACTGGCTTCCCATTCGCGCTAAGTAAAATCCAAAATTACTGCTTGAATATTTGACCCCTTATGGCCTCATTGATCTCATAGCCTATCACTCTCAATTTTTTTTTTCCCTTTGATGAAACCTTGCCATTTGTCAAACAGGAAGAGGACTCTTTTTTTTTTTTTTTTTTTAGAGACTGTGTACTAGCTTTTCCCAGTGTGATTCCCTCATATATACACATATACTTGCTTCCTCACACCCATCAACTTTATTCTCAAATGATAATCTAAAGCTAAAGCTTTCTTTCACCACCCATCATAAGTCACACCCTTTTTCCCAGCACCCCATATGTACATATCCTACCTGCAGTTATTTTACTCCGTAACATTTATTGTCATCTGAGTCCTTTTGCTTCTATTTTAACACAAATATTCATTTAAAATGTTTTGATTTCTATAAAATCATAATCCAAAATTAGGATTCTTATGGGGAAAAAAAGTCTTAGGAGCAGATACTCAAAAATCTATGCAACTTTTTAACTAAAGCACCAACAAAAATTATAATTATTGATGGAAAAATACCAGAAGTTTTCAAAAAGATATTTAAAATTCTAGAAAATAAACTGACTATTAGTAAAGTGTTTTTCCATAAAAAATGAAGCAGCTTGATGGCATGGGGTATAAAGCAGACTCAGAGCTCCAAATCATAGGCACACAAAAAATGCACAAATATTTGAAAGAAATGAAAAATAAGTACATCCACAAGAGTGTACAGGGCCAAACTAAGCCAAAAGAAAGAGAATGGGCAATTGAGTGTTCACAGCATATTGACTTTAGCTGTATTAGTATATTTTTCATTTTACCACTATAACCTAGTTGAGCAGTTTATCAACTTGCTGTTTCTTGATGCTATTCCCATCCTTCCATAATCTGCCCAATAATGCAGGTGCTGGGCCTCGGACAATTGCAATTCCCCTTTGCCACCTGGCTTCCTTGTATGTTCACACAATAGGGAGCACTGAAAGGAGGCTTGAAGGTAAGAGGGGAGAGCACCTCCTTCTTCCTGTTTGTTTGCTGGTTCTTCCAACATCAGCCTAGCTAATGCAGTTTACTGTGACGAAGGCAGATGGTTACCACTTCCAGCTTTTCTTGGCACTCATAGAACCAGCTGGTTGAGCTTGGGCTGTATCACCTCTTCAGTGGCCTCCAGGGTGCTAATCCCTGAGCTCTTGAGATACTGGCAGTAACAGAACACATTATAGTAAATGTCTGCTTATTTAATTATTGTTTACCTCTTCCCACTAGAATATAAGCTCCATGAGGAAGAGATTTTGTTTTCCTGTTGTTTTCCACTCTTAAAACCTAAAGCCTAGAAGAGAGACTACAGTCAAGCACAAAGGATGCTCAATAAGTATGTGTGGAATAAAAGAAAGCTGCCTGATTATCATCGGTACAGCCCCTTCCAGTCCCCTACACACACATATACATATAAGAGCACACACATACTCAGTGCTCACTTATGCACCATGATGGTTCCACTAGCTACTGTCTTCCTATGGAATACAAAATTAAAGATAAAATTAACTGACATATGATCAATTGAGAAAGGTAAATCGACTGAGAGGAAAATACAAAGTGATATTTTCAAAGCAAGTGAAGTAATTTATGTAATTGTCTGTAGTTTGGGATTAATTTTTTGCCTTTTTTTATTGCACAGATAATTAAAGCTGTGAGTTTAATTGGTTTACTTGGGACAGGACCAAAGAAAATGAACTGCTTTTTTGTAAACTAAAGTTGACATTAATCTAATGTTAAAATATTGCATAATTTTAAAAGATTTTATTAAATCTGATGATAGATATTTTACTGTGATTAGAACTTTTTTTAAAATTAAATCATCCTCCACAAATATTATTGAAACATATGACTTTATATGAAAAAAAATACACATATAGAAATATATATTAACTATTCAGAAACTATCCCTGACAAAGGGGAAAGTGTTAGAGGAAAGAATAAGTGAATTTCTAGTTTAAAATTTCTAATGCTGTGTTCCATTATCACTTCGGAGCACACATGGGAACTCTGTGTGCTCTGAAGTGATAAAACTGAAGAAAACAATCTTATTTTTAATTGATAGTTGCATGTCAAAGTAAGCCATTTAGTTGCATTTTAATTTGAGGTGAAACAATTAGTATATTAATTTAGCAGGTGAGACATTTAAAGGTTAAATTTTACTCACCAAGAAAGAATACTAAATACAGTCTGGATACTCGATAAAAATCTAATGTCTAAGTTGACTCTCAGTTGTTTTGGAGTTTTTAGTCATAAATACATGTAGTAATTTTAATTTGGAGAAGCAATTGTTTTTACAAATTCTGGTAAATTCAGGAGTACACCATAAAAATACTATATAAACTGCAAAAATAAAAATAATGAGAAATCTTTAAAAACAGGAAAATTGTCACATTCATAGAAAAAAAAACCAAAATACAAATTAAGACATTTTTCTTCAAAAACAAGAGGATCAAAGACAATGCAATGTGATCTTTAAATGTCTAAAGAAAAATAAAAGTATCCACTTAGATTATTATGTTGAGCAAAGTTATGGATCAAAAATAAAGGCAAAGTAAAAGCATTCTCAGATTACAATAACTGAGAGTATTGATGCCATCAGAGCTACACTTATGGAAATGCTAAAATAAATTATTCAGGCTGAAAGCAAATAACAATAAAAATTAACTTTGCTCTATAGAAAACACAATCGTGTAATAATTTAATTGAAAAGATGTATATCTGATCAAAGCAAAACTGAATAGCATGATATATATAGATATAGATATAGATATAGATATATCTATAGATGTTTGTATAATGTATATAGAATTTTGAAGGCAGCGGAAAAGCAGGGCAGAAAATAATTGGAACTATATTACTGAAAGCTTCCTATACGTTATTCTCAGTAGAACAATTTTAACTACAAAGAATACGAGAGGGGAAAAAAATGCTTATTGAAATTCCTCGAAAAAACTCTGCAACATAATGCATAGAGTCAGAGTCATGCCTAAAATCTCAATATACACGTTAAAAGTAATTAGTATAAAATTTTTTATTATCCTAAAGAAAGTTAGGAAAAAGGGAACAAATAACATAAAAAATGTAAGGAAAATAAAATTTTAAAGCAATCCAATAGATTAAACACTACCAATTAAAACACTACCAATATGTTTAATGTAAATTAAATGTATACAGATTAAATATTCCAATTAAAAAAGTCAGAAATATGAGTTAATAAAAAGGTAAGACTCAACTAAATGTTGTAATGGTTAATTTTACGTGTCAGTTTGACTGGGACATGTTATGCCCAAATATCTGGTTAAAACTTATTTCTGGGTGTGTCTGTGAGGTTGTCTCTGGAAGAGATAACATTTGAATTAATGGACTGTATAAAGCCTATTTCCTTCCCCAAAGTGGGAGGGCATCATCCACTCTATTGAGGGCCTGAATAGAATGAAAAGGTAGAAGAAGGGAAATTCTCTCTTTGACTGACTTTTGAGCTAAATGTGTCAGTTTTCCTGCCCTTGGACTAGGATTTACACCACCAGTGCTCCTGGTTCTCAGGCATTTGGACTGGGACTGGAGCTACACCACCCGCTTTCCTAGATCTCCAGCTTGCAGATGGCAGTTTATTCTCAGCTTCCATAATTGTGTGTGCCAGTTGTTCATTACTAAATTACCAATATCTCTCTCTCTCTCTCTCTCTCTCTCTCTCTCTCTCTCTCTCTCCACACACGCACGCACGCACACACACGTGTATGTGTAGATAGATATAGATATGGATATAGATACGCATATATAGATGATGATAGATAGATAGATAGATGATAGATAGATAGATAGGTTGGTTCAGGGTGTCTGAAGAACCCTGACTAACACAGTTGTCTGTAAGAGACACAATTTAAATATAAAGGGAAATATAGTTTTAAAGTAAATGCATGGGGACAGATTTACCAGGAGACTACCGTGTTTTCCCGAAAATAAGACCTAGCCGGACAATTACCTCTAATGTGTCTTTTGGAGCAAAAATTAATATAAGACTTGGCCTTATATTACATTATATAATATAATATAATATTATATTGCATTGCATTGAATTGCATTACATTACATTATATTATTTAATATTACATTATGTTATATAAGACCTAACCTTATATTATAGTAAAATAAGACCAGGACTTCTATTAATTTGTGCTCCAAAAGACGCATTAGACCTGATTATTCGGCTAGGTCTTATTTTCGGGAAAACAAAGTATATTAATACCAGATAGAAGACTTGAGAAGAAAAGTATTACTAGAGATAAAGAGGGGCATTTGATTATGATAAAATACTTAATTCATCAAGAGGATTTAAAAGTCTTAAAAGTATTTGTACCTAGTAACAGAGCTTCAAAACACTTGAAGCAAAAACTTACAAACCAAAGGAAGATTTAGACAACGTCATAATTGGAGTTTTTAGCATCCCTATCTTAGTAATTTATCGAACACCCAAAAAAGAAAAAAAAAAAACAAGTTTATAGAACTAATAGTCTTAACCTAATTCACATTTATAGAACCTAATAAAGCAGAATACAAGGTCTTCGTAAATACTATACGTAGAATGTTCACAAAGCTATGATATATGCCAGGTCATAAAGGAAGTCTAAAATCTTACAACATAGGTTCTATAAACACAATTAAATTAAATTTGAAATAAATAACAATATTTGGGTGTTACAATAATACATTTCTAAATAACCTTAGGGTTAAAAAAGTTCAAGGGAAATCAGAAAATATGTGACGGTGAAAACAATATTTTGATATTTGTGGAATACTGCTAAGTCAGCATATAGAAGAAAATTTACAACTTCCCAAACTTGTGGACAGAACTGGATCCTCGAATCCAAGAATCAAATAGAACACCTAATTACCTAAATCCCAACAGGCCTTCTCCAAGGCACATTGTATTGAAGCTGTCTAAAATCAACTACAAAGAAAGAATCCTCAAGGCAGCCAGGGAGAAGAAGATGGTAACCTACAAAGGAAAGCCCATTAGATTATCAGCAGATTTTTCACCAGAAAATCTACAAGCCAGGAGGGAGAGGAACCAAATATTCAAACTTTTGAAAGAGTGAAATTATGAGCAAAGAATAATATATCCAGCAAAGATATCCTTTAGATATGAAGGAGAAATAAAGACCTTTCCAGACAAACAGAAGTTGAGGGAATTTTCTAATACACGACCGGCACTACAAGAAATACTAAAGGAAGCTATTCGACCACCATCAACAGGGACGATTTGTGGCAACCAAAACATAAAAAGGGGGAGAGTAAAGGCCTGAACCGGAATATGGGAATGGAGAAAGTAAGCATGCTGAAGAAAATGGAATACTATAAACATCAAAATTTCTTTTACATAAACTTAAGGGAAACAACTAAAAAAAAAAATCCAGAACTGAAATATATACTGTAATAAAAGAAGAAATAGAAGGAAACATCATAGAATACCACCACACAGAAATCATAGACAACAACAAAGAGGCAAAGAAACAATGGAAACACAGCCTTACCAGAAGACTAAAGATAGAATGACAGGAAATCCTCACATATCAATAATCACCCTAAATGTAAATGGACTGAACTCACCAATAAAAAGGCACAGAGTAGAAGACTGGATCAAAAAACTAAACCCAATCATATGCTTTCTCCAAGAAACACATCCTAGCTACAAGGACAAGCATAGACTCAAAGTCAAAGGGTAGAAATTGACACTCCAAGCAAATGGTACCCAGAGAAAATCAGGTGTAGCCATGATATCACATGAAACAGACTTCAGGGTGAAAAAGATAACAAGAGACAAAGATGGACATTTCATAATGGTAGAGGGGACTATACAACAAGAAGACATAACAGTCATCAATATTTATGCCCCCAATCAGGGAGCACCGAAATACACCAAGCAAATGCTAGCAGAACTAAAGGGAGAAATTGACCAAAACACAATCATACTAGGGGACTTAAATACATCATTGACAGCTATAGCAAAATTATCCAAACAGAAAATAAATAACGAAAGTGCAGCCCTACATGACACCTTAGATGAAATGGACATAATTGACATATGTAGAGCACTTAATCCTAAAACATCAGACTATACATTCTTTTCTAGTGTACATGGAACGTTCTCAAGGATAGACTATATATTGGGACATAAAATCAGCCTCAGCAATGTAAGAAGTTTGAAATCATACCAAGCATATTCTCTGATCACAAGGCTTTGAAATTGGATATCAACTGCAAAAAGAAAGCTGGAAAAACCACAAATACGTGGAGATTAAACAACATACTTTTAAAGTACGACCAGGTCAAAGAAGAAATTAGAGGAGAGATCAAAAGATACATAGAAACAAATGACAATGAAAATACATCCTACCAAAATTTTGGGGATGCAACGAAAGCAGTTTTAAGAGGGAAATTTATATCATTACAGGCCTATCTCAAGAAATAAGAAAAATGCCAAATAAACAACCTCATGTTATGCCTTAAAGAACTAGAAAAAGAACAAGTGAAACCCAAGGTCAGCAGAAGAAAGGAAATAACAAAAATCAGAGCAGAACTAAATGAAATACAGAACAAAAAGACAATAGAAAAAATTAATGTGACAAAGAGATGGTTCTTTGAAAAGATTAACAAAATTGACAATGCCTTGGCTAGACTCACTAAGATAAAAAGAGAGAAGACACTAATTAACAAAATCAGAAATGAAAAAGGGAAAGTTATCACGGACACCACAGAAATACAAAGGATCATCCAAGAATACTGTGAAGGACTATATGCCACCCAATTCAATAACCTAGAAGAAATGGACAAGTTCTTAGAAACATATAGCCTTCCTAGGCTGAACCATGAAGAACTGGAGAATCTAAACAGACCGATCACCAGTATGAAATTGAATCAGTCATCCAAAACCTTCCCAAAAGCAAAAGTCCTGGACCAGATGGCTTCACTAGTGAATTCTACCAAACCTTCAAAGAGGATCTAATACCAATCCTGCTCAAACTCTTCCAAAAAATTGAAGAAGAGACAGTGCTCCATAACTCATTTTATGAGGCCAACATTACCCTGATACCAAAACCTGGTAAGCACAACACAAAAAAAGAAATATCTCTGATGAATACAGATGCAAAAATCCTAAACAAAATTCTAGCAAATCGAATACAACAATGCATTAAAAAGATTATTCATCACGACCAAGTGGGGTTCATCCCCGGGAACAAGTATGGTTGAACATCTGCAAATCCATCAATGTGATACATCACATAAACAAAATAAAAGACAAGAAATCATATGATTATATCAATTGATGCAGAAAAAGCATTTGACAAGATACAACATCCATTTATGATTAAAACACTTAATAAAATAGGTATAGAAGGAAAATACCTTAACATGATAAAGGCCGTATATGACAAACCCTCAGCTAGTCTCATAATTAATGGTGAAAAACTGAAGCCCTTTGCACTATGTTCAGGAACACGACAGCGCTGTCCCCTATCACCTCTGCTTTTTAACGTAGTGTTGGAAGTCCTTGCCAGAGCAACTAAGCAAGAGAAATACATAAAACGCATCCAAATTGGGAACGAAGAAGTTAAATTGTCACTCTTTGCAGATGACATGATGCTATATATAGAAAACCCTAAAGACTCCACCAAAAAACTATTAGAAACAATCAACGAACACAGTAAAGTTGCTGGCTACAAACTTAACGTGCAAAAGTCCATTGCATTCCTATATACTAACAATGAAATCTCAGAAAAAGAAATACAAAAAACAATTCCATTTCCAATTGCAGCAAAAAGAATAAAATACCTAGGAATAAACTTAACCAAGGATGTGAAGGAGCTATATGCTGAAAACTATAAGACATTTAAAAGAAATTGAAGAAGACACAAAGAAATGGAAAGACATTCCGTGCTCATGGATTGGAAGAATCAACATAGTTAAAATGGCCATATTACCCAAAGCTATATACAGATTTAATGCAATCCCCATCAAAATCCCAATGGCATTTTTTAAAGAAATAGAACAAAAAATCATCAGATTTGTTTGGAACCACAAAAGACCCCAATACCCAAAGCAATCTTAAGAAAAAAGAACAATACTAGAGGTATCACACTCCCTGATTTTAGCTTGTACTACAGGGCTACAATAATCAAAACAGCATGGTATTGTCAGAAAAACAGACACATAGACCAATGGAATAGAACTGAGAACCCAGAAATAAAACCACATAAATAAGGACAGACAATTTTTGAGAAAGAAACAAAAAACATACAATGGAGAAAAGACAGCCTCTTCAATGGTGCTGGGAGAATTGGATAAGCCATGTGCAAAAGAATGAAACTGGACTGCTATCTGTCACCATGTGCCAAAATTAATTCAAAATGGATCAAACACTTAAGCATAAGACCTGACACAATAAACTTCATAGAAGAAAACATGGGTACTAAACTTAGGGACCTTGGATTCAAAGAACATTTTATGAATTTGACTCCAAAGTCAAGGGAAGCAAAAGCTAAAATAAATGAATGGGATTATATGAAATTTAAGGCTTTTGCACAGCAAAAGATACTATCGATAAAATAAAGAGGCAACCAACTGAATGGGAGAAGATTTTTGCAAACAGTGCCTCCGATAAGGGGCTAATATCCAAAATGTACAAGGAACTCATGAAACTCAACAACAAAAAAACAAGCAACCCAATTGAAAAATGGGCAGATGACCTGAAGAGACATTTCTCCAAAGAGGACATACAAATGGCAAATAGACATATGAAAAAATGCTCAACATCACTAATCATCAGAGAAATGCAAATAAAAACCACAATGAGATATCACCTCACCCCAGTCAGAATGGCTATCATCAACAAGACAAATAGTAACAAGTGTTGGAGAGGCTGTGGAGAAAAAGGAACCCTCATACACTGTTGGTGGGAATGCAGACTGGTGCAGCCGTTATGGAAGGCAGTGTGGAGGTTTCTCAAAAAATTACGAATAGAATTACCATATGACCCAGCAATCCCTCTCCTGGGTATCTACCCAAAAATCTGAAAACATCTATAGATAAAGACACGTGTGCTCTAATATTCATTGCAGCTTTGTTTACAGTGGCCAAGACATGGAAACAACCAAAATGTCCTTAAATAGATGAATGGATAAAGAAGTTGTTGTATATATACACAATGAACTACTATCCGGTGGTAGGAAAAGATGATATAGGAACATTTATGACAGCATGGATGGATCTTGAGAGCATAATGCTAAGCAAAATAAGTCAGACAGAAAAAGCAGAGAACCATATGATTTTACTGATATGTGGTATATCAGTAAAAAACAACAAAAGAACAAGACAAATAAATGAGAAACAACAACTCATAGACACAGACAATAGTTTAGTGGTTACTAGAGGGTAAGGGGGTGGGGGGTGGGAGATGAGAGTAAGGGGGATCAAATATATGGTGATGAAAGGAGTATTGACTCTGGGTGGTGAACACACAATGGGATTTATAGATGATGTAATACAGAATTGTACATCTGAAATCTATGTAATTTTACTAACAATTGTCACCCCAATAAATAAATAAAAAGATGTGAAAAAAAAAGTAAAAAAGAAGTACAAATTGCCAGTTATAAAAACAGGCATTGAGATGTAAGAACAGCATCAGGAATATAGTCAATATTGTCAATACAATAATAGTGTAATAAAAATGTATGGTGGCAGATACATACTAGACATATTGAGGTGATCAATTTCTAAGTTATACAAATGTCTAATCATTGTGTTGTACCCCTGAAACTAATATAATATTGTACGTCAACTATAATTGACAAATGAAAATAAAATGAAAAGTGAAAAGAAAGAAAATTTACAGCTTTAAATGCTTATATTAGAAAAATTGTATTAAAATCAATGATCTCAACTTCTAATTAGAATTTAATATAGGAGTAATTTAAACCTAAAGAATATATAATTCTTAAAGAAAAACCAATCAATGAAGATGGGAAAAGTACTTTTGTTTTAAAATCCATTCAGTTCATAATGCTTTCTAATGATCCTTTTGATTTCCTTTGACCCATGGACTATTTAAAAGTGTGTTATTAAATTTTTGAAATTCTGCATAGCGTAGATTTATTTTTCACCTTTGACTAGGATAGCACTATGGTTATCTATGGGAACATTTGAGAATTTGGTACTGACTTTTGGTCAAGATAAGGCTGAGATGGGCTCCACATAGTCTATAATATACTGTTTAAATTTGAAATTATCCTGGTGATGCCCATTGCGAGTTTGTTTACATTATTTAAAGATGTGTCAAATGATGCCTTACAACTTGTCTTACATGGTTTGGTAATTGGCTTGGTTACTTGACTGCTGGGTAATGTTGCCAGATGAAATACAGTATACCCATAAATTATTTGGTACTAACTTATATTAATAAAAAATGTTGTCTTCCTTAAATTCAAATTTAACTGGGATCCTGTGTTTTATTTGATAATACAGGCAACCCTGCCCATAGTACATCAAAATTCCTACTTGAAATATCTAAGTTCTCCTGAAACAAAAATGTTTCACATATATCTTGACAGTTGATAATCTAGAAACAGTGTTCTCCCTTTGTGACTAAGTAACCATCCCCTAGGGAAGTACTAATGAAAGTGTTTTGGGACCTCAATACTTGCTTGTACTGTCTTTCTCATATTACATATATTTTACATTTATTAATGCCTTATGTAAATATGCTCTGTGGTGTCTTGGGGTTCCTTCCAGTTATTTCAACCTGTGACCTTTTTAAATATTCTGGACAGAATTATCTGTATCTATATAGATAGAAATAGAGAAAGAGTATTAATGGAGTCAACTCGAAGGGGCCCTCACTGGCCAAAGATACATAAATAAATGCATGGAAGAAATTGGAAAGCACTTTCTTAAAATATAATTGTGAACTAATAAATATAGAAGGACTAATTTGGTTAGATAATCACTGTTAGATGCTAAAAGTAATTGATGAAAGTTTGGTGAGAAGCAAGATATTTATATATTCTTAAAATACAGCCCATAAGTTACTTATCAGTTCCTAAGAAACACATAGTATCTCTTAAGTGGAGAAATTTAGTAGACCTCACCTTAAAGAGATGATCAAAACCAACCATTATCCATAATGGGACAAACATTCATTATGTGACTCTTATACAGTGACCTGAGATAAATATATTACTGCAGTGCTATTCTTGACAAAGAAACTCAAATCTAGGCCATTCTACAAAATAGCGGGCCTATACTTTTTAAAAACATAAATGGTGAGAAAGACAAAGAAAAATTCAAGTGTTCCATTTTAAAGGATCATAAAACCAACGAAAGGATCATAAAACCAACTAAAATGTTGAAGACCAAAACCAGGTGAAAAATTTTTTATTGGGACATCTGATAAAATTTGAATATGGATTATAGATTGTAAATATTTTACCAATGTTAAATTTCTAGATAAGATGGTTAAATATATTAAAAATATTTGTGTAAAAGAATTTTTCTTTTAGAAATAACTTCTGAAGTATTTAGGAGCAAAGGGTATGTTTCAGTTCCAACTAATTTTCAAGTATTTCAGAAAATATTTCATCTATCTTTCTATATACATAGATGATAGATAGATGACAGATAAATAAATAGATTGATGATAGATAGATAGATAGATAGATAGATAGATAGATAGATAGATAGATAGATAGATAGACAG
Organism: Rhinolophus sinicus; assembly: GCF_036562045.2. Classification (NCBI taxonomy): domain Eukaryota; kingdom Metazoa; phylum Chordata; class Mammalia; order Chiroptera; family Rhinolophidae; genus Rhinolophus; species Rhinolophus sinicus. Next base: position 124,142,470 of record NC_133752.1, read on the forward strand.
ACCCATATTATTTTCTTTTTATATGTCTATGTATAGATATTGGATATCTGTATCTATATATGTATTGAAAGAGAGAGACCAAATCTAAATAGCAGGTGAATTTGGGTAAAGGATATATGGGAGTTTATCACTTTTGCACCTGTGGAATTATATTAAAGTAAAAAAAAAATAACTCTAGCAATTATCTACAATTTTATGAGAAAAACACTCAGTGCAAAGGTCAGGAAGGATTTAAGTTATATCGGTTCTGTCTCTTATTCCTTTATTGACATTAGAATTAACACAATTTCATGTTAATATGCATTTAAGTACATAAAAGTTGGTCACTTCAAAAAAAAGAAAACTTTAATTTAATATTGTTGCAATTCTATTATCTACTACAAATTTCACAAAGGTTACTGTAATTAAAAAAGAATCCATTTCCTAAAATATGAGCTATTATGGTGCTTATTAAAGGAAACAAAAGAAAGATTTCAGTAAATGCTAATTTAGACAAGTTAGAAATGTCAATTTAGCTTAAAACAATAGTAATTCCTCAGCTTCTAAATTGTTAACATTCATGGACTTTTTTTCCTGGGTTTTCATATTCAATGATTTTCCAATATATTGTGCACAAGGGACACGAATCTGAGGAAATTGTTTTCATAATTAATCATAAATTATACTTGCTACTCTGAATGCGGTGATCTGTAAAAATTTAATTAAGAAATGAATAGTGTCAAGTCTCAGTTCTGATTCAATGGCTTTTTGATTCATTTCTGCTATTGTATTTATTTAAATAATGTCTTGGAGATAAAATGGAGAAATATCATAGTGGCTGCCTCAAAGTTTAACTCTTTTATTCAAATCAGAATTACCTACTTAAAATTCAGTAATGTCATGTAATTATCAAGATCCCACATAACTAAATCAGGCTTTACCAACATCTTAATATGGAAAAGAGGTTATCATTCCCATTTGACTCCAGTTTTTTGAAGTCCAGGGCTATGTTTCATACTTTGTCTATTGCTGATAAACTTAGCACTGAGCTCCACTCATAGGAAGTTTTGATAAATTCTTAATGAATTAATGAAGTATGAGTTAAACGTCAGCATAATGATCATTCAAGGAGAATTATTTGAACATCTACAACACAATACACATAAACAATAGCATGGCAATACTATTGGCAATAGTATGATTAATAATATATTTCATTAACTCAGGTAAAGACTTGCCTCTCTCCTTTTCTGAGAAAGGGACATCTATGCTGAGATATAAGGAGATTGACTCTAATTTTAAATATATCAAAAAGGATGAGGAGGGCAGCATTAGATGCTTAAGATAGAGGAAATTCACATAAAAAAGAGAGTGAATGGTATGTTATGGGAATGGAAAAATATTCAAGAGTGCTGGAACATGGAAGGAAGGAGTACTAAGAGATGATAGAGAATTAAATTGAGAAGAAAATCTCAAAATGTGTTAAGTTTTTTGCACTTTAGCTTAAGAGCAAGCAGAAGTCATTAATAATTATTAAGCAGGGAATGACATGAACTAAATCAAATTTAATTTTCAAAAGAACAATCAATATGAATAAAATTGAGATTAGTGAGACAAGAGGCCATGAGACCAATCAGGAGACAATTTTATTAATCAAGGCAGAAAGTAATGGCCTTCTGAAGTAGGGTGGTATTAGTGGGGAAAAGAATAGAAAGAAATGCAATAAGAGAAAGTGTTTAGAAGAAAGATTTGGTTGTACATTATTTGAGTCAAGAAACAAATTAAACAATTTAAGATAAGAGCATTATCAATCACTCCCACCTTACTTGACAAGGTATTTGAGGTAGATTACAAAAATATATGCAAATGGTCACATAAATACAACAGTTAAGAGACATAATTTCACAGCGTGGGCCAGAATCTATCTTTACTAAATAGATGAAACATACTTTTTCAATAAACAGTCATTTAATAAATTTGTGTGTTTGTATATTAGTCAGCTGATGTTAGCTGGGTTTGTGGTAATGTATAATGATTCTTGCTGCCAAGTCAAGTAATATTATTGTTCTAGGTGAATTAATAGATTTCATTGAACCTCAAACCCTCTGTCACTGTTTTGTAGTTAGACTGATTTTAAATGCAAATAGTATTAACATTTTCTTTTTTTAATTCTGGTAATTGATGATTTACCATAATATCTCATGAATTATATAACTGAAAATTAAAATATTTGAAAAATCTTAATCAAAAATAGTTTTTAAGAGCAAGATCAGAGGTATCACATTCCATGACTTCAATTTATATCACCAAGTGACAATAATCAAAACAGCATGGTATTGGCAGGAAAACAGACACACAGACCAGTGGAAAAGAATTGAGAACCCAGAAATAAACACACATAAATATGGACAGATAACTTTTCACAAAGGAACCAAAAACATACGATGGAGAAAAGAAAACCTCTTCAAAAAATGGTGCTGAAAAATTGGAAAACCACGTGCAAAAGAATAAAATTAGAATGCTGTTTGTCACCATATATCAAAATTAACTCAAAGTAGGGAGACGTCATCAAAATGGCAGCATGAGGTGAGCCTCTGTAAAGCTCCCCTGGAATTTACAACTAATCGAACAATAATAACTCCACAAAGAACTCCCTACACAGCAGACAGGCAAGACGAAGAAGCCCACTATTGAATTCACCTAAAAGTGGGCGAATCACACGAGCGGGAAGGAGGGAAGGGAGAAGTGCAGAGACGGAGCTGCGCAGGCACAGGACGCAGACCTAGCTCAGTGCTCCGAGCTCACTGCATCCCAGAACTACCGCAGCTGCGGGAGAAGGAAGAACTCGGACTGCTAGGGCTCCCCTTATGGCCCACAGGGCTGAGGGGGCAGCATAAAACACGGCTGAACCCAACGCTCACGGCAGAGACCTCGGAGAAAAGACTGAGGGAAGAAGGCTGAAAACGGTGGTTTAAGCCCTCAATGCTGAGCAGAGAACGGAAGCCTTAGGCACTGAGACTAGCTGCCACCTCCCTACCCTCCCAGAGTAGCAGTGTCAGATCAAAAGAACAGAATATTTGCTGTTCTGAGAACTGTGGACCGCAGACACAGATTCTCAGCCCAACTAGTTCTGGTAATGGGGGAGAGCTGTGAAAGCAGGACTGGCTGTGGTGTTGGTCGCCGCCATTGCTCTGGGCCACCTCTCACAACTCACCCCGCCCCTGGTCCCACCTATCTGGGCGGATCCCTGCAGGAGTAAACAAAACTGCTGAAACATATGGGCTCTGAATCTGCTGCAGGAAGAGCTTTGGAACTCCAAAAGCTCTCCGCATACCCACATGGACACTGCGCCCTGTGACCCAGGCTAACTATTAACAGAAGAGAAGCCCGTGACCCAGGGAATCCCATCATTGTGTGAGAAGCTGGAATAGCACAGAGAAAACATAGCACTGCCGTTTGAGAGAGAAAGAAAAGGCTGCAGTTGGAGAGAAAATAAAACATTCTACCAACAAGTACGGGAAAACAAAAGAAAGACCTCTTCCTATCAACCTGTGGCAGAAGCAACTCCTGTAGATGTCTAGGAAGAGAAATAATAAATCAGTAATTGCCATGAATAACCAAGGCAACAAGACAGCTCAGAAAGAAAGTGAAAAGTCTCCAGAAAAGGAACTTTAAGATATGGAAATATGTGACTTAAATGACAGAGAATTCAAGATTGCAGTTCTGAAAAAACTCAACAAGATGCAAGAAAACACAGAAAGGCAGTTTAATGAACTCAGAAACACAATCAAAGAACAACATGAGCATTTTACAAAAGAGATTGAAATTTTAAAAAGAACCAAATAGAATTTCTGGAGATTAAGAACTTAATAGAAGAAATTAAGAATGAAATAACCAGCTTAGGTAGTAGAGTTGACCAGATGGAGGAAAGAATCAGTGACATCGAAGATAGAAACCTGGAAATTACACAGATGGAAGAAGAAAGAGACTTGAGACTTCAAAGAAATGAAAGAACTCTACAAGAACTTTCTGACTCCATCAGAAAGAGCAATATAAGAATAATGGGCATACCAGAAGGAGAAGAAAGAGAGAAGGGAACAGAGAATATATTCAAACAAATTGTCGATGAGAACTTCCCAAACTTGTGGACAGAACTGGATCCTCGAATCCAAGAAGCAAATAGAACACCTAATTACCTCAATCCCAACAGGCCTTCTTCAAGGCACATTGTATTGAAGCTGCATAAAATCAACGACAACGAAAGAATCCTCAAGGCAGCCAGGGAAAAGAAGACAGTAACTTACAAAGGAAAGCCCATTAGATTATCATCAGATTTTTCAGCAGAAACTCTACAAGCCAGGAGGGAGTGGAACCAAATATTCAAACTTTGAAAGAGAGAAATTATGAGCCAAGAATAATATACCCAGAAAGGTATCCTTTAGATATGAAGGAGAAATAAAGACCTTTCCAGACATAGAAAAGCTGAGGGGATTTTAAATACACGACCTGCACTACAAAAAAAACGAAAGGAGGCTATTCGACCACCATCAACAGGGACAATTTGTAGCAACCAAAACATAAAAAGGGGGAGAGTAAAGGCCTGAATGGGAAGCTGGGAATGGAGAAAGTAAGCATGATGAAGTAAATGAAATACTCTAAATATTAAACTTTCTTTTCCATAAACATAAGGATAACCACTCAAAAAAAAAAAATCCAGAACTGAAATATATACTGTAATAAAAGAGAATCAGAGGGAAACATCATAGAATACCACCACACAAAAATAAAAGACAACAACAAAAAGGTAAAGAAACAATGGAGACACAGCCTTACCAGAAAACTAAAGATAGAATGACAGGAAATTCTAACATATCAATAATCACCCTAAATGTAAATAAACTGAACTCACCAATAAAAAGGCACAGAGTAGCAGATTGGATCAAAAAACTAAACCCAACCATATGCTGTCTCCAAGAGACACATCTCAGCTACAAGGACAAGCATAGACTCAAAGTGAAAGGGTGGAAATTGACACTCCAAGCAAATGGTACCCAGAGAAAATCAGGTGTAGCCATAATGATGTCAGATGAAACAGACTTCAGATGGACATTTCATAATGGTAAAGGAGACTATGCAACAAGAAGACATAACAGTCATCAATATTTATGCCCCCACAGGGAGCACCGAAATATACCAAGCAAATGCTAACAGAACTAAAGGGAGAAATTGACCAAAACACAATCACACTAGGGGACTTAAATACATTATTGACAGCTATGGATAGATCATCCAAACAGAAAATAAATAATGAAATAGCAGCCCTAAATGACACCTTAGATGAAATGGACATAATTGACATATGTAGAGCACTTAATCCTAAAACATCAGATTATACATTCTTTTCTAGTGTACATGGAACATTCTCAAGGATAGACCATATATTGGGGCATAAAATCAGCCTCAGCAAATTTAAGAAGATTAAAATCATACCAAGCGTATTCTCTGATCACAAGGCTTTGAAATTGGATATCAACTGCAAAAAGAAAGCTGAAAAAAACACAAATACATGGAGATTCAACAACATACTTTTAAAGAACGACCAGGTCAAAGAAGAAATTAGAGGAGAGATCAAAAGATACATAGAAATAAATGACAATTAAAACACGTCCTACCAAAATTTGGCGATGCAACGAAAGCAGTTTTAAGAGGGAAATTTATATCATTACAGGCCTATCTCAAGAAACAAGAAAGATCCCAAATTAATAACCTCATGTTACACCTTAAAGAACTAGAAAAAGAAGAACAAGTGAAACCCAAGGTTAGCAGAAGAAAGGAAATAACAAAAATCAGAGCAGAACTAAATGAAATACAGAACAAAAAGACAATAGAAAAAATTAATGTGACAAAGAGCTGGTTCTTTGAAAAGATTAACAAAATTGACAAAACCTTGCCTAGACTCACTAAGATAAAGAGAAGACACTAATTAACAAAATCAGAAATGAAAAAGGGGAAGTTATCACGGACACCACAGAAATACAAAGGATCATCCAAGAATACTATGAAGGACTATATGCCACCAAATTCAATAACCTAGAAGAAATGGACAAGTTCTTAGAAACATATAGCCTTCCAAGGCTGAACCATGAAGAACTGGAAAATCTAAACAGACCGATCACCAGTAACAAAATTGAATCAGTCATCCAAAACCTTCCCAAAAGCAAAAGTCCTGGACCAGATGGCTTCACTAGTGAATTCTACCAAACCTTCAAAGAGGATCTAATACCAATCCTGCTCAAACTCTTCCAAAAAATTGAAGAAGAGACAGTACTCTTAACTCATTTTATGAGGCCAACATTACGCTGATACCAAAACCTGGTAAGGACAACACAAAAAAAGAAAACTACAGACCAATATCTCTGATGAATACAGATGCAAAAATCCTAAACAAAATTCTAGCAAATCGAATACAACAATGCATTAAAAAGATTATTCATCACGACCAAGTGGGGTTCATCCCCGGGGCACAAGGATGGTTCAAGATCCGCAAATCCATCAATGTGATACATCACATAAACAAAATAAACGACAAAAATCATATGATTATATCAATTGATGCAGAAAAAGCATTTGACAAAATACAACATCCATTTATGATTAAAACACTTAATAAAATAGGTATAGAAGGAAAATACCTTAACATAATAAAGGCCATATATGACAAGCCCTCAGCTAATCTCATAATTAATGGTAAAAAACTGAAGCCCTTTGCTCTACGTTCAGGAACACCACAGGGCTGTGCCCTATCACCTCTGCTTTTCAACATAGTGTTGGAAGTCCTTGCCAGAGCAGAAAGACATAAAGCATCCAAATTGGGAATGAAAGACCTATATGCTGAAAAGTATAAGACATTTTTAAAAGAAATTGAAGAAGACACAAAATAAATGGAAAGACATTCTGTGCTCATGGATTGGAAGAATCAACATAGTTAAAATGGCCATATTACCCAAAGCAATATACAGATTTAATGCAAAGCCCAACAAAATCCCAAGGGCTTTTTTTTAAAGAAATAGAACAAAAAATCATCAGATTTGTTTGGAACCACAAAAGACCCCAATACCCAAAGCAATCTTAAGATAAAAGAACGATACTGGAGGTATCACACTCCTTGATTTTAGCTTGTACTACAGGGCTACAATAATCAAAACAGCATGGTATTGGCAGAAAAATAGACACATAGACCAATGGAATAGAATTGGGAACCCAGAAATAAAACCACATAAACATAGATAGATACTTTTGAGAAAGAAGCTAAAAACATACAATGGAGGACAGACAGCCTCTTCAATAAATGGTGCTGGGAAAATTGGACAGCCATGTGCAAAAGAATGAAACTGGACTGCTATCTGTCACCATGTGCCAAAATTAATTCAAAATGGATCAAAGACTTAAGCATAAGACCTGACACAATAAACTGCATAGAAGAAAACATAGTCACTAAACTTATGGACCTTGGGTTCAAAGAGCATTTTATGAATTTGACTCCAAAAGCAAGGGAAGTAAAAGTTAAAATAAACGAATGGGACTATATGAAACGTAAAAGCTTCTGCACAGCAAAAGAAACCATCGACAAAATAAAGAGCCAACCAAATGAATGGGAGAAGATTTTTGCAAACAGTGCCTCCGATAAGGGGCTAATATCCAAAATATACAAGAACTCATGAAACTCAACAACAAAAAAAACCAAACAACTCAATTGAAAAATGGGCAGATGACCTGAAGAGACATTTCTCCAAAGAGGACATACAAATGGTAAATAGACATATGAAAAAATGCTCAACATCACTAATCATCAGAGAAATGCAAATAAAACCCACAATGAGATATCACCTCACCCCAGTCAGAATGGTTATCATCAACAAGACAAATAGTAACAAGTGTTGGAGAGGCTGTGGAGAAAAAGGAACCCTCATACATTGTTGGTGGGAATGCAGACTGATGCAGCCATTATGGAAGGCAGTGTGGAGATTCCTCAAAAAATTACGAATAGAATTACCATATGACCCAGCAATCCCTCTCCTGGGTATCTACCCAAAAAATCTGAAAACATTTATACATAAAGACACGTTGCTCCAATGTTCATTGCAGCTTTGTTTACGGTGGCCAAGACATGGAAACAATCAAAATGTCCTTCGATAGATGAATGGATAAAGAAGTTGTGGTATATATACACACTGGACTTCTATCCGATGGTAAGAAAAGATGATATAGGAACATTTGTGACAACATTGTTGGATCTTGAGAGTATAATGCTAAGCGAAATAAATCAGACAGAAAAAGCAGAGAACCATATGAGTTCACTGATATGTGGTATATAAACCAAAAACAACAAAAGAACAAGACAAACAAATGAGAAACAAAAACTCATAAACACAGACAATAGTTTAGTGGTTACCAGAAGTTATGGAGGGTGAAGGGTGGGAGATGAGGGTAAAGGGGATCAAATATATGGTGATGGAAGGAGAACTGACTCTGGGTGGTGAACACACAATGGGATTTATAGATGATGCAATACAGAATTGTACATCTGAAGTCTATGTAATTTTACTAACAATTGTCACCCCAGTAAATTAAATTAAACAAAGAGAAAAAAAATAGAAAACAAAAATTAGAAATGACGTAAATGCCTATCAATAGGGGAAGTGTTGAAAAAACACTGGTACGTTATTGAGTAATATGGAATACTGCCACATAAAAATAATTATGTATGCTTATGCCGTTGACTTGAAAATATTTTCATGAGGTATTTTTATAGTTAGGAAACATATTGCTTGAACAATATGTAATATATTACTGTTGTAAAACAATTCACTCTAAATCTTCTGTAAGTTTGTGTATGTGTATTGTGTGTGTGTGTGTGTGTGTGTGTGTGTGTGTGTGTATTCTCAGAGAGAGAGAGAGTTTTTGTGTATGATGATATAGAGAAATGTGCAGGACACCCACTTAGTTGTTAACTTTAGATTCTTTGGTTGGGAATGGATTAGGCTAAGAAAGCAAATAGAAATAGCTTTAAAAAGTTGTCTATTATAAAAATGTTACATATTATCTCTTACAAAGTCATCTGGGTAAGTGTAGAAATAGAAAATCAGAACAATACAATTAACTGAACAATGGACTTTATCTGTATTCAAGTAGTGTTTTTTGTTTTGTTTTATTTTTAATTTTGCTTTTTATTTTTTTACTAATGTCCTTTCTCTTTTCCAAGACTAATCAGGATCATACATTCCGTTTAGTCTTCATGTCTCATTAGTCTCCTGCATTTTTGACAATTAGTCTTTTCTTACCTTTCAATACATTCATATTTTTGAGAAGTACTGGCCAGTTACTTTTTAAGAACATCCCTCAATTTGAATTGTTTGATGTTTTCTTAGAACTGGATTGAATTTATACAATTTTGACAGGAATACCATGGGGGTGATATACCCATCTCAGTACATTATATCAGGGGGTGCATGATGTCAATATAACATATGAGAAACTGGATCTTAATATATATTGTCATTTTCTTAAATGTTTCTTATCTATAATACAATGAACATGTACCAGTTATGTAATCAATGAAAATAAGAGGTAATAAAAAGAAGTTTGGAGACCGTGTAGTAATAAAGTTTTTACTAACCTAGTTTAGACCCTAGATACTAAATAGGTTTTTAGTTTTGCGGATTTCTTTTTTTAATTTTCTTACTGAGATACCCTTCCAAATTCTGTGTATTCAGATTAGGACAGTGTTTGTTACAAATAAATTTAGGCATGGCAAAAATAAAAGAATTCCCATTATTTTTAAGCCTTCTAAATAATTATAATAACTTTCCATATTCAAACAAAGAAAAATAGTGATCTAAAAAAAAAAGGCAATGAAATTATCTTTTTGTCCATAAGAGCAAGGCCATCATTCTAATATTCCAGTTAATAGGGTCTATGAGAAGGGACATTTTCACTTGAGTTTTATAGCATAATGATGAAGTATTTTTGGAAACCACTTCCAAAAACAAAACAAAAAATTCTTAAGCATTCTTTTAAAAAGAAACTGACTAGTGTTTAGTGACCAACCTGGCTCTCCTTCTTGATTTCAGACGAAACAAAATAGGCTGTCTTCCAATTCATTAAAAATATCTGATGCTAGCCAACTTTTCCCACTATTAAATGTGTTATAGTTCTCAATTGTATGTCAAAGCTATATTATATAAATATTACAATAATCAACTGTGAAGGTCCCAGATGCATTGTGGAAGAGAAAGGGAAGCCTTTTATCAAAAGCCAGTTCCTGCTTCCTGAACAATGATACGGTTTCTGCAGTTTCTGTCTAGGGAATTGAATTGAGTTAGTATTCATGGAATGGGAAAATGAAATTTATAATACATGTGCATGCAGACACACACATATAATATGCACTCAAATTTTTCAATGACTTTAATAAGTCTTTTTGCTTTTTTAGATATTTGTTTCAATGACTTTTTGAGATGTATTTCCATGCATATTTTAAGGCAACAATGTTTGATGCTGTTCAAGGAAGGAGAGCTATTACTTTTATTTTTCTTTTGAAAAAAGACTTTACCTTCTGCTGCTCATCTAGAATATAGCATGAAGTTTGTATAATGACCAGATGTTATGCTAATTTAAACAGGCCAACTTTAATCTGCCACACAAATTACTACACGTATTTCTCAAACAGGTAAATTTACAGTGTTCATGTTGTAACATCAACTTTAACTATTGAATAGGGAAGCTTAGGGCAATAACATGAAAAAATTAGATTTGTTATTACCATTCTAACAAAAAAACATACCATCAACTTAGCAATTATAATTATTTGCAGCAAGCTGAAATGCACTTTACCGGCTTAAAACGTTAGCTTGGTTTCAGGCTTTGGTATGCAATATATTTTCTAAGTTTTCATTTGGCAAATAATTCATGCTCTCCTATGGTGTTTTAGGGATATAAATATGTCAAAAACTGGTTCCCTCCCTGAAAAAGCTTATTTTATTAGTTTGTGCATGCCGTATCATAAGGATAGCTATTTTTACCCCCTTGGCTCTCTTTAGCATCAAGGTAACTTTTCGTATTACTGTGTATGCATAGAGGTCTGACAATTAGGTTCCTGAACTTGTTGCAAAGATGTCGCTAACCTTTTTTGATATCAGAGGGATTATTCATTACAAACTTCTACCATCTGGACAAACAGTGAACCAAGTTTACTATTTGGAAGTGCTGAAAGGGCTGCATGAAAAAGTTAGACAAAAACGACCTGAACTTTTTGCCAACAATTCATGGTTCTTGCATCAGGACAATGCACCAGCTCACACGGCACTGTTTGTGAGGGAGTTTTTAGCCAGTAAACAAATAACTGTATTGGGACACCCTCCCTACTCACCTGATCTGGCCCCCAGTGACTTCTTTCTTTATCTGAAGATAAAGGAAATATTGAAAGGAAGACATTTGGATGACATTCAGGACATCAAGGGTAATACGATGACAGCTCTGATAGCCATTCCAGAAAAAGAGTTCCCAAATTGCTCTGAATGGTGTACTAGGCTCTGGTGTTGGGGCATAGCTTCCCAAGGGGAGTGCTTGGAAGGTGACCATAGTGATATTCAGCAATGAGATGTGTAGCAGTTTTTTCTAGGATGAGTTCGTGAACGTAATTGTCAGACCTCCTATGTGTATGTTCAAGGGTCTGGAGAGAGTTTTTTTGTTTTGTTTTCAGGCTTGCTTTGTACATATGAATCAGAAAATCAAGAACCAAATGACTTTACTGATATGTGGGATATATGAGGTGTGACCAATAAATACAGTGAATGTTTAAATAAAAAAAATTAAAAAATAATATATATAGATTACAGTGAAAGACACATTGCCATTAATTCCTTTCAAAATACTCTCCCTCACTTCGAACACACTCATCCTCCCATCATTCTTGTCACTTTCTGAAGCAGTTCTGGAAGTCCCCTTTCATGAGTGTCTTCAGCTGCACTGTTATGACTGCCTCAATGTCCTGAATCAATTCAAAATGTTTACCTTTTATGGTCATTTTGACTTTGGGGAAGAGCCAGAAGTCACATGGTGCCAGATCTGGTATATAAGGTGGATGAGGACACACTGTAATGTTTTTATTTGACAGAAATAGCCATATACCAGAAGTGATGTGTGACATGGAGCATTGTTATGATAGAGGATGAAACTGTTTGCCCATTTCATGTTAATGTGTTGTTGGCGATCCATGGTTTACAGCACACTTTAAAACACACCTTCTGTCAAGCATAGCTCACACCCAACTGACTGCACTGAACAAGTTGAAACTTATCACACACTGTTAACTAAGTTTCGATGAGCCACTTCCCGTATTGAAGATTTCTGCCTTTTCATTGGATGGCACTCTGCAGCAACATTTTATATATATATATATATATATATATATATATATATATATATATATATATATATATATATATATATATAAAATCACAACCGGATCGTATAACTGAAAGTAACAAACAAGACAAACAAAAACTCAGAGACACAGACAATAGTTTAGTGTTTGCCAGCGGGTAAGAGGTAGAGGAGGGTAAAGGGGATCAAATATATAGTGATGGAAGGAGAAGCAACTCTGGGTGGTGAACACACAATCCTATCTATAGATGATGTATTATAGAAATGTACACTTGAAACCTATATAATTTCACTAAAATATGTCACCCCAAATTGCTTACTTACTAAATATCAATTTTCTTTTAAGTCTATTCTTGTCTCTCTTTTAATTTCAGAAAATACATACTGAATAAAAGTTCTTTTTCTGTCAAAAAAAAAAAAAAGAAATATTAAGAGCAGGAGGTCCCTGTAGTTCTTCCCTGAGTCATATACCTTGCTTGGGAGAATACAGGGCACCTTCCTTATTAGTAACACCATAAGTGAAGACAATTAACCAAATTTCTAGTTACTACAGCACAGTTACCATGAGAAAACGAAAACATCATTAGCCAAAATAACAAATGTTCATTTTTGAATGAAATGAACATTATCCCTACTAATGAGAATGCTCAAAGTGTGCTCATACTTGGGTCATAGAAATGTAAATTATTATATTATACTGGAATAGTAAAAATGTTCATATCTGGTAACTTGATTGGGAATTTCAAGAGGAATTAATTTAAATCATAAAATTGTATTCACAAATAGTAAGAAAATACTTTTAAATTTTATTTTAGATTTTAATCTCAGGTCTATCACTTAGAAAATTGTAGGATTTTGGCAAGCTTCAGTTTTATCTATGTAATGGGAATAGCATGTTTCCCTAAAAAAAGACCTAGCTGGACAATCAGCTCTAATGCATTTTTTGGAGCAAAAATTAAGACCTGGTCTTATATTAATTTTTGCTCCAAAAGACGCATTAGAGCTGATTGTCCGGCTAGGTCTTATTTTGGGGGAAACACAGTAAGTACGCTCTTGTCATGGGATAACTGTGAGGAGAGTGATCTGTCAATAAGTGAAAGTCATTTCTATTAAAGATATACACTATATCCTTATTTGTATTAATAGAAAATGTAAAAAATGATTTAGTTAAATAAATTATTATATATCTGTCAGGTAGGATATACCACAAATATGATAGTTTAAGCAAAAATAAATAAATGAATAAATAAATAAAGTAAATACCAACAAAGAAGCAAAAGATAAAATTATATGTTTTGGGCTCCTTTGTCAAACATTATCTGTCCATATTTATGTGGGTTTATTTCTGGGTTTTCAATACAATGGTGCAAAGACAGCCTCTTCAATAAATGGTGCTGGGAGTATTGGAAAGCCACGTGCAAAGAATGAAACTAGACTGCTATCTATCACCATGTACTAAAATTAACTCATAATGGATCAAAGACCTAAACATAGACCTGGAACAATAAGCTGCATAGAAGAAAACATGGGTATTAAACTTACGGACCGTGGGTTCAAAGATTTTATGAATTTGACCTCAGAGGCAAGGGAAGCAAAAGCAAAAATAAATGAATGGGACTATATCAAACTAAAATGTTCTGCACAGCAAAAGAAACCATTGACAAAATAAAGAATCAACCAACCGAATAGGAAAAGATTCTTGCAAGCAACAACTCTGATAAGCACCTAATATCCAAAATATACGAGGTCAGATAATTAAGTTTATGAACTCATCCTAGAAAACGTGCTACATAGTTCATTGCTGAATATGACTGAGGTCACCTTCGAAGTACTACCCTCGGGAAGCTACACACTGACACCAGCGCATAGTCTGCTCTTCAAAGCAATTTTGGAACTCTTTTTCTGGAACAGCCATCAGAGCGCTTGTCGTATTACCCTTGATGTCCTGAATGTCATCAAAATGTCTTCCTTTCAATCTTTCCTTTATGGTCTGATAAAGAAAGAAGTCATTGGGGGCCAGATCAGGTGAGTAGGGTGGTGTTCCAATACAGTTATTTGTTTACTGGCTAAAAGCTTCCTCACAGCAGTGTGCTCTGGTGTATTGTCGTGATGCAAGAGCCATGCATTGTTAGCAAAAAATTCAGGCAATTTTTGTGTAACTTTTTCATGCGGCCTTTTCAGCACCTCCAAATAGTAAACTTGGTTAAACGTTTTTCCAGTTGGTACAAATTCATAATGAATAAACCCTCTGATATTAAAAGAGGTTAGCAACATTGTTGCAACAAGTTCACCAACTTAATCATCACACCTTGTATAAGGAACTTGTACAACTCAACAAAAAAAGCAAACGATCCTATTGAAAAATGGGCAGAGGACCTGAATAGACATTTCCCCAAAAAGGACATTACAGATGGCCAATAGACATATGAAAAGATGCTCAACATCACTAATCATCACAGAAAAGTAAATAAAAACCATAATGAGATATCACCTCACACCAATAAGAATGGCCATCATCAACAAGACAATAAGTTTGGAGAGGCTGGAGAAAAACGAACCCTCATACACTGTTGGTGGAAATGCAGACTGGTGCAGCCGCTATGGAAGGCAGTGTGGAGGTTCCTGAAAAAATTAAGAATAGAATTACCATATGATATTTCATTTTTAGTATGTAGGAATGCAATTTTTTTGTACATTGATTTTTGTATTCTGCAACTTTACTGTATTTGTTTTTTATCTCTTATAGTTTTTGATGGAGTCTCTAGGGTTTTCTACATACAGAATCATATTATCTGCAAATACTAGTGACAATTTGTCATTTTCATTCCCAATTTGGGTGCTTTTTATTTATTTCTCTTGCATTATTTCTCCGGCTAGGACTTCTAACACTATGTGGAATAACAGTGTTTAGAGGGGACATCCGTTTCTTATTCCTGATCATAGAGGGAAAGCTTTCAGTTTTTCACCATTAAGTACAATATTAGCTGAGGGTCTGTGTATATGGCCGTTATTACATTAAGGTACTTTCGTTTTGTACCCATTTTATTGTTTTAATCAATTGAAAGTTGTATCTTGTCAAATAATTTTTCTGTGTCTATTGATATGATATTAATAATATGATTTTTATATTTTATTTTGTTTATGTGGTTTATCATATTTATCGATTTCCATATGTTGAACCATCTTTGTGCTTATGGAATGAACACTTGATCGTGATGTATAGTCTTTTTAATATATTTTGTATTTGATGTGCTAGTATTTTGTTTAAGATTTTTCCATCTGTATTCATCAGAGATATTGGTCTGAGTTTTCTTTTCTGTGATATCCTTACCAGGTTTTGGCATCAGGGTAATTTTGGCCTCATAAAATGAATTAGAAAGTACTGCCTCTTCTTCAATTTTTTGGAGGAGTTTCAGGAGGACAGGTATTAAATCCTCCTTAAATGTTTGGTAGAATTCACTAGTGAAGCCATCTGGTCCTGGACTTTTGCTTTTGGGAAGGATTTGAATGATTGTTTCATTTTCCTTATTTCTGATTGGTCTATTTAGATTGTTATTAATTTCACCCTGAAGGTTTACTCTGAATTCTGAACAGAATGTTGTTTACCCATAACCAAATCTGTTGGAGTTTTATGGTGATAAAATTACTAATCATGAGTTATATGAATAAATGAAGAAGATATTTTATGAATTATAAATGGGAAGAAACTTAAAAAAATTAATCATGTAATTAACTAATTGAAGAAAAATAAATATTATAAATAAATAATTTTAACCAGTAAGTTGTGGTCACACAGCAGCCTAGCCGTTTGTCCCCTCCAATCTTTCCTTAGGGAAAGAAAACTTTGTGGGACTGTCCCTCTTTGGGGTTGAGTTCATTTATCCTAAGTCTCTATATTTGGTCCTTGTAAGCTGGGTCTGCAGTCAAAGACTAGTAATGATTCCTCATGGGAGGAACGACTTAAGCCAGACGGGACACGATTGGGACCCCCATGAGTTAACATAATAAAAGTCAGGAGGTAGCCATACCCCTCCTCCTCACCATTATGGGAAGCTGCTAATGCATGCCCCAATTGTCCTGCACTCTGCTATGCAAAGGACTTCTTAGAGTGATAAGATATCGCTCTTCCTGCTTAGCTCATGGGATGGTTTTACCTTGTGAGACTTGCTCCCCCAGGGGGTTGAACACACCCACCTTTGTCGCCTGGGGACAATAAACATCGGTTGCTTTGGGACAGATATCTGGGAATTGGAAGAATTTTAAGGTGTGGTATGAGAATTTCGAGGACCCTGCCTTTAATCTTGTGATGCTTATTGTAAGAAATCAATAAATACCCACGACAACCCGATTAGGGGCTCCAGTTCCTTGAGGCTGCGAGTCCCTCGGTCCTCTGTGATTTAACTGTATTTGAGTCTCTGTCTCTTTAGGATAGTTTAACCCTCGCCGCCTCCCTCACCTTCCCACGGCTTGTGTTGTGCAGGTCGCAACAGTAAGTCGTTTAAAAATCTTGAAAATAGCAATCCCAAAGTTTATCTCAGTTTATTTTAAAAATGAGCAGATTTGGATTGAGAAACATTTTAAACCACCTCACATCAGAATGATTCAAGGAAGGTATTTTTCATTGCAAACTATAAAATTAAGTTCTTGATACAAACAATAATCCAGTGGATTTTTTTACAATGTGGAGTAATTTTATTACTGTTAGTCTGGCCATGCTTTATCAAATATTTATTCTAAAATGTATTGCAATGGATAGCAATTGAGAACACAGCATCTTGACAGTCATTTATTCTAGTGAAACCCATGAAAATTTAAACACATGTTATTCAGATGGTTATTAAACCTTGGAATTTTCTTATGCACAGTAATTGTTCATAAATAGATCTAAAGCTTAGTAGATAAAACAGAAAGAAGTTGGGAATTTTAATCCCTGTTCTACTTATGTAATATATCAAATTTTTGCTTTTGTTGCTGTTAGGGAATTCCTTTGGAATCTAACAAAAGATGCTATTCCTAGAATTTAAATATTACGCATTTAAAATATTTAAGACATATAACACATTACATAAATTTTCAAGAGGTCTTGAACCCAAAGGATGTTGGTACAAGGAGGTTTATCATTGTATTATTTATTTTATGCTTTAAAGTTAATTATCTAGTGGGGAGAGACATCCAGTTAAACCCAGAGGATTAAATAAGCACTTACTTCTAATCTCTCTCATAACTCCATTAAAACAGCAGTGAAGGAATTCTTAAAAGGAATAACCCATATTAACAAAGAAATGGTAGAAAAGGTAATAGTAGAGGAGAAATGCCAACGAAATTTGGAAAGATAAAATTGAGATTGTATAGTGACAGGTGACTTAGCATAGAAAGCTGAAACCTAAGTGACTGTAGTAAGGCAAAGTTAGCAGGAAGCAAGTAGATTTATATCCCAAAACTCCAGGAAAGATGAATAACTGATGGTAACTAATACCTCTGGAGGATACAGAGAAGATTGAACTAAAACCAAAACAGATTGAAAGTTTGTATCAGGAGCAGCTAAGAATCTCGGATCTCTTCCATTAGCCCCTGCAGCAAAGAAAACTGTCCTTCTTGTCCACCTGCACCCTGCAGATGAAAAGAAGATTTATCTCTGAACAGGTGTATCAGATGGATATAGGCCCATTTGACAAAAGAACATTACCAGAATGCCAATTCACCTAGTCAATTGACTGCACAGCCAACTCCACAACAGTCAATTCACAGAAAACAAATTAATTGCTCCAGATGGCCAATGTACTAAATAGCCAATTTGTGGAATGATTAATTGGCTAAATTAGTTTGTTTATTTTAACTATTTACTCAAAAAATAATTCATATAAATACACATAGAATATATTATATTTATAATGTGATTTAAAGTGTATATTTAAGAATGCATTAATAAGCATATAGTTCATAATTTATTTCTAAGAGTAATATATGCACAAAATATAGACTTCAGAAAATATTTAAACAGATTCTGGAAGCATATATATTTAGGTTTGTATTTCCAGGATTATAGTGAGCCAGATGTTTAGAGAAATCCTTAAACACAGCTATAAACATTGGATAAAATATGGTTTTCAATATAGCTATATCTTTAAAATATTGTTTTAAGATTTTAGGTTTTTTTCATAATCTTCTTTAGTTTTAAAATGTACCTTTAAAATGAGAAATATTTGCTGGGGTTAATAATGACAAGAAAGTACAAATCCATAGGAGTAAGAAAACTTTGGAAACAGAGATCAGGCTGGGTGTATCTGCCCAGTTCTGAAGCATTGAAATATGCCTTTGATTAAGCAAATGAACCTAGTAGAAGTCCAAAGCCTGGCACCTGAGGGGGCAGTGAACAAAAGAGATAATCAAGTTGATAATTAGAAAAATAAATGGGAAAAGTTCATAATAAAATCTGAAAAATTTTTGAAGGCAAAAATCTCTATTTTCTTCTAAAGACTAATATTTGAGTTAAGGTTTTATTGTCAGGTTAAATGACCACAGTAAATTGTTCATTTTGTTTCTCTGGAAATACTGGAACTTGTATGTACTTTTGAAAACAGCCATTTATATTTATATTCATATGTTATCTGTGTTTTATAAACCAATAATAATATATAGAATCCATATTGTATATTTTCATGTGAGTCAACATTTTCTCTCTGCACGTGCACTTTTTCTTCTACTATTGATAAATGCTTAAAATTTCTAAGGTTCTAGAAATGATTTCTGAAAATCATTTTGGGAGCAAACCCAAACTTCTAAGTAAAACTCATGGATGGCAAAATGAATTCACAAAATAAAAAAGGTTCAGCTCAATCTTTGTGAAACAAAGCCTGTAAGTTTTGCTTAAGTTAGTTCAGACAGGGTTCAGATAAAATCTGAGCTCATGGTCTCTAGCCAAACCAAATAAAAGGCCAACATTTTGACATTGTCAGAATACCCTTAATAATTTCAACATCTGTTGTTCCAGACTTTTCTGTCTGCAAAATGCAGGAAAATAATAAGCGATTTCTTACAAAAGTATATTGCCTTTGTAACTACACCCAAGTTTGTAATTCATAAACTATGTTATAATTACTACTTTATAAAATTTTGGATAAAGTAATTAATAGAATCAAAGTTAATATCTCTAATTCCACAATATTCTGGAGGAATCAACCTCAGTAATATCTGCTATGTTCAAAATATTAAGGAAAAGCATATAGATTCTAAATACATTTTAGCTGAGATTAATTGCTTTGCTTTTGTTAGTCTTTAAGGAAAGCACCTGAAGAGAGATGACATTCGCACATTAAGCTAGCAGAGTGTTTATGGATAAGGAACTAATTACAGTGGTGTAAATAGAGTTGAGGAAGTAAGAGGGATAGGATAATGCAGAAACACTGAGCCAGCAGCAATGGGCTGTCATCACTCCTGAGCCCAAAAGATGAGAGGAGAGATGTTATTGGAAACTGGAAGGAGGTGATCTATGCAGAGCTCACCTCACTGAGAACAGTAGTGTTCTCCCCTTTTAGGAAAGTCAGTCCTGGTGACCTCAAGGAACCAGGAAATAAACACCTGACTTCTCCCTCCTCCTTCACAGGTGTCATGATCACTGTCCCTATTGTCACAACTCTACCTGAAGGCAGATGTGCAGATTACAGTGATGTGATTTATAAATATCCTGGTTAGAGATCAGAGTGGGAAAAGGTCAAAGAAAGATCTGGAGGGGCAAATGATGAAACTCAATACACTTTAATATTCTGAGCTCAGCAAGATACATTATAGGTGCAAAATAAAAATAAAATGTTGATTACATGACTAAAATTCTCTGATTTGACAAATCACCATATCAAAAATAATCTCTAATTTTCAAAAGACAATGTCAAATGAAAACGAAAAACTAACGTACAATTAAGTTAGTCGTACCACTTCCTTCTATGTATGTGTGTGCATATATACATTCATATTTCATTTTTCTTTTGAAGTAAAGTTAATGAAATAATGTTTTAAAAATGCTTTAAATAATCAATATCTCCATGAAAACGTGTTTTAACTCTAATGTCATAAGCATTCTTCTGTGATAATAAAAATTCCATTGCAATGAATATTTTCATAACACAATGAAACACACCATTTTCCCTAAATAATTAAATTCACATAATAGTCCTCATAGGTATTATTTAAGAAATCTTGTATTTCAACTAATATAAAATTTAGATAATAAGCAGTTAATATTAAAACCAGGATATAAGTTTTAAGGTTTCATTTAATTTTAAGCCTCATGATTCTAAAGATTTGTAAGATTATAAAACTTTGTTTCCCTCCATACAGAGTAAATCAGAATAATTTTTAAATAATTTATATTTTCTTGGAACTATGTAAAAATATTACATTCCTCTTTGTTAAGTGAGAAACAGAATCAAAATGGGGAAATTTTGTTTCTCAAAGACACACAAATATGTTTCACAATTATTTACTTGTTTTTATTAACTTAGTGTGGCTGCTAAAAATACTACATCTATAATCACAAAGACCTGGGTTAAAATTCTGACTTGGGTAATTATTTGTTATAAATAAAGAAGGTACTTAATTTCCATAAACTCAAACTTTTTCCTCTTTAAGAAGGAAATAATAAGAATAATAACTGTAATTACGATAATAATAATATCTCTCCCTACCTCATGTTTTCAAAACTGTATAACAAAACAAAAAATCTCATAAGTAGGCATTATTCTTCCAACCCACAACCTGAACAGACATAGCAGATCCAAACATCTACAAGCTCCTAACAGGGAGATTTAAGCTGCTTTCTGCTTAGAAGTAAACTTACCTAAAATCTTTGTTTAAGGTACTCAGCATGTTCTTTGATTGGAAAATGGTCCCTAAGGCAAAATGCTGAGACGGAATTACATGTTCTGACCATGCTTGAGAAAAGGTAAACAGAACACATCAAGAGTCCGCTACCATGTTTCCCAAAAAATAAGACCGAGCCAGACTATCAGCTGTAGTGCATCTTTTGGAGCAAAAATTAATATAAGACCCGGTATAATATTATATTATATTATGTTATATTATATTATATTATATTATACCTGGTTTTATAGTATATTAAACTAAGACTGGGTCTTATATTAATTTTTGTTCCAAAAGACGCATTAGAGCTGATGGTCTGGCTCAGTCTTATTTTTGGGGAAACACAGTATCTCTCACTTAATCTAATAAATTATTTTATGAATCCTATCTGTATTAATCAGGGTTCCCCAGAGACATAGAACCAATGATATATTTATTTATTTTTTATTTTTAGATTCAGGTGTATTGTGGGGGCAGAGCCCCAGAAAGTAGTTTATAGGCTCTCGGCCTCAGGTGGAGGAGTGCTGGCTCGGGTAGTAGATGGCCGTCAGCTGTGGCTGATTGGCCGTCAGCTGTAGCCAGTTAGCCAATTAGCCATTAATATAACTGCTGCGGCTACGGAGGAGAGAGAGAGAATGGGGGCTAGCAAGAAGATGGCGGCTGGGCTGGCAAGAGTGGATGGCGGTTTGCGGACAGTGTGGATCCAGCCTCCATTCAGAGTATAGTGCCGCCAGAGAGAATATAGTGGTATGACTCCCCCACCTATGGCTCCGTGGGTGTTCCTTTTTGGCCTCACCATATCCTGCGTTCTTGTATGGGGAGCGGGAGCAGAGACCCCGCAGGCTTCCCCGCACGACAAATGGTGCAGCGAGCAGGGTCTCCCGCACGACATGTATAAAACAACATAGTGATTAGACATTTACACCCCTCACAAAGTGATAACACCAACAAGTCTGCTACCCATCTCACACCATACATAGCTATTATACCATTGACTATATTTCTATTTCTGTATAGTTTCTACAATAAAAATAATACATATTTCTTAAGTTAAATTATATGTTTAAATTGACTCTCAAGACAGATATTTATAAATCCAAGTAGGATAAAATGTCCTTGTTTTAGTAAATGATTAGGTTCGCAGATGTTTCACATTGCAACAAAATGGGATCCATAGCATTCTGTGTCAGGGAGGGAGGGAAAGAGAGCGAGAGAGCGAGAGAGAGCGAGAGAGAGACAGAGAGACAGAGAGAGACAGAGAGAGATTGCAGAAATTGACTAATAAGATTATGAAAGCCATGAAATCCCAGGATCTGTCAGCTCTAAATTCTGCAAGCTGGAAAATGAGGAAAGCTGCTGATGTAATTCAGTCTGGGTCCCAAAACCTGAGAACTAGGAGCATAGATCTCCAAAGACATGAGAAAATGGATGGCCTTGCTCAAACGAAGAGAGTAAATTTGCACTTTCTCCATCTTTTTGTTCTGTTCAGGCCCTCAATGGATTGGATGATAGTGGGCGGTGAAGTAGACTTTCTTTACTCAATCTATCAATTTTAATGTTGATCTGTTCCAGAAACATCCTCACACACAGACAGAAATAATGGTTTACCAGCTATCTGGGCATTCCTTAGTCCATTCAAATTGACACATAAAATTAACCATTGTAATATCCAACCCCCACCTCCATCAGTTTTCACCCTATTGAAAGATAAAATCATTGCTTGCTGGGTTATTTTTATGGTCTCTTATCAGTTTATTCCCACAGCAGCATATAAAGGGATTCTGTTAAATTGAATGTCACTCATGTCAATTCTCTGCTCAAAACCCTCAAACTGTTTCCTATCTCACTTGAAAAAAAAAAAAAAACAACAGCCAAAGTGTGTGCAGTAATCCTAAAAGACCTGGGCTTCAAAATCTAGAGACAAAAAGTAGATTAAGGAATGCTTAAGGATGAGAGATTGGGGAGCCTGGGAGGTGATAGCTAAAAGTGTATGGAATTTTGCGGGGAAGGGTGATAAAAATGCTCTAAAATTTATTTTGACAATGGTTGTACAACTCTCTAAATATGCAAAAACAATTGATTTGTACATGTTACGTGGTTGAATTGTGTAATATGTGAATTGTATCTCAACAAATCTGTTACCAAAAAGAAATCAAAAGACTTGGTCTTCGTCTCCCATGACTCTACCTCTCATCACTCTGCTCCAGCCACACCTGTCTCCTGTTGTCCTTCAAGCAAGCCTGCAAAGCTATTGCCTTAAGATATTAGCAGTGGCTGTGCCATCTTTCTTAGTGCTCTTTCTTTTTCTAAAATCTTAATGATCAATGGACATCTTTAAATTAAACTTGCACTGCAATGAATTTTTGAAAATTATTAAGCCACCAATTCCCAAAGTATTCATAGTCAGACACTAATCCAATGAGATCTTATTTGAAAATAGTGATGGTGATAAACATTTAGAAATGCTGCATGTAACTCAACCCCTTTCAAAATTCACTTGAAACATTAACATATAGAAATTTCTCAGGTGGAAACCCTATGGTAAAGGAACCAATTTACCTTTGATTGTTTCTACAGTTCCAAAATGTACTTGGGCAAAGTACCCCAACTTTTGTATTTCTCCCTATATAACATGTCATGGAATATCCTTTTCTGGAAATGCTCTATTGAGCAAATCCATGTTCATACCCTTGACTGAAAGTTTATAAGTACAATGTTTATTGTTAATACCAACCATAATACATCCCTACCTACTTCAACTGTCAATCTAAAGATTTTTGAGGTAAACTTAGGGCATAAATTTAATGAATAAACTTTCCCCTACAAAATCACAATCATTTATGTTTGCTGAAACCATATTTATTATGGAAGGATCAAGAGAAACTGGATGATTCTATAAATGAAATATTAGCTCCAGAATTCTATGGATTTTATCTTGTTGCAACAGGAATCATATATAAAACCTGATCATTTACTAAGACAAGGAAGTTTTATCTTACTTGAATGTATAAATATCTTTCTTGATAGTTATTTTAACTATAAATAGCTCAACTCAAGAAATGTGAATTAGCAAGGGAAGTAAAAGCTAAAATAAATGAATGGCACTATATCAAACTTAAAATCTTCTGCACAGCAAAAGAAACCATCGACAAAATAAAGAGGCAACCAACTGAATGGGAGAAAATTTTTGCAAACAGTGCCTCCGATAATGGGCTAATATCCAAAATATACAAGGAACTCATGCAACTCAATAACAAAAAAACAAACAACCTAATTGAAAAATGGGCAGAGGACCTGAATAGACATTTCTTCAAAGAGGACATACAAATGGCAAATACACATATATAAAAAAAAATGCTCAACATCACTAATCATCAAAGAAATGCAAATAAAAACCACAAAGAGATATCAACTCACCCCAGTCAGAATGGTTATCATCAACAAGACAAATAATAACTAGTGTTAAAGAGGCTATAGAGAAAAAGGAACCCTCATACACTGTTGGTGGGAATGCAGACTGGTGCAGCTGCTATGGAAGGCAGTGCCGAGGTTCCTCAAAAAATTATGAATAGAATTACCATATGACCCAGGAATACCTCTCCTCGGTATCTACCCAAAAATCTGAAAACATTTACACATAAAGACAAGTGTGCTCCAATGTTCATTGCAGCTTTGTTTACGGTGGCCAAGACATGGAAACAACCAAAACATCCTTCAATAAATGAATGGATAAAGAAGTTGTGGTATATATACACAATGGACTACTATTCGGCGGTAAGAAAAGATGATATAGGAACATTTGTGACAACATGGATGGTTCTTCAGATTATAACGCTAAGCGAAATAAATCAGACTGAAAAAGCAGAAAACCATATGATTTCACTGATATGTGGTATATAAACCAAAAACAACAAAAGAATAAGACAAATGAGAAACAAACAAAAAAAGAAATGTGAATTATTTTTAGTCTAGAAACTATATATTAGCTTATATTAGGTAAGAAAGAAACTACCTTTTAATTGCCAAAAATTGAGGTTATATCACAGATCAGCCGGACATTTTAGTATAAGATTTCAATTGTATAATTCCATACAAAGAAATGAATGAATCATACATTACATAGAATCAAATCCCTCACAATTTTTTTTTCTTATCTAAGAGCTTCTATCTTATATTTCCTGAATTCAAATAATCTGGCATATAGTTCTTCACCATACATTTGTATATCTGATATTTGGTTTGGAAAGCATTGCCATAGATTGTAAAATATCTGGGGGTAGTTGGTAAAGATTTAGAAATATTATTATACCCACAATGTTCTTTTCCTTTACATTCCACTCTCTTTTTGTCCTTATTCCTTCTTGGTTAGATTATCCTTGTTCTGTGGATTTCAAATTGGGTATATTTTACCAAGTGAACATATTCTGAGTACATTCCCTTCGATTAAAAACCTCTGGCCTTAAAATCTATGATAGTCAAGCCTTGGTATTGTGTGGATTGCCTCTAATTCTTATGGAAATATAAAAACATAAGGCAGAAAAATGAGATTTTACAAATAGGTGATGTATGCATCAGCTTTTAACACTCTTTACTTTGCAAAGTATCTTTGTGAATATTCTAGGAAACATCCCCAATCCTCATTTAATATGATTTCCCTTAGGTGTTGTACAGAACCTGAAAATCATAAGGAAATGATCATTTTTACCACTAAGAAACTTGGAAAATAGTGAAATTCTGGACAATTTCAAATCTTTCTCCTACGATAAGTATCACAGAGAAACTAGCTGTTTGCCACAGTGTGGATACTTCTTTTCTTTATGGGCACTGAATCAGTTAACCTGTGCTGTCTAGCAATCCACCTCCAAATTAATGGTTCAAATAAACAATCATTTTTTTTCTTTTGCTTCCTATTTCTGTGATATGTATAGTATTGTTTCAAATAGGAGATTCGGAAATAATTATTTCAGGAAATAATTAAAGAACCTTTGAATAAAATAGAGTCCTCTGAGTGATCAAAATTGATTTATTTCAGAGACTTTTAGTAATCTCATGAAGAAATCAGATTACCAAAAAGAAAGATCCCCAAAATTCTAAGCAATAATATTATCAATAGCACTGAGTTTTTGTAAGAAAAACTCTAAAATACTCTAGTATTTTTCATGTTTAATGCCATCCTAATATAATGATGTAGATTACCTTTAACAAATATATCTAAAGTTTTTTTTCTTTTTAAAATAATGCATAAATATGTTAAAACCCACACAGTACAGGAGATAAAATGAAAATTAAGTGCCTCTCCCTCCCACTCCATGCCCTCAACTTCCTCCATTGTTAAATCATAACTACTGTGCATAAGTTTTTTGATCCTTCAAAAAATTTTTATTAGTTTTATTTTTCACATTATTCTGTACTTAGCATTTTCACTTAGTAATATAGCTTAGAGATACTTCTACTTAGAAATATACATAAATGTCTTATGATTTTGTAATTTTAGACAGTTTTTGTTGATTCCTCTATGAAATATAAGAAAGTTAACACACTTATGCAATTCTGTAATTTCTTCCACCATCTTTTTCCAGATATTCTCACTGATTATTTTTGTAATAGGTTTAAGACACTGACATCCTGCTCTATACACAAAATTTCCCAAAATGTTTAGTCATAGTTGTATATTTAAATCCCTTTCATGTTCATTATCATTTGTTTTACCACAGTTTCTCTAAAACTGAGGTATTATCATTTTGGTACATCTAGAGTTGGCTGAATTTAAACAAGTTTTTATCATTCTACATTTGAAATTGATAATAACTTGACAAGAATAAAATTATTCAGTCACATCTGTCTCAAACTTTTGCAGAACTGGCAAACAGATCTTCTGGTATTGATTAACGATTTCTATGCAAAAAGTTTTGAACTCAGATTGATTTTTCTTTTGTTTCGACTAATGATTGGTTGGCTTTTTGTATGGGGAGACCATAGAATTTTTCTTTGTGTTTGAACCATAAAAAAAAATAAATAAGAGAGCATATCATGTTGTTGATCAGCCCATATCAAGGTTTCTTGGGACTCGGTTTATCCTTTCAATATAAAAATGCAGGTTGTAGCAAATTCTGTGTTCTTTCTATATCATTTCCATCACTTTTATCACATTCATGCACACCAACCCCAAGTGAGCTCTCACAACCGCGAGCACCTGAGTCTGTCCGTTACAGGGCTTTTCTCAGGTTACCAGACGCAATTTGCCTGCTCTTGCAAAACGAGAAGTCCTGAGCATTTATATTCCCACTCGGCCTGGGAGTAGCTGTTAAACAATGACTGTGGCGTGCAGGGTATAAATACTACAATTCCCTTGCCTCCGACTGGGATAACTCTCAGATATGAGCTATACCGTCGCCAGAGCTGCCTTGGGATTGTGTTCATGTTTCTCTGTTCTGGTGTTTTACTAGGTATCAATCCACTGTTTGGCCTCGTTCCATTCCTGTTCCCCATTCTTCACTCCCCTACTGGTTTTATCTTGGAAAAATTCATAATCCTTTTCATGCACCTTAAAATCTAATTCTGGTGTATTTCTTTATTTCAGGAAAGTTTTCAGTTTTCTCCTTTCATATCAGAATGCTATTTTAGTTCACTTACCGTTTTCTAGTATGGAGAATGTCAATTATGCTTATGGATTTCCTTTATTCCTTCTTAATTCTATATCATCGTTTCTTTAATTACATTCCTTGCTATTTTTATTTCGTTTTAGATAATTTCTTTAAGCCTGTAACACATAAAATTGACTTTAATTTTTGTTAAGTGTCTACTTTATATCATATTGTTGCTAATATAGTTTTCATTTTTAAAACACCTTTATTATTATGTTTATTTCTTTCCAAATCTCTGTCAGTTTACATTTCATACTCATTTTTGGTCATATATTTTCTTTGTTATCTATTTCTTGATCCCTTTTTTAAAAATTTATTTTATTTTTTCTTCTTTCTCTCTTAATATCTCCGTCTCCCTGTCTCTCTCTCTCTCTCGCTCTCTTATTCAGCATTTTCAGAGTCTATATTCTCTTTATTTCTTTGAAAGTGGGGAATTATTTTTTTGAAATGTCCACTCTTTTCTGAACTAATTCTTCATCTATATATTCTGCATGGGTTTTCTGTTTATATATTATGTTACTTCTTTTAAACATTAATTTTAAGGGCTGTTCACATAGTAGGTAAGTTTTCAAGGTTAATAAAAGAATAGTCTGTTTGATTACAAAGTAATAGTGTGGTAAGTGCTTTTTTATACATCATCTCTTTAACTCCCACAACAAATATAAGTTTATCGTTATTTTCAATTTATAGAGGAGGGAACAGGTGTTAGCGAGTTTATATGTACTGATGATGTAAAATGATTATAGGAACTCTTTTCTCAGGTCAATATTCCTTTTCATAGAGTTAGTTCTATAAGTTAGATGTCATGCATCATAGTTGTAATCACAGACTTTTTGTTGAAAAACAATAATATTATATTACAAATTAAAAAAATCAAGCCTGGTTAAGGTTTAAGGCCTTTTTCCATAGTGAAAATTGTTTTAAAATCACCTCACGGCAATGGTGTTTCAGAATGTTTATTTGGACCACACCCAAAAGGAAATGAAAAAAGTACAGAAAGCTTAGCATCATGCATTAATGATTTAGTTTCACTATACCACCTAACATATTGGAGCACACATAATAAATACTGAATACCTTTTGAATGTATGCAATATAACAGGGTCATACTAGAAAATATTATGTATGTCAACATAATGCAGAATCTGATAACCATAAGATGTACTTTATTTTACAATACAAGGAAAACATTTTTATTTATGACATATCTGATAACACAAGTGGAAAGTCAGTAAACTGATTGATGTTTAAAAGTGGGGCTGGCCCGGTAGCTCAGGCGGTTAGAGCTCCATGCTCCTGACTCCTAAGGCTGCTGGTTCGATTCCCATATGGGCCAGAGGGGTCTCAACCACAAGGTTGCCAGTTCAATTCCTCGAGTCCCGCAAGGGATGGTGGGCTGTGCCCCCTGCAACTAGCAAAGGCAACTAGACCTGGACCTGAGCTGCATCCTCCACAACTAAGATTGAAAGGACAACAACTTGACTTGGAAAGAAGTTCTGGAAATACACACTGTTCCCCAATAAAGTCCTGTTCCCCTTCCCCAATAAAATCTTAAAAAAAAAAAAAAAAAAAAAGAAAGAAAGAAAGAAAGAAAGAAAGAAAGAAAGAAAGAAAGAAAGAAAGAAAGGCAGAGAGGGAAGAAGAGGAAAAAGGGGGAGGAAGGGCTAGGGAGGGAGAGGGAGAGGAGGAAATTCTTGCTTACATTTGGAAGTTGGTTGTGGCTATATTACTTACTGTGGTCATGAAACATGAATTAAATTGACTTGCATCACTTCCTAGCCCCTGCTATTGAATTTTGGAATGCAGCTGGCAGTTTGGTTGCATTTATACTTGGTTCGTTGCTTTTTGCACTACAAACAATAAAGACCGTTTAATTTTCTTTTGTCAGTAAAGTCATCACAAACTCATTTACGCTTTTTAAATGAGTTTGTATTTCCACCTGGATAGAGTCAGGGATTTTTTTTGTTTGCAGTAAAATTAAATAATGCCAATCTCATAAAGATAGTCTGGAGAGAGGTAAGAATTTTGTGAGATCTCTCTCTCTCCATATATATATATATATATAAATTTTTGTTGAGTTCCAAGCATGTAGCCTATTCCTCCAGGTGGAAAGATTAACCTGTTCTCTGAGAGATAGGAAAATGCCACTTGGGTTTGTTTTTTTCTCTTGCTTGGGGATAGCAACCAGTTTGGTGAGATGTCTGGGTATGGTGACAGCCCTAAAGTTCATAGGCTGTATCGTTTGCATTTCAGTACATGATTTTTATTGAACAGATACCTCTTTTCTATAGTTGAAAAGAAAAATTATGTGCACAACTCACTCTTCCAGTCAGGAAACTGATTCAGGAGAGGAAAAAGAAAATATACTAACTGAGAAATTTCTTCTCGAGGCTGTTTTTTCAACAACTGCAGTAGAATAATAATCAGCTCCAAAAGAGGTTATTTGCAATCTTCTTGGGCCTACATACATCTTCAACTTGGTCTTTCCAATCTTATTATTATTAGAGGAATCTTAAAAAGGTATTTTATTTTCCACTTTGCTATGATGCTCTATACCTCTCAACTGGGCAGTGTAGTTTTATATGAAAATCCTCTTTTGGTTGTCTCCATATTAAATATCTGGCAGTTATTCTTTGATGTGAGTAGAGGATGTGAACACATGTGAATATCTGTTTCCTTTTTAATCATATTTTATTTGCTGAGTATTCATATTTTTATTTTATTTTATGCTCTTTGTTATTGTAAAACAAATGTTAATTTTTTTCACTCGAAGAAAGGTGGTATTTTGGTTAAGATTTCACACTTGCAGGCAGACTAAATTCAAATCCTGTCTCTGTGTTTTAGGGAAAGTTATTAAATTCTCTGTATGTCAATTTTATTATCTACAAAATGGAGATAAATGTAGTAGCCAATACACGGTATGTTTTGAGGATTAAATATGTTTATTTATTTACTGAGTTTATAATTAATATAGTAAGCACTTGATAATTATTGACTATTATTACCTATCATCTTTCTGGAATTCCCTGGCTCTATTCCTTATCTACCTCATTACATTCAGTCTTTCTAACAGAGCTATAAATGATTATAAGCTACATTTTACACATAAGAAAATCAAGGCTCATAGAATTTAATTCACTTGCCCAAATCCCATAGACAGAAAATTATCAAACCAGGACTTGAAGCCAATTTTAGACAATTTTCCAAAGGTCTAAAATATATTTTCAACATATGAAAATGTCTTTTGTTATTTTCAAATGCATTGTTGAATATTTCTCTTTACAGTAAATAATTATTTGAAAAGTTTTCCCGGTAAGATATCTCATGCACATATGACACTTTGAGTATGGCAAAAGAGATATAAATGTTCTAGTAACCTTACAAAACAGCAAAAGTATTCATTTTAAGTTTCTGGAAGTGGTCCTATAAATAATTTAGGTTCAAAAGCTGAAGCTATCATATTGACTATATTTCTTCTTTAGGTACTACAATTACAAACAATTGCCTTAATTAGATTTTTTTTTTTTCTGGAGACTAGGTAAACTAACAATTAATTCCAGGAGGTACTCATAAAACAGTTTATGTCATCTGTGTGTAGGGGGGTGGGGGGAGACAATACACTGAGAGTTAGAGAGGGGAGAGTGGATCGGGGCGATAGAGTGGGTAATTCTTTACAAATGGAGACTCTACTACAGTCTGTCTCTCAATTTACCACATTGTTCACACTCAAGCCTTATGTTATAGCATGATTTATTTTGTCAACCAGTGATATAATACATCAGGAAAACGTACTATAACTAGCTTTATTATGTTGTCCCATATTTCCACAATACACTTACTCTATTGTAAATATTATTTTAGGCATTATTTTAATTTTAAAGGTTTTTGAAAATTCAGACACCCCTATGATCATACTTTGCAGTTTTGAAAAACAGAATTAAAAAACTCCCCATGGAGTTCTAGCATCTACTCCAATGGTAAAGATGCCAGTTGAACGATGATTCCAACTTACTTTGGACAAACAGTCTGGTTTTCACTCTAAAAATTAAACTTCCTTTCATCACTATAAATTGGATTTTTTCCAAAACTTGTATTTTAAATTGTCAACTATAATTTGCTTCAGCGATGCCTTATGCTTCATATCTTAATTCACTGTGCATTTTCTCAATAAACATGTGTAGTCAGAAAAACATTAATTTGAGCACTATTTCTAACATAATCTCTCAGACCCCGGGCAAGGAATGTGATCTCTTTGGAATTGGTTTCCTAACTGTAAAATAAGAAAAATAAACCAAATTTAAAAGGTTTTGGTGAAGATTAAAATATGTTAACATGTTAAGAACATACACTCTTGGCATATAGTAAGCACTCAATAAAAAGTAGTTGCCATTATTCTCCTTTATATTTGTCTGACTCTTGGAGGCACTGTTATTTACCTAGTCCTGTATTTGACTTATCTCCTATATACATCGCAAACAGAGAGCTGTCTATGTGTTGTTGTTTTATTTCAGTAGTATAACAGGACCCACCTTTAATACCAGATAATAAAAATAATAGTAAACCTCAGAATACATTGAATTTATTTTATTCAGGAACAATGAAGTTGAGGATGACTGCAGGAAGATTTAACAATTTTTTGGCATAAAATCAATGCATATGATTTATTTCAAAAAGGAAAATGCTCTTTCAAAATAGTGAAAGATAGGCAGGACTAATATATTTTAGTTCTTGATAAAATTGAAGGATTGCTCAAATTTGGTTACTAAGAGAGAGTGAGTGGGATGATGGAGAGGTGTAGAGATGGGTTTGAGAATTTGATGCTGACTCTGAAAAAAAAAATTCCACAACCAAGATTAAATTATTTTTACATAATATGAGTTTTTAAAAGACACTAGTGTGGATAACAGCGCAACTCACCATATTTCTAGAAACACATGGCAAGGCATATGTTGTGCTCACAGAGGACCAAGAACATGCTTATGTCACTGCCAAGGTGCAGAGGAAGTTTTCATTTCTCAGACAGTAGAATCTTCATCATCAGAGACATTGCTAATAATAAACATTGTAATATACTTTGCTTGTTAAGGAACACTTAGCAGCCAAGGTAAAGATAATCTTTTGCATGTAAAGAAATAGAAATTCAGATCAGAGTTATATGTTCCATTCAAAAAGCCTATTACTTTTAAGGCAGAGGGGAGAGGTTTGCATTACATACATAGTAAGTACATATTCTTAAGTTTAAATTCACATAGGGTGAAAAAAAGAAATGAAAGCAATCTTTTCTCTTCTGTTACACATCCTGATAGAATTCCTCGTAAGAGTATCTTATATCCTTCTGAAAATATTCAGGAAATCATTTAATTTAGCAGAAATTAAATACCTAAAACAAAGAACAATTACAGTTAAAACAGTAAAAATGAGCTGATCTGTTTTAGAATCTGACACTCACTGATTACAAAAAGTAACTTATGACTGCAAATAAATGTACTTTGAAAAATGTTTTATGCCAAGGTCTAGAGATCAGTCCTTTTATTCTATTGTATTGCTGTAGTGTTCCAGCGCTTGGAGGGGTGTGGGATAGAGATAGTTTGACTCTTAGAACAGTTCCTTTATTACTAAATATTTTCATATACTAATAATCTTATTTTGAGAAATTCTATCTGAATATGATAGATTTTTTTTGTTTTACAAATGGGAGGAGTTTTATTGAAAACCAAAAGTGAGGTGATTTGTCTGTATTAAGATGTTTTCCTAAATACCTGGGATAGATCATGAAACTTTCAAATACAGAGTACATCACATGTCAACTTGAAAATTATTTTGGGAGCTTTCTTACAAGGTCTGACAATTAAATTTGAGAACTTGTTGCAATGATGTTGCTAACTTTTTTTGGTATCAGAGGGATTATTCATTATGAATTTGTACCAACTAGACAAACAGTTAATCAAGTTTACTATATGGAGGTGCTGGAAAGCCTGTGTGAAAAAGTTAAATGAGAAACAACCTGAAATTTTCGCCAGTAATTCATGGCTCTTGCATCACAACAATGCACCAGCTCACACAGCACTGTCTGTGAGGGAGTTTTTAGCCAGTAAACAAATAACTGTATTGGAACACCCTCCCTTCTCATCTGATCTGGCCCCCAATGACTTCTTTCTTTACCTGAAAATAAAGGAAATATTAAAAGGAAGACATTTTGATGACATTCGGGAAATCAAGGGTAATAAGATGACAGTTCTGATGGCCTAAAGAGTTCCAAAATTGCTTTGAAGGGTGGACTAGGCACTGGCATCAGTGCATAGCTTCCCAAGGGGAGTACTTTGAAGGTGACTGTAATGATATTCAGCAGTGAGATATGAGCACTTTTTCTAGGATGAGTTCACGAACTTAATTGTCTGACATCATATACTCTAATCCAGAAAAATTAGTACACCAAAGGGAGATTATATTGTCTATAAACACATCCTTGTGTTTGATACAAATTACTATTTTTTTTTTATCCTTTGCAAACAGCTTTGAACTTATATTTTCTGCCTGCTAGCTAAGGCAAACTAATGCAGTAAATAAATTTTGAAATATCACACTAAAGGAGTTACCAGGAAGAACACCAGAAAAGAAAAGAAACAATACAAAACAGACAACTCACCTTCAGCATAGACAGTGTATAGAATTAAATGACTACATGGGCAGAGACACAACTATTCCATTTAAAAAGGAAACAGAA
This sequence comes from Rhinolophus sinicus, assembly GCF_036562045.2. Taxonomy (NCBI): domain Eukaryota; kingdom Metazoa; phylum Chordata; class Mammalia; order Chiroptera; family Rhinolophidae; genus Rhinolophus; species Rhinolophus sinicus. Next base: position 124,177,117 of record NC_133752.1, read on the forward strand.
CTGTTTTCCACCCTTAGTCTTTCCAAAAAGAGAGTTCAACCAAAGGAAGGAAGGAAAGGGGGAAGGAAGGAAGGAAGGAAGGAAGGAAGGAAGGAAGGAAGGAAGGAAGGAAGGAAGAAGGAAAGAGGGAGTAAATGAGGAAGGAAAAGAAGGAAGAAAGGGAAAAATGAAAAAGACCTAATGAAGTATTCAGAGAGAAAGGACCCCTTACCACTTCCTCTCCACTACCAATCTGGTTTCATTACTACTTTAGTAACTTCCCACTGCCATTATCACATTATGGAAAGAACGGTCAAGACAAAAGGCCCTACAACTTTTACCTCTACACTTCTGCTAGTACACATATCACCGCATCTATTTCAGCATAATATAACTGGATGAGAATCTAACTGACTTTCTCTATTTGAGTCTCAGAGATTCTGGGATATAAAGATATGTTCCCCCCAGGTGAAAAGTAATAGAAGTTAAAATCTTGATCATGCTTAATGGCTCAGAAAAATTTCCTCTTCCACATTCTAAGTTCCTGATCTCCAATTACCCATCGACTCCCTTGGCCTCCTTTTACTCATATGCCAAAAGAACGTATCGGTTTCTATGTCATAGGATTGTGTTAAGTATTTTTAAAAATAATTCCAAAGCTTTGCACAATGTTGCATAATGAGCACTCAACAAATGTCACCTTTATTATTATTCAGTCTGGTATAATCCTGTAGTTCCTCTTCACAGATTCTGTATCTCCAATCTTTAGACAAAATCTGGGGTTCCTTTACAACTAGAATAATAACCATGTTTGCCCTTGGCCCAAAGAACTTCCCAAGTTTCATGGACTCTGCAATAAGAGCTTGCCTCAGAATGATCCATGAAATGTGCTATGTTGTAGAAATTGTGGCTATTTCCTTACCATACCGTGTTTCCCCGAAAATAAGACCTAACCAGAAAATAAGCCCTAGCATGATTTTTCAGGATGACATGCCCTGAACATAAGCCCTAATATGTCTTTTGGAGCAAACCTTAATATAAGACCCGGTCTTATTTGGGGAGAAACACGGTAGTAGTTACTTTGGTATGAAACCCACCCCATTGTGCATCACTTATTCTTCATTCTTCTCATTTATATTTCTCATTTCTAATGCACTAATTGATTTCATTTTTTCTCCTTATTGATTATCACTTCTCAAACATTCTAAAATAGGAATGCTATGAGGTCAGGAATCTTTCCTGTAAATATAAAATTTCTCAAAGCATACGTAAGATATGGTTAACAGTTGTTACCTATGGGAAGTGGAAATGGGTAGGTAGGTTAGTAGGGTGAGTCAAAAAAGTGACTATTGCTTTTCCTTTAATGCACTTCTATACTTGTTTAGTTTCTTATGAATTGCATTTCTTTAAATAAATTAATTTATCTTTTTTAAACTGATGAAATATTACAATCATATATCAACCATTTCTGCAAAGTTGCACTCCTAAAATATCTGGTTTTGTGTGCATTAACTACATATGTATAAGGTGCTTTCAATTTTTCTCCGTGCAAAAACAAATATATACTATATAAAACATCTGTAAGCCAGAAAACCATTAAATTGAAATACTTGAATATGTAATGAATATGATTTAAAATTGACAACACAAACATTGAAATAGATGAAATGCACCATATAATTTTCAATGGAGTAAAAAAATGCTACATAGTTATTTTTTTATTAGCGGATCTTAAATAGGATAACTTGTGCCTAAATGCCTCATTAATCACTAAGATATTACCTATAAACATCATTGGGGTGTTTTGTACTGCTTTATCTTAAATGAACATATTTCTTCATTTATCAAGACTTAATTAACTCTAAAAAGACAACTGTGTTTAAGACAATAAGACTATTATGACATTTAAAGAAACATTTTCAATATTATTAAAATAGATCTATATCACACTTACACCATTCTTAATGATCATACCATGTTGTAGCAATTTATTGATTTAATAATTTGAATTAAATACTCATTAATCTTCTTTTGTTGTCATTTATTAATATGGCTTCAATAATCTCAACCTTATGTCATACCGTAGTGATATTGGTTTTCATTGTTTCAGAATAAAATTATTATTCAAATCATTATATTGTTCTTCCGATTCATGTCTAATTTAATCTCCTTTACGACAGTGTTTTTTCTACACGTATTTTGTTCATTTTATTGTTTAATCTTCTTCCTCATGTATTACTTCATTTTAAAAAACCTAACTTATGTGTGTATAGTAAATCTCCAAACCATCTTCAGTAAGTATCTCTGAGCCATCTGTGCAGTAAAGTACATTTTCCATATGGTATCATATTTTATCTGAAAATTTTTCTGGCTATTGAACATTTGTTAACATTTACTTGTAGAATATATAGACCAGATTTTGTTTCTTTGTTTTATATCTTTATCATCATAGTAGGAAATAGTATAATTGGATGTTTGTGAGTTTTTTAAGGATGGGAACACATGCCCCTTATTTTGTCTTTCTTCTTGAGATAATATATTACCTCCAAATCTTGGTATATTTTATAGTAATTGTTTTCTTTTTTCCATTATAATTTGTAATCTTCCCCTGAAAATCAAATAAATTCACCCCAAACTATTTAGTCTAGATGTTTAAGAAATTCTCAAGTATAGTTTAATATATATTCTTTTTTAAGACTTTTTTAAAAAATATAGCTAACATACAATATTATACCAATTTCAGGTGTACACAATAGTTATTCAACATTTATATCCTTAAAGAAAATATCACCATGATAAACCCAGCAACCATCTGACACTGTACTATTCTATCATAATATTATTGACTATATTCCCTATGCTGTACATTACATCCCATGCTTTATTGGTTTTATACCTGGAAATTTGACCTCTTATTCTCCTTCAACTTCCTTCCTCTTTTTTAATTTTTCAATTACAGTTGACATTCAATATTATTTTATATTAATTTCAGATGTACAGCATAGTGGTTGGGCATTTATGTAATTTAAAAAGGGATCGCCCTCGCTAGTCTAGTAACACCTGGGCACTATACATAGTTTTACCATATTATTGACTATATCCCCTATACTTTACTTTATATCCCCATGACTATTTTGTAACTACAAATTTATACTTCTTAATCCCTTCACCTTTTCACACTGTCCTCCAAAGCCCGTCCCATCTGTCACCCAATAAAGCTAGTACCTATGTGACACCCACATAGTTATTACAATATTATTTGCTATATTCCTTATACTATACATCCCCATGACTACTATGTAACAACATATTTGTACTTTTTAATGCCTTCCCCTTTTTCGCCTACCCACCCAATTCCCCTCCCAGCTGGCAAACATCAAAATGTTCCCAGTATCTATGAGATCGTTTCTGTTTTGTTTGTTCATTTACCTTATTCTATAGATTCCACATATGAGCAAAATCAAATGGCATCTGTCTTTCTCTGTCTGATAGATGACAGAGAAATACACTACAGGTCCATCCATGCAGCAATAGATGTCAAGAACCCATTCCTTTCCCTGGCCAAATGATATTCCATTGTATATATGTACCACCTCCTCTTTATCCATTCATGCATCAGTGGACATCCAGGCTGCCTCCACATCTCGGTCCTTGTAAACAATGCTGCCAAAAAACATATGGATGCATATGTCCCCTCAAAGTAGCATTTTGTGTTTCTTCATATAAATACCCAGAACTGGGATTACTAGGTCCTTCTTGTCTCTTGTTATAGCCTTTGTTTTAAAGTCTATTGCTACATCACCTTTTATTTTCATTTCTATTTTCATGAAATATCTTTTTTCCCATCCCCTTACTTTTCAGTCTATGTGTGTCTTTCAATCTGATGTGAATTTCTTATAGACAGCATATATGAGTCTTATTTTCTTATCTATTCAGTCACCCTGTCTTTTGATTGGAGTATTTAATCCATTTATATTTAAAGTAATTGTTGATTGCTATGTAGTTATTGCCATTTTGTTGTTCATATTTTTTATCTTTTTTTTTTTTTTTTTTTTCATTTTAAAGTCTCACTAAGATTCCCTGTAATACTGGTTTGGTGGTGATGAACTCTTTAGGCTTTTTCTAGTCTGGGAAGCTCCTTACCTGTGCTTCAATTCTAAATGATAGCTTTGCTGAGTAGGGTAAACTTGGTTGTAAGTACTTGCTTTATATCACTTTGACTGTTTCCTGCCAATCCCTTCTGGCTGTTAAAGTTTCTGTTGGGAAGTCAACAGACAGTTTTATAGGAGCTCCCTTATAGGTAACTTAGTGCTTTTCTCTTGCTGTTTTTAAGTTTCTTTCTTTGTCTTTACACTTTGGCATTTTAATTATGATGTGTCTTGGTGTGGGCCTCTCTGGGTTCCCCATGTTTGGGTCTCTGCACTTTCTAACCTTGTATGTCTATTTCTTTCCCCAGGTTAGGGAAGTTTTTCATCATTATTTTTTCAATTAGGTTTTCAATTCCTTGCTCTCTCTCTTCTCCTTCTCGTACTCCTATGATGTAAATGTTGGTATACTTGCTGTTGTCCCAGAGGCCCCTTAAACTGTCCTCTTTTCTTTTTCTTGCTGTTTTGATTGGATGTTTTCTGCTACTTTATCTTCTAAACCACTAATTTGACTCTCTGCTCCATGTAATCTACTGTTGATTCCCTCTAATGTAGTCTTAATTTCAGTTTTGTATTCTTTATTTGTGACTGGTTCTTTTTTATGTTTTCTATCTTCATCTTTATGTTTCCTATCTTTTTGTTGATGTTCTCCTTGAGATCATTGAGCATCCTTATAACCAGTGTTTTTGAACTGGTTATAAGGCCAGTTCAAAGCCAGATGCTGCCTGTTTGAGTTTTGTGAACCTTTGAAAGATTTTAGGAAAGTCCATAGCATGAGCCAAGACAGGACATTTGCACAGAAAAGCCAGTGTAAGCAGCTTGGGTGGGCCCAAAATTTGGGTGGGGCAGGGCCTCATGGAATCACCACAGCAAGATGAACAGTGTTAACCAGGTTAATGAAGACTTAGATAAGGTGTCCATCTGTGTCTGCATGTGAGGAGGGTTGAGGGCTCAACAAAGAAACAATGTCTTCCACTAGCTCCTCTGTCCAGGAGAAAGTTGCCCCTCCAGCTCTTGCTCTGAAGCCAGACATCTCAGCTCCTCTCCATATGTCCCTAGTACCTTTCAAGCTCCTTCCCCAGTGATGGATCTCACAGTGAGTCTGTCAATCAGTAATCTATGTGCAGGCCTTTTAAGAGGAACTCCTGGGACTGCAGCTACCCTCTGTCTAACTGAGCCACAATCTCCATTGGTTTCCATAGTCAGAAATCATGAGGAGTTCTTACCCCATCACTACAACCCTGGTCTGGGTATCCTGGTGTGAGACTGTAACCCCTTTCTCTTCTGGGAGGTACCTCTACAGCTAACATATTCCTCCCAATTTTTATTGGTCACACACAAATATGGGGCCAGCTGGTTCTGCATCTCTGCCCCTCCTACCAGTCTTGAGTTGGCTTCTTCTATATGATTTTAGAGGTAAGACTTCGGTTCCACTAGACTTCAGATGATTCTCAATGATGGTTGTTCTGTAGTTTAGTTGTAATTCTGATGTGGTCACGAGAGCAGGTAAGCACAGTGTTTACCTACTCTGCCATATTGACTTGAAATCCTCTTTATAGTAATTTTTATGTAGTTTGAAAAGTTGTTAAGCTGTCTCATTCATTTGGTATTCATATTTTGAAGTGTATTAAAAATCATATGTATTGCTGATGCCTGTTCAAACTTCATTTATATATACATTGAGAGTATGCTTTAATAGACATAAAACATCCCCAATCAGTTTGTGTTTTTGTCCACTATTTGCCCATATGCCTAGCCATAATTTAGGAATTGGTAAATAATGTTTTCTAAAATTAAGATTTTAAAAGAAGACCTATAAGAGTAAGTAAGTCTTTTTTTCACTATGTTCTCCCTATTTGGTAAATTCTATCATTAAATTTTAAAGTTATTTTAGTAAATGTGGGTCTTGTCTTTTTCATTCTTACATTTTACAACTTTCTTGGCTAAGTAGGAATTTTTCTTTTCTTTTCTTTTCTTTTTTTTTTTTGGTTGTTGGGCAACTTGTATGGAGTAGGGGAGAATGGTGATAAAATAAACCACTGAACACTTTTCTTGGCACACATCAACAGATCAACAAAAAAAATCTCAGCTCAGCTATTTGGATATTAATAAATCATGTTTTTCAATTCATGTAAAAAGTAAAGATCTCTTTTTCCCTCCATAGCATAATTGTTAAGGACCATTCTTTCACTAATTCTGTGTTTTTGACCTCTTAATTTAGTCAGTATTTAGGGGAAAAGGAATAATAACATTTAGACCTATGAGAACTGAAGCCCAAAAGACACATCTGGTCATCAGAAGGAAATGTAGTACGCCAATAGCAAATTGTCACACTTACATGATACCATCTGCTATAGCAAAACTGATGGAGGAAAGAAAAGTCTCATTTCAAGTAATTACCATATAAGTGTGTTGCTGATCCAAATAGAATGGGGTGGGAGATACCACTCTCCCATATTTCATTGAGTTTAATATGTGGGTAGTGACATTGATGATATGAGTGATGCATGCCACAAGTGATAAACATTTCAGGTGAAAATCAAACCTTTGGAAAAAGTAACAAGCCAATTAGTCTAAGTCCAAAAACTTAGGTTTTTATTTATTTTATATTTATTTTTTATTTTTTTATTAAATTTATTGCGGTGACATTGGTTAGTAAAATTGTACAGGTTTCACATGTACAATTCTGTAATACATCATTATATATTGCATTGTTTGTTCACCACCCAGAGTCAGTTCTCCTGCTATCACTATATATTTGACCCCCTTTTCCCTCCTCTACCATTCCCTTCCCCGCTGTCCTCTGGTAACCACTAAACTGTTGTCTGTGTCTGTGAGGGTTTTTTTGTTTGTTTGTTTATTTCTTTCTCATTTGTTGCTTTCAGTTTTATATCCCACATATGAATGAAATTATATGGTTCTCGACTTTTTCTGACTTATTTTGCTTGGCATAATTATCTCAGGATCCATCCATGTTGTCCCACATGGCCGTATTTATTCTTTTGTTATGGCTGAGTAGTATTTCATTGTATGTATATATGTACCACATCCTCTTTATCTAATCATCTATCAAAGGACACTTTGGTTTATTCCATGTCTATGTTCATTGCAGGATTATTGACAGTGGCCAAAACTTAGGGTTTTCGAACAATGAACTTACCCAGACTTTGGATACATCCATCATCTGGTCTACTAATGCTTAGAAAGTAATTAATAATGTTTTCCAAGATGATAATATTCATCACCATCAGAAACGATTTCTGTTTTCTCTGGAAAGTGTGTGAAAGGTTTGTAGAAATTTTTGACCTATACAAAAATTCTGGCAGCAGGATTTTTTTTTTCTGAAAATTGAGTGTTATTACAGCCCCATTTTGACTCAGTCTCTTTCAATTTCTTTGAAAGTAAGACAAAAGATATGAAAATTGAGATATGCTTACAGAAGTTCCTGTGTGACTTAAAAGAGAAGCAAATCATCAAGTTCCTGGGACAGATAATTGACTCTGGATGGTGAACACACAATGTGATATACAGATGATGTATTACAGAATTGTACACTTGCAACCTATATAACTTTACTAACCATTGTCAACCCAATAAACTTTAATTTAAAAAATAATAAAATAAAGTTTGCAGCATTGCCTTTCTGAAATTCAATTGACAGTTTCTCCAGTGAACAAATTTATTTTGAGCTTAAAAACTGAAAAATCAGTGCTTGCTTCAGCAGCACATATACTAAAATTGGAATGATACAGAGAAGATTTGCATGACCCCTGCACAAGGATGACATACAAATTAATGAAGCATTCCATATTTTTCAGAGAAAGACAGATGCAATGTGATTTTGCTTATATGTGGAATCTAAAGAACAAAATAAACAAACAAACATAAGAGAAACAAACTCATAGATATAGAGAACATTTTGATGGTTGCCAGATGTGAGGGGGATTGGGGTGAGTGAAAAATGGGAAGGAATTAAGAAATACAAATCCATTGTTACAAAGTAGTCATGGGAATGTAGGGTATAGCATAAGGAATACAGTCAATAATATTGTAATAACTATGTATGGTGTCAGATAGGTACTAGATTTATCACTGTGGTAGATAGCAGGGGGTTTGGGGCAGGGTGAGAAAGGTGAAGGGACTAAGAAGTACATACCAGTAGTCACAAAGTAGTTATGGGGATATATAATAAAGCATAAGGAATATAGTCAATAACTATGCATAGTGCCAGGTGGGTACTAGAGTAATCAGCAGGATCAATTTTTAAATTATATAAATATCTAACCACTATGCTGTATACCTGAAATTAATTTCAAATAATATTGAATGCCAAGATAAGTAAAGTATAATAAATACATACATACATACATACATACATACATACATACATAAAAGATTTCAACCAACTCAAAAAGAAAAATCAGCTAAAACCATATGGTTCTGCAACAGTAAGAGTCAAGCCTTAATATTCTTCGAGCTATAAGAATCAATAAGGATGTTAAAAGCTTGTACGAATTTTTCAGTCCAGCAAAAGAAACTGCAGGAGACCCTTGGCAATGTAACAGTAGTGTTTGACATTGATTTAAAATTGGCTGTGGCTTCCTACATGTATATAATCATATACATTAACAGCTCACAAAACTTACTAGAGCCCTTGTGTTAGTGCTCTGTCAATAAGAACATTGAATTACCTTGATTTTTTTTCTCTCCTATCAGCAATTAATTGCTCAGTCCTTATCTCCTTGCTTTATAATCATTAAATTGCCTCTGGATATCATTCCATTAATTAAGAGTGAAATATTATAATCTTTGAAATTAGAGAGTCATGCTAAGTGCATGTTTTATGCCATGATTCACTAGCACATTAGCAAAACACAAGCCCCTTAACCATTTCATCTCTAAAATGTTTTAGCCTCACCTTATTTTTAGGGAAGATACTGATATGTTAGCAGCACTTTGGGCATTGCCTTAAAATACACATGATTTTTTTCTTACTGTCACATTTCTCCATAGGATCAAGTGCATTGCCTCGCCAGAGCTGGAGCACTTTGAATACCTGTAGTCTAGTCTTCCTTTGCTTTTTATTTAAAAGTGTTATTCATTTGCATATGCTAGTGTGCTGGGGATTATTTTCTCACTACTCATTTTAATAAGGTTTATATTATTATTCACAGATGGGGGAAGATAATGTTTTTAAGACAATGTTTTGCTTAATGGATCTGCAATACTGTAAAGGCAGTTATGTCTCTCTGATATATTAAGGTTTAGATTTGGTGAACATATGTACAAGCACATGAAAGCCCTGTAATAACATACAGGCAGATGGTAGGAAAATGCTCACACTTACATTAGAGGCCAGGAAGAATTGATTTGTGACATTTTTGAACTGAGAATATTTTCAGAGGTGGGTACCAAATTTGAACTTGTATATATGTGACTATCAATGGCAATTTTTCAAAGCAGTAATGTTGCCCTTTTGTTTCTTCTATTGGTGTGTCTGGCAACAATTTTTCTCTAGCTTTCTGTAGTTTCTAAAAATGTATTTAGAGAGTCTCAAAATACATGAAAGCAAATTCCCAGCCAATTCCTCACTAGCGCATATTTGCTATGGTGGTATGATTCTAAAAATAATATTTATGTTTAATCTATCCTGCTTTGAGATTTGTATGAGAGGTTTTATAGCTTTGTGAGTTGTTAGCATATATGATTACATAAATTCAAAAAACTGAAGCCAATGTTAAATAAATGTCAGTGTGGTTGTGAGGAAAAATGTAATCATTTACATCAGCTACCAAGTCTAAACATTGTATAAATATGGGAAAACCTTTAAGAACTGCTCCTGATAAAGAAGATTGGATTTTGCAGCTATAGATTCTGCAGAGGATAGAATAAAAGACAAAACTAACTTTTCCAGATTTGTGAAGCTTTGGCAATCTTCAGATGTCAACTTGTAAAGAAATTTAAACCCAAATGAAACTTGAAAAATAGTTCAATAGTTTCATAGACTTTCAAAGAATAAAGTGCATCACAAATTCTTTGGATGCCACATATTTCCGTATGTAACACTGTCCTAGCCCCTTTCATGTCCTCATTTCTGCTGATGCCATTCGATGGTGAAGTTCTTCCTCTTCATTGTGAAATCTTGACAATAAGGAAGAAGTAGAACTCATTGTCGTCTATAAAGAGCTGGGCAACATAATTGTTGTTTAACATGAAAATTAACCTGTTCATTCTAGTTCCCATGCCAAAAAAATTAGATGCATTTTGTTGTTGATAATGTTTCATTTTATTTTTACTTGTTTGTCATGTAGCCGAGTTTCTCAAGTTGGTAACATTGATATTTGGAGCCAAATAATTATTTATTGTGGCAGGCAGTCTTGCATGGTATCATATTCAGCATTATCACCTTTATTCAATAGATTCCAGTCCCACACAGCTGTGACAACCAAAAAATTATTCCATTTATATGAGGATCTAAAATAGTCAAAATTATAAAAACAGGAAGCAGAATGGTGGCTGCCAGGGGCTGGGTGGGGAGGGGAAATGGGGAATTGTTCAGAGGGTATTGAGTTTTGGTTTTGTGCCGTTAAAAAGTTCTAGAGATCTATTATGCCACAGTTGTATATAGTTAACACAACTGTACTCTTAAAATGGTTGGGAGGTTAAATTTTATATATTTTTTTACTACAATTAAAATTTTTTAAATACTGAAAAAAAAGGCTCCAGACATTGCCAATGTCACCCACTAGGCATTGAGAACCAATGAGCTACAGGATAGTTTGGGAATTGAGGGGCTTACAATATTTGAAAGAAATATAAAGGAGATGTAAACACAATATTTTATTTTACAATAGAAGATATAATCCTAAAAGTAAAAAAAAAAAAATCAGACAATTGCCATATATATGCAATGTTCATGTGTTTGAAAAAAATAATTGGCACAGGTAACTTACTAAGCAGAGAACTACTTATCAGGACAATGAGATATTTGAAATTCAAATTTTCTTAGCATAGTAAATATGATAGACATTCTTTCATTCTATCTCACAGACTAGTGGTGGGTGCTTTACCGTACTTTATGATTTTTTAGTCCATTTATGGTTCGCTAATGCTTCACCTTAGCTACTTAATATTCTTCTATTTTCATAACATAAATGTAGTGTAGTATGGAATTTTAGTAAGCTATTGATACCTGAACATCAGGAAATTGACTCACCTTTGCATCTTAAAAGCATTAATTAACTTTGAGATAGCATATAAAATAGTTTATACTGTATGCTAATATTAAAATATTAAATGGTGTAAACACTGTACGTTCCTATGTTGACAATTACAGAGAGTTAGTTGATTTTGTCTGTTGAAAGACATGAGTCAATAAAACCATGCTTCTATGACAACAGAGAGTCCCCTTTGCCCTAACAGCTGCAGTTTTAAGTATAGCTTACATTCTCCTAACAATATCTGTTGACTGTTTACTCATTATTTTCTCTACTTAATATACTTTCTTGGTGCCTGAGTTATTAAAGCTCCAGTCTACAATGGTTGAATGTCAGGTTCATACATGTTAAAGCTGGATTTATCACGTAGATGCCGCACCTTGACAATTAACACTAGAAAAAGTGACAGTAAATCAAACCACATGGACGGTTTCTAATGTAGAATGTTCTATGTGTATAGCATTATTATTGAGATTTCAATATTTGTTGCTTCCACTGAGCAGTAAAAAGTAAAAATTAAATGCGTTATAATATGATTTTAATGTCATATATTTTTGACTATCAAGAACAGCTTTAAAACAATATTAGAGAAACTTGTTTTAAGTTAAAAAAAATCTGTACTTAGAAAAAATGTGCCTGTGGGTGACCCGCTGGTGTATGTCTTGATTATTTTGTCACTCATCCTCTGCTTCCTCATAGCACCCTGTCACCCAGGACGTCTGTGCTTTGCTCCAGTGCTATGTTGCTCTCCCAAGGCCAAGTGTTTGCACTCATGAGCAGTAACTGGGCTTGTATAAATTTTTCCTGCCTCCAATGCTTCATTATTATGTGTGCTCATACTACATTCAAGATTCAACCATAGTAGACCCCAGCTCCTGATGGGTGTTTGCACAGATCATCTCACCTCACCACACCAGCCTGTAAGCTAGTTAGAGCCACTTTCAGTGTGAAGATGAGGAAACTGATATTTAGAGTGTACTGAGTCGCCTGCTCATGGGCACAAAGCCATTCACCCATCTGAGAAACACCTCCCTGCTTACTATGACCACTAAAAGATGACCATTCCCCTTTTGGTAGGCATATTTTTAAGAACATCTTTTAAAGTATTGTGACTTAGATTTTATTTAGCCAGAAAGGAAAAAAAAACAAGAAAGAGTGCTAATCTCAGATCAGGTGAGAAGGACTCTGTGGTGTGGAGACACAGGAAACATATTTTTAATCACAAATTATTAATCTATGGGTTTTGATAAAAGATATACTATTACGGTATGATGCTAACAGCAGTTTCACCCATAAAGATGTTTGAAAACAAAGTTCATAAAATTACAATTACAATGTCCTTCTGCCTAGAAAGTGACTTGTCTAGGTTTATTATTCAGATAGTTAAAAGGATTTTATTGAGGATGCCAAAAAAACTGAATTTTTAAGCCTTTCTCTTAGAGATGAATGAAATAGTGATGCCCCTATGAAAGGATTGTAGTGGAAATATTCATCTTATACATTTTTAGTTCCATGAAATCAATACAGTTATTGGGAAATTTTATGGAATATTTCTTACTAGAGTTACAAAATTTATGAGGTCACAGTACATGGTACGAAAGTAAGATCCTTGTTCAAAAATAAATTCTGTTCCTCTTTAGGAAATGAAAGCCAAAAGCATATGGATAAAGAGTAAAAATAAATCTGTTCTTCAAGGGCATAATAACCATTATGTCAATTATGATTAGTTGGTGATAAATAATTTGAAGACACGAATGGATTTAAAATTTTTTCTTTGTCTACATATGTTAGTGATCTTAAGCACAGATTATTGGACACCAGAAAATTCTTTAAGAGTGGTAGATGTTATAAACTGACGTAAGAAGAAAAATGAAAATAACACTTATTTGAAAAACACAAGTTCTCTAATTTCCAGGTAAACTACTGCAAGTCACACTCTCACAGAAGACCTTATAGAGAAGTGCAAAATGGAAATACCAAATTTCACTTTACAGAGTTAGTATGCAGATAATTCTACAATGGCAATGAAAACATCCTAAGACAATTAAGCACAAATCCAGTGAATTACATTATGCAGAGGTGTTTGAACATTAAATTGTAATTTTTCTTCCTACCCTTCCCTGCCCTTCTAGACACAGACAATCACTGATCTGCTTTCTGTCACGAATAGATTAGTTTGCATTTTCTGGGATTTTATAGAAATGCAATCATATTGTATGTATTCTTTTTTAATAATAATTCTCATGTATGATAGAGTGGAACGCAACAATGTGGACATAGGTCTATGCATGATATCAATATAGATTTTGGAAAAGAAAATCTGAGAATAATACAAAGTGATGGAGATGTTACCAGGATAAAAGTTTCCACCACTCTTTGGAAAGGAGGAATTCGAGTTTAATATCAGAACAACATTGTGTATTATTTTTACCTTGTGTACAAATATTTGCCATCCTTTAGTTATATATTTAAATATGTAGTAGTCCCACCTTAGCTGCAATTTCATTTTCCGTGGTTTCAGTTACCTGCCTTCAACGAAGTTTGGCAAATAATAAATGGAAAATTCTAGAAATATATTATTCATAAGTTTTAAATTGCATGCTGTTCTGAATAGCACAATGGAATCTCGGGTCATGCTGCTTCGTCCCGCCCAGAATATGAAACCCTCTCTCCAGCATCTCCACACTGTATGCTCCCGGACCATTAGTCACTCAGTAGCGTCTCCTTTATCAAATCTGTCTAGGTATCACAGTGCTTGTGCTCAAGTAACACTAATTTTACTTAACAATGGCCCCAAAGTGTAAGAGGAGTGGTGCTGGCAATCAGGTATGCCAAAGAGAAGCCATAAAGTACTTCCTTAAAGTGAAAAGGTGAGGACAGTACAATGAGGTATTTTGAGAGACAGAGAGAGAGGGAAAGACCACACAAACATAACTTTTATTACTGTATATTACTATAATTATTCTATTTTGCTATTAGTTATTATTGTTAATCTCTTACTGTGCCTGATTTATAAAGTAAACTTTATCTTCAATATGTATTGGTAGTAAACAAAACAGTATGTGTAGGCTTCAGTTTCAGGCATCCACTGGGGATCTTGGAACATATATCCCATGGATTAAGGGGGATGGATCTACTCTATGTATTTTCATTTTTAGGGTGTGGGTTCACAGGCTCTTGTATTAGTCTGCTAGAGCTCCCATAACAAAATACCACAGACTGAGTGGTAAAGCAAAACCAATTTATTTCTGTTCTGGAGGCTGGAAGTCTAGGATCAAAATGCTGGCAGATTTGGTATCTTCAGAGGCTTCTCTCCTTTGCTTGTGAATTGATGCTTTCCTGTGTGTCCTCCCATTGTTCCCGTCTCTGCATGTATCTGTATCTATTCTATTCTTTAAGTATACTAGTCATATGTTCCAATACAATCATATCCTGAGGACTAGTACTGGGGATTAGAACTTCAACATACGAATTTTGAGGGACACAATTTAACTCATAAAAGTCCTTAATTATTCCTTCCTTTAACCATTATAAAATCCTAATTTAAAGGAACCTAAGCCTAGACCACAACTGACAAACTCAATTGAAAACCTTCAGGGCTTTCAGAAAAATGCTTCTAAGATTTGGTTGAGTGATGTGTGTTACAATGAATGCTTTCGCGTACAGAAAGTACTTGTAAACTTTAAAATGATATGTATATCATTTCCATTTAACTCACAATTAAAGTCTGTGTTTTACTGAATAATACGTAAAACATATTGCTTTGTTTCATCTTTATTCTGGGAAATATAATTACAAATGCTTCATATACAGAACATAGTTTTACTACTAATTTTGTAAGTTATCTCTATTTATTGTACATCTGAGTAATTTCCCATTGTATTGTCAGGTAAAGTCACTTTTCTTGCATTTCATTTCTGCTAATAATTATAAATGACAATTATTCTCTCATTTAGAAAGTAGATTTAAAAAAATATTTACCAGAATTAAAATGAAAAGTCTTTCATTTCAAATTTTAAGACACTTAGACACAGAAATTATGATCTTCCTGTAAAAGATACAGTACAATTTGTTTTTTAAAAAGAGATATTTAAAGTTGCTTAATATCTGCGATTATATAACATCAAAAATTATCTAAGATTTTGATATAGTCTTAAAATGTATCCTAAAATATTTTTATTTTCTGTAGAAAACATAATTTTAAGTGGGTGAATAAAGCACATTCCTCTTATGCATCACTTCAAATATTTTAAGATGTTTAACCAGATACACAACACATTTACTTAGAAATTATTCATTTACATATTATACTTTATAATTTCATGTTTGTATGTAACATATGTACATATGTATATATGATATTCACCTCAAATTAAGAAACAAAAAATGTCCAGTTAATTTAGGCATGCATAGTCCTAGAAGTTAAATTCTTAAATCTTACACTGTTTGCTTTAAGCTTAATATGCAGTCCTATTGTCTTGGAACCTGTGAAAAGAATAGTAATTACTTATTATGAAGCATATACAAAAGCAATCACTTCACATAGTATACATTACTAAATTTAATCTACAAAACTTTGAACCCCTACATATGGTATTGAAATGATATTTGCTCACAGCCACATGAATAATAGCTGCATATTGCAAAAGAGAGTTCAATCATTTTGAGATAGATTTTGTTACGGGATGAATTGTGTCCCCCCAAATTCGTATGTTGAAACCTCAGTACTTCAGAAAGTGATTGAATTTGTAAATAGAGGCTTTAAAGGTAGTTCAGTTAAAATGAGGTCATGAGGGTGGGCCCTTATCTAATATGACTGGTGTTCTTATAAAAAGAGGAAATTAAGACACAGTCAAAAGTACAAAGGGAAGACCACATGCATATACAGGGAGAAGACAGCCATTTGCAAGCCAATGAGAAAAGCTTCAGAAGAAATCATCCTCCTCACATCTTGATCTAGTACTTCTAGCTTCCAGAACTGAGAAAATTAATTGTTTAAGCCACCTAGTCTCAGATGCTTTGTTATAGAAACCCTAGCAGACTAATACAGATTTCCTATAATCCTGACACATACACTTTGGTATGAAAATTGCATATATTTCACTTTCCATTTTATTTATCCATTTAATATTCATTTATTGAGCATATACTTATGAGTATATGCGGCTTGTTCTTGTGTACTCTCTTAGGTCCAAGGCGTACAGTTTAGAACAAGACAAACAAGCTCCACGCTTTTAATCGAGGTATCATTAGGGTTAGAATTAAGAGAGACAGACCACAAATAAACAATTGTATAACAAAAGGATATCATGAAGTTATCATTTCTCTAGTGAGAAACAATTAGATTAAAATGTTAAAAAAAAAAAATGTTGATAGAAGTTTTCTGTAGCAAATTGATTTAGCTTAAGCCAGTAAGAGAATCACCCATGTTCATTGAATGAATATATATCTTTAGGTCACCATTTACTTAAATAACCCTTTTAACTTTATTTTTTTTAATGTATTTTTTATTCATGTCTCTGACAGCTGATTTTTAGAGGCTGAAGTGGACTTTTGTAACAAGAGAAAGTGTGCAAAGGCAAATGTACAAACCAGCCTTTCCTTACTGAAAACAAAGGGATTGTGCTTTGTTAGTGCTAGGCAGGGAATCTACTCCTGCCAGCCCTTCTCTCTGAACCTATCTTTGAGGATTCAGCCACTCTGCTCCCACAGTGCCTGCAGGCCTGCCTATCCACTCATGGCATCTGCAGGTAGTCTGCGGATTTGGGTGCAGTGAGCCAATGCAACTTTCAAAAGGGAGCACAGATGTCCTATACCAACCAACCTTTTGTTTGTACTAGGTGAAACTTTACCTCTATTTCTTACATGCCGTGATCATTTATTCAAACTCATAAATTATATGAAAAAAACAAAGCAACACACAATTGTTTCTGGACCACTTTGTAGGTTTGAAATATGTGATTTTTTTTCATGATAGTTCATAGTAGATAATTTCGTTTAACATACAGTTCTTATTTATACTTTCACAGATATAAAGACTGACAATTTCATTTTCAAGTCATCTGTATGGCAAATTGGAAATTGATCTTAACTTTAACGTATCCTTGCCTATAAAGATCTCATCTGTGAGTTTAAATTATATTACTCAGAGGATAATAGAGAGACTCAGAACACTGCTTTAGGAAAGTGTTGCAAAATGCATGGGTACCTTCCATAGTTTTTGACACATAGTAGATACTCAATATGTATTTTTCAAATCAATCCATATATTCTGTTTCAGAGAATTCTATCTACCTTAATAATTTTGTTGATATTAATGTGAGTAGATTAGCCGTTGGAAAGTAATAGAAAAAATTTTGGTGTGTCTCATATGACATAATGATGTAATTAAGTATTGCTTTTATTCTTTTAAGTATTTTAAGACTGGATTTCTTAACAGTGATATGATTGACAGTTTGGGCTGGATAGTATTTGTTGTGGGGCTGTCCTTGCATTGTAGGATGTTTAATAGCATCCTTGTACTCTATTCACCTGATACCAGTAAGATCCCCCTCCAAGCACACACACACACACACACACACACACACACACACACTATGTGTGGCAACAACCAAAAGAGTCTCCAGACATTGCCAAATGATCCCTGGGGAGCAAAACCACACCCAATTTAAAACAAGTGCTCTAATGAGTTTATTAAAACACCATAGCATATTAGAAAACAAGAGTTTTTAGTCTGTATTCCATAATTTAAGTCCCAACTTTGCTATCTGCTAGGTTTGACTTTTAGTGTGTCACTTTATTCTCTGGGATGTTATTTCCTCATTTGCAAATTGAAGACATCTTCATCTGCTGCGTAACAAACTTAGAATTAAATGCTAAATTTCTAACATGGCTATTGAAGGAAAAGTACAGTCTATGATTAGAGAAAATAACCCAGGAAAACTAATTTACTGTGGTTGGTTAGAAAAAACTCTCAAAGGTGACATATAAAATGAAATGTACAAGAATAAAAATGCAAGTCTTAGGATGAAGAGTGCAAAGAGAGGGTTTGTGGAGGGAAAAAAAACAAGTGCCAAGACCCCAATGTCTTTGTCCCAAAAGTATGTGCTTTTTATTCTAGAGTGATAATACTAATTCTAGAGTGATAATACTAATATTTATTTCTAGGCCTGATGTCAAAGGAGTCACTGAATCTGAAAGAACTGCAAAAATCACGTAGTGTTATAGATAGCTTATGGTTATTCTCAACGTTTTTATTTGTACAGTTATTATATTAATATTACACAAGCCAGTATAATATATACAATGAAGAAAATTATATTTCATAAAGTTTGGATTGGCATAAATTTGAATTTACGATTACAGATAGTATCTTATTCTTCCACATAACTTGGTTCCAGCCTCATGCCGATTGTGTTTCATTCTTGGTCTCTATATGAATCTCATCAAAATGTATCTTTATGATATGATTCCTATACTCTAGAATAGGCATGTTATAGTTGCTTTAATTTTAAGAACTGTAAACACAGAATACTCCACAAAGAACATGAACTGAGTCAAGACCCAATTTTGTTTCTTAAAAAGCATGTTTTGTTAAAAAAATTCCAGAAGTTTCACAAGCATTACTTCTTTTTTTAATTAAAGTTTATTAGGGTGACAATTGTTAGTACAGTTACATAAGTTTCAGGTGTACAATTCTGTAATGCATCATCCATATATCACATTGTGTGCTCACCACCCAGAGTCAGTTCTCTTTCCATCACCATATATTTGATCCCTGTTACCCTCGTCTACCACCTCCCACCCCCTTTACACTCTGGTAACCACTAAACTATTGTCTGTGTTGATGAGTTTTTGTTTCTTCATTTGTCTGTCTTGTTCTTTTGTTGTTTTCAGTTTTATATACTATGTTCATTGCAGTTTTATTTACTGTGGTCAAGACATGAAAACAATAAAGTGTCCTTCGATAGATGATTGGATAAAGATGTGGTAGATATACACAATGGAATACTATTCTGCCATAAGAAAAGATGAAATAGTTCCATTTGTGACAACATGGGTGGATCTTGAGATTATTATACTAAGTGAAATAAGTCAGACAGAAAAAGTCAAGAACAAGCATTACTTTTATTTTACATAGAGAACTAACTCTTATGGGCTATGTGACACTTCACCTCACTGATCCTCTTGAGCTGCAAATATAACTCTGTGAAACTTTCATCTTTCATGTTAAGTTTACTTTGGCCACCTTTTTTGATAATGCCTGGTAGAAGTTTTATTTTGGCTCTAATTTCCTGATTTTTTTCTGCATCTTTTCTCCTTGATTTTATTACTCCTTATGAGGTTTTTCAGTTGCTGATAATTTTATACAAACATTGGCATTAAAAGATTTGTCAGCTTGTAAATTTTAATAATAATTAATTCACTTGAGGCTGTTTATTTTGTGATACAGTTATTGGGTATAATATTCCCAAGTACAGTCTTCTAATAGGAGAAGTAAAACATTTTGAGCCCATTCAATGACAAGGAAAAGTTTGAATTTTAGTCATAGTGGTTATCTGACAGTTCTGCTACCTGACATTGGTAAAAGGAGGATAATCTATTCTGAATTCTAGATATTGATAGTCTATTTTATCTGTATCCAGAAATAATTAAGAGAATAAACCATAACTACTGCGTTGAGACTCCAGAGACAGATAAATAAATTAAATGTTATGCTCCCAAACAAATACGTTTGTTGAATAATATGCCTTATCCTAAGTGCAACTGGAAATCTATTACATTAGCCACTATTTAAGCGCAAGGAAAAGTTCAAAATTATTTATCTGTATGGCCAAACAACCAAAAACAAATACAAAAAATCGTCAGAGGATAAGATGGTTTTAGATTTCTGATGCTTCATCTCTTTAATCATAGTTATGCAAAGTAACTGATTATCATAAACTTATAGGATTTACCATCAGTCTCTGTAAAAGAAAATGAGATTGCTGTTATAATACTAAGCTTTGCTATGTCTTCCTACGTTCTGTATTCATAGAAGAAAAAAATCATAAGAACTAATTTGTTTTCAAAGTCACAAAAGATTTCCTCTTTTTTTGGCCTTCAATTTACATCAGTTTCACTTCTACATTAGCAAAGTTTTATCATATCATCATACATATTTTTTGGTATCTGTGGTAGGCAGAATTCTAAAATGACCCAGTCCTGACCCCTTTGTGTAATCAACTTTTCTTGACTTTGTACAAAATTTATCCATATGATGAGACATCACCCTGGGGATTAAGTTAGATTATATGGCAGAAGAGATTTTACAGATGTAACAAAGATTCCTAATCAGTTCACTTTGAGTTAACCAAAAGGGAGATTGTCCTGGGTAGCATGACCTATTCAGCTCAGCACTTAGAATTATCGAAGAGATCCAAAGTGAGATTTTCCTAATGGCTTTCAAGGAGCAAACTGCCATATTATGGAGGGGGCCGTGTGGCAGGGATCTCTAGATCTGAGAATAGTCCCCTGTTGACATCCAGCAAGGAATTAGGGACCCCAGTCCTAAACCACAAGGAACTAAATTCTTCCACCAATTAATGAACTTGCAAATAGACCCGGAGCTTCAGATGAGAATGCAGGTGGGCTGACAGCTTGATTTCAGCCTTGTGAGATCCTAAAAAGAGAACCCACTTATAATATGCCCGGATGTCTAATCTACAGAAACTATGAGACAATAAATAGGGATTATTTCAATCCACTATGTTTGGGGTAACTTGTTTGAACTCATTAAGTTTGTGGTAGTTTGTCACACAGCACCAGAAAACTAATAATGCCCATTTCAAAAGTGTAATAGAAACTCAAAGTAATTTGACATTTTAAAGAGCAATTATCCCTGTCAGCTCCCATTTTATGTTCACTTCTAAACACATATTTATGTATAGTAAACCACAGAATACAAGGTCTGGGTCTATCTTACTTGAAATATGTAACACCCTAAAATTTTTAAAGAGGATATTAACTTCTATTGGGTCAAACACTCACTTTACAATGAAAAACTGAAAGACTTGAATCCATTTTTTAAATTTAACAGTTTATAAACTGGAGTAAAAATATGATAAGATAAAAACTAGTGCAAATAACCAAGTAATTTACATATTTCAAGTATATTTGAATTCTATTGTGGTTTGCCTGTAGGTGGATAATTCATATCCATTTGCTTCATAGCCTTGTATTACTTTTTACTTACTGATTTTTGATTATATCATTGCTTATGAGCAGAGAATGAGCAACGCCAGAGAAATTCTGAATGAATGTCTTTTAAAATGTATGAGCATCTGTGTTCAGAAATGCAGTGAAGGAAAGCATGAAGTGAATGTCTAAAAATTAAGTTGTAGTACTTTTGGTAACATTGCAAGTTAAAAACGAACAAAACAAATTATAATATAACGCTGAAACATGGTACTGCAAATCCTTTTTATAAAAGCTGCAAAATAAGAAATTTTAGCTAATGAGTAAGACTTGGCAGGACATAAATGGAAATATGTTTTATTGGCCAACATGGTTTGGAGGCATATGAGTGTCTCAATAGATGACACTCCAATGAGTATTTTTGGCATGAAAATGCCTCTAAACATTTTGATCAGGAATTTGATTGCCATATGTCCACATCCCCCAACTTAAATGATGAACATAGTTTAGGCCTCTTGGGATTTCTTACTTCCTGGCAGTACTGACTCTTTTAGCATTAAACATTGTGGCTTGCAAAATGCATTGTTTTCCTCTCTTTCATAATTAATCTTGTATATTGATCTTTCAGTAAAAACAATCTGGAACTTGAGCTAAAGCAATGATTTACTGAAGCTGAGTACTGAGAGAAGCAGTCATGTTTAGTGCTTGTTCTCAAGCAGTGCTTATGAATTCCACTCTCACGACACTTAGTTAAGCTTCCATATAGAGGTTCATGTTTAGTCATATATATTCATTTTTCATCTGAACTTCTAGGTTATAAACTTGTAAAGTGCATAATATGTCATTTTCATCTTTGTTTCCCCACAGAAACTTTCAAAAGGAAGGTATAAAAAATATTTGCTAATACATAACAAAATATTTTAACAAAACATGCAAAAGTAACCAAAGATAGAAATCTGAGCTTTGGGGGAAGATAGTTGAACCTGAAACTTTTCTAGTGTATTAGAAATTTTCAAATTACTTAAAATATATAACGAGGGAGGAAACATTTTGTTAGTGTTTTTCCAATTCACCTCACTCTTTGTTTCAATCTTTTTTTTTTCTGATAATGTGTATATGTTTAACATTTACAAATGTGTATGTTACAATATGGAAGTCTTAAGTGTAGCCAGTTTTTTCACCTGAATTAACTTTCTAGATCTGAAACCCTGGATATGCATTGTAAGCAATAGATGGTTGCATGTTTTTGGTTTGTTTTTTTTTAATTAATAGACTTTATTTTTAGAGCATATTTGCATTTATATAAAAATTAAAAGTGAGAAAATGGTTGCATTTTAGTTATAAATGCTTATTTCAATAAGGTCTTGTGTACCACATTTTTGCAATTTCTGTCTTCCATTTCATTTCACCTTTTAAATCAAAATTTTCACTTATTTTTTTTAATGTTCGCTCTTTGAATAGCTGAGCTTTTAATGGAAATGTCTAATTAAGGAACCCTAAGAATCATGAAATAAAAAGCATCTAAGTGAAATATAATTGATTGATTTATACTATAGGCAAGGTTGGCAAGCCTCCCAGGCAGCAGTAGAAAGGGTTCAATCAGAAGCTCAAGTGCCATAATTGAAAATAAAGGTTTTTATATTTAATACCTCACCTACTGAAAAGGAGGGATTTCTCTTCCTGCATTAGATAGCTTGAGGCCTCAATCTCATATCTGATGGTGTCTGGGCCCATTTAAGTTATATATCAAGTTAAATAACTCCCTGGTTGGCAGACATTTATAAGTAGAATTTTGAATTATCTCAATCTTTCAATTTAATAAAGGAGATAGTATATCTTAATAGTTTCTGTGTATTCAAAGGACTTTATAGAATTCAATTCAGCAATGACTGAATACAAAATAGTTGGAAGACAAAAATGACAGGTGGAATCAAAGAAGCATTAAGTTGTCTGCTCACATTCTATACACCATGATTTTGATAATGGTGTAAGGAATGGTCTCGTTTCTCCCTGTGGCAAATTGCCATGCCTGACGTTCATGAAATTGTCACATGCCCGGATCCCTAAGACACTGTTCGGCTACTTCCATCCTTCTGTAGGATTTCTTTTTTCAGCCACAAGTGCTGGGGTTGCAGCAGGAAGGAACTGTAATTTGGGAAACATAATCTGACAGCATAAAACACAACTCAGCATGCAAATTAAATTTAGAAAACAGAATTACTCTACTATTACGTGAGGACAATGTACTTACACAACAGTTAACTACTCACACTCAAACAAAGATACATATGGAAATATAGTCTTTCCAAATTCTGTGAATGAGTCTTATTTTAGATTCTAGGCAAGATGTAAGTGCAATCCTTTCTATGGCACTCTGGTAATTAAGCCAACTATTCTCTCAAATTAGAGGGTCTGCAGGCTCAACCTATATCCATCTATCTATGATATATCTATATCTGTATCTTATCAATCATCTACTTACCTACATTTATTTTCCTTAGAATCACCTCCTATAAAATCTATATTTGAGTGTTTCTCCACTTGTCTCTACTAGCTACAAATTTATCTTAAATGTTTTATTTATTTATTTATTTTTGCTGCATAGTACTAACAGAAATGCCACTTCTTCCAAAAAAAGACTCACCATTTTCTCAAATCTGATTTCATCTCCTCCATAGCTCTGCACAGCTCCTCCATTCTATCATGTCCAGACTATCTAGTTAGTGTTTGTTGCCTAATTTCCTGATTCCCCAAACAGATTGTAACATTCTTCATATAAGAGACCATGTTTCATTCATTTCCATATCTTTCATTTTTCCTTAATATCTAGTGAATAGTCAGACTAAATAAATGTATGCTGCATAAGCATAAGAGTATCCTTTATATTTTTATATATTAGCCTATATTAGAATATGAATATTTTGGTGCATTTCTTATGTAGAGACAATGGAGTTAGTCAGGCTTTTCCCCGACCAGCTGGTGACCTTGACTGGCGGGCCCCCAGCCCAATAAGAGATAACGTTGAGCAAGCCCTGTACATCCTAAAGATGTTGTTTGTGTATACGCTATGTAAGCACCTTGGCTGTGTGCCTCTTTTGTCTCTGTATGGTATAAAGGGGTCCAGCCATTTTTAGGGGCTGAGGGGCTGAGGTGGAGACACGGTGGAGACCACGGGCTGTAGTGTACAGGGTCTGCTGAGAAATGGGCCTGTGGGAGCTACGCCCCAGGGCTGCTGCTGATGGGCTACTGAGAACAGGCTGCTGTGAGTTATGAGGCTGCTGCTGGCTACAGGTTGTAACCTGAAAACGTCCAGCTGTGTGTGCAGCAGTGAGAAACCCCTGGCTGTGTCCCAGGAAGCCTGTGAGTAAAAGATGTCTGCTCTGCCTTCGGCTTTACGCATCTTCTTCCAGCTCCCTGAGGCACAGACACCTTTCCCCCGGACACCATCCACTTGGACATCAACGTGACATATTATAACTCATAGTTATGAATAAGACTAATAATCATGAGTTTATATTACATTCCAGAGACCATGCAACATACTTTATATACATTCTTGCATTGGTTTCCGACAGTAAAACTGGGAGATTCAATGGGGTAAGGAAGCTGAAGGTTATGGAGGTTAAGTGACTTGTCCAGATTCAGAGAGCTAGTAAGGACTTAATTTCCGAGTTCTAAAACACCCCATATGGGGTTTGTAATCACTACACTCTACTGTAACTGCTTGAGTCTGGCATGTGAGGTAGTTATTAAAATACCACTCTGGCCATCTTCCTTGTGGACAGATGATCCTTGAATTTTCCTACCCACTTCATTTTAGCATCGCCATGTGTTTTCCTATGACATAAAATATAAATAGAAGTAATTTGGGTGCCAGTTTGTGATTTGTCATGTTCTCTTGCCACTGCTGAGATGATTCTGGAAACTTCCATTAGTCTGAGTCTTTGAGGGACTACAACAAGCGTAGCCCTAATAAGCATAGTCTGTGTTGTGCCTATACCAGAAATGAGGGGGGAAAATTGTCATGTTAAGTCAATGACATATTGGGGTTGTTTATTACTGAAAATTAACCAACTCCATTCTAACTGATATAACAAGAATCTATTCTTCTTGAAAAATATCCTTTCCATGCCTTTTTCTTCAGTTACCTCTGTTTTCTGTTTGAACAGCAATGTATTGAAGTCCAGATATGTGATGGCAATATTATATTCACTCATGTACCACAATACTTGATGGATCAATTCTTATGAAACAAAGTTTCAGTGAGAAACCTGGGAACCCTTAAACCAGGAGCTTTTAAAAAGTGTTAACACTGGAATCTACCTTAAATTTACCAAATCAAAATATCAGAGTGTAGGGTATAGAATGTGGATTTTCACTGATATCTTACAGGAGTCTTATGTATTATACAATTTGAAAATCAGTGCCATGGATACAGAAGAATCAATGCCATGAATGTAGATGGCAACGTTTATTTCCATAGCTCAGTCCTGGGTTCAGTTTCCTCTGTGTGGCATGTATTTTTGGTAAGTGACAACCATAAGCTGTTAAAAAAAAAAAAAATCAACTTTCAATGCAAATTAAAAGCTTACAGAATTTTAGTTTTCAAGATAAAATGAGCAGGATATAATGAAAAAGCATACTTAGAAAAATAAAATTGAGTCTCAGAATGTAATTGCTTTAGATCATGTTCCTTAAGAATCCAAGTAATGTTTTCATTGTGGAAAATATATGGATACAAAATACGGATAAGAAAATAAATGAAAGAAAGAAAAATCAACTGTTAATATAATTTTGTATGTCTTTCTATACTCATTTTCTATGCTATCTCTGATGGACATCTAATAGCACACATACAACATCAGTAATATCATGCATTAATACTGTTATTAAGTAATGTGTGGGGTATTGTTTCCTTTTATTATTTATTATTTTGAAACTATTGTTATGCTCATGGTAATGAATGATATCTAACACTTATAACATATTCAAGTTTATAATCTACTATAACCCTCCATGATTTCTCGATTTGAAGACATCTGAAATATATGGGTTTCAAGGCAGCTCTCCTATTAATTCACGTGACCCTAATTGAATTAAATTCTCAGATTTACTTATTAATCTCTATAATCCTGGTATCATGCAACTCTTCATTGTCATCTTATATCTATGTTTTACTCATCTAAGACAAATGTCGTCTCTTTTCATAGAGGAGGACAGAGAACTCTAGAGATGCCATATAGCCAGTAATTAAAACCAATGCTGTGCACTTCTAAAGCCTTCAAAAATTCTCCCACATCTTCAGTACGAGGCTAGTTTTATTGATTGTTTAAGGAAATGAACTCTGCCTTCAGATATGAGAAACTCTTCATTGCAAAAGTTAAAATATCATTTATTTCTTCTTTGGATAGTACAACGAAAGAGGACTGTCTTTGGAACAAAAAAACCCCAAGATTCAATTACCTCCGCTCACACCTACTAAGCAATGTGGCCATGGTCAAGTCTCATTTTCTGGACAGAGGTGATAATAAAGATATTTGGAGTTTTCTTATTAAATTTATAGAAAATGAAGCCAAAGTGCCTAGAATAGTGCTTGATACATAGTAAATGTTCAATGAATATTTTAGTTGTGTTGAAGTTTACCAGAAGCTAAAAGTAACACTTCACTAATCCATATGCTTTACAAATAGGGGATTTTTTTAATAAATAGGAATATTACTTTACTTCTGTTTCATGACATTGTTTTCTACTCCATTTATCATTTTTATAGAATGTTCCATTCATATTGAACAAGAGCCTGATGACTTTACTCAGCACCTATGAATATGTCTCCCATGCTTACTGCAGTCATCACAGTTCAAATTATACCGAGGAACTCATAAATATTGGGTTTATTATGAATCACTAAAGATAATTGTGCATATGCGAAATAATTACAGACAAATGGTCATTAAATCTAATAGGTTTACTTTATTGACAAAGGACACTATATCTGTAAAATACTGTAAAACATTCTTATATGACCAATAAAGATCATTCAAATCTCTCGTTAGAATGTAGCTCGGTTGAAATATAGAAGACGGGACTGCTTATAAATAAGGAGCATGCTCTTTTCATTAAATGGTGTATGGCTAAGCAAGCTGCGTTCATTTCACTTCCCAGACAGCCAGAGTTGGATTCAGAATTGGCTAATTGCCTTTGGGAGCTTTGGCTTCTTGCCCAGTGGTATACTCCATGGTAGGAGCAGCTTTATATGCAGCATTTAAACGCATCTGAGTTGTTGTTGTTCTGAACGCTACTGCTGACAGATTTACCATCTGCCTTTGAGAAAGGCAACAGTCTGGGGAACTTTGATACTAAGCATTCACATGATAGCCTTTGACAGTCAAAAGCCCTCATTAAATAAGAGACCAAAATATATCTTATATGAACTAAACTAAACAAAAAATAAAGGACCCGTTTTATTTTGAGTTTAATTCTCTGTAAATGAAACATGGAAATGCATGGATGGTAGCAATTAGTGAGTACTATGTACCAATGTTAAGTGCTTTCCATCTCTATGTATAACGTTCACAGCCACACGCTTAGGTAGATACAATTTTTATCTTCATTTTAAAAATAAGGAAACTAATACTTAGAGAAAGCAAAGTTTGTTCAAGTGTACTTAAATAGTGTCAGAACAAGAATTTGAATCCAGGTAGTTCAAAAACAGTTTACCTTAAGCTTCATCTCTATGTATAGTATATTTTTATCAGTTTTCTCCTGGAAGTTGATGTTCTGGAATGCCTTAGCACAGGTTGATTATTTAATTAATGGCAGGTGCACAGTATATTTCTATTAAAATAAATCATAATGTCAAGATAGATTACTCAGAGTGTGGTTATATTGAGATCAAGGTCGCAGATTTTATATTTTCTTGGCTCATTAGTTTCTCCAGAAGAAAATGTTATTCAAGGAGAGATTGTACCCCTAATCTTTAGCAATGTGTAACCAAGTATGGATAACAAAAGTGCACTTCATCTTGAAAACTACAAGAGTACTTGTCACAGTGAAGTGAAAGTGTTTCAAAAAGTAAAAGTCTATGCAATTTTAAGATATGTCATATCTGAAGGATGGCACATGTGGTTAGCATAAAGTTTTTTACCATTTGTGATGTATAGAATAGATTTTTATCATCATTATGTCTTGCTTTCATAGAGGATTAGTAATAATACATATACTCTTAGCAAGTGAGATGTGATCGGCACACATAATCATTTTTGCTCACTACTACAGTCATATACACTGTTTCTTTGCTTACATATTCTTGGCCTGATAGTTAAACACTCAAATGCTGATGATCTCAATGTTATTAATAAGGTATCTATGTTAACTTTAAATGGTAATTTAATTTAAATTCCCTAAACAGAAATGCATGACTGTTTAAAATTGAATTGCATCTTTTAAAATAGCTCTCTGTGGACATTTCCTTCTGTTCCTTAAAAGGCAGGCACATTCCAGCTGTAAGCACTTGCAGTTGGAATGCTTATCTTGACCGATAGTTGCCCTGCTTTCTCTTCCCTTGGGGAAATCTACCAACCTGGTTGCAAACTGTCAGTGGGAAGATAGGTAGAATGATTTATAACCAGCCTATGGCTGTTTACACTAAGGTGCATAGAGCCAAATCACACTGGAGAGGAAAATGGAGTGGAAGATATTGATTCATATATTTTAGGACCAGCACTAAACCCCACAGGTAAAATCAATATTGAATCTATTGCTCAAAATATGCAGTACACTAATGAAAATAGAAAAAATTGAAAGCAATAAAGTAACCTTAAATGTAGAGGGAATGCAACATACAAAGATGATGTACATGAGTCTTTTTTTTTTTATTTGTAGAGATTTGTTTTAATTCTACAAAATCTTTCAAACTTGATCTACAAGATATTTTTAAGAACACACTAAAATTAAGATTTCCCTCCTGCCGACACACCACTCTAATGGTCTAAATACGAGCATAGTTATATAGCTTATATATTAAAGCTTCTGTGTGACATTTTTTTTAACTTTTCCTGTTTTTTTATTGTTTTATTTTTTTTTAATTTTTCAGTTACAGTTGACACACAATATTATATTAGTTCCAGGTGTACCACATAGTGATTAGACATTTATATAACTTACAAAGTGATTACCGAGTACCTACCTGACACCATATGTAGTTGTACACTATATTCCTTATGCTAAACTTACATCCCCATGACTGCTTTGTAACTACCAATTTGTAATCCCTTCCCCTTTTCACTTACACCCCATAACCCCCTCATCTGGCTATCCAGAAGTAGGATTAACGTGACTACAGCGGAGGAGCTGCTGTACAACGGCTGACCCTATGGAGCAGGATTCACTTTAGTAGGGCTTTTTTGCCTGCCCAGTCTGTCCTTTGGACATGTCTTTGGAGGCGGCTGTGTGGTGCTCCCAGGAGATTTGAAGCTGGCCACTGGGTATGCCTGCCTCTGGACTTCCTGGGAGGGGCCTCACCCCATGCCAAGTTCAGCCTCTGAATGTGACCTCCCCAGGGATACCTGGAATAAAACACAAAGTGATCACAGATGTCTTCCACCTGTGCTAGTCTTGGAGGTCCTGGGAGAGGTTAAGCTGTGAGCCAAGGCCGGCTGCCATTAGTTCTGGGCTTGGGGCTGTTTAGCAAAAGTTATAGGGCATGCCAAGTCCAGATGCTGCCTTTTTGGGTTTTGTGAACTTTTGAGAGATTTTGGGAAAGTCCTCAGCGTGAGCCAAGTTTGTATGGAAAAGCCACTGGAAGCTGCGTGGCTGTGCCTACAAGTTGGGTGGGATGGGGTCTTAGGGAATCACCCTGGGGGAATGATGTTAGCAAGATTGTTGGAGAATCAGATATGGAGATGCCAGCATCTGCCCACTGGGAGGCGGGAGGCTCCAACAAAGAGACAATGGCTTCTGCCAACACCTCTGTCAGGGAGAAAGCTTCCCCTCCAGCCCTTGCCCCAAAGACAGACAATTTAGTTCCTCCCCATATGTCCCTGGCACCTTTCAAGCCACTGCACAAAGCACTGAAGCTCAAAGCTAGTGAGTACACCAGAGTACACAGTAAGTTCCTGTGCTGGCCCTTGAAGAGAAGTGCCTGGGACTACAGCCGCCCTTTGTCTCACTCAGCCAAAATCTCTGCTGGTTTTCACAGCCAGAAGTTGTGGGGACTGCTCTCTCTGGCATTGGTAGCCTGGTGTAGGGGTGGGATACCACACTCTTCAGGAGGGAACTCTGCAGCCAAGATATCCCTCCCTAGTTTTACCTGCCACATGTGGGTATGGGAACCAGCCCATTCTTGTCTCTGCCCCTCCTACCTGTCATAACATGGCTTCCTCTGTATATCTTAGTTATTGGACTTCTGTTCAGCTAGTCTCCCTGTGGTTCACAGTGCTGGTTTTTTTTTTGCAGTTTAGTTGTAATTTTGATGTGGTCATGAGAGGATGCAAGCACAGGATTTACCCACTGTACTATCGTGATGGGAAATTCTGAAATTTTCTTTACTGAGGGAATTAAAACAGAAAGATAAAGAAAAGAAAACAACAGAAAAATTATACCTTGAAGGAGTTGCATACAGAAATTAAGATCAGCAAACTTGTTTGATTCTCAGAACTTAAGAATTTTTGACCTAATATTAAACTGTTTACATCAGTATTCCCAAATACAAATGTTTTCAATGATTAGAAGAGTAACATAATGGAATACAGTAAACCAGTGTGATACAATAGGGACTGTTGGCAAAAAAGGCATATTGGAGAGTTCAGGTTCCATCTAAGTTAATACCTCTGTGTCTCAGTAACTTTGGATCTTTGTACATCTATCTATCTATCTATCTATCTATCTATCTATCTATCTATCTATCTATCTGCAATTGTTCATGCCAACCCAAACTTATCTACAAGCCAAATTCTTCCAGAATCCAGCCAGTTTGTAACCTTTGCACTAGTGGATATAAAGAAATTACAATATGACAAACACACATACATATTTATAAATTTACTTGCAATTATTGAATATTGAAGGGAAGAGTAATATATATATTAAGTGTATATATATATAGTGTGTATATCTATATTACATATATATACATATATATTACATATATATATTAAGTGTTTACACTTAATATATATAAATGTAAATATATAAAATATATGTGTATATATATATACACTTCTATATGTATATGTATATATAAAATATATAAGTGTAAATACTTAATATATATGTATATATATGTATATATATAATATATAAATATATTTTATATATGTATAAAATATACATATATAATATATTGCATATAGTAACGTATTACATATGTTATATGTAATGTATTACAGATATTACTGTAATATAATACATATATTAATATACATATATGTATATTAATATATATTAATATATGTGTGTAATATATATGTATATATAAAATATATATAAGTGTAAACACAATATATATGTATATATCATACATATATGTATATATGCATATATATGCATATACATTACATATATACATATATATTACGTATATATTAAGTGTATACATATATATTACATATATTATATATTACATATGTATTAGTTATATATATATTACGTATATACACATATGTAAAGCATTGTTATAATACTTTTAGAAATTGGTAAGATTAGTCAAGTTGGATTATCTATAGGATCCTTTTCATAATAGTATAATGATTGACTAGTTCTCATCAATGTTAAGAGTCAATTAATCCATGTAAGTTAAATAAAGTTAAAAAAGGAAACAAAGATAAGTCAACTCATGCTTTTATGGTCCCTTTCACTTTAGCCACACAGGCAATATAGCATTGTGAATATTTCCTGGTCTGTACAATTTTTCCTCAGTAATCCATAGCTGCCTTTTTCTGGGACAGTTAACGTTCCATTCAAATTTCTAAGCATGCATTTATCTGATATTCACTCCTTAGCACACACTTGTGACAGAAATCACAGGATGATATTTCCTCTATTTTTGTCTTAGTTTACAATATAACTTATATACTGCATTTCTTTCCCTGCCTCCTTTTGTGTATGTATAAGTGGAACGCATTCACAACTTGATGTCATCTTCACTGTCTTATAATTTCTTGCTACACGTTGGCTTAATAGCTGAAGCTATTCGGTGAGGTGAACATGCAGTTGAGGAGAAAACATGACCGTTAATCTCATAAAAAGATATTTGTCAGTCTCTTTCTTAGAATTCAAACTTTAGGCAAAGGTTAATACTATACCAGTACCATAAAAGTAATTAAAATCTTTAGAAAAGGCTATAATTATGATTTCTTAAGAAAGAGCAGTACAAATTCAATCAAGCATTTTGAACATCTTAAGATTTGCCTTAAAAATAATAGTTCTTTTTGACAAAAGGTGTTAATAATGAAATAAGAAATAAAGTGAACCAATTTCATCTGCTCTGTAGGAAGCAAATTAAAGCCTTATCCCATTTATTTCCATGAAAATTAATAGATTTGAAAAGCTGGCCTTGTGAAAAACCTCACTTGCATTATTAAAATGGGCATCTAATGAAAATAAAAAGCATTTTAAAAAAATATTGATGTGGTAATGACTTTGCAATTTTGAAGCACAATAGAAAAATATACCCTTAAATTTTCTTTTGCATCACATTTTATATCATATTTTGCATTTTTGCGTCATATTTTTTTAAATGCCATAGTGCCTTTCAAAGATACACAAAGCAAAATAATATTAAGAAAAGGAGGAAAATAAAAAGCATCTTCTGCATGATTGGAAACTTTTATTACTGTTATCAATAATGTGAAGAAAAG
Source organism: Rhinolophus sinicus (assembly GCF_036562045.2). Classification (NCBI taxonomy): domain Eukaryota; kingdom Metazoa; phylum Chordata; class Mammalia; order Chiroptera; family Rhinolophidae; genus Rhinolophus; species Rhinolophus sinicus. The sequence goes on from NC_133752.1 coordinate 124,210,489, forward strand.
ATTGGAGATTGTTGATTTTTATTGAGGATATGGCAGGTCATATTATGTTTTTTCTTACATTATTTTGTGCAATCCCCACAATAAATTGCTAAATTGAATACTGTTTTACAGAGAAAAAATGGTGACCACGAGATATTAGGGTATCATCGATACAAGTTCACACATATAGTAAGTTAAGGACCAGTTGAGGACTATATATATTATAGTCACAGTATGTAAGGTACAGCATAGGGAATATAGTCAATAGTATTGTAATAGCAATGTATGGTGTCAGAGGAGTAGTAGACTTGTTGAGATTATCACTTTATAGGGGTGTAAATGTCTAATCATTATGTTATGTTATACACCTGAAAATAATTTTAAAAAATGAAAAAAATATATTGTAATAAGGCAAAGACAAGTAGCTATTTTTCAAATATGTGTGCCTATTTTCTATTTCTATGGCTGAAGAGTAAAATATGAAAGTAAATATGATGGGTTTCTAAAAATATTTTTTGGAAAATAAGGATCACTATGATTTTCATGTGTTTCCTGAAGTTGCTTAAGGAATTTTTTCAAGTTAATTGCTATTTTTATTTACTGTAATCAAAATAGAGCTGCAACTAAAAGGATTGGATTGATACTACAGACTCAGGTATATTATTGGTACATTATTATGTATCACAAAAATCAATATTTTTTAAAAAAATGAAAAAAATTGAAATATTTATTACATCATCACTGAATAGAAAATACTTTATCACTCTTGTTTTTATGCTTTTACTTTTAATATATTTTTTAAAAACTATAACTACAGAGCTTCTTTTAAACAAAAAATTACCTCAGTTGTTCCATTAACCTTGCTCTATAGAAAGGAAAATACTTGGTTAATTGGTTAATTAAAATATTTAGTGAACACCAGAAAAAAATGCACTAGAGTATGGAGATAGTCACAAATCAAAAGATCAACAAATTATATGCTTATGCTGTAAATATTATAATGAGAAAGAGAGAGAGAAGCAATAAAAGAAAATGAGCTACTGTACAAATAATTAAAAGATACAATTCATTTAGTGAAGAATGTTATGATTCAAAACTAAATTGGGTAAGGGAATAGTGAGTGAGGGGGATAGGTAGTAGTTATCATTTTAGCTCAGAAAACCTGTAGAGCTTTACTGAGGAGATAGCTATGATATTTTTGGAGATCTGACAGGTATGGATCATGCTGTGTGTCTTGGGGAAATACAAACTGATGGCAAGTGACATAAAAGTGACAAGAGTAAATCATTCCTTAGAACTCAAAGTATATCGGTAAGGATAGGTCATCATCAAAATCTTCATAATACAAATAATGTGACACAAGCAGAAATAATAATGACAGAAATTATTTGTATATTATGTAAAAATTGTCTGGCTGTCCATCTGTACATAGTGTAAATTTGTCTAACTTCTTTCAACCCAGTAGGTAAGTGTGGCCATATGATTTGATCCTGGACAGTGTAACTAAGGCATAAGGGCCACTTCAAAAGCCTTTCCAATAAACTATTATACAGAATCTTTCTTACTCTTTTTTTTTTTTTTTTTTTTTTTTAGGTTTATTGGAACTTCAGGAAAAACTTGGGAGTTATGTGTTAAAGAAGACAGACCCAGGAGATATAATAAGTGATGATCCTTGAACTGCTACTTGGAAAAGAGCTGATCCACATAGACAACCCACATTGGACTGTTATGCCACAGAGATTTTTGTTTTGTTATGCCACAGAGATTTTGAGGTTTTTCTATTGTTATAGTAGTTAGTATTACCCTAAGTAGAAGTAGCCAAATTTCTAGCATTATTAAGGTTAAAAAAAAAAAAAAAAAAAAATGACTGCCAAAAAGGAGTCTGTCATTGTGGTAATGAAAAAAATATACATATATAGAAAAGAAGAAACTGACTTGGGGGTCGCCAGTTAGCACAGTTGGTTAGAGCACGGTGCTCTTAACAACAAGATTGCCGGTTCGATCCCTGCGTGGACCACTGTGAGCTGCGCCCTCCACAACTAGATTGAAACAACTACTTGACTTGGAGCTGATGGGTCCCGGAAAAACACAAATAAATACATTAAAAAAAAAAAAAAAGAAAGAAACTGACTTAAAAATATTGTATTTCCTTTGTTCCAAAGTGAGATAAGTATCATGGGCAAAAAGATAATTAAGACAGAGTCCCTGTCCTTATGATGTTAATAGATTAGAGACAAAATTGTTTAGTGCCCATTAGTATTGCCCAGGTGAAATCCTGCTCAAAGTCCAGCACATGTACTCGCATATTTCCAATATGGAGAGGGAATATGACAATTGTACTATCATTGCTATCATTAACTGTCATTAATTTAAATGTTTTAACTATTTCCTTTGATCTGATTCCTGCTATCAAGTATCTTTTCATTTACAAATGTTATATTCCCAGAATGCACTTGGAAAGGCAGTTGCAAATAACCTAGCCCTAGGAAAGAAATGCACAAAGTGTAAATGACAAGATTCAGGTATTGTTTTGTGTTTATTCACTTACTCGTTTTGGTTTGTTTCGTGGAAGTTGTTTGTGGGTTTTATATGCATTAGTCTATTTTTCTAGGCCTTTCTTGGTGAGAACAAAATTTGGACCTGATAGTTTCATTGAGATAATGCCACATACTGTGATATACAACCTGGCCTGATATCAAGCCTTTATTAATTACCTTGCTTCCCCCCATTATGGCTTTCAAACAGCATCATTAATTTTACTGTTCAATCTTTTACCTCATGCTATTGAATATTTTAAGTAAATAGTTTAATAAGTAGGTTTCATGTTGGACTCTGCCAAATACAAAGAGAAGTATATATGCAGTTATGATCATTAATTTTGGTCAATTGATGTTTAGTAAAATTGTTAAAATGGCAAATAAATTCTTCCAAATTCTTAGAATTCTTTCTAGCTAGTTATTCTGATTGTTCAGAAAATTTTAAATTGTAAGTTCAGGACAGTGTTATGAAAAACTTTGCTGTGAAATAACATATTTTAATCAATTGCCCCTCTAATGCCATTTTATATGTGAATATTGATGCTAAAGATTGTATAATTGTTATATTTTGAAAGTGTTTAAGAGTAAGCAACAGAATTAAGATAATGCAATTAGTTATTTTTCAAAAGGTGAAGTATGGGCTTAAGGACCCTTGATGATGGTTCTGATTTTTTCAGGTAAATTTTGAAGATCGAGAGTAGAGTCTCACATCGGTATCTAAATTCTTTGTGATTCACTCCAACTGTAACACCATGAAGTAATTTAAAATTTGCTTTCTGGAGCTCTGATATTGAATGTGAATAGAGTAAAAAACAACATTACCTCTATTGAGATTTATTATTTCAGAAATTTTGTTAATTTTATATATTATTTAATAATACAAATGAGATACCTTATATATGCTAAATAATTTCGTACTCACAACATTCTTGCAAGGTATTATTAATCCCATCATACAGTTCAGGATCAGATAGTAAAGTAACTTGCTGATTATTAAAGAGGTAAATTAACTTCCCCCAAATTACACAGCAAACATTGAAATTTTAATTCAATCCCATATCTGTTAGACCCTCTCATTTGTTTCATATCTATGCCCCGTTATCTTAGTTCAAATAGAAAGAGCCAGAAGGTGAATCATAAAAGATCTTCTCATGCCAGTTTAAAAAATTTGGCCTTTACCTGGAAAGCAATCAGGAAAAAATCTGAAGCAAAAATTCTCCCTTCCTCTTCAGCCTCATCGCATGTCACTCTCTTTTGCTGTATGTGCTTCAACCCCACAAACTTTCTTTGCAACGTTTTCAAGCCCCTTTCAATCTCTGTGTCTTTTTAAATTCTATTATTTCTGTACTGTTTCCCTACTCATTCTTCAAATTTTAGCTCTAATGTTATTTCTTTTGCAAAGTCTTCCCTGATCACCAGATCTCCTATAAGCTATCATATTTTATTTTTTGTTTATACCTATCAAATATATTTGTTAAATGAATGAACTAATGAATGAATGAGGTACATGTTACAAGTACAAAGTAGACTCTTAGAAAGCGGTGGGGCTAGAAGGATATATTCCAAGAGCTAGAGAGGCAAAAAATATACTTTTTATCAAAACTTGGCTCAATTGAAATGGTAGAAGAGGAAATTGAAAGGGAAGGATGGATAAGAAGGATATTATAAAGGATGCTATACCAAAATTTTAAAACTTAGGAAAAGCAAAAATTAAGAGACTCGAGGCAGAAAGAGAAATATTTTCTTAAAGGGTTACTATTTTGAGAGTGAAAAGAATGATTTGGTTTAAGACACATTGAATTTGAGGGGGTAAACGTTGAATTTAGAGATTTGAATACACAAAATGTGGTGTAGAATAAATAATTTGAATTAATGAGGCAAAATACTTATAAACATCTTTTGATTTCTCAGAATCTAAAAAATTCACATAAAATAATTCCAAACCACATTGTTATTGAGTGTCACAATGTATATGATTCAGTGCCATGCACTTGTGTAATTTGGTGATAAGGTAAGAAAACTCTACTCTGAAGGTATTTATGAATTGATTCTAGATAATTGCTATAGCCTGACAGAGTCATTATTTACCCAGAAATACCATGTGTTCTATTATTTGTCACTGGTTTAAAAGCATTTTAAAATAAATGCATTTGTATATGACTGGGGATGAAGATTTTAGATTTGAGGCAAATAAATGGCAAGGTTAAAAATATTTCAACGAATCAACAGCAGTATGTTAAGATCCTTTTTGTTCCTAGTAATGTGCTATTTCCTTGCAAAGGCATATTCCATGGTGTTTATTAGTGAACCAAAGTGCAATGCAAGGAAAATTGTTTAACTATCTCTAGTAATATAGTGTACTGTACTGTGTGTGCGTGTGACAAAAATGATGCTAATGAATGAATTAGTAAGCATAAGGAAATTTTTCAAAATTGTGTTGCTGGTGAGGGAATGGTAACCTAGACTTCCTGAATCATTATCATTTGAGTTTTTGTACAGGCTGTATTTGAAATCCTAATGCTTTATTCAGAAGAAAAAGGTAGAGGACAGAAAAAGTACATTGCACTTTATCAAGTCCATTGCTTTGATTAAGTTGACCTATATATTATGCGATTTTTTTCCAGAAATAGACAAAGATTTTCTTAATTTTAGTGTATTACCTTCCTTATTACCTTTCTTTATCATATGCAAATTTATAATCATAAGATCCTAATATAGCTACATATTAGAAATAACTTCTCAGGGAATTTCAACATTAATCTTTAAAGATGAAACTCCATTTAGATTTTCTTCTCTAGATACATTGCTAGGATAATGAATGGAAAAGCATTGGTATTATGGTGATATTATGGTTGGTATTATGGTGACTAATGACTACCATCATACACAGATATTTACACACACACACCCTGAAATTTAAAATGAAATATATTTTCGTCAGATAAAAATATTGAGACTATTCCATTCCCAACATAACTTTCAGAGACTGAAGCACATTTTTCTAAATGCTAAATACTTAGAAAAGCTGATTTTAAAACTAAAAATTAAAATCACCTAATGAACACACTGCTATATTATGTTGCGTTGCAGCAAATAGTTCTTTTTATCTATGAACTCAATATTATGTACTTTGCTCACCATTTCATCTTCAATAGCACACTTTGAAGATCGTACAAGCTTTTCTAATAATACAGGAGTGTTATCATTGGCTTAAAGAAGAAACATTCCTGAAATTAAATTCATTCAGGTAAACAACATGATAAATTTTTACATGGACTTTGTATTAGGTTTGTGGTTGTTGTTTTACTTAAAGTTTATTAGGGTGACAAGTATTAGTAAAGTTACATAGATTTCAGGTGTACAATTCTGTAATACATCACCTATATATCACCTTGTGTGCTCACCACCCACAGAGTATTAGTTTTTAAATGTGTTGATGTGAGGAATAGAAGGGTGAGGATGGTGTATCATACGCCTTTAACATTTTCCAGAATTACGGTCAATGGGAAACTTTTCAACTTCTCAGTGTCTCTAATTTATCACCTGTAAAATGAATAAAGTAATGCCTACTTCAAATATTAAATTATTTCATGCAGGGTGACTAGAGAATAGGATAATAGGAGAATTACTATCATTATTCTGTTACTTTTAAAATTGATTCCCACTTTAAACATATGCTACCCATTATAGGGAGTTTTTGCCATAACTATTCTTTTCCTACTTTTTCTTCCTTCTTCTTTACATGTCTCCTTTACATTTACTCTTCAAAGCCATTTTATGGAAAAGGAGGAATGGAAAAATCCAATATGAAAGTTGGTCAGAGTTCAAAAGGGCAACGTTAAGCCCAATAACTACAATGACAACTAAAGTATTATTTTCTTCATTTTCTTCATAAGAAATCCTTTAAAAATTGACTCACTCTTCAAAATATGAAGTGTATATTTATAATGCTTCACAGTGTAGTCAATCACAGATATATTAAAACAAAAATGAAGTGCTAATTATATAAACCATATAGTAGTCACTGGGCTCATCAACAAAGCTCCCATGTGTCTGTCCTCCATCTTAATAGAACGTTGATTTTATCTGGATTTCTACCTTCTCATGCAGAATCCATTTGAATCAGGTGAAGTCAACTCTAGGGGTGAGACTCAGATGGTTTCAGCCAATCAATCACGGCATTGGTCTAGCCAAAGTCATAGGTTTAGTAATGGCATATGGCCAGAGCAATCTAACAAGGTTAAGGGCACTTGACTGGAATGCTGAGATTGGAACATTCTCTCTCTTTCCCTTCTGCTGGAAGGTTTTTTTATACATGAAATTGAAACTCGAAATGACTGCAGTTATTTTATCACCCATGTGAGGACGAAGCCAATACACAGAGGAAAGCAGAGTCAATAGAATCAGCGGAAGTAGAGTCAGAGTCTGAAATCTTCTATCCCTCTGGATTTCACATTATGTGAAACAATAAAATTTCTCATTTTAAAGCCAATTAGGTTGGAGTTTTTTATTACTTACACACAAAACAATCCTAAATTGTAAAGGTTAGGATTTGAAATTTTTAATAAGATGAGAGAAATTGAGGCTTGCAGTAAGCAATGGGGCTTGTCAGGTCCCATGGATCGAATGATTGTGGCAGAACTTGTCTTGAGATCTCTCCACTTCCCATTTTTATCCTCTTTCTTACAGTAAGTGCCTTGCAGTAAAGCTCATAACAAAAAAAGTACAGCCATTAGCGCTCTAGTGTTATCGTATTGTTTCCCCGTGCTAAGAAACATGCAAATTCTTAGAAATCAAAAAGAACAGTGTCTCCTGCTCCAATCCCCATGGACTTAATTATGTGCTTAGGACTTCAGAATTGAGATCTTAAGTCCACAAATTTCAACTGAACTTATCACCAGCAAACTCACACGTTGCTTAATTCAGACGGTGTATTACTGGGACTAATATGGAATCATAATTATAAAGAACAGGTAAAAACTGGTGGCATATGAGGTTGTTTGACCATAGATTCTTTGGAGATGTATCGTCTCACAATACATTGAAAATTGCTCTTCAATTCTTTTCAGATACCTCAAAGTTAAAACATGCCTCTAGCTAGTTACTTTGATTTACAATTTATAAAATCATTAATCAATCTACTAGATGCAGTGATGTTTTTTATATTCTTCCTGACTATGTAAGTTAGTGATTGCTATAATATGCTACCCAACATTAGTGGCTTCTAAAAAACCAAACGATTAAAGTAGTCAAAATAAATAACGTTAAAATATGAATTAAATAGTATAACAAAGAAAAATGAGAAAATCAGAAACAATGAAAAGAAAACCAAAGAGAAAAAAATAAAGAGGAAAAAAGAAAAATAATTTGTGTTGCTATTCATGAGTCTATGTGTTAGCTGTGTGGTTCTGCTTATCTGAGCTGGATCATCAGACAATGTTTGGCCTACCTCTCACATCAGCAGACAGTGAGACATCACTGAGGATGATTGTCTTTAGGCAAATAATCTGGGTTTGTGCTCATGGCAAAGGCAAGATTCCAAGCAAGAGAAGAGAAGAGTACTTGAGGTCTAGTCTTAGAACTGGCATAGTGATTAATTATTCATGTATTGAAAATGTTCTCAGTGTTATTTCTTAATTAACAATTTTTACAGGGTCTAGAATCATTAGACCTGTATCTATCTCCCTTCCTTTAGATGAATAGGCAGAGAACAATAGCATAAGAACATCCTCCCCCCAAAACAAAACAAAACAAAAAAATACTAAATCACTGCTATGAAGACAGCGATAGTATATAAATTTTGTAACATTTGAGCTTTTCTCTGAAATATATTTGGGAAACTATAAAACATTTTAGCAAGTACTAGTTTCTTGTTCTTGAAAAGATTTAAAATGATACTATGAAGAAAGAACAGGACGAATTACATAAAATTGTTAGAGAATGAGAATTATGACAGGCCCTGTGACCAGCCCCAGGTTCAGTGCTTTGCTTGAAAGACTCACAGGACTGAGCATATAATTATACTTAATGGATAAGGTTTATTGCAGTGACATAGCAAGGATGCATAGTCGAATCAGTAAGAAAAAAAAGGCACACGCTGCAAAGTCTAGATAAATTTATGTTCAGTCTTCCCAAGCTCTTCCTGAAGGCGCCTCACAGAGCATATTATCCCTTACAGCAGTAAATAACACATGCACAGTGTTTCTGCCCAGGAAATCTTGTTTGATTTTGTCATTTTTATTAGGGTTTGGTTACATAGGCACAAAACCAACCATAACTATTGTAATTCTAGACTCCCAGAAAGGCAAGCAAGTATTTAGTAATCCAGGCGGGCAAAATAATCTTACCTACAGAAGAAACTGTTCAAAACCAATTTCCTAGAGAGCCAAGGACCAACCCTGGTAAACAGGCATTTCTAAGGAAAAAAGCCTCACATATTACCTAAATTAAAAAATAACTAAAAGCCAAAACAGAGAACCACCAATGTCCAAAGATAATCAGTGATTTGGAAAACAAACTTGAGAAAAATACCTAAAATATTTAAACAAAGGACAAAGATATAAGAACATGGAAAACATAAAAAATAAACAAGAGAGTGAGACAAGAGGCAAAAACCAAAATGCAGATAAAATTTTCTTATTTTTACTCTCTTATGTTTCATAAGAGAGTGAAAAACAAAATGTAACAGAAACAATAATCTAAATGACAATAGGAATAAAAGGCTTTGCTAATATAACAAATGTCATTAGTTTGAAGGTCACCACGTTCAAGGAAAATGTAAAGAAAAAATAATTGTAAATCTATTAAAACTGTGGATGCTAGGAATAAAACAATAATTATTTGATTTTATAGAAACATGCTGGTGTTTATATCCCTTTTTTCTCTCAAATAAAATGATGTTTTTGTATTTTTAAAGTAAGAACATGTATTTTTAAAGTATGAATTTATAGTATGAACATGACAACAAGACTGTATATAATCAATACATAAATACATCAAAATCTGGACCTAAAAGAAGCATCCATCTCTTATTTTGAGAAGGGTGCACCTTTAAATAGATGATTGAAAGGGTACAAAAAAGTCCCGCTAAATTTTCTTAAACTTGGTTGGCCAATTGTTTATATTTGAGAGCCACTGGAGAAGCTAGAAGATCAACTCTAGGACATCAGGGTATCAAAGAATCATAATATACTAGGATGAAGAAAGAACATGTAGTAATGTCATTTGTTTTCTTTGGATAAGATTTCTAACCATGATAGCCTATCAAAGGTATTGTTTTCCTGTAAGGGAGGAGGGCGGTAAATAGTTGAAATCCACGAGGATTCTCAAATAGAACCATAAGAGCTAATGGCAGAGGATTCATCAGATTTTATGAGAATAATCAATGATTAAATATTACAATTCTTCCCTTGCTGCTTCTCTTTAAGCCTGCCCATTGTCTTCTCACTGATCCCAATGCTGAAGGATGAGATAACTGTTCTCACCTTTCTGCTCAAGTTCTAATGATAAAATTAAGAGTGTTTCCGTAAGATGGGACTTAAAGAGAACACACCCATATTATTCCAGAGAAAATGGCATACCTGGATATAACCATCTGCATTAAAAGATAAAGGAACCTCAGAAATAAATATAAAATGGACCCTATACTTAAATGGTATTTTAAAACCACACACACACACACACACACACACACACACACACTCACACAGAATAAACAGAAGGAGAAAGACATAAAAGCAAAGGCATAAAAAGAATTTACTCTGCAAGAAAAATTAATCTAGCAAATTAAAGAGACTATTTTAGATTAAAACCTGTTGACTTTCTAAATTCAAATTTTAAAATGTTACACACACTTTTAAAGTTAAAACATAAAATAATACATAAAATCTAAAAGGACAGATAAAAAACAATGAAATGATAACTCGTGGTACAAATCAAACATAATGAAGAAAACATCAAAATTATTCCATAAATAAAAAAATAGAAGCAGCAAAATGTATAGTCACAAAATGAAAATAAATTTAGTCATGGAGGATAAACTTGAGAAAAATAGAAAAGGACCAAAATGCTGTCAAAATTCAGTGCACAAGTCCAAAAATCTCAAAGTCAAAGTAGAAAACATAATATACAGAACACAGATAATGACATAAACTTTTAATGCGTAACACGTAAAAAAGTAATATGAAAAAAGAAATACATATAAAATTATACAATGGAAGAGTGTTTTCTTTTAATTAAAGATAGAGATGGTATTTTAGTAGATTGATATGGCTGGCAGTATATCAGAAATGAAAAATGAAAGAAACATTCAACCACAAACAACACAACATCCTGCTGACAGTATTGAACATTAAAACAAAAACAAAAGAATACTGTATACATTCACAGAAGAAAATATATCATCTACAAATATAAAAATATCAGGGGCAATCTCACATTTGTATACCTCCGTGGTAAAGAAACTATGTAATGTTATAAATTCTGTGCAGTTTATATTTTTTTTAAAAAGTAACATACTTTTTCAGTTATTTTTAATTAGCCACACATAAAAATTAAATTTATAGGTGAACTAAAATCCTGTTTGTTCATTACTCTACCTTCCAGGTATCTCCCTGGTTCCCAGAGGAAAGGACGATTATCAGTGTGATGTATATTCTTCCTGACATGTCCTTTTTTTTGCAACATATGTATTGAACATTTATTCTGTCCAGGAAATAGTCCAGGAAGTGGAGATACAGTTTTGCATAGTTTCTGCATCATTTATGTTATAGTGGAGTAAGAAAATCAATTTAAAAATAAACAAAGGAGGGGATAAAAGGGAAACTAGAAGTAGCTTAATTTTTTCATCTTTTATAGTTGGCAGCAAAAAAGATTTATTTCTGACATTGATGAATTGAGAAATATAGATCCAAGCATTTACTTAAAGACCTAAGTGCATTCACCAATAGCTAAAAAGGAGCCTATATCATGTACTTCTGTACAGAGGAAGAAAAAGGGAGAATAAAAAGTAGAAAAGAGATGCATGAAAGAATGCAAAAGAAAAACAGCCAAAAACCTAAAGCTCCAAAGTAAAACCCATAAAATGATATAAAATTAAAAGATCGATTAAAGTAAATATACCCTCTTAATGTGAAAGGTTGAATGAGATAAAGTCATCTCTCAGAGGAGAAAAACAGAATTTCCACTTGGATTATATAAACAAAGCCAAGTATATGCTATCCTTAAAAGACATGCCTTAAAAACAAGGAATCATGGAGTTGAAGGCAAATGTAATGCAATGTATATTAAATGTTGTATACTGTTGTCTGTTCTGTCTTTAACTGCTGAGCAAGCTTTCCCATCTCCCTCCCACCACCCTCAGTCCTAAAGGCTCAGGTGTGGTGTGTGGAGAGGATGGGAGACGTGATTAATGTAAGGAAGACCCAGAAATGTCCTGCCTTTTCATTATTTCTAGATTTTGACGCTTTCCCTCTGGGGTCCATGCAGGACAGATATGATTTGCGGTCAGTTATAGAACTTGTTATGTGATGAAGACTTGCTAAAATTAGGAGAAACAAAGCCGAGAAGGGCAAAGGAGAGATTGAAGTTGGATGTGAGGGAATACTAGCTATGATGAATCTTTGTCTTGTTGTCAAGGTTATACTTTTGTTGTGGCTTCCTCAATCCCATGAGTTACATTAGTGTTTTGAGCCAACAAATTTTCTTTCATCCTTAAACTAGTTAGAATTGTTTTGGGGCTTACAAACGTAGGACTCTTAACTAATATCCTAAGCAAATAATTTAATATTAGAAAATAACAGTTGTGATATTAGTATTAAAACAAATGTGTCAGCATAGTACAAAACATTTGATGAAGCAAATAAGGTCACTTTTTCAGGACCAAGAATAAACGAATAATGGCACTATATCTGCCAAAAAAGTTTCACAAGGGTAATTCCACAACAAGTTATGAAAAGCAAAAACTATGTGACATAGAAGAGCGAAATCAAGAGTGGTAATTTTGGAGAAAATTTTAATCTATTCTTCTCAACACTTCAGCAGATCAAGCAGTTATCGAATAAGTAAGATAATAAAGGCTTAGATTTATATAATAAACAAAGATGATTTGTTAGATATTTACAATAGATATATACAATAATAATGAAATGTTTTAACTGTCACTCAGAAAATTGAAGCTTAAATTATGACATAAGAAAAAGCATTCAGCTTTACATGCATATATGAGAAAAGAAGAAAGACAAAAAACTTGTTCCAAGCATCCATCTCAAGAATTTATGGGAGAAAAAAAATACCAGCAAGTTTTAAAGAGAAAAAGAAAAATAATAATAAAAGTAAAGGTAGCAATCAATGAAATAGATTCAAACACATGAAAGAGAAGATGGGCTATAAAATGTGTAACTTCCTGGCAGTCTGATCAATAATATTGTTTTCCCTGAGAGAAGATTGACTTTTGCTTGTGGCCTGAAACACTGGTGGAGGCAAATTATCCTCTTTTTAAAAATGGACTGAGAGGGTTACACACAGCATTCCTTCTGGCAGCTTGTCTATTTCTGGTTCACCTTCATTCTTTTGGGGCTCCCACAAGAAGCCTACGGTTTTTACCAGAGGCTTTTCTCCTTCTCAGACTTCTGACTTTTCTCCCTAGCCCTGTGAGACCTCTGAAAACTCAACTGGGTTTATTATCTTTTCTGTCACCGGTTTTACTTTGGGAATCAACAATTGCTTACAGGGGAAAAGTAGCCACAAGTTTGGTGTTAACATCTCTCATATTCTGTTTTCTTCATAGGCCTACATATTCTCACTGTGTTGGTTATTTCCTGAGGCTTTCAGAGACATTTTAAAACATGTCTTGTCCAGTTTCTTGAATTATTCTCAGCATGAGCGTTAATCTCAAACAATCTAGCCTATTATTGTTGAGTGTCAGATTCCATCTAAGTAACTTTCAAATCAGATTCAATAAAAATAAAACTGCACTCCATGCTACCTAGAGAGGAATGAAGAAACCACTTGAGAACTGTCCCTATTGGAAAAGCTATATTTTTCTGTTTTTACATAATGGTAGCTCTTTATGGAGCCACAAATGGCATCAGCATTGCTATCATCTAATTCCAACCCTGCTTCCATCTGTACTTTTCATTATTCCAATGTTCTTCCTTGTTTCTCTGAAATTATCCTAGTGTCCACCCTTGTTCCGCTGGAGCTGTCACCAGTCTATCCGTCTGCATTCTTCTGAAGTTGGCACCAAACTCCCTGAGTCTTGACAACGTATTGTAAAGAGCCCTGGACAATAGGTGACCGATAGCCTTAGAGCTTTGTTGCCTCCAGTGCATATAAACATTTGTTTAATACAATGCTATTTGGTTGCTTTTTATTGGAGACTGTCTTGCCTAGTCTCTTCTTTATACAGGCTGAAGGTAGGTAATTAATGGATAGGGTGATGTGTGAGAGCCTCCACTGGCTGCTTTTCAGTAACCCCAGATGAGGCATTCTGGCAGTTCCTTGCTATTCTGTGGAATTATTGTGTCGCTGTTGATATCAGTTTTGGAGTTTAACTGAAATTTCCAACCAACAGGAAAAATTCCCTTCATCTGCTCTTATTAAATGCAGTGAATTTGATTAAAATATTATATGAAGTCATTAATCTGAGACTTCATCAAATAATGCAAAAGCCTGAATAACACTATGGGAACATCTTATACAGATATGATGCTTAGTAAATGCAAACATCTAAATTAAATGAACGACATGATTGTTACACAGACCTGATCCTGTTTGACTGCCTGTTTCTTTTCACACTAAGAACTGCTGTAACTCCAGAATGTGGTTAGTTGTGTGATTCTTTATCTTTTTCTACAAAGAAATACCTAGAGCTAAGGAGAATGGGCCACTATGCCAACAATCTTGTATTATATTTAAATCATATGCTGCTGTTTTTTAAAGAAAAGGAAGACAGGCACTCCCTCGTTCCAGCTACCCAGTATTTGAATAAAATTGCCTCACTAGAAAGAGTGAAGTGTTGATCTGGTGTCTTTGGGGACCCTTCCTCTTCCATGTCCCACAGTGATTGCTTTCTTTGAGCACAGTCTCCGATTAACCAATCACTCCGGTGTGACTACATACAAATGTCAAATCATTTAATCTTTACAAAAAGCATTTTACATATGAGGAAACCGAGGCACAAAGATGTTGATTAAGTTTGCCAGCATAGTAAACAAGCCCAGAGTTCCAGGACATATTGTGACGCCACAGCTTTGGCTCTGAGCTCCTACGGTACATTGTCATTGTTCTGGCACTTGTCCTTAATGTCTGGTGTTTTGTGCCTTGCCCTTCCTGGTGTCACAAGATTTTTGATTGGTATGTAGGCCTTTCAGACTCTTACTGCATTGGATCATCCTTTAATTTTTAACAGCATCCTTTTTCATTTTACCAGACAGAGTACAAACACACTGAGGGAATCTGTGTCGAGACCTAAGCTTGCTCACCCTTTCTTTGCTGTACCTATTGTACACATACATGCTTCTGTCACAGCAACAAGAACATTGTTTTAAATTTATAATACACTCAGTGTTACCTCCTTAGTCTGTAAGGTCTTTGATTCCCAAAGCCATGTCTAATTTAACCCTGTATTACCCACACCTGTATTGCATCTGATATGTTCAAAGTGCTCAACCTGTGCTCGTAGAATAATTTAGATGTGCTTTACGATGGTTCCGGAAAAATGGTGGTGTGTACCAAAGTTAATTCAAAATGGATCAAAGACTTAAGCATAAGACCTGACACAATAAACTGCATAGAAGAAAACATAGGTACTAAACTTATGGACCTTGGGTTCAAAGAGCATTTTATGAATTTGACTCCAAAGGCAATGGAAGTAAAAGCTAAAATAAACGAATGGGACTATATGAAACTTAAAAGCTTCTGCACAGCAAAAGAAACCATCGACAAAATAAAGAAACCACCAACTGAATGGGAGAAGATTTTTGCAAACAGTGCCTCCGATAAAGGGCTAGTATCCAGAATATACAAGGAACTCATGCAACTCAACAACAAAAAAACAAACAACCCAATTGAAAAATGGGCAGAGGACCTGAAGAGACATTTCTCCAAAGAGGACATACAAATGGCAAATAGACATATGAAAAAATGCTCAACATCACTAATCATCAGAGAAATGCAAATCAAAACCACAATGAGATATCACCTCACCCCAGTCAGAATGGCTATCATCAACAAGACAAATAGTAACAAATGTTGGAGACGCTGTGGAGAAAAAGGAACCCTCATACACTGTTGGTGGGAATGCAGACTGGTGCAGCCGTTATGGAAGGCAGTGTGGAGGTTCCTCAAAAAATTACAAATAGAATTGCCATATGACCCAGCAATCCCTCTCCTGGGAATCTACCCAAAAAATCTGAAAACATTTAGAGATAAAGATACGTGTGCTCCAATGTTCATTGCAGCTTTGTTTACGGTGGCCAAGACATGGAAACAACCAAAATGTCCTTCGATAGATGAATGGATGAAGAAGTTGTGGTATATATACACAATGGAATACTATTCGGCGGTAAGAAAAGATGATATAGGAACATTTGTGACAACATGGATGGATCTTGAGAGTGTAATGCTGAGCGAAATAAGTCAGACGGAAAAAGCAGAGAACCATGTGATTTCACTGATATGTGGTATATAAACCAAAAGCAACAAAAGAACAAGACAAACAAATGAGAAACAGAAACTCATAGACACAGACAATAGTTTAGTGGTTGCCAGAGGGTAAGGGGGGCGGGGGGTGGGGGGTGGGGGGTGGGAGATGAGGGTAAGGGGGATCGAATATATGGTGATGGAAGGAGAACTGACTCTGGGTGATGAACACACAATGGGATTTATAGATGATATAATACAGAATTGTACACCTGAAATCTATGTAATTTTACTAACAATTGTCACCCCAATAAATTTAATAAAATTTAAAAAAAAGAAAAAAAAAAAAAAAGGTGTGCTTTACTCCTATCTGGATAAGAACACTGTATTCTTGTTTCTGCTCTTTTTGCTCTGTGTTGCTGCATTCTCTTCACTTTGCGCTTCTGCACAAAGTTTTGTCATGTCCAAACTTTGTATGAGGTCTCTTTATCATGTGGGAGAGCTGGACATCTCCTTTCAAATTGTGTTTTCTGTTCTGCCACCTTCCTCCAACAGTAAGAGTATAGATGACAGATCCAGTCATATTCCGCATTGCATAATGAACTGCTAACTCCAACACTGTCTCCTTGGGCTGAAGGGCATTGATGCTACTGGTTAAAATTTTGTCTAGTATGACTGTACCTGCTATTCTCAATATGTTCAAGATATTGGCTGTTTGTCATGTCCAAGGACTGTACATTGACAGAGACCACTGCCATCATTTTATCTGCACAGTTGCCACATGATTGTGTTTGTCACCATTCTGCAAATGAAAAGGGTATTTGTTCATATTCTTCATCCATTACTAACTAGGAAATGGGCCCTCACCAGACATTGCATATGCCTTGCCTTGATCTTGGAAGTCCAGTCTCCAGAATTGTGAGATAATTAATTTGTTACTTAAGCCACCAAGTGATATTTTGCTATGGAAGCTCTAGCAAACTAGTGCAGAACTCATAGTTTCATTTGCTGTTTATCACATATTGTTTATTTGAATTGTTTATTTTTCCATACTTATACACATAGCTTGTCTTCCCAACAGAGTCATAATGTCTTGAAAGCCAGAAACTCACCCTATACTTTGTTCCTTTATTAATAATATCTAACAGGACAGTACACACAGCAAAATCTTAATGTTTAATGTCAGTTAATTAGTTGGAGTAACATTTATGTTATAGGTAAAAAGTTTAATTCACAGAGCAGGGAAGTAAAATACATCATATGCATTTAATTGCATGTAAATATATATAATTTATATATGTATGAGTATATATACATTTGTGTATATGAGTATATATCTATATATGGAGATATATCTATATCGATTTATATGGCTATAGATATATCTATCCTATTTATATGTTTTATATTTAATAGTAAAAAAGAAAGGAAAATCAAGAACGATTGATTGAGCTTTCATAAGTTCATATTTATATGTCAGAAAAATTAATCTGTACTCATTACCTTATTAGACAACTAAGATGTAGACATGAAGCAACAACAACAACAACAACAACAAAAATTATTTTAAGAGACAGCTTTCGTTTTCACTGGTTTATTCTGTGGTTCCAGCAACACTTCATGGTATGTTAGGTTTTGAAGAACAGCAGACTATCAGTTTTGAGGCCACAGTCATACTATTTAATGCAGAAAAAGTATGATTTTCAAGAACTCTCCAAGAAAATGACATACCATCTGGTAATAACAAATGTTATTGGAAAACAGTAAGTTTTGTACTATCTGTAACAAAATGGAAAGCACATCATTTGAGCTCCTCAGGACTGAATCAAATCGTTCCTTTAACATTATTGAATAATTTGGGAACTTAGAGACAAAGTAATATTAATTCGTTTAGGCTACCTAAAACACTTCAAGTTATTCACTTTTATGTCAATACTGATATTTGTTAGTGGTTGGCACTGACTTTATTTGGTGAACAAATATAAATGATCAAGCAATAGTGGTGTTTCTGATTGAATTGGAAGCACAAATTACTCAATTATGGTCAGCTAAAAAGGCCATAGCGTATATAAACCTACGGCTAAATCAGACAGAGCATTGAAAAATGCATCCTGATTAACTTGAGGTCGTTTTATCACCACGTGTTTATTAGTCTTAGAATTATTGGTCATAAATTGAGTCATGGAAATGAGTTAACTGTCATTTTACTAAATGTGACTTATATGTATTCCAAAATCATCTGATGTGTCTCTTACGACTAAAAAAATGAAAAGAAAAAAAAAATGGTTACCAGAAACCACCAGAAGAAGCAAGCAATAGATAAAAAGAATCCTCCTTTTGGTGTTTCAGAGAGAACATGGCCCTATTGTGACCTTGAGTTTGGACTTCTAACCTCTAGATATGTGAGATAATAAATTTCCCTTGTTTTGAGACACACATACACTTAAAAAAAAGTAGACAAAGATGCTGGATCATAGTAAAACAGAACAACATAAAAATAAAAATCAAACCAGTGAATAAACATGATAATTGAATAAATGATTGATGTTGGGTAAGTACAAATGAAAATGAAGACTCAGCATATCCTCAATAAACTTTTATTTTTAGCTGACAGAGTATAAACTTATGAAATATATTTAGCAACACTTACAGAATAATAAATGTGTGATTTAATTGGACATAAATTTATCAAGGACAATGCTGATAAAATTGAGTGGAGTTAATCAGTCACAGTTTCTATATGAGGTCGTATTGATCATTTTTTAAAACATTGTATCAGGGCAAGACGTTCAAGAAAAAGATTTTAAATAATATTTTGGTATGCTACATAAATATAGGATCTGCAAATAAGTGTCTTCCTGTTGAAGCTTTATGATGACAAATTTGTATCAGTTTTGCTACACACACACACACACACACACACACACAGAACTCTAAATTATTGTTGTTGTTCCACCTTCTTATGACTATTTACATATATATTATAACTAGGAAAAACAATTAACAGCCGGATCTGCTATGAGAGTTCAGTGAAATAGTGTAATACTGTTGTATGTGTTCTCCTTTCAACACCAAGGCATGTGTTGCCTCACTGAGTGAAAACGTTGGCTTCTTATAACTCATAGCTGAATCTTTCTGGAAATTGCCCTTGGCTATAAAGAAGCCATGTTGCCCAAGATACAGTTCTCTCCCCAAGAGCAACTTTTTTTTTTCAATGACTGGCCCATAGCAGGGTACAATGCTTGGCCAGTTGCCTTAGTTGAGAACAATTCCAAAATACTCCCCCAGCTCCAGACATCACTGTGGGATGTGCTGAGGGTGCTGCTATAACACATTAAAATTCAGCTTCTCCTTCTGGCCTATCCTCCTTCCTCCCAGATGTTTCTCCTGAGAGCACTTCCCAAATACCCGCTGCACTCAATTCACTCTCCATCATAGAGTCTGTTTCCAGGGACTCAGGCCTAAGTCTAAATGAAGATGATCTATTCTCATATTTACAATTTGAATATTTAAGAAATGAGTAGAATTTCCTTTTTGTGTATAATATTTTGGTTTAAAAAAGAGAGAAAGGATTGCAATTTTGGGTAGCATGGATACATACTTTTAATGATTAGAGTTGGTATGTGGACACACAGGAACAAAGGGAGAAGTAAACCTATATGAAGAGTTATTCCTTTCCATCTGCAGACACCGGGGGTGCCAAAAAATATATTCACATTTTAAGAGATTGTCAATGTTGCTCAAGCAGTAGTTCGCTGTAATCAGAAATGTCTGGATGCTGATGGCAACCACTTTGAGCCCCTCTTGTAATTGCAGAAGTCAAATGTGATTTGTACCCATCTTTTTTATTGGTATATATTAAGTATTATCATTTTAATAGGGTTTTTTTTTTCCTTTCTTAAAATATGTATATATTTTTTTGGCACCCTTTGTATTTGCAATATCTTTTATTTTAACTATTCTATTTCATTATTTTTAAGCCAAGCAAAAATTTATCAAAAGGGCACTAGCATACTTCATAGAATTGAAGGAAGAACTGTAGGCATCAGGGCATTACTGGCATATTAAAACTTGACACTCTCAGGATGGATTCTTCTGTATCTCATCTTGCTTTTCTCTGTATGTAGCTTCTTTCTCTCCATGTGATGGGAAAGTATGCTCTGTGGTTATACCCATATAGCTCTATAATCATAGAAAACAAAGTATCCTCACCCGCTCCACATGCATGAATACAATATCCTCACCCCCAATACACAGTTGCATTAAATAAATTAGTTGAATATCGAGGGAGGTGATTCCAATGATCTTTTCTTGGATTATTACACTAATACATGAACAAATGTCTTGAAGCTAGTATGTGGATTATGAGTCTCCCCACTTTGGTCACATGCCTGTCCCTGGGGTCAGGGACCAGATTCTATTACCAGAAGGAGGGAGGAGTAGTGCTCGGCAGAGAAAGACAGTGGGCAACACAATAACTGAGACACGCATGTTGTTTAAAGTAATTTGAATAACTGCTTTAGTTCTCTATTTTTGTGTCTTTCTTGGTCAGAAGTGTAAAACATAATTTAAGTATACACAAGCTTTGGCGTTGATCAGGGCAACACAGGAGGGGAGTAGGCATAGAGAGAAGCATAGAAATTTTGGGAGCCAATTGAATTTCAAAAAGTGTTATGAAAATTTCCAGTGCTTTAATGTTTATTCAAATATTTAGTTTGCAATTCAAATTTCATTAAATGAGAACTTTTTCTTTTTTTTCAATAGACCATGGGTTTGTAAAAGTTTAGCAAATTTGTGTAACAGACTTCTTTTGTTGAAGAAACATAAAATAGGAAATTAATCTCAAAGTAATGCTTGGCAACAAATTTGCTAAATGCTAATGATGAATAAGGCTTAACTTTCCAATCACTTGACCCATTCCATCTAGTAAATATTCAGTAAATCCTTGATGAACTCTAATTTCTCTTTGAACTTGAGAGATAATCGCTAATCTCTTGCCTTTTGTCCTTATCACATCATCACTAAGAAAAATAGAAAATACAATATTAGCAGCATACCCAACAGTTGAAATTTTTAAATACTTTTTTTTCCAATTTAAGAGCTTTCCTTAAACTTCTCTGTGAAATTTCTAGTATTACTAATTAAATTTAATTTTTATATGTTGAGTACATAAATTAAGAGAACTTTAATGAGCCAATCAATCTCCTAAAATATTTAACAGAATTTTGTGCATGTGATTATTCTTGTTTGTACATGCACATATATTGAGAAAGATCCATAGCTTTCATCAGAATTTCCAAGGCCTCTGTGAACCAAGTAATATATTAAACAAGCAGTAAAGACTGTGGGAGACAAAAAGATATTTCTTTTTTTTTTTTTTTAATTAAGGTTTATTGGGGTGACAATTGTTAGTAAAATTACATAGGTTTCAGGTGTACAATTCTGTAATACATCATCTATACATCATATTATGTGTGATGGAGAGAGAACAAAAAGTTATTTATTAGAATGGAAATATATCAGCAATTTTAACACTTTGGACTTAGTTCATTCCATAGAGGACCTACTAACTACACTGAGTACCAATAATAACACTATTTGCAAAGAAAATTTAAGTACTTACTCAGAACTAAGCTCTGTACTGAACACATTCTATGCATTATTTAATTTAACACTTGATATCACACTAGAAAATAGGTATTACCATTCCATAATACATTTGAGACTATTGCAACTCAGAACAGTGAGATCCTTGTTCAATGTCTTGTAACAATTAATGAAAAAGCTAGAATTGGTATCCATTTCTGGTTCTAAACTCCATTTTCTTGCCCAGAATATGGTAGGCATTTAATAAAAATGAATTGAATTAACTTAAAATTTTGACAGGAGAAATGTGAGATAAATGATAGAAATAAGACATATTTACCTTTCATTACACTGTCCTTCAAGTAAATAAACTATAATATTCCTTCTACCAATCTCCATCCAATAAATACTCCTTTTTTTCTAATAGTTTTAAAAAATATGTGATAAGGGAATCTCTTTCTAATTTTCACTTATTTGTTCAAAAAAATTGTCAAACTCCTATTATATGCCATTCATTTTATTATAGATTCAATGGGGGAGTACAGAAGATATTGTCTTTGATTTTTTAGGGGCATACATTCAGGCAAGAGAAACAAACAAGAAACAATTTTAAAACAAAGAAACCAAAAAGTTTTAGCTACAGTGGTCAAGGAGGTCCTATTCCTTTTGAATATCTAAGATTAATTTTCCAACTGTACTAGTCCTACCAAATGTGTACTTCAAGATCTAAGAGATAATATGCATCTTTTTACAGAGGAAAGATTTTTGAATGCATGAAGTTCAGAATTGCCCGATAGAAACATGTTCATTTAGACAAAAAGTGAACTGTACAGTTCAGCTCATCTAATCTCTTCTTTTTGAAAATAAGGAAGCAGGAGTCCTTTATAGTTAAAAGACTTTTTGAGAATCACACAGCCAGACCTGGCACTCGAAGCCAAACATCATGAATTCTGGGCTAATGTTATTCTATAATGCAACAGAGCCCTTGTCTAAGGTCTTAAAACTCCTGTATTCTAAAATGAAATTGGGCTTCTGGCCTAATTTAAAAAAAATAAAAATAAAAAAAATAAGGAAACAATGAGTGAAAATAATTTTGCCTTTGCTTTTCCCTCTATTACGTTAGGTGTCCTCAGAATTTTTTTCAGGAACTTTATGCTCCCCAGGCCATTGGAGTCCCCAGGAGGATTTATTGCACAGAAAATGGTGTCTTGAAGGAAAAACTTAAAGCCATCAAATTGTAGTAAATGAAAGATAGAAATTACTTTAAAGTCATATAATACATTGCCCTCTTTAATGTATAATATAATCAAGACCCAGAGAGAGAATGAGTGATCCTCTACAATTCTGGGCTAAACCAAAAGGACTTTCCTGAGTGCCTTTATTGTGAGAAATGTAATTCAATGTTTCATATATATGGATACTTAATGAATGTTGCAAATGAATGGACTATTAAATATTGACATGATAAAAATGTCCTTGAAGACTAAGATTTAAAACAAAAAGCGTCAAAGTCTCATGTACTATAATGTCTCAGAGTGGTTCTTATCTGAAGTTCAGAGAATAAATTTAGTAATCATTACAGAATTTGTTTATTTTTTTGTTTCATATTATTCTGTTTTGCTTTTGGGATAATATAAACCTTGATCAAAGTAAGTTTTTATGGAGTCCATGTACATTATACATGTACATGTACATGTACAATTATTAATCTTAATTATTTATTGATTTCCTACCATGTATTCTATTCCTTAAGCAGTGCTATGTTTATATACTCTCCTTTGATAGAAATCTTCTCTAAGATTGAATATTTAAATGTGGAAAAGCAAAACTAAATCTTTTGTTGGACTTAGTATCCAACATGGGAAAGTCATAAATTAGAATGGAATTTTGGCAAATAGCTGATAGATGTTGGGCAAACAGACATAGGCACATACACTTTATGTATATAAATTTAACCTTATATAGCTTTTTGGATCATATTTCTTTTCAAATGGCTTGGTTTAAGAAAATTGTGAATAAATGAAAAATGAAGAATGAAGAAAAAGTATGAAGAATGTTGATGTAAAGAATAATATAAATGGAGCCACTTTAAAAAGGAGCCAGAGCTGCCATGCCAGAGGAACTGCCTTGCTTGTGTTATGTGTCCAACCTTTGAAATGTTAAAACAGGGCAAAATAGTCTTTGGGCTGGACCTAAGGAACCTTGCTTCCCAAAGACCTGTTTGCAAAGATAACAAGAAAGCAGTTATCATGACTACTGGACTGATGCATACAGAACTGAAAATGCAAAAACATTGTTTAGAATTAGCATCACTATGTTTTCTCCACCAATAGAAATGCCTTCCTTTGCTTCATGTAATTGTCCCGCTTCCCTTTCTCATAAATACCCACTGCCATTGTCTCCACATCAGAACATTATTTGGGCCTCTGCTTGAATTAATGATTCCTGCACAGTCATTCTTCAATATCAAATAAACGCTTGCTTGTCTCTCAATTAGAAAGACAGTTTTTATTTTAGGTTAGCACTAATATATAAAAAAGAAGGAGTGAGGTATAGCTTAAGTATAGTCAATAAAAGTTAAAAGATTTGACAAAGAGATGTCACTCCAGTAGCTTTTTTAGTTTTTAATTCATTAGGAGCCAAAGCAGTAACTAGACTAGAGCGTGGTGTGAACACTAGAGTGTACTAGAGAATCCTGCATCATACATCAACTGTCAAAGAGTGCACAGAAATCTGTGATAAAGCAGAGAAGTAAGTCTAATGACACACGAAGTAAGAGGGCAGAATATGGCAGAATTTTGACGTACACATAAGAAAATATTGCAATTTAGCCTCTCCTCCCACCACCATCATGTTACATTGACAATGAATCTTTGAATGTCTCCTGGCTTAGCTAACTCAGATTTTAGTGGTAAGAATTCAATAAATTTTATAAATAGATAAATGTAGTTAAGGTAAAGAGTGTGTGGTCAGAAAGGAAAGGAAATATGTTTAAAAAAGAAAAAGGTTTATTTGAACACTCTAGCCTTGTAAGGCTGTGGGATACTCCTGCAAAACCTCATTTTAAAATCAACTGGAGAAATATTTCTTTTGAATTTGAGTAAGATGCAACAGAAAAGCCAGTATCTCCCACTGATGTTGATAGTCAGACTGGGGTGGCTTTGATGTGGCATTTTGTGGCTTTGAAAATGCAGTTAAATAACTGTGTACTTGCAAAGTTGTATAAATAGCTCAATCTATCACAGTTGAAAAATCTACTTAAAGGAAAAAAAAAAAAAAAAAAAACACCTGATGTTGAACAACCCACACCCTGATTTAATGCTCATGACAGCTCTTAGAACCTGTTAACATTGCCATTTTATCTTAGCTTTCCTCAGGGTGGGTATATTATATTAGCTATGTGTTGCGGCCTGATGATGAAAGCTGTGATAGTTTTGGGGTCTCTTAAACCTTAAAGGATAAATCTAATCTTTATTGTCCTTTAAAAAAAAAGTCTAAAGTAAGTGGGAAAAAGCCATATGGTACTCTAAACCACAAGGGAAATTATACTTCTTAATATAAAGCATTCCCACTAGAAAAAAAGGGTAACCCTTCTGTTTATCATTATATTTTATGAGGTAACTTCAAATGAAATCATGGAAGTACTATCACATGAACAGCAAAGGATAAATCTCTTTTGCCAGGGCCCTCAAAGGATAGGAAATTTGGGATATGGCACAATTGGAGCTTATTTTCCACACTGCAAATGAGGTTCAAGATGTGGTGTGGGTGAGTGACAGAAGGTTTCTTGCCATCAAAGAAGATGGTCAACATTTTCAAAACTTTTATGTGGGATATGAGGGTATATTTTACATGCCCAACTCAAAAAACTAAAATGCACTTTTAATACAGTTTACTTTGATATTTTATGTGGGCAGAGTTTGTCTGGGTTGAGTCAAACGTTCCAATGTGTGAAGGAAGTATGAGCAAACATGCGCAGGGAACTCACTAAAAAAAGTATATGTAGCAATGGTTTTTAGAGGAAAATTGCTGAAGTCATAGCAAGAATATTTCCATCAGATGAAAACTACCAGTTCTGTCTGTTCATTTCCATTGGAAAATAGAGGATCAAAGAAAATCTTTTGGTAGAGTGTTTTCTTTCAAATATAACAAAGCCTTTTTTGCAATAATAATGTCTGTTTCTCCTTCATTCCATATGCTCTTTTATCCATTCATCAAATATGTGACAGACACTGAGACATAATTATAGTAACAGCAGTCAGCGTTTACATACCCTTTATTATGCCACTTAGCAAAGTTGGTGCTCCGTGCAGATCTAGAGCCACAAGAAAACGCTGAGGGAAGTGTTTACATTTCACAGTTGAGGAAAATGGAGCTTAACGAGGTTTTGGAAGTGATTTTCTTCAGGTTTATTATTGAAACAATATTTACATCCAGGATATCTCATTCCATAGCCCAAATCTTGATGGCTTCTCTACCTTCAAACAACATGTCTCAAGGGAGACAGAGACGATTATTCAGTCACTAAAAACACAGAACATTTACAGATGATTTACAAGGAAATAAAAGAAAATTGTTCTGGAATTCATAAAAAAAAGTGGATACAATAAAAATCTGCTAGTCAAGGGTCACTTTATTAATAACCATTATTTTAAAAAAATAAGTGGTATTCAGTAATTTACTATATCAATATACTGCACTTACTAAAATAATAATAATAATTTTCCACTTACTCCTGAAGCTGTGCTAAAATGAACAACGTGGTTGACTGACTCTTCTTTTTGACTTGAGAAGAACTTGTATAAGTTAGTCATAGGACTTGAATGGCTGGAGAGCACAAGCGTTTAATTTTCTCACTCCTAACCTAATAAAGCTATGTGTATACAAAAATTGCAGTTACTCAGCATCAATATCAGTCACTTTTAAATATGACATAAAAAATAAGTCCCTTGATTAAAGGAATTATAAGCTAAACAAAGAGCTATTTATCTGTTTTAACCATTAAAACATTTTCCAGAGAAGAAATGACTGTATATGAGAAAAAACAAAATATTTATGATCAAGTTACATTAATTATCACTTACGAGCAGTTTCATTGAAAGTCCATATATTTTTACTTAGGAAAATTATTTGTCTCTCTAAATTACTCCTCAACCAATCACCAATAGCATTGTCTCCTTGTCTTTGTTTTTTAAGTGACTACTCTCTAGAGAAAACAATACTTTGGATAGATGATTCCATTACCTTATAAAAATTCTTTGTTCTTTAAACTTTGAAACCTAAATTCTTTTTTTTTTTTTCTTTTTTAATTACGGAAATAACCCCTTCTTCTCTTTCAAAAAAAAAAAAGTAAGGTGTTTCATCACTGCTGGTGGGGGTATCAAATTTTACATTGACTTTGAAAGACATTGGCGATTTCTTACAAAATTAAACATTCTCTTGCTGCATGATTCAGCAATTGTACTCCTTAGTATTTACCCAAAGGAGTTGAAAAATTATGCCCACAAAAGTATCCTACACATAAATGTTTATAGAAGTTTCACTCACAATTGGTAAAACTTGGAGGTAAACAAGATCTCCTTCAATAGAAGAATGTATAAACTGATACATTTATACAATAGGATATTATTCAGTAATACAAAGAAATGAGGTATCAAGACACGAAAAGACAGAGAGGAAACTTAAGTGCATATTACTATGTGAAAGAAGACAATCTGATGACTACATACTATATACTTCCAATTATGTGACATTCTAGCAAAGGCAAAACTATGGACACAGTAAAAAATCAGTGGTTGTCAGAGGGTTCGGAAAGGAGGTAGGAAAGTATAGGTAGAATAGGCAGAATAGTAGAACCCAGAGGATTTTTGAGGCAGAAAACTATTGTGTATGATACTATAATAGTGGATACATTTTATTATACATCTGTCAAAATCCAAAGGATGTGTAATAGAAAGAGTGAATCTTAAGGTAAACAATGTACTTTAGTTAATGTATCAATCAATATCAGCTAATCAATTTCAATAAATACACCACATTAATGTAAGAGATTAACAATAAGAGAAACTTGAGGATAGGGAAAGAGGGCTATTTGGAAACTCTCTATATTCTCTGCTCAATTTTTCCATAAACCTAAAACTGTTCAAAAAAATAAAGTCCGTTAAACAAAATGTAAAGGAAGAAACAAAGACCTGATTTCAAAAATGCCTATTCATAATTTGAACACGGGTCAACTCAATTATATAAGATATGATTCACTAAAACTATGATGTGAATAAAATGTGTTAAAATTTAAATAACTTCCCACAAGGCAAAAAAAAAAAAAAAAGGGCAGGGAAATGAATATTTCCTTTGTTGTTGTTGTATGGTGAAGCAAAGATAAAGTTTAGTGCGTGTTCCACTTATGATTGAAATAAATCTGCAAAAGATATACTCGTATTTTGTTTTTCAATTGTGATATCTATTCAAAATGTAATTTTTTATTTTAGTTACTTGAATTATAATACTAAAATTTTGAGTATTTTTATTAAAATTAGAGCTGTTCAGAATACTTCTTTGTAAATTAAAATAAAATTTGGTAGAGGTATTAATCCAATCTTATATTTTGGTAAAGGTAAGAACATACAATGAAAAATAAAGTCTAATCATTATCTGTTTCAGACATTATGAAACACTTATTTATTCTTAATTGGGGTAAGTACCTGTAGGACTATTACTATATCGTCCATTTCAAAGGCTTAGAGAAGTTAATAACTTGTTCAATGACACAAGTTTCAAAATTGGTACAGCTGGAAAGTTAACTCAGGAAATTTGACACAGCCCACAGTCTTAAAGCTAGTTTCCACTGTTGCAATAGAAATCATGCAGAAATGAAAATGTTATCATTTATCAATGCAAGGATTCATTTCTACTGCACAAACAATATAAAATCTAAATTCAAAAAATCACCTGTGTATAACAAAATAATATCAATTAGAAAACATGAACTGTATAGAAATATTTATGTACAAAAACTAGTTCACAAAATAAAACTTTTATGTAAAAGTCATAGTGAAAACAGTGTCAAGGTTGATTTGCTAGTTTCCAAGAGCTATGTGTATGATTTAATAAATAAAAAGCACATTCAATATATGCTTAATAAATGGCAATTAAACACATTTAATTAACTATCAAAATACATTTTCAGTGATTTGGTTTTTCTTTGATATTTATAAAGTAATTTAGAGTCTGACAACGCCCAGAATCATATTTATTGTGGGGACAAAGCCAGGAGTGCAGTTTCCAAGCTCTCGTGGAAAGCTGCTGGCTCAGGTAGTAAAGGGCCACCAACTGTGATTGGATGGCCATCAGCTGTGGCTAGTTGGCCGTCAGCTGTAACCAGTGAGCCATTGGCCACTAATATAACTGCCGTGGCTATGCTAGCAGAAAAAGGGATCTAGCAAGAAATTGGTGGCTGAGCTAGCAAGAGTGGATTGCAGTTAGCAAGTGAGGTGGGTTGGCAGAGAGACGTAGACGGCAGGTTGTGGATAGTGTGGCTTCTGCTTCCTGTGTCTTCAACCCAGCTGCCAGCGAGAGTATAGTGGTATGACTCCCCTACCTATGGCTCCATGGGTGTTCGTTTTTGGCCTCACCATGTCCTGCGTTCTTATGTGGGGAGGGGGACCAGAGACCCCGCATGCCACACTGCATGACATTTATATAATGATTATATTTATGTATGTGTAAAAAAAAATCTAGTTAACAAGCTACATTGATCAATTATAGGACAATATGTATCTTCCTGTACTTCATGGAATATCCATACAAACTATTAACTTAATGCAGTTCTTTTTAGCTGCTGTAAATTGTATTCTGTTGTTTAGATGTGCATTATGCATTTTTGATTAATTTCAGCCTCTGAAATTTTTGAAATAAAAACACTATAATCACATCTTACAACATAAAACATTTTCTTTTTAAAATAGCTGATCCTTATTTTTTTTTATAAGAAAGAGAGCCCCACTCTTAACTACCAACAATGTCCATTTTCAATCATGGTCATTGTTAAAAACTCCCAAGTTTGTTCATTTGTTTGGAGGTGGTGGTAGAAGAGGGTAAAGGGGATCAAATATATGGTGATGGAAAGGGAACTGACTCTAGGTGGTGAAAACACAATATGATATATAGATGATGTATTACGGAATTGTACACCTTAAATCTATGTACCTGTACTAACAATTGTCACCCCAATAAACTTTAATTGAAAAAAAAAACAAACCCAGGTGTAAGACTTGTAGCCATTCCTACCTGAATTTCTTTCAGGAAACCCTTTTAAATTAGATCTCCCTTGGGATTTACTCTTCCTCCATCTTTGATGGCATAAAAAAAAATTTAAACTGTGTTTGCTGTAATGTTGTAGAAGTTGAAGGAAATCTATATGTCATTTTAGAGGGTTTTGAATATTAATGTTTCCTTAAGAATTATCGCAGGCAAAATTTTTAATGATCTGTTATGTGTTATCAAATATTTGTTTCACTTAAACAAACAGAAACCCAGTGTGCATTCTATCCTTTGTAGTGATATGTTTACATTTTATCACAATCTATTCACAGACTTTATTCTGTTTTCACACTTCAGGTGTTAATGTCTCCTCAGAATGGTAAGGTTGGGAAATTACTATGCGAATCTTTAAACCACTTACTTTCCTTTGGGCTGGGCGCTTTAATGCATGCCTCCTGTTTTTGTTTTATGTTCTCTACAATATTTATGCTACGTTTTTGAACAACAATGTCATTCCTTTACACAAATATCATGTGTAAAATTTATTCTCATAGTCCTCTGTATGACTAGAACGTGTGCTTTGAAATCAGAAAACGAACAAATGAAAAACAAGTATAAGCATTTACTCTACAACTTACTTGGCATGTGGAATGTGACCTAGTATAATTTGCCTAACTTGTCCAAACCTCAGGTTTCTCATGTATAAAGGAGGGATAACTCCCCACCTACACCCATCTTACAGTTAAGAAAACTGAGGAGTGGGGCAAGTCCAAGAGCACACAGGCATTGAGGGCATTTAGAGGAAGGATAGAGCCAGGTGTCTCAACTGAACACTGCCTTCCCAGGCCACGGTGCACAGAGTCACATTTTATGTCATTTTTCTACCTATATCACTTCTTAGCACTTAGGGAAAGCAGTGGTCAGATGTGCGTCAAAAGCGTAGCTCCCTGGCAGGCACAGACCTTCCATGCAGCAGTCTCAGGGGCAGTTTCTGCTGCTGCCACCCCTGCAGCCCCATTCTAAGCCATTATAGTCCTTTAGTCACAAATGCTTGCTCAGTCTCTCCCTGCTGGAATTCTCAGTTTAATGACACAATTTTCAAACTGAATTCATATATGCTGTCTAAGAAAATAAAATTTTCCAGAGTCCCAACAAAATGTGTAGAAATCACAGTTTAAATGAAACACCCACTTTGCATTCACTCCACTCTCTCCCTGGGATGTATTTGTATAAATATCTGCCAAGGCTTCACTTCTCTTAGCTCTTTTTAAAAATAAGCTTTATTTCTTTAGAAAAATAAAAATAAAATAAAATAAAATAAAACATAAAATTGGGATAACAGTTCTTAATCCACAGAGTTATAAGCATTAAATAATATGTTTTATGAAGAAAATATCTGGAACAGTTATTAGCTTTCAATATATTTTATTTCTCAACCTCCTACTTCTTTTTATCTCTTTATCCTGAACATTGAAATGACACCATAAAACTTTTTATCTGCACTTCTGAGCGTCCATGTAGCTATCTTCTCCTCTCTCCACTTTTGGGCAAAAATCACATATTCACTAAAAAAATCACATGTTCGCCATTAGAACCATAGTGTAGTAGGAAAGCCCTAAGAAAGGGAATGAAATTTATCATAAATTTCAGAGAAATACATTGTAGAGAATAAAAAAATTGAACATCATGTGCATTTTAGATTTGGATTTTTTAATTTTTAATTATGATAGGAGTTTGTCAGTTAATTAGACGAAAATTATAATCCTTAAATGCTGTTTTCTCATCCATGTAAATGGCATTTCTCTATATACATTCTGATTTCTTTGTTTCATGTCAGAAAACTATGAATATCTTGTATTCATTTAGTTATGTTATTTCTGTGGACATGGATGTCTTTAATTCCTATGGGAATAATTTATTTCCTATTATATTTTTAGATAACGTTGTTAGTGATTTAAAAAGTTAGTGATATGGGTTTAATTGATCTTTTCTCTGGCCACCTAGGTGAAATCTTTTAAAAATACTAATCACTCATATTTGATTTTTGTTATTTTCTGGTAGAAAATAAATTAGTGACATCTTTATCTCTTAATTTCTAATCTCGATCTCTTATTTTCCTGTCTTATGTCAGCTAGAATCTTCACTATTATATAAATACATGTAACACTATTGATACTTCACTTATCTCTCATTTTAATGGAATATTGCTAATGTTGCATCATTGAGTATAAGTTTTCCAATAGTTTCTAGCAGATAGATTTTTTTTTTATTTTAATTAAAATTTATTGGGGTGACAATTGTTAGTAAAGTTACATAGATTTCAGGTGAACAATTCTGTATTATATCATTTATAAATCGCATTGTGTGTTCACCACCCAGAGTCAGTTCTCCTTCCATCACCATATATTTGATCCCCCTTACCCTCATCTCCCACCCCCATCCCCCTTACCCTCTGGTAACCACTAAACTATTGTCTGCGTCTATGAGTTTTTGTTTCTCATTTGTTTGTCTTGTTCTTTTGTTGTTTTTGGTTTATATACCACATATCAGAGAAATCATATGGTTCTCTGCTTTTTCAGTCTGACTTATTTTGCTTAGTATTATAATCTCAAGATCAATCCATGTTGTCACAAATGGTCCTATTTCATCTTTTTTACCGCTGAATAGCATTCCATTGTGTATATACACCACAACTTCTTTATTCATTCATCTATTGAAGGACATTTGGTTGTTTCTGTGTCTTGGCCACTGTAAATAAAGCTGCAATGAACATTGGAGCACAATTGTTTTATGTATAAATGTTTTCAGATTTTTGGATAGATACCCAGGAGAGGGATTGCTGGGTCATATGGTAATTCTATTTGTAATTTTTTGTGGAACCTCCACACTGTCTTCCATAGCGGCTGCACCAGTCTGCATTCCCACTAACTGTGTATGACGGTTCCTTTTTCTCCACAGCCTCTCCAACATTTGCTACTATTTGTCTTGTTGATGATAACCTTTCTAATTGGGGTGAAATGATATCTCATTGTTGCCACACAGCAGCCTACCCGTCTGTCCCCTCGAACCTACCCCTAAAGAAAGGAGAGTCTGTGAGACTGATTCTTTCAGGGACTTTGCTTCACCTTTGTGCTTATACCTTATGATCTCTGTTTGGCCCCAAAGGATGGCTGGTTAGTCAATGACGGGCAAGATTCCTTAAGGAAGGAACAACCTAAGACAGGCACAGTCACATGGGGGCCATCTGGAGAACTCATGGGGTTGATAGAGGTGGGCATAGACACCCCCTCCCCCCACCTTCCCCCGGCTAAGGAGAGCTTCTGACTCTGTGGCTATATCCCTTCCCACAACCTGCTTGGGAAGATATTCAATGATGTGATAACATCAGTTCTCCATCTATTCATATCAGTAAGTTTCAGCATAAAGGTTTTGTCCCTTGGGGAAGGACATACTGCAATTAGTAAGACATCCTGTGACTTTCGGTTCCAGCTGCTTGTAGGCAAGGGTGACTGGTTTGAATCAGTTTCCTAGTATAATGTACAAAATTCACAGACCGTGGAGAAAACAATGTTACTTCCATGTGTGAACATCAATAAAAGCCACAAGGTGGCCCGATTCGGGGCTCTCAGTCCTTTGATGCTGTGAGACCCTTGGCCCCTAGTGCGTAAATCTCTTGACTTCTGTTTCTTTCTTAACCCTTTGCCGCCCCTTCTCATTCTCTCACTGTCCGAGTTGTGCTGGATGCAACATCTCATTGTGGTTTTTATTTGCATTTTTCTGATGATTAGTGATGTTGAGCACTTTTTCATATGTCTATTGGCCATTTGTATGTCCCCTATGGAGAAATGTCTCTTCAGGTCCTCTGCCCATTTTTCAATTGAGTTGTTTGTTTTTTTGTTGTTGAGTTGTATGAGGTCCTTGTATATTTTGGATATTAGCCCCTTATCTGAGGCACTGTTTGCAAAACACTTCTCCCATTCAGTTGGTTGCCTTTTTATTTTGTCGATGGTTTCTTTTGCTGAGCAGAAGCTTTTAAGTTTGATATAGTTCCATTCATTTATTTTAACTTTTACTTCCCTTGCCTTTGGAGTCAAATTCATAAAATGCTCTTTGAACCCAAGGTCTATACGTTTAGTACCCAAGTTTTCTTTAATGCAGTTTATTGTTTCAGGTTTTATGCTTCCGTCCTTGATCCATTTTGAATTAATTTTGGTACATGGTGACAGATAACAGTCCAGTTTCATTCTTTTGCACGTGGCTTTCCAATTCTGCCAGCACCATTTATTGAAGAGGCTGTCTTTTATCCATTGTATGTTTTTTGTTTTTTTGTCAAAAATTACCTGTCCATATTTATGTAGTTTTATTTCTGGGTTCTCAATTCTATTCCTTTGGTCTATGTGTCTGTTTTTCTGCCAATACCATGCTGTTTTAATTATTGTAGACCTGTAGTACAAGCTAAACTCAGGGAGTGTGATATCTCCAGCACTGCTCCTTTTTCTTAAGATTGCTTTGGCTATTCAGGGTCTTTTGTGGTTCCATACAAATCTAATGATTTTTTGTTCTATTTATTTAAAAATATCATTGGGAGTTTGATGGGGATTGCATTAAATCTGTGTATTGGTTTGGTTAATATGACAATTTTATCAATGTTGATTTTTCCAATTCATGAGCAGGGAATGTCTTTCCATTACTTTCTCTCTTCTTCAATTTCTTTTAAAAATGTCTCATAATTTTCAGCATATAGGTGATTCACATCCTTGGTTAAGTTTATTCCTAGGTATTTTATTCTTTTTGTTGCAATTGCAAAAGGAATTGTATTTTTTTTTCTCTTTTTTTTTTTGAGATTTCATTGTTAGTATATAGGAACGCAATGGACTTTTTTATACATTGATTTTGTAGCCATCAACTTTACTGTATTTATTTATTGTTTCTAGTAGCTTTGGGGGGGGAGGGCTTTTAGGGTGTTCCATATATAGCATCATGTCATCTGCAAAGAGTGACAATTTAACTTCTTCATTCCCAATTTGGATGCCTTTTATTTCTTTGTCTTGCCTGATTGCTGTGGAGAGGACTTCCAACACTATGTTGAAAAGCAGAGGTGATAGGGGACAGCCCTGCTGTTTTCCTGAACGTAGAGCAAAGGGCCACAGTTTTTCACCATTAACTATGAGATTAGCTAAGGGTTTGTCATATATGGCCTATATTATGTTAAGGCATTTTCTTTCTATACCTATTTTATTAAGTATTTTAATCATAAATGGATGTTGTATCTTCTCAAATGATTTTGCTGCATCAATTGCTACAGTCATATGATTTTATCCTTTACTTTGTTTATGTGATGTATCATATTGATGCATTTGCGTATGTTGAACCATCCTTGTGCCCCTGGGATGAACCCCGCTTGATCGTGATGAATAATCTTTTTAATGCATTGTTGCATTAGATTTGCTAGAATTTTGTTTAGGATTTTTGCATCGGTATTCATCAGAGATATTGGTCTGTAGTTTTCTTTTCTGTGTTATCCTTACCAGATTTTGGTATCAGGGTAATATTGGCCTCATAAAATGAGTTAGTGAGTATTGTCTCTTCTTCAAATTTTGGAAGAGTTTGAGTAGGGCCTCCACTTTGAAGGTTTGGTAGAATTCACTAATGAAGCCGTCTGGTCCCAGGCTTTTGATTTTGGAAAGGTTTTGGATGACTGATTCAATTTTGTTACTGGTGATCGGTCTGTTTCGATTTTCCAGTTCTTCATGGTTCAGCCTAGGAAGGCTATATGTTTCTAAGAACTTGTCCATTTCTTCTAGGTTATTGAATTTGGTGACATATAGTCCTTCATAGTATTCTTGGATGATCCTTTGTATTTCTGTGGTGTCCGTGATAACTTCCCCTTTTTCATTTCTGAGTTTGTTAATTAGTGTCTTCTCTCTTTTTATCTTAGTGAGTCTAGCCAAGGGTTTGTCAATTTTGTTAATCTTTTCAAAGAACCAGCTCTTTGTCACATTAATTTTTTCTATTGTCTTTTTGTTCTCTATTTAATTTAGTTCTGCTCTGATTTTTGTTATTTCCTTTCTTCTGCTGACCTTGGGTTTCACTTGTTCTTCTTTCTCTAGTTCTTTAAGGTGTAACATGAGGTTATTAATTTGGAATTTTTCTTGTTTCTTGAGATAGGCCTGTAATGATATAAATTTCCCTCTTAAAACTGCCTTCGCTGCATCCCAAAAATTTTGGTAGGATGTATTTTCATTCTCAATTGTTTCTATGTATCTTTTGATCTCTCCTCTTATTTCTTCTTTGACCAGGGTGTTCTTTAAAAGTATGTTGTTTAATCTCCATGTATTTGTGGTTTCTTCCTGCTTTCTTTTTGCAGTTGATATCCAATTTCAAAGCCATGTGACCAGAAAATATGCTTCGTATGATTTCTGTCGTCTTAAATTTGCTGAGCCTAGTTTTCTTTCCCAATATATGGTCTATCCTTGAGAACGTTCCCTGTACACTAGAAAAACATGTATAGTCTGATGTTTTAGGATGAAGTGCTCTATAAATGTCAATTATGTCCATTTTATCTAATGTGTCATTTAAAGCTGCTATTTCTTTACTTATTTTCTGTTTGGATGATCTATCCATAGCTGTCAATGATGTATTTAGGTCCCCAGGTATAATTGTGTTTGGTCAATTTCTCCCTTTAGTTCTGTTAGTAATTGCTTGGTATATTGTGGTGCTCCCTGATTGGGGGCATAAATATTGATGACTGTTATGTCTTCTTATTGTATAGTCCCCTTTATCATTCCAAAATGTCCAGCTTTGTCTCTTGTTACCTTTTTTATCCTGAAGTCAGTTTCATCTGGCATCAGTATGACGACACCTGGTTTTCTCTGGATACCATTTGCTTGGAGGGTCAATTTCCACCCTTTCACTTTGAGTCTATGCTTGTCCTTATAGCTGAGATGTGTCTCTTGGAGACAGCATATGGTTGGGCTTAGTTTTTTGATCCAATCTGCTACTCTGTGTCTTTTTATTGGTGAGTTCAGTCCATGTACATTTAGGGTGATTATCGATATGTGAGGATTTCCTGTCATTCTATCTTTAGTGTTCTGGTAAGGCTGTGTCTCCATTGTTTCTTTGCCTTTTTGTTGTTGTCTATGATTTCTGTGTGGTGGTATTCTATGATTTTTCCCTCTGTTTCTTCTTTTATTATGTTATGTATTTGAGTTATGGATTTTTTTTTTTAATTTGTTACCATTAAGTTTATGTAAAAGAAAGTTTGTTATTTAGAGTATTCCATTTTCTTCAGCATGCTTACTTTCTCCATTCCCGTATCCCGGTTCAGGCCTTTACTCTCCCCCCTTTTATGTTTTGGTTGCCACAATTTATGCCTATTGATGCTGGTTGAATAGTCTCCTTCAGTATTTCTTGTAGTGCAGGTCGTGTATTAGAAAATTCCCTCAGCTTCTGTATGTCTGGAAAGGTCTTTATTCTTCCTTCATATCTAAAGGATATCTTTGCTGGATATATTATTCTTAGTTCATAATTTCTCTCTTTCAACAGTTTGAATATTTGATTCCACTGCCTCCTGGCTTGTAGAGTTTCTGCTGAGAGATCTGATGATAATCTAATGGGCCTTCCATTGTAGGTTACCGTCTTCTTTTTGCTGATTGCCTTGAGGAGTCTTTCTTTGTAGTTGATTTTTGACAGCTTCCATACAATGTGCCTTGGAGAAGGCCTGTTGGAGTTGAAGTAATTAGGTGTTCTATTTGCTTCTTGTATTTGAGGATCCAGTTCTTTCCTCAAGTTTAGGAAATTCTCATCAACTATTTGTTTGAATATACTCTCTGTTCTCTTCTCTCTTTCCTCTCCTTTTGGTATGCCTATTATTCTTATATTGCTCATTCTGATGGAGTCAGAAAGTTCTTATAGAGTTCTTTCATTTTTTTTAAGTCTCAAATCTCTTTCTTCTTCCATCCGTGTCATTTCCAGGTTTCTATCTTCAATGTCACTGATTCTTTCCTCCATCTGGACAACTCTACTAACTAAGCTGGCTATTTCATCTTTATTTCTTCTATTGAATTATTAATCTCCAGAAATTTTATTTGGTTCTTTTTAAAATTTCAATCTTGTTGATAAAATGTTCATGTTGTTCTTTGATTGTGTTTCTGAGTTCATTAACTGCCTGTCTGTGTTTTCTTGTATCTCACTGAGTTTGTTCAGAACTGCAATATTGAATTCTCTGTCACTTTAGTCACATATTTCCATATCTTTAAGTTATTTTTCTGGAAACTTTTCACTTTCTTTCTGAGTTGTCTTGTTGCCTTGGTTATTCATGGCAATTAATGATTTATTATTTCTCTTCCTAGACATCTACAGGAGTGATTTCTGCAACAAGTTGATAGAAATAATTGTTTCTTTTGTTTTCCAGTACGTGTTCATAGAATGTGTTATTTTCGCTCTGACTGCAGCCTAAAAAAAAAAAAAAAAAGAAAGAAAAAAAGGCTGTTTTTTTGTTTTTATTGTGGTAAGGAATATATAACATAAAATCTACCTCTCAATAAAATTTTAAGTGTACAGGACAGTATCATTAACTATATGACATTGTTGTACAATAAATAGATTTTTAAAGTATATTTCTTGTTTGCTAGAATACTTTTTGTTTAATCGTGATTCTAATAGACTTTCAGTATTATCCTGTATTCAGATGAATGTATGTATTTATATATACTACACACATTTATATATACACATACATATGCATATATGTTTCTCCTTTGAGCTGTTAATAAGATAGATGATTTGGTTAAACAATTTATAGATTTCTAATGTTGAAATATGTATTATTGGGATCAATTCAATATGATGTGGGTTTATCATTCTCTTAGTTTACTGCTTGATTTGGTTTGCTAATAATATAATAAGGGTAGTTGCAACATAAAAATTATTTAACATTTTTGTGTGCATGTCCTAGTCTTCTCTTGTTTTAGTTATAGAACTTAAGTCTCTTAAGATGAATTGGATAACTGCATGACTTCTTGTACTTCTTTTAATGTTTTATTCCTTAAAAGTTTTATAGACTTCTATAAACCTGTCTGGACCTCTGTGATAGGTAGAATAATAGCCTCCCAAAGATGTCCTCAACCTAATTCCTAGAACCCATGAATATGTTACTTACATATCCAGAGGGACCTTGCAGATGTGATTAATTTTAAGGACCTTGAGATGTGACAGGAGTCTGGATTATCCAGGTGTGCCCAATTTAATCATATGAGTCCTTAAAACTGAAAGAAGACAGAGTCCGTCAGAGCTATTTCCCTGAGTAGGACTCAAACCCACTTTTTCTGCCTTTTAAGACAAAGAAATATAGATACACTAATATTACAACTTTAATGTTAAGTAAAAGAAGCAAGACACAAAAAACATATGCAATGTTCATTTAATTAATGTTAGAACAACCCAATCTAAAGTAGTTATTCTAAGAACATGTACATAGATGTTAAAAAATATGATAATTGCTACTGTATTTGATGTAATTGCCTTGATTTACAAAGTCAGACAACTAAGTTCATGAACTAATCCTAGAAAAAGTGCTACAGACCTCATTGCTGTATCACTATGGTCACCTTTGAAGTATTCCCCTTGGGAAGCTATGCACCAATGTTAGTGCCTAATCCACCCTTCAAAGCAATTGTGGAACTCTTGTTCTGGAATGGCCATCAGAGAGGTCATTGTATTACCCTCAATGTCCTGAATGTCATCAAAATGTCTTCCTTTCAACATTTCCTTGATCTTCAGGTAAAGAAAGAAGTCACTGGGGGCCAGATCATGTGATTAGGGAGGGTGTTCCAATACAGTTATTTGTTTACTGGCTAAATACTCCCTCACAGACAGTGCCATGTGAGCTGGTGTGTTGTCGTGATTCAAGAGCCATGAATTGTTGGCGAAAAGTTCAGGTCGTCTAACTTTTTCACACAGTCTTTTCAGCACTTCCAAATAGTAAACTTGGTTAACTGTTTGTCCATTTGGTACAAATTCATAATGAATAATTCCTTTAATATCAAAAAATGTAACAACATTGTTGTAACAAGTTCGCGAACTTAATTGTGAGACCTCATACGCTAAGGGGCCAACAGATTAATTCACTGTGGTAGTCAGTCTTCAAAATGACCCTTCATGCTTCTCATTTTCTGTTATTTGCACCCTAGATTATTCCATTTCCACACAGAACAGGGCTGCAATGTGTGACCAATAAAGAGTTGTGAAAGTGACAGCATTCATTTTTAGAAGCTAGATCAAACCGTGTTTCCCCAAATATAAGACCTAGTCGGACTATCAACTCTACTGCGTCTTTTGGAGCAAAAATTAATATAAGACCTGGTCTTATTTTACTATAATATAAGACCAGGTATATTATAATAATATAATATAATATAATATACCAAGTCTTATATTAATTTTTGCTCCAAAAGACGCATTAGAACTGATGGTCTTGCTAGGTCTTATTTTCAGGGAAACATGGTAAAAGGCATCAGCATTCTACCTGGTACTCTTGGAT
Organism: Rhinolophus sinicus; assembly: GCF_036562045.2. Classification (NCBI taxonomy): domain Eukaryota; kingdom Metazoa; phylum Chordata; class Mammalia; order Chiroptera; family Rhinolophidae; genus Rhinolophus; species Rhinolophus sinicus. The sequence continues at coordinate 124,251,031 of NC_133752.1, forward strand.
GCTAACGCCATGTAATAAGAACAATCAAACAGCCTTGTGGAGAGACCCAAGTGTGGGGAATTGAGTTCTCTTCCAAATAGCCAGCACCATCTTGTTAACCAAATGAATGAGACATTTTTTAAAGAGGATCTGCCAGTCTTCATCAGCCTTTCATAGTACAGTACTTAGCCCTGACCAACATCAGTCATGAGAAACTAGCCAGAATCAGTCAGCCAAACTACTCCCAGAGTTCTGACCCACAGAATTGTAAGTAAGAAGTAAAACAATTGTATTAAGCCACTAAGTTTTGAGATGGTTTGTTACACAGTATTCATCACATTCACCATCACTTTAGCACCATCAGTGCAAATGTTAACACAAATGAAAATTATAAGTAACATTCACTATTATTATGAAAATAATTTTAACATGGAAAACCCCTGAAAGGATCTTGGAAACTTTAAAAGGTCTGCAAACCACATTTTGAGAACGTATCCTCTAATATATTAACTATAATTATTTTTATTTTTGTTTGGATCTACCACAATGTATTTAAATATTCCCTCATTGATAAACATTTATAATTTTTCAAATGTTTTTCCAGAGCAGTATTACAAATATAAATTTTCTTATAATTTATTTTTTAAAATTATCTTGACACGAATTTATCATTCCCAAACATTATATTTGATTCTTAGCTTATTGGTTATATTTTTAAAATTGCATACCATTTCCATTGTTAGGCATTAAAACAGACAATTTGAGATAGGTAACTACAAAGAAAGAAAGTGAGAAGGAGAGAGGGGGTAAAGGGAGAGCGAGAAAGAGGATGAGAAGGCTATGTTGATTCAGCTATAGAGGCAGCAGACAAGTTTTCAAGTACTGTTCATTTATTTACTGGCTATTTGCATTTGGACAAATTTCTCTAAATTTCAGTTGTTTCATCTATAAAATGGGGAAAATAGTACTTGTGCATTGGCTGTAGTGTATAAATTTTAAATATGTCAATGCATGTAAGTACCAGTTACAGTGTTTAGAACATAGAAGAAATATAATAACTATACATAAATCACCTCTTAATCTTCACACCAGCCTGCACAATATGAATTCTTATTCCAGTTTTATAACTAGAATGCGTCCTGACTGGACGTCAGTTGGGATACAGGATCTGGTTTTATTGAAGACCCAGTGGACTGGAGTTCATTGATGCCACTTAATATAAATCACCTGAACTAAATTTCCATAGGGATGAAAGCCTGTCGAGGGGGGGAGGATAAAAGAGGAGAAATGGGAGAGAATAAAGGACGAGTGATCCTATAAAGACCAGCAGGAACCTTGCCCAAGTCGTGTTTTTGCAATGATGTCAAATCATGAGACCACTGGAGGTCTAGGACCATAAGAATTCTCTTTATAAGCACACCTGAGACATGCCTATGGCCTCCAGAAGGACTGGGGAAGACTTTGAAAAGGAGTTTGGTGTTCTATAGTGTGTGAGCATGGCCTTTTCCAAAGAATTGCTAGGAAAATACAGTTACACACAGAGCAAGGAATGTCAGCTCAGAGCAGAAAACTGATTTGTCTAAGTTTATACAACTAATAAGCGGCAAGGGTTTTGTTTGTTTGTTTTATATCAATTTTATTTTATTTTATTTTTATTGGTTTCAGGCATACAAAACAATGTAATAGTTAGACATTTACACCCCTCACAAAGCGATAACACCACTCCCCCAATCAACTACCCCTCTGATATCGTATATAGCTGTTACAGTTCCACTGACTCTATTCCCTATGCTATGTGTGTATATATATATATATATATATATATATATATATATATATATACATATATATGTATATATATATACATATATATGTGTATATATATATATAAATAGAGAGAGAGACAGAGAGAGCTAAAAAATGTATACACATTTTAAGAAAGGAAAAACTATTAAAATTATGCTGATGGTAATCACTTTGAGCACTGCTTGTAATTGCTGAAGTCAAACATGACTTGTATTCATCTTTTGTTATTGGTATGTATTGAGTATTACAATTTTCATACAGTTTTTTTCCTTTCTTAAAATGTGTATACATTTTTTTACCATATATATATATATATATATATATACACACACATATATATATATATATATATATATATATATATATATATATGGTAAATGTAGATGCCTGACCATACATATATATATATATATATATATATATGTAGATGCCTGACCACTGTGCTGTACACCTGAAGCTGAAGCTGAATAATACTGAACATCAATTATAATTATATATGTATAATTATATATAATTATAGTTGGTGTACAGCACAGTGGTCAGGCATCTACAAAGTCCATGAAGTGGTCCCCGTAATAAGACAAGTGCCCATCTGACCCCCTACAAAATCTTTAAAACATTATTGATTATATTCCCCAAACTGTCTTTCATATCCTTGTGGCTGTATTGTGATTATTAATTTGTACTTTCTAATCCCTTTACCTTCTCCTCCATCCCCACCCCCCTCCCACCTAGCAAATTTTTAATCTCAGGTCTTTCTGTTTCCAAAGCTTGTGCCCTTAAACATGAAATTAGTCACAAAAACACCTTGCCTCATTATTCAATACATATGTATGCATAAGGATTGTTGCATAACATATTTCTAAAATTGTGTACTGGTTTCTTTAAGATTTCGCTTTTAGGTGATGCTTGACTAAAATATGGAAACAATATAGAATTCTCATTCCAAAGATATTTTCTCAGTAATTACTTTATACGTTACATATAATTGCCGTCATCCTCACAGCCATATATAGTCAAAATTTTCATTGTGAAGCTCCAAGATCACTTAATAGCCATCTCTCGAGATCATTTTGCATATGCCCTTTTATTCTCTGATGAAGAAACTAACAAGAACAATCTTATATAACATTAATAAACACGGGATTATTGAGAGCTTCAATCCGAGCAATTTTGGCGACAAACTAGTCAATCATATTCAAGGTAGGAGCACTGGATATAATAATAGAGATAGATTCTGTGTCATTTGAAGGCTCAAAAATTTATAGTCTAATTTAAAATCACTTATGGATATTTTATATCCCTTTCTGGGTGGTAGCGTAATTTCACATATAAAATAATGTTTAAGATGACTTAGAATCAAGCCTACTTAATTTTATTTGTTAAATCTAAAGTTATCAAGATGTGTTAAACATCTTTCTAAATATGGTAAAATGCCTTCATTCATTAATGTTTACTTTATTCAGTAATCACTTTGATAATGTATCTCAAAGTAAATATTTCTGTAATATCTGGCCTGGATAGTAAGATATTAATTGTACATAGCTTTAAAATACTTGCAATTATGTCAGCCAACTAATCAAAATATTCTAAAAATATAAGATTCTGTATGTGAGAAATATTTTAGTGTTTTTCACTTAAAAGTGAAAAGACCGAAAAGGACAGAGAGTTTTTAAACCAATGACCTTTATCATAATGTGTCTTGTATTGAATTCTAAACATAATATGCTGACTGAAAGGCAAAGAATGGCTGTCATTGAAACACAGGATTCATCAAATTATAATGTCAACTTAGTAATAAAAGTGCTTTCCTACAGTTTTGTCAATTGACAGGCTGTTGTCATATATTAAAAACTGACAAGGCATTGATGAATTAGATTGTTAATATTGTCCAAAGCAACTAATCTTCAAAAAACAGAGTATTGCTCATCAGTTAAATATACCATCTATTGACTTGATAATCATTTTAAAGAAAAAGAAAATATGTAGATGAACTGGTAGATTTCTTTGTAGCTACAGAAAATAATTGTACACTATTAAATTGTTTTCAAGAGCTTAAACATTAATAAATGTGAAACTGAACACATATATGTATTGAAGAATATGATAGAATAAATAAAATATAAAGCTTAATTTAAAAGCAGAAAAACTGTTCTTTATAAAACATTTCTGGAAGTTACAAAGTATGAAATACTGCTGGATATCTTAAAATTTAGTAATTTGTTTAGTTTATGCGATAGAAAATATGATCAAAGAAATTCAAGAGTAGACTAATAAAATTACCATTGTACTGGAAATTTTTTTCACTATTATGATATTATATTTACTCAGTCCTAGAGCTTATGTCTACTTTCTTCATTTACTCCCTTTTAATAGTGAAACATAGCTTTCAGTAACTTCTTAAGGTTAAATTTATATATAGTATTATTGATAACATGCATGTTTAAAAATGCCTATTTTATCATTACACTTGGTAAAATGTAAATCTAAGTTGAAATAATTTTTCCTCAGAATTCTAAAGGCATACAGTACATTACATTTTATGTCCAGCTTTTTCACTTAGAATAATGCTTTTATAAATCATTGATATTGTTACATGTTCTGTAGTTCATATTTGTGGTTCCTGTGTAGAATTTCTTTGTATGGATATGCCAAAATATTTTATTCATTAGCCAGTTGATGGACATTTCAATTGTTTCCAGTTTGGGTAAATTATAAACAAAGCTGCTACAAACATTCTTATAGAGGCTCTCAGTGGATATATGTTTTTATTTCTCTTGAGTAAATAATTAGGAGTGGAATTGCTGGTCATATGGTAAATTTATGTTTAACTTTAAACTACCAAATGATTTTCCAAAATGCAATTATACAAATTTGCATCCTCAACAGCAGTGTATGAGAGTCCACATATTTACTCTACATATCTGTCAGCCTTTGGTATTTTCAGTTTTTTTCTTACTTTTTAATTTATTTCAGTTTATTTCAGTGTAGTTTTACTTTCAGCCGTTATACTGTGTATGTAGTTTCACACTGTGGTTTTAATTTATCTGATGATTAATGATGTTGAACATTCTTCCACTGATTCTCTGTCATTATTTGAGATCCTTATATCTTCTTTGGTGAACTGTCCATTCAAGGAGTTTGCCCTTTTAAAAATTGCATTGTTTGTTTTCTTACTAAATTATGAGGTTTCTTTATGTGTTATGGAAGTAAGACCTCTACCATATATGTATTTTGCAAAAATTTCTCCTAGACTTGTGTCCATATATTCTGAAAATGCTTTAGAAGTTTTTACATTTTGATAATGTCCAAATATATATATGTATGTATATATATACACACACACATATATGTTTGTATATATACATATGTGTGTATATATATATTTATGTATATATGTGTGTATATATATATATATATATATATATATATATACACAAAATTTTGTAAAATTTTGTGGTCTGTCTTTTATCTAAAAAGTCTTTCTTATTCCAAGATCATAAAGACATTCTCCTATGTTTCTTACAGAATTTAAGGTTTTACATTTAGGTCTATAACCCATTTCCAGTTAGTTGTTGATATTTTTAATTACAAGCTTTTGATATCGTTGATTTTTTTTTCACTATTGCCATTCTTGTCTCAATTTTATTAATTTCACTCTAAGTATTGCTTTATTTGTGCCCTAGTGTGATTTATGATTTATAAGAAATATATTAGTTCTTCATTCCCATTTCTGGCTCATATCTTCTAAAATCCTTGGAATTTCCTGAGATAAAAAAAAAGGAGTCTTTTGTTATGTTAATGAGGTGACACTTAGATCCCCCACCTGGTTTCCAGGGGAGACAACCATGTGGTCACAGGGTAGAAACTTTCAGTCCTACCCTCCAGACCTCCAAGGAGGTGAAAGGGGCTTGAATCAACCATGCCTGTGTAATGGAGCCTCCATAAAAAACTCAGAAAAGGACAGGGTTGAGAGAACTTTGGGGTTAGTGAATGCATGGTGATCTGGGGACAATGGCATGCTCTGAGAGAGAATGAAGTTCTGCACCCTTTACCCATACCTCACCCTATACACTATGCATCTCTTCTTTTACCTGACTGTTCCTGAATTATATCCTTTAATAATAAGCCAGTGATTTGGTAAGTAGAATGTTTCTCTGACTTCTGTGAACCTCTCTAGAAAATTAATCAAACCAAAAAAGGGGGTCATTGGAATTTCCGTTAAAGAGAAAACCACAGGCACGAAATAGTGTCACTCTTGCTAAAAGCCCATGATACAAAACCAAGATTAAATACCTGATCTCATTGCAGCTTCAACCTCTCCCAGAAGCATAATTTTAATCAACCTATCTGGAATTTTCTGGTGAAGCATTAGTAAGGTAATCTGTCACTTGGGCCTTCTCCATTCCCCATAGAAAGAAGAGGCAATATGCATGACAAAAACCTTTCTCATTCTCTTCCTCACCAAAAAAGATATCTAGGTCCCCAAATAATTCTTTCTTTTCTTTTGTTAATAGAAACCTTTCTCCATTTTTCTTTTAAAAACCTTCCATTTTGTCCAACCCCTTGAAACACCTTTCTAGTTGCTATACAGGGTTCTGCCTAATTCATTAATAGCTTGATAAACCCAGTTAAATCTCCAATTTGCTTTTTAATATTTCCAATCTATAGCCAGTTAGCCAAAGCACAGGAGATAACCTGGGTTTGCAATTGTTGTCTGATGTGTGTGTGTGTGTGTGTGTGTGTGTGTGTGTGGCAGGAGGTTGGTTAGTCATGTAGAACTGAGACCTTAACTTGTAGGGTCTGATGCTATCTTTCAGTAGGTAATGTCAGAATTGAGTTGAATTCTTAGATACCCTGTTGGTATCCAAGAGTTGCTTTTTGGCATGGGGGAAATATTCACTTGCCCCACACACATTGGAATTGGGTCCCAAAACTAAATGACCTGCATATTTTAATATGTTGTTTTTATTTTTACTCAATTCAAAATATTTTTAAAATTAACTTTTGATTTTTTATTTGAATTATGGGTTATTTAGAAATGTGTTGTTTAGTTTCTAAATATTTTGACATTTCAAGACATCTACCTGTTATTGATTTACAGTTTGATTCAGTGGTGATGAAATAAAATTATTTGTATAATTTTAGTTACTTTAACTTTGTTGGGCCTATTTTTATGGTACAAATATGGTCTATCTTGTAAATAGTCCATTTTAGTGTTCTTGAATTGAATATGTATTTTCTTTTTCTTGGGTAGGTGTTTTGTAAATATCAGCACCAAGTTGATAATGTATCAGTATTATCTAGTATTATTATTTTCTGTCTAATTCTCCTAGTAATTTCTCAGAAGTCATGTTGGAGTCTCCAACTATAATTGTAGATCTATTTCTTCTTTCAAGCTACCAGTTCTCACCTCATGAACTTTGAAGCCTTGTTGTTGGGGACAAATACATTTAAGATTATTGTGCCTTCTTTTGAATTGATCCCAATATCATAATATAATATCCTTCTCTATCCCTTATAGTATTCATTCTTCTTTCTTCTTAATATAGTCATTCAAGGTATATTATTCAACAAATATATTGCATACTGTATGAGTTAAGACTATGTACATAAAGTACATAAAAATGCACTTTTACTCTCTAATAGTTCACCATCAACTCTGATGGAAGTCAGGCTCTGAAATGTGTTATGGTAGTAAGATACTGCAAAAAAATAGCTAGTAGTGTATAATTCGTTCCTGCCTGGAGAGATCAGAGAAGGTGGCACGAATAGATGATATTTGAATTAGACTAAGTAAGGGAGCTATTGCGTTCCAGACAAGGGAGGGTAGATGCGAATGGAGAAATATTCAGGGGATCAGTACAACTGTTACGTAGGATCCATGGTGGAATAGCATGAAATCATGAAGTAAGCCTCAAGTGATAAGTTTTTAGAGCCAAATAATGAGCATTTAGAGATTTTATTTATATCCAATATATGTGATATATTATGTATTATGTAACATATGTTATTAATGGTATGTGTTATATATCATTATTATTAATGATATATATGTTATATATAAATAAATAATTGTTACGAGGCAGTATGAGGCATGGATTTAGTTAATCATCCAAATGTTTTGTCCAAACATTACCTTAACATATGTTTAGTGATAGTCTTATGCTACAGTAGGTGTATTTTTACCCTTTTTTCACCCTTTCATTTAGAGACACCACAAAGACAAATTTTATTATATACATACATTGTGGTTATCCATGTTTACAAATTTTAAATATTTAAGAATTCCTTGAATAAAAGTCATAAAGATGAGTTTTGCAAAATTCTCACATTTCATATCAGTATATAAAATCAACCTCAATGTATAGTTCTCTTAGTTTGTTTAAAGTAGAAAGAAGGAGGAGAGAACAAAAAGAATAGTATTTACAAATGTGGTGAGGAGTATAATCATCTTCTTTTAGACTGAGGCTATAAACATCTGTAGGGTTGTTTATCTGTGCAAATTATTTAAAGTAAGTCATTGGAAAAGTGCTATATTGGAATATTGTAGTAAAGAACCTAAACAAAGTTCTTTTGCTGAGAGGTTTAAAAACAGGTCCTTAAATATTAGCAGCAGATGATCTTAAATTTTTTGAAGTAGTTGAAATTTGAATTCTCAGTGTAAGCCTGTGTTTCTATTTTTCTTTGTATTTCTTTGTGTTTACTCTGTGTTTCTAATGTACTCATCTCCATCTCCTGCTATAGTGTGCCATAGTAACTCTGCCCGTACTAAAAGAGAAGGGTTCTATTACCGCAGAGGTGTTATTGTTTCACCTAAATGATTCCAAAGCAGCTGGAGTCCTCAACAACAGATATTTATATAGAATTGTTTTATAAAATGATCTTGTTCCCTAGAGATACAAATATCTCACCTGATAAAAGGAAAGCTCTGTGTTCTACTTTTAGAAATATTGATAAAGATTTTATAGCTGGATAAAATATCAAGATCAAACTTTTATATTAAATTGAAATTTTAATTTGTACTCTTTAATGTAACTGGCTCTGTTTTTTAATTTTATTTTTGCTTGAATACCTCATTAAAATCCATTTCCTTAAAATATTGGAATATGTCCACTATATAATTTATAAAACGCTACTAGAATTTTTAGGTATGCCCTAATAACATTTTGTCCATAAATATGAATAATTGCTTTTTATGGAATCTTAAAGTAAAATGCAACAATTCAGAACACCCCATTACATGGATAAACACATAATAAACATTTTGTATATTCATTAACTATGAGGAGGAACTGAATCTATATTGTTTTGGAACATAAGAATATTCTAAATTAACAAATCTGAAAGTGACAATATACTTACATTTATATGTTTAGAGAGATGCAGAATTATCTGGTAAGTATTTCCAAACAGTGGTTCACAAAATTATTTGGGGCAACCCAGACAAAGAAGTAAATAATATTGATACACATATTGGGAAAGTTGATCTCTTCCCAACTTTCTACCATTTCTTTGATTATATAAAGAAACAGATTTCACTTTGGTGCTATCAATGTCTTTTATGCTTGCAGGCCTCAGGTAGCTTTTAGTTTCTATTTTTATAGATAACAGAAAAGTGGAAACAAATGAATTAATTGTCCAGGGTCAAACAACCAGTAATGATAGAGAATAGACATGAAGCTGGATCTATCTGACTTCAAAGCTAAAATTGGTTATTTTTTTAATTGTATTTAACTTTATGACTAGTTTCTATTTATGACTATGATCCTATTTCCTATGCAGGTAATGATAGGAAGTTTCCTTACTCCACATCTTTATTTAATTAAAATTGTTAGCTAATTGGAAAAAAGGATATTAAGTGGTCAATAGAACAGGTTGATTCTAGGCCTGATTGCTATCAGGTGCATTTCCCTCCATTTCCACATTTTTCTTTGTGTCACAATGGCTGACCCCCTCCACCTCTGGGTCCCAGGTTTCCACGTCATTGGGGCTCTGGCTAGCTTCGGCTAATAAGAGTTCTTGGTGGGATATTGGAGGAGGGTACAACAGAAAATTTATATCTATTTTTTCTGCCTTAGATAGTATCTCTGACATTGACTGTGTTTCTTTCCTGTCTCCCACAGATCAGCTCTGCCTTGATTATAGGTTTCTTCAGATCACACTCACTGGTCCCAGATGGTAGCATGGTCTTCTCCCTGGGCCCTCCACATTCCCATAGTGCTGTTGCTAATCTCTGGATAGACTATTGGCATCCTCTTTACCTTCTCAGCTTTTCCCTCGCATGGATAACCAACCTCTGGATTTATATTTCTTCTATATTAAATACTTAGCATCATTTCAATTTTCTAATACAACAAAATGGCAAAACATGTGATGGTGGTTGCTATTTGAGAAACTCTATCTTAGTTGTTAAACTTGAGCTTTGAAAACAGTAATCTTGGAACCCAGGTTTGGCTGTGCTACTTCCTAACTGTGTGATTACTTGGATGTTAAATTTTAACTTCTTACTCTATAAAATAGGAATAATAAAAATGATCTAATAAGTTAGACCTATAGTTTAAAGAAGATAAAAGTAGGTATAACATCTTGCACAATGCTCAACAGTTAAAAATTACACTATCTATATTTTTTCTTATGTTTGTTATTGTCATTTTTGTTACTATTATTGAATTCTCCCAAATGAATGTGATTTAGGACCTTTATTGTAAGACTTTTCCAATATGGACCATCATTTTATTATCTCATTTTTGTAATAGAAATAAAAAACAAAAACAAAAATTAAAAGGTTTTCCTAACGTATCACAAATGAATGATAACAAACACTCATAGAATGTGTATCATACTGCAACAGATAGCTGCTGTTTTAAATGCAGAAAGGTGGCAGAATATGTCACTTTGGCAAAAGGATTGTTTTAGCCTGAGGCACTTACTAAAGCAACAGACACAGAAGGGCACTGTAATCTCCCCTTTTCTTCCTGAAAATAGGAAACTAAAAACTCTCATGAGAAAGATGTGTTTCCTATATCAAGAGTAAAGAACGATTCTTCAATGGGAAGTCAAAGCCGATAGCATTCTGTACAAACCGACCTTGTTCAAATAATTCTTATCTTCCTTTAGCCTCCCTGTATATTATACTTTCCCAAAAATCACCCTCTTTGTTTTCTAGCATAAAAGTATTTAGGTTTTGCCACTGCTTTGGGTCTTCATTTCTTTATGAAATCACCTATGTCACATAAAACATATAAATTTGTATACTTTTCTCCTGTTAATATGTGTGATGTCAGTTGAATTCTCAGGCCCCTCGGAAAGGCCCTGAGAGGGTAGAGGTAAAATGTTGCCTCCCCCACAGTGCCTTATGAATTTTGCTTCATTTAATCATCAACATGCCATGCAGGTAGGTACTGTTGTTATCATTACGATCCCTATTTGCACAGGAAGAAATAGAGACTCAAGGATTTTCAATAACTGGCTCAAAGTTACACAGCAGGTAACAGAACATGGTGTTGAACCCAGGAAGTCTAGGTCCAGAATCTGTGCAGTAAACTTGCTGTTGTATGGCCAAGCCAAGAATTTGAGGGAAGGAGGAAAATTAAAGACATTCAATGAAACTCTGTAATCAATTGACAAACAATCTAATATGATGACTTAACTTTGTATCCAAACAAATTATCTTTGGCCTCTTTTCCAAGCTTAAACTCCAATAAAAAGATGTTTAGAGAGAGCTCTTTTTCATACACACACACACACCACACACACACATTTTTCTCCTTTGGAACCAGGTCTTCTCCTAGTAACAAGTTCATTCCAAGGTGAAATAGTTGAGACTTATTAATCAAATTTTCCAGATAGCTTTTCTGGTTGGGCTACAGTCAACACGTTTTCTGTGCCTTGTTATGTTCACAGGATAGCCTCAATCTCCAGGGAAACAATGTATCATCCATGCTCTAAATGATATTCCAATGTGTGTTTTCAGTGTCTGCTTGAAGATGCTAAAACACAAACTGCTAGAAAAGGTAGATTTTTGTCTAATAACTAGCATTAACATGACATTTATTTGGACTTGTTTAATAATAACATCTCAGTATAGTTCGAATGTGAAAATACAATTCGTTATTTTTCCAAAATCATTTTTCCTTTCGCCAAAAAACTCTAGACTGAACTCGAAAAGAGTCGTTTATGTCACTCAACCCTGCATTCTATGTAGTGACTTTATTGCCATGTGCCATTAGCAAAGACCATTCTCAAAAGAAAATCTATTTCAAATTACTATCAAATTTAATTGGATAGCCTACAGAACAATCTTTAAATAAATTTATAAAGATCATTATGGATCATGGTTTTTTTCTCTGAATATTAAATAGAATATCATTAAATCCTTTTAAAATTTAAAACTGAAATGTAAGTGTTCTTTCATAGTCCATCAAGATATGAAATCTACCTAAATAAAATCATCCTCTTTCCATGCTAAGTTTATTTCAATCTAAGCAACATCAGACTCCAAGGAGAAAAGAAGTTTAAAATTCAATTAAAGGACAAGTTCTAGGTGATCAAGCTGACACATCTTGAATTAGAGACTCTCCTCCTGCAGAATGCCTTTCAAAGGCTCATTTACTTTTTGAACACTGTAGTAATTTTAAATTCACTTTAATGAAGCGAAAATGGGTAGCAACAGGCTCTCCTTCTGCTTTTGTGACCTCAAGAAACAGTTTAGAATGCTTAAAAGGAAAAAAAATTGGAGTTATTCTGCAAAGGTTTTCCAAAATAGTGGTTAAAACATGCTTGAGGATCTGGTAGAACGATCACTGCTTACTATTCCATACGAGGGGAGTAGTTTGACAGCAATTTCTAAACAGATGTCAGTTTCAACAGGATATGTGTGTCACAACTTCCAGCAATCCTCATCCTTTGACACAACACTGAGTGATAAAGATTATTTTTATAATTAATAATACTTGTTACAGCCGTCACCATTCTTGAGCACCTACTTTATGCTAAGCACAGGGCTAAGACCCTGACACGCATTACTTTAGTTAACTGGTGACAACTCAAAAGGCGGTGCTGGTATCATACCCCTTTTGTATATGTGAACACGAGTTTCCTCCAGATGGCAGAGCTGAGCTTCAAGCCCTGGTCTATCTGATCTTCACCACCAGGCATAGCCTCACTACGCAGAAAACTCTGTAAATATCAAGTGGACAACATAAGAAGACACTATTCCTTTATCTGCTGTCATAAGAATATGGATAATCTGGGGTGGCCGGTTAGCTCAGTTGGTTAGAGTGTGGTACTGGTAGCACCAAGGTTACCAGTTCGATCCCCTCCTGGGCCACTGTGAGTTGCGCCCTCCGTACACACACAAAAAAAAATGTGGATAGTCTTTCATTGTTTATCATAAAACAATCTCTAAGATACCCTTATAGGTAAAAATAAAGGCTGAACTGTGTGTACGGTTTACCACTACTTTTGTGTACAAAAGAATGAAAAAAACACATAGGTGGGCTTTCTTGTATGTGCATAAAGTCTCTAGAAGTCTCATGAGAAACGGGTTACATCAGTACCCATCAAGGAGGGGGATAAAGAGATGCTTTGCCTTTGTCTTGTTCTTTTGAATTTTGAATTATAAGAATATATATATATATATATATATATATATATATATATATATATATATATGAAAAAAGAAGGAGAAGAATACAAGGAGTATAATTAGTAAAATTCCCCTATAGACCAGGCATAGACTGATCACTTTACCCAAATGTCTCATTCAATTCTCACAACAACTACACTGTACATTTCAATTTCTCTTTTTACAGATAACAAGAAATTGGGAAAGATTGGATCAATTTTCTAGGATCAAACAATGAGTAAGTGGGAGAAAATAGCCCAAATTTAGATCTGTCTACAAGTTTTATGCTCTTTCTACCACCTTGATTTATTAGATTACAGTTTTGTTTCAGTGCAAAATTATTATGAACATATTAGCTAAATTTAATCAGTATTCTGAACTAAACTGTCTTATTTTAAAAATAAATTGATTAATTTTTATATATTGTAATGAATCAATTGAATAAATCTGCCATAAGATTTGACCAAGATGTCTAGACATATTTTCCCAATGTTGAAAAGCAACTGGTTAAAAGATGAAATCAAAATATAATTAGGATTTGCTGTGGCCTACATAACATGAAACAAGTAAATTGTTTTGTTTTGTTTTTAATTGATGTGAGAATTTTGGATTAAAATTTAACTTAAAAATAGTGTTTAATGCACAATTTATCCTATTTCCAAGTTTTTGGCATTGAATAGTTTATCCTTACTGTACATTTGGGATACAAATTGTTTCCCAATAATTTTTGAACCTTAAAACTACATCTTTGTTATACTCTTAATAGTCCCCTTATTTATAATTTCAGAAAAATTTAGATCTCTATTAGTTTGTTTAAAAAGACAAATTCTAACAAAATTTTCCCAAAATGTAATTAAGGAAAGTCTATTAATTTCTGAATTTAGTTATTGTGTGTGTGTGTATGTGTGTGTGTGTGTGTGAATACCTCTTTTAGTTTATCCTCCAAATAATCAAAAATGAAATATTTTTAATCCTTTTAATAAAGAGGAGAATAACGATTGAGGAAAGGCAGAGAAAGACAGAGACAGAAAGAGAGACTTTAGTTTTCTTTATCCAATATTTTACAAACTTTATATTTTATAAATGTTCTTTATATGTGAAAACAAAAGCTTTTGTTTATAAGGACTTTATGCAAACAAGATATTAGGCCCAAGAAACTTTTTAAAAATGTGCCTTACTTGTTAGATAATGAATGTGCTAATTTTCTCTCCCTGGCCCCACCTTTCTCTCCTGGTACTATTTCTACTCAGATTTGGGGGTGGGGGTTAGGGGATGGTGATGGTGATTTGTTTTTGAGACCTAAACCACCACTATCACCACCAAGAACAAAAATCCTATCAGAGTCCAAGGGGACCAAGAATGTGGACTGTTCTGTCAAAGCACATTTAGAAATTGCACCATAGTTCCTCAAAAATAGAACCGGAAGTCAGAAACACTAATAGAAATCACCTACTTTCGAATTCAGCCAAAGTTAGTTACAGAAGCAGTTTATTATTTTCCATTAAGTATTTGTTCTTTAATTAAGGAGAATCTTTAGTGTTGATGACGTTTTGTTTTGTGTTGGTTTTTGTAGGGGATAAAAAACAACTTCAGAGGTTGTGATATAATGATATTCAATACAATCTTGTTTTTAAATATATGGCAGATTTTTTTATAGTCTGTACTAAAATAGTTTTTTGAAAGAGACCGTGATTTATTTTGTAAATACACTTCAAATATTCATTTGAAGTTAATATTTCAGTTGATCTTTGTTTTTATTTGATAGTCTCAAACTTTTTTTCAATTTAGCTCTACATTTTGTAACTACACTTAGTTTTATTTTTTCTCATTTACTTCTCATATATCTGTTTAACATTAAACAAGAATTTAGACCTAGTGGAAAGACATTTTATCAATGAATTCAGACTAATTCAAAATCCCTGAATAGATATGCTTCATTATTCCTGCAAATTACTTCAGAAGTACTATTTCAATGGTTAAAGCGGTACAATTTAGTGGAACTGGCAATTCACAAGTCTTTTAAATTTAATTCTTCTTTTGTTACAATCTAATTTTGTGATTTGGTTTCAGTTTTTAGATGAGAATTCAAATAAAAAGTATAAATGGCCCAATGAAACCTAAAATATGTTGCCAAATGTTAGGCAATGAAAACCAGTGTTTCTCAGAATTGTTTCCATTTTCATTTACTTTTATTTGAAATTACTTTTTAACGGCATAATTTCAGAAAACATTCTTCCTAAAATTTGTAGAAACATTATCAATAAAGGTAAACTTTTGGATTATCACATCCTTTCAGTCCAGTCTTATCTCCTCCTGATATTAACCATATTGCCCTTTAGCGTGCACACAGTGTGATATATCAGAGCATTTATGTGCATTCAGGTATACAAATAAAAAATATTAAGAACTTTTATAAGTTTTCACATTAATATCATTCAATACATTCCTAATAAATGTGATTTTTACTTTTATTCAAAAACATATTTTGGAATGATTACTACTTAAAAATATATATATATATATTCTTTTGAGTGACACAGTATATGATCTCTGTTGGCGGTTATTCAAATTGTAAAGCTATCTTCTGATGTACTTTTGCATGTTTTTTTCTCAATTACACATCTAAGATGAAAATAGTTTAATGTAGAACTTGTGCACCTTCAAATTTAATAGAATATGCCCAAGTGTTAAGAAAATGGATATAGCCCCATTTTTATTTAACTGTTTTTAAATCACAGAACAATAGGAATTCTTTGTATTTTTCAAAATCTAACTTTTTGTTTATAATATATAATACAGATATCATTATTTACTCTATGGCTTATTTTTTCACTCTTTAATATGTTATCTTAGGATGAATATAATTTATTAATGATGTCTAATTTATCATTTTCTTTTATATCAATACTTTTTGTTTTTATTTAAGAAATTTTCTTTAAACCGATGTTATTAAAATATTCTCTTGCTATTTTCTAACAAGTTTTTTATTTTGTTTTTTCACATTTAGGCCTATAATCTTCTTAAAATTGAGTTTTGAGAGATAAAGGTCTAGTTTCACTTTATTTCCCCCCCATATAGATATCCTCTTACGCTAGTGACAAATTCATTTATTTAATGTATTTAATTTTTGAACTATCTACCTTTTTCCTCCTGCCCCATTAAGTAACCGTAATGTTACTTAGACATTATGGTTAATGTCTAAGTAACCATAGACATTAGTTTCTTGTATAATCTTCTATAGAAAATTTTAATGCTTAAGGAAGCAAATATATAGATTCTTCCCTATATCTACTTTTACATAAAATGTAGAATACTATAATGTTGTTTTGCACATTATGTTTCTTTTATAATAATATATCTCGGAGGTCTTTCATATTAGTAGAAAACATTGTTTTCTTTATTTTAATAACTACATATTATTCTGTTACATCATCATAATTAATGGAAAATGCTGTCTTTTCTGCACTGCTTTGTAGTCTCCCTTTCATAAGTCACACATTGAGAAATGTGTGGAACTATTTCTTTCTCTACATATTAAATTGGTTTATTTTTTAATCGCTGCACTAATACCACATTCTCTTAATTACTATAATTTTGAAACAAATCTTGGTGCATGAAAGAGCAAGGACCTTTTATTATTTAATTAGCTGTTTAATGCCTGCACCATCTGTAATTATCACATTTTTGCTCCTGATATTTATTTTTTATACTTAATTAAATTTGCCAGAATTATGGCAAATTGATAGTCTTTAAAGAAGTAATTATTGCTTCTTATTTATCTTTTCTATTTTATGTTTTTTATTTGTTTTATTAATTTCCACAGTTAGGTTCTTATTTCCTTCCTTCTGCGAGTTCATTTATTTTGTGCTTGCTGTCAGATTTTTTAAGGTGATCAATTTGCTTGTTACTTTTCAGCTTCATTCTCTTCCAATGTTAATTTTAAAGCCATAACTTTGCTGTTAAATACAGTTTTAGATGCAACCCACAAGATATATATAGCATTTTTATTAAAATTCCATTCAAAATATTTTCTTATTTGTATTATGCTTTCTTCTTTGACCCATGTATTACTTAGATGTAAAATTTTCCAAACATATAGCGATGTTCATAGTTATATCATATTGTATATTTCTAACTTACATTGTGATTTGTAAATATTTTGTGTAATTTTTCACAAATCTTTGAAATTTGTTGAAACTTATTTTATAGCCTAGCATATAATCAATTTTAATGAATATTTGCATGTGTTTGGAAAAAATGAAAATTTTTAGTTGTAAGGGGTAGAAGTCTAAAGATGTTCCTTAGACGTTGTTTTAATAAAGTTGATCAAACCTCCTATAATATTACTAAAGGTTTTTTTCCTTCTGCTATTATGAAGTTTTCTTTCATCTATTGTTGAGCAAGATTATAATTTGATTGTTGATTTTTCTATATTTCCTTATATTCCCTTAAGGTTTTGTTTTTTAAAGGCTGTGTTTTTAGATGCAGACAAATTTTAATTTGGTTTATCTTTCTGAAGAGTTAAACACTTCATCATTGTAATATGTTTTTCTTTAGCTCTAATTGTTTTTAACTTGGAATTGCATTAATAAAATTGAAGTATAGCACACATATAGAAAAATGAATAAATTGTAACTATACAGCTTGATGAGTTATCACAAAGCGAACACACACATCCTTGTAACTTACTCAGATCTGGTAATAGAGCATTACCAGCATCAGAAGCCCCACTCATACTCCCCAAATACTTACTACCCACCCCTCTTCTGAAAGGTAATCATCATCATATCATAGAATGGATTTACATTTTGTTTTTTAAATTTACATGATTCTTCTGTGTCTGGTTTCTTTGTTCATTATTACAGTTGTGAGGTTTATTTATCCATTCTCCTGCTGGTGGACATTTAAGTTGTTCCTAGTTTGGGGCTCTCATGAAGAATGCCACCATGAACATTGTAACATATGGCTTTTGGTGACCATATATACACATTTCTGTTGGGTTTTTACAAACAAGAGCACTAGTTAGATCTCTCTCTTTCTCTCACCCCCTCTCTGTCTAGGCTTATATACTAAACTGTCTTTAAAATATTTGCTAAAATACATCCTGTATCAGTTTTTTAACTTTGTGTGTTTTCTATATTGCAATGCTCAAGTTTCCTAAGCTCTTTGTGTTTTCTAAACAGCATATAATTGGATTTATTTTTTAGCAGAGTCTGAAAACCCTTTTCATTAAAAATAAAGAAGTTAGGCTTTTCACATTTAATCTAATAACCACTGTTTTGGTTTTTTTTTTTAAGTCTATCATCTTCTTTTGTACTTGTATTGGTTCCTCTCTTGGATTTTTTTTTTTTCTTTTTTGCTATTCTTTTTTATGTTTTCATTGAATTTGTGTACTAATTCTTTTTGTCAATATAATGTTTTAATATCTATCTATTGCCCTAAATACAAAGCAAACATTTTGTAAGGATACAAAATTGTCAACAGTAGTTAACCAGGGCAATAAAACTGGGCTGAAAGTTAAAGAGGAGGTTCAATATTTGCTCTATATGTTATGTTTGATGCAATTTTTTTTTAACAGTGGGTATATATTTTTATACTGACTCTTAGAAATTTCAACTGTAGTAATCCTGATAAAAGATAATTTCAAAAATGAAACTTACAAAAACAAGTAGAAATTGTTTCTTCCTCTAATGCTTTAGACTATCTATACAGCAATTACCCATTATCCACTTACTCCTAGGCTTGCATGGATGTAATTTACATAGCAAAAACATTCACAGAAAAATAATCTAGGTCTTACAATATATTTCTCAATGTAGCCTTAAGTATTTTCTATGTAAAGTGAATACTTTGAGTTCTGTCATATAATCTTCAGAATGGATCTGGCCTTAGCATGACCCCTTGTTTCCATTAAGTAAATGATGAGCTCATAGTAAATGTGATATGAGAGAAAAAGACTAAAGCAGTGAAAAGATCACTAAAGGAAACATTTTTTTTGAGATTCATCAAGTCTTGGTACCACTTGGACCTCAGTGTCCTCATCTGCAAGTAAAAGCAGCTGACAAGAGTTGATTTTTTGGCCCCCTACCAGTCGTAAAAACATACAGTGGAAACATTTTGAAGACAGGCAGTCCAGCCTCACTTTCAAATTCTGCTCCTTCCTGGCTATGCGATTTTGACACGGTTACCTGATTTCTCTGGGATGTGTTTCTCTTTAACAAATCCTGGGTTATTCTGAGGAGTAAACAGTAAAGCACTTGAGAAGAACCTCAGTAAGTTCTTTCCTATAGCAGAGAAGTAATTATTCATTTTCATCGTTCTAGCAGATAGTAGGCACATGATAACGATTAGTTTTCACCTCTTACTGACATCTGGAATTGTATTATAAGGAAGTTCCAAATTAATGCTATGGAACATTGATGTAATATTTCCTCATCGAACTTTGAATTTGTAAGTGCTCTTCTCCCCCCAACATTAATAAAATATATAAAATATTAATATACTATGTAGAAAATCTTTCTACAAAAGTTGTAAATCCTCAGATACCCATGACTTTATATTAAGAACTTTAAGATATGAAACTTATACATTTAAACAGTGGTACAATGTTATAAACAGTATATAAACAGTTGATTGGCAAAGGCAATATAAAGAATCAGGAAAAAAAAACAAGCAGAAAATTGAATACAAAATTATCTGAGTCTAAAAAATTCTTACTACCATCTTCACAATTATTTTACCTATGCCATTCCTTATTGTGTATTGTAATGTCACAATTGTAATAAATTTTATTGTAAAGTGGTCAATATCACTTGAAGGTCACTTTGGTAATTGGAAGTGAGGCCTCCCAAAGTGAAGGCAATTGGAAAGCACAATATTTTACTTTCACGAATACAATGATTTAGTTCTTTGACCTCTAGTTGGTTAAGCATGATATATAGTAGAACATTTCACTTCTGATATATGCCTGTGCAACCTTGACAAGAATTAAAGGCACAGTGTAGATTTAAACTGCTGTCATTCTTCACTCTGCTTAAATAATCACTAAAGCTACTTTGAAGTACTTTAGAAAAAAGTATGAAAAGAAGGAAGGAAGGAAAAATGAAATGAAAGGAAAATCAGAAAGAAAGAGAGAGAGAGAAAAGAAAAGAAGGAAGGAGAAATGGGGGAAGGAAGGATGGAAAGAAAAAAATAAAAGAACAGTTAATTTGCTTATTCTCCTCTCTGTACAAATGGCATCCTAAAGAAAAAAAAATATTTTGAAAGGTCTTAATGTAAACATGAACAGCTGTTTTAGACATTGTAATATGTGAATATTTGAAGGACACATCATGAAAAAAAAATCATGCTGAAATGTCAATTTTATAGCTATAAGAGAGAGGTCCCAAGGTTTAGAAGTTAAAAGTAAGTTAACTCTTTGCTTATTCGAACATTAAACTGTCAGCATGGAAGTAAGTTTAAAACTTATGATGGTCTGAAAATGTGGTGCTAAATGAAGTCTGAAGACCTATTAACCTTCCTGAGATGTAAACCAGAACTATTACCCTCTGCTATCCAGCATGCACTCAAGTACATTATCGTGGTGTGCAGACTATTAAGAGCTGAACAATAAAGCTGAAGAGTGTCTCGTTTTTCCTAAGTATAAGGATAATGTTAACTATTTTCAGTATTCATTTAGAAATTACATGCATATAGAAAATGGAATTCTGCTTGAAAATGATTGCTTCAATTTTTTAAATAATAATGTAGAACTGACACTCCATTAACAAGTTGATAATCAAATTTCCCTTTGTTTAGAACTTTAAGCTTTACAATGATTTAAAGAAAACACATTTTTAAACATATTTTAGCTAAGCATTTTTAACAAATTATTCATTGTATGAATAAAATATTTTAAAGAATGATTTTCTTAAGTGTTTAGACATAGTAAATTATGTATAAATACATTTTTTAAAAAATAATTACTTATGTAAGGAATATGATCATCTTTTATATCGTCTTTTATTTTGCAGTGAAACTTTTATATCACTCAATATTGTTATGTCAAAGAAGTGTACTTTTAAAAAGCTTCACTAAGACATTTATCAATTATTTTAAAATAACATCAGTGAGATATATTTTGTTCACATTTGAAAAGATGGAAATGAATCCAAGTTCATGTAAATTGAAATAAATGTTGAAACAAGCCTAACCCTTTCTGAGAAAATGTTGTTATGAAAATATCCTTTTCCTAGATCTCCCTGTTTATGGGCTTTTAAATTCAGGTGGAAAAGACAATAACCATATTTATTCCACAAAACATTGCTTAAAATATTTTTTAAAAGCATTACACCAAAATATTTCATTACCAGAGTATTTATTCCTATCCTAATCTAGCCTGAGGCCCTAGGAGCATAGTATTAGCAGGTATGGGGAAAACAAAAGAAAGCTATGACTTGGTCAACACTGAGCTTACAACCCGCCTGTGGAAAAGAGATGATGGAAGCAAGGAAAAGGTAGTAAAAGATATGATAGCATTTGGTGCCTGAATATGTGATATACACTCTAAATGCTACAAATGTAAGGAGGCAAAGGATCGATCTAGGCCAGGGTGATGTGACCTGCATAGCTGGACTTTGAAGAATAAGAAAGATTAGATGGTTGTCTCCTGCAGAATAGACCAGGAATTGATCTGTGATTACATCTGGTTCTTGAGGACATTAACAAGTACTGAAAATACAGAAAGAACCTCTGTGACATCTAAATTTGATCTTGTATCAGCCCTTTAGTTCTTCGATGTACACAGCAGTATTGTTCTCATTCCACTTGTTCTTATATTCTAGGGGTGCTCTGAGACTCAGAACAGTGTGATACTGGTCAGAATTCTATTCCTACCTATCTGCTTTCCACCCAGAGTTCACAACAGAACCATGGATGTCAGTCATTATGCTATTTTGATGCAGTCACGGAAATTGGAGTATGCATTATTGCTTCCCTATTCAAAGTCTGGTACTTCGAGCAGCACCATAAGCATCATTTGGGAGTTTGTCAAAGATACAGAACTCAGCCTCTCCCAGCACTTGCTGAGTCACAGTATGCATTTTTAACATATCTGCAGCTAATTCTGTATAACCATAAAAGTTTGTATTGCATAAGATGCTCTACTGGATAAGGCAGATTGTCGGTAGTGAGAGAGACGGATTTGGTGGTGGTAGTAGCTCTATCAACACTTTGAAATTTCCATATTCCTAATTGGTAAGTAATCATCAAAATAATTGTCTCTATGTTTTAATCTGCCTGAAATTCTTCTAACCTACTAGAAGAACATAACCAATATTAATTTCAAGTGACATCTTCTCTCATTCTCCCCTTCAGTGTTGTCATCATCATCAGTTATTCTAATCATCATTGTCATTTCAATCACACCATTTAATAGTGGATTATTTTTTATCAGAATAGTTTTGGAATATACAGCTGCTGTTCCAACAATTGGCCATTTTGCATCTACTACTATCTATCTCTCACCATGCCCAAATACTGATAAATATAATAATTTTTGTTTATCATTTCCTTTGTGTTCTTATCACTCTTCACTGTTGTCTATACTTCTTGTAACTTACTTTGAGTTCATGTTTGGTTTTACTGGGAACCTGAAAAATTCAATGAACTGGTTGAATTAAGAAATACATTTAGATTGGATTAGTTGTGTGCAGAGGTGATGAACTGGCTTTATCTAATCCTTTGACATTAGTTTCAGTCACAGGTCCTTGAGGTTCATCACAGGTCTTTGAGGTTCTTGCCTTTGCTGGTCTTGGTTTTTGTCATATTTGCTCTTTCCCTCATTCTCATACAGTTTTATTATACCTATTCTCATTCTCTTACTTTCTATATGCTATGTTTCCCATTTAAAATTATTGTCTTCAGATATATTACTTAACTTCAAAGTTCATCATAGGTGACTAATTAGTTCTTCCCAAGTATAATTTTACTTGGTGAAATGCCCTTGTTGTCTAGATAAGTGCTATTTTATGAATATTAAATGAAGGTGCCAGACATATTATTAATACTAATGATTTCATGGACCAGGAAATTTATTAACAGGAAAAAGGGAGTAAAGCTCAGTTATGCAACATGGACAAATAAAAAAGGCATGGTCGATGGTTAGGGGCAAGGATCCAAATATGGAAGAAAATCCTCATATGAATTAGCTAAAACTGAAATAATTATGTTTTCATAAGGTAGGTACTGAAAAACAATCATTGGGATATTATGCAAGTATTTAAACCTATGAAAGAATCTTCTTAGGAAAGATTTATGTTTTGTCGTTAATTTTTCTTATGGCATGGAAAGAGGCACTCACAACCAACTAGAACAAAACCTGTAATTTCTTATCTTGTATTACTAAAACATGACAAGATTTTAAGTGCAGAGACTATTCATGTTTCTACAGCCTGTAACAATGTTTTTCTATTCTCACACACTATTCTTTCCTTAGGTCAATTTGCTTCAAGTAAATAGCTTTCTTTCAGGTCCTTACAGAAGTCACGTTCCCCTTGACTACATGATCTTTGTCAATACTGTATTATTTCCCTCTGCAAAGACTGCTCAGCCATTTTCATGCCATAACTCCTGCTCAACCTCTAGATTTCATGTTAATCACCCTCAGAGAAGTCTAGTCAGGTTTCTTCTTCTCTTGCTCAACTTTGCCCCATTGAGTTTCCTACCTCATATGGCATTAAGTAATACTCTTATAGCACTGACAACAGAGACTAGAACATACAAAATGCTCAATAAATATTAATGATTTTAAATAATGGTTATATTACTTG
Source organism: Rhinolophus sinicus (assembly GCF_036562045.2). NCBI lineage: Eukaryota > Metazoa > Chordata > Mammalia > Chiroptera > Rhinolophidae > Rhinolophus > Rhinolophus sinicus. The sequence continues at coordinate 124,275,253 of NC_133752.1, forward strand.
AATTTGGTAATGGTTTGCTATATTTTAATAGATGCCTAAATATGATAGATATCACAACTCTTCTTGTAAGGAGACTTCCTTCCCAAGACAGTAATTCAAATTCACTCCAAACTTCTTAACACATATATTGTTAAATATTTTTCACTTCCCTAGATCAGGCAGATCTAGGCATTTTATTGCATCTCATTTATTAATAGATTGTTTTTACTGTTTCTGTGACACTAGAGCTTTCAATAGTTCTCTGTTGTTCTCTCTTCTCTTTAGTTTGATTCTTTATTTTCCTTCTCCTTCTCCTCATCCTCCTCTTCAGCCTCTGTGTTGTCCTTCTCACCCTCTTCTCTCTCTCTTCCTCTTCCTCCACCTTTTTCTTCTTCTTCACCTTTATATGAGTATGTTGCAAGAACAATGGAAGAGAGTATTCCCCAGTTCCTTTTGATTTAGGAATACATTCTAGATTGGGTACGAGTTACACAAGGTGTGATCAAAACATACAGTGAATGTTTAAATAAATAAAAAATGTACTACAGTAAAAGACACATTGCCAGTAATCCCCCTCAAAATTCTCCCCATTGCTTCAAACACATTTATCCATCATTCTTGCCACTTTCTAAAGCAGTTCTAGAAGTCCTCTTTCATGTGTCTTTAGTTATGCTGTCATGGCTGCCTAGATGTCCTGAATCAATTTAAAACGTTTACATTTCATGGTCATTTTGACTTTGGGGAAAAACCAGAAGTTGCACGGTGCCAGATCCGGTGAATAAGGTAAATGACAGAGTGTGACGTTTGTATGTGACAGAAATTGCTGTGCCAGGAACCTTTCCATTTTGATCAAAACATATGGTGAATGCTGCTGCCAAGTGCCATCCAATGGAAAAGCAAGGATCTTCAGTATGGGAAATGGCACATTGAACCTTAGTAACAGTGGGTGACATGTTTCTACTTGTTTCGTGCAGTCAGTTGGGTGTGAGCTACGGTTGAGAGAAGGTGTGTTTTAAAGTGTGCCATAAATCATCCTCCATTATGACGATGTTACATCTCTTCTGGTATATGGCAATTTCTGTCAAATAAAAACATTATGGTGTGTCCTCATCCACCTTACTCACCAGATCTGGTACCACGTGACTTCTGGCTCTTCCCCAAAGTCAAAATGACCATGAAATGTAAACATTTTGAATCCATTCAGGACAGTGAGGCAGCCATGACAGCACAATTAAAGACACTCATGAAAGAGGACTTCCAGAACTGCTTCAGAAAATGGCAAGAACGATGGAATAGTGTGTTTGAGGTGAGGGGGAGTATTTTGAGAGGGATTAATGGCAATGTGTATTTTACTATAATAACTTTTTTTTATCTTTTAAACATTCACTGTATTGTCTAGTCACATCTCATATACAAAAACAGATCATTCATTACACAGAAATATTGATGCCATAATGTTCTTATGCAATACCATTAAATATGTCCCTTGTATATCTCAGCATTGCATTTTACTGTTTTTCTTGATTAGTCCTTTAAAATGTAGATATGGGTACCTTCGATAATATTGTATTATTAGAAACAGTTGTTTAAAAGTTTTTTAATCTATATAATATTCATAGTTGGAATAATATTCTTAATTTTACCAATAAAATTATTATTATTATTATTTTAACAATTGTAAAACATGGTATTTTAAAAGAAAAATTCTGGATTTAAAAGAGTTAATTCATAGTTGCAATCAGATATGAAATTATTCAGTCACCACAAATCATTCTTAAATTTGAAGAAATTGGCTTCACCTTTTCCCCACTATACATGTGAGGTGGGTTGATTAATTACATAAATACAGTCTTTCATGGTTTGATAATTAGAAGTGATTATTGTTAAAGTATGTGATATGCTTGGATGTGAGCTGTAACCAATACTGTGCAACTCATTACGATATTTTACCGCATCATCAGCAACATTTTCCACATCACCAAACTCAATACATTTCCTTGTTTTGAGTGGCTTGTTGTCCCATTTTTTTTTTTTAATCATATTCCTATATCTAGATTTGAAAAGGAATGTTTGACTGATTGAGTTTTCTAATGATGACACATAGTACCTTGATTTGACCAATTATTTTAGTTTCTTCCCTAAGTGAATGCAGAATCTATTGCAAAGTTAATGTCTAACGTGCTGGGTTAGAGTTTAAAACTTTTACCATGATTTGAAAGGGAATGGTAAACAATGCTTTCTGTAGTTTCTACAGAAAGAGTTCAGCCAGTTTTGCCAGTGATGGAGAGCAGGGTTATGCCATCATAGTCTCTGTAGTCAGCTTTCCAGCTTTTTGTATGATAAAATATATCACAACACTACTCCCAATCTGTCACACAACTCATAATACTATGTGAGTCACATCTTGCCTTGATGTTCCAGCTTTCATCTCAGCTTCCCACATCTGTAGAACAAGATTTTGTTAATGGAATATTGTATGTAAATACAGAAAACTGTCACTACCTCTGGAGTTTGTAAGTGTTAAAGCACGCTGAGTGTTAGATGTCACAGTAGGAAGTTTATACATATGGAAGGAGCTGATCTAGGTCCTGCAGTTCCACAAAGACATAACAGTGAGTTGAGACAAGTGTTTATTATTTTGATATATAAATGTCCTATGACTTTCTCAGAAGAAATCACATCCTCATTCTTAGAACCAAGTATCCTTTAGAACAGACTGTATATTTGAGGGACTTATTCTATCAACATGATTCTTTGTTTTCTCAGTGGAAAAGAGGTCACTGTGTCTGTAAATACCAGCTTACCTTGCTTTAGTAAAACATATAAAACATATTGAAAACAGTTTCTTTATTGTACATTTAAATTAACCTTTTCAAAGGAACAAGGATGAAAGGTAGGAGCAAGTACACTGAGGAAACAAAGCACAGTAAAGAGAAGTAATAAAAATAATTTGAGCAGGGTATTCATTTAAGCAAAACTAAGGCTGATTAGGCTGTTTTATGTTTTAGAGCTGCAACAATGTTTGGTTTAATTCAAGTCTCCTAGCACATATTTAAACACAAAATAAATAAGAAAAAGAGGGTCCTTAGAATTCTGCTACAGTGTCAATTTCTAATTATCAATAATGAAATAAAATAAAAGTTTTTCTCTTTATTAGTAGATATATGCATTGTGTTATGTCATAAATGAAATGGAAAATACTACACAATATTATCACTATTCTCTCCTTTCACCTCCTAAATACATACCCATGCACAAAAGCATACTACCTTCCCACCCAGGAAAAGACAAAAAGCTTACTCTGTCTTTTCTTAAATTAAGTTATTTTCTTTAAAAATAAATCAGGCCATTCATTCCTCTCTGGAATTTTAAATTTAAAATATTGCAATCTTCCTTAGGCAAGTAACCTCCTTCAGAAATTCTTTAAAGACTCCATTAAGTCTACCCAAGGCCTTTAATTTCCACTAAAGTTGGAATTGCTCTATTTCATCTGGTATGATCCCACATGAAGTACCGTTTCCCCAAAAATAAGACCTAGCCAGACAATCAGCTCTAAAGTGTCTTTTGGAGCAAAAATTAATATAAGACCAGGTATTGTATATATTATATTATATTATATTATATTATATTATATTATATTATATTATATTATATTATATTATATTATATTATATTATATTATATTATATTATATTATATTATATTATATTATATTATATTATATTATAAGACCTGGTCTTATATTATAGTAAAATAAGACCGGGTCTTATATTATTTTTTGCTCCAAAAGACGCAGTAGATCTGATTGTCTGGCTAGGTCTTATTTTGGGGGAAACATGGTAGATACTGTTAAACTGTCCCTCAGGTTCCATTCTCACCTTTTCCCTTTAGGTAGTGGACTCTATCCTCCCTCTCCCCCGTTACAAATTCCCCAGACTTCATGGGTTTGAGCTGGGCATATTTCATAGCCTCCCATGCAGTCAGGTGTGTCTACACAACAAAGTTCTTTCCAATGGGATATAAACAGAAGTGATGTGTATGATTTCTTGGTCATTTTCAACTTAAAGACATCTTGTATGTCCTGACTCCACTTTTTCCTCTTCTGGCCTGAAAACCACTGCAGATGCATCCAATGATAGACAGAGATGAAAGTCTTTTTTACCAGTGTGTGCTGAGCTGGATGGCCCAGAAGCACAGAGTGACAAGCCAGAGCCAGCCTACCCACACTTAGATTCTAAAGTAAGAGAGTCACAGACTTCTGGTTTATTTATACCACTGTATTTTTAAGCTTCTTTCTTATAGTAACTTACTCTATATCCCAACTTATAATACACCAAAGTATAAGCTTAGAATAATAGTGTTCTTGAGCCCAAAGTTATTGATGTATACAACTGATGTGTAAACACAGAGAAAACAAGTTATTTTAAAAAGAAGAATACAAAGCAAAATGAACATTTGCAATTTTTCCCCCAGAAATCTTCTCAGCAATTTGCATACACAGTTTCCATTTCACAAGAAACATTGTGTAGTCTAAGTAAACTGTCCTTCTTGAGACTACATATCTATTGTGTTATTATTGACAGGAATAAGCAACATATACTATATCCCTCTGTCTAAGATCACAGAGCGTATACACTGAGCATAGGTGTGAGATTTTTTGCAGCATTCAATAGCCATTCCTTTGTGCTTTGCTCCATCATTATAAATCCATCAAACTTCATATCAGTGGTCTTCAAAGTGTAGTACCCAAGCCAACAGATGCAGCATCACGTGGGACCTTGTTATCAATTTAAGCCAGATCTATTGAGTCAGAAATGCCCAGGAGAGCCCAGTTATCTGCAACTCAACAATTCCACCCCATGATTCCAGACACGATAAAGCTCTCCACCAACAAGCTGATAGATGTAAAATCAGTAGACATTACTAGAAGAAATGTGTTGAAATTATATTGAATTAAAATAATAATCTCAATGTGTGTTTTTTAAATATCTTAACCTAGGGGCATCCGGTTGGCTTGGTTCGTTAGAGCACGAGCTCTGAACAACAGAGTTGATTGTTTAATTCCCACATAGGCCAATGAGCTGCACCCTCCACAACTAGATTGAAGAAAACGAGCTGCTGCTGAGCTTCCAGAGGGGTGGCCACATGGCTTAGTCAGTTAGAGCACCAGCTCTCAACAATAAGGTTGCAGGTTCAGTTCCCACATGGGATGGTGGGCTGCAAGAGCTTGAAAAACGGTGACTGGACTTGGAGCTGAGCTGCGCCCTCTACAACTAAATTGAAGGACAACGACTTGGAGCTGATGGGTCCTGGAGAAACACACTGTTCTCCAATATCCAATATTCCCCAATTAAAAACAATTTTTTTAAATATTTTTTTAAAAAATATATCTTAACCTAAGTTATTTTGACTTCTGATACTCAATACATCTTATTGAAATCTATAAAGATTATGATTTTTTAAAAATTATGTAACATAGCAGATGGTGAAATGCTTTGCTTTTTTTTCAGGTTGGAATAGGCAACACTACCTAAATACTGTTATTATTCTCATTCATGCATTATGTCAAGATTTTCTCTTTTCTGTTTTAGATATAAACACTACTCTTAAAATTCCATTAAGCACTAATATATTTCAGAAAATACATTGGTAATTTATATCTCCATACTTTCATATTTATGTGATTGCTCTTGCATTGTCATATAATATTTTTAAATAATAACATATTTCTTTAGTATTTTACCTTACAAACATTTTTATATTTATTAATAAATCTCAGGGTCCTGTTAAATTACCTGTCTTCATATAAGAACAAACAGGAAGTTTAAAAAAATTATGAGATTTACCCAAAATTACACACTTAGCAAGTGGGACAACCTGGGTTAATATTAAGGACTTTCAAATCCAAATCTAAATATTCCACTTGCAAGGAAATAAAAATAATAAAGAAGATACAAGTCCAGTCTCAAAAATGATATTGTTCTTGTAATTAATGTTGCAAAGAAGCAGATTATTTGAAAGAGAACAACTAAGGCATTGCTTGATCTCTTCTCAACTCTCTCAAGAACAAGCTGCAAACCAGCTGAATGGTGTTGGGTAATTAACTTCAGTGAATTTTTACATCTGGAGGAAGAAGTGGATTCTGGGAACAACTACAGACAGTGAGAGAGAACAAAATCTGGCAAATGTATTTATGTAATTCGGCTAGGATATCTAATTAGTGGTGTCTGAGAGAGACATCAATAAATACTTAAACTGCTTTCCCAGTACATTGACAGGAAGATACACCTTTGGTTGCAACTCAGCATAAAGATTGCCATCAAGGTAAGAACAAACTAAGTCTATCTTTTCCTGGTTAAATTAGTATTAAGTAGAAAACAAATATATTAGGCAGCAGAATATCAAATTACTATGAAAATTTAAGATATAGCATGGGATTTCTAAACGAATATGATGCTTCTTGCTGCATTTGATTTTGCCTGTGGAATTCCTACCGCAAAAGTCCACTCGCTTTTCCTCCGAGGAACCCTGGTGGAAACAGGTAAGAGTCACTGGGCCAGAAATTTATAATATGATTTAAAACACTTTAAAATTCTATCTAAAATTATTTAAAGTATTTCTCAGTAAGAAAGTGAAATTATTGCCGTAAACATAATTGGAATCAACCTAAAAATACACTTACCCATTCATAAATTAAATCAAGATAAAAATGCTACTTTACTTGGGATATGAGATTATGGTTTGTTTGCCTCAATTTCCAAGTGTGACCTTTTCTTATTTCCTGCAAGTGTAATGTCATCAATCTGAGGGAACTCAGATCTTCCAACGCACTAGTGTATGTATATGTATGCATATATGTAACCTTTGCTACCCAGCCTTCAGCTTAGTGGCAAGTTGTTCATGTTATGTTGTAGGTTACTCTTCCCTTGGCTCATTTACACACAGTTGGCTTTGTATGTTACTATTTTTGTATTTTTTATGAACATGTTGGCACTAATGAATCCCATAGTGATTCATTTGAATCAAGTTTTCTACCTGTTTGTGTGACCCCTGTGATAACTGCAAAAAAAAAAAGAAAGAAAAGAAAAGAAAAGTGCATTTCTCTCTTTCATTCGCTTGGGAGTCAGTTATTTCCTATTTTCCCTGAGTTCACAAGGAAAGAAGAGGCAGATGCTAGTTTACTACTTCCTTAGCCATTAATTACAAGAATAGCATTTCAACTGAAAGTGCACAAACCTGGTCTCTTTTATCAATGTATAGAAAAATGAAAAGTGTTATTAAAATAGCTGGTATAGACATTTTTTATGAGGCTCTTCCCCATCCCCCCAAATACCATGAAAGTTCATTTTGGATGGGGAGTTAGGATCCCTGCAATGATTGTAAAGTGACTGCTACACAATATTAATGTGCTCTTTATAAAGTTAATAAGAATTTTGGTACTGGGTCAAACTGCCAAGTGGGGAGAAGGTAGAAGGAAAGGAGGTCATCAAGATACAGCAAAAGGAAGCTCACAGAGAATATAGTATAGAGAGAAATTCTTTATAATGTGGTCAAAGGATCTGGTAAAATCCAGAAATATAATAGTCAGTGTTAATTTATCCATTCTGTTGCAATGTAAATGCCTTTTGTTTCAGACTTTAACGGAGTATAACAAACAAATTCTTTGTATGAATAATTTGGGGGAATCAAAGAAAAGGGCTCATATTCCAATGATTCTCAATAATGTGTGCATGGAGCAGCAACACCATCAATACCACTTAGTAACTTGTTAGAAATACAAATTATGAGGCACTACTCCTACCCCACTGAAACAGACACTCTGTGGGAAGAGTTCAGCAGTCTGCCATTTAAGGAGTTGCATTGATTCTAATGCAAGCTAAAGTGTGAGGACTACTTCTTATTTCATATCTAGGTTTATGTGGAAAAAACAGAGGGGAACAGTTATAGGAGATGAGATGCTGGGAAGATTAAGAAACCAACCAAGTAGGAATTTGGTGTTCAATTGATTAGGATATGCGTAAGCAAAGTAAGAATTGTCTGGTTCTTGGAAAAGATACAGCATATCTTACTGCATGGTAGGTAGTTTAAATCTGTATAACCAGCTATTATGTAAATTTTATGAGGCTGACACTAGCTTTCACTTCAGTTATACTTTTTAAATATAAAATTGTGGATATTCAATGCTAATAATTATCTTTTATTGTGTATTCTACATTGGTGAGAAAACTTCCAACAGCAGTAGATGATTTTATCAATAAGAAGTATTTGACAGTCTACCATTTTAAGGCATAGTTAAATAAGAGGTATTGAGTAAGTTTACCATTTTAAGGCATAGTTAAAACTACCCTAAAGATTTGGATGAAATATGTATTTTAAACAAGACAATGTTTTAAGATGTAGTATATATTCCCCCTTTAATATTTTTATCTCTCACATATAAGTCTAAAACTAAACTTTATTTCTACTAAAATACTCTCTTCTCTGATGTTATTGGAATGAATAAATGATTGATTAATTTTAAAAGGAAGATTGAAATAAGAGATAAAAAATTCATGATTGTTCAAATATTTTATGTTATCTTAAAATATAACAATGAACATTTATCAATTATTTATGAACGGTAAAGACTTGTTTAAAAAACTAGGAGTCTACTGATTAAAAAATTCAGTGTTCTTTGATATGTAAACTATAACTACAACGCACTCTACTCTGATTTCTTCACAGTAGACCCAGGAACTTAAGACCCAATATAAAACAAGTTGCGTGCATCATGATTTTATTATTATTTTTTTAAAGGAGCACTTCACAAATTTGTGTAATTCTGGTACAGGGCAAGGTCATCTCTGTATTGCTTCAGTTTTAGCCTATATGCTACTGAAGCAAGCACATGTGGAATTATTTAAATTCTTTTTTCTCAAACTTTTACTCTTACCTCACCCTAATTCGATAGCAATTTTTAAATTAGGTCATCTTTACTAAACCTTTCCAAAATATTCAACTTATTTACCATAGAAATAACATATAGTTTTCTTTTCAGCTTAGGTATTTAATTGTATTTTGTAATTAAAGTAACAAGTTTATCTAATACAAAAAATGTTTGGGGAACACACACAGTAGTCCACTGATCACATTCAAATCACCTGGAGGCAGCAGACTTGCATGAACAGGTGGGAGAGCCTCTTCCACAGGTCTGCTTAAGGCCGATGAGGGTACGTCAGCCACATCTCATAGAGAGCATGACGAGGGTTAATGGCTCTAGTGAGTCAGAGACGTGAATTAAGAGTGGTTCTTCTCTGTTGATATTTCCATTATTTCAAATTCTGATATTTATACTTTTAAAAGGTTCTTTAAGTGAGTAAATGTTATTGCTTTCATATTTTGATTATTTAGATGAATCGGGTTTCAAATAAATGCATTTTATGTCATTATAATTACTTGTTAATTCTTCTGAAATCATATTGCATTTTTGCCTCTTATATGGAGAAATTGTTGTTGGTATCGACTGACAACCTTCTGAGAGATCTGTGCTCTGCATGAGGCATGCTACTGTTCAGAATGTGCTGTAAGACCTGTCACACAATCTTCTGACTAGACAGGAAGACTTGAGGGCAGGATCAATATGTTATTTGTGTTTTTTTCATAAGCGACTACCCCAAGAAGTATCAATGTAGGCACGGAATAATTGCTGAATAAGCAAAAAGAAACCTAGAAATCATGTGATATATTTTTTATTTTATTACCCTTTTTTCTGATATTTTTTTCTCTTTGTTTTGTTCCTTTTTTCTACATACTATCTTATACTTAGTGAAATATTCCTTTCTTTAAAATCCAATCACAAAAGAGTCATTCCACTTTGTTCTGTTGATCTCAAGAGAAATAAAAGCAGAGGGAGACTATACCTTGGCTTGTGGAATAAGAATACAAAAATGGCACTTTCTGTGAACATCGATTTATAATACATCCTACATATGCTGTGCCTTGCTTTGTGGTCCATAACATAGGAAGCGATTTTTATTTAGAAACATGCTTGTTGAAAAAGTAATGCATTCTATAAAATAACTGTTAATATTTATAGAATTAGAGAAAAATTGGAGTAAAACAAATGCATGTCTAATTAAAAGTGTTTTTATTTGACTTTAGCTTAAGGATTCAGAAGCAATTTGTAAAAGATATCAAACATTAATTTATAAAATATGCCAAAATATTTTGCTTCTGGATCCTAAAAGCACATTTTTCTTTACTCATTTGACAGAAAATGGTGAGATCCATTGAAAGATGTCTATTCGATAGATCTGTTATTAAAATATTCACTGTGAAATATTTAACTTTTTGCAAATATAGTCATAAATTAAAGCAATATCACCTTTATTTTCACCTTCATCTCTCTGTTCCCTTCATATGTCTATAGTATTCACAAGGGGATTTTACATATGTGGCATTTATTTCCATCTCATAAACTCCCTCCCTAATCTCTTAATCTGTTTTCTGTTCTTAACCTTAAAATTCAATTCAGTTGTATTCAATTTGAATAACATATATAACATTTTATGAAAGGTATTTTACGAATTGTTGTATTGAAGCTTTTGAAAATTATTTTGAGGCTAATAGTGAATTGTCATGTAAATAAATTATCACATGGATTGAAAAATTTGGGTGCATATATAGAACTAGGAAGGCCCTAACCAAAGGCCTTGTCGATGTGCATATTCTCTGGAAGGTAGCAGCCCAAGTCAGGGAAAATTAGATGCCAATGTTCTAATGGATAAAAGCAACACTGAGGTTGTTTGGAGGTTCTTTCTGCCTGTATATAAATATTCATCTAAATCACTCTCTACATAGCTTAGGGAGCCAGGGCTGGCTACATAAAGTGAACAGAATAAGTGCAAATGAAAATATGGGCCTTTTTGTAAAAAATCAGAAAAAAATGTGCAGTTAAAGGTTCTAAAACATAAAAGCTTTTTCCATAAAAAAATCTGTCATAATTTGTGAAATGTAACAGAGGTAACGAGGTATATGAATAACAAGCTAAACATACAAATCACCACCTACCCGTTGGTGTATATTTACATCACTGCCTATCTCCCAACTTGGAATTTCTGCAAGCCTTCCTGACATTCTCCTCCCTCATTTGCTTATATCGACTTATCCTCCAGGTAGCATTTTAAAAGTCATTTCCTCAGGGACCTCATTGTTTACCTCACACAAGCATTTTTAATGTTTCATTCAGACACATTATAATACATAAGTATTTATATAAACATTTAATGTTCTGTACCCCGCGAGAGTGTAATCTTCATGAGGACAGTACACATCATTTTGTTCTTTGCTTTCCTCTCAGCGCCTGGTCTAATGCATGTTACATATTTTTTATTTTTTAGTATGACTCTGCTATTATAATAAATATGTGTTGAATGGATAATTGAATGCATGACTAGAGCGCCCAATATATTCAGTGGAGAGTGTCACTCTTCATGAAGAGACTGTCCCTCAAGGGAGCAAATAACCACCTCCACTGCACTTATGCAGCCCCCCTTTCTACTCTTTCAGGGCCAGTATTTGACACCATAGAATGGAGAATAAAAAAAAAAAAATCTGTGACTCTGAGATTGCTTATTGTCAACATTATGAAGCAGGAAATAAAAACAGAGTTGAAGAGGTTCACATGTGCACATGCCAGTTTAATGTAATTTTTCTGTTAGCCTAAACGGAAATATTGATTAGTAGCTTGACCATCTCCAAAAGACAAAGACCACATGACGGGCATTAGAAAGTTAGTGAAAGTGCTGAGAAGAAAGTAATGTCAGGGCCATGGTAGCTGTTACTATGGAAGTAGGTAAAGGATTGTCATTAGTGAATTCTGTAATCATTGCCTAGGAAAAGACACAGTAGGAGTTTGCAGTTGGTCTTATCAGCAAAAGCCTAGGGTTCTCAGCTTCAGATAAAAGACGCGAGGAAATCAAGCAGCCAGGAGAAATGTCACAGATATAAAATTAAATTGGGGAGTTTATGAAAAATGACTAGAATTTCTGGAATAAAAAGATGAGGGTAGAAAATTCTCCTTAGCTTATAAAGGGAAATAGAAGAAAGAAAAAAATTGGATTACTTGATTGATACCAGCCTTTTACAAGGAAGTAGTCAATTAAGCTGAGTCTTTAGAAAGACTGTCACAGAAGTTTGTAACATGATCACTACAGTTTGTCACAAATGCTTATGATAAACTTTACATATTCAGGATCCCATGATGTTTTTCTAAAGAAATCACTGTTTCAACTATTTTATACTTTTTATTAGTACTGTATTCACATGTATTGCTACATTTTTCACAGAAACAAACATTTCTCAAAGAAGCAGAAGATTGTGAAATGATTTATATTTAGAACATCTAAGAATAAAAAGCTTTTAAACCTTTCTCTAGCCTGCTACTCACAACTAAAAAACTAGAAAACAACAGGCCTTATTTTTTATGCAACCTTTTTATGATTAAAATGAAGACGGTAGCTGTGCAAAAGAGATTCTTTTATCACACATCACTTTTTCAGATCTTTCCATTTCTGCCTCTGCTGTTTCCTTAGGTATTTTGGAGCATCTTCAATAGGGTATGCATTTCTGTTGAGTGTTTCCTTAAATGCAGTACCACACTGGGAACCAAATGAATCTCTTCGTCATAAGCCTACACCTTCTTACCAAGTGATGAGAACAGTAAGCAAGATTACTTCCGGAGGCCAGTTAATCATGAAGAAACTGGGTAACTTGTAGCTCTCATTCTAGCTGACAGCCCAGAGTAATTACTTATCTTAAGCAATTAGGAACTCCTGACTCCTAGCATGTTATTCTATTTCCTTAGTTCCTGTATTACCTACTGTATATAAATTTTACTGATTTCATAGATACACAGATTTGATTTTCCATTAATTAGTAATATTATCTATAACTACTCTAATTTTATCATGTAATTCTGGATATGCTTTGCAATTATGTGATATGGCATTTGGAAAAGGTCCTATTTCAATTTTTCCAACATTGCTATATTTCTAATTTAATTGTTTTATTTTCCAATGTCAGTCTTATGTAACGATATCAAAGACAGAGAGGTCCAGAGTTGGTTTATAGAGTTGGTCCATCTGACTTGATGTTTGTATTTAAGTTTTTTCTGCCAAAGACATGACTTGTTCCATTAGAGAAAGAATTGATGCTATATCTAGTCTCCATAAAAGCTAATTAAACTTGCTGAAAATAATGTTGTTATACAGTGCTGTGTCTTAGTTTACGTCAGGAGAAGGAAAGCGACTTAAGAGTTTGGGTGACCATACAACATTTTCTTTATTTTTTTGCCTGAGGCAGTCCGGATTTGCAATTATTGCCCATCATAATTATTCTTACATTCAATCTTTCACTTTTCCCAATTTGAATGATAAATCATTTGGTCACTGTAGTTGGATGTCATTTCTTCCCTTCTCTCACATTTCAGAAATCTCTTCAATAGGATCATTAACAGGTAGTTAACTCTTGCTTGAAAAGTTCTAGTGATGGAAACCATTACTTACATTGAGTTGCCTTCCTGTCTTACATAGCTCATATATACATATTTCATATATTGAGTTTGCATTAAACTAAGTTGGATTTATTTTCCAAAGAAAATGAATATTTGCAAGAGTGAACAGGGACTTCTGGTCTCCCGTTCTGCATACAAGGAACTTGAAAGTCTATCACTCTCTCCTAACAAGTAAAAAGCTTAACAGACTAAAACATCACCAACCTGTCTTAGATTCATGAGAGAAATGGGATCTATCAAAGGCAAATCACTGTCCCCAAATTTTGCATGGAGTCCAGCTTACCAGAGCAAGGACTCATGATTGGAAATGGTTTAGGGAAACAGTGCCTGGGTAGGAAAACCTACACTAGTTGATGAGTTACTGGACGCTCACTGAAAGTTAAAAATTCAAGGGGGAGGTGGGGCCTGTTAATTCAGTTGGTTACAGTGTGGTGCTGATAACACCAAGGTTGCCAGTTCGATCCCTGCATCGGCCACTTTTGGTACAGAGCCAGGAGTGCAGTTTCCAGGCTCTCGGCCTCATGCTGGCTCAGGTAATAAATGGCCATCAACTGTGATTGGATGGCCATCAGCTGTGGCTAGTTGGCCGTCAGCCGTAACCAGTGAGCCATTGGCCACTAATATAACTGTCATGGCTATACTAGCAGCAAATGGGGGGCTAGCAAGAGCGGATTGCAGTTAGCAAGTGGGGTTGGTTGGTTGGCAGAAAAGCGGAAGGCAGGTTGCAGATCATGTGGCTCCTGCTTCCTGTATCTCCAACCCAGCCACCAGCGAGGCTTTAGTGGTATGACTCCCCTATCTATGGCTCCGTGGGTGTTCCTTTTTGGCCTCTCCATGTCCTGTGTTCTTATGTGGGGAGTGGGACCAGAGACCCCGCATGCCACACTGCATTCTTAAGTGGGGAGTGGGAGCTAAGACCCTGCGTGACACCCTGTGTGACAGCCACTGATGAGAAGCACCCTCCTTTAAAAAAAAAAGACAAAAATTCAAAGGGGGCCCCAGTCATAGACAGTCCCCAATATTGTGAGATTTACTTCCAGGAGCACTACAAGAGGCCACAGTAAGTATCAGAGAAAAATTCCCTCGGGCTTCTGGTAGCAGGAGGGGAAAAGGAACCATTTTGAAATACAGCTAGTGCACTGTTCTTAACAAGACTGGCCCTAGGGGAGAACTAGTTAACCAGAGACTAAGTGACCTGGGGAAGAGAAATACTCAACTTCAGGCCACTCTGGTCATCTGCCCACCTAAGAGGGAGAGAAAGGAAAAGCTTGGAAACAATTTTGAAGTTCATATTCCAGGGCATGGGTTCCCTAAAAGACTGAGACCTGATCAGAGGACTGTAGAACACTCCTCACACCACTCCCTACCACATTCCTAAAGGCTGATTGATAGCAGCTCCCTTTACTTGGTACATCATGTCCAGCTATCACATTATTTTTATAATTTATAAAAAGTAAAAATGTTATCTCCAAAAATAGCAACAGAAAAGGTGGTGAGCCAACCTCATACATTCCCTTCAGTGTGATCTTTTTATTCTAGGTGTCTCTCTTTAACTTGAGCTCAAATGAAGCCCCAACAGTCTGTAAATGATAGTCAATCAGTAATCTCTTTCAGGGAAGGAAAGCAGAACAAACCTAATTAAATGAGACATTTTCGGTTTACTAGTCAGTATCTTTCAGAGATTATCAAACAAATGTTTTTGCATGGGATTATGAGGTGATTCTACTAAAGATTTTCGTCTCTTAAAGTGAAGAGAAAATAATTAGTACACATGTTTTATCATGTACTTGATCTTGAACTTTGCTTCGCTTTTCCTATTCCCGTCATTTCCCCCTTCTCCCTATTTCTCCTCTGCCTCCTCCCCTTTGCGCCTTTATCCCAGGCTCCCTGTCTCTCTTTGCCTTACCCCAGTGAGTACACATTTCCTATACCTCCCCTTAATTAACTGCCAGACAGGATAGTGTTGTGATGAAAATCATGGGGGCCTGGAGATGAACTCTCTAGATATGAATATGCATTACAACCTTGCTAATTTTTTGGTTTTATTTAACTTTTTTTCCCTTGAGAAAACTGCTTAAAGTATCTGTGCTAGAGGTTCCTATAAAATGGAAATGTTTGTTGTATATCCTTTGAGAGATTTAGGGGAGTAAATGGTTCAGTACTTTTCTACTCAAAATGCAGTCATCGGACCATACATATGAAATACTGGGAGCTTGTTAGCAAGGAGCTTGCATCGCTAGGCTTACAGACCTATTGAATCAGAATCTGCATTTTTTTACAAGATCCCCAGGTGATTTGTATGTACATTAAATTTTGAAAAGTACTGGTAATACATGTGAAACATAACTGTATTTATACATAGGGTGTATCCTCATTAAATGCTATTCTAATTATACTAAAAGTAATATGGAGAGAGAAAAATTGTAGTATTATAGAAATGAATTTCAGCAAGCTATTTTCTTATCTAATGTCTAGTTATTTACCTTAAAATTATACAATTTAGGATTTGGTTTTCGTGTGTGTGTGTGTGTGTGTGTGTGTGTGTGTGTGTGTGTTCATGCACACACACTTTAGAGGGAGGGAAGAGGAAAGGAAGGAGAGGAGAGAGAGAGAGAGAGAGAGAGAGAGAGAGAGAAAAGGAGGGAGAGAGAGAGGTTGGAAAAGGGAAACTATACTTTTGAGACTTTAAAGTTGGTAAGGGGGAAAATAAATATTTTGATTTCAATTGTTCTCTTTAGAAAAAAGGTTTGTGAATAACTTTTAAATTGCCCTTTAAAATCCCACCTATAGTCCTGATCGTCTTATCATTTCTCTATTTTGACAGATGTGTGAAATCAAAAATTTTCTCCCGATGATTCTGGTGTGACTGAATTATTTAAAGTAAAGTATCCACATTTTGTTTAGACTTGGATAGAATTACAGAAAACAACATAAAATTTTATTTCTGAAAGCTTATGTAGGGGCTGTCAGTCTCGGTGCTGTATGTTTAAATCTTAATAGGAAACATGTTGAATCCTTTCATCATACAAAAGTGTTTATCAAAATATATAAATAAAAGCAGTATTTAAAGCAGCTTTAATAAATCATCTATTGTGCTTGTGTACCCTCTAACACTGAAAATGAAAGAACGAAAGCATTCATTTTTACATTAAACTTTTCAGAAATACTGCTCACACAGATTATAACATTAATTAATAGCATTTTCAAATTAAGGCAAGGAAGGACCGATAAATATTCATTTTCTACTTTCCCACCAGCACCAAAATGTAAGTAAATATAGCTAACTGTGGCCCTTTAAATACAGTATTAATCAGTTTTGTAGCAACATGTTATTTGGGTCCAAATGTATGCAAATATTCAGGTTTCTCTTTGTCCAGATGGAGTTCATTAAGTTAAAGTAATCAGATAAGCTGAAGCAAGGGCTCTCCCATGTTATTCCCTCTGTTCCTCAGAAGGGCAAAGCAAAACAAAACTAGCATCATACAGGCCTAAATTGTTTAATGTCCTTGATGAACTAGGAATTTTAAGAAAATTCCAAAAACCAGAGAAACATCTGAAAGTTCAAAAGACAGGCTGTGAAATGAAATAACCGTACTGTACTGGTACTAATGCAATAAAATTTCATTCCTTCTGAATTACTAGATTTTAAAAATCATACTAGCTGTGAAAAGCAGTCATACTTGGGTATCTTGAGTATAAAATTACTTTTTTTTTTTTTTTTTTTTTTTTTTTTACTTTTAGTCTGAATTTTCTTTGGAATAAAATTTTTTTAAATAATTTTATTGCCAGTCATATTTGGGAGAGAAAGAAATTAGTCCTGCCATAAGTATTTTAGATGAAATGAAAAATAAAGATCTGGAAGAACTGCAGTGATAAAACAACTCAGGTTTTGCTAATAAACAAACATTAATTTCTACATACAGGGAAATTTCCCATGGAAATGATTATGTTTTGTTTTCCTGATAATAAACTCTTTACCTCTTTTTCAAGCTTAACCGGAGCCAAAAATATTTGAAAATTTTGTTAAGAACAAACAAAAACTAACATATTTTTGTGTGTATATATATGGATGAATGTGTTCATTGTGCAAATAATAACTAATGCTTAGAAAAATTTTTGAATCCCTGAATCCTATTAAAACTATCATGCACTTTGCCTAAATTATGTGGGTTTAACTATTTCACTTATGAGAGAAAAAAGGCACACCTCTTTTATAATGCTTTTAATAAGCTCCATGAATATACTTATTATTAGTGTCATTTATTCTTTTAACATTTCAATAACTATGAATAAAAGTAATATTTGCTTAGTGATAATTAACGTGAATTCCATCTCTTAACTCTCACAACACCACCATAAGAAAGGTACTGTTCTTTCCCTTACTTTTTCAAAATTTTCTTTGTCGATGCAAAAACTGAAACAGAGAAGGTAAATAATTTGATGAAGTTAAAAAACAAACAAAAGGCATAGAAATTTTAAAAGAAAGCTTTTCGAAAATAAGACTCATCCTCTTATCAAGGTACTAAAGCAACTCACCTCCTTGGTTCTGAATATATATTTGATATATAAGCTCATTTGTATCCATTATAGGGTGTTGCTATAAGTGCTATTTTTCTGTGTCACAGATGAGGAAATTAATGCACACCAATGGCTTAAAGAAAAATATACCTTAAGGAAGTCAATGACCTACAATTAGGTTAAGATTTATGGCCATGTTTTCCTTTTACTTAACCAGCAATATTGGTTTTATTATACATAAAAATAGCTTTTATTTTTTTGTTAGATTGGGTTATGAATCTCTATAATATAATAATATACTTGCTACTTATTTTTAACATTTAAGTATCCATTTTTACATATCAAGACTGTGACCAAGTAACTAAAATGAAATTGATTTGGAAGCATAAATAAATTAGCTGAATCAAAAGTAAAATTTCAATGTCCAAAGCCTTTGATCTTTGCACTTTATTATAGTGTATCATTTACTAAGTAATTTGAAGAAGAATAAAAGTTAATACTCCTATAGGCTTTCTTTTTGCCAGGTACTGTTTTAAAAGCTTTATATATGTTATTGCATTTAATTTTCACAGGAATACTTTGTGTTGCATTATATTATTATCCCATTTTCTAGATAAGTGCAGAAATAAGAATTTTTTTCAGCTTAGAAATCAGTCAGGTAAGCTATTTGAATATTTAGGGTCTAGAAGCTCTTATAACTTCATTACCTTTGATAGCTTTCCCAGACACTTCCATCTACTGATAATAGAATGGAAATAGCCACTTTAAAAATTTCATTATAAAAGAAAGTATGGAATTTTAAGAAATATGTCATAGCACATTTAGGTTATCAAATTGGCAGTGTTCCACATTCTCTCCTTTAGTCTGCAGGATAGGTTTTTGGCTTATCTAGAGAATTACTGGATTAATGCAAATATTTGCTTGATGAATTTGCCCAAAGAAATTGCTATTTGCTATATAAGTGATGAAAATGAAATTGATCACCCATCATCTGGGAAAGATACACCCCACGTAAGTTTTAAATATTTGTGAATTGCTCTTCCTAATTGGGGCTAGATGCCTTTTTGGACAGTTGGTTAATTAAATTATTTAAGTAATTCATAAACTGTCACACATAACAGAATCTATCCATACAGCTATCTTAGTTTGCTATCAGTCTCATCAGTGGGCATGGGGACATTATCTTAAGATGTTTGGTTTCCTGCAACTGAGGAAGTCTTTTCTACTTTCTTTGGCTTGAAAAATTTACATGTTCTTTGAAGAGAGAAAGTAAATGAGATCTACTCTTTAAACTACTATTTCCTAGGTTTCCTAAAACCCTCTGTTTATTCCTCAGTCTTGAAATTAACCACTCATATCTCAATCTCTCTCCCAGTAGATTGTGAACACTGGGATGGCAGGAACTCACATCCGTCCTTGTATTTCGGCCATTGTTATAGTAGCTGACACATAATCAATTATCAGTATTGAAAAACTAAATACACTAATGAATAGTAAATGACTCCAAAATGTAAAAGATGCATGACTATAACTAATAAATGCAAGCTCTACTTAATATACAATTTCAACTATTAAATTATATGGATCTTTCTGCGAGCACATTATAAATGACACAGATGAATTCATATTCTTTGTAGGTATTAAATCTCAGTTCTGATTACACTATTTTTTTTTTCCTGCACTTTTACTTTTCCACGTTTCTATGGTGTACTCAGCTTATCTTCATATTTCCTCAGCGTCCAGATATTAAAGTACATTTTCAGCCCTTGCTTTGAAAGATTCTGTATTTCATTTGAATTGCCTTCTCTTAGACATTTCAAATCTTTGTTCACTGAATACCTTATAATGAGTTCATAATGCCTCTGGTTTTATTTTGTGGGTTAGTTAGACATCTGTGTTAAAGTTTAAACTTTCCCTTGACAATTTACTACCCTAAAAGATAAGTATCATGATCCATGTCTTCTGTAGAGTTCCTTATAGTCCCATGGCCAAAAGGTAGTGTGATTTCACTGCTCACATCCTTCTGGCGTGGACTTGTTACGTGATGTGGTTGCATTGTCCAGTTCTCTTCCACTGGCCATAATAGGTGTTGTTAGTACTTGTCCTGATGTTGTGCTGAACACTTTTCTAGTCTAGATTACACATTCCTCTCTGAGTTCCACTCAGACTCAGAAAATACACTGTATTTTCTCCAAGTACATTATCCTTGTGATCTGCAATTGCAAGTAGGAAGATTACGACCAGGAAGATAAATGTCTTAGAAAATATTATTGGTTTTATTGCTTTATCTTAAACTGTGTAACTCTATTAACATTAATTTTATGTATTGTATCTCATATTTTATATCCCTTTTTCTTCTTTATAACTCAATGTTGTTTTAATTTTACACACAAAACATTAAAGAAAGTATTTATTGGACAAAATTGAATGTACAAAATTGTAAATTTACTGCCACATTATTTTAGAAATTCTGTTTAGCATTTTACTCAATCCATCCATCTCTCTACCTATGTATATAACTGATTTTTACATTCAAAATTAAGCATAAATCACATTACAAAGTGAGATCATATATTCCAAAACCTGCTGCTTTTATTGCCTCCCTTATCATGTGTATATACACACACACACACACATATATACATATATATATATATATATATATATATATATATATATATATATAATTGGATATATATGCATACATCTATATATATTTATATATGTAAATGTATGTATATATATCCAATTGTATTCTGACCAGGCATTACTCAATGATGGTTAATCAGGGAAGTTGGTATAAAGGGTCATCTTATTAAGGCAGAAATGAGTGTTTTGCATGCTAAATTACTATCATAATATTAGTTTTCTATTTGAAAATATGATTTGTTATAGTTGAAGTTAATTAAATTGAAATTTAACTTAGACATTTCATTTGTGGAATTATTAGAGAGGCTTACACTACTTGCTATATGATGGTTAATTATTTTGGTTGGTGATAAGTAAAGGATAAGAAAGGCACATACTATTTTTCTCTAGAAATTGTGAAGTGGAAAATAGATAATAGCATATGATATTTCCAGTTTCCATACCTCAATCCTAGAGTCCCAAACATTTATTGTTAGGAGTTGTTTAGTGTAGAAGTTTTTAAACTGTATTCGAAGAGCCTTAGACATTCTGGAAAGTCCAATTTAGGAGTCGAAAAAGAAAGATCAATGGAGCTTAAGAAATCTGCAGTTCACTAGCACCTTTAATAGGAGCAACTCAATTTCTATCTGTTTTCTTTGTTTGTTTGTTTTTTTCTCTGTATTAATATTTCATTCGAAAGATGGTATCTAATGCTAAAACACTTGAAACCAGTGATCTGGTTATTTACAAAGTATAATTAGCGTAAAAGACAAGTTTAAAAACAATACACAGAAGCATACTTTTTCCTGAATTTTCATGTTAATTTATGGAGTTTTAGAGATAAATAGAATCTTGGGGATTATTAACACAAAATGCCTACCAGAGGAGAAAATAGAAGACCCTAAATTTTAGCCGTCCTGTTCAGGGTCATGGTTAATAACAAAGGATTAAGACCTAAATTGTCTGATCATGTTCTTTCCTAAATGCAATAATGCTTCCTTCTATAGCAACCATAGTTTTCTAAATCATGAAATGTTTTTTGTTCAGTCCCAGTTTTATTACTTTCTATGTTTATTTTACAGAAAAAAAATATTTTTATAAGTAAAACATTTGTGACTGAGTTTCTTTATTTTGACTTCACAGGAGAAAATGTTGTTTGGGATTGTTTTCTGTGATACATATTTAATAAAAATAAGCACTCTATATCAAATGTATTCCATTTGTACATGTTCTCAGTTATCAAAGTCTTTATAAATGGGTCAGTTCTCTCCTGCTAGGAAGTTGAGGGAATTTATTATTTTAAATTGGATACTTATTTAAATTTCTAAATTAATTTATCATTTTTATTTGTCAGAGCTAAAAACTGACTTTACATACAAATTCCAGAAAAATTTTGGTATTGTTTAGTTACCAAATTCCTTAATAAAATAAATTTAAAACCAAATAATTGAAGTCACTTGAAGTCAACAGGTAGAGTCTATGAAATGATGCAGAGTTTAACTCCAAAATATTTCAGCATTGATTGTCTGGGGAAAGGGATGAAATGAGTCGTTCTGGGGCAATCACAGTAAATTAAAGGAAAACAACTTGGGGAATTAGAAAAAAATTATTCCATGTATAGAAATTATATACTATAAAAAGTCAGATGATTTTTAAAGAAGTTCTTGTCTGAGCTTTACATCCTGCTCTATATTTAAATAATCTAAGCCAAATATAACAATGGCCCATTGAATACAGCCCTCAACATTTTTGGAGTTGGTTTCCTTAGTGTAACATACAACCTTTTAGCCATCTGGCATTTCATTTGGGATCATAGCCTTTGCGTGAAGAAGAGAAATATTGCAAGCTAAAATTATAGTTAATATAGGGTAAACTGTAGTTAACATCTGTGCACATGACAACTTATATTTAGTTGTATCAAAACTTCTTCGGAATTCTAATGACCAATTTGAAATTTTACTAGTTTGTAGGCTAAAATAACATTTATTCTCCAAGCAAATTGGTTTTCTCATTTATATTCTCCGATTTCAATAAAGTATATGAGTAATCAGCTACAAATTGATTTTGAAAATGTTCTTTAAATATTGTCAATTCTTTTTAATCTTGAATCTGGAATTTTTTTTTAAATAAATAGCTATTTGCATTCATTCACATTATCAAATACTCTAAGTATTTTCACATCAAACTGGCATAGACATCTCTTACCTCCTCACTGCTTCTAAATTTATGTATAATACTATTTCATGTCACTTTTTTATTTATTCATGTAACAAACATATAAAGTATACAAATCATAAATATATACCTTGACACAATTTCACAAAGTGAATATACTATTGTAACCATTACCCATATTAATAAACAGAACTTTAGCTGCTTCATAGAAGCCCCTTTGTACTCCATCGCACTCACTATTTTTCTCTTTTCCAAAGTTCACCACTGTCCATACTTAATCTAATTGGTTTGTTTTAGAGCTCTATATAAATGGAATTGTAAAATAGGCATCATTTTGTATCTGGCTACTTTTACTCAATATTATATTTGTGAAATTCATTCATGTCATTGTATAAAGCAATATTTAATTTTGTATAAGCTTTTATATATATATATATATGTGTATGTATATATATATATATATATACGTGTATGTATATATATACGTGTATGTATATATACATACATATGTATATATATATATGTGTGTGTGTGTATAGATAGATAGATAGATAGATAGATAGATAGATAGATAGATAGATAGATAGATAGATTGCTTCCAGACTGGCCTGTTACAAAAGAGATTGATAAAACCATCACTCATGTGTTTGGCTGACATATATATGCTTTCTGTTAGTAGTATACCTAGGAGTGGAGTTTTTCATAGTTTCTACATTTTTTTAGTAAATTGATTTTCCAACTTGTTTTCAAACATGGTCATTTTGATTTCTTCTGCCATCAGTAGTGTCAGAGCATTCCAGTGCATCCACATCTGCACCAACACTTGATATCAGTCTTTTAAATGCCATCCTTTCTGGTAAATGCGTTGTGATATCACTTTGGAAATAATTTTATTGCAGAGCTCAGTCTCTTAACTGCTGTGCTCTGATTAATTTTCTCATGTTCAACATGTATCAGGATCTTATGTCTTTACCACTGTCACTTCTAATCTACAGAAGCAAAGAAATCTGATTAAAATAATAGCAAGGAAGTTGGCTATATGCTACCTAATATGTGTATTGATTGTGGCTATGATTTGCAAAATAATTCAACCTCTTAAAATTTTGGATGCCATTCATATTCACAAGACTTCCACAAACCACTACCTACCACTCTGTGAACACGTTGAAGTGCCACTTATTTTAATAACAAACAACAAAAAGATACTATTTTATCTGTTTTTCCCATTTTTATGTGTTTGTTTCCTATCCGTCATTATTCTTATAAGTGAAATTGTCTTTCCTTCTCCAACATCTATTCATTCCTCAACACAATGTAATCTGGTTTATGTCACTATCACTTTCCTGCCAGTACATTCAATTGTGACATAAATGGTGTTGTGGTAGGTAGAATAATGGCACATCCTAACCCTCAGCATTTGTCAATATGTTATATTACATGGCAAAAGAGCATTAAAGTTGCAGATGGAATTAAAATTGCTAGTCAGCTGACCTGGAAATAAAGACATTACCCTGGATTATCTGGGTAGATCCAATGTAATCACAAGTATCCTTAAATGGGGGAAAGGGAAAAGGATTAGAACTAGAGAGATGATATCATGAGAAAACTTGAGTAGCCATCATGGGTTTTAAAAATGGAAGGAGACCAAAGCCAAAGAATAAAGGCAATCTCCAAAAGCTGGTAAAGGCAAGAAATAAAATGTCGTGTACAGCCTCCAGAAAAGAATGCAGCCCTATCAACACCTTGATTTCAGTCAAGTGAAACTTGTTTTGGACTTTGGACCTCCAGAGCTGTAAATAATAATTTGTGTTATTTTAAGTGACTATATTTGAGAGGAATTGTTATTGCAGGAATAGGAAACTAATATAAATCTTGGTTTCAGAAAATAGGGAGCTGCTGTAACAAATACCTAAAAATGTGGAAGTGACTTTTGGATTGGGCAATCGGCTCTCTAATTTTGACGAGTATGATAGAAAAAGCCTATGTTGCCTTGAACAGAACATTGGGGAAAATAGATGTTAATAACTCGCCTAATGATTACTCAAGAAGTGGTGATATTTTACATTGTTCAGTTTTCTGTCAGAATTTGATATATTGAACATTCGTATTCCTGAAAATCTTTATTCCCTTAATATCTCTACAGGTTTCTTTCTTATTTCTTCTTCAAATATAACTGTACCTCCCAGTTTTCTCCTTTTTGTTCAATTCTATATATACTAGGGACTCCTTCATCTTTTAGAAATCTATGTAGTTTCCCTCGGTAATAATAGCATCTGCAGTGAATGACTTTATCTGCTCCTACACAGAAATGAGTAACAAATATTTATGTTCAATACAGACCTCCTCGTTGAACTCCTGATTAAAAATTCAATTGCCTAATGAGCAAACTTAATAAGACATCCCTCAGGTAATTCAAAATCAACATGTTAAACATTGAATTTGTTATTATCTTTCAAATATGCCTCCCCTTTTGATCCCTCTCTAAATTGGTATTACTATCAGTCTAATTAAGGGAACCAGAAATTTGAGGTCATTATCGATTCTTCTTTTTGTGTCTTTGTATTTCCCAAACTGGCATGTTCTGCTTTTAATTTTCTTTTCCAATATTTATTGATCACTTATCATGTGCCAGGTACTGTTCAAAGCAAAACACATGGATTAATTAGTTCAATCCTAATGATAATCATGATTTATGTTCTATTATCATCCTCATTTTACAAAGAATCCAAGACAAAGGAAGACATTACCCAAGGTCACATAGGAGTGAGTAGACAAAATAGGATTAGGAGGCAGGGAGTCTGGCTGTAGTGCCTGTGATTAAATAATTATCCTGTACTATTATCTCTTGAATTCACCTTCTCTATTTCATACACAGAATACTTTCTTGTTTTTCTCATCTGAATTTTTTCTTTTCCTTTTGTCTGCCTTTCTTTTTCTTCTTTCTTCCTCCCCTTTTCCATGTCTTTTTTCTCTCTTTCTGTCTTTCCCACCTTTAAGGCCATCTTCATTTTAGTCCCCCTGCACTGTGATTCAAACACTACACCACTGTCCATGAAATTATTTTAAAATAAAAATCTAACTAAGTCACTCCCATGCTCTATACCATTTAGTAGTTTTGCAATCCTTTAGAATAAATCCATTTGTCATACAACATGCTAAAGATTTAACTTTTCTTTAATCTTATTTTCTTTCCCTTCCTTGTACATTGCCATTGATTTTCTTAGTTCCTAGTAAATGTCACAGTGGTTTCTTTGCCTTTTCAAATTTGTATGTCAGTTAATAACTTCTGTATCATACTTACCTCCAGATGATATAATTTGTTTGTCTATTGGTTGTAGTTCTCCACTACTGGAATGTAAGCTACCTGACGATAATTAACTCTTATTAAGCTTCTGGAATATGTAGCTGCCCTAAGTAAGAATTACTTGCTTTGTTACAACTGCTATCACTAAGCGCTGTGCATTGTACCTATTTATTTTATCGTATTTTTTACGATGATTTCTTTCCAAGTATACCACCCCTACTTGATAGAAAGCTTACAGATATAATGTTCATCCTTTCTTTCCTAATTATAACCTTTAAAATTTCCAATTCTCCTCTAATATTTGGCTTAAGATAGTCAATAAACACATTGTGTATCTAACCAAAGTAGTAATGCCAATTCTATTTAATTTTAGCAATATGTTTTCCTTTTTTTACCTCATGAAAATGATTTTACACTTATCTACTTAGATAATAATGCAACCTAATTTTTCTTTCAGGTATTTTTAATTAACCAATTTAAGGAATAGCTTGAAGGGTCTCCAGCTTCTCCTAATCAGATGCTAATTTTTGGAATTAAACACTTCTAAATAAGTTAATTTTTTTCACAAACAAGGATAATGCCTTTTGTTCTAAATCTCTAAAAACTGCTAATCATTGTTTGAATTTATGCAGTAATGACAAAGAAAACATGTTATCAGGTAATACTGCCACATTTCCCTTTCCCTCTTATCAAAATGACCAATTCAAACCTTCTCTTCGCTCATGCTTCTTTTACTCTCACTCTAAAGTTACAGGTAAAGCAGGTAGACAGAAACTCCTTGGTCTTCATTGTACTGAATCAACTATCATACCAGCATCTGAACTCCAACTCCTTGCATACCCCTATCCATCTGTTGCCATAAAGGTAATATTCACGGAGGCTCTGGTTCCCCTCTTCTCTCAGATCCCTTGTCCCTACAGCTGTGCTCTCTCTCCTTGCTTTACGGATTTCTTTTGTGTATGCTTATCAGCTTATGATCATGGCTCTAGAACTTCTTTCCCTGACCTCTACTTTTCAAATCTTCCCCTTTCATAGTAAAAATTTTTGAAAGAACTATTATTACTATTTCCACCTCCTAACTTAATATTCTCTCTTTAATCAAATACTGTAGAGTTCTGTTTTAACCATACTGAGGAACTGTTCTCGTCTTGGACATCATTAGGACTCTTCTCACCTTATTGCTAAATGCAATTAATGCCCATGATTTATCTTACTTGGCATAATTCACTATATTTGGTTGACCAAAATTACCTCATTTTAAAAAACTATGTATTTCAATGTAATTATTTTTATTCAATAAGATATTCAGAATCTTTCAGTAAAGTCATGCAAAAACTTTATGTAAAGCTATAAAGTTATGCAAAAATAATTGTACATCAAATACATGATTAAAATTTTAATACACTTATGTCTTTACCCAAGTGAAGAAATAGAATATAACCAGCAATGCAGAATTTCTCTCATGCCCAATCACTAAACATTGCTTCTCCTTAAAAATGATCACTAGTCCAACTTCTAAAATCATAAATTAATTTGATCTGCATTTGTACTTTATATGTATCATTACACAGTAGGTATCTTCTGAGTGTCTGGCAGCTTTTACCCAATATTTTATTTGAGTTTAATTTATGTTGTAAAATGTATGGTTCATTCATTTCCATTATGTGTAATACTATATAAAATATACCATGATGTATTTATCCATTCTATTGATGAAAGTTTGGTTGTTTCAAGGTGGAGTAATTATGAATAACAATGTTATGAACATTCCTCTGAATATCTTGTTTGCACATAAGTGCACATTTGTGTTGAGAATACAAATTGAAGTAAGATTTTTGTGTCATTGGATACAAATAAATTCAGAGTTAGTGGCTGGATTAAACAATTGTCCAGAATGTTTACATAAATACACTTTCACCAGGAATATATCATTCCTGTTTCTCCACACCCTGGCTGAAATTTTGTATTTTTATTTATTTTTTTTTTAAATTTTAGTTAATGTAGTGTGTGTGTGTTTTACAGTACAATTTAACTTTTTCTTGGTTTTTACTATGTGTATCCTATTCTGGCTTGTTTGCTTGCTTGCTTATTTTCTGTCATTATATCTTATGAGTACGTCTCATTATTCCTCATGGACTAATAAGACTTTTTTTTAATTCTTTACTTCTATTTATTAGGATTTTGGCAAGAGATGGAGTCAAATGTATGTGTACAATGCACTATCTTCCACTAGAAGTCCATGTTAACAATTTTCAGTTAAAAAATGTGATAAAAACACACATACCTAAAAATAATTCAAGTATCATTCTCAAAGGAATACTTATCATTAAATATACTTCTTCTTTTTTTTTTTTTTACTCCAGCAAAGTTCATTATATTAGGTAGAAGTCGTTTAACTTACTGTATTTTAGCTGTTCTATATTATTTTAAACTTTTATTTTGGTATGTGGGTATTATCCCCATAGGTTCATTAAAATTATAACAATACTATTTTAAATTTAGGAACTCTAGAACTTGATAATGTTATGTTTCTTGTTGCTAATTGTAACATACCTACAGTTCATTATTAAATGCAATTAAATTATTTAGGTTTACTTATCTAATCACATAAACACAGTATGTTGAGTAAATAACTTAAAATGATACAAAAGTTTCTTGATGTATGGAATTCCAGTTTAATCAGGCATGATTTTAGAGCCTTTTAAAGACCATACTACATAACAGTATATGACTCTTATTTTTAAAAAGTATGATCTTTAATGTGATAACATTTTCTGGTGATTGAACACAGTAATCAGGTAATTGGCCATACCAAAAAAAAAAATCATTTTGACATTTCAATAAAAAAAGCTCAATTTTTAATACTTCCCAGTTATATGTTTTAAAGATGACCCCATTCTGTCTAGCCACATAGTTTTCTTTCTTCATAAGCACGTGGAAAATAATGTTGTGTTTTTATAGTAGGCCTTCTTTAGCAGTTAGTTTTAATAGGAAATATGATATTTATTTTTAGGGGGCACAGGTAAGGTATTGAAGCCCAGATCCTTCTTCTTATCCTCTTCTTCCAAATTTCAATGAACAAACAAATAGAGTAAATAAGGTAATAATTTTTTAAATCACCAAGCAATTTCCAAGTACCCAATAGTCCAAGTGCAGACTTTCCTTGATATCTACTGGTACCTATCAGGGAATATAGTTCAGCTAAGAGGTCTAAACAAGGTTTCCTAATTTCTACTATTTTAAAATGAAAATAAATGAATCCAAGACAGACTTGAGTTCATTTTTTCTGAGCAGCAGCAGCGTGGAGAAGTATGACAAGGCTGCTTTAAGGAGTAAGACATGTGTGCTTATTACAGCGGGGTGAAGAGGGAACACAGAATGCATGAATACTGGCTTTGATTAGAGTGATACGGCTGACTAGTAAAACACAAAATGATGACACCTGGAATGTCCCAGGCCTGGTCAAGCCACAAGATGAAAACAGACCAGATGGTACTATATGGAACAAACACAACTATTCCAGCTAAGCCTACTCAAGCACAGAGAACTGTGACAGATAATAAATGGAAGTTGAGGACAAATGATTTATTTTCTAGGGGATAGCGATGAATAGAACATCAAAAGTTCTTTCAATTAGTTCCTCTAAATAGGAAGAGGGTATATTAAGATGCTAAGGCTGTCATAACAAAATACCAAAGATTGGGTGGCTCAAATAACGTATATACATTTTCTGATGGTTCTGGAAGCTGGAAGTCCAATACCAAGGTGTGGGCAGGTTTAGTTTCTCCTGAGGCCACTCTCCTTGGCTTGCAGATGGGTACATTCTCTCTGTGTCTTCAAGTGGCCTTTTCTTTGTATGGGCATCCCTGGTATCTCTTAATCTTTTTATAAGGATACCAGTCACGTTGGATTAAGGCCCATTTATCTGACCTCACTTAACCATATTTTGTTAAATATGCTTTGTTCCTTATGGGCCTCTCCAAATACACTCTAAAGAACCGGGGTTAGGACTTTAAAATGTAAATTTGGGGAAAGGAGAATATAATTCAATCTATAACAAAGGGGCAGAATTTTGGATAGATATTTTCTGTTTATGAAAGACAGGCATGCCCCTTCTCCCTGCCACCTAATATATTTAATACTAATTTAAATACATGTCTCAGTGGCATGTTAACCAATACCTGTAATCTGAGACAATTTGTTGTATTATTTTTACCAATAAACTAAAAGGAAAGCAAAGCACAATCTAGCTATAGCTATCAAAATTTCTTCCAATAATATTAAACTGTAGAGTGGGACAAGAGGTTAGGAACACAATTTTTGTAGGGTAGAAATAAGTGTGTAAATTAATCTTTTTAAAACAAACAGAACACTTCATCTAATACATAGTAAGTACTAATACCTATTTTGTAATTGATGATAATAAAATGGAGAAAAGGTAGAAAAATCAAGACAGTATAGTATAAATCTTATTTATTCTATCTAAAATCTGTACCAAATATTTCAGATGTACTTCAAACTCATCAGTTTCCACCTGTATCATGATTACTCCTAAATTTATTTTCTTGAGGAGTGGCATTATGATTCCCTCCACTGTGCCTAAAAGAAACTTAGGAGCCATTATTAACTTCTCACATTCATAATGCCAGTCACCAACCCTTTACATTCTACAGAAAAAAAAAACAAAAAACACACACCAAAAAACCTGTCATATACCTGTTCCTTTATCGCCATGCCCAGGCCCAATGTCACTGTTTAGGTAGGGGTGTGTGTGTGTGTTTTAACTCAACTCACTGCACTATTTGCCCAGCTGTTATACCAACCTCCACCTCTACTACCCTTATACCAATTTTCCAATCTGTTTCAAGTGAAATCTTTACAAAAGTCTCGTAGCACCAATAATTAGCACAAAACTTTTCCTGTTCTCATCACCGACAGGATGCAGCTGAAACTCCTCTTCAGGACATACATATTTTGTCACCCTGCTCCCCGTCTACATTTATGACTCTTGTCATGGCCAAACATCTACAATGCTTATATTTAAGTTATACTGACATATTTCCTAG
Organism: Rhinolophus sinicus; assembly: GCF_036562045.2. Lineage (NCBI taxonomy): Eukaryota > Metazoa > Chordata > Mammalia > Chiroptera > Rhinolophidae > Rhinolophus > Rhinolophus sinicus. The sequence goes on from NC_133752.1 coordinate 124,306,475, forward strand.
ATTGTATCTTTGGGTTTCATATTAATCCCTCTATCAGGAAATGTATTTATTCTTGCTTTCTATCCTGGGTATGTCTTCCTTGTCTTTCAGAATGAAATAGTTTCCTCATTGCAAGACATTATTTTCATGACTACCCCTCCCTTTAGGACTTAACTACGTACCTACTTTACTCCTATGGCAATCCATGTATAGCTCTACAGCATTAACACTGTACCATAATTATTTGCTCATTTGTCTGAATCTCCACATAGAATGTGTATTTCTTGGACTCTGGGTTAATATTTGCAGTGTTTGTATGTTTACTTACATTGCTGTTTATCTTTTTTCTTCTTTTTTAAATAAAAACTGAAAAGAGCAATAAATATTTGACAGAGAATACTTGAAAGTCATCCTCTAACAAAAGAAATCTTAGTTCTATTGCATGATATAAATTAAAATTCTAGGTTTCAATATTCCTAGGCCAAGCATATAGAAAATATTCCCTTCATTCTAAATGTAAAATAAACAGATCTTTTGAGGGGGAAGATGTAAACAGACCTTCAGACGTGGAGTTTTGAATGAGGTGAGGAATACTCATGAAATAGAAGCCTGCTGGAATTGAACATAAATGTGTTATGCCTAAATGTATTATTCATAAATGCATAGTTAATGAAAACTCTTGGATTCTTATTAACTGTTTCAGTTATCTATTTATTGGTGTGTCACTTCAAATAACAACTTCCATTTATTATCTGTCACAGTTCTCTAGGGTTGACTGGGCTTAACTGGAATAGTTGTGTTTGTACCATCTGGTCTGTTTTCATCTTGAGGTTTGACCAGGGATGGGACATTCACAGTGAATTACATAAGTGAGAATCAGTGCTGGCTTTTGGCGTGGAGTTTCAGGTAGAGGCTCTTTCAGAGAGCTTTGCCTTGCATAGTAGGGGAAAGATAGGTAAATGAGAAATCTGGTATGAAGAATTAGATTATAGGGAGCTTGAGTGTCATGTTCAGGAATTTGACTTCTAATAATCATTGGGGGGTGATGAAATATATTAAGCAAAACACTGACTTAAAATGTGTGTGTATATTTTTTTATATAAAGGTAACTTTAGTGACTGGATAAAAGATGCTTGTAGATAGAAAGGGACCCTTTAGGATGTTGTTGCCATGCGCTAGTTGGGAGTTTATGAAAAACAGATATAAAACAGTAACAGTTGGAAAAAGAAAAAAAATATTTGAAAGACACATGTTGTATAAAATTAATAGGATTCGATTGATTGCCTTGGGGAGAAATGAGAAAGATTGTGTTTGAGGATGAGTAGAATTTGAAGTTTTAAGCTGGGGAATTAGGCAGTTCTAACGCCATTCATGGAAATAGGAAACAGGAAGAGACATAAACTTTCAGGGGTAGGTAATGAGTTCAAGTTAGTTTTTACCAAACCTGAGGTGGCTTTGGGACATCCCAGTATTTTAAAATATGGCTGTCAGCATGAAAGAGAAAGTGGGATAGAAATACAGATTTTGCAGTTATCAATAGTGTACTTTTGAAAATAAAATTACTGAGGGTGAGACTGGCACTGTTATATATTGTTGTAGGACTCTAAGTTGATTCAACAATATCCTCAAGGAAACTAAACAGCATGAGAATTGCTCCCATTAGAATAAGTAGGGGGAAAATATCTCTAGCTGAATATATAACATTGTGCATAGTAAACAATTATCTTTAGTTCACTGGATTCAGAGGCTGCATTTAGTCTCCCTCCTCCTTGCTGCCTCCTTTTGAATTGAATCGCATAACACTGGCTCACTGTGGACAATGAAAATTTGCTTGTTTGACTACATGTACAGTCTGGCAGACCTACTTTTCCAGTCACTCTTTATATTAAACAGCAATGTGGATTTAATGCAGGTGTAACAACAGGCTTTTTCATTCCAAGTATCAAAGGAAAAAAAATCGGCCTTTGATTCCTTCTTTTTGTAACTAGACATTTGATGATCAATTCACGGGTTTGTAATAAAAGATCCAAAAACCATTTGCAGAAAAAAATTTAAGCAGTGCTTCCTCAAGAATGTCATTATAATAGCCCAGGCTGTTTATAGCAAAGAGCAGAAAATCTTTTCAATTGCTCCCACCTAATGCCTACCTCAAAGCCAGATTTTGATTATAACACCAAGACCCAATCTCAGGATGGAAACCACAAAACTAGGACTCATTAATAATATGTATACAGAGAAAAATGTTAAAATAAATAATAAAGGTGAAATTATAAAAACTTTAGGAATATTTCAATGTAAGTATGATGTACATTTTTCATGTTTTTATTAATCCAACACTTATTTCTTTTATCATTGTATGAATAATTAGTATTTTTAATGCAAACTGTAATTATGGAAAAACGTAAAGAATGATATCAGTTATTCATCATCCCAGTATTTAGAGGAAAGCTCTTCAAATATTTAGATATATACATGTATATCAATATATCTATCATATGTAATACATCTATTTGTGTATATACATATATAAAAATTTACATTTTATAATTTAAAAATGTACCAATGAACTATGAATATTTTCCTACAGCACTAAAAAGTCTATTTATCTTCATAGATGTTAATTTTATGTCTGCATCATAATTTATCTCTTAACCTTGAGAAAATATAATTAAAAATTATTGAATGGCAGGCAGTGATATAGTACTGTCTGGAGTAGTTATCAAATAAATATTTTCCAGAACTGAACAATGACACTAAAAAACAAAATGAGAATAAAATGACCATAGAACATTTGTTTGCAATAGTAACTAGCTAAGGCTGGTGAGAAGAGAGGAGCTAGGTGGGGAGTGTTAGATAAGAAAGGATTTTGAAAGCACACTTGAGTTCAAATTTTATCCTGAGGGCATGTGTGTGTACAGATGCATTCTTTAATAAAATCAGTGTTTTTGAAAGTTTAATCAAGTGGCCATATGTTATGGAAGTGGAGTGAGGAGAGACCAAAGAGAAGCAGATCTTGTAAAGAGGTTACTGTATTAATCCCAGCAAGAGATGAAAGGGGTGCCATATAGAATGGAAAGAAAGAGGCAAATTAAGAGAAACATTTTGAATAATAAAGTCACATAACTAAGTCACTCTGATCAGAGAGGAAAAATAAATATTACACTGGTTTTCAACAGGAAATTTGAAGCTATGATAATGATCCCAATTCTAAATTGCTTTGGCTAAGTATTTGGAGTACAATACGAGATTATGTGTTGCAGTTCTAAGTAACAAGTGAATTTAACTCTACAAAAGTCACCGGTAATCTTGGAGCCTTGAGAAAGGTTAAACTTTCTAAGAATAAAAGTATAGACGTTAACTGCAAAAGTTTGAGAACTACATCAAGGCAATATCCATAGTTAGGAGGACAGGAAGAGGAAAATCACGAGTGAAAAGAAAAACGAGCAAAAGCCAGTGGATTTGGACCACAGTATCAAATTAGAGAAAAGGGAAGAAACAATGAGAACTAGAAAGACTATTAAATTAGACAGAGTTCCTGGGTGATTTCAAGAAAGCAGTTTCAGGCAACATATGGGACATTGGAGTCAGGATTGCAGATTAAGGAAAACAATGAAATTCAGTAGCTGTCTTTACTCAGCCTAAAAGAGTCACTATTTAAAGGAAGGAAAGAGAAGAGCTATTGTATGAATTAGGAAGGAGCTGATTTTTGTTTTTGTTGTTGTTTTTGGTTTGTTTTAAAGAGAAATAATGAATACATTTTAAAACAGAGAAATTAGCCAACAGAAAACCTTCATTCTCAGTCCACTTTTTTGGGAATGTATCTTAAAAGAAAATCTGGGGCCCAGATGGAGTTCACTCAATTTTTGATCCTTCTGCCACGTCCGGGATAAACGAAAGGCAGAATACTGAGTTAGTGTCACGGTTAGCAGAGGGAGAAGTAGGCAAGCTCACACCCTCCACGTGGAGCCTTACATTGTGTGTCACACCCTCAAGAAGTCGCCTGGACTCTTTTTGGTTCCCTATGGCCTCTACAGTTTCTGAACTCTTTTGTAGCAATTGGATACTGAGTGAGTACTTTGACATTTAGATAACATCCTTTATTATAATATGCAAGAATCAATATGCACTTGCATTTCTGAATATGGCATAAGGTTCTTGAAGTAAATAATAATAATAATAATAATAATAATAAAACTATAGCTTTTGAATGAAGGAAAACTGAACTTAACTTGATAAATGTGCAATGTAAACCAGCAACTGTCCCTTAATAACTATGACAATTTAACCACTCTAAACATAGAATTTCTAACTCTACTGCTATTTTCAGCCTTACATCTTTTTATTGTGATTGGTGTTTTCCTTCGTTTCCTAAGTCTCGTTAGGCTGCTTTCTGATTTACAATTTGTAAATTCTAACTATGATAGTGATAATTTAATAGGCTTCAGCCGAGAAGGCTCAGAACTTTTCTTCCAGTACATATCAAATAACATCTTAGTACACTGCTATCTGTTTGCTTGGACATTCTGGGGAAACGGATCAATAGGCCCTTGCCACAGATGCCTAGGGTCAAAAACTGATCAACCCCTTGTTTTCTGAACTGTTTCAAACTCTGTAATTACCTGGGAAATCTTTTAAAAATACTGATTCCTTGCTCCCACTGCATACATTGTAATTTACTTTCTATGCAGTGTGACCTGGGCATCAGAAATTTTTGGAACTCTCCAGGTGATTCTAATGTGCAGCAAAGTTTGGAAACCATCAGATTAGCCTTTTGTCTCTGTGGCTTTACAGTGCACATGTGCCACCTTGTCTCTGAGGGCTGAATGATGCCACCTGATTTCTACCCTGGATTCCCCTCTTCCTCTCAAGATAAGGAAACCCAATCCATTTAAGCATTTTCCACTCTCATCATGGCACGCACACTAGCACTAGCACAGAGTTCCTCAAGTATTCTGGTACTCCCATTCCCAACCCAATCTATCTTAACACTTTGGGGAAGGAAGTGTTTTCTGGGCTTTTTTAGGGTTGGAGGAGCAGGTTAGTCTAAAAGGCTACAATTTCAGTAGACTACAAACTCCTATCTCAATCCTGAGCTTCTGAAGTTGTTGCATTTCAACCTCATTGATTATAAGCAGTTGTTGAGTCCAGCTTTGATCAGAAATCTGACTATTCAGAGTAACACCAATCACAAGTGCTGAAGACAACACATTGAAACCCAGATTGTTGGTGAGTGCACTCCTGTTAATGAATTCAAGTTATGTATGTTTCATGATCACAATACATGGTCAAGTTATGTATATCTTCTCCCATAGAGTCCAACACTTTTAGATTGTACTCCACAATCCCCAGTCCACTGCAGATACAGATGTTTTGCAGATCCAAAAACATCTTTGGTGTAAAATCTCTTTTTTTAGGTAGGGTCAGCATCTTATCAAAATAAATAGAACTCTAAGTCTATGTATTCACCTGGAGGCAATACTCTGGAAAGACAGGATGCTGAGGAGAACTGGTGTTAGTTTATGAGGTAAATTTCTTAGAGTAAACTATGTAGTGGCTTTTATGTAAAGGAAAGCTGGTTCTGGGGCAGGTAAGAACTGCCTTGTCCAAGAAGGACTTAAGGGGATTTGGAATTTCAAAGTTGTCAGGCTCTTCTTAGTACGCTCAAACATCCCTATCCCACATCTCAAAGTCTGCTACTTTCCCACTAGTGCCTCTACCTGGCATGGTTACATGATTAGCGCTGCAAATCTGCCAGCCCAACAATCCGATCTAAACTTCATCTTCAGCTATATTCACTCTTCTATTACTGGAACTAGGATGCTCCTTCAAAGGTTCCATGCAGGCTCTCTGTTTCTACAAATATGTTCTGATTTTAAGATTGTTGATTTTTCCTTTTCTTTTTCCCTATGTAAACTCTCTAGAGACATAGGAAACAGCCAACTGACTCCACAATCTTTAGAACTATTGGTACGATCAGCGACTTGTTCTCCGAACCTTCTATCTTTTATCTACATTCAATCCAGGCCACAACAGATAATAATTTGGACCTGATGCCACGGCTTGACATTGATTACCCATGGCCCTTTTCTCTACCCCAACCTCCACTAGCAATAAATTTATCTCAATATGCATTTACTCTTTAACCAGTCCAATCCCAGAATACCATTTTAAGTGTTTGTTTCCTGGGGTTAATTCATGTGCCAATTACTCTACCAATCAGGGCTTCAATAGCAGATAGTTGGCACACTCAAGATAGGGTAATTTAGAGATGGTTTATTTACAAAGGATTGTTTATAAATGTCTACATGTAGTAGAATGATGGAGACTAGTGCTGGGCTTAGTAGCATAAGACCTCTTAATATTCATAGTTACAATGAAAAAAAGGATGGGGGTGGGGAATAACAGAAACCTGGAAGAAAATAATTCTCTAGACTTGGCATGGAACTTCAGTCAAAGGAAAGAGCCTGCTCCAGGCTCCTGTCAGGAAGGAATCCAGGGAGAAATTACCTAGTCACTTAGTTCTCTCTTCCTTTGTTCTCCTATTAGGATTTCCTATTAGCCAACTCCAACCTGAAACACAAAGACATAAAAGCTTCTTAATGTGGTTCCTGCAAATCTGCCTCACAGAAAAGAGAGCAGGGTTTCAAAGAGTGGAGAAAAGATAAAAAGTGTAAGATACCCTGTACATTATCTAATTAGAATGACTGCTTGGAATTTACACATATCTATGGCTAAGAATAATAAACTTTATACGAGGAAAAATTGTCCATAATTTGATAGCAGAATTATTTTCAAAGATATTTTAATCAAGCTTCCTACTTAGAATTTGTATAATAACAAGAGCTATGTTATATTGAATGTGTCTTATATGTCAAGCACATTTCAAATTTATTTCATTTATTACATAATTTGATTGTCAAACAATTCTGTTGCTATGTATCCACTGTTAGGTGCTATTGTGCTAATTGTGTATCTCTGGAACCGATATTTGAAGAGATGAACTTGGTTTTAGTCACATAGATTGGAAGTGCAAATTTAGGCTATGACTCTTGTTCTGTTTGACTCCAAAGTCAGAAAACTACACTAATACAGGTATAATATTGGGGAAATTTTTCAGCAATTATCTCTTCCTTTATGCATTGTAGTTATTCATGGAGCATCTTCTATGAGGCATACAATTTAACAAAGATCATGGTAACTTTGAAGAAGTGTATCACACTGATATTGTTTTCAGATGAATATAGTGTATTAGACAGTCAGTGTTTCTGGCACCACTGAAGAAATATATGCATAAGAGGCATGGATTGGAGTGCCCTGGTCATGGTGCTACCCACAGCATTATATCAGAAGAGCTTTCAGTGACCAGGGAAACAATTCTAGCTTCCAGGAGTAAAGACAGCGAGCCTCAGATAACCAAGTAGGGTTTAAAGATAGGCTTGTGTGCTAATCGAATAAATAAAATAAAATAAAGAACTGAATATGCACTTGAAGGTGAATAAGGTTTGAGCTTACCAACAGACAATTTAAAAACTAAAAAACAAACTGAGAGTCCAACATGATATTTGAAGAAATTTCAGAGAGGGTATGACATCACTGAGGAAGAGTATCCAGCCTACCCTCGGACATCTTCTTTTCCTCTCTCGCACCTTCATAACTTTGAGGTCACCCCTACCTAACCTAATGAACAGGAATATAAAACGAATGTGCCCTTAATTTTAGATGTAGTCCTTCTTCATTTAGTAACCTCAGATCTTTATGAAGAGAGCTCTGTATGTGCCATAAAGTATTATTGTTTTTGGAGAATATCTAAAAGAATAAATGTCACGTACCAATATACAAAATCTATGTGTGTTTTCTTTCTCACTACATGGTAATAATTTGGCTACTTGTAGATTTTGAAGAAAAAAATGCAGGTCTTTTGCCATATCCATTCTAATAATCTTTTTTTTTTTTTTTAAAGTATAGGTATGGGTGAAATAAATTCAATGATAAGTTATAAAAGTAAACTTTCCTTTTGAAGTTTATTCTCCTTAATTACCTCACAAAATTACTAACTGTATGTTGCTATTGTGTGTTCTTGCTTAATTTCCTAATATACATTTAATTCCCAATGATTAATCAAAACCCATCTGACCATAACTATTTTATTGACAATGACTGGCACATGATCCAACCAGGTTAGGCATACTTGTATGATACAACCCTTACCAATGAGAAATAAGAGGAAGCTCCTAGAAAAGGTTTAAATGCTTCTGGAAAGGAGATGGAAAAGAGATATACACATATTCTTCATATTGACACTGACAAATAAAGATGTTAAGATTGGAGTTTCCATGGCATCTCGCTACCAACTTAATAAAGTGGTAACACACAAAGAGAAGTGGAGACCAAGAGAAAAACTCAGAAGTGGAAACAGCACACCAGCAGACCCTCTCTAGAGCCCAATAAACTGTCTTGTCTTTTCTACTTGAGTTCATACATTTCCTAACTGCTTAAGTCCATTTTAGGTAGAATTTTTTGCTACAGCAAATGTTCCCACCTGATGCTGTAGCTATAAATTAAGGATGTCCTGAGTAAGATTGTTTTTATAAATATATACTACAGAAAATAATTCCAACATTTACTATGTTCAAAGAACATAAAAGAGGTTCCTGTACTTCACCTCTGCAACTCTTCTGTCCTACATATTCTGCAATCCCCAGTGCTACTCAACAATATCATCTTGCTTTTTATTTGACCTTTATTTACTACACAGTCTCTCCTGCAAAATCTCCAACAAAACTGCGTCATATAAAGTTCTTTGGGGAATGCGGGCCATTTTGCCTTTTAATAACTACTTTTGTTTGGAGAATGCACAGTTTCCCCAATGTAGCATTTGCCCATCATCCCTTAAGAAAATGGGGATACACAGCACTGTTAGAACACAAGGACATAATGTTCTGTGGGAGAGATAGTCATATAGGTGAGAGATGGGAGGAAGGAAAAGTATGTGAACAAATCATTTGTATGCAACAAATAATTTGCCCATATATAGGTGTAAAAAGGTAAATAATGTTTTCCAAATAAAGGTCAAGAATTACAAAATCAGCACTTGGAAAAAAAATAAAATAAAAATTCCAAGCTCAGAGTTACTGTTTGAATCACAATAGATTAATTTCTGCTGAAATATCCCCTAAGACTCTGTGTGGAAGTTATTTTAATTATAGCAAAAAACTATTATTATTTTATGGGCACTACTATTTTATATTTCAATACCATCTGTATTTATATCTTTCTATAATGATTAAAAATTGAGTGACTATCATTTACCCTTCGTCTATAACTGAATTGCTTTGGAAATTATTGTAATGTTATATAGATTAAAGCTATGATTCAGTTCATAACATTCTAGCATAAGTAGTAAACAGATGAGTGTTTATAATGTTGAATGTATAACAAAAGAGGCTATTTTACTTCTTTCATGGTTTTATTTCATCACATTCAAAAGGCTCATTATGCCTTTTCTATTAATAAAGTCCACTTTGAAGACTTTTTGCAGTCTTTTAAATAGACAGCATAAGCTTGCTTAGAACAATTTGGTTTTAGTTCTGTTTATAATAAAGTTAAGAAATATCAACTTTGAGGAGGTTCTAAAAATGATACTCATTACTTAAATAGTATAAGGATAATTTTTTAGTAAAGACAGACATATTGAACAACTCTCTGAGTGGTTCTTCATAAAACACATAAGAACACGCTCAGCACAGTCATGTAGACATTACTAAGGACATTATTGCAGTAGATGGGATTTTACTAGATGAAGTTGGGTTTCCTCCAACTCTTTGATTCTCTGTCACTTTACTAAACTCAGAATTATATTGTATTCCTTTAGAACCATCTATTATTTTTAGCGACTAGATTTTAGAAATTGGGTACTCTTAGAATAATATTTCATTAAGGCATTTTGTTTATTTATGATTTACTTTTTGAGAGTAAAATATAGCATAAAGGGAATCTTGGATTCTGTCTCTTGCTTGTGGTGGTGAAATGAAAACCGTTTTGTAAATATTTATTAAAACCACTCATCACAATTCCACCACACACACCCCCCAAACACAGCAAGAATCCTTTCCTCAAACAATATATAGTCAGTTGGTGGCTGGGGCAGCCATGTAGGATAGAAAGTGTTACGGTAGGCATACAAGCTAAAGAAGAATCTTAATGCAGAATGAATGAGTCAGGGAAAGGTTCTTTGAGGAAGTGATTCTGAAGATAAAATCGGGTTGATATATTAGAATGAATCAGAAAAAAAAATCCATGCTATTAACATCATAGGGAATGCTGGATACAGATTTCATAGGTCTCCAAGCATTTGAATCCAGATGAAGAATGGAGAGCAAGCGGATGGAAGTAGAGTGTAGAAATAGGCTAAAAATGTGGTTTGGAAGCCATTGATGTCTTAATAATAACGTTTCCCTGATTATTTCAAGGAGTACTGCAAAGATTCAAGATAGTGAAGCAGTGAAAGTGTTTTAGAAAATTCATGTGAATGAATTAATGCAGATATATTGGAAAGGATTAAATATAAATAAAATTTTAGGAAATATGCTTGGCAAGAAGATAATATGATTATATTGAGGGTTGTGATATTGGAAATGAAAGAAGAGGATGAACTGCAGCAAAATTAAAAATATATATTAAGTAGACAGGACATAGTGATTGATTCCATGAGAGAGGTAGGAATTAGGAGGACAGAGAGGGAAACAAAAGCTACATAGTTTTGAGGATATGGACAATGGATGTATGATCATGACATCATATAGATGAGTTAAGTAAATTTTAGGACACTTCAAAAGCCAATGGAAAAAACCTCTAAGTTTTACAAACATTCTTAGTAAATAAAGGATACTCTAAAATGGTAGGAAGATATTTGACTCAATTATTCACAGATAATATAGTCAAATGAAATGCAAGTTAACATTTAAAAAGCCGGCCAAGATTAAACATTGAAATTGTCTAATTAAACAAAGCTTGTGCTAGAATCTGCACCTCTGAAACAGGGTATTCCCCTAAACATTTATGAGGTACTGCCTTCTAGTAAAAAGCCACATGCCCTAAGAGTCTATGTCCTAAAAACGACACATCATTTCTTGTGTTTGAAGCAAATCTGGTTATGGTGCAGACCTGGATTTCTGAAGAAACTTTTAAACCTCCCAAGGTTGTGTCATGGCATTCGTGCTGTTACGGGATGCTATCTGCCAATAAGCTACATTTCACCTCTGTAGTCTTAGCACATAGGAAGCACATTTTCATAAATGATCCACCACTACTCTCTACTTTCTCTTTGATGTTACATTAAAAATAGCTTTTAGCTAAAGCTTTTTTCATTTGACTTTTGGAGCCATAGTAAAAGGCACCAACATTGAGGTTGGGAGAGAGAGGAAGAGAGAGACAGACAGAGAGAGAGAGAGAGAGAGAGAGAGAGAGAGAGAGAGACTATATAAGGTGCTTGCTTGTAAATTATACTTTGTGTTTTAAACAAAATTCAAAGACCTTCCATGTCCATAATCTCTGTTGGATATCTTTGGTGGACTGACTACAACAACGGTACAAATTTTCCAACCCTCTCTTTATTCACACATTTTGTAATGTGACGTTTCAGTTTCTTCCATTATAAGCTGGAGTTTATTTTCCTAGTCTCAAAATTTCGCCTGTGACTTGTTTGAGCAGCAGAATGCAGCAGAAGTGATAGTGTGCCCGTTCAGAGCCTGACTCAAGAATCCTTGCAGAATTTTGTTCTCCTGCTTGCTCTTCTACCTGTGCTATGAGGAAAGTCTGGGCTAGCCTATTGGAGGATAAGAGAACCCACAGAGGGCAGCTGATTTGCCACACTTAACAGTACTCTGACTATAAGTATGTAAGTCCAGACAAAATTAGCAGTTACATATATGTCCCACAGCTGATTACAGATGCATGAGGAAGTACAGATTAGGCCAGAAGAACTGCCAGCCGTGGTGTAGACTTGTAAGCAGTAAGGCACAGATATCATTTGAAGCCACCAAATTTTGGGGTGGTTTGTACTGTAGCAATAGCTGACTGATGAAGTTCCTTATGTACCATAAGTACAGAGGTACCATTCTAGTACTATCGCTAAGGTGAATAAGATTATTGTGACTTTATAGTTGGTTGTATCCTGAACAGCGTTTCAGATTCCATGAAGCATAGCTTCTTGGTTTATCTGGTCACTCCTAATTATAATAGACTCACATTTTTTTGCTCATAAGTTATGGCTAACAATCCAAGACAATTTATAAATGCTATAATGATAATGTCCTTTGCCTCCAGACCTAATGGAACACTATTAAATGTATTTACATATATTTAATTTAATTGCAATCTTTACATCTATGTCATTGAGAAAAACAGAGGCATGGGCTTTCAGTAAAATATTCTTTGAGTAGTAGGCTCATGCATCCCCTTTTATCCATTACTGATGTTCTTCAACCAAATGAGCTCAGACATTGTCCAGAAAAAAATCTATTTCTGAACACTACCCCAGTTTTCCTGTCTATTTAATGATATTGAGAATACCAAAGTATCTTATAGAATATCAGAATATCTATACCTTGTTTGAACCTCATCTATCTTCTTCAATAAAGCAATTCCCTTTGTGGACTAAAGCTTTCTTAATTCTCCATTAACTGAATTAATGCATTGTTTTCCCATTTCAAAAGCTGTGTGTGTGTGTGTGTGTGTGTGTGTGTGTGTGTGTGTGTCTATTCAAAATATGCCTGACCATATGAAATAATTATAACTTTTTACATAGATAAAGCCTAATAGGATGTTTTCTCTATATTTCACAATGTTTTATTTATTATTATTTAAAAATACTTTCTATCACTCCTTAGATACTTTGTTTTTCTTTATTTTATGAAAAAGGCTAGCAACTCATCATTAACCACTATAAGCTATGATATATCTTTTCCTTACAGCATGAAAAACCTTAACAATTTTTCCTATTTAGCTTCACTAACAGAGTTAAAGTTTTTGTAACTACCAAGTAGACATGGTCAAGCAGACTACAAGGAAGTTAGATGCAATGTTTTGATGTGAGTGGGAGAGAGAGAGAGAGAGAGAGTAAGAGGGAGAGAAGGAGAACTCTCGAGAACTGTCTAAAATGTTATACTGAGGCAATATTCCAAACTGCTGACTCCCCAGATGAATATTGTCTGCAGATGTGTTTTGTTTGGCACACACAGTGTTTAAAACAAACTTGAATTAATTGCCACATTTAAAAATTGGGGAATTTCTCCAAAAAAAAATCCATCTTGTATTGAAAAATCAGAAAATATATCCACACTTGGCCTACATGCTTGAATGACAAAAGACTGTTGTAACCAACTCGCAGCTGCCCCTTCTGATGGGGGGTGAATCCTTCATATCTGTCAGTGTCAAGTGTTCTATTGCTTATAGCATTTGGCTAAGACAAAAGAAAACTTAGAAATTCCATTTTTAAAACAGTAATATTTTCAATTTTTTGTAGAGACAATGTACGGGGTTTTGAGGGTTTGGGGAAACAGGGCGGTAAGGGAGTGAGAGCAATTTACTGGGCTTACTTAACTCATTTGCTTGCCTGGCTCCTCTAGGTTTTTCCATTTCAATCCCTGATTTAAGATTTTATAAGGCTTGAGATAGTACTTTGGGATCACAGGTGGCAAAAACCAACACAAAGTTCCTTAAACAAACGAAAAGGAGAAAATCATTGGCTCACATTATTTGTTTCAGAGATACAAAATAATGTCATCAGAAATTTATTTTGCTCTCCATTTCCTGACACCACCGTGTTTCCTATTGGCTCCATTCTCAGGCAGATAAGCTGTGAGATGACAAAGGCCACTGGTCCCTCCAGGTTTACATACTCTTTAACACCCATAATTCTTCATGTGTAGATGAAGGAATAGTATCATTTCCAATAATTTCAATATAACACCTTGGAGGGCTTTTACTGACCTGTGTCAGGACACATGCCCAACCCAACCAATCACTGTTGCCATGAGTGTGGTGATGTTACTCTTATTGACCAGGTCCAAGATCTAGGTTATCTGCTCATCTCTGTGGCAGGAGCAAGAAGAGTTAACTTTAATTGAAATTCTTGGAATAATATGCTCAGAGAGAAGAAGAATTCTGTAAATGGAAGAAGGTGAAAGAGATTTAGGTCAGACAAAATGACAGTTGTCCAAGACAATTACAAATTAAGATATAACACTAGGGAAATGTGGTTATTCAGGAATGCATATTTGAGTTACTAAGTGAGTTGATAAAATAAAAATGTTACACAAATGCATTTTCCAAGAATTCTATGATATATATATATATATATATATATATATATATATATATATATATATATATATATCATATATCTTTGTACAAATGAGCCACTGATGGCTATAGAGAATGAGATGTTATTAAGGTAGTTAAATAAATCATATTGTAAAAGAGAAAAATAATATAGTAAGAGCCAGATGTTATAGTTATTATTATTAGCTGTGTTACCTTAACTACTCCATTTATTCTTTTTAGGATCTTAAGTTTCACTTTTTTTTTTTAATTGTGAAATACATAATACATAGAAAGAGTGTACAAATATACACACATTCTTTAAAGAAAAAGAACAAAGCAAGCACTCTTGTTTAACAATGAGAATATTGCCATCCACTTAGAACCCCCTGAGATGCTCCCTTTGTTACTCTCCACTCCTTTTCTTTCAGAAAAATCACCACCCTGAATTTTGTGTTATTTATTTTTTTCAGTTTTATTTTACAGATATATATTAGGTTGGTGGAAATGTAATTGTCATTTAAAAGGTGAAAAACAATTGCAAAAACCTCAATAACTTTTGCACCAACCTAATATTTATCCATGAAACAATGTCATTTAGTTTTGCTTGTTTTTTTAATTTATAAAAATGGAATCAGTGTAGGTTTATCTCTATGACTTTTTTTGCTCAATATTATATATGGAAGACTCATTAATGCTGATGCTCATAGCTGTTATTAGGATACATAGAAATTTCACACTGCAATATCTTCCCCACAACTTGAATTTTCACTTATCATATAATAAGTCATCTTTGCTAATGCCTTTCCTTACCTTCTATTTTCTCAGTAAATCACATAGCAACCCCATTTCCTTTGGTTAAAATTTCTTGATTCATCTCTTTCTATCCATTAACTTTCTATATACATTGATTTTTAAATTCAGTCTGGAATCTTTGTTCTTTAGCTAGAGAATTTAGTCCAGTTATATTTAGAGTAATTTCTAATATAATTTGATTCATTTTTACGTATTATTTTCCTGATGATTCTAGTATTCTTTTTCTTCTCCTGTTTTGCCTTTTTTTGGAATTAATTTTATCTCATGATATATTTTTTCCTGCTAGTAGTTGTGAAATACACACTTTTCTAAAACTATAGGGGTAACCATGAAAATTATAACACCTACCTTTTCAGTATTGAACTCTAAATACAACAGCATGATCATTGCTTACTTCCAAGACAATCTAAGACTCACAGAACACTTTAATTTACCATTTTCTTGACAAGTTATTTCTGTTTTGTACTTTGATTCTGCATATTTAACTCCATTAAATATTATGTTATCAGTTAGTTTCAGGTTTAAATTTGCCCACGTGTTTATCACTTCCCATGCTTTTACATTTTTTTTCTTTCACTCATTTCAGCTACTTCATCTAGGACTTTTTTTTCTTTTTGCATAATGTGTAGCTGGTAGACTTCAATGCAATTGCACCTGTGATAAACTTTCTTAGTTGTCTGAACGTGTCTTTATTTTGCCTTCATTCTTGAAAAACAGTTCTCTCTTAATATAATTTCTAAAGTCATTTTTTTTTTGTTTCAGTCTATTAAAGTTACCATTCCACTGTATACTGAATTCTTTTATTGTTTGTGAGAATTGAGCTGTCCACCAAACTATTGCTACTTTAAAGGATATCTTTCTCTTTTATTGTTTTCTTGCTTTTTTTGTTTTCCTTCTTTGCAATTGGTTTTCTGCAATTTCAGTATGATGAGTCTTGGTGTGGCAGTCTTTTGTATTAACCCTACATTGGATTATTTACACTTGTTGTCCTTCAACAATTTTAGAATGTTCTCAGACTTTATATCTTTAATATACTTCTGCCTCATTCTCTCTCTCTTCTCCTACTAGAGCTCTTATGAGACATGTTTTATTTGATTCCACCTTTTATTTCATGTCTCTCTACATATTTGCTAATTTGTTCTGACTTTTTTCTTATTCACTGTTGTTTTCTTCATCTATGTCTAATCTAATCCACTGAGTTTTTTAATTTATTTATATTCTTATTTTGAAAACTTCTATTTGTAGGTTTTTCATATTTGAATAATTATTTTTGTAGTTTCTCATTTGCTTCAGATATTGTCAGTCTTGTCTTCTATTTCTTTAAACACTATAATATAATCATTAATTTATAATCTGTACTTCAAAATTTTAACTCAGCTCATTGTGGGTCAGTTTCTGTTTTCTGTTGTATAAGTTGGTTCTTGAGCAGGCTATCTTGTTTCCTTTTATGCTTAGCTTATTTTGACTGGGATCATTTGTTTTTACTTTTGATTTTCTTAGAAAATGGTGGGGATTCTCTGTGACTAAGATGAAGTTAAAAAATTCCAGAAAAGATTTGCCATTGCTTCTGCCAAGATGCTGGGGGCAATTGAAATTCATAGCTTAATATGTTTTGACTACTCAGCTGATGTGAATTTGGGCCAAGAGGGCTTAAACGTGGTTTAAACTTCTAAGGCATGGTTTTTACCACAACTTGTTAAAGCTATGGTGGGAGTGAGAAAGAGGATAGTCTAAGATTGGTAATAAACTGTACTATATACATACCACTATTTTTAGCAAAATAATTTCTGACCAGCAACAGATAATTTTTTCAGATTCCTTGTATTTATTATGAAATTATTCAACATAGCAAAATATTGTCCAATATAAAAATATCTCATTCATTTAAACTAAGCCTTCCTATTAATGCATACCTGTATTTCATAGGATAGGCAGAAAATACCTTATCCAGATGGGTACCTATGATGGTCCATTATTCACCTAGTAGATACAAATTAATGCTCTCTCTCTCTCTCTCTCTCTCTCTCTCTCTCTCTCTCTGTCTCAACTCTCTCTCTCTTTCTCTAAATCCCTTTGTCTTCTCCACCTCACTCCACTTCCTTGCCTGTAACTCATCACTCTGCCTCTTACAACTTCTCTCTTTAGAGAGGGATGTTGAGATTCTGCCTGAATATATGAACCCCCACTCTTGGGAAAGTGGAGAAATTCTTGCAGTGGGAACAAGCATTATTGAGGTATGAAGGTTTGGGGTTTATATACTTAATGAACCATAATAAGGTTGTCCTAACCATGATGAATGCACGTGCTTGTTGTTAACCCCACCAAACATGTTGTAGGATTCACCTTCTTCTAAATCAGGCCACTCTAAAGTGTTGGTCCTTGATTGTGATTTATGTACATCTGGCTTTGGCATCCCAGCCATCTGACTCCAATTTTACATATATGCAAATTAGTCAACCATCTTATGGGGATGTTGGTTAGATATGATGTCTTTCCCTGGTGCTTGACAGCACTTTTGTGTTTGTACCAATAAAGCATTGTGGTCACAACTGAGACTTGGATTTATTGCACGTGCGCACACACACACACACACACACAAACACACACTACTCCCTTCCAACCCTATTGGCTATTGACAAATTACTCTCCTTAAATTCTCTTGGGAATTGAGGAGTGGAGATATGTTTACTCTTTATTCACCTTTATGTTGAGAGTAGCCTTTGGAGTTCTAGCTTTCCTGATAGAGGGATGTAGATGGTCTCTTCTTCGAATCTCCGTCAAGTAAGCCTAGGGTTTTGGGTTCTGTTTCTATGCCTTAAAAAATTGAAAAAGCATCAACACAATATTATCATGGTTGACAAATATGATTAGAGAAAAAGTAGACCTCTGTGTTCTGCTTGCTTCTCTGGGCAATTCCACACTAAAATTTTGACTCTTTAATTTTTTTTTTCTTAATCGTTTCCTTGAAGTTTTGAAAATAAGTTCTTAAAATATTTTAATTAGCATTTTAATTGCTTTCAGAGGGAGGATTATTCTGAATAAAAAGTCCAATGATTACCAAAGATAAGGTGTCAAGTTTTCACATTGTCAGTATCTGGGAGTAGAGTAGATTAGTAGGGTTCCAGATCTGTAATAGTATGACTCATTGATTGGGTGGAATCAAAACTCTTGCTTCTTCTTCACTGTTCTTACTTTCACTAGAGAGAACACAGAATTTCTGAGGCAGTCTCTTCTCATGTTCTAGGAGTAACAAGCAAAAACTCTATGTTGACACCCTTGCTATAGAGCTTAGAAATTTTCCATAATCACTTATTATACGAATTCCTGTACTTTGGAGATTGTTTTCTATACAAATAAAATTGTGTGACAGAATATAGGTGGTATTTGACCGATGAAAATTAACCTCAAAAATATGATCCTAAAATGAGAAATGTTTCCCAGTAACTAACATAAAAACCATGCTATTTTTGATGGTTTCATATTTTAAATTATGTGTGAGAGTTTAACAATATTTAAGCCCCATTCTATTGTTCTTCAAGAGGAATTACATGTGTTGGCTATAGGAATGGTTTTTTCTGATTATTAATTGTAGAAATTTGTTTGATGTATGTGTCCATATTGTGTTGGTGATAGTGAACATGAACCAACTTCAAATCAAGGTCATTTGCTATTTTATGAACATGTCTTCGATAGCAAATATATGAGTCAGTTTTTATACTAATATGCAATTTTATGATGTTTCACGTTAATATTCTCTACTATAATAATAGTGGACTCTATCTGACAGATTTTGCTTCAAAAAGGCTCTGTAAAAAATAACCTCTGACTTTCAGTGGCTTACATACCTGTGAATTTATCTCACAATTTATGTTAGTGCCTGTGGATTAGATGCTGACTCTTGTCCAAGTGTAGTGTCTCAGATATAGGCCTGCTCCAGTGTGTCCTCTCATTCCAAGACCAGCAAATGCAGAGCACCCATTTTGAGTGTGAAGTTTTCATGGAAAAATACAGAAATACAAAACGGGGACAGAAATTTGCCAAGCCTCTCATAGCCTTTACTCAAAACTGACATCTTGTCATTGGATAGGAAGAATAGTCTTCCGTGTATTGTATGTGACAAGGGTTGAGAGAAAATTTACAAACAAGAAAGTCTACCTCAAAGGCACTTTGGTTGTTTTTTTTTTTTTTAATTAAAGAACATTCCTAACAAATAAAATTATAGAAAATAGCATAAAACCAGCATGCCACCATGGCGTTTTAGTGAACATAAATGTTTTTCCATATCTGTTACAGACATTTTTTTTTTTTTTTAAATAAATCTAGTATTCCAGAGAGAGTTGAAATCCCATGTTTAATTCTTCACCATTTATTTAATTGTCATCTCTTCTTCCCCGGAGTTAATTACTATCTTAAAATTAGTGTTTCATTTTTTATTCAAGTGTACACGTTGACTATATTTGAGTATATACTTAAGCAAGAATAGTACAGATGTGAAATTTTCCATCTTTATAGAAATGATATTATTATATTTATAGCATTCTACAAACTATTTTTATCATAAAACATATTTCCACATTAATATATATAATTCTATTTTTATTCATTTTACCTGCTGGATAGTATTCCATTGTGTAAATAAGCAATAATTATTTAATTCATTTACACATTTTTAAACTTTTTAAAAATTTCCATTTTAAAAAATAATTGATTTTGCTTGATTTGCTTTATCTTTGATATTATAAATGCTTTGATAATCATTCTTTGTGTATGTCTTGTGGTACAACTATGTGTTACTAAAATATTGTAACTCAAGTGGATTTAAGTCAAAGGTATGTAATACATGTATAAATTTACTTATTATTGCTAAGTATTATAAAAATATATCAATTTATGTCTCCACCAGCAGTTTATTAGTACAATTTTTGTTGTCCCAGAGGCTCCTTAATCACTCCTCATTTTTTTTTAATCCTTTTTCTGAATTGGTGTTTTGATTAGGTATTTTCTGCTACCTTATCTTCCAAATCACTGATTCAATCCTCTGCTTCTTATAATTTGTTGATTCTCTCTTATATTTTCTTCATTTCAGCTATTGAATTATTCATTTCTGACTGGTTCTCTTTATATTTCCTATCTTTATTTTTGTGTTTTCTATCTTTTTGTTGAAGTTCTCCCTGAGATCATAGAGCATCCTTATAACCAGTGTTTTGAACTCCATATCTGTTAGGTTGCTTGTCTCCTTTTTGTTTAGTTCTTTTTCTGGAGCCTTGTTCTTTTATTTCAGACACATTTGTCTCCCCATTTTGGCTGCTTCCCCATGTTTGTTTCTATGTATTAGGTAGAGCTGCTGTGTTTTCTGATCTTAGTAGAGTGGCCATATGTTGCAGGTGTCCTGTGGGACCCAGTGGTGCAGATTCCATGGTCACCTGAGCTGGGTGCCCAGGTGTCCTCCTTATGTAGGTTGCGTTTGCCCTCCTGTTGTAGTCAACACTTGGTTGCTGTTTTCATGTCAATGGGAGGCATTGCCCCTCAGACTGACAACTTGTAAGGACTGGCCATCACTACAGTGGAGGAGTTGTTGTGCAGGGGCTGACACTACAAAGCAGGATTTGCTTTAGCAGGGTTCTGCTGCCTGCCCAGTCTGCCCTTTGTGTTTGTTGTTTGTGGAAATGGTTTTGTTGTGCTCTAGCGTGGTCTGAAGCTGGCCCCCAGGGGAGTTGGCTCTGGGTCACTAGGTAGGGTTTTTGTTGCAAGCCAAGGTCAGTCGCTGCCTGAGCCCTGCCTAGGGCCATGTGGTGTCAGCTACAAAGTGATCTGCACATGGTTGCCACTTGTGCTGGGTTTGGAAGTATGAGGGAGAGGCTAACCTGTGAACCAAGACTGATTGTTACTAGTGCTAGGCTTGGGGCTCCTTACCAAGTGGTATGGGACATTCCAGGACTAGATGCTGCTCGTTTGGAGTTTTGAAACTGAGAGATTTTAGAAAAGTCTGCAGCATGTGCCAAGAGAGGCCATTGGTATGGAAAAACAACTGGAAGAGTCTAGGATGGAGAGACATCATCAACATAGCGTCCTGAGGTGAGCCTCTGGAAATCTCCCCTGGAATTTACAACTAATTAAACAGCTATAACTCCACAAAGGACTCCCTGCACAGCAGACAGGCAAGACAAAGAGGCTCACTACTGAATTCACCTAATGGTGGGCAAATTTCATGAGCAGGGGAGGAGGGAAGGGAGAAGTGTGGAGACGGAGCCGCCTGGGCTCAGGACATGGACCTAGCTCAGTGCTCCGAGCTCGCTGCATCCCAGAACGACCATAGCTGCATGAGAGGTAAGAACTCCGACTGCTAGGGCTCTGTTTATAGCCCACAGGGATGAGGGGACAGCATATAACATGGGTGAACCCAACACTCATGGCAGAGACCTTGGAGCAAAGACTGAGGGAAGCAGGCTGAAAAGGGTGGTTTAATCCCTCACTACCGCAGAGAACAGAAGCCTTAGGCACTGAGACTAGCCACCCCCTCCATACCCTCCCAGAGCTCACCCCACCCCCACCAGCCCAGTGCTAGAAGTGGAACAGTAGCTCTGTCAAATCAAAAGAAAAGAATATTTGCAGTTCTGAGAACTGTGGTCCACAGACACAGATTCTCAGCCCAACTAGTTCCAGCAAAGGTAAGGGAGCTGTGGAAACACTACTGACTGTGGTGGTAGTCATCACCATTGCTCTGGGCCACCTCTCACAACTGACCCCACCCATGTCCCTAACAATCTTGGTGGATCCCTGCAGAGTAAACAGAACTGCTGAAACACAGGAGCTCTGAATCTGGTGCAAGAAGAGCTTCGGAACTTCAAAAGCTCTCCGCATCCCCACCGGGACGAGGCGCACTATGACTGAGGCGACCTGTTCACAGAGGAGAAACCCGCTTTCCAGGGAATCGCCCCATTGTGTGAGAAGCTGGAATAGTGCAGAGAAAGCATAACACTACAGTGTGAGAGAGAAAAAAGGGCTGCAGTCGGAGAAAAAAATAAAACATTCTACCAACATGTACTGGAAAACAAAAGAAAGATCTCTTCCTATCAACCTGTTGCAGAAGCCACTCCTGTAGATGTCTAGGAAGAGAAATAACAAATCATTAATTGAGATGAACAACCAAGGCAAAAGACAGCTCAGGAAGAAAGTGAAAAGTCTTCAGAAAAGAGACTTAAAGGTATGGAAATATGTGACTTAAATGACAGAGAATTCAAGATTGCAGTTCTGAAAAAACTCAACGAGATGCAAGAAAACACAGAAAGGCAGTTTAATGAACTCAGAAACACAATCAAAGAACAACATGAACATTTTACCAAAGAGATTGAAATTTTAAAAAAGAACCAAATAGAATATCTGGAGCTTAAGAACTCAATAGAAGAAATTAAGAATGAAATAGCCAGGTTAGATAGTAGAGTTGACCAGATGGAGGAAAGAATCAGTGACATCGAAGATAGAAACTTGAAAATCACACAGATGGAAGAAGAAAGAGACTTGACCCTTAAAAGAAATGAAAGAACTCTACAAGAAATTTCTGATTCCATCAGAAAGAGCAATATAAGAATAATGGGCATACCAGAAGGAGAAGAAAGAGAAGGGAACAGAAAGAATATTCAAACAAATAGTCAATGAGAACTTTACAAACTTGTGGAAAGAACTGGATCCACGAATCCAAGAAGCAAATAGAACACCTAATTACCTCAACCCCAACAGGCCTTCTCCAAGGCACACTGTATTGAAGCTGTCAAAAATCAATGACAAAGAAAGAATCCTCAAGGCAGCCAGGGAAAAGAAGACGGTAACCTACAAAGGAAAGCCCATTAAATTATCATCAGATTTCTCAGCAGAAACTCTACAAGCCAGGAGGCAGTGGAACCAAACATTCAAACTGTTGAAAGAGAGAAATTAGGAGCCAAGAATAATATACCCAGCAAAGATATCCTTTAGATATGAAGAAGGAAAAACGACCTTCCCAGACATACAGAAGGTGAGGGAATTTTCTAATACATGACTTGCACCTCAAGAAATACTAAAGGAGGCTATTTGACTACAATAAACAGGGACAATTTGTAGCAACCAAAACATAAAAAGGGGGAAAGTAAAGGCCTGAACCGGAACATGGGAATGGAGAAAGTAAGCATGCTGAGGAAAATGGAATACTCTAAATACCAAACTTTCTTTTACATAAACTTAATGGTAACTACTGAAAAAAAATCCAGAACTGAAATATATACCCTAATAAAAGACGAAACAGAGGGAAACATCACAGAATACCACCACACAGAAATAATAGACAACAACAAAAAGGCAAAGAAACAATGGAGACACAGTCTTACCAGAAAACTAAGGATAGAATGATAGGAAATCCTCACATATCAATAATCACCCTAAATGTAAATGGACTGAACTCACCAATAAAAAGGCACAGAATAGCAGATTGGATCAAAAAACTAAACCCAACCATGTGCTATCTCCAAGAGACGCATCTCAGCTACAAGGACAAGCATAGACTCAAATTGAAAGAGTGGAAATAACACTCCAAGCAAATGGTATCCAGAGAAAATCAGGTGTAGCCATAATGATATCAGATGAAACAGACCTCAGGGTGAAAAAGATGACAAGAGACAAAGATGGACATTTCATAATGGTAAAGGGGACTATACAACAAGAAGACATAATAGTCATCAATATTTATGCCCCCAATCAGTGAGCACCAAAATATACCAAGCAACTACTAACAGAACTAAAGGGAGAAATTGACCAAAACACAATTATACTACGGGACATAAATACATCACTGACAGCTACAGATAGATCATCCAAGCAGAAAAAAGTAAAGAAATAGCATCCTTAAAAGACACATTAGATGAAATGGACAAAATTGACATTTATAGAGCACTTCATCCTAAAACATCAGACTATAGATTTTTTTTCCAGTATACATGGAACATTCTCAAGGATAGACCATATATTGGGACATAAAATCAGCCTCAGCAAATTTAAGAAGATTGAAATCATACCAAGTAAATTCTCTGATCACAAGGCTTTGAAATTGGATATCAACTGCAAAAAGAAAGCAGGAAAAAACACAAATACATGGAGATTAAACAACATACTTTTAAAAAACGACTGGGTCAAAGAAGAAATTAGAGGAGAGATCAAAAGATACATAGAAACAAATGACAATGAAAATACATCCTACCAAAATTTTTGGGATGCAGCGAAAGCAGTTTTAAGAGGGAAATTTATATCATTACAGGCCTATCTCAAGAAACAAGAAAAATCCCAAATAAATAACCTCATGTTACACCTTAAAGAACTAGAAAAAGAAGAACAAATGAAACCCAAGGTCAGCAGAAGAAAGGAAATAACAAAAATCAGAGCAGAACTAAATGAAATAGAGAACAAAAAGACAATAGAAAAAATTAATGTGACAAAGAGCTGGTTCTTTGAAAAGATTAACAAAATTGACAAACCCTTGGCTAGGCTCACTAAGATAAAAAGAGAGAAGACACTAATAAACAAAATCAGAAATGAAAAAGGGGAAGTTATCACGGATGCCACAGAAATACAAAGGATCATCCAAGAATACTATGAAGGACTATATGCCACCAAATTCAATAACCTAGAAGAAATGGACAAGTTCTTAGAAACATATAGCCTTCCTAGGCTGAACCATGAAGAACTGGAAAATCTAAACAGACCGATCACCAGTAACGAAATTGAATCAGTCATCCAAAACCTTCCCAAAAGCAAAAGTCCGGGACCAGATGGCTTCACTAGTGAATTCTACCAAACCTTCAAAGAGGATCTAATACCAATCCTGCTCAAACTCTTCCAAGAATTGAAGAAGAGACAGTACTCCCAACTCATTTTATGAGGCCAACATTACCCTGATACCAAAACCTGGTAAGGACAACACAAAAAAAGAGAACTACAGACCAATATCTCTGATGAATACAGATGCAAAAATCCTAAACAAAATTCTAGCAAATCGAATGCAACAATGCATTAAAAAGATTATTCATCACGACCAAGTGGGGTTCATCCCCGGGGCACAAGGATGGTTCAACATACGCAAATCCATCAATGTGATACATCACATAAACAAAATGAAGGACAAAAATCATATGATTATATCAATTGATGCAGAAAAAGCATTTGACAAGATACAACATCCATTTATGTTTAAAACACTTAATAAAATAGGTATAGAAGGAAAATACCTTAACGTAATAAAGGCCATATATGACAAACCCTCAGCTAATCTTATAATTAACGGTGAAAAACTGAAGCTCTTTGCTCTATGTTCAGGACACGACAGGGCTGTCCCCAATCACCTCTGCTTTTCAACATAGTGTTGGAAGTCCTCGCCAGAGCAATCAGGCAAGAAAAAGAAATAAAAGGCATCCAAATTGGGAATGAAGAAGTTAAATTGTCATTCTTTGCAGATGACATGATGCCGTACATAGAAAACCCTAAAGCTCCACCAAAAAGCTATTAGAAACAATCAATGAATACAGTAAAGTTGCCAGCTACAAAATCAACGTACAAAAGTCCATGGCATTCCTATATACTAACAATTAAACCTCAAAAAAAGAAATAATAATAAAAAAGAACAATTCATTTTGCAATTGCAGCAAAAAGAATAAAATATCTAGGAATAAACTTAACCAAGGATGTGAAAGATCTATATGCTGAAAACTACAAGACATTTTTAAAAGAAGTCGAAGAAGACACAAAGAAATGGAAAAACATTCTGTGTCCATGGATTGGAAGAATCAACATAGTTAAAATGGCCATATTAATTACCCAAAGCAATATACAGATTCAATGCAATCCCCCTCAAAATCCCAATGGCATTTTTTAAAGAAATAGTACAAAAAATCATCAGATATGTTTGGAACCACAAAAGACCCCGAATAGTCAAAGCAATATTAAGAAAAAAGAACAATGCTGGAGGTATCACAATCCTTGACTTTAGCTTGTACTACAGGGCTACAATAATCAAAACAGCATGGTATTGGAAGAAAAACAGACATGTAGACCACTGGAATAGAATTGAGAACCCAGAAATAAACCCCATAAATATGGACAGATAATTTTTGACAAAGAATCAAAAAACATACAATGGATAAAAGACAGCCTCTTCAATAAATGGTGCTGGGAGAATTGGAAAGCCATGTGCAAAAGAATGAAACTGTACTGCTATCTGTCACCATGTACCAAAATTAATTCAAAATGGATCAAAGACTTAAGCATAAGACTTGACACAATAAACTGCATAGAAGAAAACATAGGTACTAAACTTATGGACCTTGGGTTCAAAGAGCATTTTATGAATTTGACTCCAAAGGCAAGGGAAGTAAAAGCTGAAATAAATGAATGGGACTATATCAAAGTTAAAAGCTTCTGCACAGCAAAATAAACCATTGATAAAACAAAGAGGCAACCAACTGAATGGGAGAAGATTTTTTCAAATAGTGCCTCTGATAAGGGGCTAATATCCAAAATATACAAGGAACTCATGTAACACAACAACAGAAAAACAAAGAACCCAGTTATAAAATGAGCAGAGGACCTGAAGAGACTTTGCTCCAAAGAGGACATACAAATGGCAAATAGACATGTGAAAAAATTCTCAACATCACTAATCATCAGAGAAATGCAAATACAAACCACAATGAGATATCACCTCACCCCAATCAGAATGGCTATCATCAACAAGACAAATAGTAACAAGAGTTGGAGAGGTTGTGCAGAAAAAGGAACCCTCATACACTGTTGGTGGGAATGCAGACTGGTGCTGCCACTATGGAAGGCAGTGTGGAGGGTCCTCAAAAAATTACAGATAGAATACCGTATGACCCAGCAATCCCACTCCTAGGTATCTACCCAAAAAATCTGGAAACATTTATCCATAAAGACACGTGTGCTCCATATTCAATGCAGCTTTACTTACGGTGGCCAAGACATGGAAACAACCAAAATGCCCTTCGATAGATGAATGGATAAAGAAGTTGTGGTATCTATACACAATGGAATACTATTGGGCAGTAAGAAAAGATGAAATAGGACCATTTGTGACAACATGGATGGATTTTGAGAATATAATGCTAAGTGAAATATTTCAGACAGAAAAAGCAGAGAACCATATAATTTCACTGATATGTGGTATATAAACCAAAAACAACAAAAGAACAAGACAAACAAATGAGAAACAAAAACTCATAGACACAGACAATAGTTTAGTGGTTACCAGAGGGTAAGGGGGGAGGGGGGTGGTAGATGAAGGTAAAGGGGATCAAATATATGGTGATGGAAGGAGAACTGACTCTAGGTGGTGAACACACAATGGGATTTGTAGATTATGTAATACAGAATTGTACACCTGAAATCTATATAACTTTACTGACAATTGTCACCCCAATAAACTTTAATTAAAAAATATATATATAAAGAGTCTTGTATGGGCCCATAAGTTTGGTGGAGTGTGGGTCTCAAGGAATCAGCAGGGCAGAGCGAGCAGTGTTAGCCAGGTTCATGGAGACTCAGAAATGATGCCAAACTGCTCCCGTGTGTGCAGACTGGGTGGTGGAAGACTCAACAAAGGAACAATGGGTTCTGCCAGCACTTATGCCTGGGAGAAACATGCCCCTCCAACCATCACCCTGAAGCCAAATAATTCATTTATCCTTTGTATGTCCCTGGCACCTTCTGAGCTGCTGCACCAGCACTGGAGCTCAGAGTGAGTGAGTCTGTCCGTGCATGAGCCCTTCAGGAGGAATGCCTGGGACTCCAACAACCCTGTCTCACTCAGCCACAATCTCCATTCGTCTTTACCGTGAGAAGTGAGGATTTCTCTTCCCAGCCCTGGAACTCTGGGCTGGGTACCTAGTGGACCCCTTGCTCCTCTGGGGAGAACTCCACAGCCCATATATGCTTCCAAATTATTAACTACCGTACCTGGGTTACCCACCATACCACCATACCAGCCAGTTTTTTGTTTTGACCACTCCTACCTATCTAGAAGTGGCTTCTTCTGCATATCCTTAGTTATAGGACTTCTGTTTGGCTAGACTTCAGGCAATTTTCAATGATGGTTGTTCTGTAGTTTAGTTGTAATTTTGATGTTTTTATGAGGGAAGGCAAGCAAGGCCTCTACCTACTCCACCATCTTGACTGGAAGAGGTTTAAACTTACTTTTTAACCTCTAGACCTTTCATTCACCTATAATTTAAGTTTGTACAATGTGGATTAAGAATTTAATTTTAATTTTCCTATATGTATCCATAATTATTCTACCACTATTATTTATACAATCTATCATTTTCTCATTGTTATGAAAATACATGTCTCTCTCCCTCATGCTCCGTTGCTCCCTCTCTCTCCCTCTTCTTTCTCTCATCAGTCTCTTTCTGTATCCACAATCTGTTCCATGGGTAAATGGATTAGATGGGTAAATTCTTTCAAAGTAGACTCTTTCTGACTTTCTTTATTGCATTAGAATTATAGATATTAGAATGAGATTTTTTTAATACAAGGAAAACTGTTGGAATTTTATAGGGGTTATAGAGAATTTAGAGAATAACCAATGGAGAAGTGACTTTCCAAAGTATAATCTTTCTATCCATGAGCATAGTATGAATTGTCTACATTTTTTCAAATCTTCGTTTTGGTGTTCAATATTGTGTTTAGATGTACTTTTGTATGTTTGTGTGTGAGCATGCACATATACACATATATTTGTGTTTTATTTCTGTTATAAACGGGATCTATCATTTAATTCATTTTTTTTTCTGTGTTATAGGACATTTTTCCTGTTCCTGTATTTCACAATCTTGCTGAACTAATATTTTCATTCTATTTTCTATAGATTTCTTTGTTTTATATATATTTACATTATTCCAAGCAAGGTGTGTTTTTTTCTCTCCAATGCTTATAATTTTATTTATTTTTCTTTTTTATCAACTTGACTAGATCTTCTAGTACAAAGTTGAATAAAAGTGATGCTTTCTCCTGAATTTAAATAGTTAGCTTCTAAAATTTTACAATTAAGTAGGATTATTGCTGTATGTTTGGGAACAATACATTTACCAGAGTATAGACATTACCTAGGGTTCTTAGTTTGCAAGAATGGATTTTTATAAGATAAATAAGGGCTTGATTTTATCAAATGGACTTTTGGGCAATTTTGGATATGATTTTCCCCTTTATTTGTTATATGGTAATTTTTTCCCATTTTCTAATGTTGCTTACCATTAACATTGTTTGACTACGGTCTTTTTTTTTTTTTTTTAATTGCTGCTAGATTAAATTGCTTAGCAGTTTACTTAGATATTTTTCTATATTGTTTTATAAGTGGGATTGCTCTATGAATATTTTTTTTCTTTTTGATTTGTTCTTTTCCATTGTTTGTTAGCAAGGTTTAACTCATAAAATTAGTTGGAACTCTTTCCTTCTTTTTCCTATTCTCTCAAAAAATCATGTATATACCACATGGGTTTTCTGCTACTTGATGGTACAAAAAACTATCTTATAAAGTTGACAGGATCTATTTTAGGGAGCAGTGGTCATACAATATATTTGAAAATGGACTTAATTTATTTAATACTTATTGCTTTATTTTGATTTTCTGTATTATTTTGAATTAACTATGGTTATATATGTTTTTTTAATTATACATTTTATCTAGAAAGATAACATTTACATATTTCACTTATAACTGTTTAGTATTTTCTTAATATGTAGTGATAGCCCTTTTTCATCTAGTGCTATTTTATTAGCCCGTTTCACTTTTTCCTAGTAATTTATAAGCTTTTCTTTTCTTTTTCTTTCTTTTATTTTTTCTTTTATTCTTTTTTTGTATTAGTTTATATTTGTGTTTATTTTTCCCCCAAATAAACACCTTTTAGTGTTATATTTTTTCATTTCTAATTGCTTCATTTTCAGTTTGTTTTTTTAGTTGATCTTTACTACTTCTTTTTTTTTCAATTTCCTTCATTCTTCTTTTTATAAATTTTGTGTACCATGCATAATAATTCTTATGTGCTTTTGAGCCTGTAGATATTTTATCATTAAAAACTTTTTTCCCTTGACTCCTAAAAGTTTTTCTACTAAGAATTTCTAGTCTCTTAAATATTTTGGAATTTCAGTTTTAATTTTTTATTTAACTCATTAGTTAGTGATTTATGCTTTACTCTTCCAAACTCATTTTTAGGTATACTTTTTAATATACTTTACAATTTTTTTTTAAATTTCTAATCAATTATATCATGATATCCAGATATTAAGAACTTTGCAGACCCCATCTTTGGGACAGAGGGCACCTTGGTTTAATTGCTGGTGTCTTTACTGATAAAGCTCCAATCTAGTTACTAAAGGTTGCTTTTTTGCTTTTTTTCATTGAGTGGTGAATCAAACGTATCTTTAACGATTGAGCCTGGATCTGGTGTCCTTTATTTCTAGGAGTGCTGTTTTCAGTCTTTTTACGCCACAGGATGGTTCAAATTTCTGGTAGCCACAGCATCCATCCAAAAGTTGAAATTAGCAGGGCAATAGCAGCAGCCTTACGTTTACTTTGCATTTGTAGTGTTTATAAATCTAGGGAAGAAACAATATCTTATTTTCTAATCCCAGATATGTACTATTAGCTTTCCATTTTTATATTTTATTCTTCACTGCTAGGTCTCTGGAGCAGACTCTTCCTGACTAAGTATTAATTCAATGTACAATTTTGAACAGAAATTTGACCCGCTCTTAAGAGAGTCAATTTTATGAAGCACACCATGTTTTGACATTCCTTAGATAATTAGTGCCAAACACATAAATCAGTCACCTCTTCAGCAATATTTTTGAACATTTATTTTTGAACAGTTATTGTGACCCAAACATAGGCTTCTTCTCAAAGAACTTAGGCTGTTGGAAATTGAGTAGAATTGGAGAGTATGTCACAAAAAGAAGACGTGGAGCTAACATCTTTAAAAAAACAGAAGAGCCATCTACTCTCCCATGTTTGGAGAAAAGGCAGTGAAGGCAGGTACAGATATAGGTACAGCTGTAGACACAGCAATTTAAGTAGTTCCATTGAACAGCTATGATTGTTTCCGTGTTGTAGAATGTAACCAGTTGTTAAGAGTTAAGGCAGCATAGGGAATGTATGGAAGTGAGAAAACTTATCTAGAGTCATAAAATTTATGTGTTAAAATTATTTTTTTAATAAGGTCAATGCCAATTGGCTAATGATACTTGAAATTAAGGCTTGAGAGGTGTTTGGGTTTAGCAAATATCAGAGAATTGGTTTTTGGGGTGTCTCTAACCTCTAGGATTGTATACAGTTCTATAACATCATTTAGAAGCCAGTTTTTGGAGAAAAGTACACAGGGTCATCTAAGTTAGAAAGTGTAGGATTTTGTGAGACACAAAGGAAAGAAGACCAGGACACAGAATGTCAGCAGAAGAGTGGCTGTAGTGTTGCATTTTATTGTCTAGGGAAGAAAATGAAGCCATAGAAAGGGTAGGGAAGAAAAATTGTTAGTCACTTCCACTTCTGTGTCCTGTGTTCTATTTTGAGTGTTTTGAGATTAAAGCTTCTATTTCTTTTGGCTATATATCCATAGTATTGTCTTTGACAAACAGTAGGGTTTGATACGTTGCTATTGAGTGGGATTTAATTTGTATCTTAAAGATATTTTGATAAAGTTAATTACTGAAAACTTCCATAATTCATAAAAAGTATCTCTTGAACACTGAAAATGGGCTTACACCACAATATCCAGATTATCTTTCATAACCAGATATCTGTGAGGTAGTGGAAATTGCTTTCTGAAATGAGTCACAATGATTTCTATTTCTGGGCAGAAGTCCACTGACAGCCTAGAATTTCTTACCTGGATCTCTTCAAAGTCATGTATTTTTGGAGATATTCAAATAAAGGCGTCAGAAGTAGAATCATACAAAAGTAGCTAACATACAAAAGAGTGCCATGATACATTGTGTTAATCTTTTTCATGTGTGAAATGTAATAGAGGTAGGAAGAAAGAACGGTCACTAACATTTACAGAAAACCAAGTGAGAAGCCACAGTGTGTGTGCATTAAAAATTCCTAAATTTAAAAGCAAAATACTAATCCATCATGAAGTTAAGTTGTTCTTTGTTCTGCTTCTGCTTTTGATACAGCAAGTGACATGTTGTTTTGCAATAACATGAGGCTTAAAGGAAATACAGTGCTTGAAGCAAAGCTTTAAACTTTGACGACCCATTGAAGAGATCTACGAGCATGTGTTTGCTAAAGTGTTTTTTTCTGGGCGTATTTAAAGATGTTTTACAATATGGCTCATGTTAATATTTCCCTAATATGTTTAAAAATAAAATCAATGGATCCCTAATACGCTTAAAAATAAAATCAATGGATCCCTAATACGCTTAAAAATAAAATCAATGAAAAAAATCGAATTGTATTGTTCCATTCAATTCTATTCTATTGACTACAATGTTAAAATAATTCATGCAAGTTTCTTTTTTATCTGATTAACTTTAAAAGCTCAATTTTATTGTCAGAATGTTATAATTGTATAGTTATAAAGGATAGGTACATCTTTACATTCAGGATTATAATTTCTGAAAAACTTAGAATATATTTTTCTCTCCAAATATTTTATTCTTATTTCTCTGGTAGCAAATTTAGTTTAGTTTTTTTTCAAAATGTGCTCTGTAACAAATTTACAAGAAATCGGTAACATATTCATTATCTATTCTTTTATGCATATAAATGTATTTGTACATCTTACTTAAATGTAGATTTTATAGTCATTAGGTAGTAAATATAAGAGTTCTTAGAGATCATCTAAAACAATCCCTTTATAGCTAATGAAGCAGACTCAAAGAAAACATCCCAACAAATTAATTTTTAAAAATATTTAAATTATCTGCATATGCATCTCAATTACAGTTGGTGTAAATTATTCTCTGAAATCAAAATGATTCTAAAATAAGAAGAGACATATAAGTTGAAAATTTAATACATTCAAAATAATGAGTTCCTATCAATGTAACAGAAGATTGAATCTGACTAATCTGTTGTTCTGTCTTCAAAGTTTCCAAGGAGTTGTGTCTGCTTCAAAATGTTGATTTGCATCCCAAATAATTCTATCAAGCATTATTGGATTAGTACTCACTTTGTAGTCATTTTGTAAAATGATTATTGGATTATCACTCGTTTTTTAGTCACTTTGTAAAAATTATTTCTAAGTTAATTGAGAAAGGCAGTAATAATCATAACGGGACTTGGTTTTAAGCATTGTTTTACCCTTAGGTGACAAGTGATCTTCAGGAAATCACTTAATTTACTTAAATCTCAATCTTTAATTCTGTAAAGGAATGTATCTCATGACTTTTGGGAGATTACAGATCATGTCAAAAACAGCTTCCTCCCTTGTTTTCCCAGTCTATTCACATTTGAGGGATTTTACAAATTTGAATTTTAAACAGAGAAGTTGTTGTCAAGAGAGGGATTGATAGGGAGAGAAGAGGGAGAGAGGGACAAAATTTATATGATACTTATCCATCACCAGGTTGCTTATCTTAGTTTTTGAAAGGGGAAGTGGGTATTAGGTATGTTTCAAACAAGAACCAATAGAACAATTAAAATTTTTGTTAGCTCTGGATCCAGAGAAGCTTGGGGCCCATGGTGACACAGACACAGAAAGAGACCTTCTCCCTCTAATTTTGCATGCAAACCAGCACTATGTTGGCACCTGGAAGAATAGAAATTTACTGACCATTGATCCCCAAAACCATAGTCAATATGTCAGAATTCTCCTGCTAGGCCCTGATGATAATGAAGTTTCCTTAGCAAGCATCTCAGGTAACAAATATGAATAAGAGAGACCAGAGAAGAATGGAGCACTTCAGGGCAAAATCTGAATTATAACATTAGGCACAAGGGAAGTTTGTAGACCCATGTGTGGAATCCACTGGGGACTTCCAAAAGTAATTCTAATTCCTCAAATCCAGAGGAATCCCTCTCTGCTCCAAGTTCTAATTGCCTCTATGGTCAAAATCCTGCCTTTCAGCACATCATATATGCTAATATTCTGCATTCAACAAGAATGTTAGCATCTGGAAAGCAGATTAGTTTCTGAAACTTTCCTGTCCATTAATATCTAGAAAAAGGAGAGAGAAAATTATGTAACTGATATAAATATACTATGGATAAAGTTATAGTGGCAACAATGAGAAATTTATTTTCACAGAAGTGATACAGTGGCAAAAGCCATACTGTATGCATTATGTTATGATTATTTTATTAACCTGAGGAGAAAGTTCAAGGCGGGGAATATAGGA
The DNA here is from genome assembly GCF_036562045.2 of Rhinolophus sinicus. Taxonomy (NCBI): domain Eukaryota; kingdom Metazoa; phylum Chordata; class Mammalia; order Chiroptera; family Rhinolophidae; genus Rhinolophus; species Rhinolophus sinicus. The sequence continues at coordinate 124,340,957 of NC_133752.1, forward strand.
AGGTGTTTTTGAAGAGAACGATAACATTTGTGCCTCAATCTAAATCTAAAAATAATTACATGCCTGCTCAATCTGGCTGAAAATGTATGCTCCTCCTGAATTTATCTTGGCAATAGTGTGAGAAAAAGAAAGACCCTAAAAGACAGATGTTGGAAATGGTAATGGAAATATTTCTAGATTAAGAGAGAGTTGATTTAGTCACAATTTTAGCTCTTCACTTACTGTTCTCAGTTCCTTGACAATTTGCTTCCTGTCTTCGTGTAAGGATTTCTTTGCATTTGCATTCTGAATTTGAATAATGATTAGCTATGACATGGATTGTGAGCAGTGATTGATAAACCAACGATGCGTCAGGGGTCTTATTTTGACTGTGTCCTAAACTTTCTGCTTGATATTAGTCTAACTCAGAAAATGCTCTGTTTTTCCAATTGCAAAGTAAACAAACTGTGTCTGAGGGAATTTTTGAAAAATGATAACATGACAAAAAGTAGTAAACAGAGGATAACACTATGGTTTGAAAATGCTCATGGTCTTATGGATAACAAAAATACATTAACTCCTGACTTTTAATGTTTTGCTAAACTAAAAAGCAGAACAAGCAAAATGGATTGATATGATGCAAATTCGCAAGTTGTTCCTCGTCAGATACTTGGAGTTATATTTTTATTCATCTTCCTTCATTTCCAATTTTTGAAAATATAAATGGAAAGCATAATTGCATATATGGATCAGTTTAGATGCTCTTCTTTTTAACTTTCTATCCCATTACTTTTTAGAAAGTGGAGAAGAATAGTGTTATTTAAGTTTGCAGTTTCTTCCACAATGCTTAGCATTGTGTTTGGCATTTAACATACTTTAGAATGAATGAGTAAATGCTTGAAGGCAGACAGATGAGTAGTAAGCTTATATATGGTGTATACTTGTATTCATTAAATCTTGCAACAGCAGGCATCTTTCTGAAGTTTAAGCAAGTTTTGGTGTCCCTGACCCAATACACATGTATTTAGAAAATATAATTATCATTAGTTAACTTACATGATAGATTTTGAGCCTATTTTAATGCTGAGACAAACAACAGAATCATTCTGCTTGAAAGTTAGGAGGAACCTGGGATCATCTAGTCTAGCTATGTCACTTTGCAGTTGAAGCTGGAAGCCAGCACCTTTAGGTAACTTATCTACAATCATACCGCTAATAGCAACACAGAAAATGGGGACTCTTGTTCTCTTTCCTAGCCCAATGTTCTGCTCATTACCCAATACTATCAACAAAGCCAAAACATCCTCGTTTCTCTTTGATTCTAGCTTATTTTCTGTTGCCTTGTTTCTTTTTCCATGCAAGCCAGAATCACTGACATTTTTTGAATGGTCTTCAACTAATGGATATCTCACTAAAGGCAGGTTAAGTTGAAGTAGTTCTTGTAGACAATCTTAAGTCAGGTGCACATAACTATCGTTTTGATAATTGAACACTTATTGTGGGCAGACCCATTTCAGAGAGATTTGTAACTCACCCTTATTCTTTAACTTTGTGCTCACTCTAATCCCCTGAAATTCATTGTTATCTGTTTTCGCTTTTTTTTTTTTTTGCTAAAAGCAAATGAGACTAGCTTAAGGGAAACTAAGTGTGGCTTGTCCAAAGTTGCAGTTAGTAAATTGAATGACTAGGAGATGGTTAGAACCAGCTACTTCCAGAAGATTTGAGAAGTTCCTTTTGTGTGGCTGGCTTAGTCATGAAGCCAGATGCCAGATGTTTCACACCCTGGATTACTCTCAACCAGCTCCTTCAACTCCCTTCGAGCTCAGCCCCACACAGGATGCTTGGGCGGCAGCTAATGACCCCTTATTGAGACCTATTTGGTAATAACACGTAACTTTTACACAGTTTGAATATGAGTGTTATAGAATATTACTTTTTAAGTAAATTAATGATTTTTTATTATTTTTAACAAAATATGCTCACCTGGTTCAATGTAAAGAAAATTTAAAACACTTTATAAACTGGTTATTGACTTCTCAGTCCTCACTGAGCTCTTACAAAACACCATTTAAATGAACTAGTGTAAATATACTTGAAACATATGAATTAAATTTCCCTTGAAATGCACTGGGTTTAAAAATTGAGAGGAAGACTGCTTGGCCAAGGCATTTTATGTTTTGCCAAACCCCAGATGTTTTAAAAAATAGTTTTAAAACATTTTATTGAATCAAAATGCTACTGAGTATACATATACCTTAAAAATCTGTATTTACTTATGAATCATAAGCCATAATACGTTGATACCAATTAAGTGATTATTGGGCAATGTGTCCAACTATTCCGAGTGATAATGTAAATTGTTTGATAATTTAGCAGCTGTCAAGGATTGACAGAGCTATTCAAGATTTAACTCTACTCAAGCTAATGGCCACGGAACAGCATAGTCATAGAATCACTATTCCCAGGGAAATAGCATAGATAATTATTTTAGAAAACAAAAACTTTTTCTCAAATTTAATTACTCTAATTATTGTAAAAATAGCTAGACTCATCTAAAGGGGAATGTAAACAATTTTAAGAATGTGACCTGATCACAGCAGAACAGAACATTGGATCACTGTGTGTGTGTGTGTGTGTGTGTGTTTGTGTTTAATATACTCAAATCAGGACCAAACACACTTATTTATGTAAATAAGGAGAATGTTTCTACCTCCTGCAGTGCATAAGTCTCAATTTTATATGGACTTTGATGGGGAGAGATTTACATAACTGGCTTCTGTAAAAGTGGGTGGGCATGACCTACCCAACTCATTCTTCTGTCAGATGATGCATTAGAGCTTCACTGCTTTGTATTGTAATGGATTTATGGTCTTCTTGTGTCCGCTTTTGTAATAGAAATGCCCCCAGGGTCTTAGGTCATTGCTATCTAGTTCCTTAGCAAGAACTGACAGAGCTATACAAGATTTAACTCTACTCAAGCTAATGGCCACAGAACAGCATAGTCATAGAATGCTATTGGTGGTTGAATTGACAGCTGGCTGGAAACAAGGTTTTGTAGGAGTAGGTTGGGAAACATCTGAGACATCTAAAATCTCCCAGTGTAAATGGTGTGCAGTATGAAAAAAATTTGCCTGGCTCTTTTAATCACAAATCCATCAAAAATTTCTCCATGTGCAATTCTTGTCTCATTAGGGGATACAGTACTTTCCCATGAATGCATCAGGGTACATATTAAAATACTCTTTCCCCAACTCTGCTGTTAGCCAGCAACTTCATTCCTCCTTCTCTTCTCAGATCAAATTTTACCTCCCAAGAAAATAGTTGGCACTACTCTATGTAAAGAAGATCTTCAGTAGTTAAATTATCTTCTATTTTAACTTTTTTTTCTCCTTTTATAACATTTACTAGAATTTTGAAATATATATATATATATATATATATATATATATATATATATATATATATATATATGGCTTAAGAATTTTAAATTTACTTCCTTCACTGGCAATCTATGGAGAAGGGTAATGCCAGTCACGTTCACAGTTGCCTCCCCAATACCTAGCATTGTGCTGAGTATAGAACAAATACTTTTGAGTGTATGAGTAAATGATTGACGACAGAAAGATGAACAGACTTGTGGGTGGTATACATTGATTTTATCTAGCAATAGCAGATGTCTTGCTAAAATTTAAGCAACTTCTGGTTTTTCTACCACAAGCGAAATTAGCACGTTAACTTTAGATGAACCGTGGCAATGTCTGCTGATATTCTATTTCTTCACTCGGGGTATGAGCTTGAACAAATCTATTCCCTGGAAAAAGTTTCAAGGAGTCTGGGAGATTTCCCAATACATTTTTTTGTTGTTGTTGAAAGACTTACAGTCCTGATCATCTAATTCCTGGACAGAAGATGCACATTGAGGTGGTGGTTGCTGTACTAAAGGTCTGAGACCCTATGTTTAAAAAATGCACCTCTACCCTTTCATGTGGCCAAACAGGAAGGAAGAGAAGGGACTGAGTGGTGCAGTGGGTAAGTGGGGAGTAATGCTGTATGTAAACTTTCCTACATGTTGGTCTACTTTTGAAAAGACTAATGTACATCTCTTCCGACCTATAATCAGCTCAATTTCCACGCAAAGATTCCATAGAAAATGGTGGCCAAAAATTAGTGAGTCTTGAAGGCATTTTCCTTCCAGGAGAAAAGGCTCTGATTATTCTCTAGACACGCAAGGTTTATTTGGACATTCAAGCAACTGAAAAAATAAATTCCCCGCTTGTTTTCTCGAACTGCGATAATCAAGTTCCATCTTCTAATTCTGCCTTCTTCTATATTTCATCCCAATTTCATACCAGTGTCTTATTTCCTCTCTTTCTATTTCACGAATATTATTTACCATGTAGTACATGTCCTGAAATTGGGTATAGAGTAGTAATGCAGACACATTTCCTTGTCTCATGAAGTATACAACCTACCAACATATTCTTGGATAGAAAAATTAAGGTCAGCCAGTCTGTTTTATAATCTCACTGGCTTTGAGGTTGGTCCTTATACTTGTTAAATTGAGAGGGTTAGATGCAAAGAACGGATCTGGGAGATTGCCAAATTCCTGTGCTGTGTTCTGTGTCATTTTTCTGTTGCCATAAAAGAAAAAAGTAGCCCCATTGGATGATGAGTGAGTGTGGAAAGGGCCATGTCAGTGACTGTGAGGTGTAAGGAGGTATCTCTAAGAACAGGTTGGCAAGGAAGCCAAAATCCTCCAATACCTGGCTGTTAGATTGCTGAGACTGCCTTGAGTTTTCTGCTAGTATTTCTGCCTTTCATGTGTTTTTATCCATTTCTTTTTATAAATAATTTCTGATATTCAGAGTCAATTTTTCTAATTATTGATATTTGGAGCCCATTCTAATGAGTTAGTAATCCAAATTTTGATCATATTCTATTCAAAAAATGTTATAATTTCTGATTGGACTGAAACTGGCCTGTAGGTTCTTTCCATAGAGCATCAATACAGCACCCCTGCTATATGTTTTGAGGTGTTTTAAATTACTTAGACAAGTAAAAGGAGAGGGCAAAGGTGTAAAGAAGACTCCAGAATTCTCAGTGGCTTCTTTTATAGCACATGTTATACTGAAAACTAAAAATTAATTAACATGGAAAATATTCGTTTGAGCAATAAGAATGCCTTTACAGTAGAGGAATTTACCAGATGTTGATACTTTTGATTGGGATGCAATTTATAGACCATATTCAATCAACATTAACATTCAAATTAGCAAATTTCAAAATGACAGGGGTGATATATATACTTTTTTGTTATAAGAGAGATGGATGTGTTAAAAACTATTTGCAAATCAGTTCTCTCTATAGTCCTATATAATAATTCTGCATCTTGCAAATGTATTTCTTTGTCATTATTTTTCTTATTGGCCACATGAATTTACTGAAATTTAAATTCACTGTATCAATAAGTCTTTACCAGCTCTAAACTATTGTTACTAGTCTGAACTGTTTTCCTAGAAAGAAAGAGTTTTACCACTTAAAAAAATATAACATAAGGGATTAATGGACTGAGGATTTGCTATGGTATACCTGACAGGTATACCTCTCTCTCTAATATATATATTAGAGAGAGAGAATACACATTTTAAGAAAGAAAAAACTGTATTAAAATTGTAATACTCAATATATAACGATAGCAAAAGATGAATACAAGTCATGTGTATACATTTTTTTGGCACCCTCGTGTGTGTGTGTGTGTGTGTGTGTGTGTGTGTGTGTGTGTGTATATATATATATATATATATATATATATATATATATATATATTCAAATTAATTTAAATGAATTTTATCAATGCATAGTATTGAGGGGGGAATCACCTTTCTCTTCCAGTCAGATTTCCAAGTGGGACGACTTTCTAGCTTAAAGCAATACTTGGTTGACCTATCCTTCCACTACTCACATGCTCATCTCTGTAGACCAAGGACTGAATCATTTGCTAAATTTTGTAGAAGGAACTATGTACATTAAATCTCCATTTTCCCTTTCTATTTTGGTACTAGCCTCAAAAATCACACACTTTAGTGCCTTCAGTCTAAAGGCTTTGAATTTTTAGGTCTATTCAAGTGTGTTTAATTCTAGTTTGAAATATTAGCAAGCCCTCTATCCTGTAGATTTAAAGCCAATTTTCTAAACAGCTTGCCATCATAAAGCTGTTATTTTCATCTCAATATCTTTGCTTTCTATGCCTCTGTTGCAATTAATTACCAACTGAAGAGATGTTATTTATTTGAACTTAAAAATCCCAACACAAAGAAACAGATTTCAGTTTTAATTTTCAGTTTACAGTTTATAATAATATGGTAAATATTTCATATAACCACCTAATCCACATGTGGAAACACTAAAATGTGTATGTGTGTGTACATATGCAGATATCCACACACGCAGAAATCCACATAAATGTTTTCTGTAAAATAATGTATCTATTCTATTTTAAGCTGCTTGAAATTTCTCATGGATATATTTGGTGCATAAATCATGAACTAATAAGTTAGATAATATCTTGCTCCTGTTTTTGAATCATTCTTAATCTGTCATAGCTGTGTTATGAGATACCATAGAAAGGACACTTAAAGTAACACATGCTTATCTTTATAAACCAATAGTAGAAACTGATTATATAATTGTTTACTAAATTTTTATCACTTAAATTTTTAACGTAGAAATTTAAACTGAAATAACCAATTAAATATAATTTGCCTGTTCAGATGGAAAAATCAAGCAATTGTTCTCATTTTTTTTCTAAGTAGACAGTTTTGTGCCCAATTTTCTCCATTCAACGTGTTTTATAAAGAGCATATGGAGTAGCTTTTTTACATCTTCCATCAGGCATGTGGAAGTTGGTGAGAAAATAGATCATAAGAAAACATTAAAAAAAATACATGAAATACATTCAAGATGTATAAGTAAGGAAAACCAAATGCAGATTTTTCATGGCCTGGCATATTTAGGAGTGAGAAAAGCATTGTACTCAAAGCCTTGATCTCATTTTTTTCTCAAGTTATTAAATATGAGTAAATAGTCAAGCAATATTTATTTTTGTTTTCTATAATTTTCATCATTGCAAAAAATATTCAATTAACATTTAAGTTTGGTTAGTGACTATAACTATATTTTAAGGGTTTGATAATATTTAAATTGAATGGAAAAGACAAATCCAGTTCTTCCGGAGCAGCAGCTATATAACAATCGCATATCATTATAATTAGAAATGGAAGACATTATAATCATTGACATAAGAAAACTGAAAGAAATGGAGGAAATACAGGGGAAGTTTTTTAGGGTCTTTTTCCTGTTCCATTGGCATAGTGTCTTAATATGTTAAATCATGTTTACTTGTACACTTTTGTAAATATGAGTAAGATTGAACTCTTTATGACCTTCTAAATTTAAAGCACTATGCTAATACATTTCCTCATTCAATTCTCAGGCCATCATTATGTGGTGGTGAGATACAATTAATAGCATTCATTTCTTTTTCCAATTGTGGAAACATATTAAGAAATATGTCCAAGATCACACTTTTATAAATTGTTAGAGTTGGAGTTTAATTTCATTCTTTAGATTTGAGAACTTAGTTTCTAAATCACTGCAGTATACTACTTTTAAATAAGAGTAGATTGGTAATCCAAAAGAAGGTATTATTAGATCTTATTACTTTCAAATAGAGTGACACATCTGTAATTACACATATGTTGTTTCATTTTAGTTTTAAAATGATCTGTAATGATCTAATTTCATATGAGATTTATAGATAATGCAATTTAGGCTTAGAGAAGTTAGATTTGTTTTAGATCAAATAGAGAGTAAGTGGCAGAGTTGAAATTTAAGCTTAAGCCCTCTGATTATTCATATCTTTGAAGGGGTCGTTATTCTAGTTGTATGAGTTGTTTAATTTACACTTACTCAATTTATACTTATTAAATTATATATATATATATATATATATATATATATATATATATATATATATATAATGTATATATAATTTCATTATAGATTAGAAATGGAAGACCTTATAGTCATTGACATCCATCCATATTGAAATATCTATACGTATATTTCAACAGAAATGTGTTTGCTTTCTGCTATTTGCCAAATATATTACTACGGATATAATTTTTTATATAAAAGAAATTGAAGCTAGCCTCAAAGACCTCAAATTTCAATTTTAAAAAAGACAACCTATTGTAGTGCAGAGGGATAAGTACTTTCCTTAGTGGTATCAAAGACTATTAAGGAATGCTGTAGTATTCATTCTGGCTTGCATTGGAGTCTGGAATAAAAGCTTGTTCTGAAGCCCTGGGATTAAGTAAAACTAGTTACTAGGCCTTAGAAATAGTGTGATCCTATCCTTTGAGTATGCTTTAGGTAGCTCAAGTAAAGAGATCTTGCAACCGGCTCCAATAGTCTATCACTTGGTAGCTGTCCTCAAGGAGCTCACAATGAAGGAAAGAAACAAGAGACCAAAAGAATTTATTTTTCATTAACATTTCAAAAGAATGTTAGCTTATAAGGATAGGGGATTTTCTACTCTGTCCATGAGTGTATTGGTAATGACCAGATCTTAGTAAGCACTCAGTAATTACTGAATAAATGACTGAATGATTGAATGAGTATGAAGAAAATAAATAGTGGGCTTTGGCACAAGATACGCCTGGGTTCAAATTATTATATCCTCCAACTGCTAACTTTTTTACTTTAGGGCTTTGAGGAATAAATGCACCTAACTTTTATAGTAGTTCTAAGGATTAAAAATAATGTGTGTGAATTATAGGTTTCTTTGTAGTTATTCATAAAATGTAACAGATCTTAAAACTGATAAACACATACAAAAATTGTTGAGTAATATCATGAGAAAGCTGTAAACCCCAATGACTTGTAGCAACAGTCAAGTACTGAGTCAAAGAGATAGTGTAGTGAACTGAAGTTCACTTCACAGACAGAACTTCCTGAGGTTTCTGGCTCCTGATATCCTACCTCTCCTTTAAGCACATTGTTTGTCTTTCCTATAAAAATTAGAAAATAATACTTACCTTATGGGGGTTAAAGGCCTGAAGGTTGACTAACATAGTGCCTGCAAGTAGCACAGATTCCATAATTGGTATCTAGCTAGTGGTTATTGTGAATTGGAACAGTCAAAAGGAGTTTTACATAGGAAAAAATGAATAAATTAAACAAACAAAGGAAAAAAAACAGGAATGTACTCAAATAGAGAATGGGGCACATAATAAATTTAAAATATTTGTATAGAAAAGCTAAAATGTTTGTTACTTCAAAATTTATAAATATAAGTAGCAACAGCAATATTACTCAGTAGAATAACTATGGCTGTTCTACAGCCATAACTAATTTCTTAAAAATAAGAACTGATATGTATTAATTATTCCGCGATCAGCACTTTTAATGGGTTATTTGCATAGTCTTTTAAACTTAAGGATATTAGTACCCTTCTTATTGTTTATCTTTTGTGCACTAAGAAAATAATATTTTAAACAGGTTAAATAATTTGACAAAGCTCTTACATCTATTGAATGGATTTCCAGAAAGTATTTATCTACCAACCTTGTATTTCTCCAACTGTGAGTCATGGAGACACTTGCATTAGTGCTTCTGGTGTTTTTAAAATGCATATTTATGGGCTTTACCTCAGATTCAAATTCCTGGGCCAAGAATTCACATTTTTAATAAACAATCTAGGAAAATCTTATATATACACAAAAGTCTGACAATTAAGTTCCCAAACTTGTAACGATGTTGCTAACCTCTTTTTGAAATCAGAGGGATTATTTGTTATGAATTTGTACCAGCTGGGTAGTTAACCAAATTTACTTTTTGGAAGTGCTGAAAAGGCTTCATGAAAAAGTTAGACGACCTGAACTTTTTGCCAACACTTCATTGCTCTTGCATCACGACAATGTACCAGCTCACACGGCACTGTCTGTGAGGGAGTTTTTAGCCAGTAAACAAATAACTATATTGGAATGCCCTCCCTACTCACCTGACGTGGCCCCCAGTGACTTCTTTCTTTATCCAAAGAGAAAGGAAATATTGAAAGGAGGACATTTTGATGACATTCAGGACATCAAGGGTAATACGATGACAGCTCTGATGGCCATTCCAGAAAAAGCGTCCCAAATTGCTTTGAAGGGTGGACTAGGCACTGGCATTGGTGTATAGCTTCCCAAGGGGAGTCCTTCGAAGGTGACCATAGTGATATTCAGCAATGAGGTTTGTAGTACTTTTCCTAGGATGAGTTTGCGAACTTAATTGTCAGTCCTTGTATTACAAATTGAACACCATTCCATTGTATCTATACCATAAGAATCCAGATACTAACCCAGTTTTTTAACATTGTGTTATGTAAATTAACTAGGATTGCCTTCAGTTTCCACATCCACAAAATTGGGAAAATAATATATCTCCTACATACAATTATTTTGAGTATTAAATAAATAAGTATGTATAAAGCACTCAGAACAGAATATGGCAAATTGTCAGTATTCAACAAATTTAGCTACCAGCCATTATTATTTAGTCATGTCCTTCAAGATTTCCTTGAGCTAGAATGGGTCTCAGAGACCAGTTTATTCATTTTAATCATTATTCTCTTCGCATTCATTTCTCAGACTGAAGAATCCTAATCTTCTGTTTTTTCATGTAGGCATTCCATCATCTTGGTCATTTAAATTACATCTTCCTGAGCGTTTTCCAACTATATTATATCTTTCATTTCACTAGCAATCACATTGCCGAATATTGCAGATGGGGGCTTCGAAATAATTTCACAGTAGGATAAGCTTATGTTTTGCATTAGTTTCCTACCCTTCCAACTGCTGCCCATCCTTTTTTTGTGTTCTTGTGCACATTAAGGGGGAGAAAAGCCTAATCAGTTTCCTCTTTCTGGGTTAAAACTGAGAGCTCAGAGCCCATCACCTTAAAAAAGAGTGCTTAAATTTGTTTTCTCTAAATGCATTATCATAATTAAAATAACAGTTTATATCCTTGTAGTACTCTATGATTCAGAAAATCCATTTGATCAGAAGCCATAAAGATACTATCTTATTATATATATTTGACTGTCCTATAGCATTTCTTAAAAGCACATACATACCCACACAGACATAAAGCCAAATCAAATATTTTTCTTCCCTTATTCCAAATCTTACTCTCTGACAAATATGAGGTAGAATGTAGGAATGATTCCTGCAGTGTGTATGTATGTACTGTGTGCAAGAAAATAGAATTTTGAAGGATTTTAAAAGATTAAGAATAGAAAAAGTATATGTATCATCACTAATTAGTTGTGATTAAACCAGTCTCTTGATTTCCAACTTAATTTGTAACACTGCTCAACTGAGTCTTGGTAGAGCCACAGAGGTGCCCCTGAACTCTTCAGCTCATGAGGGTGAGCAACCAACTCTTCAACCTCTTCATCGAAATAGCCCAATTTCAAGTGTAATTATTAGGCCAAAAATTTTACTTTAAGAAATGATGCCATGGTTAAAACAGGATTGAAAACTACTATACTAGGTCATAGACAATTATTTTTTTTTTAAATCCCTATCATCCGAAATGAGATTAAAAATATTTAGTAACGTTAGGTAACAGACAACCCTACAATCTCAGGGGCTTAACGTCATGCTATATGGGGGGCTGTGCTTCATTTTGTCCACAGTTAGAGACCATCTACAGCATCTCTGTTTACTCTGACAGAAAAATAGATGGCAAATTATTCACTGCTCCTTAAAGTCTTCTTCCCAGGGGTGACACTGCTGGGTACATCTATTGACCTTTCATCATCCAAGCAAATCACACAGCCATGCCTAACTTCAGGAAAGGAGGAAGTTCACTCCTACTCTGTGCCATGATGGAAGAAAACTGGAAATATCAGAAAACAGAAGTAATGGCCACCACAAAAGCTAACTTTATGTAAGAGAGTACACTAAATAACATAAGATACAAACATCAACGCAATTTCTGATCTCATGGATCTTAGAGGAGTAAGTAGATTCTGTTGGAATAGGATTGATAGATGAATCATATGCATTTTTATCATAATATGGACATATAGAAGCAGAACCTGCCAGAAAATAAAAAGTGGGACATTATGGAAAATGAGACCTTAAAGATCATTGATCATATGTGCCATTGTAAAAACTTTAATCTCTCTGTTTCCCAATCTCTTGGTTATAAATTTTAATTAAAATTAATATGACAGAGATGACTATGTTTATGACAACAATTTCAACTTTCAGAAAGAAAATAACATAAAAAAGGGCTCAATTTTTTTTTAAATATCAAGTGAAAGAAGTTTAAAAAAACACAAGTGTTTAATTAGCTTTTAAAAAGCCACATTATTAGATTAAAAGTTTGTGTCTTAAGCAAGAAAATAACTGGCACTTCTTTTTTTTTTTTGCATATACTTTCTGCAAGCCTGTGATTAATGCCTCATTATGATTTGCATTTATTAATTATACAGGTCTGAATCAAACGAATTTTCATATCTAATATAAGAAAAGTTGTAAGAGTCATTCATTCATCAAAATTTCTTCCAACATTCCTCCAATTGCCAGTCTTGAGGCAACAAAGGGTGATAAAACTGAGCTATGATAGATATTTTCTTACAAGCAAATATCTCAAATGAACTTATAACAAAGTTTTAAGAAAGGGAACGCTGCTATCATCAGACAGTGGAGCAAGGTACTGCTACTGGTGAGCACGGTACAGCAGAATTTGAAGGCTCAACTTTTTTCAGATTCATCTGTCTGCTCAATTTTTTCTCATCCCTATCTTAGGGTTCCACACCTTCCAAGGCAATGCCCAAAACCTAACCTAAATACAAACAAACACACAAACAAAAACTTGTTTAAGTCCACAAAGAAAACTCACTCATTATCTGATTTATGGAAATGAAAGTTTAAAAATCTGACCCTATCTTTGTCTTTTCAAAGCTCTTCAAAATTATTAGAAGCAGCCAATAAATACGTGACACCTCAAAGCTTTCCCTTAAATTGACGTTTCATCTCAAACCACTAAAAGTGATAATATGTAATAATATGAATAATCTTGATGCAGCTATATGCCATAGATTACTAGCAGCATATTTTCCTTTAGCAAAAAAACGCTGTTATGTGAACAAATCCCAAGAGGAGAACAACTCAATCCCAAAATCCCATATTGAAAGTTTCTTTTGTCAAAAGTCCATCCTATGTAGTTCAATAGAGTAAATTAATCACAAAGAGATGGAAAAGCTAGAAATCCAAACAAAGAGTGGTGAGGCAACCAAAAAATACTAATAACAGGAGACCAATTATCTTTGGATTTGGAAAAACGAAAGAGGGAAATTACGTGACCAGAGTCAGTTCCAAGCAATGGAAATTGGAACCACGGTCGAGGCTACCTGAGGAAAGCTAGAAAAATGAAGTATTATAGAAAAACAAAAAGTGCTGGTTATTTCCCTTTCTCAAATTTTCCAAACTCTTTATTGTGTTTCTGTTGACTGAACCCAACTAGAATCCTGTTGGTAAACTGTCCTTGGAAAGATCGTTTGAAGGATTTAGTGCCCCTCAATGCAAATTAAGTTGGGAAAAGTTCAGGGAACAGATTGAAAGCAAATGAGGATGTGACAAGCATGTTCATTGTCATGACCATTCTTCAAAGATTAGAGGATAGTAAGCAATTTGAGTTCCTGAGGGATCATCACAACGTTTTTGTTTTTTTAAATAATTTTGTTTCTAGAAGAAAAAGTACCTGGAAACTTTCCTTGGTGATTAGTTACATTGTCTAATCAAGGCTCCCTGAGTCAGTGAGTTCTTATTTTCATTTCTGACCTCTGCTCATTTAAAAAACTAATGTCCATTGTTCTTGTCAGTTAAAGAAAGTATGAACCACAGGCATGTTCATTTTATCCTTGACTTCTTAGTGTTAGTACAATAGTACTTTGCATTTTTATCTGATGTATATGTCACATCTTAAAATCATCAGTAACTACTTTGGAGGCTCCCATTTCCTTTCTAATGCTTTCCCTGTATCATATTTGATTTCCTATGTTGATTCTAAATTATAATATCTTTCTTTGTGAAACAGACATCATACGTATGACATTGTTCAAATGGTAGATTCAATTGGTCTGGCAACTTTGAAACAAAGTATAGCAAATTTACTGAAGCTGAACACAAGCATACCCTATGACTGACAATTCTACTCCTTGAAAATGCTCATTAAAAGACATGTAAAAGAAAGATCATAGCAATGTTATTTGTAATAGCTCAAAACTGGAAACTATCCAAATGCTCATTAGTGATAATATAAACAAATTGATTTATTGATGTAATTGATAATTATACAATAACTTTAATGAATTGTCTACAGCAGTGCAAGTCATTATGGGTGAAGCTAATTGAAAGAAACTTAACACAAAAGAGCACATGATACATGATTACATTCATATAAAATACAAGAGAAAATATTTAACCTATGCAAATATAAATCAGCATAGATTTACCTTGCTGGTACTGAAGTAGTGACTAGAAGGGAACACAAGAGGGGCTTCTATAGTGCTGGCAATGGTGTGTGTGTGTGTGTGTGTGTGTGTGTGTGTGTGTGTGAATTTTTACTAAACTGTCCAGGTTGCTATGGGCTGAATTGTGTCCCTTCCAAATTTATATGTTGAAGCTCTAACCCCTAAGGCCTCAGAGTGTGAATGTATTTGGAGGTAAATCTTTTAAAGAAGTAATTAAGTTAAAATGAGGCCCATAGGATAGGCCCTAATCCAGTTGACTGCTGTCCTTATAAGAAGAGATTGGGTCATACAGACAGCAGTGCAAATGTGCAGAGAAGAAAGAACCTGTGAGGGTACAGTGAGAAGGCACCATATACAAGCCAAGGAGAGAGGTCTCAAAAAAACCAAACCAGCCAACACCTTGATCTTGGACTTCTAGCCTCCAAATTGTGAGAACACAAACTTCTGTTATTTAAGCCACCAGTCTATGGTGTTTTGTTATGACAGCCCTAGCAAACTTATACACATGTATACTATTCTTTATGTATATTATCCTACACTATTTTTTTAAACTAGTTATGACATCTATACCACTTAATTATGTAATACTCAGCAAAGACTACAGCAATACTCTCTAACCACATTAATATATCCATAGCAAAATATGAATATTCATATTAGGAGCATAAAGAAAGATTATAAATAGCCTCACTTCCATTTGTGTGAGATTTAGCTGCTAAATTAAGTTTTAGCATTAACTATCAAAAATTTTACAGAAAAATAAAAACTTTAGTTTTTGGAACTTTGTGGATTTGGAAATATGGATAAGTCATTGTGGTCCTACTCTAAAATAATTTTTAAATGATGTGTAATACTATTTCCAACTGTCGTTCTCCACTGTAGTAACATCAACTGCCTTTTCAAATATCCTTGAAATTTTGACATTGTCATTTGAACCACCAAAATACTTAAAATGCTTTGGGCACCCTGAATTAGAGCATAGTAAATACAAATACAGGGTAGTTGTGAGAAAACTTAGGTACAACTGTGAGCCTTATAGTATAACACAGCCAGTATATTAAAAAGGCCAATAAAATCAGGCCAAAAGAATAAAATCATTTATGAAGTCCCAAGAAATATACCCCTGGAAATTATACTCCTCTGAGCCCAACTTCAATTCCTAGTAAAACTATTGCATTGACATAGAATAGTATTGGGACTATTAAATGGGTTTTAAATATATCATGAGTAAAACTTGATAGTCTTTTACTAGAATTATAAAATGGAGTGGATAGAAAAGTAACACTTTTATCCTTATTCAGAAAGTCACTTTATCATATCTCAGGGAAAATCCCCTGATCACATTCCAGGGCATGGGAAGCACACGCCATCCTCAGCACCATTAATTAATAAACACTGCTGGTTTTGTTTTCATCTTACAGGGTCAAATCCATGATTTGAAAACAATTTTTACTTTTATTTGTTGGGTTGCATGGTTCCTGTATAAATGAAAAGGTTCCACAAATCAAATAGGTATTTAAATAAACTACCAAATGCCAGTGTGTGTCACTCATAAACTGCGTAGTTTGCTTTTCTTCTGGGAGGTGAGAAGGTGCTGAAAATATCTGTGAACACCATTTTTAAATTAAATAGAACTTGTGCTTAATACATAAGGAGGATGGTAGACATCTAGGTTAAAAAAGTTCACGACAGCCAGTGACCTTTTGAGGAAGAGAGATGATATTGTGAAAGTTTATCTGATATCCTTCTGGCCCTCTTTAATTCATGCTGATACACGAGGCCACCATTTCTTAATGGGCATTTTCTAAAGGATAAAACCAGAGAGTATGTTCATGGGAATAAATTTATGACTTTTCATTTCAAAAGTTGAGCTCCAGATTTAATACAACAAAGGTTAGAGGAATACATGAATCAGACTGCTTTTTCTTCCCATATTTTTCCATTTGGAACAGTGAAAACCTAGCAAGAGTTTCCCTCACCACTACATCAGATCACCAATGAGAGAGTTGTGTAAGCACAGTATTCTCCATCTTGTCTTGGTGTGAGAGAGCAGACAGGTTTCTCATTACATACCTATAACTGACCTAGTCACCATTATGTCTACTATGTACTGTGTGCTGTGCTGAAAATTTACATGCAGTGTCTTTAATTTATAAAGCAATGGATGTTCAGAATAATTAAGCATCTTGCCCATGTCTGCCTACTATGCAACTGACAAATCTGGAATTTGAACCTTGCTATTCTGTCTTTAAAATTCAGGATGAAAAAACATATAAAAGGAAGGGGGATCTTTACAAATAAACAGTAGTATATGGGAGTTTGAAAAATATTACTTTGGAGTCAATTCCAACAAAGTGTTCAAGAAGAAAATTCAAGTTAAGGAAACTAAGTGTCAGGCACATTTACTTACTAAGAAATGTTAGATCTATAAAAGTAAGTTGACTTTGAAAAATAAAGAGATAACTGAGATCCTAAAGGTAAAGACCATGTTTTGCTCTACTTTTTCTGACACTCTGGATATTTAATGTACTGATGGAATGAATCACCAGGCTATGAGTACTTGGTTGGAATATTAGGCATATATATATAAAGCTCTGTTCGGAAAAGCTAGATGTTGGAAAACAAATTTTAATGATTCCCTTCCTTGGGATAAAATAGTATTCATATTATTGTTAGAAATCAGGACATCTCCTTTGGTGATTTGGTCCTCTGAGAAAGCTCACAAACCCCCAGTGATATGCTTCACTTCCTTCTGTATATGCTTCTAATAACGTTTATCTTAACTTATTCTGTTAGATGCCTTTTTCTTCTATGTTATACTTTTGCTATTCCCTCGTTTATATCCCCAGTATCTAGCAGAATGTCTGCCATATAGTAAACACTGAAAACATCCATAATATGTCCTCTACTTTTTAAACCACTCTTTTCCATATTTCTGGATTATAGTACAGGGAATGGGTGTTATGTGTTACCAAGCATGAATCTCTACAATACTCCTGCTTGAAATGCAAATGTAACTGCAAGAGGAAATGCATTAATTTGCTGAGGCTCTGAGAGAATGAGGTGCAAAAAAAGGACGGGACATTCTGATAGCACTGCCAAGAGAGCGTATCCCATGTAGAGCCACATGGAGGGTGGTGCTAGGAATTATAAAATCACAGCACACTGCTTACTTTACGAATGAAGCAACCAGAGTTTAGAAAGTTGAAATGTCTAGCTCAATGTCATTAAGTTTAAAGAAAAAGCCTCTTAGAGCACACAAAACATTGTCCAGGAGAGATTATATGGTAGACTACAAAACAAAGTTCAATACATTTAAGGAAATTGAAATCATATTAAGCATCTTTTTTGACCACATCATTCAACATTGTCACAAATCTCTTGACTGTTCAGTTTAATAGGAAATGAATGGCTTCTCATATCTGCTTCCTCAGTCTCTTGCAATATCACACATCATATAGTCTCTAGAAAACTCTATTATCCATTCATAGAAAATAAAAGATAAAAGAGCAAATAATATCTTAATATTTGTGTGAAATTAGTTTTGACCTTATAAGTTACCTGAAAAATTCTGTGCCCCCTAAAGAACTCAGACTTCACTTGGAGAACTACTTCTGCAGCAGATATTTTCAATAATTTTCTGACACTTTTCATTGCTTGAGTGGAAAGCTGTGGCTAAAATATGTTTTTTCCTTATAGCTGAGCTCTTTTTCATAGCTGAATGCTTATAAGTTTCTTACTTTGTGCTTGAAACTTCACCAAGTTATGCTTTGTTGTTTTTTTATTCTTTGTCAGTTTAACATTTACTAAGTTCTACCCTTTTAGGTAACAATTAAATGTCCTCTCTTACGCAAGATAAATAGTCCTTTATTTTTAAAATAGTATTACTGTTCTGTTTATACTTTTTCACAGGAACACAAGTATGTTTATGTCAGACCTTCTTTGTATTTCCTAGCTATTCTTATTCAATCTGGTTTTTCTAATTATCTTTTAAATGTTCTATTGTGATATTTTTCCCTTCAAGTCTATCATCCATAATTGACTTTGTATACAATCCATTTATCTTTGCTTCTAATGTGTATTTCATTTTGGTAATGACAATGTTGTAATCTACAGTTTAATGAGCACTGCTCTCTGTTCTCACTTTTGATGTCATTTTGTTATTTTAGTAACTCTTCTCTGAACAATACTTTATGGAATCAAGGGGTATCTATTTTTCAATAATTTTAAGATTGTAGGGTATTATTCTTTCTAAAATGTCTTTTTTTCCTGAAACAATTTTCTTGTATTTTTTTCCAGCAGCTTGTGATTTATGATCTACCTTCTTCTTTTGTTAGTATTTAGAAATAGATACCATGTTGACTCCTATGCTAATTACTCATATAGAAATGGGAGTATTTTTTAAACCACTTTATTGAGGTCTGATTGAGATGTAAAAAGCTGCATATATTTAATATATACAACTCAGGGAGTAAAGGATATAAGTATACATCCATGATACCGTCGTAAATCATCACCTGCCAAAAATTCCTCCTAGCCTAGTTATTATTGTTGTTGTTTTAGTGTGGTACAGACACTTAAAATAAGATCCTCTTGGAAAAATTTAACTATATAATACAGTATTGTTAGCTATAGGCACAATGCTATCTAGTAGATCTCCAGAACTTAATCATCTTGCATAACTGACACTTTGTACCCTTTGACCCCCACCTGCCTAGCTCCCCCTCCCGTCAGCCTGGGACAGCCATTATTCTGTTCTCTGCTTTTATGAATTTGACTATTTTAGATTCTGCATGTAAATGAGATAATACCATATTTGTCTTTCTGTGTCTGATTATTTCACTTAGAATAATGTCCTCCATGTCCATCAACGTTGTTGCAGTGGCTGGATTCCTTTCTTTTTTAAGGTTGAATAACATTTCATTTTTTGTTATTATTTATTTTCCATGTATTATGTACCTCAACATAATAAAGGCCAAATGTGATCAGCCTACAGCTAACATCATACACAAAATGTAAAACTGAAAAGTTTTCCTGTATCTGTAGATGTCCCAATTCTCAACTTTGTAGTGATGCTATTTGCCTATAACTACTCTCCCACGTACCTCTACCTTATATGTAAAAAAATACATTGTTCAGAACTTTCAGAACTCAATCAATTTTATGAAAATTTCTAGCCTGTGAGATCACAGTGAACTGTATTATTATATTGATAATGTTGAATACACTCTCTGCATGTTTTTGTTTTGGCAAAAATTGTGTCACAATCCTGCCTATGTCCCGAGGGCAAGAACTATGGTTATAGACCATTGAAGTCTCAAATACTGCAACTATTAAAGCATAGAATCATCCACTAGTATAACATGTGTCTTAAGTTTATTGCCAATGAGAAAATTAGCTATCTACTACAGGAATTAGAAAGCTGTAACTCGTGGGCTTAATCCTGCCACCTGTTTTTATAAATAAAGGTTTATTGGTACACAGCAACAAACATGTATTTACATATTGTCTGTGGCTGCTTTTCTTTAACAACAGCAGAAATGAGTAATTGCTACAATAGGGCAAGCAGTGCTTATATAGGATTCATTATTAGGCCCTTTACAAAAAGAAAAAAATGCTGAGTCCTATCTACAAGAAGGTAGAATGAAACACGTGATAGAAACTGCACAAAGACTCTTTATTTATTGAGCTCTATAAATATGTATTTATTGAGCTCTAAAAAAGGTGTATATCTAAGAAAGAGGAGAAGAGCTCCAGATACGCAAGTTCTTCCTTTTTAATAGCTCATTCAGGCAAAGATCCCAAGTATTCTGAATGGAGATACATTGACATTGGCATTGTATTTGAACTGATTTTTATGCAAAGAGCAGAGTATAAATAAAAAGAACTGAAGTGTGCAAATGTATCAGAGGTTGAAGTGAATTGATGAGCTCTGAAACATCAAGCACAAAATTATTCTTCTGTATAAAAAATAGAAACATCCACATAAAAGGCTCAACATCTTACAAATATGATGATGTATCTGAGATTTAAGTTGCCAGTGTCCTTTTAACAAACAAAAGTAAATCCTATTTCAGATGGAATACATTCTTTTCCTAAAATAAATGTTAGAATAGGATTATTTACAAGCGAAAGTAATTTCATGGGAATGACAAAATAAGCTTGCTGCTTAAGAAAGCAGAACATTTATTTCTGCTCTCTTCAGAGACTAAGTTTATATTTTCTCCATGTAAAAAAGCAGAAATAACAAAGTAAAATTCACATATACTTCACTACTAGGCAACCATGCGTTATATGCATAGTTTACAAAAACAAAACAAATAACTCTTTTTCTTTTTTTTTAATCTCAGTATGTGGGTATTGGAGTTAAGCATCTAATGTTGAAATGGAAGGCAACTTTAAGTTCATCAGACAGCTTTTAAATGTCAATCTGAGATCAAAACTCTGAAAAGGTCAGATTGCAAATGTTTATTTGAACATATTTAGTGCAACTGACAATGCTATTATCACCAATTGCAATTACAGAAAAATATTTAAAGTAAGTGTATGAAAATAATAACCATTTACCCATGTGTTAGTCAGGATACATACATCACTCTGTTTAAAGTTACAGATATCCAACTCATGGACCTAAGCCCAAAAAATAAATAAAAATAAGTAAATTCACTGACATATAAATAAAATAATCTGGGATACTCCTTAAGTAATATGAAATACTAGAATTTAGATTTTCTCCAGACATATACCTTCTCTGTGTTAGTTTCATTTTGCCCCTAATCATGGTCCACGATCAGCTTAGAGCCTCCCAGCTCCACAGTATAAGAAAGAGAGATTCTCTTTCCAAACGGTTCAAGTAAATGTCCCTAGATTACTATAATTCTATCAAATTCCTAAAGTTTAAAGAATCAAAATACTCAGTGCTGGCTAAAGCCTGACAAATTGCAATTATTGGGGAGTATCAATTAGAACCATTGTGGTGAGCAATTTGTCAATATCTGAGAGAGGCAATATGAGGAAAGCTGAAGTCACATTGCTTCCTAAACTTAAGAAACTTTGGTTAAAACTTCTAATTTCTGGAATATAATATAAGGAAATAGTCAGAATAGAAATATTTTATTCACCAAAAAGTTAACCAATACCTTATTTATCATTAGATGAAAGGACTTCAAGGGTGCTATTACTATTTTCCAGAGTCACGCATATAAAAGGTTATAGCCATCTAAATCCAAAATATTTTAAACTTTATAAAGAATAAAGAAAATGATCTAAAATAAAAATGTTAACATCCTTTAAAGAAACCTTACTTATAATTTCAAAAGTGGAAACCACCTAAATATTCAATATGAACACTTTAAATTGTGGCACATGCTTCCAAAAAAATCATAGCATTAAATATAATTTCTTACGTTTATAAATTTCTCAGTTTTTATATAATTTATAAACATACATATAAATCTTGGAATATTTATACACACATACACACACATTATTGTTGCCTTTTATCCAATTCTGTAGTGTTATTTCTTTTGTAATCCCCTTTTTGTGAATTTTTATTTTCCTATTCTTTCTGTATTTTTATATACCATTGAGCTTACCAAATGTTTCATATAAATTCTTTTGTATTTAGCAGTGGATTATATTCAGAGAATTTCTTCATTTTAGTTTATTGAGTGCTTTTTCCAACATCTTTCCTCATACCCACAGTACTTTTCTCTCATGGGTCCTATGTTGTTCTGTGTTACTTTTCTCCTTACACATCATCAGTCAAGAAAAGTGTTTCTCCATTCTCATCATCATTCAAGACTCAGTGTTTGCCCACAGAAAGAACGAAAAGGAATTTTGTTTGATCTCAATCTCTCTTCCTTTGTGCGGTGGTCTTTTTTCAGATCTACAGCTGGAATGCAAATTGATATCCCCAACCCCAGGCCAATTTTTCATCTCTAACAAGATTTCATCAGCTTTGTCTCTACTCAGGTGGTATTTTACTTCTGTCTTAATATTTTCTGCTCTTACAGACAGATATAGTATGACAAACTACTACTCCTACCACACTCTACTAGAGAAGTCTTCACGTGGCAGCACTTAGCTAAAGACATGTTCCTCCGGTGCCTATACATCTTAGAATATCCTGAACTACCCAGTGGTTCATCTTACTGCTTAACAACCGCCAATGAAAACCAAGTGGTTTTCTCAGGTTCTTTTGTTTGTTTCTTTGTTTTAATTTGAAGTTTCTGCCTGTATACAGCAATCACTGCACTGAGACCGAAAAATAGCATGGTAAAGAGTACACAGTCCTCAACAAACAATTGTTGAGGGGCAGAAAGAAATACTTTGCATCCCTAAGTCAGAAAGTGCTTCCCAATCTTGTGTATTAGTTCCAGGCAAGCTTTGTGCATGAATCTGATTTGGCTATGAAAGAAACAAGCTCACTCTCTCAGTGACTTATTATCTCAGTTGCTTTCTCCTTCATCTGTTGGTCAGCTGGGTGGCTCTTCTCCAGGTCCGATCCATGTGTCTCCCACCCTCCTTGTACCTGGTGTATGGAATGTGGACAGATATGGGGAAATGCTGGGAGTGCAAGAGGAACAAGTGGAAACATACTGTTCCAAACCTTGGCTTGGAAGTTGTGCATTGTCACATCTGTCCACGTTCCATTTGCCAAAGCAAGTTACATAGCCAAATTCAAAGTAATTGGGGCAGAAAAATATACTTTGCTCATTCAAGTGAGAGCTACCTATGGCAGAATAAAATAGGTAAGTGCAAGAATTAATTCTTGTAGAAAGGAAGTGAAGAATTGGTAATACATTAGCAAGATCTACCATTACTCTGTTTCATGAAGCAAACCCAAGGTTCATCTTGTGTTGAAGCATAAGCAGATTTTATTGTTAACAAATCCAATCTGTTTCATAATTTATATCAATTCCTCCCAGAGTCTCTCATTAAGTTATCTGTCATTCTTGGCTTTTTGTGTTGCAAGTTTTTATCTTTTTCTGTATGTCAAGTGATATGTTGGTGAGAAACTGAAAGAGATTTTGTTAGAACTTATTAGATAGTAATGAAGTTCAACTGGTGATCTACATACTGTTTTGTTTTGTTTAAAAAAAACAACAACACTGTAGATTAACTAGACCTCTGCAGAAGTAAAATACGAAAACAATTTCCAAGTTGCTGCATGTGGAGATCCATAACTTTTAATTCTATTGATAGTACAAAGCAACTTTGTGAATTGAGATAAGGCTGGATCCTCTCTCAACTGCAATAGTCTTACCTGTAAAGAAAGAATTGAAGTTACTAAAGTCAAACCTGGTATAATGGCATATTCCTCAGTAATGTAGCACACAAATTGCTTTTATATTTTCCAATCACTTATTGGAATCATGTGCTGTCAAATATATGTAGAAACAAAATACCTTTTTTCTCTCTAAACTACATCTTGCAAAATATCTAATAATTTATTAGTCACTTTAGCTATTAAAATGCAGTTTAGTACAGCTTAAAATTCTGTTGTCATTTCTGATTTATCTCCTCTGACTGGGAGGGAGCTGGAGAGAACTTTCTGGGGTGTGAAAATATTATATGTCTTCATCAAAGTATGAGATACATAGGTGTATTCATTTGTCAAAAAAATGTACACTTAAAAGTTGAATATTTTACTGTATGTAAAATTTATGTTAAAAAACTACAAGCAATTTTAATTAATTAATAAGTTTGCTTTTCACAATGGCATAAGTGATCAATATTCAAGCTATATTTTGTATATTATATAGGTTTGAGCAAATAAGTAAATATATTAAAAGTAAGAGTCAGGGAAAACATCATTGAAGAATATTCCACATGTTTGTCCACTGAGAGGGCATAGAAGCAATAACATACCAGTAATAATGAGCATATTGAGAGCCCAGGTCTTGTTTTCAAAAAGCCATACTTCTCTAAAAGGAAAGAGATCTTGGAAAAAAGACTGACACTAAAGGATAAGTGACTCTTTCCTAGAACATTGTGCTAAGCATTAATAAAGAAAATGTTCAAAGAACAATGGAGACACAGAGGAATTATGTAAATGTCAGTTTGAAGGTGCTCAAATGGGCCAATTTAGGATATTTTGAACATCAAAATAAGTGATGATAGTGATAATGATAATAATAATAATCATAATAAATTCAAGCCCACTGAATAGAATAAGAATTCATGAAGCCAGGCAAACAAGAAGAAAGGAAGGAAGGGCTGTTTCTTGTAGTAGAATGTCAACCAATAATTACAGGAGAATTGATATAATTAGAATATCATGAGTGAATGCTAAAATGATTGATTGAGAGTGTAAGTGTGATAAGAAGCATGATATTAATATACTTCAAAATATCTTCCCACAAATTATTTAATAATTTTCAAGGGTAATAATACTGACTTTACAGTAGATAAACTTTGTAGATAGCATTTAACCACATGATCAAATTGATATCATCTATGTTGTGATAAACTGATATCATGTGCCTCTTACATGATGTTTTGAGCAAGACACATTATTGCTTTTGTTATATCCCTGCCAAAGATGTAATAGCTGAAATGAAACATGAGTAAACATCACACAAATCCATACTGAGAGGTAGTCCACAAGACAGTTGATCTATTGACCTAGAGTGTATATATATATACACATGTATACACACACACATATACACACACTATACATATATATGTATATATATATATAAGTGTGTGTGTGTGTATGTATATATATATATATATACACACACACACACACACACTTATATGAGTGTATATATAAAGGTAAAATGTAAATGTAAATATATATATATAAAGGAAAAATAGAAAAATATTTATTTGCACAATTGATGAAAAATTTTAATATGGACTGTGAATTAATAATAATGTACCAATATTAAATATCCTCACTTTGATACAGATATGCATCAGATATGTAAGATAATATTTTTGTTCTTAAGGCATACTAATTGAAGGATTTAGTGGTGAAAGAGCATGTTTCCAATTTACACATACAAACACACACAAATATACACAATTTATTCCCTTCTCCATGGTAGGCAAGACCCATGACTAAAGGAATTTGAAGGAGGAGCAAGAATATGATCTATACTTTCATTCCTTTTTTCCTTTGCAACTGGCAAGTAATGGTCAGAAGAGGAAAGGAAGGGTGTTTGGTTAATCATTGAGTATGGCAGGATTCACTGTACAGCTACAGCCTTTTAACAAATCCTGAAAAACACTGATGTCTCCAAATGTCGGTTGCTCTCTTTAGAATGCCTCTATTTTCAACTGGATTCTACTCATCTATTAATAAGGAACAAGAAATATCCTATTTATCATTCTGTGACATTAGCTTACATGTCTAACATTCAAAGTCTGAGTGAAGTTGTTATATCCTTACATAGTGTGGGTAAAATACAGACTCTTTACAAGCTTGAACTCATTGTATACACTAACCCTAACCCAAATATAGTTCCACACTCCTATATGTGGATGATCAAATTGTTATTCTTGGAACTAGAATTTTTTCATGACATCTAACTTATATAAATATAAAAACAGTAAGTGAAATCAAAATTATTTAATCTCGCTCTCTCTCTACGTGTGTGCATGTGTGTGTGTGTGTGTGTGTGTGTGTGTGTGTGTGTGTGTGTGTAGGCATTATCTTAAAAATATACAACAACTCAGGTCAGATATTTCTAAGCCAAGTAACTTTACTGCTAAGAATTTTATTCAGAAGGGTATGACGCCAAGTTTGTGCTGCTCCACAGACCAGTTAAATTTCCCAGGTACTCTCATGGTCCTTGGAGAGCCACTAGCAAAAAGTATTGCCAAGTAAGAAGAAAACTAAAGAAGTCACTGAACTGTGGTGTCAGAGAACTCTAGATAAACAAGAAAAGCGAAGATTTATAGAGTAACTGTGGAAAGAGAATATGTGGGTGTGAAAAATAAAATTGGCTCCTGAGTTTTCACTAAAAATATATTGCCATCAATTTTGCTGGATAGGAGGCAGAAAATTACCTGATGACATTAAAATGAGTGCAGATTGGAAGCAGCAAACATGTAGGAGACCAAAATGACAGAAAAATAAAACTTCACCGCATTCATAATATATATGTGTGTGTGTGTATATATATATATATATATATATATAGTTATGAACCAGCAGCCCACTTGCCAACTGCATTTTCCTTTTGTAATCAAATGATGTGTATCATGTAGACATCAAACTCTACCCCTAGTTATTAGGATGTGTGATTTCACAATCAAATGCTTAATATTATGGAGCAGAAAAGGTTATTTTTGTCTTATGTACAAATAATACAAAGTAATATTTCTATGAAACAGTCATGTATCATTCAGTATGTAATATACAATGGCTGCTATGAAGAGAAAATATGCTAAAGTAAACAAATAACCATTAAGTAAGTGAAGTGTTCTATTTTGGAGCCTACAATTCATAATCCCAAAACCATAGCCTAATAACTTTCTGTGTCTTCGTATACTTTTTTATAAAACAGACAATTTTCAGGGTCACTTCTGTAATTTCTAACATCTGTGAAATTCTGATTCTAAATACTTGTAGGAAAATATCTTTTAGAGCCTTACTCCAGAAAGAAAAATAGTTGATTTTAAAATCTTTATATCATGATGGAACAACCACAGCTTTTCTTCTTAGCGTATTGCAATAAAGAAACTGATTTGATCAAAACTAAGAATCATATTATGCAAAGTCCTCAGATAAGGCAGGCACCTTGAATGATGATGCTTCTCATTGTTTCTAGAGCAGTAAATGGGGCCAAGTCTCAGTGTGGCCTCAAAAATAAAATACAATGCCTGAAGAGGGGAAGATGTTTGTTTTTGTTTTTTTTCTTGCTCAGTGTGTTGACAAGGTCTAAAGCAATTACACACCAACAGCAATGATGTGGTCAAAGTTACCATTACTAAAATTGAGGGACATTGATATCATGCATTTTCTGATATAATGCCATGCTCTTCTGTCATGTTCTTGCCCAAACTGCATGATGTAGGTCTAATCATGAGGAAATATCTTTTAAGAATCCAAATTGAGGGATATTCCACAAAATAATTGTCCCCTCCTTTTCACAAAATCCAAGTTCAAGAAAGAGAATTAAAACCTGCAGAACACTTTTAGAGTAATGGAGACTAATGAGACAGGATACCTAAATGCAATGTGTGTTCTTGGATTAGATCTTGGACTGGAAAATATAAAAGCTATGAAACATTTTAGAGATCACTGATGAAATCTGAGTATGATCTCTGGATAAAATAACAGGATATTACTGTCAGTTTTTATTTTGAGACTTGCACTATGGTTATTAAGAGAATGTCTTTGTTCTTAAGAAATAAACACTAAAGTATTTAGGTTTAAAGGGGGCATGTTATCTCCATCTTACTCTCAAATAATTCAGAAAAAAATGTGCACACACACCCACAGAAAAAGACAATGAAAAACAGTGAAGGCAAAATATAAACAATTGGTGAACAGGAGGAAACAGATTACAAAAAAACAAAACAAAAACAAATCAAGAACAGGGAAAAGGATGATATCGTTCACTACAAAGAAAAATAATGAAATACTCCCCTAGTTTTTCCAGTTGTTAAGTCTCATTCTGAGAGCCAATCAATTAAAGGGATGGCTAGGTCTTCTTCAGGAAGGACCCTGCAACACTCACAAGTTTTCACAGTATTGATTATTTTAACATTTCCCAAAAGAAACCTATGGCAATTACCACAGAAAATAAGCAGAATACATATACATCAACTAAGCTCTTGTCCCTACCTTCACTAAAGGGAAAAGAGGCCTTCTCTGTAAGCACCTGGTGGTTTAATCAGAGAGGCAAATGAAGAGAATGGGTAGTGGTGTACTGGTAAGACAGTTCTCTGCAAAAGAAAATCTCGGTTCATAGTGTTGATTTCTGTGATATAAATTCTCCCAACATGACCAATTGGAAGCTATCAACTGTTTAATAACTAGCTTTTATTTTTTTAAAATATACATACATATATTTTAAATATATATATATATATATATATATATATATACACATACATATATATGTATATATATATGGTGCAAAAATAATTGTGGTTTAAAAGTTAAAAATAATTGCAAAAACCGTAATTACCTTTGCACCAAATATATATATATATATATATATATATATATACCGGTATATACATATTTATTGAGATATAATTTACATATAACATTATATTAGTTTCAGGTATGCAACATAACGATTCAATATTTGTATATATTACAGCATGATTACCATAATAACTCTAGTTATAGATCCCTCCTCATATATAGCTACGATATTTATTCTTGTGATGACTTTTAAGATCTACTCTCAGCAATTTTCAAATATGCAATACAGTATTTTTAACTGCAGCCATGATGCTATATTGCATCCCCGTGACTTATTTTTTCTGTAACTGGAAATTTATACCTTTGACATCCTTTAGCCATCCCATTTCACCCAAACGCCACTCCTGCCTCTGTCAATTACCAATATCTGTTCTCTGTATCTATGAAAATGGGTTTTTTGTTTGTTTTCTAGATTCCACACATAAATGAGATCATACAATATTTTTCCTTCTCTGAATTATTTCACTTAGCATAATGCCCTCAAGATCCATCCATCTTGTCACAAATAGCAAGATTTATTTTTTGTGGCTAAATATCTATATCTATATCTATATCTATATCTATATCTATATCTATATCATCTATATCTATCTATATATACACACACATATATATGTATGTATGTATATATATACACATATATATTTATATATACATATATAATACGTATGGATAAAAATGTGGCATATATATATATATATATATATATATATATATATGGATTTTGATATACAGGGAATAGGACTAGGGATAGTAGTGCTGTGAGTATTAGTACAAGGCCTAGGATGTCTTTGATGGTGTAGTAGGGGTGGAATGGGATTATATCTATATCCGATGGGATCCCAGTTGGGTAGTTTGACTCTGTTTCGTGGAGGAAGAGTAGGTGAACTATAACTATAGCTGAGATGATGAAGGGTAGTAGGGAATGTAAGGCAAAAAAATCGAGTAAGTGTGGCTTTGTCAACTGAGAATCCTCCTCAGACTCACTCCACTAGGGTTGTTCCGATATATGGGATAGCTGGAGGAGGTTTGTGATGACCGTTGCCCCTCAGAAGAATATGTGGCCTCATGGAAGTACGTAGCCCATAAATGTGGCTATGACGGTGAAGAGGAGGACAATTCCAATGTTTCATGTTTCTGAAAATGTATAGGAGCTGTAGGAGATTCCTCGTCCTATATGTAGGAATAAGCAGATAAAAAATATGGAAGCTCCGTTGGCATGGAGGTAGCGTAGAACTCAGCCGTAGTTGACGTCTCAGCAAATATGGGTTACAGAGTAGAAGGCTGTGGCGGTGTCTGATGTGTAGTGTGTGGCCAGGAAAAGGCCTGTGAGGATCTGTACGGCTAGGCATACTCCTAGCAGGGATCCGAAGTTTCATCAGGAGGAGATACCTGATGGGCTGACAGGTCAATGAATGAGTCGTTGATGATTTTGAATAGTGGGTGGGATTTGAGAATGTTGGTCATTGCTGTTCTTATAGTTGAAATACAGCGGTGATTTTTCATGTCATTGGTGGTGGTTAGATTCCATGTGAGAATAGTGATGACATGTATTCATTTTAAGTACTATTTTTGTTGTTAGTTTTGTTGGGTTTTCTTCTAAGCTGTCGCCTATTTACGGAGGGGTTGGGTTGATTGTGAGTGGTGGTGTTGGGTCTGGTATTGTAATAAGTTTTGGCTGGTCTTTTTTAGGGTTGATGGTGTTTTTGATATATAGGAATATATATGCCACATCTTTATCCATACATCCATTGATGGACACTTAGGTTGTTTCCATATCTTGGCAATTGTAAATAATACTGCAATGGTTGTGGTGCTGGGTAAATCTTTTCAAGTTATTGTTTTCTTTGGATAAATACCCAGAGGTGGAATTGCTGGATCATATGGTAGTTCTACTTTTAATTTATTAAGAAAACTCCATACTGTTTTCCACAATGTCTACACTAATTTAGATTTCCACCAACAGTGCACAAGGGTTCCCTTTTCTCCACATCTTCACCGACATTTATTTCTTGTCTTTTTTATAATAGCCATTGTAACAGGTATGAAATAATATATCATTGTGGTTTTGATTTACATTTCCTGAGGATTGGTGATGTTGAAGTGTCTTTTCTTGTACCCATTGGCCATCTGTTTGCTTCTTTAGAAAAATATCTATTCAGATCTTCATCCCTTTTTTAACTGGATTGTTAGTTTTCTGTTGTTGTTTTTTTTTTTTCTTTTCCCCAATGCTGCAGTGTTGTGATTAATATAAGTCTGTAGTATAATTTGAAGACAGAAAGTGTGGTACCTCTTTGTTCTTCTTTTTCAGGATTGTTTTGGCTATTTGTGGCGTTTTGTGGTTCCACACAAATTTAAGGATTTTGTTCTATTTCTTTGAAAAATATCTTGGAATTTTGATGGAGGTTCCATTAAATCTGTATATTTCTTTAGGTAATATGGTCATTTTAACTATGACAATTTTTCCAATCCGTATACACGAAATATCTTTACATTTATTTGTGTCTTCTTCAATTTCTTTTCTGTGTTGCAGTTTTCAGTGCATAGGTCCTTCACTTTCTGTGTTAACTTTATTACTAGTTATTTTATCCTTTTTGTTGTACTTACAAATGGCATTGTTTTCTTCATTTCTTTTTCTGATAGTTCATTGTTAATATATAGGAACACAATGGAGTTTTATATACTGATTTTTGTATCCTGCAACTTTACTGTGTTTGCTTCTTGTTTCTAAGAGTCTTTTGGTGGTGCCTTCAAGAATTTCTCTATATGTATATTCATGTCATCTGCAAATAGTGACAGTTTTACTTCTTCATTCCCAGTCAGAATGCCTGTTATTTCTTTCTCTTTCCTGATTGCTCAGGCTAGGACTTCCAGTAATGCTGAATAAAAGTGGTGAAGTGGGTCCTTATCTTAGAGGGAAAGCTTTCAGTTTTTCATCATTAAGTATAATAGCTGAAGGTTTGTCATATAAAGCCTTTATTATGTTGAGGTCTTTTCCTCCTATACCTATTATTTTAATCATAAATCAATGTTAGATCTGTCAAATGCCTTTTCTGCAACCATTGATACAACCATATGATTTGTATCTTTTATTTTGTTAATGTAGTGTGTCGTGCTGATTGATTTGTGTATGTTGAACTATCCTTACGTCCCTGAAATGAACCCCATTTGATCATGACATATTTATTATCTTTTTAATGTGTAATATGTTTGATTTGCTAATATTTTGTTTAGGATTTTTGCATTTGTATTCATCAGAGATATTGGCCTGTAATTTTATTTGTGTGTGTGTGTTGTCCTTGCCTGGTTTTGGTATCAGGGTAATGTTGGCCTCATAAAATGAGTTAGAAAGAATTCCCTCTTCTTCAATTTTTGGAAGAGTTTCAGAAAGCCAGGTGTTAAATCTTATTTAAATGTTTGGTAGAATTGGTAGAATTCCCCAGTGAAGCCACCTGATTCTGTCTGGTTCTGGACTTTTCTTTCTTTTAGGGGTGTGTGTAGAGGGGGAAAGGGGTTTCAAAAGGTAAATGCAAACCCATTAAGCAGTCACTCTGTTTTCCTCCCTTTCCCCAGTGCCTGGAAACCACTAATCTGCTTTCTGTCTCTATGGATTTACCTATTCTGGATAGTTCATATAAATGGAATAATATAATATGTGGCCTTTTGTGTCTGGTATCTTTCACATACTATTTCATTTTCAGTGTTCATCCATGTTATAACCTAATTAGTACTCCATTTCTTTTTACGACTGGGTAATACACCAAATTTTGTTTATCCATTCATCAGTTGATTGACATTTGAGTTGTTTCTAACTTTTGATGATTGTAAATAGTGCTGCTATGAACATTTGTGTACAAGTTTTTGCCTGAATATCTGTTTTCAGTGTTTTTCAATGTATGCCTAGGAGTGGAATTGCTGGATCATATGATAATTCTATATTTAATTTTCTTGATAACTACAAGCTGTTTTCCACAGTGACTGCAGTATTTTGCATTGGGATAGGGGAGGTGTTTTCTGTTTACTATTTCAATTTCCTTACTCTTGATTAGTCTATTTAGGTTTTTGATTCTTCATGGTTCCGTCTAGAAAGATGATATATTTCTACAAATTTGTCCATTTCTTCTAGGTTATCGAATTTGGTTGCATATCGCCTGTCATAGTATTCTTGTACAGTCCTTTGTATTTCTGTGGTGTTCATTGTAACTTCTCTTTCATTTCTGATTTTATTTATCTTTTAAACAACTAGCTATTCAATTCATTAACTTTTTTTATTGTTTTTTTGTTCTCTATCCTGTTTAAGTCTTTTCTAATTTATATTATATCTTTCCTTCTACTGACTTTGGACTTTATTTGTTATTCTTCTTCTGATTTTTTAAGGAGAAAAGTTAAATTGTTTATTTGAAAGTTTTCTTGTTTTTGAGGTAGTCTTCTTATGCTATACTCTTCCCTCTTAGTATTTCTTTGGCTGCATCCCCCAAAATTTTGGTATGTCGTATTGTCATTTTCATGTGTCTCTATGTATCTTTTGATCTTTTCTTTCTTCTTTGACCCAATAATAGTTTGGTAACATGTTGTTTAATCTCCACATTTTTGTGGGTTTTTTCAGCTTTCTTCTTGTGATTAATTTCCAGTTTCATACCAGCTTGGTCAAAAAATGTGATTGGTATTCGTTGTTCTTAAATTTATCAATACAAGTTTTGTGCTCCAACATATGATCTGTCCTTGAGAATGTTCCATGTGCACTTGAGAAGAATATAATTTCTGTCATTTTGAGGTGGAAAGCTCTGTAAATATCAATTATGTTCATTTAATCTAATGTGTCATTTAAAGTTGATATTTCCTTATTGACAATGTTGGAGAGAACTATCCATTGTTGTCAATGGAGTATTGTTGTCAATGGAGTATTTAGGTCCCCTATTATAAATATATTTTTTGTCCATTTCTCTCTTTAGGTCTGTTAGTAATTGCTTTATATATTTTAGTGCTCTCAGATTGTGTGCATATATACTGGTATAATATATGTTTCTGATGAATTGCCCCCTTTATCATTATACAATGTCCATCTTGGTAGTTACCTTTTCTATCTTGAAATCAATTTTATCTGATACACACACAGCTACACCCACTTTTCTCTGGATGCCATTGGCTTGCAGTACCATCTTCTATCCCTTCACTGTAAATCTATTTTTGTCTTTATAGCTGAGATGGGTCACCTCAAGGCACTATATAGTTGAGTCTTGTTTTTAAATCTATCCTATTCCTCTTTTCCTTTTGATCGGTGAGTTCAGTCCACTTACATTTAGGGTGATTATTGATATTTGAAGACTTACTATAGCCATTTTATTTTTTGTTTTCTGGTCGCTCTGCATTTCCACTGTTTCTTTTCCCTTGTGTTTATTTCTGCTATTTTACTTTGGTCGTTTTCTATAATTTTTTTCCTGCTTCCTCCTTTTTTATGCTTCACTTCTCAGTTTTACATTTTTGTTTTGTTTTTTATATACTGTTTTGTTTTGTATATACTGTAGTCCTATTTCTTCTTATTGATTCTCTTCTCCATTTACCTATGCAGGTTCAGTCCTTTTATCCTTCCCTTTTATGTTTTAGTTATCACAACTTATCCCTTTTTATGCTGTGAGTTTATTTGCAAATTGCAGAGGCTATAGTCTTTTTGAAAATGCTTTTCCCCCTTTAAACTGTATGTTATAAGTAAGTGTTAAATACTCTATTCTGAAATAAAGTTGTAATTATCTTCTTCTCTCTGTCTGTTGGTCACCTTACAGTTTGTATCTTATTATTTTTCTTTCAGGTAGAAGAGCTCCTTTTAACATTTCTTGTTATTCAGGATTTGTGGTAGTAAATTTGCTTATCTCTTCTTTGTCTGGAGAATCCTTTTATTTCTCATTCATATCTAAAGGATAAGTTTCTTGAATATATTATTCTTTCCTGGTGATTTCTTTCTTTCAATATTTTGAATATTTTATTGTACTCTCTAGACTCTCTACTGAGAAATTTGATGACAACTTAATGGGGTTTCCTTTATACATTATAGTCCCTGCCCCCCTCCCCCGCCTTGAGAATTCTTTCATTGTCATTAACTTTTGACAGTTTTAATATAATGAATCTTGGAAAAGGTCTTTTTTGCATTGAGATAATTAGTTGTTCTGTTAGCTTTCTGGATTTGAGGGTCCAGCTCTTTTCCATAGGTTTGGGATGTTCTCATAGATTATTTATTTGAACAGACTCTGTTCCCTTCTTCCTATCTTCTGATATACCCATTATTTTTCTATTGCTCTTTCTAACATAATCAGATAGTTCTCATAGAGTTCTTTCATTTTTTTAACCCTCAATTCTCTCTCTTCTTCCACTTGATTCATGTCTAGATTTTTATCTTCAAGATCACTAATTATCTCTTCCATATTGTCTGATTTCCTATGCTCTCTAACTCATTCTTCATCTCATTTATTGAGTTTTTCAGCTCTGGAATTTCTGTTTGGTGCTTATTTATAGTTTCAATCTCTTAGGTAAAGCACTCATTTTGTTCATTGATTTTATTCTTGAGCTCATTTAACTGTCTTCCTGAGTTTTCTTAGATCTTATTGAGTTTCTCAAAACTGCAATGTTGAATTCAGTGTCATTTAAATGACAGTGTTTCATATGTTTGAGTTTTTTCCTGTAAACTTTTAATTTCTTTCTGAGCTACCTTGTTACCTTGTTTATTCATAGTAATTGATGGATTATTTCTCTGCCTGGGCATTTGAGGTATTGAATGTTTCTTCTTAGGTACTATTTTGTTTTCAACAATTCAGCATGTTAATAAGTAGAGGTATTTCTTTTCTTTTCCAGTAGATGGTGCTATAGTGAAAGTTTTTGTTTTCTCTTACCTGCACTACTGGGACTTCTATAATCTCAGTGGGGCAGTGTCACATGGGTTGTGGAAAATATCCCATAATTCTTTGAGGAGGTGGGCATCTATGACCAAGTTGCCTTGTCCTTAGGGTAACACCCCCATGGTGGACTGTGATGGCCAATAGGGCTCTGGGCCTGTGAATTCCCAGTGCTGTCTCCTTGTCACCAGAGGCTGCCAGCCACACTACTCTCTGAGGTGTCCCTGGGGGACATGGGTTTGCACGTCTATAGCTTTATTTTTTTTCCTTCCTGATGGTAGCTGCTAGACTGTGGCTGCAACACCTCTGGCCTGTATCTCTGCCCTTGTCACTGGGTTTGCTGCATTGTATACCAGCCACTTAGGCTGCAATGTTACTTCTGCCCTTCCAGCCCTGTCCAGGCTCCTGAGTGAGTGTGGCAACCCTACACTTCCACTGCTACTGTGTCAGCTGGAGCTGGGTATGTTACAGAGTGGTGAGGGGAGGAGGGTTCCTATGTCTGTGGCTCACCCCGAAACCCCCCCCCCCCCGGTAATGGCAGATATCAGACTGCAGCTGTCACACCTCTACACTGCATCTCCAACCCTGTCACCGGGTTCAGCTGTAAGGTATCCACTAAGGCTGGAATGCGGCCTCTGCTCTTTCAGCCCTCTTCAGGCTTCTGAGCAATGGTTGCAACCTGACATCTCCACTGCTGCTATGTCTGCTGGAGCTGCAGCGAGTGTGGGACTGTATCTGTGGTTCTTACATCCGTCTTTCTCCCATCCTGCCTGCCCTGCTCATTCCAATAAGCCCACCTTCAGATATCTCAAAGCATGGATCTCTCAAACATGTTTGTGTGTTAGGCATGGAAGCCTTTGTTGAATTATAGTTGTTCAACTTGTTGTAACCTTAAAGGGAGAAAGCAAGAGGTCTCACTCTGCTACAATACTAACCTTTTTGTAGTTTTTTTGAGGTTCTTTATTTAACATCTTTCTTGTTTCTTGCAATAGGCATTTATTGCTATTAACTTTCCTCTTAGAACTGTTTCTGCTGTTTCTATTTTCATTTGTCTTAGGTTTTTTGGGGTTCTTTTTTGTATTTTTATTTTGGTTTCTCCACTGATCTATTGGTTGTTCAGTAGCATGTTGTTTAATCTCCACATATTTGTGAACTTTCCAGTTTTCTTCTTATAATTGATTTCTAGTTTCATACCATTGTGGTCAGAAAAGATACTTGATATGATTTCAATCTTAAATTTATTAAGACTTGTTTTGTGGCCTAACATATGATTATCCTTGAGAAGAACGTGTATTCTACTGCTTTCGGATAGAACATTCTATATATGTCTGTTTATGTCTACCTGATTTAATGTGTCATTTAATCCTGATGTTTCCTTATTAATTTGATGTCTGGACGACCCATTCATTGATGTAATTGTAGTATTAACATTTCCTACTATTATTGTAGTATTATCTTTTTCTCCCTTTAAGTCAGTTTATATTTGCTTTACATATTTATGTGCTTCTATGTTGTGTATATAAATATAAATATATAAATATCATGTTGTTGGATTTACCCATTTATCGTTATATAGTGTCCTTCTTTGTCTCTTATTACAGTCTTTGTCTTAAAGTCTATTTTATGTGATAGCAGTGTAGCTATTCCAGCTTTCTTTTGGCTTCCATTTCATGAATACCTTTTCCATTCCTTCACTTTCAGTCTGTGTGTTTCCTCATCTCTAAAGAGATTCTCTTCTGGCACCATATAAATGGGTCTTTTTATTATCCATTGTTTCTGTCTTTTGATTGGATAATTTAGTCAATTTATAGCTAAAGTAATTATTGATAGGAATGTACTTACTGCCATGCCATTAATTGTTCTCCGGCTTTTCTCTCTCTCTCTCTTTATCTTCGCTTGTTCTCTTCCTTTGATATATAAGGAAATACAGATGCCATCATGGCTCCCTATTAGAGTAGGGCAAATGAAAACCAAGTTCCTCTCACAAGAGATGCAGCTACAGACCTTCACTGTGGCTATTTCCTTTATCTCAGTGCCTAGTACCTATTGAAACAGTTGTACTAAGTAAACAGGGAACTGTCTCGATAATTTACTGAACTGTGGATTAGGAGCTATTATGATAGCAAAATCCAAGTGAATAGCCCTAAAATGCATAAGTTCTCCTTGCCAAATAGTGAGTAAAACTTAGTACCATATTCCAGGTGTAATGGCAGAAATTTATGCCACCCTCCAGGGTGATAATATTAAAGTATTCATGGGTGCTCGTCCCTGTCATATCCCTTTTAATTTACCAGTATAAATCCTGCAAAACCAAAAGTATAATTGTGGTAATGGTGGATATATTAGATATCTATTGCTACAAAACAAATTATCACAAACTTAGTGACTGAAAACAACACACATTTATTATCCACAGTTTTTGTATGTTAGAAATCTGGACACAGTTTAGCTAGGTCTCAGGAGGCTACAATCCACATGTAGGCTGGGACTGAGGTTTCATCAGAGGGCCAACTGTGGAAACATTTGCTCTGAACTGCTTCAAATTGTTGGCACAATTCATTTCCTATGTTTACATGACTGAGGTTTCAGTTTCTTGCTGGAGAATGCTTTTGCACAAAGAGGTTACCCATAATTCCTTGCCACGTGAGATTTTCTAACATAGCTTTGACCTCATGGCAATTTGCTTCTTCAAGCCAATAAGAGGGAATCTCTTGCACAGCAGCTAGTAACATGGAGTTCATATATATTATAACCTAATTACAGTAGTGATATCTAAATACTATTGCCATATTAATTAGAAGCAAGGGAAGAGATTATACAAAAACATGAAAATCAGAAAGCAGGAATCATTGTAATTTACCTTAGTATCTGTACACTACAGTGGACTTCTATAAACTTCCTTAATCACAGCTGTTGTCATACTAGATGTGGTATATTTATCTGACATAGAGGGATATTTCATAATAATAAAGTTTTTTTTCCTCTCAAGAGGATATAACAGTGCTATATCTTCATGTGTCTGATAACATAGCTTCAAATTGGAGACTATCCAAATTCTTATAAACAATAGAATGGATTAAAAAAAAAATCGTGGCATAGTCACAGTATGGAATATTGCAATGCATTAAAGTTTAAACAACCTCCAATATGTTATACTTCAAAAAAGTTTTTAAAAAACCTATCTAAAATAGGTATGCATACATATTTTTACAGAAATGAGAGAACAAAAATACTGACTTCATTTAAAACAGAAATCCAGATAGAAATTTTATGTAGTTTATTTTTATTGCTAAAAATATAAACTTGCTAAAAAAAAACTGTCATAAATATCTGTCTTTTGTGACACCAAATAGCTTTGAAATAACAGCAAAAAGGTTCACAAAGAAAAAGGGCAATTTAACATTGAATTATTATCAAAACTTTAACATACATCTCAAACTTTTGGTTTAACTAAAAGAAAAAAGACATTTTTCATATAATGTCAGACAAAACAAAAAATACACACAGAAAGTAGATAAAACATTGCAGAGAGTATAATAATTATAAAACAAAATTTCCTGTCAAAAAATAATCTTTAACTATAAATTAGAAATATTATGTTGTTTCTTCTATTTCCATGAATGCCATTGGAATTTTGATAGGGATAACATTGAATCTACAGATTGCTTTGGGTTGTACAGACATTTTTACATAATTAATTATTCCATAAGTCAGGAATACCTTTCCATTTATTTGTGTCTTTTTCAATTTCTTTCAATGCCTTACAGGTTTTTGTTTTGTTTTGTTTTGTTTCATCACTTTAAATATACTGTGCCACTCACTTCTGGCCTGCAAAGTTTCTGCTGAAAAATCTGCTGGTGGTTCCCTTGTACATCAGTTCTGTTTCTCTTGCTGCTTTTAAGATTTTCTCCTTGTCTTTAACTTTTAACACTTTAATTTAATGTGTCTTTTTGGTTCATCTTATTTGGAGCTCTCTGGGCTTCCTGGATCTGGATTTCTGCTTCCTTAGTTCAGGATAGTTTTCAGTCATTATTTTTTCAAATAAATTTTCTGCCACTTTCTCTGTCTCTTCTTCCTCAGGGACCCCTATAATGCAAATGTTGTTTCACTTGCTGTTGTCTCATCAGTCCCTTAAACTACCTTCACTCTTGTTCATTGATTCTTTTGCTTCGTCTAGTCTGCTGTTAACTCCACTGTTGTATTCTTCAGCTCTGTTTGGTACTTTGAAAATCTCACTTCATTCATCCATTCTTCTGCAGAGCATAGTAAACATCTTTATGACCATTACTTTGAACTCTTTATCATGTACATCACTTTATCTCCACTTCATAAGGTATTTTTCTAAAGTATTATCTTGTTCTTTCATTTGGAACATATTCCTCTGTTTCTTCCTTTTTTTCCTTCTCTGTGTAGTTTTCATACATTAGATAAAATAGGTGTCTCTCCTAGTCGGGAAGGTGTGACCTCATGTAGGAGATGAAAATTGTCATTCAACCCTGTCCTAACTCTTGGTTGTTTCTTAAACCTTTGTGATTGTTGAGGCAGCCTATTTTATTTTCAGTGGCTTCCCAGAGTTGAGGTTGTGCCACGACCTGTCAGTGTCTGAAATAGGAGGTTCTCACTCAGCAACTCGATTATATTTTCAAACTTTTTACTATAAATGAATATTGGTTTTATTTAAAAACAGTATTTATTATTTTGAAAATATTCTTCCAATACACCAAATAAAACAACAGACTTTCAGTTTTTACTACAATTGGAAAGATACTCACATGCTTTTTTTTTTTGCCATCTTAATTTCAGACTGAAAACATTCATTCTGTTGATGTAGAAATAATTTACAGGACTGTTATAAATGATTGCACAGCACCTAATTTTTTTTAATTGACATTAATTTTGTATAAAGCAAAATCAACAACAAAAAAGTACAAATTAGGTTGTATTAGAAAGCAATAAAATGATTGGATGTTGAATAATAAGAATGCAGACATTTCAAAATCATATCATGAAACAGCAAGCCTTATTGAATTGAAAATGTTGTCTTTCAGTAGGTAATTTATGAAAGATTATAAAAGACCTTATTTGCCCAATTAATAATCTTTCCTGTTCAAGATACATCAGTATCTTCAACAAATTATTATTTAGGTAGTCTGATAATTTTTTTAAAAAAGATCCTCATCATCTATTTGTTTAGTAACTATACTCACCTGAGAAATTGCTCATAGAATACTTTTAGAGTATTTAGTTATAAATTATAAAATTAGAGTGAGCTGCTGAATTTCACTTCAGATATAAAACTGTCAGGTCAACAGGCTTAAATTTATACTTTTATGCTTCCTCGGGGAACAGAAATAAAAATATCAAAAGTTAGCATTCTCTTCTCTTTTACATAGCTTGAATAGCTGTTAGAATGGAGTTCCCTCTGACACACTGATTATTTAGAGAAAATGATCTGATATCTTTAGCTGCTCAAAACCTAAATGATTAGCTTTTTCTCTTGTTTCAAACACCTCACATTCAAAGATATGACACCAATAATGTTAGTTAAATCAATTTCAAAAACTTCAAAAGAAAAAATCTGTACTTCAAGAAATACTTATTTTGAAGTAGATCATACTTACAAGTCAAAATAATAATACCACTAATAGCTAATATTTGATTGCCTACATCTCTTAAACATGATTGTAAGTCTCACTATTATTACCGCTTTACCCCTTACCAAACAGAGAAGGAGAGGGAGAAGGAGAAGAAATCAGGGACAGGAAAGTCATAGAACGTACCCACTGTCACAGCTTCAAACCTGAGCAGATTCACTTTAGAGCTAGGAATAAAAATGGGTCTCTTACAAGCAGACACAAAAATGGAAAGATAAAAACTGGGTGTAGAATAAGGTCTGTTGATCCTTTGTTTTTTTTTCGATTATATGGATTTTATACAGGAGAGCAATACTGATAGTGATAGATAGGTTTGCTGGTACCAGATTATGGTGAACTAATTATGGATTCTGGAGGATAAATGGGGACCATGGAAGGCTTTCCAGCAGAGGAATAGCAAAATCAAAGTGGTGCCTTAAGGAGAAAGTAGATTAATGGTTGATGTTAATTTAATTTTTAAACTGCTATTAAACTATAACCTTGGCACCACTTTAGATATGGAAGCATTGAGTTTGCTTTTGAAAAATAACATTACTCCATCGTTCTGCTCACGGATTTATAGTGAGTAACGGATCACTTTCTGGCTTCTGTTGAGTGTTTTATGAATAATCTGGGACTGTATAATTACTTGAATGAACTTCTGGGTAAGAAAGACAGAATGTAAATCCAAACTAATAATAATACACTGATAATATTTTTAATATCTGTTAATTTTTAAAAAGTTACATATCCTAAAACTCCCATCATTTTCCATTTCTATTGTCACCCACCTCATTCATGCTGCTATAACAGGTGATGCACTGTGCCCATACACCAGAACAGTGCTTCAGTTTCCCAAATGGTCTCTAAGCTTCAGCCTCCCTAATTCCAATTTACTATTTTTCTCTGCAACTGTAATTATGTGATTCTCCTCAAAATTTTTTTCAATGCCTCTCAATACTTACAAACAGAATTTTAGAATTCTTACACTAGTATTTAAGACTTTCTAAAAATCTAAAATGTTCCTCACCCTGTGTGTTTAATTTCTCTCCAATTACTATGTCATTGCTGCATTATTCAACAAGGACACGGTGATTAACCTGCTACCC
Organism: Rhinolophus sinicus; assembly: GCF_036562045.2. NCBI lineage: Eukaryota > Metazoa > Chordata > Mammalia > Chiroptera > Rhinolophidae > Rhinolophus > Rhinolophus sinicus. The sequence continues at coordinate 124,383,325 of NC_133752.1, forward strand.
CTCCTTGTGGAGAGGAAGCCTGAGATAAGGAAAATGGGATGCAATTTCGAAACAGATGTTAGATTCTCAGTCACTTAATCTCTTGAGCTGTGGCCATCTTCTTAAAACAGGTTTTTTCATACCTTGTTTACAAAGCTGTTATAAAGATTAAAATGACATAAAGTAATTAAATTCAAATGTACACAATAAATGCATAGTTCTAACAAACATTACTACGGTGTTCCAGGACCTGTACTAGGTAGTGTGACTATAATAAGAAATAGTCCAGAGATCAAGATATAAAAAAAATATGGACAAACATTGGAATTTGAGAGGGAATAATCATCATGACCATTTCCTTCCTAAACTCAGAACCAAGTAATATAGAGATGCAGAAAGAAGCCAATATATTAATTTTGTTACTAACAAAACAGAGAAGGTAGCTTAGCCTTAAAGTGCAAAGGCCAGTCCTGTAACATCCTCTAGAAAGGAGTAAACATTAGCATGCCATGCTTATCCCACCTGAAGGATATTTTGATTCTGGAAAGTAGACCACTTGCCTAAGAAAGCTGTCATTATTCTGAAGTGGACTGTTTAGTCCTAGTGGGTATCATGTACAATCTGGGTCTTTAGGAAGGGCTATTTCATTAGGTTGTGTTTAAATTCCAGACAAGTCCAGTAGAAACAGAAACAGTGGTAGGTATTTCACCACTGACCTAAGTAGTAAACTAATAAACCTGGCCTTATCATGATCTATCCTTTCCCTCGAGGAGAGAGTTAATTCCCAAGTATCATTTGCCTCTTTTCCATTTACTTCCAAACAACTATCTTTAAGTCCCTAAGACAGTCTGTTTCCTGATATTTATCCTCTGATGTGGATATTAATAAGATAAGTCTATCATTTGTTTTAGCCTTGCTGGCTTCCTTCATACATTTACCAAAAGTTCCTGAAATGCACTAGAAAATGTGGAGAATAATAATCTCATCCACTGTATGAATTGCCCCCAAATGCAGTTTTGGCCTGTTATGTCTTTCAGGGGTATAGACCAAATTTATTTGCTACATGTTTTTTTCCCAAGGACTTTCCCATTTTAATCTCTGGCTTCCATGAAAGCAATTGAATTAGATATTTTCCTTAAGTACCCTATATTTGTGTGATAACCATGTAACTTAGACAAGGTTTCAAAGAGGAACACATCTAAGAGTGAAACATGGCTGTATTAACAGTCATACAGAAATGACTAAGAGAAAACAGTCCCAAACTGGGATATATGATTACCCCACCTAAAATTGATCGTAAGTCTCTAAAGTCCTGTTTAGTGTTTATACAGACAAACTGAGTCAATACATGGTGCTGAAGCAAGACATTTCCATCCTTTTCCTCTTTATCCACTTGAATTATTATCCTTAGGATATACTAAACTGTTTATGGTGCATTGGAGGGCCTCCTAAGACTTCTACCTATATGGAGCTGACCAACTAGCTACCTAAATACTGGGCCCAAACATCTATTTCTTTACATGGTATATATCTAAAGTCTGTCCTAACTCCCCAGGGATTGAATACTTTTGGGTAGATGAGAGATGGGCATGACATGATTCAACCTCTGTCAATTTGTGTGTTGCTCTTATCTTATTTGTGTGTTATTCTATTTGTGTGTTATTCTATCATGCTTATCCATTTAAGCAGACTCTTAACAATTATCAGGCTAGGAGGACCTCACAAACCTACTTCCTCCACATTCAGATCCCAATTTTCCTCTTTGAACTAGATAGCCTCAGATATCACAGCATCTCAAATATTTTAATCTTAGGAAGAATAACTTTTATCTTGGAAAGTGTAACCCCAGTACCAATAAAGAAGCCTCATAGATTTTATTTGTTTGCCATTCCCTGAGTATACGATAGATACCCAGGCCTGGCAGAATGCCAGGACCATAGGACTTACTGGTTTGCTCCCTCATCATGTTTATCTGATATCCGAGTTGGACTTTTAACTGGTTCTAAAATCTGATTTCTCCTGAGTCTGAGAAAATTTATATTTACAGTAGATAATTCTATTGGCAATACTAATAGCTTTATAATGTGGATGACCCCAGTCATTTACTCCCATAATAGTGCTCTGACTCCATCCCATCATTCATGGCTACCTTCAGCTTCCCAAGACCTCTGAATTCCATCAACTTTATTCTATTTATTCCTTTCCCTTGGAAGGAATGCTCTTCTTTAGGGTTCATCTCATCTATATTCTTGCTTTCTATTTAGAAACTTGGGCATGCTAATATTCTTAATTTCTCTTTATTTATCAACCCATAAATTTATCATTCTAATATACATCTTCAAATTTAACCATATAGAGTTGGAAAACATTAATAATTTAAAATGTATGAGTTCTGCATTATCTGGGAGCATTTGTTTTGAGCAACAGATTGACAAGTTAGAATTGATTTAAATTACTTTCACTTTGGTCAACTACTGAAGCATCAACAAGACAGGCACATCATATACTATATAGTGTGAACATAACTCTGCTCAGTGTTTCCCCAGGTTCTTACTGAGATATGCACAAAGTTCAATGGTAAATGTAAGCTGCTCTGAGTAGACAGTCAGATCAGAAGTATCAAGATAAGCACAGGCCACAATGTTTTACACTGTTAGACGGGATGATGGGCCACTTAAGGGTTCTTTTTGCACCAGTTACAGCTCCTATGTTTCATTTCTAATGCACTATTAGGTTAATTCCTACCCTGGCCTTGAACTGCCACTCATTGTTCAAAAACACCTTACCTCTGCTGGATAGAGTTAGTCCATCTAGAGGAAATTCCCGCATTCCAATATCTAGCCCACAATTTATTTGTACTAATGGTGGCCTTGCCTGTTTCCCCTTTAGTTTTATATCATGCTTCTATAACTTCTCTTAGATTTCTAATTCCATACATTTTTTAAGCATTTTTTCCCAAGCAGCATCTGCATTTCAATAATTGAGTCACCTTGAAACTCACCCAATAATGCTTTTAGTATTTAAGCTGTCCAAATTGTATGTAATCATACTCTGTTGTCCCAAACTTCAAATTGTGGTTCCTTAGTTGGCTTTTTTATTAATCGTCTTTCTGTAACTTAACAAAGTATATGTCAAATATGTTTGGATCTTAGTTTTCTCTGGGTTAATTTACCATAGGTTTCCCATGAGGTCTTCCCTTTCTTATTCTTTTGGATCTCTTTGAGTTATCGTTGACTTCTTTAATCTAGTAACCATTAAAACCCACTTCTTCCTGGCATTACTTTTTAAATTACATCTAGTATATGTTATAAAGAATGTGCCTTTCATTATTTTAAATATAGGATTGCTGGCTCTACAACCTGAAATGTCCTATAAAGTGTATCTAATTTTTGTACATTTCTCAATTCTTCCTGAATGAATATTTTACTACTTCCAGAACAAAATATTTTTGTTTGTTTGTTTTTGTGTTTTGTTTTGTTTTGTTTTGTTTTAGTACCCTAGCCACCATCATCTTTCATTAAAATGAGCGGTCCTCAACTTAGGGAGATGACTGAAAATAGAAATTCAGGAGGCTCTTGTGATTGTCACATGACTGAGGAAACATTTGGCATTTGGGGTGAAATATCAAATACACTATCATAAATAGGATTATCCTCCACCTTGGACCACTGTCCTGCCTAAAGTGTCAGTACCAAGAGCACATTCATGGAAAACAGGAATCTAAAAATCACCAGTTTTCTTTATCTTCTAATCTAAATTCCCAAACTGAGATATCCCAGACACAGGCACATTTTAGTTATCTGTTTTATATTTTGGTTTGCAAAGGTTTACCACTCTACCACTGTTCTAATAAGAAAATATATCCAATTATATAGGGTTCCAAGGTAGTTTTATTTGTGCTTAATTAAGCTCTCTGTATTTATGTAGGTAAAGCCACAGTGTAGTTTCCAAATTTCACTACCAATATTTATGAATAGTGAAAAATAAAATCTTAGAGAGAAGAGATGGTCTAGTCTGTAATTTCTACTTAAATCCATTGGTCTTACATGACGATTACCATTTAGTACAAAATATATAGAGAGAACAAGAGACATGACTGAAAAACACAACCATAGCAATCAAGTGATTCTATTAATCATTTTTTAGATACTTCACACTCAGAAACTAATTTTAAATGAGTCTTATCAACTGAGAAGGACTGTCAAAGTCAAATAAATATATCCAGAAGAGGGTTCTGGGAAGGTGATACAGTAGGTAGCACCAAGAATTTGTCTCCACATCTGGACAATTCCACTGGCAGAATCTGCCTGATATAATTATTTGGAACTCTGGAAGCTATTGAAGATTTGCAACTTCCAGGGGAAAACTTAGACAGTAAATTGCAATTAATTTTGATCAATTTTATTTTCTTAGCAAAACATCAGCTACTTATCCCCCACCCCAGCCATGTGGCAAGCAGCTTTACATTGTGTTCCTCGAGGAGAATGGGCAAAAAGGACCCTGTCCTTCAAATATCAAGGTCTGATTGCTCTTTTTCTGATGCTCTGATTGCTCTTTTTGACTACAGAGGTGCAAAGAAGTGGGCAGCCATTATTGTTGCATCTCCCCTGTTGATACAAGCGCTTCCTCCTCCAGCTAAAGTGCCTTCCAGTGGATTTAAAGGGACAGCACCCCTGTTTTCCCCTTCACTGTTTTTTCCTATCACAGAAGTCAGACATTAAAGACAAAGCCATTAAAACAACTGCATATTTGGAGAAAATTAGAAGTAATTGTGCATGCCTCAACAGGATCAAAAAAGACCTTAAATTAACACCTTAGGCTGATGATCCTCAGCACAGAGATAGTGATCAAAATAATTGATATATTTAAAGAAAAAAACAAACAAACAACAAAAAAAACCAAGTAGTGTAAAAGCTAGAATCACTGTAACTTTGGTTTATATTCCAAATCTTATTTTCTACGTAATTTAAGAGACTAATGCATTTAAAAATATATTTATGTTTTGGACACATAATGTATAAAGACATAATTTTGTGACATCAGCAAGCAAATGTGGTGGGGAAAAGGCTGTAAAGAAGTAGAGTTTGTGTATGTTATTGAAGTTAAACTGGTATAAATTCAAAGTAGAATGTGAAACATTCAGATATTAATTGTAATGGCCATGGAACTCACAAAGAAATTAGCTATAGGACATACACAAAGAGAATGAGAAAAAAATTGAACCTTTCACTACAAAAAATCAACTAAACACAAAGAGAATAATGCAGGAAATGAGGGACAAAATGGTGTCTAAGGCATATAGAACACAAATTATGCAATGACAGAAGTCCGTTACTATGAGAAATTGCAGTTTTTAAGCTGGCTTAAAAAGAAGATTTCAACATTAGCATGGTCATTTTAATTCCATTATGTGAATAAGGGATGGAGGTTTAGGGAACTGGAGACACAGTAAGGAAAGTTAAAAGAATACGCCCACCACCCAGAGGAGAGATGATAAGAGCCTGTCAAGTCAGTCAGGCTGTTGATAGGAGTTAAATGTGAAAGCCATTTAGGAGGTGACATAGATTTGACCACTTGAACAAGATAAGTAAAAGGAAGGGGGCTGACTTCTAGATTTCATTATTCAGTGACTGAATGGCAATGCCTATGAGCATAATAAGGAGAAATGAATACATTTGGGGAACAGACAATAAGTTTGTGAATAAAGCGATTGACTTCCAAATGCTTAAGTAAATACAGGAAAAGACAGTCAGTGCAGGTTTGAATACATCACTTGGGATCTCAGGAGATGGAACCAGGTGGAAATACAGATTTATGAGTTATAAGCATATGGGTTTATGTAGAAATAATCTGGAGAGAACATACGGAATGAGAAGAGAAGGGAACCAAGAGGCTGTTATTTAAGAATGTGGTTAGCAACAAATAATATAATACCCAGTGGATAGTAGCATTGGAAAAGGTGTTTTTCTCATATAACTGGAAATCCAGAGGTGATCATTCCAGAGGTTTTGCCACTGTTTAAGACTGCCTTCACTGATTTACCTTGTTTCTGTATTTCTACTCTGAATCTACCACTGTGTTGGCTTTCGTGCTCACACTTCCTACTTTATGGTATGGTTATAACACACCACCACCCCTCTTTCTCATATCCACATTCTAGACAGAAGAACAAAGTAGAAATAGGCAGCTTCAATATAAGGGAAACAAAATATTAAAAAAAAAACACACTAAGATACACTTCACTGAGCAAAACAGTCATGTGACTGACTGTACCTAACTGAAAGAGATTCAGGAAAACAAGTAATTTCACCTCAGCACACTGCTGCTCCAAACCAGTCAGTTTCTATTATTACGGGAAAGAATAGGAAGTACTTACAGAAGGCAATTCATAGTCTCCCTTAAAAAAATAAAAGGTGTTGGCTCCAGGGCTTAGCCCTTCCCGAAGAATATTAAGAGGGAGCAGCAGACCAGGAGATTCTTGGAGAGAACTGTGACATAGAATTCAAACAAATAAGATGGGAAATAAATAAATATAGAAATAGGAAGTGAACAGCAGCAGCATATATACTCATATGTGGAGTATATCTTCCAGAGACTTGATGAAGATTTATGTTGAAATAGCTCTGAAAACAGTAACTTGCTTTCTTCTTCATTACACTATTTCATGTGCACATGAAGTGTCCTCTGGTTTGAAAAACTGCTTTTATCTCTATTTTTTGAAATCCTGCATACTTTTTAGGTTCTCTTCTACTTGTTTCTTTATCTTCTGGTGGTCTTTACTTTCTAATGTCTTAGGGAACTAAATATATTTAATCAAGGAAATCAAGTAAAGATTGATAGGTGAGTGGAATGCAAAACAGCATAAAGAAAAAAGTGAGGAGGTACAGGTCATTAAAAATAATTACAAAATTCTTACCCTCAGACAGGTAGCAGTTGGAAAAAGGGGGAGAAATGGATGCAAGAAACATTGTAAGAAGAACATTGATGCAGCTGGAATTTGGATAAGAGTGAGAGTGGGGGTAAGACTTATATATTAATCGTCTTTATTTGTCCTCGCAATTAGCATACTGTTTCGGTCATCCTCGATACATGATGAATACTTGTTGAATTTTTCTTGTCATACAGCACCACCTCCAATTTTCCCATTTTAAATTAGAAGTGGAACTGTTTGAAAAGAGAGATTCGACAAGTATAATAAACGGATCAACATGATGTATTATGCTTCACCTTGGTGTCTCATATGCCATGCATACTCCTTCTCAATCTAAGAGTTACATTTTCCATAGTTGGAAGGAAACCCAGTTGGGGTAGCAGTTAGAGAGCCTTGCAAAGTTTAAGGTGTTAAAATTGCATTACAATTCAAATGTGCTTATCTGATAGGGACCAAGAGTTGAATGTTGTCATCTGAGTATGGGCTATATTATAGTTTTAATTGGGAAGCAAACAAAGATTCTTTGAAAAGTATCCATGCCGTTTAGATAACATGATTAGAAAAACTGAGTTGAAGTTTGAATGAAACATTTATCTGTGATATTTTGACCTCTTTCTGTGTGGGGCAGAAAGTGCCACATACTTGTCTTTTATCCCCTTTTATATTCCTTAAAACAAAACAAAACAAAACAAAAAACCCTTCTCATCCTGGATGGAAAAAAAGTTCTCAACTAAAAGGAGTTTATTTTGTTTCTGTCTGAGTTTTGAAGGAGATGTCTACTTGTGTTTATTGTTTCTAAAAATGTTGGCAGGACAAAGAAAAGCATTTTTGCTTATAAAAACCATAAGGGAAAATTTAAATTAATAAAAAGAGAATGAGAGCAAGTTTAGGCCATTCCTTTGAAGCTAGGTAGGCAATTCAAAGTCACAAGGCAGGGCATCAAAGAACCATTGCCAAGGAAGGCCTTCCATCAAATCAAGCCTAAATAAACTTGGAACAAATCATAGATCTAGCTAGCCTAGTTCAACACGCTTACAATGATATTTCTTTGCATCTATTTCCTCTTCAATTGCCCTAATTGGTCTTTTCCAAGTCCCTGTACATGAATGTATCCTCCCTCCCCCAAATATCTTGCCACTCATACCTATTATATCTGCCTTCTTTCTAATATTTTTCTGCCACTGATTTAACCTGTGAAATCATACAATTAAATCTGAATGCATTACTTTTAACCATAAGCGTGTACACACAATCATACAAACACACACATATGTTTGCATTGGTAAATTGGGAAATTTGCAGAAAATTTTCCATCCAAAAAGAGCAGGCAGACTTTGTACAAAACCATCAAACTTTTTAGCTTTAAAACACAGTGTGTTAAAGAAAACTTGATCTGTAAATCCAACTATGGTCTGTAAATTTAATCCACCAGCATTTTATATTAAATGTGTCAATTGGAGAAATAAAATTTCAACAGATGAGAAACATTTTGATCTTCCCTTAAAGTGTTCTAAGGTCTTTAATAGAGGGATTTGACATCAGAGGTTCAGAAAAAGTTCCCTAAAGGAAGTGATATATGAACTCAAACCTGTAGAATGAGTAGAAAATATCTAATTAAAAGGGGAGGAAAGAATGTTCCAACCCAAAGGAGCAATATGTGCAAATAGTAAGTATGAAGGACTATAAGAAGGCTAGTGGCACTGGGAAGAGAAAGTAGGGGAAGACTGGTGCAAGAAGAAGCAAGAAGAGGAGGTGGAGGTTGCACGATGCAGAGGTTGCATGATGAAGGCCATGGTAAGAATTCTAGCCTCTTTCCTAAAAGCAATATATCTCATTAAAGGGTATTAAAGATAGGAGGAACATGATCAGAAATGTACTTTGACCTATCATTCCTCAATACAGTATATGTGCTGCTGAAGCGAGCACATCATTCCTCAATATAGAATGAAGATCGATTCAAGGAAAGTTGAGAGAAGGCTGGGGAGATCAGTTTTGTAGGCTATTGAGAATCCCATGATAGCATAAGTATAGTGAGGGATGTTGTGCTGGCCATGCATACGCAAAAAACAAACAAACAAAAATAATAATCTGATAAATATTTAGAAAATATGATTGACTGGATTTGGTGACGGTTTAGATGTGGAAGATGAATAATGCTGTGTCCAAGATGACTGCTAAGTTCCTTGCTGGTAAAATTTTTAGTGCCATTCACAGAGATCAGGAAAGCTGAAAAACTCATGAAATTCTCCCTCATTTCTAGTTCTTTAGTTTTGGATATGCTATATTTGAGGTGCTTTTGAAATTTCCAGGAATGGATATCAAAGAAGGGTCCTGGGTAAGTAAATCTGTTATCTCTATATAGCTAGTAATAATTGAAGTCATAAAGGTGATGCTAACATATGTCAGAGATGAGAAAGGAGAGGTTCTACCACTGAGCCTAAGCAACTTTAATATTTAATGGCCCACTGTGATGAACTTGACAAGAATATAGAGAGGCAAGAAGAAAATCAAAAGGCATCATTGCAAGAAACTTAATGATGAGAATGTCTCAAAGCAAGAGAGTAGAAAATAGTGCTGAATGGTACTGAGAAGCAGACTATGAAAAGTGTAGAAATAGTTCCTTGGATTTAGAGACAGGAAGATAATTGCTGATCTTATCAGGAGTTGTTTTGATAGAGATGAGGCAAATTATGCCAGATCAGAGTTTGAGGAGTAAAAATAATAAATGAATGCAGCAATTATAAACAGATCTTTGGAGAAAATTATATTATAATTTCCTTGCTCCACATGTTGGTGAAATGATACCAAACCTCACACCCATGGCAGAACCATGAGCATTAATCTAGATTCATACTTCTGATTTACCATTCTATTACCAGTTTGCTTTGAAATCTGCAAAATTTTGTCCTTAGAGACTTCCATAGCAAGCAGCATCATTGACTGAAAGAAAATAAACCATGGATTTGGATCCCAAATCTATCACTGACTAGCTGTAAATTGTGAGTAAGCCACTTAACCTCTCGAAGCCCTTATTGCTTCATTATAAAACATTTCTAATGAAATCATCATGGAACTGGTTGGGAATGAGAGAGATTATATATGTAAAGTGCTAAATGAAATGTTTAGCACACAGAGGGTTTACTAAACGATAGCCCTTTTAAATACTAAAATTAGACATCCTTTCTCTTTGTCTCCTTTTCCTTCACATCAAAGCATCTGTTTGGGTTTTCATCAACCTTTGCCTAGTTTTCTTCAATTGTGCCCTAATTAGCCTTTCTTCAATACATCTTCCAGAGTGTTGCCAGTATGAACTTTGTAAAAGGCAAGTATGATCTATTGTCACGTTGCTTAAAGCCCTTAAAATATTTCAATAGTTCTCCATAGTTTCCAGAATAAAGTTCAGATCTCAGATTATCATCCAAGGTCCATCATGTCCTGTTGCTTGCCATAAAATCCTAGCTCTCCTTTCCCACATGAACATGTCTAATCAACCCCACAGAACATCTGGCTGTCCTCAAACACGGATTTTATTCATCACATTGTTAGTTCCCACTATTCAGAGAGTTATTCATCCTATCCCTTCATCAAAACTCATCTTGACCTCCACTGTAAAGAGTTTCTTGAACATGATTCATAGGGAGTTTCTCTATGCTCCAACACCATCCTGAGCATTTTTCTTTCTTGTGTAGTGGGGTAAAGTATGATGAAGCTAGACTGCCTTGGATCAAATATTGACTCTGATATTTATTAGTTGTGTGCCTTTAAGCTAATTACTTTACACTCTCTGTATCTCACTTTTCTCATCTGTAAAACGAGAATCACATTAAAAGGGGCCACCTTTTTTGGATTATTTTAAGAAATAAATAAGTTAATACATGTAAAGTGTTTGACACTCAGTAAATGTCGGTTGTTAATATGATAGTAGTATAACAGCTGTTAACTATTAACAGAGTGACAGTGATAACCCACCTTTGTAGTATACTTTAAACTCCTTGGAACCAAAGGCCTTCTGTTATTTGTTTTTACAGTGTCAATATATCCCAAATACCCCAATGCCTATTGTTTTTCAATACATATTGAATAATGAAATAAATGGATGTACTAAAGAATAAATTTCACCACATTGCATCTGAGATCTGAAAGCACCAATATGAAACAGGAGTAGTTTGGGCACTGAGAAAACTTTCTCTTCCTGTTTATTAATAAATTATGGAAAAGGTGTCTTTCTAGGGTGGCTGTGTGTTTTTATCCCATTTACTTACTGTTTGCTGAAGAAATGAATTACTATAAATAATACCAGTAATGAATAGTCATTGAAGAGATGTAAATTACATTCTGTGGGAATTTAAATATGTCTTAATTGAAATTTACTTTAATTAACAGGGTAAATAAAATATGTTTTAAAGGACTGGAGATATATATTCAATAAAAAATCGGATGTCATAAAAACGGCGGCGTGAGGTGAGCCTCTGAAATTTCCCCTAGAATTTACAACAAATTGAACAATTATAACTCCACAAAGGACTCTCTGTGCAGTAGACAGGCAAGACTAAGAGGAGCACTACTGATATCATCTAAAGGTGGGCAAATTGCACGAGCTGGGGAGGAGGGAAGGGAAAAGTGCGGAGACAGGGCTGCGCGGGCGCAGGACAGGGAACTAGCTCTGTGCTCTGAGCTCGCTGCATCCCAGAACTACTGCAGCAGCGGGAGAGGGAAGAACTCTGATTGCTAGGGCTCCACTTATGGCCCACAGGGCTGAGGGGACAGCACATAACACGGTTGAACCCAACGCTCACAGCAGAGACCTCAGAGCAAAGACTGAGGGAAGAAGGCTTTAAACAGTAGTTTAAGCCCTCACTGCCAAATAGAGAATGGAAGCCTTAGGCACTGAGCCTAGGTGCCCCCTTCCTGCCCTCCCAGAGCTCGCCCCGCCCCCACCTGCCCGATTCTAGAAGTGGAACAGTAGCAGTGTCAGATCAAAAAAACAGAGTACTTGCAGTTCTGAGAACTGTGGTCCACAGACATGGACTCACAGCCCAACTAGTTCCGGCAAAGGGGAGGGAGCTGTGGAAGCAGGACCGGCTGTGGGGGTGGTCGCTGCCATTGTTCTGGGCCACCTCTCATAACCCACCCCACCCCTGTCCCCACCTATCTGGATAGATCCCTGAAGGAGTAAACAGTCACAGAGATGCTGAAACACATGGGCTCTGAATCTGGTGTAGGAAGAGCTTTGGAGCTCCAGAAGCTCTCTGCATCCCCGTACGGAGGTGGCAATAATTTACCATGCTGGCAAATCGTGGAAATTTCAGAATTACATATTTGTTTTACAAATTACAGAAATAATTTATCAGTGCCCATCTTAGAAGAGTTTTCTCTCCCTAAATGAACAAAACAAACCGATGAGTAGCATGAACTAACTTTCTAACTCAGGTAGCTTCAAACAGTTGGGCACAGAATGAACAGGCCTACTAATAATAACTTACCTGTTTGATGCATAGTAGATACTCCTCAGTTCCTCCTTTCCACCTTCTTTTGTCGTTCTACAAAATTTTGCAAAGGAAAAATGAAGATACTTTTAGTTTTTTGAGCAAACATGCATGATGCAAAAAACCAAAATAGTAAAACAATCATTTATTTAAAAGAATCATTACTTATCAGTATAGAATCTGAAGTGTTTTATATAGACTTTCGAAGATTCTTTTTCTCAAAATATTGTTTTCTATCCCAAACCTGCCTATAACCTGGCTGACACCAGCCCATGTCTCAAAAATAAGAATCATTGACATGAGTTAAGTCCTGGTGTTTTCCTTTATACTTCCTTTGAGCTGTTAAGCCTTCTTATCAACTTGATTTCTTATCAATTGCTTCATGTACTGTTGATTGTCTTATACCCACCTTTTAGATCTGATGTTAGATATCAATTCCCTGGTCCGGACCTTGTTTTCCCAAATCTGACTGACACCGCTCCCTTTAACTATGCTGTTTTGACCACTCAGTCAGCAACAAGGTCTGGCAGAAGTCCAACCCTACAAATAAAGATCAGACAATTTTTAAAGTGAGGGAATAGAGAGTATTGAGTTCACATACATTCCTAGACATAGAGATGTCTAGGTATTAAATCACTTTCCTCTCAGTTTGTAACATACAATTAAAGCATTAATAGTGCAAGGCAAGGTTAGATTTTAATATTTATTATAAGTAGCAAAATGATTTTTTTTCTAAAAAATTGCAAGGATTTGAAAACTTGAGAATTATTCTAAGTAGATATGCTCTAAAACCACATAAATATGAAAAAAAGTATTCCACATATTTATTAATTAAATGCAGAACTTGAACAAAGGAAATATTAAGACTTAAAAAGTAGGTACAAAAAAGTTTTAAAAAGAGCATTCAAATCACTTTTTTGGCTGTGTTGAGCAGAGCAAACTAGATCTAACCTTTTTTGGGTAATTTTATTCAAATTATTTCCTATAACTACCACCAAATGTTTCATATTCTTAAGTAGGAAAAAATAATCACAGAAGTAATTTCAGAATTCCCTTCATGTAAAATAAGAGTTCTTTATCAAGCAGTAACAGATGCTATTTAAAGTAAAAGCATGGGTAGCAACAATATAAATAATTCTGCTATGAAATATAAAATTATCTATATTTGATCATATGTAATACATACAATGTGATAAAACCTATCCTGACTCCATTTTTCAAAATATTAATCTCTCAAACTACTTTGTTAGTAAAGAAAGCATTAAATAATCACTTTTTATATTTTCACCCAAGAAAAAAATGACCATATCTTACAATATTTTGAACTTTACTCAAGCACTGATTGAATTTGGAAAACATTCTAAACATTCTATGGACTCATGTAACTATCTATAGTAAAAAGATGATAAGAGCTGATAGGAAACATGGTTTAGAAAATGTGATATTTCAGTCATCTTTGTAATTAATACTGATGAATTTTGTTTGAGCTAATCACAATTATCTATATTAAACATGTTAATTGTTTTGAGAGCATCATGAAAATCTTTTGGTTGTTTTCTAGAATTTAGAATCAATAGTAAGCAAGATGACAGCATTCAAAATGGACCAACTACCTGCTCATTTTCAGATTATTTCAGGGATGAACAATTTGTTCTTTAAATTTGGGTACTGGAATATATAAGTATATATGAAGCAGACTGCTTCAATAAAATGTCATAGACAAGCATACATTGTTAACTTTTGTCAAGAAGAAACTATTTACATATTTGGATTAAATAGGGTGGGACTTCCATAAGCAAAGACTTACCACAACTTTCCATTGTTCTTGAGCAGAATGCTTTAGACTAAATGCTTTACAGGCAAAAAGAGGAAGTCTGAGGAAAAAGAAAAAGGAAGGAGAAATATATGTAATCACAGGCAGTGAATTTGAAAATCAGTGTAGACTATAGAGAGGGAATCTCACCTCTAACTGCAGCCATCTTTATATAATGAATTTAGTTTGGGCAATATGAAACATGCTGTGACCAGAATGCAGCATGCTATGGTGGACTTGGTTCTTAGACCAACACAGGATCTGATATCAACTCTGACTATATTATGACAGACAAATTATTAAATGTTAACAAGTTTAAATTACTTCATCTGACAAATAAGTATAAAGTTTTCTGAAGAGTATAGGAGATTAACATGAAAACATTTAGCCTAAACCTGGCACAAACATGGTATTTCACAACTGTGAATCTTTATCAGCCGTCATTGTGGTTTAATTAAATACAGGCTCTTGGGCAAATTATTATTTATTTTGCCCTCATGTCAGCCTCTTTCATAGTAGATACCAGAGTCCACAAATTCAGGTGCGTAAAATATAACTTTGTTTATAACTGCCACTACTGTTCTTGAGATCCCAATTCCATAGAGGTCAAAATGCTTAACTCTACTAATTCGTGGTAATTCAGTTACTTCTGTTTTAAAAGCGAGTCTCTTAGAATTCCACCTCCCATACACACCACTGCCATCATCAGGCACACACAAACATACACAGGTGTGGTTCCTTCTCTTAATTTCTCTGAATCATCTAAATCCTAGGGTGAAGTTATATATCATCTTAGCATTAGAAAGGAGACATCTGGCTCTTATGCCACTTTTTAGCTTCTCTGGTCTGCACAGAATGTACTTCACATCTATTTGGCCCACACTACATCATCTTCTTTGACCCAATTCATGGCCCCATACCAGATTTTAATTGTGAAAACCATACAAACTACATCCTCTTTGTCCCAGCCATATGATCTCTTCTAATACCTTGTTCTTCCCAATAATTCAGAATCCTTGGTGGGAATCAAGTGCTTCAGAATATTGCTCATCTTCCCACAATACTTTCAGAGTTCATGACTTTGTATTCTTGACTTACCTATCTGACTGAGGAATCTCCTTCTGTTACTCGAATCGGGGGTGCCATTTTGGACAGTGGGCCTTCCCATAAGGCTTGCCACTTTCTATATTACACTGTGAGAAGCCAAGCAATTAGTCTTTTCTCGTCAAATCTAGAGGTTCACTTCATCTCCTCCACTCTTGGGCTTGGTCCAAAGAGCAAGGGATGGGTACATGCCAGAGACCACTGTTTCTAAGATCTAGTCATGTTCCTCTCTGATGTCTCATCCCATATGCTGACCATCTAAATCTCACTTCCTACTCTAAGATATCAATTATTAGCTCAAATTCCAACAGGCTCTGGCTCTTCGTATTTAATTGGAGCTTCTGGCAGTGAAAGGAAAATATACTTTTCTGTCTCGAGCACAAGTTTCTTGCAATTGACAGTACAGTCTTTTCCAAGTATTGTCTCCACAATAGATTTACTGATATTCAGAAGTGAAGAATTTGACTCTTTGTTTTATTTGTTTCCTTTCGTTTTACTCTTTACATCCCTGCCCTGAAATGTATGGTCTCTGCCCATCTACACAGTTTATAGAAACCCCTCTCTTGCCTGAGAGGCAGAGACCATAAGAAAGGAATGGAAAACCATGTTTTTTATGTCAAAATTTTGCCCAATGCACTTGCCACTGCCAAAGCAATTTAGAATAGACTCAGGAGCATGGGTATTTAATACCCTGTTCACTTGTTCTTTCTGCCTTTGTGGCGCTGTCCACATGGTTCCCTCTTTAAGTTCATTCCTCCAGTTTTGTATATTCAAATCCAAACTACAGTAGTCCCTTCTTGTCCTGTTTTTTTCTTTTTTTTTTCTTTTTTTGGACCATGGTCAACCACAATCCAAAAATATGAAATGGAAAATTCTATAAATAAACAATTCATAAGTTATACATTTCATGCCATTCTGGGTAGTGTGAGGAAATCTCACCTGTCCAGGTCCCTCCCACATGTGACATGAGCCATCCCTTTGTCCAGCATCTCCACACTGTATAAGCTTCCCATCTATTCTTCACTTAGTAGCCACCTTGGTTATCACATCGACTGTCATGGTATTGCAGTGCTTGTGTTCAAGTAACCCTCATTTTACTTAATAATGGCCGCAAAGGGAAAGAGTAGTGATGCTGGCAATTGGGATATGCCCAAGAGAAGCTGTAAAGTGCCTCTTTAAAGTGAAAAAGTGAAAGTTCTTGACTTAATGAGGAACGAAAAAGAAATCATATACTAAGGTTGTTAAGATCTATCGTAAGAATAAATCTTCTCTCCATGAAATTGTGAAAAAGGAAAAAGAAATCTGTGCTAGTTTTGCTGTTGCATCTCAAACTGCAAACGTTATGGCCACACTGTATGACAAGTACTTAGTCTATACAAAGACTTCAGCAAGGGATTCCCTGAAATGAGTAACACCAATTCATTTAGAGCAAATAGGGATGGTTATACAGGTTCAGGAACATTTTGGCCTGAAAAAAATGTACTAATTACTGGAGAGGTTATGTCTGCCAACAAAGAAGCTGCTGCCACATTTCCTGCAGAGTTGAAGAAACTGATTAGAATTGGTACTATCTGTAGTTTCCAGCATCCACTGGAGATCTTGGAACATTTCCCTGACAGATACAGGGGAGCTACTGTATTCTAAGCTCAGTTCAAGTGTTGCCACTCCCATGAAGTATTTCCAGTTAAAATAATCTCTTTTTCACTAGAAATTATTGTGACATATCTGTACCATTTTCATAAACTAGAAAAATTCTTATGTATATTGAAACATTTTTTGGTATACGTCTTAGATTCCTTAATAATTTTTAAGTTCCCCAAATATATTTTCTGTGTCTGAGTCCCTTATTTATTACTAGCAGTTAGCAAAGGGTCTTGCTTAACCTACATAATTATATCTGAATGAGATATTGCGGTTTACTTTATAAATTAAAACACTTTGTAAGCGGGCATTTTCCCGCCAAATTGCGTCGTAACACGGGGCTTTTTTGACATTTTCTCGCCAAAATTAGACTTTCCGTAAAATATTCGTATCTTTCGATCTATTTGATATTTTTCTATGAAACTTTCAGTGTTTTAGTTTAAAAAGAGGTCTCTATTTATTTACTTTGCAAAATTTTTGCCGGTTCCAACTAGAGGCGATATGATGAGTTTACTCGTTTCCCGCAAAAAATTTAATTAAACTGTTTAGCTTTTTCCAGAGCCTATTAGAATACATAATTCTGTGTTAGTTTCCTAGGGCTGCTATAACAAAGTGCCACAAACTGGGTGGCTTAAAACAACGTATATTTATTCTCTCACAGTTTTAGAGACAAGAAATCCAAAATCAAGGTGTCAGTAGGGTTTCCTCAGAAACCCATAAGGGAGAAATCCTTCCTTGTCTCTTCCTAGTTTCTAGTGGTAGCCTTAGTACTCCTGGGCTTGCAAGTGCTTTACTCCAACCTCTGCCTCTGTTGTCACATGGCTTTATCTTTCACCGTGAGGGGAAGCAGAGTTTGTCACCCTAAAATATGCCTCTTTGGGATATTGATTATTTTAAGCTGATTATTTTAAGAAACAAAGACTCAGAAATAAACTTTGACCTTCCCCATCGTTGCCTATAAGAATTTAGACCAGGAGGGATCTATTATCATACATAACTGTAGTTTAATACAAATTAGGTATAATAGGGAGGTATTTAGCAAGGCCCATTTGATCGAAGTCCAATCAGTGTCCCATTGTTACAGGTGGCCCAACAAACATTTGTTTACCAAGCATTTGCTTTTCCATCTCCATGTGAAGTGTCTTCCTTTGAAGTCCCAAACCACAACCCCCTTTTCTCCTTAGCTCAAGATGGCACAGAAGCTTCAACTGCCAGATTTGTCCTCAGGCCCCATATTCTTATGGGACCCCTCTATGTACCTACATAATAAATTTGGTTATTTTTCCCTGTTAATCTGGCTCATGTCAATTTTTTTAAAAGGCCAGCCAGTAAAACTTAGAAGAGTAGAAGGAAAATTATTTTTCGCTCCCCCACACCTCTTTCTGTCTTCACACGGCCATCCTCCTTTGTGTGTGTGTCAGTGTCCAAAGGACAGCAATCATGTTGAATTAGACCCACCCTAATAACTTCTTCTTAACTTGAAAGCTTCTGCCAAGACCCTATTTCCAATTAAGGTCACATTCCACACATACCACAGGTTTGGAATTCAACATGTCTTATTTGGGGGGACACAATTTAACTCATAACAACAGCTAATAATGCTTGACACAGTAAGTATTCAAAATATATTTGAGGAATGGATAAAAAGTTGGTCTATGCATGAAGTGTTTTCATAATCTAACAATACCTCCTTTATACATACCAGCTTATCGATAACATACAGCAGCATGATCCCTGCTTTAATCAAATGGTGCATTTGAATTTAGACAAGTCCCCCTCTATATCACTTCCTGGTTCCTTTCTTCCCTGAAATAGTCTTTTAGTTCTATTTTAAAGCTTTTGATTTGAGGCTGACTGCTATTGTGACTTTCTTGTTAAAACTCTAAGTCAAATTCATTCGATCAGTAATAGAATTGGGCCCACTAATCTATTTCATTACAAACTGCAGAGAAAAACCAATGCAAAAGAATAAAAAATGATGTCGTACAATGCATTCACTTGCATCTCTTAACCTAAGCCATTGAATCAGCTGTTCCATTTCACTACAAGTGAATTTAAGATAATTCATACTTACCAACCTTGCATTGTGTCTAGATAGTTATTGAAGCATCTCTATGCAATATGCCATATATCTACATAAAAATATGAAAAACCTAGCTGTGAAAACTGACACAACACTGCCCACCTAAATGGTAGGTGTGATTATCAATAATGATATAAAAATTCAAGGATGAGTCATTAACATTGTCAATCAAATGATTTGTGATCTTAATCAAAATTGATTTCAACAAACGAATGATTAGAATATTATCTCGTTCCCATGGGAAAATACTAAACTCCCACAATGTTAAATTCTAACCAATCATATCACGTATATTCACATTACTTTTAAAATGTCCATTCAAAATAACTTATAGCCACTGCAAGATATCCATAATGACATTTACAACATAATAATGCCTGACAAAGCAACAAAGAAATAATGTTTGAATATAAATAATTTTGGAAACATTTCCATCTGCAAGTATAAGTCTTAAAAATTCACAAATAAAATTTCTTGGATTTTCACATTAATGCTGTACCTTGGTGAGAACATATATTAAAAATATATTACACATAAATACAACTGATAACAACTATGAATTTTTCATACTACAATACTAAAACAATAAATAACGGAAATGTTTCTAAGTATTTTATTTCATTTCCCAAAGTATATATTGTTATTAACCATTAAAAAACTTGAAATCCTAATAATAAAAATAATGTAAATCTTTTGTTGTGTGAAGAAATGACTTACCTTGTTTTTCTTTCATCGTGATTTTCAGCTTCTTGCCTGTTCCCTTATTTCCCAATCCATCACTTCGTGGCACACTTGCCTCTGTGCCTCATCTATATAAATTATTACTTTTCATCAACATGACTCTTCAGATTTTTACCTTAGAAAATAAAAATATAACTTAAAATTAACCAGCGTGTATGTTTTGTCTGTTTGTTTTCCTAAGCAATACTAAATTCTAATGATGGCTCAGATTTCCTAACATTTTGACTCATGATGGCTTATCCTGTTTGAGTCTAAGTTACCTAATGTGTAAACTTAATCATTTGTGCACTGGTGTTGAGATGTTATAAAACAGCCTACAAAAGGCTAGCGTATAGTGTGTAATGAACAAATGTCACCCTCCTTATCATTCACATCTAGAACAAAGAGCCCTTCACAGAAAATTGTCTGATTGTATTGACTGACTGTACTAAAAATGAATAACATCCGTTTTCTTCCCAGCTCAAATCCTTTCTGGATACAAGTCTTACTCATTCCTTGTTTGTACCTTTTCCTTTCCTAGAATGATTCTTCTAACTTTTGTCAAGTCCTGTAGTATAAGGGCCTGATAATAGCTTTTGTGATTGTCAGTGTCTGACATTAAGCATTTGATTGCCAAGGCATCCATTTCAAACACATCAATCTGGAATAAACATTGCCAGCTACACAACTAGATAAAAAGCCAGGCTGCCCTGCCCCGCCCCACCCATGAAGTTCCTCTTTTTAGAAAGTTCTGGGTGACCTAGAAAACTGCACATTTGACTATTTGCTTTTCCCTTCCTGTGTTATAGTTCCCATTCTTATGTTCTAAATTCACCAATACACAGTAAACCCAGGAAACCCTTGGCAGCTCACCCTGGGCACCAAAAAAGGCTGAATGCCAGGTTGATGCTCATGCTCATGTTCTTATTCTCTCTCTCTCTCTCTCTCTCTCTCTCTCTCTCTCTCTCTCTCTCTCTCTCTCTCTCCCTCCCTCCCTCCCTCCCACCTCCCGCCCATGCCCCATGACCTCCTTGTGCGGTCCTAGGACTGCTGTGTACCCTCCAGGATCTGTGAGTAATAACCTGTCTTTTCAAAGTTCCCTGATGGTTGTTTTTGAGGTGCATCTTGAAATCATATTAAGAACCACAAGGGCCAGTCCAGCTACAACATTGAGTCAAGTTGGGGAAATACCTGTGTGGCTCCTCACAAGTAGTAAGGTAGGCAGGTGTGTACCCCAAGGAATCCCTCGCTGATAGAATCACTATCCATAGGCTGAGGCTGACACAAAACACTCCCATATATCTTCAACCTATCCTCAGATGATGTGTTTATATCCTATTTCCCTAACAAAACTAGGCATGAACATATTATACCCAAAAATTCCATCTATGTTTTCACCCATTTTAATCCTCTTTCATCAATTATTAGCTCTACTGGATTCCCTCTACCTGGAATACCCTTCTCCTTATAGCCATACAACTTATCCCCTAGTCTCACCCAAATCATTGCTCAAATATTATCTTATATTCTCTCTTGAATGAGGCCTATCTGGTTCCCCCTATTTAAAATTGAAACCTCTGTTTTTCTCTTATTATACTCTATTTTTGTTCCATGCCAAAAATTATCAACAGCCAACTATGTAGTTTACTTATTCAGATGATCTAATGTTACTCTAGTCCTTCTAAGAAAAAACAATTTCCTCCACAGAACAGGGATTTCTCCACATTTGTTCAGTGAAGGGTACCAGGAACATAGTAGATGAGTATATATCACAAATATTCACTGGATAAATGGATGCATGTCTTTCTCTTAGCTACCAACCAATCTTTTATCTAACCCCAAAGTAACATCTTAAGCACTTTTATTTTATACAAATCTTATAAACATTGCATTATGTATAGAATTAAAAAAAAAAAAAAAAAAGAAAGAAAAGAAACACAGAACATACAAAGCTCATAGATACAGAGAACAGACCGGTAGCTACAAGAGGTGGTAGAGGAGTGGTAAAGCTCTTTTTTGGTTCAAATAAATTGAATCATTTTTTTGTTTGTTTGTTTGTTTTTTGTTTGTCTGTTTTTTTAATTGACAACATAAAAGATTCAGAATCATAAAACAAGACACTATAAAAAAACGGTCAGGCAGATTTGATAAAGAGCCAAGTGGAAATTCTAGAATTGAAAAAGATAGTCTTTGAAATTTAAAAAAAAAAAAACAACAAAGAAAAAACTGAAAATAAAGAAAACATATTTTAGAAAAGAGTATGATAAAACAAACAAAGTTATATCTGTCTTAAAAATATAAATGAGCTCAATTGAACTATTTAAAATCAGAGGGAAAGAAGTAGGGAGGAAGGGAGGCAGAGAGAGAGACTGAGATTTCAGCTTGGAGAGACAAAATAAAGCAAAACTCAAACCTATAAAAAGAAAACCTTTAAAACTAAATAATTCAGAGATTAAAAAGAAAACAAGTGCAATGTGTGATGTTATTTAAAACAAACAAACAAAAGGGGTCAGGGAGTTATAAAACAAAATCAGATTTGAGCAACATGGATGGTAAGGAGTTCCTGACACACATTTTCCACACAGAAACAAGAAAAACAACAAATAGACAAGGACAAACCAAAGAAAATAGCTCTGGGAAAGCTCTAGACTATGCTGAATACCAGCAGAAACAATGCAAAGCTCAAAAATCAAGGATAGCCACATAGAAATGCACAGAAAGCATTTACATGCATTACCGCATCGTCTAGTCTAGACCAGCTTGGTGCCAAGAGGGGTCCTCTCACAGGGATTTCACCCCACGGGGAAAAGGAAAGCAGGAGGACCAGCAAGCCTCATCACCATGCACATTTGCAGACTTTGCTACTGAGGAACCCCACAGTTTTCACCAATGCTGAATCCTTCTAATAGAACAGCCTGGAGTCCCAGCCAGTATGTCTCCTCCCTATGGCTGCAGCTGTTACTGTGGTAACACCTGCTCCCAGGTGTCCCAGTCACTGCTGTGACTTGCTCTCTAGTATCAAAATGCCACAGCACCTCACCATCTACAAGACTTGAGTTGCCACTATTCTCTGCTCCCAGCGCTCAGGTCCCTAATTTTGTTTTTGAACTGCCATTACTGAGGCAGTTTCCTTTGCACCCACGCTTGGGTCCTAAGTCAAGACTTTGACCCACCACCACTGGGCTGTACTATTGAAGTGATGTGCCCCAGCTCCAGATTCTAAATTCCAGATTTTATATGACATTACCAGGGCTGCTCTGTTGCTGCTCTGTGCCTTAACTCCAGGTCTAAAGTTGAGGCTTTAACCTGTCATCACTGGGCTGTACTGCTACAGCTATGTGTACCAGCCCCAAGTTTCTAGATCATGGTCTTGACTTGCTGTCACCTGGGTTGAGCTGCTGTTGTCCTGCTACTGCCTCTAAGAGCCAGAGTTGGCACTTTAACCCACCATCCCCAAGACATGCTGCTATTGTACCTGCCCACTAACCCCAAGTTATTGCTGTGCCCCATCATCCGAGTGCCCATGCTGCTGCTACATCCTGCCTCCAGGGCCCAAGTCACTGCAGCAAGCCCAAAACCTAGACCCCAGTTCCACAGGAGATCTGCATACTCCTGTACCTCACACGTTGGCAGGAGTACATCAATGCTCCTGGACCGAGATGCCTTGGTAGTTCTATGTGTTCCTGATCTCAGGAACTCCAGCCCCACTGTTGCTCTGAGGCCAGTGTGCCAGATCTGGCTACAAGAGGAATCACCTTAGCTAGAGGGTTCATTGCCTTCCAAGGGCAAAGAAGAAGAAGAGGAGGACACCAGGAACCTTCACCTCCAACGACTCCAGTAGCCTTAGTCACCAGTACCATCCACAGCCTTGACAATAGACGATCCCCAGGGGCTTGGCTGATGTTGACCTTAGCTAATGGAGCAGCACAGAGACTCCATCACTATGCCCTGCCAGGAAACACAGAGGCTGCACTCCCCTGTGCAGGCACCCTCAAAACCACTTTCTGGAGGAAGTCTATCCCCACTTAAGGCACTCCCAGATTTCTGGAAGAGTGACTGCTCCTTCAATGCACATATATCACTGCAAAGCCACTAGAAACAGGAACAAGCAAGAAAATAATACACCACCAAGGAACACAATAATTTTCTAGTACATGACCACCAAAAAATGGAGACCTGTGAGTTACTAAAAATATAATTCAAAATAATTATTTTAAGGAAGCCTCAGTAAAACTCAAGAGAACACAGACAACTCAATGAACTCAAGAAAACAAGAAGTTTAACAAAAAGTTAGAAATCATGAAAAAGAACAAAACAGAAATTCTTGACCTGAAGAATACAACAAATAAAATGGAAAAAAATAAAAAAATGTAATAGAGACCTTCAACAGCAGGCTTAATTATGCAGAATAAAAAATCTAAGAAGTTGAAGACAAATCTCTTGATATTATCCAGTTAGAGGAGAAAAAAGAAATATGAATGAAAAAGAAGAGGTTTTGGCTCAAGATGGCAACATAAGAGGCTCCTGAACTCACCTTCTCCCATGGACACACCCAATCTACAGCTACATTGCGAACAAAATCTCAAAGAAATCTAAATTAGTAAGAGCCAATACGACCTGCTGTGAAAATGAGGAAAAAGCCACACTGAAACAAGTAGGAGAGGCTGAGACACAATCTTACCATACAGCATACTCCATAAAACTATATAGCAAACGAAGAAACAGTTCTTAATGGATTGCAAGGACTCACTATGGTTTTCCTCCTAGGGATCAGGTGAGGCAGCCCACTGAAACAACCAGTATTGCCTTGGAAAAAAGGCAATTTGCTTATCTAAAAAGCTGATGCCCGAAGGGTAGGTTTTTAACACCTATTTAGGGGCCCATTGCAATACTTTCTAGAGACAGGAGGGGCCAGAGGGCACCAACATTGCTCTCTTCTTCTGCCACTCTCCTGGTCACTCACAGCTCCCAGAAAGGAGCTTGTGCACAAGTCTGGGGTACCAGCTTTTGTGCTTGCTGCCCAGGGGATGCATCCCTTGATAGCCTGTAGAAATACATTCACAAGTTCCACAGGACTGTAAGGAACAGAGAAATAGTCCTTAAATGGCTATCCTTCCAGAGCACAACACAAAGGCAGTAAACAGGAATGCCCAGACTTTCCCTAAAAGAGGCTTGTTTGCACTTGTTAAAAGCTATACCCTCAGAGGCAGGATTCTAATTTAACATGCAATCTTCCCCAGAGTCCAGGGAGGCCAGCAGGTGTCATCTTCATTTTCTTGTTCTACCCCACCCCAGGTTATTGGTATCTCTGTGAAAGGAGCTTGTGCACACATATGGTACCTTGGCTTTCATGACTACTGCCTAGAGGACACAGCCCTTGATTGCCTGACTCTGGAGGCCATCAGTTCTCATGTTCATGGGTTCCATGGGACAGTATCAAACAAAGACACAGTTCTTAATTAGCTTTCCCCTGAGGACTCAGTAGAGAGAGAGAGAGAGAGAGAGAGAGAGAGAGAGAGAGAGACAGAAAACCCAATCTTCCAGTCAGTCATCCCCTGAAAGAGGTATATTAGCGTACTTTAAAAGTACAGCTTCTAATCAGCATTTATATAGGTGCTGACTGAGACCCTCCTCTTTGGGACACTGACAGGTCTTCACATACCCTCAACTACAGGGACCACTGAGAAGAAAGAAGGCTGCTCGGATAAAGGTTTGAGAGACAACCAAGGGTTAAGGCGTGGTTCAAGGATGTTTCATCTCCTACATATGGCCATTCACTCAATATTGGGAGAGGTGACTGTTTTATCTAATGTGCAAAGAGTCAAGGAAAATAAAGAAAGAGAAGAATATGTTCAAAATGAAAGGAAAAGATAAAACCCAGTAAAACCACTAATGGAATGGAGATAAGTGATTTACCTGATATATTTTTTTTAAATAAAATGGTTGTGAAATGCTCACTGAGGTCAGGAGTACCATTTATAAACAAAATGAGAATTTCACAAAGACATAGAAAATACAAGAAAGTCGCCCCCAGCCTCCGCAAAAAAAAAAAAAAAAAAAAAAAAAAAAATCACAGAGCTGAAATACAACAACTGACCTGAAATATTCAGTAGAAGGGTTCAACAGTAGACTAGAAGAAATGAAAGGAAGGATCACTGAATCTGAAGACAAGGAATTAGAATTCATCCAATCAGAGAAGCAAAAAAAAAAAAAGAGAAAAAGAGTGATAGCTTAAAGGTTTAAGAAACTACATCAAGCAGATGTTCACATTATAGGGAACCAAGAAAGAAAAGAGAGAGAAAAGGAACAGAAAATTTATTTGTGGAAATAATGGCAGAAAACTTTCTTAACCAGACGAAGGAAACAGACATTCAGATCCAGGAAGCTTAGAAAGTTCCAAAATACATGAATCTGAAGATCCCCACACCACGACATGTTATAATTCAACTGACAAATGTTAAAGACAAGGAGAGAATTTTAAAAGCAACAAGAGAAAAACAACTTATTAAGTACAGGAGAAACCCCCATAAGACTATCAGCAGATGTTTCCATAGACTTTTGCAAGCCGGAAGGGAGTAGCATGATATAGTCAAATAGTTGGAAAAAACAAAACAAAACAATTTTTTTTTCAGTTTCCTGATGGTTATTGCTTAAGGGCATCTTGCAATCATAATAAGAACCACAATGTCGGGGCCGGCCCGGTGGCTCAAGCAGTTAGAGCTCCATGCTCCTAACTCCAAAGGCTTCCGGTTCGATTCCCACATGGGCCAGTGGGCTCACAACCACAAGGTTGCCAGTTCAACTCCTCGAGTCCCGCAAGAGATGGTGGGCAGCACGCCCTGCAACTAAGATTGAACACGGCACCTTGAGCTAAGCTGCCGCTGAGCTTCCAGATGGCTCAGTTGGTTGGAGCGCGTCCTCTCAACCACAAGGTTGCCAGTTCGACTCCTGCAAGGGATGGTGGGCTGCGCCCCCTGCAACTAGCAATGGCTATTGGACCTGGAGCTGAGCTGCACCCTCCACAACTAAGACTGAAAGGCAAAAACTTGAAGCTGAACAGCACCCTCCACAAATAAAATTGAAAAGGACAACAACTTGACTTGGAAAAAAGTCCTGGAAGTACACACTGTTCCCCAATAAAGTCCTGTTCCCTTTCCCCAATAAAATCTTTAAAAAACAAAAAAGAACCACGATGTCTGATCCAAGTATAACATTGCTTATTGATAGGCTGAGACCAGCAGAAAAAAGTTTTTGATATCACAATTTGCATATTTTTATATTGTGTATCCATTAATAACATTGCAGTTATACCGTGTTTCCCCAAAAATAAGACCTGGACAATCAGCTTGAATGCTTCTTTTGGAGCAAAAATTAATATAAGACCCAGTCTTATTTTACTATAAGTCTGGGTTTTATATAATATAAAACAAGGAGCCTCAGTAGGGGGAGACAGCCTGGCTTTTTACCTAGTCTTGTGGCTGGCATAGTGTTTATGCAAGATAGCCATGTTTGAAGTGGATGCTTCTTTGAAATGGATGCCTCAGCAATGAAAGCTTAAGTCAGGCACTTGCATTACAAAAAAGGAAAAAACAAACATAACAGCTTACACAACAAAGCAAAAATGTGGGCATAAAGTGTAGCTTTAGTATGTGTTCAAACATGGTATTATCAGATCAAAATAGACTATTATAACTCTAAGAACGTAAACCTTATGGTAACCAAAAAGCAAAAACCTATAATAGATATGTAAAAGATAAAAAGAAAGATATCTAAGCATACCAGTACAGAATATTATCAATCACAAAGAAAGATAATGAGAGAAGAAAGAAACAAAGGAATTGTCAAACAACCAGAAAATAATTAACAAAATGGCAATGAGTTAATACCTAACAATAATTGCTTTAAGAGTAAGTGCACTAAATTCACCAAAAAAATTTTAAAAAATAATAATAATAATCCATGCAAATAGAAACCAAAAGAAAACTGGAATAACCATACTTATACCAAACAAGTACACTTAAAGACAAAGACTGTAATGAGAAACACAGAAGGTCACTATATAATGATAAATGTGTTAAACCAACAAGAAGTTATAACATTTGTAAATATTTATGCAACCAACATAGGAGCACCTAAATATAAAAATCAAATATTAACAACCTAAAGGGAGAAATTGAGGGCCATACAATAATAATAAGGAAGTTCCATACCCCACTTTCATCAATGGATAGATTATCCAGACAGAAAATCAATAAGAAAACATGGATATACACGTTATACCAGATGGACCTAACAGATATTAATAAAACATTCCATCTAAAAGCAACAGAATCCATGTTCTTCTTAAGCACACATGAAACTTTTTCAGGATAGATTACATGTTGGCCTCAAAACAAGTTTTAATAAATTTAAGATTGAAATAATAACTTTTGCAACCACAATGACATAAAATTAGAAATGAATTACAAGAAGAAAACTGGAAATTTCACAAATATATGGAAATTAAACAACATGCTACTGAACAACCAATAGGTCAAAGACACCAAAATAGAAATCAAGAAATACTTTGAGACAAATGAAAATAGAAATAAAGCATACCAATCTATATGGCATACAGCAAAAGCAGTTCTAAGAGGGAAGCTCTTAGGAATAATGGAAGGAATGGAAGGAATAAAGGAAGAAACAAAAATATCTCAAATAGACAATCTAACATACCTAAAGGAACTAGAAAAGAAGAACTAAGCCCATTGATAGTAGAAGGAAGGAAAGAAAGATTAAGCAAGAATACATGGAATAGAGATTATAGGCAGTAGAAAAAAATCAATGAAACTAAGAGCAGTTTTTTTTGTTTGTTTCATTTTTTTAAAATAAACAAAATAGACAAAGTTTTATCTAGACTCATCAAGAAAAATAAGAGGACTCAAATAAATAGAATTAGAAATAAAAGGGGAGATGTTAAAATAAATACCACAGAAATACAAAGGATCATAAGAGATTACTATGGACAATACTATAACAATCTAGAAAAAAAAAAAGGATAGATTCCTAAAAACATATAACTTACCAAGACTGAATCAAAAGAAAAGATCAGAACAATAAGGAGAGTGAATCAGTAACCAAAAATCTCCCGGAAACCAAAAGTTCAGGACCAGATGGCTTCATTGGTAAATTATACCAAACACATTTTAAGAAAAATTAATACCAATCCCCCTCAAAATCTTCTGAGAAATAGAAGAGAAAGAGACACTTTCAAATTAATTTACGAGGCCAGCATTACTTTGATACCAAAGCCAGATAATGACACTACGAGAAAAGAACATGAAAGGCCAATATACCTGATGAACACAGATGCAAAAATTTTCCCCAAATACTAGTGAATTGAATTCAAGTGCACATTGAAAGGACCAAACACCATGATCATGTGGAAATAACACTGGGATGCAAAGAAGATTCAACACATGCAAGTCACTTAATGTGACACACCGCATTAACAGAATGAAGGACATAAATCATATGATCACCTCAATAAATGCAGAAAAATAATTTGACAAAATTCAACATCCTTTCATGTTAAAAACTCTCAACAAATTAAATATAGAAAGAAGGTACCATAATAATAAAGGCCATATATAACAAGCCCAGAGCTAACACCATACTCAGTGGTGAAAGTTAAGAGCCTTTCCTCTGAGATTAGCATGAAGACAAAAATGTTCATTCTCAGCACTTCTAGTCAACATAATACTGGAAGTCTAGCCCCTGAAATTAGGCAAGAAAATTAAACAAAAGGCATCCAAATCAGAAAGAAGTAAAATTATCTCTGCTTACAGATAATACAATTGTATATATAGATTCCCTGAAGACACCATCAAAAAACTACTAGGTGAATTAATTGCAAAGAAATCAGTATAGTTGAACAAAGCAAAATCAATCTACAAATGGTAATAGCATTTCCATACACTAACAATGATCTAAAAGAGAAATTAAGAAAACTATCTTATTTACAATTAGCATCAAACAATAAAAATAATGAGGAATAAATTTAACTACCTACACACTAAAAACTATAAGAATTTGGTGAAAAAAAATGAAGACACAAATAAATGGAAAGAGATCCCATGTTCTTGGATTAGAATAATTAATATTGTTAAAAATCTCTATACTACCCAAAGTGATCTACAGATTCAGTGCAATCCGTATCAGAATTCCAGTTTTATTTTTCACAGATATGGAAAAACAACCTAGCCTAAAATTTGTATTGAACCATAAAAGACTCTGAATATCCAAGGCACCTTGAGAAAGAACACAGCTGGAGTAAATTTCTGATTTCAAAATATATTATGAAGTACAGTAATCAAAACAGTATGGTACTGGCATAAAAACTGCACATAAACAAATAGAGGAGAATAGAGAGCCTAGAAATAAACCTACATATATACAGTCAAATAATTTTTGAAAGGGGTGCCCAGAACACACAATGGATAAAGGATAGTCTCTTTAATAAATGGTATCAGGGAAAACTGGATACCCACATGCAAAATAATGAAAGTGGATTTCTATCTCATATCATTGACAAAAATTAACTAAAAATGCATTAAAGGTTTGAAAGTAATATCTAAAACCATAAAACATTTAGAAAAAAATCATAGGGGGAAATATCATTGACATTGGTCTTGACAATGATTTCTTGGATAAAACACTAAAAGCACAGTCAAAAAAGCTAAAATAAACAAGTGGGAGCACATCAAACTAAGGAGCTTCAGCACAGCAAAGGAAACCATCAATGAAAGTAAAAAACAACCTACAAAATGGGAGAAAATAGTTACAAACCATATATATGATAATGGGTTGCTATCTAAATTACGTAAAGAACTCAAACACCTCAGTAGCAAAAAAGCAAATAATCCAATTTAAAAATGGTCAAAAGACCTGAATGCACATTGTTACAAAGGCAATATTTGTTGTTACAAAGCACCAAGAGTTACATGAAAAGGTCCTCAACGTTACTAATTATTAGAAAAATGCAAATCAAAACCACAATTAGATATCACTTCATACCTATTAGGATGGCTTTTATCAAAAAGCAGACAGATAACAAATGTTGTCAAGGATATGGAGAAAAAGAAATCTATACACACAGTTGGTAGGAATGACAATTGATAGTTATGGAAAACATTGTAGAGGTTCCTCAAACAATTGAAAATAGAACCAACCATATGATCCAGCAATTTCAGTCCTATGAATATATCCAAAGGAAATGAAACTAGTGTTTCAAAGAGATATCTGCACTCCCATATTTATTGCAGCATTATTCACAATAGCCAAGATCTGGAAACAACCTTATGAAATGAAATATTATTCAGCTATAAAAATAAATAAATTCTGACAGTTGTTACAACATGGATGGACTTGGAGGGCATTATGCTAAGTCAAAGAAGGCAGACAAAGACAAAAACTGTAGGGTATCACTGATATATATGGAATCTTAAAAAAACAAATCTAATTTGATAGAAACAGAAATAGAGTGATCCTTGCCAGACGCTGAAGGGAAGGAGAAATGGAGAGAGATAGATCAAAGGGTAGAAATTTTCAATTATAAGAAAAATAAATTCTGTGAATCTAATGTACAGCATTGTGACTATAGTTAATTATATATTACTGTATGCTTGAAAATTGCTGATAGTAAAATTCTCAAGCTTTCTACCACACTCATACATAAAAGAGTTAACTATATGAAGGGATGGATCTGTTTATTATCTTGATATTAATAATCCGCTCCAGAATGTAAATGTACATCAAATCATCACATTGCATACATTAAATACATACAATTAGATTTGTCAATTACTCCTCAATAAATTTTGGTGGAATAAAGCTGAAGTCATGTTTAAAAAGCATTATAAGAGATATCACTTTATGATATTAAAGATGGCTGCCAAAAAGACATTTTAATAGTTTAGAATATTTATTTACTAAGAATAACATAAAGTCCTTATTATAAAGCAAAACTATAGAAGTTAAAGGAATATTAGAAAATCCCTAGTAGCAAAAAGGGTCAAATACTGCAT
This sequence comes from Rhinolophus sinicus, assembly GCF_036562045.2. NCBI lineage: Eukaryota > Metazoa > Chordata > Mammalia > Chiroptera > Rhinolophidae > Rhinolophus > Rhinolophus sinicus. The sequence continues at coordinate 124,415,147 of NC_133752.1, forward strand.
AAAAATATGATATCATTTATGAATCATATTGAAACAATCCAATATAAAATATTTGCAAACAATTCAGCAGATCATTCTGAGAGTATTATATTTTCTTTGGGAAAACTTTACTCAGATAGAAAACTTTTTCAGAATTAAGTAAGCTATTAATATAATTTATCTTATCAATAAGCTTAAGGAGAAATAATATAATATCCATAGAGATTAAATATAAAAGTACTCAATAAAATAGGAATTTATAGACACTTTCTTTACCTGATAAAATATATTCATCTCAGCTCAAAAGTCTGAATGGAAAAGCACTAAAATTTTCCCTAGTGAAGTCAGGGACAAGATAAGGAAGCCCTTCTGCTGTCTGATTAGTATTTAACACTGTACTTGAGTTACTGGCCAAAATGGCTTCACACAGGAAAAAAACTGGAGAAATGCAATTTGGAAATAAGATGGCCTGACTACTTACAGATCGATGTGATCAAATACCTGTACAATAGAAGAGAAACAATGAAAAATATTTTATAAAAAGTAAAATAACTCAGATAGTCCAGTATAAAAATTAATACACATAAATAAACCGCTTTCAAATAAAATACTTTGATCCATATTGAAGAATTATTTTTGCTGTTCAAAATACATAAAAATATCAGCAATTCATTTAACCACCAATAACAGCATCCAGTAAAAATATAGAATAAAACTATAATGGAAGAAAATACCCCATTCATAAGAGTACAAAAAATATACAGTGCCTACAAATAAACTTAACAAGAAATAATTAAGGTCTTTGACTAGCAACTTTAAAACATTCATGAAGGAAGAACTCAATTTATAATGTAATGTGATGTCAATTAAAAAGAAAAGGTTTTTATTATTAATTAAACAGGTTACTTTAAATATCATATGGGAAATAAACAAACATGAATAGCCAGGAAAATTCTTTAAACGAAAGGTAATGAGGACCATTAACCTCCTAATAGTAAAATATACAATAAACTTTCTATAAGTAAAACAGAATAGTACATTAATAGACTATTAATTTAGAAGAAATATGTATTTCTGGATGTTTTCTTCTAAATCAATAGTCTATTAATGTATATAAACTATAGTATATAATACTATATACACATACATAGTATTTTCATATATGTTAGTATATGAAAATGTTTAGCTCTCAAATTGGGAAGGAAAAAAATTGCCCATTCTTTAAAAGGCTTTGGGAAAACTGGGTAGCCATCAACACAAAAATAAATTTGAAACTATTTCACATCATACATTGGAAAAAATTCAAAATGAAATAAATATTGAAATGTCAAATTTTAACAATGACATGAGGTGCAGCTGGGAAATGAATGACCTCAATTTCCTCTTGCAAAATCAGAATGACCTTCTAATTACAGAATCTAATTTCCCAATTCTTGATCCACTGGACATCTCTGAACATTTTGCAGCTGTTCATTTCGATTAGAAATGCTCCAGTCTTTGGCTCCAGTGACTTTAGAGCGCAATGCAGACTCAGGCCAGGCAGGCAGTTACTTGTTCAGGATGCCAATATAAAGAACATTGAAATATCACTGAATATGTGATGAGAAGAAAAATGTATTCCAAGACTTCTCCTAAGTATATTATTGATTCAACTACTGGAGTCTGAGAAACTGCCTTTGACTCACTCTCCAATGACAACAGTGTTTTGTGGAGGTAGGTTTTATTAACTCTAAGGCTTTTGTTTTGTGGAGAGTTATGAAAACTGAGGCAATGATTTTGGGTTTTTTTGTTTTGTTTTGTTTTAGTTTTTTTGTTTTGTTTTGTTTTGTTTTGTTTTGTTTTGTTTTGTTTTGTTTTGTTTTGTTTTGTTTTGTTTTGTTTTTTCCCAACATGCTCCGTACAAGTGTTTAAGCCTCTTTTCTGACAGAATGAGGAACTGCCACTTACAGAGTGAGGTTGGAATATGTGCCCAGCTTTTGGCTAGCTGGGTACGTCCATGTCCCTGTGTGTTGTACACACTAAATTTTCTGATCTCCTTGGTTCTTTAGTCGACATCGCTGGGGTCCTTTGTGTTTCTTAAATATTATTGTTTTCCCCAGTTGTGTCCTCCCTTTCAGATAGCTCAACCCTGCTCATAATTCAAAAATCAAAAATATATATTGATGACTCCAAAGCCTGTATGAGTATATCTTTAGTCTAGAAAACTTTTGGCTCCACACCATTACCACCAACTTCCTATTAAATTGCTGTCTCAAGCCAGAGACAACCACATGCCGGCAGACTCACATGGCTGAGCACAGATACCGAAGCCAGACTACCTGGGTTTAAACACCAGGTCAGCCAATTACGAGCAATGTGATCCTGCACAAGTTGTTCAGTGTCTCTGTGCTTCAGTTTCTCCATCTAAATAATAAAAGTACCTTCTTCATATGATCTTCAGAAAATTAAATCTGTGAAGCATGTAGACTAGGGTGTAGCACAGAGGAAGAGCTATATGAGTGTAAGTAAATATAAATAATAATGAATGAGGGAAACTTACAGTGGGTGTATTCCAAAAAGGACCTCCGAGGAACTTACCTACATGTTTCATTAGAAAGCCAATAGTTAGACATTGGCATCCAGGACTTGGATGGCCTATCAGCATTATCTTGGAGAATAAGGCAATTAACAGTAAGGGAAATAAAATATTTCTGTTGTAAACCAAATAAAGCAAAGGAACTCTTGTCCCTTTACTCTATATCTCTTCCTAGAGCAGTTACGGACATAACACTGGTGGGGAGATGGCTCAGAGACACAGGCTATAACCTTTCATTTGACTCCTGGTGATAATAAGGAAATGAGAGAACAGACCACACTTCCTCCCCACTCCAGGTCCTTTGGTCCCAAGCAGGCCTGTATTGTGTTGAGGAGAGGATATGAGACTGAAGTTGTAAACTAGACGATTTTTTAATATCTTAAAGAGAAGTTACAGACTCTGCCCAAGATCTCATTAAGAGATCTGCTACCCAGCAGGGAAGGAAGATTATGCATTGCACAATTGGGGACATTGATTAAAGAAAGTAAATCCTTTTCAAGTGTGTACCCCACAAAACTCAGACTCACCAATAAACCTGTTATACTATATATATAGCTATAAAGAACTTTGACATTTGAGAGGCAGGCTGTGGCACTCAAATGGTCCTGGTTGGAAAACCTTCTGCAAAATTTAAAATATTTTCATTGAGTAAAAAAATTCAATAACATTTAATAGAAACCAGGAGTTATTTAAAATGGCTTGTGCTATAACTGATTTTATTGCCATAATGATAAAAGCCTAATATTTTTAAAAATCACTCTCTTTGCCCAATATAAATAATTTCATTAAACTCGGGAATTTCTATAGACAGATACGACTTTACACATGCAGAGAGACATATACATACATATTCAAAATTTGGAATGTTGTCACATTCTAACAAAATAAAAATTATTTTCTTAATAATTCCCCACTTAATTCAAATGTTCATATGCATTAGACTATATAAACAGAATACAAATAAAAGTGATAAACAAGGTGTGCAATAAAGAAAGAGTGGACAACCACCTATATGCAGCGCTGTTTAAGGAATGCCACAAAACACTGATCAAATGCAGAATTGTATTTTGCCCATTCCACTTATTGACTACCTAATCCTTCAGTATAGCTGTTAAAACCACACTGGAATTAGAACAAGAAAGCTGGGGAACGAGGGCTTTATTTCACAAAGACAAAGAAACCAAGTTATCTTGTTAGTATACAGAGGGTGTCAAAACACTACATACACATTTTATGAAAGGAAAACTGTATTAAAATTGTAATACTCAATATATACCGATAACAAAAGATGAATACAAGTCACGTTTGACTTCTGCAATTACAAAAGGTGCTCAAAGTGGTTACCATCAGTGTCCATGCACTTCTGATTACTGCTAACTACTGCTTGAGCAACGTTGGATAAAGTGTCCCCTTGTATATATACTTTTTGGCACTTCGGGTATAAAACACTTAGCACCGTAACAAAGATCAAATATATGAGGTATGATCAAAACATATGGTGAAAGTTCAAATTAAAAAAAATTATTACAGTAAAAGACACATTGCCATTAATCCCCCTCAAAACACTCCCCCTCCCTTCCAACACATTTATCCCATTGTTCTTGCCACTTTCTGAAGCAGTTCTGGAAGTCCTCTTTCATGAGTATCTTTAGTTGTGCTGTCATGGCTGCCTTGAGGTCCTGAACCAATTCACAGTCATTTTGACTTTGGGGAAGAGCCAGGATTTGCACGGTGCCAGTTCCAGTAAATAAGGTGGATGAGGACACACTGTAATGTTTTTATTTGACAGAAATTGCTATACCAGAAGCCATGTGTGACATGGAGCGCTGTCATGATGGAAGATGAAGTAGACACTCACAAAAGAGGACTTCCAGAACTGCTTCTGAAAGTGGTAAGAATTATGGGATAAGCGTGTTTGAAGCGAGGGGGAGTATTTTGAGGCGGATTAATGGCAAAGCGTCTTTTACTGTAATATTTTTTTTATTCAAACAGTCACTGTATCTTTTGATTGCACCTCGTATGTAACAAGCATTAAATATATGTAAACTTTTGGTTATTATTATTAATCCCTGGGAGGTGAGGAGCCTACACTTTCCTATCAAAGTCCATTGGTTTATTAGTTTGGGTAGTTAGACTTTATACCAGACTAAAGAATTCTGATAGAGAATTGGAAACTCTCAATTTTAGCTTAATGAAAGAGTGAAGAACATAGAGCAAACAGGTGAGGCAACGTGAGGATAGTAACAGGTAGATAAATAATCACCTGCAAAGAGCACGTCTGTGCCATCACAGCCAAAAGGAAAGATTCTGTTAGTTCCCCCACTTCAAATATTTTACCAAAGTAGTTTTTCTTTCAAATTTCACTCACATAATAACACTAACAGAAGACACAGAAGCAGCATGAAAGATGGACGACACAGGGAGAATGCCACGTGGTGACAGAGGTAGAGATTTGAGTGTTGCATCTGTGAGCCAAGAAATGCCAAGGATCTCAGGCGACCACTAGAAGCTAGGAAGAGGTTAGGTCAAGTGGGATCCTCCCCTAGAGTCTACTAAGAGAGCACGGCCTTACACTCACTTTGATTTTAGACGTTTAGCCTCCAGAACTGTAATAGAATAAATTTATTTTGTTTTAGCCACCAATTCTATTGTACTTTATTAATACACACCTAATAGATTTTAGTGAAGGTATCTGCCTATAACGTGGAAGCCTCTAAACATGATAGAGATGGAAGGTTTCTGCTTTGTGTTGGTTTCTTTATGGCCTCTTCTCATGCCCCCATATTATTCTCTCTAAATCTGAATCCATAAAATACCATAGGAAATTTTACTGCAAACACCAGCGTCTCCAAATCAGCTTCAGCTGGTTCCTTCAGGCATTTCAGGCTTCCTCTATACTTTCCGAATCTCCACATATGTTAGCATCTTATTTGTTCCAAACCCCTCCCCCTTCTTCCTCCTTTTCCTCCTCCTTACAGTCCTTCTCTTATTCTATCTCTCTGTCTTTTATCTTTGTCTCTATCTCTACGTCTTTCATTAGTGCCTCTTCTTTCTCATTTGATCAAATTTTAAGTTTAAAATACTGCTCCCAAAACTCTTCCAGGGCTCTTCTCACTTCTCCAGCTTGTATGCACGGCTCGCAGGGCTCCAGACCCATTTGCTTATCCTGTTCCATTAGAAACTTCTACCTCAGTTTCCTCAGGTCTTTCTGGAAGAAAGTCATAACGAAAGGAGATGGCCATCATCCAGACATTCTATAGATCTGTGGTCCCCAAACTAGCCAAATCAGCACTACCTGGAGTAGTTAAGAATGCCAGTTTTCTAGCCATACCCCAGACCTGCTAAATGAGAAACTCTGGGGTTGGGGCCCTCACCATTATTGTTTTAATGAGCTCTCCAAGGTGATTCTGATGCCAGCTGAAGTTTAAGAATTGCTACTATAGATGATTCGCAGCAAAGAAACTCACCATGTAAGAAAGGTAGTAGTAGCTGAATCAAAGAGATGAGCTAGAAGCAGATCAAGAGGGTTAATTAAGAAACAGTGAAAAGGCTACAGCTGTAGACTATGGTTCCTTTCCTGTTGTTTATTCAAGTGGCTCACAGAGGTAGAAGAAGACATTGTGCTTTAATCAGAATAAGTATAATGATTATTAGTAACTAGCTATGATGAAACTATGAATTTTAATTTATGACTTGATTTAGTCATTTATTTACTTAGCAAATATTTATTGAAACTTTTCTAGACAATGAGGATGCTACAGTCAGCAAGACAGAGACCTTGTTCGTAGGGTTGAATTCTAATAGGTGTAAGAGAAGAAAAATCCTCCACCCATGTTGGTCTCTGACTGGGCCTAAGGATTAAACTGACATAAGACAGATGAACAAGAGAGAACATACAAGTTTTATTAAGCTTTTACATACATCTGGGAGCCTTCATAGGAGAATAAAGACTTGAAGAAGTGACCAGAACAGAAAGCTTTTATACCTTTTAGACAAAGAAACAATACATTTGTGAAGAATTGACAAGACAGAGGGATGTGGGCCATGGGCAGTAAATTGTGGCTAAGCAACCAGAAAGATAAGGTTACTTACTATGTCAAGGTTGGTTTGGCCAGATTTCTCAGCCTCAGTTTCCCATCTCTAGTGATTATGAATGTCTTCCTTTCTCATGGTCTAGGGAAGGCACCTTTCAAATGGGAGTTTAATCTCTTCCTTTCTTGAAGAACAAAGGAGCATCAGAGTACCTTTCTTGCACCTGCTGTTTCTCAGGTGACTTTAACTTAAAATAATCAGTATGCCAAAGCGGCATATTTTGGGATGACATGCTCTGAACTCCTCCATAGAGAATACAGACCATAAAAAGTAAATATTATAAAATTGTACATAATGGTAAGAGCTATTAAGAAAAGGTTTGTAAGCGATTAGGTAATGAGTGGGATTGGATGATGGGATGAGCAGAAAAGAGGAACATGTAAAGAGAAAATTGAAGTTTGGGAAGATGCCTTCAATTTGGGAATTATAAATTCTGACAGAGAGAACAGAGAAATATAAAAGCCTTGGAGTGGACTGAGCTTGAACGTTTCAAAGAAGAGCAAAAAAGCCAGTGTGGCTACAGCAAAGTTAGGGTAGGAGGTAAGTAGAAGCCAAATCAAGTAGGGCCTTGTGAACATCTCCAGGACAACAGATTTTTTTCTGTGAATTCATTGGAAATTTTTTAGTGAGAGGATTGACATGATTTTCTAAGTAGGGAAAGAGGTAAGACCACTTAGGGGTCTGATATAGAGGTCGAAAGAGTTGATGATAATTTGGACTAGAGTGTCAGCAGATGAGTTAAAAGACATGGTCAGATTATTGGATGTATTTTAAAGGTGCAGAATTTATGGATGGACTGGATGTGAAGTGTGACACAACAAGGACACAGGTGACTTCTACGTTTGGGGGTGAAAAAGTGAGTAGTACCTGATGGTGCCTTATTGAGATAGGGGTCACTGTGGTAGCAGGCGTGAAGGTCAGGGTACTGAGGTTAATTTTGGTATGTTACATCTGTCCATCCAAATAGACATATTGAGTAAAGTGTTGGATATGCTATATTAGGGCTGAGGGGGTAGGCAAGACAGGTGAGAAAATTTGGGAGGAATTTCATGATTTAAGAGAATAGTTCTAAAGAAAACTCAATCTATAGGAGTGAGAGGAGGGAAAACGCAGTTAAGAAGGGAGACACTGAACTTCTTTGGGGCGACACAGAATGTCCATCTAGAAACTATCGGGATCTGGGATAAGCAGTCAATGATATTTGTTGACAGTTTAAAAACAGATTCCTTTCACAAACGTGTGTTTCGCTACTTTGATAGATTACTAGTTTAATATTACCTCCATTTTCTCTCCACGATCACCTGTCAGTGAACTACAAGTATTCACAGAGATTTTCTACCAATTACTCAGAGTTGGTGATGTTTTAATGCAAAGACAAGAGAAGAAAAACTGCCTCAAACAAAAATTAAAATCAAATTTTAGACGTGTTACCTTATGTAGAAAAGAACTAGAAGAGACTATTTATAGCAAATATACTATTACAACAAACAGCACTATAATAACAGTAGGTCCACAGCCAACTTTAATGATTTCTTTAATGTATTACATATTGTCAAGAGAGTTTAATAAAGACATTTATTGCCCATTAATGTGGTATACAGAAACAAATAAACTGATTTAATGTAATATATTTTCTTAAAATATTTCTACATATCTTCTTGGCCAAGATATTAAAATAAGTTATAACTCTAAATATTTCATTTATTATAGCCTGAAGCCACAGAATCTATTTTTGTAAACTTGTTAATATGTACATATTAAACACCTCTAATATTTGTATTTGAGAAAAGCAGTTCGTGAATATTTGTCCTAAATGTTATTTGAACATTACAATTTTAAACAACTGACTTTTGTACATTAGGCAGAAATATTTTATAGTCAGCATAATGAAAAACCCAGAAAAAATAAAATTACAGCTAAATAAGAAAGCAGAAAACTAACAGTAAAATAGTAAGAGGTCCAATTAATATCACGGCTTTTACCAACAGAGCTAGTAGAATACACAAATCAGATTTTTCTTAATTGTAAAGAAAAAAATTCTTCTGTAAACAATACGTTTTGGTCACAAATTCACACCAGAAATTTCATAGCAAATGTGTAACACGTGTACCACCATGAAGACAGGGCATGCTGTAATCAGACTGCTTTGTGAATTTACTATAACAAAATGATTAGACACTGCATTTAATCATGCTACGTCTGGGATTTGGCATTCTAACGACTGTAACCTAGCTGCCAGCCCTGCCACAGTGGTAGAAACTTACCAGTCCTTTGTAATAAGCATGTCTGGAGCTATTTCTTTGATTATTTTCAAGTGAGAGAGTGAGAAGAAGAATGACATACATTGTCTACATTTGCAGAGATGGCATGACTCAAATGTGATTTGAGGCTTTTCTTACATGTCTTACTACCCAATGGTATCCATATGAGTAATCACTGCCATAAACTCACTAAATGAGTAGTGGATAGTTTTCATGGTGATGCTAATAAATTATTCTAATGAACAGAAACTAATACAATAATCTTAAAGATTTCAAATGATGTTATGCTGGAGCATAGAGTAGCTTGCTATACAGCCTTAGCTGCCTTTCCAATTCAAAAGGTGTATATTGTAGTATAAATATTATATTAAGGAATTGGATTTTGCTACCAAATCATGTCTGGTAAAATATAACAGCTGAATGTATCAAACATCTATAGTAGAATTAATTCTCCTACAGTAAGATTTCAAATTGCCTATTCTCAATCACCAAAATCCCAAACTAGAGAGAGTGCATCGTATTTCCTTTTTTGACAACTGCTTCTAAAATAATGATGTCATTAACAGAAAAACAGAAACGTTGCAAAGGAAAACTAATTGGAAGGGGATATTAAGATTCTGTTTTGAGACTTTAGAATTTAAAATGACATTACATGACACAGATGAAGATGGAGGTGATCATTTGTAAATATCTTAATGGTGTGCATGAACTAGAGTAAGTAATGCTAGCTGCTGTAATAACAAACCTGAAAATCTTAATAGATTCATAGAATAAGAGTACTCCTTGCTCCAATGAAGATATTCCTGTTGGCAAGCACTTCATCTGATTATTCAGGGGGCAGGTACATTACATCTTGTTGTTCAAAAAGTACTGAGTGCTCCACAGGGCACAGAGTGCTGCCAAGCACCTTAGAAAAGTTATGACATGGAGAAAATGTGGTTCTTGCCCGTTATCCAGTATCTCCATTCATTAGGTGAATAAAGATTAAGAGAGTCAAGAATTGTGTATGGAAGATTATTTGGTAGCTGGGCCTGGAAGCGACATACATTAATCATCCTTGTCCACATTCCATTATGTAAAACTATAAAGAGGCTGAGAAATGTAGTTTTTGTGTCCAAGTGTAAAAGGCGAGCACACAAATCTCTGTCATATTTTGTTTGGTTAAGAGATGAGACATTGTGATATGAATCTGGGCAGCAGCATAGAAGTGACCACAAAAACTTGATGTTAGGTGAGTATTTTGAAAGAATGGGTGTACATAAAAAAAGCCAAAATTGAAAATTGCATCTCATGAAGCTGTGATACTTATGGGGCAAGAGTAGATGTGATTTTTTTCAAGTATATTAGTATTAAATAATCTTTATAAATATGAATCATATTAAGTATTTTGTCAATAGGAGAAATGAAATCAATACATTGAACTGGTTGAAGAAATCCAAGGTTTTTTTTTAACTTCTTTAGTTTTATTCATCATTTAATTCCACTTTCAAGAAAACATTCAAATGTTTTTTGTTTGTTTGTTTGTTTTTGTGAATTAAATTGACTTCTTCCAGTTTGGGACTCTGTGGAGATACAGCCCTAGTCCTTTTGTACAGCTATAACATGGGGCTATACCTCCACAGAGGCCCAAACTAGAAAAAAGTCAATTTAATTTACCAAAAAAAATTGAATATTTTCTTAATATTCATTTTAAATCATACTTTCCACAATATTAAATACCTCTCCTATACTTTATTCATAGATATCATTTTAGTTCTTTGTTGGATTAAATGAAAACTATGCAAAACAAGCGACTAGCCATAATTTTTGGCAAGGCACACAAACAGAATTCCTAAATAGTTATATTTAGTATTTCAAGTTAAATATCACAAAAAAATCGCTGGTTGCACATAACGTGATGCAGTATTCTTCTACACGTTGCACAGTACACATTGTTAATTGGAATTTATAGTTTAAATTTACCTCACCGTTTTTAATAACACTTTTTTCATTAAATGATTTTTAATTGGCATATTCTAATTTCCTCAATGTTCATTTTAATTATAGACATGTCACTGACAGATGTTTCCAAGGGAAATGTTTATTTTAATATTAACAGAGCAACATCTGCTGTTGGAAGGAGAGAAATTGGCCATTTTATTTCTCCAAATTTTACACAGGCCAGTGGCTCATCACCCAACTGTCTACCATCCATTGTGTGCAAACATATCTGTATTAATAGGAATGAGCAACTATTTCCTTAATATTCTCTGGAATTCCAATTGTGTTCTGCTGAGATACATGTTTTTTTTTTCAATTTCTATAACCTTTTATTTGCCTATATCCATACAATCCAAAACTAATAAAGCTGAGATAAAAGACATAACTCAGTGAAAATTTATTATAAATATAATAATGGAAAAATGAAAATATACAATTTAAAAGGCAATCAACCTTTTTACTGATTCATCTGAAAACAACTTCAGACTGGAAGAGAACTTTCTCATTATAAATTAAAGGTTAGAAATACATCTGATGTTTTCTTGAATTCTGTGGTTATACAGAGAAAGTTTTATCTTGAGCTGATTGTTATCTTCTAAAGAGTTTTAAAGGAAATGAAATTGCACAATCCACAGAATACACCTTCCTATCACCACTTTTCGGGAGAAAAATCAAATTAGGTGAGCTCTTTTTCAGTGAATACCTTACAAGTAATGAATATTTTTTTAATAAGAAAAACCTAATGTTCCGATGTAAAGACTCTTAAATATGACTTAACTCTCCAGTGAACTGTGACATGATACTAAAGAAGAAAAGTCTAAATTTATCATTGCTTCCAGCATTAGACTATCTGAACATAGCACAAGTAATAGCTGTATTGATTTGAATCCATGTGTTTTTTGTCTAAGCCAAATAAAAATTAAGAACATAATTTTTGCAAAGTAAAAAATATTTTCCCAAGCAAAGTAAATATGATGATTATCTCTTTACAAAATGTTTCTTTTTTTTCCCCTCTGAGAGTTATGACTAGTTCCAAAGAAGCGTAGAGGATAAAACTTGTTTGGAACATTTTAGAAAAGAGATTAACAATTGTTTCAAGAACTTCAAGTAGTTTGCAACAATTGCTGCTTTTATGCAGGTGAAATGAAGGTCAATAATTAGAATTTGTTCTCAAGTCTATTTACTTAAATCCAAATCCCGACTCAGCAGCTTTCTAACTATGTTCAGACAAATGACTTAAACTGTCTATTCTTCAGGTTTCTTATCTGCAAACAATGATAATGGAAACAACAATAATACCTAATTCATAAGATTGCATGTAATAATTTTGCCAAGTTCTTAGAGAACAGTACCTGACACACAGTAGTAAACTATTATTGTTACTACTTTCCTGTTTATCAAGTAAGAGAAAAAGAGACTGTAGGAGAATACAAAAGAAATATGTAATCTGGTGTCATGCTTCTTATTTTAGACCAATGAGATTAAGCTCTATGACACATTCATTTATTCACCCATTTAATCATATTTTTAAGTCTTAGTCTGTATCAGGCTATTTGTTAGGGGCTGTGATTATAGCAGTGAACAAAACAGAAGTGGCCTAGCCCTCAGAGCGCTCAGAGAATTTTACCATTAGAGAGCATTATACAAAGTATGCAATTAAGAGTTACAACTGCCTTGAAGCAACTGCTAAGTTCTATAAGCCTTTATAATTAATAATAGTAAGAAAATATGTTAATTTTAATCAACAGTTATTTTACATTTTCTATCTCTATCATCACAAAAAACCATAGAGTGTAGATTATACTTATAAATAAGAATCTTAAGATTGTATATAATTTAATAGTGTCTCTGAGCTCGTACAACTAATTTCTGTCCTTATTCATTTCAGTAGCTATTTACAAAGCAGAGTTCCCTTTTAGGAAATTCCTATATTTTGTACTGTGTAGTTTTTCCTTCCTGAGTACTTTCTTCCTTGTCAGGGAACCATTTTCTATTTTTATCCCAAATCAAAACCTATTCTTTAATCAAGCCATTGGTTCTCAAACCTGCCTATGCATTGGATTCACCCATAAAATATACTTATGCCTTGGTCCAACCACCAGAGATTCTAATTTAATTGGTCTAGAATATTGTCTGGGCATGGAAATTTTTTACAGCTTTCCAGGTGTTTTAACACATTGTGAAAGCTTAGAACCAATGAACTAAAATATAAATGACTTCCTGTGTAGTGCTTAAAACAAGGATTAGAGATTTAAATTAAGGGGATTACGTTACAAATTTCTTAAGTATCTGATACTTAGAAGAAATAAAGTGTAAGGCAGAAATAAAAAACAATGTCTCATAGAGGTTTGTAATCTACAGTTATGCAAGAGGAGAGAAAAAGAGATGGGTTGAAGGCTGGGTGGCAGGAGGAAGAAGAAGGATTCAGGTGTCTCAGTACTGAGACACTATATTGAAGAGATCTAATGTGTCTTTTGGAGCAAAAATTAATATAATATAATTATATTAAAATAAGACCAGGTCTTATATAATATAACATAAGACCAGGTCTTATTTTAATATAAGATCGGGTATAATATAATATAATATAATATAATACAACATAATACCTGGTCTTATATTAACTTTTGTTCCAAAAGACACATTAGATCTGATGGTCCAGCTAGGTCTTATTTTTGGGAAAACATGGTATCTTCACTCCCATGTTCATTGCAGCATTATTTACAATAGCCAAGACATGGAAACAACCTGTGTCCTTCAAAAGATGAATGGATATATAAGTTGTGACACAGACACACACACATAAACACACACTCACATGCACAATGGAATACTATTTAATCATAAAGAAGATGGAAATCCTGCCATTTGCAAAAATATGGATGGAACTTGAGGGCATTATGCTAAATTAAATAAGTCAAAGAAAGAAAGATGAATACTGTATGATCTCACTTATATGTGGAATCTTAAAAAAACAAAACAAACAAAACAAAAAAAAACAAGTCATAGAATAAGAAATCAGATTTGTGGTTACCAGAGGTGAGGAGTATGAGGATGGAAAAATTGGATGAAGGTGATCAAAAGGTACAGACTTTCAGTTATCAGATAAATAAGTATTGGGGATGTAATGTATAACATAATAACTATTGTTAATACTGCTGCATGCTATATTTCAAAGTTGCTAAAAGAGTAATTCTAAAAGTTCTCATCACAAAAAAAAAAAGTTTTCTTTTTTTGTGTCTATATGAAATGATAGATGTTAACCAAGCTTATTGTGGTAATGATTTTATATAATTACTTGATATATATATATATCTATATATATATATATATATATAGATATATAGATATATATCAAGTCATTATGTCGTATACCTTAAATTTATACAGTGCTGTCTGTCAATTATATCTCAATAACACTGGGGAAAAAACACCTGGCACATAAAATCACCCATTATATGTTAGCCAGGGTGGACTCAATTTTTGTGGGGACTAAAGTTTATATAATTTGGAGGACTACACTGAAAAACAAAATAATAAAAATTACAAATTCAAAATTAAACACATGACTGTCATTTGTTTAAAACATTAAAAATTACAAAGTTTAAAAAGCTGACAAATATCAACACAAAATCTAGAAAATAAGAATATTGTTTATTATGGCTTAACATACTAAATATTTTTTCTGAATTTTTGGCTGTATATACTTTTTTTGTCCATTAACATGAAAATTACTTTGTTATAATAATTTCTATAAAGAATAGAAGATAATTATTTAAAGTGTATTTTAATATATGGCTATTATTGATAGTTTTAACAAGGTATTGATAAGATACAAATTCTCCCATACAGTTTTATATGTTCTATAATTACATGATTTTCCAAACTAGCTTCTGGCTTTACACATTTCAAACTGTATCTCCACTACTGCACAGATATTTTTGGTGCTGAGGGCCATAGGACAAGTTCACATTTTATTAAAACTTCTAGCCCTGTCAGGATGCTCTGGGGGATTGGCATCATGGGCAACAGACATATTCCTGAAAGCTATTCACAACTGGCACAGCTAACAATTATTTAGCTGTGAACCATTCAACTGCTAAACACAAAGTACATATTAAGTCCCATTCAACTCACCCTTAACTGGATCCCAATAACGCCTGGTGCCAATCTAAAGGCATCATCCCAGGGAAAATGTAGATTAGAGGGAAGTCATACAGGGAGGAGACAATGGTCTCAATTGATTGCAGTTATTACACCTCACTTGACAATTTTACCCAAAATACATGACCCTTAAGGGACCTGTCCAAATGAGGGATCTGAAGAGAAAGCTTTATGATATCCATGGCAAATCCACCTCTGAATATTAACCATTATTATTGTCAGTAACATCTCCATAATTTCAATGGAAAGTAGTAATTGGTTTAGAACATGTGGATGATATCAGTAAATGCCATTCTAAGCATTTTACAGATACGAATGCAGTTAAGCCTCTCACAAACCTTATTGTGTAAATGTTAGCATCACTATCTCTCAGGTGAGGAAGGTGAGGCCCACAGAGTTCAATGACTTTAACTCACACAGAGAGTAAAAGCCAGATGTGATCGGAATACAGCAGTCAGACTCTATGGGAAATGTTAGGAATCTCTATATAGTTCAGCCTCTTAGGGTATTCTTTAAGCTGGAAATGCATAGGACTTTACCCTAGTTTGAGGAACTGTCAAATATTTATTTCAAATAACTGAACAGGGAGTGTGGGAGTTGATGAACATTGTGGAAAATTACTTGCTTAAAATGAAAGAAAGGTGGGTCTACAGGGTCAGTATGGGAGTCAGCCACAAACTATTGAGGCAGCTCACACAACACATAACAGGAAAATTTAAGGTGGGCCTGACAAGTGAAAAGGGAACAACTGAAATAAATACCACACAAAATTAATATAACATAGCTTTTATCACAATCTACTCTAATTGCTTATTTATTTGCCTGTCTCTGTTGCCACGCAGCAGCCTACCCGTCTGTCTCCTCATACCTGCCCCTAAAGAAAGGAGAGTCTGTGAGATAGATCCTTTCAGGGACTTTTGCTTCACCTTTGTGCTTGCACCCTATGTCTCCCTGTTTGGCCCCAGAAAGATGGCTCGTTAGCCAATAACAAGTAAGATTCCCCACAGGGGCTGGGGGCGGGGGCAACTCAAGCCAGGCCCAGTCACATGGGGACCAACAAGAGAATCCATGGGGTTCATAGAGGTGGGCACAGCCTCCCACCAACGTCCTGGCTAAGGAGAGCCTCTGCCTCTGTGGCTGCATTCCTTCCCAAAACCTGCAGGGGAGGAGATTCAATGATGTGCCCTCCATCTATTCATATGCGTAAAGGTTTTGTCCCTTGGGGAAGTACATACATCCTGAGACTTATGGTTCTGCTGCCTGCAGGCAAGGGTGATTGGCTTGAATCAGTTTCCTATTTTGATGTGTGAGATTCACAGATCTGGAGATTGACAAGCTTTATCTCCTTTACTTCCCCACCTAACTAATACAAGCTATGCATAGGCCCAAGTCGGGGCTCAGTCCTTGAGGCTGGAGTGCCTTGGCCCCGCTTGCACTCTATTCTTGGCTACTGTCTTTATTAACCCTGTACCGCCTTCCTCGCTCCCCACAACCCTCGTCGTGTGGGACGCGACATGTCTCCTTCCATCCATGACCTCATTTAGGGCAGACATCTTTTACGTCTGTGTTCTAGTCCCTTCACATTGACTGTGTTCAGTAAACTACTGAGTGATGAATGAACTAATGAATGTGGGGGAAAGAAATGTAATGCCCTACATCCTGCTTACAATGCATCACAGGGTCTCATGTCCACCACCAGTGAACTCAGCACTGAGCAGTAGATAGGGATGTGACTCCCAAAGCATTACACAAATATCATGCACTACCACCTACCCTTTGAATACTTGAAACATTTATTCTTTTATGAGATTTATTAAATCCATTCATCTAACAAATATATAATGAGTACTATTATGTGGCAACCATTGTTTTAGGCAATAGTGAAAAGTGTTCAACAAAATGGCTCTAATTTGTATTCAACTTGTAAATATATTGTTTCTGTCCAAGTCCTCTCATATTAAAAAACTTCTTATAGCCTACTCAACACTATGTCATTTGTAACACCTAGGAATACATCTGAAATATAGTAGGCCCACTTGTCAATTGCTGAATGATATGATACTGAACAAAAAGTAAACTGTGTATTCATATCTAAATTCTAAATGATGCTATACATTTATACCATCACTGGTCCCAGGGGGAACTATTTGTTTACTGGGAAATAGTCCTTCCTGAGGAAATTGTATGTGTACACTGCTGTTCCTGAATCAGAACCTATGATTTAACAAAAGATGTGATGTTCTAGAAACTCTTTCCAGAGACATTACCATATATATGTTTATTATCTGCAGATACTGAGGTAGCCAAGTACCAAATAATGTGGTTAAATATATGAGTACCCCCTGGTGTCAACAACAGATTCCTCACTTAGTCTGTAGGAATCGGAATACATCATTTCTTATTATTACTGATATTCAAAATCCTGATTTCTCCATCAATTTAAAAAAACTATTTCTAAGATATGAAATAATAGCCTGAATTTACATTTAAAATGATTTTTGTTTTATTTCAATAGAAATTTTTTAAATAATTCTGAATTTTTATTTAATTTGTAAAAATTACTACAGTTTAAAACATGCACTTTCAAACACTCAAACTTTCAGTCAATTTACCAGCTCTGTCTCAAAGCTCCTGCCATTCAAATCCTGCCAAATGTCAAAAATTGAATGCTCGTGTTTCTAGCAACACATGAAACACAAAAGTTTTCATGTGAAGCCAGTGTTTATTTCATTTTTATTTTACCTCCCCACTTTTCCAAAAATCAAATATAATTTTATAATTTTATTTATATTTATGGTTCAGTTTTTCCTTCAAGGAATAATGCATAAAGAAAACAAGGTTAAAAAAACACTGTAGGTTTTTAAACTAATTCAACATTGTTAGGACTTTAGAAGACTAAGAAACATGAACTCTGAAATATTTTATTCTTGTCATTCCTGCTATGAAGACATATAGTACAACATATAATTCTACTGAGAAAATTGTTGTTTTGCAAGGTAAAACTCTTGGCATTAGCTCACTTTTTATCCATTTATAGGTAAAATTTGAGTAACTTTTCTTTCTCCTAGTGTAAATTAAGTAAATTGAGTCTAGCCTAAAGGTAAAATAGTCTACAATATCTTATCTGCTTCATATTGCTTATTAATTATTCCTTCTTGAAGTAGTTGGCAAATTATTATTTTTAAGAGAAGTGAAAATTTTTTAGTATGTGACTTTAGGCAAGTTGGTTGCCTTTTCAAAGTCAAGCATTAGCTCATATTCTTCCGTCTTCTCATATTATATTCCTACCCATTTCCTACATAAATAAGGCTTACCAATTCCACTAAGATTAAGTTGTGTCAGTTTATATCTACTTACCTCCAGTAATTTCAGTATTTTCACCTAACTAAAAGATTAACTTAATAGTTTTAATATTCCTGAAATCATAAAAATTTTAGGTGCTGGTAACATTGTGGAAATCAGAAATAGGTCTGCTTTATTCATTATGGCTTAGAAAAGACTTAAAATGTAATTCAGCAGTAGCAAAGGTAAAATTTATTTATCTTATATGAGTAAAGATATGAAGCTCATTTTTCATATTCCAATGTCCAAATGAAAAATGCTGAGATTCCTTAAGACAATTCTGCTAGTAAGAACACTCCTAGAATCTAACAAGATGTTTAACGTTTTGTGAAAAAAGAATGAAAAAATTGCCCCACATCGAGAAACATTCTAAAGTGATGCCTTGGAGAAATCACTTGTACTTTAATAACTTAGAAAGATCTATCTCATTCATAATGAGCAAAAGTCAATAACAAACTCCATGCTGTGTTCGAGAACAGCCCAAAAAGCATTTCATACAACATATTAGTATGATAGGTCAGATCGAAATCCAGAGTTAATATGTGCTTTACTTTTAAGCTAGAAAAGCATGAAAGCAAAATTAAAACGTTATGTTACTAAATGCCTCAGTTAGCAAATTGTTTTGCTCTAAGGGAGATAAATAAATTGGGCAATATGTGGGTTTTGTTTTTGCTTTCTTTTCAATCTCTTCTTAATCAACATTTTTAACTATTTTTATATTACTACTAAAGTAATACTAAAATAATACTACTAAAGTATATTTACTTTAGATTTAGATTTGGGAGTTATCAACTAAAAATGTGGTCTCTAAAGACTTGAAAGTAAATGTAAACCCTGAGACAGACTGAAAAGAGCAAGGTAAGCAAAGAGATGAAAGGAGAAATTTGGGGAACACTATTATTTAGGAGTCAAACATAACAACAGACAGAAAAGGGAACAAAGTTAGTACAAGTAGAGGAAGCTGGAGAGTTTGAAGATACAGAAAAAGAAAAAAGACTCAATTGATGCAGGAAGCTCTTAGAAATAGATAAGGAAGTGGTATTGGTCATGGGAGCCAGAAGATAAAGTGCAGAAATTCACCTTGACAGAGGGAGAAACACCTCACCACATAAAGACCATTTCAGCCTGAATGGATTTGGATGTGGATGTTTTCTCTAGGAATGGCTGTAGAAAAATTCAGAAAAAGGTCACACATACTATCATGTTGGTGATATTTAAACCAATTATCTATTTAAAATATCTGGTAAGAAATAAAAAAGAGTTTTCTAGGAGCATACAGAACATAAAAGTGCTGAAGACTCTAACCAATAAATATCCTTCACTTTTGAATAGGTTGGAAATAGGAAAGGAGAGAAATAGGTTGAAGCCTTTGTTGGTTAAGAAGTTCAAGTACTTTTTTTTTGTTATTTGTCATTGTTGTTGTTGGGACATTTCAGAGGGAAAGTTTAGAATATGAAAAGATAAAGAAGTTAATAAAAAGAACAGAGGTATGATTTTAGAGATATATATTTTAAATAGATTAATTTGCTTTTCTTGTGCACAAATACTTATGCATGAACTTCCCCCATTCAGCTGCATGTACCTTGGAGGGAATTAAGATGGGCAATGGTGGGATGTAAAGGAGAGTTAATGAACAGCCTTGCCTTTCAAATTGGCTTGTGAAGCCCATTTCACTGATGGCCATGTAACAGCAAAAACTTTTAATTTGCAAGAGTCGAAGTGGTCATGGAGGGAAAACAGGAGAAGGATCAAGGATCAAAAACCAAAGCCCTGAAAGAAATCAGCATTAAGTTTATTGATAAACATAGTTTTAAAATGTAAACAGCAGTATTTTACAGTTATTGTTTGATAGTGTTAGTTCTGGTTGAAAGGTCGGGAGAACCCATAAGGCAGATAAGCGAGGGCCTTCCAAATCTCAGGGGACCATTCTTGTTGAAGAATGGAAACATCAGTAAGATTACTGGACTTTTTCCAAGAGCAAGACCTGTCTTTACCAGCCCCAGAGGAGGGAGACATTGCCTATGCTGATAAGCAGTCGTTCATACTTCAGTGGTAAGGTGAAGGTAGACTCGACACATATCTGTGTGACACTTGCCAATCTTCAGCAGGATAAATTCCCTTCACGACTACTCCCACTGGACAATCTCTCCTTTAATGTCCTAAACTACTTAGATCCTCTGCAAATAGGATAAGATTCTGGATCACCAGAAACACACTTGAAGGTAGAGAGAAAGACAAAGCTCCATAAGCCCCTGGACTTGGATGGGAATACGCAGAGCCAGAGGAGAGCACCCACACCCCCAAACAGGGGCAACACTGACGTCTATTTCAATTTTACTTTTTAACAGAAGACAATTGCTGTAAAAAGGACTTAGGAGGGTCAATGTAATCAAGACCAAAGTTATAAGCCGGGTCACATATGGGGAAGTAGGAATACGTATTTAGAGGTGGGGAAGAATCAAGGGAAACTAAAATACAGAGGAGAAAACAAGGGTGGGAAATAACTAGATATCAAAAATATGCACATAAATATAGGAGAGTCGATCATTTTCACTAAGGTGGTGCTGGGTCGAGTGGTAGGTGTATGTTTTGAGGTTTGAGAAATTTGGAGAGTCTTTGAAACAGATCTGTAGGTGACGGGACATGTTGTAAATAGGACATCATTCCAAAGGTCCAGCTGATGTTGGGTTGTGTACATTTGTAGTTTAAAACATCAATTAACCACCAAAAATATAACAACATTCATTATGATTCAATTTATTTTGGTTTAACTTATTTTCCCAGTAACAGATGTCCATGTTATTTTGCTGGTTGCCAAGCCACATGAATCTGTTTTGATAATAATTGTGGGGATTATTTTAAAATATGACATGTTTTATTAGACATAAACTGAATATTTAAATGTCACTAAATGAAATTTTTCCAAAAAATAAGGCTACAAAATTCCAATAAAATTACACTTCTACCATCTGTTATGCAAAAAAAGTCTAGGCTTTAACATTTTAGTATGTATAAACACTTGACTTCCAGCATTTGCCTATATACTGTGATTTACTAAATTGTTACTTTAAATGAACAGAAAGAATAAAATGAAAATGGAACCAGCAGGAATAGAAAAGTTTTGTTAGCCCAGGGAGGCATTATACAGAAATGTCAAACTGACCACCTACTGAAAACGGCTGGAACCCACACTTCTTTCTAAATGTCACCACCTGCTCAGAATAAACACTGTAGATTGTTGTACTAGCAACCTTATATGATGTTCTTTTAAAGTTACCCATATTTCGTTCACTCTTCTTCCCTCCAAACTTGAAGTAACACTGCATTTTAGTTTGCTTTTTCCCCAGCAACATGTCATAAAGCTCTTGCTTTCCTATCCCAGATTAATTTCCTGGGGATCAGGCTCCTTCAAATGCCCTTCCAATCCTTCAAGGATTGCTCCAGCCCAACATGAAAACAGCATAAGACTCAAAGTCAGAAAACTTGAACTTGAGTTCAGAATCTGCCCTTTGCTAGCTACATGGCCCTTGAGCAAGTCTCAATCTGTGTGGACGACAGTTTCCTTCTCTGGAAAACAAAGTCTCTAAGTCTCGTTTCACCCTATAAATTCTCTGATTCAAATACATTACCCCTTAATACTAGCAAGCACACTGAAGCAGAAATTATAAACAATCAGATCCACAAAGGATGCTAAAACTCTCATAAAAAGGGAATCTAGACTACTATATCAAAACATTTCCACCAAATTCCCCAGATTTTCCATTTGTGATTCAAATTTTCATGTGAGTGAGACTCTATTAATGATGTCAGAAAGAAAAGATATATATGTGTGTATATGTGCATGTGTATACACTAAATGTGTATATGTGTATGTATGTATATATGCATATATACATATATACATGTGTATGTGTGTGTGTATATATACGTGTGTGTATGTGTGTGTGTGTATATATATATATATATATATATATATATGTATATGTATATATATTCTAGAAACCATCTTGCAATTCATTGATGTCAAAAGATACTACTTTGCAATGTTAAGATTTGCTTACTTGTATAAACTATATCCAACCACAGGATTACTAGGAAAACAATGATCGAAGAACATCTGATATGTTATTTGTATAAAAGTATGCTTTAACAAGAACAAACTAGTACAAAGAACTTGTTATTATTCCTAAATATTTAAAATTATTTTAATGAAAGGACATACCTTTTAGGAAATTACAATAAATGTGTATTTACATTAAGTGTGTTTTTTAAGTCTCTGAAATAAAACTAAACTATTTTGTTCAGTATCAAGAGGGCATGTGTACAGAATAGTTTTCCAAAATAACTAAATTCAATGAATCTGACATTTAGTTTCTGCAAAAGAATCATGTATCTGCTCAAATACATATATACACAGATAAAACTATAACATTTCCATTAAACTCCCGTAAGATAAAACATAAAATAAATCAAATCAATTCCAAGAATAATTTTACACTGATAAGATATTGACTAAACCATTGTCTCAAAATTACAGAAACTTGTTAAATAATCTCTTACCATATTGACATCAGGTGTATGTCAATGTTTTTTTTGGATCCTATATATAGTGACAACTTCATTGCATTGCATATTAATCCTCCAAACCTTTATGACCTCAAAAAATTATTTAGAATTGACTTATGGACTCTATTTTTCAAAAATCACATTAATGTAGAGTATTTTACACAACAGTCTACATTTTACCCTTATTATTATTTTTGGAGTATACAAACGCCATTTCAAAACCAAGGTTCAATTTTACCTTTGCTCATCATGTCATATTATATGTGTAATCAACATCCATCAATTTAAATTATTAATATGGGAAAGAAGAATATCCCTCAGGGCAGGTAGCTACAGTGGCAGGTCCATCTGCTTATGGCTTCATTAACCTGTAACAGCTAACTTACAGCATTCTCCTTTTATTTCAAAGATCTGATATCTTAGACAGGTTCAGACCTCTGAACACCAATTCCCGCATTTCCAGCTCACTTTAATCATTAGTCGTATGCTAACAACTCTTCAACCCCTTCAGACCACTAATCCATTGATCTATCACTTTTTCACTGGCAATAAGCTCTTCATTGTTTCATTTTCTTTTTATTCAGTTTAGATCCCTGGTCCACAGTTCTAATCTATTCTTTGAATAAAACTTGAACTCCCTTGTACTTGCTCCCTTACCTCCAAAAAACAACAACAACAACAACAAAAAAAACACACCAAAAATCTCAATCCCAATTAAACTCAATTATCTTCCCATACCATGCCTGCACCTATGCTGCTCATCATGACTGTAGAAAGTATACACAGCCATCCTGGCCCCTCTCATTTTACACTTGGGACTATTTACCTCAGTTAGGACTTCAGTATGCTCTATAGTTCTAATACATATCCCCTGTGAGTTCACTCTCCCAATCTTTAAAAGATTATTTCACACTATCTTGGATCTCCTCAAATTTCCAGCACCCACCTCTCATCCTCACTCTTGGGTAGTGATCATATTCTTAGTTCTCTAAGCCAACTGAAACAATCAAAATAGAACTTTCTCCTCTTTCTACCTCATCTGTCATCATGCCGATGTGTACCTATATATCCTGAATTTCCTTCCTATTATAATGAATGAAGTGTCCCTCCATTTACCTAAGGTCAACCCATTCACTTATAAGCATTTCATCCTTTTCTCCATCTCAAGAACTCTGTGCCTTTAATTATCTCTTCTCTTTCAAACATAAATTTCATGTTTTCTCTGGTTATTGGATTTCTATTTATATACAAACATTCTATACTCTCACTAAACAACAAAAAAACTCTTTATACCTTATGAGCCCATGTAGTTACTGCTCAATTTCGTTGTTGGAATTTTGGCAAAACTTCTCAAAGGATTTGTTTATGTTTGTTTACTGCTTCCACTGATCTCTTAGGGCTTTGATCACTACCATTCCATTGAAATTGCTTTATTCAAGGATAATGACAATTTCCATGTTGATAAATTCCATGGTTATATGACCTATATTTAATCCTAATTTTACTCAATTTAGCAGCATTTGACTTAGACATTCCTTCCTTCCTGAAACATTTTCTTCTCTTCAATTCTAAAGCACTACACGTTCCCAGTTTTTATTTTACTATTTCTTTTTAGACTCAGTCTTTGCCTCTCTGCTTTCTCTATCCATCCTCATTTCTTGGTAATGCCATCCATTCTCTAGGCTTTGGAAACCATCTATAAAATTCGATAACTCCTAAACGTGTATCTTCATCCTACCCAGTAGAATATCCCCACTGTCTTTTGACTGTTCATCTGACTGCCAAATGTCTATTTTCACTTGGATCTTTAATAGACTTTCACTTGGATCTTTAATGTTTCTAAAATAGAAACTTAATTATTCCCCCCACCCCTTCAACATGGCATCACCATTCATCCAGCCGCTCAGGCAAAAAACTTATTATTTATTTGTTTGTTTGTTTGTTTGTTTATTTTCTACATCCAAAACACAAATCCTAAACCATGAGCAACTGCGTATATCTGAACCTAACTACTTCTCTTTACCTCTACTGCTGGCACCTTAGTCTGAAGTGATGCCTCCACAGTAGCTCAAGTGATTTTAATTTTTTAAAAATCTGATTATGACACTTCTCATGTCAACAACCCCCAACGGCGTTCCATCTGGTTCACCATGGTAACTTGACACCATGGTCTAGTAGGTACTGTGTGATCTCACTTCCTACCTGTTTCTTGAACCTCATCTCCTAATGTTCCCGCCATTGTTTTCTGAACTCAGTGTATTTACACTTATTGTTTCCATTTCCTTCATATTTTGAGAAGCCGTGTTCATTCACTTCATTCAGGTTTTTTTCAAGTTTACCTCCCCAGAGAATCCTTTCAAGAACACCCTTACTAAAATAACCTTCCCCTTGCTCTTTCACCACCATTTTAAAACCAGCCTCACACAAGGGGCTGTAGCTGCTGCCGTGATTCAGAATGCACGCCAGCACCCACTGCCGACAACGCTGCCACCATGCAGGTCATGAATTAGTACAGCAACAGCAGAATTCCAAAGGGATCCAAGACCAGCGCGATCAGATAGCAGGATGATGATTGTAGATTGCACAATTAAAACAAATCCAGTCATGGAAAGATCAAGAGCATTTGGATTTGTGCTTTTCAAAGATGCTGCTGGTCTGGATAAGGTTTTGGAAGTGAAGGAACATAAACTGGATGGCAAATTGATAGATGCCCAAAGGGCCAAAGCTTTAAAAGGGAAGGACCCCCCTAAAATGTTTTTGTGGGTGTATTGAGCCCAGATACCTCTGAAGAACAAATTAAAGAATATTTGGGAGCCTTTGGAGAGGTTCAAAATATTGAACTTCTCATGGATACAAAAGCAAATGGAAGAAGATTTTGTTTTATCATATATACAGATGAAGAGCCAATAAAGAAATTGTTAAGAAGCAGATATCAGCAAATTGTTTCTGGGAAGTGCGAAATCAAAGTTATACAACCCAAAGGGGTAAATAAACAATGACAGAAAGGAAGGAGAGAATCTGCAGCTGGTGGACACAGTGGTACCAGGGGTCATGGCCGAGGTCAGGGCCAAAACTGGGACCAAAGGTTTAATAACTATTGTGGTCAAGGACATGGAAATTACAAGAGTGCCTATGGTGGTGATCTAAATTATGGTGGCTATGATTATACTGGGTATAACTATGGGAACTATGGATATACAAACTACAGTGGCCAACAGAGCACACATGGCAAGGTGTCTGAGGGGGTGGCAATCACCAAAACAATTACAGCCATACTAATAGAGAAAATAAGAGGAGATTGCCAAAGTATCGCATCTTGCAGGACGACAGTGAAGATTGATCTTCTGTTGATCTAAGATGATTATTTTGTAAAATATTTTCTGGGTATAAGACACAAGTGTGTCCAATTGTATGTAGCCACCTATTTGTTTTCTTTGTTTTTACTTTGTCTTTTGCTAGCTGTGTTATATGACTCAATGTGGATTTGTGTTTACACAAATTTTATTCGTATGATTTCATGTTAAACTTCAAATAAATTCTGCCTCATGTGGAAAAAATATAAATAATAAAAATAAAATAACCCTCACCTTTCACACTTTGCCTTTAGTCTGCTTCAGTTTTCTTCATATGTAGCACTTACCTCTAAGAAACACTATAATATTTTATATATATATATATATATATATATATATATATATATATGTATTTGCTTATTTATTTGCTATCTCCACCAATGGACTATAAATAAGGACATGTTCTCTCTCATGCTAACACAGTATCTAGCACATAGTGAGAGAAAAATAACTGATGAACAAATGATAACAAAACAAATGAATTTAGATAAATCCAAGACAAAATTAAACACTGTAAACTTCTTTTTCTTTTGAAGATTCTATTACCTATTCTCATGTGTCATTAACAATACATCCATGATGGCTTGAATTACACAGAACGTTCCTTAGTACTTTTATTAACTATGAATTTCAAATATAGGAGTTGTAGATAGTTACTTTTGTCTACACTACTTTAGCATGATACTCGAAGATGAATTCCATTCACATCTAATCATATTCACCACAAGATCTCACCTGCCCTAGTTCTAGAATCGTATACCATTGTAGATTTTGAATCAAACTGCCTGAGTTCCAATCCAGATTTCACTCATTACTGGTTGTGTAACCGTAAACAAATGATTTAATCATTACGTGCTTCTGCTTCTTCACTTGTATAATGGAGATAATATCCGTAATATAAACTGAAGGGTTAAAAGAAATAATGCAGGGAAGGTACTTGCATATAGTACTAGTCCTCGACTTACACTCAAAAAATGTCAGCTATTATTACATATAAATTTCAGAAAGTCCTGAGTGCTTCATCCACTACTTAATGAAAAGTAAAATATTTCTGAGGACACTGACTTCCTTCTCACTATAAATGTTTTGTGAAACATATATGGTAGGCAAGTTTTTAAAAAATATCAGGATTTCTAGGATTAGAACCTGCCAGCCCTACTTGGTCATGATATTAGGTCCTGACTATCTAATGCTCAGATTCTGAATTCTGCTTACCTTCCTAGACTTCAGAGATCTGCCCACCTCTCTCTATGCAGGTACCCTCCCAGGACTTGAGTATTTTCCTCCATCTCCTGACTACTTATATGATGGTCACACAATACCACCTGCCATTTGCCAGATCTTTGCATATCTTAAATCTAGCATCTTTATATCTCTGCCATAAACTTTGTAAACCATATTTATGGTCAGTATATCTGAACCTGATCCATTTCTGACTGTTTCTTTCCAAGTTTGCATATCTATTCTGATAGGTTAATATGACATACTTCTTAGCATAATTTTGTATTTAATATTATATTCTTTGGGGGATTTAGTCAGAGATAAAATAATAACTAAATTCAAACTCATGTCAACCACTAATCTATTTGCTATCTTCATCTAATTTGTTTTATTTTTTACAGGATTTTTCTCCTCTGCATATATTTTATTCTTCTGTTTCTTTGAAACTAATGCTGCTCTCTATTGAATACAGTGAATAATTTACATGATTACATCAAGAGGATCTTTCTACTAAAATGGATTTCTTTTTTTTAAATATTTTATGGAAGGGCACTAGGAACTAACTAGTAAGAATTGCTACATTGTGTTATAATGCTTGATTTGAACTATAAACTAGAATTAAAACAAATAAAATAGTTACAGATTATTTAGAAAGTTAAAAATGTGATCTTCCAAATATGATTCTATTGCTGTTCTTAAAGTTCAACAATTCTATTTTATTGGATTAGAACAAGGTAATAAAGTAAAAACAAATAGGCTCAATTGTTTTTTTCATGTGTAAGTGACTCTATTATTGAAAAAACTGTGAAGTACTTTATGTTGGCATATCCACTTTAATGTATACACTGTCCAAGGATGCCAATCACTAAATTTTAAACTTGTTTACACATTTATAAATTTGAAAGCCAGAAATAGGTAACAAACTTTAAGAGTGAAGAGTAAAAATAAAATTAGCCATATATTCTACACAAAAGTTAATGCTTTCGTAGTGCTAAATAATAGTGTGAAAATGCAGACATTTTGTACTTTAACTGGATTAATAAACAAGAAATGAACAGAACATAAACGAAACTGAATGGCTATCAAATACAATACTCAAACCTAATTAAGGAGAACACTGTGTTGTAAGTCTCTCCAAATGAAACTGAAGTATTGAGGGTCATGCTGATTAACATGCTAAATAAATATAAATCAGTGGTGTGATGCTGCTATTAAAGCTAATGAGTTACTGAGGTGCTTTTATAGTACAATGGCAGCACAGATGGTACGTGAAGCTTTCTAAATTATCTAAGAAAACATACAAAGGTTAGAGAGGACTCAGAGGAAAAATCTAGAATAAGAGTTTGACCATTGGAAAGACTTAATAATACATCAGAGAATCATGAATAACTGTTCCCAGAGTATATTGCAGATTGAGCAAGATGCAGTATTAAGGAACAGAACAAAATGTTTAGTCATATAATGAAATATTCTGACAATAAGCATAGGTAAACACCAAACTGACTTTATCAAATTGTGGAGCCATTTGCCTAGAGAGATTCTTAACATATACTAGATTTCCATGGATGATTTAGCTATAACATAGTTCTTTCAAAAATGCTAAGATGTTCACGAGTTACCTTTCAAAGTTATAATTATTAAAAGACAAACTAGGCACTTCACTTGGCACTTAATAAAACCTCTTTTGGTGACATCTATTTCCAATTGTACTTGGCTGTTCTTAATGACCTTACAATATGTTTTGGAATTCCAAAAGAAATGAAACTTGAGATTTAGAATCAGAGAACCTGATTCTGAATTCCAGCTGAACCCGTTTTTCTTCTCTCTCACCATGGCCACAGTGTAAAGAAATAAGGTTGTTAGTCAGAAGAAAGAACCCAGATGTGCTCTTATGTTAAGGAGAAAGAGACAAACATCCAAGAAGCCATAGCAATTCCCATTAATTAAAAAATATATATAAAATTAAACATCCTAAAAATGAGCTCCTAGGCTTTCTGACATGTATTTTGATAGAGGGACATAAAGTCACAAATAATGTCTCCTATTTATAAATGTCCTTTCCACAAATATATAAGAATGATAAATAATTTAAACACAATTGTTAATAATGGACCAAATCCAAAAGCAGATATCCCAATCATAGTTGTGAGACACAGAAGAAGAAAAGCAGAATTTAGAAGAATCTCCAATGCACCAAAAGAGGAATCAGTCCTATATTTCCAAGGTTAATAATTATAAATACTTTGCAGGTGAAAGGAAACTGGAAATTGATATCAGAAACTCAATTTGCAGATAAATAGTTGTTTATTATCATGCTGAAGTTGCAAATGTGTATATTGCTTCTTCCTTAATGAGTTCACTTATGGTCAATATATCTTTTTGTTATCTTCAATAAATATTAAGTTTAAAAAGAAAAAATATGTATACTCTCCAGGTGTGGCTATACAAAGCTCCATGAGCTAAATTAGTTGTTCCTAAATATTATAGCCTGAAGTGAAAAAAACAAATAACAATACCCTTTAAGAGGACCATCTTAAGGAGACTGAATTGTGTTTTGATGACCCACAAATGACCAAATTAAGATTAGCAGTTCCCATATTTGGTAAGACTCTAAAGAGTTCCTAGATAGCTTTCTTTAAAATACCAAGTTTTAGTATTTGGTTTTAGAACTTTGGAGATTATAAATATGGGATGGAGATCTTTAATGTGTATTGTGTAGCTCCCAAGTGTTTGTGACATACAATTAAGACACACAAATATATATCAATGTATATTTAAAACTAAAGCCACAACAATAGGCAGTTAATCTAGAATTGAAATATTATTAATCTGTTTCGTAAATACCATTTTGAGTTACATAAAATTGCCATTTTTTAATAGGACAGAAGTAGCTGAATATGGTCAGTTTAATATTGCTTAACTGATATTTATTCAATCAGTTTTGTAGTAGAGGATCAGTTATAGGCACTGATGATACAGTGGGAGCATAGAGTCTGCTGTGTAAGTAAAGTAATCCTCTTCAGTTTTAATGGCCTTTTAGTATCTCTATAGCCCACCTGCCCACCCCCATGACTTCTTTTAACCCATCCATCCATTCTATAAATATTTATTTGGCACTTTATACCTAGGTATTGAAAATACATTCATCACCAAAGAAAACATAATCCCTGCCTTCATGAAGCTTAAATCTCAGTCAGGGAAATAGACATCAAAACAAACAACCCTCACAATGTTGTAAGTATAAACATTGTGAAAAGTTCATTAAAAAAGAGGTAAAAGAGTCTTTGAAAAAGTAGACGAGGAAGATCTTGTCTGATTTTTGAGGTTCCACATTTTGTAATCAGGAGTGCAGATTCTTTGAAGACTATAGAATGGAGGGACCTGTAATCATGTTTAATATCCAGTTTAACTTAGACTGAGTGCTTTTAAAATATTATCTCATTTAATCGTCACAGCAAAACAGACAGTATTATAGTCCCCATTTTACTGATCAGAAACTGAATCTTAATGGGTTCAGTAACTTCCTTAAGAAAACAAAATTAGTAAAGGCACTTGATCTTAGACAAAAAGCTAAGTGATAAAACTAGTAAATGATATCAGAATGTGCACTACAACAGTCTCTCCTTTCAGATCTATGTTTTCAGCCATTGTACCTGTAGCTCAACTCTGGATTATCCTGCCTGGACAAATATCCACAGCCCTACCGTGCAACAATCCTAACAATTCTCCCTAGGATTTTTCAACGAAGCCCTTTTCTTTGTGAGCTGAGATTGAATTGAGAAAAGCAGGGCAGGAGAATGCTGACCATGCTCTCATGGTCAATCAGCTAAGAAACGACTGAGAAAGCTGTCTCAAGCAGCTATCGTGTCTATTCACACAACCCTGTAAAAAGTGATCTGAAGTTTCCTTTCAGTTTAGAACTGATATCTGAGATTCAACACTAATGAATGGAAGGAAACTTTATCTAACTCCATATGTGCAAACTCCAAAGAAGCTAAAGCTTACAAACAACTGTAAAAGAAGGGCATCAGAGTCTCACGTGCCTGTTTGTATAAATTGGAAATAGAAAAAAAAAAAAAAAAAAAGGAAAGTGAACTACAAAATTTAGCAGACAGGGTTAAAAGTTACGTAAAGCACACAATGTTAAATCCTTAGGCAGATTTAGCATAATTCAGACAGGAGAAATGCATCCCAATATACTTGACAGAATTGTTCCTAAACTGTTAATTTCATGGCAGATAACCTTTACTTACCTCTTCTCAATCACTGCTGATAAAAAAATGATATTATGAACACTACTATTTAATGGAGTTAATCTGACATGTAAAATAACATTGAGAAATACAATATAATTATTATTGTAATCAGCAAATGTCAACTATAGAAGATAAAATTTTCTGGACCACTATATTCCCTCTTTCTAAATATCCACCTCTCCTGTGTGGGTAAGGAAGAGAGGCATAATCTTGACCATTTTCCCTGAGGCACCATTTTAGGAAGAATTTCCACTCTGGGAATCATAAATACATACTTTTTATGGATCTCTTCATCTATATGTAGATGCCAAGTTTGTCTTGTAATCTATCATACTCAATAGAGCATAGTAAAATGGAACATCATTTATAGCATATTAAGAGAAAAGTTGTTACTAATGTGTGGTATATGAGCTTATATATGAAACAGGTTACTTGGGTTGCAAGCAACAGAAACCAACATGAACATTTTAATCAAGCAAGGAAGGCATGGGAAGGAGATACAGGAGTTCACAGGATTGAGGGGAGGCAAACAACCAGACTTAAAAGTGACAAGAAACAGATAGCTACAAATCTTTCCAGACTCTCCAATGAGTTCTGCTGCTCCTAGGATGAAATGCCGATCATTTCTTCTCTTATGAATTACTCTGCTCAAGTTTCAAATACCCCTTAAAAAAAAAAAATAAAAAAGCATCTGACTGAATAAGCTGAGATACAGGCCTGTATATTTTTCCTGTACAAAGGAGGATTCTAGTAAAGCTCTGATAAAGAAAGGCTTCCAAGGACCCCTTCTATTTCTGGAGTAAAAAAAAAAACTTGACTGATTGCATTAAAACGACTACATACTAATGGTGGATCTTTTCCCAAAAGGAAATCAGTTCCAAAGGACAGATCAATGTTGGTTGGCAGAAGACAAGAAAACTAAATAAAACAAGTTTTCCCCTAAACTGTATATTTGCCTTGCCTCTGACTCAACAATACAACTCCTGGATATTTGCCAAAACATAAATGCATGCATAGGTTCTCAAAAGATATGTTTAAGAATACACAGAGTGATTTTCTTGGTAATAGACAAAAACGGGAAATCACTCAAATGTCCATTAACAGTAAGATGGATAAACACTACACACAATAACACAGATGACTCTCACAAGTATACTGTTGAGGGGAAGGAACCAGGTATAGAGAGTACCTAATGCATGACTTAGTACATGATTCTGTTATCAAATTAAAAGCAAGCAAAACTAACCTCTGATGTTAGAGGTCAACACACGAGTTACTCTCAGAAGATAGAGACTAGCAGGGAACAGGATGGAGTCCTTGGGTGCTACTGCTGGGCTGTTTCTTGAACTGGGTACTGCTATATGACTGTGTTCAGTTAGTAAAACTCTACCCACCTGTGTCTCTTCATGTTGAGCACTTTTCTCTGTGTGTTTCTGAATATGTAACACATACACACAATCTCTACATTTAAAATTAGGTAAAGGAATTATGGTGGCATAAATTGTAGAACAAAATCAGAATGGATTAAAGAAATCAGTATAGCTCTCCCAATGTCGAAGTGACTAAAAAACAAAATGAAATCAGCCCAATATTTTTATTAGTTTTTATATAATATTAAAGGTAACTTATGGCATTCTGTTCACATGCATACTTTCTGGAAGTAGCCAAGTCAGGGTTCAATTCCCAGCAGGGCTTTTTACTAATTATCTAACCACTAGTAAATTAATCTCTATAAGCTTTAGTTTTTTTCAGCAGTAAAATGTGTATGAGGGCTGACAATTAGGTTCACGAACTCATCCTAGAAAAAATGCTCCATACTTCATTACTGAATATCACTACAGTCACCTTCGAAGTACTCCCTTTGGGAAGCTATGCACGCATGCCAGTGTCTAGTCCACCTTTCAAAGCAATTTGGAACTCTTTTTCTGGAATGGCCATCAGAGCTGTGGTAGTATTACCCTTGATGTCCTGAATGTCATCAAAATGTCTTCCTTTCGATGTTTCCTTTCTCTTTGGGTAAAAAAAGAAATCATTGGGGGCCAGATGAGTAGAAAGGTGAGTTGGGATGGTGTTCCAGTACAGTTATTTGTTTACTGGCTATAAACTTCCTCACAAACAGTGCCCTGTGAGCTGGTGCATTATCGGAATGCAAGAGCCATGAATTGTTGGCAAAAAGTTCAGGTCGTCTAACCTTTTCATACAGCCTTTTCAGCACTTCTAAATAGTAAACTTGGTTAACTGTTTGTCCACCTGGTACAAAACCATAATCCCTCTGATGTCAAAAAAGTTAGCAACATCATTGCAACAAGTTTGCGAACTTAATTGTCAGACCTCGTATACTAATACCTACATCACAAGATTATAGATATTATACAATAAAATAATATGTGTAAATGGCTTAGCACAGGATTCAACATGTAGTGGAAACTACTGCTAGTATTGTTGAAGTGCTTTCATACATATTGTCTGAAACTCACTATAATTCTAAGAGGTGGTCATGCTAGGTGAGATGCCTTGCAATGTTCTCCACAACGTTGGACTTATACCCACTGGTGGCACACAAAATGATTTTAGGTGGCATACAGGTATGGCCTTAAATAACACTGACTGGCATAGTAAGAAAATTATTCTCTTTCAAAGCTTTTGATTACACTAATAAAATTTCTCAGTTTGATACTAGTATGTTTCAACCTCTTTCTATGGCTTGCTAATATCCTTTTTAACAAAGAAAGATCAAACCTCAGGCTCCGAATCTTAGTTAGATTCTCTTGCTAGAACTTAATGATATTGATTTAGTTTGTTTTTTTTTTTTATTGGTTCATTCATTTATTCTTTTCTTTAGATTCCACATATAAGTGAGATCATACAGTATTTGTCTTTCTCTGTCTGACTTGTTTCACTTAACGTAATGTTCTCTAGGTCCATCCATGTTGTTGCAAATGGTAACATTTCATTCTTCTTTATGGCTGCGTAATACTGCATTGTATAAATGTATGAAAGGAGTCCATAAAACACAGGGACAGAACAAAACCAAAACTAAATCGATTGTGGTGCAGTCATACAACTGATTTCTTTTGGGTTTTGTTCTGTACCTGTGTTTTACGGACACTTTTCACTTATGGCAAATGTTACCAACTATCTATTTGCAATAACTACATATAATTTTACTTTACATAAATTTTCAGGTTAAAAGAGGGTCAATTAAAATATATTTAGGATTTAATAGAACATTTGGAACACACTATAAAAAAAATATGACAATTTGTGATTGATGGGTCAGACTCCCCATACCTTCCACCCAAAATAAATTAGGAATGGGAATACAAGAGATCCTGTTCCATGGTCCTTGGGCCCCTGATCCAGATCAAAGATATTAATAGCAATCAAAGAGGAGAGAAGAAGGCTTGTGAAAATTTTTATTGTTGCAGTCTTGAGAAATTGTACTTCCAACTCCTAGCAGAGTCAGGGGCTTCTAGCCTTCCTCCCCCACCCACCATAAAAACAGTTTTTGAAATACGTCTCCTGAAATTGTTAGATACAGAAGGCTGGTGCTTGACTCAAGCCTGAGAAAACAAAACCATGAATGAGATCTGGCTCCTGCCTGTGAAAGATGGGTGCAGTCTTTGCTGAGATAATGAAACCAGGAGAGATCTGCTGTGGAAGGATCAGCTTGCACTTCAGCATTTGGTAGGCCACGGAATCCCAAGAAGTGTTCCCTGCAGAACAGTGAATGCCACACCAGGGAGAGACAGAGAGAGAGAGAGAATGAGAATGCAAAGAGACATCTTGGGTCCTTCCCTATAAGGTTGCTTGGAGGGACCAAAGACCTCTGGAGAAAGAGGCCGTAGTTACAGCAGCAGATGCTTAGAGGCTGAACAAGTCAATGAAGGGACCCCTCCCGATAGAAATATCTCATGCCCAGAAGGGCAGGAGCAGGAGCAAACTCAGGAAGAGCCTGAAAGAGTGCCCCACTTATAGGCTACACTGCAGGGCAGAGCTTATTACCAGACCACACACACCAAATGAAGGTTTATCTTGTCCTAGCCCCTGGCCAAACCTTCCTTCCCCTTGTTGAGTCAAAACAACAATTGTTAGGGGAAAGAAAAAGGAGAAGGCAATCTCACTGTCCATCCCTCTCCTCGCTTCCCTGGTCATTCCTATTCTGAAGCAGATCCCTGCAAGCAAAGGTGAGGTTATAGAAGGAGGAGAAAATATTTAATGTATGCAAATGCAGGGTCCAATTATGGTATCAAACATTCTAATTTGTGAGTTGAGATTATATGCAAATTAGAAAGACTAAGGTCTGAGCAGAAAACTCACAGATATAATGAAGTTTTCCTCAAGAGGAAGGGAAGATTAGCACATTGGAAAAGTTTACAGGAATGGTGGAAGGTAGAAACAATTCATTACATGATATCTGATTATATCACGAGTTGTGCTTATTAAACATACTTGTTTATAGTTATTAAACAATAAATAAAATGAATTATAATAAGCCTATCATGGTCTAATCAGATAAACATATAGATGAAATTTGATATTTTCCTAAATGATATTTTCCTGTGCAGAAAGAATCAGAAGGATACATAATATAATTTCTATAAATAGAAGAGAAACTCCCAAAGTACAGCATTAAAAGTTTTTAAAAATGAAAACTGACTTCAATAGATGAATGGATAAAGAATTTGTGGTATACATACACAATGGAATACTATTCGGCAGTAAGAAAAGATGATATAGGAACATTTGTGACAACATGGATGGATCTTGAGAGTATAATGCTAAGCGAAATAAGTCAGACAGAAAAAGCAGAGAACCATATGATTTCACTGATATGTGATATATAAACCAAAAACAACAAAAGAATAAGACAAACAAATGAGAAACAAAAACTCATAGACACAGACAATAATTTAGTGGTTACCAGAGGGAAAGGGGGAGGGAGGTGGGAGATGAGGGTAAGGGGGATCAAATATATGGTGATGGAAGGAGAACTGACTCTGGGTGGTGAATGCACAATGGGATTTATAGATGATGTAATACAGAATTGTACACCTGAAATCTACGTAATTTTACTAACAATTGTCACCCCAATAAACTTTTAAAAAAATGACAATTGAGATTAGAGGTAGAAATCTTTGCAATTGAAAATTATAAACCCAACCATAAACTATCTTCAATATGAAATTATCATAAAATATTAGCCATGAGTCAATTTTTAAAAAGATTTAGTAAGGCTTTGTATCATAAAACAAATACAAGGCATATAAGAGTGGAAATTTCGTTTCCTGTTAAGCTATAAACTTCTATGAGAAACATAACCATATATTTCAAGCCCACAGTTTGAGTGACTTAGAGGATTTTTTATCTTTTATTTATCTGTACTCAGAGCCACTGGGTTTATGTATATAATCTTCTCAAATAATGTCTCACATTTATTACTTTATTGTACACATATTCTGAATACCTACTTGCATTTCAGACCTTGTTCTAGGTAGTTAAACAATGGTGAACTAGACATATATATGTTCACTTCTCTCAGGAATCAATGAAAAATGAACAAGAATGACACGTGTCACAAAATAGTAGAAAATATAAAGTGCTTCAAGGAGTAATGCGTAGTCCTAATGGGGAATGAGGGAGGGGGAAAGATTGCTCATTATTTTTGTGCACAATAAGAAATGTGGTTACTGAGACAGATTCAGCACACTCTTAAAATGACAATAAAAACATAATAATTGCGATACTGATAAAAATATAATATACATATGGGATTAAATGAATGCTTTCAAGTCATGTTTGACATTGTTTTATATCAGGTTGCTCTGTTATATTTCAAAGCATAAGTTCAAAAGAATACTTTGTTTTTCATTCTATGTGGTGTCACAGAAATTCTACTAAGGAAAGATAGACCTTTATCTCACAGTAGTTGAGGCTATTACCCTAATCATCACTCCAACTTTTCCAGATGCTTGTGTTATTTTTGTTTTGTTTGTTTTTTTCTTAACATGACTATAATCAGTACAGATGTCCTGTCCATTTTAGCAACAGAGTCAGAAGCTAAATAAAGAACTAGACAGCCAAAGAAGCATCCACTAAAAATATCTCAAAGATGGCATATTTTTAAAAGGTACCCTGAGGCACATAGGAAGTTAATTTTGGATTTGAAAAATATTACTTTGGTAAAGCAATATTGTTTGTTTGGAAGAAAAAATTGAAGGGAAAGAAAAATGGTTTAGATATAGAGCAAAACCATCTACTATAAAAATAAGCATCAAAGAAGAAAAGTAAAAATATGCCATGCGGAAAAACATATTTCCCGAATGTGTTATGAAAAGTAACAAATACTACTAAATCACACTGAGGAAGAGACATTTCTTTATAGTGATTTTCTACAGATGTCAGCTGTGTCAGGTCACTAATTTATGTTTAGAAAAATAAGTAAGAATGAACAATTTTAGTTGAAGAATGTTTAGGTTGGGTGTTTAAGCTTTCTTGAAAGGATCACTGGCTATTTTGCATGCATAAAGAATACTTGTAAATACATACTCAAAGTATCTTATTTGTGATAAAAAGGCAGCAATAATCTGTAAAAGGTGCATGCATCACTATGGTAACAACAAAACCAACCAACCTCAGCCCCCTTTATTTTCTCACCCTCCCCACGCATGGTAGTTCTTCATTTTCCTGTTTCTGTTCATGATATCACTATTTTCCTGGCTTCCAAAGTTGAAAGCAGCTGTTAAAATCACAAGTTTGGAATTACACAACCACCTGAGGCCCAGCTCTATCACCAGCTGTTTAGCCTGAAGGTAAGTACTTAACCTCTTTCAGCCTGTTTTCTCCTCTATACTAGATATCTTCCTCACTCACAATAATACATGTAACCTGAATATAGTAAGCACTCATTATGTGAGCCAGTATCATTATTACTGTGATTATCCACCCTTCCTCAGCCTCACTATATTTTATTTTCCTTCTTTCTTATGCATCTGTACACTGTCTCTAAGCCTGTGACACTTCCTGATGTCTCTAACTCCTATTTCCTAGAGTTCTACCTTTTTTGGTCACAGACCCATGTTCTACCTTCCTCATAAACAAAAACAAAACAAAAAGAGCATTCCTCTTTTGTACAGCTGGTTTCTACTCTAAATACAACCCATCCCTTCCGTCCTCCTGCCAAGCCTACCCAAATATGACTCCCAGGTGCATGAAATCACAGGCTGATGGGCTATCCAGCCTAAAATGTTTTCAGATGAGGAAGCCTACAACACTATCTAACCTATCAGGTAAGCAGTCTTGTTCCTTCTGAACAAGATTACTCTCTGACCTAAGGCATTTAACTTCTGTCATTACCTTTCAGCAGGGATTCACCAGAACTTCCCGCATAGAAGCCCTGATGCTCATTGTGAAGAAGAAAGCCTGAGCAAAGAAAAAGAGTTGCTCTGTTGCCACAGATATCACATTCTCAACATGTATACTGTAAGTGCTCCCTTTGATTCATCACCACAGGCTCCTTGGAGTACAAGTAATTGTGTTGAGTTTTGTTTCCTGTCCTTTCTATTCCCCTCATCTGCCCCCAACCTCCTCACTCTACTTCTCTTTCCTGCCACTTGCTCTCTACCACTCCTTTTTTTCTCCTTACCTTTCCTTCTTTTTTTATTAGCCTGAGTGGGTGATGAATGTTTTTTTTCAGATGATCTTAAATATGTTTGGGTGCTTCAAGGTGCATCTGGCTTAAACAATACTCTGTTTAGTCACCCAGCATAGCATCTAGAATCTCCTGTTCTAGATAGAGGACATAAAAATAGGGCAAGGTATGAACATTCAGACTGATTGGAT
Source organism: Rhinolophus sinicus (assembly GCF_036562045.2). NCBI lineage: Eukaryota > Metazoa > Chordata > Mammalia > Chiroptera > Rhinolophidae > Rhinolophus > Rhinolophus sinicus. The sequence continues at coordinate 124,454,778 of NC_133752.1, forward strand.
AAATGGAATTTACTCTTTGTGGTTTGTTTGTTTGGTTTGTTGTTGTTTTGGTTTTTGTTTTAACTGCCTTAGGATGACTAAACACATTCTAAGAGGAAGAAAGACATCACTTGTCTTAGAATAACATGAAAATATTTCACCTCACTTCTAATGAATATTTGAACATTTGAAGATTTGCCTTCTTGCCCTCAAGGAAAGAAACATTGTTTTTAGTTGCTAATAGTTTGGACTCTGGACTTCCTGATTCATTAAAATCTATAATAAAAGAGAAATTGAGGCTATAACTCTATGCATAGGTATAAAAGGATCTTGGGAACTATTAGAGGTAGGAGGACCTAGCAGGATATTTAGTAGATGGAATTACAAATATGTGGGAGCTATGGAAGGAATTTCAGAGGTGTTGTCCAGAGGGGTGTGTGTGTGTGTGTATTTGAGCTTATAATGAAAGAAAGAAGTTTGGGCCTGAATGTGAAGGCACTGACCCAGAGAAACTCCAGCATAAAGAAACCATATTACACCAACTTCTTAGCAGATGACAAATTCAAATTTACATGAGTGAGACTCTGCCACCAGTTATACCGAGGTCTAGTAGTCTCTTTGGTCTTCACGGAGGAAGGAAATCAGCCCTTCCTCACAGATCTTACTATGGCTGCCCTGCCCAAAAGGGGAAATGAAGTGCCATGTCAAGAAACTGTGTTCTGTTACTTTATTCCGTATTCAAGGCTTTCTACAGTGCCTCTAGAGCAGGGGTGTCCAAACTGCGGCCTGCAATCCATTTTTGATTGGGTGCAGCAAATTCCAAAAATATATTTAGTTTACTTAAATAAACCAGGTGAGGCAATACGTACTTCACCTCGAGTGAGTGGCCCAGCTGTTTGTGTATTTTACCGCATATGGCCCTTGGTGAAAAACGTTGAAAAAATTTGGACACCCCTGCTCTAGAGAAACTGTAGTCTCCAAAGTCACTCCTGAAAATTAGCAAGAGACTGTGGAGAAATTCTCATACCTTTAATTAAGGGAGTTAAACTGAACAAACTCATCTCATTACACTTAAGGATAACAGGTATATGAGATGGGACATGCCCACAGCCCATCTCCAAGCAGTCCGTGCCTGCCTGCTCTAGCTCTTCCTCCACCTCAATGAGGGAGGGTTTGAGGACTCTAAGGGCATGCAGACTTGAGTCTCAGTAGGCTCTCAGTCCTGGAGATGAAGCCTCAACATATAAATCTTATTTTCTAATAATTCATTAGTAACAATTCACTAATAATTCATCATTATAGTATAATTGATACAGGAGAGTATCAATAATTCATTCCACATTTATCTATATGTCGACTGTCTTAACCACAAATGGCCCTCAGTAAAATATTTCATTTAAAGAGGACAGCCAGAGGTAGGGCACTGATCTGTAGTTATTAGTGACTGTAGATTTGTATTATTTCAACTACTTGTTTTTCTCTTTTATCCAGCATTCTTTACCCTGCTTGGCAAATTGTGGATAAAATGAGCCAAGTCCCACAGCAAACGTGGTACCACTGCCTCCCACACCATCATCCCATTGACCCGGAACTATACCCTACTTTGGAAATTACTTTTCCATAAAGTTGAACTCAATGTACGAGGTCTAACAGTGAAGTTCGTGAACTTGTTGCAATGATGTTGCTAACCTTTTTTGATATCAGAGGGATGATTCATTATGAATTTGTACCAACAGGACAAACAGTTAACCACATTTACTATTTGGAAGTGCTGGAAAAGCTGCTTGAGAAAGTTAGACAACCTGAACTTTTCGCCAATAATGCATGGCTCTTGTATCAGGACAATGCACCAGCTCACACAACACTGTCTGTGAGGGATTTTTTTAGCCAGTAAACAAATAAGTGTATTGGAACACCCTCCCTACTCATCTGATCTGGCCTTCAATGACCTCTTTCTTTACCCGAAAATAAAGGAAATATTGAAAGGAAGATATTTTGATGACATTCAGGACATCAAGGGTAATACAATAACAGCTCTGACTGCCATTCCAGAAAAAGAGTTCCAAAATTGCTTTGAAGGGTGGACTAGGTGCTGGTGTCGGTGCACAGTTTCCCAAGGGGAGCACTTCGAAGGTGACCATAGTGACATTCAACAATGAGGTTTGTAGCACTTTTTCTAGCATGAGTTCGTGAACTTAATTGTCTGGCCTCATATATAAAATCACACATCTAAATATAGAACTTCTTGCCATCAAGGTCATCTTTAGGGCTTGGGGCATTAATTCAAGGCAATGTGGGCTCCTGTGACAAAGAACTCAGACCTCAGCCTAAGTTGCTAAGACAGAAATCTCACTGACAGCTTCATATGAATCAAAAAGGCCATCTCCTTCAGGCAATTTACTCATCCATCTCTTGTGTGCCAGGCAATGAAAATAACCAGAAAAATGTATATCCAAAAATATAGAGAATGGCAAGAATTTGGGGAAACCCTCAAACACTTGGTCAAAGTGTTTTACTTCAACTTAGAACTAGCTAAATTTACAATGGTCTGGCATAGACAGAGAACAAAGCTCACCCGTAAAGGCTCCTGAGCTCCAGTTTCACCTGGGAGGAAGAATCCTGCTGGTATAGATGACTTAGTATACCCACTAGTGCTGCTCCCTCATGCTTATGTGTGGCAAAGTGTCACTCTAGAATATGGTTGTCACCTATTTATAACATTGAAGACAGTCTACAGGGAACTGTGTTCTTCCTGCCTGCCACCCTATACTTTCTCATGTTACCAGTTTACTCTGCTGGACCCTCCTTACCTTGTCAAATTTTGGAGTCCCCCGAGTGTAATTCATGGGCTCCTCTTCTTGTCTCATGATTTTGTGTCATCTACTAACTCCTAAATTTATATCTACAGTCCAGGATTCCTCCCCTACATATGCACTTCATGAAATAAACTTTTTAAAGCCCATTTCAAACTATTTTAAATGAAGTTACTTCACTACTCTAAACAGTTTATTCTCCTAGGATTGAAAACAATACCTATATTTTAGGGTTGTTGCAATACCTCAAAAAGTTGAAATGAAATACCTCAGTGAACACATTTTTTAAAATTTTAATATAAGGGATTAAAAATTAGAAAACAGCTTTAATGTTACTTCTCAAATATGCCGAGATATTATTTTCAGTGGCACAAATATAGCGCTATTTTTTAAAATGACATTTCTCTATTCAATGTATAATGAATATGCCTGGTAAGGCTATGCATTTTCCACTGGACTCACTAGATGGAAATTATATGTTAACTTTGCAAATGTGTCTGGGAAACATGTTTCCTGAATTGATCCTTCAGGAGAAAAAAAATGTTGTGTCTCCAAAAGAAACTAATATGTCCCAATGTAATGGCAACAGACCAACTCAGAAAGACAGACTACTCCATTTATATTTACTTTCTAACTATTCTTTGTATAAAATTTCTAGGGAAAACCATAACTAAAAGAATTGATTGATGAGGTCAATAAAATTGATTCTTTAAAATACTAAAGTTCAAATAGAAGTTCAGTTAATTTTTTACACATTCAAACTGCTCTTACGATGTCACAAAGACATTGCACAGTGGATGCTGCATGATGGTCTTACTCTATTAGTCTAATTATACAAGGCTGCCTTAAAATATAAAAAAAGGGGAGTCAGCAGGGAACATGATTGACTGATAAATGAGGATGAGATAAAAGCAAACTCTGAAACCAAATACTATTTTCGCCACTTAATATTTTTTTAAAAAAACATTTGCTAGGTAATTTTGATTAATCCAAAAGAAAACCTGGCAACCAGTGCTTTTAATTCAATTTATGGGTGATTAGGGCATTGAGAAGGTAAGAAAATAGCATTGTTAATGGGGCAGCTTTTAAGCACTAAATTACCTTTTGAATGCTTGAAGGAAAACATTTCAGGATTTGAAGAACCCTGCCATGATTATTAAAACCTCTAACAAACACTGTCCATGCTCTAATATCAAGCATAATAAAATTTTTGTTCTACTCACCTTCAACCCTTCAAACCCAGTCAGTCAACCTACCCATATTGTCACATCTCCGATCTCATCTTCATTATGAATGCCTGTCATTTCACAGTGGTTTTCCCCTTTCAAGCATAACTTCTTCTCTTTCCCCTTCACCAATTCTTCAATGATACAGAATCTGATCACAATCCCTATCATGATCCCTCATCCCTCTACTTATTTCCATTATCCTCAGCTCTTTATTACTTCAGCCTCTTTCATGGACATACCTGTCAATCAAATTTTCGCCATTCTTCTCTTGAGAATCAGCTAAAACATGCAAAGAGAACATACATAGCCTCAATGAATAGGACTGAAACAACTGGCAAGCCACTATGATTATAAAACAAGGAGAGACAGACTCAAATAACAGCAGTAAAATAAAATACTGCAATAGAAATGAACCCGGACAACATGACCAACAAATAGCAGGGAAAGCAGTTCAACAGAAAAGAAATCTTGGTGAATATAAGATCCCTGTGGTATATGTGAGGAAGCTGGCTACATTCAAATAGCCAAATAGATCCTATTACCCCCAATGGACCTCTGTCTGTGTTCTTGCATTCACCTGTTGGAAAGCTTTGGCATATGCTGATAACACTTCTCAAGTCTGCTGTAGTCTCTTGTGACTATTATTCTGGTGTTTATGTCTTAACAAATAAGTTATTGGAGTTATTTATGGACTGAATGGTATTAATGGTATAGGTTTGGATCATATGTGGCATTTGATTCAGGGAACAATGGCTGTAAGCTACCCCACTTTCTTAAAGATACACATAACACAATGTTAAGATTATATATGTTAACATGACAATTAAGACGAGGTATAACTGATATGGGCTCAAGAAATAAACAGAACCTCTTCTTTTCCTTACATGAAAATAATATACATAGCCACTCAGGGCTAGTTAGCTTCACACTGTGTGACCTGGGCAATCACACAGAGTCCCATTGTCTGAAAAGCCATAACTTGGTTTAATGCTTTGTTGTTGTCTTCATCCAATTCCTAATAATTTTGTTTTTGAACTTATGTTTCGCTAGTGAAGACAGATGGGACAATGGAGCATGTATGTTAACAGAAAAGACATATATGTATGTCCATTACTGTTCCTTGTCATCCCATTAGCATATAGAATTTGGAATACTCCATGAGCACAGAATTCTGGTGGACACACAACCTGTGGGTGTTCCATGAGACACAAAGCGAGCACAAAGTCACAATGTAAGTGTATTACATCTATGACTGAATAAGCAGAGCACACCACCCCTGAGAAGTCACACTTTCTAGAACCAGAACTTGCTTCAAATGCAGACAGAAGGCAATGCCATTCTAAGAAACATGAACGACCAAGGGATCCTACTGTATCCTTCCACATTTGTACTTTACTGTTTTAGCTAAGCACTTACAGTGCAAATGACATTGAAGGGATAAACAGGGTAATCTATAGTTCCTTTTTATGTCCTTACTCATGAGAAAGCCGAAGGTAGTAGGTTGGTAGAATATGTGCATATCAAGATGTTAAATAAAAACAGCTGAGTTAGTTCTGTATAGTATTTCCATATAGATGAAATATGAATTGTATAATTTTGGTGGTTATATATATAAGTTAAATGTTCCTACATTTGTATTATAAACTGAAATTTTATAATATAAATATGAACAGTAAAATTCATCTTAATTTTTTTTTACTTATAGTGAAATTAAATGGAAAATACAATGGCAAGTCAAAAGAGAGACTGTGGAAGAATGGAAAAGCCTTTAAGTTTTGTTACCTTTAATGATTTTTTCCACTTTTTGAACACAGAGTCCTGCATTTAAATTTTGCTCTTGACTCTACAAATCATGTAGCCAACCTTTCAACCAGTTTACAGATAAAGAGGGTTGAGTATGTTTAATCATATGTGAAAGAGAAGAAATGGAAAAGAGTATGGGTAGACTTACCCTTGGGATAAACCCTGATTGCTTACACATTTGGAAATAGAAAGATAGCATGCACAAAATATTGTTTATGTAGTCACAACACTTTGACATATGTGACCCCAAAGACATAAACTTTAAAAAGAAGAAAGATGTGGTATAGAGCAATAGTTTTCTATACCACAATTCTCCACTCCCACTTTTGAGATTAAAAGGAGTGATTAATGATATTACTGGAAATATGAACTTTCCTAAAGAAATCTATTTAATATTATTCTCTAGTATATGAGTAGAGGAGAAATATAATGATGGGCGTAGGTGGCTCCTACAAAACAGTAGATTATTCTCTATTTCATTCCTCTTCAGTATAACTATTGGCTTGTTTCAGCTTTTTCCAGGTAAGAATACTTAAGAGATTGTATATCATTCAATGGCTTTCTGTAACAAGTGATTTCATAATATAGAAATTTCCCAGAGTTTAGTCAATTACATCATCCTTCATTTATCACATCTTCACTGCTCAACATTTAAGCTAATCTTTTTATTTTATTTTAGTAATATTTATTAAATTTATTTGGGAGACATTGGTTAGTAAATATGTTTCAAGTGTGCATTTCTATAATACATCATCTATATATATTGCACTGTGTGTTCACTGCCCAGAATCAATTCTCCTTCCATCACCATATATTTGACCAACTTTTCCCACTTCTACCACCCCCTTTACTCTTATCCTCTGGTAAACACTAAACTGTTGTCTGTGTCTATGAGTTTTTGTTTCTTTGTCTGTCTTATTCATTTGTTGGTTTCAGTTTATATCCCACAGGAGTGAAGTCATATGGTTCTCGACTTTTCTGTCTGACTTATTTATCTTAGCATGATAATCTCGAGATCCATCCATGTTGTCATAAACGGCAGTATTTCATCTTTTCTTATGGCCGAATAATATTCCATTGTATGTATGTACCACATCTTTATCCAATCATCTTTCAAAAAACACTGGTTGTTTCCATGTCATGGCCACCATGAATAATGCTACAATGAACATAGGGGTACATATATCTTTATGGATAGATGTTTTCAGATTTGGGGGGTAGATACTCAGAAGAAGGATTGCTGGTTTGTATGGTAATTCTCTTAATTTTTTGAGGAAACTCCATACTGTTTTCCATAGCAGCTATACCAATTTACAGTCCCACTAGCAGTGTTTGAAGGTTCCCTTTTGTCCACAACCTCTCCACCACTTGTTATTCCTTGTTTTATTGATATTCTAACAGGTGTGAAGTGACATCTCGTTGGGGCTTTGATGTGCATTTTCCTAATAGCTACTGAAGTGGAGCATTTTTTCATATATTTGTTGTCCATTTTTTTGTCTTCTGGGGAGAAGTTTCTCTTCAGGTCTTCTGCCTATTTTTTAATCAGATTGTTTGTTTTTCTGTTGTTGAGTTGTATGAGTTCTGTATGTATTTTGGATATTAGTCCTTTATTGCATGTGTTGTTTGCAAATATGTTCTCCCTTTTGTCTGGTTGCCCCTTTGTTTTGTTGATGGTTTCTTTTACTGGGCAGAAGCTTCCTACTTTGATATATAGTCCCATTATTTTTGCTATTACTTCCCTTGCCTTTGAAGTCAAATTCATAAAGTCTTCTCTGAATTCAAGGTCCATAAATTTAGTATCTATGCTTTCTTTTATGCAATTTATTGTTTCAGGTCTTATGTTTAGGTCTTTGACCCATTTTGAGTTAATTTTGGTATATGGTGACAGATAGCAGTCTAGTTTTATTATTTTGCATGTGGCTTTCCAATTTTCCCAGCACCATTTATTGAAGAGGCTTTCTTTTCTCCATTGAATGTTTGTGGCTCCTTCATCAAAAATGATTTGCCCATATATATATATATATATGTGTGTGTGTGTGTGTGTGTGTGTGTGTGTGTGTGTTTATTCCTGGATTCTCAATTCTGTTCCATTGGTCTGTGTGTCTGTTTTTCTGACTAATACCATACTGTTTTGATTATTGTTGCTTTGTAGTATAAATTGAAGTCACGGAGTGTGATACCTTCAGTCTTGTTCTTTTTGCTTAGGATTGCTTTGGCCATTCAGGGTTTTTTTGTGATTCCATACAAATCTGATGATTTTTTTGTTCTATTTCTTTAAAAAAAAGAAAATGCCACTGGTATTTTGATAGGAATTGTATTAAATCTGTAAATCTGTATATTGCTTTGGACAATATGGCTATTTTAACTATGTTGATTCTTCCAATTCATGAATGCAGAATATCTTTCCATTTCTTTGCATCTTCGATTTCTTTTAATTATGTATTCTAGTTTTCATTGTGTAGGTCCTGTCACCACTGTTATTCAACATAGTACTGGAAGTCTTAGCCAGAGCAATTGGGCAAGACAAAGAAATAGAAGGCATCCAAATTGGGAAAGAAGAAGTTAAAGTGTCACTTTTTGCAGATGACTTCATTCTTTACAGAGAAAACCCAAAAGCCTCCACTAACAAACTATTAGAAAAAATAAGTACAGTAAAATTGCAGGATACAAAATCAATGTACAAATATCCATTGTGTTCCTGTATACTACCAATTAAATAGCAGAAAAAGAAATGAGAAAAACAATTCCTTTTGCAACTGTAACTAAAGGAATAAAATACCTAGGAATAAACTTAACATGTAAGCTAATCTTGATTTATTTGTTTTGACACTTCTTTTCTTTACTCAGTGCAGATGGAAATAAATGCTTTTAGAACCTGGAAAAACCTTTAAATCCTTTCAACTAAGGAAAGAATACAGAGTATTGCCATTTTTACTACATTTAGAAATAGGAATAAAACTATATATATTTTGTTTCCTTGAAGCAAGTATCTAACATTTTTTCTATCAAAATGAGGTAATTATTAGTGGAAATTATTAACATTTACATGCACCTAGTCCTCTCAAATTGCTCTTATTGTTTCTTACACATATCAGGTCGGTGCTCAGTAATTGTACGCCTATGGAATCTTTCAAATACTATATTATTTCAATATGCTGCCCCTTGCGCCAGATGATTACACAGAAGCTTTGGCTCATAGGTCCCCTGTTAAATAGAGTTTGCCTCTGCAGTTGCAGATTCATTTTTATAATCATGCCATGTCAATGTATTTCTCTTTTCGGTAAAAAACAAAAAGAAAAACACTGGCTTTGTTTGCAGTTACATGTAATAGCAATACTATGCTTTCCCTAGAGGTTGTCAGTTTCACTAGTCAGTTTTCTTGTAGATAATGAACTCAGGCTTAACTTCTGGAAAGTATTCTTTGAGAAACAACATGGTCAGTTTTTCTTTTCCTATGTTTCCTAAAAGATTCGTGGTAAAGCCCCTATCTTTCTATGGTTTTATAAAACATTGTAATATATTTACCATATCTATTTTAAATATTTTTTAAATGATTTACCTTCTCTCCAATAAAACTGAGTTTTTGGTAGGAGCAGGTAGGGTTGGAAGAACAGAAATTATTTCTTGTTCATTTTGCATTATCGGTACTTAGCAAGTTATTTTATGGAAGGGCTCAATAAATATTTTTTGAATAAATCAAATGGTAGAAGTTTAACTTAGATTTACCCCAGAGAGATCAAATTGACAGTCATAACCCAAATATCACTGGTTTATTCCATTTACTTGCATATTGCAGGAATTCCAGTTTCCTATTGTGGTGTGTGGATATATATATATAGTGGTGACTTATATGGATCCATAAGCAGTGTTGCTGTTGCTTTCTCTATAAAACTATTTGCAATGGAAACCACAGAGTATTTGTATGCTATGGATACCATTCACAACATCAGTCTTCTTGCTTAGGGTATTAATTTCCTAAAGCTAAACCTTTAGCTGCCAAAGCAACACTGGGCTTCCTTCAATCAATACTGTTCAGGAGCTATTTTCCATGTAAAATAGGGAATGTGTTTTCTCCAAATATCTGACAGATATGGTCGTCATTAATTCATTTATTCAATTACCAAATATATGTTGAAAGTTTTCTGTATTCTAAGCACTCTTCAAGGTACTGGACATCAAATAATGAACAAGGTAATAAAATCAGAAAATGAACAAGATAGCAAAGTTATCTGTTATTATGGCATTTATATTTACGTGAGAGTTGAGATAATAAATACTTGACAAACATATGATTTTATATAGTGATATAGCACAGCTTGCACTCCATATCTCAAATGCCTTATTTCTTTCAATCTGAGTCACAAGTTTCCTTCATAATTTGATGGCTTCTGAAATCAAGACATATATTATGTTGATTTTAAATTTAATGTAGTGTATCCTTTTATGTTGTTTTCTGTGAAAACTTGTTATTGATAGTGCGTATGATGAAGAATGGCTCCTGAAGATGAAGGAAATATTGTGATATGTTCTAAAGACACCACTTTTAAGTTTTGCCTGCTGCATCTGTCGTGGAGCATTGAAAACCAGTTCATTTAACTGAGCTAACAAGTAGAAAGCACACTATTCACCAAATGTCTTTGCCCTAAGGTCCCGTATTCAAATATTCTCCATAAAAACTCTGTGCCATCCCTTTAATCAGGTCATGAGCTATATTCTTGTTGGGGCTGTGTGACCCTCCTAAAGAAAAGGATGACACATGCTTAGATTATAAAATTTTTGGAAGAATGTTTCACTGTTAACTAGGTCTTTAATCTTGAACACAGAATCATGGATTTTGTTAAGTATTATCCAAGAATTATCACAAGGAATCAATACATCACAAGTAAATATTTGACACATCACAAGTAAATATTAACAGGAAGCCTTGGAAAAAAGGTCTATGTTTTCAGTTCATCTTCTCCGAACTTGAAATTCTGTTTAACACTTCTCCTGAAGACACTAATAAGAGAGCATATGTGACAGGAGAAAAGCTGATAACAGAAGCTTGGGAAGTTCTATACGTCTTTCTAAAGATTAACATGCATATTATTAGGTTGGTGCAAAAGTAATTGTGGTTTAAAAGGGTAAAAATAATTGTAAAAACTGCAGTTAATTTTGTACCAACCTAATAGCAAGTGTGTTACTTTGCTAGAGCTGCTATAAGAGAATAGCACAAGCTGTGTGTCTTAGAACAGTAGAAATGGATGTCTCACAGTTCCAAAGGCCAGAAGTCTGAAATTAAGGTATTTGCAAGGCCATGATCCCTCTGAAGGTGTAAGGAAGGATGTGTTCCAGGCCTCTCTCCTAGCTCTGGAGAGTTCCTTGGCTTGTGGTAACATTACTCCCATCCTCACATAGTGCTAACCCTATGTGAGTGTCCAAATTTTTCCTTTGTGTAAGGACAGCAGTCACATTGTTTTAGGGCCCCTTCTTACTTCATGATGAACTTATTCAATTTAATTAATTATATCTACAATGACCCTATTTCCAAATAAGGTCATACTCTGAGTTCCTAAGGGTTAGAACGTCAACCAACAAATATTTAGGTGACACAATTCAACTCATAACAGCATATTAAAACCTTTTGGAATACCATTAAATAATAAGATTTAATTTTTTGTTTCATTTAGGAATTCCTGTTTTTGTTTTTAAGAATAGAACACTTTAATACTGTATTCCTATTAGCATCTTATAAAACAGTGTAAGAAAGAGGCAGAAGAGAAAATTAAGGCATAAAGTGTAGAATATACTTAAGTTTTAGGTGGTAGTGGTATGAATGGGAGATGGAACTTGAGAAGGAAGATATGTAAGTAGTTGCTGAAGATGTAGAAAGACAGAAGTACATTAAATATGGAGGAAGGAAGAGATTTCAACACAAAGGTATACTATGAAAAACCTTCTGCATACAGTGAAATCAACACTGCCTTTCCCCCTTTTCAATGGCAGTTTTAAAACACAAAGACTAAGCAAAGGCTGATACAACAAACACTTGGGTATTCTTCATCTGGCTTCCACCAACATCCAATTTTGGCTAGTTAGTTTCATGTGTGAGTGCTTCCAATTTTGTGTGTATATTTGCCTGTATGAGTGCGAGCAGTGAAACTTTGACTTTACATAATGTGAGTCCCACCTAGTTGCATGTTACTTAGGCAAAAACTAAAATTTCATCAATAAAAACTTTACTCTTGAAAAAAAATTGCATCAACTGGCTTTTGCTGCATAACAGAACACCCCAGATCTCAATGGCTTAAAACAATAAACATATTTCTCACATCTGTGGCATTCAGCAGATTTATACTGAACTTGTCTGAATGCTGCTTATTCACTCATGCATCTGTGCGTTGGCTCTGGTATCATGTATCTCCTTCTCCTGAATCAGTGGGCATACTCAGCATGTCCTCTTATGGAAATGGCAGAGGTGCAAGAGGGCAAGTGGAAATATCTAAGACTCATTGAGACCTGGGCTTGGAACTACACAATTTTGTTTCTGCCTTATTCTACCTGCCAAAGCAAATCACATAATTGAGCCCACAATTAGAGTAGGAGGACATTTGTCTTCACATCTGAAGGCACTTGTCCACTGACCAACCTGCCTGAACGTAAAGGCCACAGGAAGCATATTAGCCCTGTGTTACCACCCACAGATGCATGACTGCAGGATTTTTACTTTTTTAATTGATTTCTTCAACCTGGAGTTTCTCCTTCCAGTGGAAATTATGGGCTTTCACCATGCTATCTACAGCTAATACCAAGGGAATTAAAGGCTGACCAAGGGAATGTCTTTTACCTATGTTCATGTTTAACAGTGATATAAAGTTAACGAGTTAACGAGTTAACTTGAACGAGTTTAACGAGTTAACATAAAAATATGTTAATGAGTACTGAGCTGCAGATATTCTAGGTATACGAATATATCCATACCATACATGCACACAAACACACAACACACATCGTAGACTAGAACTTTGGCCTCCCTCTTTATTCTCTGATTCTACCTCCTTACTTTTAAGTATAGCCAGTATCTTTCACCTTTTTCTGTTTGACACATTTTCTAATATTCAATACTGCAAAAAACAATTCAATGACCTTAGATATGAAACTGAGAATTTCACTGGAGATATATACAACTCTGTGAATGCTCACCACGTTTTATTGCATAAAATTAGCTATGATAGGAAATAGAGTCAATGGAATTGTAATAGATATGTATGATGTCAGAGGGGCAATAGATTGGGGTAGGGGTTTATCACTTTGTGAGGGGTGAAATGTCTAACTATTGCATTGTTTTGTACACCTGAAACTAATAAAGAAAGAAAAGAAAAAGAAAAAATATATAACTATGAAATGGAATGGAAAATTCAATGCATAACAAATTATGATACCTATTCATTCAGCTAATATTTATTGAATACCTATTGTACATAAAGAATTGTTCTAGTCTGGAGAAAATATTTACATCACTAAAACCATCCATTTCATAAGAATTTTTATCATATCACATTAAATCAGCTGTGACATAAGTAAAACTTCAATGCATAATAAATTATGATACCTATTTATTAAGTTAATATTTACTGAGTGCCTGTTTTGTTTCATCCCCTATTCTAGGCTCTAGAGATACTGCAATGAACTCAACTTACATTTGAGTGGTTGTTACACACAAAAACAAATACACAAATAAATATAAAAAAGAATGCCAGGTCACCATATGTGCTATGCTTAAAAGCTAATACAGATTAAAAGTATAGATTGTGATGGGTAGGTCCTATTTTAAATAGGGCATTATAGGATGGCTTCTCTGACCAGGTGATATCTGAGCAAAGCAAAAATTAAATGGGGAGAGAAAGCCAAGAGAATATCTGGGGAAAGACCCTACCACACAGATACAACAACAGGCACAAAAAACTTGCAGTGGTACTATGCTTGACATATTCAAGAATATAAAGAAGACCAAGAGAAGTAGCCTCCCCCCAGGTCAAGTAAGGCATACATTTAGTGGCCTTGTCAAGATTTGGGATTTCATCCAAAGTGCTAGGGAAAGCCATTAGTGGGTTTTGAATAGGGGGTGTAGGCGAACACTGCATTATTTTTGTTATTAATACATGGTTTTACTCTGTCCATAAAAGTGCTATCATGTGGAACCAATCCACATTCCCAGACTTATCTCAACTACATTCTTCATTAAATCCTAATTCTCTAGGAAAAGATTCTGTCATCATTTCCCATTACTTCTGTCACTGCTTATCAAAATCTACTCATCTTTCCCGGTCTTCAAGTTTCAAATGCCACCTCCTTTTCAAAGGAATATTTCTGATTAATTTCTCCATCCTCAATCTCTATCTCCTTTTGTTCTTTCCATGAGTTTTTATTTCTATGTTATTCCCTAGAATCTCTGCTATTCAATAAACTGTCCAGTAATCAGTCAAATAATTGAAAAAGTCTTTAAAAATGGGGAGTTGTTAACATTAAGATATTGACATCATACACATTTCATATTAAAATACAGAATTGAACTTTAGTGGATATTTTTGTATAGGGCCAGGACAATTTCTCTGAATGTGAGTTTATTTATTAGAGTTCTACATAATGGTGCCTCCTAAAATAAGCTCTTAATGTGCTGATCTCAATTTTAGTTCTTTAATATTGAGCAGCAATTTAAAGAAACCTGTATATAATCTCAAGGTCAAGTCCTTTAATTATTATTATTTTTCTTTTAGTCTCCTCTATAATCTTGTTGCTTAAAGTTGGACCGGCATCTTCGTCATTATACCTTGGAACTTATTAGAAATACTGAGTCTCAGAATCTATACCAGAACTAATTCAGTACGAATCCACACTTTAACAAAATCTCCAACTGATTCTTCTGAATATGAAAATTGAATAAATAGTGACCTAACACATATCTAATTCAACTGCAGTTATTCTTAAATTGACTCTATTAAGTCTCTTCAAAATATTAAACTTAGTTTTCATAGAAACAACTTTCTCTCAATCTCTCTTTTTCAGCATATACATTTCAGATTTCACTGGCGTATGTAAAAGACTTAACAGAGCCGGTCTGAGACTATTATCCTTAGAAAGTCCTGCTTGCAAAGTTGGCCCTTAGCTGGTGTGAGGGAACTTGACAGGTAAACAATCGCCTACACTGGTATAAAGTTGTCTCTAATTGGTGAAAGTGGCCCACTGTGTCCTCAACTGTTTGTGCAAACAACATAGTTTATGATGAATACTGCTTTCCTGAGAGTTTGGAAATTTGGAATGTGTTAGGAAGGACGCTTTTGTGACAGATTTTCAAAAACCCTGGACTCCTAGGCTCATATGGGTTTCCATGGCACAGAACACCTTTCACAGGTTATCACAGCTAGCTGCTGGAGGAATTAAGTGTGTCCTGTGTGCCTCCACTTGAAAATGTGTGCCATGTCTCCTGATTCTGCGCCATACACCTTTTCCATTTTCTGATTTTGCTTTTTATCATTTTCCTGTAATAAATCTTAGCTAAGATTACATATGCACTTAGTCCTTCTAGCAAATTATCCCACTTGGGGGCAATCTTGAGGACCCAAAACACAATGTAATTCTAAATTAAATGACCATATTACTAAAGCAACTACAGCTGATTTTGGAATGCACATAACTGATTTTTAGTAAGTGCACAACTCAATTAGTGACAGCAAAAGTGCATGGATATTCAAGAGTCACCGTGGGCAATTTGTGCATCCCAGACATAAATCAGCATATTTTCAGAGACACGAGGTGATATTGGTTAATTTACCAAGGAAATAAAGCTCTCCTTAAGATCCAAGCTTAACAGACCTACATATCCCCACAGAATATAACACTGTGCCCTACACATAATTAGATGTCAGGGAATATTTATTAAAAGAATTATTTAACCATTTAAACATTTGACTGAATTATGTTTTAAGCAAGATAAAAGTTTCACTACGATTTTTTCTTTTAGGAAAGGAAACATAAATGACAGGCATAGATAGCAATATTTACAGGCAAAATGTGGATTTAACAAAAGAAAAAGATACAATGTTTCCAGTTTTTCATTTTCAACTTAATTTGAAAAGATCTCAGTAGCTTTTCCTCAATATACATCAAAGTATTTATTGCTTTTTATTTTAGTAAATGTGCTGCCTGACTATTTCAGGTCTTATGGTTTTTATTGTGGTTCACTTAAGCCTCTAAAAGACAGAGAAAATCACAGGGGTATTCCTGCTCCAAAACAAATGTGACATTCTCCAAAGCCATCATTCTTCTTGTCAACAGATTCAGTTCAATTTGTTATATTGATATAAAACTGGAACTCTGAAAACTAAATACCATAGGAAGCTATGATCCTTCTATGCTGGTTTGAAGGATTTTGCCATTTAGACAACTAAATTACTCCATTTAGAAACTATTATTATGGTTTACTATAAAAATCAAGAACAATTGTTAAAATGTTGATTTATCATAATCTAGGTAAATTGCTCACTTTGCTGCTAAAATGATTTCCCACAGCTTTTGGTCATCCAGAAAGAGTTAGCTTTAAAAACATTCACTTAGAAGGGTCTATGATGTACATGTGCTAAAAATCACTTCATTATTGTTGTTTTTTTTCCCCTGCTTTACAACCCTTTGAATACTTAGACATCTGGTACCAACCAAGTCTATGTGATCATAATTTTATCTGAATCCTCAAAATTACCAGTTAACTTCAACTTGTAATGGGCTGACATAAGTAACCCTATGGAGTAGAGTACTGTTAAGTACAATTTTTCACCTATTTTGATGCAGAATCTATTGTATTTATCAAATATAAAGGGCCACATTGGAATATTTATTGACAAGAAAAAATTAATTAAAAATTATATGTTCCATTTTAAATTAACTAAAGCCCTTTCTTCTTATAGGATTTTTCTTCTTGCCTTTAACCATAGATTTCACACAAATGTTAACATGCTGAAACAATTTGAGACATTTATATTTTTAAGGTAATAAAAGGGTTTCCTGTTATTCTAAGGCACAAAGAAAATGGATTTTACACTAGTTATTTTTTATTCAAATGCTAATAAGTTTAGGACAATTTAAACATTCCAGAATAATAGTATTTTAAATTTACCTGAGCATTATGCAAAACAAAACAAAAAAAATCATTTATTCAGATGTGAAATCTAACATATTGATTCAGAGCCCAGTCCAGTAACTGATCCATAAAGAAACTAAGTAAATACCTCTTGAATAAAGAAATAAATGAAAGCATTAATGAGTAAATGAAAGAATGTATAAATTAGAGATTTGGAGAGGAATAGATCCTGATCTCTCTGAAACTATAAAATTTATTATGAGAAAAAGAAGAGGCACCTACACATACCACTTTTATGCCTTTAAAATACTATTAAAATAATGACACAGACACTGGGATATTGGAGAACAGAACATCATGTTATACAGAAATTCTTTGTGATGTATGAGTTATCCCTGAGTTCTTAATATCTAATTCAAGTAAGAGTGTACCTTACTATCATAGTTATTTCTAACCATGGGTTTATTCAATAGTACTAAAAGTATTTGTAGAACATGTATGGGTAGGTCAGAATTCTCAATTTCTTTTAAATGTGTTTTTCTAAATCCCTGTAAGCGTCACTATACTCACTTTTAAAATAGGAAAATTGGAGATGAGGTAATTATATGACTCATACAAACATTCAAATCAAGTAGAAAATCATGTAATAAAAAGATATTGTGCAAATGTGACGCAGAGATGCAATTTATTCTTACACTCATCAATGCTATAGTTAAATGATAACAGATTACAAAGTGTTCTTTAAAAATCTTGATTTTGGAATTCAAAACTTTTGGATTTTGACTCTATGGAAAAATTCAAACCAGAAAGACCAGTGCATCAACCATCAATTAAACCATCAAGAAGTTTTTCTTTTGAAGAAGACAAAACAAAATGTTAGTAGACTGTCTTTGAAAAATACAGTGAAACCCAAAGCCTGAAAAAATATAGAGATTGAGATGTACCATTAGATATGTCCAGCATTATTTGCATTAACTATCAGTGATAAAAGTGTAAAACTAATTACTTATAAATGAAATTAAAATATGGGATTATGTACAAATTCTTACACAACATGTAAACTTAGGCAAGTTATTTCATTTTTCTTGTTTTTTACCTTTAAAATGAGATTCATAGTTTTTTTCTGAAAGGATTGTCTGAAATTAAAATACAAAATATCTTTAAGTGACAAGGTCTTACTTTGACATGAAAACAGACTCATAATTTATTGCTATTGTTCAAAATTTAAATTGTCACATCGAGATTCACTTTTAAAAATTATGCTTAAATATTATTTTCAAAAGAGTATGCTCCTGGGCTATTTTTTGTTGTTGTTAATAATAATGCCACAAATTATTTTGGCATTCTCGATCACATTGGCATATGCATCTAGAGAATATCAGCATATAAAGGCATAAATGAATACACATATGGTATATAAATAATCCAAGGGATAACTCACTCACAAGAAAACAAAATCACACAACAAATTATCTTTACTACTGATATGCATTTCTTCTAACAAGATTTACATTTAGAATAGTGCTTTTAGAAGTAATCTACTTTTACAGTTTCTCTCCAGAGACTATCACCTACAAGAAGCGATTATATTTGAAATAATTATTCTGTAGTAAGACTATGTTTTTCTATATTAACTGTGTTGAGTGAAGGTGAAGACCTCTTACCTTAAAGTCAATGAAGCAGCAAAATGTTCTACAGTTCAATGTTACCGAAAAGAAGGTCTCTGTGTATCTCAATTATCCGAGTAAAGTTGTGATGTGTTTCAACTTTTACAAAACCTAGATCTACACATTTACAAACTTTCTCTGTTTGATACTGCATTTCTTCAGTTTGCTTTTCACCTATAGGATAACTCTTTCTTGAAGTTCAATTAAAAGATTTTCGTTTGTTCTGTTTTTTTGGTAAGGGCATGATGACCAACCAGGTACCACTTACTTAACTATTGCCCCAAGCAACACAAGTCCAATAATTGATATGGGAATTCATTACTAGTAATAAGTTCTGTTCATTATTTGCTAACACCATATGGCAAGGTGCAATCCCCTAGTTCTCTCAAGCTTACTCTCGATGTGAAATTATCAAGAAGGTAGCTGAAGACATCTTTCAAGCAAATTCAGGAAGTTTCTACCAAAAATTTCTCTGCCTACACTATAAATCTTTCATCTAGTACTGTTCTTATCAGGCACTGTTAACCCGTTCTTAGCACAACTATTTCCTCTCTATGCCTTCAAGTCAAATGATCATCAAAGCTAGCTCCACTGGGTACCAATTACCCCTAGACACAGCTATTATCAGGCACTGTTTCTGGGCATTATGACAAAAAAAAAAAAAAAAGTAGAGAATGTCTATTTGTGTTACACTCTGACAAAAGCTCCAAAACAATGCTTAGTGACAGATTATCACTAATTTAGCACTCACAATATGCTAGGCTCTATGCTAAATTATCTCATTTAATGTTTATCATTTAAAAATTTAAAACTAAAGCTAAAAATGGGAGTAAGTTGTTCAAGATCACCCCATAAGTGGCAGTGCTGTTTTTCACATCTACATGTGACTAAAACTCAGGTTCTGGCTTCTAAGTAGTCTTTGTATTATCTCTAGGATCTGGACATGAGTCTATGATCTGCTGCGCTGTAAGAAATCCAAATGAAAATACTACGTTCTATGCGAAATCTTTCTACACGTACAATCCTGATATTGCGCTATAGAGCAAAGCCTGTTCTACCTCATTATTTCCCTTTCAAATAAGTTTCTTCCTAAGAAATGCCTACACATCTCATAAAAATAGATTTAAGTTCCACATCTTCCTAGAAATATCTTGGCCCAGCAAAGGATACATCTTGGGCTAAAAGTGGCATCTCTGTACCTTGTGTCATTGACCTAGAACAGATTTTCTCTAACTTTTGGGTTTCGGGAGCCCTGAGATGCTAAAAAATTACTGAGGACCTCAAAGAGCTTCAATTTGTGAATTATATCTATCTATATTTACCATATTAGAAATTTTTTAAGTGTAGATTAAATAGGGGCACAAATTCTTTGTAGCTTCTCCAATCAAGAGGTAGAATGTATTTCCAGCTTTGAATTTGTTCTAGCCTTGTGACTTACTTTGCCCAATATAATGCAGCAGAAGTGACCTTCTATGACTTCCAACTCTCGGTCTTAAGAGACTTTGTAGCTTCTGATTTTGCTCTTTGGGAATTCTGAAACCACCATGCTGTGAAGAAACTACATCTAGCATACTACAGAATAAGATGGCTTTTGGAGGAGAACTAAGATGCCAAGCCTACAGGCAGCACCAACTAACAGACATGAGTCAGGCCATTCTGTACCTGTGGTCCAGCTGACTCTCAGCTGAATGCAGGCTCATTTGTGAGCTCAGAAGAAAAAAAACAACAGAAGTTCTCATTCATCCCACCTAGTACAGAGAAACAATAAATCACTGTTGTTTTAAACCATTAAGTTTGGGATAGATTTTTACACAGAAATAGCTAACTGTTAAGGAGACCTTATGCAGTTTCACAGTAATTTGGGGTTCTTAAAATTGTAGAATTTGAAACACAAAGAAAATCAAATCTAGTATGATAAAAATATAATGCCACTTTAAATATAATTTACCTGAAGTGTTTTTTTTTGCAACTTTATTTTCTTCTGATTTTCTGAAAACAAGAACTACCTTTATTTACACAATATGTCTTGGGAGGGTTTTTCTAAAAAATATCACCCAATACTCTTATCATTATAGTCCTTCAAACTGTGTGTGTGTGTGTGTGTGTGTGTGTGTGTGTGTGTGTGTGTGTGTGTGTTGGGGGGTATATGAATAGGTGTGGGTGAGTTTGTAGGTGTGTGTGCATGTGTGTTTAATATTCAAGATTTTGGCAACTTCTACTTAAGATCCTAACGGTTGACACATTTTTAATATTGCTTTTGTATATGTGGCAAGAAAGAGTATAATGGCACCCATGCTCCTTGACAGTATATTGGATTAATACATTGTTCGGTGTATTCTAATTTTAAATAAAATGTACAGATTACTTGACATTGATGCATTGTGTAACTAGTTCTAAATTAAATGAAGAATTGATACAACTATCTGGCCAATCAATTCCCTATTAAGAAAAAGTAGAGGTTTAGTTTGAGGTTTAAAATTTCTAGAATGTCTGTCTACTTTGAGTCAACTTTTTAATTCATTCCTTTTTGCAAACATAATTCTAGTCTGTTTGTTACAGAATGTTACTTTTAAATACATCTATATTCATATAACAAAATGGAGGTTCAAGAAGTTATCTATTTAACTTGATGTGATATCAACAATTGTGTACTTATTTTTGAAATATATAAGAAAATTGCCTCCATTCTGCTCTTTGAAAAAAATGCAACAGTGATATGGCATTATATAAATTCAATTTAAAAACAAACATCTGAAATGGAGTGAAGGATTTCTTCTGAATAATAATAATATAGGGCTAGAGGACACTGGAGAATACCAGATACCATGTATTTGAACATGACTTATTTCTAACCTATTAGTGACCTTCTAAGAGAGGGAAAATAATGGTTATAGCATTGACTAATTACCTATTGGTCTATTCTTATAGCACAATATTGGCTTTGCTATCAATTCTTTTGACATTAACTCATTAACTAACTCATTAACCCTCTGACATTCACAAGAAGTAGATTTTCTTTTCCTCTAAAAAAAAATTATATATAATGTGAAAAGTGAGAGACAAAACTCTAAAAATTTCCCAATTAATGTGATTTATATAGAAAGTCAAGCAATAAAAATCAGGAGTCAAATATATATAGCTTTTCTCATGAATAATATAAAAAATAATTTGATCAGCTCCTCATATATCACCAATGCCCTCATAATTTTCAAAATCGTTAATCACTCTTTGCTTCTCCTATGACTGGACCACACTGTAACAACCAATTAACCCATGTCTTTTCCACTAACTTTCCGATGATAAGTGATCCATATTGTTTATTTATTGAAAAAAGGAAGAAAGAGAGAAAAGAAAAGGAAAGGAAAGAAGGAAGGAAAAAAATAACTCCTTTTTTGACTTCCCAACATTATTTACAGCTAAATTTCCTACCAACAGAGGAATCCCTTTTGAAAGATTATCAGAGAAGTTCCACAGTGAGCAAAATCTACCTCTTTCATTCATTAAGCCAAACCCTTCCTGGCTGCTCTTATTGGTGACTATGTATCTTGAGTTAACTGCGAGAATCATAATTTATGCCCACTGTATCAGAATAAATATTAATCATCTCCCCCTTCACTATCAAAAGTGCTCAAGTTTGCAGAATAACATAGAATGTCAACCAATGAATAGCTTTTCCCCTGTGACTCCATTTCTCATAAATACATGTCTCCTTTCAGAAATTCTCTTCAATGAGGAGAAAAGGTCAATGATTCTGTGATTTTCTTCTATTCCCTCCTTCTTCCTTGTCTTTTGTCTCAACCACTTCATTAATTCTGATCAGTCCTCCCTCATTTATTTACCTTTTAAGGAAAAGAAAGATGTATTCCTAGTTTTATAACTACATGCCTATCACAGAAGTAGTGTTATTTAACAGGAAGTTGAGGATGAGCTCTTGAGTTGGAACCAACCTTGCCTGAACTTCTTCAGGCCTAGGTTTTCTCACTTGTAAAAGGGAACTGGAAAACTAACCCATCTTATTAAGGGTGTGGCAAGAATGTGTCTGTCATAAAACTGTTTTAAAACTGTAAATTAATTAAAATATATATACTCTGAACTATGTTACAAGTTAAAACTAGCTTAATTTAGGAGAGAAAGGTATTTCTCCAGTGCTAATTTTCTGAAAGTAAACCAATTTTCAGTCCTTTTTCAAGAATTATGAAAGGTAAACTGTTAATTTTACAAGTTTTTCAGATTTCTGAGAATTTCAGAATATTAGCATTGGAAATAACCTTAAAAGTAAGAAGTGGGTAGGGGAGGAAAAGAAATGGAAAGGAAGAAATAAGAAAAACAGAAACAAATTATTATCATACCGAGAAATAAAATAGGGATACATCTAAAACTTAAATCTAATAATCGAATAACAAAAGTTTACATGATAAGGCCACATTATTATTTTTCACATTAAAACTAAAAAACTAAACTTGAAAAAGGCAAATAAGAGAGAATTCTCAAAGATTTATAATGGATGACACATACATAACTTCCCTGAGGATCAATCAGTACAGTTCCTTCATTACAGTTGAAATTTTGCATCACATTTTATACTTTGAGTATAATTAATTGTCAAAACATGCTAGCAGTCCAATAATATAAAACCAGCTTAGCTAGGGGGAAGATTAATAAAGAACAAACAGAAAAGTGAACTTCAACATTGTAGATAGCGTTATTTAAAATCACTTATTTGAGTGGTCAATAGAGAAATATTCCCTGATATTCAGGTTCAAAAACAAATATCTACTGATTTATATAAACTATATACAATTTATTAGAGTATTCACTCCCTACAAAATGAAGAGTCAAAAAGAAAGTACCTTTATGTAGAAAGATATTTTAAAAAATAAAAATAATATGGTGAGATTGATGCTTCTGACTAGTTTGGAGGATCAGGGACTCTATTCTCCTGCCTAAAACCACATGGAAAACAAGCAAAATATAGGCAACAGTCATTTTAAAGACATTGTATATCAAGCAACAAAGGACAATGATCTCTGAGAGATGAGCAACAAATAAGCCTTAGGATTGTACCTACAAACTACCTGCAGAGACTTTCCAGGCCACAGAGAAGATAATCCAGGCGGAATCCAACAGCCTCCATGAATTGAGGAAGCAGAACAGAGAGCCAAGTAAAGTGGCTAGAATTCCCAGGGCAGAGTACTGGTGAGAAGAGGGGTACCCAGGATAAACAACACCAAAGATCTGCAGAGGTCCCCCTCAGATATTCAGCAGAGTGCTGCAAGGTACATATGGGTGAGGAAGTTACCCAAAGTCAGGAATGAACCACTCAAAAGGATTAGAGGAAACAGTATACACGGGAACAGGAGTAGTGTGTGTCCTTCAGCCAGGATGGCCTCTAGTTCATAAGCCATTGGGGAGAATTACTCACAAAGATCTTGGCTCAGTGGTGGGGAATATATAATGAGCTATAGACTAAACACTGCTCAGGTTCTACCTAATAAATCTTAGAAGCAAGACTTAAACATATCAAATAGTTTTCTAAGGAACTAAACTATGTCCCAAAACAAAGCTCAATAGTACTTTTAGGAATATAAAAAAATACCAGCACCCAACAAGTTGAAATCCACAATGTCTGTACCTAAGGAATACATTGAAGAGCACTAAAAAGATTAACTATATTGATAAATATGTACAATTTTTTTTCATTGTATATATTTACTTAAAAGAAAAAAATTGGATTTCTGCTTCCAGGAAGATGGAGTAGAAGTCCTTTTCCCTATTCCTTTGCTAAGTGAAACTAAAAACTCTGAACATTATATATATATATATATATATATATATATATATATAGAGAGAGAGAGAGAGAGAGAGAGAGAGAGAGAGAGAGATACACATATATGTATATATATCTCTATATAGATATGTATGTATATATATGTGTATATATATACACGTATAGCTATATCTATATATAGATATATAGATATAGATATAGATATAGATATAGATAAGAAATATAAAAAGATTTAGAAAGGTAGAGAGAAGACAGACTGGCTAGGGAACTAGGGACTCAGTGATGACATGGTGGTGAGTGTTCTGAGTTTTCTTTTTGTCTTACAAGATCACAAACATGATGCTGCAGAAGCCAGCAACCCACAGAAAGAATATTTATGTAGAAAGTTATTATTTTTGAAAAAATAAGGTAGGAGTTATGTCTCTGGTCAATTTGGAATATCAGGGACTCTATTTACTCTCCTGCCCAAAACCACATGAAAAACAGACAAAATATTAAAAAAAGAGTTATTTTAAAGACATTGGGCATGTCATGTGACAAAGATGCTTAGGTGTGCAAGCACACACACACACACACACACAGAGCTCCAAAGAATTCCTGCATTCTCTAATGATAAGACAGGGAAAGGGGCAGCCTAGCAAGACAGAAATGTTTCAGACAATTGCTCTACTCCAGAAAAACAGCACAGGAAAAAAAAACAAAAAAACAAAAAAACTGTAGCCCACATCCACTGACACCTGGAAAGGCTGAGCGCAGAGTCTAGACTTCCAACCTAGCCAGGATGTAATGAGTCATCCCAGTCCCAACCCCAGCCTCCACCTCTCACCCCCAGCCAACACCAGGGTGGTATCAGGGAAGTCCAAGTAGGACGCCAGGACTTTTATCCCTTTTAGGTGGTAACAAGCCTTCCTCTGCGTGGTATCAATGAAAACCACCAGGGGAACAGTAACAAGAAATTCCTCTTTTCTCTAGCCAGGGTGATTCCAGGGGAGGCCCAATGGGAAGCTAGAACTCATATTCTCACCCAGTAATAATGAGCAGACATCTCTTTTGTGTCAACGGAGGCTGGGGGAGGAAACTTCACTTTCAGTCTCACCTTATAGTAATGAGGTGATGAACCCCTTGCCTGCTGAAGTGAGGTCAGAGCAAATCAGCTAAAATGGAAGGTTTACACCAGATCCAAATATTCAACATAAAAACATCCAGATTCCAATTAAAAATCACTTGTCTAGAACCAGAAAATTTTTAACTTGAATGAAAAAAAAAAAAAGGCAAATCAAAGGACCAATGTGACAGATAATTTAGATTCATCTGACAAAGATTTAAAGCAGCCATTATAAAAATGTTCCAATGAGCAAGTACAATCGTGCTTAAAAACAAATAAAAAAAATTTTCAACAAAATGAAAAGTATCAGCAAAACCAATAAGTAGAAAACATAAAAGGAAGCAACTAAATGTAGAACTGAAAATACAATAACAAATAAAACTTAGTGGGTGGGATCAACAATAGAATTGAGAGGATAGAGTGAAAAACCAGTGATATTGAAGATAAAATAGAAATTATCTAATATAAACAACAAAGAGATAATGGACTGAAAAAATATATGTACAGAACCTCAAGGACCTGTGGGACTATACTGAGAAATCCGATTTTTGTGTTATTAGAGTAACAGAAAGAGAAAAGGAGGGCAGGATTGAAAAAGTAAACAAATAATTAACAAAACATTTTGCAAATTTGGCAAAAGATATAAACATATGGATTCAAAAAGCTGAGCAAACCCCAAAACCAAAAGAAATCCACTCTAAGACACATCATAATCAAACTTCTAAATCCAAAGACAAAGAAAAAACTTGAAAACAGTGAGAAAAATAAGACATAGAGGGAATACTTCCAAATTCATTTTATGAGGCGAGCATCACCCTACTACCAAAGCCAAACAAAGACACAAGCACATAACACTGCAGGCCAATTATCTCTGATGAACTTAGATGCAAAAATCCTCATCAAAAAATCAAATTCAACAACACATCAAACATATACCAAGTGGTAATGTATCCCTATGATGCAAGGTTTATTTAACACATGCAAATCAGTCAATGCGATACATATACCATATTTATAAAACAAAAGATAAAAAACACATGAATATCTCAATAGAAGCAAGAAAAACCATCTGACAAAGTTCAACCTCTATCTATGATAAAAGTCTCAAAAAACAGAGAAGTAAAGTTATACAACATAATGAAGGTCACTTATGAAAAACTCACAGTTAACATCATAATCAATGGAGAAAAACAGAATTTTTCCTTTAAGATCTGGTAGAAGGCAAGGATACCTACTCTTGCCACTGCTATTCAGGACAGTACCAGAAGTCCTAACGAGTAATCAGACAATAAAAAAAGAAGTAAAAGTCATCCAAATAAGAAAAAGTGAAGTAAAATTGTTTCTGTTTTCAGATAACATTATATTATAGGTAGAAAATCCTAAAAACACACAAAAAATGTTAGATTAAATAAACAAATTCAGTAAAGTTACAAGATACAAATCAACATACAAAAATTGCTTGCATTTCTTTACACCAACAATGATCTATCTAAACTTTAAAAAAAAAAAATCCCAGGGTTGGCCCAGTGGCTCCGGCGGTTGGAGCTCTGTGCTCCTAACTCCGAAGGCCGCTGGTTCTATTGCCACATGGGCCAGTGTGCTCTCAACGACAGGGTTGCCTGTGCGATTCCTCGAGTCCCGCAAGGGATAGTGGGCAGTGCCCCCTGCAACTAGCATGGCAACTGGACCTGGATCTGAGCTGCGCCCTCCACAACTAAGACTGAAAGGACAACAACTTGAAGCTGAACGGCACCCTCCACAACTAAGATTGAAAGGACAACAACTTGACTTGGAAAAAAGTCCTGGAAGTACACACTGTTCCCCAAAAATCCTGTTCCCCTTCCCCAATAAAATCTTTAAAAAGAAAAAAAATCCCATTTATGACACCATTGAAAATAATAAAACACTTGAGAATAATTTTAACCAAGGAGGTGAAACTGAAAACAATAAAATACTGTAGAAAAAAACTGAAGATATAAATAAATGGCTAGATATCTTATGTTCATTGATAGGAAGTATTAATACCATTAAAATGTCCATATTACCCAAAGTATTATACAGATTCAATGTAATTTCTATAAAAATTCCAATGGCATTTTTCACAGAAATAGAAAAACAACTCTAAAATTTGTATAGAAGTACAAAGACCCCAAATCATCACAGCAATCTTGAAAAAGAACAGAGATGGAGGCATCAGATTTCCTGATTACAAATTACATCACAAAGCTGCTGTAATCAAAACAGTATGATACTAGCATAAAAAAACATACACATAGACCAATGGAACAGAGTAGAACGCCTAGAAATAAACCCAAGCATATATGGTACCTAATTTCCAACAAAGGTGCCAAGAATACAGATGTAGAAATAATATCTTCTTCAATAATAGTCTGGATAAACTAGATAAACACATGAAAAACAATAAAATTGAACCTTTATCTTATGCCATATGCAAAAGTCAACTCGAAATGGATTAAATACTTGCACATAAGACCCAAAGCCATAAATCTCCTAGAAGAAAACAGGGGAAAAGATACTTGACATTGTCCTTGAAAATGATATTTTAGATACAACACCGAAAGAACAGGCAACAAAAACAAAAATAAACAGGTAGGACTGCATCAAACTAAAGAGTTTCTGCACAGCAAAAGGAAAAATCATCAGAGAGAAAAAGCAACCTACTGAATGGGAGAAAATATTTGCAAACTCTATATCTGATAAGGCATTAATTTCCAAAAAATATATAAAGAACACTTACAACTTAATAGCAAAGCAAACAACCCGTTTAAAGCAAAAAAGAAAGAAAAAAGGCTAAGGACCTCAAAATAGACATGTCTCCAAAGACATACAAATGGCCAACAGGTATGTGAAAAAAATGTTCAATGTCACTAGTCATCAAGGAAATGCAAATCAAAATTATAATAAGATAATATTACTTCATGCCTGTAAAAATAGCTATTATTAAAAAAAAGACTGGGAGGGATGTGGAGAAAAGGAAAAGGGAACTCTCATGCACTGTTGGAGAGAACATACATTGGTACACACATTATGAAAAACAGTATAAAATTATAAGACTAAATAAATATATAACATGATATCCCAAATCCAAGTAAGTAAAGTCTCAATGTTAATATCAGTCAAGTAGGTTAGAGCTAAGAATATCAACAGCGATAAAGAAAGTCATTTCATAATGATAATAGAGTCAGTTCATCAGAAGAACATAACAATTATAAATATTTACCCACTCAGTAACAGAGCTCTGAAATGCATGAAGCAAAAACTAGAACTACAAGGAGAAAAAAAGCAAAAACTGAATTATAGTCATTGGAGACTTCAATACTCGGCCCTCGATAAAGACTAGAACAAGTGAATGACATTATGTAAGAACATAGATTTGAACTGTATTATCAATGAACTGGACCTCAATGATATTTATAGAATATTCCACCCACAAACAACAGTCTATACATTATTTTCAAGTGCACAGAGACATTTTAAATTTAACATTAGAGACCATAGTGCGGACCATAAAAGAAGTCTCAAAAATGTGAAAGAGTTCATTATCACAAAGAGTGTATTCTGACTACAGTGAAATTAAATTTAAAATCAGTAACAGAAAGACATCTGAAAAACCCCCAAATATTTGAAAACTAAATAACACATTTCTAAATAAACCCGTGTGTCAAAGAAGAAATACATAGGCACATTAGAAGGTATTCTGAGCTGAATAAAAATAAAAACATCAAAATTTGTGGAATGTTTCTAGAGTACTAAGTATTGGGAATTTTTTAGTACTATGTGCCTATATTAAAAAAAGAAGAAAATTTAAAATTAATTACATTAGTTTCTACCTAAAAATACTAGAAAAAGATAACCAAATTGAACACAAAGTCAGTAGAAAAAGGAAATAATAAAGAGAGATCAATGAATTTTTTTTAAAAAACACAGAAAAATAAAAGAAAATTCAGTGAAACTAGAACCTTGTTCTTGAAAAATATGTAAAATTCTTGAAAAATTCTTTGAAAAATGTAAAATTAATAAACCTCTCACTAGACTGATCAGTAAAAAAAGAAAAAAGACAATTTACTAGTATCAGGAATGAAAGATGTGACATCACTATAGATACTATAAATATTGAAAAAACAATAAGAGATTATTATTATACCATAAGGACAGAAAGCAAAGGGATGTGAATTACCAGAAAATAGGGATGTGAGAGATAAGAGCCTCAGGAGTGAGGAATCACAACAATAAATAAAGAAACTTTTAGGGGTAATAAATATATCATCTTGATTAAGGTGATGGTTTCATAGCTGTATGTATGTCAAAATTTATCAAATTGTATTACTGAAATATGTGCAGTTTGTTGTATGTCAATGATACCTCAATAAATCTACTAAAACACAGGAGGTAAACTATGCTAAATTAACTATAAGAAAAAAATTTAACAAACATAACAGATTTTCTAAAATATAATTATGTATTGATGGTTAATGAAGGCTTCATGGAGGAAGTGAGGCCTGTCTCAACAGTTAATCCTGTCTACTGCTGTGTTTCCCCAAAAATAAGACCTAGCTGGACAATTAGCTCTAATGCGTCTTTTGGAGCAAAAATTAATATAAAACCCAGTCTTATAAAACACATTAGAGCTGATTGTCCGGCTAGGTCTTATTTTCATGGAAACATGGTAGTCATAAGCATACTAAAAGCTGCAGAAATGAACCCTAGATGATTTTGCTTGGTCCACTCAATTGCAGGAGCATCTGCTTTTTTTAAATCAGTCACAAATTATTACAGTTATTTTCTCTACAACTATTTCACATAAAATACAGACTTCAGATAAAAATATAGACTTCTGTTTGTTGTTTGTTTGCCTTCTTTTGAAAAATGTGAACATCTGGACATGCTAGGCACATTTTCCCCCAAGGAAATAACTTTTCGCTTCGCACTACAGAGGTCACACTGGCCAGTTCTACAGTGGATGCTCAGCTTCTTTCACTATGTATCACTTTCCATCTACCATCATAGTCATGCTATTATTTTTCTTACAGTAAAAAGGAAAAATAAATGTTTCTTTCAGCTTCATTCACTTAGGCTCCCTGCCTTGGTCCTGGTGCATTTTATTTTGAAGACTTGCTAGGTAGACTGTTATTAGAATCTTGAATAATTAAAACTTTGGTTTTACTTTGTCTTTTTAGGGTAGTACACCCAAAAGCAAAGTTGATGTAAAGAGGAACCTTCCTTAGCTATTATTAACCCAGCAACATTTTTTTTATTAAAGTTTATTGGTGTGACAATTGTTAATGAAGTTATATAGGTTTCAAGTGTACAATTCTGTACTACATCATCTATATATCATGTTGTGTATTCACCACCCAGAGTCAGTTCTCCTTCCATCACCATATATTTGACCCCATTGACCCTCTTCTAGAAGCCTCCTCCCTCCTTACCCTCTGGTAACCACTAAACTATTGTCTGTGTCTATGAGTTTTTGTTTCTTCATTTGTTTGTCTTGTTCTTTTGTTGTTTTCAGTTTTATATACCACATATCAGTGAAATCATATGGTTCTCGACTTTTTCTATCTGACTTATTTTGCTTAGCATAATTATCTCCCAATAGACATATGAAAAAATGCTCAACATCACTAATCATCAGAGAAATGCAAATAAACACCACAGTGAGATATCACCTCACCCCAGTCAGAATGGCTATCATCAACAAGACAAATAATAATAAGTGTTGGGGAGGCTGTGGAGAAAAAGGAACCCTCATACACTGTTGGTGGAAATGCAGATTGGTGCAGCCTTTATGGAAGGCAGTGTGGAGGTTCCTCAGAAAATTATGAATAGATTTACCATATGACCCAGCAATCCCTCTCCTGGGTATCTATCCCAAAAATCTGAAAACATTAATCCACAAAGATATATGTGCTTTGATGTTCATTACAGCTTTATTTATGGTGGCCAAACATGAAATAACCCGGGAACATTTAAAGTGGTTCCCTTGGAAGTGTACTGATGTGGCTCCATAAGAGACCTGTTTTTCACTTTGGGGCTCCAAAGAAATCTCTCTTACTTGACAAAAAGAACCAAAAAAAAGTTTCCCTTTGACCCTCTGCCACAGAGAATGGAGTTAGCAGAGAGAAACTATTTCTTTCATTAACAAGTAAAAAGCAGAAAGTCACTATTTTGCAAAATGTATTGGAGGAAAGAAAGTCCTTAAAAAAACAAAAGATAGTATAAATTCGATTTTAAACATTGGCAGATACAATCACAAATGCTTACTGTAAAATATCATTTGGCTCCTAATCGGACAACTAGAATTTTGGGAGCTATTTTAAATGTCAGAATTTTAAAGAATTGAGAGCAGAAATGAATAAGAGGACCCTTGATCAGAGTAGCATTAGAATCCCTCCTTGAAAAATGTCTAACATTTACATGAGCTAGCTTTATGCTAGTTCTCACAGAAACTCTCTTGTCTAGGTACAATTTTTTCATTATACATGTGAAGAAAATGAGTTACAAATGAGTAAAGAAACAACTGTGCCAATATGCAAACTCAGATCTGTGTGATCCCAGATCTCTTGCCCTTACTTATCCACTTCATTGTATGCCATTGTGTTCCCTTCATGTCAGAAATAGAATATTGAAACAAGAACTGTAACTATATTGCTTATCTTTGTTGTATGTGTGTACTTATGCTTAAATTGATACATAAGCTTTCAATCTTTATAGTCTTTCTAAGGAACAATTTATCTTCTCTGGGCAGCAGCCATTACAACCAACAGATTCCTGGGTCAGTATATAAAACACCCTATGACACTTGATTCAAAATTGACAAATGTCACTAGGATATAGAGGCATTCAGATAATGTGATTTGTTTATGTCCCTGTATTGGGACACACACCCTATTTACACTCTCACGTGCCTTCATCTGCCTCCTTCTTCCTCTCATACAGACCACACAGGACTTGGATGAAACATCACACCGTGGGATATAGGATCTGGCTTTCTGATTTTACCAGAAAGAGCAGGGACTTTCTCTCTGGGAGGGGGAAAGATCAAATGTTGACTACAGGAAATGAGAGGGGATTTACTCCCCTGAAGAATACTCCCAGTTGCCCTTTCTTCTTGCATTCTGAAGAGGTTCTGACTGCCTGCCAAGCTAATCTGCATAGTGAGTGACCTGCTGTCTCTCTTTTCTGCTCATTGGGAAATAATAGCCTGGAAGTAATGCATAACATCTTCCCTTTATTGAGTTTACTGACCTTTTTCCCTATTGTCAGTAGTCTGTACTTGTAGTTCCCAAATACCTATCAGTACTTTAATCCTTACATCAGCCTCTGATTACTAGAAAACCTAGGGTAAGAAAATTTATACTAGAAATTGTTACATAAAACGGAAGTTGCGGAAAGTAGTTTTGGAATTGGATTGCTCATTTGTTGGAAAGCAACTGCTTGTGATAAGGAGGCTGTACCAGGAGCTGTGTACTTGTACATACTGCTGCCTTAACTCACAGAGAACCCACCTCCACCTGATTTTGTTCAGCCCAACTTGTCAGGTAGTGTTGAGGCTTTCCAATCTCATCAAAACACACTGTGTCCCTGGAGCTTACTTTGTTCAGGTGTTAGATAGATATGGTCCACAAGTTACATGTCAATCAAGAATGAAAGAAGACAACTAGGCAGACACTGAGTAGCCACTGGCAGTAGATAGTCTTCACTCATTGATAACCCAGTGCTGAAGAAACACCCCAAAGCTCACTGGTCCTAGAAATAAAAAGTTCGTATTTCCACTCCCCATGTAATTGATACCTTTCCGGAGACTGCTTCTGACCATGTCTCTCCCCTCATCAGTGCCTCTTCTCTTTGCTGAGAATTAGAGA
Source organism: Rhinolophus sinicus (assembly GCF_036562045.2). Taxonomy (NCBI): domain Eukaryota; kingdom Metazoa; phylum Chordata; class Mammalia; order Chiroptera; family Rhinolophidae; genus Rhinolophus; species Rhinolophus sinicus. Next base: position 124,488,161 of record NC_133752.1, read on the forward strand.
GTATAATTATACTGCTTATTATGAGTATATCTATAAACTGACACCCCTTTCCAACTAGTGAGACAAATAAAACGGCAAATGAATCGTGTTTGCTAAGATAGGGCCTATAATGAATATTGATTAAAGTTGATTTGTGGTCATTCATCCCTGAAACTTAACATCTGAATTGAGACTGATTTTATATATAAGTGAATTATTGTAAATGCATTCCTCAAAAGACAGCCCAATTTCTAAGATCTGTCTATAATGGTCCCCATTAGGGTCAAGAATTTTAATTTGCAAGTAAAGAACTGAGTTTCTATCTCAGAGTGGTCATAATTAGCAAAATTTAATGGAATCCATTTCTGAGCCTTATCTTGATATGGAGATCAACTTCTTTACATTCTCAAAACTGTCATCTGTAATAACAGTGAGTTACTGAGATCCAGGTAAGCTAAAACCAGAGCTTTCAAAAGACAATTTTCCAGTACTTTAAATACCTGTCAGCATCTTCTTCCTTCCATTCCCAAGTTTAAAAAGATCTGCAGGTCTTGAATGCAGTATCTTCCTTCTTAGATACAACTGGACCTTCTTTTCACAATTGTGAGGTAAGTCATTGAATCACTTACTAATAGTTTTCAAGTTGTAATCCTCAAAGTTTCATTTGTAGCCACTAACCCTCAAAATATTTGTAATTAGTAGGTCAAGTCCAATCAGTGATGGTGCATATTCTTCAGGGTTGGTACTCAGCAAATGCTTTGATACTACCAACCCTATATGTCATAGAAGTGTAGAATACTTAATACCTATCTAGAGACACCTTCAACTTATACATCATGAGGAAGCTAGCTCATATAAAGCTTTGCTGTGCATTTTTAGTATCCTATTGAAAACATCATGTTATTTAAACAAAATAATACTTCAAAGAATGTCATGTCTCCAAATTAAACTAATATAATTAAGAAGATTAATAATTTGCGTGACACAGTTTTGTTGGTAGTGGTAGTAGGGATTTTTGCTTTCTTGTCCTCATTAGTCATTGGGTACCTACTAAAAATCACTTAAGTCCAGCATTGGCCACTGGTTCCAAAGGAAAGAATCCAAGGCATCTTGAATTCAGGGTATAATATGTTCATTCCCTTTAATATAACTTCATTTTGCCTGATTCTTTTTCCTGCATTGCATCAATAAGGGATATATATATAATATACAGGCTACAAGAAATATATCTTTGCCACTAAACTGCAAATTTTCAATTTGCTCCTTCAACTTCTTGGTTTCAGATAATGCACTATCCCTAGATTCTCTCAAAATTTCCCAAGTTCATTCAACTCTATTGTGTGTCTCCCCCTGAAAAGAGAAGCCATTTCTTCTAGCTTGGAATTTCTTCCATAGATTTTCTTCCACTCTGAACATATTGAGGAGGCTCCCAGTCAGTTTTTAGGCTTTTATATAGGGAATACTCTAGGTATCACCCTTGATGAGAGAGAAATAGGAGATAATGAATAGCCCATGTTTTCTGCTTCTTTTGCACTTGTACACAGAATGTGAAAAAGAAGAGCATCCAGTTATTAGATGCCTTCCTGCTGCTGACAGTAGTGAGCCAACATTTAAAACGTGATGATGGCATTCATTGCAATCAGAAGTGTCTACACTTCTTAACTCTTTCTAAGTCTAGACATATAAGTATGGCAGTATCTACCTACTGAATGCTGTTATTATCCATTTAGGAAAATTCCAATTAAATAATGCCATTACCTAGATATGGATAGGTTCCAAAACCTTAGCCGAAAGAAAAAGAGAACTGAGGAGAAGGGGAGAGCAGGGGAGGAAGGGGGGGGGGAGGGAGAGAGAGAAGGTGGGGAAATATCAATTGAATCTCCTTACATCCAAAAGAATATCATCCTCCTTAGATAGATGGAGGGAGAAGAGAACGACAAGAAAGCAAAACAAAGCCAAAGTCTAAATCAGGAGATATTGTCCATATTTTTCAAAGAACTAATACGGTTATCTGAGACCTCTGAGTTTCCTCCATGTCACCATACGGCTTCACTGTCTAGATACATGTTGACTGATCAAGGTAGTATATCTCAAGTATCTCCCCTGGGCTATCTGAAGGCATGTAACACTACTATTGAAACTTAATGTCTGTTTTAATATATTCTTATTGGCAGTAACTAGTAGGTTTGGACCTTGGCCAGTGTCATATCCATGTGCCCTTCTAGGGAAAATTGTTACCCTCTCTCAGCTTGCCTTCAGCTCCTGCCTCTTCTCCTTCCTTGATTAGCTTTAATAACTAAAAGAGGTAGGGGAGAGAGGGGGAGCAATCATACTCTATTACATTTAGATAGAGCAATTTACTTGGAAAAGCTTGAGCCTGAAACTGATCCAAAAATTATTTGAACTTATTTCCAGATTCCTTAGATTTTCAGGTTATAAAGATAGTTTCCCCCTAGCATTCTGGGAAGTGATTAAGAAATTTGCTGTAACTGCCCTTCAGGTCTCTACTCACCAGAAAGCCCACTTGACGGCATTTACACATTCTTCCATGGTCACTGACTTCTTTTGAGTTTTTTGGGGGGTGAGAGAGGGGCCAGAGTGTTCAAGGACAGAGTTTTCTGACTGATACTTCTGTATCTTAGCAACCCCTCGATAAGCACTTGGGTCACAGTGCAAAAGGTCCCTGACCTGATACTGGGATAGGATTTCCTGAAAACAATTCCAGCTTTTGATTACAGTGTTTGCCAGTAAAAGAGGAAATAAGTATCCTAATGCTGAGATGTATTCATCAGTCTGTCTGGAAGCTTTTTCCAACTCATCCAAGTTACCTGTCTTCAGACTCTCATTTTTAAAGTATCCGTCAAGAAAAGAACAAACAAACAAACTGATCACTTTTATTGGTCCACAGACTAGTTCTCAACAAACTCTTTGTCAGTAGGCTAACACACAAAGTAGATAATAAAATGCATGGAAACCACTCCCTTTGGTAGAGTCTTCCTAACTACCTATGTCTATGATTTTAATGAAGTTTTTCACATCCCCAAAATTGTATTCACAGCTGGTCACTATACCTACCTTCAAAAAATATGAGTATCAAATCAATCTTTATCTATGCATTACTCCTCTACCAAACTGATGATAAAGAAGCAGGAGAAATATATTTAATTCTAGTTTAGAGATACTATTATGCCTAAAAAGTAATTCAGGTTTCACTCAGGATTTACTACATTGAAAGATGGGCAGATGGATAAATCACCTATGAAGAAGATGAGAAAATAAACCAAAAGAGACAGGGTTGACACCTTTCATATGACTCATGGCAAGGTTACATCTCTGTATTGTGGCTGGGCCTCCAAAATTAATAAGGATGCTGACTCACCTCATAGGAGATTTCCCAGCTGACTCTATAGTTAGGACAAGGCTTTCTTTTCATGCCACCATGTAGCCATACAAATCGCCAAGTCCCCCACTCTAGTCAGATGTCCTGTGATGCCTAGCCCTTCAGGTAATAGGATGTGCAAAGGTACTAGTCATCAATACTAGTTACAGTGTTTCCCCGAAAATAAGACTAAGTCTTATATGAATTTTTGCTCCAAAAGACACATTAGGGCTTATGTTCAGGGGATGTCATACTAGGCTTATTTTTCCAGTTAGGTCTTATTTGGGGGGAAACATGGTATTCATGACCTCCCTCTTACCTCTCTCATACACTTGGAGAACTGAGGTACCTTCATCCTTTATCTCCTATAACTTATGACTCATTTATTGGCTAGGAGCTGACAAGCTTGCATCTGACTCTCTCGGGCATTTATTTCATTTCTTTCTGATTCTTAGTTTCTGCTTCTGAATAGTGAGTCACAGCTGCCACTGTAGATGGAGGAATGAGGGGGGGGAAGGGTTTTAGGTTGACACTGAAAAAAGAGACGCAGATCTAAAATTGCACAGATGTGGGGGGAGAGATCCACGATGATGGAGTATATAAATGTAGTGCTTGCCTCATCCCATGAGCACATCAAAATTACAGCTAAATTATAGAACAACCAACCTGGAGAATGATCTGAGTTTAGCTGAACATAAGTTTTATAACTAAGGATATGAAGAAGAAGCCACATTGAGAGTAGTAGGAGGGGTGGAGATACGAAATGAACTGGCCCCAAACCTCCATGTGGCAGATGAAAATTGGGATGGATATCTTAGCCACAGAGGTTCCCCACAGAGGAGCAAGGGACCCCACCTCCACCTTAGGCTCCCCAGTCTGGAGTACTGGTATCAAGAAGAAGAGCCTTCACTACATCTGGCTGTGAAAAACAGTGGGGGTTCTGACTGCCTGGGTGGGAAGGAAGCAGTAGGAAAGCCAGGTATCGTCTTAAAGGGCCCACACATAGACTCGTTTGCAGGCACTTGCTCTGGGTTCCATCAGAGGGACAGTGATATGGGAGGTGGCCGAGAAAGACAAAGGGCAGACTGAGGTATGTGATTTCAGGGTAAAAGCTGGAAGACAGTCTCCATTTTCCCTGTGTGAGGTCCTCCTTCCATGCAGCCAACAGACAGATGACATCTTTCCTGTGTTGAGCGCTCCCCTGTGCCCATTTAGTGCTCCCCCGGCTAAATCTGAATCAGTTGGGTGAACTCCACTGCTCCATCTTGGTGACTCACTGAGGCCCCGCTACACTGAATTATATACTACATAAAGCTTTATCAGTAGCCAGCAGGTGGCAGCAGGCCACAGCAGGCCTTGGTGTGTCCTGGCTTTTTGCAGAGCCACCCCAGACTCAGTACTGGTGGCAGCCATCCCTGGTTCACAGCGTGGCCTCTCCCACATGCCTCCAGGTACAGCACAGGCAGCGAACAAACATGGATCACTTTGTAGCTTATACCAGGTATTCCCTGGCCAGTCACAGGCAGTGACTGACCTGGGCCTGCACCAGAGCCTCTCCCAAAAGGTCCCAGAACCAACACACTTGGAGGTTGGCTTCAGACCACAGCTGAGCATCACCCAATTAGACCCACAAGCAGTACATACAAAGGGCAGTTTCAACAGGCACCAGAGCCCACTGGGGTGAATCCCACTCTGTGTGGAAAACCCCTTGCACAGCAACCTGTAAGCTGTGTACGTGGCCAAATCCCACAGGCAGTCAACCTGAGGGTTAATCCCACCAACTAACATGTCCATAGCAATCAAGACTCAACCAGAACAAGAGAGAACACACAACCCACACAACGGACACTCCTGGAGCATCCAGAGCATGTGACCAGGGAGACTGTGCCACTGGACATCACAAGGCACCTACTACTAAGGCCACCTGGCAAGACTGGGAAACATAGCAGATCTACCTAACACATAGAAACAAACACAGAGGGGCAGCCAAAATGAGAAAACAAAGAAATATATCCCAAATGAAAGAACAGAGGAACACTCCAGAAAAAGAAATTTAAAAAATGAAGGCAAGCAAACTACCAGAAATGGAATTCAAAACACCTGTTATAAGGATGCTCAAGGAACTTAGTGAGAACTTCAACAAAGAGATAGCAAGCATAAAAATAGTACATAGAAACTATACAAAAAGAACCAGTCAGAAGTGAAGAACACAATAATTGAAATGAAGAATGCACTAGGAGGAATTACCAGCAGACTAAATGAAGCAGAGGATTGAACCAATGATTTGGAAAACATCCAATTGGAAAAGCAAAAGGAAAAAAGAATTTTAAAAAAATGAGAATAGTTTAAGATACGTCTGGAACAACATCAAATATAACAAATTCGCTTCATAGGGGTACCAGAAGGAGAAGAGAGAAAGCAAGTAATTGAGAACATACTTGACAGAATAATGGCTGAGAACTTTTCTAAACTGGCAAAGGAAATAGACATACAAGCCCAGGAAGCACAGAGAGTCCCACACAAGATGAACCCAAAAAGGCTGACACCAAGACACATCATAATTAAAATGCCGAAGGTTAAGGACAAAGAGAGAATCCTAAATGCAGCAAAAAGAAAGTCAACTAGTAACTTTTAAGGAAACTCCCATAAGCATAAGATGTCAGCTGATGTCTCAACAATCACTTTGCAGGCCAGAAGGGATTGGCAGGAAATATGAAAAGTGATTGAAAGCAAGGATCTACAGCCAAGACTACTGTACCTAGCAAGGCTATCATTTAATATCAATTGACAGGTAAAGAGCTTCCCAGACAAGAAAAAAAACTAAACGAGTTTGTCACCATCAAACCAGTATTACAAGGACTGTTAGAGGGACTTCTTTAATAAATAAATAATAAAGTGGCAATAACTACATACCTATGAATAATTCCTTTCAGTGTAAATGGATGAAATGCTCCTATCGAAAACGTAGGAGGGCTGAATTGATAAGAAAACCAAACCCTTACATATACTGCCTACAAGAGACTCACTTCAGATTGAAAGACACACACAGACTGAAAGTAAAGGGATGGAAAAAGTTATTTCATGAAAATGGAATTGGAAAAAAAAAAGAAAAAGCTGGGGTAGCAATAGTTATACCAGACAAAATAGACTTTAAAACAAAGGCTATAACAAGAGACAAAGAAGGACCCAGTAATCCCACTTCTGGTTAATTATCTGAAAAAATACAAAATGTTACTTCAAGGGTAAGTGTGCATCCATATGTTCATTGCAGCATTGCTTACAGTAGCCAAGATGTGAAGGCAGCCTGGGTCTTCATCGATGGATGAACAAATGGGTAAAGAGGAGGTGGTATGTATATACAATGGAATATTACTCGGCCCTGGAGGGAATGGGATATGGCTACCTGCGATGGCATGGATGGACCTGGAGGGTATTGTGCTAGTGGAGTGTCAAACAGTGAAAGACAGATGCAATGTAATTGTGCTTATATGTGGAATCTCAAGAATAAAAAAAAAAAAAATAGAAACACACTCATGGATAAAGAGAACATTTTGATGGTTGCTAGATGGAAGGTGGTTTTGAAGTGGTGGGTACAAAATGAAAAGGGAATAAGAAGTACAAATTGGTTGTTACACAGTAGTCATGGGGTTGTAGGAATACAATCAATATTATTGTAATAATTATGCATGGTGTCAGATGGGTACTAGATTTATCAGGGTGATAGATGGGAGGGGGGTTAGGGGACAGGGTGAAAAAAGAAAAAAGCTAAAGAGACCAGAGTACAGAAAAAGATGGGTACGTTAGAAAGTTTTACAAACTATAGTAACAGAATCTGGAACTTGATGGGCAAAAAGAAGTCTTATGGGAGTTGCTAGATGTGACTGGTTAAAGTGAACTGATGTTAGCAGTCGTCTCTTTCCCTAGTCTACACCAACTCAAAATGGCTAATGGCTTTCCATTCCTTTTCACTTATGCTTATCTCAGGGAATGAAACAGAAGCAGAACATACAAATGAGAATCTATTCAACTGTTTATTGTTCCTAGTAAAAGACTGACTGTGACATATAATAAATATTCTTTGGAATATAAATAAAGAGGTGGGTAGAAAGAAATCTATGCTATCACGTTGTCACCGTGCTTCCCCCAAAATAAGACCTAGCCAGACAATCAGCTCTAATGCATCTTTTTGGAGCAAAAATTAATATAAGACCCGGTGTTATTTTACTATAATATAAGACCAGGTCTTATCTAACATAATATAATATAAGACGGAGTCTTATATTAATTTTTGCTCCAAAAGACGCATTAGAGCTGATTGTCAGGGTAGGTCTTATTTTCAGGGAAACACAGTAGCATTAATTTCCTTTTCTCCCTTTTTGTGTACCTCTCAGAGGTCATCTACTTTTTGGCTGTAAGCTCTCTGTTGGTTTGTCTCACTCTCTCTGGCTCTCCATTGTTTCTTATTGCCTTATTACTTTGTCAATATTTATAATAAAGCACTACTCTACATGCCTCACAAAAAATAAAAATAAATAAAATAAAATTGCACGATGTAATCTTGTTGTGTGTCTTTTTAACAGTGCAGGTGGATTTTTCTTTCTCCATACCTTTTCTAAATAGTACATAAGGCACAATTTAGTATCAAATAATAATTCCCCTGGGATAATGGAATAGTACAAGCTCTGAGACCCCTGTAGAGTCCACGCACATGTAGTAGCCACTACGCTACCACCTACACTGTGGTGTTCCATTCTGTCAATGGGGTTCTCAAGTCATCCTTACCTAGTTATTATATGAGAATGTCTAATGCCATACTGAAAAGTCATTAGAAATCGTCAGTTCTACTTCCAGTAGAACACTAGCTGAGATTTACTTGCTTTTGTTAGGACCCTATTTAAATATGAGCAAGGCTGCCTCTGAATCCTGGCCCAGGGCAGTACCCATGTCACCTGGGAAAAATCTTCTCAGATAATCACTGGTTAGTCTACTTGGATTACAGGTGATGTGAAAGTGTGATGGTTAAATTTATGTGTCAACTTGACTAGGTTAAGGGATGCCCAGATAGCTAGTAAATCATTATTTCTGGATGTGTCTGTGAGGGTGTTTCCAGAAGAGATTAGCATTTGAATTGGTCGACTGAGTAAATATCATCTTCACCGGTTTGGATGGGCAACATCCAGTCTGTGGAGGGCCTGAATGTAACAAAAAGATGAAGAGTAAATTTGCTCTGTGCTTGAGCTGAGACATCCATCTTCTCCTGTTCTTACATATTGGTAATCTTGGTTCTTAGGCTTTTGAGTTTGAACTTGAATTAAACCACCAGTTTTCCCAGACCCCCCTAGCTTGCAGAAGGCAGATTGTGGGACTTCTCAACCTCCATAATCATGTGAACCAATTCCTCAAAATAAATTATATGTGTATATATATGTAATTATATAATTTTATATATGATATTATATATGTGAGATTATATATTCATACATATATTTATATATAAAAATCATAATTATATTGGTTCTGTTTCTCTAGAGAACCCTGAATAATATAACAGATAAATGTTTAACAACCAGCTTTTGGGGAGTGGGGAACATCGTGATTTGTAGTACATACCAATTTCTGTAAATATTCATATCATTGCCAGTTGCAAGATACCAATGTATTATCACTGAATGCAGAGTTGGAAAAGATAGGCATTATCAACTGGCATGAGCAGGTCAAACCAACTCCAGCACACCTATCTAGCTTACCCATGATTCTTTTCTTTCTACTCCATTTTTTACCTTGGAACCTCTTTGCCAATTATTTCACCTGAACCATAAATGTAGATGATTTATAGATTGTGGAATCTAGCCTACCTCAAACCATCCACATTGCCACACCTATTCTCACTGTATGCTCAATACAAGCCCCATACTACAGGGTTAGTGCCAGACCCTGATCCTGGCTATCCTATCAATACATCACCTGGGAAATAACAGGATACAATTAAGAATGTTAGAATGCTTTCAGTCTTTGAGTATTAGGTTGGTGCAAAAGTAATTATGGTTTAAAAGGTTGGAAGTAATTGCAAAAACTGCAATTACTTTTGCACCAACCTAATATTTGTAGGCCAATTAACTTCAATGATTACCTTGTACCACCTGATTGTTTCACACCAATAAAGTGAATCAAATTATTTCATGTTATTAAACTATCAGAAATACTCATACGGAAGAGGTTACAGTGTTTCAAACTTTTTGGCTATCCTTTGTGTCATTAACTAGTCTAGCAGGTTGTTATATTGCTGAGCTTTGCAGTCAGTCATATAATTGAGGTCTCAGCTGTTCTTGTGTAATTTGTTACTGACCCTCTGAGTATACTGAGTACTGACTTTCTTTTCTCTGATATTATCTAAATTAAAAGTAAATCAACAAGGATAGAACATGTGAGCTGGCTAGCTAACATATTTCTTGGAATTGTAAGTCAACTAATTACACATATGGAAGCCATCTGGTAAAACAACAACGTGGTAGAGAAAAGTGTTTAAGGTACCGATTTCCTGAGTCAGAGATCTGTTTTAATCCCCACCTCTGCCAATATCAGCTACGTGATATTGAACAAGTTACTGAACATCTGTTGGCAGAGGCTGCTAGCTGATCATCATAACTACTTTTGCTTCTCCTAGGTTCCTGGCTAGACTGTATCTTCCAAACTTTCTTGCAGTTAATTGTAGCCATCTGACCAGTTCTTGCCAATGGAACACGAACAGAAAAACAACAAATACTACTTTGGGGCTAAGATTTTAAGAAGCCAATATTTCTCCTCCAATTTTCTTTTCCTTTTTTTTTTCTTAATAGAAACTGGACTCAAACGACAACAAAGACTCTACAAGATGGTGGACAAACTGAAAGAAGCCTAGTTCCTTGACCCTCCACAAGGAGATGAGTCTCCTGCTGACTAGGGCCATCTCTTTGACTTTTAATTGAGAGCGTTGTCTTTGAACTTCAGCTAGCCTATTTGTTTCATCACTTTAGCCTACTCTACTGAATACAACATCTCTTTAAATGAAAATATAATAATACTATCTGCATTAATTAACATTCCATTGGTTAGGAGTAGCAAAATTCCACTCAAGATAGTCTAAGCTAAACAGAGAAATTTACCATATTAAAATGGTGGTCGAGAAATACAGCTGGGTCTCAAAAGGCAATACAGACAGACAGGAAAGCCATCTAGCACCTATGAAGCCACTTTTTAAATCCCTCTCTCACCTCTGGCCCAATAATCTCTGGCAACTATTTTTCTCTGTGCATCTTCATTATTTTATCTTTTCTTCCCATGCATATGCCACTCAGAAATTTTTTACTTTACACAACCCATGTTCAAGAAAGTTACATCTCCCAATTGCAATTCCAAATCAAGGGGATAGCATCTATCTGACCCATCTTAGGCCACGTGTTTACCACTGGCCCACTTTAGGCCAAAGCAATGGAATCACAAAGTACTAACATAATTGCCAAAAGCCCATTGCTATATTTGAATAAAGAGGGTCAGTTTTCAAAGACAAGAGGTTTGGGTTAAATAGACTTCTCTAAATGGGTCAAGTATCATACCTCATTAATTATTATACAAATTAAATGAAATGCTCATAAATCCTTAGCAAAGTTCCTAACACACAGTAAGATTTCCATGTTACTTATTATTTTTATAATTATATTATTAGACATTATATTAGCTTTTTGTTGCCATAACAAATTGTCACAAACATAGGAGCCTAAGCAGCATCCTAGTATTATCTCACAGTCTTCATGGATCAGAAAACTGGGCGTGGTGTGGTTCAGCTGGTTCCTCTGGTCCAGGTCTCATGAAAACCAAATCAAGATGTTGACAAGGCTGTGTTCCTTTCTAGAAAAGGATTCTTGGAGGCACTTCAAAGTTCATTCAAAGGTTAGCAGAATTCAATTCCCGGCACTTGTAGGAAAAAGGTCCCTGTGTCTTTGCTGACTGCCAGTGATGGGTAGTTTTTATCTCCTAGAGGACTCTCTCTGGCCTTCACAGCTGTCCTTCTGTGTCTCCGAACCAGCCATGGTGCATCAGATCCTTCTCACTTGGCATTGCCCTGCCTTGCCCTCTGCATCATTTTCCCTGCCTTCTTAGCCACACCATCCCTAAACATGTGAGAACAGCCAGAGAAAGACTATCTTCTTTTAAGGCTCATGTGATGACGTTGAGCCCACCCAGGCAATCCAGAATAATCTCCCTATTTGAAAGTCCAGAACATTAATTATATTGGGAAAGTCCCTCCTGACACGAAACATAATATATTCATCGTTTCCAGTGATTAAGGCATGGACATTCTGCCTACCACAAACAGACATTAAACATTCCTCCTCCAAGCTTCTCTAATTTAGAAAATATGACAAACATACATGACCTAATTATCATTTACTTTTGAATAGTTCTGAAGAAATTTGGAAGCAAGTCATGGAATAAACATGATGTAACAATTGTACATACGATTTGTGTTTGCCTTGACATATAAGTTAATTTCTATGCATATATTTAGGAGTTAAAATTATTCTCCTTGTTGATAAGGAGTTAAGGAGTTAAAATTATTCTCCTTGTGCTCTCTAACTTATTTACTCATTTCACAAATATTTGTCTTCACAACTTCAGGTGCTGGAGATACAGTCTCAAACAGTATGGTCACTAATACTGGGAGACAAACACTAAGCAAGTGAACACATGAAAAATCAAGGTAATTTCAAGGGAGTGATGAAACAGGGTCTTGTGATATATCTCATATGAGTGGGTGGGCAGGTCACTATTTTAGATTGGCTGGTCAGGGAGGTCTCTCTAAGAAGGTAGGATTTGAGTTTTCCAGGTAGACATTACAGTCGAAGAATGTATCTGTGGGGATGGCAACCAGCTTGGGAGAAAAATGACCATTGGAGAGAAAGATACAGAAGGTATGAGGTGAGTTCAGAGAGAAGCAGAGAGTCCAGATCACTTGCCTCGCATTTTTCAAGTCTAATTATCAATATAGGTATGATTTTAAAACTATGAAACATACAAATAGTCAGCTCAAACTGAAGTTCACCAAATTGGTCTTTTGGGGTTCAGTATTTTTTGACCAAATATGAAATTGCAGTTAAAGAAAGAGAAAATCATCATGGATAATTTCACCCAGATGTTCCCAAGTCTGCTAGTCCTATAAAAATCACTCTTCCCCCTCAAGTGGGAATAGAACATGTTCTTTCAGAAAAAGATGCCTATGTCCCATCTGTAATAAGACAATCTCAATTCCTTCCTTTTCCTCATGCCCTCTTCTGAGAAACTTCAGAGTTTATGATTTTGCAAGTCAGTATGCCCTAATTTACTGCTTCCGCTAAATTTTAACCTTACATATCTATCCTCTGACTGATTTTACTTCATTTCCTCCCCAACGAGGGAGGAAAATAAGCCCATTTTTAAAACTTTCTCCAAATGTACTCCCCCCAGTGTTCTCCCCACAGCAGTTATATGTAATTATCACAGACTGGTTATTGGCAGGAGATAAACAGGAGTTATGTTGCAGCTACCTCAAATGTAACAGTCATCCCTGTTCAAAATGACACTGTCCATTCCGACCTGGGGGGCAGGGTGTGCATATGGTCCCCTTAGCCTTCCACAGTGGAGCTCTCTGACTCCTGCATTCCTCTTCTCTCTAACGCCTTAGCCTCTCTAGCCTCCCAGGATTGTCACAAGAAACTCCGAGTCAACTATCTCCACAGCTGCCATGTCACAAGAGTACCTCAAGGTTTCTCCTTAAATGATATTTCTGTCCTTAGCAGGAATTCTGCGATTGGATTATTTGTTTTTCTCCTTGCCTTATAAACAATGAAGAATTATAAACAAGTAGGTGTCATTTTCTGTCTTTTCTACATAAGAAAATGCCATAAAATGGCATATTTATTTATTTTTTTGATTTTTCAAAACTTTTTATTGAATTTGTTGGGGTGACATAGGTTAATAAAATTATGTAGGTTTCAAGTGTACATTTCTATAACACATCATCTAGATAATGCATTATGTGCTCACCACCCAGAGTCAGTTCTCCTTCCATCACCATGTATTTGACCCCCTTTTCCTTCTTCTACCACCCTCCCACGCATTAGCTTCTGGTAACCACTAAACTGTTGTCTGTGTCTATGATTTTTTTTCTTTGTCTTGTTAATTCGTTGTTTTCAGTTTTATATTCCATATATGAGTGACAATATATGGTTCTCGCCTTTTTCTATCTGACTTATTTTGCTTAGCATGCTAATCTCAAGATCCATCTAAAAACTCATACAACTTAACAAAAAAACAATCTAATTTAAAAAATGGGCAGAAGACCTGAACATACACTTCTCCCAAGAAGACAAATGGCCAACAGATATATAATAAACTGCTCAACTTCACTAGCTATTAGGGAAATGCAAATCAAAACCACAATGAGATACCACCCCACACCTGTTAGAATGGCTATAATCAATAAGACAAGGAACAATAATTGTTGGAGAGGTTATGGAGAAGAAAAGAACCCTCATACACTGCTGGTGGGAATATAAATTGGTTCAGGCACTATGGAAAACAGTATAGAGGTTCCTCAAAAAATTAAGAAGAGAATTACCATGAAACCCATCAATCCCTCTTCTGGGTATCTACCCAAAACATCTGAAAACATTTACCTATAAAGAAATTTGTACCCCTATGTTCATTGCAGCATTATTCACAGTGGCCGAGACATGGAAACATCTGAAGTGCCCTTGGATAGATGATTGGATAAAGAAGATGTGGCACATTTATTCAATGGAATATTACTCACCCATAAGAAAAGTTGATATACTGCCATTTTCGACAAATGGTGTATTTTAAAAGCCATCAATTTCCTTTAAGTTGAAATTATGGTATCTGCTTGTTGTAATTCATAACCTTATCACATTATGAAAAGATAAATAAATAAATTCAGGAAATACCATGAAATCATTAAGATAATTAACAAATGAAAATATAGATTAATAATTCAGTATGAGGTGAAGAAATTAAATATATTCAAGACTTGCCACTTTCCTACAGACTCTGAGGATCACAGTGAGCTTTCATATGAGAGACAAATGGGAGATGAAAATAAACACCAGCTCTTAAAATAAATGTTTAACATGGACAGTTTTCCAAAAAAATAAAAGCCGGATCTTCTCAAAAAACTAAGATTACAAACCCTTATTAGGTATAAACTTGAAAAACTGTTTTTGTTGACTGTATTTGCATTTATCTTTACAATTGAATAATTTCCTGAACAGCCCTTAGCTTTGAACCATGGGCCTATCAGAAAGAGGTTAAGGTGTTCTCCACCTTGGTCAATACAAGACCGAAGATATATCCCCTCATGAAAGGTCTCTCATGTCAACAACTTATGAGAGCACTTGAAGAAGAAGCGTATTTAAGAAATACCAAGTGTCAAAGGGACAAATTTATCTTTTAAGAAACTAAACAAATTCTGACCTTTTTTTAAACAAAAATAACATAACCCAATTCTGCCAGTCTTCTAAGGAAATCAACGTATCTTAATACTTAATTTCTTTTTAAAAAATATCTCGTCCACATTTATTATCAATGTGAAATTAGAAAAACCTAAGCTATCTTCTCACAGCCAGTTGTGATGTCTGCTACGGGTTCTGTTGTCTGTTTAAAACAAAAAGAAGGAAGGAAGGGAGCAAGGAAGGAAGAGAAAAATGAAGGGAGAGAGGAAGAGAAGAAAAACACAAGTTACTTTCAACCTTGAATTGTGCCTTTATCATCTGTAGCAAAGACCAGTTCATCTGGATATTAATGTGACTCTCCTTGGAGCAGGATTAAAGTTTCAGGAATCAGATGATATGAATTATCTTGGATTGAGGAAAATCATTCTCCTAGATGAATTATAAGGAACTTATAGCATCTTCAATCTCAAGATTGAACGACAAAAGATCATAGTATAATTTTCACCTACAGTATTTGAAACATTAGTTTTGGAAAATCATTGGAGATCAAATCTGAACAAAACATCTGAAGCAGTTCTTCCTTTAATTTTACTACAGCACCTATTAAAACAACAGGAATTCTCATCAGAATCATTTTTTCTCAGAATCTAACATACAATAATTTATTGAAAATGAAGAAAAATCAGTTATGGCCAACATTAGCTGGGAGAACATTGTCTGGAATGCTAGTTTCTCGTTAATATTTTTGAGACTATATGAGAAAAAATTTTCAGAATTGAAAATCTTTAAAAGCCACATATGACTTGTGTGCTAGTCCATTCGCAGTTTTCAAAAGAATTCCCCATATATATTCTCCTTACAGACATGATAGCTCTTAGCATAATAGTTGATGCTTCACAAATGCCTGATTTGCATCACAAATCACAATGTCTCTCCTATTAAAAGAGAATGGGATAATTGCTGTTCTGATATTTTATATCACAATTTATAGTATTATCCCAATACATTCAGTGTTTTGTCCATGTTTTACAATTTTACAAAGTTATACACAATTTTACAAAGTTATGCATAGTTTTCTGTTTTTATTGGAATTATTTTGCAAATGTCCATACTAACATTTTAAGTTCTTGATATCAAATTCTACAAGTCTCCATGATGCTGTTCCCATAGTCCAAATAAAAAAAACAACATATAACAAATTTGAGAGCTGGCACTTTGGTTAAATATTTCATTGCCAGTTATGAAGTTCTCACTAAACAACTTTTCTTTTTTTAAGCCAAGACTTCATCATAATTAAAGATGTTACAGAAACCCAACTCAGCAAGCTTAGAAGTAATTTAGAAAAGCAAAATAAAAAAACCATAAATGAGCAATTAACATTTTTTTCTCCTGTATTTCATTGCCATGGTGGTGGGAAAATAGACAGTTTATAGATTATGGTGGTCTCATCATTTCTAGTAAATCAACTGACTGACCAATGTCTCCAGAAAGTTTCATGGTTCATGAAGTTTTAAATTACAAATTACAAATTCTCACATCATCCATCTTCCACTTTATAGCAGCTGGAGCAAAAAACTAGTTTTAAACAATTAGCTCAGAAAGTACTGGCTCCTTTTTGTTTGATTGCATCAGTATCATTCTCAAATGTGAATCCTAAGTCTCTAAGCCAATTATTTGGCCACTTCTCAAAAGGTTCCAAATATTTGCACTCTTGGATTCATTATTCAACGACAGATATTTTGATAGCATTAGCTTACACTGATCACAAATGTTTTATAGTTTTTGTTTGTTTGCTGATTTTTTTGAGAAACATTTCAGTGAACTACAGAAGAAAGAAATAAAATATATTAAGAACATGCCCTAATTTGCTGCCTGTTAGTTTGAATTTATGACCTGAAAGGGTCAATATAAGACAGTTGCTGCCCAGGTATCAAAAATATATGTGGCTTATTGTGTTCTCAGTTTATGCGATGTCTTAAAGCTATTTAGCCCTAATGACCAATCTCTACTCCCTGAAATGCCCATTTCTCTCTCTCTCTCCATACATATATTTTTCCTGGTTCTCCTTTAGTGGTTATTCCTTCTCTGCCATCTCCCATTGCTGAGTTTCTCCATGTTTGGTATTGAGCACTCTACCTAGATGTTGTACTTGTTCTCATAGTTTTAGACATTATATCTATGCTGACAACTCCAAAACTGACAACTCCATCCAGGCATTCATATCCAATTTCCTATATGGTATATTTAACAGAATGCTATACATGAATCTCAAATTAAATAAATCACAACCAAACTCTTATTTCCTGGCCTTCTGCAAATTATTCTATCCCGATCTTTTCTAAGTATACAGGGTACCATCACATACCCAAATTGCTGAAAATGTTACCACATAGGGAGAATACCAGAAAACAGGGAGTAATCCTAAATTCCTTCTTCTTCTTCACCACCCAAATGCAATCTGTCTGCCTATCCTGCAATTTCTGCTTCAAAAATACTATATATCGAATATGTCTATTTTTCATCTCATCTCCCACTACTTTCGTGAAAACCCTTACCAGGACTACTAAAATATCCTCCTCACTGTTGTCTCTGCTTTCCCTGTGGTTTTCCTCCATTCTATTGTTACACAGCAGCCAATTAAACATGAACCAAATCAGGTCAGGCCTCTCTCTAAAATCCTTCAACATTTCCCATTGTACTTCATGTCAAATCTCCCACTGTTGGCCTACACGTCTTTGTAAAGAATGACTCTTTGTTGTGTCTTGATTCTTATATATCCTCTTAATTACTATTAGCATCATTTCATCTGCTATAACACGCCAGTTTTCTTCCCAACTTAGGAACACAGTACACTGGTTTTCATGGTACTGTTTCCCCGAAAATAAGACCTAGCCGGACAATCAGCTCTAATGCATCTTTTGGAGAAAAATTAATATAAGACCCGGTCTTATTTTAATATAAGACCAGGTCTTTAATATAATATAATACAATATAATATAATATAATATAATACAGTAAAATATAATATAATACCGGGTCTTATTTTAATTTTTGCTCCAAAAGATGCATTATAGCTGATTGTCCAGCTAGGGCTTATTTTCAGGGAAACATGGTACCTGAAATGCTATTGTTCTCTAGGTTCTGAACATGGTTGGGTCTTCTCCCATCCTTTAAGTCTCAACTTACATGTCACCTCATCAATGAGACCCTTCCCTACCCATCTTGTCTATGTTGTTGTGCTCTACCAACGTTCTCTGGTCATATAAAGCGTAAGCGTTAAGAGTCCAGGCTCTACCTAAGCTCACATCCCAGCTTTACCTCTTCCCACAACAAAACACTGGATAACTCACTTGACCTTTTTGTGCCTCTGTTTCCTCATTTTTAAAGCACAAATAATAATAGTACCTACCTCCACAGATTATTGAGAAGATTAAACTAATGAATAAACACAGAGAATTGGTTCTGGCATTGTTCTGTCAATGCTCAATAAATGTTAATAATTTCCTTCCAAACGCTTTACCATTTACGATGACTCATTTACTGTTTTGTTTGATTTTGTTTTGGTTTATTGTGAATGTCCCCTAGAGGTCTAAGAACCCTATTAAGCAAAGTATATTTATATGGGATCTCTTTTTTATATCATTGTAGACTCAGTGACAAATTCAACATCCGACACACAGATGTGTAATTGGTTACTGAAGAAATTATTTTTGAATGGATTTTAAAATCCAACTTACAGATATATCTGGTTGCTGTTTTCCCTTTGACTACAGAAAAAAAATATGTGACTCATTGCTTTAACCAGGTTTCGATCATTCACTGATTAATATAGATATGCATACAAAGAAGTATAATTTATTACAGAACTATGCTCTTGATTGAATCCTAAATTCATTCTTACTAAATAAAACATTTTAGTGATGAGTCACCAGATCCTTTTGCACATCGTTTTCTCTTTATTCTCTACTTTTGTCTTTAAAAAAGAAAAAAACCTTATCTTTTAATATGAGGCTTCTGCATTTTCCATAGCACCAGGGGCTTTCATTGTAGGCTTTCAGATCACTTCTGATCTTTCAGAGACACCAATATAAAAGTTTAAAGTCCTGAAAACTTATCAGACTAAAGTTCTACTATGTTACTGTTGTTACTGTTGAAACTGCAACACTGTCTCTTGACCTCTGCATATTTGAGCTCTGCAAAACAATGTTTTAGGCTTTAGATCACAGGGTTTTGTTTTTGTTGTTTTTCCTCTGTTTTCTTCTATATTTCCTTTGAAGTTTGTCTTTGACCATCTCCTATCCGGAGATAGGCCTCAGGATTCCCAGTCTTCAAAAGGACTGAACCCTTAGCTTTATGTTCATGCATGACCCATCTTCCTCTGGGCTGCCTGAAAACCTTAGCTACACTCACCCCTTGCCATGCACCGGAATACCTAAAAGCCACCTAGTGACTCATCAGCTCTGCTCAGATTATAGCACTATATCTCTCTAGTCTAATCTTAATTTCTCCTCATTTGATACTGTAATATACAATAGGAATTAGATGTCATGTTAAAAAAAAAAAAAAAAAAGTGGCCCCGAAAATAACTTGCGCTCTTCTCTATAGCCCCTCTGCCTCACTTGATTCCCAAGCCATAAGTATCACCCTTGCATGGGTAAAATTATGTTCAAGTTGAATAAAATAAAGACATATTTAAGTTTATGTTAGCACTTCCATTATGTTATTGGCTTTGGCACAATTAGAAAACCACAGATGAAGGGAGGTCACACTAAAGGAAACACACATGACAAATATAAATATGAAAAAAAACAAAAAACTTGCTCACTTATAGTCATTATTAAAGAACTACCTGTAGGAAAACAATAGGATTCCATTTTTCACACATTTGATTGGAAATTATTGATGAGTATGGTGAACCCCAAAATGGACCCCATAATTGTGCATTATTGGCTGAAGTATAAATAGAGGTACTCATTGTGGAGGGAAATTTTAAAATATCCAGGAAAAGTAAAAATGCATATAGGGTAGAGGAGGGTGAAGGGGCTCAAATATATGCTGATGGAAAGAGAACTGACTCTGGGTGGTGAACACACAATGCAATATATAGATGACGTATTAGAGACAAATACACTTGAAACCTATGTAATTTTACTAACCATTGTCACCCCAATGGATTTAATTTAAAAATGCCTATGTGCTTTGACCCAGCATTTGTACTTCTAATAGTTTACTTATCAAATAGCAAGTAAACTGCCCAAGTTTACAAAGATATAGCCATAAGGAAATAGCAAGCACTTTTTTTTCCTGTTCCATTTGCCATCTCCCACTCTTAATTTATGACTTTCAGTAGGGCTGCTACCCCATGCTCCAAGAGTAGCATGTGACCAAACTTGAACAATCAAAGTATCACCTCCCATAATCCCAGAACTGGTCTAGAGAAAGGCTTAGGAACCGATCAGACTGAAAGTGAGTCATTCCTATCCCTTTTGCTTGAGGAAACAGAAGAGATGGTCTCTTTTTTCTGCTGGTTTCCTGGAGCAAGGCAGTAAGCATGGCGCTGCTGGCAGCCATTATGCCATCTTGAAAGGAGAGACAGCCTAATGACACAATCAGCCAGAGTGAGAGGCAAGTTGAAAGAATGAAGAAACTAGTTACCAATGACATTAATTCAGGGTATTGAGCCAATCACACTCAAAGTCACTTGCACACTTTTTTTTTTTTTTTTTTTTAACTCTGTTGGTAAATAAATTTCCTTTTTCATTTAAGACAAATTTAATTGGGTTTTAGGACATTTTGAAATCAAAAGAATCCTAACTATTAGAAAAGATGATATTTTAACACAAAAAAAAGGAAAAATTATCTCTTGAAGATTTTTGTTTGACAATTATGACACATACTTAAAAGGAATACTAAACAGCTATTAAGGAGAATAAGATACAGTTATAGATATTTCTATAGATAGACAGACATTCAAGATATAAGACAGTTCTAGAAACAAAAGTATACCATAGGACCATTTAAAAAAATGTTTTAATCTGTGTTTACATACATTTACATATACAGCAGGTGCCAAAGAAATGTATATACATTTTAAGAAAGGAAAACTGTATTAAACTTATAATATTCAGTGTATGCCAATCACAAACGATGAATGAATACAAGTCACATATGACTTCTGCAATTACAAGTGGTGCTCAAAGTGGTTACCATCAACGTCCAGACATTTCTGATTACAGTGAACTACTGCTTGAGCAACATTGACCAAAGTGTCCACTTGCATACATTTTTTTGGCATCCCCAGTACTTGTATGTGTATAAACAATTGCTGAAACAGTGAATAATGATTACCTTTATGATTTCTCACTTAATGGAATGCTTTTTATTTAATACTCATCTATACTATTTGTATATTTTACCATGACCATGTACTTAAATTTACAATAAAGTTTGTATTAAAAATGAACACAGAAGCAGCAAAATATGTAAGTACTATTTTTTCTTTCTAGTTTCATTCAAAGTGAAATCAATCTTCTATAAAAGGGGAGTAAGATCTAATACCATTAACTATTTTTCTCTGCTTAGGAATTAATGTGTCCAGCTAAGGCATCCCTGGGCTTCTGACCCATAGAAACTGTGAGGCACTAAATGCCTGTTGTTTTAATCCACCATAATTGTGGAAACGTATTACACAGCATAAAGAGCAAATACAGATGAAATAGACTTGAATTTTAAATTCCATACAAAAATTTGTGACTCTTCTGTGTATTTTAAGATTAAAAATAATATTCATCAGATGCATGTTTGAAAACATATTAATGTAAGAAAGAGAAATATTTTTAAGTTATAGTGTATTAACTAATGGGATATAAATGGAGAAAAAAATAAGACATTAATGACAAACTAGGTTTTCCTTTAAGAATTATAAAACACAACCTTGCTATTCTAGTTTCTGGCCTGAAATAAAATTCAACACTGACTATTTTTCAGTAAATTAAAGTCTAAAACATGAAGTATTGGCACTTTCTACCATAAAAGGTACTTAACACACTTTAAAAAGAAAAAGAAAAAGAAAAAAGAGGAGTGTCCAGAGAGGATAAAACAAACATGTATGACACAAAAGGGAGATGTAAGATTAAAAATAGTTTGGTTCACATCACATTCTTAATTTCAAATCCTTGGTTTATAAATAGTGAGAATTTAATGAGATATTCTATCCTGAGTTGCATAGATGAAGCTCTCAGTAACTTCAAAGAGAATTGTGCTTGCATACCTAAAGCACAATTTTCCCTGTAAAAAGCCACAACAACACAAACATGCCCATATTCATAATATTTAGAATGTGTTGTTTTCTCTGACTAGTATTTACTAAACTATACACATACATAAACACTGATTTTAAAATATGAAATGAGATTCTTTCCAATTTTGAATGTATTTTAATCAAGTTAACCCACACAAAAAGACCTTCATAAGGACATATTTTTATGTGAAATATTTTTCTTCAGTGGAATTCACATAAATATAGCCTCTCAGACATTTTAGTAACCGTGGAAAAAAAAAAAAAAAAAAGTTGATTGGGAATTTATTTTTCTTACAGCTTGTATATGTTTTCTTTTTCTTAGATTGTCTGTCCTGGTAGTTGAGGGATTTGAACAATTCTTTCCACAATGGTAACAGAGTCAGAGGTCAAAAGTTTCCAAGCATGGACTAAACCTAAACAGCAAGAAAAATATCAAAATGTATGCAAAAATATACAGAAAGATTATTGCTTTTGTAAAAGCAAAACATACCAGAAAATTACCTTAAGAAAATAAACCTTGAGTTTGTCTTAAAAAAACCTATCGAGAAGTATGTAATACTCACATCAAGTGCCTTAAAAGTCTTAAAACAAAAGCCATATCTATGGAATGAATAGTATCAGGCCAAGAAAAAAATTTTAATGCCTGTTCTGAAAGATAATAATGGAAGAAAAGATACGGTCACTGTAAGTTAGGGAATGGAAAGCAACCAAGTGGAAAAATTGACAACTAAAATTTTTTAAAACATCAAACAGATGCTGTGTATAAAAGTTTCCAGAATGAAATGGAGAGCTGAAGTAATTATCTGGCCAATTAAAGCTCAAAAATGTAAATCTTTCTGCTCCATTATTGAGGTATTTCAGGGAAAAATTTACTTGGAATTTTCCCTTTATGTGACTGCCCTTCATGAATTAGCACTTCTTCACACAAAGGCTGAGTAAAGACTTTACTCAAGGGTTGAGAGTAAAGACAACTATGATGAAGATACAGAAATATTTTAAGTTGTACACTTTACATAACTTTATAGGGTTGTGTATTCATTATAAGGAATTGGGGCTTTATCCTAAGGCTATGATAAACCATCCAGATAATCAGATTTGCATTTGGAAAATATGGTCTGGCTACAGTATGGAGAATTTGTTGTCAGAACAAAGGGGGAAGGGGCGACTGTATATGTCAAAGTAAGAGACTACAAATGTACTATCATGCTTCACCAACTTCTTATTTCTGCTTCCTTTTCTCTATGTTTTTATTTTCAGTTCAAGTGTCATCCCTTGCATGAAACATGTCATGAAATTCCAGCCCAGTCTGTAGTGTCAACCATTCCTGCTTTTGTGCCCCATTAAACCTGGTATAAGTTTCTATCATGGTACATAAAGCATTGCAATGCAATACATACATTGTTCCTATTACTAGTCAATAAACTCTTAATGAAATTTATTTTCTATCTTCAGCATCTAATACAATGCTTGCCCTTATGCTCATCAAGAAAGTTCTGATTGTAATATGCAGCTATTATTGGGATAAACATTTTCTGTACCCTCTCTAAAGACCACGCTTAAAAACACATTTTTAACATATCCATTTTGGTAAATTTTAATGAGCTATTTCAACATCACTATAATTTAAGTTGCTGAAGAAAGCAATCTTGTCTGCATCGTCCACACTGCATCCCCTGAGACTAGAACAATGTCTGGCACAGAGGAGGCACTCAATAAATATTTGAATAAAAACATTTGAAAGCTATTCATTTATATTTATATAAACTAATGATTCATTTTTAACTCAATATCAGCTTCCCCCTTTCTTTTGAAAATTACATCTACCACTGGTATACACATTTGTGGAAAGCATAATTCACATTTACTCCTAGGATCTTCATTTGTTCACTGGTCACAATATGAAACCATCAACTAAAATATCCATTAATAATGGTGCTTATACTTCTGAGGACGTAATCTACACAAACACATGTCCCTCTACTGTCACAAAACCACCACACAGTCATGAAAATGGAAAAATGGTAAACTTGATGCTATAGTTGCCTAGGTCCAGAGGAAAGGCATTTAAAAATGTTAAACCCTTCAAAGGGGCAGTATATTGTGAATATACTTCATTTTTTTACCATGTTCACTTCTCTTGACCATGTTCATCTATCCAGTAGATTCTATTCTTGTTATGTCTTTACGCCTACCTAGTGCCAATATCTACTGCCCTTTAAGTAAACAACACCCTTTTATAGGGTTCGATTTGGTGATTGTCCCCTCATCTCACCAGGCCATATGTATGTCATAATAAATAGTATACTTCCAAAACTCCATTATTTGGTCTGGAGCAACAAAAGGAGGCAAGAGAAGCATGAGTTTTGGCAATATAACTAGTCTCTTTCCAAAACCCTGGCTCCCTCTGTCTCCTGCCTTGTCTCCTTCTCTCTCTCACACACACCACATATCTCTTAAAGGAAAGCATTTATTTTCAGTTTTCAGAGGCAAACACAACTGAGCACTTCAGGCAATAATGGCAATATTACTACAATATTATGCAAAGGGAAGTTAGACTCCACCATTACTCATCTGTATTAGTTTCCTAGTGCTGCTGTAACAAATATCACAAACTGTGTGGCTTAAAACAACAGAATTTATTATCTCAAAGTTCTGGAGGCTAAAAGTCTGAAATGAAGTTGTCCGCAAGACTATACACTCTCTGAAGTTTCTAGGAGACAATCCATCCTCACCTCTCCCTAGATTCAGGTGGTGTTGGCAATCTTTCAAGTTCCTGGGTTTGTACATTCATCACTCTGATCATCACTCTGATCTCTGCCTCCATTGTCACATGGTGTCCTTCCCTCTCTGTGTATTTTTCTCTATGTCTCTTCCCTTCTTTTCATAAGGACCATAGTCATATTGAATGAAGTGCCCACCCTACTCCAGTAGGAGCTCATCTTGAAAATATATCTACAATAACCCTATTTCTGAATAAGGTCACATTCTGAAATTCTGGGAAATATATGAATTTGGCGGGGTGGGAAGGGGGAGTACTACTCAACCCAGTATACCAATTTGGACAGACTTTCTTCTAAGCTATACTTAGAAGTGGCTGTGGTACCTATCTGTGATAGCAAATGGGATGCTTAATAGAATCTTCTGTAACAACTGTCAGAAGCTTTAAAGTCAGAGCATTCATTTTTCCAAACTCAACATGAGGTTAAATACCTTCTTACCCTGAAAGTCTGATGCTATATGCAGGTGATGAACATGCGAGGTCTACCAATTAAGTTCATGAACTTGTTGCAACAATTTTGCTAACCTTTTTTAGTATCAGATGGATTATTCATTTAGAATTTGTGCCAACTGGACAGTTAACCAAATTTACTATTTGGAAGTGCTGAAAAGGCTGCATGAAAAAGTTAGACAACGTGAAAATTTCAGCAACAATTCATGGCTCTTGCATCACAACAATGCACCAGCTCACACAGCACTGTCTGTGAGGGAGTTTTTAGCCAGTAAACAAATCACTGTATTGGAACACCCTCCCTACTCACCTGATCTGGCCCCCAATGACTTTTTTCTTTATCCGAAGATAAAGGAAATATTGAAAGGAAGACAGTTAGATGACATTCAGGACATGAAGGGTCATATGACGACAGCTCTGATGGCCGTTCCAGAAAAAGAGTTCCAAAATTACTTTGAAGGGTGAACTAGGCACTGGCATCGGTGCATAGCTTCCCAAGGGGAGTCCTTCGAAGGTGACCATAGTGATATTCAGCAATGAGGTGTGTAGCACTTTTTCTAGGATGAGTTCGCTAACTTAATTGTCCGAACTCGTATATGGAAATTCCATAATATTTTCACATGGAGTCTATAGCAAGATGCTCTGTTTTAATCTATAGCCTTTCTTAACCCTGCTCTCTTTGCAGGTTCCATGTAATTTTTAAAAAATAGTTGTCCATATGTGTCTAACAATTACACTATAGGAAGTTGGATAAAAGAAATGGTATTCCTTTGTAACATTAATCAAATCATGAATGATCAAATCTCCAATAGCTTCCTGTCCCACAAACAATTTGGATAAAATAGTTTCTAAATACACTATTTCTACCTGTGCTAATTACAATAGTGAGTTTTATCAATTTACTTATCAATATAAAAACACCATTTCCTTTCATTTCTTCCTAAACATTTTTTTTCAACCTTCAAGAAAAGAAAAAGTATGTAAGTTTATTCTTATACATAAGGTTTGTGACTGTTGATTTCTATCAGTTTATCCTCATGTATCTTCCCTCATCCCTTTCCTTGATCATGTAACTTACTAGTCTTACACTCTGTGACTGCTTCATTTAGGTAAAGAAAATGAAAACGCCCATAATATTTTAGGAGGAAATAGGTTTATGAGAGATAAATGTAGACACTTCCCTGTTTTATTTCCGTTACTCTCTGATAATGTTCAGTCATGAGGACCACATTGACTATAGAATAGTGCCTTTGTTCTTACAAAGAGGAGTTCAACTCTCATTCCTGAATCATAAAGCTAGTTTGTGGCCTGTTCGCTTGTAAATATATACAGAGTTTTGAATATTTTTCCTTCATCTTGCTCATATATAAAGCCATATGAAACTTCTCTAGAAACATCCTGCCTCACGAGTCCTTTCTGCAGCTGTATACCTATTAAAATGGCATTTTGTTACGTAAAGAAACTCCAGAACATTTAGAGGTGAGGAATTTTTGTGGTATTGCCCTTTACTCAAATTAGGTTAGGTAAATCTGGGCCCAGCAGCATCTAAGGAGGACTCTACTATTCATTCTTCTCCTTGAAGGAAAGTGCCTGTTCATCTTTGTTTTCTGTCACTAAGTTAATTCCTTACCCATGACTAAACAACTCCTCTCTGTCTCCACCTCAATTTCGCAGTAATTCACATACTTAGAAATCGCATTTGATGAGGAACTTTATCAAAATCTAAATGAAATCTAAATAACATATATCCCCCAATTCTCACTAATCCATTATTTTAGTTACCCACTCAAAAAATCTACAATAGTCAAACATGATTTCTCTTTACAAAAATCAGGCTCACTTCCCACTAGAAGCTCATATTTATTTATGCTTTCAGCATTCTTACCCTTTATCACAGATTCTACAAGTATATTGGTTCCATAACTTTCTACTGGCTGAAAATATCTAGTCCTAGAGCATTATTTACATTTAAAATGTCATTAAGGACTTAAAATTATACTTATATATCATTACGTGCCATGTTATTCACACAAAACTTATAAAGGGATATTTCAAGAAAGGTAAAATCACCCTATATTTCCTCAGTAAAAACCAAGGCATGAGGGAACTAAATAAATAAAATATTCATGACAACATAGATTATTCAAAGACAAATTTCAAAGATAAAGCTTTCACTCCTGAGAATAAATTCCCCAAGCCTAGAGCTATTCAAGCATATAGTGCAGATAAACTCAAAGTGTCCATGAAGATGGAGTGGAAAGGAGAGGCAGAGCAAAGGAGTAGCAATGTATAATTATATGTTTAAGATTCTGAGATTTCATGATTCTATCAAATTATCCCCTATTGTCTCTACAGTCTCTTGCTTATTTCACAAGAGCATAGCATTCTCCATTTAAAAAAGGGGGGGTAGGGGGTACTATAGTATTCTATTTTGTTATATTTTATATCTCATGTAATAACTGTTTAACTTTTTTCCAGGAAATTAGATTCTACTCCATATGCTTTCTTATACAGTAACTTTGAACATACCACCATAAGTTGTGTAAAAAAATAATGTTCTATATATTTAAAACATTACATTCAATGTGTTTCCAAAAAAGAGTTGAGATTTGTTCATGAATCATAGCAATTCTTTCTAGGTCAAAACATAGCAGATAATAGAACAAGTATTTGTTTTTATTCTCGTAATTAAATCTTTACGTGTGTGATTTTTTTCAATTTCATGTACAAAAAAAGGGACATCTGTAGTTTTTGTTTCTTTTTTTACTTAGCATAAATACTCTAAATTACTATTCCTCTTTCCAAAACACCATGAAAACTAATTGAAGTAGCCAATTACTCTGCCCAATTAGAATTTAGAAATCTACATTTGCATTTGCCAATATTTTACCATTTCTTTCCTTCCAATTCTTCCTGCTGTTTGAAATTTGCTTTTATTTCTTTAATTTTGATTCCATGATTGTCCTTTCATGTGGCCTTTATTTTTAACAGTATTAAATATTAAGTGATAAGAGAGACTGTCACTAATAACTGCCTGAGAGCTTTAAATTCATAGTTTATTTTACAAGGCCCATACATGAACATTATTTTTCTTACCATTTCAGCTACTAGTATTTCTTTTGCACAATTATTCTAATTACACAATGCATGAATACAATTTTCTCAAAAAAATTGAAGTGTTACAGAAAAGCTAAAGTCCCTTCAAATCACTGTCAAATCCACTCCTCATAGATACTCTGTTACATGTATTTCTGTGCATTTACATCAATACATACACCCATGGAAAATACATAGTATTGTTAGGTAGGGTTTTAAAAAAAACAAAAACATTTCAATGATGTCTAAGAGATCTATCACTCTACCTCTTTCAACTTTTATGTCATAATCCTTAGAATGGATATATCATAGTTTATCCATTCTCCAATTGGTGGACATTTAGTCATTTCAAAATGACTTTTTTTATGAATAATTCTGTAGTGAATATCCTTGTAACTGCTTTCTTAAGAACACAGAACTTAATATTTTCTCCCTTCTCTTTTTTACCTGATTCAACTTCTATCTAAATGTCATTCTGGGTATCTCAAATATTACTGGTATTTGTAATTTTACCTAATTGAATTCTTTTTTTTTACTTTCTTTAGCTATAGTTGATATTTTCTTTTGACATTTAATACATCCCAGTTTCTTTTACAGCTACTCCTATACTCCTTGAGATATTCTAGCTAATTTTCTTAATTTTTCATCCATTAAACAAATGTTTATGAGTATATTATATGTTGCAAAGAACTGTTCTAGATGCTAGCAGTGTAGCAGAAAACAAAACACTGGAGACTGCCCATATGAAACAGAAAGGACTATCTTAAATATCTTGAGTTTCTTCTACTGCTCAACATAATTGATATAAATGCTCAATAAACTTTTGGGAAGCCTTACTTATCTTCATGTTATGATATAGATAAAGAAATGAGCTAGGATAACAATATACATAGTGCGATAGTTAATTCTTATGTGTCAACTTTAAAGCCCTGGTGCCTAAATATACAGTCAAACATTCTGGATGCTTTTATAAGGGTGTTTTAGATGAGATTAACATTTAAATTGGTGGACTTTAAATAAAGCATTTGCCAATGCCCTCCGCAATGTGGGTGGGCCTCATAGAACAACAACAAAAAAAACTGACTTCTCCTATGCAAGAGGAAATTCTGCCAGCAGATGGCCTTTGAACTTGAACTGCAACAAGGGATCATCCCTAAGTCGTCAGCCTGATGACCTTTGGACATGAATAGTAGATTTTGGATATGTATACCGCCATTATCATATGAGCCAATACCTTAAAACAAATGCACACATACACACACACACACACACACACACACACACACACACCCTGTTGGCTCTAATTCTCTAGAGAATTCTGACTAATACACACATTAGAAATAGTAAAATAGTTTATGTCTTACTCGGGCACCACAGATAGGCTTTGTAGTAGCCTCTATTATTAATATTACCCTTCCCTTTGAGAGAACTGCCAAAGTCAGGCATGGCTGTACCTAGTGGGATCCCTGCCTGTGGGAAAACTGTACTTCTTCACTCTATTAACAACATAAAGCTTACCCAAGTGATGGGCTTTGTTCAAAGACAAGTGAATGAATATGGCCTATGCCCTTTGCAAACATGTGCGATATTCCTTCGGCCACGTGAACAGAATGACATAAAAAGGAACTGCTTCTTCATACTGAAGCCCAAAGTGAAAAGGCACAGGGACTAGAGCTGTGACTAATTTATGATCACTAAACATAAATGTGAATAAAATATAAGCTTTGCTTGTTTTAATAATTTTACAGCTTCCATTACTACAGCAAAACTAGACTTAATGAACTGATACTGTCTTAATGGGTTATTAAACTAATAGAATCCTCATCACCAAAAAAATTTATTAAAAATATTGTGTATGTGATGAATGGTTAGAGAAATTGATTCTTCTTTGTCCCACTCTGGGGAGAGGGTACACATGTATCTCATTCAATTCTCAAAGTGGTTTTTATATAAAAAAGGTTAATAACTCCTGCAAAATATGGGACAGAAAAGAAAGACGTTAATAAGTTGTGACAAATATTCTAAGGAAGAAGCATTCTGTAGTGTTCTACATTATTCTGATTTACTCTGAGTTTCACAAGCTCTCATGAGAGAAAAAAAAATACCGTGCCTACTTAAGACAGACAGCTCCAAGACAGAATTCTTTCACTGAATAAAATATACATTGGTTGCAGGACCTTTTTCAGATACCAAAATTCATGGATTCTCAAGTCCTTTCGATCAAATGATATAGAAAAAAGTATATAGTTAGCTTTCTGCATCAGTAGATTCCCAAACTCAGATTGAAAATGTTGTTTTCGATCCATGGTTGGTTGAATCTGTAGATGTGAAATCCGGGGATAGAGAAGGCTAACTGTATATTAATTGTCAAAAATATGTGTATAAATTGACCCATACATTTTAAAACTCATGTTGTTAAAGGGTCAACTGCTCATTGAGCACCAACTCTAACAGAGAGCATGGGAAGCACTGGTGACAAAGGTAGATATGGTGTCTGAACTAGGGAGGCTTATATTCTAGAGAAGACTACAGAAATCTAGGTTTTAAGCACCACATATATCTCACGGATCTGAATTTCAGCCTTCCCAAGAGCAACAAATGGAATTTAAAACCCTGACATTGCTGCCATCTCTGCTCATTCCCTGCCTATCCTTATTGACTATCAGGTTGTGAGCTGGATGAATGAAGGTTAATTCAGAATATTTCAATGTGTAAACTATAAATAATGTAACTTTTCAATAAAAACACATGGCATTCACTGAAATTTATATATGTAATTTTTGTATCCTTGGGTAAGAGTTTTGTTGAATATATGATACATACTTAATACTCTTGAATAAATTGTATTGTCTGTTTATGTATCAAGTCCCTAAGAATAGTACCTGACAACCTAGGTGCCTGGTTGCTTCAATGACAGAGTTAGAATCTTGTGAATTTAACGTATTGAAAGGAACATATAAATCATCAATTACCAATCCTCATTGGCAGCAGTAGCAGAAGTAGCATAGATCATTCTAAGAAACTAATGAAAATTCCATTCATACCACTCATTCATTTGTTGGGGAAAGGGTAAGCCAACCCCCAGGGTGTTACCAAAACAATGTAGAACTGCTGGCAACTACCAAGCTGCCGAAGGTTGACCTTTCTCTTGGGGCAAATAGGAGCCTGGGTGAGAACTTAAAAGGAAACACTGAAGAACTGCATGACTAGGGATCACTGAAAATCTCCAACAGGACATATTCTGGAGTTTCTAAATGGATATGTACATGTTCAGGGAAAACGTAGGACAGGAGAAAACAACAGTTGCACACCTATGGTACACACTGAAGCCTGAACAACCATTGTGAAAAGCTAAGGCTGTCTTGTAAAATGTGTGATATTTAAGGTGTACCTTCCCACATAGACCCCCTTGGCAAAGGATGGAAAACATACAGACAAGGCATCTAAGGAAATGTAATTGACAAACCACTACTAAATTATACTGACCCAAGTGTGACCTCGAAAAAGCAGGCTTAAAAATAAAAACAAGAATTTAAAAACGAACAAAAAGCTGGTAGAAAACTCAGTGTCCACATACCACAGGGAATACAGAAGCCACAGAATTGATCCAGGTAGATTGCTAAACAATAAGCAGAAATAAGAAAAAAATAATAACACATGCTAGAGAGCAGAGAATTTTCATACCAGACTTGATACATTTCTAAAATGCCCAGTTTTCAGACTCATAGACAGAGAATAAACTGCTGATTGCCAGATGGGAGATGGATAGATGGAATGGGTGAAAAAGAAAGGAGTAAGAAGTGAAAATTGGTAGTTACGAAATTGTCAAGGGGATGTAATGACAGTGTAGGGAATATCGTCAATAATATTGCAATATCTATATATAGTGCCAGGTGGGTACTAGACTAATCAAGGACACCTGAAACTAATATATAATAATGTAGAATGTCAACTTTAATTGAAAATATAAATACACAAATAAATAAATAAATCGGTTTTCAACCAAAAATTATGAGACATGAAAACAAAAAGCAAAATATGCCACATATATGGGGGAGAAAAAGCAGCCAACAAAAAATGTCCCAGAGGGAAGCCCAGATATTGGAATTAGTAGACAAAGACTACTATTAGCTATTATAGCTATGTTTAAAACAATAAAGGAAACCATGTCTAAAGAATTAAAGGAAAGTAGGACCATGGTATCTCATTAAAATAGAGAATATCAATATCAAGATATAGTAATACACATCATAAAAGAGACTAAATAGAAATTCTGGAGTTGAAAGTATAATAACTGAAATAACAAGTTTACTGGAGAGAGTCAAAAAAGATTTGAGGAGGCAGAAAAAGAACCTTTGAACTTAAAAAAAGGTCAATATAAATTTTTTAGTTTGAGCAGAATCAAAGAAAATGAAGAATAATGTACAAATCCTCACTGACCAGTGGATACCATCATCTTATCAACATACACCTAGAGAATCCTAGAAGAAGACAAAAATGGTAAAACAAATATTTGAAGAAATAATGGCCAAAGACTTCACAAATTTGGTGAGATATACTAGACTACTCATTCAATAAATACAATAGAATAAAGTGAAAGAGATCCACACTCAGGCACACCTTAGGCAAATTGGCAAAAGTT
Organism: Rhinolophus sinicus; assembly: GCF_036562045.2. Classification (NCBI taxonomy): domain Eukaryota; kingdom Metazoa; phylum Chordata; class Mammalia; order Chiroptera; family Rhinolophidae; genus Rhinolophus; species Rhinolophus sinicus. The sequence continues at coordinate 124,521,269 of NC_133752.1, forward strand.
AAAGACCAAGTGAATCTTGTAAACAGCAAGAGTAATGATTTATGACACAAGGAATTCTGATAGCTGACTACTTATCAGAAATCACTGAACCAAGAGGATAATGGGATAACATCTTCATAGTTTTGAAAGCGAAAGATGGTCAACCAATAATTCTCTATTCAGCTAAACTCTTATTCAAAAATGAAGCAGAAATTAAGACACTTCCATCTAAACAAAAACAGAAAACTCATTGCTAGCAAGTGGGCTCTATAAGAAATACTAAAGAGATACATTTAGGCTGAAACAAAAGGGCATTTCATGGTAATTCAAATCCATACAAAGAAATAAAGTACCAGCAAATAGGTATTATTAGCTATAAAATGATACCTATTCTCATAGATATTATGATATTATTTTTGATTGTATCTTTTCCTTCTATTACAAAAAATAACTGCATAAATCAATAGTTATAAAAAAGTTTTGATAGATTTCTAACTAGCAATGATGCAATTCATATGAAAATAGTGCAATGAGGAAGAGGGAATTAAAGCAAAGTTTTTGTATATTATTGAAAATAATACAGTATTCGTACAAAGATGGTTAAGTTGATAACTATCTTCTCCAAGTCAACCAGGAAGAAACCAAATAAGCAAACAAAAAGTAAAAGGAACACCAAATAAATTTAAAAGATATACAAGAAAATATCTAACATCAACAAAGCAAGAGTTGAGAAATGAGGTGTGAAAAGACAGAAGACATACAGAAAACAGGAGGCCTGACAATTAGGTTCGCGAACTTGTGGCAACAATGTTGCTAACTTTTTTGATATCAGAGGGTTTATTCATTACGAATTTGTACCAACTGGACAAACAGTTAACCAAGTTTACTATTTGGAAGTGCTGAAAAGGCTGCATGAAAAACTTAGACGACCTTTTCACCAATAATTCATGGTTCTTGCATCATGACAATGCACCAGCTCACATGGCACTGTATGTGAGGGAAATTGTAGCCAGTAAACAAATAACTGTATTGGAACACCCTCCCTACTCACTTGATCTGGCCCTCAATGACTTCTTTCTTTACCCAAAGATAAAGGAAATATTGAAAGGAAAACATTTTGATGACATTCAGGACATCAAGGGTAATACAATGACAACTCTGATGGCCATTCCAGAAAAAGAGTTCCAACATTGCTTTGCAGGGTGGACTAGGTGCTGGCATTGGTGTATGGCTTCCCAAGGGTGTACTTCGAAGGTGACCATAGTGATATTCAGCAATGAGGTATGTCGCACTTTTTCTACGATTAGTTCATGAACTTAATTGTCTGACCTCAAATAGCAACCAATAGTGGCTGTACTAGTATCAGGCAAAAGAGCAAACAAAGTTGTTACCTGCAAAAAAGGATGTTTCATTATGATCATAGGGTCAATCTATCAGGAAGATATACTATTAAAAACATATATGCATCTAACAAGAGTCCCAAAATATTTGAAGTAAAACCAACATAATTGATGTGAGAAAGAGACAATTCAATAATAAAGAATTCAAAGCCTCACTTTCAATATTTTACAGAATTAGACAGTCAAGAAGTAAATGAAAACCATACCATTATAGATTAATTAGCCCTAACAGACATCTATCTATAGACTACCCTGACCAACAACATCAGAGTACATAGTCTTCAAGAACACGTGGAACATTCTCCAGGATAGATTATATGCTAGGAAAAAATAAACCTCAGTGAGTTTAAAAGAATTGAAATCCCACAAATTATATTCTCCTACCACAATGCAGTTTCATTACAAATCAACAGCAAAAGAAAATCTGGCAACACATTTCTAAACAATCAACATATCAAAGGAAAAAATGTCACATGTGATATAAAATTAAAATATCCTTTCAGATAAATAAAAACAAAAACACAACATACCAAACTTTATGGGTGGCTGAAGTACATCTCAGAGGTAAATTTGTGGTTATAAATGCTGATTTAAAAACTCAAATAAACTAATCTTCCATTTTAAGAAAGTAGAAAAAAGAGTAAACTAAACCCAAATCAAGCAGAAGTAGGAAAACAATAAAGATCAGAAGAGAAATAAATTATAGAGAAACAAAAAAAAAAGAGAATAAATAAAAACAAAAGTTGGTTCTTTGAAAAGATTTAAAAATAAAATTGATGAAACTGTAGCCAAATGACAAAAAAGAAGTTTCAAATTACTAAATTTAGAATTTAAAAAAAAATTCTAAAATTTAAAAAGATATAATAGGTAAATTCCTAGAAAGACACTAACTACCAAAACTGACTCAAAAAGAAATAGATAAGATGAAAATCCCTGTAACAAGCAAAGAAGATTGAATTTAAAAAATTTTTAAATCAATAAATTAAGCTCCGGCCCAGATAGCTTCACAGGTGAATTATTCCAAACATTTAAGAATTATTACCAATCCTTCACAAATTCTTCCTAAAAAAGAGAAGACAAGGGAACATAACCAAACTCATTTTATAAGACCAGTGTTCCCCTGATACCAGGAGCAACTGCATTACAAGGAAAGAACCCAACAGCTCAATATCCCTTAAGAATATAAATGCAAAAACTCTCCCAAAAAATGTATTAGCAAACTGAATCCAGCAATATCTAAAAAGGGTTACTCACCATGACCAATGGGATTGATCTCAAAAATGCAAGGTTGTTTTAACATCCTATAATCAATATGACATACCATGAAAAACAAAACCATATGCTCATCTTAATAGATGCAGAAAAAGCTGCTGACAAATTCTAATACCCTCTCATAATTAAACATAATAATAATAATAACTTAGCAAACTAAGAATGGAAAAGAACTCCTCAGCTGAATATAGGATTCTAAGGGAAAGAAAGTAATAAAGCTGCAGTAAAAACCATATGTAACAAAGAAATGCTTTCTGCCTGAGCTCAGGAATAAGACACTGATATCTAAGCTCACTACTCCTATTAAACATTTATTGTACTGGAGGTGTTAGCCAGAACAATTAGTCAAGAAAAAGAAATAAAAAGGAATTAACACTGGAAAAGAAGTAAAACTACATCTGTTTGCAGATGACATGATCTTATATATAGAAAATCCTACAGAATCCACTAAAAAAAACTATTAGAAGTAATAAAAATTCAGCAATGCGGCATGGTACAAGGTCAATAAACAAAATCAATTGAATTTCTGTATACAACTGTAATAAACAATCCAAATATTAAGAAAAATCCTATTTATAAAAGCTGGGAAAAGAATAAAATATCTAGGAACAAATTTAACAAGAGAATTGTTAGACTCATACACTGAAAACTACAAAACATTGTTGAAAGAAATTAAAGATATGAATAAATGGGAAGACAGCCAATGACTTAACACTGTTAAGATGACAATACTATCCAAATTGGTCTACAGATAGAACACAATTCTCATTAAATTCCCATCTGGCTTTTTGTAGAATTAGACAAACTGATTCTCGAATTCAAATGGAAATCAAGGAAAGGTGAATATCCGAAATAGTCTTCAAAAAAGAAAAAAATTGAAGGGCTTACTCTTCCTTATTTCTAAACATACTGTAAATTGACAATAACCAAGACAATGTGGTTCTGGCATAAGAATAGATATAGTGACTAAAGCAAAAGATTTGAGCCTAAAGATAAGCCCCCAATCTATGATTAATTGATTAAGTATACCAAGACAACAAATGAGAAAAATAAGTTTTTCCAATAAATGGTGCTGATACAAATGGACATCCACATGCAAAAGAATGATTTTGGAAACCTACCTTCAACCATACACAAATATTAACTTAAAAATGAATAATAGATGTAAATATAAAAGGTAAAACTATAAAACTCTTAGAAAGCAGGAGTAAACTTGTAACTACTGATTAGGCAATGACTTCTTATATATTGATAACAGGAACACATAAGCAATGAAAGAAAGAAATAGACAAATGGAAATGATTAAAATTTAAACCTTTGTGGAAAAGGGCACTATCAAGAAAATGAAAAGACAAAACATAGAATGGAGAAAATATTTGCAAATCCTATGTGATAATGGAATTTATCTACAATATATAAAAACACACTCAATAATGAAAACAATAAAAAAAACAAACCAAGTAACCCAGTTTTAACAAGAACAAAGGATTTTAATTTCTCCAAAGAAGGTATACACATGGCTAACAATTCCAAGGAAAGATGCTTAACATCATTAATCGCTACGAAAATGCAATCAAAATCACAGTGAGATACCACTTCACGCCAACTGGGATGACTAAAATAAAAAAGACAATAACAAGTTATTTGTGTGGATGTGGAGAAACTAGAACCTTCATATATTGGTCTTGAAAATGTAAAACGGTGCAGCCACTTGGGCAAGTCCTCAAAATTTTAGACATAGAATTATGACATGGCCCAGCAATTCCAGTCCTAGCTATATACTCAAGAGAAGTACCAACCTATTTTTACCAAAATCTTATACAAGCATTCATAGCAGTGTTAGTCATAATAGTTCCAAATAGGAAATAAGGTAAATTCACTGACTATTGAAAGGATAAACAAAATGTGGTATATTCATGCAATCAAATATTATTCAGCAATAAAAAGAATGAAGAAGTGACATATACTACAACATGGATGAACCTTGAAAATATTAGATTAAGTGAAAGATGCCATTCACAAAAGACCAGAGATTGTATTATTCCATTTGTAAGAAATATCGAGAATAGGCAATTCCATGGAGGCAGAAAGTAAATTAATGGTTGTCAGAAGGTGGGAAGACAGTAACATTAGGAGTCACTAACAGTGTGTACAGAGTTTATATTTGCCTACAACTGTATTGGTTGCTAAACTCTGAACACATTAAAAACCATCTAGCGGTATATTTTAAATGGGTAAATTTTATAGCCTATGAAATATAGTTCAATAAAGCTGTAAAACAGGAATTACTAGTACTATACTGTAATGTGTATTGCTAGGCAATTCAAATAACAGCTAATAGTCATTGTAAGCTATATTTATTAGACAAACAAACTAAATTTATGGAAAGACATTTTAAACACAGCATTTAATGATTAAATAGAAGCTTAAACAAAATGTTAGGTGTTAAAATCACAGGAAGTAAAAATTAATTGAAAATAATATTTTCATTAAAAGTATTTGAATTATAATCAAGACTTATATATTCATACTTCAAACACCAAGAATTATTTGCTCCACATGGGACAGTTGGATTAAATGTGTATGTTCTTTGTAAATATTTATGTAAGAAAATTTTATTTTTGTAATAAATTTGATTTAATTACCAAAGTAATTACTGTCAAATAAGTCACCACAGAAGGCAGAGTAGAAAAGTGCAAAATGTAAATATGAGCCTACCATTTGCTTTAGTGCCATATTGTAGTGCTTGATAGGCACTATCTTATATTTGTCATTACTTATGTAATGACACATCCCTTCATAGCATATCAAATATATTTAAAAGTGATTACATGCCAGATTAAATATGTTGGCGGTAATTTTTGAAAGTTTAAATTTGTTTCTGATTTCTTTGGTTATAAATAACACATTTAATTTTCAATTGGCTATGATTTCTTTTTTTTTTTAATTTTTATTGGGGAATATAGGGGAACAATGTGTTTTTCCAGGACCCATCAGCTCCAGTTCAAGTCATTGTTTTTTATTGTTTTTTATTATTATTATTATTTTTCAATCTAATTGTGGAGGGTGCAGCTCAGCTCCAAGTCGAGTCATTGTTTTCAATCTACCTCAATCTAGTTGTGGCGGGCACAGCTCACTAGTCCATATGGAAATCCAACCAGCGACATTGGAGTTGAGTGCACTGCACTATAACCATCTGAGCCAATCGGCCACCCAAATTGACTATGATCTCTTAGTAATCATTGTGTGAAATGAGAAATCTCACTAGAAATATTTTTAAATGAAACAAATGTAACACTTAATGAGGCTGCTAAATTTAGTGGTCATTTAGGTAAATATTTATTCACTTTAATTTTGAAGTGTTTTATATTTTTGACACTGTCTAGATATTCTAGTTTTCTATGTTTATACCCAAAGAAAAAAATACAATGTACTGAAAATATTGAGTCTTGCGGCCAATTTTTTTCTTTTTCTTTTTTTTTTTTTTGGGGGGGGGGTAAAACATGTGTTAAAAGAATATAAAAGATTAAGCATTTTGTAGAAAAGGATAAGGTAAACATTGACAGTGATTGAAACATATTTCATGATATGATTTGATAAAAGCCATTTCCGCTACCTTTTTAAAAAAAATAATACACTGTAAGTTTTGAAGAAATAACATACAAGTTTTCTTTCAGATTTATTCAGTATCCATGGACCATTTTTGTAGCCCCCAAAACACTTTAGGTTTTTAAAATTAGCATCAGTAATCTATTCTGCTTTGGCTTTTGGTAGCTTTTTTTATTTCCAGATAATTACACATTCTGGAGATGAGTATCTGAAATAGCTGTGAAGAATTGCTTATGTTTAGGTACTTGAAAATGCCACTTTCAATAGTTAGCAAATTTTTCACTCAAGGACTCTTTCATACAAAAAAAGAAAAAACTTTTAAATAATGGATGGGGATGGAGGTTAGGATAACGAGACAAATTATTAGGAAAAAAAAAAATAGCATAGTATTAAAAGTCCTAGCCAGAGAAATCAAGCCAGGGAAGAAATAAAAGGTATCCAAATTGGAAATAAAAGGTATCAAATTATCATGTTTTGCAGATGACATGATTTTTATATAGGACACCCTAAAGACTCCACCAAAAGACTATTAGAAAAAATAAACAAATATAGTAAAGTAGCAGGATACAAAATCAATGTACAAAAATCCACTGTGTTCCTATATGCTAAAAATGAAATTTCAGAAAAAAAAATGAAAACAAAAAAACAAAAAACACACAATTTATTTTGCAATTGCAACTAAAAGCATAAAATACCTAGGACTAAATGTAACAAAGAATGTGAAAGACCTATATATGGAAAACAATAAGACATTATTAAAAGAAATTGAAGAAGACACAAAGAAATGGAAAGATATTCCATGTTTCAGGATTGAAGAATCAATGTAGTTAAAACGGCCATATTATCTAAAACAATACACAGATTTAATGCTAACTCCATCAAAATCCCAATGACATTCTTTAAAGAAATAGAACCAAAAAAATTATAAGATTTGTATGAAATCACGAAAGACCCTGAATAGCCTGAATTCAAATTATACTACAAAACGATGATAATCAAAACAGCATGGTATTGGCACAAAAACAGATACACAGACCAATGGAACAGAATTGAGAACCCAGAAATAAATGCACAGGCGGTGTGATAAACAAATACAGTGAATGTTTAATTTTTTTAAAGAAATTTATTACAGTAAAAGACACATTGCCATTAATCCCCCTCAAGTACTCCCCCTCACTTCAAACACATCCCATCATTCTTGCCACTTTCTGAAGCAGTTCTGGAAGTCCTCTTTCGTGAGTGTCTTTAGTTGTGGTGTCATGGCTGCCTCGATGTCTGATTCAATTCAAAATGTTTACCTTTCATGGTTATTTTGACTTTGGAGAAGAGGCAAAAGTCACATGGTGCCAGCTCCAGTGAATAAAGTAGATGAAGATACAACATAAGTTTTTTGTTTGACAGAAATTGCTGTATACCAAAAGTAATGTGTGACACGGAGCATTGTCATGATGGAGGATGATTTACAACACATTTTAAAACACATCTTCTCTCAATCATAGCTCACACCCAACTGACTGCACCGAACAAGTTGAAACTTGTCACATATTGTTACTAACATTTGATGCATTGCCTCCCATGTTGAGGATCCCTGCCTTTCCACTAGATGGTGCTTGGCAGCAGCATTCACCATAGTTTTTTTTATCATACCTCATATATATGAGCAAATCATTTTCAACAAAGGGGCCAAAATATACAATGGAAAGAAGAAAGCCTCTTCAATAAATAGTGCTGGGAAAATTGGAAAGCCACATGCAAAAGAAAGAACTAGATTGCTATCCGTCACCATACACCAAAATTAACTGAAAATTAATCAAAAACTGAAATATAAGACTTGGAACAATAAATTACACAGAAGAAAACAAAGGTACTAAGTTTGTGGACCTTGGTCTTAGAGAGATTTTATGAATCTGACTTCAAAATCAAGAGAAGTAAAAACAAAGAGATGAATGGGACTATATCAAACTAAGAACATTCTGCAAAGCAAAAGAAACCAACAACAAAACCAAGAGGCAACCAACCAAATGGGAGAAGATATTTGTAAACAACACCTCTGATAAGGAGATAATATCCAAAATATGTAAAGAACTAATACAACTCAACAACAAAAAATTAAACAACCCAATTAAAAAATGGGTAGAAGATTTGAACAGACACTTCTCTCAGGAAGACAAACAAATGGCCAATAGACATATTAAAAACGCTCAGCTTTTAGCTATTATGGAAATGCAAATCAAAACCACAATGATATACTACTACCTCACAACTGTTAGAATGGCTATTATCAACAAGACAATTAATAACAAGTGTTGTAGAGGTTGTGAAGAAAAAGGACCTCTCATCCACTGCTGCTGACAATGTAAATTGGTACAGCAACTATGGAAAACAGTATTGAAGCTCCTCAAAAATTAAGAATAGAATTACCATACATCCTAGCAATCCCTTTTTGGGTATCTATTCAAAACATCTGAAAACATTTATCCATGACAATATATGCACCCCTATATTCATTGCAGCATTATTCATGGTGGCCAAAACATGGAAACAACCAAAGTGTCCTTTGAGGGATGATTGGATAAAGAAGATGTGGTACATGTATACAATGGACTACTACTTGGCCATCCGAAAAAATGAAATACAGCAGTACCTCGGTTTTCAAATGCCTCCGTTGACGAACATTTTGGTTTATGAACACTGTAAATTTTATGGATCTATGGTATCATTAGATAGTAAAATTCATGCTAAATTGCTGTTTTAGGGGTTGATTTTAAAGGTCTGAAACGGATTAATCCATTTTGCATTACTTTCTATGGGGAAACCGTGCCTCGGTTTTTGAACATTTCAGAACTCAAACGGTCTTCCAGAATGGATTACGTTAAAAAAAACCTAGGTACCACTGTGCCACTGTCATTTGGTACAACATGGATGCATCTTGAGATTATTATGCTCAGCGAAATAAATCAGACAGAAAAAGTCAAAAATTGTATGATTTCACTCATGTGGGATATAAAACTGACAGCAACAAATGAACAAGACAAACAAATAAAAACACATAGACACAAAACAGTTTAGTGGTTACCAGACAGTAAGTTGGGAGATAGAAGAGGGTAAAGGGGGTAAGTATATGGTGATGGAAGATTTGACTTTGGTGCTAAACACACAATGCAAAACATAGATGATGTATTATACAATTATACACCTGAAACCTATATAATTTTACTAAATAATATCACCCCAATAATTTTAATTAAAAACATTTGTTGGGGTGACAATTGTTAGTAAAGTTACATAGGTTTCAAGTGTACAATTCTGGAATACATCATCTATATATCATATTGTGTGTTCACCACCCAGAGTCAGTTCTTCCATCACCATATATTTAATTTAAAAACAAATAATAAAAGAAATAAAGAAAAAGAATTGTCATTATATCCAAGACCATACTACTTTACGAGTTCTGACAATTAAGATCGTGAACTTGTTGCAATGATGTTGCTAACCTTTTTTGATATCAGAGGGATTATTAATCATGAATTTGTACCAACTGGACAAACAGTTAACCAAGTGTACTATTTGGAAGTGCTGAAAAGGCTGCATGCAAGTTAGAAGACCTGAACTTTTAGCCAACAATTCATGGCTCTTGCATCATGACAATGCACCAGCTCACAGGCACTGTCTGTAAGGGAGCTTTTAGTCAGTAAACAAATAACTGTATTGGAACACCCTCCCTACTCACCTGATCTGGCCCCTAGTGACTTCTTTCTTTGCCCAAAGATAACAGAAATATTGAAAGGAAGACATTTTGATGACATTCGGGACATCAAGGGTAATACAATGACAGCTCTGATGGTCATTCCAGAAAAGAGTTCCAAAATTGCTTTGAAGAGTGGACTAGATGCTGGTGTCAGTGCATAGCTTCCCAATGGCAGTACTTCGAAGGTGACCATAGTGATATTCAGTAATAAGGTATGTAGCACTTTTTCTAGGATGAGTTCACAAACTTAATTGTCAGACCTCACTCGTCTATCTGAATACTGAATATCTCGCAATACAAAATATCCAATTTGCAAAAATCATGCTTCACTCTTGAAAAACAAATATACACAAGGAAGGGAAAATTGGGGAATTAGTCTTTAGGAAACCTTGATTAACCATTAAAGAATACCTCCTCGTTGTGTCCCAGAGGTTTGTATACACAGGAGCAATGCTTCACAGTAAGCTTGGAGATTGACAAAAGGGATAGAAGATTGGGGATCACCTTTATTTGTAAAATAAAAGTAGCATTATAAGCCCAAGAATATCTTTGGCAGAGCGATTTTTGCTAAGAGAACACTGGATGTTGCATATCTACAAATTGCCTATGTACCTCTATGGAATTCCCAGTTTGAGGACCACCAATTTAAACCATAAAATTTGGGAATGGGAGAAAGCTGAAAAAAGAGGGGAGAGAAGAGAAACAGGAAGGAAAGGGGCAATGGCTTAACTTGGCTATAGGCTAGAGTTTAATAGAAAATTGCATAGGGAGAATTTCATGATACAGGAGTGACCAACAAACTTTTAACATCATTGTCGTAGGCTTCTGAGATGGCTGTCACTCATCTTTACCTCCTGGCCTTCATGTCCTTGGGTAATGTCATCCCTTTGAGTGTGCACTGAACCTACTGTGTTTCCCCGAAAATAAGACCTAGCCAGACATTCAGCTCTAATGTGTCTTTTGGAGCAAAAATTAATATAAGACTAGGTTTAACATTAATAATATAATATAATATAATATAATATAATATAATATAATATAATATAATATAATATAATATAATATAATATAATATAATATAATATAATATAATATAATACCGGGTCTTATATTAATTTTTGCTCCAAAGACACTTTAGAGCTGATTGTCCAGTTAGGTCTTATTTTCGGAGAAACATGTTAGTGACTTGCTTCTAACAAGTAACATTACAAAAGTGATTAAATGTCATTTACAGGATTAGATTACAAAAAAGACTGACTTCAGTCTCTCTGTCTCTATCTCTCTCAACACACACACAGAAAGACTTCACTCTGGGGAAAACAAGCTGCCATGTTGTGAGTAGCCCTACGTAGAGGCCATCATGGCAAACAGCTGAGGTCTCCCACCAACAGCCAGACCTGAGACTTGACAACAGCCATGTGAGTGAGCATGGAGCCTCCTCTGCCAAGATGTCTGCAGCCCCAGCCTATCCCTCCATTGCAGCCATGTAAGAGACTCTGAGTCAGAAGCATACAGCTAAGCTGTGCATGGATTCCTGATCCTGTAAACTGTGAGATAAATGTTTGTTGTTTTAAGCTGCTAAATTTGGGGGTAATTTTGTATGCAGCAATGGATAACTAGTGCAGTCGTGATTATCTAATATTCTAAACTGATGATAGTTACATAGTAAGCACTTAAGATACGAAAGACTAGTGCAAACTTCTTAGCTTAAGAATCAGTATCAGGTTACTTATGATTATAATGAAAACATTTATAGACATACACATATATATGCAAAATAAAATGAATTCAGAGTGGAACTTTCTGATAAAGCTTTCCAATTCCCAGTTATCTTTCCTTTCCTCATCTTCAGTTCATCCCCAATCAGTGTGCATGTCTACATTTGTTTTCCCCACTGCAGACACAAGTGGGCACATGGGCACACGCATTGGAGAAGCATGTCATACAACTGGCCAGATGTATTACCGTTGTGGGACACAGGTTAGGTGTTTTATAAAGCACCTGGGAGTATTCACAGTAAGACTCAAATTTAGAAGAAAAATAAAATCATCATTTTTTTTGTTGTTTTCTATAACTACCCTGACTCATGGAAAATAATCTAAATAATTAATTCCCGCCACCATTCTACCTATCTTTCAACTTACGAAATAAAATTATGTATCTGTAGTCTTAAGAATGTAGTCAGGGTTAAAATGACTACAGGTTAATAAAGCTCACAAGAACTTCCCTTATAGCATATTTGACTTCTAATGTTGTCTCATTCTTGATGAAATAGCGTTTCTTATCCTCAGCAGGAAGGTTCTTCTTATAAAGTTTCAGCAAAATGTCAGCACCTCCCGTGGAGAGAGATGTCAGCATTATATCCTCAGCAAAGATACTGAAAACAATTGGATTATTGACTTTTTTTAAGCTTTCAAAATATTGTGAGGTAACATTCATACCACATATATCATTCACTTAAGAATAGTTTTATTTATTCATATATTTGAACTCCTTTAGAGCACTGGCCTCAGGTTCCCCACTCTAAAACTCATTGCTTTGTACTTTTGTTTTCTTTTTTAACATTTGAGTAGCTCATACGGAATCCACAACACACTCATGCTATACAGCATTTATTACAATAAATAAGGTTGTTTTAATCCTAAAATATACTTTACTTCTATTTTGATAAGATATACTGTTATTATGGAAGAATTTCTTCTCTTGTGAAAGTGCATACAATACACAAAATAAACCATATTACTCACACTTAGTCTATTTACCCATTTGGAATATGCTTATGTAGAAGAATTTTTCCATCAAATAAAGAGCCACAGATTTTGTTGTGAACTAGGAATCCATTATACATTTGAGTAAATCTGACTCTGTTTAAATAGTCTCAATGCTTTGTAAAATTAAACTTGGCTGATTGTTTGTTTTCCAGGGTGATCATTAAAGGACAAAACAGAATGTTAGAGCTGCAGCATTATTGGCAAGCTTTGCTTGTTTGCTTCTCTCCGTAAATGAGCAGCCAATGGAACTTCTGTGCTTGTGACAGTGTTCCAAGCAACCCATCTCTCTCAATCTAAATGTCTATTTGGCAACTCATCTTATTTATCATCAATTCATCCTCTTTACTTTATGTCCATTGCAGCTGCCTTACTTCAGACTTCCATCATTTTTTCCCTTATTTTAAATTTACATGTTCTATATATATTTTGAAATAATTTCAAACGTATAGAAAGGTAGCCAGAACTCCCACATCTCCTTCGACCAGAACACCTAATTGGTAACATTTTACCACATTTGCTCTACTGTGCCCCTCACCCTCTCCATAAGCATATATATGCACATATAAATAAGTACACAATATGTATATGCATATGTATATAAATACACACATTTATATATATCTTAGTCCATTTCAGAACCTTTTGAAAGCAAGCTGCAGATGCGATGCCTTGTTATCCCTAAATACCCCAAAAACCTCAGTGTATATTTCTTTCAAACTGGAACATACATCTACATAACTACCGTATAACCCTCCAAATCAGTTATTCAACACTGATACGACCAACTTCTCAGACCCCATTCCAAATTTGCTTACTGTCCCACTATGGTAGATCAAAAATGGCTGCAATATCTGTGCTATTTCTCCCATTGATATGTGATATCTAATTCTTCTCTCCTGGAATCTGGCTGACATTAATGATTGTATACCAATACAATTCATGGAGCTCTCAGCTGCCACATAAGAAGTCTGATTCCCTGAGACTACTATGCAAGAGTAGCCACAAGTAAGGATTCTCTTTGACAGTCCCAGCTGTGTCCAGTCTTTCAACTATCCCTGCCAAGTCTCTAGAAATGTGACTAAGGACATACTGGGCCCTCCATACCTGCCCACCTGATAATGTTCAATACCACATTATACAGAAGAACTGTTCAGGTAAACCTGGCTCAAATTTGTGACCTAAAAATTCATGAGATATAATACAATGCTTATTCCTTTCCGTCACTAAGTTATGGGACACCATTTTGTCCAGAAATGGATAATCAAACCAGCTCACAATGTCTCATTTTTCTTTCTAGTCCACTATCCTAGAGATATGCTTACATTTAGTTATCCTGTATTACAGATTCCTTCAATCTAGGACTATTCTTGAGTCTTTCTGTCTGTCGTCTTCCTATAGTTTTGAAGAGAACAGGCCTTTCAGTCCACAGAATGGTTTTTTACCTGGGCCTATCTAAAGAGTCCTCACGACCAGACTCAGATCATGCATCATTGGCAGGAAAACCACAAAAGCGATGCTGTGCTCTTTGGGCTGCCTCACATCAGAAAGCACACAATGTCCACCTATCCCAACACGAGTGATGTCAATTTTGATGACCTTGTCTTGGTGGTGTCTCACAGCTTTCTTCACCTTAAGGTTTTCTGCAGGTAATTGATTCGTATTTGTTGGAGAGGATTCCAAGATTATAGGGATACCCTATTTCTCAAACTCTACCTACCATCCTTGGCTCCATGTCCTCTTTGTAGGCCTGACAGCTCATGCCTCCATGGAGTGATTCTTCATGTGGCTCCAGAACCCTCCCTCCTTGCCACATGTCTTTGGCTGCTCTCCTGGCTGTGCCAGGATGGAAGTAGAAGATGATAAAAGAAAGAGAAATGAGAAGCAAAGAAGAGCCCTCATTATTTCTTATGATATTATTGTAATACCTTCTTAATTATTCTCCTTGTCCTGATTTTTTCCATATATCTCTTTTCTAGTCTACAAACAGAAGACAGACTATTCCTAGAAAGAGTACAATGTGTAGTGACTAAAGTAGATAAAATAAACATTTGAGTATGCATCCTTACTCTTTCACTTATTTGCGTTACTTTGTACCTTTAACTTACTTGAGCCCCAGTTTCAAACAGGGAAATAATGCTTATTTGGAAGACATGTGGTGAAGTTTATGATTGAATATGTAGAATGCCAAGAACATAACTGTAACTGTTGTGGCAGTTGTTATAATTATCATCATGAGAAATTTGAATATGATTCTGAAACTTCTTTTTAAAAACACTGTAATGTAAAATTCAATATAAAAAAATTAAGATCTTTCAATACATCTTATCACCTACAGGATAAAATCTAACTCTGATGTATCTTAAGAGATTTTTCATGAGCTGACCTCAGCTCAGCTCAAGCCTCACTTCCCAGCTACACTTGTCACCTACAGTGCAGCCAAACTAAAGGCCTCACATTTCCTTGATTTTAGTATGTTGTTCTTATTTTGCATGCTTTGCACATATTATTGCCTCAACTTAAAGTGTTCTTTTTCTAAATATCCAATTAGCGTAAACCTTTACTTACTCTTCAAGTTTCAGTGTAAATTCATCTCCTCTGGAGACCTCCCTTGATCATCTCCAAAACAAGTAGAATTAATTCTTCTACTTGTGACTGTGACACTTCAGGTACCTTACTATGTATACCACTTGTCACAACATATGGCAACTATTTACACACACACACACAAACACACATTTACCTTACGAGATTGTGAGCTCATTGAGAATATCGACTACACCTTGTTCATTTTGATATTCCCAAGATGTAGTTTCTTGTCAATAGTTCATTCTCACCAATAATATACCTTCAGTAAATATTTGTTTAATAAAACATCTTTATAATGGTTACAATGACCAATAAATATTGATCACCTGTGACTACTAATTATTCAGTAATATTCTAAGCACTATCCATTCTTTATATAAAATAAAGAGCATAAGACCATTACATTAATTCTAAAAGATCTGTACTGTAAATTAGGAAAATAAGGCTTGGAAGAGTTACTAATTTGTATAAATTTGCAGCATCTAGTAAAACTGACATCATGGCTGAAGCTATCAATATATCTGTAACGTAGAAAATATATAGCATATCCATGAATACCAAAATAAATATAAAGAAAACTATCACTTTAAAATAGACTTGTCACATATATTATGTATTTTATTTGCACTTTGACACAATAAATTATTTTAAATAACGATGGTAAATGTTGAGGTTTACCAAAACTACTCTCTTACATTGCTCCCTCAGCTCTATTTTGTGAGGCCAAGTGGCCTGCAGTAGTTTAAACTGACACTAGGGCTTCTGTGTAGCACACACCCTAGATAACAGCCTGCAGAGCCACAAGTGAATGTAAGTTCCTGCTAAGACTCCCCGAAGGGCCGTTGTGATGGAGTTGCTATCATCTCCCAGGGCCTTCTTTTGGTGTGGCCCTTAGATAAGATCCCCAAGAAGCTTATCACAACCTCACTATTTTGGGTTTGAATTGACCAATCCAGCCTTAGCCCAGGAACCCCAAAGCACTCCACCCACAAAGAAAGTCATGCGCACTAGATCCTGCCTCACTCTCTGCCTGCCCTCTGCCTTGACCTCCATCCACCATGTGGTCCGTTGAGGCATGCCATGTACCTCCCCCGGGACTTGTGAGTAATGAACTTCTCTAGTTTAATTCCCTTGGAATCTTTTGTTAAACTGAGGCTCACCAGCCAATACTCCAGGGCTCCACTTAATGAATGATAATTTAACAAAGTCACATGCAAAGGGAATGTGCTAAACAGTTAATATGCACTAATTCCTTTAATGAGTCATAGAGGAGAGAATTGATGTGCAGAGAATTTGAATGTCACACAGCCAGTAACTGGCAGAGCTCAAAATTCCCTGTTCTACCTGATTCAAAGTTTATTTTGCTGAACCACCTTGCAATCCTAGGATTTTCAAACCATCCCTTTTATCCAAGAAGACAAAAAAAAAGTCACAGATTTGAGTGCAAAAGTAATTAAACAGGAAATAAATTTTAACCCTTTTGCTGCAACAGTTGGATATATCCCAATGAATATTTTCATCTGCTCACGGCAGAGGGAAACTTCCAGAAAGGATGTGTAGGAAAGCAGATTTACATTTTTCTATATTTTTGTGTTTTCAAGAATGAATAACAATAGGAAATTTTATACATAAAATAATGTCATTTATATACAAAGAAGCTCAAATTGTTATTGTTAAATGCAAAAAATAGTCAAAATATCAACTTTTTGTTTTTTTGTGGATTTCTGACACTTTTTTTAAAAGAAACTTGAAATCAACTAATGCAGTGAAAAAGTTAAAAAGAGGAATTGAAAATGACCTAAGGCAGGATTTGGCAAAATATTTTCTGTAAAGGGCCAGATAGCAAATATTGTAGGTATTTTGGGCCATAAAGTCCCTGTCACAACTACTCAATTCTGTGAGAAAGCGGTAAAGCAGCCAAAGGCAATACATAAATGAAAGAGCATGCTGTGCTGAGATAAAATTTTATTTTAAAAAATAGACAGTAGGCTGTAATTGTGTTTCCCTGGACTAATGAACTAGGTATTTATAATTATAAAAAATATTGAAAAGAAAACTATCGATACTCACATTATATGTCAAGGCCTGCACGCCAAAGGAGAAAAGAAAAAACATTGGAATGACATTATGTAAGGAAACAATGAAAGTACAACTGAACCTCAAGGTAAATGCAAAGATTGTTGGGTTTTCTGAAAATGCCAGTAAAGAAAACTGTCATTGGGCATGTAATGTGTAAGATATTGTGTAAAGATATAAGCTTGATGGAAAGAGTTTCTCAGAAACATGTGGTCACTAGTTTATGATCATTTGGAAGCTAGAAGTAAATACTTTTTGTTTCTAGGTATATATCCATATAGAATTTTTATTACTAAACATAATATTTTAGCATCTGAGAAATCTGTGGAAACTATTCATTCTCATACACATTGTGATAAGTTAGAGCAATTGATCTCAAATGTTAGTGTATATTAAAAGCACTTGAAATGCTCATTAAATACGTTGACTCCAGAGTCCCAACTCCAGAACTACTGGGTCAGTAAATTTTGGGTGGAGCATCCCAAGTTATTCCCATAAGAATGGTCCCAGAATCACACATGAGAAATCCTCAAGTAAAGCAATAATTACACATACGTCATGTGCTACACAAAACAGCAAGGAGCTTCTGGGAAGCTGAAAGTAGATGTGCATTCTACTGGCCACCAGGGATAGTCAAGAACCAGGAAAAAGACTTCACACTGATTAACTTCTTTGATGGAATATAGCTCTCAAGGGAGAGACATTTCTGAGAAGTTTAGGAATTAGATATTAAGAAGCTGCTCCCATCCAAGTTCACAGTAATCCAGGGACCTAGTCACTTAGTAACCATATCTATTGGCCTGCTGAATTTCCCACTATATTCATTTCCTATTGCAAAAATAAACAAACAAACTAAAAATAACACAATCTTATTGGCTTAAAATACAAAACAACTCATTATCTTACAGATCTAGAGGTCCGAAGTCTGTGAAATGGGTCTAAAAATCTAAAAACCAAGGTCTGGACAGGTCTGTTCCTTCTAGAGGTATTAAAGGATTTGAAATGTCCTTGCCTTTTCCGGCCTCTAGAGGTCGCCTACACTTCTGTGGCCATTCTGCCATCTTTAAAGCCAGCAAGAGAGCAACTCCACATCTCTGGATTTGACCTTCTCTTCTGCTTCCCTTGTCCACTTTGAAGGGATCTTGTAATTACATTGGCCCTAGCCAAATACTTCATAATAACCTATTTAATTTAAAAATTAGATGGCCAACAACCATCTGCAATTTAATTCCCTATTGCCATGTACTATAACATAGTCACAGGTTTCGGGGATTAAAACCTGGACATCTTGAGGGGAGAAAGTGTTCATCATTCTTCCTGTTATACGCATACAGAAGCACTCTCTCCAACAGAAGGAAAATTGGGAGTGGGAAACAAAAAAAAAAGAAGAAAGAGGTAAGAAAGTGAGACAAGGCTTTTAAGAATGTTTAGAGTATTGCAAGTGCCATCTAAAGCAGCACCTATTCATTTGGAGTCTGAGTTGCAGGCTGGTGTAATTCAACACTGGAAAAGCCAGAAAGAAGAAAGAATATACTATATATAGCTGCAAATGGAAATTAGGTGGTTACATGTCATAACAGAAAGACCTATTATCTGAGAAAAGGGAAATAAAAGAGGATAGTATAGACCAAATGTTTGTGTCCCCCCCAAATTCATATGTTTGAAGCCCTAACCCCAATGGAGGCTATATTTAGAAATGATGTGCCTAAGGAAGTAATTAAGGTTAAATCAAGTCACATGAGTGAGGCCCTAATCCAATAGGATTAGTGTCCTTATAAGAGACACCAGAGATCTCTTGTTCTTTCTCTGTGCCCACATTCATGTTCCAAGGAAGGGCAATGTGAAGACACAGAGAGAACTTGGCTTTCCACAAGTCAGTAAGAAAGCCCTCACCAGAAACCAAATGAGCCTGAATTAGTCTTGGACTTACATCTTCCAAAACTGTGAGAAAGTAAATGTCTGTTGTTTAAACCACCCGATCTACAGTATTTTTTTTTTTTTACATGACAGCCCAATTAGACTAACAACGAGGGAAAAGGGACAATGGGAGGAGGTAAAGAATTATGGGCCCAAGCAAGAAATCAGATTCACATGGGTCCCTTTTAGATCTGAAAGTTCAGAAAATGCATTCTCCTGATTAAGCTATTCAGCCAAACCTTATGCCAGGTAAATGGGTCATTTTATTCTTTTTAAATAAATTTTAAAGACATCCTTTGGGAAACATTTTCTGTATTAATAGCTTAATATTTTTCCATCTCTTGTAATGAAACTCATTTGGAAAAACAAACAAGTGTTTTGTAAATATTTATTGTGTGTTTATGCTTATAGGTTATAAATGCATATTATATGTAATTATGAATAAATAGTAGCAATATTTTAGACACATTGACTTTACAGTTAGCATAATTGGAATGCATTTATTCAATAAGATAAAAAATTACTTGTATTTTCAAATTAAGAATTGAAGCCTTCCTGAAAAGTAAAAAATTCCATTTGTCTTCACAGGTCACTCTTTTTATATTCATGAATCAATCATTCTCTTTGCTTGAATAAATTTGTTTGCAAAACTAAGTTTTTAATATTCAAAATACCTTTTGCAATATATGAGGTCATAGAATCATAGAACTTCAGAATCTGAAGATAACTTAAAACTGTATTCTCCAAATCCTTCTGTTACTAAATAAGGATTCATAAAAAGGATTGAAAAAAAGAGTCTCAGAGCTCTATTACCCCTTGTTTTTTCCCTTCCCTATACTTTTCTAGAGCTTTCCTCTAATTTTTCTCCTTTCCCATGCTTTGTTTCACACCAGAAAGTACGGCAGCAATGCAGCAAACAGCAGGACAGCTTGAGTAGGATATAGGGAACGCTTAGAAAAGGCTTATAGGAAATGGCTAAATGAACAAATACGACCTTGCTGGTGTCAGTCAATCTAGTAAGCTGAGTTTGAGAATGTCAGATCTATATAAAAGGTGCTGCATAAAAGCTAAGTGCATAAACATTGGCCATGTATTGGGCATTCCTTTCATGCAGAGCCTAGCAATTCTCGCCAAGAAGTTAGTCATGGTGAAGGGGGTAGGCAGTGCTTAAAGGACACAATGGAACAAGAAGTAACATTGACATATAATGGTCCACTTAGATATTCAAACACATTTGAAACAATGAAATTATCATAAAACCTTGAAGTATTTCTATTTATATCCAAGGAAAAGCAGTATTGTACATGATCTTGCTAGTGAGATATCCCTGCACTCATGGCTGACGTTAAGAGAAGATGGGGTTCTAAAATGCTGAGTTGTAAAATAAATTTGGCAGTACTATTTTTGTCATTTTCTTGGTCCCCTTATAAGGCTAAGACCTCTGATTAACAATGACACACACTCCTTCAGAATGCTCAAGATTCATAAAGAATGAAAATCAGCCCAGTAATTCAAACTGACTGTTGTTTTGTGCCAAAGTTGCAACCTTTTTACACACACCATTGAACGCTTTTGAAAGAGAGAGAGCAAAGTATTGATTTTTTTTTTTTTTAACTTTCCTTGACTCAAAATGAAATCCCTAAATGCAGTCAGGCTGCCACTGCTTTCACATATTCCTGAATATGCTACATTCATAGCAATTGAGCGTGGTACTTTGTAACTTTGCAGTTGGGTTTTACTACAAAGAAAAACTACTCAAACCAACACTTTCTGTAATTTGCTTCTTTCTTTGATCAACAAATTTGACTAGTCAAGGCAGTCAAACTAGTTAAAAACATTTACCAATATCGATGCCTTCTATGGTACATTCTATTAGGACATTGCCTGATTTTCCTCTCATTTAATTCTCCTCTTTCATTACATTTTGATGAGGTAAAGATAGTAAAACAACAATCCACATTTATGCAAGCACATAAATATATGTATGCAATCCACATTAATTCTTCTAGGTAGCAAAATCAATAGAGAAATTTTATAGTGAAAACACTAAATAAAAGTAGAAGGGGTCAAGCCTAAATTGAAAAAAATATATGTAGATGCAAAATTGAAAAGGAAAAGTAGATTCATTAAGATCTTAAAATTTATTCATAAGTTTAAATTAAATTAAGTATGTATCATGTTTTTTAATATTGTAATGATATATAATTAAGGATGTAAACACCAAAAATGATTCATAACCATTTAAAATAAAATACTTAGCAGTTCCCCAATCAGAAGTGATGAGATAGAAGAAACCAGAAGAACACCTCAAGTATAACTCTTCATTGTATTCCAAAACATATATTCATTAATTGCAACTCCTATAATACTAACCTGAGAAATTCATGAAGAAGTTTGTGGTAATGCATCGTGCCTGTGCCAGATATCACCAGGTTGTTATCTGGATATCAGGGTAATCAAACCAGATTAATACAAGCCCTTTCTCCTGAGACAGTAAGAGGATACTGGCAACATGCTATTCTTTCTTAGTCTTCAATTTCAAAATTACTACAGCATCGACTGAGAGCTAACTTTAAATACAAAAGCCCAAACATTTGGTTCTAATCCCATGTTGCCACAGGATTCTGACTCATTGTTGCTTTATTTCCTTAGAATATTTTTTAAAAAATCATTACCAAACATTATTTGTAAAGACACATCAACTTCAATAGCAATCACAGAAGCTCTAACTTGTACAGGGTGCAAAGTTTCACTCTACTGGGCGCAAAGAATAAAAAGAAACATTTAAGATGCTCTGCCGGGAATGACTGCAGGAGATTACCCCAGCAAGCTGTGAAGGGGGTCATTTTAGGAGCTGGTGGAGGCTGAGGAAAAACTTCACAGAGTCTACAGGCTAGAGGATTGTGCAGTAGTTTAAAAGAAGGGTGGAACTTAGGTAGAAAAAGGAACGAAATTTCAGAGTGAACCTCATGCAGCAGGAAAGTGGTATAACATGATTGAGAAGTTTGCCTGGTGGAGAACACAGTCCCGGCCTCTCTAGAGAACAGGAGAGAATTTGAGAGGTAAAAGGCAAAATAGAGGGAAACTTAAATTTCGTATTCAGGATATGGAGGTTTGTTTTTCACCCACATTTTCAAACCTTATTTCTAATGTGAACAAATAAATAACCTAAATTCTTTGGTCGGGATGCAAGGATAGTAGAGAGAATCTGAACGACAAGACCTATGATATAAAGGAAAGGGCATGCTCTGGGAAAAAATTACCTTCCTAGCTTATCGGTGCGAGTATTTCCAGGTATTGGGAATAATTGCAGGATTTTAAGCATAAAAACAACTGAAATGATACATTAAAAACTTTTAAACATTAACATATGTTATTTTACATAATCAAGGAGTGCTGTAGGCAAAGCAGTGTTTTGAAATATTCATTATAAAACCTTTTCGAAAAAGAAGAAAATGGCAGCAGGAGATGTATTAGGAGACTATTAGTTGGACCAAAATAAGACACTAAGACGATTGTAAAGAAAGAAAGTTGGTGCACTTGAACAGAATTAAAAATTTTTAAATTACCTTCAGAACTGGGGATCAATTTCAGCAAAATTTAGAAGTGTGGGGTGCTTGATTTTGACTTCCTGCTGACTGGATATACATGCGCCCCCTGCTCAGATTTCCCTCGTTCCTGAAGATGAAAGTGTGAAGACCTTCCAAACCACCAGGTTCAGAAGCAGGTACCTCCAGTTTTGAAGAGAGGAAGGAAGGAGCAGAGACTGGAAGCCAAATGAGGAATATAAAGCAGCGGCTCTCAAGCTCCTCTGTCGGCATCACCTGGGAACTGTGGGTTGGTCACCTGATCACTAAGCTCTCCCCTTCATCTACTAAATCAGTTACTCCTCTGGTAGATCCCACTTCCTGTGTGTTAAACGGTTCTCCAGGTGATTCTGATGCATGTTCAAGTTTGAGAGCCACTGGTATTGCCAGTGGCTGTAACAGAACTAGCAGAAGTAACTCCAGTAGCAGAAGTAATTGATTTCAGCTGAAGACCTGAGAGAGCAGCTTCATGAGAACGGAAACCTAGTCAACAATTGTAATTTAATCGCTTCGTGGATAATTATTTCAGTTTGCATATGCCAAAATGAGGCAATCTTATTAAAAATGACCCCCCTGAAAAGATATGCAGGAAGATAAGTTTATTATAAAAATCCAAATCAAGAATATTTTACCAAGCCAAATCAATTTGAATTTTATTTCAACTTTCTCTGGGATCACCCATTCCCTACAACTCCTTGTAGACACACAATCTACTATGTTAAAATAAAAGAACTTTTGTACCGAAGGAAAGAAAGGTATTTGATAAATTTTTGCTCTGTCATAACATGTCGCTCTACTTTCCTGAAGATTCAGTATATTCAGCCGAAGAATATTCTTTTATACAGTTTCATTTAGTAATATGCTTTACTATTATTACATTCACAATTGCTGCACTTCTGCATGTATTTTGTTTTGTTTTGTTTTGTTTTGTTTGCAGCATGAGCCTAGCTAACTGTTTCGAAACTACTTTGACAAATGTAATAAAAATTAAAGTGAAAAGAAATGAAATTCAATCTCATAGTATTTATAAATCATCACTATAGGATGACCAGTACTATATACTTGCGTAAGTATGATTTTGTTTTGAAGTGTAGATTGTTCTAATTTCCCTATAGAATACCAACATTTCCAAAAGAAAAAGAAAAATGAGAAAAACTGAAGTCATTAAAACTTTGATCTCTTACTCATTTCACTCAGTTTCAAAGCCAGGCTGGTTATAAAAGTTCTAGACATCCAACACCATGTTTTATTTCTGCATTGTTTCTTTACTTTATATAGAATTTGGGAATCATATCAAAGGAAATATTTTAAATCATTCCAGACTCTAGGTTGGTATGAGGCAGCTTTTATGTATTTTTGATATTTCCCATCCTGTAACTATCCAAGCTTTATTAAAGTGGTGATCTGAAAAAGAAGGGCCAATTACCAAATATACCCAAATGGCAAAGGTATATATGAAAAGATTTATCCTTCTGCTCTAATTGTTTGGCTCATGCAGGACCCAGTAAAATTAGTGAGGAAAAACTTGTGCCCTCAAATAGTATATTCGCAAGGTTTTTTTGAAAGGAGCAAGAGATACTCAGAAACTCCTTCATAAGAATTATCATTTCATTGGTAAGTAAATTCTTCCTATTGTCAATTCAAAGTCATTTATGCCATTTGAGATAAGATCTCTACTTTCCACAAAAAAGATGGGAAGCAGCTATTACCATTACAATTGTTTTCCCAAGCAGTCATCAAAACTCTAGGAGAGGAGACTTCTAAATGTGCAGATGTCACTAAAATGATATTTGTGCTTTCTTAATGGGACAGGGTTAGTTGAAATAATTTTTGTATACAGAGCTTTATGACATTTATTCAATTTAATCATAAGTTTGTTATACATATGTATAATGGAAAGGAAAAATGAGATTCCATTACATTTCTGTACTACATAGCCATATTGTGTCACTGGCTCTTGCTATTACACAAATAATGTAGAAGGCTAAGGAACAGCTTTTTTTTTTTATTTAAAGTCATGCCACAGTTAAAATGGTTATACCAATAAAGTTTTCTCACAATCATATTTACCAAAGTTATCTTTTCTCCCTTTCTTATTTTGGAAGGAAATATATGAACCCTAAAGAAGCATTGATTCCAACCTTTAAATTTAATATACTCTTATCCTCCTTCTCTTCCAACAAAAGAAGAGGAGGGCTCAAATAACTGAATTTTCCAAATTAGAAATACAAATACACACAGGAGTCAGAATGTGTATCATTTAATACA
Organism: Rhinolophus sinicus; assembly: GCF_036562045.2. NCBI lineage: Eukaryota > Metazoa > Chordata > Mammalia > Chiroptera > Rhinolophidae > Rhinolophus > Rhinolophus sinicus. The sequence continues at coordinate 124,546,485 of NC_133752.1, forward strand.
ATTCAAGTAAACAAGCATTGCAAACAATATTCATGTCAGTGTGTTAACTGTTGAAGTAAAAACGCAGATGAGTAACAGAGAATCTCTGAGTCATGGTTGGCAAAACTCTATATTATTAACAAGTTATGTTCCCCATCATATTCTATAAATCCATCTAATTACAATCAAAAACCCAAGGAGACTTTCTTATGAAACTTAACAAGATGGTCTTGATGCATGTCTGAACTAGAAAACATGGGAGAATATTCCAGATAAAGGTAAAAGACAATAACCCAACTTAAAACTTGGCAAATTAAACAAAGAGACAATTCAGAAAAAGAAATATAGAGAAAACAAATATATTTAAAAATAAACCTGTCAGTGATCAAAAAATTATAAATTGAAAGAATAATAGGACATCATTTTGCCATCTGATGATTAAAAACAAAAAAACTTATCTGAGGCTGGTGGAGGTGTGGTGAAATAGGCTCCTTAGTGGACCGTTTCACAGTACTTATAAAAATTTAAAATATTTACAACTTTTTACATAGCAATTTCATAACTAGGAACCTACCCTTCAGAAATATTTAAACACAAATAAAAATATAAAAGTAGATTTAATGCAAGATATTTTACAGCAAAGAATTAGAATTGTAAACCTCCAAGTTTGACATGGGATTTCATCCATAATGTAGAGGCTGTTTCACATTTTTATTTTAAAAAAGAAATACTGTGTGCATATACATAAAGATGTGCATGAGGTAAAAAAATTTATTAAGTATATAGAGAACAATATGAAAGGATGTTAACATTAATGCAAACAAAATAATTTAAGAAAATGATAATCATTATAATAACATAACAACATATAGTAATCATAATATGCCAGGTACTGTGTTATGTGTTTTTCATTGATTATCTCAATTATTCCTTATAGCAACCTTTTGACTATGAAGTGTATTTGACAAATATGGAATCTGAAGATAAAGAAAGTTTTAACAGTACATTAAAAAGTTTTAACAGTACATTGTGCAGTGGAATGTACTGCAGTGGAAATAAGGATGAGAATGAATGGCCAAGTTAAGGTATATTCACAATTTTTATTATTGTGTGATTGGAATTTTTAAGAAAGGACTTGCATATATTGTTTGTGAAATAAAAATAAAGAACTAAAGGGATACCAAAATAGTTATAGTGCAAGACAGAAGGTGTTAAATAATATAAGCCATAATGTAATAATGAGGTTTCAAAGAAGAAATTCTGACTGAATAAGAAAATCATTCATAAAGGAGGTAGCATTTGAGATGAATCCAGGGAATAGCAGAGAATTGCTTAACAGTATTTGAAGACATATTTAACAGAATAGCAAGAGAGATGCGAGTAGCACTGTAGCAGGGCATAAATGATTCTGTTATTTGCCCAAAATGATAAGGCATAGTAGGAGATAAATCAGGAGAGGCAAGAGGGCTGAAAGCATTTTGATTTATTTAAGAAAATGCTAGAAAATCAGCCCTTTGGATGAAACTAAAACTATATTTTCCAGAGGTAATTCCCAACCTATGGCCATAGATTCTTGGAACTGGGCAAAGATTTTGCAAGAGGTTGACAAACCCATCTATGCAATTATTTAAAAAAGAACTTTTAAAAAGAATTGTCTACAATCTAAATGTCTTGAATTTTTAGACTGGGCCTGCTTTCAGGCTGCATGGAAAAGGTGATGCGATTGGTTTCCCTTTTTTTTCTTTTTCCCTTTTTTTTCCATCTATTCTGCTCCCCACTCCATGGGGAGTGTTTAGTTCCTTCAGGATTGAAGTAAGAGAAGAAAAAGGTGAAGGACAAGAAAATCTCTCTTGATTTGGCACAAAGTTGGTAATTTGTTATTGATTTCCTCTAGGCTTATCAATGCAAAACAATTATTCTTTTTTACTCAAGCTTATTGAGGGGTTCTTCAGAGTACTTCTATTGCTGGGAACTCTCACCAGCAGTTTCCTTAGCCCAGACTCTGCCTCTTATGGCTAAATGCCTTTTGTTGAGCAATTCTATAAGGACAATATATTTGGGGGTCACCATGTTCCTCTTGAACAAAAGCCTACAGTTTGTTTTTTTGTTTTGTTTTTTTCCTAGGAAACACAGGATCATTCTCGGCCTGGAATAACTGGTATACAAGGTATTCCCTAAACTACTATGTCTCATTGCTCTGTCATCAGAGTGAGTACCCAGCCACTGTCTCTTGCCTGTGGGCATTCTCAGGTGTGGGTAGGGAACCATCTTGGCAGCATACAATTACTGGAGACACAGGTAAATTCTTCAACTTGCCTCCTTGGAGCCTCTTAGGCTTAAGGGAGGGAAAAAGAGCCCTCACTTCAAGCTGAGGGAAAGGGTCAACAGTATTCTAGAAACTTTTTCCAAAGAAATTCTCCCCCTTCTATGCCTACTTTTCAATATACTTAATGTAGATAAGGGGCTGAGAATTACAAAACATATTTTAGACAACTACTGTTTTGCAAGCCCTATTGAATTATTCTATCCTTGCTTGGGAATGTGGAGATTTTGGCAAAAATTGTCTTGGATCTTCTAGAAACTGATATTGAATCCTAATTTAACACCCAGTTACAGACCTAACTAAATCAGAAGTCTGAACTTAAACCTAAAAAATTAAAATTGACACTAATATGATACGTAGTATGGTATATAATATATACCATTCACTACCAAAGTCTCCAGGTCACGTGATCAATTCCCAACTCTTACCTAATCTTTCTAAATTCAGAACCTTACTTTCTATGTCTTCTACTTGGTGCTCCAGTAATGCATATTTTCTTAAGATTGCCTGGTGTTTCCAAAAATACACGTGCATAATTTTGCCAAAGCCCAATTTATCACTTTTTTAAATGTTTTATTCTTTATGTGACCTAAGAAATCTGCCTACTCTAAGGTCATAAAGAATTTCTGCTAGGGATTTTTTGTAGAAATATATTTTTCCTTTTACATTTATGTCTGTAACCCATTGCGAAAGTATTCTGTATAAAGCATTAGGTCGATATTTATTTCATGTAGATATCCAGCTGTCTCATCACCCCTTGTTGAAAACTATCATTTCTCACAAAGAGCTAGGTTGGTAACTTTGTTGAAATTCAATTGATAATGTATGTATGGGTCTGCTTTTGGCATATCTCTTCTATTGCATTAATTTATATGTTTTTCCATAAACTATTTTTAGAGTCAGGCTATTAAAGTACTCCATTTTTTTCCTAAGAACTATTTTAGATATTCTTTGGCATTTCCATGTAAATTTAAATTTATTCTTTAAATTTATACCAAAAAGACAAAAAGTTTGTGGTGAAATTTTTATTTTTATTGCCTTGATTCCTCAGCTGGATTTAAAAAGATTGTATGTCTTGATAATTTTGAATTTTCCAGTCCATGAATTTGGTATACTCTTGTCATTTATTTACATTTTATTTTATTTCTCTCAGTAATGCTTAGTTTTCAGTTTTCAGACCCTGCACATCTTTTTTTTAATCTAACCTTACGTATTTTACATATTTTTATTTTACTGGAAATGCTTCTATATTTTTATTTGATTTTCCATTTCTTAGTTGCAGTATATAAAAACATATTTTTTTATATTGGCCTATCCTGTGAGTTTGATAAATTGACTTCTTAATTCTAGTAGTAGTTTATAGATGCCCTGTGATGTTCTATATGGATAATATTGTTTGTTTACATAGAGAGTTTTAATTTCTCCATTCCAATCTTTATGTCTCTTCATGTCTCTTTTTTGTCTTCTTTAATGCAGTGGCTAGGACATTAAATTCAATAAAGAATGAATGTGGTGATAGCAGACATCCTTATTTTTAATCAATCTTCAGTAGAAAATATTCACTATTTCACCATTAAATATTATGTTCGCTGAAGGACATTTGTAGATGTCCTTTATAAAACTTAGGAAATTTCCTTCCATTGTAGTATAAAAGTCTATGTCATAAATAGACATAGCATTTTGTCACATGTACATGAGACGATCATATGGGTTTTCTCCTTTATGCTGTTAATGTAGTGAACTATACCCATTATTTGAATTTTGCCTCTTGAACCAAACTTGCATTCATGGAGTTAAGTCAAATTGACCATAAGATATTTTTTTTTTATGTAATTTAATTCAACTTTCCAATATTTTCTTAAGGATTTTTTATTCTATGTTCATGAGGAATATTGTCTATAATTTTCTTTTCTTGTAATGTCTCTATCAGTCTGGTCTCAGTAGTATATTTACTTTATTAATGTGTTGGGAAGGATTACTTACTTCTTTATTTTCTGAAATAGTTTATGTAATATTTGTGTATTTCTTCCTTAAAGTATGGATAAAATTAACTGGTAAAGACATATGGAATAAAATTTTCCATTTTATTTCTATAATAAATGTGAGAATATTTCAATGTTCCATTTCTTTAGCAACCTGTTTTAGTAAGTTGTATTCTTCAAAGACTGTTTCCATTCCATCTAACATCAAGTTTATCAGCATAAAGTTGTTCATTACATTCCACATTATTTTTAAATTATCTGTAGAATTTGTAGTGATGGTCTCTCTTCCCAAATATTGTTTATTTGTGTTATCTCTCTCTTTTTAAAAATTTGTTTTGTTATGTGTTTATCAATTTTATTTATAGTTTCCAAAACAATCAAATTTTTACTTTATAAATGTTTATGATTTCTATCTTATTGATTTCTGCTCTTATCTTTATTTATTCATTTCTTTTACAGTGTGTTTAATATATTTTTCTAGCTTCCAAAGTGAACACATAAATTCTTCATTTAAAAACCTTCTTATTTTTCAATAAAGGCATTAAAATTGTAAATTTCCCTCTAAGCACTGAACTAGTTGAAACCCACAAATTTTTATTTTTTAACACTAAGTTCGAAATGACTTCATATAGTAATATGCTGATGATTTCTGCTTTGACACATGAATTACTTAAAAGTATATCTTATTCTTAAATATTTGGAAATTTTTATAAATTTAAATTTTTAATCTCTATTTTGATTCCATTGTGATAAAAAGATATATTCTGTAAAGTTTCAATGATTTTGAATTTTTTTCAGAGTGACTATTGTCTTTCAAATATTTTATCTTGGTGAATATCACTGCGCGCGCGCGCGCGCGCGCGCACACACACACACACACACACACACACAAAGCAAGCCCATTAGGCCACTGTGTCAATTGGGTCAAGTTGGTTAATATTGTTGTTCAGATCTTCTATAACAATATTAATTTTGCCTTTACCATTCAATCAATTACTGAAAGAGGGTTAATTAATTTTCCAATTATGTTCATAAATTTTCCTCTATCTCCCCTTAGTTCTGTCTGGTTGGGTTTCATGTATTTTGTAACTCTATTATTAGATTTAGGGTTTCCAGGCAGGAATTCCCACCCATTCTCAGGAATTTTTTTTTGCTTTCCTGTTCCCGAATCCCAAGATATAAATGGTTTTCTGTTCTCCATGATGAATCGTTTCCACAAAGCAACAGACGATACTACCAACCACCTGGGTTCAAGGAGCCAATTTTTCCGATTTCCCAACCAATTTGTCTTGGGATACGGGAACAGGAAAGCGAAAAAAAATCCTGAGAAAGGGCAGGAATTCCTGCCTGGAAACCCTAATTAGATTTAATGCACATTTAAAATTGTTTTGTCTTCCTGATGAGTTGTCGCTTTTATTATGAATATTAAAAGTTTAACACATCAGTCACAGGTTATAATCTAAGCTGGAATTGCTTTTGACCATAGAGTTCTCTCAAAAACTTCAGTGGCTTGCTATCTATCCAATTCTGTTAAGATCCCTCTACACTTACTTTTTTTTTTTAAATATTCCTCTTTCTCTCAGCTTAATTACAGTCACTTTATTTAGGCTTTCATGAGATAATTCTTATGCTTTTTCAATAAGCCATTTTGTCTAACTCAAAGAATGTTTCTGGAGGCCACAATAATCCAATCAAAAGACAGGATGGCCTTGCCATGATTTATTTTTTGCTCTGAAACTGTCTTAATCTCAATATTAATCACATTTTGTAATTTACATATTACTTCCTCTTAAATGTTAGAAATAATTTATATTTCTCAATCTGCAAAAGTACTCTATTTTGTCTTTTATCTTTTCTTCAAAAATGATCACTCCATTTATGAGCTCGTGCCTTTCTCTTATAACCTTGTTAAATACAGCTAATAATAACAACTAGCTCAAAATAGGAACATTCTTTCAAAATGTGTTCACTCAAAACCTCAATTTTATTATGTGATTATTTATCTTCCAAGAAATCTATTGTGCATTTTATGAAATAAACATTGAATACACGGATTGCTCTTTCTCCAAAATTTGGTCTCCTTCCTATACAACAAAAGAAATTGTATATATTTAGCTTTGGTTTAAACAATCCCTCACTTTCAGTATCAGTTTTATTATTACAGTGCTATAATAACAAACAACCCCAACATTTCTGTGGTTTACTACATCAAATATTTATTTTTTGTTCATGTTGCGTAATAGCTGCTGGTTGGCTGAAGCTACTGTGAGTTGTTCTTTGTGTATTTTTCATTCTGCTCTAGGTTAAATAAGTAATTCCAATATGGCACATAGCATTGCAGTATCTTGTACTACCTACCTTTGTTAAGCTGAAAATCATGTTACAGAAACTCTTCCCCTCTAAAACTCCATGTTAGGATTGGCCATAAGAGGATTTTGCTTGATAACCACAAGGCAGAAGTGAAACAATGTCCATTACTCTCTAAAGAATGTCAGAGTAAATACCATGATGGATACTTGAAGAAATGCCAGGAACCCTCTAGTTTATTCTTGCTCTTTTTCACTCTTCATTTAACTATGCTCCTGAATGCTGTCCTTTAACCAATAGTGGCCTCAGGCTCACCAGCAGATGTTTAGTTTTGGATGCACATGGCAAAAGACCTCCGCACAGTCTTCCCCTTCAGTGGTTGGATGTACTTGACTTCTCAAAATGTACAATGACTTCTTCTCTGATCCTCAAATCTCTGTTAGACCTTCTATTTCTTATCTCTTTCTACCCTTATGTCATTTCTAATTCTTAAAATAAATTCCTTATCCTATAAAACTCATAGTAACTGTTCCTCTTTTGAAACTAACTAATAGAGAGGGTGCCTATATATATATATATATATATATATATATATATATATATATATATACACACACACACATACACACACACACACACACACACACACACATTTTAAGAAAGGAAAAAACTGTATTAAAACTGTAATACTCAATATATACCAATAACAAAAGTTGAATACAAGTCAAGTGTATACATTTTTTAGCACCCCCAGTATATACATAATCTGATATAAGAAGATCATTTTTAAAATGATTGCTTGGATGTGGCATATATCATCACTCTTCATGTCCCATTGGCATTAGCCAAAACATGTCACTTGGCCAAGATGAACATCGCTGGGATAGGAAATAACACTTGCATGTGGATATGAGTGTGTTAATATTGGACAAAATAATATAATCTACCATCTTTACCTATCTCTGAAGCAATCATAAGGTTATATGTTTGCACTGAGAGCTCTCAGCAATGTTTGGAAATAAAGACAATCCCACAGAAATCACCTGACTGACAAAATGGGAAGGATATTTCCCAGAGTCAATTCAGGTTATAGCTACAAGAAAACAAAAATAATCTATGAGGAGCAATGTGTATCCGCTGTGATTAATTGCTAACTAATGAAATAGTTGTTCATTTTATAGTGAAGTTTCAACTTTCCTTAAGTAATCTTTGCATATCCTTTTTTGAAATCCAGAATTAAAGATCTCCCTGGCATGATATCAGCAACATGGCTGACTGAAAAATCCCTCGTTACATCCTTCCCCACAACAATAATTTGGCATCCATTCACAGACAAAAGTACCTTTGTGGGAGCTCTGGGATCCAGCAGCATATGTCAAGGAATCTGAGAGGAGTCTTGCCCACCTTTGTGTTGTATAATAGACATAAACATCTTGGTCCCAGCTGTGGACCCTGCAGTAGCCTGTGAACTGGCTCCAACCCCTCTCAGCTACGATCCAGGAGTCCTTGGAGAAGACTGCGTTAGACAATCACCCACAGATAAAAGAGCCTTTGTGGAAGTATAGCTTTCCAGCAGAGAAGTTCCAGAACACTGTTGGAGCGAAAAAATACAAGTTTCAACACACTGGAGAGGGTAAGAGAAACAGTTCTCTGCATCACTCCTCCTTCAAAGTGGTATAACTCAGCACAAAGAGAGAACTTTTCATTCCACAATTTTCCCTTCAAGGGAAAATGAAAGTGTGTGAGGGAGTGACTGGATTCCCCAGCTGTGCAGCACACTGCCAAAGAGACCCATTTCCCTCTTTCCTCATCCAGAGTACTGAGTTATGAATTGTATAATTGGGGAACAGGAAGAGTCTGGGAAAGAAGACAGAACTCTTGGAGGAAGTTAAAGGGACACAGATCCTACTAACTCACATTGAGGACTACATCAAGAAGCTTGCCCACAAGCCACTGGGGATGCCTCACCCACAGATCCTCACAACTGGCCATTGGTCACCCCCAGGACTCTGCATACATCACCCACATACATGATCACCCTCTGGCCAGGTCCTTGTGCGTGCTGCCAACAGCAGTAAGAAAAAGTTTTGACAGACAACTAGATTATGTGGATGAGAGAAAGATTACAAATTTGAGCTTTACCTCTGACTCTGCCCTTGGGAAAGCATGAGAGGCTGTCAGCACCTAGCCTGGTGCACTGCAGGACTAAGAAAAGGCATACAAGCTTAAGAATTCTGCCATAAGAGGGAGCAAGAAGTACGGGGCAGGTATATTCATAAAAGGTCTGAGAAAGTTTCAAAATCCCTAAAAGGGCTGACAGAAGATATTTCTCCTCCAAAGTCAGTTAGTAAAGACTAGAAGAAATAAATGCTATTTCAAATGTGAGAACAGAAATGCAAGACCTCAAGGAAAATGAAAAACCAAGGACCAAGACACCTCCAAAAGTTTAAAATAATCTTCCCTGAACCAACCCCAGAGACATGGAGACCTGCAGTTTATCTGACAAAGAATTTAAAATACCAGTTTTAAGGAAGCTCAATGAGCTATGAGAAAACACAGAAAGACCATTCAATGAAATCAGAAAAACAATAAATGAAAGAAAGAAGAAGTTTAATAAAGAGATAGAAATCATAAAAAGAACCACAGAAATTCTGGAGCTGAAGAATACAATGAATGAAAATAAAAATGCAAGAGAGCTTTAACAGTAGGATGGATCAAGCATAAGAAAGAATCTCTGAATCACATGACAGGACCTTTGAAATCATCTTATTAGAGAACAGAAGAAAAAAATGAAAACGAGTGAAGAAAGTCTACATAATCTGTAGGATACCATTAAAAGAAACAATCTTCACATTATTGCATTCCCACAAGGAGAAGTGAGGAAAATGGGGGCAGAGAGTTTAGTTAAAGAAATAGAGCTGTGAAATTCCCAACTGGGAGATATTTATATATCCATCTTCATTAGGCTCATAAGTCACAAAAAAACTCAACTTAAACAGGTCTTCTCCAAGATACTCATAATAAAACTGTCAAAAATAAAAAATAAACAAAGTATCTTAAAGCAGAAAAAAAAAAGAAACTTGTAACTAACAAAAGAATACCCATAAGGCTAGTAGCATATTTCTCAATACAAACCTTACAGGCCAGGAGAAGTAAAATGGTGTATTCTAAGTGTTAGAAGAAAAAACTATGTGTATCCTCATCTACCTTATTCACTGACTCTGGCACCATGCAACTTCTGGCTCTTCTCCAAAGTCAAAATGACCATGAGAGGTAAATGTTTTGAATCAATTTAGGACATCGAGGCAGCCACGACAGAGTAACTAAGGACATTCATGAAAGAGGACTTCCAGAACTGCTTCAGAAAGTGGCAAGAATGATGGGATGAGTGTGTTCAAAGCAAAGGGAAATATTTTGAGGGGGATTAATGGCAATGTGTCTTTTATTATAATAATTTGTTTTAATTTAAACATTCACCATATTTTTTATCACACTTTGGTATATGGTCAATTTGAACACAAAGCCAAGAATAGTCAATGAAAAAAGGATAGTCTCTTCAATAAATGGTGTTTGATTATCTGACTCACCAGATAATCACATGCAGAAGAAAGAAATTAAACCCTTACCTTACACTACACACAAAAATTAACTCAAAATGGATGAAAGACAAATGTAAAACCTGAAAATGTGAAACTTCTCGAAGTAAACACAGGAAAAATCTTGACATTGATCTAGTCACAAATTTTTTGTATATGATTTCAAAAGCATAAGCAACAAAAGCATAGAGAAATGGGATTACAGCAAAAGAAACAATCAACAAAATGAAATGCATCCTACGAAAGAGGAGAACATATTTGCAAGCTAGATATCTGATAAAGGATTAATATCAAAATATATAAATAACTCGTGCAACTCAATAGCAAACAAACAATCCAGTTAAAAAGTGGGCAGAGGACCTGAATAGACATTTTTTCTAAAGAAGACATACAAACCGCCAACAGGTACATGGAAAGATGTTTGACATTACTAACCATAAGTAAAATACTAATCAAATCCACTATGAGATATCACTTCATACCTGTTAGAATGGCTATTATCAAAAAGACAAGAAAAAACAAGTGTTTATAAGGATGTGGAGTAAAGGGAATCCTTGTGCAGTATTGGTGGGAATGTAAATTGGTGCAGCCACTATGCAAAACAAAAAATTAACACTAAGACTACCATATAATCCAGTAATCACACTTCTGAGTATTTATCCAAAAGAATTGAAATCAAGATCTTGAAGTATTTTCTGCACTCTCAGGCAGCATTAGTCACAATAGCCAAGACATGAAAACAACAAAAGTGTCCCTCTACAAATGAATGGATAAAGGCATATTATATGTGCATATTTATATTTATATATGAATATTATTCAGCCATGAGAAAAAAGGAAATCCTTCCACTTATGACAACATGAATGGACCTTGAGAGCATTATGCTAAGTTAAATGTCAGATAGAGAAAGGCAAATACTGTATGATATCACTTATAAGTGAAATCTTAAAAAGCTAAACTCCTAGAAATAGAGAGTAGACTGGTGGTTGCCAGGGGCTGAAAGGTGGGAAAAATGAGCAGATGGCAGTCAAAGGGTACAGATTTTCTGTTACAAACCAAATATGTTTTTGGTCTCTACTGTTAAGCATGGTGAGCATAGTTAACAGTACTGTATTGCATACCTGAAAATCTGAGAGTATATATTTAATATTCTCACCAGAAAATAAAATGTTAATTACATGAGGTGATGGAGGTGTTCACCAACCCTACTGTTGAATCATTTCTCAATATATGAGTATTAAATCATCACATTGTACATCTTAAACTTATACAATGTTATGTGTCAATTATATCTCAATAAAGCTGAAAAAAAATTTTAAACAGAATTCCCAAAGGTATTAAGAATAATTACTTGAATTACCTATCCAGAGTAATTAAATTCTATTGTCCAAACTTTGGTATACTATGTAAATATCTCACAGTACCAAAAACTAGTTTTGGGGATAATTTTACCTCCAAACTATCCCAGTACATGTTAAAGAATGTTATTCTTGGTCTACAAGGCACCCGGTCTCTCTGTAACTTTCACATCTGCTAAAACAAGAATTTAAAGGCAATCGTTTTTTAAAAGGAGAATGCTATACGTTCTCCATGATAGTATTCCTCACTTCTTTTTCAAATGCAATTAAAAGCACACTTCTGAAATAGGGACCTTGAAGGATTTTCTCACTCGGTTATAGTTAGTAACACGCAAACCTTCGCAAGCATCCTTAGGAACAAACCAATCTACCCCATTCAGGTGGCAGAGAAGCCAGACCCTCTGCAGGGTTGTCCCCTTGTGCCATTTTAATTGCTTTCTGACTTTCACAGAAAGCTGGCATTTTCAATGAAGCCATCAACACCAAAGCAGAGCCAACACACATGGCCTTATACAGCCTCACAATTATTTCAAGCTCTTACAAATACTTTTAACTGGATCAAGTCCATAGTGCTAAATATGTTCTGTTGCTTTCATTCCCATTAAAACAGGCACGATATCACAAACAAGATTATAAATTCACTGCCTGATGGGAAAAAAAGAAAAGAAAATCTTCTTTGGCTGAAAGAGCAAGAGCTCTTATTTGAACAAAAAATTATACGGCAGGAGCAAGGAAGACACAGGAAATGAACAATTTTTTTTTCTTAATTTTTTGATCCCCCTTACCCTCATCTTCCACCCCCCACCCCCCTTACCCTCTGGTAACCACTAAACTATTGTCTGTGTCTATGAGTTTTTGTTTCTCATGTGTTTGTCTTATTCTTTTGTTGTTTTTGGTTTATATACCACATATCAGTGAAATCATATGGTTCTCTGCTTTTTCTGTCTGACTTATTTTGCTTAGCATTATACTCTCAAGATCCACCCATGTTGTCACAAATGTTCCTATATCATCTTTTCTTACCGCCGAATAGTATTCCATTGTGTATATATACCACAACTTCTTTATCCATTCATCTATCGAATGACATTTTGTTTGTTTCCATGTCTTGGTCACCGTAAACAAAGCTGCAATGAACATTGGAGCACACGTGTCTTTATGGATAAATGTTTTCAGATTTTTTGGGGAGATACCCAGGAGCGGGATTGCTGGGTCATATAGTAATTCTATTCGTAATTTTTTGAGGAACCTCCACACTGCCTTCCATAACAGCTGCACCAGTCTGCATTCCCATCAACAGTGTATGAGGGTTCCTTTTTCTCTACAGCCTCTCCAACACTTGGTACTATTTGTCTTGTTGATGATAGTCATTCTGACTGGGGTGAGGTCATATCTCATTGTGGGTTTATTTGCATTTCTCTGATGATTAGTGATGTTGAGCATTTTTTCATATGTCTATTTGCCATATGTATGTCCTCTTTGGAGAAATGTCTCGTCCAGTCGTCTGCCCATTTTTCAATTGGGTTGTTTGTTTTTTTGTTGTTAAGTTGCATGAGTTCCTTGTATATTTTGGATATTAGCCCCTTATCAGAGACACTGTTTGCAAAAGTCTTCTCCCATTTGGTTGGTTGCCTCTTTATTTTGTCGATGGTTTCTTTTGCTGTGCAGAAGCTTTTAAGTTTCATATAGTCCCATTCGTTTATTTCAGCTTTTACTTCCATTACCTTTGGAGTCAAATTCATAAAATGCTCTTTGAACACAAGGTCCATAAGTTTAGTGCCTATGTTTTCTTCTGTGCAGTTTATTGTGTCAGGTCTTATGTTTAAGTCTTTGATCCATTTTGAATTAATTTTGGTACATGGTGACAGATAGCAGTCCAGTTTCATTCTTTTGCACGTGGCTATCCAATTCTCCCAGCACCATTTATTGAAGAGGCTGTCTTTTCTCCATTGTAAGTTTTTAGCTGCTTTGTCACAAATTATCTGTCCATATTTATGTGGTTTTATTTCTGGGTTCTCAATTCTATTCCATTGGTCTATATGTCTGTTTTTCTGCCAATACCATGATGTTTTGATTATTGTAGTCCTGTAGTACAAACTAAAGTCAGGGAGTGTGATACCTCCAGTATTGTTCTTTTTTCTTAAGATTGCTTTGGCTATTCAGGATCTTTTGTGGTTCCAAACAAATCTGATGTTTTTTTGTTCTATTTCTTTAAAAAATGCCATTGGGATTTTGATGCGGATTGCCTTAAATCTGTATATTGTTTTGGATGATATGCCATTTTAACTATGTTGATTCTTCCAATCCATGAGCACGGAATGTCTTTCCATTTCTTTGTGTCTTCTTCAATTTCTTTCAAAAATGTCTTATAGTTTTCAGCATATAGGTCCTTCACATCCTTGGTTAAGTTTATTCCTAGGTATTTTATTCTTTTTGCTGCAATTGCAAAAGGAATTGTTTTTTGTATTTCTTTTTCTGAGATTTCATTGTTAGTATATAGGAATGCAATGGACTTTTGTACATTGATTTTGTAGCCATCAACTTTACTATATTTGTTGATTGTTTCTAATAGCTTTTTGGTGGAGTCTTAAGAGTTTTCTATATATAGCATCATGTCATCTGCAAAGAGTGATAATTTAATGTCTTCATTCCCAATTTGGATGCCTTTTATTTCTTTCTCTTGCCTGATTGCTCTGGCAAGGACTTCCAACACTATGTTGAAAAGCAGAGGTGATAGGGGGCAGCCCTGTCGTGTTCCTGAACGTAGAGCAAAGGGCTTCAGTTTTTCACCATTAATTATGCGATTAGCTGAGGGCTTGTCATATATGGCCTTTATTATGTTAAGGTATTTCCCTTCTATACCTATTTTATTAAGTGTTTTAATCATAAATGGATGTTGTATCTTGTCAAATGCTTTTTCTGCATCAATCAATACAATCTTTTAAAAAATTGAATTTTCCCAAGAGGAAAAAATCTAGTTTGAAAGCTGGACAAGAAAATAATTATTACACACAAAATTGACAAGAAAATAATTTCAAATGATGTCAGCTACTTAAGGCTGGAAGTTATTTTCAGGGCTAGTCATTCTATTTTTCTCACTAAGCAGCTGCGTGTAAGGAAAACCATACTTTGTGCAGTAGCCCACTTTTGAACCACTAACCAACCTTCTAACTCTGCCTCTCCCCTTTCAAGCTTGTCACCCAGAATCCCTAACTCTCTTCACCTAACAAAATAACATGAAAACTTGTCATCTGGACTTCAGGTCTCTCCAGAGTCTGACTCCAAGCCCATTTAGTAACTTCAACCTTTAGCATTTTATTGTATGCACCTTCTGGGCAAGTCAAGTCAAATTGAGGTGTTTAGCTGTGTACCCTGCTTATACATGTCTGCCATCCATATTTTGTTCCTGTGCTTCCTCTGAGGTAAAAGTTCCATTGCATCATCTCCACAATTTAAAATCCTATCCATTCTTAAAGTCACGCATCAAATGTGGCTTCCATTTGGAAGCCCTCCTTCATTACCCTCGCCATGAAAAATATCCCTCCTATGGCTCCTTATGTGTAACCCTCTCATAAACCTGAGACGTGCTACTTTGAATTGACTTTATTTTTTTGTGTTTTTTTTCCTTCATCACTAGATTATAAGCCAATATAAGAAATTTGAAAAATACTGACTTACACATAATTAATGTTTAGTAAATATTACTAAAAGTAACAAGCAAGTAAGATGTTGAAAATTTTCATCTATATAAAAATTTAATCTATATCTATATAAAAATTTAATCTATATCAGGTTCAGGTATAGAAGATACACTTTTAAAAAGGTACTTATAAATCTCAATGTTGCATTGAAGGAAATAGGATAATAAATCATTTGGAACACTCATATTTGATTCAGAAGAGTTCCATAAGCCATGATGAGAAGAATTGATGCTTTCAAATCTTCCTTTTATAAATGAAAACATGTATATGCATAGAGGCTGTATGGTCTACTTAGGAAGAAATCATAGCTAAAGCTAAGATGAGAGCTGAAAACCTTCAGGACAACAGCTTCATCCACTCAGCCATCTCTCTAAGGGGCCATTTCTAAGCTTCCAACAAAGTGATCCTAAACCCTCCCATGCTACTGAGTTGTTTTGCTTTGTTTTTAATTTGAGTATTTCACATATCTCAATGTCACCCCTGAAAATCAGTCCCAGGAAAAGAAAAGTCAGAGGACATGGAATCAGGATACTAGTATAGACATTATGGATTTATTTATGTATTTTACTATTTGTGTGTATGAAATTATTAAAATATTCCCTTTGATATTATCTGGGATGGTTTATAAGATTCAAATATTTCACCTCACTTCTCTAATGGAGATACTGACTTTAAACTTCAGCTATTGGTAAATAAGTAAATACCAAGGAAAAATATTTTCTTGTCTATATTGCCAGAATTGGCACTAGCTCAAATAACTCATAGATGGCATGATGGCTTTTTTTCATAGAGCAATCATTTATTTTGCTATCATTTGGATACCCTATGTTAATTAAAAGATCATGCCTAATTTTTAGGATATTTGCCTGGGATCAGTGAAAAGGCCTTTTATGTACCTACAATTAGCAATTTAAAATGTATAGCACTAGAGAATTAAATAAAATCCACTTTCCAAGCTTACTCCCTTCCATAATTTGATTATTACTTTTCTTCTTGCTGTAATTGCTCTCTGTTTAACTTACGCAATGTCTAGCAGAAAGGAGAGTATTTTTACCATAAATAGGATCACATAGCTAAGATTTTAAGCTCAAGTAAGCATAAACTGAGTCTATGAGAAGATATAACTTGAAAATTATTTGTGAATCATATATACATAAAAGAGTCTTCAAAATGAATTTAGGAAGTGTGGTAGGCAACTTTTGACATGATTCCCAACCATCTCTGTCTCTTGCCCTTGTGCAAACCCCTCCCTTTTCATGTGTTCTGGACCTAATAACTTGCTTCTAATATGTAGAATATGACAGAAGTGATAGAAGGACACTTTCGTGATTAGGTTGTAAAAATACTATGACTCTCTTGTTACTGGCATTCTTTCGCTATTGCCTTCTTGATGTGCAGCGTCGATGAAACAAGCTGCCATGTTGCAGAGGACCACGTGATGAGGCACTGAAAGAGGTCTTTAACTAAAAGCTAACAAGGATCTGAGTCCTTCAATCCAATAATTCTTGAAGAACTGACTTGTGCCAACAATAATACAAATGAGTTGTCAATTAAATGTTTTCCCACTTGAACTTTGAGGTGAGTACAGTCCCAACTAACACCTTGATCGCAGCTTGTGAGAGGCCCTAAAACAGAGGACTCAGCTAGTAGATGCCCATATTCCTGACCCATAGAAACTGAAATGATAAATGTGGTTGTTTTAAACCACTGAGTTATGAGATATTTTGTTGTACAGCCATAGATCACTAATATAGGGTACAAGAAGTTTCCACAGAGGTTGATTCTGAAGGTCAGTAGTGTATGCAGCCCTAAAATATGCCACTTTGGGATATTGATTATTGTCATTCTGGTTAATTTTAAGAAACAGCAGACATGAGAGATGCTCTGAAAACCAAGTAGAAGTTACCCTTTGTAAAAGGACATTTACATTTGTTAGGGAAATCTCCATCTGTAAGGGCATTTCCCTCACTGAACCAAGTCTGTCTTCACTATCAGTAGAGAAGGTTTTGGGCTTAAATTTTCATAACAATCTTACACTTGTTTTCTGTGCTTCCCTGGTAACTGATTCTCCACCTCCAATATCACCTTTTATCTTTAGCTGAGGTTATGGTTTCCACCATTTTGGCAAATTACTCAGTGTTTCTGAGTCTCTCCCATGTATACAGGAGGTATTCATATTGTTAAACTTTAATTTGTTTTCCTCCTGCTAATCTGTCTTGTTCTAATTTGAGTATTAGTCCTGCCAGCAGCCAGAAGAAGTTGAAGGGTAAAGGATGTTTTTTCCTCCCCAAAAATTCTATCATTGGAATATGGATATAGGTCAACGACCTAGGCAAAACCGATTATAACCAAGTCCAAGCTCAAACCACTGGCTGCACAACAGCCAATAATAAGTCCAGTGACAAAGTGTTGGGGTAAGGAAAGCGACTTTGTTCAGAAAGCCAGCAAGCCAAGAAGATGGTGGACTAGTGTTCTAAAGAACCATCATAAGAAGTACAGAATTCAAGCTTCTTTTACGTCAAGAAAAGGGGGAAACGAGAGAGGCAAGAGGTGATAGAAGACTACAGACATCAGGGCACCAGCAGGGGTTCAAGAAAGATTGTGAAGCTTCTTTGTTCTTAGTCTGTTAACTCTACAAGTAGTTAATGTGAGTCTGGTCACAAATTTCCTGCAAATCTTTGATGAACAATCATTATTTTTATGCTTCCCTTACCTCCTTGGGACAGGCACTTCCTAGTAAGGCACTGTTCTTATAAAACTCAAGCCTCAAGAGAATTTTTCTAATGATTAGTATGTGTATATGCAAGACTAAGTAGAAGCTATTAACCTGATGGCCATGGGAATAAAGCAGGCTTGAACAAGATGGAGGCCAAACATTTCACTCTTACACAATCAGGATATTTCATATTTAGATGCATGTGATTGGCTTAGATTAGACATGTGACCTAAACTGGACATTCATAGTGAATCTTAAGTCATTGCAGAGAATGCTGATGGACATGCTTAAGGAATCATGTAGCCCCTGCAGTAGCTGATGACCATCTTGAAGCTGCAAAGGGACACAACTTTACAATAAAATTGAATCAAGAAAGACAAAGTGACAGAAAGAAATTTGGTCCTCAATGGCATTACTAGACACTAGGTCAAGCCTTGCTTGAAGTTAGCGTAGATCTGGATTTTTCTGTTAAATGGTATATTATTATTTAATGTGTAGGTTGAAATGAGTTGTCTGAAAACTTACAGCATTAAAATTATCCTAAATAACATAACTCCAACAATCCTCATATACTTGAATAATTCAAATTAGGTATTTTAAAAGGTACTAAGAAGCACCCTGAACTTCTCCTAATTAAGTGATAAAATGTATCTCCCATAACAGTGAGTCATAAAAAGCATATATTATAACTAAATATTTATATATGATAATTGAACTCAAATGAACTTCAATGAAAGTGACATAAACAGTTCAAGAAAACATCAATACAACTTAACCGTGTTATGATGCTCTTTGTAATAATCAAATATCAAAGTCAACACATATAAAAGGATACTTCTGAAGCAGGAGCATAAAGTGCCTCAAAGCCAACTTTGTTTGAAGATAAGCTGTAAAGTCTACTAAATAGAAAATAAAAATGTCCCCTGTGTAAAATGGTTGGGAAATTGAATGAAAGTTTAAATAGCTTTCAAACTGTATAAACTGTGGAGGGCATTTTCCATAAACTTCAAAGAATTTTCAAACAATTCAATATTATACCCTTTTCCTCCTAATTCCCCGATTTATTAATAAAAATTTATATTTGACTACCTTATCTAAAAGAATCAAAGGAAAATTAAACCCTGAAAGTTATAAGAACAAAGAAAGGGTATGCAGGCTCTCATTCATGAGAAAATGGATGTTTCTCTTCAATGACAGGAAATAATATCTGCACAGCCACCCATCCAAGTAGCAGAGCTGTTTCCACAGGTCTATGTTTTTTAGGATGGGCAGGTAAAGAGATCACAAATAATCAGACCCTAATTTTCTGTCGTTTTTGCACAAACAAGTCAATTTTTGAAAGTTCTAGAGAACCCTAATATTTCCCTGTGAAATTGCAATATAAAGAGTTTATTAGACAAATGCCATGCAAAATTTTTTCATCCTGAAATCTGTTCAGCAAATTCTACTGCTAGGAGATAAAGGAATTAAAATTTAATAAGATCCTAATACGTTCTAGGTATCATTTTAACAGTAGTTACTCAAAAATAATGCTCGTGGTGTTATACTTTTGTTATTATTATCTGTCTACATTTTTCTACAACTGATGACATAAATGTGTCCAACCAACAACTAACCCCAAAGAAAACAAGGTTTTCTTTTTAGGATAAGTCTGTAAATCAACTCATAATACATTAGGACAGAGCTATAGAAAGTCATCTTAAGAATTCTAAGTGACTTCCAGGTCAGGAGGTCTTATTAACATATCTAAATACAGTCAGCCTGACTCAGAAGCAGTGTTGGTTGGCTGTGGAATCGGAGCTAAACCAAGAAGCAAAGTGGTACCTTCAAGGACGACTCAGCCCATCATGTTTCCAGAGCTGAATGGATTTCTCACTTGCCACACTTAGGAATCACCAGGGACTTTTTAAAATATTGATGCTTAAGTCATATCTCCAGAGATACTGATTTTAATTGATCTGGGTTGTGAATAGGACACTGAAATTTTTTAAAAGCTCCTAGAACTGCTCCCTTAACTCCAAGCTATGATCTGACTTGCCCAAATACTGTGGGGATAAGCCCATCAGGTTACTGGGAGAGGTAAGGAATGTTCTTCCCTATGTGTTTCATATTATATAGAGGTATGACATAGGATGCCAAAGCAATCTTGTGTTTGGAAAATGAATGAGTTAATAAGGCCGTTGGAAAAGAAAGGATCTGAAACTTTTTAAGATACAAGGTGAAGCTTGAAACAACAAATTTTCTAAGATAGTCCCTTCTAGTGTACCCTCACAACTTGCTTGTGAATCCAGTGGTTACTTTGGAAGGAGGAAAAATTGAGAGGAGACAAAGAAAAAAAAAATCATGGGAATGTATTAAATGAAACTTTGCTTACCTTCTGTAGGATACCAAAGGAAAGGTGGCCAAATCATCATCATCATCAAATTTCCTCTACCCAACTGGTTTCTGCTTTAATTTACATTAACTTAATTAAAACTCTAGGAGTAATGGTTACAGGGAGAATGACGCTAAATCCTGGGTATCTTAATTAATTAAATGAAACAAAGAATGAATCTTAGCGTATACCAGAAATATAGGTACTCATCAAATATTGTGTTTTTTCCCCATACCTCCAGGATCAACTTCCGTAGGCACAAAACTAGAATTGCAATCTTAGTCCCTATAATATAGAAAAATATTCTATTTAGTTGAACTCTTTTTTTACCAGATATTTAGGAATTTAATAAATGTTAAATATGTGAATTAATTTTTACTCTGTATGTGTTATAAACAAACATTATTGATAGCTTTAAAGGTGATTATACGATTTTTAAATCCATCTAATATTGAGAAAAGAAATCAGAGACATGAAATATAGTGAAAAATAAATAGTTGCCTCACACATTCTCCAGCCTTAGAATTTATTTAACTGTTTTTACTTATGCCTTCTCTAACCTCATAATCTATCCTTTTTGTAGAATTACACATTTTCTCAGTGGATCAAAAAATATCCTATTTGAAATCAATGTATAATGAATATTTTCTCAAGATCAACCACTCTTTGGAATAAAAATAAGTGACACAAACAATAATAACTCAAATTCCAATCATAAGTTGCTACCACCTGTGTAGTCCTAGATCTCTAGTCTCATTCCTGTGTTATCATACCCCTCAACCTTAGGGGTATCTCAGATGTATTCATTGACACTCTATTTTGCCTGTGTGTCATTCATTTCAGACATATGTTTCAGTCCCTTGAATGTACTAGATAAATCCCTTCTTAATGTCTACTCTTTGGAGAAATGACTTCCATAAACTCTTTCCACTGCTCTATTGCGTAAAACCTCTGATATCTGTTCAAGTCTCCCATTTCCCCCCAGAGGTTCCAAAAAAAGAAGGGATAAAAAAAAATGGAACTGTGTACAATTTCATCTTTCCTGGGCCAATGTTATCCCATCTCCTACAAATCTGAGGAGGCTACACAATTTTTTAAACCTCTGTGTCATCTTTCATCATCTGTCCACTAAAGCCATACAGTCTGTGTTTCTGCCTCAGAGAATCTCTTATAAAAATTAGAATCTTCTGCTTTTTCCTGTCTGTGCTTTAATAAGGCTCATCCCCAGACTTCAGAATTGTGATAGAAAAACCCAACCTCCCTCAGTCTCTGTTTTCAGGAGCTTACATTTTCCGTTTTCCTTTCTCCAACTCAAATCAATGCATCCAAATAGAAGCCTCAGAACCATTTGCCCTACCATTTTGTCACCCACTTCCAACTCTAAAGTTTTGTCTCAGAGATGACTCTGCTCTACTTATAAATGTATGTTATTTTAGGTAACAAAACCAATGCATATAAATGGTAAATAATATCTGACACTATAAAAGAGTTACTTTCTATATATCCTGTGCTAAAATTAATAAAAAATAAAGTTATTCAATACAAAAACAAAAACAAAAAACAAAGAACCTAATCTAAAATAATACCAGGCTGACTTCTTTGCAAATAGGTCAAAGTAATTTGCAACAATGAGAAAATTACACATTGAGGTAGATCAGTGTTACTGGCTGAGCATGCTTTGGCCAGATCTTAAACAAGATATGCAATTAGTTAAATTAATGAATAAAGCCTATTTATAATAAGAGGAGTGTAAGTTTGGCCTAGCTGAAAATGCAATATGCAACATGTCTTCAGACTGAAGAACAATAGAACATATTATGCATTTGTTCATATTTTAAGAAAAGCTGTTTCATGACTCTGCCATCCTCATCACAGATCATTTGTCCAGGATTGGGCACCAGACTAAAGAGCTACATAGCTATTTACGTAGCTGACTCAAAAGCTACTGGTCTTACATAGATTAATGTTGATCAGTGGATCAATGAGATTGTCTTTCTCAGGGAGTTTGAATGTATGACTTAGAGAGAGACCCAGTGGGCTTTGGAAAAGCCAGGAAGACAAAAACAAAAATCATATAAAGAAAAAAGAAGAGAGATTATTGGTAATGGCTGGAGAGGTGACTAGTCACCATTCTGATTCAGAACTAGATGAACAGTGAAAGAGGGGAGGTGTTGGGAGTAAGAGTGCTAACACTACGTACTAAGTGCTAACACTACGTACTAAGTGATCTAAATGCTTAACATGTAGTAACTCATTCATTGTTCAAAAAATATGAGAAAAATACCATTTTTATCTGCATTTCACAGCAATTGCGGTTACCTGCCCAACATCTTAGAGCTCAGCACATGGGCTCTGAGACAGACTTCCTAGGTTTAAATACTGGCTCTGTTGTTATGAGGACAAACTGATATTTGTCAGCGTGACTATATTATTGCCTGGCACATAGTAATCACTACATAAGTATACAGGAATTACAAAAATATAAACAAACAAGTAAAAATGTAGAGCCAGGCAGTCTAAATCTGTATTAGTCAGTGTTCTCCAGAGAAAAAGAACTGATAGGATATACAGAGATATAAGGGGAGATTTATTATAGGAACTGACTCATGGTGTGATGGAGGCCACGAAGTCCCACAATCTTCTGTTTGGAAGCTGGAGGACAAGGAAAGCTGAAGGTATAATTAAGTCCAAGACCAAAGGCCTGAGAATCAGAGCGGCCACTGGTAAAAGCCACAGAGTTTGAAGACCCAAGGACCAGGAGCTCTGATGTCCAAGAGAAGGAGAAGATGGACGTCCCGCTCAAGGTAAGAGAAAGAGATAATTAGCGTTTTCTCTACTTTTTTGTTCTGTCCAGTCCCTCAATGGATTGGATGATGCCAGCCCACAGTGGTGAGGGAAGATCTTCTTTACTCAGTCTACTGATTCAAATGCTAATCTCTTTCAGAAATACTCTCACCAACACATCCAGAAATGATGTTTTACAAGCTATCTGAACATCTCTCAGCCCAATTAAGTTGCTATATAAAATTAACTATTACAGAATTCATATGTATGCCCTTCATCACTCTGGCAGTGCTGTAGAATGAGAGGAGAAATTGACAGCAGCTATTCTGAGGAGACAGAATAACTACGTGTGTTAGATCTGTGTATATTTGACAGGGCGATGCTTTGCACAACTTTAAGGATTGGGGGAAAAGTTCCCATAGACTACAATATTAATGGTAAAATCCTTATAGGACGCAACAGTATAAATAGCAGCCCCTGCATTCATTCAATGTGCCATTCCTGATCCTGAATGAAGTCCCTATTCTGTGTTCCAATCAGATTATGTAATGGTATTCCCATGAAGTTGATTTAAATTGAAGAGTCTGTTCCTCCTTGCTTGCAGATTGACCTTAACCAAAAATCTCTGTAACTTCAGGACTTAAAAAGTGTTCAGGTAAACTGAAAATGGGCCTCTTCTTGGCAACCTCAAAGTGTCAGGCTAACACAGGCTCACTGAAATAAAAGGTCAGATTACTTTAAAAGGAAGAAGGTATCTTCAATCCATGAGTTTGGACCTATTAACACCTGTTTCAATTTTGTATAAAGTTTAGTGGGGTTTGTTCATATATTGGAATGGACGAATATGTTCTAGAAATATGATGTACACTTGAGTAGCTTTAACTAACATCTGTAAACCAAGGAGTTAAATAATATCTGGCCATTTTATAGTCTTCTGGTTTTTTAATGAGAGGAAAAGGAGAAAAGCAATTTGGCAGTTTCTGTAACCTAATATCTTGGAGTGTTTTCCTAAGCCATCAAGTCTGCTTTTGGATAATTTTGCATTAGCCTATCAATAAGAAAAGGAAACTTTACAGAATTTATTCCTAAAGATGTCTTTCCTCTTTATGCTGGATGTATGGATGATTCTTCAGTACACTAGATTCCACTGTCTCATTATGTGGCAAATAACCAATATTGGTAAACAAAAATTTTTAAGTGCTTTGATATTTATCAAAATTTTATGTACATCATATAGCATAAGCTTGACAAGTGAAAATAGGTGCAGGAATGTTTATTCTTTCAATCAAAACATATTCTTCATGAATTATTTTTTTGGAGTAAAAGGCTTTAAAATTACTTTTATACTTTTAAAGAATAATCATATTTATTAGGCATTTCCCTTCTATCTTGTAATTAATAAGTAGAAGTACTTGAAATTGGAGCTTTTGAATCTGTGAGTTTATATTTCAAAGTTTCTCAAATTGAGATATTAATAAATTATTACTGAGGAAACATCATAACCATTTCATAATTATTTTAGTACAGAGATATTAAAAGCAGAAAAATTCTTAGGAGAAAAAGATCTATTTTATATATTATAAACATAAAAATTGGTGAAAATATATATAAAATCAATATCAAAACTGATTTCTTAAGTCTTTGCAAATACCAAAAAATGAAAGGTGGAATTTAAATGCAGAGGTTAGCATAATGGCCCCATTTTTCTCAATTATGTGAATAATTAGGTAATAGAAAAAAATTGTTCTTGAATTGCCCAGACACTTGTGTCAAATTGCCCAAGATTAACATTATTATGTCTGTAACTATTGGAATAAATTTGTGACAGTACAGCTGAAGTATTTTTCCCTCTTATTTAATAATCCATGTAGGTAGTTGCTCAGGCATTTGGCTGTAATGTATCTGTAAACACATGTCAGTAAGCCAGAGTGGGCAAACTTCGGCTGAACCCCAGTCTAGAACTATGCAAAATAGAATTATTTCTGTTTCCTAACACTACTGAGATATGAGAGGGCTCAATTCCAATGACACTTTATTTAATTCTCACGTGTTTCTCAAGAGCTTAGAACAAAATTATATATTGTTTTATCTAATGCCAAATTTATGTATACTTTCTTCTATACCAGCTGATTGTTCAGCTTCAAAAATAAATCATCATTTATTTAATACGAAGTTTAAAGACAGAAAGGTTATTTCTGTAGTTTCTTTTCTTTTCGTTGATTCATTTGAAAACAAAACAGATGAAATGGTGCATATAATTAAGACTTTCAGAAACATCTTAAATAAGGAATGTTTTATAAATATCAGGAGTTGTCTGAAGAAATATGAGCATAATGAGATGTTAGTTCTGAACATAAATTGGAAGAAGACAAGACAGTATTGTAAAACTGTTGCTACCACTTTCCCACTTCGAATTTTGCTCCCTTTCTCATTTAAATATACCTGAAAAGTCAAGGCTCTATTAATCTCAAATCACTAAATTTATCTGGACTGAATAGAAAGAAAATTACCCTCATAATTGGTGGATATTTAGTCCTGTCCAAAATGTCCATGGAGACATTGGTCCATACTAAAAGCTACTTGAAATTTGGTCCGGTTCAAAACGTCCACACTTAGAAAATGTCCCTGGGTTCAAATAGCCCAGAATGTTTATTTATACTTTCAGTTTACAGGCTTAATACGTAAAATATATGGTTATGTTTTATTGGTCTAATAATTATGTTGTGGCTGTATTGCCAGTAATAACCTTCTTATCACTGTAGCCTCGCTGGTAATGGCACATGATCAAGGACATTTTGGTGTGGACCAAATATCTCTGTGAATGTTTTGGACAGAAACAAATGTCCTGCCAGGACCCTCACATATTCACCAATATGAACTGATCTGTAAACAAATATTAGATTGGTGCAAAAGTAATTGCAGTTTATGCAATATTTTTAACCTTTTAAACTGCAATTACTTTTGCACCAACATAATATATGCATTTACAGGATTATAATAACATAATGTAAGATTTATGCTTATTCCAATATCATACAAAAATAATTTGCCAATAATTAACCCTCAAATGCCCAATTCCCAGGTTTTAATTCACATGTATTCCTTGAAGGGGAGATCAATTGTTGTTCACAATAGACATCATAATATTCAAGTTATTAGGTAAATTTGAAGATATGACACTCATGAGCAGCTTAAAACAATTAGATTTTGGTCCTCAAATACTGTATCAGGTCAATACTGGCATTAACTCTTGAGGAGAAAAAAACAATCTGCCAATAGAATTGTTTGCCTAAAAACAAACACATCTGATTGAAGCAGAAGGTTCTAAATAATGTTTTACTCAAACCAAGCTGAATTGAATCAGAAAAATGAATCATTTATTTTTGTGATGAGGCATAAGGTACAGCAGTGTGCTTGAGCTGGCACATAGCAGTTCATGAAAATTGATTACTAAATTTTCAGGAATTTTGCAAACTGGATGTTAAATACAGCTATTATTAAAAATTAATTTTACAAATATACAATTAAGTAAATTTTGTATGTGTTAAATACTAATACATAAAAACCTCATACTTCCTAATTATTTTAGTATGTCTTACAATTATCCTTGTTTTTGATATTATTTACCTCTCTTTGTTCTACATTGGATAAATATCATATTATAGTGTGTCACTGCATATCTCTTCCCAATTTTGTGATTTTGAAATGTCAGGAGCTTAAAGTCAGACATAACAAGAATATTTTCACCACAGCAATTGGCAACCACTGCAAATCGAGGCTTTATTGATTGTTTTATTTATTATGTAAATGTAAGTGATAGAGACAATGTTAATAGAGCAAACAAAATATATTATGGCCATCTCTGTTACCTTGTGAATAGCACAAAATATTGAGGAAATATTCTTCCAGTATTTGACAACTATTATCTGATTTAGCAAAGAAGTCAGTCTTGTCATCGATCATTGAGTGAAGTTCCAACATATGTCTTTGTTTCATTTTGTCTTATACTTAAATGCAAATGAAAATATCAACCTATAGTCATGTTGGAAATACAATTATACACCAGTTGCAATTATAGCTTATTATGGATATACAAATTAGGCAAAACCAAAACATTATCTGAGAATCAATTGGCTATATGGAACGTACAATAGAGAATATTGTATACTTTATTATTTGTAAATTGCACACTACTCATCTTTTATATCTGTAAAATTTATAATAAATTTATGTATGCCTAAATATATGCTTTTTTGTTTTGCTTTAGAGAAACCAGTTGTTAAGTTTTACTAGCAAATCAGAAATTCTGTATCACTATCTCGGCCTAACATAAGTGGGTAAGTAGTTTTTCAAAGTGTGTTCTGGACCTGTATGGAGCAACTGAATCTGTTTGAAGTGAGTGTCATGTGGGGGAGGTATCTTCTCTGTCACAGCTGTACCCATATTTGATTAGACAGCAAAGTTCATGATAAACTGAGGTGAAAAAATGGCAGATAAGGTATTTGTTCTATTTAATCATCTCCCAACAGAAGGGATTAAGAAATTTCAAAGACTATTAGAAAACTACAATGTAGTAGTTCTCCCGTCTTTCTGCTGTGCTATTCTCATGTTGGTTTTTGTCTTTGAAATGATTGAAGTAACTCTAACCATCATATCCTCACACTGAAACATGCAACAGGAGAACACAATATTTTTTCACTTACTTTGCTTTTTAAAGGCAAGAAAAACTCTTCCAGTAAATGCTCAACAAACTTTCTCTCATTTTGTGTTGTATCACATGCAAACTCCTAATGATTACTGATGAGTGCATTGAATTACCTTGATTGATTCTCTTTTTGTTTTATACTCTTCTGAAACACAAAGCATCCTGACACCCAAACAAAATTAAAGCTCAAAGAAGAAAGTGTCTACAGTATCTGTTATGGGTATGTATATTCTCACCTTTGGGTGGAGGGCAGGACTAGGAAAAAAGAAGCCTGAAACTTTAGTAAGGAAACTCTTATTTATGCAATTATTTATCATGTTTATTGAGTATTTTCTACCTATCATACTCTGTCCAAAATATTGGGAATGCAAAGATATAAGACCCAACTTTGCACTTGAAAAACTCAATCTTTTTTATTAAACAGACAAGTAAAGAAACAATTACTATACACTGTGATACGAACTACAACAGACATGTCTTCAGTTGGGTTATCTCAATATTATGACTTGAAATAAAAACGAAATCTGTGACATAAGCAAACATGAATTTTAAAAATATCCTACATGAGCACATACATCCTGATGGATGGGCCCAAAAAGATGAGAACTTCAAACTAGGTTCAAATCCCTAGTTCTTCCCATAACTTCATGTGTAACATTGTACAAATTCTTTAAACATTTCGTAACTCAGTTTCCTCCACTTTAAAAAGTGAATTCACAAATTAAATTAAATTGAAAAGCAAGCAAGCAAAAAGAAAACAAAAGAAATAACATACATAAGGTGATTATCTTGTGGAGCTACAATGAACGATAGCTATTTTTAAATAATGGATTTTCTTTTTTTTTTTTCTTCCCATCAACATAAAATTTATATAAATTTTAGAGTAGAGGAACATTGAAAGTGCAGGAATATTTTCAGCTAAATTGGAATCCAGTCATTAGATTAACTTGAAATTAGGGCTCTCAAGAGAAAAGAAAGTGTATCCAGAAATGAAAACGAAGAATGTGAGAGGAAATTTGTCAGAGAATGCTCCACTTTAGCAGCAATATACTTTAACCATTCTAAGATTTCAGTTGTCCAATCAGCAAATATGTATTTTGTGAGATGTTTTTCAGATATTTACTATCTTCTCTCTTCACAAAGACTCCAGAAAGATCATGGCCCTGGGGAAATTAAAAGGCTTTAAAGCTCCTCCTAGTGAGTAAGATGATTGTTGAATGAATGAATGAATTTCCTGGTGGTGGCACACTTCTGCCACCTTATGGCGATAAGCCAAAATTACAGGATCAGCTTTCTAAGAAATGAGCCAGAGAATTTCTTCTTTCCTATTTGCTTTCTTCCTATCTCCCTTCATCTACCACATCTTAATTGCAGCTATCATATGCAGCGTTGTGTTAGGTTCTGGGAACGTAAATGATTGGTCTAAGCTGTCAAAAAAATTACAATCTAGTAAAAGAAAGAAATTTATAACCCAATGCAATATATTAAATATTTCAACAGATGTGTGTGCAGCATGTTTTAGGAGCGCATTGGAGGCAAATACAGTTTTTAAAATAAAATGTTGGGTGATTCTTTATAATAAATGAAGTTTTTTAAAAAGATTATATGTCTCCATGCTTAATTTAAGAAGAAACTATACCTCTTTAAATATGCTATGTCTGCTTCAATAAAATCACTGAACCATAAATTAGAAAAATACTACAACTTTCATCTCTTCTAGGGATTCAGTACCAAGCACCACTGTCTAAATCACCCAAATCACGGAGTTGTTTATCAAAATTTAGTGATTCCCTGTGGATTAAGAATTCACAACAATTTAACAACCCTTGGTAACCCATGTCAGTATTTGATCTATCTTACTGGGAGACATTTTCCCTATGTGTGAATTCCTTCTTAACAACAAGTACAGACCATTCCTTTCTTTAGCCCCAATGAAGTACAGGTGAGCAAGAGAATATCATCTTATAAATAGCCTTTTTGTATTTAAAAGAGTTGTTAATTTACCCAATTTGATTTAACTTCCCAGAATAAATAATACCACTCCTTTAGATTAGCCTAGAAACAATTTTCCACCCCTCCCATCATGGTAAGTGCTCTCTAGACTTTTTTTTTTTTTTTTTTTCCTAAAATGTATGGTATAAATTGGGCACAATGTTCACATATAGAACTCTTTTAAAGATCTTTAAGAAAATGTTGCTTTATAAAGGACAGCACACTTACTGATTTTTTGGAAACTATTGAAATTTGGTTGTTAAAAATTGTTTTGGATGTTAATATTGATTGTTTTTAAATCCAAGGTGGAAAGGCATTTATAAATTTATTTCTTTACTGTAAAAAATTTCAAAGGACATATGACAGGTTGTGAATTTCTCAGTGTCAGCCTATGGGAAATCATTATTATGTGCCTTATCATACACTAGTTTACTAGAAAATATAATTCTTAAAATATCTCTTAGATAATTGGTAATGTCAAATTATAATTTTTTGTGTGAGCTGATATGAAATGTTGAGACACTTAAGTTTTGACTTGGCATAGTCCCCTAATAATTTTTTGTTCTGAATTCTGACTGATTATTAACTTCTCTCATTGAGTTTAATTTTCTGTGATGGATTTGGCTGAGTAAGAAAAGCAAACCTTTGAAAAGTTTCTAAAGAAGTTAGAAAGTTTGGGTGTGTAACATTTATTTATCTATTTATACACAACTTTTATTCATACACACAAATGTGGGACAAATAACACGCACAAAAAGAAATAAAATTAAAGAATCAAAACTAAAAACAAAACAAACAAACAAAAAAACAAACAAAAAAGCTATTAGAAGAGAAAGGAAAGGCAAGACTCAAAAATAATTCTAATATATAAGCTATAACAGGGTATGTAAAACGGCGCTTCATTTTTGTATTTAAGCTCCTTGATAAAGTGAAAGGAGAAAAATATGGTCAGTTATATAACTGTATATCTCAGAAAGTCTTTATTATGAATAGAACTGAATTATAAAGAAAATGCTTTATGTACGGTGTTTCCCCGAAAATAAGACCTAACCGGAAAATAAGCCCTAGCACGATTTTTCAGTAGGACATCTCCTGAACATAAGCCCTAGTGCATCCTTAATATAAGACCCGGTCTTATTTTTGGGGATACATGGTAGTACTTTAAAGTCCACAATCTTAAATTGTTGTGTGGAAAATAATCTCAAACTATTCAAAAAGCAAACAGAGCAACAGTTTCCCAAGATGTCAACTTTGGTAAACATTAAAGAACAGCTCAGTGAATGCATTCATACATGGGGCAGGCGCCCTGGAATTAATAAGAACAAACACAATATTTGAAACGCTTGGATCTATCAACAAGTATAATTTATTGAATGTTCTCTTTTTTCTGAGCATCTCATTCGTTTTCTTTTTAGTATTTTTTTAACTGGAAAAATAACATTCCTTTATCCTTTTAGGCACATAGCAAGAATATCTCAGATCTCTTTCTTTTGTGGGTACACTGCAAGAACTGTCAGACACCTGCGTAAGTAAAGATATTTCTTATCTAGTATGAGATAAGAGACCAAGAGATAAAACTCTCTTGTCACTTTCAGCTTAAACTGGCTTTCAGGAAAAGCCCTTTCACGTTAGACTACAGATAATGCCTGTATCCCTTACAGTATTTTGTGTGCCATAAAGGCTAATAAAAACAGACTTCTCTTAAGTCATTTGTTTCTAGAAAGTAAAGGACTTAAATCAGAGTGTCTAAAAGATAAAACACTTTAGCATAAAATCCAGGTCAAGTGCAGACCTTCAGAAAGTGAGAAGTCACCCTTTCAAACCGTTGATTCAAGTTGACTTGGGTAACCTTAGCTAGAATGTGGTACCAAAATAAACGGCTAATTCTAGAAGTGAGTGTACTGGTTCTCATTTATTCCAACTAATCCCAAAATGTTTCTTTGTGAAGTTGGTTGCAGTATGGCCCATGCATTGTATGGGCATCCAATCAATGCAGAGATAGTTTAATGTCCAAATCACTTTACACACTGACACATACACACACACACACACACACACACACACACACATTTTTATTATTATTCTCTTATCAATTCCAAGAAACAGAAAATTTAGCATAATACCATGTATTCAAAATAGAAAAGCTTATTATCTTCTCCCTCTTGGATCCATATATTACAATGCAAGGACAGATTTGTAAAACAATAAGACACTGTATTCCTGATTTATCATGCACATTTTTCAGTGCTAAAGACTAGATTCCCTACCCACATTTTAGTATTTAAATATACCTAGGTTTACCAGAAATTCTAATACAATATTAAAGAAGAACAAAGTTGGAGTTCTGGCACTATCTGACTTCAAGACTTACTATAAAGCTATAGTAATCAAGATACTGTTGTATTGGCAAAAGAATCAACAAATAGATCAATGGGACAGAATAGAGAGCCCAGAAATAAACCCCCATAAATATAATCAACTGATCTTTGACAAAGGAGCAAAGGTAATAACAATGAAGAAGAGATAGTCTTGTCAACAAATGGTATGGGACAATTGGATATCCACATGCAAAAAAAGAAAGAGAGAGAGCGAGAGAGAGAGAGAGAGAGAGAGAGAGAGAGAGATAAAGCATATAGACACAGACCTTACAATATTCTCAAAAAAGAGCCCAAAACGGATCATAGATCTAAATGTAAAATGCAAAATTATTAAACTCCTGGAACTTAACATAAGAGAAAACCTAGAAAACGTTGTGTTTGTTAATGACTTTTAGATACCACACCAAAGGAATGATCCATGAAAGAAAGCATTAATTAGCTGGACTTCACTACAATTAGAATTTTCTGCTTTGCAAAAGACTTTGTCAAGAATGCAAAGGCAATAAACTGACTGGGAGAACATGTTTTCAAAAGACATATCTGATAAATGATTGTTAACAGAAAATATTAAAAACTCTTAAAACTCAAAAGTAAAAAAAAAAAAAAAAAAAAAAAACTGATTGAAGAGTGGGTCACCTTTAAAAAGACCTTTAAAAACACCTCACCAAAGAAGATAGGCAGATGGTAAATAAACATCATATGTCATCAGGGAAATGCAAATTAAAATAACAAGACATCACTACATACCTACATACATACATACATAGAATACATACTACATACATAGAATAACCAAAATCCAAAACACTGACAACACCAAATGCTTGGGAGGATGTGGAGCAATAGAAACTGTCATGCATTGCTGGTAGGTACAGACATTTTTGGAAGATGGTTTGGCAGTTTTTTAACAAAACTAAGTACTCTCTTACCACACAGTTCAGCAATAGGACTTCTTGGTATTTACCCAAAGGAGTTTGAAAACTTATGTCTATACAAAAACCTGCACACAGATGTTTAGAGCAGCGTATTCATAATTGCCCCAACCTGGAAGCAACCATGACGTTCCTCAATAGGTGAATTTATAAATAAACTGCATTACATCCAGACAATAAAATATTATTCAGGGCTAAAAAGAAATGAGCTATCAAGCAATGAAGAGACATGGGGGAAACTTAAATGTATATTGCTAAGTGAAAGAAGCCAATCTGAAAAGGCTACATGTATGTCATTCTATGTGACAATTTACAAAAAGCAGGACTATAGAGACGATACAAAGATTAGCGCTGCTAGTGGTTGGGGCAGGGGAGAAGGGATGAAGAAGCAGAGCACGGAGGATTTTTAGAACAGTGAAACTATTCTGTAGGATACTATAATGATGGATACATGCCATTATACATTTGTCCAAACCCATAAAATGTCCTACACTAAGAGCGAATCCTGACGTAAACTATAGGCTTTGAGTGGTAATGATATGTCAATGTAGGTTCATCAGTTGTAACAACTATACCATTCTGGTGCGTGATGTTGATAACGGAAGAGTCTATGCATGTGTGGGGGCAGATGGTATAGAAGAAATCTCTGTACCTTCCTCTCGATTTTGCTGTGAATCTAAAATTGCTCTAAAAAATAAATTCTACTTTTAAAAAAAAAGTATCAAGAATTTACCCCCAAGCAGAGCCAAGATGTGAGGCTAACATAACCACTGAAAACATATCCTAAAATTACGCTACTGAAAATGTAAAGGAATAATGTGCTTGGCTTCATTAATCAAGTTTAACTCCATTTTCAAAGTTAAATTTACTTTCTTACAAATGTATATATTTTATGCAATGCCGTTGTTGGATAATAACATATTTAAATAAGTTTAATAGTAATATGTCATTATGTTTGGGTATTTACTATTTATTTACCAAAGAGTTAGCTGAATATTTTACACATTTTATTTCATTTAAATCTCTTAATACTCTTTAAGGCAAGTGTGAGTACTGTTGTTTTCCCCAAAGTGCGATGATGCTCTTTGTTCTGGTAAAAGATCTTTCGCGTATAGTAACCCACTTAAGTTCACTTCCATTTTTTTGTTTTTACTTTCATGTTACAGATACAGAAAATGTTTTAATACTCTTGTGCAAATTCTCTTAATAAAATCTTGCATGTTAAAATTAATTCAATATCCCTTCCTAACTAGAAAAAGAAAATCTCTTAATCCAGGTTCTTTTACTAACCCTTTCTTAGCAACTCCCATCTCACTCAGAGTAAAAACCGAAGTGCTTAGTATGACACCCCAGGCTGCGTGGTCTGGTGCCTTGTTAGCCTTGAGATCTTTGAAATCACATTATTCTTCAAGCCTGCCAGAAAAACTCCTACCTCTGGGCCTTTACATTTGCTGTTTCCACTTCCAGGAATAATCTTTGCCCAGATATCAACAAGACTCACTCATTCACATCCTTAGGGTCTTTAATCAAAAAATGTCTTCTTGATAGAAATGAGTTCTATCCTGGCTAGCCTATTTAAAATCAACCCACCCAGAAACCTCACTCCATTGTCAGGGTATTTTTTTATCCTTAGCATTTATCATTAACTTAATAAATCTACTTATTCATCTTTTTTTTTATTCTCTGCCTCTTTCTCTAGAATCTCCAAGAATAGTTAGGTGCTTAATAAATTTTTTGAGTAAATCATCTCAACAGCAGCCAATATTCTTCTTAAGAGTGAACAATTAAAATAAAGAACAAGAAAATA
Organism: Rhinolophus sinicus; assembly: GCF_036562045.2. NCBI lineage: Eukaryota > Metazoa > Chordata > Mammalia > Chiroptera > Rhinolophidae > Rhinolophus > Rhinolophus sinicus. Next base: position 124,581,419 of record NC_133752.1, read on the forward strand.
ATACCTATTTTTGATCACTAACATTCTGGAAGTTCTACATATGGTATAAAACAAAATAATGATATATAACAATAAGAAAAGAAGAAGATAAAATCTGTTTTTAGATGGTTACTTATATAATGATATAAGATGACCATCTTATATAATGTACAGCTTTTGTGCAACCAACAAGAATAGAATAAAAAACTATTTAATTCAATTAGGGATTTCATTAAGTTCACTGATTACATATATATGTATACATATATATATACATGTATTAACTACATAAATTAATGTACATATATTAATGTACCTGTTAAAATGTAATTCATATCTTGCTTATAGTTTAGAATAAAACTGGAAATTGGAAAATCAATATATCTCATTTACAACAGCATCTAAGATACATAATATCTTGAGATAAAACTGAAAAAATAACTGTAAACATAAAAATGAAGAAAACTATTAAAACTTAATAAAAAACAAGAAAAGCATTGACAATTTGATAAGAAAATTCAATATTATTAAGATGTCATTATATGCAAATTAGTTCAGCATCAATTTCTGCCAAAATAAGTTCCAGATCAAGTATACTGTGAAAAATTAAAAGATAAAACCAAACATAACTAGAAAAGATATTAAGTTGATTATGTCCCCAGTATTAAAATGAGGGTAGCTATTCTCGACATGAAAATAAAGGAAGAAACTACAAAATCAAATCTTGATGTATTTAAACTATAGTTTTAGGGGCGGGTGGGTGGTTAGCTCAGTTGGTTAGAGAGCGATGCTCATAACACCAGGATTGCCAGTTTGATCCCCACTTGGGCCAGTGTGAGCTGCGCCCTCCACAACTAGATTGAAACAGCTACTTGACTTTGAACTGATGGGCCTTGGAAAAACACACTTAAAATAAATAAATAAATAAACTATATTTTTAAGCTTCTATTTAAAAATCATGTTAAGCAAAATAAAAACAAACAGCAAACTAGGACAAAATATTTGTAATGCATGGGGAAGCCAAAGGTTGCTTATTCTCACCGTGCAAATCATACTTGGAAAACAATAAGAAAAATATGTTTACCTCCTATGCCAAGGAAAATAGACATTCACAGAAGAAATTAAAACATCCACTAACATATAACAAACCTTTTGTCCTTGTTAGTAACAAATAAATGTGAATGCAACGCCCAGTGTTGCTGAGCTTATATTGCAAAGAGCACTTGTGCACTATTGGTGGGACTATAAAGCAAGACGACTTTGGGGAAACAACCTGGCAAAGTGTTTCAAAACCTTATATGAATTGATGTAAATTTCCCATAGATTAACTTCGAAAAATGTGTTTTAAGAAAATCATAAGAATATAAAAATATTTTTCACTCTCTTTATCTGGAATTGTGAAAAAATGGAAACAATCTAAAACTTTATATAAGTATATTTTATAATATAAGCTTATATTTTAAGGACTACTCAAACGGAAATTTCTCATGATATAAAGTTAAATGAAAATGTAGACCTCAACATTGTACATACTTGTGATCTTAATTTTACATAATACAAATATATATTATATATCATATATATACTATTATATAAGCATCAAATGGGAATATTATCTTTAAATGCTTTTATATGCTTTTTCTTTGATAAGCATAGATTACTAATTTATTGTTGTTTTTGAAAGTTTATATATATGTATTATATGAGTTGGGTTGGGGGTGGATGGGAATAAAAGTGATGGTGTCCTCTCATCCGAAGAATTTATAGTGTTGAGTGGTTAAGAGGAGCAATTCAGGAGTCAAACTATTAGGCTCAAATCCCAATCAGCTTCCTATAAGCTATGTGAACTTGGACAATCACCAAATGTCTCTGCCTCGGTTTTCTTAGCTGTAAAGTGGGGTTAATAAAAATAGTGGCCTCATTGAATTGGAAGGAGTGAAATAGTTAATAGCTATAAAGTCCTTAGAAGTATCCTGGGACATAGTGAGCACCCTATAAGTATTAGCTATTATCTTCACTGCTAGCACAACTCTACTGAACTGACCAAACCCTCAGGCCATCAGTATTCCAGTCCCCTAAGTCTAGTCTCAGTCTTGTGCTTTGAATATTTTTATATTAAGGAGTGAAAATGTGTTATGAACATTATGCTACAGTGGTGAATGGCGGTATAAGCCAAGTCAGATCAAACTGGCAACTAAGGTTCAAATGTTGTGTGAAACCAAATTTGTCTCAAAGGAAGACTTTTTTAACAGATGTCTGAATACAATGGAAGTTGGATGGTGGACCACTACTACCAGATTTTCTAATATGTGGTTCAATAGGCAGGAACTCGGTGATAAAATCAGGATTGTTGAAAGGTACAGCTCATTTAGAAATATGCACATACTAGAAACAGCACAAACTAACCTTCTGTGTGGTTCACTTGCCTGCTGAGGTTACTCTGAATCAGAAATAGACTCTCTGGATTGGAAACGATTGAACTAACGTACACTTTCCCCTTTGTGTGTGTTCCATTTCTCCTTTTGAATATATAATTCCAAAATGAACCAGTACATTAAAAATTCCACGTGGAATTTCCAAGCAATAAGGCAAGGTAATTTACTGAGCTATTAATTTATGTTCTGTTCTCACTGTTTTTTTCCATCCCCATATTCCCATAAGTTATCCAGATCTTTCTGCCCCTTTATATCAGCAGAGGTTTGTGGTTGCAGGGCTCAAAGCATTAATTGAGTGCAGATTCCCTTCCTGCTTTTGTGTTTTGAAAACTAGATTACAAGGATGAGAGGATAATGATAGGATAAAGAGGAAGGAGAATATTTTTGACAGGTGTGGGAACAAGGGAAAATAACAGGGGGCAATGCTGAGAGTTCTCACAACTACGTAAGATGGAAGTTATTGGATCCTGAGAATGATGGGAACCCATTTCCTGTTCCTGGTATCACCCCTTTATGTGGGACAATATCAGCTGTGGGCTGCATTTGGGGAGGTTGGACCTACCACATGGAATTATGGACTAGGAAAAGAGTCCCATACCTACGTTTGAGATAAAAGCAACAGATATGGTTAACCTCCAAGCTTCATCAAGGAATGTATCAGCAGCTACACTGATAGACTGAAGGATAGAGCGTTGCTTTCATTTGTTGTATAACCCAAGAAGGGGGGTACCCACAATAATAAAATGACTGAAATTTTATTTCCTATAAGCTCCAAGTCTGATCTAATCGTATGTGTATATGTGTGTGTCTGACATTTCTTGACCGTCTGAATTTATAGACAATGATTCATAACTGATAAAAATGTAATATAAATATCAATATGGTTGCATATGAGTAGAAATAACTATATTAGTAACACATACAAAAATGTTCCAAACTTTTACCTCCATGACTCCCAAGTTGTTGCAAGACTGAATGAGAGCTTATGTTGTGTTTTTCGGATCAAATGTAGTATAAGAGTAATAATAAAAAATATGATCGCATTCTGGTTTTCACTTAAAAAACGATAGGTTTCTTTTCAAAGTCACAATTTAAGTTGAGATACTGTGATTTTTTTTTAAAGGAGCAGAGATGAAGTGAAATCATTCCCTGCTGCTTATTTTGTGAATGATCTAGTGGAAGTCATAATAATGGAATTTAGCATCCCCTTATTATCTATTGAGGAAGTTAAGCCCATTCTTTACAAAAGACTGTGTGACAGCATTGTATAATAAGTAACAAATCATTATAATTTTCTTTACTAGTCATTGAAGGAACGCTAATCATAATGAATGTGCATGTAATGTGCAATTTCATAGGAGTAAGGCCATACATTAGCATTAATTATAAGACTTCCAATTCTTTCAGCTATTAAAATGCTTAGTAATTCCCTTTGAGCTCCAGCATTCAAAGAACTGCTTGGACATTCCCATACTTTCAAGATGAATCTGGGATATGCTGGAGCTTTCAATCAGTAAGAGATAAAAGGAAATGCTAATTGTTTTTTTCCTAATCTCTGTACTATCCCTGAATCTTATTAGAAAAACGCTGCATAGCTTTCCTCGTCTGGCACAAGTCTATAACTCTGACAGAGGAAGAGGAAATTTTAACTCTGAGAATACCCACTTAATGACTGGAAAGAAATAAAGAAAAGACACTTGGTCGTCCTGAAGCAACTTCTCTACTGAAAAGCCTCTGTGCACAGAACATGTCATTGGAAATCCTGATTTTAGAGTTCCTTTCTAGAGTTGCCTATGTTGGTGCCTAAAAGTTACTGCGCTAGTGTACATTGACAACTAGGAGTAATACTGAAAATCATTATGTTTCCTTAGTGAGAGATTTAAGACCAAGTTCAAATACCTAAGTTAGCTTTACCTAAAGCAGTCCGTCCTCTCACCTTTATTTTTGGAACAAGCCCTATCACAGTTCGTAGTGATTCAGATGCTTCAGTCAGATTGTTTTCTGCAGTTGACAGTGCAAGAGCTCTGCTTCAGACAGCTTCTCCTGTCCAAAGGCATGATCTGCTGTGTCAGTAAAGCAGGAGCACTGTCATAGCATATTACAATGTCTGTGATATGTTTTACTGACAACATCACAATCTTTTGATTTACATGGACTGGACTTAAAATAAATGAGTGGAATATTCCCCAAGGCATATAATCAATTGCATCTGTTGCAATCCTGGTATTTCCTTTGCCCTGTTTATACCATTACTGCCTCCACTGAAGCAGTATTATCGTTAAGTGTTTCCATGAATATATCCTGGCACCAGCTCATAGCACCACTGCTACACTAAAAACATTTCCAGCCTCAAAGGACCACAGCAGCATTAGCATCACTCCAATACTGTATTGATTGTGATAAATGTTATGAGGGAAAAGAATATACATTTCTTAGTATCTTTGTGCTTGATGAAATAACAGCAAACTGTTGTGGAGATGAAAACATCTGTTAACAATGGTGAGGTAATCTTGCTGTACTGCAAAATAATGTAAAAATAAATTACTGGGTGTTTCTGAACAACATCTCTGAAGTCTATAAAAATTGGAAGCATTTGACTTTGTTGTAGTAAGATTAGGAAATATCAGACAGCAAAATGTGCTTTGCATTTAAAACAACATATGGTGGAATCAGACAATATTTGTGCAACAAGATGTGTTCCTCGAAAATGACTATTTCTATGCATACGTAGTCTAATCAGTTTGCCTTACTGAGAGGATATACTAGTTTATATCTCCTATATCTAGTTTTGGTATCCAAATGGATTAAAAAGTTTATTCTGAAAACAAAAGGGGTTAATTTCTAAAGGAAAAAACAAGATAAAAGAAAAGTTATTAGTCTGTAAAACTAAACAATGGAAATGAAGCCTATAAAGTTTCTAAGTTTCCCTGGATGTTTGCTTTAATTTAAAAATAGTATCATATGCCTTATTATGTGTTTTAGTAGATGCTATTGTTCATAAAGACATGGTTTCACAAAGAAAATATTTTTCCTAATTAAATGAGTCATTATTCAAACCTATATAAGATTTTTCTAGTAAAAATGAAAGAAACCTGGTAATGAAATGATTTCATTCTGTACAATCTAAAAATCCTTTTTATTAAACTTTATATAGAAATAAGATTTTGCTTTTCATGTTGGAAAATATATTAAAGTTTATTGCTCTACAGATTTTAAAATATATCCAGTAGCCTGTGTTAAATTTAATATGCCTTTGCAAATGCTTACTAAGAAGTTAAGAAAGCTGTAGTTATTACCTTTTAAAAAAATAAAAGGAAAACTTGTATTTTAAATGAATGTTAAATTTTTATTCTTGGTTTGAATGTCATGGACACAATGAAATATCTTTTTAAATTTCTGTTAGCATTTAAGATTTAAAATTCTCTAAGTCAATCTGATTGAATTAGCTATCATTATTAACATTTTGTGTTAAAAAACATTCAAAACTGAACCTAATAGTCACAAAAATGTTCAAATATTTAACCTTTAAAATATACAATGCAAGTGAATGTTTTTATTTAAAAAATAAACATCAGATGTTTTCATTTATTGTTTTATGTTCTCATATTCTAATCACAAATGCAACCAAATATAAGCAAAATATAAGTACAAAATTGTACCTCTTTATTAATGGCAAACTATTAGTTCAACTACAATAGAAATAAATTCAAATATATAAAATATAAGTATGTGAATAAAGCATTAGTGGTTACTTATGCAAAGGGAAAAGTCTTTGATTTATTAATGCCACCAGCTTAACCACTGTTACATGATTTCATCATTATAATATAGCAGAACCTATCCTGTAAAGTGTTGTCATTAGCCAGATTCATATTTTACCCAAAGGTACAACAGAGTCATGTAAGGCAGAGACTGGGGAAAAGCAGCACTGGAAGATCTAGTAATACAATAGCCCTAGCTATCCTTTTAACTGACGAGCAAGCTTTAGTCAGAGCTGCAAAAAACCTCTCCAGCAGGTTTCCACGTCCCTCAGAGTAAATGCTGAAATTCTTACAATGACCTACAATATCCTACATAATCTGACCCCGTTAGTTCTCTGATCTTGTGCCCCATACAAACCCCTTGCTTTCCCTACTTCGATCCCACTGCAATCCTAGAAGGTCTAAGGACTTGCCAAGTATGTTCTCACCTCAGGACTTCACTCCTGTTATTCCCTCTGCCTGGAACATTCTTGCCATAGGCATCACTGTAGCTCACTCATCACCTTCAAGTCTTTACTGAAGAGATTTTCTCAGTGAGAGCATCCAATGCCACTAGCACCTCAACTAACTACCTCGGAGCAGTCCCTCCCTTCCTCTTGTGTTTATTTCTCTCTAATACACTGTGTGCCTTCTAATACACTATATAGTTTCCTTAGTTTTTAATTTGTTGCCTGAATTCCACACCAGAACATGAGCCCTTTAAGAATGGGGGTTTGGGGTGAGATGGTGGTTTTGGGGGGGTTGGGGGGGGAGCGTCTGTATTTTATATTTTTATATCCCTAGCACATTAGGCAGAGTGAAGACACTCAACAAATATCCTGTAGAGTGTTGAATTGAGAAGACCATAAAACTCAAAATCAAATTTGAGAATCAAAAAGCATTATATTTTTTTGCTGATAAACACACCAAAGATTGCTTCTTATAAAGCAAACTTCTGAAGATGCAATATATTGATTATTCCTTTATTGTCACTTCCATGATGGCCAAATCTTGAGACTAAATTGCTTTTATTTTAAATGATGAAAATACTGTACAACAAAGACTGGACTGTGAAATTCTGTACATTCAGGTTCTAACCTTTATTTTGTGACTGACAGAAACTGATTTATATCTGAGGATGCTCGCAGCCGCTAAAGAAAACTTTACTAAAATATTGATTTCATAAAACCTCTGTATACAGCTAGCGATTTTGTGATATACAAAGGATTTACAGCCCAAAAGATAACATACATATAGGAGCACTTCCACTCAAGCTTACAGGACTATTTAGACATAAGAATCATTGAAACAAATTGCAGGTCAAAAGCCAAAAGTGTGTTACGGCATACCCTGCTAATTCAAAAGGCGAAGTCCATTATATCTTAAGAACTGACTCTAAAGATAGAAAAAAGTAAGTTCTATAAATGTAATCTTTGAGCTCAAAAGGACCTAAGAGGTCATCTACCCTGACTCCTCCCTTTAATAAAGGTCCAGCACATAATAGACAATAAAGAACTGTTTGAGGAATAAAATGAAAGAAATTGAAGCCAATTATGATTTGCTTTAATTCATATTAGTAAGTGCAGGAAGCAGGAATAGAACCAGACCTCCTGATTTTCATTCACAGCAAACTAGCTGAATAAGTTGAAAACATAGAAAGACATTATAAGAATTAGTCAATTCTGAAGTACAATCCTACATTATAAAAAGGATATTTTTGACAAAGAAGAAAATAGACCAGAAGCATACTTCCAAAGTTACCTGATCATAAGAATGACATACCTTTTTTAAAAATCCACATTCCCTAAAACCCCATCATAGGCAAATCAGAGACTAAGGAGAGCAACCTAGAAATCTATATGCCTAACACGTACCCTAGGTAATTGAAGGTAACCTAGTTTAGAAAACAATGGACCAGGGATGGCTGGTTAGCTCCATTGGTTATAGCGTGGTGCTAATAACACCAAGGTTACCGGTTGGATCACCTCATGGGCCACTGTGAGCTACGCCCTCAAAATAAATAAATAAATAATAAAAAAATGGACCATAGCCAGTTAGTTCAATTTCCTTTGGCCCCACAACCAATCACTGACGACAATGAAAAGACTGCTTTGGCGAGCAGATCTGTTATAAAGAATGAAGAACAAAAAATTATAAGATTTACTTCAGAATGAATTGTCGTCTGCCAATGCCTTCTCATCAACACGTCAATATTTTATATTCAAGCCACAGAGGAGACCATGTGTTTGTTTCTGCCTACCCACCCCTCTTCCTTATTCTGAGTTTCTTTGTTCGCAGAAAGTCCTCAGAATTTATAGATAGAAGCAAAGTGTCATCTCAAAAAAATCTAAGTTACCTATAGTTAAGCTTCAGAGTATCAGGAATTCACATTAATTTGCTGAAATTCAAATATAGTTTATTTTCTTAAATGTAGCTTACGTTCCCTCAACATATGTTCATTCAGAAAGCTATGCTAACTTTAGATTCAAATTTTAAATTTGTGGAGTTTGTCTACCTTATTTAAAAGGAAAAAAATAAACACCTATTAAAAAACGAATTGGTTTTAAACATAGCAAAAAAAGGCCTGTTCTATAAACCGATTCTCATGTTGATTATTTCAATATATTTATTTATTTGTATTTGAAACATATTACTATTGGTTTCTCAAATTGCCACACTTGACCTTTAACTTCATTTGTAGCTCTTTATAGACAAAAAAAGAAATGTTTCAGGTAAAATTTCAGAGTATTCGTAATCATCATCAACAGCATCATCACTGTTTAACACATTAGGAGAGTCCTTAGAATCAATTTTCACTGATGTCAAGAAGATCACAGTATAAAAGAACATAACATATTCAGAAAAATCAGGAACTAAAAGAAAGAGGTAATTTCTGAGAGAAAGGGGAGACTTTTGGAAAGCTTTTTTTAATTTTACATTTCCACAGAGTTTAATATCCTTTTAAATACCATCAAGTGTTCACTGAAAAATCTTTGTAAAGATGCTTTCAGTAATGAAATCCATTAATATTTCAGGCATTTATTCTAGTGTTTTGATTACCCCCCTCTCTTAAAAGCATGTCTTTAGGCAAGTGTTCACAAAACTTTAGGAAGTACAATCGAACCAGCAGGACTTCCTAAATGTGCAGATTCCAGGGTCTGAACTGTACAGATTCTGACTAAATAGCTCTGACAGGTAGCTCAGGAATATGCATTTTAACAAACACCTTAGATAGTGTTTGGACCACAGTTCTGAAACTATAATTTAGGTTCTTCGACTTAAACAGTCTCACTCGGAAAATTACGCAATGGACCTAAGAAAACAGTGGTGTACTTGGTTGGGTGTATATTCCCAAATGGGTACCTCAGTACCACAAATACTATTTTCTGCCCAATTCAATCCCAGAGATATAAGTAGACTATAACTATTCATGTTTTGTTCTGGGTTCTAATGCTAACCAATTAACATTTGGCCTGGGCTGATAACCCCTCTCACTCAATCAAAAAGACAGTTTCACACAAAGATCTCCAGAGTAATGTTTGCTCTGGATCATCCAATGCTGATTCCCAAAAAAATCAGAAATCTTATCTCTTAAAATGTTCATTTCCATATCAGATGGCTTGTTTGTGAAAAAGTCTGGACCAAGGGAAAACCATTGTTTGCCACTTGTGTCCAAATCGCTCATTTACAAAGATGCTGAAAGAAAGAATGCATTGAGTGGTAACCGAATATTCTGTGACTAAGGAAAGAGTACAGGAATAGTCCCTCCACGGGATGTTAAGCTCATTTCTTCAGTCTACTCTTTTGTTTCTACTTCTGTAACTGGTTAGAGCCATTGCCTTTCCTGAATAAATCCTAGCTCTTAAGATAGGCATTTTACAAACATCAAGGGAGTTGGAAACAAACATTCCTCTTAACATGCCTTTCCTTTTCAGAGTCCTGCATCTCAGAAGAGGTCAAGCTGTGCCAAAACTCAGGAGGCCTGTAATGATTTTTCTTTTCCTTCAGATTATGCTGCCTATAAAACAGAGGTGCTAGTAAGAACCAAGGATTTCATAGTAACATGGTAAATAGATAATATTTATATGTAGTATATAGTATTTATACATAGTATATAACGTATAGATTCATATACAGTATATTATAATAGTATATATGATATAGTATGGTATATTTATATATAGTATATAGTATTATAGTATTTATATAGTGTATTATATGTGTGTACATATATACATATATATATAAAACATATTACTACCATTCCAGTCATAATATAGACAACACAAAGTTTAAGTGATGGAAGGAGAGTAGTACAGAAATTTGTCCTTCAAAGTTTGTGAATACATGACTTAACCTAATGTAAAAATTGTAATATGACACTTACTTTAAAACACAAATAAACTTTACAATAAGAAAGCTTCTGTGTTGAAATCACTAGTTTTCAGTGAAATATGAAAAAGATTGTAGGGAGAAACAGGATATTTTAATAGCCAGGAGATTACTTGTCCATAACAGGTACTTTTTACAAAACCATGTTAAAGAGACTTAGATTCTTGTTTTAACTTTTCCGCTAACTAGCTGAATAACCTAGAACCTCATTACTTTCTTTAGACCTTACATGCCTTATCTTAGGGGCAGTCTATCACCCTCAGCAATCTTTAAATTCCTTAACAAGTTCAAGACTCTCTTATTGTAGATTAATCAGGGAACATTTTTTTTTATTTTGTTTTGTTTTGCTTTACCACTAGTTCTACTGAGCAGTTTATACAAAGAAATGCCTACTCTAATAAGCAAGCAAGGAAAATAAAGAAATTTATAAGAAAGTACTCAGAATCATCTCAAAGTCTTATTTCCTAAGCCAAGAGACTGGAAATATGTTATGCTGATTTGATTTTTACAAAAATATACTCTTCAATATCTAAGGGAAAGAAAATTTTAACTGATTAAAGAGAATTCAAAGTGCTTTAGGACTTCAAACAGTTCTTACAAATCATTTTACTGATTTTAACAATTTGATTCCAGCATATGGATTAAATTGTATAAGAGTATAAACATGTCAAATATTAAGCCAGTAAAGGCTTAAGAAAAAATAATTTAGGTTTTTACTTACCCTCAGTTGTCTATAATTGAATTATCCCCAACTGTGGAAAGGTTTTCCTGTCCCTTATACATATTAAAAAACATATCAAAACATCACGTTTCTGTCCTTCGTCACTTATTATTATTAAAATGTATAACTGGAAAGACTTTCTATAGATGAAAATCAAGAAGTGTCATGAATAATTTTATTACTGCTTTAAGAAACATTCTAAGTATATAATTTTAAATGGGCACACAGTTCAGAATCCATGTACCCATGCACTTCAATTTATAAATTAAAAAACAACAACAACAAAGCATATTGAGGTAAAGTGACTTATCCAAAATTAAACAGATATTTAGTGACCAAACAAGGCTAAAATATGGGTCTACTTACATCTAGAGCTCTGTACTTTTCACTACTTTGTTGTTTCTAAGGTTTTACAAATTGGTCAGGGAAAAGCAGGTCCTATTGCTCTGTATGTATGGAAAACACTGGATATCTAATCCTCTTCTTGGAAAATTCAGTAAGCACTTTAGCAAAAGACAAGTTTCATGTATTTGGCTTTGTCCAATTCAATGCCCCCGCTCTTCCTCTGTTATACATCATCATTGCACAGTCTGTATATGTTGCTATTTAATACATTATTACATTTACTATGTTACACTTTGAGTATTTGATTCTACCAAGAGCCAAATTTTGTCCTAAAACTTATAAACCAAAAGAGCTACATTATTTTACAAATATTTGTCGGTAGAAGCTTGGACTCAAAGGATGCTAGTCCAGGAAATGAAGAATGTAAATTCAGATCAGGCCAAAGTTATCGGTACAGTTACACTTATCAGGAATTCTAGATCGAATATGTTAGGGCAACTGAGCATATTTCTAATATGTGTTCCATTGGTTACATGAAACTTGCACTCAACTATGGCTTAGCCTTAATAATTGAGGTTCTAGAACTTCTTTGGTAAAACACAAAGGGAACAATTCAAAAACAAGAAGATAGGCTAATAAAGAAAACAGGAAAATAAGCCAAACAGGAAGCACCAATATGCTTGAAAACTGCAGTTGCCTGTCTTCTATAGAACACATCTTTATGAGGTGAGGTGCTGCCATTGAAATAGGCTCCCTGATTTTGATGGGTGCGATGGAATCCCATAATGACAACAGCAGCTCTTAATACCCAGACATAAGGCAAGTGTGGTTGTAATAAAAAATAAAAAAAAGAATCTATTACAGAGACAAGGGAAGGCCATTACTGTTATATGGTACTATAACAAAAAGTATGACTGAAATTTTTTATGTGTGCTGACAGCTTTTAAGCCCATCCTTTCTCTTTCCCTTCTACCCCACATCTCGGTAGGCTTTTAAGAAAGCTAGGTGCTCCCTCCTTTGGCCCCAGAGAAAGTACAAACAACACAAGCCCTCACCTACCTGGACCTTCTCGTACCTGCTTAGGAGTCCCTTGAGTAATAAAATTTCTCTCAAATTCTCTTAGTTTGTACAATGTCATCAGACACAATGTCCTAGTTATTAACTGAGAGGGGGTCCATTCTGTATTTATAGAGTAATCACAAAATAGACAAGATCTGCATTGATCTTTGGCCATGGCTAATTCAACATGAGGTCTGTGTGGACAGACCCTAAACTGACTCTAGGAATTCCCACTCCTGGTGTCCACACCTTGTGCAATCCTTCGGCTGGAGTGGGTGGGGCCTGTGACTTGCTTCCAACCAACAGAATATGCCAAAGTTAATGGATGAACAAATAGAATATGGCAAATATAATGGATGTCTCTTTAGTGATTATACGTTATATGGCTAAGGTTATGGGTAGTCATTCCCATTAAACACACACACACACACACACACACACACACACACTGTGTGATGGCAGCATACCCACCTAAACTGTTTCCAAGACTCCTAAGCCTTGGAAACTATAATATAATAGATGTGTGTTGTTTTAAATGGCAAAGTTTGTAGCAATCTGTTATGCAATAATAGGAAACTAGAACAGAATTCCTAAGACTTAAATAGATGGATAGTATTTAAAAAAAAAGAAAAAGGTGTGGGGGAATCTGTATGCTCTGAACAACGGAGAGACAAAAAGTCTAGGTTTGGGGATGTGAGGCCTCATTTGATTTCACACAGTGAGGAATCATAGGCATTTATCCTAATCTTGTTTCTGTGCTAGTGCACATTGCCCTTGAATGAAAGTGATTCTAACTATACCAGATAATTTGGTAATCCTATCACAGATAATGAGGCATGAACTGGTCAGATTAGCCAATTTTGTGGGTCAGGTGATTAACGCAGTTTTGAAACTAACTTCTCTTCATAATAGGTTGATTCTGAAAAACCACCTCATAACTTTCCCCAGTACTGAAGTGCCTGGTTGGAGTAGACTTGCTCAGCAATCCCAAGACTTACCATATTGACATTCTGATCCATGGACGGAGAGCAATATGTAAGTCCATGGAAGTGCTCTTTTCTATCAAAATACATAATTTTTAAAAGTATGAAATCCTCAGTGGAATCAAATATAGTGCCACTATTAATGACTTCAAAGATGCAGATGATTTGTAACACATCTGTATTTAACTCACTTGTTTCACCTATCAGAGAATGGATAGGTCTTTGAGGTTACACTCCATTTTCACAAACAAGATTACAATCACTTTTCACAAACTTAACTATTCAGTGACCCCAATTTTAGCTGCTACTATTCCAGATCAAGTGTCTCTGGAGCCTGGTATGCACTTATATAAGAGAAAAAAAAATTTTCCCCTACCTCAATAAAGAGAATATCAGAGTTAGTTAACTTTCATCTGGCAAAGACCACAGGTCACTTCCACTTTCTTATCTTAGTACTATATCTACTCTCTTGAACTTTGTCATAATTTAGTCTTCAGGGACCACTATCATCTGCTACATTGATCAGCTACATTGATAGTATCATACTCATTGGATCTAATGATCAGAAAGTACCCTAAATATGATGGCAAAGCTGACATATTCCAGGTTTGGGGAGGGAGTGGTGACCTCACAGGGGATACAGCAATTTGTCTTAATTGAAATAGAAATATTTCAGGTATGAATTTTCCTAGCAGGCCTGCCATGCTTTCACCACCATTAATAACTGAGGACTTAATGAATGCCTCATTGATCTTCACCGTATTCTACAAAATATTGCATCCGACTATGGGACTTATTAAACAGCACAGGTATGCCAATAGACAGATGCCCTGAAAACTCATCCTAGAGCTGGAATTCAAGATTTTATTAATGAATCAGCTACAGCAACTGGGAGATAACACTTTATGTGGTTGGCAGCCTTTCTACAGACTGCAATTAGCTTTGAACCAGTTGTCAAATTATGATGGAGCTATTGACATAGGAAGAATATATGGAACTTGGAATTAAGAAATAGAAATGAGTGTTACCTCTCACTATTGTATCCAATAAGGCCAGCAAAGAATTTTATTTCCTGTCCATAGACTCTGGGCTAGTTAATTTTGAGATTTTAAAAATCTGACCAACTAAGGATATAGTAATTTTTCTGCTGAACTGGAATTTGAGACTGTCGCCTGGTCATTTATGTATCCACATGCCAACAACAAACAACCAAAAAATGAAAATGATTATAGTGCTGGTGGATTTGATTCTGAATAACATAAGGAAATGCCATTACTGCCACAAAATGGGGTGGGTGAAAAAGGGAAGGCAGTTTATGACACCTCCTAAATTTGCCATGACCAGTGTTAAAAGTTAGCAGGAGGTATCTAATTGTGGTTTTTATTTGCATTTCTCTAATGATTAGTGAGGTTTAGCATTTTTTCATATGTCTGTTTGCCATCTGTATGTCCTCTTTAGGAAAATGTCTCTTCATGTCCTCTGCCCATTTTTTAATTGGGTTGTCTATTTTTCTGGGGTTGAGTTGAGTGAGTGTTTTATAAATTTTGGATATTAACCACTTATAGGATATATCATTGGCAAATATCTTCTTCCATTCGGTAGGATCCCTTTTTGTTTTATTAATGGTTTCCTTTGCTGTGAAAAAACTTTCTAGTTTGATGTAATTGCACATGTTTATTTTTTCTCTTACTCCCCTTGCTCAAGGGGATATATCAGTAAAACTCTTACTGAGGGTAATGTCTGTAAACTTTCTTCCTATATTTTCTTCTAGGAGTTTTATGGTTTCAGATCTTACATTTAAGTCTTTAATCCATTTTGAATTTATTCTTGTACATAGTGTAAAGAGGTGGTCTAGCTTCATTTTTTTGCATGTGTCTGTCCAGGTTTTCCAGCACCATCTATTGAATAGACTGTCTTTACCCCACCATAAATTCTTGCTTCCATTGTCGTAGATTAAATGACCATATAGACATGGATTTATTTCTGGCTCTCCATTCTGTTCCATTGATCTCTGTGTCTGTTTTTATGCCAGTACCATGCTGTTTTGATTATTGTAGACTTGCAGTATAATTTGATGTCAGATATCGTTATACCTCCCACTTTGTTCTCTTATTTCTCAAGACTGCCGAGGCTATCTGGTGTCTTTTATGTCTCCATATAAATTTTAGGATTATATGTTCTATTTATGTGAAAAATGCCCTTGGTAGTTTGATAGGAATTGTGTTGAATCTGTATATTGCTTTAGGCAGTATGGACATTTTAACGATATTAATTCTTCCTATCCATGAACATGGTATGTGTTTCCATCTATTTGTATCTTCTTTAATTTCTCTCTTCAGTGTCTTATAATTTTCTGAGCACAGATCTTTTACTTCTTTGGTTAATTTTATTCCTAGGTATTTTATAGTCTTTGAAGCAATTGTAAATGGGATTGCTTTCTTAATTTCTCCTTCTGATATTTTATTATTGGTATATACAAATGCAGCTGATTTCTGAATATTAATTTTGTATCCTGCTACTTTACTAAATTCATTTACCAGTCCTAATAGTTTTTTGGTAGAGTCTTTAGGGTTCTCTATATATCAGATACCACCTCACGCCAGTCAAAATGGCTATCATCAATAAATCAACAAACAAAAAGTGCTGGCGAGGATGTGGAGAAAAGGGAACTCTTGTGCACTGTCGGTGGGATTGCAGATTGGTGCAGCCACTTTGGAAAACAGTATGGAGGTATCTCAAAAATCTGAAAATGGAACTATCTTATGACCCAGCAATTCCACTCCTAGGTATCTATCTGGAAAAATCCAAAACTCTAATTCAAAACAATTTATGCACCCTTATGTTTATTGCAGCACTATACACACTAGCCAAGACATGGAAACAATTGAAATGCCCATTGGTAGATGACTGGATTAAGAAACTGTGGTACATTTATACAATGGAGTGTTACACAGCCATAAAGAAGAAAGAAATCTTACCATTTACAACAATATGGATGGACCTAGAGAACATTATGCTAAGTGAAATAAGTCAGACAGAGAAAGACAAATACCATATAATCTCACTTATATGTGGAATCTAAAGCAAAGAATAAATGAATGAACTAATCAGAATCTCAGAGACATAGAGGAAAAACTGAGGGTTGCTCGATGGGAGGGGTGGTGGTGATAAGGGGGAAGGTGAGGGGATTAGAAAGCACAGTTGGTAACCAGAATATTGGCATGGAGTTACGAAAGTCAATTTGGGGGATGTAATCGATAATGTTGTAAAGATTTTATAGGGTTTTCGATGGACGCTTGTCTCATTAGGGAGACAACCTCAGGGATGATATACATGCCTGATCACTGCACTGTACACCTGAAGCTGAAGCTGAACAATAATGAATGTCAACTATAATTGTATACACACACACACACACACACACACACACACACACATATATATATATATATATATATATATATTTTTTTTTTTTTTTTTACAAGAAGTGGAGTACAGCATTAGGAATAGAGACAGTGGAAATGTAATGGCTGAATGCGGTGTCAGAGGGGTAGTAGATGGGGGAGGGGTTTATCACTGTGTGAGGGATATAAATGATAAATGTCTAACTATAACTATTACATCATTTTGTACACATGAAACTAACAATAATAAAAAAGTTAGCAGGAGACTATTGCAATCAAAAAGAACTCAGACCCCTGAGGAATGCATACATGTATCCCCTTGCCAGGAAAATAACCAAACTTATCTAAGCTATTAGCTAATGATAATGGTACATGAAATGAGTCTTGGAGAAGGGAGTTATAGAACCCAACTATAGCCTCATGACCAGCTGTAAAAATGAGGATGGAAGTAACTACCCATAGTTTCATTCATATGAAAATGTCATTCCATATATACATTCATTGTATTAATTATGTTGATAAGTTAACTTTATAATTTACTCCTTTATTAAAGTTAATAATCTTTCATTAAAGGTGTCAAGTTAAGGCAATAAATAAACTATAAGAATAATGAACATTACCCACCCAGAAATAGGTACAATGACTGATGTGCTCTACATAGAAAAAGTTTATAAAGGTATATTCTTTTGTACAAGGGAAAGCTGCACTGGGTTAGGAGCCCTTAATTATTAAAGTAGCTGTTTGGAAAATTTGGAATACAGAGGGTGCCAAAAAATGTATACACATTTTAAGAAAGGAAAAAACTGTATTAAAATTGTGACACTCAATGTATATTGATAACAAAAGATGAATACAAGTCACATTTGACTTCTGCAATTACAAGAGGTGCTCAAAGTGGTTACCATCAGCATCCAGGCACTTCTGATTATAGCAAACTATTGCTTGAGCAACATTGACCATCTCTTAAAAGATGTATACATTTTTTTGTTACCCCAGTATATCAATAACAAAAGGTAAATACAAGTCATACATATAATACATTTTTTTGGCACCCCCAGTAGATAAAGGGGTATAAATGATGAATACTTAGAAGTCAAAGTAGTAAACTGTGCTGGATTTTGTCCGCTGGTCATTTGTGTTTATAGCATTTTCCACTTCCTCCATACCATCTCTACTGTACCATGTAGCATTGTCACTTCTGCTTCCAGCTTGGGATCTGACTGTAAATTTGCTTCTGTCAATTAGAAGCGCTCAGGGCACACATTGGGAAGGCACAAGTGAGGCAAAAACTATTATCTGGCTATAGGTTCTCCCGGAAAGTAAGGCAGTGGAGACACGAGTATTAAGATGTGGTTTATGGTGGTGTCGCACCAGATTCCTTATCCCTGTATTAAAGACATCACAATGTGTTCTTGAAATCAGAAGCCACAGTGTTAGCCCTCTCAATCCACCTCCTCCAGTACTTTCAACAATTTTGAAGACACAGTATTATTTAATCACAATATTTTGTATGCACATTGTTATAGTCTTTTCTATTTAAAATATCTAGAATATTACAAGCTTAGGAACAGAATAAATTGTTCTTAACCTCATAAATAATACTTACCAAAAAAATGCTACACAAAATATAGGAGGTCGGACAATTAAGTTCGTGAACTCATCCTAGAAAAAGTGCTACAATGCTCATTGCTGAATATCACTACAGTTACCTTCGAAGTACTCCCCTTGGGAAGTTATGCACTGATGCCAGCACCTAGTCCACTCTTCAAAGCAATTTTGGAACTCTTTTACTAGAATGGCCATCAGAGCTTTCATCATTGTATTACTCTTGATGTCCTGAATGTCATCAAAATGTCCTCCTTTCAATACCCTTTATCTTTGGGTAAAGAAAGAAGTCATCGGGGGCCAGATCAGGTGAGTGGGAAGGGTGTTCCAATACAGTTATTTGTTTACTGGCTAAAAACTCCTTCACAGACAGTGGCTGTGAGCTGTTGCATTGATGTGATGCAAGAGCCATGAATTGTTGGCAAAAAGTTCAGGTCATCTAACTTTTCCTGCAGCCTTGTCAGCACTTGCAAATAGTAAACTTGGTTAACTGTTTGTCCAGTTATTACAAATTCATAATGAATAATAGCTCTGATGTCAAAAAATGTTAGCGACATCATTGCAACCAGTTTGCAAACTTAATTGTCAGACCTCACACGTTCAATAGAAAAATATTGCAAACTTTCCCTTGAAATGTGGTACTAGTAAAGATGTCAACACTACCAATTCTCTTTAATATCGTACTAAAATTCCTAAGCAGTGTGAGACAATAAAAAGGGATAAAAGAGAGGGAAAAAAATACTATGATTTTTCACAGATAGCACGATACAAAAGAATCTACAAAATGTGTATTTCAAGAGTCTACAGAATTAATAAATGAACTTAACAAGGTAGTTGTATACAAGGTCAATATACAATAATCAATTGTATTTCTATATACCAACAATAAACAAATAGAAAATGTAATTTTAAGTCATAGCTTTTCAGAATAGCATCAAAAGTCATCAAGTACCTAAAGATATCTAGTGAACTATGTGCAAAACTTTCAAAGAATTAAAGAAGACATAAGTAGAATCACTGCTGCCTTTCCTCTTGTATATGAGTACATCAACAAATTTCTTGAGAATGGGGACTTGTTTATTCATATTTCTTATATTCCCTCAGAATTTGGTACAGTATCTGCTTATATTAGGTGCTCAAACAGTTGACACATATGTAAACATACAGAATTTAATATTATTTTAATGATTATTTTTCAATCTCTATAGGATGTTATATTTATATTGAAAGATGACAGCTCCTATCTCTTCATAATCTTCCATTCTAAAGAATGACATCACAGCGAAAGATGGAGCCCACCAAAAAGAAAATAAAAGTGTTTTAAGAGAAAGGCAATCCACAGAACCTGGTGAAGCGAGCTTGAGTTAGGGTAAGAAGGAGTATAATTCTCCAAATTTTAAATTTAAATTTTTCATTGCTCCATAGAAAATAAATTACACATTAAAAAACATCTGCTTTAGCAGCTTTTATGTAAATTACATATGTTTCCTAATTATTTTAGACTGCTACCTTTGATTAAATACAGTAGACTCAGGAAATAATATAACTTCTTAAATTGCTTTCCATATTCAATTCACTGTCAAATATCGTGAGTTGAATTGACTACAGCATAAGTGCTGAGTTATTTCAGTAAGATAGTTGTAACCAAAAATTTCAGATGTCCTGTTGCACTAGAAGCTATTGAGACAGCCTCACCAGAAAAGTTTTAGTTTTCTAAAAGTTTTATATATTGGACCTAGAAATTCAAGAGCAGACCTGTCTGTAGTGGTCCCCTTGGATACCTCCCCACCGCCTCTAATAGTTTTTAATAGTCTGGAGTAAGACACCTTTGACATAAATAACACCATTAGTTCAGATCATTGTGGTCATTCTTATGTCATATGTGCGTAGAGACCCTATTAGGCATTGTCTCCACTAGAACTGCTAGTCTACCTGGTATCTATGTTAATCTTCTTTGTATCTATGGTATCCAGATAATACTAAAATCTCAACAACAACAAAATGTTTTGATGACTGAATGAATGAATAAAGGATGAATGCTGAATCTTTATTGGTTACCACAAATGACAAAGGCAATAATGTCCAATATAATTAGTATTTTCTCCAGCATAGTATTGTGTGGAGTCCTACATTTCACATTGTTGAAACAATCCAAAAATATACAAAATCTATTTCTTTGTATCTAAAC
Organism: Rhinolophus sinicus; assembly: GCF_036562045.2. NCBI lineage: Eukaryota > Metazoa > Chordata > Mammalia > Chiroptera > Rhinolophidae > Rhinolophus > Rhinolophus sinicus. The sequence continues at coordinate 124,602,270 of NC_133752.1, forward strand.
GTAGCTTATAATATCCCATTTCTGCCTAGTTTTAGAAAATTTAATCTTACAAATGTAAAAAATGACAGTCTCATTTTATGTAAAATAGTTTTTCTGGGTTAATTCTTAGTCAGTTTAGAGTTGTCCCACTGCCTCTTCTTCTTGTCTGTTCCCCAGGTGGTGTCTAGATTTAGAATAATCCCATATATAACTGCCTGCATCAGGAGGGGAATGTACATTGTGGTACATTTATTCAGAGCTTGCTATAGCAAGAGAATCAGCCATCACCACAAACATTTGAGAGAGACTCAAAGGCAGACAGGGAATGGAAAGATTCCAAGTGGAGAATGGTGAAGGCTTCAGATGCACTAAGAGTGGACATTGTTGTAATGGGGAAGCTGAAGGTGGGCTACCTAGAAGGGGGCATTCTATGAGCTTGAATAGGACAGCATATTTGCCTTCTTCCAAGTTAAAAACAGGTGGGTGGGTAGTGTGTGCAAAACCTAGAGAAACTGGCTGTTAATAGCCCAAATCTTAACCTTTGGGGGCTGATTGCTACAGAGGTTGTGGTTTGGTTTCTTGGACTGGTTACTGCAGAGATTGGGCACCAGAGTTCTGTTTTTATATAAAGGTCTGGCCATTGCCCATTTGTATATGTAATATCTCTACATTTAACCCAACATGATTTTCTGCCCTTTCTGGCCTTCACTAAGTAGTTTTTTGTCATCTTCTGTGTTGGGCTAAGTCATCTGTCTCAGCTGAAAATACTTATGTTTGCTGCAGCCCATACCTGGACTTGTCAGGAACATGTACTTTGTGAGGTCTCTTCCAGGCATCCAGCCATCCTAGCCATTTCTGGAACCTTCCTAGTGGTAGTAATGGGACATGGAGTGGGACTCTAGAATGCTGCTCTCTGACATGTTTGCTGCTTTTCAACAAGGCTTCTTTATAACCACGTTACACTAAGCTTAGCCAGGCAATAGTTCTGTGTGCTAATGAAGATGGCTTCCCCAATTTTCTGGTGTTTTCATTGAGCTTTCTGTCATCCTACTCTTCTCCTAAATTTAACATAGGAACTAGGACACCAAATCTTTTCTTAAACCACAGTTTTTTCCTCTGATTGTTTTGTTGGGAAAGGGGGCTTTTATAGCCTCAAAATTTTCCCATTTTTTAATTTATTGAGCATTATTCTAAGCTCTGGGATCTCTAGGATTTGGTGTTTGAAGTTTAAAGCAAAAATTTTAGAATTAAAACAGGTGAACAAATATGTCTTTTCCTAGAAGATAGTGGCATCCTTATACAATTGTTTGCTATATTTCTCAGGGTAAGACTCTTTCTAGAGTTTTCCAGATATCTTCTTAAGAGATCAAAAGTCAAGAATTTAATTCTGATGGCTCTTCAGTATTCCTCTCTGAAGTCATGAAGAAAAAGCCATCATTCCCTCATTACTGCTTGAATGACATTGGGAAGAGGTCAGCAGTGGGAAAAGCTATTGCATGTGGAAAATTAAAAAAGAGGTTAGTACAGAGAAGTGAAACAATATTATATTAGAAATTTTTCTCATATCTCTTTAAAGCAGCATTTTAATGTGTGCTTTCATATACTTTGATTAATTTGATTCTCAAACAGGCCTGCATAGCGATATGGCAACCAGTTGTATTAATAAAGAGAAAGGTCCAATGACTTAACCACAGGTCATACAACTTAAAAATAGCAGAGGAGAGGTTAAAATTCCAGGGGAAGTACTTTTCCTTCAACAAACTTAGGATATATAATAAGAGTACACAGTAATAAAGGTAGCTCGTGTTACAATCGTTCCTTAATAATAGGTTTACTAAACATTTCTTTAATTAAACACTCAATATTCTTTGCCTAATTTCACAGTGATCACACTTTCTAGGATAAAGTGGAATCTGAAAGGGAAATGGATCATTATAATTATCAAGAGAGAATTCTGAGGATAATCAAATTGGCATTGTATTTTTATTTTAATTCTGGTTTCAAATGGATATTTGATATATATAACTTACAATATTTAATTTTCTTTAAAACATTCTCAGCCACTTAACTATGAACAAGTATTTCATACTGTTCAAGATAATTCTCTTTTAAATTTATGTCTCTTATAACCTTTCTTTTAGCAAATGAGATACAAGAGTATGCAACAACAGTTTCAGAGTTTAATTATTTTAAGTTTCTTTCTATCAAACTCTTTAATCACTTTCATAGCAGTCATCAAATGAATGCAAATTAAGTCAATAATTATAATGTCTTTTTTTCCATTAAGTTCCCAGATTTTAAAATGATAATATTTAATGTCAGGAAAGGATGTATCACGACCTTGCGTTTCATTGGAAAACTGCACCCGCTGTAGCACATTTTTCTGGATTATCATATTCTAGCCACGTTTATTGTCTTGAAGTTATTTTGCAATTCTTTGTAAATTGTAGGTAACTAATGTAGATGTATATATGCTATCCTGTCTGTCAGTGATTTTAATTGGCTTACCTCTCTCTGTGGAAAAACCAGTGTTGTCTCCATTTGTTATTCATCTAGGCCTTCCTTCACTCCATACAAATTTGTGCTATTTTGACTTTTCCTTTGAAATGATTATAACATTTGCCTGGTTCCCTCATTTCTTATAAATAAAATTTGTTAACACGTGTCATTTTATATCTGTGTGAAAGTTGTGATTTTGCCATTTTCTGAAAACTATCTTTTAACAAGCTTTTCTGAAAAACAATTTGTCAGTAGCTACTAACATGCTCTGAACATGTGATCGAATAATTTAACTTCTAGGAATTTGTCCCAAAGATGTAGTTAGAGATACGTTTACAACAATGTTCACTTTAACATTATTTACAATAAAAATTTTAGAAATATTTATTTTAAAATTAGAAGCATTATTAAATAAATTTTGGTTGTGCATAAAATAATAAAAGTTGTGAATTATTATAAATAAATTCAGCAAAGTTTAAACATACAAAATCAACATACAAAAATTAATAGCATTTCTAAATACTAACAATGAACTATTCAAAAAAGAAATTAAGGTACATTTGCAATAGCATCAAAATAATAAAATAGGAATAAAATTAACCAAAGAGATAAAAGATTGTGCACTGGAAACTGCAAAATGTTGCTAATGAATATGAAGAAGATACAAATAAGTGGAAAGATATACATAGTCATAGATGGAAGGCCTAACATTGAAGATGTCCATGCTAACCAAATGATCTAAAAATTTAATGTAATCCCTCTCAAAATCCCTGTGACATATTGAGCAAAATATAGAAAAAGCCATCCTAAAATTTTTATGTATTCTAAAGGGACCCAGAATAGCCTAAACAATCTCAAAAAAGAAGAAAAAAGTTGGAGGTCTCACACTTCCTGATTTCAAAACTTACTACAAAGTTACAGTTATCAAAACAATATGATTTTAGCACAAACATTTAGACCAATAGAACAGAGTAGAGAACCTAGAAATAAACTCCTGCATACATGGCCAAAAGATTTTTTACAAGGGTGCAAAGACCACTCAATAAAGAAAGGACAATCTTTATAAGAAATTATAATGGGAAAACTGGATAAACACATGCAAAAACTTAACTCAAAATTGATCAAAGACCTAAATGTAAGTGTTAAAACTATAAAACTCTTAGAAGAAAGCATATGGGGAAAGCTTTATTGCATTGAATTTGGCAATAATTTCTTAGATGTGACACCAAAAACACAGGCAACAAAAGAAAAAAATAGATAAATTGGACAACATCAAAAGTTAAAACATCTGTGCCTCCAAGGACATAGTTAATAGACTAAAAAGGTAAACCATGGAGTGGGAGAAAATATCTGCAAGTCACATATGTGATAAGGGTTAATATCCAGAATAAAGAACTCCTAAAACTTAACAATAACAACAAAAATAAACAACCAAATTAAAAAGTGGGCAAAGGACTTGAATAGTCATTTCTCCAAAGAAGATACACAAATGGCCAATAAGCACATGAAAAGATGTTCAATGTCACTAATCAATAGGAAAATGCAAATCAAAACCACAATAAGATAAAATCTTATACCCACTAGGAGAGTGTTCCTATCAAAAGAAAAAAAATCCCCCAATTTATAAATGTTGGTTAGGATATAAAGAAATTGGAATATTTGTGCATTGCTGGTGGGACAGTAAAATGCTACACACAGGCACTCTGAAAAACAGTATGGCAGTTTCCCAAAAAATTAAAAATAAAATCACCATATGATCCAGCAAGTTCAGGGCCTTGAAGAGATATTTTTATACCCATATTCATAGCAGCATTATTCACAATATCCAAAAGGAGGAAACAACCCAATGCCCATCAATGGATGAATGGATTAAAAACGTAGCATATACATAAAATTGAGTATTATTCAGCCTTAAAAAGGAAGGAATTCTGACACATACTACAATGTGGATGAACCTTGAGGACTTATGCTAAATGGAATTAGCCAGTCATAAAAAGACATACTGTATGATTCTTACATGAGGTATCTAAAGTAGTCAAATTCATGGAGACAGAAAGTATAACCGTGGTCGCCAGGGGCTGGGAAGAGATGGGAATGGAGACTTATTGTCAAATGGGTACAGAGTTTAAGTTTTACAAGAAGAAAAGAGTTCTGGAGATGGATGGTGGTAATGATTACACAACTATGTGAATGTACTTAATACCACTAAATTGTATATTTAAAAATAGTAAATTTTGTGTGTATTTTATCACAATTAATTTTTTAAAAAGAAGCAAACTGTTGATTAAGCATTATCCATTGTGTGTTTACCCTGTGCATTATATCATTTAAAATCCTAATACTCTGAGAGTTATGCTATTTTCATACTATGATGTAGTGTAGTGCATGTGTCAAGAGTACAAGCCATGGTGGGCAACGGCCTACAGAGAAATCCTGGTTTCACCGTTTTATAACACTATATTTTTCAGCAATTACTAACCTCTCTATGCCTTAAATTCTTCTGTTGTCAAAAGAGGAAAATTGATTTAATACATGTGAAGCACTTAGAGAGACAGATAACAAACATTCAATAAAAGTGAACCACTTTTTATCTCCAGGAATTAAATAACTTTTCTAAAATCATACACTTAGTAAACTGAGGTGACACGATATAAATCCCGATGTACTAGACTCCAAAAGCCAAGGCCCAAAAGTTTAACCATCCATTGAAACAACATCTCAGGTAAATGTAGTTATTAATGATATTTTTAAAAAATTTGTAACAGGAGTGTGTGCATGTGTATCACTCATACATATTCTTGCTACATATCTGTTCACACACTCACATTAGAATGTTAAATGACAAAAAGAAACAATATAACATATACAGAATGCTCCCACTTTTAATTTGTATATATTTATGTATTATACATATGTATATTATATATGTGAAGCAAAGAAAATATGAATGGCAGCTAATGGATGATGAGATTGCCAGTAATATTTTTCAGTACTTTCCAAAATTTTTACAATGAACATGCAATTCTTTTGTATTCAGGGGGAAAATGGAGGAATTTAAACTTCTTATTTAGATGAATAATTTTTCAATAACATGTATTAATTAAATATAAAAATTTATATAGAAAACAGTTCAGATGGTGTGATAAAGTTACCCTACCACAATATATAGACACTCCCATAGAAAGATTTGATCTAGCACATTATAATTAACTTGTATTTTTAATTTATTCTTTAGCATATTTCCATTTCACATGTCACAATGTATATTGCATGGAACAATTGAATAACAATACATAATCATGAATTTTCTAAATGAATAAACCTCAGGTTTTTTAGTCACTTGAGAACTTAGAAATTCTTCTTGTTCTTTTAACTGCAGAGCTCACATAAAAAGCAGCTGGATTTAATATTGAATAGTTTTTTTTGTTTGCTAATGTTTTGGGTTTGTGTTTTTTTTTAATTTTCCATGTATTTAGAGCAGAACAAGAAAACCCTTGATGACTTTATGACTATTCCTACCTTTAAGGAGTTACTGGAGGATGTGTGAACACATGGTTGTACCTCTTAAGTTAAGTGGTCCTTATTTGAGTCAGGGAAGCAAAAAGCCTGTCTAGCAGTCATTGTCTGTGTGCTCTTGTGAAGCACAGATTATTTCCAGAAGGTAACTGTGGTTGAAACATAGTCAGAAAAAAGAAATTAAGACATTGGGAACAAGTATGGGAGGAAAGCTGTTTCACTACAAGAACTTTTGTGTCTTCTGAATTTTGTAACACATACACATATTATCCATCTTTTTTAAAAAATGATAATAATCAAAATGTGTAATATTTTGAAAAAGTCACTGTCTCCATCATTCCAGAAAAGGCATTTTTATGCCTTTTATATAGCACATAAAATCTATAGCACATAATTCTATCAAATACATAGAATATTTCTTCATGATGCATGTGAAAACAATTTGTTGACATAACTACAAATTATGATACAGTGATCATATACATATGAATGGCAGTAAAACTGATTTTAAAAACATGTAATTTAATAAATATTTTCCTGCCTATTATGGGAACAGAACTGGGTGAAGTATGGAGAACACAGGTATATAATACATGATTGCCAACTTCAAGAAACATGTATTCTGATTGCCAAAAAGGACATGTATGGTCATCTAGATTAAAATATGTATTAACCACAATGATTGACTATTATGTGTTAGGTACTATTCTAAGTGCTTTAATTGTTTTTATTTATTTAATCATTGTAATAAACCTATGAGGTAGGTACTGTTATTAGTTCTAAATTCCAGATGGAAAAACTGAGGCAAATAGAGTATAAATAACTTAGTAGTTAAGGTCATAGAATCAGTAAATGGTAGAAAAAGTATGATCCAAATTTAGACCTAAGACAACACTCCTAATTATTAAGCTAAAGTTCCTTTCTGACTTCTGAGATGTAGATGTTATTTGGTGTCTCCCTGCTACAAGAGAGTTAAATAAGATTCCCTGAATATTCCCAATGCTATACACCGTTAATTCTGTAAATTGTTACAGACAATTTTTAATACCCAGAAGCTTAGATTCCTTCTGATTCTGGGCTCTAAAATCTCTAAATTTGTTTTGCTTCTTAGTTAACATGGATATAAAACTGAGCTCACTTTCAAGTTAGGGGGAAAAAATGGTCCTCAATCAATTTTAATGAGTTAGTTTTTAATGACTACATGGAAAGGAATCTCATAAGCTGCAATGTATAACATAACACTATTTTCCATTTTCTTTCAACTCCCCTCACTCATCTCTCTTTACTCCCTTTGCCCTAAGCAGTCAACAGCCAGTTTTACTAACAAGTGTGCTTTTCCAACAAGAATTCTGATCATCAAAAATCACCTTCATTAGAGGTAAGGGGGATCAACTATATGGTGATGGAAGGAGAACTGACTCTGGGTGGTGAACACACAATGGGATTTATAGATGATGTAATACAGAATTGTACACCTGAAATCTATGTAATTTTACTAACAATTGTCACCCCAATAAATTTAAAAAATAAATTTAAAAAAAAACACACCTTCATGGAGAACTGACTCTGGGTAGTGAACACACAATGGGATTTATAGATGATGTAATACAGAATTGTACACCTGAAATCTATGTAATTTTACTAATTGTCACCCCAATAAATTAAAAAAAAAATCACCTTCACTGTTTTCTGTACAATGTAAAACAACAATGCAGAAGTTATTAATATGCATTGAACAAATATTTATTGAGCATCTACTATTGGCGAGTTTAGAAAGATTTGTGCTTCCAAGGCATTTAGATTTTGTTTGAAGAAAGATAATAATCAAATAAAACAAATAAAAATATCAGCGTTACCAGAGCTTTGCAAAAAATTACAGTACCTTCAACTTAGACTATAAATTGGCTTTTGGAAGATGACACTTGAATTGAAAGTTAAAGTAAAGAAGCAGTCAGTCAGGTTAGGCAGAAGGAGAAGCTAAAATAAAGCCCTAAAGTGGTAAGAATCGTTATGTGTTCCATAAACAGAAAGAAGGCACGTAGCAACAGTAGGGGACAAGGGAACGAGGTCAGAGGTGGATGCAGAGGCATGTTGAAGTGCAGTTTATAAGCTAAAGTGAGAAGTTCAGTTTTCATTCTAAGTTGCGTCAGTTAGGGTTTAATCAGAGATGCAGTACCAGTGGAAATTATATAGAAAAAAAGATCTTAATGCAATTGTGGGAGATACTAAAACAGTTTGTCTAGCTGCTCCTTTTTTGTCTGGCTCTGGGTTTGAGGTCACTGAAGCAGGCATTTGAGAAGAAAAGATGGGCATATAGTAGGGGTGAAAAAGGACAAATGAACTCATGAGGAAGAGCAAGGATGGGCTGGGAACCATCAGGGCAAAGTGAGCAGGCTGTGGCAATAGTGCCTGTCTCTACATTGACCTTCCAAGCTTAAATATGGCTGCTGCTTCCATTCTGACTTCTAAACCTAAAAAAGAGAGAGAGAGAGAGAGAGAGAGAGAGAGAGAGAGAGAGAGAGAAGAAAGAAATTCTTTTGTGGCCAATGGTAGCCCAGAACAATATAGGGAAAGGGATTATGGGAGACAAAGTTCCAACTTAGTGAATACATTGCAACACGACTACAAAAGTATGATGGGAAGTCACTGGACAATCTTAAGCAGTAGAATGAAATAAACTGATTTTTGTAAGTCTTCATCATGACTTTTGTAGTGGTTATACATTAAGTTGGGGAAAGAGTAAAAGATGAATTCAGGAAGGCCAGTTAGGAGTCCAGTCTAGCCAGTGGTATTCCAGTAAAAGTTTAATAACCTGCTAGGGGAGGAGGAGAGGAATATTTGTATGTTCACCAAATTCTGTGGTATAAAACCACTCACCCTGGCCAATTTCAAGCGACCAATGGTTTAGCAACTGGCTCGCCAAATTCCTAAAACTTTAACCATTAGTTTTTATGCGTTGGTACCAATCAGTTCCAGCACACAACTGAGTCTAGCTGAGAGATGACGAAGGCTAGTTGGAAATGAGTTTCTGATATTAGAGATTGAAAGAGTCACAGTTGATACTATACTCAATATTGGTTTTCCTCTCTGTACCCTCCATTTTGACTCCATCTTTCCTGAGCATGAGATTCTTCCCTGGGAAGTCCCTTCAGCATTCCTGCAAATAGATCCCTCATGTACAATTTCAACAGGTTTCATAAATGTTGTACATAAAATCAGCTCCAAATCAAGCAGAATCTCCCACTAGACAAGAAGACAAAATAAAGCATTGTTTATTATATTCAGCCACTGCACATTGACTGAATTTGGAAGGAAAAAAGTCTGAATCTCAGTGTAACAAACACAACTGAGCTTCTCACATCTGATTACCCACCTATACTTTGAACAAACTAAAACCTGTGCCTTGGTCCAGAGACTCATAATCGGTGACCCATATTGAGGAGCAAGTTTTGAATTAGCAACTTCAGTATTGTCCCTTAGGCAATATTTTCTGATTAGGCTTTGTCCCATATATTGCCATCCTCTTGAAATGCACAGAGCACACAGCAAATCAAGAAAATGCAGAGTTGCTCTAAACAATAAAGGGGATCCTTAAGGTAGAAAGAGAAGGTTCCTATTCTACAAAGAAGAGAAAATACAAACCATAAATTTTGTTCAGGGCACAGAAAAACATTGATACAATAGTGAATGTCTCTTTGTGAACTGACATTCCTCATTCTTTATTTTTATTTACTACCTAAAGGAAAAAAGTACATGACTTTTACACTGTCACATAACAAATAGAGAAATGAGATATGACTCATGATTTATGTAGCTGATTTAATGTATAGTTCCATCACATTTCTGAGAGTTACAAATAACTTTCTTGTACCCTGGGACAATAGGCAATAGCCAATAATGAGGCGTCCCTGGCTCCTCTTGCCCTCCTTAATTAGCATTGCTATTCTGAGAGAGGCTATATCATTTATAGTGAGTTTTTCACAGGGAGAGGCATATTTGGTGGCTTGCAGAGATGACACAGCATTATTTTTATAAATGTTTTGTTTGGGGTAAATACTAGTTCTTTCAAGCAGAATACTATACAACAAATCTCAAGGTTGGGAAAGTGATTAAAAGGATATTTAATTTACCATGCCATCTAATGTTTGTAGTACCTCTGTAGTAGTTCTTAAAATCTTAAGATGTTCTTAAACATCTTCAAGGCAGAGCTACAAACTAAATGTAGGTCTTCTGGTTCCTCACCAACTTTTTTTTTTTACTGCAAATGTTCATCTATGTCTTCCACTCCTAATGGAAATTCTCTTTCCTTCTTTCTCTTTCTGTCTCTCTCAGATAAATAGATAGATAGATAGACAGACAGACAGACAGACAGACAGACAGACAGACAGATAGATAGATAGATAGATAATAGATAGATAGATAGATGATAGATAGAGTACCTACATACATATATGATTAATAATGTGTGAGCATATGGGTGGTGTCTTTAACACCCTAGGTAGTGGAGTTCATCAAAGATAGGCTATGTTTTTTGTAGAGTTAAGGTGAACGTGCTTGTGGCTGTCAAGCAGTAATACCAAATTTATTGATTGATGAAGTAGTAAGTGTAAAGTAATTAAGATGATGGTCTTGGTAATTAATTATCCAGTAATGACTAATACACAGAGTAGTCTACAAAACTAGTAGACAGATGTTACTTGGTCTACTGGTTAAAGAATGACCAAAGGATTGTGAAGTTGTTAAAATCTCCAAAGTGTTTACTTTTGGATACTTCAGAAATCATCAGTTACAGAATTGACCTATTGGGTTATGAACAGAAACAGGGTGTTCCAGTTACTATATTTACAAAACAAACCTCCCCAATCTTAGTGGTACAAACCTCCCCAATCTTAGTGGTATGTTTCTTCACATATTCTATTGGTTGGGCATTCAGAAAGAGCAGAGCTGGGAAAACTTTCTTTTATTTCTTTTTCTTTTTTCTTTTCTGTTTTTGTCTCATGTTTTAGTGAGGAAAATTCAAAGTCTGGAAGTAACAAAATATCTGCAAGCTGAAATCATTTGAAGGCATGTTAATTATTATATCTTACAGGAAATGCTGACAGCAGGCTCCAATCATGATTAGCACAATTTTGCTTGAGTTCTAAGAGCATCAATTTCAAGACCAGGCAGAAACTTTCTTGCTTTTTATAATCTAGAGTCAAAAGTGACATGTGTGTAACTTCTGCTGTAATCAAATGCAGCGTAAACTCAAGAGGAAGAGAACATAGATTCCCCTACTCCTCAATGAAAGAAGAGCATGTGAGAGGGAAATATCTTTGAAGCTATTCTTAAGAAATATAATTTCCCACTGTGTGCCCTCTGGCCCCCAAAATTCAAATATTCTCATGAAAATGTGCTCTTGATCCCTTCTAAAATCCCAGTCTAATTCAATTATACCATCATCCTCAAGTTAGGATCTTAGTATCTAACTCAGATCCAAGTGCAGATGGAGCATTTCAAATGTGTTTTCTTGGATATAGCTCCTTCAGTACCATTTCTCTCGATCTAAAACCTGTGAACTAAAGTCAGCTGCCCTACACACACCTAACATACAATGTTAGGATATTCATAAGAATTATCCTATAGACACTCGTACTTAAAAGGGGTGAAGACAAGAAACACAGAGTAAGCATTGCTCCACAGCAATTTTGAAATTAGCGTGTTTCTTGATTAAACGAAGTCCTGCTGCCTACCAGTTGTTTTCTGTGGCTCTTGTCTCTTTGTCCTAAGCTACTGGTTCTACCTTCTGGGCTCTTGGCTTCACTTTCTGAGTCTTCCTTCCTTTCCTGTAAGAAATTGCCCATATTTACAGCTAAGTAGTCCTTTCATCCTGCTTCCTCACAGCTGGTGGCTGGGTCCCAAAGTGAGTGTCCCAAAAGAACCAGGTATAAACTGTATTGCTTTTAATAACTAAGCCTTGGAAATTACATAGCATCATTTGTGCTGTAGTAACAAGCTCTCACGGACTATACATCTCAGTAGGAGAGAAGTATTAAAGACATTTTTTTTTTAATTTTATGAAGAGAATGTGGGATTGTATGTCATATTTTAGCCATCTTAGGAAAATACAATCAGCCATACTGGGGATTTTATTCATTTTAAACTGAAGGTTCTTTACTGGATCTTCATAATCTTAATCCATTTTAGCTAATACCGAACAAATTTAGTATACAGAAAGCCTCACTTGGAGGTAAAGTGGCCAACCAGTGACTTCCTGTGTAAACAGAATGTCCTAATAAGAAATTTTTACTGTATTCTCTTTTATTAGTAGAAATAGTTTAGGATAAAAGAGGGGGGAAATCCTCAACAATATGATTTCTCTAAAAAATAATCACAGGTTGCCAGTCAAGATGGCTGGGTATGTGGATGCTGCGCTAACCTCTTGCCATGAACACATAAAAATTCTGAAGACTAGCTAGACAGAAGTCCTATAACAAAGGATAGAAAGAAGAAGCCATGTAGGGACTGGTAGGAGGGGTGCATAGGTGGATCAGGCTGACCCCACACCCATATGTGGAAATTGAGAATAGGGAGGGATATCTCCACTACAGAGGTCCCGCCTTAGGAGCAAGAGGTTCCAGTCCCACACTGGGCTTCCCAGATTGTAGCATCAATACCAGGAAGATGAGCTCCCCCACCCCCAACATCTGTCTGTGGAAATCAGTGGGTATTGTGGCTGAGTGAGACAGAAGACTGCTGGAGACCCAGGGTTCCTCTTAAAGGGCCTGCACATAGACTCACTCACTCACAGGTGCTCAATCTGGGCTCCAGCAGAGGGACAGTGGCTTGAGGGACACTGGAAACATACAGAGATAAGCTGAATTATGTGGCTTCAGGGTGAGGGCTAGAAGAACATGTGCCATTGTTCCTATGTTGAGCCATCCTTTCCCATGACTGGCCTCTCCCATGCACCTCCAGTCGCAGACAGGCAGCAATCAACACATGGATCACTTTGTGGCTCCTACCAGGTAGTGCCAGGCAGGTAACAGGCAGCAGCTAAGCTAAGCCTGCATAGGAACCTCTCTCAAGAGGCCCCAGAACCAACACAGCTGGTGGACAGCTTCAGACCATAACAGAACACTACACTCTTAGCTCCACAAGTGTCATACACAAAGGACAGTCTCGGGAGGCACCAGAACTGCTGGGGCAAATCCCACTTAGTGGGGTCAGCACCCACAAAGCAGCTCATATGCTATGGTCATGGCCAATACTTACAGCCACTCAGCCTGAAGGTCAGCCCTACCCATTGACATGCCAAAAGCAATCAAGGTTCAACCAGAACAAGAGGGCATACACAAACCATACAAGAGACATTCCTGGAGCACCCAGCTCAGGTGATCAGGGAGACTGCACTACTGGGCCCCGTAGGACACCTACTACATGAGACCACCCAGTCAAGACTGGAAGACTAGCAGATCTACCTAATACATGGAAACAAACACAGTGAAGCAGACAAAATAAGGAGACAAAGAAACATGTCCCAAAAGAAAGAACAGAACAAAACTTCAGAAACAGAACTAAACAAAATGGAGGCATGCAATGTACCAGAAACAGAGTTCAAAGTATTGGTTACATGGATGCTCAAGGAACTTAGTGAGAACTTCAGCCAAGAGATAGTAGGCATAAAAAAAAGGACATAGATATCAAAAAAAAAAAAAAAAAAAAGAGAACTGGTTTAAAATAAAGAGTACAATAATTGAAATGAGGAATATATTATATTAGAAGCCATCAAACCAGATGCAGAGTTCAAAACACTGGTCTTTATAGACAAACAAATAAATAAACAAAAACTAGACACAGACAACAGTTTAGTGGTTACCAGAGGGTAAGGGAAGAAGGGCAGAGGTAGCAAAGGGTAAATAGGTCAAATATATAGTGACAGAAAGAGATTTGACTTCAGGTGGCAAATACATAATGCAACATATAGATGATGTATTACAGAATTGTACACTTGAAATTTATATAATTTTATTAACTACTGTCATCTCAATAAATGTAATTTTAAAAAGTGGTTATAAGGATGTCAATGATCTCAGTGAGAAGTCCAACAAAGAGATAGGAAACATAAAATTGGAGATAGAAGACATAAAGCATCAGTCAGCAATGAAGAATATAATAACTGAAATATGAATATATTAGAGAAAATCAACAGTGAATTAGATGAAGCAGAAGATTGAATCAGCAATTTGGAAGATAAGGTAGCAGAAAACACTCAATCAGCACAGCGCAGGGAAAAAAAAGAATTCTAAAAAAGTGGATCGCTTAAGGGGTCTCTTCAGCAACATCAAGCATACCAATATTTATATCATAGGGGTACCAGAAAGAGAAGAAAGAGAGCAAGGAATTAAAAACCTATTTGAAGATATAATAATAGAAATATTTTCTAACCTGGTAAAGGAAATAGACACACAAGCCCAGAAAGTGCACAGAGTCATAAACAAGATGAACCCAAAGAGGTCCACATCAAGATATATCACAATTAAAATGCCAAAGTTTGAAGACAAAGAGATAATCTTAAAAGTAGTAAGAGAAAGGCAGTTACTTACCTACATGGGAGCTCCCATAAGATTGTCAGATTTTTCAACAGAAACATTGTAGGCCAGAAGGGATTAGTGTGAAATATTCAAAGTGATGAAAAGCAAACCTACAACCAAGATTACTCTATCCAGCAAAGCTATCACTTAGAATTGAAGGACAGACAAAAAGCTTCCCAGACAATAAAAAAGCTAAAGGAATCCATCACCACCAAATTAGTATTACAAGGAATGCTATAGGGACTTCTTTAAGAAGAAGAAGGAAAAATAATATTAAAAATATGAATAATAAAATATCAATAATTACATATTTATCAACAATTACTTTCAATGTAAATATAGTAAGTATTCCAATCAAAAGACATAGAGTAGCCGAGTGGATAAGAAAACAAGGACACTACATATGCTACTAACAAGAGACTCACTTCAGATCAAAAGATATACACAGACTGAAAGTAAATGGATGTAAAACATTATTTCATGCAAATGCAAATGTACTAAAAACCTGGGGTAGCAATACATACACCAGACAAAGTAGACTTTGAAACAAAGGCTTTAACAAGAGAACAAAAGGACCTAGCAATTCCACTTCTGGGTATTTTTCCAACGAAACCTGAAATGCCAATTTGAAAAGACATATTCATCCATAAGTTATTGCAGCATTATTTATGATAGCCAAGATATGGAAGCAACCTAAGTGTCCATTAATAATAGATGAATGGATAAAGAAGAACTGATATATATATATATATATATATAGTGGAATATTACTCAATGCAAAAAAGAATAAAATCTTGCCATCTGTAACAACATGAATGAGCCTAGAGCATATTATGCTAAGTGAAACAAGTCAGACAGAGAAAGACAAATACCATATCATTTCATTTATATGTGAAATCTGAAAAATAAAATAAATGAACAAACAAAATAGAAGCAAACTCAGATACAGAGAACCTTTTTAAGCTTGCCAGATGGGAGGTTTATTAGGGGAATTGATGAAGAAGGGGAAAGGATTACGAAGTATAAACTGGTAGCTGCAAAATATTATGGGGATGCAAAGTATAGTATAGGGAATATAGTCAATAATGTTGTAATACCTATATATGTTGTCTGTACTAGATTTATTGGGGTGATCACTTCATAAATTTTATAAATGTCTAATCACTAAGTTGTACACCTGAAACTAGTATAGTATTGTATGTCAACTGTAATTAAAAAATTACTTTAAAAATAATCATAAATTTCATGCTCTCATAACAATTCTGCAGTTTCTGAATAATTGTCAGCTCTGCACCATGTAGCCATTCAGGGAACCAAGAACAATTTACCATATTTAACAGTTGAATTCCAAAGTTTTCTTGCAGAAGCACTGTCCAACACAGCAAGAAGTAAAAAACAGCATAAAACAAGGTGCATACAAAGTTTCTATGGGCCCAATCTGGCAGTGGTCTGCGCCTGCTCAGTTTCCATTGCCAGACTCTGTAATATGGCATTCCAAACTTCAAAAGAGGGTAGGAATACCAGCATATTTTTTTCCCTGAATGAAGTGGCTATATATTTTGCTGAAAGATAGCATCCAACTTCCCTCCAATACATTTCACCCCCTCTTTACCACCACCATCTCCCTACTGTTAGATTGAATCGGATCTCCAACTGTGAATATCACTTGGGTTGTTTATTCTTTCTTCACCTCCCCAGAGATCCATAACCCACCCTTTTTCTATTCTGGTCTTTGCCCTGAGGGACTGATCTCAAGGCTGCATCCCCAGACTTCCTTGCCTTCTGGCTTCTCAGTGGGTTTGGCCAGTGGGATATGGACAGAGAAGATCTAAAGGTAAGAAGAAGTCAATGTATTGATTATCTCCCCATACTCTCTTCCACCCTTGCTTTTGCACTAGAGGCAGTTTCATTCCAAGGCAAGGGCTCTCAGAATATGGCTAGTTTTCTAAGGCTCCAGTCCCTCTCTGTACTCCAATAACACTGTTCCCTCTTCTGACTCCTTCAGGCCTACAGGTGTTGACAGCTACCCACTAAGTTTTCAGTGTTTCACCATCTTTTGTTTTTTCCCATAACCTTTTCTGACCGTCTATAAATAGTCCCTTCATTAAACTGTTCTTAGCTAAATTCTCTGAGGTGCCACATATTTCCCACTTTGTCCCTGATCAATATAAACATTCTTCTGGACTTAATTTAGCTCAGCATATAATTGCATATTTGTGCAAGCATGAAATAAATAAAAAAGGAATTGTCTCAGTATCAGTTATCTATTGTATGCAAAAAATTGCATCAAAATTAGTGGCTTTAAAAAATGTTACTATTCTTAGTTTCCATGGGTGAACTATCTGGGTGCACTGTAGGTGGGTCATTGGGCTCAGGGTCTTGCAGTCTACAGTTCAGGTGTTAACTGGGTCTGCAGTCATCTTAAGGCTTAAAGCTTGACTAGCTCACTCATATGTTTGTAAGAGTTCACTTATAATTTCTTGTCATATGAACCTCTTCATAGACTAGCTCATACATGGCATCTGGCAACAGTCAGAGAGAAAGGAAGTGACAGAGTAAGAGAGAACGAATAGGACAGAAGGCAAAATCTTTTTATAACCAAATCTCTAAAGTGATAACTCATTGTTTTTTGGGTGTGTTTTTTTTTTTAATATTTTATTCATCTAAATCAACTCACTAGATCCAGCCCACAGTCAAGTCAAGTAGAGAGAATTGCACTCAGACACAGAGATCAGGAAGCTGGCATCATTGATACACATCTCAGAAGCTGCCTCCCATATTCCCTAGCATGCCCAATGTCCCTTTTATGTCTTTCCCTGTAGCTTGTAAGAATGACAAGTAGGGACTTTTGAGAGTACAGCCTTTAAACACATCTACCTCTCCATTTCCACATCAGAAATCGATACATAACTAACTGTCCTTCCTTTTTAAGACACTCACCACAAAGATATGCAGCAATTAGAACTGCACCACACCACTTTTTAATGAAAACTATTGCATAAAAACAGGAAAGAGATGGAATTTGGGTTTATACAAATATCTTAATCAGTAATTTCTTGATTTGAATTACTAAATAACCAATCCTATTCATTATTCTAATAGAATCGCTAACTATGTATAGCCCCTTGCCCTGTACTGCACCCCCTATTCATAGTGGGCAAAAATGATACACTCATTTGGTTACGGATTACCCAGTGGTCCCAAGAGAGACTTATGCCTTTAAAAACAGAATAAAGTTAATTTTTTTTCTTGTTATATCTTCCTATGGACACTTCTATTTTCTAAAGCCATGTCATCTCTTCCTTTAAAATAATATTTGTATGATGGAAGGGATTTATTGAGTAAAATTAGATTTCCAAAGGGATCAACAATAGACGTAGACTTCAAAGTATTGTAATTTACATCACTGAGCTTATTTTGACCTGTAAATTTACAACAAGCCTGGTGTCATTTTCTTGTTCAATCATGGAGGATGTGGAGCATGTCTTTGAAAGAAGACAGACAACCTCACAACACACCAGGCCTTCAGGGCTCCTGAACAATAGAATAGCATTTTGTTTTTGGAGAGCTGGCCAATAAATGACTCTGCAGGCTGGAGTTCTGTTTTAATTCTCTTAAATCTCTTAAAACCAGCAAATATATGAGGATGCTCTTAAGAAATAGCATGATACTGAACAGATTACAAATTAACAGGCAGTAAATTTAACTGAGCCCATTTTAACCTGATGAGCCTAAAGAGATATTTTTCAAAGTATAAAGAAAAAAGAAGAGGAAAAAAACTGTGCTCACTAGGCCAACTTTTCCCATCTGCCTAGGCATTAATCTTGTCCTTTTTAATAAGGAGTTCCTATTAGTTAGTACATTTTTAAATGATACAACATCACATTCAAAAGAGCTCATTTTAGCACTGATTTTTATCTCCTGAATTCTTAAATAGAAAAATTAGATTAAATGCACAGCAAATTGTACAACTCTGCTAGAGTGGTACCTTAACATAAATTCCTATACTGATTTCTTTCATTTTTAAAAAATAAATTCAAATCTCTCCTCCATTTGAATATACACATTATTCTGAAAGACTGGACTATATTCACTACCTCCTCTCTCATAGCCTTGACTCCCAGTATGGTTAGATAGTTAGCTTTGACTCCCTCCTTAAGCCAACATCTTCAATTTTATGTTACCATTCTTCCAAAACTCTTAGAAATTGAACAGCACTTTGATCCAAACCAACATGGACTTTCCAGCTTTGCTCCCAATTCCAGATCTCTTCTTTGTTTTTGAGTACAGTTTACTATCTCTTAAAATGTGCTCCTTTCTGTGAAACAGTTCTCCCTTTCCTTGAGTGGTTCCTTGACCCTCTCTTGCATCATCTCCTTAGCTTTCCTCCATTTCCATATTTCAATGACCATTATGGTCCAATCTCTCATTACTCTGTATCTAGATTAAGGCAATCACCTCACAGATGATATAGCTGCCATTTGTCCCTCCCCTGGTTGTGTGCTGAAGCCAGTTTGTAAAAATTTATGAGAGTGGTTTGTTAAATTTTCAAGAATTGTACTAGTTGTTTTTTTAAAAAAAAATTATCTAAATTATATATCTCTCTGTGTGTATGTATGATATATATAAATATATATATATATATATATATATATATATATATATATATATATATAGCCACTTTCTACTTTGCTACAGTTTTCTATTTTTTAATCATCTTGAGTGTATTTAAATGTATTATATGTGTAGAATGGAAATACAATATAATGAAGGACTACTGCATCTCTCTTCCCAATTCAGCATTAAATGATGTCTAAGTTGGCCATTGTGTGTCCAAGTCCAAAAACCTGAGAGCCAGCAAAGCCAGTGGTGCAAATCCCAATTCAAGTGCAAAGTCCTTAGAACCAAGAGCACTGATGTTGGATGGCAGGAGAAGATGAGTACCCCAATTCAAGAAAAGGGAGAAAATTCACCTTTCTTCCACCTTTTTGTTCTCTTCTTGCCCTCAATGAATTGGATGATGCCCATCTGTGTTAAAGAGGACAATCTTCTTTACTTATTCTGATTCAAATGCTAATCTCTCTGGAGACACCCTCACAGACATATCCAGAATAATATTTTACCTGCTATCTGGACGTCCCTTAGCCAAGTCAAGTTCAATCATAAAATTAACCCTCACAGGTGCATTTTGCTAGTCACTATAGATCTGAAGTTCCAATACCAGCAGAGAAGATATTGCTGATCTGTAACTCTCATTTCAGGTAAAACAGAGACACAGAGACAAGAAGAGAGATGGAACAAAACAAGAGATAAAGCTCTTAAGTCTGAGAACAGGGGTCCAATGAAGAGGGCCTGAAACAGCTAAACTCAGTACATTTGGACTATGAGCTTTCTTAGTTCAAGTAGAGTTTTTTCTACATTTACTTCATCTCAGTTGTCCTAGATAAGATGAGAGAAAGAAAACAAAACAAAAAAAAGTTCTGTGTATACTGCATAGAAGATATTCCACTTAGACTATCCAGGCCTTATGACAGAAACAATTTTTAAAAGCTGTGCACTTAGCTGTAAAGAGAGTTAAAGATCTTCTTTGTTGAGTTTTACTGCACACATTTTTCTTGATGTTATGAAAGTTCTCCAATCATTCTTTTTTTCCTCTCATGTAGTTAACTTTAACTTTAAACAAAATCATCAAGAAGATAACTTATAAGCTGTGACTATAAATTAGAAGAAATACTTTGTGGATATCTCTTGAAGTATAATCAGCAATATGAATTGGAAAATTCCCATTCAATAAATGTTCTTCATTCTCTTTGATGTTTACTGTGTAATTTCTCTGTCTCAAATGCAAGATGGTTAGGACTTTCATCTTTCCTCCTTTCTCATTATTTGTGATTCAGAGGTTTTGGCTGAAAGTCTTTGTAACAGTACTTTGTAGAAAAAACTTTTATGTTGTATCCTAATACCAATTATTTGGTAGTAATTTTATTATCCAAAAGAATTTTAATAATCCTGAATTGTTATTATGTTGCATATATAATATCACACTAAATTTTTCTAGATAAAATTACTTTTCTAAAAATTATAAAGACCAAATTGGTTATTATTCTATGATAATTATTTTGAAGAATATAATAATCAAGAAAGGTAGCAGGTAAATTAAATGTTTTATACATATTGTTCACATTAGCTACTATATATGTCTTTCCTAATTTTAGTTTCTATAACCTAATGAGAGTCATGTGCAATATTAATTATGTTTCATAGCTCTGAATTCCATATCTGTGTTTTCCAAATTTCAAGACTTAGGCTCTAAAACCAATTTTCCTTCTTCTAATTGACTATATAGAGAAATAATCATCTATAAACAAAGATGATGCAAAGGTGAAAACATTTGTAATTAAATAGTTAGAGTTAAGGTAACAAGAAAAATTTCTTTTTTATTTTTGTACCTCTCTGACTTATTGAAATTTGTTACAATGAACATATACCAGAAAGAAAGAAAGAAAGAAAGAAAGAAAGAAAGAAAGAAAGAAAGAAAGAAAGAAAGAAAGAAAGAAAGAAAGAAAGAGAGGTGATTATTTAAAATAATAAATTTAGTATACAAATAATTATATCTTATAATGTATTATTAAAGCACTAACATTAAAGTGATGGCCTGGTAGCAACCAGAGAAACAAAACAATTAGTTGCATTTCACTTTCTTCATTTCTTTCAAAATCTCAGGACCATTTGTTTGAAAAATTATAGAAGTCAACTTTTCAACTCCTTCCACATGCACTTTAAATTTGTCTTTCACATTTTCTTTAGTGAAAACTTAATGTTAGTAAATCTGAAATGATAGGGTAAATTTCCACTTAAGTTTGTTTGTACTATGGCTAGAATCCTCCCAAGTTCTCTGGACCCAGTCATCTTGCCACATGCATCTTAAAAATTAAACAGGGAAAGCCACAGGAGTACAACAGTGAATAAATCAGCATCTACACATCTGTAATCTTAAATAAAAGGACAAAATATGTGACCTGTTGATACGGTTCAATAGCAGCATATATTCAAAGGATAACATAGGCAACCAGGGTAAAAATAATAATTTTACTAAAGTCAGCAAACCTAGATTTGAAACTTACAGTTTTAAGATTTCAAATGAGTGACTCAAACACTCTGCTCCTTGTTTGAAAACCGGCACACCTGTCACTGAGGGATGCTGTGTATATTAATTTATATAATATATAAGAACACCCAGTCTTCATGATAAATGCTAATTCACACCATCTCTATGAGTAGCTCTTATTTCATCCTACTGAAGTTCTCCACAAACACCACCCTAACTGGAAAATGTGCTTGCCTTTATTCAACTATTTCACCAAGACATAATTCTATATCCTCACTAGCCTGTATTAAATTAGAAAATAGTAGCTACATGTCAGACCTTTAAGATAGAGATCACTTCCTCCTAATGAAGATAGTAAGGAGTACTGGAAAGAATACGGGACTGAGTATTCTGAAGGCGATGAACTTAGCTGCATCCATTGGGGGCTAAGCTGTTTTGGGTGCTGGGGATAAAATGAAGAGCAAGAAAGACTATTCCTGGCTTTCTCCCAGCTCAGAGTCTAACAAGAATAACAGACAATTTGACATTCAATTACAAGTAAGTGTGATATTATAGAAGAAATAGAGGCTATAGTGGGATGCATCGCAGGGATGCTTAAGAATGTCTAAAAGCTAGGGTACTAGGAAGATCTCACTGAGGAAGTGACATCTAACATTTCCTTCCACCCCGCTCACCCCTACCCCAGCTCATTATGTTCAGCTCCATAAGTCTTCTTTCTATTCTTCTATTACTCAGGGTCCTTCCATTATGGAAATGTTCTTATTCCAGTTCTTCAACTAACTGGTTCCTATTCATCGCTCCAATGTCCGCTCTTCAGAATGAACGTTCTGAGCTCGTACCTTAAGCAGTCACTAACACATCACCCTGCTTTATGCTCATCATTACATGTACAGGTGGCTGAAATGATCATCACTTAGGGTTGGGTTAACTAGATATTATCTATTTCTGGCACAAGGGGGGAATCTCTAGAAAGGCGGGAGGCTCTGTTTAATGTAAACGCTGTTGAATGATCAGGATCTAAAACACTGAGGGTGATTAATAATTACTTGTTGAATAAGTTAATGAATCTGCTTTGATTAGCTCACAGAATGCTTAGAGAATCAAATAAATAACAATTAACAACAACAGTGCAAAAGTCCAGACATTTATATACTACTTTTTAGAATACAAAATAATTGACATATATTACCTCCCTTTAGTTCTATGAAGGAAACCTGCCATGACTGAGAAAGCAAAAGCTCGTGCAGGTCAAGTGACTTCTTTAAGCTCTGAAAGACAGTATGTAAAAAAGAGCTAAGCTGAAATGAAAATGCAGATTTTCAATGAACAATTTGATTCTTTGACTACACCAAATGGAAATGTGAATATTTTGTATATACATTTATAAATAGTTGACCTGTACAGTGCCAAGTCCCCAAATAAACAATAAATTTAAACTCTTCAGCCAGCAATTAATTTAGTTTAACTGGCAAATAATTAATTTCCAGATATTGATGATAGATCCATGTGTTTGGTTCCCTTTCCTCATGTAGTATGTTATTACATTCGGACAGCTGGAGCATATTTTTACCACAGAAATGTTCTTTAAACTGAATGAAAAGAAAAAGTAATTATTCATTAGCTATTAGTCTGCACACTTACATAGCTGCTTGTTATATGTCAGATGCCTAGATGAGACCTCACAGAGAAACACAGACATGAATAAAGAACAGAAAGTGCAATATTCTTCAGATAATGTGTGAAGATCAGTGAAGGGTTCAACAGCAAGATAAACTGATGAAAGAACAACACAAATTATTATTCAAAGAGAGGGTCTTCATCCCAACTGGTCTCAATTACAAGTAGCATTTGGGATATATTAATTAACATGCATTCTACCAATTCCGCAGGAATACCAAAATTTGAAGCCATTTGGAAATCTAAAAATGTAATTTATAT
Organism: Rhinolophus sinicus; assembly: GCF_036562045.2. Classification (NCBI taxonomy): domain Eukaryota; kingdom Metazoa; phylum Chordata; class Mammalia; order Chiroptera; family Rhinolophidae; genus Rhinolophus; species Rhinolophus sinicus. The sequence continues at coordinate 124,625,883 of NC_133752.1, forward strand.
TAATTTTCTGAAAAGTAATGCAAATTATGACTACTGAGCTTTTTCCCTAAGACATATTTTTCTACTGTGAAGATTTAGGAATTGGCGTGAGAAAGGGGAGAGAAAGGCTGGCAACTCCATCTTTCAATCCATTATTCACTCAGGTCAGGAATAAAACCTTAAATAGAGAATACAAAACTTCTTTTAAATACACACACACACACACACACACACACACACACACACACACACACACTGAGCCATATCTTACTGTGCTAGATTAGCATTATTACTAGGAAAAGAATTTTGTCTGAATCATTGAAAGAAAATGTTCCTTCTGTAGTGAATAAAAAGTCAGACCACAGTGTGATCCCAGCAAAAGCATGAGCAAAAATAAGTATCACAAGTAAAAAAGCACTTTAAATGTATACATGGGGATCCCAATTTGGAAATGTGTAATTAATACTTTTGAAGACCAATTTATAGCATTCTCATTATACTTATGAACAACTCAGTAATTAACCTATATTGACCATATTAAGTATAAAAATTTAACGTATTTTTTTTATCTAATTTCATTGATTATGATCAAAATATAGAAAGGAGGCAATTTGTCAATAACTATTCAGAAAACTTTCTAATGTGAAATTAAGTTTATCAATAAAAACTAGTCAGGCTTAGCTCCATAGTATATAGTAATACATAAAGTATTTTTCTTGTGTCAGTATGTTTTCAAAATTATTTAAATATAGTGTATCTCTACTACAATTCAACAGCCTTTACAAAAAACATATAATATGCCTGTTATTGCCCTTAGAATACAAAAAATAAAAAGATTAAAAAGATGTTGAGGGCTGGCCCGGTGGCTCAGGCAGTTGGAGCTCCGTGCTCCTAAATCCGAAGGCTGCTGGTTTGATTCCCACATGGGCCAGTGGGCTCTCAACCACAAGGTTGCTGGTTCAACTCCTGGAGTCCCAGAAGGGATGGTGGGCTCCGCCCCCTGCAACTAAGATTGAACACGGCACCTTGAGCTGAGCTGCCTCCCAGATGGCTCAGTTGGTTGGAGCGCGTCCTCTCAATCACAAGGTTGCCGGTTCAACTCCTGCAAGGGATGGTGGGCTGCGCCTCCTGAAACTAGCAACGGCAACTGGACCTGGATGAGCTGCGCCCTCCACAACTAAGATTGAAAGCACAACAACTTGACTTGGAAAAAAGTCCTGGAAGTACATACTGTTCCCCAATAAAGGTCCTGTTTCTCTTCCCCAATGACAAAAAAAAAAAAAAAAAAAAAAGTTGTTGAAGCTGTTCTCCAACACAAAGTTTCAGCCTACCTGAAATCATACACAAAATTGCCCCCTCCCAATAAGATCCTGATGAAAAAGTTTCACCTACTAGATTTAAATTAACAGAGAAAGCTCATTAAAAAAAAAAAACGCAATCTGAAATTTTCAACATTTCCTTGGGAAGATTTATTTTCTGGCTAAAGTTACCCAATATAATTATCCTCAACACTAAACATAATTTTCCTAAACATATGCTGATCTGTCTAAAGAGGGAAGCTATATAGGTAACAACACAGAGAAGAGAGAGTAAAGCCAGTGTTCAAGCATCTATTAAATGCTTCATGCACATCTATTTGTTTCATATCTTTTCAGGTTTTGGAGAAAATGCACTTGTTAAAATATAAGCCTTTTCTAGAGTGATAATTTCAAACTATTATCATCTCAATAAATTAGTGTAGATGAGTTAAGAAAAAGAATGGCTCTGCTTAAACAATTTGGCCTCTTCCCAATTTTATCACTATTTAGATTCTTATTTAGATGTCTTAAGATTTTATTAAAGAATCAACATTTCAGAAAGACTCTACACTGTTTTTTTTCCTACTTAAAATTGTATTCCACCTCCCAAAGGATGATTTAAAGGACACACAAACACATGCTCAAGCATAACTATACACACATACACACACACACACACACACACACACACGCACACACGCACACACACACAGCTTAAAAGACAGAACAAGAAATCCAAAATTCTGCACATAGAGAAAGATGCAAATGATCACTCTCTTAAACTCATATAATTACCATAATAGAGACTGAATTTTGAGTGCACTTCCTTTTTTGCTTATTTTAAAGGAGATTATGTATTATGTAATGCTCATTATTTTAAAAACTTTTTTTTTACTGACATTAAATTCTAAAATAAATTTGTCTTATGAATTCTTACACAAGTGACATTTCACACCTAACAGTACATGTCTATTGACAACTTTTGGAGTAGATTCAGGTATATTCTTCATAGGGCTGTTTTATGTTATCAATTCTCAATGAGAATAAAATACACAACATTAAATACAATTCAGGGAAGATGTTACTTGAAGAAGATAAGCTAAGTCTAGGTTTATATATTTCGGGTAGTTTTTTCTTTTTTCTTTAGCTTGGTAAGGACATAGAATATAGGCTCCCCATATTAGAGATATGGGAACTGGCAGTTCTTGGGCCACAGATAATCTCCATGAGTAATTTGTCTGGCCTACATTCAAAACTGAGAGAATTCAAATATCAGTAGTGATTCACAAATGATCTCGAAATAAGGATTCTCCCCGACTGGGCCTACCCCCCTGCACGGCCACTGTCAGCTGCAGCTGAGTAGACATTGCACCCTTGGATAGTACTTGGAGCTGTCCCTTCTGGCTGTAATCTGGCCCCCTTAGCTCATTTTAATTACTTGCTTGGCTCTCATTCTGAGAAGATTAAATGGCTTGCATTTCCTTTAGACTAAAGTCATAGGGGAAAAAAATGTGAACTCAATAACTAGACTGTGCTCACAAAGCACTTCAGGGTTCAGGTGTAGCCCAAACCACACTAGTTTCACACACTTACTTCTCCAGCATTTTGGTTGAAGAACAACTTGTTCTTAAATTCACAATATTTTCTGAAACTACTATAAAGTATATCTTTTACCATCTCTGAATATGTTGTGCACACACATAGGAGCAAATCAAGACATACTGCTCAAATAAAATGGTAATTGCTTGTGAGTGGGCAGGAAAAGATTTCCTTCACAGGACTCTAATTCATGAGATCATTCCATGAGTATAACTCAGAAAAGTTCAATTTATTTATTTATTTTTAAAGTAATGAATGAAAAATTTTGCAGATGGAATAGCAAAAATGGAATTTTCACACTTCTCAAAACTTAATACATTTAGCATAAATGTTTCTATGGTGTGTTGAATTAAGCAAATATGTTTCTTTTCACCCTGGCTTGCTAATTTCTGAGAAGTTATTTCTGTGAGATTCAAATTCCAATTTGTTACAAAGCAAAGTTTTACAGTCTGCCACAAGAACTTATAGCAATTTGGCTATTTTAAAATTACAACTGCATTTCAATAGAGTTGAAATCTCTCACGACTTCTTTAACTGAGCAGAAATTCCAAGGGGGAACTGTGCCACATTGCCTTTCCTTCTCAGAGTGTTCATATTTTTTGTTTAAAAGGTTCACACAGGATACTCTGATAATATATACATATATATGTGTGTGTATATATATGTGTGTGTATATATATATATATATATATATATATATATATATATATATACACATATAGTGATTAGCCGAGAAAATGTCTTAAAAATTAGATTTCAGGAAAGTTTTCAGTACTCCAACAAACGTCGACACTGAAAACTTGGCAGATGTCTAATTATTGTTGCAGTTTTTCAAAAAAACTTTTTATGACTCTAAGACTATGAAATCAGTTCCATTAAAAGACCTCTCCCTATATTATTATGTCAGCATATCCTGATTTATATGTTATCTTCTGAGACTCATTGTGTTCAATCTGCCTTTGCAACAAACATGGCAATACATCTCTCATAACTTGTTTGTTCCTCTTTTTTTTTTCCCCCCCTCCCCCCACTCATCAGAGTCCCTGAGGCAGTAAATATCAATTGTTCCCCCCCCCTAAGAGATAGAATAACCATATTTCCAGGAACTCCCAGAGCAGCTAATGTTGCCACAGTCCATTTGTAATAAATGGATACGTAGCTTTTTTTTATATAAGGCCAAGTACATTGTGTGTGTGAGCCTTTATTCACAGATATTTATTTAAAAAAAATAACGAAATCATTCACCTGTAATACTCAGTTCAGCAATTACCCATATTTGTCCTTAGCACTGTTCTCTGAAAGACTTTATATTATTTTTTTTTAAAAAAAATTAATGCCATTTAAGTCTGCTTAAAAAAAACACACTGCTTGTTAGGGTTACTAATGGATCATAAGACTGAGCTTGAATTTTTTTTCAAATATTTTATTTTCAAATGGGAAAAAAAAAAGTGTTTTTTTTTACTGTGCTTAAGGAATTTAGAGAGAAGAGCCGTGAATCCAGGTGACGTGATAAAAACTATATACTTTATTATATATATCAACAAAAAACTGTTAAATTAGTGTAGGGGGAGAGGGTTGGTAGATGAGGGTAAACGGGAGCAAATACATGGTGATAGAAGGAGAACTGACTCTGGGTGTTGAATACACAATGTGATATATAAATGATGTATTACAGAATTGTACACTTGAAACCTATGTAACCTCACTAACCATTGTCACCCCAATAAACTTTAATTAAAAACTTAAAAAAATAAAGTATTGAATCAGACTGTCAAATCAGACTCATAATCAGAGGTTTTGTCCATACAAAATAATATCAGAAAAAGCAGCAGGAGTTTCAGGACATTGAAAGCAGTTCTTCAGGTCCTTCTTTCCCGTGCAAGGTATAATTTGTTTTTGTTTTTGGCATAGAACAGATGTGGTCTCCAAATGAGGTTCTTTGGTTCTACACACCTAGAGGTATTTCAATTAGGTTTCAATTATGAAACATCTTCAGTTTATACCCCCAGATAATTGCATGGCAGACATGGCATTCTCTAGGTAGCCACGCCTACTACATCCTTGGTTCTACTTCCTCTAAATAATTCTTGCAAAAGGCACTTCAGATATAAGGGCTTTTCTTCCTAGCAAATATCATTACCCAGAGGACAAAACAATTAGACCAAGTCACCTGTCTCTTTTCCCTTCCCCTGGGAAAAAGAAGTAAATGGAGAGCAGCCTAACTGCTTTAAAGTCCTTCTCCCAGAGACCCAGACACATCTTGCAGACAGCCCAAATATCTAGCTAAATGTTTAGTGAGAGGTGGTTACTAGACTTTTATTGTGGTGATCACTTCATAAAGTAAATGAATGTTGAATCATTATGTTGTATACCTGAAAACAATATATATTGCAGTGCAACTATAATTAAAATGAATTTTTAAAACATGAAATGACTTCTCAAATTTCCCATCTCAATCTCAGTGAGACTTAAACCTTAGAATAACAGGATCACATGAATTACGATGGCGTATACGGTGGAGTTTCAAATGACTCCAGTCAAACTCCGCATATCATACTGTAAATTATCACTAAATTAATTTTAAAAACAAGTATAGCAGAAGTTGAAGGGATTACAAAGTACAAATTAGCAGTCACAATATATAGTCACAGGGATATGAAATACAGTATGGGGAGTATAATCAATAATGTTGTAAAGATTATTTGGGGTGCCAGATGGGCACTGGATTTATCAGGGGGATCACTTCATAGACTGTGTCGATGCCTGATCACAGGGCTATATACCTGAGGCTGAAGTGAAATAATATTGAATGCTAACTATATTTAAATACATATATTTGTGTATGTATTTATGTATATATATGTGTGTGTGTATATATATATATATATATATATATATATATATATATATATATACACATATATATATATATATATATATATATATACATATGGTCACGGGAGGTGGAGTACAGCATAGGGAATATAGTCAATGATATAGTAACAGCTACAAATGATGTCAGAGGAGTAATAGATTGGGGAGGGTTATCATTTTGTGAGGGTTGCAAATGTCTAACTATTATATTGTTTTATACACCTGAAACTAATAAAAAAATAGCAAGGTATATACATATTCCCTATAATAATGAACATTATAGTGCAAAGATAAAGTTGATTTTCTTACTCAGTTTTGTGTTCAACAAGTAAACTTAAGTATAGATTGCCTGAAACTGTATTATACCCTGAATTTATAACAAAGAACCCAGATAACTTTTCTGCCTTCATTAAGCTTATAACTTAAAATGGCCTAACTATAAGTAAGCAGTGTGGGTGGGGAGGGGGGGAAAGCTCTATGACAGAAAGCTTGGATGCTGTTGAAAAATCCATAGAACCAATGCCTAACTCAGAATTAACAGTAGAGAAAATGTTTCACAAGGAAAAGGTGATCTAAGGAATTTGTAAAAGAAAAAGCCAAAGAAGGAGAAAGAATGGTTCAGAAATCAAGAAAAAAATGGATAAAAAGCTCAGAGTTCATAGAACAATTATGTGTTCAAGAAAATGAAATCACTTCAGTTTGGCACAAGGCAAAACTGGAGAATTGCACTGAGACTCCATCAGGAAATGGTTTGTAAGTTCTGTTAACACTTTTGAACTTTATTGTAAGAACAATGAGTTGCCACTGAAGAATGTTAAGCAGAAGCATGACGTGATCTATCAGGTAAGTTTTTTTTGGAAAGATACAATCCAGAAAGTGGGATGGAATGACATTAAAGGCTGAGAAATGAATGAGGGTGCTGTTGTGGAAATCCAGGTGATTGATGGTTGTAACCTGAGCTTGACTGGTAGCTATGGAGAAGTGCATGGTTTGAGAGTTTTGTAGGTAACTAAACAACCAGGACACTGAGACTGAATGGATGTGAGGAATGAAGAAGAGGTAAGTCAAGAATAACACTCAAGTTTGTGGTTGGGCAACTGAGTAAAGGATTTGCCATTCACTGGGGTAGAAAACAAAGAAAGAAGAGAGAACTACAGAGAAAAACTGACTTTATTTTGTTGTGTGTTATATTTGAAGAGTTAGAATAACTACATGTCGGGTCCTATAGGAAGTTGACTGGGTAGATCTGATTCTAATGAGAAATATCTGGTTGAAATTATTTATTTAAAAATTGTTAGCATATAGTTGTGAATTATAATCATGAGGCTAGATGCAATTTTTCAGGGGAATGCTCCCTCAAGAAAGAAGAGAATGGACCATAACAATTATTTTCTCAAGTAGAGGAAGAACATGTAAGGAAACTGGATAAGAGTGAAGAAGTGAAAAAACAAACCAAGCTAGTGCAGTGTCATGGAAGCCCAGGGAATACAGTGTTTCAAAAATAACCTACTCAGTACTGGTAAATGATGCCAAAAGGCAACTGAGAAATACCCATTGTATTTTCTAAAATGGAAGTGGTAACTCTGAGAATGGAAATATTAACAGAACACTGGGGGACTGAAATCAGATAAAATTAAAGAAGACATGCATTAGGAGTTTAACAAGATAAAAAAAGTTCACAACTCTTTCAAGAAAGTTGCATGCAAAGAGAGAAGTAGGGAGAGAACTGGAGGTAGACAGGAGGTCAAAAATAACGTTATTGTATTTTGCTTAGTTTAGTTATTTAGTTTTATAGAAAGGAGAGACAATTCTGTTCAGATTGATGTGAAGGAAAGAGAAGCCGAGGAAGGAAAGGAAAGAGAGAGGGAGAAACCCATAGAACCTGGTTCCTAGAAAAGCAATTGGAGGGATTAGGCTTGGAAAGGAGAAGGGAAAAGCAGAGAAGACAAGCATGTTTGTCATTTCTGTAGTGGGGAAGGGACAGTTCCTGTCTGACATCATTGTGCTCTCATTAAAATAGGATATACAGCCATTTTGCCAAAATTGAAGGGAAACGTGAAGGGTCAGGGCTTTGAGGAAAATAGAGAATGTTTGAACTAATATTTTGTGGAAATTAGGAAAAAGACTGCTGACTTGAGATACAGACAGACAAAAATGTTTGGAGACATTATAAAGTAACCCACTAGAGGGATTATCAAATTCAAGAATGAGTCACTCCCTGTTGGGATATTTTCTCCTCAAAACCACAAAAAGTTTCATCATCTTTAAAACTTTACCTTGGAAGTAACCCATTTCTATCAATTATATATCTCAGAAATCACAATAACTAAAATAAATGACAAGCTACAGTTTGCCAGAAATACTTAGAATTCTCCTGCCTCTACATGACAGGTGGCTTCCCACCATATCCAAAGAACTCACATAACCCTATCAGAAATATGCAGGCAATTCATTAATTCTCTTCACAAATTCCTAATGTTACTAGGACCCTCTCTAGTTTACTCTGTGCTTATCTCACACTAAAAATGTGGAAATGCATAAACTCTTAATTATCAAATGGTACTCACTTGCCATTAAACACAGACTTTGACTCCAAAATGCCTGAGTTCAGAACCAAGCTGTGCCACTGACTAGTGGGTAATTGGCAAGTTACTGAGCTCCTCGGAACCTCATGCTCTCACTTGCCAAAGGAGAAGAACAATCTCACAGGATATTGTGAGGATTTGATACATGAGAGAGTCTTAAATCGATGCCTAAGGTATAGTAAGCTTTCAGTAAATGTAAATTATTACTATTTTGCTGTATCTGGGGGCTTGGACAAGGGTGCATGTTACAGGCTGGCTGCTCTTCACAACATGCTCTTCTTCAGAGACTATATTTTGATTTGGAGCACAGTTAGGTCCAGCTAAAGTTCCACATTGTACGAAGAATCTGATTCAGCCGTATCAGATTCGGCTGAGGCTTTTCAAAAAGGCTGAGGCTTTTCAAAAAGGCGGATTACCAAGAAAACCAAAAGGAAAAATTGTGGAAGCTAGAAAGAGACAAAAAATTAAATTGTTCTATTTTCATCCTATTTTTAAAATGAGATCCACTGCCTATCTTTATCTGGGACCACTGTACTTGGGCCAGAGACTATTTTCATGGCTGGGTTAAATAGCAAGCAGACCTTACTAACTATAATGGCTGGCGGACCTGGCAATGACTGACAGAGGGAGACTGCGGTGCCTACTTGTCTGAATAATATTAAGGACTTGGCAGATAATTCTCGAGGACTTTTTAATTGTAGCCCTCAAAAATCCAGAGGACAGGCTAATGACCTTTGAAGCTTTCTTTCATTCTTGGCTCTATGAGAGAAAATTCTTAGTTTACCTTAGTATGATATATTTTACATATCATGTGAATATGATTCATTCTAATTGGACATAGTATTACTTGCCAAGGATGGTCGTGGACAGAGCTCCTTCCTATCTTCTATATAAGGCAGAAGCCCTGCCTGTTGTTTAAATTAGGCTTTCATGAAACCACTAACTCAAGTCTACTGATGATTCAAGCCAGAAACAGTAATTTTATTTATATGATGTCTTGCATAGAGGGCAGGCTAGTAAAAGAAAAATAAATCTGGAATGGACAATGAATTAAATCAAAGCTGCTTTATACTTGGGATGTACTCCAGTAGAGTATGATAGAGGCTATCTATAGAGGTTTATAATGACTTTGCCAATATTAATTATTCCCTGTGCAGCTTATCCGTTTTCAGGACTAATGCTAGTAAATGTAATTCTCAGAGTAATACCTTCCAGCTGAATGATACAGAACACAACAGCTTTAGCTGTCATGTGACTAGTTGAAAAAAGCATTTTCAAGGCAATATTTTAGCGGAAAGAATAAGTTCAGACAGTTCAAAAGTTCATAATAAACATATTTCAGAGCCCCGTTTGAAATGGTGAAGGAAGGCTTAGTGAGGGAAATAGTTATGTCTGATTCCATTGGGATGGCCCAACATACACAGTGGATTAAACATAGTTAGCCCCTGTCTACTCTGAGTTTTCTTCTCTTGTCTTATACCTATAAATGATTTCACTGACTGAAACTGCATTTCATATCAGATGTAAAATAGACTGACTTGTTGGTTGGGTTGGCAAAAACATGTTGCCACTTATTGATGGAAACCAAAAGCCTGTTTTCATGAATGAAGTCATAAGTAATTTTGTTTGATGGGAAGGAGTCAGTTTGAAAGTAGTATTAAGAAAGACTCTGGGTTTTTGATGGATGTTAATAGCTGCATGAGAAAAAGGCTCTTCCTAGTCATGTTTTATTGCTTTATTCTATCCCCAGGATCTAGCCTTTCAAAATGTAATACATTTGCCTGAGCAGGGGAAAGGACTTCTCCCAAAGAGAAATGCCATGACAGTCTTGTCTTTGTTCAGTCAGTGAAATGCTGTTTGGATTGACTGTGTGAATGTATCTTTAGATTTGGCATTTTTATAATGGAAATAATAATAATGCTGCTTTGTTTTCCTAAAACTCCTTTTTTCACAACTGACTGTGTTTAGCAGAACTCTAAAATATAAGTGAAATTACTGTGTTTTAAATAAATGCAGTGACTCTCGTCAGTTAGATTATTTTTGAAAACTTTTAAATCCTTGGCTCTTGAAATTATCTTGGAATCACTCTGTATAGTTTGAGTAGCTGGATGAAAATGTAAATTAAATTCATATTGTATTTCCTGCAGATGGACGCTCACTCATCTAAATTGTATTAACTAATCATCAGGGAGATTCTATTCTTTGAGTCAGATTTGATTAAAACTGTACGGAAGTCATTCTCAACAAGGACTAAAAATCCATTTCCAAGTAAAAAATATCCTTGAGCTTAAAACAGACATTAAGCATGATATTCTGGCATTATTATATGTTAGAAGATGTGTTAGGAAATAAGATTTTATCTAAAACCCAGTGATAGGAGTTTAGGAAAAGCAGAAATGAGCTAAAAGGAATTTTTAAAGATGACTAGGAATGTGTTCTTTGTAATAAGATGGGAAGAAATTACGCATTTTGAGGACTATTAACCATTTCTGAGGGGATTTCACAGAGAGCGGCGATCTTACAATCAGGACAAACTTTAAAAATATACCAATTAATCACTAAGGTCTGAGTTAATTATAATATTTTGGCATAATGGAAATTATTACATTGTCAAAATGTTTTTTAGAATTAAAGTTTGTACTAAAGTGGATGTTAGAAAGGTCGATATTGTATGTGGATATTTTTTAAAAATAATTTTTAAAGATCAGCTTACCCATTTCAGCTTGCTCAAATAGGAGGAAAAAAGAGCTACTTGATAATTAAATAGAAAATGCCACGTACGAGAGCACTTGCGACTGTGATAGTCTAGGTTTTCACACTCTGAAAAATATGAACATTTTGAAAACTCATGTTCTTCATATGTATGTAGATGGCTAAAAGTTATGTAGAATGGAATCAGGAAACAGTCCATATTACAGGATTTGTAAAATTAACCACGTGAGTTAAAATATTTGACTTTGAACAATTTGAAACCTCCTATTCTGACATTCAAGGTCAAAGTTATGATCAGGCTAGCATTTCTAAATTACCATTGTATTTGACCCCAGGTATATTTTCCTTATCTTCTTTCCTAAGCTAACTTACTGAGACTTATCAAGGCTTGGAGACATGATGAATATACACAAGCAAGACTAATCACTGAGAGCCATCCGAGAAACATTCATCTCTAAGATTTTTCTTAATATAGCAAAGATTAAAAACATTTGTAACACAGTTAAACCTGTCAGTCAAAACGCAGAGAGGTACACAGAGGAAGAGGGCACCTAGCCAGCAATCATAGGAAGATGCTGTAACTATTCCCGTTTCATCCTCTTCTGACCTCATCTCAACCCCCATCTTTAGCTCCTGCTTTGCTCAATACACGCAGCCCTGTTTGCTTGTATATATATAGAGAGAGAGACATGGATTAATGTAAATTGTTCAGGCTGAAGACCAATGAAAAGAAATGCTTATGCCCATGCTGAATGAGGATCAGGATTTAGCAAGTTATATCATTTTGAGGTAAAAAGGTAAGTGCAATGACTGTCAAATATAGGCATTGAATGCTTTTCAGATATTTTGGAGACCACTGGTCAGGACGAATAAAAACCAACATTTGTTAAGTGCTTTGTTATCTTTGAACATTGATAGAGAAAGGAAAAGTAGTTTGTGTACTGCTTCCAAAGAATGGCATGTTCTCTTAGATTACTGATAACTTGAGATATTGGCTATAGCAGAAAAAGTGAATTAATGGGATTAACTAATAATTACATTAATAATTTTATATTTATTGAATACTTAAAATCCACTTGCCTATTACAGATTATTAACAAATAAGTGTGTGCATGGCACTGTGTTAAATGCAATAGAGAACATATGGAAGTAGATCATACAATCCATACCTTCAAGGAGTTTGCATCTTCTTAGGTAGACAATGAAATATTATATCCATGGAGAAAGTTAAATAGTAATCACATGTTAACAATAATGAGTATAAACAGTATTTCTTATTTTAACTGTACACAAACCTATGAGATGTAATATTATGAAGACATCAAGGTAGATATTAGTATTACACATATAAGAAATTTAAAATGTAGAAGGTGCTAGGACTTATGTCATCTGTTTCAAACAATTGCCCGAAACTTATAGTAATTAGCATGATACTGCTTTTCATGAGAAGGCATGTATACATTTTCCCTATGAATGTTAAAGGATAATAATGCTATTAATATACTACCATGCATATTTATATCTGCAAAGGTCATTAGGTGATGCAAGGTTGTTTTTATTAACTTGGTAATGTTTATCTTAGGGCTCTCCACCAAAAAAGAAAAAAAAAATCTGATCTGTTTTCATTGATTTTCCAGTTAATTCATTTACAGGTTTTTTTTTCTCTTTTCCCTTTATCTACTAAATAAGTAAATGACATTCTTAGTTTTTTGTTTTTGTTTTTATTTATAATTGGAAATACTTCTGGGTTTCACCCTAAGGGAGTACTATAGCTGATTTACTAGTGCCCAGATCCAACATACAACCTCTATCTGTTTTCTCCAACTGCTTTTTCTCCGCTGCTGTTTATAGAGTTCCTCTCCTGGAATCACATTTTTAACAATCCCGCTCAAATTCTGAGCCCCAAATTACCTTTCCTTGAAGAATGTCTGAGGTCTGTACATGTAAGATAAGATAGTGGAAGGTGACATAGTCTATGCAATTTGTCTAGAGAAATCTTCACCAAATGATCAATGACCACCTCTAATGGAAATATGGTTTCAATTCTTCCTTTGACAGATGGTCTAGCCTACACTCGCAGGAGATATGTTTTCCCTGTCAACTTTTTTTTTTTTTTTTTTAATATATGTACTGGTGTTTGGGGCCAATTTAACAACTATATTACCCGGTTGATGCTATTCTGAAGTACCACATCTGCTTTCACACTGAGTTTGTGTTTTTTCTATAAAGTGATATATATAGTCCTGTACTAAGAAGTATGTTTTACTCAGATTTCAATATGATTTTTTTCAAATCCAGAAGGAAAACTTTCAAAAATTTGATGTGCGTTTTTTTATGACTAAGAGCCATTATGCATCAACAGTTATGCAGATAATTTAGTGTAAGTTGGTTAATTGTTTCAAGAGAATATAATGGCCCTGTCTTTAACAATGATATAATTCAATCAAAAAGGATTTGGCGTCATCCATTATGCTGTCAAAAATCACTTCTCCCCTACTGCCTCTCAGACCACAACACTCAAGTACTCAACCTGACACACTAGCTAAACTAGGAATCAGATCCTGCCTTAACAGGATTCCAGGAGTGCTACTGCCTAGAAAAGAGGGGATCAGTTATGAAAAATCTTCAGGCTATTATTGCTGCCTTTCTAGCTATTTATCTTGCTTTACATTTTAGTGCTTATAAGTCACCTGTGTATCTGCCTGGAATTTTGATTTCTCTCCCAGTTCCCAGCTGTCTAGACTTGGAATCCTCCCTTTTGTCTTTCTTGGTAGTCACTTTTCTTTCACCTGGGAAGAGTTCAAAACTGCAAATGGATTTTTGGAAATCAAAGTTAGGGATGTGATTTGCACTGTGCTCACTCATTATCAGATACAATGCAATTTCCTTTAGGGGAAATATCTAATTTAAGGGAGCAACATGGGGGTTTGCTAATAAGTTGCTTTGTTTCCATAGTCTGTGCATTTTTATTTAAACAGTAGATGATGAAAGGAATGGATGTGATAAAACATGAAAACAACTAAAATCAATACAGTGCTGGTGTTAACATGAAAAGAAAAATTGTTATTCCTCAGAAATGCCTTGATGTAATCAAATGTTGTTTCATCAATGACATTTAAAAATCTTCCATAATGCATAAAATTTCAAATTAATATTTTTCTCTAAGGCATTTAAAAAATTATAAATCCATCTATTGAGATGAGAAAAATTGATGAGCTTGATTTTTGCCTGTCCAAGTTGCTCTGGGCCAGCAGCTTACCTAAGCCTTGATGTCTATTTATATTGATTTAGCTTGAATATTAAACTTAAGCCTCCCGTGTTTATTCAGATACCGACCTGAGGAACTTTCCTTGGATCAGCTCCTTGTTCTCAAAGATTCAGAGCCTCACAGCTAAAAAGATACCCAGTTAATATGCTAGACCAGTGGTTTCTTAAGCCTGCAGTACATAAAAATCACCTGGTGAGGTTTTTTAAGAAATATATTAAATGGCCAGTACCTACTCCAAACAAACTCAATCAGAATTTCTTTGGGGGAAGCCTAGGTACTGATACTTTTAAAAGCTCTCTAGGCTTGAAAACCACTGCTTTATCCAATATGCAACTATTACAGCAGATAGCCCTGCCCTCAAGGATTTTATTATCCCTCTGAAAAGATAACAGAGTTGAAAAAATGTCGGTGGCAACTGGGAGACAATTTAGATGAAGTTGTTAAAGCACACTCTTCAGAGTCAAACAAATAATCATTCCTTTATTGGCGCTGCTGCTTACTAGATATGTGACCAAAAGCAAACTAAATCTCTGTGTCAATTGCTTTATCTGCAAAATGCTGACACCATAGCACCTGAGTTGTTGTGAGAACTAAATGAGATAATGTAGGCAGAACTCAGCAAAGTACTTGTCAGAAAACATCAGCCAACAAATTAGAGACAGTGTAATGTCTTATATTTTGAGCTTAAAAAACAGTTGTAGTAGAACGAAGAGTCCAGTAACAACTGAAATTGTCAAGTAAATGGGAAGCTTAAAATATCAACCATGAAGTATGTGCAGACATTTTACATAGAGTTAACTGCGGCCGTTCCTACATAGAATTATGGGTTAAAAGGTTAACTATAGAGAGTAATTCAAGTTAAAGCACCTGCTAAATTGCTATTTTAGCAGAATTTTATCCCCGAATTTTAGGATTTTATATATGGACTATAAAGTATACTTTGATTTTTATAGAGCTATTTAAATCTCATTCATGTACAAAGATGGAATCTCAGTCAAATATTGCTGAAAAGGCAACTAAATATCCCAGTTTTCCTAGGACTAAGGTGTTCTCTACATGGGACTTTCAGTTGTATAACTGTGGTTATCCCAGGGAAACTGGGATTGTTGTTTACTCTCGATGCTTAGTCACCCTACTGCCTCCTTCCCTAATCCAGTTCTCTCTTCATAAACTACCCATTACCCAAATTAGCTCTATCCGTGTGCTGGCTGGTTGCACGTCCTGCAGCTAAGTCACACTTGTTTCCTGCTGATTTCCTCAGCTGGATTTTCTAGACTTTCCACTGATTGTTTCCATGATTCTTCCTTCTCTACTTCAGTTGAGCTGAATTAGTTTCTGTTACTTGTAACTCAGAACCTTATTAAAATAGTCAAATCAAGGAGGATTCTGGGATACAGTTATTAAGTATTTTCTAATCATTTCCATGACTACAAGTATGTTTTATGAGGCAGTGTTGTCCAATGAGGGCATTGCATAGTAAGCAGCTGTTTGATGATTTAATAAATTTTCTTATTCAGAAAACTTGACACCCACCAGTCAACATAAGAACAAGCCTGTGATACCTCTTCCTCAGGACAGAGGGGAAAATCAGGAGCAGAGAGCCTGGAAAATAGCTGGATAAAGCCATCGCGTATTTAAAAACTAGTTTCTTTAAAATAAAAAACAGAATTTGAAAATTTAGAAATGGCTGTGGAAAAACTGTAAAAACGAAATGTTCCTATAAGTCAAAAGTTGTGTGTCTCCAGGTGTTAGATAGATTACAAGAATGAATAATAGCTGAGAAAAATCAAAGAAGCAAGTTTTTCAAGTTTTGGTTCTTTCGTTAGTTATAACACTCACTAAATATGCCAGTCCAACTCCCCAGGGTATTATCTAATCATAAATGCCCATTGAAATGTGTTTAGCCCCTACTCATTATTTTTTCCTGGGGAGAATATTGCCTACCTCACAGCATTGCTCTGTCTTTCTCAGAATTATTTGTTCTCAGCCTTTTTGTTTTTGTCATGTTATGGTCCAATGTCTAATCAAGGCTTTTTTTTGTCAGGTCACATTTATTTTTAAGTTCAACCTTTCAAAATAAGAATGTCAGGACATTTCCATTTTTAACTTCTTTCAAGGCTCACAAACTATGGGAAGTTTCTAGATTCTTTTCTCCTTAGAGAGTTTATTTTTAATGTACTCGTATTTTTTTAATTAAAATGCTTTTTTTCCTGGAAAAAATTGGATAGCGTATTCCTCAGTAGTTAGCCAAATGAAATCAGGAAATCCATGTATTCATCCCTTTCCCCTTCGAAGACTGAAAAACCGTGTGAACAGCAAATGTGGAGTCCAAAGATATTACTATTGTCGCTAGAGAAGAATGTTAGATTTTCGTGAACCAAGCAGCTGAAGGTACACATGGAAACTGAAAATATATTCTGTATTTTACTTTATCAGTAAGATATCACATTGTTAACCCAGTATCACTGTATTATGCTGATAAATTATCAAACAGTATACATTTACCTTAATTTAAAAATAATCTATATAGCTACTCTTCCTTGTTCAAAATTAAGTCTTCTTTCTACCTTCTTTCTTTCTTTCCTTCCTTAATAATTCAGACAAACAACCATTAGCCAATTCAAGCAAGGAAAGAGAAAGGCCTGGTAGGTGTGGAGGCGAAGGAGGCCTCCAAGTGGAAGAGCAGCCCACTGCAATTGGAAAACTGAACAAGTAAATAAATTCAGCTCTCTCACTGAAAGAGAAAGAAATATAAATATTAAAAGGCAGAAAGATATATATAAGCTCTGGTCAGTGAGAGGGTCTAAAAACAGTGATTCCCCTATAACAATCGGCATACACATCACTAAGACCTACCAGGGCTCCTTGGATTAAATAGCTAATTCTAGGACTAGGACAAAAAAAAAAAAAATTATAGAATAAGCCTGGAATGCATTATGCCAGAAATTAAGGAAATGCACAAATAAAGACGGTACCATGTCAGAAAGACACAAAAACCAGCTTGAAAGGGTTCCCCACTGGTCAAAACTGAGACAATATAGTATCAAAAGACTCAGTGATAGTAACAGATTATATCCCACTAAATAAACCTATGTCTACTCAGAGACAAATAAATAGCAAAATCTTCTATACAGTAAAATGACAACTAATAAAGTAGAAGAAATGATGGAATTTTTAAATTACCATTTGTTAACCATAACCATAATAATTGAGTCGGCAAGAAACATCAACAAAACTAGTGGGTGAATGGTGAATGAAGAATGGGATATTTATGTAATGTCAAAATGTCTTCCCACAAAATACATATTAATTATAAAAGAGAAATCTAGAAGACATCACTCTACCCAAATGGTCAAAGTTAAGGTTACCAGTGATTAGACAAAACAACCCAAAGTACCATCTGATGTGATTACTAGGCTTCTTGTGGTAATCACTTCATAATGCATATAAATGTCAAGTAGCTGTGTGGTACACCTGAAACTAATATAATATTGCATGTCAACCTTAATTAAAAAGAGCTTTGTATGCCAGGATATTAAAACAAAAAGTGTCATTTGATGGAATGCAATGAAAAGGGCACAGAATCACTACTAAGGTATTCGTAACCTGCATGTAATAAAAGGAAGCACCATACAATGCCATATTCTATAAACTAATCAGCCTGCAATTTTTAAATTTCTTAAGATCATGAAAGTCAAGGAGAGGTTGAAGAACAGTTCCAAATATAAGAGAACTGAAGAGACGTGACCATTGCATTTAATACGTGATCCTCAATTGGACCCTTTCTCTAAACTACAAATGTTGCCTAATAAAAATATTTCGGATAAGTATTTATGGTTTACGATAGTAATTTACTGCTTCATTTACTCACTTAACAAATATTTACTGTCAGTCACTGTTTTAGATAATAAAATTATTGCAAAAACAAAAAAAAAGTGCATACAGAAATGGAATGTGATAAGATGGGCTGAAAAGCTAGTTATGATACTGCCACAGGTTCTTTTTGAGTCCAGTGTGCTTATAGCATTCACCACTTTTCTCTTATCAAATTACTGCAGGAATTTTATTGACACAATGCTTCATGAAGTCAATTGGCTTCCATTTATTGGGAATTCTATTTTAAGCACAAAAGTACTTGGTTGTCATGACAATAATATTTTACATTTAATTATGCTATATGCGTAGTATAAAGTATGGATGCATCTTAGCCATACTTTAAGTTCCAGTATTTTAACCCATGTCATGACACATTATTGATAATAAATACTTATTGAATTAAATAATGAAGAAGTAAATAAATAAATGCTTATGTCTCTGCCAGAGCTGCAATTTCCTAATTAGAATAGTGTATTTAACCAAACTGAAAGTCTGTCATCATATGACTACTTTTGTTAATGTTTGCAAATATAAGTGAGAAATCATATTGCCATGCAGCCACTGTTCTTACGACTTTGGGGAAGTTTTTAAGAATACAGGAAATCTTAACTTAGGCTACTTTCTTAGAACTGGAAAGGGATTTTCCATTGGATGGAACTGCTGATCTAAAAGGATTCCTCCCATGATTTACCCAAGTTGCCTTTCCTTGGATGCCAAAAACACAAAGTAATCATTCAACTCAGAGGGAGCAGAGTGTTCAGAGTGAAAGGTCTCACAAACTCTTAACAAAATTTAAATTAAAAGGAAGACAATGACAGATGATATTTTAAAGTCTAAGATAAATTTTTGCCCATAGTTTGGAGGAAAAAAACATGTCTTCAAAAGCATATTATGTATTTCACATCAGGAAATCAACTAACCATGTAAATTAGTCATAAGACAAGAGATTCTTCTCTATACTGATGGGTCACTTCATTAAAAGAGAACAGCTTTCAGAAGTGGTTATGCTTTTGAAAAATAAGAAACAGTCTCACTTCAGGGCTCAGTCTGCTCTCAGACGGAGTAGAACCAATGAAGTGAATACTCTCCAAAGAATACTGATCAGATTTTTACATAAACAGTGTTGTACTCCAATTTCTGGCAGTTTGGTGACCAAACATGTTACTGGAAGTTCTGTATTTCTTCAAAGTGTTGGGGTGGAGGGCAAAGGAGGATGAGTAGGGAGAGCTTTTGTTACAGTGGAAATGATGAAATGTCCAAGGTGAAAAGATAAGGTTGCACTTTATCTATCCCAATGTGTTTGTACAAGTATCAACTCCTATAATGCCATCCTGTAAGACCTCAATTTATGTGGACACTATATTTAGATGATCAAAGCACAGGATTTCTCTCTTCCTCCCTCATGTTGTTACAAGTGATAAAAGAGTAAGAGAAGAGTCAGTTTTTGTGGTTTATTGTATTTGAAATGCCAATATGGACTCCAAAAAAAATTTTAGAAACCAAAGTAATGTTTATCTTTTCTCTTTGTCATATCTAAGTGTTAAACAAAGTACTGTTGTCCTCCTGAGTCACTGACACTGAATAGATATACTGCATTTAATACAATCAGTTTATTTTACACACAGGATCATGGAATAATAGAACCATCCCAGCCCCTTGACTTGTAGTAAGAGTGTAACTGAACCAACCAAGGCAGATGGTTATCTACTTATTTATTTCTCTTTTAATTGTTTACCCTCTTTAATTTGTACTTGCACAGTCTTATTCCATTCTATTCTCTTTTTTCAGGTTTATTGAGGTAAAATTAACAAAATATTCTATTGTATTCAACAAACTTACTCAAGGAACTTCTAGAAGGAGGTGAGATTTTTTTTAATTAAAGAATTGCATCTAAACTATTTTTTGACAACACATTTGTTTTCAAAAGCACATTTATTAAACTTCTATTTATGTCAGTTACATTCCAATATGTTCTGCTTCCTCTCTCAAAAACCAGGAAGTCAAGCAAAAGTTAAATTTATTTTTCATTTCAAAAATTTTCTAACAGATTTTAAACTGATTATAAGTTTTAATCAGAAAATTAATAAATATATAATTGTTATTTTAAATACTACCAAGGAGAGTTATACAACACTACAAAATAGTTTAGTAGCATACCAGTGATCTTTAAAATGAAGAAGATAAGAATAAAGTGATACCAATATTTCCCTTGTCAGAATATTTTAGAGGATCACTCATTCAACCAATAGCCAGATTATGTAAATCTGTATCTTTTGTATATATATGTATATATATATATATATATATATATATATATATAGAGAGAGAGAGAGAGAGAGAGAGAGAGAGAAAGAGTGAGAGAGAGACAGAGAGAGAGAGCGAGAGAGAGAGAGGAAGAGAGAGAGAGAGATTGGTATATAGATAGAGACAAACAGATTACATATATATGTGTATATATATATATATATATATATATATATATATATATATATACATATATATCTCCAATATTTCATTTAATTAAATTCTGATTTTCACCTGGATTAGCACAATAGCTACCTAAATGCTTTTCTAACACTGGCCTCACTATTTCAAACCATTTCTACCAGTGTTACTATCACTAAAAATTGTTACCTTTATAAAGTGTAAATTTAATCATGTCATAGGAGAAATGGCTATGAGTTGACAATCTCTGAAGCTGAGTGATATGTAAATGGGAGTTCATCATAATATAATCAAGACTTGTGTATATGAAATTTTTCATAAAAATATTAATTCCAAAACAACATTACATCATAACTATGGGATGAGATAGTAACAATTCCAGATTACAGACACTGCTTCTCATATACAGAGGAGGCCAAAAAAAGTATACGTATTTTAAGACAGGGAAAAACTATATTAACATTGTAATGATATGTACGAATAGCAAAATATGAATACAAATACTGTGTATACATTTTTTGGCACTCTCTATATATCGACATTAAAATCTTTGGCTAGAGTCTAACAGAACCACGTATTTTGTATCCCAGTTTAGATTTTTAATGGCATATTGATCATTCATATTAGTAAATAAAATTTCAACATTTCCCTAGAGAAATATTAATCACTGAAGGGAAAATAGAAATAAGGAAGAACAAGCAAAATAAGAAGCTAAAACAATGTTTCTGTATATATCTCAGCCTATATGAATCTTGGAATGAATTATTTAACCTCTGAGAACAGTCTCTCCATGTATTAAATTATATTTATTATTTACTCCAAACACCACCACTGAAAATTCTTCCTCCAGTGACATAGTTATATAAGTGCAAGTTGCAGTTAAATAAAACAAATACAGAGCACAATTTGGTAAAGCAAACTGAACAAAACATTGCAAACTGGCACATATTCAGGAGACAACTAGAAAGTATTAGGAAGAACAAATCAAATATTTGATAATATAGCTCAAATAGCACCAATCATCTACCTACAAGAATACAAATACTGCTGACTCAGTCTTTATAAGCATTTAATGATCTTTCATTAGGCTGGTTTAGATGACCTTAGAACCCATATATGAGATTACTAAAGATAGTCAATAATAATAATAGATTTTCATTTTTGTCCTGCCTTGCATCCAGTTATCCTTTTAGCAGTGAGAACATCTCAAATTCCCTTTAAGAAGCAATCTCTCCTCAACTTTTAGTCCATGAAATTCAGGTGGGACCAATAATACCCACTCCTTGATGCAGGTTTCGCCAACCAATGAATTCCATCCCCCTGCTTCCAGCAATCAGTTCAGAGAAGCATTTATTCCAAGTCATCCTAAGCCTTGCATAGCAACTATTGGGAAAGAGAATGTTTCTTTCCACCAAGGTTAACAAGCTGTAAGGGTATGAGTCTGAAGCTTCAAGAAGCCATCATAGGAAAGGTTTGGGAGGTGGGAGTGTTGGGGAAGAACCACACTAAGAATGACTCTGATGCAGAGGAAAGCAACGAGAAAAATTTAAGGGTTGTAAGACCTCTTTGAAGAGCCTTAACTAACTCAGTTGTGCTAGACAACCAACCGCTGGGCTCTCTCTCTACATGAGGCAATAAGCTGATGAGTGAGTTTTGTGTCTTTCCCTTGCTAACAGGGTATGACCAACAAACTGTTCTGTAGCTTACTATGTGTTTGTTTTCTTAGCTGCGAAATTGTTTTAATAGTACTAATAATAGTACTGTTGAACGAAGTAAGTGAATTAATACATTTAAAGCCTTAGAACAGTGCTTTCATATTTTAAGAGCCTAATAATACTACTTATAATCATTATAGTTCTTATTATTTTTTAAATATTTAAATTTTACACACCAAAATAGACAAATGATGGCTTTGCCTATTACACTATCAGCAATAGTGAGTACTAAATATTCATGTAGTAGAATCACTCCATATTTTGAACACACAGAGAAGCATTTTCATCGCTTAAGTAAATTTCAATTTACAATAATTGACTCCAGTAGAATTTTTATTCATTGAGATTGAATACCTGCATTTCACAGAAATTAAATTAAGTTTCGAATGGCCCTGGGAGATACTTTTGAATTTATAAAGTGGAGTTTGTCTGTTCTTTGCCATACTTACTGCTACTGCCTTCAGGTCCAAGTCACTCCTTCTAATATTCCCATTTCTGTCAATTATTTTCCAACACTAGGACCTCTAGTCTAGTGACTACCCTTGTGTCACTGTCTATCAGCTCCCTCATGTCTTCACTCCCTCAGTTAACTAACAAATATTTCAAGATCCTTTCCATAAAACTGCAAGTCCCTCTTCTTTGTCTCCCATCATAAGACTCACCTGGTAAAACCTGATCTAGGTGAATACAATTCTTCATCTATTTTATCCATATGCATAAGTAGCTTAACTGGCTTTTAAAAAACACCTATAAAGAATGTGCTGACTGGACTCACTTTATATTTACGACATCAAGTAGCAAGGAGGCTTTAGGCTCTCACCACTCCAGAGGGCAATCCTTTCATATTTTGCTAGTCATTTTTTTCTCCCATCCGCAAAGAAAAAAAATAAATAAATAAATTTAAAAAAAATATATATATGGTCACACCTTCTGTTTTCCCCTCAATCCTCCATCACTTCTACCCCTTTTCTCGCTCTCAACTGAAGAACTGGCTTCACATTTCACAGGAAAATAAAAGCAATCAGAAGAGAACTTCTTCATTCTCCTAGCATTGAAGCTAAAAATTTTCCTGCATTTGCACACAAATATTTAACCTTCTGTCCTCACAAGGGATGAAATATACCTGTTTCTATCTAAAGCCAACTCTCCATTTATGCACAGAATTTAGATCCCTTCTTACATATGCAAGGAATTTGCTCCTATAATTTGCCCTCTCTTACATCATCAAATTTTCCTTATACTAATATTCCTATCAGTATATGAACTCCAACACACAAATATTCTGCACCGTAGCAATAAAATTGGAACAACTGATTCTGAAGAATACTGATTACCCGGGTTGAATTACCACCAGCACACCTTACTAGTTGTGTGACCTTAGGCAATATGCTTAATATCTGTCTTCAAATTCCCAACTACAGCAGAAATAACAATAATGTCTCCTTCCTGGAGTTCTTATGAATATTAACTTAGATCTCGTGTGTGTGTGTGTGTGTGTGTGTGTGTGTATGTGTTTACTAAAGTAATAGTATCACATAAATAAATACCTTTAGAATACACCTACCTCCAACTGTTGCCCAATTTGTCTGAAGAGCTATGCTGTGTGTTTGCATCGCCTCACTTTCATATCCAGCATTTGCTCTGAATTTCCATCACTCAAGCTTCAGTCTTCACCACCTCACTAAAACCAACTGTGTCAAGGTCATCAACTCCTCCATGTTTCCAAATCTAGTAATGATTTCTCAGTCTTCATTATAATGTAACTTTCAGCAACATTTGAATCAGATGATCTCGCCTTCTTGAAATACCTTTAAGTTAGCCCCTTGTATATGCTCCCTTGCCTCTTGCTACCTCAGTGGTTACACCTTCTTTAAGTGCGATACTTCTGTTCTCCTTCTACTCTCAATTCCTAGGTAAGCTCATCCACTCCAGTGGTTTAATGCTGCAATAGGCTGATAACTTCTAAATGGATATCTACCTCACCGACTACTTACCAAAATCCAGACTTGTAAAATACAACCTAACATGGAAAAAGTAACATGCTACACTTGAACTCGATCTTTTTTCTAAGCTACCCCCGCCTGCTCTTTTTACCATTTTCTTCATTCTGGTAAAAGAAGCAGCTCCAGTTGTTCAAGGCAAAAACCCGAGGTTAACCAACTCCAATCTTTCCATCACATCCCACATTTAAACCATGAACAATTACTGTTCATTTTACAATTACTGTTCATTATAATGTTGAAGTATATCCATGGTGTTTTTCTCAAGACCTCTTCTCCCACTAACATATCAAAGACACCAGGAACTCTTCCCTTAATTACTACAATAGCCTCTTCATTCATCTCCTTGTCTTCCATCTGTTGTAAGTTGGGTTTTCCAGGAAGCAGACACTAGGAAGTAACACCTGTGAAAGGAAAAGGAAAAAAGCAGGATTGCGCAGAGGTTGCTGTTGGATAGTGATGCCAACCTGATAAAGTCTCTGCCAACACAATAGGGGGCTCTGAAGCAAAGGTTGCCCATGCAAGTGGTCGGTCCCACATTGGGTGAAATGAATAGGCCCTTTTACCACCATCTTGTTCAGTGATTGCCTGGGGCCACTCCCCTCCGCCCCCCAAAAAAATAATGTGATCTCATTTAAAAACTGAGGCAGAACCTTAATGAAGCTTACAGTGGGAGGCTGTCAGCGAATCACACTTTTCACAGCTGGGCAGTGAGTCCCTTTTTCGAGAGGATAAGAGTGGAATAAATCTCTCTCCCGGAACATCGTGCTCCTCACCGTCTAGTTTTACACCTCTACCATTTATTCTAAACACAGTAGCCAGAGTGACATTCCTGTGTCCAAATGCCTCCACTAGTTTCTCATGTCACTCAACATAAAATTCATGGGCTACAAGATGCTCTCCCATCTCACCCCTCACTCTCCCTATGACCTCATCCAACCATTTCCCCTTCATTCACTCCAATCCAGCTTCATCTCAGGGACATTCTCCACCAGGACCTTTGCACCTGCTGCTTTCCTCATTCCCAATAATTGTTCCCCAAAATGTCTCAATTTCTTCTGTTCCTCGCTTAAATGTTACCTTATTTAGAACATTCACCTTGACCCTTTATATAAAATAGCCCGTACACCTTCACCACCACTTTTTATCCCTATACTCTATGTTATTTTTCTACATAGTGACACTTAATAGATCATATATTTATTTTTACACAAGCTCTATGAGATTAGGAACTTTTTCTTTTTTATCCACTAATGTATCTTCAGTTCCTAGAGTAGGCATATAATAGACACTACAAATATAAAAAATTTCAATGAATGAATTTATTCCTTGCTTCCTCCCATAATTTCCAAAAGTCTAGTCTCAATACAACAGCGAGTGTGATACCTCTAAATTTAAATCAGGTTATTAAGAGCGCAAAACTTCTAGTAACTTCCACCTGCAGTTAGAATAAAGTCCAAAGTCTTTATCATCTGGCCCTGGGCACTATCTAACATAATTACCTTCTGTTTGTCTTCTTTCTCATGACACTTCAGCTACATGGCCTTTTTGCTGCTTTTGGAGCACACCCAGCACATTCAACACCCACCCAGTGTCTTTGCATTTCCTCTTCCTTATCCAAAAATGCTCTTCCACAATATTTGCATGACTCAGATTTACCTTGGAGGCAACTTGTCAGTTCCACCCCCTGCCGTCTCCTGGGCCTCACAACACTTTCACTACTTAATTTTACTCACATCACTTCGCACTACTTGACATATTATGTGCCCTTTCTACCAAAATGTAAGTTCCTTCAGGGCAGAGTCTTTTTCCGGTATCTAATGATAAACAAAGCAAGGAAGACATTGAACATTTTGTCTCATTGGTGTCCTCATCACAAACACACGGTTTGAAGAATCAGTCCAATTGTTTTGGAAATAAAGTCTAACGGTAAGACTTAGAGAGACTAGTATGTAGTGGACTGATAGCACCTGAAATGTTTGGATTATTTTTCTTTTGGTAAATTTTCCCTCCCAATCAAGAATTATTAAAGCAACTATTTTATTATCCCCCAAAAAAGTAAACCAAAGGAAACCAGCTCCCAAACTCCACCTTTTTGAAACTTTGCTGTACCTTTTGTATTAACTGAAGGAAGTTAATTATAGCTCTCTTGTGACAGAAATTAAATTAATAACCTTCCTTGTGACTCTACCTAACACAATATAACACACCATTTCATTGTTCATGTGTCTGAATCCATTCCAGATCTCCTAGACTTTACAGTAGTAAAAGGGTACACGCATTCTTTGTCCCCGAGGTTACCATGTGTAGGGACTTTGTTGCAGACAAATTCCTGGCCTGCATCCTCACCCTCTACTTACTCTACTGCAGGAAGGAGGAATCACTCATCTTATGGGTGAGTTTGGGAAAAAGACCCCAAGGTGCTCCTTCATCTCTCCCTAGTCTTTACAACCTAGGGCAGCTGTCTACAGGAAGCACATAATCTCTCCCCTCCTTGCCCTAAATTTTACAATCAGGCCCCCAGATGGGAGATGACTGGCTTTTGAGTAATATCTGTGGCTTTGTTGGTGGATTAAACTCACACGAGAGGTAATACCAGGCCTTCTTTGCTACAGGCCAAGCCACATTTTCCCAAATGTGATTTCCAGACACAACTCTTCTGCCTGTTTGTCAAGTGCTTCCAAATACAAGCAGAGAGAGAGTTGTGTTATTCCTTGACTGCCATGACACCAACAACCACATCAGTGTTCCTTTCAATGTGATAAATAGAATGGCAATTTGATTTAAAATATATTTGCATGTATGCTTTTATCAAAGTACCATGACTATAAGATATTTCAGTAATTTCTATTCCTGTTTTTTGCTGCTATAAAGTTCAGAAGCATTTAAATAAAATAAGAATAAGAATGACTTTAAAAGATGAACCCAAACAGGATTTGATGTCAGAGACTGTAGCCTCTTCAAATGCTTCCTTTCTTTTCTTTTGATTATTATGGGTTAACCACCTCCATTCAGAAGAGAATAAAGAAAAGCGTTGCTCCCATGAAATTTCCACTTCACCTTGCCTAACCTTGAAGTCTTACATCCCTCATATCAAATCAGTGTGATGAATGACACCCAGTCCTGCTGACTCTTACTAGAATTTCAATTAATCATACCTTTTAAATTCCATGATTTTCTCAGTCCTTTCTCCTAAAAATTCTGAGACATCTCAATAATCTTTAAAAGATGAATTTTTCATGGATGTTTTTGCAGTCATCTCAATGAGCCGGTCTACTATTTTCAGAATAGAAGTGTGTCTGTAATTTACAGCCTATTCAAAGAAGAACCTATTCAACAAGAACTAATTATAAAATAAGTGATATATAACAGGCCTGCAAAGAAAGGAGGAGTGGGGGAAGTAGCCTACAATGGATGACATTGATAGCAGACTAAATTGTCAGTAAAAGTTCTTATGGCATTACAAAGCATCAAATTTCAATCCAAAATCTGTAAGAAGTGCCATAGAAAATGAAATATACATGTACTGTCTTTTGGGGACTACTTTATATATGCATGCAATTATTTTTTAATTAAAATTTATGTGGTGACAATGGTTAGTAAAATTACATAGGTTTCAAGTGTACAATTCTGTATATATCATCTATATAGCACACTGTGTGTTCATCACCCAGTCAATTCTCCTTCCATCACCATATATTTGACCCCCTTTGTCCTCTTCTACTATTCCCTCTCCCCCCTTACCCTCTCGTATCCACTGAACCATTGTCTATATATGAGTTTTTGTTTCTTTATTTGTTTGTCTTGTTCCTTTGTTGCTTTCAGTTTTATATGCCACATATCAGTGAAATCATATGATTCTAGACTTTTTCTGTCTGACTTATTTCACTTAACATAATGATTAAAGATCAATCCATATTGTCACAAATGGCACTATTTCATCATCTTTTCTTATGGCAGAGAAAGTGTATCTTTATCCACATCTTCTTTATCCAATCATCTATCAAAGGACACATTCTTTGTTTCTATGTCTTGGCCACCATAAAAAAAGCTGCAATGAACATTGGAGCACACATATCTTTATTTGGGTTGTTTGTTTGTTTTTCTGTTGTTGAGTTGTATGAGTTCTTTATATATTTTGGATATTGGCCCCTCATCAAAGGTGTTGTTTGCAAAAATCTTCTCCCATTCGGTTGGTTGCCTCTTTATTTTGCAGATTTATTTTTTTGTTGTGAAGAAGTTTTTAGTTTGATATAGTCCCATTCATTTATTTTAGCTTTTACTTCCATTGCCTTTAAGTTCGAATTCATAAAATGCTCCTTGAACCCAAGTTCCATAATTTTCGTACCTATGTTTTCTTCTATGCAGTTTATTGTTTCAGATCTTATGTTTAGGTTTTTGATCCATTTTGAGTTAATTTTGGTACATGGTGACAGATAGCAGTCTAGTTTCATTCTCTTGCACGTGGCTTTCCAATTTTCCCAGCACCAGTTATTGAAGAGGCTATCTTTTCTCCATTGTATGTTTTTGGCTCCTTTGGTGAAAATTATCTGTCTATATTTAGGTAGGTTTATTTCTGGGTTCTCAATTCTATTCCATTGGTCTGTGTGTCTGTTTTTCTGCCAATACCATCTTGTTTTGATTATTGTTGTTCTGTAGTACAAGCTGAAGTCATGGAGTGTGATACCTCCAGTATTGTTCTTTTATCTTAGGATTGCTTTGGCTATTCGGGGTCTTTTGTGGTTCCATACAAATCTGATAATTTTTTGTTCTAACTCTTTAAAAAACGTCATTGGGATTTTGATGGGGCTTGCATTCAATCTGTATATTGCTTTGAGTAATATGGCCATTTTAACTATGTTGATTTTTCTAATATATGAACACAGAAAGTCTTTCCATTTCTTTGTGTCTTCATTTTTACAAATGTCTTATAGTTTTCAGCATATAGGTCCTTCACATCCTTGATTAAGTTTATTCCTAGGTACTTTATTCTATTTGTTGCAATTGCAAAGGAATTTTTTTTTTTCTTTTTCTGAGATTTCATTGTTAGTATATAGGAATGCAATGGATTTTTGTACGTTGATTTTGTAGCCGGCAACTTTACTGTATTTGTTTATTGTTTCTAATAGATTTTTGATGGAGTCTTTGGGGTTTTCTATATAGAGCCTCATGTCATCTGAAAAAAGTGACAGTTTAACATCTTCATTCCCTATTCAAATGTCTTTTATTTCTTTCTCTTGCCTGATTGCTCTGGCAAGGACTTCCATCACTATGTTGAATAGCAGTGGTGATAGAAGACAACCTTGTCCTGTTTTGAACAGAGAGCAAAGAAGGGCTTCAGTTTTTCACTGTTAATTATGATATTACATGTAATTTTTTAATGTATATTTTTCATGAAAGACTATAATACTACTTTAAATTG
This sequence comes from Rhinolophus sinicus, assembly GCF_036562045.2. Lineage (NCBI taxonomy): Eukaryota > Metazoa > Chordata > Mammalia > Chiroptera > Rhinolophidae > Rhinolophus > Rhinolophus sinicus. The sequence continues at coordinate 124,655,656 of NC_133752.1, forward strand.
TGAAATGACTGTTGGTAGTAGGATCCATTAGGAAACTGCCATATAACACAGTACATGAATATTACGTATCTTGAGTTTTTTCTCTCCAGAAAAATATCCAAATTTTGTACGGAGTTTGATTCCCCCAACCCACCAACCATAAAAAGCTTTTATTTGCCAGGATCCAGCAGGGAATAAATATACTAAGATTCAATATGTTATCTCAATAACAATTCACTAGAGATTAGAATTTATATCTGTAAATGATTTGGAAAATAACGATGGCATGAATAGATGGATAAATAAGATTAAATTAAATTTTTAGTTTAAAAATTCAATAAAATCAAACTAGTGCTGTTTAGAAACTACACAGCAAGCATTCATATTTAATAACTATATTAAATGAATAGATGAATCAATTCTGGAATGAATAAATGGATGAATGAATAAACAAAGAGCATTCAATAAAAGTGCTAAGAATTGAACAATTTTTTCTTACAATATTATATTATCTGTGTACATGTGTATATATATAGAGAGAGAACTCTAGGTATACATAATGCATATTTTATTGATAGCTCTAATCATGAAAAGTAACTTGGAATGTCCTAATAAAAATGATACCCACAACACACACTATATATATATATATATATATATATTATATCATCAACCTTATAAAAATTATAATGGTATAGTAACTTTTAGCATGGCCAATAATTTTTATCTAATATTTGTGACTAATCTATACAGAAAACATCAATTTTAATTTTTAAGTGCCCATTCAAAATGCTATGACTAGGACATAGAGAAGATTCTATTCATATGGATCAGTATCTCATAGAAATAGAAAAAGTAATAATGTGTCAGTGCTTGTTTTATAAGCATATAACAACTGGAAGAAATCAAATTTTTCATATCATCAGTAGGCTTGATATCAAATTGTTTTTCTCTCAAGAACATATCTCAAAAGAGCATCATAAAAGTGTACAGGATTTCATCCAAACATTTTCCTAATTTAATATTATAGATGGAATTGATACACTGGATTATAAAATATAAAACATTCCCAAATGAGCAAGATTATTCATAATAAAAAAACAACAACTAAAGACAAATCATCAAAACATCATTTGAACTTTGGAAGATCACATCCAATAGACATATTCATCACCATAAATATAAAAACTGGCTACAAAGCTTATCCCCAAAACTTCATTCTTAAATGTGCACCAATCGCTATTTTAAACCTGTTTGCAGTAGATAATAATGAGGCCACAGATTAATAAGAAAAGTTGATTTATTAAATTTAACTAATGAGACTTTGTTATCTCATCATATTGAAATACTTTATCAAAATATTTGTATATTTGTGCAAAATATGTTATAAAAATCATAGCATATGTCAGAGATAGTGTTTCGCTTTCTGGTCAAGGGTAACGCAGTGTACAAAAATTGCCTTTACTGAGATAAACTATAAATATCCTGCCAGTGTCCCTTTCTACGCCTGGTAGAGCCAGTGTTAGTTCTTATAAAAGCAATAAACAACTCCATACTCAGTTATTTACAAAACACTGACTTAAAATTCACATGTAACCTTACCTTTTTGGTAACCACTGCAGACATTAATTAGTTCATCCTGAATTGCCAAGGACCCTGGAAGTACATAAAATGCCTGTTTTTATTCCAAAATTAGAGGTGAGTTAACAAACCAACTTATAACTGTATACCTAGGGCCATTTAGTTAAGTGTTCAGATAAGGAAAAAATAGCACTCCACTGTACATCTAGATTGTTCTAAACTCAAGGATTCCTATCATTTTGTATTCTGGCTTTAAAAATATGATATATGTTAAGAGGGTAAAGTTACTTTTTAAATTTTCTAGTCTTTTATTCTTTCTGGTTAGCTACCTTGTTTCCCCGAAAATAAGATCTAGCCAGACACTCAGCTTTAATGCATCTTTTGGAGCAAAACTTAATATAAGACCCTATATTATATTATATTATATTATATTATATTATATTATATTATATTATTATATTATATAAGACCAGGTCTTATAGTAAAATAAGACAGTGTCTTATATTAATTTTTGCTCCAAAAATGCATTAGAGCTGATTGTCCGGCTAGGTCTTATTTTCAGGGAAACACAGTATGACATTTCTAGCCTGAATTACATCTTTCCAATCTGGGTTCCTCCTAACACTTCAGGAAAGTCAGCCCTAAGCACAGATATTTGTTTGCCAGTTTATATTTTCTCTCGATGAACCACAGTGTTTAGTAGCCAAGACACCATCCCTGTTCCTCCTGACCCTGTCTGTCCCTTTGCTCCTTGCATGTCATACTTGCCTACCTTTGAGATGACTTCTTACATCCCTCTGCAAAATTGTTTGTCTCATTGAAAGTCAAATACAATACATTTCCTCACTATGTCCCTGTATATTCTACTTTCCTCCAAAAATACTTGCCCCCTGCCCACTTGAATGCAAACAATAATTTATTATTCTTCAATATCTCAACCTATACAGGGACATGGGTTAACAGCAGAGGATAAAAAGCATTAAACTGAAAGTCAGATTCACTAGTTCTGCTCCTAATTAACAATGAGACACTTGACAAGGCGCACAGTGTCCCTGTTTCAGAGGGGATTTAGCCAAATAAGCACTTACCTTTCTAGCTCTAACATTTTATGATGGTTCAAAATGAAAAGAAAGTACCTATAGAGTACAAGGGTTATTTACTTCTAATATGTAAAAATAACAATAAGTGACAGCCTGGAGTCTACATTAGTGAAAAGTAGGGTGTCATTAGTAAAAATAGGATCCTCAGATTGAAAGTCTCTTTCTGCTTCTCCATTTATCAATCACAAGTTTTCTTTAACATCTTATCTAAACTAAAGTATAAATCAAAAAAAATATTCTAAGTAATTCTAAATTGATGGCCCCAACTGGAGATTATTAACAAGGCAATATACATCCACTGGAAATAAACATCATGATCTGATCTATCTATCTACCTTCATCTCTCTCACTACCCATGTCTATATCCAGATCATTAATAAAGGAAAATTATGTCTTGATTGTTGTTCTTTTACTACACTACAATAATATATCCTGGGCAGATTTTGACCCAAATTGGATTTCTGAGGCATGACGTGTAATCTCTTTAGCATATGCAAAATCCTTTTGGGATGCCCATGTTATGCACCTGCAAAAGATAGGCAGTCCTTAGGGCACTTCAGTATGTCAAGGGCAGTTGCATATGAACTGCTAATCAGTATAAATCTTTGACACATATTAAGTCAGAGAAAAAAAATAATTTCAAATTTGAACACCAAGTCAAAATTATAAGGGCAGACATTTGGAATAGGGAAAAACTGACTATCCAATTCTTTCTCAAATGGGGAACTCTTGGTACCTGCTCCAAAGTAAATAGCCAGAGAATTTTATGTACTCAAACAGTTAATGATGGTTCCTCTAAACAATGGTGAGAAAGCTGGTGATCAAATATTTATTAATTGCCTAGAGATGATTTAAAGTTCATATCTAAACACATTGATTCTAGTTTATTCGTTCACCAAAAGTTTTTGCTTCTGGAAATAAAGTGAGACATTATGTTATTGAGACAGAGTAAAACAAGATGTGTAAATGCACTTGCATTTTTATAGAAAATTTTATGAACTATGACGTTTATTTCATACCAGACACAAATGTGTAAATGAAGATCAATATGAAGTCTCTTTGGCAAAGTAACAGAATAAGACTCCAGAAATGAAAACAATATAAGCATGTCCCTTCAGAATAGTTCATCATCTTGACAATATTGGTTGTGGGTTTAAAACCTGTTTAATGGTCTAGGCAAAAGCTCAAAGGCACTCAGAAACTAGGTCACCTGAGTTAGAGTCATCTCAAACATATTCTCAGTAATGACATAAAAAGTAATTTGAGTGCAATACAATAACAATCAACATATTAAAACTGTTTAGTTGGAATCAGCTAGAATAAGTTAAATAGAAGATGACCCACAATCTGCATGAGTTATGACAGCAAAGGTTAATTTTCACTCAAGCTATGTATTTGTCAAGGATTGTTAAGGCTAAGCTGCATGTTGTCTCTTTCCAGGACCCTGCTCTCCATCTGGAATACTGATGATCTTTGGCAGAGAAAAGCAAAACACGGAAAACTGCATACAGACCCTTAAAGCTCTGCCTGAGATCTCCACATCATTTCCACCCATTTATCATTGGCTAGACAGAATCACGTGAACACTTCTGTGCTTAGTAGGGCTAGGACAAAAAAAAAAAAAAAAAAGAAGCCTCCCACAGAGTGGGGACACCACAGAGGAGGAACCCTACAGGAAGAAAAATTGGAATATAGGCACATTCTACTTATTGCCCACATGTAGTTGTATTACAATGTTGTACTGAGTTTTGGATACGTAAATACAAATTTTCCATTGGTCAAAGATGTACACTCTATGAAGTTGATCTTTACAAATCAAAAGGTTTTTTTACAAGAAAAAACATGAACTGGAGAAGTATTCATGTACTATGCCTGTATTTAGTGAAAAAATGTTCTAACCCACCCCAAAATTCCAAATATGTTTGTCCTATTTTACCATATATTATTTTCTTTTGTTAATTTTACATTTTAAATTTACATTTTAGAAGTTAAAATGAGGCACTTGGCCATGTTACTTAAATTTTCTATGTTTTCGTTTTCCCATCTACAAACCAAGGATGGTAATACTATCTTCCTCACAGTATTACTATAAAATTTAAACGAGATAGTATACATAAATATAATAGAGCACTTCTGGGCACATGATTAGCCCCATCAGTGAAGATGATGGTCTAAAGTCAAAGTTACACATCCTATTAGAAAACAACTTATTAGAAAATGTAAAATATGGTCAAAATATTATTTGACATCCTGTATCTAAGAAATAATTACCTACATGATTTTTTTCCTTCAAAAATATCACAAAATCAATTTGAAGAGGTTGAGAGAGAATCAATGAACTAATATAAGACTCCAATATACATATGACTGATGCATTTTCTAACTAGAAGTACAAAGTTGAAAGTTGAGGTCAGATAATTTATAGTTTTGAACTAAGAGGATGTATCATATGATATACCAAATATAAAATATTTTATACCCATTAAGCATAATCATAAAAATTTTGCCTACAATTGGCCATTCTAGCATTTGCTCCCTCAATTATTCAATCTCATATCTCATCCTTGCCTTCAATCTCATATCTCCTTAGATTAATTCCCTTCTGCCTAAAACCATGTCGCCCTCCACCCCCCCAAAAAAAACCCTTCACTTTATACTGCTCACTCTCCAGCTGTCATTCTACATTTTTCCACTCCACTTTAAGAAACTTATAGCATTTTTTTAATCAATTAACTCTTTAACAAATACAATGTGACACATTATGGAAATCGAACTCTGGTTGTCCTATTCCAATTTGCTAAATTCTCAGTTTCATTCACTTCTTGAAAATGTGCAATATCCTTGACCAAAGTCTCCTTGTTGAAATATCCTCTTTCATTCATGTTATCTCAAAGCCTAGATCAGTTCCCCTAGTATATCCCTTCCTTCTGTATTTCTATGAGTCTCTAGGGAAAGTACTGTATTTAATAAAAGAACGAAGATTATGGTATATATACTATCAAACATATTCCTAATGGCAGTAAGCAATTAGAATTGGAAATTACATTAAATATTCAATTCACAAAAGTGAAAAATCTATAAAGTCTATTGAAGGATACGTGCAAAATTGAATAATAGGCTGTGTTCTTGGGTGAGAAATAGTAATAAAAAAGTCAACTCTCCCCCAAATTAATATTATTTTAAGGTAATCTCAGTTAAAAACCCAAGGTATATCTGTTCAGTTGTTTATTTTTCAAACACAAAAAATATTTAATTTAACATAGGAAAATAAATTTAGCAAAAATCGCCTAGATTATTTGTGGTAGGGGGCGGGGTGGTAGAAAAATAGAAGAATGAAAATAGGTAGCTTTACTTTAGAGTACAACTTCAGTGTACAGAAATAAAATAAAGCCACTGAATAAAAACGTTGGTACTGGCATAGGAAGAGCACTAGAGAAAAAAAATAAAGTTAGGCCCGCTTAATCATTCCCAAAGAGACTAATTCTGGTTTATTTTTTCTCCAGAGAATTTTGCTTCCTGATGTGAGCTTAGGCAAAGTTATGTCGTTGAGAGATCATGATGTATGGTAAAGAGCTAGCCATAGTTTGAGTAACCAAAGAAAAAGACCTGTTGGGACCAATTATTATGCCGTTAATGATACTAAGGAATGCAAAAAATATATATCAAACTTCTTTCTTGTACTGCAGAAATTCTTGGAAATGAAAAATTCTCAAGTTCTATATAAGAATTCCACTGTACCAAAATAAAACTTCAGAGAGCCAGTTCAGCTCTGTGATTAATTAATTATTGACTGTAACGAAGCCATTTCTCCTGTCTGAGTCTGGACAATCATGCCTACCTCACAGAGGGTTGCTAACAATAAATGAGACAATTTATGTAAAAAAAACACTGAGCACAATACCTACCAAATATGAATGTTCAATATGTTGGTTTGCTTTGGACTTGGTGATTAATGTCCAAAATAATTCTGGTCTTCCAAAATTTTATGTTTTTTTATAACCACTTGGGCTGTGTTCCTTTCAATTTCCTTAGTAAACCAAATCTCAACTCTGATATGTCTGAGTTTTCTTTGGCACATAAAGTTCATTAGTTTTATAGCAAACAGATTTTGGATGACAGTCTTTTAACTGCCATTTTTTTTTCTGACTGAGAATATATTCTGCTGAGCAAAAATAATGCCCAAAACTTGTTTATTCAGCAGTAAAACTTCAAGAAGCATTAATGGCCTACTGACTAAAGTATAAACCTGTTAGGTTTTGCTTATGGAATTTGCTATCACAACTTCTAGTTATTACTCTCTCAAGAGTCTGGGCAAAGCATTGTGCTATGTGATCATGATTCATCTTCCTCAGCATAACAGTGACAAGATAAAAAATATAAACTGGAAAAAGAAGCAGAATTTTCAGTGAAAAGTTTAGCCTTGTTCAGCATGCAACTGGCATAATTTCAGATAAAGAACAGAACAATTCGCTTCTTTGCATAAATAATTTAGAAATCAGCCACTGTGGTAGCAGTGATAGTGAATGTAAATTGCTCTATCTGCAGGTTTATATTTATAGTTGTCTGACATCAATAATAAACTCAACCATACAGACCTCACTTTCAGGCAACACTTAGGAGATAAAGTTTCCAAATCAAATACCTGTTGCTTATTACAGAGAGTGATTTTGAAACATTTGATTTAAATGTTAATACCACAAAATCATTTGGTTACATAAAGAGCTATGATGACAGCAAACTTAATGGGTCATTGAGGGGTTAATAAACTTAAAATTAGATCTACATGGTTTTGAGAAATCTACGGTTTAGGTGGATATTCTCCCTAGCTTTTGTTTTTCTAATTTTACCTTTTCTTTTGAACAGGAAGATTGAAAATTAGCTCTCTATAATGTACAAGCTTCCAGGGATAGAACAAGAAGTCAGGGGAAACAAATTCTAGGTGAAACTAGTTTATAAAATGTAGCTGTACACATCTTTAGCATAGGGAGTGTAATCATTTCCTTAAGTTTATGGATTTTTTCTTTACTCCTTTATACAAGTATACATGTAATCCTGATAGGAAATAAACTTCGAAGGTGATACACTTCTTATGATTCACACACACACACATACACACTCTCTTGTATCCCCCTCCCAAACCCACTGTCCGTCAGAGGAGCCCTTGAGCATTTTGTGCAGTGCTGCACTACAGTACGTAGAGTAAAACCCTACACATTTACAACCAAGAAAGGAAAGCAGATATCACATACAGTAAACAAATTGCTCACTGGTAGGCGTTGCCTTCAGGAACATAGGATGTTAGACCTCCTAAATGGTGTTAGCTGTTGTAATTGCCTCTTTGCTGAGTTCTTTAGGGACAAACAGAAGTAAGGATTTGTGGCTCTCAAACAGGAAGAGGAATAGATATTTATCCTCTCCCTGAGCTCACCTCTTCACTCATCCCCTGATTTCTTCTGAGTAGATGTCCTGGTAGTTAGATCCTTGAGCCCTTCCTTTCCTCTTCTTATTCTCTTACCCTCCTGAGTGTCCTGAAGTTACCCCTTTTTGATTTTTTAAAAATTGTTACGAAATAGTTCAGTTACATGAAAATATGAGGGAAATATAATAAATTCTCACATACCCACTACTCAGTCTAGGAAGTAAAACATTGCAAGTAAAATTGAAGTCACTATGTCCTCTTCCTTGACCTATTGCCCTCCTGCTCTGGATGATGGTAGCGACTAGCTTACATTTGGTCCTTGTCATTCTCATGTGTTTTTAAATAGTTTTATTACATCTGTGTATGTCTGTAAACAATAGCTGGTATTTTTGCATATTTTTAATCCTAAAATAAATTGTACCATAATATATGTATCTTTTTACATCTCCATTTCCCATTCAGTATTGTTTGGGAGGTATAGTCGTTGATACATTTAGCTCTAGTTAAATTATTTTCAATAATGTGTATATTCTGTTTTATAAATACACACTAGATTTATTACTTACCTTTAAGCAGAGATCACTTTCTTTTACAAACATAGATTTTGATCCCTCTCTTTATCCTGGGATATAATTCCATCCCCTGGCTTTTTCATTGACCATAATAGTTCCCTCTTCTCTCTTCTAGTCTACATTTTAGATTTTACGAAAAGGGACTGAGACAGGCTGAGAAATTGTATGAAAAGAAGTAAAGGACAAAAGTCAATAATAACAAGTACTAACAATAATAAGTACAAGATAATAGAAGCTATCCTTAGAAGAACTTTTTAGGTATTGCACCATTTAATCTCTGCAATACTCTGAAGGTACTTACTGTTCTACCAAAAGCTAATGCACTTTCTCAAAGTTACATAGAAAGAAACCAAGAGAGAGAACTAAAACAGGTTTGTTTGACACCAAAATCCTTGCTCTTATCCTCTGTACAATAGTTTTAGAAGACCGGATGGAGGATCGGGAGCCATTTTTACTCCCTCAATAATGAAAGAACACGATTAAAGGAAAAGCACACACCCAAATGCCCATTTCAACCATTGGCTTTGATTCAATTGCACCATCAGTTCAGTTAGAACAATAGTCATCTCCAGCACTAGGCTCTACCAATTACATTTTATGTAATTTACCAGATTTGTAGCAGATATAGTTTGAGTGAAAGTAAAACAACGGGTAGCAAACAGTATTGTACTTTTGTGTTAGGAATCTTTTCATGGTGCTGGAAATGAGCAACCTTATCTTAGCCACAAAAATGCACATATACAAAATAAAATAAAAATGTTAGCGTCCCTGAATCTCGCTTTCTCATAGGCAAAATGAGGATTTGGCAGAATGGTGTTTAGAGTTAGGGTTCTGGGATATAAGGCGAAAAAAAATTGTATTTCAAGTTTTCTTAAAGGCAATTCTGCTAGAGAAGGTAGTGAAAAACTGAAATGCTAAAATGTAAAATGTAATGTTTTCCATGCTTTTGATGAGGTGATAGAAAACATTTTGATGGGTAATAATTACGTACTTCATTTAAAGAAGTGAAAATATGGGTTTTTGCATCTTGCCCCGAATAAAGTCTCTCTAGGTAAGGCTTATCATTTCTAGCTCCCTTGGAGCCTGTGGTACTGTACGAGTATGCAAACAAGGTAAAATAAATGCCATAATAATATGAACTACCAAAGCTCCCATTTTTTATTTTATTTCAAGTCAACACAATGATTTTCATTGGTTGACTTTGCCGTTTTCAGAATGAAAAAACATAACATCCGTTTGCATACGCATTAAAAAGCTTTACTTTTCTCTATTTATACACCACAATTTACGAGACTTCTCATAGAACAAAAGAAGGATCTTTCATATCCCAGCAGAGGCTTCTGAGGATAAACACATGAGGAGATAGCTTTGTGCAGTGGCATCCTCCCCAAAGCCGGCAGCATGATATGTGGCAGGTCACCTTCTTCCTTGCATTTTAGTGTCCCTAGCTGCCATTAAGGAGCTAATAATGCTTATCACTGATCCCCTTCAAGCAAGGCAAGAAGGCTAACTAGAAAAGACTGTAAGTAGTGAGTTATCAAAATGTGCTCTGGAAGTACCTCATGCAATCTGTAGAAATACAATGACACACAATCAAGTGCATGCCCTTGGCCCAGACCTACATTATATTACATACACGTTCCCTCCCAGTCTGCCATACAAAGCCCATGTGTACAATGCACATCAGCCTCTCCTACGGAGAAGTCTATGCACTATAGCCAGCTCAATTAGACCACAAAGAATAGTTTAATATATTTATTCCATTTTGTGTGAATTTGTGAATTGCTGACCATAAAATCAAAGCACGTAGTACAAAACCAGGCCACATGGGCCAGTCGTGTTCAGTGGTTTGAATGGAATTCAATTAAATTGACATCCTAGTCTCTTGCATTTTCTCCTATATCCCAAAAGAGATACAGTCTGAATAGGTGAAACCTGTAGCGGAGAGGACAGGCAATTGAAGAAACAGGTATGCTTTGCTATTAAAGTCTAATTTGTGCATCAGTTAGAGGTCTCCAGGGAAAGAGGATCAATAGGATATGTATATATGTAGACAGAAAGAGAGATTTATATTAGGGAATTAGCTTGTACAGTTATGAAGACTGCAAATCCAAAATCTGCAAGGTGGATTTGGTAGCCTGGAGACCCAGATAAGAGTCAATGTTGTAGTTCAAGTTCAAAGACTGTGTGCTAGCAGAATTCTTTCTTGTTCAGTGGAGGTCAGTCAGCTTTCCTTCTATAAGACCTTCAACTAAATGGGTGATGCCCACCTACATTGCGGAGGGCAATCATGTTTTCTTAAAGTTCACTGATTTAAATGTTAATCTTATCCACAAAAGACACGTTCACAGAAACATCCAGAATCATGCTTGACCAAATATCTGGGCACTGTGTTCCAGCCAAGTGGACACATAAAATTAACCATCACACTTTGTAGTTATGTATTTACCCATCTGTTTCATCTGTTTGATTGTGGAAGCAAGGAGTATGAGAGTGGCTTCACTGCCTTGGAGTGTTTTTTAATATTTTTTTAAATGTTCAATTATGGCTGACATACAATATTATATTAGTTTAGGTGTATAACATAGTGATAAGACATTTATATAACTTACAAAGTGATCACCCTGATAAGTCTAGCACCCATCTGACACCATAGTTATTACAATATTACTGATTATATTTCTTATGTTGTACTTTACATCCCTGTGACTGTTTTTATAACTGGCAATGTGCACATCTTAATCTCTTCCCCTTTTTCATCCATTTCCCCAACCCCCCACACACCTGGTAACCACCAAAATGTTCTCTGTGTCTGTTTGTTTCAATTTTGTTTATTCATTTATTTTGTTTTTCAGATTCCCCATATAAGTGAAATCATATGGTCTTTGTCTTTCTCTACCTGGTTTATTGCACTTAGCATAATACCCCCTAGGTCCATACATATTGCTGCGTATGGAAAGATTTTATTCCTTTTTATGGCTCAGTAATATTCCATTACATACGTATACCACATCTTTATCCATTCATGTATCAATGGACATTTAGGTTGATTCCCTCCCTATCTTGGCTATTGTAAATAATGCTGCAATGAACATAGGGATGCATATGTCTTTTCAAATTGGTGTTTTGGGTTTCTTTGAATAAATATCCACAAGTGAATTACTGGGTCCTTCTTTGACTCTTGTTATATCCTTTGTTTTAAAGTCTATTTTATCTGATACAAGTGTTGCTACCCCACCTTTTTTTCTTATTTCCATTTGCATGAAATATTTTTTTCCATCCCTTCACTTTCAGTCTTTTTCTCTCTTTCAATATGAAGTGGATCTCTTATACATAGCATATGTACAGGTCTTATTTTCTTATCCATTCATCTGCCTTATGTCTTTTGACTGGAGTATTTAATTCATTTACATTTAAAGTACTTACTCATAGGTATGTAGTTATTGCCATTTTATTATTTACATATTTTATCCTTCTTCTTCTTCTCCTCCTCCTCCTCCTCCTCCTCCTCCTTCTTATTCTTCTTCAAAAAGTCCTTTTAACATTTTTTATAATACTAGTTTGGTGGTGATGAATTCCTTTAGCTTTTTTCTTGTCTAGGCAGCTCTCTATCTGTCCTTCAATTCCAAATGATAGCTTTGCTGAGTAGAGTAATCTTGGTTGCAAGTCCTGGCTTTTCATCACTTTGACTATTTCATGCCAATCCCTTCTGGTCTGCAAAGTTTCTGTTGATAATCAGCTGCCAATCTTATGGGAGCTGATAGGGAGAAAGACCTAACTAATGGTCTTTCTCTTGCTGCTTTTAAGATGTTCTCTTTGTCATTAACCTTTGGAAATTTAATTATGATGTATCTTACTGTAGGCCTCTTTGGGTTCATCTTGTTTGGGACTCTCTGTGCTTCCTGGGCTTGTATGTCTATTTCCTTCACTAAGTTAAGGACTTTTTCTGTCATTGTAACTTCAAATAGGTTTTCAATTCATTGCCCTCTCTCTTCTCCTTCTGGTACCCTTATGATGAGAATGTTGTTACACTTGGTATTGGTCCAGAGGTCCCTTAAGCTATCCTCTTTTGTGTGTGTGTGTGTGTGTGTGTGTGTGTGTGTGTGTGTGTGTATTCTTTTTCTTTTTGTTGTTCTGATTAAGTGTATTCTACTTCCTTATATTCCAAATCGCAGATTCAATCCTATTCTTCATTTAATCTATTGCTGATTCCCTCTAATGTACTTTTTATTTAAGTTATTGTATTCTTCATTTCTGACTGGTTTTATTTTATGTTTCCTATCTCTTTGTGGAAGTTCTCACTGAGATCATTGAGACTCCTCATAACAAGTGTTTGGAACTCTGCATCTGATAGATTGTCTCCATTTTGTTTAGTTTTTTCCTGAAGCTTTATTCTGTTCTTTCATTTGGGGCATGTTTCTTTGCCTCTTCATTTTGGCTGTCTCCCTGTGTTTGTTTCTATGTATTAGGTAGGGCTGCTATGTCTCCCAGTTTTGGTAGAATTAACTTATTAAGTAGTTGTCCTATTGCGCCAGTGACACAGTCTTGTTGGTCACCAGAGCCAGGTTCTCCAGGTATGTCCCTTATATGGGTTATGTGCGCTCCCCCGTTGTACTTAAGCCTTGATTGTGTTGGCACATCAATGGAATGGAATTATTAAGATCTAGCCTAGTACTTGGTTCCCAATGAGTGCTCAACAAGTACTTATTAAATTAAATACTTCGGGCCTTAACTCTGTACTCTTTAGGCTAATACATAATCTAACCTTAAGACTCTTCCTTGTGAATTTACCTAGTAAAGGGTTTCCATCTGGCATGGACTGAAGTGTGTCTCCTCAAAATTCACATGTCAAAACCCCAACACTTAATGTGATTGTTTTTAAAAATAAGACCTCTAAAGAGGTAATGAAGGTTAAATGCAGCCATAAAGGTGGGTCCTAATCTAATATGACTGGTGTCCTTGTGAGAAAATGATGAGACATCAAGGATGCACTTATACAAAAAAAAAGGGTCAAATAAGGACATAGTAAGAATGGCAGCCATCAGCAAGCCAAAGAGCAAAGCCTCAGCAGAAACCAACCCTGCCGGCACCTTAATCTTGGGATTCCAGCCTCCAGAACTGTGGGAAAATAAATTTCTGTTGTTTAAGCCACCCAGTTACTGTTACTTGGTTATGAGAGCTTGAGAAGATTAATACACCCTCCAACACACACTGTACCCCAATTCCTAAAAAAAAATAAAAAATCTAGACTAGGCTTAGCTCTGGGGCAGGATATGTGCCTGTAAAAGTTATGGCAAAGAAAGCACAGTTGGTTTCAAGTGAATGGAGCTGATATGATGTGTGGACTGTGCAGAAACTGCTATAAGAATCAGAATCCTCACTGATCTAAAAGTCCCTGCCCATACGAAAATTTAAAAATAGGGCTGATTCATACTCACGAGACTGGTTGTGTATTTCAGTGCAGTGTCATTTTCTTTTGAATTGGATTCCTTTGTCATGTTGGGCCAACATTATAGCTCTATATATTCTAGCAGGGCATCTTTTGTGCCTTCTCATCTTATAAGTTATGTTTAGCTTTTATATGCACAGAGATTTCACACCAACAAATTAATGACAAAGAAGCTTCATGCCTGACCACTATATCTTTCAAAAATAGTAAAAAAAAAAATAAAAATCCACTAATGTATACAAAATCTTAGGAAAAGAGTTTCTATATTAAAAGCATTCACTTTGTCTAAAAAACAGATTTAGATCTCCAGTTTTATTGCCTCTTAATAGAATAGATAATAGAAACCAAGTGGGGGAAATGGCATAATCTACTTATGACAGATGCTTAGTATATTTTAACAACTTTGGTTGATAATATCTTCTTGTGTTACTTTAAATAAATGAAAATACCACTGATTTATTTTTGCGAAAATGCCTCATGCCAATGGTTTTAAAAGAGAAAGGGTATCTTCTGTGGCTAAAAGTAATAATTTAGTTTTATCCAAAAATAGCTTGAGAGAAAATATCCAGTTCTTCAGCTCATGGTTCCTTCCTTTTTATGTGAATGGTACATATCTGTGTTTCTGGTTTTCCTCTCTAAGTAAATGAGTTGTGAGCTACATGACAGATAGTTTAGCCCTAAGATGTGAATTTATTTGTGAATCCTAGTATATAGTTTGGCTAAGAAATTCTGTATATCCCATTCCCCATTAGTGTCTGTATATTACCAGGAAATTCTTTTGGAACTGGTTGGTCTCCTTAGCTGTGGAATCAGACAAACCAAAAATTGGTGTTAACAATTCACCATGAAATAATTGATGTACAACCAAAGTCTTTCCAAGTCTGGAGATGAGCCTGGTTCTAATCAGAAGTATTCATCCTGAACCAACTACTTTCCTTTCCCCTGCACACATATACCCTTTTCTCATCAGACTCACAGTTTTTGCTAAACTGACAAAACAATTCAGTATCAAATGTTGTTTTACAAATATTTATTGCAATATAGATATAAACACAGGAATACACTTTGCTTCCCAAGTCCCCTTATCAAGTCTTCACTAAATTCATGGGGTATCAGTGAAATAACGAACATTTGAAATATTCTGCTATAATTATATCATGCATGTTTTCATCATGTGTTTTATAAATGTGTCATAGAAGAGGAGAGGACCAGATCCCAGAAGAATGAATAATGGTCCATGTGTAAATGAACTAAAACAATAAACAACAAATGAGATATCAATGTAACGATGGATTGCATGGTAAAACTATAAAATAATTTTGGAGGGAAGATATCTTTGGAAAGCTTTATCAGCTGTGTTGATTCTCATGAGAACAAGAATTTAAATGTTTTCTCTAAAGGTTTTACTACATAATATACAAAAAGTTATTCTTAGCTCTGTTATAGAAAATTTTAGAAGCATAAACACTATATTAAGTGGACTCTGTCATGAAACACTTATAGCAAACACAATCTGGAGATAATCCCTCCTCCAGGCTAAGGAAAAAGTTGAATGGAAGGGCCATGCCATTATAACAAGGTGCTAGATGCTAGCAATAGATTATATAGTCCATTTCTTTATTCTCTCAGTCATATGTTCGTTTACTTATTCATCAACACTGAGTGCCTTTTCCATATTAAGTACTGAGATTGGTACCAGGGTTTCAATAGTAAGTCCCATGTTTGGTCATGATTAGAGTCTAGTGAGAAATATAGTCAAGTAAACCACATTTGACGCAGAAGCAATTGTGGAAATATTGGAGATATTGGAGAATCTGATAATAATTACAGACTCCATTCCAAGAAAACACATATTCTAATTATACCAACATTTAGTATACAATTTCAGAGGTTTCCAGGACCCTCAAACATTTATCCACAGACCACTTAAATGTTACCACAGAGTAAAAACATCTGGTTTACAGTCTCACTAATTTGTATCCATGGTGCCCAACTACAGGACAGGAGCTCAAAAAACGTTTTCAGTGACATGTGAACATTTTCTGTAGGTATAATTTTCTATGGATAAAACACCCTTGCCATGGACCAGCAGCCTTTGGTGCAAAGAAAGCTCTGGAGACTCGCTATAGTTAGCTTAAAATTCAATAACGCATCCCTTGTGTTTACACAATCATCCGTTTATAAAGAGCTGGTCCAACAAGCATAATGATTATTTTTATTTACCTAGCTCCCAAATCAGGTCATGTACTCAAGGGATTAAGTATAATGTAAGAAGAAAAGACAGTCAAATAGAATTGGCTACTATAAAGTATTGGCTTGTAGTAGAAAAAAATACTTTAATGGTATTTCTGGATTCATTTAAGGCTAACCCCAGAACTTTTTTTGCAACTTATATCTCCAGGTTTAAACATATTTGAGGTTGCCAATGTAGAGGCTGTTAATTTAAAAAAATAACTGAAGAACACTAAAATAACTTCTCAATTGAATTGTTAATTCAAACCACCCACAAATTTAGTTAGAAAAAAAAGAGGGGAGTTTTGCCTTTTTACACAAATTAATCAAAATAGCCAATTGAAAGGCACTTAGGTGTAGACTTAGTCACTCCTGAAAATTAAGCTGAGGTTTCATCTAAAATACCAAAGAATAACAAGTAAATGTTTCTTTTGGAAGGAATCTGATTAACTAAATAAAGTAGATTTATTTTACAGAATGAGAAAGAGGCTCAAGTTCATAGAAGAGGAACCTGGATCAATAGAGGGAGTGACATAGTCCTGTAGACCAAGCTATCCAGCTCTATGAATATTACTGTTTATACTAAACAAACACTTTTGTTTCTAATTTTATTCCAATTCAATTCTGTAGGCATAGACTTAGTAAAAGGAAAAATAAATCAAAGTACTAGTCATTTATTGAACACACTTTTCATTCATCCATTTATCATTCATTTATTCATCCATCCAATCAGTCAATTTAACAAATATTTACTGAGTAACTTCCATATGGTGTGTTCCAGGACCAAAAAGGAGATCTGTCTGGAGCAGTGAATTAGGGAGTTGGTGCTAAGACCTGAGGCAGAGATACAGGCAGGAACCTATTCAAAAGGCCTTGATGGTGTAGAGCAGAGTTCATATTTGTTTGCAAATGCAAGATTAACCTAGACAAATATTTCAAATAAGGAAGCAATACAAACTGACATATTTTAAATCAATCTACTCTTAAATTTGAACCCTCTGCTCTGGGAAAATTGCTTGATAAGTTCTCCCTAAACATACCTTGGATTTTCCTTTCTCTATGCTCATACCTTTCCATTTGGAAATCTTGACTTTTATAATAACCATTTTATTACATGAAAGTTTGAGTATGTAAAGTACATGAGCTTTGAAAATAATTTAGGAGAAATGTATTTGGAGGCACATTGATGCCTGAAGCGTTTCAGATCAATCCATGACTAGATGGCTGTGAAAATGCTGAGTCCATTCGACATGGCTGATTCTAAGGGCCTGTTGAATTGCGGCTACCCCTTCAAACTGGCTACAAAGCCATGCTCCTTTACTATCTATGTGTTACCTCATTCAAACTTAACTCAGGGTCGCCCCTTCATATTTCTTAGTATCACTAAATTAAGCAAATGGTTCACGTAACCAAATTTATCAAAGGACTTCTTTATGCTAAACACTATGAAGGGTATTGCAAGGGATACAAACAAAAGTCTTAGGGAAGAGACAGAAGGAAAGAAAAAAAAAAATCACAAAATATAATTTGGGCAAAGGAGGTAATATGAAGAAATTAAAGGAAGTGAAAATAGTAATTAATGTGCAGCTACCATGACCTACGACTTTATAAGGCAGACATGTATTTGTTGAACACCAAGTATGTGTGAACAGTTATTAGCAGCTAACATCACCACATGATGAATACTAGGCACTAGGCAATGGGCTAAGCTCTGTGCGTATATTATCTCATGCAATCCTTCCAGCAGCCCTATAGATCAAATTGATGAGTACTATCATTGTCCCACATTATAAAAGAGGAAACTTGAGGGCATCTGGCTCCAGAGGCCAGACACTTCACCCAGAGTCTTCTCAAACTTTTATGAGGATAAGATTCCATGGGAGAACTTGTTAAAAATATAAAAGCATGAATGTTCTTTGTGTAGTAGGTTTAGTAAATTGTAGATTCTGAGATGAGGCCAAGGAACGTGTATTTTTACAAACTCAGAAACAACCATTACCACCACCACCACCATCATCACCAAACCATCACCCGAATCCAAATGCAATGACACCGATATTGAGGGTCATTCAACTACATTTGATAACCCTGTGCTGTGATACACTATATCCCCTAGAACAGTGTTAATCAAATTTTACGGACACACGCTCATCTGGAGACATCGATAAATTGTGTACTGTTATTCAGTAGGACTGAGGTGGGCCATAGGATCCTGTGTTTCTAACAAGCTCAGAGGTGATGCCTATTGGGACAGTCCAAGAATTACATTTTGAATAGTTGGGATCTAGGACAGCACCAGAAATTTTAGGATTAAGACACAAGAAATATAATTCTTTTCCATAAAGAATTTACTGTGTAGAGAAGCAGATGGAGATACAGCCAGATGCTTTATGAACATGAAACATATAACAGGGGAAGACATGAAGGCTTATTAGAAAGACATTCTTGAGCTGAGATTGAACGAAAAATAAAATCTCATTCAGTGTCATGCGCTTCAAGAATTTACTACTAGTATAAGAAGTGACACAAATACAAAAACAACTAAGCAAGTAATGTGAGGCCAGTATTGCTACAAGTAACACATACAAGTCCTGCAGACCTTCGGGGAAATAGAAATTACTTTGGTCTGTCCTATAAATATTCCATAAATTTACTGGTGTTTTTATATCTGTTTACCAAGCTGTCTTCCCCAATGGACAGAGTTCCTGAGGAGAAGAAACTGTCACGGCCATAGTGTCATAAATGTCCAGCCCTTTGGCTTATATATAACACACGTTTTATAAACGTTTGTTGAATGATTACTATAGGCTTCAAGGAGGAGGTAAACACTAAAACATGTGCTTCTAAAGATTCCAGAAATAAAGGTGATTAAGGGACAATACTCCACAGAGAAATGGTGTGAGATGCCATTACTACCATGGTCCTATTACCTCTCATTTGAGTACTTGCCAGTGTCACAGAATGAAACCAAGCTCTGTGTGTGGAGCCTCAGTAACACAAGTAAATGGCAAAGACAACAGCAACAAACTATATAAAGAAAGACCCGAGAAGATGATCCTGCCTTGAGTTTATTTATAGTTCTGGTCACTGACAGCAATCATGTAAGAGCATTGTTAGTCCAATTGTCCCACTCTTACGACTGCCAGCTCTATGAGACTCAAAAGCATTTGTGAAGAAAATTAACGTATCCAGAAAAATCTCAGTAAGGCTCAATTCCATAATACTAC
The DNA here is from genome assembly GCF_036562045.2 of Rhinolophus sinicus. NCBI lineage: Eukaryota > Metazoa > Chordata > Mammalia > Chiroptera > Rhinolophidae > Rhinolophus > Rhinolophus sinicus. The sequence continues at coordinate 124,675,215 of NC_133752.1, forward strand.
TCAGTTGGGGATCAAGAAATAAATGAGACGTGGTCAGGCCTGTCTCTAAACAGCTTTGGAAAGCAGGCATATTAGCAACAGGTGATATGGTGAATTCTGCTCTAAGGGGATGACCCTAGACCTATCTTCTTAGCCCACATTCAAGTTCTCTGAAGTACCCTACTACCAGAACTCCGGAAACTTCGCTCTACAATGCAACCTTACCTTCTCGACTGTGATTATCTGTATCAAAAGCAGAGGCTGCCCTTGGCTGGCAAGCAGAGGAGGACTTTCTCATAAACACAGAAAGTTCCTAGCTGAGCAGATATTATTAGTGAAATAGAATGAAACAGCACATTTGTAACTGCTGCTTCCCGAGAGATGCTGTTCCTGTTCCCAGAGTTATACTGGTTTATGCCTTTCCTGGGAGCCCATGGTGATAAAACACAAGGATTCTTGAGACTGACTACCTGGGTGTGAATCTCAGCTCTTTCACTTATTAGCTGTGTGACCATGAGCAAGTTGCTTAACCACTCAGTGCTAAGTTTTGCCTCTGTTATATTTTTCTTTCCTTTTTTCTGTTCTGATTGGGGTTTTTAATTTTTTTTTCAGTTACAGTTGACATTCAACATTATTTTATATTAGTTTCAGGGTTAGACATTCAAATTAATTTATGCAGTGAACCGCTCGATTAATCTAGTACCCACCTGGCAGTATACATCGTTGTTGCAACATTATTGACTATATTCTCTATGCTGTAGTTTAGGGTTTCTGGGGGGATTCACTTGAGTGGTAAACAAACTTCTAAGATGTTATCAAACGATCTTCACTTCCTTACATGTGATCTGAACCTGGTGACTTGCTTCTAACCAATGCAGTATCACAAGGATAATGGGGTGCCACTTCCATAACTAGGTTACAAAAAAATGGTAAATTCTCTCTTGTTCACAGACTCTCTCTCTCTTGCTGGCTTTGATGAAGAAACCTGCCATGCTGAGGCAGCCTGCATGGCAAGGACCTGAGGCATTCAGTCCTACAGCCCACAAAGAAATGGAAGTTTAGAACTGAGTTTAGAAGTGAATCCTTCCCCATCCAAGCTTCCAGATAAAAGTGCAAACCCTGAACTGACGTCTTAATTGCAACGATTTGAGAGACCATGAACTAGAATAGAAAACCCAGCTAAGCTATGTCCAAGTTTCTGTCCCACAGAAATTGTAATATCGTAAATATGTATTTTTTTTAAGCCACAAAGTGTTGGGCTAGCTTGTTACACAGTAAGAGAGAACTAATACAAATGGTTAATGTATCTGAATCCCATTTTATCTTGTCTTTCCCTGTGAATCTCTCTCTATTTAATCTAATGTGACTGTTTCTGTCGCTCAAAAACGAAAGAGCCACAGTTGAGACATGGAGAAGGGATAATAGTAATAGAATTATTTCTGACTGAGCACACAAATAGGGAAGTTTTTCACAAAGATAAGGACACCTGCACTGGGATTTGTAAATGAGTTGAATTTTACCAGGCTGAGCAAGAAAGACAAGCAGTGCAAGCATAAGAAACAAAATAACCCTCGATATAAAAGTAGTAAGTGTTTCAACATTTTCTTCCTTAAATTATTTTTCAGGAGATGCTATATAGCCCATAGTGGCAAGAATGGAAGGGAAGCATCAGGAGACTGCACTAAAAGGGTCAGTTAGAAATAGGATATGGAACAGCCCTGAGACATGCTAAGGAGTTTGAATATGTTTTTTAACGGCAATGAGAAAATGAACTAAAGATTGGGTAATAAAAATGGAAAGAAGGGCAGAGATCAGGAAAAGACATTTCTAAGGTAAAATCAGAAGGGCTTACTGTTGATTTGATATATAGAGTTAACAATGAGGAATTGATGATAACTAGAAGTCTCTTTTAGATTCCTGGATGTACAGAATAAAATCAGTTTTAATAGTAAGGTGGGACACTCTGAGTTTGAGGTATCAAAGTGAGGATATCTAGGAAGCTGAGACATATATATTTTGTAGCAATTGGCATATCAGAGAGTAAGTGAAGACATTAAAGTGAGTGAAATTACAAAGCAAAAAGACAAAGAACGACATGGAAACCTGGGAGATACCAGCAATTAAGAATAGATTCAAGGATATCATAGGGATGGATGGAAGCAGCGAGGCGGACTTCATGAGTTCTCTTCCAGATCTTATCACAAACTGAACATCATTAACTCATCAAAGGACTCTGCTCATCACACAGAACTGCTAAGAGACTCATAGGAGGATTACTTGAAGGTGGGCAAATTGGGCGAGCAGGGGAAGAGGGAAGGGGGCTGAGTGGAGATGCAGCTGCATCCTAGGCTATGGAGACGCAGGGGATCCCAGGACAGAACAGTGAACACAAAAGCCAGGAGGTGGCTCTTTCCTTGTGTCCCACAGCTGATCTCTCCTGCTGAGAGGGCAGCATATCCATCATTTGAGGCAGTAACCTCAGCTGAGACCTCCAACTGGGCCCTCGGTCTACAAAGGACTTGAACTCCATACCTGGGCCCCTCCCCCCACTCTCCCAATCCTACCTCCACCCTTCCAGAGACTTAAACTGGCCCCTGAAGTAAAGAGTAGTGTCAGATTACAGAGGAGCAGTAGGGCTCAGGCTCTGGGAATACTGGCATGCAACTCTGACCCAGGGAAGAGGCTGGGAAGAGTGTGATTTTTGCTGGGCTAGGAAAGAAGAGACTCCTTCACCCCCAGCCCCCACCCTTTCTGGCCACCCTAGGGCAGGGCAATTACAACTGGGGAAACACTCCCAGGGATCAGCAGTAGGTGGCAGACTCAGCTCTGGGTTTCAGCAGCTCAGAAATCTCCCGCCCGCCACACACACACACACACACACACACACACACACACACACGGAAGAAGTGCCCTAAGACTCAGGAGAACTGGACACAGGGCTGGTGGTGTTACCCTCAGTGCGCATATGTGCACGACAGAGCAGAAACTGCACTGACTTTGTAGAAACTACGATCCAGACCCCTTAGCCCCACTCATCTAAATCTGCAGTCCCATGGTCACTCTGGGCACCAGGTGACCGGTTCTGTCTGCACAATACACAGAGGACTCTTTTGTACAGCACAGGACAACCTGGAGGTTACTTGGTGGGCCTAAGCCAAGACTGATGCTGCTTTTCTCGTTTTATTTTGTTTTTATATCTTTGATATCTTTGCCTGTGTTGAGTGTGGGTTATCGGTTGTTTTTACATGTGAGTGTATTTGGTTTTTTCTTTGTTGTTGTTGTTGTTGTGCTTGGTGATTAGCTTTGTTCTGAAATTGCCCTACACCAGGGCCCAGCTCAAGAGGCACCAGATTTAACATACCCAGAGGCCAACTCCAGACCAAAGCAGAGTACTACCGGGTTTGACCTACAAGTGACACACCCAGGGGGAATTCTCTACAGGCACAAGAGCCCATAGAGGTCAAGCCTCATTTAAGCAGTCAACCCTCATGCAGCAAAACATCTTGCTGTGGGCAGAGGTAAGTCTCATAACTAGTCAGCCTAGCAGTCATTCCCACCTATTCACAAGCTAAAAGCAATTAAAGACCAACATTAACAGGACAATATGCACAACACAAGAGTCACCTTTGGAGAACATGCAGAGGAGAAGAAGGAAGTGGTGCAAGTCAAATATAAAGGACACATACTACATAAGATAACCCAGCAAAAACTAAGAACTCTAGGGAATCTACCTAATACATCAAAGCAAACACAGAGAGTCAGCCAGAATGGGGAAACAAAGAAACATGTTCCAAATTAAAGAACATAAGAAACCTCCAGAATTGGAACCAAATGAAATAGAGGTAACCAACCTATCAGAGACAGAGATCAGAACACTGATGATAAGAATGTTTAAAGAGCTTAGTGACGACATGAAGAAGGATAGAGAAATCATAATGAACAACCAGTTAGAACTAAAGAATACAATTACTGAAATAAAGAACACACTTGAAGGAATTAACAGCAGGTTAGATGAAGCAGAGGATCGAATCAGTGACTTAGAAGACAAGTTAGCAGAGATCACCCAAACAGAACAACAGAAAGAAAAAAGAATAAAAAACAATGACGATGCTTTAAGAGACCTATGGGATAACATCAAGCGCAACAACATGCGCATCATAGGAATACCAGAAGGTGAAGAGAGGAAGCAAGGGATTGAGAACATATTTGAAGTAACAATGTCCGAAAACTTCCCTAACCTGATGAAGGAAACCAACATATAAGCCCAGGAAGTGCAGAGAGTTCCATCCAGGATAAACCCAAACAGGTCCATACCCAGACACATTATAGTTAAAATGGCAAAGGTTAAAGACAAAGAGAGAATCCTAAAAGCAGCAAGAGAAAGACAGCAGGTTACATACAAGGGAACTCCCATAAGACTATCAAATGACTTTTCTACAGAAACATTGAAGGCCAGGAGGGAGTGGCAGGAGATACTCAAAGTGATGGAAAACAAAGGCCTACAACCTAGATTGCTTTATCCAGCAAGGCTATCATTTAAAATTGAAGGAGAGATAAAGAGCTTCCCAGAAAAGAATAAGCTAAAGGAATTTATTACCACCAAGCCAGCATTGCAGGAAATATTAAAAGGGCTTCTGTAAACAGAAGAAAGATGAAAACAATCTAACTACAAATTTAAAAAATGGCAATAACTATGTACCTATCAATAATCACTTTAAATGTAAATGGATTAAATGCTCCAATCAAAAGACATAGGGTGGCTAAGTAGATAAGAAAACAAGACCCTTTTGTATGCTGTATACAAGAGACTCACCTCAGATCAAAAGACACACACAGGCTGAAAATGAAGGGTTGGAGTAAGATATTTCATGCAAACAAAAATGAGAAAAAAGCTGGAGTTGCAATATTTATATGTGACAAAATAGACTTTAAAATGAAGAATATATTAAAAGACAAAGATGGGCACTATATAATAAAGGGATCGATCCAACAAGAGGACATAACCCTACCAAACATCTATGCATCCAACTTAGGAGCACCTAAATATATAAAACAGATATTGACTGACATAAAGACAGAGATCAACAGTAACACTATCATAGTTGGGGACTCCAACATACCTCTGACAACAAGGGACAGGTCTTCCAGACAGAAAATCAATATGGAAACAACAGCCTTAAATGACACATTGGACCACTTGGATTTAATTGATATTTTCAGAGCATTTCACCCCAAAGCTGCAGAGTACACGTTCTTCTCAAGCACACATGGAACATTTTCCATGATAGACCACATGTTAGGCCACAAAACAAGTCTTGATAAATTTAAGAAAATTGAAATCATACCAATTGTCTTCTCTGACCACAGTGCTATGAAATTAGAAATGAACTACAGGGAAAAAAACTGGAAGATACACCAATTCATGGAGGCTGAATAACATGTTATTAAATAATGAATGGGACAACCATGAGATCAAGGAAGAAATCAAAAGATATCTCGAGACAAACGAAAATGAAAACACGATGACCCAAAATGTATGGGATGCAGCAAAAGCAGTCCTAACAGGGAAATTCATAGCATTGCAGGCTTATCTAAAGAAACAAGAAAAATCACTAATCAACAGTTTATGTTCACACTTAAGAGATCTGGAAAAAGAACAGCAAAATAAGCCCAAAGGGAGTACAACGAAGGAGATAATAAAGATCAGAGCAGAAATAAATGAATTCGAAACCAGAAAAACAATACAAAAGATCAACAAATCCAAGAGTTGGTTTTTAGAGAAGATAAATAAAATTGACAAACCTTTAGCCAGACTCATCAAAAAAAAAAAAAAAAAAAAGAGAAAGGACCCAAATTAATAAAATCAGAAATGAAATAGGAGAAGTGAACAGACACCACAGAAATACAAAAAATATTAAGAAATTACTATGAGCAACTATATGCCAACAAATTTGACAATCTGGAAGAAATGGACAATTTTCTAGACGCATACAACCTTCCAAGGCTAACTCAAGAAGAAACAGAAAACCTGAATAGACTGATTACCACCAGGGAAATTAAATCAGTAATCAACAACCTCCCAACAAACAAAAGCCCTGGAACAGATGGCTTTACAAGTGAATTTTATAATAAATTCAAAAAAGAATTATCACCTATTCTCCTCAAGCTCTTCCAAAAAATCCAGAAGGAGGGAAGGCTCCCAAACACTTTTTATGAGGCCATTATCACCCTGATCCCAAAATCAGACAAAGACACTACAAAAAAAGGAAAACTACAGGCCGATATCTCTAATGAACATACATGCAAAAATCCTCAACAAAATATTAGCAAACAGAATTCAGCAATACATTAAAAAGATCATACACCATGATCAAGTGGGATTCATTCCTGGTATGCAAGGGTGGTTCAACATCCACAAATAAATTAATGTGATACACCACATTAACAAAATGAAAAATGTAAATCTATGATCATATCAATAGATGCAGAAAAGGCATTTGATAAAATCCAGCAGCCATTTATGATAAAAAACCCTTAAGAAGGTGGGAATAGAAGGATCATATCTCAACATAATAAAGGGCTTATATGATGAACCCACAGCTAACATCATACTCAATGGGGAAGAGCTAAAACCATTCCCCTTAAGATCAGGAACAAGGCAAGGTTGCCCACTTTCTCCACTTCTATTCAACATAGTGCTGGAAGTACCAGCCACAGCAATCAGACAAGAAAAAGAAATAAAAGGCATCCAAATCAGTAAGGCAGAAGTAAAATTGTCATTATATGCAGATGACATGATACTATATATAGAGAACCCTAAAGACTCCACCAAGAAACTATTAGAGCTGATAAAGGAATTTAGTAAAGTAACAGGATACAAAATTAATATTCAGAAATCAGTTGCATTTGTATATATTAATAGTAAAATATCAGAAGGAGAAATTAAGAAAGCAATCCCATTTACAATTGCTTCAAAGACTATAAAATACCTGGGAATAAATTTAACCAAAGAGTAAAAGATCTGTACTCAGAAATTTATAAGACACTGAAGAAAAAAATGAAAGTAGATACAAATAGATGGAAACACATACCATGTTCATGGATAGGAAAGAATTAATATAGTTAAAATGTCCATACTGCCTAAGGCAATACACATATTCAACGCAATTCCTATCAAACTACCAAGGACATTTTTCACAGAAATAGAATATATAATCCTAAAATTTATATGGAACCATAAAAGACCCCGGAGAGCCTCAGCAATCTTGAGAAATAAAAACAAAGTGGGCGGTATAATGATACCTGACATCAAATTATACTACAAGGCTACAGTAATCAAAACAGCATGGTACTGGCATAAAAACAGACACATAGATCAATAGAACAGAATAGAGAGCCCAGAAATAAATTCATGCCTATATCGTCATTTTTTTTTTTTTTTTAAGATTTTATTGGGGAAGGGGAACAGGACTTTATTGGGGAACAGTGTGTACTTCCAGGACTTTTTTCCAAGTCAAGTTGTTGTCTTTTCAGTCTTAGTTGTGGAGGGCGCAGCTCAGCTCCAGGTCCAATTGCCATTGCTAGTTGCAGGGGCGCAGCCCACCATCCCTTGTGGGAGTCGAACCGGCAACCTTGTGGTTGAGAGGACACTCCTCAACCAACTGAGCCATCCGGGAGCTCAGCGGCAGCTCAGCTCAAGGTGCCATGTTCAATCTTAGTTGCAGGGGGCAGAGCCCACCATCCCTTGTGGGACTTGAGGAGTTGAACTGGCAACCTTGTGGTTGAGAGCCCACTGGCCCATATGGGAATCAAACCGGCAGCCTTTGGAGTTAGGAGCACAAAGCTCCAACCACCTGAGCCACCAGGCCAGCCCTATATGGTCATTTAATCTACGACAATGGAAGCAAGAATGTACGGTGGGGTAAAGACAGTTTACCCAATAAATGGTGCTGGGCAACCTGGACAGACACATGCAAAAAAATGAAGCTGGACCACCTCCTTACACCATATACAAAAATAAATTCAAAATGGCTCAAAGACTTAAATGTAAGATCTGAAACCATAAAATTCCTAGAAGAAAATATAGGAAGAAAGTTTACAGACATTACCTGGAGTAAGATTTTTACTGATATATGCCCTCAGGCAAGGGAAGTAAGAGAAAAAATAAACATGTGGGATTACATCAAACTAAAATTTTTTTCACAGCAAAGGAAACCATCAATAAAACAAAAAGGGATCCTACAGAATGGGAAAAGATACTTGCCAATGATATATCCCATAAGGGGTTAATATCCCAAATTTATAAAAAAACTCACTCAACTCCAAAAAAACAAACAACCCAATTAAAAAATGGGCAAAGGATATAAAGAGACATTTTTCTAAAAAGGACATACAGATGGCAAACAGCTATATGAAAAAATGCTCAACCTCACTAACCATCAGAGAAATGCAAATATAAACCACAATGAGATACCACCTCACCCCAGTCAAAATGGCTATCATCAATAAATCAACAAACAACAAGTGCTGGCGAGGATGTGGAGAAAAGGGAACTCTTGTGCACTGTTGGTGGGATTGCAGATTGGTGCAGCCACTATGGAAAACAGTATGGAGGTATCTCAAAAATCTGAAAATGGAACTACCTTATGACCCAGCAATTCCACTCTTAGGTATCTATCTGGAGAAATCCAAAACTATAATTCAAAAAAATTTATGCACCCCTATGTTTATTGCAGCACTATACACAATAGCCAAGACCTGGAAACAACCAAAATGCCCATCGGTGGATGACTGGATTAAGAAACTGTGGTACATTTATACAATGGAGTACTGCGCAGCCATAAAGAAGAAAGAAATCTTAACCATTTGCAACAACATGGATTGACCTAGAGAACATTAAGTTAAGTGAAATAAGTCAGACAGAGGAAGACAAAAACCATATGATCTCACTTATATCTGGAATCTAAAGGAAAGAATAAATGAATGAACTAATCAGAAACAGTCTCAGAGACATAGAGGAAAAACTGAGGGTTGCTAGATGGGACAGGGGCAGGGATAAGGGGGAAGGTGAGAGGATTAGAAAGCACAGTGGGTAACCACAAGATGGCCACGGGATCACAAAAGTTAATTTTGGGAACGTAATCAATAATGTTGTAAAGATTTTGTAGGGTATCCGATGGTCACTTGTCTCATTAGGGAGACCACCTCAGCGAAGATGTAGATACCTGATTACTGCACTGTACACCTGAAGCTGAAGCTGAACAATAATGAATATCAACTACAAGTTTATATATTATGTATATAGGTACAAGAAATTGAATACAGCATTAGGAATGTAGACAGTGGAAATGTAATGGCTGTGTGTGATGTCAGAGGGATAGTGGATGGGGGGAGGGGGTTGACACAGTGAGAGGGATATAAATGATAAACGTCTAACTATTACATTGTTTTGTGCACCTGAAACTAATAAAAAAACAGAATCAAAATGTTAGCTATGTATACAAAAAAAAAAAAAAAAAAAAGAATAGATTCAAAATAGTCAGCTGAGGATACTGAGAAGAAAATAATATGAGACAGGAGTCGCTGTTTTCTAAAAGAAGTTATCAGTGTACATGTCATGTTTTTAGAAAACATCATTATATGTTGTAACCAGGGCACTTCTGTTGACCACTGAGAGCAATTTCACCAACAGGATAAATTCAGACTTCTAAACATTAAGGAATGACTGAGGGACTGAGGTGGGCAGCAATGAGAGTGAATTTAACCTCTTTTAAGAGGCGGTAGTAAATAGAAAGAAAGCAAACTTGTAAAAAAATGTAAGGCAAGGATATTTTTTTTATTTGTTTTGTGTAATTTTGTGTTATGAGAGAAAGTCAATTATGGTCAAAATCTGAAGAGAAGGAATCAATATCGAGAAAATGGAAGATGTTATAGAAAGAGTTTGTCAATAATGGGGCAGAGCCACAGAAGAGATGGGGGTGGATTAAAAGATCATTTTCTTAGACAGAAATAACAGAACTAAAATTTGGTAATGGTATAGTTTGGTGTGGTGGATACAAGAGAAAATTTGAACGAGCTTATTTTATTTGATCAAGACCAAAAGATTATTTTTGACAGTGAAGGCTCAAGGATGGCTTGAACGGCTTAAGGAAAATGGCAATGGTTCCTGTCAGAAACAGGAAAAGGAATTGAATGCGGATAAAGTTGTCAAGCAAAAGTGTTTTTAAAATGGCTTAAAAAAAAAAGAGGTGAATAGAAGCAGATTATTTTACTAGGGTTAGAAGAGAAAGCTTATCAGAATTATGATCAAAAGTAGATAGATCCAAAGAGCAGATAATGCTGAAATATGAGGGTGTCAAAGAATTTTAAAAGTCATGTTTCCTTATTTTCCAAACACCCTCAATTGCAAGGCATGTCATAAATTAAATGACAACTTTAAGGGATGGAAGAAATTTTAGTTGTGTCTGGCAAAATTATTTTGTAATCAAGGACTCCCCCAGGCTCTAGAAATATTAAAGTATATTTGAGAAAACGCATTCGTCTCCTTAAGGAGACAGGTGTTCTGTTTAAATCCCTTTATATTCTCAGAAAATCCACAACACTCACAGTAGGATCTTCCTAAATTTATTTTGGTACATAAGTACTTGCTGATCGAATTTTTCATTCCAACGAGATAAAGTCTTAATGGTAACTAACAATACATAGAATGGAGAAGAAACATTTGTCATTTCTCCTCATTCAGAATGACAAACAAATGTTTCTAAAAAAGGTTTATTTTGAACTCCAGTAACCTGAAATTTATGATCAGGTAGTTATACTATTAAAAGAACATAGATTTTTTCACAATGCACAGGGAAAGGCTTAACTAAGCAATAGTCTAAATGTAATTGCAAGGAAAACATTTTACCTGAGTGGGCAAAAAACTGTGTTAACGTACTTCGAAGCAATAATGAATATGAAAACACATTAGGTTCTAATTAGAAATCCATGGCATATATTCTTAAGACCATCCCTAGTGAATCACTACCGAGCAATAAACTTTGGTGTCCTAAAATGAGATACTACAACAAAGACTTCTGTAAAAGCAAAAAGAAGAAATGTCCTTAGTTTTCTGTGACTGAGGTTCTTCCCCTAGATTATTCTGCATTAATGAGAAGGTGAGTTCTGCCTGACATTCAGTGCTCTGAAACACGCCACCCCTGCCCAGCCGCCACCCCAGCTCTCTATTCTATCATCCTACCCAAGGCTCTCCAGTCTCTGCAGTAACTGTGGTATACTGTTGTGACTTTTCACCTAGATTCTGTCTCAGCCTTATTTTTTTTGTAATGATGCCTCATTTAGACACTCTGTCTCATATTTCATTTTGAGATGCGTGCCCTCAAAACTATCTTTCAGATTCCCACTGACTGTCACAGTCTGGGGTCCTCAGGTCAGTCTGTGGAACTGTCCTGCCTTTCAGGCCTCTGGGGAATCACCTTGACTCTAGGATCCATGAGAAAAAAAATACAGTGACTGATGTGTATGAGGAACTCAATAATTAATTAACAAATAAATCTAGTCCAAGCCCACCACCTAGGGTATCTGCTTTTCCAGGGAATTCAGACTACCTTGCCCCGTGCTACAAATCAATGTGCCTTCTGTAGCTATAGAGACCACACTGCAGTTAGAGTAACACTATTCTGCCCCATTTAAATTCCAATAACTCCATAACAGAACTACGGGTGTTGATGTTTGATGTTGTATAGCCAAAATGGCCGAATGCCACTGCCAAAGGACAAGGATATAAGAATCCCTGAAATATCAGTGCAGTTAATCCTCCCTCTTGCGTGGCCCACAAGATAACTACATGGGATGTAAACCCTGTCGTCTGCTTTTAGCTATTTGTGTCCTGAATCACCAATTTAAGCCACAATTGAAATCTTTGAAGTTTCTCCAACCAAAGTTTCCTGAAATTTTTCAAACAATTCTGTTTAATTTAAGGCAGAATGTTGGCATCTTCAATGGACTCTAAATAAAAGAGAAGGAGGTCATGAAATTCAGTGCTCAGAAACTAATGAGTGCTGTGTTTCAAAGAAAAGACATCTCTTCCGGTGAGTCTGACAAAAAGCACTGCGATAGGAACCTGTACCTGCAAATGTGGTTAGTAAAATGGGTTCAACTGTATTTGTTCCCCAAAGAATGTCCTCTCCATCTGGAGCCTAGAAATGCGAGCTCATCATGAACAATATCTTTCTAAGGAGCATAACAATCAGGGTAAATGTCATCTTCATTAATCATCCTCTCATATAATAAAGTCAACTGTAAAAATTGTATTAAGTCTAATTTCCTGCGGAGATGAGGGGAAATGTGGAGCTTAAGCCACTAGCAGACCTAAATGTTAACTGAAGCAGGGCTCTTTCTTCCTGTGCCTCAGACTATTACGGCTCCTGCAGTTTTTCTCTTTCTTCCCCATCCCCCTGCCTCTCCCCTCCCTACTTCCACAGTATGTGGAAGAAAAAGAGCAAGGAGAAAACTGACAACAGCCCTTAAGTGAAATGGCCATTTTAGAGAGAAAAGAGCAGTCTAAATATCTTCTATTTTATCAAACAGGATTTTTTTCAATCTACAAGAAATATTATAAATATCAATTTAGAAACAATCTATGACAAGTGAAAATTTATATATTCTCTTATGATTTTCACAAAAAAGGAAATGTTCCGGTGCAAGAGTTAGAATTTAGAAATGGCTCTTCACTGTTGACAGTGCTTTCATGGACAAAAATGCAAGTTGTATTTAGGCAATGTCATAGTCATCTTTAAATAGCACCATTTCTGTTGTCCGTACATTATTGGCTTTTTAAGTGAAATGACCAGTTACCAGTCATTTACTTAACATAAAATCAATTAAAGTTTTAGCATGGAACAGAATAATAGATATAAAAATGAGTAAAACGAAGATGTGATTTACTGCCAGAAGGAACACACACACACACACACACACACACACCAAATAACAACACCAACAACAAAAAATCCTTATTATAGTGCAATCAATAAAAATCTGTAACAGATTCAATAAAATGAGTATATAGATAAAAGTATGTTTTGCTTCTTTTGGCAAACTCTTTCTGTAAAAGGCCACATAGTAAATATTTCAGGCTTTGTGGGCAATATGCTCTTTCACAACTAGTCAACTCTGCACTATAGTGTGAAAGCAGCTATAGAACATAGGCTTCCAAATGAATAGTGTGAATGTGTTCTAAAAATCTTTCTTCACAAAAAATTGACAGCAGACCACTTATAGCCTGGAAACCATATCTTACCTATCCTTGAATTACACCAGTGCATGCAAACTGTCAGGAAGTAGTATGCACATGCTAAAATTTGAATGAATAAATCCATACAATGCAGAAAGGACTTCTGAACACATACATACAAATATAGTTCATCTATCTCAAAAGGAAAAAATAGTTTCATTTGGTATAACTCAATAATAGAATCTGACTTTTAGAACTAGCAGTGACCTTAGAAAAATTCAAATATCAACTCATCAATTTCATGGATGAAGAAATGGAACTCAAGAGCATTCAAATGACAAGTACTATGTTACACATTCTTTTTTTTTTAAAGGAAGGGCATATTCCAAAATCCTAAACGATTTCTTTTAAATGCTAAAATAAGATCTCTCTAGATGTAGTGATAAGGAACAAGAGAAACATTGTCATGGGATTTTACTGTTTGTGATAAAGCAACGATTTAGTGGTTCTCTGTTATATTTTTATTGCTCTATCACAATTTGCCATACACTACATTACTTAGAGAAATGACTTTTTCTAACAAAAATAAGCTGGAGTTTCCATCTGTTATCATTGTGAGCAAAATTGTCAAGCAGATAGGCAAAGAGGCTCAATTTTATCTGAGTGAGGTAAGATCTACTAATGTTTACCACCCATTTTCCCATTGCATGATTTCTTTGGTTACCTACCATGTTTATCTACCATGTTTGCCCCACTATTTCTCTAAAGGGGGCTGCATATGGAAAGATTATACAGGTGTATCTATCCATATCAATGGGAAGTGTTTATATGTCTATTAAATTGCTATTAAGGAAAGTAAAATACCTCAGTATAGATGAAATATTAGGAGAATTTTAAGGATAAATGCACACAAAAACAATGCTATCTTGTCACTGTGTTGGTGTTATATGGTATTTTAGAGAAAAACAGAGGAAGGTCTAAGGAATGGTTGCTAGGAGTGGAATGTTGGCTCTTCTCCCAAATAACTGTCTTTATTTCTCAGTTTCTTCTTAAAACATCCCATGTTCGAATGTTCATAGGTCATGGAAAGATAGGAAGACCAATAAATTAACTAAAAGAAAGTAAACACACCAAATAAACAACAAAAATAATAAAATTGAGATTAAGAATATGTGAAAACTTACATAAATATGTTTATCTGAAAGAGAAGTAACCCTAATGATAAAGCATCATGATTTGGTAGAAATAATGATGATTTGCGATCAAGGTGAACAACTTTAAGCCTAACACTTACTCTTCCTGTTCTTCAGTTTTCTAGTCCCTGATATGCCAAGCTGGACTAGATGTTCTATGGTTCCCTACAAGTATGTAATTTTAAATGTTTGCTTAAACAGTTCTCATTTTCTAAATCATTGTCCAACTAAATTAAATATTATTAAACTTTAGAGTAAGATGATATCGTGGAAAAATGATACATAAAGCGATTGACAATTTCACATTTATTTTTTGTGAGAAAATAACTTGTAACCAGAATAAAATTCAACAAGAACCTTTATATATCACAAACTAAATAACAACTTAACATAACATTTAAAAAGCTTTGAATGACTCACTCTTGGAGAACTTCCTTAGCCAATGGATAATGCTTCTTTTTATAAGGTAACACATTTTTCTGGTAATGCTGCCAGATAACAAGGACTGCATGATAATAACATGAAATCCTGTTAGTTCTTTCAGATATCACATTGTCATTGTAGATTAGAATTCTGCATTCCCGACACTACATCTCTGAAAAATTTTAATTGATTGAGTTAGGTAGCTAAATTCTTTCTCTATAGAAAAGTTGTGCTCGTCTACTCTTGGGTTTACAGCTCTGACAAACCTTCCGAAAGGTTTAACTCAAGCAGAATTAGTACAGATTTCTAATCCCCATGAGTATCAGTGAAGTTCAAAACTGTTAACTGATTGATTCTCCTACCTCTTATAAATTACTATTTCTATGGGTCCTTTTACAATTTTATTTAATCAAGGGCAAAGTTTATATTCCTTTTTTGTTGTTGGTGGTGGTGGTGGTGGTGTTCTTTTGCTTATTCAGCAAATATATATTGAGCATAAATTATGTGCCAAGTACGTATGGTTTCTGATATCTACCATAAAATTCAGAAAACTACTTGGGGACAAAAATGCTACTGGCCTAACTACAGCAAGACATTTAGTCCCATAATGTTGTGTTTTATTCTTTTTGTTTTTCTTTTCTTGTGATTAATGGTTTTTTCTTCTTTTCCCATTAGCTACACCATTGCTTAATGCTGACTTCAGCTTAATCATGTATTTAACACATAGACGGAAAACTATACCTCCATGAGGTGGTGAACTTAAATGCCTCAGCCTTGTGCTGAGGACTCTCAGTTCCCAGATGTGTATCCCTTGCTCTCCCTGTTTTGGCCTTTGAGCCAAGCCTCTTAGTTCCCTAATCCAAAGTCCTTAGAACTCAGTACTAGAATCCACAGTTCTGGAATCTATAGGTACTTATCCCCTAAGACTTCATAGATACAAGTTCTACAGAAGACAGTATGCAATGGCAGAAAGGTACATGTTAAAAAGAAACAGAGGGCCAGCACAGTGGCTCAGGCAGTTGGCGCTCATGCTCCTAACTCCCAAGGCTGCTGGTTCAATTCCCAAATGGGCCAGTGGGCTCTCAACCACAAGGTTGCCAGTTCAACTCCTCGAGTCCGCAAGGGATGGTGGGCTCTGCCCCCTGCAACTAAGATTGAACACAGGACCTTGAGCTGAGCTGCTGCTCAGCTCCTGGATGGCTCAGTTGGTTGTAGCGCATCCTCTCAACCACAAAGTTGCCGGGTTCAACTCCCACAAGGGATGGTGGGCTCTACCGCCTGCAACTAGCAAGGCAACTGGACCTGGAGCTGAGCTGTGCCCTCCACAACTAAGACTGAAAGGACAACAACTTGAAGCTGAACGGCACCCTCCACAACTGATTGAAAGGACAACAACTTGACTTGGAAAAAAGTCTTGGAAGTACTGTTCCCCAATAAAAAGTCCTGTTCCCCTTCCCCAATTAAAAAAAAAAAATCTTAAAAATAAAGAAACAGAGATGGTGGTAATAAAAGCTAATGTGAAGTGTCTCTTTATCAGGCACTGTGCTGGGCTCTTTACATACAATATTCCGTGTGATCTGACAACTGCCCTGTGGAGAAGGTATGATCACCCCATTTTATAAATGGGAAAGCTGAGGTTCAGACCGAGCTCAGAACTAGCTAGGTTTAATAAAATTTAGTCTGACACTGAGTCCTCTGCTCTTTCAGAGTATTCCAGAAGCATAGACTACGAGAGAGGAAGAAAAACAAATCCAAATAAATGCACCTACGTATATGCTCCTCCCCAAAATCATGTCTAATGAGGGCAGTAACCAAGTCACTTTTGCTGTACACAGCACCTAGCTGGGGACAGTGTAGACATTTCCCAGATGCTGTTCAATAAATGACAGTTTGTAGGTATATACTTCTTTGCAATGTTTATGAAATGTTTTTTATGTTTATCCTCCATAAAAATCAACTAAAATGAATATAAAAGTATTTATGTGTATGCACAGTTGTACATTGATCACAATAAAAAGTGCTGCACATAATAAAGATAGATAAGAAAATATGAGCTTCAATCTTTTAAAATGAATATTAATTGACCTTGGCTTCCAAATTGACAGAGAAGGGTAATGCATAAATATGCAAAGCAGCAAAAAGAACAAAAACGTACCGCTAATTATCTCAAAAGATTTTGTTCTTGGTTAATTTCACCAAAATCATGTAACATTTGGATTTAGCATTTCGATGATCTTTCTGCTTTAGGAAGGAACACATTAGAAAAAGGATGCTTATGATTCTCATTCTCTTCAAAAATGAATATTCCCTTATTACACTGTAATGGGACAGAGACTAGATTTAAAAATAGAAATCTGCACCTGCTGAAATTGACAATGACTGTCATTTTCCACTGTGACTCCAAATTTTACTTCTAGTACTGAAGAGGAGATGTTCACAGTCCCATCTTTCTAATTAATGTACGCAATAATATCAGTCTCTAAGCATAAATAGGAACTGAACAATGGTAGCAGAGAGTTGGTCTCTCAAACCTAAATAAAACACCACAAAGTTGTATTATATGTATCATCTCATCTCCAAAAATGAATGGGCTTAGGAGAAAGGGCATGTGACAAATAGACATAAGTAAGGGAAAGAAAATAATCCCTTTACACAAATACTCAGCTGGGTAGGAATGTTGGAGAATCAGAAGATTCCTGTTTCTCTGTGAAATGGCAGGTTATAGGCTCATTCTTTGGCATTCTTCTGGCCACCTTCCTTGTCTTCATCACAGGAACTTTGTTATGGATTCTGTGCAGCGTATTAAAAAGAAAAAAAAAAAAACCATGGGGTGTGGAGATAATTATATCTGGTCAATCCAGGTGCCAACACATAATGCAGTTTCACCTGAGGAACATGATTTCTCCAAAATTTGATTCCTCAATCTCTAGATTGGAGACCGTAGTAGCTGACAAGTTGTTGGAAGGATTTGAAACAATGATTTTTGATGTCAAGCACTGGCATATTTCTAAATTGACCAAAGCTATTGTTATTCTTGTTGGTATTAGTAATAATAACAGTGGTAGCAGTAATACTCGTCAGTAGTGGCAGCATTAGCAGTAAACTACTTAGCTAGTAATATTATAATACATGCTTCCTTTACTATGTAAAGAGAGACCATAGTGGAGCTAAACTAACCATGTTCTTCTCATCTTCTTCATTCTTCTATGTAAAAATTATGGTGTCAGGGACTTGAGATCTTTCTTCTTAGATTGTAACCAGGTTCCCTCAATCCAACTCAAAACCTAATGACTTAATCACATAGTCAGAGATCACTTCTAGTTACTCTGTCCCAGGCAACATGATGTTCAAGCCAGTTCTTCCATTAGTGATAGATGGGCTGCTCCATATTCAAACCCAGCTGGGGCCACATTCCCCGGTGATTCACTCTTGAGGTGATAGAATGATGTTGATTATGAAAAAATTTTCAAATTCAATTTTAATTCATAGCTTTTCTTAGGCCAAGCCTTGCTATTTAAATCTACAGAAAATTGTGGCAAAAAATAAAATGGAGCATTGATGACTGCTATTAAGTCTGCCTGGTCACTATAATAGCAGCTAAAGTTTTGAAATATTGTAAACAATATCTGTATTGTATAATGGAAACATGTGAGAGGAAAAATTTTGATTGGAATTCAACCCCCAAATTCAGAAAGTTACAAAAACAAAGAAAATTCCCATTACACACTACTGCAAAGGGCATTTTTTAGTAGCACATCAGGTAATTTAAAGTTTGTTCCTAACAAGACTGAAAAGCTTGTAAACTCTTAACCTGTTCTCTGCCTTTGCAAACTGTCTGAACTGATGGATCCATTGTCTCCTACTTTTTTCTTTGTATTTGTTTCTTTCTTTCTGAATTAAATGATCAGTTTGGAGGATCTCAAAGAGGTATCCCCCTTACAGCCCTATGCGCGTGGTCTTACTTTGAATTTATGTCACTTAATGCTGTGCAGAATACAGTCCTGTTTGGAGATCAGAAAGATGACTGCCCAGCCTTTCAATAATTCTTAGACCGAACGTTGGCTTTCTGTGAAAGAAGATGGATAGTTCCATCTTGCGGACTCCTCTATTTCTCCTTGATGATGCATTATTTGGTTTGACGTTTTTACTTCCCTCGCTGTGGGATTCCTTTAGGTGGGTGGACCAGGACCCCAGAGTTCTCCATATCAAATCTCAACTGGGGCTAATTTTGATCCCCAGGGGACATTTGGCAATGTCTATAGTTATTTTTGATTGTCACCACTGAGGAAGTGCTACTGGTATCTATCCAGTGGGCAGAGGCCGGGGTGCCGTTTAACATCCTACAATGCACAGGATAGCTCCCCAAATCAAAGAATTATCTAACCACAAATGTCAATAGTACCACTATCGAGAACCCCTGCATAAAATGAATATTTTAATATATTTTCAATAACTTTTAAAAGTTTAATAAGATGTGTTTATCTAAGATCATGATGCACAACCTAACCAGAATTTAAATTTTCTTTGTTTTCAGTTGAATTCTTAATAAGTTGGTGTTGTGTGGCTAATTATTTCATGCTCATGAGAAGCTCTGATTGGCAAATATATTTTATTATAATATTTAATGAGAAATGGGTTATTATTAATAAATGTAATTGAGACAATTACATTTACTACAATTACAAATATAAGGTCAATAAAGAGATGAAAGCAATACTTACTGCTGATAAGTTGATAACCACTGATACAGGTGTTTGTTTTCACAAAAGAATGTTTCATCTTACATAAATGATAATCTTTTTCCTAAAAAAAATTAATTTCCAAATTTCTCCATTTTTTTCCTACCTTGATTTTCATAATGGTCTCACATGTTAGCTTATAACCTGTGGTTTCAGTTTGAGTATGCATTTCCTTGCTCACTTTTTACTGATATATGGGTGTCTTTATGGGACTTTCAAATTTGAAAATATTTTCGCAGTTCTAAGTAAGAAAATCATTTTCTTGACTCAACTATTCTGCTCTGCCTATATTTCTCTCCCTTTCACTAAAGTTGTCAAGTGGAATGCCTTTTTACTTTCTCTTGATTAGCTTTCTCCTTCATCCTCCTATGGTTTGATGTTATTTCTGATCGATAAGAACCACTGTGACCTCGGTCCAACAACAATCTTTCTCGGACTATTTGTGAAGTTTCCTTCCATCTCCACTTCCCTTGATATATCAGGCAGGCAAAGGGCAGTGAGAATGGTAAGGACAGTTGACGATCCATTTTTAACACTCACATATGTCAAGAAGCATTATGTCATTTCCGAATTAGAACCTCCGTGTTACCCATCCCTCCCCACAGCCTGGCTTATCTTACTCCTGCTCTGACTTTGCCAAGTCTCTTTATTTTGTGTGTATCATATTTTTGTAAAATCCTGAAATACATTTTTTTTTTTTGGGTCATCCTCTTCTCTAGACTATATAAGCTTCTGCTACCTTGTAGAAGAGTAGAGCAACTTTCACAGCCTCCAAAGACGATGAAATTCTAGAGGCTAAATTTATGTCCAGAGGGCTTGCAATTTTGGTAGCTGCAGAATCAACAGAGAAGTATCCTTTTAAATAGATGACAAAATCATGTCACAGCCACCATCAATATTGTAGTTCCTCAAATTTAAAGATTATGGGTTATAAATTTTCATTAAATCATTTGATAAATTGGCTCAATACAATATGCTAGGACCCAGGCCAGGTGCTAGTAAAATAAACATGATCCTTTGTCAAGGACCTCATATTCTGTTAAAGGAAAGCTATAGATAAGTAAATAATTGCTAATACAATGTGACATGTGGTCTACTAGATATACACAGAATATAAAACACAGTATAATAAAAGCATATAGGAACAATGATCAATCCTGAAGGAGTAGGGAAGGAGAAAGTAGGATAAAGTGAAACTAAAGTTGGGTCTTGAAGGAGAAGTAGCAGTTTATCAAACAAAGAGAAGAGGACATCCATTTAAGCTTTCTTATTCCACTTAAGCTTACTTATTTCAATTACATTAAAACTGGAAAACTCTTTCTTGACAAACAAAAGAGAAAAAGACTATGTTTCTCACATCTTGTATATAAATTTTTCTGTGATACTATATTTCCTCAATCACTGTAAGATACAACGTTCTCCTAAAGTAAAAAACTACCAGTGTCTCTGATCTCATTCTCTTTTTCCTTCTTCTCTTTATATTCTTCCCTCTTTTTTTTTTTTTAATTTTATTAAGTTTATTGGGGTGACATTGGTTAGTAAAATTATATAGTTTTCAAGCGTACAATTTTATAACACATCATCTGTATATTGTATTCTGTTCACCACCCAAAGTCAAACCTCCTTCTGTCACCTGCCTCCCCCATCCCCCTTACCCTCTGGTAACCACCATACTATTGTCTGTATCTATGAGTTTTGTTTGTCTTTTTTCTTCATTTGTTGCTTTCAGTTTTATATCCCACATATCCATGAAATCACACAGCTCTTGACTTTTTCTGACTGAATTGTTTCACGTAACATGATACTCTCAGCATCCGTCCACATCGTCTCTAGTGGCCGTCTTCCCCATTTCTTCAATTGCTTATTTTCTCTGGACCCTTTCTTGACTACTACTTTTCAGTTATCCAAAGACATCTTTCTCTAGTTCTGGACATGTAACCACTTTCTCAGTAGCAAACTTGATCTCCAGGACACTTGTGCCCAGTTGTCAGAGGAAATAAATTTAGTTTAGAGAGACTTATTCTTTAGGCATTAATTCTACTTTCCTTTTACTCAACTAGAAGGTTCATAAACAGGACCAAATTTTCCAGCTTGATATTTTGCCTTTGTCTCAACACACAACTTAGGAAACTTTCAGATCGAAGGAAGGTACAAAAGTCCTAGTTAAGGCAAATTTTCACTCAGAAAATAAGACTTTACGGAAATATTCCAAAAAAATTTGGCTTTTATTCCACAAGTATATGCAAAAGTTACTTGATCTTCCTTTGAACCCATCCAGCTTGTCCTTTTGCAGAGTCTCTGTGGGGCTTAAGCACCTTGGGAAAACATTTGTTGTGGAAGAATTAACTAAATCAACAAAGCAGCTACTTCCTTTCTCATCCTGGACTCCTACCATCTCTAATCTCTACAAGGTCCTGGCCTTGAAGCCCATGCTGACTGGATATTTTCTGTATCTTTTCCCAAAATATCCTCTGAAAATCAGTTTATTTGATTTGGAAATAATATATTTGTTAAGTGTATTTTGCCAATAGCCATAATAATCTTTACTTGGCTATCACATATGTAGATGTGTGTGTGTATATATATACAGAAGGTGCCAAAAAAAAAGTATACACATTTTAAGAAAGGAAAAAACTGTGTTAAAATTACGCTGATGGTAACCACTTCGAGCAACTCTCATAATTGCAGAAGTCAAACGTGACTTGTATTCATCTTTTGTTAGTGGTATATATTGAGTATTACAACTTTAATACAGTTTTTTCCTTTCTTAAAATGTGTCTATATTTTTTTGCCACCCTCTGTATATATACATATGTGTGTGTGTGTGTGTGTATATATATATATGTGTGTGTATATATAGTTATTTGTTTTCAACATAGACTTTCATATTTCAACGGACAAAAAGGTGATTTATGTATTACATTATCCAGTTTTAAGTAAACTTATCCTTATTAAATGGGTAAATAACTATAGAATATTTATATAAAAATACGGAATGATGATATGGGTGGGTATAAAATTTAACAATAGAGAATTACAGAATTGTTCTAATCTCTACTACCAGCTCCTCATCTGTCACATTGAAAGAGAAAAAATGATAATCTAATCAGATCTGACAAGAAGTTGCCAAAAATGTTGACAATATCTAGAAAGCTTTTGAAATGTGAATTCATATATTATTTACAATGAACATTTTTATAGTGTTTGTGACTTTAACAGTGAGTGAGAAAGTAATTGGTTTCCAAAATAACTCTGTGCTACAAAGAGAGCATATTGGAAACAAAAAATTTTGGAAATATCTGTCTTTATGTGCAGTTACTGTGAAAATTTGTATATCAACATTTAAAAAGAAAACTTATGTCTGTACACTTTCATCCAAAGAAAAGGTTTTAGATATTTATGCCATTTGTTCAAAATCTAGATTTTATTTGCAAGAATTATTGACTCTCAGGGAGATGTGAATTTAAAAAATGAATTCCAACTAAAAATCTTTGCATAATGGGTGAATGAAAGTTAGAAGTGAATATCATATTGTATTAACTGCAGCCAATGAAATATTTCTTTTATTTTAAACATGTTTTTAAAATGTTTTTTCCAACTTTATTGAGATATGATTGCATATATCATTGTAGAAGTATAAGGTGTGCACCACAATGATTTGGCACATGTGTACATTGTGAAAATTAAATGATTACCACAATAAGATAACACCTCCATCACCTCACATAATTACTATTTTGTGTATGTGTGTGGTGACAACATTTAAAACCTACTCTTAGCAACATTCAAGTACATAATACGGTACTGTTAAGTATAGTCCTCAGACTGTACGTTAGATCCCCAGAATTTATTCATTGTATAACTGGATGTTTATACGCTATATTTCTCCGATTTAAATCTACTACTTCTATGATAGCCATTAAAACTAAGAATCAAAATAAACAACTCAAAATCCAACTTTTAAATCACTTTATCAAATAGTATTTAAAACAAGACTTTCAAAAATTGTAAATAAAGCATATTAGTATATACTGAATTTGCTGAAATTCTATTAATAATAATTTGGGGTACAAGAAGAAAATGGTTTTGTACTATTAATAAAAATAAATGAAACTATTTTTAAAGTGTTATTACTGTTTACATTATTCTTCTACACTTCTATTATGGAAATTGCATGTAGTACTTTAGTAAGTAGTTTATTAATAAACATTTTTAAATTTATTGAGAGTATTCTCAAAATTGCTCCTTAGGGTGTGTCATCAGAAAAGTTTGGGAATCATTGCCTCAGAGAATGTCATACAATACAGGTTTGTTATGTTAATCTCTGAATGTGCTTTGTGGTGCATAATTATCTAATATAATGGAAATAGCCCAGCACTGAGTGACCTAGATGCTAGTTAAATTTAACAAGCTATAAAACCCCAGGCAAGTCAACTTATGTCTCTGGGACATTTTTGTCTATCTGTAAAATAAAGTGGGTGGACTGGCTGGTCTCTAATAACCCATCTGGCACTAAAATCCTGTTTCCAGGATGTTCTTCTCATGAGACTATGAATTTACAGCTCCGTATTATTTAATCATAATTAAATAATTTGTCATAGAACAAGCGACTTTAACAACAAAAGACAACAAGAAAGCAAAAACTAATTTGAGGAAATAAAAATTCATATTACATACCCAGTTGCAAAAGTGAAAATTTGATTAATCATTTTATAAGCACTACTGTCTTCCAATTGTCAGGCACAGTGTTTTGCTTTCAGACAGACACAAAGACTAATATAATGTTATCCCTGACATTCCAGAGTTCTCAATTACATTCTACATAATACTTTGTAAATAAGTAACACCAGCGCTGATTGCAAGCTCATATCATTGTTTAATTCTCTCTTTTTTTTTTTTTTTTAGTAGAATTACATCCTAATGCAAAAAGAAGGAAACAAAACAACCTATTTAGATGACCCCAACTAAAATGCATTAGAAGGTATTCTTGTTTTGGAGTCAAACACAAAAGAAATTTCATATAACGTTTATCTAGGTTTTGTTCCAAAATATTGTCTAACATATATATCACTTCCCAAATCATATCTTTGGTTACAAAGCACTAAATGTGTTGTTCTTTTGGCTACTTAATATTTGCCGTCTGTACTGCGGATGATCAGTAAGTAGACAGAACTACAAAAGTGTTAATCGTAACAGACAATGTGCCCAATTTATTACAGTTCATATATGTAAACATACTCTAAAGGAAACATCCACCCTAAATATGCATGTTTCTGAGATGGTTTTAGGAAAAGAATCTTGGAGATATGATTGAAACATATAGTCCATTTGGTACACAATCATAGTTAATGTGATGTACAATCATTTCTTTAAGAAAAAAAAAAACTCCCTAATTCACTGGAATTATTTTATTCACTCATCAATTCAACAGATACTATCTAATGCCTGCTCTACAATGTGTACTGTTGTGAACTTTAGCGACCTATTTGTGAACAAGACAAAACTTTTGTCCTCCAAGAGTTTTCATTCTAGAAAGAGAAATAAAGTCATTAAGCAAGCAAATAAATAATTCTTAATAGTGATGACTGCTCTAAGAAAAAATGTAGCAAGTTTTTAGTAGTTCGAGTGGCTATAATGTGCTATAGTAAGTCATTTTTTGTAAGATAATGAAGGTAGAACTGTGATGAGGTGTTTGAAGTTTTAGTGATGGAAGAGATTGGAGAAGTTTGGAATCTCAGTTCTGGAGTTCCAGATGATATGAATATCTATGTATGGTCTGACCATGTAATGAGTAGACGATAGCTTACATGTTTTAGAATGGAGTAACAAACTCTGACATTAAGGTACCCCACGGGCCAGCAACAGGAATACTGAACCAGCGGGAAGAATGAAGACAGAGACTGGCAAGTAGATTTGACAAGTAGCCAAAGTTCTTGACGACTACAGGAGAGTAACTGAAGTTAGAAGAGGGCCACTTTTTAAAAGTAGGAGAATATAGCTGGACTCTACTAGCCTGGATTCATTATTAATGGGATTTACAGAGAGATGGAAGGATAATAATCTCTTTACAATCACTCAAAAATATTAAAAGAATGCCTAATTAATCTAAAATTACATAAATCTAAAAAAATAGGCAAATAGGGGAATGAGCAGCATTGGACTGAAGTGACTTCATGGACCTAGCGTCCTAATGAACAAGGGAAATTAAGTCAAGGCAAAGAAAGGGTGGCGTAAGCATTCTGTGATGAAAAACATGAAGGAAGCAATAGAAAGAGTTGAGTGAATTGTTAGCAATGGAAGAATGAATGGAGAAAAACAGAGAACAGAATGAGGATTCAAGTTCTTAGGATGGTAATAGGGAATCGGAGCAACTTATATTTTATTTGTGTCCATAAATGACAGGAATGTAAATGAGTAAAGCAATACTACAATATAAAGTCAATTCAAATCACTAGACACTAGCAAACACACATACATATATGTAATGTATACTGTAGTGCACATGGTATATAACATAATACATATCAGGCATATACATAGTGTTATGTATATCCTTTTGCTTCTTAGGATGTTTAAAAAGTCTTCGTTCATTCATTCATTCATTTCAAGAACTTTTTTTTTTTTTTCAGTATCTCCTTAATATAAGGAAGGGGCATAGGGACTATTTTTACAAAAGAAGGAACAAGGAGGTTGGATTCCAAGACTGCTGCCTGTGTGCTCCAAGATACAGAACTCAGGTAGATGTTAATCAATCACACAGAACAGACCGTCCAAGCCTATTGAGCAAAGAGATTCCATTGTAATGGTCATTCCCATAATTAAACCTATTGCAAACGAGCCACAGGCTGTGCCTTATAAAAGTTAAACGTAAGCCTGCCCCTATTTTTGTACCTTGCAGAAGTTCCCCATACCAAAACATTTTTAACAGAAACAAGAAACACATAAAAACCCTAGCCCAACGGGCAGAGGGGATCTCTCTTCCACTAGCGATTAAAGACCGCCACTCTGTGGGGTGGCCTTTCCTTTCTTACTTCTTCTCTGCTAAATAAACTTATTTTTACTTTAAACTGTATATCTGAACTGTATATCTAAACTGCAAACTGAATGTTTGCATTCTTTCCTATTGAAGTGAAGAACATGCTTAGCCCAGGGTTTGAGTCCCTACACTAGGATTCACTTCGCCCAGGCATCATACTTACTAGTCAAAAGCATAATCAGAAATAGTCTGTTGAACGTGAATACACAAAAATAATTGATAACCTCAAGTTTCAAGACAATTGTACTGAAACAATGAAGTATGCATTCATGTTAAAATAATAAAATAATTTCAGTTATTTCCCTTCTCTGATCTGACTCCCGTTAGTGCTACCTAATAAATTTAGTGGTTGAAAAGTATTGAAGGATATGCATTTATCACAGAAATCTAGCTATACAACTTTTAATAAATCCTTAAGCTTACAATCTTACCCTTGTGGTAACACACTCAGGATTGGCATGTGAACTTGTATTGATAAGCAGTACATTAATTTTACATTCTTCCATTTTTTTCTCTCTGTCATCTTTTATGATTTCAGAAGAAGCATTTCTAAGTGTCTAAATGCTATACAAATATAAATGATTATCCTACAATCCAGATTAGTTATCCTGTGGCTAAAACTCTTTAATGTGGTACCTTCTATTACCCAAATAATTTTTTAGTTAGCAAAAGAGTACTGTGGAGAAATTTTTATAAGTTTTCACAGTTAATGTGTGTTAGTAGTAGCAAACCTCCCATCTCTAGTTTTTAAGTTAAAGCACGTGACACGCTAAACCACTAAAGCTGAAAATTACTTTGGAGCACTCCTTTATTTTTTTTTTTAATTGGGGAAGGGGTACAACTTTATTGGGGAACAGTATGTACTTCCAGGACTTTTTTCCAAGTCAGGCTGTTGTCCTTCCAGTCTTAGTTGTGGAGGGTGCAGCTCAGCTCCAGGTCCAGTTGCCGTTGCTAGTTGCAGGGGGCGCAGCCCACCATCCCTTGTGGGAGTCAAACCAGAAACCTTGTGGTTGAGAGGACGAGCTCCAACCAACTGAGCCATCCGAGAGCTCAGCGGCAGCTCAGCTCAAGGTGCCGTGTTCAATCTTAGTTGCAGGGGGCAGAGCCCACCATCCTTGCGGGACTCGAGGAATTAAACTGGCAACCTTGTGGTTGAGAGCCCACTAGCCCATGTGGGAATCGAACCGGCAGCCTTCGGAGTTAAGCTCATGGAGCTCTAACCGCCTGAGCCACCGGCCCGGCCCGGCCCCTGGAGCACTCTTAATTGAGAAGAAGAGACAAATCCACACCATCAACCCACCTTCTTAAAAACGTTATGAAAATGATGAGATAAAATCTGACCTACACTGAGTAAGAAAACAAAGAAAAGCAGAAAACCAATCAAACTACAGAAAAAATAAAATTGATCATTTGATCATTTCAGTCAAACAATTTACAGTTTCAGTAAAACTGCTTAATTGACTTAATTTTTTGGTAGTTTCTTTTTCTAATCACTGTGCCCAGATAGGGTAACAATTTAAATCTGTGTTTATGCTGAAATTGTCTATACAATATTGGTAATTAATGTTATAACTGCTCCAAAAGGAAATCTCCAGAGATTAAATGTTTCTTATGGGGGTTAAGGAGGAGACAGGGAGGGGGGAAAGGGAGAGGGAGAGGAACTATTTACCACAACAAATGTTTGCCCTGCAGTATACTATTTAAGGTAAATAGTTTAAATAGTTAAATATAACAAAAGATAATTTCTTTTTTCTTTCTCTTTTCATCCACTCAGTTTTCACTGCAAAAATTTCATAAGAGACTTCTGTGAATAAATATCTAAATAATATATGAACTCTTTAAGTCTATACCATCATGGAGGCTATATAGGTTTTTGGGTATTAAAGGAAATTTTACATCCTAAAATAATTCATTGCTAATTAAATCAACATTTATGCTACACTCAGGAACAAAGACAGCAAAATGGAAGAAAGACATTTCCTGAGATCGCTCCCTCTTCACAGAGCAGTTTCCACCACTCTATTAGCAAATACATTATTTTTTTGTTAACTGCAGATAAATTCTTGGTCTTCCTCCTTGCTTGTTTTTTTCTCCCTTTTATTCTGTCTAGAGGGCTTGGTTTGTTTTTCCTAACAGTATTTGAAATTTCCAAGCTACCGCAGTGGTGCCAGCCCACACTGTGCACAGTAAGTGAAGAAGAAACAATCTGGCTGTTGTTTTAACACTTCGCAAATAGCAACTTGTTTCTCCTGCTTGATTTTTGCCCCTGGATATCCAGTGGTACAATAATCAATCCCCGGAATAAAAGACAGGCTTCCCATTTATCTTCCCCACATGTAAATTTGGCAATTTGAGATGGGTCTTTATAATTCAAAGACAAGTTTTGGGTTTTAATGATGCATTGGATTCATTTACACAATAAGAAATCTGTTACCTTCTTCAACTTTTTTCATTAAATTCTAATAAATCACTCCTTGGAATTTACACTAACTGCAACAGCAAAGAACACTTTTTTTTTTCTTAAAATGAGTGCAAATGACAAGATTCTTGATCAAATCAGCCTACATTGCTAAACTTCACAGCAAACCTTCAGAGGACAAGAACACCATTTCATTGTTTGGGTACTATGAAAATATTTATTAAAAGTGTACTTATTAAGCTTGCAATTATACAGAATAGCAGTTTAATAAGTGCTCAATAAAATAGTCTCTCTGATAGAAACTACTGATTTCCCCTAGTACCAATTCTTTCTAAGTATTTTAGGTTAGTGATTCTCCCTATTTGGTATTCAAATTAATCACCTGCTGGTCTTACTTAAAATTAAGATTTTTGCCCAAATCCTAGAAATGTTGTTTCAGTAAGTATGTCAGTGGAACCCCTGAATCTGCAATTGGCCAGATGAGTTCAGAGGTGGTTCAAAAACTGGATTTGAGAAATACTCTTGGCTATTCCTTATTGGCTCATAAACTTACCATGAGACACAGTGTTACAAAATAAATTTTGTCCTTCACCTCCAATTCATGTATTTGGAGATGGGACCTCTAAGGAAGTCATTAAGGTTAAATGAAGTATAAGAGTAGAGCTCTGCTTGAACTGAATTGCCTTTCTAAGAAAAACCAGAAAGTGGGTTCTCCAAACACACATCAAGAAAAGGCCATGTTGCGATATAGCAAGATGGCGGTTGCCTTGCAAACCAGGAAGAACATCCTCACTAAAAACTGAATCAGCCAGCCCCTAGTTCTTGAATTTCTAGCTTCCAGAAGTGTGAGAAAACAAAATTGTTTTTTAAACCATCCATTTGTAGTATTTTGTCAATGGCACCCTGAGCAGACTAATATACAAAGCACTCATCAGAAATTGGATATTCTGGATCTCTGGAAATAATCTCCATCCTCCTTCCCTTAGCTCCTCTCCCATAAACTACTCATCTCCTTAGACCAGCCTTGCTATTCTTCAGTGAACTCAATGATTTACCTGATTCTCTGAATACTTTATTTCATCTGGGTGTGTAATGCATGGGGTACAGTTTATAATACCTCAAATCTGATCAATGAAAAGACATAATGCTACAAAAAGACACAAAAAAGGTGGTAGGAACTACTCAAGTTGCTGAATTCTGTCTTGCATTCACTCTCATTGTAATCAACTTTTCACCCTTAAAGACTTTCAAACTTGATTCAACTGGTATTACATTTTAATACTCGTATATTAAGAAGAGGTTCTTAACCTGGGATCAATGCTAAAATTCCAAGAACACCCCAATATTGTATGTAAAATTTAGGGTACACAGCAATTTCTCTGGTGAAAAAAATTTTGATGGGATACACTAACAAGATTTCCCTTAAGATATAAGAATTTACCTACTCGATTTATAGGATGTGTTCTTCAAGGTATTTGATGTATGAATAAAATTTCCTTTGCCAACTTAACCTAGTAAAATAGTCCTACTTAAAAAGAAAAGAAAAAAAGTCACCCAAAAAATGTTTAGATGTTTAGGGCCTAACATAGCAAAGAAAAAAGAAGAGTAGCTATTATAGACTATTTTAAATCATACTCCTTGGATCTTCCCTTCCCTGACCTGTCCAATTCAAGTGTTGTCATCCTTTCCTCAAATTCTCTACCTTCTTCTGTGTGTATTGCCCAATTGGTGCTTATACTCTGCATCCACCTATTGCCAGACATTTTTTCCCCTTTGGAATTACTATGATTATGTGATGTGGAAATCTTGCTGGCATTGTGAATTAAGTAAAAACATCTTTGAGAGAAAACTTGCACAATGACCACAGCAGGATTTCTTTTTTTAATGCAAACACTAGTACATGCTCTCTTTCAATTGGACTTACAGGTACTATTTATAAACCACAGTGTCTTATCTATGCAACAATCCTTATTGCCACTGAAAGACATGCGTGAAACAAGGACTATTAACTGTCAAATCCAAAAGACAGGAAAAAGTTTCAAGAATGGTAATATTTATAAAGCAATAATCACATTCTATAACCAAACTGACTACGGTATTGGTGTACTCGTCATGAATTTGACAATGTGAGACTACAACTGGTAAGCGCAAATGCATTAAGCTCATAAACTCAACTTTTTTTTAGTAATTAGAAGAACAGTAAGTTCTTCTAATTACTAAATTAAGGAAGTAATATACAATATATACGCGTGTGTATATATACGTATATATAGCCCTGGTTAATACTGATTGACTCTAAAGAAAATTGACTATGCCGTATTAATAATTTTTCTGAAGAAAATACAAAATAATGTTTACAAGTAATTAAACATTGCCTTTATATCAGTTCATGATCTATAACTATGACAACTAACAATAAATGATTTTGGATTGGATCAATCATCTTAAGTCCTCTGTTGATTTTTACTGGGAGCTTTACTTAAATTTTATAAATAAGGAAAAGCTAACACCTTAACTACAATTCAATATTTGATTGCATTTATATTGCCTAGTTTTAATTTGAATGTTAGTGATGAATTTATTTTATGTTATTAAATCAGTTCTTCTTTCCCACAGATTAAATGTCCCTATGAATTCCTGAAAGACATCTGGAAAGCAAAACAATGAAAAAGGTAATGTAGTACTAGTCTAAATGAAAGCTGGATAACAGAAGCCCCTTGGAAACTTAATTCAAATAACTTGCCTCGGAATAACTTGGCTTTCTCATGTAAAATATAAAATTGAGGGAGACATGTACTACTAGGAAACAGGAGCAGCTATCTTGTACTTCTAATAATTCGGAAACTTTTGAAATGAGGAAAACACCCAGTTTCTTCTTCAACATGAGAAACCATAGTGTAGGGCTACCAATTGGGGTCACAACAATCTCTGAAAAAGACTAAAGATGACTTCTATTTTAAACAATAAGACAGACTAGTTGTCCTAAGATATCCTTCTGATGCAGAATACCTAAGAATGGTGCACAAAATATGATTTAAAAACTTTTTAAAAATTTATTGATGAGTTGGCAGAAAAATAAGGACATTCTCAGAGGCCAGAACTGTCAACAAAGCACAAACCCATGAAGCCCTAAAATTGGCATTCCTAAGAGTTTGATTTTAACTGACCACAAGCCTGATTTAAGGGAGCATTTGCAAAAACTTAGGTCCCCTGCAAGTTGGGAAGTCAGAATGGAGACCTCCACATAACGCTGAACATCTGAAAGGCTTTCAAACTTGGTGGATGTGATAGAGATAATATTATTCATGCAACATAATCCTTCTCTTCCTGGGTACAGGGGAAGACTATATTTCCCAGCCCCCCTTGCAGTTTAGATTGCATCACAGTATCTGGGCAGTAGGATGTGGGTGAAAATAATGTCCTCCACTTCCAGACCTGGCTCTCTAGAGGTATTGTGTTCCACATAGTAAAGTTTAAAAATGTGGGTGAATAGATAGCCCAGCCTACATCAGACTTGGCATGAGGAAAATAAACCTTCATTTTCTTACGCTACTGAAATCTGGGGGCTTATTTTTAACTGCATGTAGTCTAATAATCTTGATTATTACAATAATTGAACCAGGAAAAAAAAAAAAAACTTGCTCCACAAACAGAAATAATAGGAATTCCTGCCCACAATAGGATATGATGCTGGAATTAATACTCATAGGTGTGGTGAAAAAAGTTCAAACAAAATATTAGAGTGGCCGCAAATTGTTAGAGCCC
Organism: Rhinolophus sinicus; assembly: GCF_036562045.2. Lineage (NCBI taxonomy): Eukaryota > Metazoa > Chordata > Mammalia > Chiroptera > Rhinolophidae > Rhinolophus > Rhinolophus sinicus. The sequence goes on from NC_133752.1 coordinate 124,708,003, forward strand.
TCAGGTACATTGCGTATGAAATACAAATTTTCCCTCTGGATACAAACTTTAAATCTAGGATCAAATATTTTCAAAGACACAATTCCAGTATTATATTACAAGTAAAAATCACAAAACAAAAAACTAAGCAAGCCACCGTGAGCAAAAGAGCAGAAGCAATAAAATGCAGAAGGAGAATGCAAAAGCTGCAGATATCAGAATTATCACAGGGAGTATACAAATGTTTATATTAGTAAAATACTATATTAAAATAATAATTAAGCAGTAATGGAGTTTAAAAATTTACCATGTGGTTTGGGAAAGAATCAAATTAGTTTTTAGAAATAAAAATGTAATAATTGAATTTAGAAATTTCTGATTAGACACCAATTAAATTCTGAAGAGAATAAATGAATTGAAAGATATGAAAACATTATGTAGAATCCAACACAGAAAGAAAAAATATGGAAAATATAAAACAAAGTTTAAGAAATTTATAAGATAGAATCAGGTATTCAAAATACATTTATAAAAGTTGATACTGGTGATTAGAAATAGATCAAACAGAAATTCTAAAACTTTAAAAGTCTTTGAGTGGAATGAACAGGAGAATAGATATAGCTAAACAGAGGACCAGTAGAGGCATAACTGGTTTTATTGTGCTTTACTTTATTGCACTTCACAGACACTGCATGTTTTACAAACTAAAGGCAAGACCCTCCACCTGCAAAAAGATTACTACTTGCTTTATTGCAATACTTGCTTTATTATGGTGGTCTGGAACTGAACCCACAATATCTCTGAAGTATCCCTGCAATCTGGTGTGCGGATCAGAAGAAACTATCCCAAATGAAACTTGGGAAGAAAAGAAGATGCAAAACACAGACAAGAGAATAAAAGATTTAGAAGATATAGTGAGACAATATAACAAACCTTTCATTGGACTTCTAGAAGGTGAGCTAGAGAGGAAGAGGGGGAAGAAATATTCAGACATAATAACAGAGATTTCCAGAATTGATAAAACTCTTCTATTCTAGATTCAGAAAGCTGAATACATATCAAGTACAATAAAACTAAATAAATAAGCAAACAAACAAACATTTACATATACAGTTAGACACATTGAGAGAAACTAAAGAATACCAAATATAAAAAGAAAATATTAAAAGCCCAACAGAAAGTAAAGAAACTTACAAGGGATTTACATTTAGGCCAACAATATATTTCTCAAAAATGGAAAGTAAGAGAGAGTTGGATTAAATCTTCAAGATACAGAGAGAAAACAACTTTCAGCATGTATCCAAATTAAACCATATTCTAAGAACTGGAATGAAGTAAAGACATTTTAATGCAAACTTTTACTAAGAGTATGACCACCAACAAAGGCTCAAAGAAAGTACTTAAGGAAGAAATTAATCCAAGAAGAAATGCTAAGATGTAAAAGTGACTTTGAAGATTAAAAAAATGATAAAAATACAAGTGAATCATTGAAAGCTTGACTTTACCAAAAAATAATAATATTAATATGTGTAATTGATGGAGTTAACAACTAATGACAAGGAAATCTCTGTTTTAGAATAGAAAAGGTCAGGACAGAAACGCACTCTTGTTGCAAAGCTGGACAAATCCAGATCAATTATAAATATCATATTTTTAAATCATCAGAGAATTTCAGAAGCAACAAATAATTTCAGAGGAAAGAGAAATGCTTTAATGTGAACAAGGGTTTTATTCTTTCTTTCCCCTACAGGCATTTTCTGATTCAGGGTGCTTGCTTATCAATCAACCTGGGGCTAGGGAAAAAGGGAAACTAGCAAAACTTTTAGTGATTCTACAGGACTGTGTGACAAACAGTAAACCTGAAGGATTTCAAATGCATAACTGCTCTTCCTTTCAAAACATTTGCTGAGTTCAAATGCTGCACAGGAATCTGGGGAACTAGGCCAAAGCTTCCAGAACACACAGTGAAATCTCCAGAAGTCTTGTGGAAGTGGCCTAACTCAAACTCACTGCTAGTCTTACTTGCCTTCAAGGAATCAGCCATATTTTGAAGTGATGAAAGGTAGAAGACTGGAGGGCTGGGCTGAGATGTCTGAAGGGCATAGCTGAATTTTCTGCAGTCTTCCAAACCTGAGGAGACAGAGATCTATCAGACCTAGAATCAAAAACCTGTGCAAGTGGAGGGGGAGCACAGCAGACATGAACTGAGTTGAAGCAGAAAAGGAGGCTGGGTGTATTCAACTGACACCCAGTCCCTACTTGATTAATGACTGATTGGATGCAAGTGCTCCAACCCTCATTCTATTTATCAACAAAGGAAGATAATTTCATGAAGAACCTCCAGCGTCATATTATATACAATGTCCAGCATGCATTCAGAAATTATTAGAAATGTGCAGAGGAGAAAATATGACCAATTCTGATGAAACAAAAAGAGAGGAAAGATGGCCCAGATACTGGAGTTAGCAAACAGGACTTTCAAAAACGTATGATTCGTATGTTAAAAAAAAATAGAGAATAAGAGATAAAATAGATCAAAGTGTAGAGAATTTAGAAGAAAATTAAAATCTGTAAATGGGAATCAAATGAACACTCTATAAATGAAAAAAAAAAGAAAATATCTGAAGCTAAGAAATTAATAGGTGAGTTGAATAGCAGCTGCATGCAGCTGAAAATGATGAACTAGAAAATAGGTTTAAAAAAATTGAAATAAAAAGAAAAAAAGAATGGTGTTATGCAGGGTGTCTGGCGGGATCTCTGGTCCTGCTCCCCACACAAGAATGCAGGATATGGTGAGGCCAAAAAGGAACACCCACGGAGCCATAGATAGGGGAGTCATACCACTATAGTCTTGCTGGCAGCTGGATTGGAGACACAAAAAGCAGGAGCCCCACTGTCTGCAACCTGCTGTCCACTTCTCTGCAATCTGCCACCCGCACTCTGCCGTGCTAACTGCAATCCGTGCTTGCCAGCCACCATCTTCTTGCTAGCCCCCATTTTTCTACTAGCATAGCCACGGCAGTTATATTAGTGGCCAATGGCTCACTGGTTACAGCTGACGGCCAGCTAGCCACAGCTGATGGCCATCCAATCACAGTTGATGGCCATTTTCTACCTGAGCCAGCGCCTTTCTATGTGAGGCTGAGAACCTGGAAACTGCTCCCTTGGCTCTGTCCCCACAAATGGGAAATCACACAATATAAAAGTGTAAAAGATTATAGGATACTGTCTTTGTTCAGGTACCCAGAGAACAGACTTTGATGAAAATATTTGCATTCACAGGGTTTATTAAGTGAAAGCTCTTAGAAAAACATGGTTAGTGAGGAAGAAGCATGGGGAGAAGCTGAACTGAGATGCAATTGCAAGAGCATTTTTACCTCCATGTTGACTTGTCATTGAATTCAGTTGCCTCTGTGGAGGAGACATAAACTTAAGCGAAGCATCTCTCTTTGGCCAATTGCCATGCCAAGGAAGGACTCAGCTGTGACCTGTCAGCAATCAACATTCCTAGCAGCAGGAGGAAGAGGTGGGGCATCTGAGTTCACCACAGTCTGGTTCACCACAGCCTCCAATATAACCCACACCTAGTGTACGTGTATCCATCTGCTTTACATAAGTTCACCCACCTGAGAACAAGTCCTCCAGGATTCTGGTTTATCTCATTTCCTGTGTAAATTTATAAGGAAAAACAGCCCTCACTATTGCAGCCATTCTCTGAGAAATAATTGGTGTTTGCTCTCTCTCCTCTATTGACCATTCCAGGTTCGCCCTTGTTTAGCACCTCCTCTGGTTTAGGTGGTAGGGTGACTCAATCACTTATTCCGAGCCTCTGTTCACCAGGCCTTTCTTGGGCCCTGGCTGCTGCCCTTATCCATTTATCATCAAACTGGGCAAAGAAATGCCAAAGGACATACAACTGGATTATTTGGGTTCTAAATATATTCTTCTGTATCTTCACTGTGTAACAGAAGCTCTATCTTCTCCTAAGGATTAGAGTCAATTACCCTTGCCAATATATTAATAGTGACTCTTTTTCTTGCCTGCTGGTCTCTTGGAATGAGGAACCCAAAGAGATAAGACAGCAACCATGGAATAAAATTGCACAGGAATTTGACTCTGTCCCCTGATGGAAGCATTCCATCTCTGGGAACCAGACTCTATAATTTTTGAGTTGCAAGTTCAGGAAATATAAAATACCCAAGTAGATCACCAAGATTAATGGCAAATTAGCCCACTCCTATTTCCAGTCCTTGGTTCTGGTTCCTTGTATTCTAACTGCTTGAGATGGAGGACTTTTTCATGGTTGTTAATTAGGGCGTATGTTGTGTCCTGGAGAATGGTGCCCTATCAGTGCAGAGTACTGTCTCCAAGCTGGCATTTTGGTTGCGCCTTTAAAATTCCATTCCATTGCTCTATCAGGTCAGCAGTTTCTGGTAGGTGATACAGCCAGTGGAGCCCAAGTCATGTGCTCACTGCTACAACTCCTTTGCTTTAGAGGGACTCTTGGTACTAGGCAGTTATATCATATATCTTGTCAGTGAATCACAGAAATACTAGCGCTCTGCAGGCAAATAAGACAAACCCATATTTGGAAATATTTGTCAATTCCAGACAAATCACTGTCAAGACAAATCACTGATTTCTAAGATATAAGGAATTTGGTCTACTCAATTTCCTACCAAGTAACTATTCAGTCTCCTCAAGGGACAGTACAATACTGGGATACAACATCGGTCTCTTTTTCTGGCAGGTAAAACATTTAACAGTGACACCCTTGGTAAATGGAAATCCCTGCAAACTTCATCCCTGTCACCATTGATATTTCATCCAAGATCTCACTGTGCTAATAGCGCAGTGGTGGATGACAGAGGTTGGATGTCATCTACCAATTAAGTCTTTCTGTTCTGTTGTTTAATGCCTTCTGTGTCGGTTTTCAACTTATTGCCCCTCAGCTTTGAATGCTCCTTTCAATATATGCTCTGTGACAAATAACAGATTCCTTTAAGATTTCCTCCTTTAAAACGAGCTTGATGTTAAGCTCTCTCAGTACAGGATGCTGTAGACACCTACAGGAAGAAGAGAATTCCTGACATATGCAGTGTGAGCCAGGGGTTCAGGAGTATGGGTGTGAGAACATCCAATAGAGCTTACCCCAGTTATGGGCCCTGTACAGCTTCACTCAAAGTTATTTTACTTCTCACATTCTCTATCATAATCAGCCCACAGAGAACTCATTCACTTTCTCATTCCACAGTGGTTCGCTACATTACTGCCATCTTGTCAACTGAATCTCTTGAGCAGGATGTGACAAGTACTTTAGGAGATAGACCCCATAATATTTCCGAGGACCAGTACATTGTGAAGTTTCTAGGGGTTCAATGGTCTAGAGAGTGCTGGGATAACCCCTTCAAATAAAACTGTTGTACCTAGCTTCACTTTCCAATGAAGAAGAGTCACAATGCTAAGTAGGTGTCTGGGTTTTGAAGACAAAAGTCATATTTGAGAGTTCTGCTCTGATTCATTTACACAGGTTACTCAGGTACATAATATTACACAGGTCATTGGATTTTTATGACTCAGCAAGTCTAGTGATATTTAAACTGCCCAGGGCAAGGAGGGCACTGCACAGATCCTTTGGGCAGCCCACATAGGAGAAACACACTGCAAACCCCCGAGCGACAGAAGAAAAACAATATCCTCTTCTGGAAATGACTATTTTCATTGAGAAACAGCTCCTGCTTGCCACAAGGCCCTGGGAAAGACTGAATATTTGACCACAGATGAACTGCTTTTTGTCTGATCTACCAAGTCGTAGTGTGGGCATGGAGAAGAGCAATTCACAACCAAGTGGGAGATGTCAGGCTCAAGCACATCTTTAAGTAAATTTAATGAACAGATGGCTCGGATACCTACAGCACCTAATCCTCCTGTCCTGCCCCTTCTTCTTTAGCCCATACTTACAGCTTTATGAGATTTCCTTATGATCAATATGAGAAAAAACATATGCCCGACTTACAGAAGGTTCTGCAAGATATTACAGTAAAATGGTTTATATTCATACAACAGAATACTATTCAACAATGAAAATGAATGAACAAATCACTATATGCATCACATAGATTAATCTCAAAAACATAATTCAGTGCAGTGCTATATTGCAGAAGAACATAGGGTGACTCCATTGATAAAAAAAAAAAAAAGCCCCAGATCAGAAAACTAAAAATTAAAATATGTAGACACACATGACAAGAAAGCAAGGAATGATTAATACAAAATGTAGGCTATGTACACCTTTGTGTGTTTGGGGTGGAGAGAGGCCTAACAGTAATTCTATGAGAGAAACATAGAAGGCTTCCAGAGAATTGGTAACATTATATTTCCTAAGCTTGTGATGGGTATATGAGTATTAATCTCATCATTCTTTTTACTAGTGGCTCTCAATCCAGGCACATTAGACTCATCTAAAGAGTTTAAGACAAAATCAAAACCAAAAACTGATGCCCAGGCACCAGTTTAATTATACTGAAGCATTTGGGTATCAACATTTTCAAATGCTTTCCACGTGCTTCTAAACACAGCTAGGTTTGAGAAACACTGCTTTGAGCTCAACATAATCTTTTGTACATATTTCATATTTCATAATTTTTTGAAAGACCAAGGAAACAGGAAATGAAGCAATTCTCTGCCTAGACATGCTCTGATGTATTGACCTGTTTTGCTCAGTGATTCATGTCAGCCAGGTCATGTGTTCATTTATTGGCCTTTAGAGAAAAACCATATAAATATTCTCATGAGGTATTGACTATTCCCAGCTGAACTCAGTCAACTCTACTTGTTCTTTCTCTTTAATCACCATTTCATCTGCAGATGAATCCCACCGGGCCTAACAAACTTGCAGCGTCAGAAATATAGGCATTTTTCTTTATGTTCTTTATTCTCTGATTTTTTTATATTTCTCTTTTCTTTGTTATTGTTTCTCTTTTTTCCCCCGGCCTTTATGCTTTTAGGACCTATCACTTTCTTTCTGCTCTTTCCTTCCTGAAAATCCCATTAAGTACTTTGTTTTCTACTACCTTTCCTTTGTAGAAACATCTAAGCACTGACTTACTCATAGGTCTCCTTCCAAATGAAGGTGATTATTTTACAAAGAAAAGACCAATTTAAATTCATTAACTAAGGACCTTGTCTTCCCAATGGGTAAAAGACAAAAATAATTTCATTGTATGAGGATATTAACTCTGACAGCCCAACTACAGGATTTTCCTCTACTTTCATAAGTTCCTAAAACTTATACAGGAGTAAATCGATAACCAAGTTTTTATATATCACTTCTTCAGTGTAGAGCTTTAATATCCCTAACAAACAGTATATTTTAAATATCCCTGAATCCAAATCAAAGATATCAAATGTATGGAAATGAAAGTTATGATCATTTAGGATGAAACTTAAGGAACCCAGCCCCACAAAATCAATACCAGCTTTATTTTTATCATGGAAGCAAAGTGTGACAATTCAAGCAAATAACACATTGGGGAAATTTAAGACATGAAACATTTTAAATTCCCATTACTGAATGTGAGATGCTTAAATGTTAATGGTATGCTGAGAATAATTGTAATTTTTCACCAACACTTTAGAGAATTATACTGGGACTTATCAAAAGTTTTTCTTATGCAAGATATTGCAAATGAAGTATTTCTCTAACACTTTTGAAAGGCCACTTGTCGCCATAAGTGTTTAATAAAAATAGAAAGTAGAATATTTCTGAAATACTTCTAAGTTTTCAGATATTTGTACTTATTTCCAGACTGTAAGCATCCTGAAAAGAAGGAAATACTCTAGGTTTATTCAAATGATTATGACATTTTCCAAAGTATTTGTTAATAGAAAAAAGTTGAGATCATGATTTTCCAAACATAATAGCATAAAAAGACAAACAAGTATCAGTTGCCAAGAAACAAACATCAGAAATATCACATAAAAGTAGTTAACCTTAGAGATAAAACTGATTCATTTAAGTATATTTCAAAAGATCCCTAGCTGCCAGACAGGAGACTTGTATTAGGTCAAAATAGTCTTTTCAGGAAAGAAACTAAGATTAGGCAATTAACCCTTTAATCCACTTAACAGTTCAAATTTCTGTCATCTCAAAGTTATGCAGATAGCACAAAGATAATTGTTGGAATTTAAGAGTGTTTGTGAAAGAGAAAGAGTATGTTGGGGTGAGTATAGAGGAATTTAGTAATTGAAAGTTAAAAAAAACAAAGTATATTTGAGGAGATACTAAAACACTATATAGGGATATATTTATTTATTTTTTTTTTTTATGAAGTTCGAATTTGAGATCATTATTTTTATACCTCAATAATTTCAGGTGGTAACGAGTATTATAGCTTGGATTTTTTTGTAAGGAACTATACATCACACTTGAATAAATAAAATCACCTACTTAATTACGTAATAGAATCCAATTAAGGTATACATACGTACAAAGATGACCTAAGGCAGACTAAAAGCACATAATGTACTGCTCTGGGAAGTGGTGTGAGAGAGGTGGTGGTATCAAATAGAGTCAACAACACGTGTGTCAGGATCTATATGCTTCTATCCTAATGGAGATATTTTTTTTTTTTCATGTAGCCCTCAAACAGGAACTTTTCAAACTAAAAGTATTTTAAAATACTCAACTTTGCCCATAACACAGAGACTAAAAAAAGCTTAAACAACTAGAATATAGATTATCTCACATAACATGACATCCATTGGGAAAACAGGCTCCAGATTGGTTGATTTAGGAGCACAATGACATTATTCAAGAATCAATTTGGGATTTTTTTTTTCTCATTCTTTCTATACTTTCATCCTTCACATTGTCTTCATGCTGAGGCTCATGAGTGTCAGATCCGTAAATATTCCTAGGAATAAGGAAAAAAACTTCCTGTAGTGTGTTTTTTTTAAGTGATATATTTTTTTTCACAAACTTCCAGTACTTCTCCTAACATTTCATGATGAATGATGACCCCCCCCTATTAGGAACATATCACTGACAAAGGGTATAATAATAGCCTGTGGCTAAACAATTTTTTTGAGGAAGAAAAAATGTTGGGGGGATAACTCTAGCATTCACTATATGATAGAGCTCAACACATATGGCTTTCATTTTTTTTTTTTTTTAATAAATATTTCTTAATATTTAGGTGTCTGTTATGTCACTAGAGATATAGTAGTAAATAATGAAGTCATTGGCTTTGATCTCATGTTAACTAACAGTCTAACTGGAAAGGTAGACAGTTTTTAAAATTTTGGAAATAATTGAATGATTAATTTTTAAAAACACTATTAGGTCTAACAAAATATGTACAAGATTATAAGAGGAAAACTACAAAATTCTAATGAAAGAAATCAAAGATCTAAATAAATGGAAAGATATTCGACATTCACGGATAGGAGACTCAATATCGTCAAGGTGTCGGTTCTTCCCAATTTAATCTATAGATTCAATGGAACCCCAGTCAAAATCCCTGCAAGTTATTTTGTGGATATTGACAAACTGATTCTAAAGTTTGTATGGAGAGGCAAAAGACCTAGATAGCCAACTCAATGTTAAAGGAAAAGAATGAAGTCAGAGGACTGATACTATCTGACTTCAAGACTTAAATATACAGGGGTGTTGGTGAAAGAATAGACAAGTAGAAGAATGAAACAGCATAGAAACCTTAGAAATAGACCCACATGTAGTTAACTATCTTTGACAGAGAAGCAAAGACAATCCAATGGAGAAAAATTTGCACACAGATGCTTATAGCAGCTTTATTCACAACAACCAAAACTTGGAAGCAACCATGATTTCTTTCTGAAGGTGAATAGATAAATAAACTGCAATACATCCAATCAATAAAATATTATTCAGTGCTAAAAAAAAATGAGCTATCAAGCCATGATAGGACATGGAGGGACATTACATGCATATTACTAAGTGAAAGAAGTCAGCCTGAAAAGGCACCATGGAGTATGCTTTCAACTATTTGACATTCTGGAAAAGGCAAAACTATGAACACAGTAAAAGTGGTTCCAGGGGTTAGGGGGGAGGACATGACAAATAATCAGAGTACAGAAGATTTTTAGGTCAGTGAAACTATTTTGTCTGTATAATACGATGGTGGATACATGTCATTATACATTTGTGAAATCACATAGACAACACCAAGAGTAAACCCTAATGTTAACTATGGACTTTGTTTGGGTCATTATGATGTGTCAATATAGTTTCATAGATTGTAACAAATGTACCTCTCTGGTTCCAGATATTAATAGTGGGGGAAGCTGTGCATAGGTTGGGTAGGAATATATGAGAACTCTGTGCTCGTACTCAGTTTTTCTGTGAACTTAAAACTGCACTAAAAATAAAACATACTAAAAAATACTATTGGAACCCTAATTAGGTGGTTGGATATGAGTGTAGAATGCGTGGGATGGGGGACAGTCTAAATGATTCCTTAAGAAAATGGCTTCAGATTGAGACACCAAAGGTGAATAAGAATGGCCAGGCAAAGAGGGTGGGCAACACAGAACGGCCGAGGGATTGGGGGTCTGGTACATCTCTTGCTTGTCCTTATGTTGTCTCTTCATATAGATCTCCATTTACTTCTCAGGTAGTGGGATGATTATATATATTACAGGAGACACATTTAGACACAACAACATTGAGAGGAAGAAGAGATGACCATTAAAAAAAGTTGTTTAACCCAAAATTTTAGCTGGACATGTGCACCTAAAATAAGGACTGCATTTCCCAGCTTTCCTTCAATCCAGGTGGGGCCATCCATTAAAATTCTGAACAGATGGAATTGATACAGAAATGGCATATGGCAGCTTCTGGGAACATTAAGAGAGAGTACATGGACATTTTGCCTCTTCTGTTTTGTCTTTTTTTCCATCCTGCCCAGAGATGGACAGTGAGGTTGAGGTCAAATATAGTGGAACATCAAGATAGAAGGATCATGGGTCCCAGCCAACATGACCCTGGAAACTCTATTTGAACTTCTATTTAAGAAAGAAATAAACTCTTATTTAAGCCAGTGTTACTGGGCTTTCTGTCATATAGCGGATCTTTATTCCAACTAACTTAATAAGCAATGACCTTGGGGAAGAGAAAAATATGGCATATAGCAGGAGCTGAAAGGAAATCAACATGGCTGGCGTGAAAGAGGCAGGAGACTGTGGAAAGTGTTGGAGATGAGGTAGGTATCATATTACAGAGAACACTGTAGGCCATGTCTGACAATTCAGACATGATTCTGGGAGCAATGGGAAGATATTGAAGAGTTTTAAGCACAGAAGGGTCAGAAAGAAAATGTATATTTTAAAGAGTTCTCTCCAGCAACATTGTGAAGAAAAGGTTACATGGGTAGCAGGAGTAGATGTAGTAAGCCTACCTAGGAAGCCATTAAAGTTATCCATGAAAGAGATGTATTGTCTTAGACTCAGAAGTTGGGAACTGTGGTTAAGAGAAATAGGCTGATTTGAAGGCTATTGAGAGGATAAAAAAAAAAAAAAGCACTGGCAATTGTTTCAGTGTAGAGGATTGGGAAAAATGAAGAATCAAGCATGATGCCCAAGTTTCTAACTTAAGAAATTGGGTAGATCCCTATGTGCTAAATTAGAGAATCCTGAAGGAAGAGTGGATGTGGTAAGAAATCAATATGTTGTCCATGTTTTGATATTTCAAGTTTAAAAATACTCTGAAGGATTCAAGGGGAAATGTCAAGTAAATTATATCAAATTGGATACACTGTTTTGGAGCCTTATAAAGGGGAAAATTGATGTGAGTTATAAACCTGGATGTCACTGCTTAGAGACTGTGAGTGAAGTCATGAGAGAAAATGATGTAGACCTTCATTCTCTTGGTCACGGTAACCTAGGAGTCTCCTCATTTCCTCAGTACAGCATAATAGGATGTTTATAGAAATATCACATTTTTATGTATAATTTATAATTGTGGTGCATTTGTATGCTTAAGTAAATCTTCTAGTATGATGTTTCTAAATTTCATTTATTTTATGGAGTTAAAGCTAAATCATTATCTGCAGTTTCTTTTTGTTATAAATTCCACTTCAGATATTTTATGAGATAGATTTTATCTGGCTACTGCAGTCAGATTTTTGGTCCCCAATGTGGACAATCCCAGGCAAGCAAGCTTCTTTCATACAACAGTATGTCACATTTTACAGAATAAGTAAAAATTTGACAATTACCACTTGCTTTAAAAATATGTATACTGTGTTTTCCTGGAAATAAGACCTGACCAGACAATCAGCTCTAATGCATCTTTTGGAGCAAAAATTAATATAAGACCCAGTCTTATTTTACTACAACATACGACCAGTCTATAATATAATATAATATAATATAATATAATATAATATAATATAATATAATATAATATAATATAATATAATATAATATAATATAATATAATATAATATAATATAATATAATATAATAATATAGTATAATATAATGCCAGGTCTTATATAAATTTTTGCTCCAAAAGATGCATTATAGCTGATTGTCTGGCTGGTCTTATTTTCGGGGAAAAGGGTAACTAAACCTAGTATGTAACAATAAAATATTTTGGCTGTATAAAATAGGAAGAGGTTCATAAATATAGAAAAATGTATATTTATGATTTAAGCCCCTATGCTTTTGGTTAATTTTTAATGCTCTTGAAACATTAGGTATGACCTGGGAAGTGGCAGACTGAAAAGAGTCTAGGATTTGGAATAAAATAGCTCTGGGTTTGAATTCAAGGTTTGTTACTTAATAATTCTATGACTTTGAGCAATTTATTTAATTTTCTTGAGCCTAAGTTTCTGATTAATATTTATTATTATAAATATTGATAGTTATCTCAAAGGATTATTATAAAACTTATAAACCCAGTAAAGTGCCTGATACTTAAAGATGCTTAATAATAGATAGCTACAATTATCATGTATTTGTTTCTAAGATAATTTTAATAGTAGATGTCATATTTTCCACAATATATATTTTGTAGTTATCTTTAATCTGCACATGGTAATTCTAAAGTCAGACTAGATTCCATTATCAACTTAATTAATGACAGAATCTTATAATTGGAAGAAATCGTTCATGCAGAAATCTCTCTTCCAAAATAAAACTGTAGAGAAATTTAATCTGAAAATTATGCTGTGTGTATTTGTCCAAATATGTAAAATAAATACAAAACAGCCTTAGATTAATATCAACGAACAAGAAAGGCTCATAAACAGTCAAACAATTATTTTGGGTCCTAAGTATATGAAAGATAATTTTTTGTTATGTTAAATAAAAACCAGCACATAAATGCTATCAGTAATTATTCTGAAATGCTACTTTTTCAACATTCTTCTGACAAACGTGGAATTTCACATGCAGAAGACGAGACTGAAATGTAGTTCTACTTAAATCTCTTTTTTTAACAGAGAAGTAAACTAAGGCCTTGAAAGTCAGGCGTTAAGACACAGGGGTAAAGCATGTGACCTCTGGATCTGATCTGCTGGGGTTCAACTCTAGATTCACCCCTTGCAGTTGTTTAGTCTTGGGCAAGCTACTTCACCACTCTAAGGTCCAGTTTCCTCATTTCTAACATGGGAAAAATTAAAATATTTAACTCACAGTGGTTCTTTGAACACTGTTAATATATGTAAAAGGCTTAGAGCAGTATCTGACATCCGAGTGCTTAATAAATTTCAGCTATTTTTACTTGTTATATTATTAATTATTTTATTATAAATGAAAATGAGAGACCATTCAAATCTTCCCCAAAGTGTGTTTCTCAGAACTCTACTTCCAGAGAATGGTAACAGGCATTGCACGAAAAAATAAAAGTTCATAACAAAAAGAGATCCATAGACAAGCATGGCAGCACAATATCAATTAAGCAAAGTTAAACAGATTTTTCTTTATGAGAAATTTTCAGAGCCTTTCATTTGTGAATGTATGTGATTCTCTAAGAGATGGAAATAATATTTAGAAATCTCTAAACTGATTTGAAATAATCCCTGTTTTCACCAGAGCATCCTGCAGGACAAAAATCCAATGAAACATGTTGAAAATACTCTAGGATCCCACAACATTTCACATCTTGAAACACGTTATCTTTCACTGAGGTAGAATGGGTTTAAATACATTTATTAAAACAAATCATTGTATGAAATATTAATGCTACTCTACTTAATTAATATGCTAATAGATAAGTTCTTCACCTTTTTTCTTATACGTACGTATATTACCCTTCAACCTGCTAATCATTTTTCATTTTCCAAAGATGTAAGGAGTGTTAATTACTTGTAGCCAAGACAATCTTTTCTTTTATGTTAACTCCCATAATTGAAGTCATTCTCAAACATAGTTCAACATCTATAGTTAAACAAAGCATATACTGACTTCAGACAATACCAAGAAAAGCCCGAAGCACATATTTAAATGAAATAAAAACAGAATTTGATATTTACAATTATAAAATATAGTGTGCTGATTTGTAGCCTTGAAGCTATTTCTCACCATGGAGAAGCTCTTACTATTTTAAAGACGCATTCAGATCCGATTTGATAGAATGTCTTTGTTTCAAGCAACTTCTCTGACAAAATCCAACTTCATGTGTTTTTATTTCAGTAGAGTGAAATGACAGTAGTGAAAAATGGTCCCACTGCTTTGTTCAATGTAGGAAGGAAGAGAGGAAAACTGGTATTGTAGATGCTTTGGTACATTTTCTATCTGAATTGTGATAAGTTGACAGTCTATAGAGGCAGTACATTTGAAATGTTAGGTTTAAGCTCACTAAAATGTTAAAGACAATAGAAGGCACAAAATGTTGCATTATCCTTATAATTAGTTAATTGAAAGTTGACTGGTACACTTGAAACCTATGTAACTTTACTAACCATTGTCACCCCAATAAACTTTAATTAAAAAAAAAAAAAAAAGAAGAAGAAGAAAAGAAAGTTGGCCAGGGCTGCGTTTTGTTGATTATATGAGATAAGCTAGCTGATGAAATTATGGAGAAATAGCCCAGTTCCTTAGTTTATATCTAAAATTGGACATTACAATCAAGCTACAAATAAAAAAAGATTGTCTTCCATTAAATGACTACCTTATTTTGAATATGAAAATCCATTTAATGGAACTACCATATAATGAAACCTCAAAATTTATGCATATGAAAAAAGCCCGTATGTCTGAACCATTGATTTGAATATACAAAATATTTCAATGAGAATTCCATTATTTTAAAGAAAAACTTGGTTTATATATGAATAGACATGTTGTTATTTACTAATGGTTTTAATAATTGCCAGGTGGCTAGAAGCTTTTTTAAAAGTTCTTACATATACATATTCCATTCACTCTGATAACTTTTAAAAATTGCTCCAAATTGGCCTTTATTTCATTCTACAATTTTAGAACTAGAAAGAACCTTAAACATAATCTAATCCACCTCTATCTTTTATAATCAATAAAATTGAAGATGGAGAAAACTGTTTAACTATCCATGCTAGAATGCAGAATTATTAAATATCAGTCCCATTTTTCATATCTGCAATTTAGACTAATGTGTACTTTTTGTTAATACCCTGTGATCCACTATTGCACTTAAGTTCTTAGAGAAAGAGAAATACTGGCTAGTTACTCCAACGTATATAAATTTGCAGTTTATATATCACTATAAACTCTGGAACCTATCTTCAGTTTTCATATTTTGATAGTCAGGGCTTTTAGACCACCCAGGAGTCACCTCTTCTCTTTGGAGAGAGCTTCCTTTTTCTTCTAATATAAAGCACCCTCCCCCTCAATAGTAATAGCCCTCAAGTCACTCTATGATTTTACCCCTACTTGTTACTTTCAGAGATTTGTCAGTATGAAAATTTTATTACTCAAAGGACTATTCTTAGCATTTTTATAAATGTGTCAGTGCATATGTTCATAAGTTTCTCTAGTTAAGAATCCCTACTATAAAATATCAGAATCATTGTTTTGTACTAAGTTTGTGTAGGTTTTCTCACAAAATATACCATTTTCTTTGTTCACCATTTCTCTTTGCATATTAATCCTTCTGGGGTTAGTTTCCTTATTCATGAATACATTTTATAGGTATGCTTTTTGTAAGGAATCTCTTATAAATAAAGGTTCTCACTCTTTGAAAACATCCGTATTTCATCTTCCTTCTTGAAAAAAATAATTCACTAGAATTCAATATAATACCAGAATGACAATTTTCTCTTAACATTTTGAAGATAATTTCTCTGGCTTTCTTCATTACATTATTGAGAAATTCTCTATTGGTGTTGAGAAATTACCTGTCAGTCAAATTGTAGTTTTCTTATAGGTATCTCTCTCCCCACTTTTAAGATCTGTTCTTTGTCTCTGCCATTCTAAAACTCTGCCGTCAGTAGTTTTGATAGTCTAATTCAACAATTTGTTGTTTCTAATGACTTTCATTTATGGTATTTGTTTTCTTGTAATGTCTGGTGATTTTTGAGGGTGAGCCTATATTTCTTAGAAATTTATCTGTGGAAATTTTTGGTTTTAAAGTATATCCCTTCAGAGAGTGTTTGTTTTTCTTCTGCCAGTTTCTTCCACACACAACAAGATGTCTTAAGACAGGCAAATATCTCTTCCGACTATCTCTGAAAAATATTTATTTAATTCTTCTACTGAGGGTGTCACTTCAAATTTTCTTTTTACAAGGTTGTCTGTCTTGAGCATCTGCCCTTTTTGCTCCAGAATTTTCCTCTAAAACTTCGAAAAAGTGGCCCTTTAAATCTAAGCTCTATAGATGCCAGAACAAGGGAAAATCTGGTTTCTCCAACAAATAAATTGTAAGGAAAAGAGTAAAATAATTACCATGGGTTACAAACGTATAAGAGATGTATCAATCAAGCATAATTTGCATCTTATTTGGATTCTGATTAAGAAACAAAAAGAAAGTAAACCAAAAAAAAGAAAACAAACAAACAAAAAAAGCCAGATCATTAGGGAAATTTGAACACTGACTGGATATTTGTTGATATTAAGAAATTGTTTATTTTTCAGATGTAGTGATGGTATCATGATTATGTTTAAACAAAGAACATTTATTTTAGAATAAAAAATTAAAATATTTACAGATTAAATAATTCATGTCTTGGATTTTCTTCCAAACAATACCATGTAAGGAGGGAGGATAGTGTGGACAGAGATATAAATGAAATCAAATGAGTCATGAGTTGATAACTGTTTACTCTGGATGATGGTTTCATAGGGTTCATGATAACTTCTTTCAACTTTTGTGTATGCTTGAAAGTTTTAATTAAGAGAAAGAAAAAAAGGAAGGAAGGAAGGAAGGAAGGAAGGAAGGAAGGAAGGAAGGAAGGAAGGAAGGAAGGAAGGAAGGAAAACAGGAAAGCAGGAAAGAAGAAAGAAAGGCAAGCAGCAAAGGATGGGCCAATACCACGCAAATAGCCAAATCTAAAAAAATGGTTTACACTTTACGAATTGTCATTTCCTTTTGTTCATGGTCTCTGAAGAATTTTTTTCCTTCAAACCGGACCATTCCTATATTTAACAAAACATTCCTTATACGATATCAAGCACTTCTAGTATAACGGACTGAGGAACATCACACTTACTTCCTGGTCTGCCTTATTTCAAGAAACAAATGTCTCAAAAGTCGTCCTTGACAGCCACTCTTTTTAGTGACTCAACTAGAACCCTGAGGCACTGATTTGACACCTTCTATCTCTCATCCTTCTTTCCATCAATGTCCTGCAAATGCTACTTTCTAAATTTCTCATGTGTCTGTACCCATGAATGTCTCCATCTCCACTATCATGACTCTAGTTTAATTCACTGTCATCTCACTTTCACCACTGCAAGTCTTCTTACCAGTCTTACTTCATTCAGTTTGGTCCTCTCTAATCCAATCTTTACACACCTACTCGATTCATCTCTTGATCAATGCAGATTATATCCTATCCGTCCCCTGCTTAACACTCTGTGATGCCTTACTGTTGCCTGATGACGAATTCAAAAATCCTTGAACGACCCCTGAAGCCCTGCATAAGCTCACGACTAGCCAAAAACTGCAGTTTTATGCTGAGCTCCTAGCCCTATGTTTATTCTCTAAGATCCAATTAGATGAGCCTTGGTTTCAAGCCTCTGGGCCTTTGCATGTGCTTTTTTCTGCCTGGAACATCTCTTCCTTTTCCACATCGGCAAGCTACCATTTTATTCTTTTCGTCACAGCTTGATATCACTTCCTTAAAGAAAGATTTCCCTATCTCCACACTCACATGGGTGGCCCCATAATACATTTCTAAAGTACTGGAGCCTTATCTCAAGTAAACTCATTTAATCGATATCCATCTTCCTTATCAGTTTGTAGGAGTTGAGAAGGCAGGGACCACAATTTTCTTGTTGACTACTCCATTTTTCTACTGGTTAGAACACTGATGTTATATAACACATGTTTGGTAAAGGCTTAGAATGGATAAATGTCAAGCAGTATGCCACTTGCTACAAATAGAATGGTGACCAACATAAACATAATCCCTACTTTCAGGGAATTTATGGCTTAGAAGATGAATAATAAAACAGGAAGTTTTATCCTATAATAAATTTGGCAAGCAATATGATAAAGGGAATTTAGTGTGCAATGTTTATTTTTTTGTTTGATTGTTTTTTGTTGTTTTTTTTTACTTTGTCAATTAATTTTTCCCGAGCCAGTGAATAAACTAGTTTGCACCATTCTATGAATTAACCAGTAATGACTATTATTACAATTGACCACAAAATGTTTGAAGGTCAATATTAGTAAAGCATTTATTGCCTTTCTTATTTGGGATTGCCATTGCCATCACACTCCAGGTCAGCGTTGTATATACAACTCTCCAGCGACACAATTGACTTGCCGTTACCTGGTCTCCCCATTAGCGACATCTAGGCAATAATATTACTGATAGGGGTGTTTATGTTACAGAGGCCAGTTATAAGATCTAAGATCTGGTTTCTACCTAGAAGTTCACATTTATTCAGTTGCTACCATGGTGTTACTATCTTCAAATTGATTAAAACTTGTTTACCTCACCAGACTGGGCTAATTAATATTTGTGACTAGATAGATTGAAGCTCTATTGGTGTCACACTGTAAATATCTCCCAAGGACAGGTGGGCTAGATTCAGTTCTCTTCTATTATGAAGCACTCCATCGATGAGGAGTGTGCTGGTCAAGTAGCAGAATTTGGAAAGCGTTTAATCCTACATTGTTGGCAGAATACTTTGACTGTGTTCCAGTACTTATGTTCTTCTAGCAGGCTTAAAAACCAATAATAGGATGGTTAATTCTGGAATCTTCTCAGTCCCTGAACTGAAGCTGACTGCTCTGTAATGAGAAAAGTCACCTGTCTATTTATTTATTTTTTTACACTTCATGAAACAACACTTGAGAGTGTGTATTTTATATGTGTAATGTCTATAAAATTTACAGCAGTCTTTGCACATGACACAACAGTTTCTAGTAGAGCTGTTTAATTTTTTCCTCTTGTTTCCACAGAAAAATTTGTGCTCCAAGCTCAGGAATTTTTTTTTTTCCTTCCTTCGTGACACTGTTTAGAATACTGAGGATGTTTGCAATGATAAGAGGATTTCAACAAGGACTTGTCATAGGCAATTGCATGCAATTTGGTTGAGTATGAGGTTGTGGGTGTGGATTCTGTCCTTGACGTAGTGTCTCTGCTAAATTACTGACAGCAGTTTGTGGTTGTTCTAAATATTCAAGAATATCAAGCCCTGAAATATATTATACTCTTCTTTTGATGTCTGGGGCACCCACAGAAGACACAGTATATGCTTTCTAACTTTTTCTTTCCCTTTCAGACTCAGTTCTTGTCTCAAGTCATCTCTGTTATTTCCTTTCTCTGTTCTCTGTTTCTTATTCTTTGTCTTAACTGTACATTTTCGCCCAAAAGGAAAGATTTTTTCCCCTTCATGTTTTCATTTGTGATTCCACAAAGAGCAAGTACTATGAGATAATGTTTTCCAAGAATGACCTAAGGATAATTCCATGGTTAAACTGATTTGAACCAGGTAGCTCCGTCCCTCTTCTCTTCTTTTATGTGAGCTGGAATGGATAGTTTCCTCTGGAAATCTCATATATTTTCCTGACATTGTTCGTGAACTCCTTTAGTGTTAAAATTAATATGTCTAACAATAATATAAATAATAATTACAACTAATTTTTTTCCCTGTAATCTTAACAGAAATTGATTTAAGTAAGTGCATGTGCATGGATGACTTTAAAATTTAAGTACAATTTGTAGCTTCCTTGTCTCAGTTTTATTAGTAACTGACCTTTTAAAAAATATTTGCATTGCACTTTCCTAAATCCAGAAATAGTTTTCATAATATCTGCTAGACTAAAGCTCATCAAACTTTAATATACGTATAAATCAGCTGGGGATCTTGTTAAAATACAGATTCAGTCATCTGAGGAGGGCCTAAGATGATGGACTTTTAACAAGCTCCTGGGGGATGCCCATGCTACTAGCATGCATTGCTCCTTGTATGATAGAGTGCTAGACAGTAAGAGCTACAAAAGAGAAAAGACCTTGACTTCCTCCTTCCCTACTATATCTGTTTCATGTACTGCAGCATCTATTACATGCGTGGTTTTCAATAATATTTATTAAGAGACAATGAACTCCCTGAATCATTCACACAGCACTAGCATGATGCTATTGTTCCCATTTCACAGAAGTTCCAAAAAATAAAGTGATTTGCTTATGGTTTATACAATAGCAGAAGCAGCTTAATCTGATTGTCTAATTTCCATTAAAGAAGGATAGTAACTGCTCCGCTCCTCTGTGCCTACTTGCTTATTTTTCTCTTGAGGATTCCAGTGATTTTGGTGTACATAACTCTGCATTTGATTTCCATGAGTTGCAGATGAAGTTGTCTAGGAGAAAGCAAATTTATCTTTGAGATTCTTCTATATCCACTCACGTGGTCATGTATAAATGCCCCCGTAAAATTCTGCGTGGATTTCCCCAGAGGCTTGTTGGGCCTGTTGTTGTCTGAATGGTAAAATATGGAAATATCATTTAGGAAGGAGGAAGAGTTAAGATTCCAATGTAAAAAACAGGATTATTATAGCATTACCATATTATTCCTTCTAAAAACAAACACAAAGTACAAAATTCGCAAATATAATCATCTTGTTAAATTAGGAAGTGCAAAGACAATGTAATCAGGAAAGAACATGAAGCTGTTCTGTCAAGATTGTGATTTAGGGGCTGCTATTAGTAGCTTCTGAAGTAAAGGGAGTAAACCATTTTCAAATACTAGAAGCCCACATGTGAAATATAGTTGTAATGAAATATCATTGAATAACAATTAGTAATTCTACTTCAAAGTATAGTAATGCATTACACAGTTCTTTAAAAAAAATACTTTGTCAGGCCCTTTTGAGTCAAGATGTTTGAATTAATATTTTAGTGGGAATTCTGACAGCTGGGGGAAATTCACCTGCTGAATTACTACCTTTTAATTACCCAAATAAAGAACAAAGTAGAAAGCAAGACAAACTTGAATAGAAGAAAACAAATTCAAGTTAAGAAAAATATTACTCATGCATTCTAAGATCAACGTAATTCTTCCACATGTATGAGAGGACAGAATCCCAATTATTATTTATAACTCTCCTTACCCCTTTGGCTAACTCTCTCTAAGGAGAATGGATTTTAAGGAAACTCATTTGCCCTGCTGAGTAGAGTGCAAGTAAAGATAATTTGGGAGAATGCAAGGGAGACAGGAAGCAAGAAGAGAAATAAACCATTGCTAAATTGTTCCAAATAAGAACAGGAAGTGTGACCTGTGAGAGGAAGGGTGGGACATCCTGGAGATTGGAGTTGTGGAAATAGATGTGACAGCTGCAGAAAATACAGGTAATCAAAATAGATTTTAAAGAAGTTTTATAAGATGATAGGTCTCGTAAGGCCCGTGTCCATCCAATCTAGTCATCTCAACCTGAGCATATTGACATTTGGAACTTGATAATTTTTCATTGTAGGATATTCCTATGCATTCTATGAATTCTTCTACTCAAGTCATTGCCAAACGTCTCCTGGGGGGCAAAATCATCCTTGTCTGAGAACCACTGACCTAATCTCAAAACTTTTGGTAAAAGTCTACATTAGTTATCTGTGCTTTCTGAGTTCAGTATAATTTACTTTAGTGTTCTCATTGGTTTGTTTCCTTGGATGTGCAGATTGATCTCAGTGCAGGCCCAGGCAAGAGCAGAGGTTTCCAAGTGGGCCCAGTTACATTCAATTTAACCCTTGATTAAGGGTTTCTGTCTAGAATATTTGCCCTAAAATGAAGATCCAGCCGCAACTCAGTTTGAATTGTCAACTTAGAACTGAGTCAAAATTGTATCTCTTTAGTGACTGTGAAGGACAAGTCAGTAGATAAATAACTGACAAAGGTGTAATGACAGACTACATCAAATATAAAATAAGACTGTGGGAAACCTCCTCAATGACTCTTTCAGTTTTTGGTAAGTGAGAGAATTAAGGTAGTGTTCAAGACTGGATGTTTCTTTAGAAAATACATACGGACACGATGCTATAAAACCTTATTCTAAAGAAATACAGTCATGGACTGCTTAACAATGGGGATATGTTCTGAGAAATGCATCCTTAGATAATTACATCCTGCGAACATCATAGAGTTCATTTCCACAAATCTAACTGGTGCAGCCTACTACACACGTAGGCTGTATGGCACACCACCATCGTGTATGCAGTCGATCATGGACTGAAACGTCGTGATGCAGCGCATGACTGTAATCTAAGAGAATCCACTTGTAATTCCAGATTGGAAATTGCAGTTTAACCCAATATCTCCAAACATGGTGTGTCTTAAATTATGTTATTTCTTGGAAAAGAAAGATCAGGTATAAGGAGATGCGTGCTGGTAAATGTTTAACAAAGCCTTTCAAAAAAAAAAAAAAAAAAAAAGCATTGATTTGTAACATATATTTGCAAGTTTCTGTGGTATAAATAAATACTCCTGCAATGGCCAATTTTAACACAGATGTTGTCACTGACATGACGTCAATAAAGGCAGGGCTGGGAATAGTTGCACGCAATTTCTTGAGTCAGTAGGTGCAGATTCCAGCATACCACTAGGTATGACGTATAAATGTCTAAGCAAGACATAAATGTCTCTTCCTTGGAGAGAGAAATATCAGCAGGATGTAGGGTATATTATCAAATAAATTTTGAAAACACTGATCCACTAGCCTCTTTGCCATTTCAAAATGTTTTTCTTTGGTATCTTTTATTTTGTAGAATAATTTAACCACTTTTATCACTGAAATCTCTGGGGATGTTATTATCTGGCACAGACTGACAAGAAACATTGAGGCTCAAGAAAATATTTAGGTATGTAACATTTATATTTAGTATTTTTACACACCTAAAACACTGAAATCTGAAAATACACAGATACATGGAGTTTTGCCTTCTGAGTCATGATTAGAACTTGCCTCCAAGTATTATATTGGAATATCAAGCCTCACAGGTAGACAAGTAACAGAGATGATCTAGGAATTTACAGGATTTCAGTACTGTAATTATATGAGAACTCAGTGCCCCAAAGCTCTGTGTCTCGAGAAGAATACTGCACTTCCTTCAAAAGAGCTTAAGAAAAGTTGGAAAGATGTGTGGGTTCTTATATTTATAAGATGTGCCCTGAACAGTTATACAGAATCAAAGCATTTTGGTAACAAGATCTAGAAGGTTATGTGGAGTGCAGATTGAAGAATTGGAAATGACTGGAACAAGTCAGAATGAACAATTTATTAGCACATTGGCACATGTGACTGCAAAGGTTAGGATTCCCCAGAGCCTATACAGCTTTTACAGATTAATGAGCCAAATCAGAGATAACAGGGAGAAAAAGTGGAAGGCGCTTACCCTGAAGAACAGAAATATCATAGGAAGCACCAGTGCGGTCTGCTGATGTAGGCCTGCTTTGGCGACTCACCGTGGCTTCTTTATCACTGAGGCTCCGGCAAGGAGGACCAGTTCCCATCCAAGGGCTGCTCGGAGCCACCTTGTTCCTGAAATCTGCATGAAATGTGGTGAAGTATGATGCAAGCAAGATAACCACTTGAGTAACCTAATATTGCAAGACTTTTGGGAGATGGAAATCCTCCCATTTCCACTGTGAGAAAGTACCTCTAAGAAAAACTACCTGATCCCTCGTGGAAACATAGCGGACTTCAGAGCTACAGTAGCAGTATTTATACTCAGAGCCACTGAATTTCTAATACCAATGCATTTGCCTGAGTCCCAAGCTTGGGCTGTGCCATATAATAATAACCCCAGAGGTTTCATTGATAAACTGGGGACAGGTTGGACCATTTTCAGAGTAAATAGTGTGACCTAGTGTAAGGGTAATTAAGAAGTTTTTTTTGTTGTTGTTTTTCAATGAGGGAAGCATGATGGAAAAATTATTTGTTACATACCTAAAATAAGAAACATGTATTATTGCAATCTAGTGTGTACACACACACATACACACACACACACACACACATGCAATCATAGCAAAAGTTTTGCAAAACAAAATTTATTTTCTGATCTATTATATTTCAATGTAAAAACACTGGTTTTACCTACTACATTGATCTTGGGATCCATTAATGAAAGAAAACCTACATTTAAGAAACCACATAAAACCTCCTGTATCAAGGTTAATTGATCCTAAAACTAAGTATTTCTACATAATAGAAGATTAGAGACATCCAAAGACAAAGATTTGGAAAGGGCAAGTAGACTGACAGTGGAGCAAACACTAGAAATGGGGAGAAAGAAGCAGGAAAAACTGATTAGAGAGAGAGGAGAGAAGTGGATGACGAAACACCTCTCAGATCAAGAGGCACTTTGAGAAAAGATTACATATGATTTAAATGGATTTAAAGAAAGTTTTACCACATTAGAACTTTAACGCCATCCTTCTTCTGGAGGATAACATGGAGTATTCTGTATTATTAATATGGAATAAAATTCCATATTATTCTTTACTGCTTTTAAATTAGATATTTTTGCACCATAAAATTATTTATTGGTCCGCAACCAGCATTTTAAAAAATGTAGAATAGAATAGAAAATATCAGTGTACATTACATGTAATATTATTTTGTAAAAATATAGTCTTAGTCACAGATGAATATACATGTGCAGTGTTTGTATGTGAACTGCATTACAATGCAAAATGAATTCATTTCTGATGGAGTCAAAACACTTTGAAAGCCACTGCCATCGGATACTCTTGAACATTTATCCCAAAAGACACGAGCATTGATAGCAGCATTATTTACAACTGAAAAAAAAAAAGAAATGGCAACTCTGCACAACCTTAGACAGAAAAATGAATAAATAAAGTGGCATTTTCATATAATGTTATACTATACTGCAATAAAAATGAATACACTATAGCTATATAAAACAACAGAGATGAATCAGAAAAACATGTCAAATAAATAACTGTTCGTAGGAGAGCATTTACATATTTATTCCACTTATATAAAGTTTCAAAATAATCAAAATAAAAACATATGACTTGGAGGTACATATAGATATGAGAAAAGTATTTTTAAAAAGCAAGGGAGTGATAAATATATCAGAATGGTGATTATATTTTGGAGGTGGGAAAAATGCACAGAGTGTTCAGGAAACTGTGCTGATTCTATTTTCTAAGCTGAGGTGGTGTATACGTGGGTTTGTTTTCTGCTATACTTTAAATTACATATACAGGTTATATGCATGCCTTTGTATGTAGGGTATATTTCATGACAAAAATGTTTACAGTGATCTTACTGTTGTTCGAACAACATTCTTTTAATTAGTAAAGGAAGAACTACTGGTTTCAAATGCGATCCATGAACGTAAAGAATACTTCAAAACTTGAAGAGATTTTCATCTAATTCAGGGTGGAGTGTAGTTAGTTCTAGTTGAATAGTCATTGTCTATGGATAATAATAATTTTAATATTTCCTTTTTGCTATACTCTGGTTGTTGTTTTATTTGAAATTGTTTTATCTAGAAGTTCCAGAAAAAATAAAAACAAATGACTTTTTTGGAATTATAAGAGTACTCCCTTTTATTACTACATTGTAAAAGAAATGACATTTCACAATTGTGTGTAATGTAGATTATTCCTTTAGGAAAACGTCATTTATTATACGATAGTGCTATGGGCTGAAATGTGTCCCTCCGAAATTCATATATTGAATTCCTAACTCCCAGTACCTCACAATATGACTGTATTTGGAGGTAGGGCCTTTAAAGAGTTAACTAAGGTAAAATGAGGTCTTATGGATGGGCCTTAATGCAACGTAATTTGTGTTTTTATAAGAAGAGGGTATTAGAACACAGACATGCACTCACAGAGGAAAGTTCATGTGAGGAGACAATGAGAAGGCAGCTGTCTGCAAACCAAGGAGAGAGGCCTTAGCAGAAACCATCCTGCCAACACCTTGATCTTAGGCTTTAGCTTCCAGAACTGTGAGAAAAATTTCTGTTGTTCAAGTTACCCAGTCTGTGGTATTTTGTTATGAAAGCCAAGCAAACTAATTCAGATGGTATATCCTTATAGTCAAAAAAACTATGCTGGAAAACTGGCTCCACAACAATCTAGCTATGTGACCTTGGCCACATTGTTTGAGCTCTCCAATGCATGACTTTTAAAGGATGAACAATAATAATACACACCAAAAAGGAGCAATAAGAAAATATGCCTGAAGTACTCATAGTAAATTTAGCTATTATTAAAAGTTGTTGAATTTTTTGAATGCTTTTTCAACACATATCAAAATGCATAAGAATATCTCTATCATAAGGTCAGGTAATTTTACCCAATGAAAAAAAAATCGAGACAAAGACGCACTACAAGATATTGAACACAGTGTAGTTTATATTAACGTAATAATCCAGGTTTTTAAAAATAAGGTAACAGTAAGTAAATTATGACATAACTGTAGATAGCATACTTTATTGTTTTTAAAAAGTACTGTGATAATATTAATAACACATTAAGTAAAAACTACAAAACTTTATATTATAGTATTACCTTAACAAAACAAAATGTACCTAGAGAAAAGACTAAAAGAAAATAGAGTACGCGCATATATTAATAGTGGTTGCTTTTCCCTAAAAGCATAATGTGTAGGGTTTAAAAAAAAAAAGTATGTGTCCTTACTCTCCAATATCTATACAATGAATACAAAATCCTGTAATGTTAAAATATTTAAAAATATTTTCTATTTTTGATCTCAGACTTCCAGCCTCCAAAACTGTGAGTAACAAAAATCCCTGAAGAGAGGAACAGAGAAGCTAACGAAGACAGGTGAGACAGAAGGTTGTCTTTCCCTTCATATTCTTTTGTACTTTTGACTTCATATCATGTGCATGTATTACCTATCGAAAAACTAAATAAAACTTAACTGCAAATAACTAAGGATATTAGCGATTATCTTATTTTTATAATTACAAAATAGAATCCAGATAGTTTTGATAATACATATGGCATAGAGTATAAGCACTGTAGGACTTCAGAATAACTTGGAGACATGTTTCACTTCTGGTTAACAAAATTTTATCAAGCACCTAATATGTGATAGATTATGTTATATACTAAGAATGCTAGTGATGTAGGAGGTCTTCATAAGAGAATTATAAATATTCCAGGAAGTAAGACTAATACACACAAAAAAGGCAGCTGTGTATTGATAGTCTAAGTAGCCTACTGTATATCTGCAATGGAAAATATGATATCTTTTATCATTATTATTCATACTTATGTTTCTTAAATCCCTTTGTACCACCCACAAGTTTTTTATCAATTCCAAATGGCTATATAAATGAAAAAAAGATGTCTTTATTATTTTTAAATCTCCTTTATTCTCTTTACCGTTATTTATAAACATAAAATTTATCACTACGATGTGATATTAGGTCTTCCATAAAAATAAATAAGATCACAGTGTAATAGGGAAGATGAAAAGTACATAAATTATTTCACACCAAAATTGATGGCAATTTACTAGCATATTAGTACTTAAGCTTTAATGAGTGAGAAATTAATCAGAAGGAGTAACTTATTATTTTTGATTACCTTTTTAAGTCTACAAGAGTGAAAATTGAATGTTGTAAAAAATTGTTAGACAGTCATTAAGTAGATTACTTATTAAAACTATTCCACAGCTCGCTATATAAATAAGTACTGAAATAGAATTGAACTCAGTCCAATTAATTTTTTTTTCTTTTTGTGATTCTTCATAGATATGTGGGTTTAAAGAACAAAGAATGTGATGATACTACAAACTGCAAATTGTTATTTTAATCATAGCAATCTTTGCACAATTGGTAACTGTCTTAGACACATCATTAATAAGAAATATCTTGTTTCCATTTCCTCAATATGTTCAGGCTGTACACTAGAAAACGTCATAATAATTGGACTGATTTTTTCAAGTAATATTTAATGAGCTATGCTAGATGCTAAGTGAATAAAACTGACAAGTTTCTTGCCCTAATGGAGATGTTATTCTAGTGCACAAGTCAAACAATAAATACAAATATGATCAAATTTCAAATTGTTGTAAGTGTTATAAAGGAAAAAGGGCAGGTGGTAGTGAGATAGAAAAAGGGGGAGGATACGTGATCTGTTTAGATAGCAAGAGAAGTCATCTCTGAGAGGAGGATCTCTGAGTTGAAACCTAAAGAATGAAAACTTGACCCAGAATGGCTGAAGCTTTATGGCCAAGAGGTAAAGTGTCATGATGAGCCTGGAGATGTAGGGAGGAATATGTAGAGATGTAGAGACCATTCCAGTACCTGGATTTCATTTGAGACCCAATAGAAAGTCAATGGCACCTCCAAGAATGAAGGTGTCATGATTGAATGTATACATTGCTCTTGGCTGCTTTATGGGAATATGTTGGAATAGGATAAGAATGAAAGTAGAGGGAGCAGTCAAGAGATTCTTACAGGGGTCCAGGCAAGGTATGAGAGTGGCTTGGACTAGAGTGGTAGCCATGTGAATTCAAAATTTTGAATGCATTTTGATCAGGATTTGCTACTGGATTAGATGCAGAGATAATAAAGAGTCAGAAATCGGGCAAGACTCCTAGATTCTACTTGAGCAAATAAGTGAATGTGGTGGTATTTATAAAAATTAGGTAAAACAGGTTTTGAAAGAAGTGAGTGGAGTCAACTACTCGTATTCAATCTGAGATATGTGAAGTTTGAAATGCTATAAGCCAAGTAAAGATTCTACATAGGAAGTTGGGTATACTATGAAGAGAAGGTTGAAACGTAGATGTTATTACAAGATCACTTATCATATTTGTTCCAATAATCGGCTCATCTGTCTGTCTTCCTTGCTCTACCACCTGAGGACTGGTACATTTCTTGATCATCATTGTTTCCCAAATTTCTGATACTCGTTATTGAATAAAAGTGTACACGAATGAATGCATACTATGAACTTACACCCCAGGCTTTAGCAGGCACATTTTAAATTGTACCATATAAGAATTAATACCCTTAATAACATTCAGTCTTTTTTCATGCTGCCAAACAACTGTGTCAACTCCCAAAATTGAAACTAAGATCTGAAAAATATTTGAAGATCACCTAACAAAGCTCCTCTTTTCACAGGTCAGAAAACTGGAGTCCAAACAAAGAGTTATTCAAGATTTTTCTTACTTCACAATTGCTGATCTTTCTACTACTCTGTATTCTTCTGATCAAAATCCAGTATAAATGGTTCAACTAGTTTGCATGGGATAGATATAACTAAAAGTTTCACAGAAGATCACAAACACAGTTTAAATTATAAACCAGCTTATGAAATAAATTATCCTCAAAAATAACCAAATGTGGAATACTAACACACCACTTTTTAATTTACTCACTCAAAGGACTTCATAAATTAAAGAGAAAAACACCCACATACATACTAAATGACTAAATGTTCTTTGGTTTCCAAGGAATTCTCTCACCAGGACTAAGTACAGACATTTATGATGGAAGATGAAGTCACTTTTAAAAAAGAAAACATTGGTTCTTTTGAATATATGGGAAGGCAAGTGTGTGTCAATATGCTGCTGAGTCAATCAGACCACAGCAACCATTCTAGAAAACTACTCAGTGTTCCCAGACTTCTAAATACCTATTACGTTTTCCCATATTAAGACTATGCCTAAATGACAACAGTAAAAATTTGTACAACATATAAACACTGCCACATTCAAGACGCACACAACAGGACCCTTATTTCCAACACAGTATTGATAAAACCTGTGTAAGAGACTATAAAACTTATTCATGAAAAATGGAACTCTTTCATCTCATATTGTCATTTATAGACTGCTTTAAAATACTCAATTCTTCCTTCAGGGCTTAAAAACATAACAAATTTGGAAGTCCATGAATGCCTATGACACACGTAGAGATAGCTAAGCCTTAGAATATTGCCATCATATGGGGTTCTTTCAATTATGCCAGACTTAGTTTAAGAAAAGAGCATGGGCTCCTGAAGCTGACCTATGCTTTATATTGACTGTAAATTCAGACATGTGTGGCACATCTCTAAGGATATAGTCTGTCTGTAGGGGAAAAAATGAGGAGACTTGTGAAAGAATTAATCTAAAGGGAATAGAGCGTAGAGACACAAGGGTGGTCCAAGGAGATTAACACCACCGTAAATTCAAAATCTCCAGCCTCAGTTTGGAACTAAACACTGACAGAAATCTTATGTTCTTTTCCTATGCAGAATTTATTCCAGTTCTCCACAAAAACTATTGTAAGCTCTGCTCTCCTAAAACTTCTCAATCCCTCCCACGCTTTTTCCCTCCCACCTCAGAGAGATAATAGAAGCAATCAGATATGAGAACTTTGAACTTCCCACTACCAAAATCAGGAAAACTATTGACATCCACAGCCATGCTGCTTTAAGAGAAATGACATCCTTCTCATTCATTTATCAATTAATTCAGCGATAAGTCATTGCTGAATGCTTTGGAGTTTACCTTCTTTGGGGAAACTCGCACATTGGTTATCTTTTCTTTTCCCTGTATCTTCAGCCTCTCCCTCTTTACTGAGTTCTTCTCAGTAGCACTTAAACATGTTCACATTTGCCTCATCTTTAAGAAACAAATATTCAAATATCAAAACAGTTATTCCTTTCACCCTAGCTCCTTAGTCCCCCAGCTCCTACCTATTTGCGTCCTTTCTTCCCAGACAATCAACTCAAACAAGATGTCTGTATATATTGTTTATCTCCACGTTCATTTACTTCTCAACCCACTGCAAAAGGCTTTCAGCCCAACCATTCTTCTGAAAATGCTCACTGTTACATTACCAATGACTTCTCCAGAGCAAAATCCAATAGATACTTTTTATTCCTTCTTTTGCTTGAAGTATCATCAGTACTCACAACTGACAGTCACCCTTTTTTCTGGAAATGATTTGTTTCCTTGGCTTCCATGAGTTCAGTCTCCCCACACCGCTTTAGTGTTTGTTTGTTTTTTCTATTTCCAGGGCCTCTCCTTCTTAACCTCCATTGACAGCACTACATTTTAATGTCAGGGCTTAATCCTAGGCCATCTTTTCTTCTCTTTCTGTATACTCTGTCTAATCAATTTCACCTGTCCTTAAAAATTTAATGACCTCCCATGGTATACGCTCATGGCTCCCAAGCTTTAGCTCAACTTCAGAATTCTCTGCGGACTATTAGACCCATTTCTCATACATCCCTGACTTCTTTAGTTGGAGAAAGCAACCAAAATTAATTTTTCAAAAATTGGATTGATTACCTCCATCCATTCCCCAAACTGTCAAACAATCCTCATTCTCCACATCAGTAAGTAGAACCACAAGTGACAAAGTTACTAAAGCCAGAAACTTGAATATCACTTGACTACTTTCCACCTCTCACACCCTTATAGCCACATTGCCCATCCTAAAAATTCTACTTTCTAAATAGCACTATTATCTATCTACTTTTCTCTCTAATTGAAGTTCCAAAATTGTTCAACTACTCTAATGTAATAACTTCCTAACTGGTCTACCCTGTGATTACATTCTCAAAACTAGTGACTAAGCTTTTAAAATGTAATTTCTACTGTATGTCACCCTGCTTAGAAGTCTTCAATGTATTTATATTTTTATTACATATATTAGCCTCCACAAGTAATAGATACTTTTTATTTATTTTTAAAATTTTCTTACACATGAAATATGTACTACATATTCCTTTAGAACTAGCCTTGTCAACTAAACATCTATTTTTTAATGTTATTCTCACCAGTTCATAAGCTCTAAGGTTTTTTGTTTGTTTTTTTTTGGTTTTGTTTTGTTTTTCCAACTGATGAATGGGGTTCCATTGTATGACAAAACCAGAGTTTCTTAATTCATTCCTCTATTGAGGGCTATTATGTTAGTCTTATTTTTTCATTGTAATGAACAATGCTGTGATTAAGTTTCTTGAAGATATCTCTTGGGCATATGTGTGAGAGTTTCTTTCAGATAGATCCCTAGAAAACAAATTGCAAAGTCATGGGAGTTGCCCATTTTGCGATTCACTATATACTGCATCATTGTATAGGAATGATATATTACAATTTTAGGATAGTGGTTATCTGGAAAGAAAGAAAGGGAGGGAAGTAGAAGGGATATGGGTGTCGGATATCAGCTGAAATGAAACATTTTATTTCTTCAAAAACTGTGAAGCAAATGCTAAATGCTAAGCTCAGTGATGAGTACAGAGGTGTCTAATGTATTATTTTTATGTTATTTTGTACTTTCAGGTATTTAATAATTTTAAATATTCTAATACAGTTCAATGGTTTTGCATTATTTTAGAAAAAATCTGAGCCTTTTACTGTGACTTACAAGGCCTCCCCGATCTGGTTTTCATTAGTCTGTCCAGCCTCATTGAAGAAAGCATACTACTCGACCTCCTCAAATGGGGTTTGCTCTCTGGGAATGTAGGGTCTTCATACACTTTCCCTCGCTTGAGGCACTGTTGCGTCCAGCACAACACAGGAAGTGAGAGAACGAGAAGGGGCGGTGAAGGGTTAAGAAAGAACCAGAAGTCAAGAGATTTATGCACTAGGGGCCAAGGGTCTCCCAGTCTCAAAGGACTGAGTGTCCCAAATCGGGCCACTGTGTGGCTTTTATTGATGTACACACAAGGAAGTAGTATTGTTTTCTCCACAGTCTGTGAGTCTCATACGTCATACCAGAAAACTGATTCAAACCAATCACCCTTGCCTGCAAGCAGCCGATACAGAAAGTCCCATGATGTATTAGTAATTGTTGTATGTACCTCCCCAAGGGACAAAACCTTTATGCTGAAACTTATTGATATGAATAGATGGAGAACTGATGTTATCACATCATTGAATCACTTCCCAAGCAGGTTGTGGGAAGGAATATAGCCACAGAGGCAGAAGCTCTCTTTAGATGGGGGAAGGTGGGGATCTATGCCTACCTCTATCAATCCCGTGAGTTCTCCTGATGGCCCCTATGCTACTGTGCCTGTCTTAGGTTGTTCCTCCCTTGAGGAAACTTACCCGTTATGAACTAACCAGCCATCCTTTGGGACCAAACAGGGAGACATAAGATGTAAGCACAAAAGTGAAGCAAAGTCCCTGAAAGGATCAGTCTCACAGATTCTTCTTTCTTTAGGCGTAGGCACAAGGGGACAGATGAGTAGTCTGTTGCGTGACAACATGCCACCATTGCCTTATTCCTCAATTTCTCCCACAGCCATTTACTTATTTAATTCTTACTCACCTCTCAGTCCTCAGCCTAGATGTCACTTCCTCAGTAATCCTTCCATGACTGTCCGAGGTTATTTAATTTTCCATCTTATACCTTCTCAGAGCACTCTTTACTTCCCATTTTGCAATACCCCTTACATTTGTAATTATTTCTTCAAATCTATCTTTAATTTATGAATTGATTGATTGAGTTGTATCTATCACCCCCATTAGACTCTAAGACCTCTTAGGGCAGAAATTGTGTCTGTGTTGTCCAAAACTCTATTTCCAGCACCCAGAACAATGCCTACTACACAAGTGTTCAATAAATAGTCACTGGAGAATGAACGTGTCAGAGAAACATTAGTGACTAGTGCTAGGCAGGGTATGCTGGACCTTCTAGATCCACACCCAACCCCCAGTAGACCTATGGAGGTCTAGAGCAAGAGGCATGAAACTTAAAAAAATAATAATAAAAGAGTCACATTACCACAGATATGTGAGATGCCAAGAGCATGAAGTGGCGAGATCTTGTGGTCCATGTAAGTACATGTGGTTTGGGTTGATGTACAGTCCACTTTCCATATCTGGTGTCATAGTTGGCACAAGATGGAACAGGACCTGGACAAAAAATTGTGTGAGCCACAAGCAGGACCAACCAGATCTGGGTTCCAACACTAGACTGTTGAAAAGTAAGAGACCTCACCAGGCCAATGAGAGAATTGACCAGAATGCTAACATGTCATTCATGTCTTGGTCAGGAGCTCGACATTTACAAGTCCTTGTTAGAACGTAAGCTATTAATTTATCACAGAGTGGGTTGGAGCAGTCATAGAAACACAGAATGGTTACTCTTACCATTGCCCTATCATGCAAACACTTGAGTGTTTTATCACTGGGTCACAAAGTAAAGACTCACTATGTAAAATATTTTCACAATTCCATGTAAGATGGCAGAGCTGGAAATCATAAGTATATGATATTTGTTTCAGCTAAAATGCAGAAATGTCGGGTATGTTAGATCTTTACACAAGGGCAGATCTAAGGCAAAGAGAGGTCAAGCGTTGCAAACAATCTATAGCTTTTAATACAAACATCTGTTTTCAATTTTGTCTGTACCTTAGCAGTTGCTGCAAATTATCTACATCCTAAGAAAATACTTACCTACACTATGTACATGTATAAAGCTAAATAAACAACATCTAGAATTGCCCCCCTAAAAAAACCTGATTTTTAATAAAATTATTTATTTTGTCTACCCGATCCTAAATCATTGAATTGACTGAATTCTCATATTTTAGCTAGTTTTTTGTAGTTTTCCTGTTAATTATTTGACTACTAGGATATCATTTTTGAATATAAATCTTGCACAGATAACGAAAACATATGCAGTCTGAAGAGGCAGCTCTTAAACCAACCATCTCTAACGTGTCTTGCTTTTACCTTAGTGCTGTCATAAAAACATATTACTTTTCTTGCCTCCTAAGACATTATTTGGGGCCAGTATCCTAGACCCCATAATTCACTCAAAAGCTAAAGTTATTGTCAAGGCAGCAGTTACATCCCCAAGAGTTCTAATAAATAATTCATCGAGTGCATTCATTTTCAGAAGATCCACTCAGCTGTGAACCTGGTTCTTCAGGACAGTGCAAATATTGCCTCAAAATTGAAGAACTAGTTCAGCATGAACCAACTGTTGGGAAATCTGAGGTAGAAATACAACTTTTAGTCTATAAAACATTGGAATAGATTGTAAATGCCTGTTTACTTGCAAATGTATTGCTATATTCCAGAGCAGCACTTGCAACCACAGGGCAGGAGTGAAAAGGAGAGAATCCCCAGATTGAAGAGGGAATACTCTTTTGTGGGCCCTACAGCACTTCCTGGCAATGCACCAGGGAAGAAGCAAAAATCCCAGGTGGTTGTTTCTCCTAGGGATGCAAGGGAGACCCGGGATCAGTATTTCACTGATCTCTTCTCCTCTAACTGACGTGCATTCAATGTTTCTTTATATACCCTTACCGAAAGTAAAAGTAATGATCCCTATTACCTGGCATTTAAACAGAATTGTATTCAGTTTAACATTTGTTATGTGAGGAATATGATACATTTTAGCAAAAATAATAGTAATTTCTGTGGCTTTGGCACACGGCCAGTGTTTTCACTAAGCACGTCCCTCTTCTTGCCACTCCTGCCCATCATCTAAGCTCTGGCATCTGTCCTCCCTGCTAGCACAGAGACATACACTGGACCAGTCCATGTGGTCTCACAGATCTGGAAACTTCTGCGTCAGAGTTTCTACTGGAGCATGGGAATCTTTAGAAAGGCTAAGAGGCCATGTGCTTAGGATACTATGTCATTAGTAGAGACACACAAATGACATTTTTGCCTCTTTGTTGAACCTAACATAGTGTCTGTCAAAAGTACCTGATCAATCATTCTTTCCAACATTCTGTCTTTTCTATTTTGAATATAAGCCATGTGAGGAAAAAAACTATCTTTCTTCCTCACTATGTTCCCAGAACACGTTAGTGATTAAGAAACACAGTATTTGTTGAATAAATGTTTAGGGGATGGATGGATGTTTGGATGGATGGCTAGATGGATGGATTAATGGTGATGTTCAGATGCTCTCTCGTAGGCATTTGGGCCTCATAAAGAATAATATTATTTGAAATGAATCATCCCAATATCCCTACAAAATGGCATTAAGGATATATTCAAAAAAAAAAAAAAAAAAAAAGGATACACTGTATGCTCATCCCAGAAAGAGGAAGAAAGCCCTGTTAAACCTTCACTTTGTTATACTTAGGGATATGAAAGGAAGGCACGCCATTTAGGAGCTCTGTGGTTATTAAACTCACTAGGATTCCTAAACTGAATATTATTTGCATTATGCAATTTTAAAAGTTTTAATTTTAGTAAATTAATGTGTGAGCATGTCGCTAGAGTAGAAGAAACTATTTGAGTTTTCACTGGACTCTGCCCTGTCAATCACATCTCTAAATACAATTACAGTAATTAGTGCCTTTAATCAATCTCCAGACTTCTTTGTTCCATAGGCTGTAAAGTGCAGTTAAGGCATTTCATGAGTGAGACCACTGCGAAGACTCATAAATAAGATCTTTCGCAGTGGCGGGTATAGGCGTAAGGAAGGACAGAAAGGTCACCCTTATCTCAGGCTTTCACATTCTGTCAGTAGGGCAGCGACATAATTAGAACCGTGTCTTTGAAAAATCTAAAACATAAATTAGTTCTCTCTCAAATGCCTTAGGGCCACTATCACATTAGTTTTATTGGCATTTGAAGGGAAAAGAACTTCTAAGCCATTTGATTTTCTGTGAACTGGCAGCTACACATAAACACAATATTTTTTTTTCTTTTTTGATGAGAAGTCTGCTAATATTTAATAATGTAACTTTGCCCTGTGAAAATAGGTTCCCTGGTTGAAGAATGAACATAGGCAACATCCCACAGCAGGTGAAGCCAAAAAACCCTATTATTATTATTATTATTATTATTCTCATTATTATTATTATTAATACCTCAGTAATACTAGTCTGAGGCAACCAGTTCCACGGAAAATGTGTGTGGACCTGCATAGATATAAACACTGCCAGAAAATTTCAGACACATTGAATACCCATTTAAAGACAAAAGAAGATAACTGCTAAATTAATTAATAATACATCTCTCAGGGTTACTGGTTCTTAGGAGATTGGCTAATTTAATTTGATGGTTCTTATGTGCATCAGAAGTTACGCTGAAGATTCTTTCACCTGTACAGAAAGGGATACAATAAAAAATTAAGAAATAAAATCTACATTACTATATGGAAAAAGAAAAAGGAAAACTAGTGGTCTGATAAGAAATGGTAAAAGAAAAAATCTGAAAAATTGGTAATTTGATAGAATTTGGTGATCATCTTTCCTAAAACGAATACAGAATTTAAGGAAACGGGATGTTGCATTTTGACCACCTCTAGAGTTCCAGTACACTGAAAAATGTGTTCTCATAATTTTGATCTTCATCTTTGAGATTATAGTAGCCTCCCAGGACTTTGTTTTATGCATAAAGTTATCATCCCTTTTCATATCAGGTCTGTTGTAAATGTTCATTATAATCACTGCTGCTTAATTTAGCAGATGGTTGGAACTGAACAATTCTTCCCCGAGGAATTAAATGTGGTTATGTCATTTCCCAAGTTGATTTAAAAGAAGTAATTTGAGATCAAGTAACGTTTCAGCTTCGTCGTTAGTTCAAAATCATTGCCATAGATGTTTTCTTTTCTCCACTTCTATGATTTTGAATATCTGTGATTAACTTGGGTTGGTCTTCCATTTTTTAGCTCTTGACGTTCTTCAATAAAGAAATAAAAATTAATAAATCATTGTACCCAAATCGCGTGTTTTGCTACATGCTTCATCAGAAGCCTCAAAGGGGATTTTTCTATTACATTTGCACTGCGCTGCTTCTCATCTGTTGTCAGCAAATACAAAGCGGATAGAAATGATTTCTTATACCAAACTGCAGGTACATGTTAATTCCACTTGCCATGAATACCCTGCACTGCTCTCAAGACTCTGGTGATAATGCATTTAACATGAAACAGAGAAGCTTCATCTAAAAAATTCTCAGAATCTCCTACCTACTCAGAATGCCATCGGTGTTTGTTGTTCAACAGATATTCAATTGGCTGAGGACACTTTGAAGGACAAGAAACTAAAAAGGCAGAGATTGCTCATAGTTCCAGATCAGTCTCTAAGGAACAGTGTCACTTCTCTCCATCCTGGGGGCTCTCCAAAAAAAGGTAGGACTTCTAAACCAAGATTTCATCATTCATAAGGTCTTATTCTTACTCATGTACGTTATTCAACCTTTTTGAACTTCCAGTTTCTGTGCTCTCCCAGCCTCCCACTGCTCCTGTTGATCTTTAGCTCGGACACCACAGGAAGCAAGGGGAGGGTAAGATTGCGGGGTATACGGAGATGGTTGATTTAGTCAGAGGCGCTCATTACTATGTCATTATGTTTTGTATATAGAAACTTTCTTCTGAGGAAGTAAAGGATCTTAATTTCAAATAGGAAGCAAGCTTGGCAATTCCCCTGTGAAACTGGCAAATTATATTAAAAGAGACAGACATCTTCTAGGGAGTGTTGGGATTATAATAGAAAAAAGTTAAGAGACCTGGGTTTGTGTTTCTGTCTGCCACTAGCCCTTCAGAGCCTTCTGTTTTAGTATCGTCTTTGCAAAAGCAAATTATAGCCATGAAGATAAATGGAACAATGTGTGTGTATATATACATATATATATAATAAGTTATATGACGCCTGACAATTAGTTCCCGAACTTGTTGCAACAATGTTGCTAAACTTTTTTGATATCAGAGGGATTATTCATTATGAATTTGTACCAACTGGACAAATAGTTAACCAAGTTTACTCTTTGGAAGTGCTGATAAGGCGGCATGAAAAAGTTTGATGAAAATGACCTGAACTTTTCGCCAACAATTCATGGCTCTTGCATCACGACAATGCACCAGCTCACAGGGCACTGTCTGTGAGGGAGTTTTCAGCCAGTAAACAAATAACTGTATTGGAACACCCTCCCTACTCACCTGATTTGGCCCCCTATGACTTCTTTATTTACTCAAAGGTAAAGGAAATATTGAAAGAAAGACATTTTGATGACATTCAGGACATCAAGGGTAATATGACAGCTCTGATGGCCATTCCAGAAAGAGTTCCAAAATTGTTTTGAAGGACGGACTAGGCCCTGGCGTCAGTGCATAGCTTCCCAAGGGGAGTACTTCAAAGGTGACAATAGTGATATTCAGCAATGAGGTATGTAGCACTCTTCCTAGAATGAGTTTGCAAACTTAATTGGCAGACCTCATATTTTTCTTAAGGGTTTTCATTTAATATTGAGGAATTAAACAAAAATATGGTTCGGTTCCCCATCTTTTTACTTTGTCTCAATTTTCCATTTGTATTCATGTTTTCTTTTTCAAAATTCTCCACTTCTATTTCCATTGTATAATTTCTTTTCATTATATAGGGTCTTTTAAATTTCCTCTGTTCCTTATGGGATACGTGAGGAATGAATGAATGAAAGTATAAATAGCTCTATAGAGAAATAAGAAATGCACCATAAAAATGAAATCACATAGGACTATTTACAGTGTGGTGTTTTGAATATCACATGATGCTTCTTGTCCTCTCTACCCCATGTTTCACCCTATAATTTAAAGCATCATAGCCTACTATGTATCTTGGAGAAGTACAACCAGGCTGTGGCCTCCAGGAAGTAACCAGTGACACCACAGGAACGTTTACAGCAACTGCATGAACCACCTCAATTTGCTCTGGCATTTTTACCCATTGCTTGGCTAGATCCAGGTTCGGATTCAGGGCTCTTCACTCTGGCTTTTGATTCTACTTCCAGTGTGTGGCTTGATGGCTCAGGAGTGTTGAGTCTCTGGGCTTGGGTCCTTATAGCTTCCCCAGGCCTTGGCTGAAGTACGTGCCCCTTTCTCCTTCGGATCCATTCCTCTCCTGGTTCCAGGTCTCAAATCCTGCTCCCTGCCCAACAGAGAACTGCTCAGGCCAAAACTGTTCTCCCCCATTAATCGGATATATTGTCCCATGGCAATGACAATTTTATCCATGTCTTTCCACCATCCCATAGTCTCTTCACAGCAGCAAACATCAGCACAATACAAAACATAATTTTAAAAAATCCAGGAGGTCAGAAGTTAAAGGTGACCATAAAGTGAAATTACAATTCCATTGAACTGGGAGTTAAGACTGTTACCCAGCCACTTTATACTCCTCATGCCTCTGAATTAACAGGCAAAGGAGGGAATTAAGGTGTGGGCTGGGATGATTGATGCTGACTATCGAGGAGAATTGGACTGCTACTGCACAATGGAGGTGAGGAAGAGTATGTCTGGATTACAGGAAATCCCTTTGTGTGTCTCTTAGTATTACCTTACCCTGTGATTAAGATCAATGGCTAACTTCAAAATCCAATCCAGGAAGGACTACTAATGGCTCAGAAACCTCAGGGATGAAGTTTTAGGTCACTTTAGGTGTAAAGAACCACAATCCGCTGAGGTACTTGCTGAAGGCAAAGGGAACACAGAATGGGTACAAGAAGGTAGGTATAAATACCAGCTGTGAACACGTGACCAGTTACCAAAACAAGGACTACAATTGTCATGAGTCTTCTTCCTCTTTCTGTCATGAATGTATGTGCATGTGCGTATAGTAAGCAAATACCACTTTTCTTTCCTCTCTTATCCCTAATCATGTAACATAAGATGTACTGATTTTATAGCATAGCATTTGAGAATTGTATCAGGTTAGGCAGCATTATGACCTTGTTACCTACCTTATCTGGAGTTTAAATATGATATAAGGAGATGTGAATGGGTGCCGAGTTGACAAGGGGTAACCTGGTGACGGTTATCTTTATGTTTCAACTTGACTGGGCTATGGGGATCCAGATACTGGGTTAAACATTATTCTGAGTGTACCTATGAGAGTGTTTCTGGATGAGATTAATATTTGAATTATAGATTGAGTGAAACACAGTGCCCTCTCCAATGTGGGTAGGCCTCATCCAGTCCATTGAGGACCGAATAGAACAGAAGTCTGAATATGGGGAGAACTTACTCTGCCTGACTGTCATGGAGACAGGACATTGGTCTTCTTGCTTCAGACTCACATTCAGACTGCAACACCCTTGGCTCTCCTGGTTCTCAGACTCAAACTCAGATGCAGACCAGAACTGTACTAACAGCTCTCCTGATTCTTCAGTAGATCTTGGGACTTCTCAGCCACCATAATCTTGTGAGCCAACTGTTCTCAGGTTGCCAATACATGCTATTGGTTCTGGTTCTGTTTTTCTGGAGAACTCTAATATACCAGCTTAATATATAATCACCACTTGTCATTATACAATTATTTGTGCGATCATTTATGGTCTGACTACATGTCCTCTGAGTGTAGGGATAATACTAATACCTGTTGTTATTATTATTACAATGTAATAATCACAAAACTATCCATTACAGAAACCAAGAATATCTAATCCGTTTTACACTTAAAAAATACCAGGCACTGTTTTGAGTATTTTACATGTGTTAATTCAGCAATCCATATAACCTATGAGCTAGATATTATTATGATCCCAATTTACTAATAAGAAACCTGAGGCACAGAGAGGTTAATTAATATACTCAAAGTTATACAGTACACGCTACAGACAGGACTTGAAACTCAGGAGCTCGGCCTAGATCTCCATTATGCAAACTTTATCTTATGTTTTTCTGCTTTAGAATCCCATAATGGAAGACAATGGTTTTCTTCGTACTGTATTCTCTTCACCTAATACATCAGAGAAGCAGCTTGAAAGTACGATAATAAGAAAGTAGTACCCTGAAACTAGACCTACTGGATATAAATCCCAGTCCTAAGTTGATCACTTTTAACTGTGTGTTTGGGTGCAAGTACTTAACTACTCTTTGCCTCACGTTTTCATCTGTGAAATGGGAGTGACATTAGGTTTATTGTTAATATGAAGTAAATCAATATTTCTAAAGTGCTTAGAACAGTATCTGGCATTTAGTAAGTACTCAATACATGCCAAC
Organism: Rhinolophus sinicus; assembly: GCF_036562045.2. NCBI lineage: Eukaryota > Metazoa > Chordata > Mammalia > Chiroptera > Rhinolophidae > Rhinolophus > Rhinolophus sinicus. The sequence continues at coordinate 124,750,509 of NC_133752.1, forward strand.
TTTTATAATGATGCTAGTTTTATTCATCATTTTATCCCTATCACCCAGAAAAAAACAACAAAAAAACCCCCACATTTTTAGGCACTCAATAAATATCTGATACATTAAAGAGTATATTTGTTGAATACCACTTTATGCTCTTTTATCTGATGACTGTGCTGCCTAGTTTCCTTCTACCTGTTCCTTCATTACCTGTAAGGTGTGAGGCAATGTGCTAGATATGAGAGTATCAGTGGAGAACAAGACATGCTCTTGTCCTTAAGGCATCTATAGCTGAGTACATAAACTGACATAAGACACATAATTAGTGTAATGAGTGGAATAACATTCTAACCTAAGCATTATGGGAGAACAGAGGGTGAAACACCTACTAGGGTGGAAGGGAGGTGAAGGGGAGGTGAAGTTGCCACTACCAACAACCCTAAATGACCTTCTCCGGTGAGCTATTTGTAGTTACAAAGGGAAATCGACTGTTCTCACAACCATTTCCCCAAATATCAGGAAAATACTGCTGGGGACACTAGTTTGAAGATGGACAAACGCACGTCTGACTTTACCTGTGGAGAGATTAAATGGCTCCTTACTTACTGCTTATTGAACAAATACCAGGAAGGGTCCTCCGGCCCCATAACTCTTCATATATAATTGAGACTAAATAGGTTCTCTGCCTAAAGGAAAAAAGAGGAGGGCATTACAGTAAGGACTGCATTTACCTTCAAGTGATTGATTGCACAGTGAAGACTGCCTTACGGACGGGCACTTTTTCTCACGAACTAGGAAGTCTGGCAATAAGCAGATATTGGCTTTGGTTCAGCTGCTTAACAATTTTATCAGGAACTTCGGTCTCTCCTTTCCTCTAGGGTGCTGGCTTTGCCTTTTATATTTATCACCCCATGGTTGCAAGATGGCTGCTCTCACATCCATATTTCACTTTCATATTCAAGACCTGAAGGGGAGTTAAGATGCCAGCCTTTTAGGAAGAAAGCAGAGCCTTTTATATTCCCCCTAGCAGACCTCTGTGTGCATTTCATTGTCACATGGGCACTGCCAGCTGGATTGGATCCTGGAAAAGTAAGAGACAGGAGTATCAAGATTGGCTTAGACTAAGGTCGGCAGGCTTTTTCTGTAACAGGCCAGATAGTAAACAGTTTAGGCTTTTTAGGCCATACGGTCTCTGTTGTAATCACTCAATCCTGCCATTCTAGCACGAAAGCCACCATAGACAACACATAAACGACTGAGTGTTGCTGTATTCCAATAACACTTTATTTATGGACACTGAAATTTGATATAATGCTCACATATTATGAAATATTATTCTTTTGATTTTTTTCAAACATTCAAAAATGTATAAAACAATCTGAGCTCATAGGCCATATAAAAACAGATGGTGGGCCTGATTTGGCCCATGAGCTCATAGTTTGCTGACCTCTGGCTTGGACCAATGACAACATATCAATGGGATCTAGGCAAAAAGCTATGACAAAGTTGGTGTTCTAATAGTTGTCTCTAAGGAAGAAATAAATACTGGATAGAGAACTAACAAGGCTGCAATAGGTTTAATTTTTTTTTATACAAAATAGGGCTTATGAAAGTATTTGATATATGACCAAGTCATAATATTTTCAGTTCCTTTCTCCTTCCTCCACTTTAATCTAGAATCGTTTCTTACTCATAAAGGCCTTTTCTCAGCTCCGTTAAAGCAACTAGTATGAAGACTTTTGTTTTTCAGTGATTAATATTAAGAAAGTCTTTTGGAGAGGTATCTATCTTTCAGTCAACATGGGATTGATTACTTCCTGTGCCGATACTTTAAGGAAAAGTTAAACAGCCCCCAAATTATGAATTACAACTTCTATTTATGTTTCATAAATGTTTCACAATTTTCTTCCTGGGCTTCCAGTGGTGAGGGAAATGCAAATGGACTCCCAGCATAGAAAAAGATATCCTACATTCTGCTCTGGACCAATCTCATTATATATTCTCCACTTATAAGAGAGGTAAAAAGAAAAAAAAAAAGATTTGCAGCAAGCAAAAAACAGACTCCCTCTTTATACATTTAATTACAAAGGCAATTTCCTTTATAGCCTACTTACAGGAATACCTCTTAGCATGTTGCCAACAGTATCACAACTTGTTTATTCAAAGGTTATGTGTGAATGAGAGCCTTTTGATATTAATCAAGTAATTTGCTAGCATTGCTGGGAAAAGAAAAATGTTAGCTTTATCCTGAAAAATGAAACAGCTCATTAATCAAGTTTACTCTACTGAAGACAATTATGGGGATAGAGAGGGCAAATGGACTCTTCAGATAAGAAATTCCTAAACTGATGAAACTTTTAATGGGGTTTGGCATAGACTTCTGCTTAGAAAGTGATTAACTAAACCAACTTTAATCACCTTACAAATCATATATATCAGGTACTTATGAATCGAAAGGTTACCATTTATTATTAATTGAAAAAAAATCTTAATGAATGTACCAAATTTAACAGCAAAATTCCTGAATATGGACTATTTTGCTGATGTTCATTTATTATCTCCAGTTAAAGTTAAACGGTGAAATAGAATATGCATGTTCTTAAACATCTGTCTCATTTTTGGGTTCCCTCAGCAGCATACTCTCGTAGGTTTGAGACTGGATCTCCATCAATCAAAATTAAATTCCGCAGTAGGAGGCATTTAAAAGTATTTGTATAAATGTAGCTGAATGGGATAAGGTTGCAAGATAAGGGATATGAAAAATAACTCTGTTCTGAGGCAATATGGTGCTTAAGGAGGGGGTCTTTTCTTCCTGGCATGATGAATTGTAAAAATCCATTAGTCAGACACCAACAAAGAGTTAAGTTTTATATGCCAGGCATTATCTGAATTAGTTAATAACACTAAATCTACTTGAGAGAAAAGAGAAACTGTTGCATAATATTGCCTCTTATTCCCCAATTCATTTGCAAACTTTATTATTATTACAATGAAAATCTTTAAAAATGGTATGATGTTAGCCATTAGGGAAAGGCAAATAACTCAATGAGAAACCACTTCACACCCTATAATGGCAATAATAATAATAATAAGGCTATAATACTTTTTTAAAAAGCAGAAAGCATCAAGTATTGGTGAGGATATGGAGAATTTGGAGCTCTCATGCATTGCTGGTAGGAATGTAAAATGGTACAGCCACCGTGGAAAACAGGCAGTTGCTCAAAAACCTAAACACAGAATTGCCGTGTGACTCTGCAATTCCACTCCTAGGTATCTACCCAAAATAACTGAAAACACATGTTCACACAAAAATTGGTAAACAAATGTTCATTAGCACTATTTATAATATCCAAAAAGTGGCAACAACTCAATTTGTTGTTGAAATAGTATCATGAAAATTTTAGTCTTACATTGTCAAATATTTTAAAAATGATAAGTCACCACCATCTTCAAATATTTTCAATACCCTTTATAATACCAAGTAGTGGAGAAAAATGTATATTAACAATAGCTGTCAGAGTCAGCAGTTAATGGAGGAGCCGTCTTGGACTATAGGAGGAAGTATTGCCTGAAATGCCTCTCTTGAGGCCAGGTAGACGCAGGAGTCCTGGGGGACAGTGACACACACGAAAGTGAAGACCTATCTGAATGAAACAGCAGCTGCCTGCAGAGATACAGCCCCAGTTGCCAGACACTTTGTATTTCAAGAAAAGGCAAAAACCCAAGTGGACTTTTTGGTCGTTGTTTTTGTTTTTGTGGAAAACTCTAGATTTCTAAATATTTGTTCACATTTTTTAAAACATGTGGAGGATAAATTCAGCGTGTAGGCTGCCAGTTTTCAAAATGTTTTAGGAAAACACCTGGATAATCTGCTTTCTTTACAATAGGACAGGCCTGGAGGCCTTTGTGTAAGATGGTAAGGGGAGTTTTGAGACTGGGGTGAGCAGAGGAAAGAGCACTGCCTGAGGGGGATAAAGCCTGTGAAGAGAGGGAACCAATGAGAAATTCCACTTGTCCGGAGTGGCTAGAGAAATTTTAAGAACAAAGATGTTCACTATTCAATTTTAGATTATTCAGTTAAATCCACTCTGCCATCTCACATCTTCAAAGCTGGTTACATACGCAAATGTGGTTCGGGGGGAAAACCAGAAAAGAGTCTGTATTCTGCAACTGGCAGAGCAAAAAAGCAGAAAAAAGCCACGAGGGAATACCAAAAGCAGGGGGCTCAGAGCCCCAGGAAGTGAGAGGTGAGTAATCACCAAAGCTGCAGAAAAGCACCAATATCCCACATTGGTGAGCACAGCTGATACCTGACCTGCAAGAGAAAGCTTCAGTAGGTACATTTTAAGTACAAGCAATTAATGCCAACCCCCAGTACCAACAAATAGAGACAGATAACTAGGCGGTTGAATAAAAGCTAAATTATGGTTGTGAGCCCCTGTATTCGTTTAATTGAGCAATCCTCTTTTCCTTTTCCAACCTCTCACCATCTAGAAATGCAATGGAAATCAGTCTCTGGTTTTACGTGACAGTCTTTCAGATGGAACACTCCTGAATCATATCTGATCCTCAGAGACTAAAGGAATAAGAAAGGGGAACAGAACTCCCTAGTGCATTGTTTGTGTCCATATCCATCCATGCCTGCCTAGGGTTTAGACTAAAGTCCTAAGATTATGGGAGAGAAAGACCTGCTTTCATACTGAATGTGATCTTGGGTGAATCATACGGCCACTCCAAGCTTCTGAATCCTTATCTGGAGGTAGGATTTGAAGATGATTGTTTCTTCTGTCTACTTTGCCAAACTGTTTTCAAGGTTAAATATATACAGAATATGAAACCTTTTGAAAACAGTAAAATTCTCTGCATGCAAAAAATGTAATTACAACAGGAACAAAATCTTTAGCATGAAAGAAATCATTAAAACTCTGTTCATTCAGATTTATATCTATGGGAAGGACCCTACTGCCCTGAAATTCCAAGGAGCGAGTTGAATGGAATTGCCATGTAATGGGACACAATGTCACCTGGGGAGCTAAAGCCAAAGGAGAAAGCTGACATAATTGGGGTGTTCCAGTCATCACCTCATTTTCCTCAGTGCTCTGAATTGTTGAGTATGGTGCTTCCTGTACTAGGGAACCTGCACTTTTTGAGCATCTGGCTAATATCTCCAGGGTGATATAAATTTAAAACTACAATACTTAAAGGTCAATTTGGCAATTTTTCTTATCTTGAAAATAGAGAGCTACAAATCGACATTTGTAATATTATCTCTTTATCTGAATGTTTCTTTTCCAGAATAAGGACAGGAAAGTACCTGTATAAAGGAGAGATTTCGATGAATCTCAGCATCAATGATTGTGACAGCCATAGGAGAGTATAAAATAGATAAGCCAACGTTTTATAACAGCATTTTAAGAAATGTCTACCCTCATCTCCTTTTGACTTGTTTGGCTGGATTTAAATCACTCACCTAAGGACAAAAGCTTTGATCTCACTTTATTTCCTCTGCTAACCAAAATATTTTAAATGATGTCTCATTGCTCATAATTACTTCCCTTCCAAGAGGATCAAATGTATAGATGTATATGTTTGGAGTCATGGCTAGTTGTAGACTTCCCATCCACATAGTGAGAGAAAGAGAGAAAGAGAGAAAGAAAGAGAGAGTGTGTGTGTGCATGTGTGTGTGTGCATAATAAAGAGAATGTGCACAAGGTTGGTGAAATTTGTAGCAAATATATTTACTGTTGTTACACTGCAATAGAAAACAACATGCTATTCATATTTTGCGATTCTTCTCTGTCCTATAAAGAGCTTTCACCTAGCTAAACACACAAACAGAAAAACCAACAAAACAAACTTTTATGTAGAACAGGTAAAATAAAAGAAGAAAACCTAGCCAATTTATCACAAAGGATCACATCCCATTTGGTCATGTCTCCTGGAATTTCCCACATTGCACCTGCTGAAACAGGCAAATGAACATTGGATCAATACATCATAGCCAGGTCAGACGGAATAACCAACCAAGCAGTGTAATCAGATAATAGGAATGAATCTTTGGAAATTATTTAATCTAACCTATTACAACTTTTACTTAGACCAGCTGTGTTTGGTTAGGTATGAGTCATAAATTTGAAGAGTTCACATCTTAAACCAGCAACACGAATTGAATTTAGTGAGATAGGAGTTTCAGGTAGTAATATCTTCCACGTACACAATCCATAAAGAATCCATGACCAAATCTTTCCTGGCAAGCTTTGTGTCTACCCTCTACTCCAAAGAAGACATGTTTTCACAAACTCTGATTGATGGTATTGGGCCATGCAGCATATAACCTACACTTAGTACTTCAACATTTTACCTGCTACATTGGATTCACTGTGAAAATGTAAGCTTAGCTAACGTGTTTCCCTAAAAATAAGACCTAGCTGGACCATCAGCTCTAAAGAGTCTTTTAGAGCAAAAATTAATATAAGACCCGGTCTTATTTTAATATAAGTAACATAACATAACAACATAACATAAAACATAACATAACATAATACCAGGTCTTATATTAATTTTTGCTCCAAAAGACGCATTAGAACCGATGGTCCGGCTAGGTCTTCTTTTCGGGGAAACACAGTATGTCATCTGACTGCCACAAACTGCAGCTTCTTCATTTATAAAGTACAGAGGGCAAGTACAAAGTTCTCTTTTGCTCTCTGATGTTGTGATTATGATTTCTACAAGTATCACTTTGTTGCCACTTGAGAAATAGCAGCAGACTAACTCATCTTCAGCATCTTTCGCAGAACAAAATTTTGGAACAGCTACAAGTCCAAATAGTAATTAGTTCTATAAACAGAAGTGCCAACAAATTAACCAAGAAAGTTCCTTGGCTCACTTTATAAAAAGAAACAGGCTTTGCTGCTACTTTCACATTTTATAAATATTATCAACAGAGCAATTGGGAGAGTTAAACCCAATGGGGTATAATAAAACATATCACTGATATACTCTTCCATATCACATAATGAAAAATTATTCAGTTAAATTTTAATGAAGTATTATGTAACATCTAAATATCTGTTGGCATAAAACAGATTTTTAAAAAAATGTGCTTTGAAATAGCATAATTCCAGTGAAATTTTCCAATTTGTCATTACCATGATGTACCGGCAAAGGCACTTCAGAGAATACTAACAGTCTATTGCAAAGGAAACATGAAACATCCAGACATTAAGTGTAATGATATATTTAAAATAACACAAAACGAATTTAAAAATGAAAACCTATTGAGGTTATTAATTGGCTCTATGTAATTTAATAAGTTGATGTTGGCAGAATTAAAAAGCCAATTATTACTAGAGTCAATACAGTCATTACTTACTAAATGAGATTAGAAAAGGGGCCCACATTAAAATCAAAGGTAATCACATCTTTCCATTCCCCACCCACATACATCACTCACTGCTGCCCTCCCTCACCAGTTCTGGTTTTCTGGTAATAAATAATCTTTTACACTATACGGGAAGAGTGTCCAGCTGAGAAAAAAAAAGGGCATTTTAATTTCTTTATGATATTTTGCAATTTTTTAGAAATGATTAAATTGCTTGATTTCTCTTTCCCTCGATACATTTTTTTTTAACTTTCATTATAGTCTCTAGCTGCTCAATGATATTACCGAGAGAAGGTTCTCAAAGGAGTTATTTCATTTTGAGTCTTCTAAGATAGAAAAGAGATAGGATAAAAAATTATTAGAAAAAGTGTTTCTAGAAGTCTTGAGCTATTGAAATGTAGCACTTTGTTTTCTCCTGGAGAATGGCTGATAGCTTTGTCGGAATGAGTGATATTCCTGTCAAATCCAAAGGAAAAAATTAAATATAATTCAGATCAGAATAGATAGCCAGTTCTGGTCTGACTTCAAATCGTTTGAACATTTCTCTAGCCTCTCCTGTGGTTGTAGTATCCACACTTATTATATTTTTTCCCCTGTACAACACAGTGAAATGAGGAATGAGGCAATCTTGGCAGTTTATTGGGCAGCCCAAAAGGACACAGCCTTCAATTGTTCTAATCAAATCCTCCACCAATACAACAGAAAGTGAGTTATTACTAATGGCCATTAACAGTCAGTTCTCCGTGTGTCTACCCTTTCCTTTGCCATTTTGACTTTCTCCTTTTGGGAATCTCTAGAAAGTTTCCCCAAATACCATTTTAGATATTACATTACTTCTAATTCCTATAGGTATTTTTTTTAAATGACTTTGTCGGGTAGGAAGAAACTTTCCTCTACCCTTCTATATTCTTTCAGCTGGTCTAATGATTAAATTTACATGAGACAGATTAACAAGAGAAAATAACCACATTTAATTACATACATATGGGAAGCCCACATACATGAGAGTCAGAGACCCCACATATACGAGAAGTTCAGAGACAGAAAGGTAAAATGAGATGTATATATGGCATACTGAGCTAAGGAATGAGGCCAGATACCTTGGGGCTTCAGATGGGAGGAGGGAAATTCACAGAATAAGAAGAGCAGCTATTCAGTAATTAGAAATTTGCCCTGCCATACAGACAAGTCAGAAAAAGTTATCCCTGGTAGTAACTCTTCTTATGGGCAAGATCCATAAGGGAGTGACAAAAGTTTCTCCCAAGGGTCTCGATAAACCTTCAGCTCAAAATAATCCACATGCCAAAGTAGCACATTTTGGGGAGACCTGTTCTGAACCCCTTTCAACATCATCAAGTTGTCTTGCATATTCCTAACTTTCTCATTTGATCCAAAGATTTTCTTGCTAAACAAAAGCTCTTCTCTCCACTCTTTAGAAGTAGACAATTCAATAACAATAATATCAGATACCAGTTGTAGGAAGTTAGGGGAATGTTTTGGGAAACATAGAAGAAGCACTTCACAGAAATTTCAAGTTAACAAAAAACTTCACATTTCAGCAGTACTCCAGGTTGGGGTGGTGTGGGGGTATACATCTCAAATCTCTATGGAACAACAACAACAGACCAATATGTGGTAAAGTGGCAGATGGAATCAAAGGTAATCCAAAGGTCTGTGATTGCATCCCACAGGAAGACCACCCACAATGTCACAGTGAAAAGCTTGAAGTCCTGGGAAATATCTATCTTTCTCTACTGCAAAACTAAGTCTAGTAGAGTGTGCACAATTGCACTGCCATTTCAGCTTGCTCTCTCCTTATACTGTGTGGCTGTTTCCATACTGAAGCCAAGTTTCTACCATGTTCCCCTTTAGTAAACTGAGCTAAGTTTTTAAATAGTAGAAAGAAAATTCTATAGTATCGAAAATATTGAATTTAAGTGAAGAATCATATTCCGAAGGTACATACTTATGAATTGGAATATAATTCTTAAATTACCCACAGAACCCGTTTCTTTCCTTGTAATAGCCAGAATAATCAAGACTGAGATGTATTTCCTTTCTTTGTACCAGAAATGCATATCATGTGAACTGTCACAACTGAGGTGAAAATATCAAATGAAAAGAATCACTAAATCCCCAAACTTCAACTTTTCAAAAGGAGATTTTTGAAAATATCAAGTCGATCATGAGCAATTAATAGATAGAATTTTCATTTATCATGTATTTTATGTTCATCTACTGAACAACAATGTGCCACTGGAGAAATAATGCCAACAAAACAAAACAAAACAAAACAAAACAAAACAAAAAAACCTGGCCCTTGCCTCACTGGTTTCAGAGTCACAGAGCTTTGATCCAAGTTAAAACTTGACCTTGATTTAAATATGGAGTCAATTATGCAATTACTTCATACCACAAGACTTCTTAACATTTGACATTTCTATAGCCTATTGTGTCACTGCCACTAACTAGTTTTGGGATCTTGGTTAAATCACTTAACTTGCGGGTCTTATGTTCCTCAGGTGAAAAGTAAATGGGCTTATCTTCATATTCACTGAAATCTTTGTTGGCTTTCACAATCGAAATTTTTAATATGTTTTTCATGTATTACTTCTATCTTGGTCTGTTTGGGCTGCTCTAACAAAATACCACAGACAGGGTAGCTTATAGACAACAGAAATTTATTTCTCACAGTTCTGGAGGCTGGAAGTCTGAGACTTGGGTGCCAGCACGGTCGGATGAGGGCCCTCTTCTGGGTTGCAGACATCTTATTGTATCCTCACCTGGGGAAAGGGGTGCAGGTCTCTGGAGTCTCTTTTATATCAATCTCATTCATGAGGGTTTCACCCTCATGACCCAATCACTCACCTACTTTCCCACTTCCAAACACCATAACCTTTAGGCATTAGGTTTACAACATATGAATTGGGTTGGGGAGGGGGCGGGCACACATAAACACTCAGACCATAGCAACCTCCTCCAATCTTCATGACCATCTGCAATGAGAGAGGGAGAGAACGTGATTTGGGTAAGATGCACCAGCCAGAGAAATGTCAAGGAACGTGAGAAACCTTGTCTCCAGACTTGGGTTTAGTGCCTGAGTGCATCCGTGATGTGGAACATAGGAGCATAGGACAACACTGGGACAGGCATGCTGATGGCCAGGCTCTGTGACCTGAACAAGTTATTTCATACCTCTGGTTTCCTTAACGATAAAGCTGGAACATAACCTCACACATCCATAGGATGTTTCACAGAAAACCTTTATAGCTAAATTTTATCCTGTAATAAAGGAATTGGGCAAAACACAATCATGCTCCTATTTCACAACAATTTTAACAAGACTGTCAAATTCTCTGTCAGTTTGCACCTTGTCTATGGCCCCAGGTTTTTTCCTAATTGACCCCTGGATATGCCACACCCACGTCTCTCAGCAGAAAAGAAAAGTGCTTTCCTCTAGGACCAGAACTAAAGAATCAGGGTCTTCTGAAAAGTATGGTCATTTTTTACCAAACAATGAAGCAGGGAATTGGCCCTGCTGGGGCTATTTCCTAACACTTTTGTATAGTTCATCAATAAAACAAAACAAAAACTATGTCTTCTTTTCTAAACATGGCAAATCTGATAACGGCAACACTATTAACTACTGAAAATTAATGATTAATTATTATTGTTGATTATGCATTAACCACTGTGTCTCTATTTGATTCTCAATCTGTACCTTTTAAAAAACTTTCTCCTAGTTAAAATCCAACAGAGTGTAAGTGTTATTGCTGTAGAATATTTAAAAACGGTTTATACAACATATTTGTTATCAATGCTTTATTGTGGAAAACAAAATTGAAATTCTCTGGCACATAAAACAATTATTTCTACAAAAGGAAAGCCTACAAATCTTGATAATTTATACAAATAACAGTTTTTCAAAAAATAAAATTTTAATTTAGTAAACTTGTCTTGTGCTCTATATTTTTAGCACTGTCTGCAATAATCCACCATAAATCCCTGAGCGGAGACATTTTTTGACCATGTTCTTAAGCCCCACCCCAGCCCACGCCCCAGGTTGGTCTAAGCCCAGCCCTGTAGTGAAAAGTGTCAGGGACATTTTGTTATTAAAGATCCATGCATTTTATGATGCAGGCCCAATTACTAATGCTACTTGGGAACTGGGTCAACATGAAGTGCTTCTACTGTGCAATCAACGAACCTATTAAGAACCAGGTGTTTCGAAAGGAAGAACAATAACAATAAAAAGACATAAAGTGTTAAGACTAGGAAGTCATCATAGGTCAATAACTATTTAAATAAATAAAAATGTTAGACATTGAATTCATCTCTATATCCTTATATTAAATTCCTTATTTATTTATTTTTGCAATTGCCAATGCAGTAGAAGATGAAAAATACACTTCAACCCACACTTTTGGTTTGACCACGGATTTGTTACTGTTAAGTGTTAAATATCATTCTGAGAACACAGTGATTTAGTTATAATTTAACTTTTGGCCCTTAAGTGAAATGTTTACAAAATAATATACATATAAGGAGGGCCTTCTTATTAATGCCATCAACAAATCTCTCTCACTACATTTGACCTTCTTAAAATAACACTAAATGTCATAGGTACACTACTTTAAATTCCTTATCCCACTGTATTCAGATATGCAGAAAAACATATAAAATATGGAGAAAACATAGTATGACATGTTGCATGTCCAGCTTCCCTTTAATGGGAATGCTGACCATATATACATAGAGTATGAGTGTAAAGGAGAAAAAGCTGATTTTCAGTTGCAAGGAACTGGCTTAATGAATCAGGTTTTGTTTTGTTATTTTGCTACGGTAGAATAATAAATAAATAAATATGTAGGGTATTGTATAGCTACTTTCTCTATGAAGAAGCTGAGAGTGGACTGTTGTTTTTATCAAGTTAATTTTTAGTAGCAAAGTTTGACTGCAAGTCAAAAAAAGGTTCACTAAATGTTCCTCTCTACTTCATTTACAGTCTTTTACTTGTGAAATGATTGTTGAAGTGGTTACTAATAGGTAATGAAATAAAATACCAAATTTGTTAGTGAAAAATGGTTGTAACTGTGAAAAGCACTTGGCAGAAGACCTAGAAACAGGCAGGCTAATGCTATACTCTACTGTGATTTAAAATAAGAAACCGTTTTTTTTTAATGTGTTTTAGGAAGAGCAAAATATGAAAAATACGATAAAACAATTCCTTAGAAACTTATCAGCATTGCTGTTTAGGTACCTATTAGAAAGTAATTAGCATTTCATACCAACATTTTCCAAAACGTAAAATCATTGGCAACCGTTATTATACATGCCTCTGAGCAGACTTGATTCTGTTAACCAGTAACATCTGGAAAGCACAAAGCACCTTCCTTTTTGTCTAATAGCGGATGGTCAGTTATTGGTACTAGAACATGTTTAAGCTTCCCTTTGATATAATTCTTCTACAAGCATGTGCATTAGCCAAGAACAGCCATTTTGAAAGGCAATTTCAAAGGCCTAAGAGTTAATATAGTGAATTCTCCTAGGCCGTTTTTGGGGAAAATGTTGGTGACACTGAAGGGAAAACTGCCTGCCTGACACGTATGAAGCCTCCCCAACCCCTCCTACAACACCAGTGTGAAATGTGGTTTGCTCTACTCTGCATACCCTTTCCAGAATATGAAACGCAAACGATGCCCAAAAGGGTGAAGACAGACCTCCAAATCATAAGATGGTATGTGTACAGTCAGGAAACAACTGTAGATTATGACAGATCCTGACAGTATTAAAAAAAAAAAAAAAGTTTTCTAAGTTTCAGAAATTGTTAGCAGGCTGTCCCAAAGAGGAAAGACAGCAGCGTCGGGACAACCAGCCAGCTCACTACGATTCACACTACACTTGAATCACTCCCTATGAACACTTGACCTTACTGGTTTACAGTGGCTGAATGGATAGATACTCCGACTTCCTCTCACAGTGTTTAAGGAACAATATAATTTCTAAATTAGCTTTCAAAAAGGAACACAATTTAAAATGTATACCCCATCTCCTCTTTAAAAATGCCAAAAGATCCTGTTTTAAGTGCTCTGGTTTAGTTCTATGGGTAACAATTACATCCTTCAGGAGGTTTCCAATGTCCCTACCCCCTTTTTTTGGTGTTAATGGCTGTGTCAACAGCAGAGTGGATACTCCCAGAAGTGACAATGACCTCAGTGACTTCTGCCTTGGTCTTGAAGTCCAAACTAGCTCTTGTCATAGAACTTTTGGGAAGGTCTGTTCATTAATGAAGCCAGCTTTGAAAGATGGAGGAGGACGAGGTATTGACCCCCTGTGTCAGGTGTTGGAAGTCTTTAAACCTTGCTTTTCCATGATGTTCCAGAGCTTGCGGAGATTGGACTGTGTAATGACATCATCTGGCTTAAGCTGCAGCGCCCGCAGGTAATTGGCCTCTGCCTTCTGGAGTCGGCCATTGAGGTGCAGAATGGCTCCCAGGTTCATTAGAGCAGCCGGATACTAGGACCAGAGAGAGGAAGGAAAATGATTAAGAGGCCATTTCAAGCTTTCCTCCATGGAAGACAAAAATCTTCTTCCACTTAGGCAAATGATTCCCTTATGTCTGGAAGCATTTTATGGAAGCAATTTAGCCATTTATACAAACAGACAAAGATAACTAGGAAGGGAAAATAAAGTTTTCAAACAGCTGCTGTGTACTTTGTGCCTTAAATAGGGCACAAATAGTTTTCTTCCTTAATGAGAAAGCATAGGTTACATAGGAAGACCTAGTCAGATTGCACTTTCCTGAGGAAAAAGTTAAAAGTGAAACAATTTCAGATGGAAAGAACTGAACGTTTTTTTCAAGTCAACACCAAGAAACAAACTATTAAGTGGGGAAAGGTAACAAATCTATGCCCACTCACTTCTGTTCCCTGTCCTTAGCAATATTCCACACAATTTATGCAAACAAAAATAATTACTGATGTTTTCAGGGTAAATGCACTGAAGAAACATTCAAATTCAGCCACCAAAGTCCTTTCCAAATCTAACCCAACTAGGTTAATGAGACAAAGCCCTTAGTTTTAAGTCTAACAGTTTTTAAACTTCTAATGGTGAATATTTACTATCAATATAGCACACATCAACACAGATAAAATATGGCACAGAAAAATGTAAGCTTTATAAGAAAAGTTTTATGTTATTTGTTTAAAAGTAAAGTAATTCTCAGATTATTCTGCAATGTGTGTTAATTGCAATACAAAGTTAACGTGTGAAAGGCAAAGTTAAAAAAAAAAAAAGGTATGTTATGGAGCACTAGTTTAATACAGGGGTTCCACCCCCAAATTCTCAGACATTAGTCACCAACAACAAAACTCCTTCCCAAAGGAAAAAATATTTTGCTTGCAATCTACAAATAAGAGCCATTCTGCTCTTGTCTTATCCCTGGAACTTTCTGGCTAATAGAAAACAGCTAATATTCTGGCAGTTACATAAATGCATATTTCAAATATCAGATAAAGTATTTATGCTAAGATTATGTTTTCATTTTACAGATGGTGTCAACTATTAATTGTCCTGGCAACTCTGTGATACAGCCTAAAATAATTCACAATTATTTTTATGATTTAGCATTTTCACAGTGCATGCATTCTTCAGCTGAATTCATGTGACTCCACTCTTTACTGAAAAAACAATTATATTGAACTAAAACAATGCTGGACAGAGGTTTGAATAGCTCAGAATAAATCAACTGGGAAAAGATGATCAGATTTGGATTTTTAGACATCTGGATTTGAGTTCTTGCTCAACCACCGCCTGTGACCTTGGTGACGTCCCCTAACATATCTGTGCCCCAATTCTTTCACTGATGAAATATTGAAATAACATCAACATTTTTGCATGTTGTTAGGAAGATAAAATAAATGTAGTACAGTACATGCATATAGTAGACACTCTAAAAACGTCAAGTTCTTTTCCTTGTCTCATATTGCTTGAGGTCTAGCACATGCATGTTTGTGATTTTTTATGTTGCTATACATTATAATTTTCATTTCAATGGCTATGTAATATGTCTCTGGATGCATACCAAAATTCTCTTAAGCCTTCTACTATGGGGCATTATTCTCCAACTTTTCTACATCATTTTTTTCGTTTCCAAAAATATTGTTGCAAATGTAAACTATTCCTGATCTTCAAAAACCTTTTGGTCAGGATGACTCCACACTTATCAAGAGAAATACAGATGGTCAACATCTAATTTTAAACACCAGTCCAAATAAACATAGCTCTAAATTACATGTGTAGTGAATAGCTCCACCTTGGAAACCTAAAATAATGCCACTTACTCTGTATTCCTGAGAACTTCGCTATCACACCGTCCATTATTATCTTGAGTTTGATGCCTGAACACATTTCTGAATTATGTCCCCTCACAGAGCTTAGCAAACTATCAATAAAGAGCTACTAAACTGATGGTGAAGTGTGTTCACAACTTGAATTACCAGAGATGCTAAATAGATAAAATGTTCAGACTTCCTGCTATCCTGAATAGGAATACAGGAAATGGGGAGGGAGAACCACGGTTGGAGACCATTCCTTACTCACCAGAAATAGAAGAAGCCCAGTGACGAGGCTGAGAGAAACCAGATGGCTCTGTGGGATAGCTGTTATTTCTTGAATCATTTTATTATCAAAGTATCTGTACCTAACTACAGTTGCGACTCAAGGGAATTATTAAAAACACTCAAGAGGTTACTGAGTCACAGTGCCTAGGTTCCAATGCCAACTTCACCCTAGAAATGTATTCACTTGGACAAGCTGACTGAGCACTTGAGACCCCCGTTTCTTCTACAAACGGGATGGTAACAGTACTTGCTTCTTAGAGTCGCTGTTAAGCTCATATGAGCATACAAAATCATGTCTTTTTCCTCTTCCTTTCTCTCCATCTTCTCATCATCTCAAAAACACAAAGCAGGACCTCCTGGACGGCTACTGCACCCAAACACTGAGGATTTATGAGATGGCTTTACCTTTCATAGCTCTGAAGCCTTTCTTAGGTTAAACCTGGAAGACATGGCTGTGAAAATGAGGTAGTGGAGTCTACCGAGCCATGTGAATAGGCTTTACTATTATTACCAAATGGCAGCCTGGGTTGTTCTATCCTTGGACTCCTCTCTATCATTAAGTGATGGGGAAAAAAAGTGAATATTATTCTAAGAAAATACAATTAGGAAGTTAAATCTGTTATCAAATGAGTCTGAACGCTAATTATAATGTTTTGGAATAACTTTCATTTTGCATTATCTACACTGGCATGTTATTCATTAAACAAAAATAATCAAAAATTGACATTATGAAGTTAATGTGGGATAATAACTCTTGTGGAATCTCACATATACTAATTGTGTTCCTTAAAGAAAACCCAAGCAAATTAAAAATGTGCATATTTAAGAACACTATTCAATGTTTTTAAGCATCTATAGATTTCTATTTCCTGAGGAAATATTTTGGTTTGAATGTATATTTTAATAAAGTAAAAAAAGATTTTTTTATTAAAAAAATCAACAAACATACATTAGGTCATGCTTATTAAAACATGACTGTAGCAGCCCCCCCACATTTCCCATCTTTCCCCTAACTTGGGGATGGGAGGTGGCATGGTGGCCTCTGGGCTGGGGTCACCTGCCACCACGCTGCCCTCCCTGTCCCCTCCTCATACCCCTGTTGCAGACGCTGGGGCCACCCAGATGCCCGGTGGGACCTGGCGAACTCAGGCTGTGAAGACCTGCGGGTCCAGGAGGAGGAGCGTTTTCTGTACTTTGCCTTTGGCAGCAACGTGCTGACTGAGCGGAGCCCTCGGCCATGTTCTGTCGCATGCCCGCCAGCAGGATTTTTAAGCTTGACTTTGGCCAAGTCCCAAGGCAAAACAAGTGAAGCTTGGCATGAACATATAGCCACCATTTTTTTAAAGTCCTGGTGAATAAAGTATGAGGAGTAGTGTGGAAAATGAACAAAAGCAATTTAAGTTCTCTGCATAAGCAAGAAGGGTTTAACAGTGGTACATCTATCCCAATAGAAAGTACTCAAAAAGGAAAAAGAATAACCTGTCGAAGTGATCAGATGAAAAATTATGAGACTTCTCCCCTTTCACCCCAGTATAAAAAGGTCATTTGCATGGCTGCAAAAGGCAGTAGTTTGCCATTGGAGTATGAAAAGAAGTTAAATGCAACAGGACCAAATGACTACAAAGGAAGGGTCTCAGAAGAAATTAAAGAATTATCAAAAAGGGAGAAACAAACTCATCAGAACATAGAATATATCTATGGATATAGTCTCTATGTGCTAATATATTTTAGAAGAGAGATCTGGGATACCTCTACATTTAATACATTTTCAACAATACTCTGAAGGTTTATCTCACTTGAGTGATTTCTTGTTTTCAGACTATGAAAAGAAACTTGGTTAGGAGTCAGACAATTGCAAAGGGGGCCACAATGCACTGGAATGCACATAAATGGATGTGGGTGCTTCTGTGAACACTTACAAGTTATTTTCTCGAGTTGATGTGTATTCTTGCTCTGTGACCAATGATAGATTTGAAATTTCATGATGGTGCTGGTGAATCACTCTGCACTGGAATGTTTTTATTTATTGGCTTAATAAGAGCAACCAAACTGCAGAGGCAGTTGATAATAATTTTTTTTTAAAATTACAAAACCAAACAAAAAGATTAACATCACTATAGCTTCTTATTTGCATGAATGGAAACTAATGAAATTTACATACTGGGGTGCTCAAATGTGACATACATTTCATTGCCTTAGGTAAATGTGTTAAGTGTCAACAATTACTTTGACATAAACCATTTCATGTGTTTGCTACAAATGTATTAATAAAAATGGATATAGACTACTTTATTCTTATATGGTTGTTCTCTCTCTTCAAAGATGTGGGGTTTATCTTTTAAGCCTTTCATATCTCCTCCACAGAAGTCACATAAGTAGCTTAGTGGGTGACCATTGGATTGGATGTCTTCAGGTCATCTAGCCTTGCTACAAAAATTGTAATTCAGGGAATGGCATCACCATCACCTCGGAACTTGATAGAAATGCAGAATTTCAGGTACCACCTACTAAAGCAGAATCTGAATCTTAACAAGATCCCATGGTGCTTTGTACGCTTATTAAAATTTGAGAAGCACTGTTCTGGAGATCATTTTCACATAATACATTATACTATTTTACAGCTTTTGAAATGAAGTTTCTAATAAGAGAATGAAGTTCCTATATGTCAGATCAAATGTCTAACTTCCCATAAAGGAGAATTCTTCTCTTGGCCATACAACTATTTAAGGTAGTAAGTGTTCAAATGAAACTTTATTAACAGAGCCGTAATGACTAAATATTATTAGACAGAAGAAGAGGGAATAGAACGCCTTTCCACAACCAAGTAAGAACATGGGAAGCTTTCTAAACCAACTTAGATTATCTAGCTGTATAACTGAGACACAAGAAGTCCAGGTGACGGGCTATCTGATTACTTATTGGGTGTCATTGCCGTCTGCCAGCCGTGACTCATGGGCTGAGGAACAGAAGCCCAAGTACAACTACTGATGTCTTCCTTCTCACACACCCTCTTTTATTAAAGACAGCCGACGAAATTTTCAGCATGTTAACAAAGGCAGTCAGCAGCTTGCAACCCAGTAACGCGGGGCTTGTGGCTCCATACAACAAATGACACCACCTCCTACTTCACAGATTGGAGAGGAGAACCAGACCTTTCTTGTTTCCTTGAAGAAAACAGATGCTTCACATCAAAGGGGCTGACTGGCAGCCAAATTGAGGCAACAAATGACATCTTTTTTCAAATCTCTAGGGAATTATGACTTTATTGTTACTTGACTGTGGTTTTTGGCTTATTTCTCCAACATTGAAGGAAATGATAAAAGTTAAAATAATAGATGTATATTGGGGTGGAGTAGAGCAAAGGCAGAATTATGAAGGTTTGATTCTAGTCTAACGCCCTTGGGGCTCCCAAGGAACCCAGCTGAGCTCACGGGTGCTCCTGAGCACACAGGATCAAAGTCGTTTTCCTGGCCGTTGTATGTTATGTAGTTTTGTATGTTATGTTATGAAAGGTATCTATGGAGGTGGAATAGTAAGACCATAAGGAGATTTAGGATTGGGAATTCATGTTTCTATTGGGAACAAGACTAAAATGAAGAACTTTGAACAGAGGACTTGGGTGGGGCCTACAAAAAGGAAAATAAGTGTGAGGTTGGAATGTTCTGATTAGGCAGGAGTTGGAAACTCACACACTAAATGAGCTCTCTCGCACGCACTGGTAAATCAGCAGACAAGAGAAGCTCCGAAAAAGAGGGACAGAGATAATACATCAATATTTCTAATTTTACTGAAATATTTATTTTCATTTAAAGTGATGCTGAAATTCTCCACAAAGCTGTATATTAACTGTTGTATGAATTAAATAACTTTTAAGAAAGAATGTCTTAAGTTACCCTGTCCCAGCTATTACTCAATTAATATACTACACATATTTGAGATGTTTTCAAGATAACCACCGTTAACTTCCTTTTTGCATATCCATTTGCAAACTTAAATGAGTTTACATAGTCTGAAGTTTTTAATGGAGTCTCACTCTTTTTTAAGTAGTTACCAAATAACTTGATGAAGGCTGCATATTTCCATTTAACTGTATTCAGTTAAAATTGCTTACTCAATTAAATTTACTGGAGTAGTAACTGTACCATGATGTTTAAAAATTAATGGTATAAACTTGAAAGAAAAATATTCATGAAAAAGAGTTTTATGCATAAAGTTAAGGGTTCTTTTATATCTATTATGCCTTGTACATGGCAGATATTTAATTAATAATTACTGAATTAAAGTTTTTAAGATCATCTGTCAGGCTTATGGAAAACATAATACAGACTGAGACAAAGTAAGATACCTTATTTCCTTCAGTTCCAATATCACTCCTCCTTCTCTGTCACAATGGTCCAATGCCACGCTAAAAACTTGAACAAATTATTCTTGATTCCACACATACACATGTACCCATATCCAATTGTTAAGTCATGGCAAATTTACCCCAAATCTCCCTTCTTTCTGTCTTCTAATTATAATTTGTCCCTTTCTCCCAACTTGGTTTAAATTCTAATCATCTCTTCCTGGATTATTTAAATAAAATTATTTTGATGGAAAAGAATGAATGGGTAGCTGAACTGATTGATGGGTGACAGACTAGATGAAGGAATAAACACATGGGTAAAGCCATATGCAGTTTTTTCTTTATTATAAATATTTTAGGCATACAAAAATTTCAGAGAATACAATAAAAACTGTCTACTTGCCTAACAAATAAAACTTCTAAGGACAACTGAAGCTCCCAAAATTCCTCAGTGTTCCTGAACTCACACCCATCTTCCCCCAAAATGACCAACATTGGTATTCTAGTGTATGTTTTTCACTTTTATTTTTTGTGTACCCATAATAAATGTATAATATTATATATTCATAAGTTTTATATTTATAAATTTGTCATTATCCTTTATGAGATGCCATCCAACCAAGCATACAACTGGAACTTGAATTTTTGCTCATTATTTTGTTTTCAAATTTATCCACATTGATATATGTAAAGTTTAGTTCTTTCACATGCATTCCATTGAATGGCTATCATTCTCTTAAGGATGAACATACAGACTCTTTAATAGAGGGCTATGACCAATATTCTTGTGAATATCTCTACACATACTTATGGGAGTGGAATTGCTGGATCACAGGGGATCTTAAACTTTGCGAGATGTTACCAAATTGCTCTGAGTGTGGTGGTATCAAAATACATTTGTATCAACATGTAATAGAGGTCTTTTTATTCCATATCCTTAGTGACACTCGGTATTATCTGACTTGTTAATTTTTGCTAATTTAAAGTTGTAAAATAGTATGTTATTCTGTGCTTAATTTATTTTCCTGGTTACTAGAGAGGTTCGTAACTTTTTCATAAGTTTAATAGCTTTTTACATTTTCTTTTCAGTGATCCACCAAATGATTTTTAACATTTGGACAGAATAAGCTTTGTAAGGGTTGTCACTTACATGGTGATATTTGAAAGGTAATTTACACAGAGCTCGCACTACTCTAAACAGCCCCTAATTAGGGCTGTCTGGCCCGATGTTTTCCTGGTCAGAGTCACTTTCCCAAGACCGAAAACCACATAACCATTGTTTCTAAGATGAAAAATCTGGTATACACAAAATGGAAGAACCTTAGTATCGGTTGATTTTCAATGCAGGAGAAAGGAGGATGACAGAAATCTGGGTAGTCAGAGGGTGGGCTGTAAATAGGGGCAGCAGGACCCACAAAAGAAGTCTCACAGTAATTGTGGAGAACCCTGGACTACTTTGTGGGAGAAGGATGGCAGCTCCTAGCTAACTTGCATGCAGAATACACTTTTCTTTATGGCTTGCTTCTCCTTCTTTATCCAGAGTCCTTGCGTTCTGCCTTTCTTCTTGGTTCCTTTTCTCAGAGTCAGTAAGGAAATTTAAGATGAATAACGTGTTTCATATTCTCCCTCTCTTTATCACCCTCCATTTTCTACTGACACTGCCTAGTTTAGCACCCCATCCCACGCGGAAATTCTATTTTATCAGCTTCCTATTCTACTCCCCACCTTCAATTTCTTCCTTACTGCAATCTATCTCCCATCTGACCATATGTCTTTCTTAAACACCAATGGAGTTTTAGAGGGTCAACCTGTGCCTAAAGACAAGAATCCAGACTCTTTAGCCCAGTACTAACAGACCCTTTATAATTTTGCACCTCAAAATAATCCCTCATTATACATTCTACAGGAGCCACACGAAGCCTGTTTCTGCCATTGCTATTTTGAGCATTCATTTCTTATCAGAGTGCTCCTCCGGCAAAGCTCTTCTTCCATTCTCTTTTCAACAAACGTCTGCTCACTTTCCCAATGAATTTAGCCATCTCTAATTCATAGCTTACTTCTTATGTTCCCGTAGTACTGTCTACACACATAAACTGCAACACTTATACCACAAGGAATTATAACCACTTGTTATAAGTGTCTGTCTTCTTTGTTGGAGGGTGAGACAGATAGTGAATTTATTTTAACTGTCCTTATAGTGCTAATGCCAGGTTCTAGCATGTGAAAAACTTTCAATGCTTGCTGAGAGAAGAAAAATTTGTATGGTTTAGCAGAAAGCGTTGGCCTAGGAGACGTAAATTCTAGCCCAATGGCAATGTAATTTAAGAAACATTTATTAACACCTACTGTACGTCAAGGTTGCTGCCAGATACTCTACATACGTGGTGAACAAAAACAATATATATAGTTTTAGAGTGTATATGGCTTTTGCTAACTTTAATTGCACACATGGCATTTACCACAAACTATTAGAAGGTACATAATCATTATCTCATTTATGCTCCTCCAACTTGGGAGGTAAGCGAAACTGTTATCCCTGCCTTGTTATAAGCACCATAACGGATTGAACAGACGAAGGACTCAATGCTCTCAAGGAGTTTATAGTCCAGGGCATGCATACAAATCCTTGTGTGTCAAAAAAGGCTCAGACATATCTGCAGGGGAGATGCAAAGACTGAGCTATACAGGAGAGGGGAGACCATGCCCTTGTGGGGACAAGGCTATTAGGCAAAATGAAATACCAGGTTGTTTTAAATCTTCTATTCTTCCAAAATGAGAATGGTATACAACCTTTTGAAATTGGTGGGTCATGTTAAAGCCAAGTGTGTAACTTTTTAAAAGCGTTTTTCGCAAACTGCTGAGAGTAGAGTCAACAGTACAGAAAAGCCCTAATAAACAAGAGTGAATTTCAATTAATTTGGAGGTTAAAATAGCAGTAGTAAATATCCATGATATTAACTCTTCTGAGACTAAAAATGGAAAAAAATTATTATGAAAAATGAATTAATAAACAAAATATCTTTCACAAAATACTGACAAAACAAAAAACCACAAGCAATGCAATGTTCCCAACTCAGAAATGATAGTTCTTTGTAGTCATATTTTCACTAGTCATATTTTGAATAAAGTATCTCTGCAAAAAGATTTACCAAACTGTACATACAGCATGGGAAAACAATACAGGAAATCTAGTAATGGCACTGCAAATTCTGACAGGTAATAGAAATGATTCATTTTGATTCTCAGCTTCAACACAGTATTTGTGTTTTTGAAATAGCTTTGAATAAAACAAAACAGATATAGGTGACAAGCAAGACACAACACTGTATTAAGGGAGTAGTTTCAATTTGGCAGTGACACAGTTTATCGTGTGTGCTCAATCCTTCTCTCCTACATCTGCTCCATCCCAGCGGGTGTTAAAAGAATGTTCATTTAACTTTTATGATGGGTGTTGAGTGCCACAATGTGGAGTGCTATTCATTTCTATGACAATCAAAAGGCCAACAGCTGTGGTTTGGGGGACAGCAAACAGTGAGGGTAACAGAGTCATTTCAAAGGTGATGGTTATTTAACAGAAAAGATGTATAGTCAATTAAGAATATGACCTAAGAAATTATTCTTCATTGAAGATGATCCTATTTCAAAGACAGGCTTTACTGGTGTCCTTAATTTTACAAGAACATCTCTCATGGGATCCAAATGGAAATAGATCCGGGCCACCTAGATTTCACTCATAGCTTTTTATAAAACGCAATTGCTATATTAGTTATGATTTGAAATAAGCAAGTAGCTTGTCATTTGCAGGAAAACTATTAAATAAAAATTCTACATATGTGAGAAAATACATGATGACGTAAAGTGCGTGCAGATTAGAAAAATGAAAGTAACTAGAATTTATTGAAGGTGGAAAACACTGATGGAAAGAAATTTAAAAAATAATCTGCACAACAGGGAAACATATCTCTAAAACACCAAGAGTTTTCTGCCCTTCTACTAGGGAGCTCCTACAAAAACCCACAGCATCTTCTTTTCTTTGAACCAAATTCCTTTCCTGTTTCCAGTCCAAATGTGATTGAAGCAACATAATTCACTCTACACTTTATTCATTTCTTTTTAGCATGAAGGGGAGGGAGGAACATATGCATGCTTTCTCAATCATAATCATATTACATAGAAGGATTTCCAGCTGTACAGGCCATCCAAGTGTGTATGTGTGAAGCGTGAGTTTGAATATATTTAATAAAATGACTGTTCATTCCAAGGATTGGAAACATGTCACTGGAATAATAATTTGTTATTAAAATGGATTTCAGAGATATTTTGGAAGTTGATATTTAGGCTTCTAATATTTAAGAACTCAATTGTCATGGAAGATAGAAGAAGAGAGCTAATTTTCGGGGGGCGGGGGGGCGGTCTGGCCAGTTTTTGCCATACAAAATGGTCATCTGATCAAAAAAAGTGCAAGAGGTACTGGTATACTACTTTGAAAAAAATCAAAGTTATAGTGGAGTAAAACTCAACAGAAACCATGACAATCAAATTCAGGAAGTTTTTTTAAACCCATAAATATCACTTATCCATCTGACTTCTGTTTGCCAATAAATAGCTTTGATTTGATGGAGGTCAACTGAAAGACACAAGTTTGCATATTTTGGAAATAACAGATTTGTTCTCAAATAGGACTTAGTGAAAATATTCATTTTTTTAGAATTATGAAAATGGGCATGTCAGAGACCTGAGAACAGTGGATTAAAAATAAAATTTAGGTTAGGCATCACACTGCAAAGATGGGTAAGAACTTTTTTTCCCTCTCACGAAGCAGATGGGGACCATTACATGAACAGGCAGGATTAATCCAAGGGTGACAGTGCCATTGAGCACAATCACATTTCCACAAGACATTAGAAGGCAGCCACTGTTCACCCACAGAATGAAGAAACACGTTTCCCTAAGGAAATTCACCACATAGCAACTGGGAAGTTTTGCGAATGCTCTGAGTTAGGATGACCAGATCAAACCTAACAAAGCAATTCCTCTAGAAACTATAAATCTTCCCGAGGGCTAAAAATAAAATGTAAACACACTGTCTGATGCATGCATGGCATTCTATTTGCACTTTTATAGGCCAAGACTTTGTTGATACATGCTTGGAAAAATAATGATGCAAGGTCTTCACACATCATTTCAGAAAATATTCCATCAGGACACACCAATCAAGGTGAAGCCATGCTGTACTCCAAGCCATTACACTTGCCAAAGTGTCACACTTGCTGGAAACGTAAAAATAAACATGGCTTGTATATATCTAAACTCATGGCAAATCAAGGGAGATTTAATGGCAGAACTTCTGCCACTCACATTGTATAAGCTCACATAGAAGCCTCAAGATCTCTACATTCAATTGCACATTTTGCCTCCATTTCTGAAATGTTGGTATCTGAAATAGCCATATTCAGACTGCATTAACTATCTAACTTGAAGCCTGTAGTCAGCACAGTTTTTATATAATGTAAGAATGTTTTGAAGACTCGCTCGATGACATTTGTTTGCATAACAGCTTCCAAAACGGTATACAATACAAATTCTGTACTGCCTTTATCCACTTAACCAATGTCTTATCTCTTTTCTGAGCAACTCTATTTTTGAAAACACTATACCTTACTTTGTTGTCACCCTTCCTTAGTCTACCCTGTTAATATAAAACAAGGAAGCAAGCAAACAACAAGCAACCAAAAAACAATCACCCAGACCCAGAATCCAAGCAACTGCTGGCCTCAAATATATTTATTGGACACTTATTCACCCATACAACACAAATAACAACCAAAACAAGACTTAAAAATGAAGGTAGAACAAAATAAAATATTTTGGACCTAATGATTAATTCTCATATGCCAACTCTGATTTCTTTTAGACTCATCTTCAATACTGAGATAAGGAACCATAATGATTACTTGATACTTGTTAAACATGTTTACAAAATCACAAGTAATACATTTTCATCTACTCAAAAAACATAATTTTATATTGGCAATGCAACCACCTCAAATATTGATCTGATATTTGACTACAGGAAAACTCAAGCTATCACCTTTAGCTATAATTCATGTCTGAAAAAGCAAAACAAAAAGGACTTCCCTAGAAGTACAAGAAAAGGCACATCTTTGTAATTCCTTCGTGTCAGAAACCAGAGGCAAGATCCTTTTCTGCTATTACCTATTAGTTATTCTTAAAACAAAGTATGTTATGAATATGTCACTAATTAAATTGTAGACCATTTTTTCTCAACAACACTTAATGTCCACTGCATATAATAATTAAATTGAAATCCAGTGTCTTAAAATGCCTCCCAGAAATTAAGCTATGCTCTAATGCCTATAACCTAACCCTTTTATTTCCTTCAATCAAAGACAGAAATTTAAGAACTATGTTAACTTTTTTAGTTCATCCAAGAGAAGTAAGAATTACATGGTAAGTACAAAGGCAATGTTCTTAGAACATTAAGTCCTGGGTACTGAGCTAGCATATCACTCACAGTGGCCATGTGAAAGGGCAGCCTTCAACACAGAAGCTGAGGATATGTGGCTAATCTGTAGGGTTACTGAATTCCAGAACCTGGAGAACCATGGGAGAACAGGCAGCCTGGCCATCCCAGAAAGGAATGAAAAGGGGGATCAACACATTAAGCTATCTCTTACTACCTGTTAAGTAAGTGTGATTTATGGAGGATGAAAAGAAAATTAGTAACAATGGAATAATACAATTTTTAATAAGGAAGTCACGGTATCTGTCCTGCTGATCTCTGACTATAATTTCTAAAATAAATTTGAGTTCTTCAATGATCTCATCCATTATAGCCAATGTTGTTTACTTACTTTTTAAATGTCATTCATTCACTCACTCATTTAACATCTAATTATAGAGCACCTACATTGGGGATTGAGCAGTACACAAAACAGTTAAAAATACCAGGACTCAGGGAGTTTCAACTCTATTTCTAAGACACAGATAATAAACACAGAAATATAAGTAAAATACATAGTGTATTATATTGTGATACATGATAGGGTAAAAAATACAGCGAGGAAAGGGATGAAGGAATGTATGTGAGATGAGACCTCCACAAACTACCCTCTGTGGGTCATATCCAGCCTGCTACTGGCCCATTAAAAAATTTACATTTTGAAATGTCTGAAAATACAATCGATCATGGCAAATGAAAATTACATTAAATTCAAATGTCAGTGTTCATAAATAAAGTTTTATTGGAACATAGCCACACTCAATCATGTACATATTGTCTATGGCTGCTTTCATGCTACCATGGCACAGCTTAGCAGTTGCAACAAGAGACCTGATGGTTGCAAAGCCTAAACTATTTACTACTTGGGTTGATCTGCTACAACCCAAAATGCTGAACCCTGGTTTATAATATTAAATAGGGAGACCTGGAAAGGTCTTAGGAGAAGATAGCTTCTGAATGAAGAACTGAAGGAGGTGAGGGAGTAAGCTGCACAATGAGTGACAAGATCTGATTTATGCTTTGAATGCTGTGTTGAAAGTAGACTAAGAAAGGAGTCGAGGTCAGACATGCTGCTGACGTCTTTGACAAGGATGGCAAGTAGTGGAAGCTGTCTTATGCAACTACTAGAAGAACGAAGCGATTCACTGCAATGGGAAAGACCATGGGAGGAGAAGGTGTGGGAAGATCAGGAGCTCAGTTTTGAACTAGTAGCTCGAAGAGTCTCTACAAGTGGAGATACTAAGTAGACACTGGACAGATTAGTCTGGAGTCCAAAGAAGTGATTTTAGTTGGAGATAAAAATTTGGGAGTCATTGGTGCATCAATGCTATTTAAAGCCATGAGAGAGGATGAGATCTCTGAGAGAGTGAATATACAGAGAAGAGTGAAGTAGGTCAAAAAAAGAGAAAAATTTCAAGGTGAAGAGATTGGATGGATGGAAAGGAACCAGCCAAGGGGATGAAGAATAAGAGGGACCAGAGTTAAGAGGTAGCAGATGGAAAGTGTCTTGGAAACCAAGTGAAGAAAGTGTTTCCAGGAGGAATGAGTAATCATGTGTCAAATGCTACTGATAGAACAAGGAAAATTACAAGTGAGAACAAATGAATTTCATGTTGTTGAGTGTTGTTCTAGTAACTTTGACAAGAGCAGTTTTGGTGACATCATTGGACAAAAAGCCTGTTTGGTGTATGTCCAAATGAAAATGGAAAATTTTGCTATAAAGAGGAGGAAAATGGAGTGGTAGCTAGAGGCAGAAATGGGTTTGAGAGGATTTTGTTTTTCAGTTTTGGGAGAAATAACATCATGTTTAAATGCTGATGGGAAAAATTTCACAGAGCGGGAAAATGTGTTAATATACACAGGAGACAGAGACAAGGACACAAAGGGAGGGGAAAAGGGTAGGAACTATTGGAGTAATGTCATTAAATAGTCAACAAAAGAGGCATCTGGTGAAGAAATGAAAAGGATGGTTTGAGCTAGAAGTATGGATAGTTTATCTGTAACAACAGGAAAAAAGGCACAGATGCTAAGCGATAGAATTATGTGATGGAAGCTTGTGGACGTTCTCTGCTATTGATTTTATGTGCTGTTAGTCGAACTAGCATTCCTTCATAGGTAACTTTTCTCTCTGGCTGTTTTAAGTTATCATCTTGTCTCTGGTGTTCTACAATATTACCATGCTGGGTCCAGGTATAGATTTCTATTGATTTACTCAATTTGGGATATATTGTGCTGTGTATAATCAAATCATCCTAGAAAATTCTGGGATATGCTCTACTTTACTCTCGACTTCTTGGGCTCCGAACAGATAATAGATGTTCGCACTGTATTCTCCAGTTTTCTTAACTTCTCTTTCACATTCCTCATTTTCCTTTCCTGTGTGGCATCCTAGGTAATTTGTTCACAGTACTTTCAATTTTACTAATACCCTTATTTGTGACTAATCAAAAAATTGAGGGTTTGACTTCAATAATTATTTTCCTTCAAGATCAGTGGTGAACACACAATGCAATATATAGATGATGTATTATAGAATTGTACACTTGAGTCCCATAATTTTACTACCCAATGTCACCCCAATGAATTTAATAATAATTTTAAAAAATCAGTCTATTATTTATCTTTTTAATATTTCATACAAAAGCTTTTCTATATTCTGTTTCTGACAATTTCAACATCTGTAGTCTTTGGTGATCTATATATTTTGTTTCTGTTGACTTATCCATGGTGGTTACTTCCTTCAGGTTCTTAGTCATCTTGGAGTTTTCTTTAATTAATTCCTTGATGTTAATCTGAGGAATCCAGCACGTCTGAATGTGAATACTTTTCTCCAGGGAGGATTTGTTTCTGCCTCAGAAAATTGCCAAAGAATTCTACCAACCTAAAACTGGTACATTCCCCCTGGAGGGTCTTGACTCAATGACAAACTCTGTTTCACCATCTTGGAGGAGACACAAGTTCCTCAGCCCAAACACAGGGCTGTTAGGGGACTCCATGCTCAGGATAACGTCGTTTCTGTAGGTGACTACCACTTAGTATCCCAAACTCCAGTTTGAAGTTGTTTTCCTTTTCTTTTTCCTCCTCTCTCTACCCCTTCTTTGGAAGAGTGATCGTTATCTCCCTCTTGAAAGCCCAACAGCATTCAGAAGGAGAACATCATTCTGTCCCCTACCAGGGGAGAGAATCTCTGGGCTCTGCTGTACTGACAGAAGTAGAAGTCTTTGAGATTATAAAAGTCATGGAAATTTTCACAGTTTTAGGATTGGCTTCAAAATTGGAAGGTGATATATTAACGAAGAATTTGTCAACAACAATTATGGAGCCTGCATCTTGTGCATAAGACCATTGTAAGTAACAGGAGGAGTTAAAAGGAAAGTGGAAGTTGCTTTCAAAATGTTTTCAAACTCAAAGGAAGGGAGTCAGTGACAAATACAGATAAGCAACATAAATAAAAGCATACAGACAACTAATGAAACACTTGGACATTCTCCTGGAATGTTATCCACTTTTGGCAGTCCTCCACTTTGTTTAGCTTACAACTGAGAACCATTACAAAACCCACAGTTTATTTATCAGAAGTACATAGTACTTTTCTATAAAGAACACTTATCACATGCACGACCATTTTGCATTTTGACACAACCCTGTGCTTCTATTTCAGGACAATTTCAGTTTGATATTATGTTGTCAGCAGAACACTTCTACCTCTTGCCAAGACAAAGTCCAATTTCATCCTCACAAAATGAGACGGAAGGCATTTGCTTTTCTTCATCTAGTGTCTCCCTTTATCATTAAGCAGCAAATTAGAGTAGCAAGCACTGCTGCTTCATGGGCCAAATGTTTGTCCCTTTCTCCATTTACACAAAGAGTAAAAAATAAAGTACTTCCCATGCTGCTAGGACTGATGTTCACAGGATGGACGAGGACCGTGTGTGCCTACCTTCTTCGCTGTGTATTCCTCACCAAACTTTTTCTCATGTGAGCATAAATGCACCCACAGGCATATACGCCCTCTATGGGCCTGAATGTGGCCAAGGTCACCTAAGCTGCCAGAGGCTAATGTCAATATGGAAGTTACTCATGTATGGGTTATTGTCAACTTCAATATTTTGAAATCATCCTTATAAGATTCATTTATCACCTGCTTTCTAGTATATGTGCTGCCAAAGCGAGCACTATCACCTGCTTTCTAAACACGCAATTTCCCTTTTGAAAACAGCAGTAGCTGGCTGTTAATCCTAAATATTACAAGTTGTTTTCATTCTTAGTGCAATGACTTAATTCAGTATGTATTGTCTGCAAAGCCCCTACGTCTTCTTTAGTCTTAGTGACTCAATGGGTCAAAAAGTCTGTCTTCTCTTAATTATACTATGGATATCTTACATTTGTTTGCTATTTCAAAATTTTTCAAAGCACGTATCATTACATGGTCTCCTTTGATTCTTGCAATTGACCCGAGAGATCGGGACGCTGAAGAATTAAGTAAGAATCCTCTGTCTAAGGTAACAGAACCACTAATCAGTACTGCTGGGCCCCAAACCCAATTCTCTCCACTCTATTACCTCGCCTCTTTCCACTCTACTATTCCAGTTTATTATGATGGTGATACAGTAATTTTTTTTTTCATTTTTGGTAACGTTGGTAATGATTCACAAAGCTTGTCATAAGCATTTGGATAAATGGGGCTGACAAATCCTACAACTATAATTTAAGGGCATAAGGCTAACTGAAATATGAAGAGAATGAAAGACAGAAATTTGACAGATACGAGAAAAATGTATTTGTGCACCAACATGAATTTTTCTATGAATTTCTGAAACACAGTAAAAAGTATTTGGGGTTTATGACATTATTCTTAATTTAGTCTTTGTTTCTTGCTTTTCGTATTCTCAGAATGAAAACAAATCAATATCTACTTGAATAAACACAAAATTTATATCTTTGCAATTGGCCCGTTGCTTGTAACAGTAGGGTTAAAATGATAATATTTAGATATTTAGAAACAAAACACTGCTCTCCAGGATTATTTAATCACACCAAATATTCTATTGAATTAGATATTAGATATTTAGAAACAAAACACTGCTGTCCAGGATTATTTAATCACACCAAATTTTATCTTTGAATGCAAAATAGTGTCACAAGCAATCATGCTAAATGCCTGTGTCATTTTAATTTACTTGTTTTATTATAATTTATCAAGTCCTATTGTATTAAGAAAACAGAATAAAATTAAGCTTTAAGTCAATAAATTAGGAGCTCCCTGGGAAATAATTGGGAAAGAAGAATATGACATATTTCATTCTTGTGCAAAGTAGAAAACTGAAAAGAATACTGAACCTTTATTGGAGGATACTGACATTAAGAGAATCTGATAATTAAGAATGTTAAGAAAAACCACTCTCAGCAATAGAAATAAATCTCTCTCTTAGTATAGCATATTCATTAAAAGGATTTATTAAAATATATGATATACTATAATTCATTAAAAGGGTATGACATACTGTAATCTACCTAACAAGGCTGCTCAGTAAGTATTTGAGTTGTTTCTACTTTCTTTGCCATTAGAAACAATACTGCAGTACACGGAAACATATGATATGAATTTTCAAGGATGAATTCATGAGGCCAGGGAGAAGAACAGGACATATGGACAGAAGAAAAGTTTCAAAGGAATAGAAGGGTAAAGGGCATGGAATTTCAGAGCATGTAGAGTTCATGGATGGCAAGTGGGGCTGGGAGGTTTGGAGGTAATAAGAGGAAGTGCCTTGTGGTACTGGGGTCGTAAGCAAGGACAGTGGGAAGGCAGGGCCTTGCTAAGAACAAAGGGTACACACATTTGGTTTCTGATCAAACTTTTGCTAGAAAATGGTTCTTTTTCTAGCAAAAAAAGGTGTGGGAAAAGATTGTGTTCAGCCACAGGAAGTAAAGAGTATTTATAAGAGTCATCTGAAAGGACTATGTCATAGGAAGATGAAGCTCTTGTAACAGGACGGGAGAACAGATTTGAAGGACCTGAGATTTGAGGCAGAGAGCAGTTAGAGAGCTCTTTAAAAATATCATACAAGGAATTATGGAACCCTATGCGAAGGCCATGAAAAGAGAGATGAAAAAGCATATCACAGCATGCCAGTTTTGGTCTTATCTGATAGGATTTGGTGACCTGCTGGTTGAAGGTAAGGAAAAAGGAAAAAAGGGAGAAGGTAACTGAAATTGTTAGCTTGGGCACTTGAGTGGAGGGTAAATGTAATTAATGTGTAGGATCCATGAGGAAGAGATGTTCCACGATGGCAGGATGGAGACAGATGATCGTGATTCTGTCCCTTTCTTTCCATCTCTACCTAGGATGGAATAATTACCCTCTGTAGCCTGGACTACCACAATGGCCAATTAACTCTTCTGCTTCCTGCTTGTCCCTGTAATTCATTCTCCACACTGCTGCCCCAGACATCTCTGTAAAATTTAAATAAAATTGCTTAGATCACCCAAGAGGTTTCCTTCTGTACTTAAGATGAAATTCAAAGTCGTTCCTGAAACACTGGCTTTCCTTTTGCTCCAAGCTACTTTCCATCTTGCCTTCAGGCCTTTACACAATTGCTCCTATCCACATGTTTGCCTGGCTGGCACCTTGCTATTTCAGTCCCAGGTTATATCTCACTTTTTAGAGAAGCTAAAAAGTGATTAGCTAATCTAAAGTATAAATCCCCTCACTATCTTACATTCTTATGGCTTACACTTTATTTTCCTCATAACATACATTATTCAATAATATTCTACACTTTGTCCTTTCAACTACCAGAATAAAAATCCTGTTTGTAAATGGAAGGACTTTATTTATCTTGTTTACTGTTATTTCCTAATGCCTAGAGCAGTATGGACGATAAATAGGTAGGTAGTAAACAAATACCTGCTAAATGAAGGAATACATTCTTTGCTGCAAGTGTCCTATGGTACAACCATCTGCAAATAGCTAGAAAGCATTTTTTTTTTTTGAAAAATTGGGTAACATGTTTAATAATTATATGAAAATCTGGCAATTCCATGCGTTAGAAAATTTGTGGAGCTATGGGAATTTTCATATTCTACTAGTTTGTGTATACATTTTTTTCCTCCAATGACGCTTTAAAAATAATCTCTTTTTTATTAGTTTCAGGTACACAAGACAAAGTAATACTTAGACGTTGTCATTTATATCCCTCACCCTTGTGAACCCCCCTCCCCCCATCCACTACCCCTCTGACATCACACAGAGCCATTACATTTCCACTCTCTCTATTCCTAATGCTGTATTCTGCTTCTTATAAGTATATACATATATATATATATATATATATATATATATATACACACACACATACATATATGTACATATATATACACATATAAAATTATAGTTGGAATTCATTATTGTTCAGCTTCAGCTACAAGTGTCCAGTGCAGTGATCAGGCATCTACATCATCCCTGAGGTGGTCTCCCAAATGGGACAAGTGCCCATCGGATACCCTACAAAAATCTTTACAACATTATTGATTACATTCCCCAAATTAATTTTCAAGGCCCCGTGGCAATCTTGTGGTTACCAACTATTTTCTAATCCCCTCACCTTCCCCCTTATCCCCATCCCACCACCCATCTAGCAGCCCTCAGTTTTTCCTCTATGTCTCCAAAACTGTTTCTGATTAGTTCATTCACTTATTCTTTTCTTTAGATTCCGCATATAAGTGAGATCATATGGTATTTGTCTTTCTCTGTCTGAATTATTTCACTTAACATAATGTTCTCTAGGTCCATCCATGTTATGCAAATAGTAAGATTTCTTTCTTCTTTATGGCTGCATAATACTCCATTGTATAAATGTACCACAGTTTCTTAATCCAGTCGTCTACCGATGGGCATTTCGGTTGTTTCCATGTCTTGGCTGCAATAAACATAGGAGGGCATAAACATTTTTGAATTAGAGGTTTCGATTTCTCTGGATAGATACCTAGGAGTGGAATTGCTGGATCATAAGGTAGTTCCATTTTCAAATTTTTGAGATACCTCCATACTGTTTTCCATAGTGGCTGCACCAATCTGCAATCCCACCAACAGTGCACAAGGGTTCCCTTTTATCCACATCTGCGCCAGCACTTTTTTGTTGATTTATTATGATAGCCATTTTGACTGGGGTGAGGTGGTATCTCATTGTGGTTTCTATTTGCATTTCTCTGATGGTTAGTGAGGTTGAGCATTTCTTCATATGTCTGTTTGCCATCTGTATGTCCTTTTTAGAAAAATGTCTCTTCATGTCCTCTGCCCATTTTTTAATTGGGTTGTTTGTTTTTTTGGAGTGAGTTTTTTATAAATTTGTGATATTAACCCCTTATCCGATATATCACTGGCAAATATGTTTTCCCATTCAGTAGGATCCCTTTTTGTTTTACTGATGGGTTCCTTTGCTGTGAAAAAACTTTTTAGTTTTATGTAATCCCACATGTTTATTTTTTCTCTTACTTCCTTCATGCGAAGGGATATATCAGTAAAAATCTTACTCCGGGTAATGTCTGTGAAGTTTCTTCCTATATTTTCTTCTAGGAATTTTATGGTTTCAGATCTTACATTTAAGTTTTTAAGCCATTTTGAATTTATTTTTGTATATGGTGTAAGGAGGTGGTCCAGCTTCATGTTTTTGCATGTGTCTGTCCAGGTTTCCCAGCACCATTTACTGAATAGACTGTCTTTACCCCACCGTACATTCTTGCTTCCATTGTCGTAGATTAAATGGCCATATAGGCATGGATTTATTTCTGGACTCTCTATTCTGTTCCATTGATCTATGTGTCTGTTTTTATACCAGTACCATGCTGTTTTGATTACTGTAGCCTTGTAGTAAAATTTGATGTCAGGTATTGTTATACCTCCCACTTTGTTCTTATTTCTCAAGATTGCCGAGGCTATCCGGGGTCTTTTATGGTCCCATATAAATTTTAGGATATGTTCTATTTCTGTGAAAAACGTCATTGGTAGTTTGATAGGAATTGCGTTGAATATGTATATTACCTTAAGCGGTATGGACATTTTAACTATATTAATTCTTCCAATCCATGAACATGGTATGTGTTTCCATCTATTTGCATCGTCTTTCATTTCTTTCTTCAGTGTCTTATAATTTTCTGAGTACAGATCTTTTACTTCTTTGGCTAAATTTATTCCCAGGTATTTTATAGTCTTTGGAAAGAGTGGGGGCTGGGGGTGGAGGGGTCTTCTCTCTCCCAGCCCAGCCATGTCACACTCTTCCCACAGGCCAGAAAAGGTGGTGGCTGGGGGTGGAGGAGTCTCTTCTCTCCTAGCCCAGCAAACATCACTCTTCCCAGCCTCTTCCCTGGGTCAGAGCTGCATGCCAGTCTTCCCAAAGCCTGAGCACCAAGGCTCCTCTGTAATCTGACACTACTCCTCAGTTCCTGGGCCAGTTTAAGTCTCTGGAATGGTGGGGGTATGGTTGGAAGAGCGGGGAGAGGGGCCCAGGTATGGAGTTTGTGTCCTTTGTCTGGCCTAGGGCCCAACTGGAGGTCTCTCTGAGGTTATTGCCTCAAATGCTGGATATGCTACCCCCTCAGCGGGAGAGATCAGCTGTGAGACGCAGGGAAAGAGCCCACCTCCTGGTTTTTATGTTCCCTGTTCCGTCCTGGGATCCCCTGCGTCTCTGCAGCTGCAGATGCCGGCCGCATTTCCACCACCATAGATGCGGGCCGTGTCTCCACTCCACTCCCTTCCCTCTTCCCCTGCTCGCCAAATTTGCCCACCTTCAAGTAATCTTTGCATGAGTCTCTTAGCTGTTCTGTGTGATGAGCAGAGAGTCCATTGATGGGTTATAGATGTCCCATTTGTGATAAGGTCCGGAGGAGAACTCAAAAAGTGCTCCCTGCTGCCGCCATTCCTATGATGTCACTAGAAAGTAGTTTTGACCCCAAGGGAATGGTAAAGCCTGGAGACACAGCTAGAGGGATTAGGTACTGTTGTACTATGATTGATTTTATATCTTGTAGGCTCAGCTACCACTAGTATTCGTGTGTGCAGAAGAACAATTTTTCTGTAATAATTACTTGTAAATAATTTCATTATATTCTTTTTGAAGATAGAAAAGCAAACTAAAACTCATCTCTCCCAAATTTCTCTTTAGATGATGAGTAGCCTGAATGGAAACCTTGGCTCTCTCTTATGTGTGTGACTGCAGGCAGCTCACCCCTCTCCCTATGTTCATTCAACAACTATTTCTTAAGCATTCACTACGGACAGACACTGTGCTAGGTGTAACTGATGCAGTGTTGAACTAAACATGCATAGACGCTGCTCTCGCGAGGCCTATGTTCTTGTGAGGCCTCACAAGAACAATAAGTTAATCACACAATTAAATAAAGATCAACTATGATAAGAACTATACATATGAAGCCAAGTGTAGGTAGCAAATGGGGTTCAGAGGTTTTCCTAGATAACAATTGTCAGCTGAAATCAGATGAACAAGTAGGAATACACAGATGAAGGAGGGAGATGGAGAAGTTCAAAGTCCTGAGTTAGGACTAAGCACGGCAGATTTAAGACCCTGATAGAAAACCAGGCTGATGAGTGCTCAGAGAGCAACGGTAAGAGAAATGTGAGATGTGACCTCAGAGATCACAGATCCTGTAGGGTCTGACGGCCATTTTAAGGATGCTAGTGAATGAAGGAGACCCTTCACGCTGCCTTTGACTGGTAGCTTCATATCTCTCACGCTGATACCTACTACATACATTTTGGTGTATGACGATGGTACAAATGTGGCACAAAACATATTATTCCAAACTGTGGCTATAAAAACTATAAATACAAACTTTACACTCCTCCAGGTATGTAGAAGATATATTTGAATAATCTAAAGTAAATTGAAAAAAGGCAACTAGTGCTTGTATTGGTTCGAAGGGATACCTTATTTGAAATGTGTGAGGTTTTCCTCTCAATCACAGAACATTGCCCATGATGTCAAATATCTATAATAGTAAGAAATCATCAGTTCTGACTTCAGATCTAGAGGCAGTCTTCCTCATCTGAGTTTCAATTTCCATTTCTAAGATCTAAGAAGAAAGAGCTTGTTAAGCAAATTAATACTGTGAAAAGGGTTTCCTGGAGGCACATTTAACATACTTGCAAGGCCAACTACTTTATAATACATGGTTTACATGCAAATGAGAAGCTACTAAATGTAAATTAGTTTGTTCATTACAATAACCTAGTGTGGCTTAGAAATACATTACCATAGTTAAGTAACTGCGATAAAGCTATAAAGCTGCATTTCTATTAAAAATCATCCATTCTTTATTTCCTTCACTCACTCACTCACTCACTCACTCAACAAACCTGCTCCTTAGGGACTTCTTCCCATCTCAGGATATGGCAATTCCATGCTTCTGAAAGTTGCTCATGCCAAAAAAACATGGAGCTTTCCTGGCTTTTCTCTCTCACACCCTACATCAAATTCATCAGCTAATACTGTAAATTCTAGCTTAAACGCACATGTACACACAGCCAGAGACACAGATTCAAGCCTCCCACCTCTTGAAGAATTCTCTCTTAGTTACCTTTTAAGTGTCTCTTCTGACTGGCACTAATATGTCTTTTGGGAATCACAAAACTTCCTGATATCTTTCCATGGACTCCACATGTTCATTCTTCGTTTCATTCCATGACTTCAAAACCTGTATGTCCAGCCCTGACTTCTCTAATGTTCAGGCTCATATTCGGTTACCTGACAGATATCTAGGATATCCAACAGTCAGCTTCAACACATTCTTTGCCCATCAGATAGTCTCCTCCTTCAAGATTCCCTATTTGAATAATTACTGCCAGAATCACTTGGTGACCTAAGCTACAAACTCCTCTCTTTCTTATTTCCTTGCTCCTTTTAAGGAATCACCAAACACTGCCCATTTGATCTTCTAAATTTTT
Source organism: Rhinolophus sinicus (assembly GCF_036562045.2). Taxonomy (NCBI): domain Eukaryota; kingdom Metazoa; phylum Chordata; class Mammalia; order Chiroptera; family Rhinolophidae; genus Rhinolophus; species Rhinolophus sinicus. Next base: position 124,789,320 of record NC_133752.1, read on the forward strand.
CCCATGAATTTGCCTCTTCTACCCTGCTCTGCTCACTACTGCTCTAGTCTTAGGTAGCTTACTACTATTTTTATTGAATTGAACTGTGAAAAACAACCTATTACAAATAGAAACATACATTTAGAAAGGTCAGAGTAAACAATGAAAACAATATGAATAATATGGTGGAAACTATTGATTGCTCCCCCACTACAATCTAGTTTTCCCTTCTTCCTGGGCACATGGCTGCCAGCTACACGCTCTATTCCCCAGTTTCTCTTGTGGTTAAGTTTGGTCATGCAATTAACTTATCACCAATAAAATGTGAGCAGACTGGATGTGTGTAACTTAAAGAAAAGGAGACCCTGAACTTCCTTTCTTTTGCTCTCCAACACATTAGGACAAAGCCATTCCTGCAATGAGCTGTGACCACGCAGAAGAGGCTTTTGCTCTAAGTGATGGCAGAACAACGGAATGGAATAAGGAGACACTTAGACTCTATTTGACGCTGGGAGCAGTAGGGACAGTGTACGAGAGAATACTGCAAAAGTACACCCTTTGGTAGGAGGCAGGATTCTCTCTGCAACGTAATGGTAGCCATAAAGGCAGTAGGCCAGTTAGGGATGCCTCATGGGAAGAAGCACGGCAACCGGAAGAATATAAATGCATTTTTCAAGAGAAAGTTCCTAATTTCCATTTCTGTGTTCCCATCCAAACCAGTATGTACTTATTGGTACTTATTTTCTCACACATATCCTTTCATTCCTTTCCTCTATGCATTCGTGCATAAGCTGGTAGTGTTAAACTATAGTGATAAATCTACAACTTCCATTTTCACTAATCACATATATATTTTTCCAGATGAAATCTTATAAACATAGTGTGTTCTTAATAGCTATGCAACATCTCTGTGGACTCTGTCCTGAAACCATGCACAGAAATAAATTCCATATAAACTCAAAATCTAAATTGAAAATGAAACAAAAACAAAACAAAACCTCCATGTGAGAGAGGCCTTAAGCGAAACAGGAAACTCACGTGCCATAGCGGAAAAGAAAGACATCTTGATAAGAAGAAAATCCAGCAGAAAAATGGGCAAATGATGTATGACAGGCAAGTCCCACAGAAGATGATAAACAAATGACTAATACATAAACATATAAAAAGATGTGCTATCACAGTAGTCAGAAAGATGCAACTTGAGACAAGATATCAATGTTTATTCTTTAGGTTGATGATAATATAAAAGGTGAACATTATTCATATCTGGTAATTATGCTGCTGGAATGTGAATCATTGTAACTTTTTTGGAAAATAATTTGGCATTACAGCAACTACTAAAATTTAAAATGTTCACCTTTAATTCAGCAACCATACTTTTAGAAATTTATCTTAGAAAAGTAAAAACAAAATGTTTAAAAAAATAGGCAAAAGAAGGCTTTCGGTAGCACTTTTTATAACAGCAGTGAGAGAGAAAAGTAAAAATAAAACGTTCATCAACAGTGTAGAATTATATTTTTTAATATTTATTAAATTTATTGTGGTGACATTGGTTAGTAAAATTATATATATTTCAAGTGTACATTTCTATAATACATCATCTATCTATGGCATCGTGCGCTCACCACCCAGAATCAGTTCTCCTTCCATCACCATATGTTTGGCCTCCTTTTCCCTCTTCTACCCCTCCTTCTCCCTTACCCTCTGGTAACCACTAAACTGTTGTCTATGAGTTTTTGTTTGTCTTGTTCTTTTGTTGCTTTAGAATTAAACAAAATGACAGTAATAACCTTGGTTAAGTTTTTCTGTTCTTTCAAATGATCTTTGACCATACTCCGCCATCTTGAAATGCTTAGTTAAAAGCCAAAGGCTATTGTCACACGTGCAAATGGTAGTTAAGGAAGGAATATGGGCAAAACAGGCTGGGAGAAGAGCAGTGAAGAGAGGGCAAATATGATGTGCTGCGCTTTAGAACAAAGCAGGTTTGGACAGGGCAAGGCTGAAGTGGTGACTAGAAAACCACCTAGACAATTCTGTAGAACGTATAGCCATTCTAGAGGAGAAACCCTTAAATTATGTGACTGGTAAAGTTCAGTTATTGAAATCTGTATATTAAAAGAAATGGGACTTTACTTGGCAGTCACAATATATTCAGGTCTTGGAGTATCTGATTATCTTGGGTTATATCTGATATAACTGAATGTATTTGCTGATCTACTAACACTTCAATGGAATAGAGTACAAGAGGAACTCTTGGAAAACTCTTGGAGTGGTGGGTGCAAGAGGAATCTGACAAGTGGGAACTTCATTCAGGAGAGTAATATCACCAGATTAACATTTTAGAAATATCACTCTGCAGCAACCCAGGCAGTGGATCTAAGGAGGAAGGAGACAACTTTTTGCAATGGTTGGATCATATTGAGGGCCAAGGCAAAAGCAGTGTTAGCATAGATGGAAAGAGAGAAGTCAGATTTGAGAAATGAGAGAAGGCATGCCTAGCAAAATGACAGGCTTGGGACTGCTTTCTATGGCTCTTGCTTTAGTGCCTGAGCATTTGATGGTACCACTCATAAATTCCATGAATTCAGGAGAAAGAGCTGATCTTAGAGAATCATCTTAACCAAAGAGGTTAACTTTATGCAGACACTTGTGATATGTCAGCTGCTTGACTCTTAATGCATAACAATGGAAAAAGAACCTTCAATATTAAATTACAGCAAATGAGTTTTCTCTCTAAAGGGAATGAATGTGACACTCTTAGCAGGATATCATGTTAGAATAATGTACTTTAGTGATTATATTTCATTTGATTTCTCCAATTGTAATTGGCTTCTTTCTTTTCTCCTGCACTCAGCACACGGATTTAAGTAATTTTTTTCACGACATAAACTAAATCTAGGAAAGTATATCTATATGTAACCTTCCCTTTCTAAAGATATTATTATCTTAATGCCGCACTTTAAATACCTAAACCATCTTATGGTAACAATCTTATGGTATGCCTGTACATAGTCTTTCTGAGCAAATTAAGAGTTTGGTGTGAAGATGAAGACAGGAAATAATGGGGACAGGAAAATGCCTTTTTTCTCCACATCTGCTATCATAACTAGAGTTTGAGCCCATGAGCCCTTGCTGATTGTAATCCTACGATATATGCATTGAATTCTGCAAAATGTAGGGAGTTGAAAGAACATGTACAGAAGCACAAGAAATAATATAAAAATCTGCCCTTTTTTACACTATTAAGCCAACCTCTTGTTTTGCCTTTTCAAGTCAAAATGCATGATTGAAAACCACAAGAGTTAGCATTGCCTATGGAAAGGTCATGACTGATGAGAGATTAGCATTTGAAGTTTCAAGGAGTTTTTTTGCTCACGGCCATGCAATAGTTCAAACTGAAATTCTCATGAGACTGTAAAGATGTTAAAGATTTAAAAATTTAGGACTTTATGCCTTATGTCTTTGTTCTTATATTTCTCACACAACCATCATGCTGCCTAGAGAGCAGGCTATTACTTTTTGTTTGATTCAGTTTCAGAGTGCTTATTGAGCCCGAGTGATTACTTGGTTTGACTAAAAGCACATAAAAAATATAAAAATGTGTCTGCTGTTTTGTGAATTAGTTCTTCTGAAACACCATAGCTAATAATAGCAATAATATTATGAAGCTAATAAAAGCAATAATCATTATAGTGATATTCATCAAATGCTTACTATGTGCCATTCAATCTTTTCATTAATTCTCACACCAACTCTATGCAATAGATACATTGAGGAAATAGGGTTAATTAGTGCAAAGTAATACAATATTTAAGTGTCTGAAACAGAATAAAAGCAAAAGTTTCACTGACGTTTATAACATAGTAAAAGAACAAATGACCGGATCTTCCAGAATAGCACAAGTTAGGAAGTATTCATAAAGAAGTAATCCAAAGGCTCATTATCTGTTCCATTTTCAAAACTGAGATGATAATGCTGACGAGAGCTAACCTTTATTGTGTATCTATTATGTCTCAGGCACTATTTTATATGCTTGGAATGCAGTAAGTCCTTGGATTTTCAAATGGCTTTATGATTTAATGCCCCATTTGACAGAGGAGGACATTGAAAGACAGAGAGGTTAAGTAACATACCCTAGGTCACATAATAAGTGGGTTAGCTGGAACTGACTGACTAATAGAAGCAAGGTCAATCAAGAACAGATGCTAACCTTTCTATTGTGGGCCACAATCTCAGTGCACATTAGAATCACCTAGGGAGCGCTAAACACTGGGATGACAGGCTCCATCTTTGACCAATTAAAAACAGAGTGTCAGGTGACATCCAGGGCTCAGTATGTTACAAAAGCTCCTCAGGTGATTCTAATGCAGCTAGGGCTGAGAACCACCCTATTGTACAAAGGCAAGACAACTATTTTTATTCCCCACAATTAACATTTGGGTTCAAGTTCAATGACAGGAGGTATATTTAAAAATCAGTAGTAAATAATAGAACTATGCCACTATTGTTTTGCTGTGGAAGAAAATTTATTATTAGCATTGATTGATTGTAGGCAAAAAAAATTGTAGATGATTTAAAACAAGGAGTCCCAGAGTGAATGTAAAATCTTAGATTTAATGAATGTCAAAGCCAACTCCCTTTTGAATTTTAATTGGATAAGTTAATTCACCCTGTTGTTTCTAGAAACAGTTCAGGAATATCATGTTAGGGGAGGGCTTGCAGGATCTTGTTTTAATTGAGCTCAAACAGATGGTTAATCTCCAAAATGTTAATTTCTTGCTCTGGGTTCTATTGTTCATGGCAGTTTGATAGACACGGAGCAATATTTTCAAGGCATAAGAAATTCCTCTCAATTCCAGTGAACATACATCTCTATCTTTCCTACTGTTTTATGAGCAGGGTTTCAAACAACAAATGAAGTCACAAAGAGAAGACCAAGATGTAAAATTGTTTGCACCACGATGGAAATTGTCTGTGATCAAAATTAAAAAACTATGCCCTCTCTCTGGAGCAAATAAAAAGGCTGTAAGAAAAAAGTAAGGTAAACCAAGATAATGCTTGGTAAATCTCATTGGTTGAGGGAAGTGAGGACAACTACTGATTCCAGTAAAAAATGGACTCAGAAGCATTGTGTGTACCTGTGCGTGTGTGTGCCTCTGTGTGTAGCACCACCCTGAATTTATGAATTTCCCCCGTTTTAGGGTTCTTCAACCAAGGGAACTTATGGAAGAACTAATTAGTGGAGGAGGGTAAAACTGAGTGCTCTTCTCTAAAGATGGAATGTTGATTCAATGACCCCATTTTAAAGAAAACATCACAATCAAATCCCCACGCAATCCACACTCTGGTCCCTGCTTACTTAATCCATAGATACAACTCACTACCAGGCTAGTCACATGGAAGGAAAAAGAGTCTGGAAAAAAAAAAAAATTTTCCCTGGAAAGCATACACACTAGTTTAGCCAATTTGTTATTTTCAAATTATTTTTTAATTAAATTTATTGGTTAATAAATTTATTGGTTATTGGTGGCATTGGTTAATAAAATTATATAGGTTTCAAGTGTACATTTCTGTAATACATCATCTACATGTTGCATTGTGTATTCACCACCCAGAGTCAGTTCTCCTTCCGTCACCATGTATTTGATGCCCCCACAGTCAGTTTTTCTGACGTGCACGCTATTTTTCTTTTAGAGACTATGGCCTTTTTCTAATTCTTACGGTTGACAAAAATCACTGATTCACAGGACTGTGGCTTGTCATATTAGGTCTTTGGCACATTTTCCCTCTCATTACAGGTGCTTCAACAATTATTTTTATCATTTCCTCCTTCACTGGTGTTTTCCTCCTATTGTGACTCCAAATATCAAAATAGGTCATCCACAGACAATAGCACAGGGAAATACATGATACGATCTAGTCTTTTTTTTTTTTTTTCCTCTCATAAAATTGACTAATGTGGAGGAAATCTTGTTGGTTCATTATTCATATCCTAAATATTTTCGCATACCCTTGTTATTTTCAGCATTGCAATGTTTCTGTCATGTTTCTTTTTAAAAGAAATCTTATGTAGGGTAAGTCACCTGTTGAGAGGGAGGTATGCCATTTAGGGGATGATCTTTTGAAACTCATTGGCACATTTTCAAAAAAATTTCAGCTTCCACCTTATTATTTTGTGTTTTTCAGAGTAATATGGGGCGTGTAAAGTATGCATACTATTGGGCCAAGCAAAGAAGTTTAAGCCTTATACTGCTTTTCTAGATAAGAATCAATATATTTTATTCGGAATATACAGCTCTAGAGTAGCTCAAAGGATTATAACCTGTTTATTCTATTAAATTTGTTGTCACTTCTACCATGTGCTGAGTTTCAGAATCTGAAAGTATGAATACTTAACACTAGACCTAATTATCAGAGTGATTCTGAATTCCATGAGAGTAGGAATCCACTTAAAATTCGGTAGAGCTCCCAGTTCACTATGATCACTGTCTCTTGACACTCAAGTAGAGAGACTGAGAGAACCAAAAGACCCAGGGGACGCCTGTCAGGAGCGGGGAGAGATTTCAAGATTCTATATTCAGCGAGAGTTAAAAATCAACATTATCCTTGAAAATCTCTTAAAAATCACGCTAACTGCTCTTGAAGTAAACTACAGAACAGCCACTCAGCATGTTCTTGGCAGTCAGTCTTGCTGCACGTCAGTTTTATTTCTAGCATTCTAAAAGATCACTGTGTTGTGGGCAGCCCGTGATGCATGTAGAGGCCAAGTTTCATTGGGAAGAGAAGGATGTACACACACGTTTAAAACAATAGAACCACACACAGTCCTGCATGAAAGGACAGGGAGCCAGCAGAGACTGAGAAGACAGAAGCTTCACACGAATTTCTTCACTTTGTTGACTGAGCACCTACTGTCTTCCAGGCACCAATCTATGTGTGGGGGAGAGAGAAATACAGAGAACAAAGTCCCTCTCCCCATAGGGCTCATGCTCTAGAGAGTGGATACTATAGAGAGAAATATACAGACTAAAGATGGTGGTGAGCCCCAGGGAGAAAAAGCACAGCAGTTTAAGAGTTAGGGTGCAGGAGTGTTTCATATGGGGCAAGAAGGGAAGTTTTACTGACACAGGGGCTCTTTGAGCAGCTATTCAAGACAGTGCCTGAACAAGCCATGCTGCTATCTGGAAGAAAAGCACAGCAGCTGGAGGAAAGAATGAGGACAAATGCCCTGAGGACAGAGCATTTGAACTTGAGACCAGTAGCACCAATCTTGTCACGGTCTATGTGGCTTGGCACATGAAATTGACTATTTAAAGTTCTTTTTTCTGTGCTAAGAAGCTACAAATTCCTGTATTGTAAATAATTTAGCACTCCCTATGCACCAGACAGCATTCTAAGTACTTGACATGTATTGTTTCTTTCCCATAACAAACCTTCTGAGGTAGTTTTTATTACCTCCATTTAAAGAGTTGAGCAAATGAAGATTTGAAATATTAAGCAGCATGTCCAAGATCCCAGAGAGAGAAGTAAGTGAAGCCTGGGTTAGTCTCCAAGCCACTGGATTCTAGAGCCTGTACTGCTAAGTTGTATCGCCTACGAGGGCATGTGAATGGTACATGATTCCCCTGGGAGCTCACTGTATACACTGCTCTTCACAAACCCATGGGGTCACTGAGGAGTGGTATTTATAGCAACACCCAGTAGATAGGAACATCCTATGTACTTTCCATGTGTCTATACAATCAGGAAGAAAAAACCCAAAATTTCTTGCTGAAATACCATGCTGATAGTCTATATTGTTTTTAACTGCTGCCATAGTATAAGCAGAATACAGTTTATGCCTAAACATTTAATAAATTTTCATGCTATTAGTGTACACAAAATACATATTCATGATTAACATTTACACTTTTGAGATACAGCATTAAAGGCTAAACCATAGCTATTCCTAAAAATGTATTACTATAAAAACTTGATATATATTTGAAGGTGCTGTCTACACTGTATCACGGATCATTTAGCATTATACACTGTTATTTTATCAAACATTTAGTTCAAAACAGGCTTTCAAAACTGGCAATAATGAATTGTGCTTTGTCAAGTTTCAGTGATGATAGTGTGTATCACGTCTGTCACTATTCCTCCCATCACTAGGGATCCTGACTTGTTCTGAGGCAACTGCCAAAACCCACCTGACACCGCTATGGTTATTCCCCGAGCCTAGCACGTTCTAGCCCACTTTAAGAGCTACAGGACACACATGTTTGTGGAGGTAATGAATTTCCCTTAAAACAAAGAGTTGAAAATTCAAACCAACTTTTGAAAAGAATTGAGTTGTATAATATCTTCATACTATATGTCCTATTACATAACCATCTTTACCATATCCAGCAACTTCATTTCAGATATATAAGAGAGGTAATAAGGTCCGAAAAATTAACGACCAAAAGACCAATTATGAGTTATTTAATAAAAGCTTTTTGCTGTACTCCTCTATTAACAAAACTTAGTTAAACAGCTAAAAAAACTATAATCAATTTATCATATTTCTGAGTTGGTTATTTATTGTTCTTTTTAAGGAATTTTTTTTTAAAGAGAATGTATATTGTTTTATTCTCATGCTGTAGGGGAATTTTAGATTCCTGTGTATTTAAACATTTTGTACAGGACACAAAACAATACCCTTGACATATGAACTTCTCTCAAATGTATCTACAGCTCATAATGAACATATATAGTAGAAATAAAATAAAACCTGATATGATGTACCCAGACTATTTTACCATAACTCTCATTTAAGCAGGTAAGCTCAGTATCAGTAAAACTTCCCAAAGAAACTGCCAGGTAAGTAAGAACATACTGTCCAAATTATATGGCCTTCCAAATCCTAAACCAATATTTCATAAATCATTTTGCTTGCTTTAGTTTTTCTAAAGACTTATTAAAGAAAAGGAAATAAGTTATCTTTATGAGAAAACAAGAAGCATCTTTACTGTGATTGTATGAGTCAGTCCAGGGCAAAGTAATCAGTACATTTCAAGCAATACAAAATAATATCTCTTCTGCTCTGTTTCTTGAAGTCCCTAAATAGTCTTTGAAGATACAACACAGAAGTGATTGAGTTCATGCATTTTTAGGCATTGTTGTATAAACTGTGGAAGACGTAAACTTTAAAGACTCTTAACCTAGACAAACCATTCATGAAAAGAAGGAACAATGTACATCTCTGACAGGGCAGGATCACAACAACTTTTTTGTTTCTCATGATATTGCTGGTGCCTATTTTAGAAACTGACACATACTAGGCATTCTGCTTCTCTGGCTTGAAAGCCTGTACCATTTCACTTTCCAGTGTTTCTCCAACTTGTATCTATAGACCACGTTGGGGAAGAGGAGTAGATAGGGGCAGATGTTCAAAGGTCTGTGAATTAATCTCAAGAATTTGTCAATTTTGATAAATTGCGCTTCTCCACAAAATGATTAATATGCAAACATTCTAAACACTTTGAGTCACCACATTTTAAACAAGAACTATCCCTTGATTTCAGTGCCTCGGGTTTCATTTCTGATTACTGAATTTTTGGTAGGTAATCTTATACAAGAAACAGGGAGCTAAAAGCAGAGGTTCTAAAACCAGACTGCCTGGATCTGTGTTCTGGCTCTACCACTAGGTGTCAGATACAGAACAAGGTATCCTGACTCAGTTTCCCCACATGTAAAAAAAGTGTAAAATTCAACTTTTAATGTTTAACGAATGTAGATGTTGATAGGTTGGCATTTCCTAATTTAAAAAAAGATAATTTTCTGGTACCCAACATTATCATGTTTATTCTTCTCAACTTATAAAGACAAAAAACTTTTAGGTAATAATTCATTATAGACATGCACACAAAAATGTGGACTTGTAATAATTATCAACTTTTACCTGCTCAATGTTTTTATTCCCATTCAGGTGAAAGCTCTCTTATTTACATCATTGAGTATGTGTGGAAAAGGTTCCTAATTTCCAAACATGGAGACACAGTTTATATAAATTCAAATGTAAACAGTTGGTTCAAAACAATGTTTGGGAGTTACTTTCAATCAATATATTGGAAAATAAAACGATCATGTCAAATTTCTCCATGAAGGAAAAACTAACTACATGTGCATATATCCAGTAAAGATTTCCAAGATATAATCCTCTTCGGGTAGCAAAACAATTCCATCCTCAAAATCTGAGGAATCTATTGCTTTCAATGCTAGTGTAAGAAAACTATAATAAAAAATGAGGCATTAAAGTGGGTAAAAGTAACTAAATGGAAGTGAGCAATTACAAATTCTAATTAGGAATCTCTTTCTCCATAAGCAAATTCATAAACAAACACAGATGTCCTTGTATTTTGGGTTTGTTATTTAAGTACAGTGACGTACAGAAATGCATTTTAAAAATCCTTTGGTCTTTTAATATTTTTGTATTGACACTTTTTCAAATACCGTTTTTCATAATTTCGAGCATCATTTTAATAATACATTTAATCATGGATGAAGAAGTATCAATACATATTATGGATTTATTTATTATTGCAGGTTTGATTTGCTGTTAATTTTGATAGCATGTGTATCGTTACAAGTAAAAGAACAGCCAGTTGAAACAGATGAAATCTATGATTACAAAAATTTAACAAATCGTGTAACTATTTGGGAAAACATAGTTGAACCTTGTTAAGAGAAAAGGAAAACCACCATTGGCTTCTGGAATTATAGTAGAAAATGCACTACATATTTAAGAAAAATAATTTGTTTTGCAGGAAAACTAAATTAATATATGTTGAGAATTTTATTTGTTTTAGTGAGTTTTATTAGGATTCATATATAAATAACCAATGAAAATTATCTCAGTAAGTGAAATCAAGAGATAAACTCTAGTACAAGTGTAGATTCCCTGGGGAAGATCCAGCTATCTCTCAGATGATTAAATACTGAAGTAGATAAGGATAGAGAAACTTAGAGAAATAAGAAAAAAAAAGTGATTGGTAGCAATAGCACCAACGTTCTACACTTATCCATTCTAGAACTTTGTCATATCACTTTCAAAAAACACAGTTGATTATTTCTACAAGTATTTTAAGTAATTAATTTTGTTTACTTTTGAATTGTTATATATAAACCGGGGTTGGCAAAAAAAAAAATGTATACAAGTGGGCACTTTGGTCAACGTTGCTCAAGCAGTAGTTTGCCGTAATCAGAAGTGTCTGGACGCTGATGGTAACCACTTTGAGCACCTCTTGTCATTGCAGAAGTCAAATGTGACTTGTATTCATCTTTTGTAATCAGCACATGAGTATATTGAGTATTACAATTTTAATAGTTTTTTTTTCCTTTCTTAAAACGTGCATACATTTTTTCTGGCACCCTCTGTATTACCCAAATTCTTCTTAAGTTATTAAGAGAAGCTCTTGATTCTGACATTATCTAGTGATACATTATAACAGCTCAGTCTGGGAGAATAATGTCATCAATGATGAAAACAAACCTCTCCCTGACCAAGGGAGACAGGCTCCTCTAAACTGTATTCTTGACTGGGCCTCATCCTTGAGCTTTGTCCGAGGCCTGCCGGGCCCAGCTGCAGTAAGAATTGTGCTAAGTCAGTGTAGTGAGAACTACTTCCCCTTCTTCGTATCTAATTATCCCTGATTGATATCTGATCAAATTCCTCATCCCCCATGCTCATTGGCTATAAATCCCCAGCTGTTTTTGTTGTATTTTAGGTGGAACCCAATCTCCCCTATTGCAGTATTCTTGACACCTCTCACAATAGTCATGAATGAAATCTTCCTTACCATTTTAAAAAGTGTCAGAATTGTTCTTTTTCTTTAACAAGGCACAGAACTTTCAAGAGAAATTAATTTACGAATTTATTAATTTCTCAGGATCTGCCCAACTTTTACTTGTCTTTAGGGTAAAGTATAACATAATTTTATCTGTAGAAATAAGTGAGGGTTTGGACAGATAATCAGTTAGGAATAGAGGAAAGGTAAGGAAACAAAAAAAAGGGTGGGAGGTGGAATGGAAATTTAGGAGAGGGAATAAAAATTTATATACAAACAGAAATTTTTGTTAATGTTTCAGTGTGTATTTATTAAAAACATGGCCCCATAAGGCCCACTGAGGGTTAGAAACATAACTGCCTAGAAATGGGGGAGGCCAGCTGTGGAAATAACCAAAGGGGATTATGAAAAATGTGGTGACTGGGGGTGGGGGTCAGGCCCATCTTTCTAAATGGTGGCAGCTACTATTCCACCCTAGCTGATACTCCCAGGTAGCCAGATGCTTCGATTACCTAAGTTTTCAAAGAAACCAGGAAACCAATTTCTCTGGAGGAGAAGGGACTAAATGCAATTTTAGTGTGTGGTCCCACAATTCAAACAATTATAGCAATAAATCCATGCAAAGGCTACTACCCCCACAAAGAAATCTGAGTAAAAATAAACACGCTTGGAATCAGAGAACATAATTAAGTGGAATTTCCCAAAGGATTCAATGTTCCTCAACCTAAATACTCAAGCTGATTTTCTTTATACCCCAGAGCCACTTGAGTTCCTGCCCATGCCCCATATCCCCTCATTCTTTTTTGGTTATGAATCTAAAACACACACAATGCATATACACATTTTTTAAAAGTGATGTTTAAAAATGATTGCATGTGGGATCGTGGTGAATATCAATACACTACGGATGGAAAAACTATAAATTCAGCTGAGTTCAGCCCAACTATCTGATCCCAGTCTAGGCTATACTAGCCCACACCAACAGTTAGTAAATAAGGGGACTGTACTAAACAACCATCTTTTTTCTCTAAGCATGAAGACTTAAACAGATGATAAACAGAAGAAAAACAGAAACTGCTTCAGAGATACATTTTTTTCTGATTTATCCAGTATCTGCCAAATAGAAGTACAACACAAATCAAAAACAATGTAAGCAGAGAGAAGTGAACTCATCAAAATCTAGACTTTGTGATTTGTTAGAAGAAAACAGCAGCAACATCTAAATAATTTGGGGAAAAAATCTACAGTGGAAAGGAGTTTGAAGACAGATATGGGTGTGATGAGACGAAAATTGATCCTGGCACAACTGAAACTCTCGGGGAAGGGAGCATCTATCTTGCTGAAATTAGACAAGAAGAATTAGATATTCGATTTCTACTGATGTGTGCATAAATATATATAATATCAATGTGATGAAGTCTATTTATGAACTGAAGTAGAATAAGGGTTTGTTGAGGAAACTAATGGCAATTTCTCTCTTGATTGAAACCTATTTATTGTACGTTTGTCAACATACCTCACTCCATTTTCTAACTGTAAAATATACAGATGTATATGACACTGAAAAAGCTAGTGATAATGGGAAATATATGCGCAATATAAAACACATTTTACTCATAAAATCAATCTGGTGATTCTGGGATCCACATAATTATTAATGTCTGAAAGTCAAGAGACACATGGCATGCAATTTTCCCACATCACAGAAGCTTGCGGGAAGTTTTGGAAGAGGCCATATGGTCCTTCCTCCATTTACAAGCAAAAATGTGGTTTAACTGCTTCCCAGACAAATTATTATTAATGTCATTTTTTTTCCCAACCAAATGACAACCTCAGTAAATTCCCTCCCCAAAATCCTTTGTATGGTCAAATCTGAATCGGTCTATTTAAGTTATTGTCATGGCGTCTTATTCTAATTAGAGTTGAGGATTAACTTTCCCATCAGAAAACAACTATGACTCAGAATATTCTCTCTCTTCCATCTGAACAGCCCAAATAATTTTTTATCTCTCCCCCAGATCCCAGTCTTAGTGGTTATTTCTACTGCATAGCCATATCTCCCGCCCAACCCCACCACCATAGTAACCATAAAAAGGGTAATCCAAACTGAAAGAAATATAATGTAGAATGTGTAGACTATCTCATGACACAGCTGCACTCTCTTAGAGTAAGCTCATTTTTGAATCCCCCTTTCTCATGCTGATCTTTTCACATAGAGTCATTGTTAAAGAGCCCGAATGGATAACATTGGCTTTGATTTTATAATAATGCTCTGAAATAATTTATGTTCTAAGTGCCTGGGAAAGATATAATCTGATCCTTGGAACACATTCCCCTTTAATTCACATATAATGAATGCACATGGAAGAAAATTTATAAAATCGTATACCTATTAGAAATATTAAGGGTGAATATAACATCTAACATCAAAGTCAGAGAGCTGAATCAAAACCAGAAGTAATATACCAGTGACCTCAGAACTTCATTTAGAGTTATCTCAAAGTGGCTAATGGCTTAATGCCGTATCTCACAAAAATCTACCTCTACTGGCATCTATTTATCACGTATGCTACAGGCCAATGTCAAATATTACCTACTGTGTGCCTCAGCACATCCAGCTGTCCACAGGTCTTTGATGTCAAATTCTGCCCTCTTGACACAGGACCAGCAGATAACCAAATAATTATGAAGAAGTAATTTATTACCTAAGCTTACGTCCCCTCCATTTCTAAATTTTGTTGTTTCCTCCTATATCTTTGCAGTTTATTTTTTCTTCTTTAGTCTGTGGGGAGGAAATGATCCTTCAAGGTCTTCAATATTTCCTTTGTTCTCCCCTCTATTTGGACATATCGTTAGTCTCACATTTAAACACAAACACACACACACACACACCCCTTAACACTTTAAATCTTTAATATTTAATAAATACATACTTAACATTTCTTCAGTATTGTTCTGTATCTTTCATTTACCTCCAAACTTATTTACAGAATAAGTTTACAATCTCTGCTCCCAACTCACCATTTCCTTAACATCACAAAAACTGCCCACATTATTTGCATGAAACTGAACTCTTGAAGGTAGCCAATGTCATCTTATTCTCTGACGTCAATAGATAGTCTCAGTCACATTTTAGCCCCAGTGGAAACTGCTCACCAACACTGATTTGCCATTGTCTCTTGTTTCCCTTATCCTACATTTCAAATGAAGCGATTCACCAAAGTTTTGAAATTACCTCCCTTCTCTCCTTTTGCACCTTCTCCCAGAGCCTTGGTGATCTTACCCACCTCTTTGGTACTATTTCCTTTCTGTAAATGACTTCCATAGCATTACCCCTAACTGTGTCTTTTCCCTCAACTGCCCACTTGATAGGAATGCCCACTGAAAATTAGAGCATCCCACTTCTCATTCAGAATCTGCTTGGTCCAAACTTAATACTTTCTTCTTGAAATACACACACCCTCTGACTGCCCTATTTCTGTTTAGGGTTATTTCTTTTTCTTTACAAGTTAACTAAATTCAAAATTTGGCAACACTCATTGTACCAACTAATGTTCCTACTCACATCCTATCAAATAATTTGTTTATTTCCCCTGCATGATCATTTCTATTCTGCCGTGTTTCTACACTTTAGAATCTATTACATCTTTGGCTTATTCTATTACAATGACCTTTTAGTTGGTTTTCCCAAGGCTGCATTTCTCAGCAATCCTTTCCCAGATGCAACACATATTCTTCATTGCATCATATAAATGACCAGTTTAAACGATCACTTTCATTAGGTCATCCTGCTTAACACAATTCAGAAATATAAACTCCTAATTTTCAGTATGGTAGTCTATGCCTTTCATTTGGTTTTATCTTAGTGTTCAGTTCTCTTTTCCTTCTTCTTCTCTACTTCCCACCCTCGGCAATATAAAACATATTTGCTTAGTGTTTCTAAGGGATAGTTCATGTATGCCCAGGTCCTTGTTCATGCATATGCCTCAACCTCTCAGAATTCTCTCTTTTCTCCTCCTGCTAAAATCTTCACCTATAAAGACCCTAGCATTTCAAGATTCTCTAAGCTTGCCAACTCTGACTCAGTGCCTTCTAGAAGCAATCCAGCTGAAAGTAATTTCTCCCTCCTGTGCAGTTTGTCACTACCTAGCTTATAACCCTTACAAAGCACTTATTAGTGTTATTTACTGACCTGAAGTGTGGGGATTTGGATACATGTATTTTCTCCTCCATTCACTCCCCACATTAGATAGTACATTTCTCAAGGTCAAGATTAATTTTTCATAACTTTCAAATCCTATTGCCCTTGGCATAGAGGCTTACACAAAGCTAGAACTTGATTAAAAAAATAATGAATTTAGACTAAAAACAATTACATCTAGAAAAATACAATACAGATGTGATCATAAGTATTACTCCCTTCTAACTCTAGAGTTTACTAAAAGCCAATAAAAGTAGGTGACTTTGTATTATTTTTCAAATTTAAAAATCCATAAGTTAATGCAGAATTTGGCTTAATTCCCACAGGAAGAAAATAAAACGTTTCATTTACACATTCCCTCTAGTCCTCAAGTGTCAGCATCTGATGTGCATAAGTGGAAGAGAAGACAGGAAAGTGTTATGTTTCTAAAGCAACCTCCACAAAATTAATTTTATTTATAAAAATGAAAAACAAAAAGTGGAAAAACTTAAAATGGAAATTTTGATAAACAGTTTCCCACACAGGAATATGTTTTAATATAATGAGTTTCCATTTCAGAGCAATCCCCCCCAAATCAAATTAATAGGATTAAAATTTTTCATGGTGTAATTTTTGTACTAAATATATTTATCTCATTGTGAATTTCAATAAATGAAAATGTATTGAATATCCCTGATGAAGACAGAGTATCAGAATCTAACACTTAAAATTATACGTGCGTGCTAATTTAGATTTCTTTTATTATTTTAGAATTTGATCACTGGATTTCTTTATAAATTCTCTACAAAATAATCTAAAAGTCAATTATTAATTTTAAAGTAAGCTGTATAGAAAAATATGGCTTTTGTAGAATAGAAAAAAATAAATTCATTATGGGACATACTAAAGAAATGGACTAGGTATTTTATTCAGAGAAAAATGTATCCCACAGATAATCAACAATTTTTTAAATTATGACAAGAATAAGTGGTGCATCCATGGGTTGCAGCCACATATTTTATTCTGTATAGTCATGACCCGACTATAGCATTGTTAAAATATCCACCGAGTCCCCCACATACAGCTACTGATTGTTGTAAATGGACATTTAAACAGTCGAAAGAAATGTACGAAAAATAAAAGTAAGATGAGATTAACATGTAGACAACAAAAATAGAAAAGATAATGCAACTACTTAAGTAGGAAATGAGACCTGAGGTCTGTGCACTATGTTCTCATATAAGTAGGTGGCTGAAATGTATTGTCAAAGCATAGAAATAACAATGTTTTTTATGACAAAAAACAGCTATGAGCAAGATAAATGTGAGATGGACACTGTAATTTAGATCAGATGCTAAACTGCTAATATATTATCACATAGCCTAATTGTTTAAATCGGTCTTTTCGTTTCAGAATAAGAACTTTTATTATTGTATTTTATCGTCTTGCCTTGGTAGCGTCTTCCTAGACGACATACAGAAAACCAAAACACAATTCATAAAACAGATAGGAAAAGACCGCATCTGTTGATCCATCCACTGTAACATCATTTACTTACTGTTAAAATATGAACCTTGGATGCTATCCAAGTCCACAAAATAATTTATTATTGCCACATAAGGGAAGTAGCAGTTGAACACCTATAGTTTTCAAAAGTATTCTGCAGAATATTTATGAAGAAACTTTTGGGGGTTTCAAAAAAATGCCTTTCAGTTGGAGATTAAATATTGATTTTGTAATTTGGCTTAGTCATTTAAAATAAACAATCTTATAAATCAGGCTTCAATCTTGTGGTACCTCAGCGTCTTTTTCATTTTTTTTTTTAGGGCAGGTCAAATAACCCAGCTCTTGTCTTACTAATCCATTACAATGTCCTGAAGATGTTTTGATCAACCACTTAAAGATAAAAGTGACACTCAAGTGACTGACACTCAATGAATAAAAGTTGAACTTATTATGTACATTAAGAGCATTGCATTTGTCAATGTAAAGGAAACAAACAAACCAAAGAAATAAAGAAAAACAGAAAACCTGATTCCTGTCTTCAATGAAGTTACAATTTTAAGGCCTCAAAGTCAACCCTTTTCTTAGAAATGTTACATGAAGGTGCCTGACTTGGGCATTCACAAGGCCCTTTTCCTGCTCCATTTCTCTCCAAAGCACTTATCATTGTCTGACGCATGATATACTTATTTGTTCCTGCTCCATCTCCTCAAACTAGATTGTAAGCTCCTAACAAGCAAGGACTCGTGTCAATTTTGTTCATTGCTGTGTATCCAGTGCCTGAAATAGTGCCTGGCACTTAACAGTGATTCAGTTAAAATTTACTGAATAAATAAATGAGAGGATCGTTATAATTTTGTTTTCCTAGACGTCTGGCTGGCATTTCCTTTCAAAGTATAACTAACTGCATTTTTTTCTATCAAGCTTTTCTTACACACACGGCAGCCTGCGTTTCAATGTCATTCCACTTATTAGGTGTGATACTGGGTAAATTATTATTAATTTCTCTGAGCTTCAGCAGAGGGGGATCACGGAAGTATCTGTGGGTTGCCAAGCATCTGTGGGTTGTACTTCTCACAATGCTTGACACATACTTAAGTGTTTAATAATAAATTTTAGCAGTTACTGTTCTTACCATTATAACTATTAAAATATTTTCTTCTGTCACAAACAGCTCCCTGATTCTTACAGTACCTCACAATTCATGAAACTGGGGACATTGAGATTCAGGGCTAAGGTTACATGTGGTTGAATCTCCTGAAAAAAAGTTACTTCCTGTGTGGATTGCTTTCAGGAAGCATTGATCCTCCTCTGCTGCTCCCTCAGGACTTCTTTCTCGGAATCACTGCACTGTATTTCAATTAGTTGATTATGTTCAGTTCACTGATATATATACTGTGCGGTCTTTTAGGGTATGAAACCTCTTATCCTACTACAAAGCAGGCCTCTGTAGATGTTTGTTTGCCCAATGGATGGGTTACTGTAAAGAAAGGAGCCTGATTCCATTTTTTGTAGTTATAGCATGCATGTACTTTCATTAAAAAATTACATTTCTCTATAGATGGTGTAGATCTAGAGAGAAGGGTAGAGATTTTAGTGTTGGCGAGTGATGCAGAGCAGAGTGTGAATGAGAATAAAAGCAGTGTACTGGAGTTCGGGGATGTGCTACAAACAAAACAGTGCTAAGAAGACCGATACAAAACCCGTTTCTATTTTCTCATAAATGGTTCCTTTATTTCAATAGTAATGATCTAATTTATATCTATCTTACTTTATGTAAGTGTGACTACCCAGGGAAAAATTCTAATAAAAACATACTTGATAAAGTTGAAAAGCACAGTTATTAGAAATGAGGATTGTGGAATAGAAAAAAGGCACACAGCTCGAGGTTTGACTATATGGTTAAGAATCAAAAAATACTTATGGATGTTATGAAGTCCTTAGGTATTTAACACCACAACAAATAAACTTTCAAGGAACTAATTTTAAAAGTCTTCCAACTACAAAGAATTTAGGAATGCTAAAGCCTGTATTCAAATGACAAAAATGTATGATGCTTTACACAGGATAGGAAACAGAAATGAGTCTGGGAAAAGAAAGAAGCTTGAGATTGGCCGATTTTATTGTTGATATAGCCATATAGTTGGTATTCAGAATAAGAGATCAGAGAGAAAAAACCCAGTATTAAGAGGCTTGTAGTCGAAAACTATCACATGCTGTGTTCCCTTGAGTAATGCTTCTCATCAGGAAAGTACTTACATTAGGCCTCAGCCTGGCCGCCAGATCATAGTACTTCTCGGCTGCTTCATTGAGGCTAGCCTGTCTGTTAAAGAAAAAGAAAACAATCAAACTGTATCATTGATATTAAATTACAGATAGGCGAACAGAATCATTATGCAGCAAAATAATATGAACTTTAAAAAAATTATAATCATACCAATCAAATAATAAGTTGCCTAAGCAGAAAAGACTGTTAAAAATTGAATGCATGCAACGTACTTGTCATGTAAGGCATTATAAATAGTGTCTCAATGCAATCCTGTTCAGTCGATATTATTATTTTAAATTTACATATTAGGAATTAGAGATGTTACTTTTTCCTTTTCTAAGCTAACCCAGATAATATGTTACAGAGCTGGGATTCTCTAGCCTCAACATGATGTCCCAGAAAAATACTAATTTTTAAAAATCGTCAAAATTAATGCGTTGTTTATTTTATAAAAATAGTGAATATTGACAGGGTTTGTTGGGGTTGTTTGTTTGTTTGTTTAATTCTGTATTTATCTAGAAAGCCACTTTATTTCTAATTCAGGAGGACAACCTTCTGTTGTGTGTGGCCTACAGGGAATAAAAGGCCAACTTCTCCCTCTCCTGTTCTCTGGCCATCAGGGTAGGCACATGACATAGCCTCAGTTAACTGGATGTTCTTGCTGGGGACTTTGATTTCTCAGTGAGTGACAGAAAGATAAAGACATGGCTAGAATTCACTGATAATGGTGGAAACAATAGGGCTATGTCCAGGCTAGGCTCTTCCAGTAAAGAACTGCTATTGCACGCTTCTTGACCTGTGGTGATGCTTTGTTTACTATTAATTCAAGCTTTGTCTTCTAGCCCACAGAGAATTCTATAGTTCCCACAGCCTTCAAAGTGCTGGAGTCAATTTCTCTTGATTACCACCAAATACCATTAGTGGCACAACTGACTCCTACAAATAAGATGCACACTGAATTTTGTAGATAAGTTTGTGTATTGTCTATTCTTGAAATTCATAGCAAACCCCTAAGTTCGGTCAACAGGTTAGCAGAATAAATAAAATGTCAGGATCCTAAGAAAGCCCAGCCAATTATCCATCAAAACACAGTGGTTTATATCAAATCATGCCATGCTACTTCAGAAAACCTCAAAAATGGTAGAGAGTAAGAACTGGAAGCTCTTGCAGGTCGTGTACTGCAATCTGGTGACCATATTTGAGGGGTACAGAAGAAATAATATATAGAAAAATGACAGATCAACTTCAGATGACTCAGCTCTAAATGATGAGAACAACAGTAATAAATGGGTTGGGATCCTGCAGTTAAAATGAAGTAGGTGTTCTCCTGAAACTGTGATGTTAAGAAGCTTTTGAGACAAGAAGATAGCAGAGAGGTCAGGAATAAAGAGGACAAACAACATTAACTTTCTCAATTGCCAAACCACTTTCAGGTTTTAAAAGACTAGGCTAACTAGTCACACCTATAAAATTGAATTTGCACTTTGGTCAAGCCAAATAAAAAATATAAAGACATACCCCATGCAACCATATAAATTATAGGAATAACTGAAGATAACATCTCTCTGGAGAGCAGGACATATTTTTCTAATTTTTAAATGAAAAATAATTAGAAACATTGCTATTTTTTAATGGGGTTATAGAGAAGGTAAAAACCCTTGACCTAAGGCTCTACTGGACTCATGACATGTTACAACGTGCTGTTGCAATTTATAGTCTCATAAATGTAGAAGTTCAATTTCAATATGTCAAGAAAAGTACTTTAGTCTGGTATGAAAGACAAACTTCCCTCGCTAGGGTATTTAATGAAGGTTTCCTCCACCAAATTACAGAATCACTTTGGTTCAGATTCATTTGGAAATTTGAACCAGAATTCATTAGGTCATGCCCTGGAAGGGTTTTCTCCAGAGGAAAATAAAAGGCACGGAGGTAGGAAATTAGAGTAACTTAATACTACAAAGAAGTAATTTACTTTGAAGAAAAATCAACCAATAGATGTCTAACACACAGAAAGTACAGCTACCATTAATATTCATCTTTATGGACATTCAAATTCATGAGGCAGATAAAGATCAAAAAAGAAACTGAGGAACTCACCAGATGAAATGGCTTTAAAATAATAATCAATAAAACTGAAAATAATTAACACAGCATTTCGCCCTCAAAATACGGTTATTAGTTTTTAAAGTCTCTTTATTGTCTTCAGGGGTTTAATCCCCAAAGGATATAGCTAGTGTGGAAGACTCCGTTCTTAAACTAAAAGCAGAACTGATGATACTCTAATGAAATAGAAAAAAAAAAAGGTAGAATTAATTAGACTTGCCATATAACTATGAAAATTAATTTTCACTCTAGGACTTTGCTTCTAATATTAAATGGTCTTTATTGACTACTAATCAGCAGGCATTTACGATAACACATGGCTAACTGCAGGGAAAAGAGGAAGCCAGTTCTATAAATGTTCATTTATATCCTTGTTTCATTCTCTAGACAAGAGAGAAAACTCAGGAGCAAATGTCCAATGTCCACCTTATGATATATGCTTTATTTCATACTCCCCTCTACAAGAAGTATTCTAGAAGTGCTTAAATCTTAACTGCAAAGATGACTGAATCATTAATCAACATTTTTAAAATGAGGAAATTGAAATAGCAACATTCTGCCAGTTGATTAGAGGATTCTAAGAACCCTTAATTGTCAAGAACCTCAACCACTGGATTGATAGAGAATGATTGCATGACTCAGGTTCCTAAGACTACTAGGATCAAACAATTTAAAGAAGCTGATAGAATATACTTTTCCTGAATACCAATATCCTTTCTTTCTTCATTATTTCTTTTCTGCAACAGAAAGTTTTTAAACCCTCTATCTATGTATCATTTCCATTACAGGTGATTAAAATGAGGCTTAGAGAAATTGACACCTTCCCCAAGGTTATACAGCAGGTGAGTGGTTGAGCTGGGTGGGAGTCAAGGCTTCTAAACTAAATATCTGAACCACAGGATCACGCTGATATCTCTGTACACACCAAGACATACCAGAGATACGTGATATGTTGTGCTGTGGCATACGACCACACGATTCTTACAACAAACACTAAGAAAAGAAAAGTACACACTTTTTGATTGTTATGCTTAAAAGCCATGATTTAAGTGTAAGGGATGAGATTTGAAAGGGGGGGGAGGGATTTGGAGAACATATCCTGTAGGAAGCGGGCTGTAAGCTGACAAGGGCCTTGCAGCCTGCAAGGTCATTCCCCTGGGAAGCCTCGCCTCAGCATCTTCCCAGGAAGAACAAGATAACACTAATGCAGCCACAGACATACAAACTTGCCAATACACAAAACAATGTTCTACTGATACCTGCTTGTTCTGCTAATACTTGTTTATATAGACAATTGTTCTAAGACTGTATATAAACTGTGTGTGAAATAAAGACTGCGCCACTGCTCCGCCATCCGTGGACGGTGGACCTCCCAGCTTTCCTGTCTCCGTGTCTTTTCTCAATCTCCTAACCCTTCCCCCTCAGGCCGAGCCCTCCTGGCTGTGCGGGCCAGGGCAATTTCCAATTCCATGTTTTACTTCCTGCCCAACTCCATCTTTCAAATTGATAGAACTGAAGTTCAACAGACCAAATTGAGAGTATAGTTTTAAGGACAGAGTAAAATGCACTATTGTGCTTTGCCCCATGGACCTTATTCTCTCCCCAAGGGGGAAGGGGGAGAACTCAGGGGAAAGGCGAAGAAAAATGGAAGGAGGACAAGCAAGAACAGTGCTAGATACTCACTTTCTCACCACCATAATCTCCCATTTTCAGGGGGCTGTGGTATCACAATTAGATATGGAGGGGAACCGTAAGTTTCCTTTGTTTCCAAGAAGACTCACAAGGTGGGTAAAGGTAGAAGCAGTTTGTGCTTCCAAGAAATCTGCCAAGCCAGATGTATTTTGGCCATAATACACTTAAAAAGCCAGGGATGAGACTGTGAGTTAAGAAAAACATCGTACCAGGAAGCTACACTGGGCCCAGATGAGTGACTACCCCTATACAACATGCGACCCTAACAGTTCACATTGTTATGTCTCATATCTAGAGAATAAGGATTTAATCATTATGCCAACAACAGGCTTATCAATTGGAGACTCCGATGATGGCTCCTTTCTCATTACCAACTCTTGCCCGTCATACAAGGTGTGATCAAACAATACGGTGAATGATTATATTAAAAAAAAGTATTACAGTAAAAGACACATTGCCATTAATCCCTCAAAATACTCCCCCTGCTAAAAATATATAGTAACAAAAGTCACAAACATCATATCTGATTATTACAGAATTCCATTTTTGCACATGAAACTTACATCTGTTAAAAATATAGAAATATATTTCATAGATCTAATTCCCCTCTGTGTTATTTTATAATAGAAAAGTATATTTTGGAACATAGGTTTATGGCCCAATATTCTTACAAGAAAATATGTATAAAAGAAATTTGGGAATCAATTATATTATAAAATAACTTAATATGCCCTGTGAAATGTTTTAGAAGAATCTGATTAAAAGAATCACTTACAATTACTTACATTTTTATGTATTCTGTGAGAATTACAAAACTAAAGGTTGCTAAATTTAAAATCACTTCCTTAAAAATATAAAAAATAAAAACTCTAGTAGCATTTAGAAGACTCTCTTCAATAATACTTACTAATAGTTGTGAATTGTTCATTTTGAATTTAAAAATATTTAATATGGATAACCACTATATGACTCATACAAAAGATATTAAAGTCTTCTTGATTATTTTTAATGATAACTTGAGTAGTTATTTTTTTTAATTTATTTTTTTTACTAGAGAGCTGCTTGTTCCTGTATCATCAAAGTAGAATGAAACAGTAGCTGAGTTTTCCTGGGTTCCTGCCAATTGTTAAACTGAAACTTAACTTTAAGTTACTCGAAGCAGCACTAAATTTTAATTCTAGTTGATAAGTTGTACGGTAGAACTAGAAGTAGAACTGAAATAAACGGGGACATAAAAATGTATGGAAAATCTTAAAATAGCAAAACCAGAGTCACACATATGTAGGAACAATGGAGCAGAAAAGATCCTTGTAATGAAACTCCTGCAATAAATTGTTTATGACCATCAAGCCTTCTTAAATGAAAATTTCTTCTGTGCCAAAACATCAAAAATGGCTTCATAACCTGTCGGTAGCCATGTCAGTTCTAAACATACAGGCTAAAGAGGGAAAGCGGAAACGTAGCAATAACAGAGGAAAAGACTGCCGCTGGTGTAGTTTTACAAAAGATTCTTCTGAGTTAGAAATTTCTTGATGCCTCATGAGAGTTTGAGGTCTTTCTTCCAAAACTTTCACTGCTGCTAAGAACAGGTTAAGCCTATATCTAGAAAGAGTACATAATGAAATGTACTGGAAAAACTAAAAGGCAGGAAATGGGCATTGGGAATGTCAACTATAATATTCATATACAGTAAATGGCTACTTGTGTTGAAGGTGTCATGGGTGGGGAGAAAGAGTTGGAAGGCGTAACAAGAGGAAAGGCAAGACAGACCTTACTGGCAGGGGTGGTCCAAGAATCCACATCATGAGCATCACTGGGGCCTTGTCAGAAGTGTGAAGCCCCAGGCACCACCCAAACATACGAAATCAGAAGATGCTTTTTAACAAGATCCCAGGTGATTCACATGCACAGTAATGCTACAGAGGCACTGGGTTAGAAGATGCCTACTTCGCCCTCATCTGCCACTCCTCTTTGCTTCAAACACCTTACAACCCTTTACAACCTAGTTGAACTACACCCCTCATGACTAAAAGTTGGCAGTGAAGTACAATTTGTAATTGGAAAACCCAATGACTTTTCAAGTGGTCTTTGGTAATTTTGGAAGTGTTACAGAAGAAAGTATATGTCCTAGATGGCCTTGGAGATACATACATATCTCCACCACCACCACCACCACACACACACACACTCCCAATCTGCTTTGAGAAAAGAATCTGATTTTGTTCCTTGTTCCTGTCTCACTGAAGAATTTCAATTTTATGTCACTTCCAGTTGGAATGTATAAAGAAATTAGTATATGTAAATTCTATATCTTCGATATATTTAATTATGTAAGAGTGTGCTGTTTGAGTACAGCAATTGAAAGATTATTCTTTATTGTATATTCACTATGCTCTCTAGAAAGTGTGGCAGCAGTGGGAGCCAGCTGGTGCCATGCAGTTTTGCTTTCCTTACTACCTTAAGGAAAAGAACAACTTGGGCCCTTAGGCCTGAAAAAAAGGTAAGTGTACACCCATCTCAGCTGTGTGTCCTCTGTCAGACTGTAAACCACAATGGTATTTCTAAAAACTTAATATCCCTTTGAAAGTACAAACTTGGAGTTCTCTCTCCAATTTCTAAAATTTACCATGAAGAGATAATTTAATATTGGGAAGGTCTTACTATTGAGGATTTATACCTTTGATAACCTGTTACTCTCTGTAAATCCTTCCTCCATTAATACATTCAAGTACAGCTTTGAGGTAGTCACTCAGTTATAAAGACATGAGCAAGGCATGTGTGACACAGTGAAGTCAGTATTATACTTGGCCAGAATAGAGTAAGTTTAAATCCCAGCTTTACCAACTGTGGAAAATACTGACTCTCTTTGAGCCTCAGTAACTTCATTTGTAAAATGGGATTATTAGTGTCTGTTTCACATATGTACAATTATAACTAAGAGGGTGACAGATATAAAATGCAAAATACAATGCCAGGCAGACAGTAGATATTTGACTAAGTGATACTTTTGTTCCTCCGTTACCCTGTAAGTGGATTAAAAACAAACAAACAGACAAAAACAAAAACAAAATAACTTTCCACCAGAGCCCATGGATGCTGTGAATCAGGTAAAGTTTGCTTTTAGTGCCTCTAGACTTCCTCTCAGTTATCAAATATCTCTGCTCTCTTTCTAGCTCCCAGTTCTGGGAGAACACTGAATAAATCCATTCACACAAAATGCTTCTAATGGAATAATTGATTCAATACTTTCCTTTCACAACTCTATAGACATAAAACTCTACTGAGTTCTAGCATTTTACATTCCTTTGGTATTTTCCTTTGATGATAACCAGTCTGCTTTTTATAATGCTCTCATCTGGAAGCATCCAGCACTTTTTCCATTTTATTTGAAGTACTAAAAATGTCAACACATACAGTCAACGCTCATTATGTGAGGCCACTCAACATCTGTGATCACCCTCCCTATAAATATATTTGGTAATTAGCCACAATGTGGATCCCACCTTCCCACGCAAGGCAGAAGCCAGAAATTCCCTCATCTTCCTACTTTCTTCCAGTCAAGGTTCCAGCACATGACTCAGCTTCCACCAATCAGATGCCACCTCAAGAGCAAGGAAGTCAGAAGCGAGCATAACGGGGAGGGAGCTACACCCTAGAGAATCATCTTCTAATGAACGTGGTTCTCACTCTGCTTGGTTCCTTGTGAGGATGGTGACAGAACTCTGGACCGTAAAAGCTGCTGAGCCCCCCCGGGAAAGCAAGGTGGTTGGGTATTATTTCTGGCTGTATGGAGTGCTCTCAAGCCAGTGAGAGAAACTGTGGGCTACAGAATACTCTTTAATAAATCCTATTTCTGCTTAAACTGGCAAGAGTGAATTCCTTAGTTTGCAACTAAAACTGTGACCCACATGTGAAGACAAGTTTATGAGCAGATCTATTTTCCCTAATTTTGCTTTCAATATGATGATTGAAGCCCTTCATCCTATCTTGGATATTTTCTCTATTTGTGGATAATTGCTTATCTCTCTCTGCTCTCCTTCAGAAATTTTCTATTTATATTAACATTTATATATACAAAACCAAATAAGACTATATATGTACATGTTATGCATAACTACATATACACATATATGTAGCACGTTATATACACATATTTATATATACAAATAAAACTATGTATCATGCTACATATAAACTGTATATAACTATATATAACTATATATGTGTATATATACTATGTACAATAACGCAAACATATGAGTATGTGTACCGTGTTCTCAATCTATCATCCAAGTTTATCTTTTCAGTCATCATTTTCATGCCTTTGGTATTTTTCATTAAGTTCTGGGAAAATATCTATAACTTCTACTTAAATCATCAGTCTATCAATTGCACATTGCCTCACTGCAGTTATAAATTCAGAGGTTAATCTCTTTGTGATCTTTGAATCTCTTAGTAATCTTTTCTGATGCTATAATGTTCCTCTTTCAAAGTATTTTATTTTCACACATGTATTCGGTATCAGTGAAAATAGATTAGGTTATGGTAGTAATAAACACATCCTAAATCTCAGTGAATAAGACAACAAACTTTATTTCTCACTTATTCAATTTATCCAGTGTGGGTGAGCTGGGAGGTTTGTCTCCATTTCAGGATGTATTGCCACGGTTTCCCAATTCAGGAAAAGGGAAATGCAGCTTTGGCTCAACAGTGACATACATCGCCTTCACACACATTCAATGAACCAAGGAAGACCCAGGAAGGTCTTCGGCTTGGAAGAAGGCTGGACAGGGCAATCCGATTGTGTTTCTTGAAAGCGGAAGGCAAAACAAACCTGGTGAGCAGCATTACTACTTCCACACCACAACACTTTCTTGTGAGTCACCTGGGTGACAGGAATTACAGATGTTCTAAGTGGGTTTTCTCACTGTAAATCTCACTGTTTTGGTGAGGCTCCTTTACTTGGATACATCTGATGCGTCCTTCTTATCTGAATTGCCAAACTGAAATCACGTATTTCAAAATGTTCTATATGCTTATCCTGCAGGGAAAATTTTTTTATCCACTATTGAGAGTTGAAATGGGTCTGCTAGAAATTTCTCAAATTTCAAGCTGCTTAAAGATCCCAATAAGATAAAGACTTACCCCTTGACGGCTGGCCCCAGGCTCTCACCTTTTCTAATCTAGTCTCAACTAAATGGAATGATTTTTTTTTTTTTGCTTTAGGGATGGACTTTTTTCCCCTTCTCTTATAGGTTCTTGGCGCCATTTTATTGGGAACTAGCCAAGAAAAGGGAAGTTAAATGAGTGTGTCCAAACCAGATCTTGTACTGTAACATTTCCTAGATTGGTTGATTTCAGATGTTAGGTCTACCATTAGTCAAGCTAACCAAGGCACAATCAGGGAGACAAATGCCTTTCCCTCTTACCCAACTGGTCACCAAACCTTGCTAATTTTGTCTCCTAAATATCTTGCAAAAGAACAGAGCTCTTGAATTAAGAATTAATATCAAACTCAATTTACAACAATTTGGCAACCACAGAGGAAATGTTATATGTAACATTAAAGAAGTAAAATCCTGACAGCTAATTTTTTTTTTTCAAATTAAACTTTATTGGGGTGACAATTGTTAGTAAACTTACATACATTTCAGGTGTACAATTCTGTAATCTATTGTCTATATATCTCATATTGTGTGTTCACCACCCAGAGTCAGTTTTTGATAAAGCTGCATTCAAGTGAAAACCAATAAGCTTTTTTTTTTTTGGTTTTCTGAATGTTCATAGCAGCTTTATTTGCAATAACCAAAAACAACCCAGATGTCCTTCAATGAGTGAATGGGTAAACTACGGTACATCCATACCATCGAGTGTTATTCAGCAATAAAAAATAAGCTTCCTTAGTCCTTTCAGCAAACAAAGTCTTAAATGTTCTTGATTAGTAGGAAAAGAGGTTGGTGTTCAGCTTGCACAGGAAGCCCTCAAGAAAAACTTGAATTTGACAGAGCCGAAAAACAGAACTGAGTAAAAACATTCATGGGGACTGCCACCAAGTTGAGTAAGATATTGCCAGGCTGCAGTGGTCATACTTGCAATCAATATATGTAGGAAGATCCTGACTGCAACTTGATGAGGAATACAGACTGCAAAAAGCTAGAGAGAAAGTTCTGAAAAATAAATCATAAATATTTCCATATTGTCGATGCTGAACAGAAACTTTCCACTGGTTTCTAGCACTAGGGTAACTAAGGAAAAGTTACAAGCAATATATTTAACAAGGACATTTTTTGTAATGCTCTCATAATGGGTTTCCATTGGTAGACCTTGAATTTCAGATACTAATTTCATATACAGCCAAAACCTTTTTTTCATAAAAGTATCTATTCTGATTAAGGTGAATTAGCCTATAGAAACTTGTACATTCCCATCCTTACAAATGGTTTATTATGACTAAAAGCATAATGTTTTGTTCATGAAGAACAAAAGTCCTCTCCCTCATAAAGCACCTAACCTTGTCATGTAAAGTAAGGTGTCTTAAAAATTATCCTCCTGCTGAAGGTTCTTTCAGATTGGCTACAGTTTATTTTATAAATATACCAATAGTCAATTGAATCCTGATTTTTCTTTGTAGATACCGGTTTTAGGAATGTTAAACATTAATGTGGAGGAGGGACATGAACTAAAACCTCACCGTACACTCTTTCCTCTCAAACAGATTTTGGATTTCTTATTTAAAACATAAAAAGCCAAGTAGGAAGCCACTAAGATATAGTTATAATAACAGTCTCCAATTATAAATGCAGAGTAATCTCATAAAACTTGCTTTAAATATTGGTTATTGGTGGACAGGGTTAGGTAGTAGGAGTATGTGTTTATAAAGGACAACACAAGGAATATCTGCAGTGATGAAAATAGTCTGTATTTTGGCTGTGGTGACGGACACACAAACCTATACCTGTGATAAAAGTGCAGAGAAGTAAACACATACACACACACACACACACAAATAAAACTGAGGAAATCCAGTAAGACCAGTGGATAGTATTAATGTCAATATCCTGGTTTTAATATTGTATAATAGTTCCACAAGGTACTACCCTTGGGGAAATTGGATAAATGACACAGGCGATCTCTCTCTATTATTCTTCATGGCTGCATGCAAATCCACAGTGATCTCAAACTGAAAAGTGGAAAAAAAAGTTCTAAAGTTCCTCTACTTTTCTTCAAAGACCATGTTTTAACACCATCCAAATGTGAACCAATTCTTCTGTTATTTTCTTCCCTTGTAAGAGTCATCTACATAATTACAAACTTATCCCTAGAAGTCATGCGCGGAGCCCATAGTGTACACGTCATCTAATGAAGCATTTAGGTGGAGATTTATAGAGTGAAATTCCGGTAAGAGTATGAGAAAAGGGGTATACGTAGTGCTTACAGAACAAATAATGCTTTCTTAACGACTGTACAAATCATGTGAGTTTCTTACAAAGCTCCTTTAACCTAAACCATTACTTAAGGACTTTCTTTTCGTATTCAAAACAAAAATTTTTTATCTGCCTTTTGTTTTGCTGTTATTCTAAGTAACCTTCCTGATAATACTTCTGAAAATAGAAGTGCTAAAGATCTAAAAAACATATTGTTCCAATACATAGCAATTATAGGGCTGTTCTGAGAATTTGATAGGCCTTAAGTATATTTGCATTTGATAATCCTCTCTACTACCAAACATAATAAAATGTATCCACATGGCACATTCAATATAATAAATATCAAAACACAGATATTGAGATTGCCGATGACTAATTGACATAAAGTTCTGTTTTGGAGACAATTAATTAGACAGTTATTAATTTTAGTTGTGCGATTTTCTTTTTGTATATTATGGCCATTAATTTTTGAAGGGAAGGGAAAGCGGTCTCAATAATTGGCAGCATCCTGAAAGCTCATATGTGGTACATACCGTGCACATAAACTATAATGAAAAAAATAGTCCTGATTTTGCAAGGTTAAGCAGCATAATGCACTTGGAGAATGTGGAATAAGGGGGTACGATAGGGGAATCAGTATTATTAATTGCTTCCCCAAAGCCACAGTGTTGGTCTTCTAAGGTACAGTAGCAAAAACTCACCTGAGCATGTGGGCAGCATTGAAGACCACATCAAACTCCGAGCTGTCCAGTTCAGCTGCTTTTTTGGCCATCTCGGCCGCTTCTATGAGGCGAGCTTCTTCAAGAAGAAACTGACCTGCAAAGTAAAAGAACAATGCCTGAGGAGATATAAAGCTAAGACTTACCTGTGCCATAAATCTACATGTTCATTATGTAGTCACATTGTAAATGCCTTTCCCTTAATTGCAGGACATCGCAATGCCATTTGTCTGGTACATTAACTAAACTTCTTTTTCTTAAAATAAAATCCTCTATGGACTACTGAAGAAAGAAAACGACCGAAAGATATGTTACAATTATGCAAACAGGTAAAAAAGTATTAAATTTTTTAAAGCTAATGGGAAGATTAATGTTTTCTTTTTGTCCAGTTTTATCGAAAAATAACTGATATACACTACTGTATAAGTTTAAATCATACAGCATGATGGTCTGATTTACACACATTGTGAAATGATTACCAATGTTTTCTAGTAGTCGATGTATTTGAGATTTAAGGCATTGGAGTAGTTCTATTGCTAAATCTACAGCTCAGGTGCCATATATTTTAGCAAGCCACCAATCGACTGGTTTAAACATTCCCCTATATAGTCATTTATCATATGCTGCATCACTAGTATAAAATTTAATTATTAACTATAAATATCTGTGCTCCTAAGACGATAGCTGCTTTGGAGAAAGAAAAGAGGTATTACAAATACAGATTGAATTGATTTTAATTATCGGTCCTTTAAAACAGCTTCCTTCTCCAATGCATATACACAAACAGGACTAGTCACATTGAGATATATTTATTTCTTATATTTAAGTAACACAAAAATTATTAAAAGAACATAGAAATGGCAGTTTAGCATTAACTCATTCTTAATTAGATTGACTGATAAACATGGAAAAAATATTAACCAGTTCAGACTTTAGGTATTACTTTCAAGTCAGCTTTGCAAGGTGGGCATTATTGCAGATAGAACCACACAAGGCTCCAAAACTGTACCTCAAGAATTGTTATGTAATGCTATCCCCAAATTACCTTGTAAAAGCAAAGAAAACAACATAAAAGTTGAGCCCAATTTTAAGGCTGTAAACATACTAACAGAGGATAGACTGATATTTTATAGCTAGAGATTTATTAGCAGCAAAAGTAATGATATTAGACGCCTTATCTGATATCGCTATTCAAATGAAAACCAAATCAAGTGATGACAGAGATATGCAGAAACCATTCATGCAACTGACAGACTTATAGAGTTGTGATCTAATGATTATTTCTTCTTGCTTTGGGGTTTCCTGTTTGCTTAAAATTCAAGCCTTTACCAATACA
Source organism: Rhinolophus sinicus (assembly GCF_036562045.2). Taxonomy (NCBI): domain Eukaryota; kingdom Metazoa; phylum Chordata; class Mammalia; order Chiroptera; family Rhinolophidae; genus Rhinolophus; species Rhinolophus sinicus. The sequence goes on from NC_133752.1 coordinate 124,822,338, forward strand.
CTAAAAAGAGTTATAAAATTGATTTGCAAGTCCTGAGTTGCACACAGAAACAGGAAAACTTTAAAAATGGTAAATCTTTCTAGGTGGCTGTAGGGAAGAAGCCATTAGTTCATCTAATAAATATTACCAACTGTCTTCTAACCCAAAAAGACCAGTCCTCAATATACAAGGGAAAATGTTCTGTTTTAAGGATTGTAATAAACCACAGCCACTGCCTGTACTTAAGCTTCTAAACTTCAATTGGTAAAGAATGGTGAATAAAAATAAGCCTAGGATTTCAAGCCTATATTTTTAAATGAATTGACAGTTTTAAGACCAGGACTTGGAGACCCATCAGCTATTTTTACAGAAAGTTTTGTTAGTTTGTAACCTAACATTCTGTGGCTTTCTTATGTACCAAAACAAACATAACTGTTGGGTTAGAAAATTATTAAGGAAACGGAGCTGTAAATAATCACATTTAGAAATAGAAAAACACATTACCCATGAAATTTGTGTTATGTGCTAACTCTACAAATACGTTGATATGAGATTCAATATAAAGCACACATGGTTTAAAAAAAGTAAAACAAGAAATTGACAATGTGTAGCACACTGAGTAATTACTATCTCCTCATATACATCTTAGTAAAGGACAGCAGGCTAAACCTAGTTTTCGTTATGCCTATTATAGATTGTTTTTTAAAATTAAAACATATTAATTGCTACCTGTCTTCAAAGCATAATATTTACCTAAGTAAATGTATTAATACATGTGTTTGTTAGTTATTTGTGATACTTCAACAAAAGATAATGTAGGATTTATTCATTGTTCTTTGTCGTTTGGCGGCTATTAACTCTGAAATGTATCCTGTTATTAATAGTTAGAAAAATGCAACAATTAATTGAATAATGAAGGTTATTTTTTTTAAAATTCATTACTCCAGCCTGTAGAGGGAGAAGGAGATATATTAGCTCTAGTAATAAAAGACAGAGAAAGAAAGGACATGGATCTATACTGTCCACATAGAAAGGAACAGTGACAGAAGTCTGTGTGTAAAGATAATGATTCAATGGCATGAGAGGCCAGTTTATACGCAATGCCCCAGAGCTAAGGTTTTCAAGCTTTGTTAATGTTAAACACATCTTTAACATTCAACAACACAAAAAGAAATAACATTAACTAATCGTGTAAAATTAAATATTTGACTTTTATCGTAATTTAAAAACATTTCCTATGGTTTAAGTAAGCTTTGCCATACAACATGCACTTTGTGAACAGCTTGCAAGTTTCCAAAATTACATGAAACACATACATTTTTATATTGTAAATGGTGACAGAAATAATTCCCATATGATAATGTTGTAACAGTAAAATTCATTCACCATATTAGCATTCAGAAAAACAGTATCACAACCTACTAGCTAGGTATTTCCATAACTCCCCCCATTCTGTTCTCCATAGGCCATATATCTCAATAATCCGCATTAATGTTGTCTTATAATAAAGGCATAAAATATTATGCGGTATGAATCATTTGGTTTCTTTTTTAAACTGAATTTGAAAATTTGAACTCAAGTTGAAATTAAATTCTTCTTCTTCTATGTTTACAGTGATTGTTCATTTGAAATACAGCACAGGGCTGATGAAATATAGAGCAATCAGCATTTCAATACACAGAACCAACAGAAAGGGGGGAACCAAAGACATGCTAGGTTTCTTCTTAACAACTATCCAAAGAAACTCAATTGATATGTTATTGGGGGAATAATAAGAAACAAAATGTCCCCTTACTCCTTCTTAAAGACTTTATTTACCTCAAATCACACCTTTTCCACCAGCTTCATCTAGTTTTGCTCCCACCAGACACAAGCTCCAGTCTCTCTGTCTTACTTAAGCGTCACTTAGTGTAACCTTCTGCTTCATATCCTTATTTACCTTGAACTGTCAGCCTCTAAGTTCCCTCTCCACCCCAGTCTCCTGTCCTGTCTTGCCAACCTATTGTAACTGGACAGCTTTCATTTTTATGCCCCAAACATTTCCTTCTTGGTGAATTCCTCTTCCACCAATTTCCAATAGTGTTAGAATTGCTTATAAATTATATTCACTGCAATAGAATTTACCAGCTAAACCAAAACGTTTAAAAGAATAAAAGAACGCTATCACTAACTATGCTGGAATAAGGGGCTATCAGCCAGGATAGTTCCAATAAGACCACTCCACTTACAGTGCATGTGGCAGGATGTGGATCTGTCTTACTGCTCTTGGGAAGCGAACCATTTTATACACGAAGGCATTGAACCACTGGTAGGAAGAATGGTCAATATTAGCAAGAGAGATATGGGTGCCCTTCACTGAAGAATATAAAGGTCTACAGTTGTACCCACCAAGACTGAGCCAGATCCTGAGGCTCGGTGTGTGGAAGCAGCTTCTGGGGCTCTGATAGTGAGGGTAGACTACAAGATGCAGCCAGGACACTATGGGAGTGCAGAGGGTTAGAAAAGGAAAGCAAAGGCAGGCAGGCACTCAGGGGAGTCCATCCACATGGGTGGACTCTGCAAGGCCAGCAAGGTTCTCAGTGGTTCTTAAGCTTCCGTGCACGTCAGAGTCACTTGGAGGATAAAACAAAGCCGGGCCCCGTCTTCAGAGTTTCAGACTCACTGGGTCTTGGGGAGAGCCTACGATCTGCATTTTTAACAAGTTCCCAGGGGATGCTCATGCTGCTAGTCTAGTTTGAAAACTAGTACCTTATGCGAGCAATAAAATAAATGCTTTGCACCACACTCTGGACTCTATGTCTGGGATTAGCTACCAGTTAGTCTGAGCTCTTCCAGTTAATGAACTGCCATGTGCCTTGCCTTTCCCTACTATGGCCATAATTCCCAGGCTGCACACTGTATCTGTGCAAAAAGAGAGACGCATGTGTATGAATCAGATAGACTCATTCGCTATAAGTTTACTCTTTCAAACTCTTAGAATAAGGAGACCTAAGTGTTTTATTCCTCATATGCAGGAGAGTTCTGAGAAATCACTACTTTTTCACATTTGGTAAAAAAAATACATTCTTTGTGTTTGATAATCGAGTAGAATTTCAAATAAAGGGACCATAAAAATCTCAAGCAAATTATTATATTTTGCTCCCATGTGTGTATCGTGCTACCACACTTTGTCAGAATTTCTTTGGTTTGTAATTTGTCTTACCCACGTTAATTATCATCATCTGAATTTAATTGTCTCAAAGTGAAGGGAGAAAAAAGGAAAAAGCGACTCCCACAGGCTTGGGAAAGGGAAAAAACCAGTTAACAGATCTGGATTCAACTGTTTCAGCATTAGACTTACACCATTTCTTCTCTGGACAATTCTCTAATTGAACCACTTAAACTACTCGTAGACTTTTACCAACATTTCAAGATGACAATCCTGTAAAGATCAATTCAGTAATTCTTGGATTGAAAATGCTGTCTGAAAGGTAGAAATCCATAAAAATGTAAGCTGGTCTTAAGCTATAGGCTCAAATACTGCTTTGTTTAAAAAAAAAAAAAAAAAAAAAGTGCTACATACAAACTCCCTAGATTAGTTGGGACTGGCATTTCTTACTAAAATATTATGAAAAATTCACCCTTATGTTCAATGTAACTGAATTAAGGAGATAAAACAATCTGTAAATAGGTGTTGCAATGATAGTTATTTTTTTGGAAAAACTATTCATATGTAGCTTTAAAATGTGTACAAAGGCAAATGGCACTCTTATAAAATAGCAACTAGAACATAATGCTTGCGTTAAAATTGTTCCCCTTGGGACAGACATTAGACTATCAAAATGTATTCAGAACCATCTTACTTCTACTGATACCAGCCAGTCTCAAGCCATCATCTCACCCTGGATTACAGCAGTAACGCCTAACTGGTCTCCATACTTCTGCTCTTGGTCTTACAGAGCATTCTCAACGCGGCAGTCGGAGTGATCCTGTTAAAATGGAAGTCAGATCCCGCCATTCAGGGAAAGTGAAAATCATTACACCGGACTATACAATCTGATATGATCAGCATGGGGTTCCTTCCTCCACGTCTACATCTCAGTTCTCTGACCTCATGTCCGTTGTCTCCTCCTACTCTCCTTCTTGGTAACACATTCAATCTATATTAACCTCCTGGGCTTTGTCTAACACACAGGAAGAACAAAGACTCCTGATTCAGAGTCTTTCCCTAGAATGTTCTTTCCCAAAATATCACACTGGCTCACTTTCTTGCTCCCTGGCACATTGTGGTGACTTAAGAAACATGTTCAATGACAGGACTGAATTAACCAATCACATTCTTATGTGGCTACTGCTTCATCTTCAAAAGCAAGCTAGAATCTAGCCAGCACAGGATCCCAGGCTGTATATAAACCCTGTCACCCTACAGTGATTTTAGGCAAGGCTGCCATGAATGGCCACACATGCTGGGTACTGATAATTTCCAAGGGTGCCATTCACGGTGAAGTCATTATGTATGGTGCCTTCTAGATTTAAGCAACATGGCACCCCTGGTTTTAGATCTCCAAATTTCCCTTGGAATAGAACAAATAATCCAGACATCGAGCATCTTAATTCTAGAACAGTTCGAACTATGCAATTTGGCTAAAATCTATTATATTTCATTGTGCTGTGGAATAAATTCAAAAGTCTGGGAAAGGAAGAACAAAGTACAGCTTAATACATTCAACCCTAGAAATGTATGTTGTGCCGATTATATACAAGACATGGTAATACATGGGGGATACAAAGATCAATGCAACGTTTATCCTTGGAACAGTTCCATTCTAGAAGGGGGAAGAGGAGATTATGGAGATAGTTTAACCACGGAATGGATATACATTTGAAAAAGAAGGTACAAGGTATCACCGGCTAAGTGTATCATATCTAGATGGAGGTGAAATTTTGTTTGGTTTTGTGCAACTTATAATTAAATTTGAATATGCGTAAAGATCACAAGTGAACTGTGACAAAGCGGCTATGGTCTTGTAATAAGATCAGAACAGCGAACATTACCAGCATCCTGAAGAAAATGTCCATACCGCAGGACTTTTTCGAAGACTCAGCTTATGGGAGCAGGATAAAAGCCCCATGGAAGTATTTGGGCTAACTGGCGTTGGTGACCTCTAACAGAAACAAGATGAGTGGGTAAAGCAGAACCAAGCGATTCAGGGGTGTTCCTATTAGGGGAGGTGAGTAATGCATCCCTGGCAAGACAGAAGGGTGACAACACAATGGTCAGGATTTGGTCTAGTTCTCCAAAGGAGATGCTGTTAGAGAGCTGGTTACTTGTCAATGGATGCTAATTACGCTTGGGAGAATTGAAAACACAGAGGGGGAGCTTCTCCTTTGCTACTCTGAAGGGAGGCTTGCAGAGAGTCTCTCTTGCTTAGCATCTCTTGTATTTTAGGCAAGATTCTACTCGTTAAAACCAATGTCTTCCCCCTTCCATTAGTTGTGTTGCTTTGTGTTTTTTGCTCTTGGCAGCCTGAGTTAAGAAAAGCTTTTGTTTACTGAGGCCCAATGTTGTAAGTATGCTATAGTTAGTGTTGAAGGAAACAGGTGTGCCAGTGACTACAGAAAGGACACCCAGGAAATCAATCTAGACCCCTACTTTGGTGTTGGGAGGCCCGGGACCTGTCCCTAAATGCACATGAGACCAAGAAATTGCCCTGAATTGTACAGATAGTGTGAAAAGTGTATAGTGCAAAGGACATAAGAACAGCAGGTCAGGCCTCTGTGCTCAACCAGAAAGGGGATCAGGAAGGCTTGCGTTGCTTTATTTCATTTATTTCTCCCCTGATTCTTTCCAAAAGGGTGTGAGATTCCAGAAAACCACTGAGGGAATTATTAAGACTGTCAGGTAGGGAATGGGAATTAGAGGGGGCTAAGGAGAAGAGGGGGGGACTGGGGAGGAATTGAAGAGATGAGAGAGAGAGAGAAGGAATGGGGGAGGGAACAAGAAGGGGAAGCAACACAATCCCATTAAAGTGTTAAGTAATATACAGAGAGATTCAATAGGGAGCAAGTGTGCTTCATCATGGAAAGTAAGTTCATGCTAGGCTTCACATAAGTTTTACCACCTAAGGGAAACGTACAACAGGAAAGACATAACTAGATGAGAGGTACAGCCTAATCAAAGACACAGAAATGAGCAGCTAATTCTATTGTAGGATATTGTGTGTTCTTAGATGAGGGAGTTGTAAGGGAAAAGGTGAGGTGGACAGAAGGACTCCGGTGCTGAGGTCACTTAAAGAAATGGATGTGACTCTGGGATTAAATGATCGTGGGTGTCAATGAGAATGGACGGGGGGCTCAAGGAGCTAACATCCCTTTCCTAAGAAGAGCTCAGTTTTCTTACAGGGCTCCCAGGCCATCTCGATGGGCGTTTCTGAGGTACTCATTTACAGAGGTGTCCACTGAGACACAGAGGAGTTAACAGCAGGACACAGAAACTTTGGGAACAATTGCTTTAATTCAGAGGAAGGCAGAATGCAAACAAGAATCTCCAAGTGTATTTAATCGTTAAATCAAAATAGCTAAGACTGGAAAAACAGTACCTTTCTTTCTTCCTCTCTTTCCCACCTGACTCCTCTCCCTCTGTTTCTATTTACTTGTTCCTTATAATCCTCGTTCTTCTTACAAGCAAATTACTCATTTTCTCTCTGGTCTTTTCTATGTTGATGGGTAAAGAGTGCCCTTTATCTTAATTCCTGGGTTTTATTCTGTCTCCTCTTCCCTGATTTCTGTCCCGTATTTATGTACTTTAGTCAAAAAATTTTTCTACACAATTCATTTATTCTTCAGGATATTAGTATGATTTCTATTATAATTTTAAATAATAAAATGGACCTTGTCACAATTTACTGAGCATATATTACATGCTAGTTATTTTATAAATTGGTAAATGAATCCTCATGATTTGAGACAGTAGCATCTCCAGATTAAGAAACTGAGCAACAGAAAGGCTAGCAGAAGAGCATGCTCGGGGAGATAGTCAGCAGTAGGGCTGGGCATGACTCATTCCCAAATCTGTGATCCGCTGTCCAGAATCCACCACACTATTCCCTAATCCAAAGTTTAATTCAGTTTTCATCATCTTGCTTTTATGGTTTCTTGAATCCTACACAAAGACAGATTCAAAAGAATATTTGTAAATTGTTGCTATAGTCTGAATGTTTGTGCCCCCCTCACTCATGTGTTGAAGCCCTAATCACCAAGGCTATGGTATTTGGAGGGAGGGGTGTCTTTGAGAGATGCTAGGTCATGAAGGTGAGTCCCCATGAACGGCCTTAGTGCCCTTATAAAAGAGAATCCCGAGAATGCCCTTGCTCCTTTTACCACTTGAAAACACAGAGCAAAGGTGGCTATAAATGAGGCAGCAGGTCTCACCAGAAACTGACCCTGTGAACGCCATGATTTTGGACTTCCTACCTGCAGAACTATTGAGAAATACATTTCTGTTGTTCCTAAGTCATCCAGTTTCTGGTATTTTGGTATAGCAGCCCGAACGGACTAAGTACTCAACTATACCTTTCCTTAGTAAAACATGGTCTAGTGATAAATAATTTAAAACAAAGTGGATTCTATTCCAATGTAAAAATCGGAAGGAGAGCTGAGAACAGGAAAGAGTAAAACTCACTGAAGGCCAGTCTATTCTTCTTTAGTCATTCTTTTATTGAAAATATATTGATTGACCACTTCTTTGCATGAGACACCGTGGTCAGTGCTGGAATCCCTGGAACAAGGCCACGCTGCTTGTTTCCAAGAGTCTGTGGTTTTGAGCCACAGGCTCTTCCCTTTTCATACAAGGATTACCTTGCTGTGTCATCAGAAGAAGTAAATGAGGTAGTATAAGTAAGCTGTGCAGGGGGAGGTCTGGAGCCTTGCCTCCTGTCTTTGCTTTTCACTCTCCTCTACCTGAACTTCCCCCTGTATCTTTCAGGTTCTCTCCCTGTCTTGATGACTGTCCTTCCTTCCCGAATCCTCCAAGTACAGGATTAGGAGAGCTCCATGGGTTTCTCCACCAGCAGTCCTCTCAAACTGTAGCATTCACCACCGGGGACCCACCAGGCTCATATTTAGTAAGGGCAAGTCTTTGAAAGCTCAAGGCAAACCATAAACATATCATGGGTTTAAGAATCAGGCAAGATTCAAATCCTTGCTCCGTCAAATTACTAGAGAAAGGGCCTTCAATATGTCACTTACACTCTTGATACCTTAAATCTTGCATCTTCAAATAGAGATAATGGTATTTCTACACAGGTTTGGATTAGTGAAGTGACAACATATACGCAAAAGCACCCAGCACTGAGTCAGACATGAACCTGCTGAACACTACACTTCAAAAACAGTACCAGCATGAATGAGCACAAATGTGCCCAGTATGACACCAAGCGTTTTTCCTCATGAAAATTCTCAGAACTCTGGAGTTAGGTGATACCACATTACTTGAATGGATTTAATCATTCTAATATTGTGAAGCATCTTATAACGCTTATATACATTAAAATAATAGTATTCGCTTTTTTTTAAAGAGCTACAATAAAACTTGATGGGTGCTCTAGTCTGAATGTTTGTGTCCTCTCCAAATTTGTACGTTGAAATCATTACTCCCAGTGTGACAGTCTTAGGAGGTGGACCTCTGGGAGAGCTCTGCCCTCATAAATGGGGTTAGTGCCTTCATAAAAGAGGCCCCAGACAGATCCCTCACTCTTTCCACCGTTCAAGTATACAGGTAGAAATCTGCTACCCAGAAGAGGACTCTCACCTGGCACGCTGATCTCAGACTTCCAGCCTCCAGATCTGTGAGAAATAAATGTCTGTTGTTTATAAGCCACCTAGTCTGTGGTATTTTGTTAGACAGCCTGAATGGACTAATAAGACAGCGGGTCAGAACTGATGGCATCTTAGAATCTTATCAGCATTTTACACGTGAGGAAATGGGAGCTCTGAGAGGTTAAGACACTTGCTTACAGTCGCACAACTAACAAGTGCTCACTTGCGTGACTATGATTCTAGGCTAGGTGACACCTGACTGCTACCACTATAATGAGTCAGTTTGGAAACGTGTTTTATAAAAGATGTTTATAAGACTCAAAGTAGACACTATGTAGGTATCACACATTGACACATATTTATATAGGTTAAGAGTTTTAGTTTTACTGTGAAAACTAGAATCTTATATAAGGTATATTTGTAATTAGTATTTTATATTACTTCATGGCAAAGATTATTGAAAACAACTTTTAAAAGGGCAATAAGTAGTGGATGCAAAATAATCTTACATATACACAAAATTCTTACCAATTCTCCTTTCTGAAAAGAGAATTCAAGCAGAACTAAGAAGAGAATGGGTATCATAAATTCATGAATTCAATAAATATTTCTCCCTCTTACTTTCAGGTCCTTTAGGTCTTCAAAATGCAGAGGAAAATTATCAAATAAAGAAAGATTTCCTCATCAACTGATGAACCTTGGCCCTTAAATGAGTTGTTCAAATTTTAGAAGATAAAGAGAAAATAGTCTGCCTCTGAGTGTCCCTAATGATGATAAAAGGTGGTTCCCAACTTTCAGTGTATTTGATACATATTGTATCACCTACCAATAAAGTATCTATGAATGTAAATGAAATGTCTCTGTTCATCTTTTATGTTGACATACGAGACAATGACAGTGCAGGGTTGCAGTCAGGAGTGACTTGGTTCAAACTCCGCCTCTACTATTAACTGGCACTGAAACCTGGGGTAATTTACCTTACAGCTTGATGACTTCACTTTCCCTTTCTGTTGAATGGAAACACTCAGGTAACCTCCCTACTTGGCTTTTGTGGAGATAAAATGAGATGCTACGTGTGAATTTCTCAGGACATAAAAGTACTCAGTAAATGTTTGTACTATTTTTATATTTGATGAATTCATCATGGAAATATGGTATATGATAGAGAATTCGGGCAAGATGCTCTCCTCTACTTTTTACTCCTTTTTCACTTAACTTTTATGTCTTAAATTTTACATGATGAATTCTGTTAAATAATTTTTGGAAGATTATTTGGTTACTATAATAATTTTCCTACCATATTTTCTACAAACTAGCTGTACAATAATTTAGGTGCTCATTCTTTTCCATTTTTTAAACAGTATATATTCCTGTGTCCTGATCGATGTGGTGACGTCGCGCTCTCCCGGGCCAGGCCTAAGCCCCGCCAGAAAAAAAAAAAAAAGTATATATTCCTTCATAAAATAATGTGCTCATGAAAGAAAATGTAAAATAAATAAAAACATTAAGCCTGTCAAAAAAAATAATAATTGGATACAAAAGTCCAAAAAGCTAAAACATCCATTCTTACCATTGTTTGTTTTGCTTTGCCTTTTTAATGACTCAGTTATGTTGTAGAATTTAATCATTCTTCTTTTACAGTAACACAGGCAATACATATTTTTTATAAACTTAACTTAGGATTTATAATATTTCATTGAATGGGAATAACCTTAATTTAATCATTTCCCCTTTTTAGGCTTTTAGGTGCTTTCTCATTTTTGCCTCCAATAAATAGTAATGCTGTGTTCCAAATACTATCTTTGTTGATAACCTTAAACATAAAAAAATTTATATTTTTAAGATATATTATCAAGAGAAGAAATACTGAGAATAAGTGTTAGAGCAGCTTAAGGGATTTCATTATCATTTGAATTTAAATTTCTTTGATTTCTAATGAAATTGTATGCTTACCTATCTTTTAAAACCTGTTATATCTTTTCTTTTGGAAATTATTTGTTCATATACTTTGGTCTATTTTCCTTGTAGTTTTACAGAGTTTCTCATGTTGTAAATAGATTACATACATGTTTTTGAAATACATTAGTCCTTTAGTTTTTCCTTTATTCTTTGCTTGATATTTAGAGAATTCCTGTCTTTGTTTTTGCCCTCATTTTACTCATGGGAAAGTTTTAATTTCAAAAGGCTTTGGAAAGTATCTCACATAAAATACACACAGGTATAAAGATCAAATGGAATTAAATTATTAGACACATGGTAATAACAGGAAATTAAAAAAAAATAGGTAAGTAATAAAATAGTTTGGAATAACATTTAGAAAAATCCTATTTTAATTAGTCATCTGTGAACTGCCTGTGCTGTCCTTGGGACACTAAATACTATTTTAACAAAATGTTTTGGTCTTACGCAGTAAACATAATGTTAATCTCAATGTAAATTAGCAAAGACTCACCAAAAATGTATTTTCATTTTTAATCAAGGAAACACCATAATTTACTTCATTAATTTTAAAAATTACTCTTTCAGTTTCTGAAGTGACTAAAAATGCAATGTTACTACACAATCAACCTCAGTTCACCACCATCTTCTAACTAGTTTTAATTATGAATAACAAAAAATAACCACAAGCCTCTCACTAATTCAACCCATATTTCAAGATTCTTCCTTTAGTGTTCACTGATGAAAAATCAAACTTAATATTTTAATAATTTCTTCCAGTACTTATTTTTAAAATAAAATTTAATAATATACAGACCATCCTGGAGGAAAACAGACTAGTACAATACTGACAGTAGAAAGAAAGTTCTAGACTTAAAAGTTGAAAGAGCTGGACTTTTCAAGTTCTTTCCCAACTACATATGTAGAAAATTTCTGATTCAGAGAGTCACTTGAAAATTCTGAACTTCCATTGTCTCAATCAAACGTAGTTGGGATTCCTTCCTACCTCATAGGGGTTGGTTAGATGATGATCAAAAACGATCAGGGTCAAGAAAACACTGGGTGAGATGGTAAAGTGTTTGATAAATGTAATAAGACATTTTATGATTTTAAAATTGATAGTAGAGCGAAATAATAATGACCCAGATAATTATAATTCTAGAAAATCCAACATTTCTCTGTGGCCCAAGAGGACAAATGACATAATGATCCTCTGTGTTAGAAATGACTGCATGGTGGCCTGGACCAGCCCTCATCTCCCCTTTCAAAATGTTTCAATTCTCTCTAATATCCTTATAAACCCACACTTGAAAAATCTGCAGTGAGCACTCATTTCATAACCTGACAGCTATCATAATTTGGATGTTCCTCCTTCTATGAAGCCAGAATATATTTCTCATAGTTCTTAGCTGCAGTCCTAGTTCTGTCCTTGAATTATTCCCCAGACACATGCTGTGCCTTTGACCTCAAGCATTTTCTGTGCTTTAACGTTCTCCATTGCACCCCCTCATTTCTACACTTTTATCTGGTGAGCTCCTACTCATCATTTCAATATAGTTTACATGTAAGTTCAGCAGGCATAGTTCTCTTATGTCCCAACCATCCAGGTCTAGGCACCTTAATTATGCTGCGTTTCCTTTCAAAACTAATTGTAATTGTAATTAAATCATGTTGTTCACAATTTGTGCCTCCCTCACCAGTTTGCAATCTCCATTGGAGCCTGTCTCATTCCTTGCCATGTCCCTAAGCCTCATATAGTGATTAGTAAATATTGACCTGGAGGAAAAGCTTCAGGCCTCATCATTATATAGCTGAACCCTTGGAAATGAACATCCCCCAGAGAGAACGTCAATAATGAATAAAATGAAGCTAAAAGCTTTACTCTTAGAAATGCACAGGTAAGAGGCAGACTGGAAAAGAAAACAACATCCAAGGTCTACACAAAAGAGCATTTCTTCTTAAGCATGATTACCACAGTCAGATACCTTTTAACTTTTTATGCTTTTGTCTTTAATATCTAATGAATTCCCATTTGTTTGAATTTATACATAGTGGGTACCTTATCACAAATGTGTACTGATTTAAGTTGTTTCAATCTACATTAAATTTATCGCTACGCACATAAAGAAATCAATTATAATATATTCCTTTCATGTCTTGACTTTCCTTCCTTTGACAGAAACTTCCTTTTGGAGCGGTAGGGAAAATCCATGGAGAATCCCTTGAATTACAGGCCCACACCAGAAACCAAGGCATCAAATCCTCACCTTTGACATTTATAAACTAAATTCCATAAAGATTTCACATGATTTGTTTCATATGGACATCGGAATATACTGTAAACTTGATGACATATAAGTACAACATTATACTATTACTGATATACCATAGTTGAAACCTATTTTCTGTACATTCTGATGAAAGATCAATGAGGAATTGAGTATATATTAACAACCACGTAAAATCTGAGTATTGGGACACAGTTTGGAAGTCCACATAAACCCTTTTACTTTCCAGATGAAGAATCTTAATCCCAAAGACTACAGGTATCACAGAGCCCGACATTGAACCAATTTACTGAACCAAATTTATAAACCTGCTTATCTTTCTTTCTTGCAAGCCACCCTGAAGAAAAAAGGGCAGTCTTCAATGCAATCCCTTTCCCCCGACATAAAACTAGTGGATTTATAACACAAATAACTGATAGTGCTTTTAAATACTACCTTCGATTTCCACTGTAGCCAATATCAATTCCTATAATTCCTTCTGTCTAGTCCCAACTGGATGGTGTTTTCCAAGTCACTGGTATCATTAACAAGCCAATCAAAAGGCTATAAAATCACGGAGGAGAGTGAATTTCCAATAGAACAAAACTCATCCACTCTGCATTTTCATGGACATTTGCAAAAGCATTTAAAAAAGGACTCTAAACAACATGCATATGTCATTTAAACATTTATTTTTAAGCTGAAGATGTGTTATTGTTCATTCAATCTATGGGTACAAATATTCTAAGAATACCCATAAACAGTAAGTTGGAGAAGAACTGATATGAGAATCATAGTGTGTATCTTCTTGTACAAGAAGTAATAAAAATTCCAACAGAACAATCTTTCAGTCAATTTGGAACATACATCCAATTATAAAATGCAGAATATTTACTAGACGGGCGTTTTGAACAGCTAAGCAATGGAGTCAACCTTGCGATATACAGATGGTGTATTATAGAACTGTACATTTGAAATCTGTATAATTTTATTAACGTGTTTCTTCAATAAAATTAATACATTTTTAAAAAATAGTCATAAAATGGAGAATATTCCTGAGCTCAACCAACACTTACTGCACACTACTGAGTATGGCAATCTACTACATAACGATGTTGCAAAAAGAAAAATAGGCCCTCCCTATTTTTAATTATCTTAGAATTTTCTAAAGAAGGTAAATGTATAATTTCAATAGAAATATTTACATCCCCACAGCCACGCCTTAGTCCAAGCCACCTTCTAGCTTAAAACACAGCAACAGTTCCCTTTGCTGTACTCTGGCCTTTCTCTAATCCTATCTGCTTACATGGTGCCTTCCACTGCTATCAGAACAAAATGTAAACTCCTTGGCTTGGTCTACAAAGCCCTGCAGGCGCTACCTCTTCCTCCTCTCCAATTTCTTCTCCTCCCACTTTCCCTTCTGGTTCAATATGCTGCAGTCACAACAGCCTCCTTTCTCTGCTGTGAACATAAGCTTGGTCTTGCCTGTAACCTTTGAATATACTGTTTCTTCAGTCTGAAGTCGTCTTACCTGTCTTTTCCAAAAGCTGGCTTAAACTTACAGATTTCAAATATCATCTCCTCAAAGACGCCTTACCTGACTACTTGGTTTCAACTAGTACCCAACTTCCCACCTCATCCCCTTCTAAAAATGACCTCATCCTATGTATTTCCTACTCACTTTCTGAAAACAGAACAGTGCTTTGCATCTATTGAATCCAATTATACATGTTAAACTTAATAAAAACCCTTCCATAAGAATTTTAAGCTAAGTCATGACTTACATGAATTTGACATTCTAAAACTATACACAGATGGGCCTATTAATGAAAAATATCTACTTACCCACCCACCTACCTTTCTGTTTGTCTATCTAGCTACCAATGTTGCAAAAAGAAATGGAACATGTATTATAGGAGAAAAAACAGTGATTTATTAGAGAACCAGAAATTTAGTTACCTACATCTAACTGGAGCATTTCAACCGCATTTTCCTAGGCTTCAATATACTCATTTGTATAACAAAGGGGTTATATTAGATTTAAAAAGAACTTTCCAGTTCTAAATTTTAGTTATTTGAAGATTCCACTTAAATTAAAATCATTAATATTCCTTTAAGTGTACATTTTTAATAATCTGAGCACAGTGAGAAATATCAATCATTAAGTTATGGGCTTCTTGTCCATTTGTAGATTATTTTGCCTTCACTACTCCCTCTGTGATAACTCATCTTGAGTCCTTTCCAGTACCTACACCAAAGTAGGGGAAAAATATTGAAACTTTCATAAAATTATACTGAATTATGCAGTCATCCCTCCCTTAGAAAATAAATGTACTTCTAATAATGTATGTACACCAACATTTTAAAAATAATGCAGGGGTACTAAGAAGAATCAATTTTTAACAAACATATTTCCAGAACATGTTAGCACTATTTTCCAAATAACATATATGATAAAGAATTTGTTGTACTTTCTGTTAAAACTACATCTAAAAATTTCTCACGGGAGAAATGTTCCCTACTACCACCACTGAAATAAACAATTCAGCAGTATGATGTAATATAAAATAATAATAATAATAATAATAATAAATAAAATACAGAAATGGGTAAACACAGGCCAGAATGAAAGGGGACTAAGGGGTCTAAATCTTTAATACAGTTGTGATGTTTTTCAATTTCAATTCAAATGATGCAATGATGAAGTTTAAAGGAACTGATTGTTAAGAAAATGTAAAGCATATAATAAAATTATGGGAAACAAGCTTACAAAATGCAGTAAGCAGAATTAGTTTGAGGTACAGGAACTGCAGGCCGCAAGATAGGAAAAAAATCTTAGTTTATAAAATGCAATGATAGGAGGTCCTTTAGCACTCAGAGAAAATCATCATGGGACTACTTTAATGCACAGTAAGGGTACCAAGATAGTATACATGAGAAAAATCCGAATTTAAAACACTTCATATAAGAAAACCTGTAAAAATAAATTCTGTAGCAAACTTGAATTAGTTGACTGCTATTTTAACATAGCAGTAAAACTGCATTGTGAAACAAAATCAGAAGTGGTTATGCAATAAGTTGTGTGAAATTACATGCAGTGTTATGCTGGAAAGATAAAGCATCACAAGCCTAGGTTTATAAACATATCCACACAATGTAAATACACAAATGGACTTGTGGTTGGTTAAGTGTATCCTCCATTTTACTATTTTCATTTTTCCACACTCAAGCCTGTCACTGATTTATTGTTCCTAGTTGGGCAACGGAAGAAATAACTAAATATTATATAAGCATGTTAGCTTTATTTCCTCACGATTTAATTTCCATCCACCTTTAAGTTTACTACTTGATAATAACTAATACCTTAAAACCAAGAGTGGCCAAAAACATTTTTTCCCCCAAGGGATCAGAAAAAGTAAATGTTTTTTGGCTCATTGAAAGCCATTCCAACTGCAAATCTGGTAGAAATAAGCACATCTTACACAACACCAAACCAGCTATGTTACTTTGCCTCACTTAACACATGACTCACTACTAATGATAGAGTGGAGTGTGACAGAGTTGTTATATAAGTTCACACTGAACTCATTAAGGCCAAGGCTAAACTGAATGAGAGAGTATACGCTTTACACTCTTTATAGTTTATCCTGGACCTCAATCTCAGGCATGTAGAAGCTCGTACATATCCATTATCTTCCAGGAAGCAGGACTTTGAGGCCAAAATATAAACATCTAAAATGTCAAAAGGATACATTCAATGAGCAATACATTACCTTTTAGAATGAAAAGAGAACTAAGATTTGGATTACATACTATGCATCAGGCAAGGAGGAAGATGTCCTTCTGATGAGACCTCATTTAAACTCCACACTGACCTTGAATGAAACATGTCTTCTCCAATGAAGTCCTATGAAACTTACTAAAGGAAAACATAAGGCATAGCCCTCTTGACTATGACTGGTTTGAACCAGATGGCAAGACTATAGAATGAGACTAAATCTGCAACAACAACGTCAACGTCCTCTCAAAATGTTCTTTGCCAGCAAAATCGAAATCTCATATCAACATTAGCAGGAAATGTGGGGGACATGGAAAAAACTGTCAACCACTCACCATAATGCATGTAACAGTTTCCTTTGGTAGGATCCAGCTCAATAGCCTTCAAGAAGAATTTTTCAGCCTCACTCTTACGACCCTTGAAAAACAGAGAAAATGGATGATTCAGCAACAGATCAGGAGGGATTCTTCATCTCCTGGGCCCACGGGAAGCCGACTAGTGTCTATATGGTAATCACCATCAAACACATGTTTTCTTTTTGTCTAAACAAAGGTGATCCAGGAGAATATGTGGAGAGAGAAGACTGAAGTTGGAATTGTGGGAAATAACAAGATTAGAAGAACAGGCATGAGAGGGAATTTGTCAAACAGAGTCAAAAGAAGAGACCAGAGAAGCAAGAGAAAAAAGTGGGAAAAATAAAAATAAAAATGGTTTCACAGAAACCAAAAGGATAAGATAGTTTGAAGGAATAGCAAGAAACATGATCATTTTCTATTTTATGTTCTCCCTTCAATTGGTTTCCTTTTCATTTGTTCTTCTGCCTTGTAAAGAATATGACCATTTTAGCTTTTGAGGTGATTTTTTACTAATTGCTCACTAATTGCTCATATATGAAGAAACTAGTCAAATTTGTTGAATCTCAAACCACTGCTTATCCTTACTTACACTGTCATTCAAGACTAAAATATTGCTAATCCAGGATTTAATCTAAAACTAGATCATCTTCCTAGCTATAGTTTTAAATAAGCATTACTATCATCGTCAGAAGATAATGAGTAAGAAGTGGGGGAAAAAGGTTATATTCACTAAATTGATTTTTCATGAAACAAAATCATTATCCAGACAGGTTCTAAAATTATACATTCTTCATGTGGTTATTACTTCAGAATCACAATTGCCTACAGAAAAATCAAAAGGGGGCGTCTGAGGTAGGAGAATAGCCCAAGAAGAACTTTCCTAGAGTAGTTGTGTCTTGTCCTGCAATGGAATGAAGATCTCTATGCTGACTACAAGTGGCAGCAGGACCCTGCCTGGGGTCCAGAAGCCATGGTCCAAAATAAAGCAAAATGATCTTAATTGTTTGTTCCTTCTAATTTATACATTATTTACCATATGAACTTCAAATGATGCTTTCTCTTTCTTCAATCTATTTTTAAAACCACTGTTAAGGAGTTCAATCTTCCAAAGCTAGAGGGATATAATTAACCTAATATTCTACATTCATGCAACTTTGACTTGTTTCTCCATATACCCTGTCCTTTTTGTTCATTCTTTCATTTAAAAAAACCCACTCTTGCTAAGTTCTTTACTCACCCATTTCGTAGCAGGTAGGACCTAGCCTACAGCCTCTGTTACCTATAGCTAGTGTTAACCCAATAATGACATAATTGACTTTTGCCATTTCTTCTTTCATTTTAATAATGTTACTTTCCAGTCAATAACTCCTCTTTAACTCACACACTTCATCAAATATCTAATAATTAAAAATTTAATTCCCTGCAGTATTTCTCACAGCATTTTAATTTCAAAGGAATAAAAAGGAAAGCACAGGCAAAATGCTTCATACACATATCATACTTTCATGAAGTTAGTAAAAATTAGCAAGAATCTTATGAAGTTAGGATTCCCTAAATGATTAAATGACTGTAATGGATCAGACAGTTTAACATATGATAGCTAAGAGTATACATTCTAGGCGGGCAGAACAGCTTTCATGCTTGTGTAGCTATGTGAGCCTTAGAAAATCATTTCATCTCTAGCTGGAATTTTCTCTATTACAAAAAAATAAGATAGGTGGGGAAAAGGGGATTTTTAGGACAGTGAAACTATTCTGTATGGCAATACATATTTGTCAAAACTCACAGGCTATATAACACAAAGCGTGAACCCTAATATAATCTATGGACTGTAATTAATAATAATGTATAAGTATTGGCTCATCAACTGTAACAAGTATACAACACTAATGCAAGTGTATGATAATAGGAAAACTATGTGAAGGGTGGTAGGAAGGTGAGTGAGAATTATGTGAACTCTGCTTTGGGCTCAATTTTTTTTGTAAACCTAAAATTGCTCTAAAGATAAAATGAAAAGAAAAAAAAGATAAAATGAGGATTTCATAAGATTGAATTATCTGAAGCGATACACATAAAGTAGTTACAATATTTAGGTATATGCTAAGTTTATAATAAACATTAACTATTAATTTATACACACACATATAGTAAGCAATAGAATGCAGAATTCTGAATGTCAAAGAACATGTTTTGTTATATACACTACCTCAAAAACACATGGTTAGCCTTTAAATCATTGGAAAATGACATACTAAGAACTTGTAGATGATAATAAAAGAAAGATGCAAAAGGAAAACTATCACTGGTAGACAGTCTGTACAAATGTTATATGCAAAGATAAAAGGGTCTGTAAACTTTCTTCCACTTAAGTTTTTCAGGAAAGAAAAGAAGAAACTGGTTCATTTATCAATGTCACAGTAAACGGGGTAGTAAAATCTTTGTGTGGAATCCACTGGGAAAACAGTACAATGTAGTGTTCAAAGCATCGATCAGAACTCAAAGGACAGTGGTCTCTGGTTGTTCCATGGCCTAAGTTATTAAAAACAATGAGTCCCACCAGCTCTTAGATTTAAAATAAATACACCAAAGGCCAGAACATTCTTTCTGGGGGGAAGTATCAAACCATTATACAAAAATCTATCTTTCTGCTTTGACCGCTCTTTATTTAGTCAAGTGCCAAATAATAAGGAGGAAAATAAAATCCTCACAAAAGCATGTAAAAATCAAGAGTCAACCAAATGCATAAGCCACCCAGATACACACATTACTAGGTTTTAGGAAGGGGTTATGGTGGATGAGAGGTAACACCATGTTTAACCAAATTTACTCTCCCAACTGTTATTGCTTTAAAGGAATGACAGCTAAGAAAGTGGAGAAGAAGAACAAGTTATTTCTTAGCAGATTTTCCTTGGTGTCTTTTAGATTATGTCAGCATTGCCTACATGCAAATATTATATTATGGAGCAAGCCACTGGTTGTGCAAACTCCTCACATCGAGCACCATTACTCATTTTGTATATTGGTTGGGATTTGGGGACACGTGTTGGTTCGGAGACGGACTGTGGTGAGCTGTGACAAATAAGGAAAATGTGAGTTGAGAGGCACGGTTTCTACTGCCAGTGCTGGAACTTGTGCATTTGCTTTTTCCTTTATTTATGTAGGTTAAAAAATATTTATTGAATGCCTACTATTTGTTTTGCACAGTTCTAAGTCCTGGGGATGTGATCGTGAACACAGAGTGCTTGCCTTCAAGTCCTACATGCAGGAGGCACGTAAGGAACATATTATTCAGGAGGCAAGGGAACTAGTCACTGAGCACAGTGGGCAAACAATGAACTTCTCCAATTCTCATTGAGAGAACTAGCCTAGAGACAGACAAGCCTGTGTTTGAATCTTGCTGCCTCTACTTATTTAATTGTGTCATTCTGAATATCCTTTATAATATCCTCATCTTTGTTTCCTCATTTGGAAAAATGAACATAATTAGTACCAATTTTGAAGGGTTGCTGAAAAAAATCACAAATCAAATGGAAATAACTAGCTTCAGATCTGACATATAAAAGCTCTGAAATTCTTTGATTTTCCTTCCTTCTATTTCCTCAAAAGAATTCTTCCTTCCAAGTTCAATGTCACTATCTCGTTCCTAATTAGCAAAATGTAAAAAATCCTTTTCTTACTGCCATGTCATGGTAGAAACTAAATTTCATAATTTTCCTAAAAAATGACTCCCATTCCTAACAAATTTTCCTCTCTCAAATAAAAGGCCTTTCAGCTCACATCTAGAATGCAACAATAGATTTTAGATTTCCTGACTCACTGAACTACTTCATTTTCACCAGATTAATGCTACTTAAGCAGAACTACTTTTGTTATGCCATTGTTCAAAAATATTTTACTATCTCCTTGTTCCCAATCATTCTATTGAATAATCAATCTAATTTTCAAAATCTTCCAAATCGAGCTCAAATCTACCTAATAATAAGGTGTAGGAATTTCCTCATTTGCCTTAACCATAGCTCCAATGTCTTCCCTTAATTATTTCTTCTGGTGTGTAATGTTATCCAAATTTCAAGCTTCAGTTGAAGATTCAGTCTTTTATAAAGCCCTTTGTGATGGTTCCTAGTCCCAGTAGGTTCCGTTTTCTTTTCATTGTAATGATACAATTATTTTTAGAGTCATTACTACCACACTAGAGATATTATATAATGTGAACTCTAAGATACTAGACCAAATTCTCCATGTATAAAATACGGTTATACATGGTGGTTATCATATGGTGGTTGGCAAGTGGAATTTTAGCTTTTGCAAAATTGTCATTCCAGGTAAGTACTTACAGTATATACACAGTCATTTAGTGCAGCCACACGCAAATCAGTTAAAACAGCAATAACTCAGTACGCTGAAGCAAAGAGCAACCGACAGTGCAAAAGATTGGGAAGTCAGGGACGTAAAACAGAGCGAAAGAAACACTTGGTAATTACTCTTTTAACATCAAACTTTGAACAATTCTAAATTAGACATTCACTGCAGTTAGTATATTAATGCTGATGCAAAGAATTAACCAGCTGGACTTCAAGAAGCACACACGACTATGGTGCCAAGGGAGAGAGTGAGAAAGATGAGAAAGGAGAACTGACCTGAACCAGAGCAGAGACAGTTTCCTGGCCATGGGCTGCCCAGTAGCTAGGAATTAGGGATTTGAGATTATCAATATACTTATATTAGTATACTATTTCTAGCACTATACTATCAACAACATTCACAGAAGATAATATTATTTAAACTCAAAAAAAAAAAAAATCCCCAATCAGGACTAAGCTTTGTCAGGTCTTCTGACTGGCACCAACAACACATATACATGTAAGATAAATACCCAGTAAAGTTTACATAGCCTATTCCACAGTGTTTAGCGTTCCACAGGGATTAGCGTTCAGCTGATTTATTTTGTTTTCTAATTCAACTGGATGCTACTAACACCGGTCAGAATCCTAAGTGGGTCTGCAAGGCAATGGCTGAGCCACACCTCTTCCAACTACAAAATATATGAATATAAAAATAGATACATGTACATTTTTAAACACACACACATACACCACATTCACACTGCCCCCCGCCAACATTCCTAGAATTCCAACTTAAGAAAGCACTCAGGAACAATAAATATAAGAGAATCATACTACTATGGCTTAGGCTTGAATTGTTTGATTTGTAAAATATAAATCATAAATCAAATTTTGTAATTATCTTTAGTAAAAAGAAATTATTGACAGAATCAACCATTATATTAACTTATTGTATCATCAAGTGTGTCTTGATGCCACAGCTGAGAACTGCTATTTTTCTAAATAACACCTGAAAACATCAAGACTTTGCACTGTTGCACTGCCTTTTGAATACACTTATATATGTATAAATGTAGTTAGTGTATTAATCTTGTCCTATAAACTCGATTACTCCCCCAAAGACTCTACCTTTCCTTCTATAGCCATCCAAATTTTCTGTAAATATAATAACCCATCAACAAATACAAAGGCTACCAGCACTTGCTTTATATAGCTTAATAACTTATATAGTTATTCCAGTTATTTAGTTCACATGTTCACAGGTTTTCACTAAGTACAGAGCTGTGAACAAAATAGTAATTTCTCTACTTCACATCTGCAAACTGTCACAGGAACTAAGGTCTACAAAGAGTTACTCAGAAATAGCCCAATTTCCAACCAAATATTTATATCCTACCAGGAACTACCTGTGTCTTCAGTACTGGTAGAAATAACAATTAGAACAAACCCAGAATTTCCTTTTGGTGGGCCTATTTAGAGGCTGTTGTACATTTGCTGTAGGAAGAGTCTCCTGCAGTTGTGTATCTAGCAGCCACTTGCATTCCTTTAGTGTTCACTCTTTGGGAATGTTTGACAGTTGTAAATGTTGGTTATTTTTCACAACCAATGAAAATCACACCTTCATTTCTCATTCAAATGTAAATGTATAAGGACAATAAATAAGAAAGGGAAGCAGCCAATAAAATAGGTCCAAAGCTTAAAGTGTAGTTTGGTAACTGTGTAATGAGTACAAAGGGAAAAGCAATTGAAGAAATAGTCTTGAAAAACTAATTTGTGAGGACCACCGTTTACAAACAGAAGGAGCATTATTTGATCATCTATTTTAACACCGCAGTGTTTATATGTGAAGTGTCTTCAGATGTAAGTCTTTCCTCCTCAAAAGAAAAATATCATTAAAATATCTACCAGCTCAACTAGTTCTTACAAACCCAATGATTTACATGAAACCATTTAATTATCCTGTCCCTCCAAGTCATTACATATTATTAACCAGAATTAATCTTAACTGGAGTCAGAGTGAAGGAATGGGCAGGGTAACTGTCATCATGAAATCTTTTATCACTATACTACTAAAATATTTCCATCAAATTATCAGATACTTAAAGTTGGACCGTGACATTCCTTGTTTTAGGGAGATAATAACATTTCTTCTGGGATGCTTTAAAATATAGTAGAATAAGAATACTGCGTACAAAAATAAATGTGGCTAATAGATTGTTTTTCTTCCCTGCATTGTATTCCAAGTCCCACTTTCTATAAACATCACACCTTCTGTGACCTTTTTTCTTAAACATGTCAAAGCAGAAGCTGTCTGAAAGATACATGGCATATATTGTTCAAAGGCCTAAGCTCATCGAAATATTTCTATCAAATGACGTGGAGGGTGGTTAGTGGTGATAGGGAGTGAGTGCCTCACACTCTTCGGGGACAGCCAGAGTAGGTGTCCAACCTCAGCAGGGAGGGATGGCTCTGTGGCATTCCTAGGGCAAGGCTGGACCCTGGAACCAGGCCTCCCCCTGAGCAAGGCTTCCCTGAAACCCATCCCAAGTCTCCCGCCGAGCCATCAGACTTCAAGGTGAAAGTTATCAGCTCAGACCAAGCTGACCAGGGCAACCCCTGCCCAGCTTTCTGGGCACCATTAAGCCTCCCAGATTTAGGTGAACTCCTGGGAGGGGAGGAGGCCACAAAATAGCTGAAATTAAATAGTTGATCAAGCGGGATGAAAGACAGCAGTACTCTTAATTTCACTCAAAGAAGATAAAATCATCGATCATCCACATGCAGCTGAGAGTCTGGCCTGAAAGTCAGACATGTTACGTGAACAGTGGGCACAAATAAGCAGTTTGCAAACCCCAAAACTAATGGCCAATATCCCTATAAAAATGTGTTCAACTTACTTAACATTTAGTTTACTTAAAATGCAATTAAATGCATTGAAATGTTATTTCTCTGTCAATGAAGTTCCCCCCTAAATAGCAGAATATTACTGAGGGTTCATAAAAATAGGTGCTTCTATAACAATTTGATATATACCAAAAGTCTGTAAATCACTTTGGCCAAAGAATTCGATTTTTAGGCATTTGTCTGAAGGAAATACCTGTAAATACAAAAAGGTGGCTATTTATTTTCATTGAAGTATTGTTTACATAAATTCAATGTCCACCAGCATAGATTTGGTTAACCAAATGCTATTTCAATGAAATACTATGAATCTATGAAAACGATTTTGTAGAACATTGTTTAAACCACACGAAATCTTCATAATCCATTGCTCAATGCAACCCTCAGGTTTTTAAATTGTGGTACATGTCCATTAAAAAAAACAAACTCAAAGAATATTTTTAAGAGGAGACTAACACTACCTGAACAGTCAGATCATTGAGAGGGTTGGTCCCTTGGTATTTCAAGAAGGGGGGTGGGGGGGGTGGGAGATGAGGGTAAGGGGGATCAAATATGTGGTGATGGAAGGAGAACTGACTCTGGCTGGTGAACAGACAATGGGATTACAGATGATGTAAGACAGAATTGTACACCTGAAATCTATGTAATTTTACTAACAATTATCACCCCAATAAATTAAAAAAAAAAAAAAAATATTCTCTTCTACCAGAAGGGGTCTTTCCAAAAGTAAAATAAATAAATAAATAAATAAATAAATAAATAAATAAATAAATAAACAAACGGTGGGGAGAGAAGTACCCATCTTGAGTAGATTGCTAAAAAATAGCACTGTGTTAGTGTCAAACTAAGTATCTTGAGAACACAGTAAACTTAGTCTACTGAGAAGGGGAAGGCAAGGCTTAAGAGCTGTGATGTTCACTCCATAGAAATGGAAGAAGATCCTCCTATGTGATAGGCTATGTTCCAGGTCAAGGAACATAGCCTATGTTAATCAAAGACAAAGTTCCTGCCCCCCTGCAATTCACATTCTAGTGGTAGTTTACACAGAAGCAGGTGACACTGTCAATTAAATACTCCTCTGGTAAAAAATAACACTGGCTAAGGGAAGAGAGTAATACACAGCTGAGGGCGGGGTGGGATAAAGCGGTCAAGAAATGCTCTTAGTGACAATTGAGAAGTGACCTAAGTAAAGGGGTGACCAAGCCATGCAAAGGTCTGACAAGTATGGAATGGAAGGGCCTAACAAGAAAACCATTATGGTGGCAGTAGAGTGTCTCCCACAAAAAAATCAAAGGAAGTAAGTGTGAGATACAGGAGGGACCAGATCCTTTAGGGCCTAGTGTGCACTCTAAGAAATTTGGAATTAATTTTTCTTTTTCAGTAGTACAAACTACAGTTTTAACACTGGTTGCCACATGTTGCTTTGACTCACACACGTTCCTTAGTGTTAATAAGCAAAGGGTCGAAAGGCCTGCAGGAACTGTACAAAATATGGAAACTTCATGAATTTGTGTGTCATCCTTGGGCAGAAACTATGCTAATCCTCTCTATGTCATTTTAATTTTAGTGTATGTGCTACTGAAGCAAGCACTGAAATTTATTTTGACTAGGAAGGAACACCATGGAGGATTTTAAATAGAGGTACACCCTAGATTTTGGATGAAAAAAACTGACTGTAGGGGACATGTAACACAGGGTGACCACTCAGGAAACTGTTAATACTCCATGGCTAAGATAATGGTGGAAGAGGTGGAAGTGGTGAGATGTGGTTAGATTTGGAATCTCCTGAATATAGGTAGCTTATGGACTGGATATGGGTGTAACATAAAAACAAGAATCAAAGATGACTCAGCAGCTTTTAGCACTTAGGAGAATGCAGGTATCATTTATTCACATGGGAAAGACTGCATGGGAGCACGTGTTGGTGGAAGCTACATGGCAGTGGAGTAATCAAGTTCTATTTAATTGAGATGCTAGGGCAATTTGGAGAACTAATTCAAAAAACTGCCAGATAGGAGACCACAGCCTAGTCACTGGCAAGGAAGAAGAACACCAGGTATCTGGTACCTTACATGAAAATAAAATAAAAAGAGAAGACTTGTAAGAATGCGAAGGGGGAAGCAAAAAGGGAAAAAAACAAAACAACAAAGAAATCCTTACATTTTAATCATGTTTTCAATAAAAGAGAAAAAATATGAAAATGTATTATAAAATATAAACATACAGAAGCATTTAAAATAACTATTTTAAATAAATAACTTGCCTTTTATAAATATTTAAGTTATTTGATAAAAAAATTAAATTGTATGTTGCTTTCTCCATAGCTCTGACTTGATGAGTAAAAATGTTAGATTTTAAGGTATAACTACAAAATAGTTTAACTTCCAAAATATTACATAACCGAAGGTACTGAGCTTAGATTTCCTATTATATTATTCGGTTGCTGCAAAAGTAATTGAGATTTTTGCAATTATTTTTAACCTTTTAAACCGCAATTACTTTTGCACCAACATAATACAAGTTGTTATTTCCTTTATACATTTGTTCAATTGTATATTTTCCCTTTTAGCTAAAAGAGGTCATCCATACAAACTGTAAGAACATTTCAGTGGGAGATAATTAGTTTGATAGGATACAGCCACCTGGGCAAATGACTTAGGCTGTTACATTGCACTGCTATGCTAAGCTCAAAATCAGTTTAAAGCCAGTATCTCACTGTAACTCTTCCCCATCCATAATGTCAGTTATTAAGAATGTCTGAGTAAGTTCTGGTGAAGTAAGTTGAAATTACGTTTGAATAAAATTGGTAATAAAATTATAGGTCAAGTATCCTGGAATTTTACTTTGAAATTATGCATGTAAGTTTTAAATGTTAAAAATGTGGCTATTTTTAAACTTTAGAATAATGCATATAATCTCTTTGAATCATAACCCAGAAAGAAAAATACCTATTTTTAATTAAAACAAAGAACGTTCAGCAATTAATTGTATTTATTCATTGCTTTTCTTAATTCAACAAATATTTATTGGGTACCTTTCACGTGCCTACCACTATGTTACGCAGACCAGGATGAAAATTGGGAAGAAGGGCAGACACAACGCCTTCCCCGAGATGCTTCCAAAACTGTAGCTGTTGTGTGTAGGACACAAACAATGGTTGTGAGTTTCACTGAGAAGAGTTGGTCTGACCTAGTTGGAGCACTCAGGGAAGGTTTCCAAAGGGACTGCTGCTTGCTCTAAAAATCTGAAAGATGTGTATGATTAACCAGTTGAAGGGGAAACAAAGTAGTCTAAGTAGAATAACGGCAAAGGGAAAGAAAGCCTGGGTGGCAGGAACAGAAACACTTCATGCTGCCCTGAGTGAGTGGGGCCAGAGGAGAAAAAGAGGCAGGCCAGGTAAAAACATAGGGAAGAAGAAAGCATGCTGAGCTTAACGGTCAGGTCAGGGAATGTGTTCTTACTGGCTTGGCTTTGTAAATACCACTAGGATGGCAGCCGTGGATAACACTGGAATGGGAACAGAAGGCATGTTGGCAGATTAGTTCAGGTTTTTAAAAAAAGAGTGAGGGAGTTGATAATGGAGAGGAGGATTAGTGGACTGACATGAGGAATACTTAGGGGGTGCAGACAGAAGGAACTACAGCATGAACAGAAGAGGGAGGGGGTGCAATGAGGGAGATGGAGGTAACAAAGAGAACCTCTACGTTCCTGACTGTGAAACTGAAGGAGACCTGGTAAATAATGGGGGGGCGGGGGGGAGAACAGGCTAAGGAAGTAAGGCGATGAGTACAGTTTTGAGAATTGTAGAGGCTGAGGTACCTGCAACACCTGAGATGTCAAGGATGCGGTTTGTCAATCAGGCAGAAGCAAGAGGCCAAAGCCGCGGACATGAAAAATATCTGGACTTAGTGACACAGCGATGACTGGTAACCTTAGTCAGATTTGTTGCTATGGAATATGTCTTGAAGCCTGAGCAGTGGGAGAGGGAGTCTGGAGGGCGGGATAAGCAAATGGAAACTTAATTGCAGAGAACTCTGTCATATGTCTGGCTGTGAAGCCTGGGAAAGTGATAATGTCAGCAGAAGGGGATGAGACACACATTGTTTTGAAAACGAACACAGAAAATCAAAACATAAATCACAACTAGGCATAAAAATGAATGCCTAGGGGTTTTTTCTTAGTTTAATTGAAAGTTAGAAGGGAAGATAACTCGAAAAATATTTTTTGAGAAGTCTTCGATGAGTTTCCAGTTGTGGCCATGGCCAAATTAAATCTATCCAGTATCCTTTAGGCTGCGTCTTTTCCTCCTGGGTGCTCTAACAACACTGGATTCCTACTTTGGTTGTGACACTTACCATATGCACTCTAATTAGTATTTGTTATCTTCTAATTGTAAACCACTCTAGGACAATTGTTTCATCTACACTCAGTCAAGGGCCAGATGCATAGTAGGTGGTCATAAGTGCATGAAAATGTTAAATATCTTGAAAAAGCAAATACTCAAAACATACTTCTTAAATGCATACTCTTGTTGGGAAGTGTTGTTGCCTGAGTGAGGGAGGGCATAGGTTCCAGTGGGCAAATGTGATTAAATTGTAAGGCCTAAGTGATACCCAGAAGATCACACCTACTGTCGTTGTTATCAACACCTCTGCTATACAAGGAAAAAAGAAAAAAAGAAAAAAAAAGAAAACAAAACAGCGATTTTTTTTTTTTTTTAAATCATCATTCTGTGGTCCAAAAGGTGGCACTAAAAGTTCACAGAAAATTATTTCCAATAGGAAGCTTTGCTTTAGTCAATGTGATCTCGGTTTAAGCGATTAGTGCAGTTAGAAAGCCTCGATCCTTAGCTGTTAGTAACACCACCCACCATTCAGCGAGGCTGTTTGTGCAATGGGTGCCTCTTGGTTGTCATGACGAGCTCCATGAGCATTTGCTGGACGGCTCCTTCCAAACTGTGTAGCAATAGCATGAGGAGTGGCTACACTGATTGGCCCCCATAGAGACAGCCTTGGCTCACAGAGTTTAGCGTTGACACTTGTGCTGCAGAGGTTTGAATCCTGTGGGGATGGTCAGGAAAGCTGCGTTGTGAGAGCGGAAAAGCAGGAGCCTCAACAACAGCTGCTCTGCAGCTGGGTCACAAAGGAGAGCAAGAGATCCCTTGACACCATAAAAGGTAGCGGATGATGGGAAGGCAATCTCAGTGTATCCATTTGTC
This sequence comes from Rhinolophus sinicus, assembly GCF_036562045.2. Classification (NCBI taxonomy): domain Eukaryota; kingdom Metazoa; phylum Chordata; class Mammalia; order Chiroptera; family Rhinolophidae; genus Rhinolophus; species Rhinolophus sinicus. The sequence continues at coordinate 124,851,914 of NC_133752.1, forward strand.
ACTGGCAGGGCGCCACTTGCTCTCAAATCCAAACGCACTCACAAGAGGATAAAGCCAGATGTAAATAATTCCCTAATTTTATACTTTTTTTCTTTTTCTGTAGACAGCTTCGGCAGTAAAGGTTATAGAAGGTTATTTAATTTACTTAGACACAAAATTCTTTGATGATTTAACCATGGTACTGAAGAGAACACCGGATTCAGTAACAGAAACCTGAGTTCTACTCTGGTTTTGACACCAAGAAGGTGAACAACCAAAGAAAGCCACTGATTTGAATAGGTTTCATTTTCCTCAGTTGTCAGTCAAGGGACTTGGGTTATTAGGACACTACTGGTTATGATTCTCTGTGTAAAATATGGAATTAATCCAGAAGAAGTAAGCACTGGTTAAAAATTCAGATTAAAAAAGTTAAATTCTTAATTCACATCATCCTCTTTTGTCTCCATTACCATCCAACTCACGATAGGGGAGAGGAATTGGCCCCTTCCCCCAATCCAGTGAGCTGACACTGAGATTGGGGATTGTAGCTGAGTCCTAAAGTCAACTGTAGTTTATTTTATGTACTAATGAAATGAAACCAAATGGAGGTGAATAAATTATGTATTTGTTTTCTTCTGAAAGTACTTTAAAAGTAAAGATGCTCATCAAAGGCAGAGTATCCTAGAAATGTTTTCATAACAACCAGGCCACATACCGTGTTTCCCCGAAAATAAGACCTAGTCGGATCATCAGCTCTAATGCGTCTTTTGAAGCAAAAATGAATATAAGACCCGATCTTATTTTACTATAAGACCTGGTCTCATCTAACATAAGACCGGACATAATATAATATAATAATATAATATAATATAATACTGGGTCTTATATTAAAACAAGTCCGGGTCTTATATGAATTTTTGCTCCAAAAGACGCCTTAGAGCTGATGGTCCGGCTAGGTCTTATTCTCGGAGAAACACCGTAGATACCAAAAGTGTACGAGTATACTGTGTTTCTAAGTAATTCTGGTTTGCCTGAAACTACTCTATGCCCACTGTTCCAGAGTAGACAGAACTGCATCCCCTCCCTGGTTTGGACAAATATTCTATAGTTACTCTAATTCTTCTTTACCTCTCACAAACATTCACCTAAATTAGATGAGTTAAACAATGGCTTTTGTGACACCGCAATGTCCCACCCTATGAAACCACTGGGTTATCAGCAGCATCAGTGAGGTCTCCCTATGACCTCAGTGTTCCATTCCCCAACACACCCCTAACAAAGACATCCTTTCACAGCACAAGGCCATGGGATCCTTGTCAAGCGTAATTAAGATCCCATTTATCTTCTCTACTGCCCAAAACACATTTTTCAAGTCAGCGGTCCTAGCACATTGCACTTTTACTTTCTCTTTATAAGTTATAATAAGAATAGAAACCTTTTGGAGAGAGTACTATATGCCAGGCACCATTCAAACATGTTATGTGTATTGCCACATTCATCCTCGTAGCACACCTGAGATACTATTATTATCCATTTTGCAAAATAAAGAAAAAACAGGCACAGTGAGGTTAAGTGCCTTGCCCAAGGCACAAAAGCTTGATTTCGCAGAGCTGGGATTCAAACAAAAATAAGCTGGCTTCATGGTTCATGCAATTTATTATTACATTATAGTCTTGGTCCAGAAGTTTACTACCAGGAATCATCATGCTACTTAAAGATAAGCTTTATAGAATAGCGGTCCACTGCTACACTCATGCACCCACCCATCCATCCATTCCTCATTGCATATTCAGAGAGTACCTACCATATGCCTAGCATCGTGTTAGGCCCTGGATACCCTGCTTCCCCGAAAATAAGACCTAGCCGGACAATCAGCTCTAATGTGTCTTTCAGAGCAAAAATTAATATAAGACCCAGTCTTATTTTACTATAATACTGGGTATAATATAAATATAATACATAATACCGGGTCTTATATTAATTTTTGCTCCAGAAGACACATTAGAGCTGATTGTCCGGCTAGGTCTTATTTTCGGGGAAACTTGGTAGTTGAAGATAAGATGAGATGACTTCCGCTTTTATAGACTGAGTAATACTGTGGTGCTGCTGTAGGTAGGCCCTTACCAATTGCAAGGTAATATTTCAGGGGCTCTTGTTAGACATACACATAGTACATAAAGAGAAATCCAAAACCAAGGCATCTACTTCCCTGAGTGAGTCAGGCAGGTCTCCACGAGGGGGTGGCATGCTTCGGCTGGCACACACCGGGAGGACAAGTTGGCCAGGCATCAAGCCAGCTGACGTTTAGTCAGTCCAAGTGCTAGTGGCTAAAAGTTATCGTTACAACATCCAAATTAAGAAAACTATTTAGAAAGTCAGTCTAATAAAGAAATTTGTTTTTCCTTGTTTCAACACCATTAAAAGGACCTACAGCTTACAAAGGTTAATTTGATACCAACAACTCAAAATACATCTGTTTGACAAAATAAGGTTGTTAACAACTAAAGTTTCCAAATTCCTACTTTGGCCAGGCAGCACTTCTTGAGCCACCTTCTGTGAATAATTTTATGTGACATACAAAAAAGGAAAATCTATTGAAAACAGCACTGTTTAGTAAGCAACGCTCATTTAGTTTCACTTCTAGAGTGTGAGGAGACCAGAAGTACTCCATAGTATAAAATTACAGGAACTTTAAAGCAACTGGAAAGGGGAAAGTGTACACACACACACACACACACACACACACACACACGCACAGAGCAAATGGTCAGAGGTTGGCACATTCCCAGCAGAACGAGTTTGTATATATAAATGCTATGACAAGCATATCGCCAAACTGGATCATTCCCAATTCCTAGCAGTATCGTGTGCTAGCTGAAGCATACACGCATGAGTTTTGGCATGATTACAAAATACAATTCTCTTTCTTGCAGTAAGAGAAAATGTGTAATATCACAAGAAATTGTAGACCACCAATAGGAAAAATATGAGTAGAGAGGTGACATGGAGATGGAGAATAGAAAGTCGGCACTTGTTCGCCTCTAGATAGACAGTTTAATCGTAGTTCAGCTCAGGGTGAAACATCTCACACCCTATTGACCTTGGTGGGGAAAATTGCTATAAAGACTACAGAGAACTCACTAAACATCAACCTCCCCAACTGTCTTCATCATAGTCTGCCGTTTAATGGACACCTGAGTTGGCAGGTGTACCTGCGAGATCCAAGAGGGACTGAACTGACACTCCCAATCATAACAGCATTTTTATGAAAGTAATGCGGAGGTACACAGGAGAGCAGTGTAGCCATCTCGACAGTATTCCTTGTGCAACGGCTACAAATACAGAGCAGTCTTTGGAAGAATGTACTGACTTATTTAACTTCTCCAAATGGAATGCACGTGCACTTTGGGGTGTATGGTATCGTGCCATGAAAAACATTAACATGGCACTGTGAAGACTTCGGGGAAAATACAAGCTATTAAATTATTAACTCAGAACAGTTTTTATTTTTAAACTCGCATAGATGTGTTATAAAAAAAAAAGAAACGTTGGCATAGAGGAAAGAACTCAGCCATGGAAATCAGACAGACCTGAGTTTACCATCTCCTCAAGAACTATCCCTCAAATAGCTAGGCTACTTGGGCAAGCTGTTTAATGTCTCCAGAATACATTAGGAGGATAAGAATGCTACCACCAGATAAGGTTACACCTGAGACCGTACAAGTAAAACTCTCACAACAACGAGTAGTACACAGCAAGTGCTCAACAAATGTTAGCTATTCTGTTTGTGTAACAGGGATGGCAGTAGCTACCAAGCAATATCTTAAAAGAATTAAATGAGGTAAATTATATTTAAGAAGCATAACACAGCAATACATTGAGAGCACGCACCAAAAACTGTCAGGTCTCTTCTTAACTAGACCTTTTATACTTACATCCATTGACCCATAGGTAAGTCATGGAAATATATGATTATTTTTCATTTATTTAAAATAGCATTCTTGTAGCACACCCACATAAAGAACTTTGTGCTCCAAAATACTTAATTAGATCAACCACACTGTCTATTGTTTTGGAAAGTCTTAGGCTATTGTGGGCAAAGTTTGCCATTGGGATAGAGAATTTGAAGAAAAGCAGAATCAGGGAGAATACCAAAGCTTGAAACTGAAGTTTCAGTAAAAAGAACTTAGGACCGCTTTTGATTAAACTGGAAAACCCACGTAAATACTGATGCCAGTCAAAGAATACAATCCCCCCACCCAGAAATATGTATCTTCCCGAAGGTTCATTTACTCTGAAATGCTGACATGATTTAGCAAGTTCAGGTTGAACTAGTTAGCATGTTTTAAGCTGCTACCAATTTTAGAATAATAAGAAAGCAAAAGAATTATAGTTGAGTCTCAATATTGAAATATTCAGATACCTGGTATTTCATAGAAGCAAAATTTTATTTAATCAAAGTACAATTTCATTCATATCTGTCATACTTCACTTTTTTTTCAAAATAAATGGCTATAGATGACCGTGTTAATATTTCTTTATTTTATTTTTAAAAGTAGTAAGAAATATGGGATAGGCAACAGAGGGAGAAATAAAAAGAAATACAGAGAACACCCAAAGAAGACATTATTTCCAGCAGATAGCTTCTGCACTAAAGGATAAGCAAGAAACACAGAAAAGGGTAGCGCCAGACTAACCAGATTAATGATCAAAGAAGTTAGAAAAGTGTAAGACTAAGCTATGTGCCTAAATAAGAGTCACTTAAAATAAATCATACTATTTTTAAAAAAGATTTTAGAACATATTTATTCTTTCAGGGATAGTGACAGTTGTGAATTTGGGTGACTTACAACAATAATATTAATCAATTCATTTCACAAATATTTGGATAGCTACAATGTCATTATGGAAAAAAAAATATTCCTAAGAATTCCAAGTTAAAATTTCTTAAAAATATCTTTTAGCACAGTAGTTATTTAAATATTTGTTTCAAATTGAGTAAGCACTAGAAAGTTAATGCTTTCTAAGCTCACAAATGAGCTTTGGCAAAACTATAGCAAAACTGTAAAAAAAAAACTTGCTTCTTCTATAATCATCATCAGTATAAATTCAACCTGATCAATTCCTGTAGAAAATATATTGCTCTCTATCCCATCAAATTTATATATCAAGGTGATTCAAGTAAAAAAAAAAAGTGTGTGTGTGTGTGTGTGTATATGTGTGTGTGTATATAGATATGTACATATATATACATATATATAATAATTTCTATGAAACATAATAGAATAATAAAATGAAAAACAGAGTATTATCTGTATTCTATTGTACCTGTCAGAAGAACACATATTCATTATCATCACTACCACTGTTTATGAAATGCTACAAATTCCTTCTGAAACGAATGATTTATATTGTGTGCTCTTCTGAGATTACATTCCAAAGCTATCAGAGCAAAACAGATAGCCAGAAGATCATACTTCACTATATCAAGTGGAAACAAATAAAGGAATATATTCAATTCTGCATCTTTTATTCCTATCTTTCAATAATTATCAGTATTTCTATAGTTATAGGATTACCATATCATTTTTCCTGAGACAAAAATAAATTATTCTGTATACTAAAATGTTGTTAGCCAACTATCTGACCCTTTAAATTCACTCTTCATCCATTTTTCATGCTGAGAAATTTTGACATTTTTAATCAACAGAATGCAACAAGAAAAAAATGTAAATTCTCATATTTTTTTACATATTTTTTAAAGAATATCACCCCATTTTATTACAAAAAGTATACAAACACAGGGAAAATTCTATATGTTAATAATGCTTATCATTGGGAGGTAGGATTATGGGTGATTTTTTTTTAGTTTCTTCTGTATTTTCCATGTTTCATACAATGAACATACATCACTTTTATTATCTGGAGCAATGTTATCCCGATTCCAGTTCTAGTTGGGGAGTTGAATGATGAAAGGCAGTCAGCTTAGGATTTTGTTTGTTCGTTCTTTTAATGCCAAGTCACTGTGCTTTGTCCATCAATCGAAATCTTATCCATTTACAAGGTGAAAAGCTCCAGGTGTCATCTCAGTCTGTTTCTATTTTTTACTTATTTTAACCTACTTAAAACATCAACTTTTTTCCCTTTCTGTCTAATTACTTATATAAACCTTCACCTTTGCTATACATCCTCTCAAACTTTCATTTTTCCTTCTCTTATCCTTTCCTTCAACTGTACAGCATTAAAAGAATTATTAGTTTAACAAAGTTATTTCTCTACAAGTTCCTTCTTCAGCATCTAAAATAATGAATGAGTCTGAGCTGATACCCTCAACTTGCTCTCAGTCCAATGGGGAAGACAGACATGAAAACAGCTAACCATAACAGAAGGTGATGACCCTACTTTCATGAGAGCACAGAGAACATAAAAATTAAGTTAGCGAGGAAAGTTAATGATGTGTCAGTGTTACGTCCCGAAAAAAAAAAACTATATGTGAAATAAGCCAATCTTCAGATCCATTTCAATTAAATTCAGTCAGTAAGTATTTAACTATGTGCTAAGCACCAAGCTAGTAATAGTAATGAAGAAGCAGGGTCCCTGCTCTCAGTGTCTAAAAATAACAAACAATAGTAATATAAAGTGTTCAGCTATCATCGAGTATTCATGTGCAGTAAGAACCCTAGAAGAGAAGCACGAGGGCCACCTGAAAGAATCAGTTAGCTATTTTATGAAAGGGAGTGTTAAAGATGGAGACTGAATAGATATGTCAGATGTTTCCAAGTGGAGTGATAGGAAAATGATATTCCAGGCTAAGACAGCATGTTTGGAAACAGGGGAACAAGGTGCTGGTCTACCGGTTTGGAAACGAGGGAGTGTGTATGACAGAAGGCAAAAGCAACTACACATATGAACAGATCTCTGTTTGATAACATGTTGTTGTCGTTTTCCTCCAGGGGGGACAAGTTAACAATTTTAAATTAACTTCATATGAATACTGGAAAATGAACAACTAAGAAAATGTATGGCGACAGTGAAAGCCAGGTTTCTCACTCTTGAAACGGGAAGTTAAGAAAAACAAGGGGAGGAGGCTAGAAAGATCTGTATGGTAATGGATTAGAAGTAATGGATTATAAGACATCAGTATGCACTTATGTTTAGTTTAAAATATAATACAGGTAGTTGCATATACAATACTTATGTATTATAGATATATGTATGAGGTCGGACAATCAAGTTCGTGAACTCATCCTAGAAAAAGTGCTACGTACCTCCTTGCTGAATATCATTATGATCACCTTCGTAGTACTCCCCTTGGGAAGCTATGCACCGATGCCAGTGCCTAGTCCACCCTTCAAAGCAATTTTGGAACTCTTTCTGGAATGGCCATCAGAGCTGTCGTCATCTTACTTTGATGTCCTGAATGTCATCACAGTGTCTTTCTTTCAATGTCTCCTTTATCTTCAGGTAAAGAAAGAAGCAATTGGGGGCCAGATCAGGTGAGTAGAGAGGGTGTTCCAATACAGTTATTTGTTTGCTGGCTAAAAATTCCCTTGCAGACAGTGCTGTGTGAGCTGGTGCATTGTCGTGATGCAAGAGCCATGAATTGTTCGCAAAAAGTTCAAGTCCTTTTCGTCTTTTTCATGCAGGCTTTTCAGCACTTCCAAATAGTAAACTTGGTTAACTATTTGCCCAGTTGGTACAAATTCATAATGAATAATCCCTCTGACATCAAAACAGGTTAGCAACATCTTTGCAACAAATTTGTGAACTTAATTGTCCGACCTCGTATATGCATTGGTTAGTATACAAACATATATCTCCTTGTTCTGTCATGTGAAACAGTGTAGAAACGACACCCCAGTTGCACTAAGGACACCTAAAACCCAATGTGGATTTCTAAACTATTTTCCAATGAAAGGACTCAGGGCTCCTTGGAAAAAATGTCTGACAGTAGGACTTGGGAAGAAAATATATAAAATGATTCTGAAGCATGTTGTTATGACAGAAAGTAAGAAAGCACCCAAAAGAAGACAGACAGACAGACACACACACACACACATACACACACACACGATGGAAGTATGCTAAAGGGACATAGAAGCCTATGAAAGAACTCTCACTAGTCAAAACTAGGCAACAAGACCAATCTGAGCAACACAACAAGTAGTAGTAATGTATTATAGCCCAATGGATAAAATAAATTGAGTCCATGCTAATAAAATTTTCAATAAATAATTGGGGAGAAGAGACAAATCTCCATGCAGAAGAATCCCAAATAATTTATATAGGTACCCTCTCTTCAGGAGAAAGAACATAATTCCTGTTACTTAAGTGTGGATTGCATATAGTGACTTCTTCCCAAAGAGGATGGAAAGGCAAGGGAGAAAAAGAGTTTCTTTACACTGGAGAAATGTGAACACAAGTACCTCAAGCCAAGTCATCAAAATTAACAAAAATAGTGATACGTCATATTGATAGCAAGTAACCTGGATTTGATGTGATGAGAATGACACTTTCTCTCTGTGGTCTTCCTCCTCAAAACATAACCTCAGTCTAATCTGACAAAACATCAGCCAAATAACCATTGAAGAACGTTCTACAAAACACATGATCCATATTCCTCCAAACTGTTAAGACCATCAAAAAGAAGTGAAGCCTGAGAAAGTGCCATAGCCAAGAGGAGGAGCCTAAGATGACAAGCCAACTAAATGCCATGTGGTATCCTGGATGGGATCCTGGAACAACAAAAGGACAACAGGGAAAAACTGAAAATACCTGAATCAAATATGGACTTTATTTAATAATATCAGTATTGGCTCATTAATTGTAACAAATGTACCACACTAACGTATGATGTTAATAATAGATGAAACCGGGTTAGGGCATACTGGAACTCTCTGTATTAACTTCACAATAATTCTGTAATCTAAAACAAAGAGTTTATTTAAAAATAATTTCTTAAAAATCTAATGTAAATGCCACAAAATTTTAGCTTTTGTTTTATTTAAAAATGCATGGATATCTGTTGCAATATTCTTTTTCCAAATGCTTGAAACAGTTTGTAACAGTAGCAAATTGTTAAGATAAAAACTTTTTAAGTAACTATTCTGACTTGAACTGCTATTAATAAATGGGAGGGTGAGAGTACTCTAGCAAAGAAAACTACTTAAACAAAATCATAACTATTTCCTCTGATGTACTACTATTCTTTGCAGGATATAAATATTGGCATTTAGTACAGGGAAGTCAGGAGAAGATTTTAAATATTGCAATGATCAAATTCTATTTCTACTTCATGAGTTAAAAACAAAAAATAATTTTCATCAGGTCACAAATTAATAAAATGAATCTCCTCTTTCAAAATTATGACTTACATTTAATGAGCATAAAAGCAAAGTTGTTTTGTTCTACCTGTACTTGGAAGATTGCAAACATATCCTCATCACATTATAACATTATCAACTGTAGTTCAACTCACTTTGGTTTTGGACAAGTTTAGCAAACTTGGCCATTTTTAGGGTAACTCTAGCCCCGATGTGAATAACAATGATTTTTTTTTCTTCCAAAATGTTGACCTTGGTAACACCTCCATCCTGGAACTTTTCTACTATCTCTGTCCTCCAATCATAGAGGAAAGCAAAGAACAAAAAACTACACTAAATTTTTACTAAATTCTTAGATGTTTAAAACTGAATGACTACTTAAGAAAGAAGAAAATAACTAGGCTAGCAATATCACAGATGTTCTGGCTCCAACACACTGGTCTACCAAGTAAAAATCAGTGTCTTTTTCATGGATGTATAGAGAAAGTGACAAAAAAATGTATATACATTTTAAGAAAGGAAAAAACTGTATTAAAATTACACTGATAGTAACCACTATTGAGCACCTCTTGTAACTGCAGAAGCCAAACACAATTTGTACTCATCTTTTGTTACCGGTATATACTGAGTATTACAATTTTTATACAGTTTTTTCCTTTCTTAAAATGTGTACACATTTTTTTGGCACCCTCTGTATTTCTGGAACTTCTGCTGCCCCTTTCAGTTTATTATAAAGTTCCCCAGAGTTCATCTGACAGAACATTCTTTTCTCTGGATGATAAGAGATTCAACTTCAAAAAAGGGTTCCATGATAAATATTCTAAGTAGGACTTTAAATACAAAAAGACTTTCATGTCTTTTAATGGGTAATACATATATTAACATACTTTATTCAAGAAAGAAATACAGTATTCAGCTTTTCCCACACTAATTTGACTTTTTCTTTTCTTTCTTTTTTTAAAAAAACATCTAGACATACTAATGTCTATATAATACATGTTGGGAATATATTTTGTATATTTTGGGACTATTGCCTTCAATAGAAACTATCAAAGCAATAATGGCAGTGGTAAATCTTCTTGGCACCCTAAATTTCACCATCTTTGAAATCCCCCCTTTAATTCTCAAGTAAAGCAATCCTTGTCATGTAATATTACTTATTGAGTCAGCTTCAGTATGTAAAGTCAAAGCAAAGGTATCAAATTCAACAAGTGCCTAATATATATGGGCAGTTATTCACATTTATAGGTTGAGTACTGTGGAAGTGGTGAGGAGAAGAGGGTGGAAGACCCTTCCCTCTTCCACGTAAGTGGAAATGGAGTGGATTATTAGCACTTGTGGAAAATGTGCATCCTCGGTGAAAACGATGAAAACAGCAACCTTAGGAAACTATCCTAAGCCAAAGCAATAGATTTCAACTTTAATCTTATACTTCTGCTGAGGTAATAATCTTTCAGCTATGGAAAGACGTCTTAAAACATTAGACCATAGGTTCCTGATCAGTAATTTTCTGCTTAACACGTTGCGTACGGATCACGAGAATCTTCGTTTTTTTCTGAGTCATGCATTAAAGACGGATAACGAGAATTCTCGTTTTTACTGTTGACTCTTTTTACTTTGCGCATTTTATTGAATTATTTGTGTTTCGTTAATAACAAAGAAAGCTGCTTTCTGCAGTATCACACCAGGAGGGATTACTAACATCATAGGTGAGTAAATCCTAAAAAATTCCATAGAAAAATAATAAATGACATAGAAGCATTTACGCTTTAAAGAGAAGAGTGCATTTTAAAGTAGTTTCTTTTAAAAACCTGCCGGAACAGAGGGGTATGAGGGATTGAAACCCCGCCGTACACAACGTGTTAAAATGAGCAAATTTCGGATTTAAGCAGACAGAAATTCCGTTCTTCCAGTTACTGCGGTTTTATCCCAAGAAATAAAAAATCAAAAGAAAAAAAGAAGTAAACTTAAAAAAAAAAAATAGAGCAAACTATATAGGAGATAATGTCTTCATGCTCCATTTCTCAAGGACAAAAATTTACCAGTGACCATTACATGTAACAACTATGTTATCTATTTCTCCATTATGAGACATTATAATGCATGAGTTTCTACAATGGTCAGCACCCATCTTAAACCCAGTGCCACAAGCTAATGTCAAGCTCACCAAAGAGCCATACTTACGTGTGAATTCTCACATTGCTGTCTTCCACCTATTGTTATTACAAAGCACACTGAATTACAGTGTAGGCTGAAAAATGTACCTCATCCTATCGCTTTTGACAAAGAACCTCAATTACACCTCAGAAATGAGCCTCAATTATACCTGCAATTTTAAGCCATTTTAAAGAATTATGCTTTCCACTGGGAGAAGAAATATTTTTCAGCAGGTAAGTGCTCAGGTGCTCTGGCTTCAAATCAATGTTCTATCAATTAAATGTTTACCAGGTAAAAAGTCAGTGGTCACTTCATTCAGGCCTCCCACCCTGTCTTCCCTTTCAGTTTGGAATGTCATATTTCCTTCAAACTTAAAATATAAGAGAAACTACATACCATATATGGTATACTATACACAACATGTTTAAATTAAAAATTCAACTTTAAACTTCACTATTACTATTTCCTGTGATTTCACATATATAGGTACCTAAATCCTTTTTTTTCCATTACCTATGTTAAAATTCCTTTTTTTAAATTAATGATATACAGAGAAATTGACTTTTCACTTCAGAACTGCTTTACAAGAAAATCTAAAAACTGAATGAAAATTGTTTTAAAAATAAATCTGCATGCCTTTTGAAATTAGGCTTTTTACGTACATGAGACACAGTATATGCATGTTTTGTCATAATAAAGAAAAGGCTAGAGAGGAATTTCAATAGTACAGCTTTCAGAAAAACCGAGGGGTAGTGCAGGCTTTCCACACAGATCTGGACTTAACCTCTGTGAAGCTCAGCATTTATCTATACAGTGAATATACAGACCATGGGAATGGAATAGCATAAATAAAATGCCTAGCTCATTGCGTGATAGAGTCCGAGCTCATCCATGAAGTACTGTGGCTGGCATGACCACTGAAGAAGCAAAGTAAGGGGCCAACCTATATGTAATATTTAAGTCTTTGTTAGGTAAGATGTATGTCAAGGGAGATGGGAAATTAATTAGAAGTTCAGATGGTCTTAGACACTCAGGACTTGGAGAAATACAAAGCTGAACTCAGAATTAACTGTTGTTTGGAAGAAGTATGATTTCATTAGGTTGGTGCAAAAGTAACTGCGATTTATGCAATTATTTTTAACCTTTTAAACCGCAATTACTTTTGTACCAGCCTAATAATATAAAACTAAGGATATAATCTACAGCTCTGCAGGCTTCATGCTTCAGGTTGCTAAGGCTCATGGGCCTCAAATGTAATGTGGTTAAACATAAGGGAAAATGACAAAAACATTATGGATTTGTGAATATGTTGATGGCTGAGCTGGTTTTGAACCTATTTATGAGACTGCAAAAATGAACACCTTCACATCTTCGAACAGATCTGGCTTCCATTATGTATATGCACACACTTGTGTGTATGTGTGTATAAAAATATATATATCCAGATCCAGATTCTACAAGAAAAAAAGGCAACTTCCTTTTGTAAAAGTTAAAGATATTTGCTTTTGAAAATGTATGTTGTCTATACCACCTTTCCTAAAGGTAAGCATACTAAGACTAGGGTGCTGTTTTAACAAGGAAAGATACTCAAATTTTCTCTTATTAGAAAAAAAAACCTATCAAGCTAGGAAAGTATAAAACAAATTAAAAGTAGAGTTTAATTTAACTCACATTAAAATCTTTCCATGCTTTATTCCAAGATAGGAAAGTCGACGTGATGAAGTAGAAAGACTATCAAGCTGGAAATCATGACCTTTAGTCCTTCGTGTAGTGCATCAGTGGGGCTTATCACAAATTAAAGCACTGGACAGTGAGGGAAAAGTGCCTGCTAACTGGCATGGGATCCTATATTTATAATAAAAAGGAAAGAGTAAGGGAATAAAATTAAGGCACTGACATAATAGCCCTCTCTGAAAACAGAAGCCATTTCCACCAGTCACAAAGCATGGCAGCCCACAACTGAAATAGCTGTCAGTGGTTCTTGGTATGAATTTATCCTAAACAGAATGCACTGTGGCCTCCTTGAGGCCAAGGAAATGCCATGTTGGTCTTTGTATCACCACTGTTTATTATAGAGCATGAGACAAAGTTCAGGCTCAGCAAATGTGTGTCAAATGTAGGTTTTTATAAAGGATTGTTTTTTCTAGGATCCTGCAATAAAGCCCGGCTACATTTATGGGGCACACCACTTCTCCATCTGCACCCTTCCAATAACATAGGGTATCAGAGTACTGGGGGTATTATGAGGGCCTGAGCCTGCGGGGCTATTTAAATTGCACTATATGGTAACTACAGACCAAATACAGAAACCAAACAGACAAAACAGTAACAATGAAAGGTAAGTTAGTTTCAAAGCAGTATAATCCTATTCACCCCTAAATAAAAAGCTACCATTTCTGTTCAAACATAGCTGCATGCATATGCAGATATAAAGCAGCTACAGTTATTTCACATCACCTTTAATACCAGAGAATTTGAGTATTTTAATTATTATTCCTGAGAATATCTGGCAAAAGGAAGCATCTTTTATGATGACTTCTACTACTGACATACAAAAGCAAGAATAAAAGCCTGGGATACTTCAGAGATATTTGGATCCTATGTTACTTAGTTGCAATAAGAAGAGTAATTATAAGATTTATTCTAAATAACAAAATCCATTAATTTGGAGTAAGGGGGTAGTTTCTAAAAAATAAACTATCACAATCGATTATGCTTCAGAGTAGGAATAACACAATAATAACTATATTATCTTCATAATGCTAATCATAAAATTTAGATGAGGCAATTTCATATAAAACGCTTAGCTTAATACAGTACTGAATTAAAACTTTTTTCTAAATTTCACCCAATATTTCAGTAGCATAATGTGTGTTATTTCTCCTTCTCTTTTCACAGAATAAATTTTGCAACTTGAATTGGACATATCCATAATAATCATTCAGTCAGAGTCACAGGAAAAATGAATTTTTTATTCCTCTACCCCTCTAATCTAGACATGGTTGCAGTATTTATAATGAAACAAAACAACCTGTTATTCAATGTGCAAAGAAGTCTGCTCTAAAGTGGACCAAATGAAAAACAATGTCAGCTCTCAATAGTAATTAATTATTACAAAAGACCCAAGGAAACAAAAGCACAATACTTCAGACAGATACATAGACACCATTCCAGCCTTGGGTATGAACTTTTCTATTGAACCTCAAGTACTTTCCCAACTGAAATTTTGTGTAGCCCAATTCACTTTGGCTAGACACAGAAATCTGGCTCAGCGCTTCCCTGCAGTAGCCAGAATAAAGGCTTTCTGTATCAAGAATTACTGTCAGAGTCTCCCATACCCTTCCTCCTTGCTTTACTAACCTAAACGTGGTAGTAAAATCAGCTAACAGCCAAGTAGCTTTTACCACAATTTAAGTCAATATCAATTTTACTGGCTCACAAAAACTTCAAAATATGTGGCTTAAATAAATGGAACAGGACAAAATGAAGACCAAAAAAAAAAAAAAAATCAAAGGACATACACATAATTATACAACATGCACAGCTTTAAAAACAAGTATAAAATCATCTGAAATACCATAATAATGGAAATGTTATTCCTGCCTTTCTCTTAATGCATGCCCAAATTTAAATTCATGGCATTAGCCCAAGGTAACAAAGTTCAAACGAGAAATAAATCACAATTTTAAACAGTGCTTGTGTGTAGTATTTTAATTGGACATGACATTGGTATGAAAGTTCCATATATTTTAAAGAGATGTCACCCAGGCCCAACTATATTTTAACATAAAGGTTACTAGTGACCCTAAGGCAGAACTATTCCCTAGGGTACCCTGAAAAATTTGTATTCTTGTTATAACATAGGGTCTGAAAGTGCCAGTAGCCAAAAACAGAAATCCTAAGTTCATGACCTATGATGCTAATAATAAAAATGTGTTGAACCACTCAAACTACATTAGTATTCAGAGATAATATCTAAAAATATGTTATAAAAAGGAGGAAGTACTGGCTTACTTTTAGAATCTCCTAACAGGTATAACGAGGCGGGGGGGGGGGGAATTCCACACTTAAAATTATTTAATTAGAGTGAAAACTAATGATGCTCAATTCAGAAAACCTTGAGGTTGTATCCAATTCTACTATTTAGTACCTAAATTATTCTTGGGTGTGTGCGTTAAATCTTTAAAGCCCATTTTCCTCATTTATAAAAAGAGAGTAATACTCATTGTAAAGATTCATGACATAACACATAGCAAGCACAGGCACTCAAGAAATGTGTCCTTCTTGTGCCCACCTCCCCTTCTAGGATCTTGGAAGATTTCACTGTGTCCACTCTAATCATGGCACTCTTATTCAGTCCATATCATTGGGAATTAGAGTGATGCCTAGCATAGAGTAAAAAGTCTCAATACATGTGTTGACCACACAAAAGGAATAATAAGGAAATGAGAATCAGACTAAGGAAACACAAATATTTAAAAAATCATGAACCCACCCCTTATATAACTTAAAAGGGGAACTGCACAAGGAGGGTAATAAGGATAGTTACCAAGATAGTGAAATGCCATATACAGAAGAGAGAAAAAGATAAGACCCCGTGTCTAGATTCAAAGGCCAGAAATGGATTTATTTCTCCCATTCAGTCAGGAAAGGGCTATTACAGAGAGACTGAGACCATGCCATGGAAATAGAGAGAAAGGAAAAAAATAACTGCTTGAAAGACTCAGGCAAGACTTCACAGAAGAAATAAATTTGAGTAGGCACAAAGGAGAAAGGACACTTTTGGTAGAAGAATGAAATAAATTTGGCTTATGAAATTTGTCAAAGCATTCTAAGAAATGGTAATTTTTGAACTTTTCTAAATATGGTAAACACTACACAAATTCTTAAAAAAAAAAAAAAAAAGAACCAAAAAATGTACTAAGTGAATCATACCACTGGCTGTAATAAAAGGACGAATAATTTGCTTTCTTTTTATTGGTCTTATAAAAATACAATTTTTATATGAAATCATACTCTGTGGTCTAAGTCTAATATAGTTGGATGTCACTTTTACATATTTGTCTTTGGTCAGTTTTGACAAAGCAATAAAAACACCCCACTCCGTTTCTGTTCTGCTTCTCTTGAGACTAATAGCCAATTCCATTTTACAATATATTATATTTAAAGCATTCAGAAGTCAAAATGTGTGACATTTTCACCTTGCCAATTCCATGTTAAGTCAATGTCATATTACCAGGCCAAGAACCCCAAAATTCGACAAAGGCAATCCACTGGCATCGAAAATTTGCCAAATCTCCTAATTCAAAAAGAAACTGTTAAAGATGGTTTTGAAGTTTTTGGCACTCTGAGTTGAAGCCATTCCATAATAGGGTTTGTATTTCATCTAATCAGCAAATAGGAAACTATAAAAGTTTTGTTGGTGTGGGGAAATTAAAATTTGGATTGTAATACACGAGTCGTCCCTTCTACATGTTTCAGTGAATTAAAACTTCTAAATCTTGTTTTTAAAAAATAAATTAGTCTGTAAAATATTCCTGATATAGGAAACGTAAAATATTCAGGATTGATAAAAAGAAGAGGGATAAGAAAGGACGTATAGATTCTATATCCAAAGTAGTATCATGCTGTAGGTTATTCAGAATTAAGTGCATTTAAGCTTTCATATTTTTTTCTAAGTGATCTTTCCTTTTTTTGAAAATCAGGCGTCTGAAACTTTTATAGATATTTTTTGAAGGTCTCATTTATCAATCTAATTAAAAATGTTTCCATTTGAAATCCTTAAGAACGTCTCAAAGATACTAATATGGGCAACAGGTATATATGAATTCTATTCTTACGGGGAGCGATGTGAATTATCATACAATCAGAATGAGAAATGGAAAGGGTTTTCATAAGGTAAAACATTTTTTTCCAACTGATTAATCTTGACATATTATGGTCTTGTAAATGGCAGAAATAGCAACTTATCCCTTTCAACTCTGAGTAATGTTCTCTTTTCCCTTTTTCTATTCTTTCTGTCTGTTGGGCCCCATATTGATTTATTTCATAATTCCTTCTTTCTTATTTCCTCATCTTTTTGTGTTTAAGTGGAAAAATGTTCTCACCTTTATTCTCCTATCCTTCAAATGAAAATTGTTTTGCCATCATATTTTTAATTTCTAAAAGCTCCTTCTCATTTTTCATTATTTATGTTTTAATGACATCCTGCTTCATGAAATGCTGTTTTTGTTTTTGTTTAATTTTCTTCTGTTTGCTCCAGTGTCCTACTCTTAATAATTTGTTTCAGTTCCAATCTTTTTCACATTTGAGGCTTTCCTAATATGACTGATTACCGACCCTTAGTTGCCCACTGATATTAAAGGTAAGTTAATAAATGATGAATGACATTCCTTTGGCACAGGTGTGCTTTCTAGACTGAACTGATTCACTTTTGTGTGTCTGGTTTGGGAGCTAGTCATTTATCGGGCACCTCCAAATATAGCTGTGTGGAAATTTTTTTCTTACACTGATCAGTTTCTCGAGCAAAGAACTCAACAATTTCTTGGCACATGGGGTGTGTGTGAGGTTGGCGGGTGGGGTTGCTGGGGGAGTATAAACTCTGTGTTGCTGGTGTTCTATAGGTGGTAGGAGAGGGGTATTGAGAACCTGAGCACCCCAGTGGGAGAATTCACTCAGTGCTCTTTTCAGTCCCTCTGCATTCCACCTTCAAGTGTGCGAGCCATTCCTCGGGCCTGGACCTCTCCCATTCAACTGTTCCACCACTGTGACCTAGATGGGACTGAGTGTCTGGTTGCTCACACTGTGGACATGGGGGAGAGATCTGACCATTCCTTACATACATTATAACAGATGGATTACCCCATTTATGCTCCCTAACTCATTCTCTTCTATGCCAGCCCCCTCCAAGTCTTGAGTCTCTCCAAGTTTCTTTTTGAGTACTTCAGATGTCTTTTCACCGTTAACCCATCCCAAAGCTAGCAGCTCAGAAAAATCAAGTGTAATACCTCCTCACACTTTCTCATTTCCAAAAATCAGTTTCAGTATCATCTCTTCTTCCATTCTGATTGTTCCTGTGACGTTACTCCTTCCCAATATTTCATTCAGTCGGTTTATTCTGATGTACCCACGTGATCACCATTTGTTTGTCCACCATTCTTTCTGTACCTCACTCAGTAACGACTTCTAGATTTAATTCTGGGTTTTTTTGAAGAACATCTACTGTAATTTCTTCAGCTAAAGCATTTAGTGGACTGATTTTTATTTAATTTCTTGTCCTAGGAATTCCCTGACCACGCAAATAAAGTAAATTCAAAACCCAGAGGCTGGTAGAGGGAGGACGATAGTGACAAATTCCCAGCAGAGACTTCATTCACTTTTGTTCAGATCCCATGCTGAGACCGGAAATCCTTCCGGCTGCTTTCCTGTACCAGTATGCAAACTAGTCTATATTATCCTTTCACAAAGGGTAGGAATTTCCCTGCTTTATTTGGCATCTAATTCCTGGCCTTCCAATGGTCTAAAGCTTTGTCTCGTATTCCATCCAGAACAAACAGAAACAAACAAACAAAAAGTCCCTTCCCACTGGTTGTCACAATTGGTAAACTATTTGAAATCAGCTACAGGATGGGCCTACTGTTTACTGCTCTGGTGTTTAGTTACTGCTTCATTTTTAGCTCCCGGGAAATTCTCTTACCACTTTTTGAGCTCAGTTATGCATTAAGAGCATACGTGTCATATTTTTTTGAGCATATCGAGTTTTTTATTGAGATGTTTTCTGATTACCTGTAGGATTTCTTTAATAACATTTTAGTAGTATCTTAGAACAGATACAATAATTTTAAGTGTTTAATCTATCTGCCTCTATGGGAAATTAAATATTATTACTTTTCAATAATTATAAGGTACCTTTTGATGAAATCACTTAGGAATCACTTTCCTGACGATTTGCTCTATGTTTTTCTAGTATCATTTATTTTTATTAATATTTCCAAAAGGTTAAGTAGTGTAACTAAAATAATATAGGTAAGAGTCAGATTAGGATTGAAGGCTAGTTCTACTATTTATTAGCTGGGTGAACTCAGAAAATTTACACATTTTGGACAGTCCTCTATTGTGTAATATAAAAACATTTAATGATACTGTGAAATCCATGGAATTACAATTTTGTAAGTCATAATGGTAGAGTAGCAGCAATTTCTTACGCTTTGTGAGAACCCCTTTCATGGAACTGTGGCCTCCAAGAGTGCTCATCACGTAATGAGTGGCCACATAATGGTTCCACTTCTCTCTCGTAATGATTATAATCAGAAGGAATTCCAGGTGACACCAATCGACACATATGCAAAGTTTTGGCTATTTGGAAAGAATCAGACTGAGTCCTACATTATCGTCAATTTGGGGCTAATACTGGTTTGTAGAACATAGTCTTTATACAAATATTGCTATTAGGACAAATCCATTATGTAATTACATAATTGGGGTTCTTCATTTACATGGTTTCATTTAGTTATATCAAGGATCATGACATAGCACATTTTATCTACAAATCCCACAGCCAAAGGAATACATCTCTCCTTTATTTTCTGTAGAGGGTTCTAACTTAGTATTGCCACCATTACATCCTAACTACCCAAGTTAAGTGGTTAAGAGCCAGAACCTCAAACCACCTCGACCTCAGCATGCATGGAGAAAACCAATTGCTAAAGGGTGAGGAAGGTAGTTACTCACTGTTAGCGCTAGCAGCTTCCCATAGGTGAGATGAGCGGGAATATGGTCAGTCTTGGATCTCAACGATTCCATGTACCAGTACTCTGCTTCAGGGAATTTGCTTAATCGCATGTATGCTTCACCTGGAAAATGAATTGTGTAAATCAATCTGAGGACGTAGCTTTCCAACAGCCTTTGCAACAGCACCACATCATCATGCTTATATTCCATGAAATTGCAGATGCTTTGGCAAGTACATTCATCCATTATCTCACTTGAGTCCCCAAAAGTCATCACAATTCCATTTTACACATGACAACACTTGTGTTTGGAGAAATTCAGTGAAACGGCTAAAATAAAGAATTTTGTAAGTGGTCAAGCTTTGATTTTTAACCTAAGAACATCTGACTCCCACGCATATGTCCTTTGTCACCATTTCTTTTTCTTTTTTGTTTAAAGATAAGTTTGTTCTTTCCTGTGTACAATTATTTGTTCTTTTTTATTCACATTCATTCATTCCTTTAGAAATTCAAGTATTTAGTGAATAACTACTAAGTGAAGAACTTTATGTAGGACCTGGGCGAGAGAAGTTTAAGTAAGGTCCTACCCTCCCAGGTTTATAATCTCATTGAGAAAGATTAAACAAAAGAGTTAAAAATATTTTAGTTAAGCTTTGGTGCTAGATTTTAGCTTTTTCAGAATTATTTGCATTGTGTATTTTAATAAGTAAATAAAATTTACCAGTTTCATTTTAAATATCAAATGAATACATGACAATTATTTAGCATGCCAAGCACCATGCACAAAGTTTTGCTGAGGCCTTTCAGCCATCAGTTACTACTTTCAAGTTATACAAATTTAACCCACCAAATAGCATTTTACTAACAGCCAAGTAAGAGGAAAAAAATGGAAATGAAGCCAAACGGGTATCAGTTGCTCACTTATGATAATGCCCCTCCCCCTTATATTACTGTAGTATGAAAGAATCTTCACCCAACGGGAAAATTGTGTTTTGAGATAATTTGTATATTTAAGCTATATATTGTAATTTTAATAAGCATTGCAAATGAAGAAACTTCTCACTTTCTGAGTCCAAGCAATAGACTGGTAACCTGCATTATTTTTCAAGCAGACTTTTATAGCTTAACTAATCATAATTATGATAGCTCTTTCCATTTAGTGGCATAATCAGAGGCTTTTTCTACATCTATTACCCACACTGGTTGTACATCCTTGCTTTAAAGGAAGAGCTAGCTAGCTTCCTTTTATTTTAATCATATTCTCTTTGTATTAGCACAGCACTGTCAATACAAATATGTTTAATGAATTGAATTAATTTGGGTCTCCTGACCTTTGGCGTGCCCTTTGCTCAGCTGGTTAGTAAAAAAAAAAAAAAAAAGTGGTGACAAATAATATGTAACATGCACAAAAATATATGTATCTACTCACATACATCTATGTGTATCTAGGTGTGAAAACAGTCCTTAAACTATACTATTATAAAAATAATAGCGAGAAAATGTTTGATTTTGTTTTACTAAAGCATAAAATGTGATTGCATGTTAAAAAAATTTGGTTAGATTAAACCACATGCTCAGGGTGAGATGCAAGAAATACTGAAGCCAAACACCAAAGACTGAAATGAAATACAGAAAATACTCCTAGTTGTTAGAATGGTAGGATTAGGAATAAATTTCATGAAATTTTTCTTAAGTTTCTGTAATAATTGTATTGCTTTTATTACAATATCTCTATAAAAAGTGAAAGATGTTAGACGAATTTGTTTTATTTTGTTTTTTTGCCACATCAAACTAACATATGTTTCCAAATAAAGCAAATAATAATTTTTCTTAGGGAAAGTGAACTACTCTTCATACTGAAACAATTCTAAAGATAATTTATAAAACAGAAAGGATGCACAATCCCTAAAGTAATGAAAAATTTAAAGCTATTAATGATAAATTGTATCCAAATATTTATATCTCAAATGGGTTCTAAACCAATGGAAAACACGTATAAACTTCAGAGTCACAGTTAAAGACCGGCCTGCATGCAGGTTGTTCGAAATCAACCTGAAATTCTACTTCGGGTCTTCAAGTGCTCACAGATTACTTTTTAGAAGTTGTACAATCATAAAATGTAATATAGCTTCTATTTTTTATTTATAAAAAATTTAATTAATTTGTAGAAAATACCAGTAGGTTGTCTGTACAGAAAAAGAAGTGCAAGAGAACCACAATTTCAGAGCGCTTGGGATTCAAATCTTTATTACATTTAAGTTGTTGATGTTTGAAAATCACTTCAGAAAGTGTACTTTTTTTCCTAAGTCAGAAATCTATCATTATTAAAACCTATTTTGAAATGAAATATTATTAATATACTAAAAAATCCACGGCTGGCCTCTCGTCTTCAGTAAGAACTCATAAGCAATTATCAATTCTCAAAGCTTGTGAAATGGAGAAATACCAAAGGATTATAAATAAGAAACATAATGTAATAATGTATCTTAGCAAGTATATGAAAAATGTAAATAACCAGCCTATTTAGTTACTATTCATTACAACTTAGAAAAACTTCAGGTAACAATTCATTGTATCTTAGTAATGACAAAGATTACAAGGACAATAATTCATTAAATGCTTATTAATGAATCAGGGTAGCAAGCTACAAGGGTAGGGGGATGTCTGATTTATGTGTACTCATTCCTCACATTCCATGTCTTTATGCATGTAGAATGTTTTCTCCTTTCTCACAAGGGGCCTTCACATATTACTCCCATTCAGTCACTACCAATTAACTCTTCAGAGTAGGTTTGCAAGAGAAAACATATTTTCAATCTCTGTATTAGTTGCTTTATATATGTATCTCATTTTTTATTAAGGAATATCACCTAGATTTTACAAATGAGGAAATCAAGAAGCAGAGTAGCTAAATAAAACACAAAATATAAATGTGGAAAATGGTAAAGCAACTCAACCCAGGACAACCTGACCAACACTGCTTTAACCAACTGATACAGAATAATCACAGACTTTCCAACAATCCAGCACAGGTGAAAATTATACTCTCTGTCTTGCTCCTAGAATTGTTTTCTAGTTTGTGATATACTGACCATCCAGTTCATTTCACTTTGCCTTAGGCTCATATTTTAAATTAAAGGAATAAGGGAGGGCAATAATAATCCACGGCTGACCTTTAAAACTGCTTTTGCTGCATATGTGACTCAGTTCTTAAGGTGGGAATATGTAGCACATAAGATGCACTTTAGTTCTAAGGTTAACTTTAATACAAAAACAGTCTATAAAATTGGTAATAAAATCAAGATGCAAAACCTAAAATGCAAGAAAATGACCATGGATGAATTTAAATGTGTTTAAAAGGGAACTCAATGAAGATTTTGGCAACAAACAATACTAGTACTTGCTATATCCCTGGCACTGACAAGGTAGGGGCTTCATAGTTCTCATTTCTAATTCATAGTAGGAGTTAGAACACTCATTTATGGATGAGGAGGAAGGCTCTGGAATGATAAGTGACTTGCAAAAGGATAGTTAATAATCCTATCCTGAGAGATTTCAATGGCTCTAAAGCCCATGCTTTTTGCCATTGCATCAAAGTGCCTACCATATAAAGTTTATTATTTACTGAATACCTACTAAAGTCTTTAATATATTATCTTATATTTGTACATTATCTCTACGCTGTAATTAAAATCAGTCTCATTTTACAAATGAAGTGACTGTGGCTCAATGATCTTAACCTACTTGTTCATTGTTAAAATATAAGTAAATGCCAGATTCAGGATTCCGTTTAGTATTCTCTCTGACTTCTTTGTACTATACCATTCTGTCCAAATACTGTAAAGAATAATTACAGAGAGTATACAATAACTACAAAAAGTGCTATCAACAGATTGTTTTAGGAGAGAATGATACATATGTAATCCTTTAAGCTTGATTAAAATATTAAAATCATTAAAATTCCATGAAGGAAATGTCACAGGGGAAAAAGAAAAGTTCAGTAAATTCTGCAAGTAAGGAAGTGAAGATACTAGATTGGGAATGGGTGGAGGGAGGAGGTTAAGTCATCTTCTCTGGTACTATAATTCTTCTTGTAATAATAGAAAAAAATGTTTATAGTACCCAGGAGGAAAGAAGCAATGATGACTATTTTTCCTTCTCATTCTGCAAAAAAAAAAAAGACATAATAGGGGCACTTTTGTAAGAATGAGAAGATTTGCTGTGCAATGATGTAGTGATCAAGTTTATCACCCAGATTTATTTCCGATTCACTCGCAGACCAGAGGGATTTGGAAGTCTCCAGATTGGTTTCAGGCAGATATAAGCCAGTTTCAGATGGAGAACAAACAATGTCACTCTTCCTCTCTAAAAGGTCTAAATAACACATGCAAAAGCTAACTCCTTAAAGGAAAAAATGCTGGATTATTGATGATGTAATAGTCCAAATCTTCCTGTTTCTCATGTTTCAAGTTACTGTACAGCTCAGGCTTACAGATAAAGAATAGAGCATACAGCACCCATATTTGCCAGGGTTACCTTTTGTTTCTCCTGCCCTTGGCTCAAGATAGTATATTTCTATGTTAAGATGCAGTTCAGATTCCCTCTTGTTTCTTTCAGTTTTATTGAAATATTATAGCACGGTATAACTTTAAGGCAAACAAATAAATGACTTATATCTATTGTGAAATGATTACCATAATAAATTTAGTAAACATCCATCATCTAATACACACACACCCACACACACAGAAAAACTGTTTTTTTCATTGTGATGAGAACTTGTACGATCTCCTCTCTTAGCAACTTTGAAATATACCATACAGCAGTATTAACTAGAGTCACCGTGTTTTATATTATACCCCCAGTACTTACTTATCTTATAACTGGAAGTTTGTACCTTTTGATCACCTGCATCCAATTCCTCCATGCCCCAGATTCCCTATTTAAAAAAAAAAAAAAAAACCCTTTGTGACCACCCTTACCAAGAGTGATCACCCCTTACTCAACTCTTACATTATTGTTGAAAAATTCTTAATTTTTAAAAAATTTTTGAATGCATATCTTGCATGACAATTTAGGTTAACCAACATGGATAAGGAATATGATGGAAAACATAAAAGTTAATGAGATATCACTCATTCCTGCCTTCATGGTACTTACAACCTAGGGACAAATAAATATCTTTGTCAGTATTTTCCATGTTTTATTTTTAGGTGCACATGAAACAAACTACACCAAAACTTTTTTTTCATGTAATACTAATAGATTTAATCTGTGTTTTAAAATGTGATTTCATAGATATCATGGTTTAAAAGGAAGAAAATATCAAGTAAATAATAAAGATGGTAAGTGGCTGTGAGTCAATTGCAACAGTGGAACAGCACACTGGGGAAAAAAAATCTATTTTTGTGAAAGGCCTCACAGAGGTTACAGTTATGGCATTTTTCTGGCCTTCTACAGAATAATGGGAATACTCATAAAATGGCCCCATATGACATCTAGCTGGCTTCCTGTTGCCAAATACAGTGAAAGCACCTCATTGCCTATACTCCAAATTTTAGGATACTTTACCTGAAAGGCAGGCATTCTATCATAGTCTATCCAATGTCTAAGTTCCAAGTTTGAGGACTTCGCTGGTCCACAAGGTAATCATTCATTTTTCGGAAATGCTTATTTTCTGAAAAATGGTATCAGGTTTATTTCAGTGGGTTTTATACTTTGTGATTTATTGTGCTGGTCATGTTGTTTTAATGAGCACTTTACCAATCTTCAAGTCTGTTATGATTATTTCCTTTTTATATGCTACTTTTAATTTTATTTTTAGGAATTAATTTTGATACATAATTTTAAAATGAAATAAATACATTTTAATTGATTAATTTATGTCATCTTCCTGCTGAAATTATTTGCAATTGTGATGCAACACTGAATTTTGAATTAATATAACAAAATCGTAGCTGGCTGGCTTTCAAATTCTTACTTTGACATTAAATAGCTGTGAGGTTATGAGCACGTAAGTTATTTTTAGGGCCTCAGTTTTATCATTTATAAAATGAGGAGCTAAGAATAAATAACTCCTTAGTTCCGAAAATGATACAATCATTTATAGATTCACCACATAAATCATTTGTAGATTTATGCATAGTCATTTCATAAATCAGTGACAATATCCCAGTCAATATAAAAAGGAACTGCCATATTCATCGATTTTCTAGATGATCTATTCAAGATGGACTATATCTCGATCGTGTCCTGGTTATCTCTTTTTAAATTTTTAAATATATATCTTTTATCTAATTATAAACTATATGCTCATTATAGACAGTCTGAAAGATAATAATTTTATTAAATCAAATGAATTCCATCACTCATAGATAGTGAGTGATAAGACTGGTGTTTTTCCAGATTTTATTTTACACACTGAAAAAAACACACAATTATATAATAAGTAAAATATTTTCGTAGTTTTAAGTGTTTAGGTTCCTTCTAGTGTTTTATTATATTAAATAAAAACATGAAGATTTTTCCAAAATTCACTTTTGTTATTCAAGATCAATAGGTAATTTTCTGTTTATTCAAATTCCCCTCCAAATTTTTTTTTATGCAGATACTACATCTACTTCAGCAATTATTATCCTGTTTTGTAATTATCTTATATATATATATATATATATTTATTATTATTATTATTACCTTAGGATACATATGCAGCAGTGGAATTCTTGAACTAAAAAGCACTATAAATTTAATAGTCAAGATACAGATTACCAGATTGGCCCACCAAAATACCAACTTTACTTCCACAAGTAGTGTGTGAGAATTTCAAACTTTGATTCTAATACCTTTTTTGGGGGGGAGGTATTCAGGGTCATGTTTATTTAATTTTTATTAGGTCTTGTGGTTGATATGTTATGGACATTTTCAATTACTGAATTTTTTTTTAAATTTTATTGGGGAATATTGGGGAACAGTGTGTTTCTCCAGGGCCCATCAGCTCCAAGTCGTTGTCCTTCAATCTAGTCATGGAGGGAGCAGCTCACTGGCCCATGTGGGAATCAAACCAGCAACCCTATTGTTCAGAGCTCGCGCTCTAACCAATTGAGCTATCCAGCCACCCTCGATTCTAATACTTTTTTAAATGACCATTTGAAAAGAAAAAAGTTTTCATTTCAATTTTTGTTAATTATTAATGAAAATGAATATATTTTCACAAATTTTTATCTATGAATATTTTTTATTTGTAGGTTGTTTAATGGTTCAAAGCTGTTTTTCAGTTACTATACTTATCTTTCCATTTATGATAATGCAAAACATGGTTAAAATAGTTTTTCATTTCAGGCTATTTTAAGTTTTTTCATATGCAAATCAAATTGACTTTTCTTTATCACTATCTTTTATGCACAAAAAATTACTCTTCATCATAGGGACATACATTATCTTCTAATTATATAGTTTATTTATTAAAATTAGCTACTTGTTCCACAGGAAATACATTTTGCCATATAGTGTGAGGCAAGTATCGAATTTTGTTCTTTCCAAACATTTAATCAATTGTTCCAGACCAACTTTTATAAGAACTCCTTTCCCTCACCAATACTTAATTCCACATTTATTACCTACCAAAGATTTTTGTTAATTTTGATCTGTTTCTAGGGTCTCTGTTCTGTCCTACTGGTCTGGCTTTCTATTCTTAAAGCAGTATAACGCAACTCTAATTACTGTGGCATCTCCGAAGTACTGAAGCTACTTAGTATCCGATGACAGACTTCTAATTATTTTAATACTGAGTAGAACAAATCTCATTATTCTTCTCTAAACATTCTTGCCTCTATTTTCCTGTTAAGTACACCAGATGAACTTTGGAATAATTTTGTCTAATTTTGATAAAATTATTTTTGAAATGTTTATTGGTATGGAATTATAAACTGTGAATCAATTTAAGAAAGAAATTTTTACAAAACTGAGTTTCAAGATTAGTACTCAATGCTTCATTTACTCACACTTCCCCCTTCTACTTTGTTTATGTTCCTATAGGACCATCCTCACCAAATTATAAGCTTCCTGATCTCAAACTAGACTACAAGATGTGTAGAGCAGGACACAGAACAAACTTTCATCTCTTTAGTTGTTCTCCAACCTCAGTTCAGAAGCCTCTGGCTCCAAAGAGTTTGATAAATTTCTGGTAAATAATTGATCACATTATGTATCAATTAGGATTTAGGTGTTACATTTTTACCAAGTATGTCATTGAAAAGAAATTTGAGTAACTGCTTTTTCCAGATAATCTGTAGTCCATCAGAACAATATAACATCAGTAGTCTATCTTATATCAAGAATTTAATTTGCTGTGATTTTAATTCTCACTTTTTTTTTACTTCATAGTGTTAGCATTAACACAGAAACATTAGGGAGTCTGGCTTTCTTTTATTTGTGCCATAAACTTACTACAACTATTGGCTGTCAAATTTTGTGAATGTCTTGTAGTGACATCCTTAGTTTACCCTTATTTAAAAAACAAAGAAACAAACAAAAACAACAACACACAATTCAGTTGCCTTAGATATATTAGTTCAGATTGGAAGTCCTCAATAGCTAATGTACAGAGTGGGAAAGGACAAAGAATTTTAAATGAATACAGATATTAGAGAGACTACTTAGTATCTGACAACAAAGCATGAAAGGGTAGGTTTAAAAGAGAGAGGAAATGCAGGGTTGGGGGGGAGAACAGATGTTTCATTAAGTAAACACACATCAAGAAATGTGTTCAACTTCAGTGAAAGTTAAAAAGGTTCCTAATCTGTAGTGTGAGGTTATATACAGGAAACATCAGATGTGCCATCAAATTTAACTAGGAAAAAAAGCCAGGAGCCTAGGTCAATATTTCTCTAATTGCAACTGGGGGTCCTATTCTCCAGGCTAATCAATTCCCTGTGTGTTTTCAAGGAAATAAATCACTAAAAATAATCAATCAACAAATGTTGGAACCAATCCTATAAAATGCTCAGAATTTTCCAAAAAGGAAAAAGTGAGATTGGTGTGTCTGTGTGTGTGTGTGTGTGTGTGTGTGTGTGTTGGAGGAGGTGATGATCCTCTCTTCAAAAATACAATAGTGCCTTCAAGCGAATTAGAATAGAGTAAACAGAATGGCTTAATATAACTTAAATAATTAGGGAACACTAGAAATAGGAAAGGAAGTGCTAAGTTGTGTTTACAAAAACAAGTTTTACATAAGAGAAAAGAATGAGTAAATGTATAGTTTGGAAAGAATTAATGAAAATAATAGTATTCAGAAATATAGGACTTCAATATTTGCAGGAAAATGTCAGAAAAGTATTAAAAAAGTATTTTCAGTTTTATTTACATCTTCTAAGTAATACATTTCATATGTATTCCTGGATCAAGCAATATGTCTGTATAATATGCAATGAATAATTTATTTTGTACTATAAAATTTTATATTAATGTTAATTACTAATTCTTACTATTTTTAATGAATAAAAATAAGATGGATTTTAAATTTCTGATGTATCTTAACTTGAAAAGAAGATCCTACAGCTGCTCACAAAAACCCATTCCTGTAATTCACATGTGGATAAAAAAGACTTGCATTCTGGACGAAAATTTTGCATGTTCGATTTTAATTCTTTATTCAACTTGAGTATGACAATAGCTTCTATCAGTGTAGATAAAATTAAAACTAAGTGACCATGCATTTGGGGAGTTAAATGAGGTATTTATACAGAAAACAACTCTTCCCTACCTATTAGGAAAAATAGATATAAATATACACATAGCAAAGTACATGTGGTAATATATTTAATTGTGTCAACTTCATTTTTATTACTTGTCTATTCTAAATATGTGCAACAAAAATCATCATTTTTTTGACATTGATTTTCGTGAGTGTGTCCTTCATACAAGCTTTTCTTATTCTTCATGATTTACTTATTCTACATTATGATCTTCTTATTCTACATTTCTTCTAAATGTCATCAAAATTAGCATATTTAAAGAATGCAAGATTTTGAATTCTAGTTAATAAATTCCCCACATATAACATATCATCTCAATTTTCTGAGAACAACCCAACCTGTATTTACTAATTGGTAAAAAGATTCACTCCATGCATATTACCCAATAAAAGAATAAAATATATACATTTTTGGAGGGGTTGTTTGGTGGCCAAGACATGGAAACAACCAAAGTGTCCTTCGATAAATGATTGGGTAAAGAAGATGTGGTACATATACACAATGGAATACTACTCTGCCATCAGAAAAGATGAAATAGTGCCATTTGTGATAGCATGGATGGATCTTGAGATTATTATGCTAAGAGAAATAAGTCAGACAGAAAAAGTCGAGAAGCATATGATTTCACTGATATGTGGGATATAAAACTAAAAACAACAAAGGAACAAGACAAACAAATGAAGAAACAAAAACTCATAGACACAGACAATAGTTTAGTGGTTACCAGAGGGTAAGAGTGGAGGGGGGAGGTAGATGAGGGTAAAAGAGATCAAATAAAATATATCGTGATGGAAGGAGAACTGACTCTGGGTGGTGAACACACAATGTGAGATATAGATGATGTACTACAGAATTGTACACCTGAAACCTATGTAACATTACTAACAATAGTCACCCCAATAAACTTTAATTTAAATATATATGTATATAATTTAACTTAAATACACACACACACATTTTCCTCATTTATTTCTATTGAATCTCAGAAAACAGATTTTTTCAAGCAGAACATACTGAAACTATCTGGTAATCAGAGAATAAGAAAGATATAATTAGGTATTAATTTGAATGCATTTATCTCCTCATAACTCAATTTAAAAATAAAGTTTTTAAGATGCAATCTTTTTAACCTTTACTACTAAACTGGTAATAGTAAGCATTAATGTAACAGGTGGGCTCCTGTGGTTTTAATAATAATGAAATACAATCAACTGTCTCATATCATATTTCCAGGAAAGTAAGTGACATCCAGACCTAAGCATGATCCTTAGGCAACTCTACTATTGGCACGAAAGGGTTCAAACTCCCCAGAGGGAGCATATAGCTTCAGGCCCTGGGTTTAATTGAAACTTTAACAAAATATATCACCTATTTAATGCAGCTGAACTGGATGCTGGCCTTTGTACTGTATAGACTACTGCACAGCAAATTAGCGTCGGTAACCATGGTACATACAGTAGAATTTTTATCAAGCATGAATGGTAAAAAGAAAAACATTAAACCACTGCCGTTTTATAATGAGACATGAACTTTTAAAAGAAAATTGTATAGATTTTACACATAAATTTTATGTTTATTCTTTTTGATACACAGCCAAAAGTTCATGATTTCCTTATCTTGTTGGCTCTACATCTTATAAAATGAACTTTTAAAGTCTCGCAAAATTACATTTTGTTTTTCTAGACTGTTAAAGTACACACCTAGCACTGGTCTCCTGGTCATGTCCTTTCTGACGATGGATATATATAAAAGTGATATTAATAGATTATCTTAAAACATTATAAGTTAATATTCTTTTTGGAGGTATACGGATCAATGGTTAATCAAGTTATATGGTCGTATGTTTATAAGATTGACTCACTGATTTTCAAGAGTGCCAATGGAGCAATCATAGGAAAATCACCAGAACTCAAAATAGGAGAAGCAGGTGGTCTAAAAAGCTTAACACTACTGGAGTGTTAATGGTTCCACACTTGAAAGATGTGAAGTTCAAATCTCAGTTAAAAACCATCTCTTTCACAGTTGGCATGTTAAATGCCTCAAGCAATTCACTTAAGAATAACCAGTCAAAGAAGAAACACTAAGCATGTAAACTAAACCCTCATGTCAAAAATTCACTCTGAATATAGCTACTCTAAATATGTTCTGGAACAAGGTGAGATGAACGAATACACACACACACACACACACACACACACACACACACACACACACACACACTTCTTCAACCAAAATAAATGATTCAGCTAAAAAACCAGCCATACTGAAGGCTTAGAAAGAAACAGAGTTGTTTTACAGCCATTATACCAAGAAAACTCAGTATATAGTATATATACTTCAAGTAGAGTTAGGATAAATTTACAAGTGAGAATTTTTGTATTTTTGTTTTCAGGAGGTACATTTGACATTTCATGTGTCAGTTCTTCTTACTTGAATAGTAGTAAGGAATCTAAATATCACTGGTAACCGTTTATAATACTTAACTCTTTCACTCCACAATTTTCTTTCTCAAAAATATATTATAATTCTAAAATTTGTACAAGCTTTCTACTCCCAAAAATTTGCTCTAATAAATTCACTGTTTCCTATCAATGGTTCTTTCCCCATTCTCTGGGAGTAGCTCAACAAAATTGGGGAAATCTCTCATAACTAAAGAGCTGCTTTCATGAAACTGAAAATTAAATACAGATTTCCCCCTTTTGATTAGAGAATATGAGGAGAAAACATCTTTTCAATTTCAAACCTATGCCACGTAAAAGATTTGTTATTTGAAGGTTGATGGAGGAAAATATCTTTTCCAATACTGAGCTAGAATTTTGTAACAGGGAAGTGTTAAAACAAACTGGGAATTATCAGGAATAAGAGATTCAAAACAGTATGATAAAAACAAGGGCAAACAAGACAACACACAGTAATACACCCTTATCATGCTATTCCTCTGGAAGAGCTATGTAATCTATCCCTAAGGTAAAAGCATATCACCCATAATAAACACACTTTAAAAAATTAGGAAAATTAAAATACATATGTAAATTATAACTAATGTAACATTAGAAGTTTAAAAAGCTTGAGATTTGTCTTTTTGTTTGGTTTGGTTTGTTTGGTGCAGTCCACACAGGACAACCTACATAGTTATGGAGAAAATGTTCGTACGGTTAGAGTAATACAGTTTTCCAAATTTTATTTATAGGTATTTGCTTAGTAAGGAAGGACACTAAAGATCTCCAGACCAAGTGTGAAATTTCCTGGAAAGTTCTCTGAGAGCAGGAACCTTATGGACTATTTTCCATTTCATATTGCCATCACTTCTGTACTGAGTGGAGGGTACATGACTTAATTTTCCCCCCCCACAGAGGTTATTCTGAACAGTGATTACAGACTACAGTGACAAAGCAGTAACTAGGTTCTTCACTTACTGCATGAAACACATTACGCCCCCTTTGTTCTCAGAATATATTACCAAGATGAAATGGCCTAAATTGCTTATGTAATTAAACCCAACAATTACTTTGCACTAAGGAAGCAGAGTAATTTTATTTTAAATAGTAAATAGGCTTAAAATGACCTTTGGGATTAGAAGGGCTCTAACTGATAAAAGTAATTGGAAGTTAGAACCTAATTTAGTTTCCCGTAATCTTTTAGTATTATTCAAAAGCAATAGTCAAGTAGACATTTAAAGGGAAATAATTATAGAGAAAGAAGAGAAAAATTGAGGATGGTTAGAAATCATCCTATGTAAGTTTTTTTAATGCCATGCATATTTAATGCATCTGCAATGAAACCACAATTGTGTAGGTGTTATATTCTTTTTCGTTAAGATGCAGAGTTTTTTGTTATACATCTATGTAATAGATAAATAATACACACACACACACACACACACACACACACACACACACATTCTGCTGATTTTTAAATGAGTAAAGAAAAGTTATATTGACACAGTAAAAAACATGCCAGTTTCGGTAACACAAAAGGCCTAAAATAGAAAAAGCACTTGAATTAAAGTCAGGAAGCTACACTTCTGGGTCTAACACAAACTGTGTCATCCTAAACGTATCAACTTAACTCACTAGGTGCTCAGTTTTATCTTTTAAAAGAAAAGAGATTGTGTAAGGAGAAGTTTTAAGATAGGAATCTTCCATTGCTAACATTGTATGATTCTAAAATACACCTATAATGTGAGAATCAAAGAAATTGAGATTCAATAATGGCATGTAATAGGTTTCAGAATAAAAAATTTTGACTAAGTCTAGGGGGGAAAATATGTCATGGCAGAAAAAATAGAAGAAACTCTAACCTAAATATGACAATTTTAATTGAGTACTCAAATAATGGAATTAAGTTAATTGGGCATTAATTGAGTATGCAGTTTCACTTTCAGTTAACATAGTTATAAAAGTATGATTTGAGAGACAAGGGGAAATGGATTTCCAGAGAAAATACAATTCTAGAAAGCACAGCACTAAGTAAAATCCCTGTTGAAAGTCAGTGACTGCAAGACCATCACACATCACAAAATCTTACTTACAGAGAAATCATACTTAAACATCAGTAAATACAAAAAGAACTGACAGAATACAATAATTGACCTTTGGAGTTAAAAGACTCACAGAAATGATAATGATTACATCTTATGAAAACATTTACTAGGTTGAGCATTTGGTCCAAAAACTTTATCTTCATTCTCTCAGGCAATTGTCAAACTGACAATACTATTAGAGCCATCTAAAAGATGGGGAAACTGAGGCCTCAGTTAAATAATTTGTTCAACATCACTCAGCTAGTAAGTGTCAAAACCATGACTAGAACCTGGGTAATGACTTCACACTATCCTGAATGTCCACGTAATACAACCTGTTCTCCCAAGAGGAATCCGAAGCCCATAGAAATAAAGTAACATACCTGGGTAGGAGCAATTTTAACAGCTATTTTGTGATTTGGTCTATAAATTTCATGCATTCTCAGACTTTGCTAATTACAACCACCACCTAAGTGAAAGTTTTTTTTTTAAGTTTTTTTTTATAAAATAATATTTAGCATCTGCTTTACTATCATTTATATATGTCTGTAATTCACATGAGTTTAGATGGGATGATATTCCTCAGTAATTGTTATTCAATCATCTTGGTCTTATGAATTCAAAGAGAATATATATGAATTCAATGAGACTATATTTTTAAACAGTATTTTTCAATTTTACTTAAGATACGCCAGAGTAAAAACAAACAGTCTTAGAGTAAGATATAGAAAAATTTAATTTGGGAAGTAAATTAATCGAACTTGTGTTTTTTTTCCTATTAATACACAAATGGGAAAATAGGCTCATTTGGTGTTCAGGATAAGTCAACTACCTGCATGTAGCACAGAGTAATACAAGTTTTTCATAAAATGTTCAAGAGAAGGGAAAATGCAAAGAACCAGAGTGTCTTTTTCTAAAGCAACTGCAACGAATTAAGCTATTAACTAGCAATAATACACAATATAACTATTTTTCACACACTTACTTTATTTCTCCTAACCTCCAAATAAAAAGAAAAAATAGGATGGAAAAAAATAATAATGTTTTTTTTAATAATAATAATATACACACACACACAAATGCTTGTAAAGGGGAAAATGAATGAGGCATGAGAAAAATGAGTACTTACAAGTTAAATCTAGCCAGACATTATAATCCATCACTGATCCCCAAAGGGCACTAACAATATGTAAATGTGCGAATTAGGAAACACATTCAAGGCTGTTGATAAACTTGATAGGATAATCAGCACATGCTGACAGACTAATGAAACCGATGAACTGATAAGGCAGCTTATCTCCTGGGCCATTTTTTTTTTTTTTTTTTTTTTACATCAAATGGAGGCTAATGTATTAGGAGTTAAAGCAAACACTCAGAGGATTTCAACCATTTGATTAGGAGGTGAACTGTCTGAGAAAATTATAGTTTCATGAACAACTGAAAGGACAGAACCTGGTCAGACAACAGACCTTCACATAAAATTAAACAGAAGGCAGCCACAATAATTATGGGAGAAATCTGCAATTTTAAATTATATTGGGATTCTCCCCTTGCAAATTGTTAGAGTGCTTTTCAGAGTCTGGGCTTACTATATACTGCTTTCTATAATAGAAAATAAGACAAAGGACTAAACAATAACCCCAGGGACACACTTGTCTTTCACTTTCACTGCCTGTTTGTGCTCAGCATCTGTGTAACCATGAGAGACAGATCCCAAGGTACCGGCTGAATTTTCAGTCAAATTTATTTACATAAAATAACTGAATGAATTTTCTGAAGTCACCAACTATAGTGAATGTCACACTACCTATTAACAATAAAAATGCCAAAGGCAGTCTCTTGCCAAGGACGCCACAGTCTTTTCCTAATTAAAATAAAGACATCTTATTTGATAATTGAGGGAAATTGGGATAAGACCTTCCTTCCCAAGCATTAGCATTCAGAATAAAACTCTAAACTAAAATCATTAAGTCTCTTTAGATAGAGAAAATGAACCTTTTAGTATTCATTTTGACAGGAATAACCATCCAGTTATTAACACAGAAAATTTAATTCAGATGATAAATCTACACACTCTCGGCACATACTCTCTGGACATGTACATTTCACCTGGAAAGAAACACTGAAGTAAAATGCTGGATCATGAAAAGCACTGCTTTAATTTATGAGTTTAAGGGCAAAAGTACATTTCATGAAGGTAGAGCTTACCTTTGAGTAATCATAGCAAAGAGAAAAAAGAAACAGCAACTAGAAATACGCCAACTTTTGTTTTAATATGAGCATGAAATATTATGGGGCACAGGCTAACTGGGGGCAGGAGTCCCAGAGACATAAAATGAATATATTCACCTATTCTAAATCCTAATTATTTCCTGTTTATTGACCCATGTCTCATTCTGTCTCTAAACAATTTCTAAAATTTCTGTCATTTAGAAAAAAGAAAAAGTGAGTGTCCTTGCCAAGCACAGGTTCTCTAGTTTGGGAAGATTTTAGATATTTTTTATGTATGTGTGCTCAAGCCATATAGCTAGCATCCAATTACTCACATCATAGAATATAGAAGCATAAAATCATCCTAGAGACCATGTAGTCTAATTTATTTTACATGCATGAAGGAGGCCTAGAAATATTTTTAAAATTAACCAAGTTTAATGAGAAAAGGAAATGTGAGTTTGCAATTTGTGCTTTGAAAAAAAGAAGTATCTGATTTGAAAACAAAAACAACCAGTTCCCTTCTCTCCCTTAGCTCGTAACAGCCAAGTTAACCAATCAGCAGAGCATCTTAAATTTTAGGGACTCTTTCCAAGAGTCACATACTTAATAGGCAGCTTTCAGGTGTGTCCACCATCAAATAGTTGTAGTAACAATAAAGTCACAAATCAATTGCAGGTGACAGGTAGATATTTTATTAGAAATTCTAGTTCTTGACCTCTTGTCTAGAAAAACCCATGCCCTAGGTTATGTACTTTCTGACTAATAAGGGGATTGAGCTGATTATCCCCATGTAGCAAAAAGAATAAGTGTAGTATCACACTTCCGTTCTTCATATTATTGTTTTTACTCTAAAATACTAACTCTGAAAAAAATCCATTGAGATCCAAGACCTGATCATGAAAACCACCCAAGTCGACTCCATTATTCTTATCTTTTATAAGCACCAAAAATCATTCATCTCTACACCAGATCATGTTTAATTTTGAGGATCTTCTGATTAAGAAAAATAACATGATCAAAAGGTGCCATGAATTTGAAACATTTCTTAAAATCTACATGTATTTTATTCATCTTTTTCAATCTCCAGTCTAGCTAATTCTTAACACCCTGATGGGTTTATGAACCCCTTGCAGCAACACTGGGATCTGGCCAATTTGTTGAGAATCACTATGTTAAACACTTATCTGCTCCTGTCAGAACAAGTGTGCTTTGTGAAAATTTGAATGTGACACCACATTGTGAATAAGGTTTTTGGGGTGAGGATTAATGATATAACCTATGAGAATTCCATTAACAGAAGCACAGGTTTTAATTTCTCCACAGGTCTCTGAAATAGCAATTGATATATTAATGTTTTACTTACCCATCATGTTGTACAAGCTCTGTGGGGCAAATTGCCTTGGCATTTTCTGAATTGCTTCCTTATACACACTAAGGGCATCCTAATTTAAGAAACAAACAAATAAACATTAAGTACAAGGATAGTCACCAAAACTGAAATAAGAACATCCTTCTAAAATTGAAACCTTCCATTGCTATTGCTAAAAAGTTCACTGGAGGAAAAAAATTGAGCTGTCTCTTGGTATCATACTACCTCAATTTCATGAATGAAAATATTCAACCCCAGTGAATATTCAACCCCATATAAAAATTCACTTTAACAAGGAGTTGAATATTACCAATTCTCTTTTATGTTAATATTAAAATTTTAGTTCACATAGTTTATTCAATTAAAAATACTAGAAAAATTCATGTCTGGAAGTCACCTGTAGTCATCTAGAATCTATAGCTACTTAAAGGATGGCAATCAAGTAGACAGAAATAAAATATCAAATAACAAATCTAGCTACTGAGACCCACTGAGATTATTAAATGTAACGATTTCAAAAGTTCTATCTCTATCATTATATTGCATTCATACATCCTGTAAGAGTATGTAAGGTGTGGTTTGAAAGAGCGAGAACCTTGTACAAGGTCCGGTCTGCATCACTTTTCCTCTCTCCCAATTTAAAAAAACATAAAATTAGTATTATTTTATTATTGTTTCAAAAATAATTTAAAGAAATGGGTATGATTTACATCCAATTTTAATACTCAGAATACAATGTATTTTTTTAACATCCAATACTGGATAAAAGATAACAGTAATAATGTGTCTTCAATTATAAAATCAGAGATGGTAAGCAAATAAGCTTGAGAAGCAATACATGCTTCTCATGCATTTCCCTTTCTTGAAGACTTGTTCTGAGAAATTCACAGTAAAGAAATTTGTTTTCTTTAGCAGAGGCTTCTGTTTTTTTAAATTTTATTAAATTTATTGGGGTGACACTGGTTAGTAAGATCATATAAGTTTAAAGTGTACAATTCTGTAATACAGCATCTGTTTATTTCTTCGTGTGTTCACCACCCAAAGTCAAGTCTCCTTCCGTTGCCATATATTTGACCCCTTTTCCTCTTTCCTAACTCCTCCAATCCCCTTTCCCTCTGATAACCACCATACTATTATCTGTGTCTAGGAGTTTGTTTGTTTTGTTTGTTCCTTTGTTTCTCTCTGTTTTAGTTCTTTTTTCCAAACAATTTTCCCCGTTAAACGCTTTTACTAAAAATACATATGAGCCTCTTAAATGATCATAGTGACCCTGCAATGATATGGTAGGGTAGGGAACACTGAGACTGGATCAGAACAAGGGGAAGGAAAAGGGCAGTGTGGTTTTGGCCCCACCTCATAGCGGCCCTGCTCGTGGTAGAGTTTGCCCAGGTTGTACAGACAGCTGGTAACCGAGCTCTTGTGCGCGTGAGGGTCCTTTAGGTTTTCATCAGGGATCTCAGAACACTTCAGAAAAGTGCGGCGCGCTTCTTCTGTCTTTCCTTGGTTCATCAGAATAATACCGGTGTTTAAATATGCAGCTGAGGGGGAAAAGGTGGAAATATAAATATGAGAAGATGATTTCCACTGTGGATACAATGAAGGTATATTTACTTCAATTTAGTTTCTATGGATTATTTCTTACATTAAAAGAAAACCAAGAAATACATACTTAGGGAACAAATATATATGGGAACAATGAATGTAATAAGAAGTGCAGGTGTCACTGAAAATATATATCGGGGAGTGTTTGCCCTCAAGGATTTCAAAATATTTTGAGCTTAAAATCTAGATGAATAAAAAAAATGTATTTCTCTTAATATACTGAAAATGACAAACAGATATCAAAACATGATTAAGTTTAGAAAGATATAACTGTGAGAGGCTCATAATTCAAATATTCAAAAATTGGAGTACCGCTTTG
The DNA here is from genome assembly GCF_036562045.2 of Rhinolophus sinicus. Taxonomy (NCBI): domain Eukaryota; kingdom Metazoa; phylum Chordata; class Mammalia; order Chiroptera; family Rhinolophidae; genus Rhinolophus; species Rhinolophus sinicus. The sequence goes on from NC_133752.1 coordinate 124,891,880, forward strand.
TTTTGTTTTTTTCTGTGAGGCTGTAAGTTACCAAGATGATTTTCATGGATAAAGAAGAAAAGAAAGAGGTATTTTTAAAAAATTTGAATATTACTTACAAGCCAGTGTAGGCCTGCTCCCGATCGCCAATTTATAATAATGCAGTGCTTCTGAAAACCTGCTGTTCTCCTGGAGAAGCAACCCTCTGCAAGACAAAAACAGAAATTTGGAGATAGGCCTGTGTTACTATACGTAAAGCCACAAATTTTTATTTTGTATTTCAAAACTAAAAGCAGCTAAGGGGCCATAAAAATGCTGACCTGGTACTATAAAAATAAATTCTAAATAAAAGGATATATTCCTCGGGAGAGAAAATATTGGAGAGGTATCAGCTGCATTTGAAATAGAAAGTATTAAGAAGTATTTTCAAAAAGCCCTTTACCCCCACTGAACTTTCCCCTTTCCAGCAGCTTTTCTCTCCCACTGGAATTACAAACCACCTGGATTTCTTCCTGGAGCATGCACATTTTTTCCCACCACATCAGAAAGGAAACTTGTTTAAGATAGTGTGATATATATATATATATATATATATATATATATATATATATATATTGCTCACTTCCTAGCCATATTGCTTGGGAAATACTGACCTCTGACTGCGGGAAAGACAAAGGTAATCTAGGTCAATAGGATGAAGAGAGTCAGAATTTAATCAGATGTCATAAAGGAACGAAGAAAAAGAGTGAAGACTATCCACATTGTTATTTCTAGCAAATAAGGTGGAATTTCAGAAAACTGGGCCCATTTCAGGTCACTGCTGTGAGACACACTTTTTTCCACAGACCCTGAGACTCCATGCTCCCTACCCTCCTCCTCCTCCTCCTCCTCCTCCCCAGGAGGCTCCTTAGTCAGTGGTCACATGGACTAGCCAAGCCATTCCAGACCCCACCCTCATCACCTAAATGAGAATGAATTCTACTCACATCTATGAAAATAAGGCGTCAGGGAATTGGACTAAGTTCAAAAAGCTCTCAGAGAGGGCTTTTTGGCCTGACCCCATTCTCTTGTAATCAGCAAGTATTTTACAAATGCTTGGCACCTCCTTTGGGCCAGCTACTGCTGTTATCAACCCTAAATTGCAGATTCTACTTGCCAGCTGCTGAGGCCCTTGAAAGACCTTAAAGGGAGCTTTGCAAAATGAGAAGGCTACTGATAAAAACTTATCATTTCCGTAGAGCATTTTAAAATACTCAGCTTATTATTTAATGGGCATCATTGAAAAAGTATCTAAAGCAAATCATTCTGAAATTAAACTCCTATCATTAGTGTACATTAACCTCATTATTTCTAACATTATTTGTTAAAAAGTCATTTGAATAGACCAAATGCTCCAAAACACATTAACGTCACTTACATATATACAAAAATGTGTATATTTTTATTAAAAATTTTGAAAAACAATTAATATGATCATAACATTGATACGCTTTGCTGTTAAGTGTACTTTTCAGTTGCTGGAAACAAAGAACAAAGCTTCCTGTAGTACCCAAGAGTTTGTGAAAGTGTTCAGTTGTCTTTAAAAGCAAGTAAAACAGATAAAGAGAAAGAACACTAACATACTTTTCAAAAAAGGAATAATATTCTTTATAACAGTAATTTTATTCACAAAATGCTTTCCAGTTAACTAAGCTCATTTACATATCTTATTTTAGAAACTTATCTACAAGCTTAATTGTCTTCATCACTTTCACTGGAGATTCAGATGAGGTGGTTTTTTCCTTTGCTACAAAGCTAATGACACCAGAGGAAAAATACCATCCAGATATTGAATCCTGTTCTACCTTTTTTAAGAATTAAAATCTTTCCATTAGCTCCTCTTTACCTATTATTTTCAAAGTCTTTCCCTATTACAGTTTCCTTTCTCTTAAGCTACAAAAATGTTCATGGGCTTGTTAGCGTAAAGGGGGAAAAAAATCCCTACAACCTTTATTCATTCCTGCATCCAGTTCTGACTACCGCTTATTATGGTTCTTCCTTTTAAGAATGGTCTATGGTGCATCTCTCCAATGACTCAAATTCCATTTACTCCTTAATCCAGTTTAGGCTCTTCACCAGAATGCCACAGAAATGTCATAATAAAATTTCTACTAACTATCAAACCTTGAACATATTATGTTTATGCAAATCACCCACTCAACTGTAGCACCTACTCGTATGACAGTTGAATTCATCTTCTTTCCTGAAACTCTGTATTTCCTTGGCTTCTGGAAAACCAGTTTCCTCTAATTATCTTCTATCCCTGGCCATATCTTACAGAGAATGAAGAAAGTGTCTCTCCATTCATTTATTCCTTTAAAAGAAGCTGGTGTTTCACAGGACTTTGTCTTTTTCTCTTTCTTGATAAATACTGTCTCTACATAAGATCATGCATAGGAGTACATGTAGCTCATATGCTGACTGTACTCTCTCCTGACATCCAAATCTATTTTAGCAGTTCACTGAGCCACGTCAATCTGGGTGCTGACTGGAATTTCAAAATCAATACATCCCCTGAAAATAGTATCTCCCACTCAAAACTTAATAAAGAGATAATGAAATAAATAAAAGAAAAAAAATCTCTCAACCATCATGCACTCCAGTTGCTAAATCAGAAACCTGATTATCACTGTTGACTTTTCACTTATCCTCACAATTCCATGTTTTATAAAGTCTCCAAAACCTATCAATTCTTATTTTCTAAGACACTTTATTCTGCCCCTCAAGGTTCATCTTTATGGCTCTACCAGAGCCCCTTTTGTCTTTCCTGTCACCTAAATAACTGCAATAGCCCACTAATTAGTCTCCATATAATTGCATTTCGAAAGGGCAAATATGCTGTTAGGCTAGACAGAAAGAACACGAGTTGATGAGCACAGATCTTTGAAAATGTGCCCAAAGCCCATAAACACTAGAAACTGATATATTGGGTCCTTAAGGCTCCCCAATACTGATGTATAATATTCTTGTAATTTTCCAATTCATAAAACACACAAAAAAGAGAAAATGATAAATAGCATAATAACTACGCCCAGATGATCCTGTCCAGTGTGCCCTACTCTTTTAAGGAATCTAGTCACACAGAGAGATGCAGCAGGCAAATCTCCAGAATTAGATATAGCATCGCTTTGTAAATTAGAGTATCATCCTCTGCATCATCTGAATAAAGTTAGCAGTGGAGAGAGTTCCACCAGCTAAGATGGCTATTGCGATTGATTTCTCATGGCTAAGTATGTCATTGAGCATCAGCGGTGCCCTAGTATGCATGCTACAAATGTGAACAGGACAGAAATGCACTTGCTCGTGATATGCAATCGACTGGGGGAGACAAGAAAGCAAATAAATGGTGTGGAAAATTACAATGATAGAGGACAGTAGACCAATACCATTCCAGCTCAGGAAGGGACAAGGAAAGTTTCGCAGAGTCAAATTGACATTGGCAGAGGCTTGAAAGTAAGCAGCAGTCAGCCAGCAATAAAAAGTGTTATCATGAGCCCCATGGTACACAGGGAAAAAAAAAAAAAAAAAAAGAGGTCCACAGAAAATTTACCAACTAACTCTCAGTTTTACGGTTAATAAGAGGCAAAGCCAGGATGGGAACAGTTTCTCTGATACTAAATCCCAGGCTCTTGATAGAAGAAAAAGAGAAGAGGAAAGAGGTAATTCTATTCCAGATACAGGTGTACTAGGTTATGTTTCCTTTTGCTCTAAAACTCTACAGATTTTGTATAACACTAACTTACACTGATCCTCTGAAAAAGAATTCAATGCTGTTTTGGCAGGTCAGTATGAGTTTGGGTCAATTCTAATCCTGTAATAACCAAGCTTCTGTTACTGCTGTTCTCCACATTTACAGAATCTATTCTTTATTTTACTGAAGATATAACAGAGGGATAGAAACCCTTCACATCGTAATAGTTCCGGTAATAATAATAATAGCTAAATTTACTCAGCACTTACAATATATTATTACTCCACAATCATCTTAGGAGGTAGGTTATTATTACTAGCCCCATTTTATAAATGATGAATCTTGGGCAAGAAAAAGCTCAGCAATATGCCAAAGGTCACACAACTAGTAAAAAGTATGCTCCACTTCAAGCTCAGCAGTCTTATTACGATAAGTAGGATTTGTATTTTAATAAACAACTCATACCAAAGGCTTTTCCATGACTATTTAAACTTGACGACATAGTTTGTTTGCATGCTAACCATGTCAACATAATCTTCTGGTTTCTATGGATATTAAAAACAGGAACACATTTTAATATCATCAAGCCAGAATCTAATGGGAAATAATTTTATTCACGTTATGTGAAGTTGCCTTTCAATTAAGGAAACTGGCCTATGCTATACATTAATGTAAAGTTAACATGTCTTTTGGGGGAGAAACTGGAAAAATATCACCAATCTCTAAATGACATGTAGTAAACTCACTTTTATATATCTATGTGTATAGGTGGATGTATTACAGTACTTTTAATAGAAGAAAATATTTTACTTCTCATACTTCTCCTCCAATGATTTATCTTTCAGAACAAGTCACTGAAATTAAGCAGCAAGTGAAGAATATAAATTTAGATAGATAAATAAAACAGGACTAATAAACATTTGTTTTTGTCAAAGGAAGAATACATATATACTATTAATAAATAGTATTACATATAGTATACAACAAATTATATATAATATATATAAAATATTATTCACTGGATATATAAAATACTAACCACTTTTACACTTAAACACTTAACACTTAAATTATAGAAGGCCACTTTATTTCAAGAAAAAATAAAAGTATCTCCTTAAATCCTTTCTGCTTTTTTATCTGATTTTTGTCATATGTTCTAGTAATTACCATTAAGTGTATAGAATTTCTTGACCTGTGAAAATTTTGCTCATCTTTACCCAGTCTCCTCTAACAACCCTGTTTTTGTCAAAAATATCATAGCTTAAAAATCACAATAATCTAGATACTTGAGAAATGAAAATCAGTCAAATCCATGACAACAGTAGATTTGCACAGAGTTTAATCCCAGCATTAAATGTAAATAGGTATAAAAATACCTAGCTGATTTAAATATTGACAGAGACAGAAGGGGAACAATTATTTAGCACAGTGCTTCTCAATCAGGGGTAACTGGGCAATGTGAGGAGACATGGTTGTCACAACTGGCTGGATGCTACTGGCCTCTAGTGGGTAGAGGCCAGGGATGCCATAAAATATGTAAACATGTCAGAAGACACAAGACAGTCCCCTAAAGCAAAGAATTATCCAATTCGAAATGTCAATAGTGCTGAGGTTAAGAAACCACATTTAGCATTTCATATGTACTAACTGCAACACATTTTTTCAGAAAATAAGGTTCTCATGTCCCTGCCAATCACATACATGAACTATGTAAACAATAAAGAATACAAGAAAGCAAAATACAGGGATTAAATTATTTTCAATAAAAATCTAAGTTATTATTTTTGTCTTCATAAAAAATGCCGTATTCTAAAAATTAAAAAGAAGCATGCCCTTCCCCTCCACTGTCAGTACATCTGAAGAAACTGTCAGCGTCTCTCTGTAATAACATTGCCCTCTATGTAGAATTGTCGAAACACACTAATTTTCAAGTAAAGCTACCTTTTGCCCTCGGGTTCTAACAGAGGTCTTTAAAAATGGCAGAAATGGGAGATAATCAAAAGTTGGTATTAACAAACCACAGATGTAAAGTGTACTTTTCAAGAATATGTATTGCAGTAATTAAACTACACAAACTACCCCACAGCCCAGCTCTAGAGAAATCAGAAGAGGGAGGGAGAGAGAGGAGGGTGGAAAGGAGAGGGAGGGGGAGGGAGGGAGGGAGGGAGGGAGAGAGAGAGAGATCAGCACCTATAACACACTGCATGCCACTCCTTTTTGCAGCTGTTCCTAGCCAACACTTGGGAAATACTTTATTTTTCTGCTTTCCCACTTTTCCTTGATCCTCAACTTCCTTTACGGATAGTCTCTTGCTCACCCAGGAACTGCTGAGGCCGAACAGCATGCAGGGTCTCATCCAGTTCCAGGAGTACCGGGATGCCACAGGCAAAGTAATACTGATCATGCCTTCATCTGAGATACCTTCCAAATGTTTCAGGAGTGCCCCACTGCTATTTCCATGAGCAGATATCAGAATGGCATTGCCACGGAATACTTCAGGAGCAATCCTTCCATTCCAAAAGGTAAGGATTATCCAGAGCATCCTTTAAGCTTTCAGACGATGGCAGCTGATCCACAGGAACATCACACACGTTACACCTCCCATCATTGTAGTTTTCACGGTAGAAGAAGGAGAATCCTCAGGGGGTGATGGGGTCACATCATAGCTGCTTCTCTGGAGCTTGACTTGCCATGACTCAAAGCCATTTTCTCCCTATCGAGACCTTTCAAGGCTCCACAGTGATGCTCATTCGGACGCCAGGAGCTTTCCACGGGAACCCACTCCAGTCCCTGCTCTTCCAGGATCAGCCAGGCTGTGTGGTTGGACCGATTAAGGAAGGATGTGAATACAAGATCAAGCTCGAAGTTTAGGCCTTTGACTTGCTTCCTACAGTTTTGAGATTCCTCCATCCCTTCAGTATTAAGTTTCTCTTCCACGCAGCTACAAAAACGATTCTCTTTATTCCAAGCACCTTCTCCATATTTTAACATAATTAGTTTGTATTTGGACATACTGATGGCTGAGCTTCCCTCAGCCTTCAAATAGGCCAATGTTCAATGACAGAAATACATCTGCAAAGAGGCCCACCAGCTGCAGCCATTCGTCAGAGCTACGGAGCAGCAGCCAGTGCCGCCTCGGACTCATCACGGCCGCAGGCATGCGCACTATTTTCTAGTGCAGGCTCCTGACTTACATTTTTTTTAATGAACTGTTTCTCGGTGAAGACGGAGATGCAAAGAATGACAATACAGCGTAAAATGTGCATAAAGCATAACGTGTTTTGGGAACCCACAAAAGGTACACCTTCCCAAAGTGACAGGCCAGGTAAGGTTCCTAGAGAAGAAAAGAATGCAGGGAAAGGGGTTCTAGACAGATCAAGCTATGCAGAAAACAGCATTTTAATCTAGTAAAAGCCGTAACAGACTTCATGGGAATTAAATGATAATCTATGTAGGAAGCACTTTGGATATTGAAAAGCTAAGGCAACCTAAAACTGAGATTATATTATTGAGACTATTTCAGTAGTAAATAATTTGGCTATTCCCTGGGCAAAAATTCTTAGTAATAAAAATAAATCAGATAACTCAGGGTGTGTGTGGGGGGGGGAATCAGGTAACTCAATGTTTAAATAGGCAATGGTTCACCAAGTGATCTATAATCCCTAAAGCCCAATTACCAACAAAAACATGTTTATCTTAAACTGAGACATTTTTCTGAATTTTGTATTGTTTATCCTTTAACACATGTAGAAACTATAAAAGTAAGATTGTTTTTTTCACTCAGAGATAAAATATAATGAATTTTAAATGTTCAATTTTTTCCCTAAGGTATTTATGCACTTGAAATTTTACAACTTAAATTAATTAGCATTGGTTTGGAGTCATAGTTGAACTTTGTATTAATCCATATTTCCTGATTGAATTGGCTAATTTAGCTAATGACTCTAATAATGACATTTTATATAATTTAACTGTGAAATTGCATTTCTTCTTTTTTTTTTCTTTCAAGATTTATGCTTTAGTCTTAGGCTATGTTTATAATCGGACAATTGGGAAAATATTTTAAATCTATTTTGGAACAGACGTGATAATTAATAGCATGTCATACTCGTAACACACAAATGCCCCCAAGTCTTGTTTGCTAAACGAGGTAACAGGAAAAATCTCAAGTGACTATACCATTGGTAAACGGAATCAAACTCAGTCCTTTTTAAAAACAAACACTGTGAATAAAATAAGTTACTACTACTTAAGTCAACTGCAGTAATTCCAAGGGTTAGAGTGACACAAGAGCTTAGAAATTAAATGCCTAATATGCACTAATGCCTGGACACATAAAGAGAACCATGACCAATCACACAGCAAAGCTTGGTCATGTGACTAAACTCTGCCCAATAAGATGAAAGCACAGTGCCTGTGCACCTCTAGATGTCCTCAAAGAGGAGGGCGCATGTTTTCTCTTACCCTTCCTCTTTTCTGCTAACTATGAGGTAGAAGTCCTGTTCTGAGGATGGTGGAGAGCAAAATAAAGGAGCCAAGAAACCTGAGTACTTCGTGAAAGTCATACAACCCTAGGACTGACTGCACACCTTTTGTAACACAGAAAATGTTAACTGTTAACCAGTTTAAGCTAATGTTATTTTGGGTTTCCTATCATTTGCAAGTCAACCTCTTCCCAACTGGTAAAATGTCCCAAGCATTTTTTTAAAAACTATATAAGGCCATAAAATAAGTAACATCAAGTATGGCTCTCAGAGAATTTTAAGGAAAACTTATTTTAATGACACTTGAATGAATACAAAGTATGAGTTGTCTGGTTTTGAGTGATAACCAGACTAGGCAATTGCCATCTCTAACAACTGCAATGAAATATTTAAACATATAATTTAAGAGCATGATGGGTACATGAAATTGGAACTCTTAAATTAAGCTCCTAGGCATCAGAGTAGTCAGTTATCACTTTGCCCAAAAGAGTAATGATATTAGTAGTATTTTTTTTATAAAAACATTTAATTAATCCTCTCAATCCCCAAATAACTAGAAAGAAGGAAACTCACAGGATTCACCAAGTGAAATAGAAATAGGTAGGATTTTCATCTCCTAAAAAAGATTCAGGAAGATATAAGCAATTGAATTTGAGCTCCAAGAAAGATACCAGAGACATAGTTATATGTATTTTCTGGTCTCACCCGGCACTTCTGTGACTTTCAGGTCACCCTTTGATAATAGACTTTGTCTTTGAGGACCAAGCAAAAGAATTCTCTCCACTCATATTTTCTTCCCCTCAAATCATATACTCAACTTTATTTTTCTCCCTTTCTTTTTTTAATTAAACTATTTTAGTAGGTAAAAATGACACTTTTACCAAGATGGCTATGGGTAGGAAAGCACTAAGAGAGAAAGTGAATGAAAAATGGTTAATTTTTTGCTGAAAACACATAATCAAAACTATTAGAATTATACGCGTGCTACAAAAAGCATAATTTAATTGGGTACTTACTGCCAAGCTGTTAGACATGATTATTATATATCATATGTACTGTGAGCAAACTAAAAAGATGTCCCTTATTGAGAAGGTTAAATTCCACTGGGAAGGGTAATGAGCACGTTGTTTTTTCACTCTGTGCTTTTACTGCATGAAGAAGAAAGGAAACGGAGATGGAGAAGACAACGACCATGTGATGTGAACGAGACAGATGCACACACAGGATTCTGTCATGTAGTTCCCCAAAAGCTGAGACCTGTTTCATAGGGTATCACTTCCCAGTGTCACATAACTGCCAAGTAGGTTTCAGAAAATACACTTACGCCTCTTTGGTATCTTTCTTTTGACACAGACCTGTTTAATTGCTCTAAATTGGATTTTGTTTAAAATTTCACAAATAAATAAAGTAGAATAATGACATCCTATTTCATAAAGAAGACTTTTTTTTATTAACCTGTCAAACATGGAGCCTATGGTAGGCCTCCAATCAAAATGATTTTAAAAATATTTCAAATGCATTAAACCAAAAACTTTATCAATAAAAATATTAATATTTATTAATATGAACAATGTATAGCTTATACTGTTATTATTATTATTTTTCTATTTTAAAATTAGTTTTCGCTTTGGGTCTGAAGAAAAATATATTCTCACTATACCACCAGGTCTTTAAAATATGTGAAGGAAGTCTCAATTAAATAGAGTATTCATTAGAAAGGTATTTCTCCTGAGTTAGAACTTGGACTTTGAAATCTAAATAAGCCTTTATATCCTATATAAGTCCATAAGTCCATTTATTTTCTGTGACAGGTCCAGAACAAGATGCTTCACAATTTTCTTATGTAATTCTCACAATGAATTTATAAAGGTATAATCCCCATTTTACAAATAAGAAGCCCCAAAATCAAAATGTTATTCAACTTAAATCCATGTAAGTAATTATTGTTGGATCTGGGATTCCTAGATCCACATTGTATATTAACACTTTGTAAGCGGGCATTTTCCGGCCAAATCGCGTCATAACGCGGGGCTTTTTTGACATTTTCTCACCAAAATTAGACTTTCCGTAAAATATTCATATCTTTCGATCTATTTGATATTTTTCTATGAAACTTTCAGTGTTTTAGTTTAAAAAGAGGTCTCTATTTATTTACTTTGCAAAATTTTTGCCGGTTCCAACTAGAGGCGATATGACGAGTTTACTCGTTTCCCGCAAAATTAATATACGCATGATTCACTTTATACTTGTCTTCTGAATATATAATTAAGGCTATATTTTCTTGTATATGTCATAAAATAATTGGTATGACTACGCTTTCCTAGTTAAAAAACAGTACTTAGTAGGAAAAAAGAGTTAATACTGAATGCCTTCATGATAATGTTTTATATATTATTTATTTCCACCCTGACAACTAGCAATATAAAATATTAGCACTCTTCTTACTTTAAATATATAAAGACATCAGGGAGAGAAGCTAAACAACTTACAAATGATAACACAGTTATCATGAGGAGATTCAAATTCAGATGAGATTCAAATTCAGAGCTGCCAGGCTTCAAATCACATTTCTTTCCCATTACCCAACAATGGGATTACGTACCTGTTCTCAGTTTAAGAATTAATAATTGCCCTCTCTCTCTGGTTCATATACCCAGTGCTTCTTCAGTGTATAGATCAACAAATTTATCTTCTCTATTTCCTTATTTATACTCATACATGCTTGTCCCGATATATAAATATATTGCATTTGCTTTAAATATAGATAAACCACAGGCTCCAATGCCAATCAACTTTACCAAGAAATACATCATAACCAATGTGCTTCTGAGACAACTAATTTTATGTGTCAACTTCACTGGATCATAGGATGCCCAGATAGCTGGTGAAACATTCATTCTGAGTGTGTCTGTGAGCATGTTTCCAGGAGATTAACATTGTATTCAGTAGGCTAAGTAAAGCAGATTGCCTAGTCCAATGTGGGTAGGCATCATCCAATCTTTGGAGGGCCTGAGCAGATCAAAAAGGAGGAAGGAAGGATTGGCTTTCTCTCTGCATTAGTGTGGACACTGATCAACTCTGAGACTTCTTGGTTCTCAGGCCTTCAGACTCACACTGGAATCTACACCACTGGCTCTCTGGCTCTCAGGCCTTCAAACTACACCACCAGCCCTCCTGGGTCTCCAGCTTGCAGAGGGCAGACTGCGGGACTTCTTAACCTTCAAAATCGGATAAGTCATACCTTTTAATAAAATATATAATTCCCATATACACATATGCAAGCACACACACACACACACACACACACACACACGCACATTTTTTTAATTGGTTCATTTCTCTGGAGATCACGGACTAATACAACTTGTGAAAGGGTTTCCTTGAGAAACCCCATTATACTTAAGACCCATTCCTCTTCATAAATATGCTTACAAGTATAAGTATATCCCCACAGAAGCATAGTCAGTGAACAATTAGAATAAACAGAATAAAATTAACAACTAACATACTCTTCAGCTTTTCTTATTATATAATTATATCAAGTTTCTAGGAACTTTATTTAATCCTTGCTACAACACTAGGGATATCATAACCCAATTTTGCAGAAGAATAAGGATTAAGCAATTTGAGGAAGGTCTGTCACAGGACCAATACACGGGAGATTCGAATGCAAGTCTGTTTAATACGCAAGCTTCAAAGCTGCTTCCACGGTGCAAAGGTGCCACAGAGTTAAGTTTTTTTAAAAGGAAGATTTCCCTCTTCGTCCTGTCCCATGAAAACAAATTACTATTCCAGTAGAACTATATTTATTTTCTAGGATTGTAATCAAATCTCTTTCAAATATTTCCTTCATCTTATAAGATGATTTAAAACAAACATAATTAAGAAATGAAAAGCACCTAACACAAAAATTAAAGGCGTTAACCACCGATAACTTTAAAACTATATAGAGTTCTGCTATTTATTCTCTGCTATTTACAGGGACTATCCAATGTGGATAAGTATAAGTATTGTGTAATTTCTTGAAGGAGAAACACCAGTTGGGTGGTGTGCAACCACTGAGGAGGGATCCCTCAGCTGAGATACAGGCACAGGCCAAAGCCTGACCTACTCAGTGAAAGTCAATGCAATTAGACTATTCATTTGTTCATTCATTCACTCAAAATATATTTTGAAAGTGCCATTACAGAGATTTAATGACCAGCAGAAGAGTGGAATAATTTAAAAGCAGTAACAAAGCTGTGTGCAGGGTACTATAACACAATATGATGCACTGTGGAAGTCCATAGTGAGAAAACCTATAACTTAGACTCGTTTGTTCAGTCAGCCGGGAGGAAAAAAAAAAAAAGAACACTTGTGAATTCCACAGGAATCAACACACTCAAAATACATTACCAAAAGAAAAAGGAAAAAAAAAAAAGAAGCCTCAGAGCCTGATTCCATCATAGATATGGTTATAATTTGGGTTAGAGATGTTCCCATGGGCACACAGTGATTTAGTGCAATGTACTCACTTTAAACATAAATGTTCAACAAAGTGGGTGTTTTCTTTGTCCCTTAGCAGCAGTGCTCTAACAAAAGTCTGCTGTTGAAGCAATAAATTATGAAAGGGGAAAAGGTATCATGTATCTCACAGACCAGCAGGAATAGGTGTTAGGTCATACAAGCAGTTTCTAACTTAAACAAGATGAGTTCCAAAAATGAATGCCTGACTCTATCTCTTTTTTGCTTGGAATAGTTTTGGCAATCCAGAAACGAGTCACTCAGGCTAATCCTGAAGTACTTGTAGACTAGAAGGAAAACACCACTTATAACAATGTACCTAAAACCGCCTTCGCAGGTTTAATTTTGGTGCTCAGAAGGGATGAGTCTTCACCCAGTACAGGGGTCAGAGAGAGCAAGGATCTATTCATGACCGTAGTCATCTCTTACCAGTTCTAGAAGTGGTGTTTTGCATTCACTCTACCCTTATGTTTTATAAAGGTATTGGTGTTGCCCCAGAGAAAATTCTCAGCCCTGAATGTTTTTCCGTACTTTTTTTTAGACCAAAACCTAGAAATTGGTCAACTTGCTTGTGTTCCCTCCCTATCAATTGTTACTTTTGATTAAAGTTACACTCTCTTCTCCAATGCTCAGTTTCAGAAGAATGAGTACACATTTGGCATCCCAGGTTAGCACCCATCCCTAAATATGGTCTTTGAGATTTTTATAATTTTTTTTCTACTTTCAAAAGGCAAATACTATACAGAGGATACACATATATACACAGTCATTAAAACAAAATAAAACAAAAAGGCTATTCATAGAATGTAAATGGTGTTAGAACATGGTCTAGCTTTAGACTTCAAGACAGCTCTGATTATTCCCCTAACCTGGAATTTCTACTCTCTAAGATCGTGAGTGCCAGTCATTTTATGAGTCTGCTGATGAGATGGGTCATATTAACCAAGCTGGGTCAAGTTCTCTTTTTCCAGAAGGTTGGTAAGAAATTTCCTCACTGTTCTCATTATTGGGACAGCAAGATGGGATCACTCGTCCCTCTTGACTTCATCCAACCCCCATCTAAGTCACCTCCAATCACAAGGGCCCTTAGGGAGGGACAAGAAAATGTGGCAGCCCTATAATTAGAAGCAATGGAGGTGTAAAGCAAAAAGGGCATCCTTAGGTGCTCTTGAATTCTGCAAAGGTAAATAGGAACAGAGGAAGAAAGCAAAGGTAGGAAGTGAAGTTAAATAACCCATGATGCACCCTGCACACATGAGGAGTTTAAGAATGTACTCGTATGTACCTAAATCATGGACAGCGCATATAAATATACATTCAACAACTACCTGTCGAGTTTGTACTGTGAGTTAAACACTATGCTAGGCACTTAGGATATATCAAAACCCTGCACTCGTAGAGCTTACGTGTTAGCCATATACAAAATAAACTATACATTTGTATTTAGTTAATCTGACTACATATAGTTTAAAAAGTTGATAAAAAACTGAAAGTTGATAAATGCAATGAAAAAAAAAAAAGGGAATCAAGTAAAGGAGGAAGAGCAGGAGTATGCGAGTGAGGCAAGGGCTGTAGTTTAAATACAGTCAGCTGGGAGGCCTCATGCAATTCTTTGAAGCAAAGTACTGGAAGAAGTGATACCTGATATAATTTTGCCACAGAAAGAATTTAATATATTATTTATATAAATACTATATAAAAGAAAAATAAGCAGATGAAAGATATTAATTTTTAAAGTTCATCTTCATCTAAATATTCAGATGTCCTCAAACTTCAACTATACTTTAAGCAGCTTCATGTTATAAGCAAATTATCGATAGGTTTTGTATAAGAGAAAAACTAAATTAAATGGAAGCCAATATTAGTGTACGTCCTGGTGTGTCTAGAAAATATTTCTTAAGTCATAGTAATTGAAACTCTGCAGAGGGATGGTTGGAACTACACAAATACCAAAATTACATCTGCTCATTTTTCTTCAGGAGCAAAAGAAAACGTATTACTTTTTTTTTTTTCCATAATGCAAAACTTCCTTCTGAGATAAATGAATTAATTTAGTTGAAATTCTACTGCATTATCAGCCTATACTTCCCATGTGAGCATAATTTTAGGAACAACAGCAAAAAAATGCTTTCAGCTATTTAAGCAACTTTCAATCAGTTTTAAAGTTAAACCAAACAACAGAATATAATTATGAATTTCTTTAAAAACCTCTTTTATGGGCTTTCTAAATCGTGTTCTCAAATTTACCTACACTGCTCTGGATGAAAATGACTATAAAATTAAAGACCATTTTAATGAGATTTCAGAAAAATGCCTTTCATCATTTTCCCAACATGGAAAACAGTTTAACATTCTCTACACAGTTAATCTTAAATGAATATTTCTACATGGAAAAGCATGTTCCACACAGGGCCATTTTAAAACTATATCTGTAATAGAAAACCTATAATACAAATTAATGTAGGAATGATTTAATCTTCTTTCTCTTGCCAAGGCTCCAATTTCTAGAAGGATTCTGATTTCCCCCAACTTTACTTTGGATTAGGGTGGGGAGGGCACTGCTTAACAGTTAGTCCCAGCAGGCAATCCTAGACACCAATACTAGAGTATGTAGTTTCCATAGCTGTAAATGAAATGAGTGTGAAATAATAAGTGGTTTAATTCAATTCTATTCAAAAGCATTTGTTGAGTACCAAGGAGGTGTCAAGGATTTCACTATGTACTACAAACAAACATAAATAATGTACCCAGCCCCAAGGATCTCTAGTGTGAATTTCAGTTCTTTGGTCATTGTGTCCATGCGTTTCATAGGATAAAATTATTCTCTGGAATATCCTGTAGCTTTGTCATGGCAAAATACAATTCTCTACTACATTCAGGAGAAGTGAATATTTCTAAGTTTCTAGACCCATGATTGATTCTACTACTTTTTTTTTCCTGTGGGGACATAAAAGCACCATAGAAATACTTAACTTCTCGATAGTACATGATCTTTTGACCATTTTTTCCCTTCTTACTGTCCTCCTTATCCATCAGCTTCAATGACATCTAATACCCCAGGCTTATTTTCTTCTCCTTGAGCATACGTGATGGTTCACTTTCTCTACCAAGCTCCTCAAATATAGGCATTCCCCAGGATGCCATCCATGGTCTTTCTTTCATTTATCCTTACACGTATTACACACACGCACATAGACACAGACACACACACACACACACACACACACACACACACACACAGTTTTCACAGTCAGTTTCAATGACCTACTTAGACAATTACAACTCTAAAATCTACACCCTCTACCTCAGAATGCTCTCATTAACTGTAGAAACACATTGCAGTTTCCTAGTGGAAGTCCAATAGTTATCTGAAACTTACCTAGCTAAAACTCAACAATTTTTCCCCAAACCACATTATTCATTTGTCTTCCTAGTGTGCCTCCTATTTTCTTTTCTTTTTCTTTATTGTCTTTTTTTCTCCAGGCTGAATCAGTCTCTTTGTCTGTCTTCTCATGATAATATATGCATATCTCTTAGAAAAGATGTTACTTTATCACGTACATATTTTAAACCCAAACTTCATACTTGAGGGTAGAAACTATACTCTTTGTCAGCTTATTCCCACCATCTAATACAATGCCTGTCATTCTGAAGGCAAGCAATATTTGTTGAATAAATTAATGAATCCTTATTTCTAACACATGAATTTGCAAATATGCTCATATCTGTAAATCTAACTCAGAAGATATAATCAGTATTAATGGGACTTGATAATTGGTCATTCTTTCTCAGAAATGTGTGAAAACTACGAATTATAACTGGGTGTTATAGAAATTGAGGCTTATAGAGTTGCCATAAAAGAGATTTCACTTTGCAAGCTAAATCGTAAAATAAACTCACAATGAATCAGAGGAATAGGTGTACAAAATGAACTGTGAAAAGAAGGTGGCTCTGAAACTAGCAGCCATGCAGTGTATCTTGTATAACGTTATTAACATAACAACGGAGTACAAAATGTAAAAGTGTGCATGCAACAGCAGGTAGTGTGACTCGGAAGACAGCTCTGTAAATGGGAATTTACAGAGGCAAATGCCAATAGCATTTATTCCAGTACTTTACAGGGAAGGAGGAACTTCAGTCAAAGTATTTCATAGCATCAGGCTGTCTTAGACTAATTTCATTATAAATTAAATCATCCACTATTCCTTAGCATGAGGCTCTTATAAATTGAATGTTTCCAATGCAGAGATAGGTATGCTTACCAAACAACTTGTGATTCCCATATAGACTTGACTGGACTTTGAGTCTTTCTAGTACCTATGACAATATAGTGAGGAAAACCCTGAAAACACTAGCACACAGGATTTTTCTCATCCTTCTCTGTGTGTGTGTGTGTGTGTGTGTGTGTGTGTGTGTGTGTGTGTTTTATATAAGTAGGTCTCAGTGGGACTAAATACCCCAAGCAACTACGCACAAGGCACCTGAACAGATCCAGTTTCTTCCCTCAGACCACCTGCAGAAACTACTACTACTCAATGCTATAAACTGAGCTTTCATATTACATAGAATATGTCATTTTAACTAAAAATCAACATATGATCCTTAACACCATAAAACCCACAGTAGAAAATGTTTCATCTTGTAGTTTTTTTGTTTTTGTTTTTGTTTTTTATATTGACCTGGATGTAGTCTCAGTTTAGTTTCTCCATGAAATAATTTCTGACTACCTCTTTACAATCTTGCAGATGTCCAGGTCATTATAGAATAATTATTTTACCTTAACCCATTCTGGTATCTGTCAAGATAGATAATTTCTTGAATATAGCATATCATGGCCAGATTTCTTGAATATAGCATATCATGGCCAAAACTCAAGGACAGATCATTTAATGATAAAATATAGTTAAGAATTTAGATGCACAAATGCACATATGGTTGATGAAATCATTAAGCATCGTTAATTTGCCCTAGTTTCAAATAATCACTATTTTTTACTTTCAGAAATATTTTCAGTAAAGGCTGAACTTATATTCTTAGCCTGTAAAGACGATAATATTACAGTGAGTCTACAAATTAAAATAGAAAATTATTGAAAGGAAAATTTAAATAATATGTTTCTATGAACAGAAGTCAATTAAATACCCATTTATACCTCAAGTAGGACTTTAGAGGGCCTATTAATCGTTTTAAAACCCTGAAACATCATTGCATATTTAATAAATCAGAATAGAATTATATGCTTCATTATTTACTATTCAACTTTTCCTGATTAACAAATGGATATATGAGAATTTGTTTTGTGGAAACATTCCCTGACTGGTTATCCCGTTAACTAACATATCCATTATATTCTCTTACTGATTCTGAAAAGTCTGTCCTCAGTGTTTGTAATAAAAATATTTCCAGGGCTTGGTGGAAGAAATAGAAAGATTTCAGCTTTGACACTAGATGATGTATTCCAGAATCTTTTTCCCAAATCAGTATGTATATAATAACCATGGTCTTTATGAGGAAATTTTACTACTCTTATGTTTTTTGGACAGTGGCTATTTTCAAAGACATATATGATGGAAAAAAGCTGTAGACTACATCACTATGAAGAGTCAGATAGGTAAACATGGCCAGTAACACAGGCTGGGGAAAAAAAGATCAGCGAGGCATAATGGGCAGGACATGGGACTGTTGTCCAATAAACTTAAACTTTGTTGATTTATTGTCATTATTAGCTTATTCATTGGTTTTTAATCAAGTTATTTACTGGTTTAATAATTCATTCAATAGTTTATTAATCAACATATCTATAGTGTAACACATCCATTAGCTCATTAATCAACATATACATAATTTCAAAACCATATGCCTGCCATTGTGCTTGGCACTGATGATAGAATGCGACCTAAGCTTCCCCTGGCTTTAAAGAGATATGCTCTAATTAAGGGGAACATGGTATCACAGATATTACTAGGATTCAGACTAAAAAGATCCCAGTATTAGTTGCTCTAATGGGTGAGATTTGGGAGGGGTAGATTTGGGAAGGGCAGCTTCCAACTCTGACAATAGGAGAGGTATCACCACATCTTCCCAAGGGAAGATATGAGCTTAGATACAGGTATTAGCCAGGCAGAAAGGATAAGGAGTAGGGTGGAAAAGGTCAGACGGGTAGAAAATGGTGGAGAACGCTGCAGGCAAAACAGCGAGTATATGCAGAGGCCTCCCAGCAAATAAGAATATGACATATTTGGGAAAACTCCAAGAAAAAGCTACACCTGAAAACCAGATATATGATAGAGCAACAACAATAACCAAAACTTGGAATCAGACATATTTTGAAAATATAAAACTTAAACAATCAGGAACATTACCATCTTGAAATGCTCTTGCCATGTGAGCAGGTAGGTACCACAAGCTGTCCTCCACCTCATGCCAGTAAAGGGCCAGGTGAGTTGTACATCCAGAGCCTAGTGACCCCAAGCCAATGGAATTTCACCAAAATCTCTCACTTCCGTTCACTTTCTATCAGACATGCCAAGCACTTCCAGGCATCCCTGCTTGATAGCCTGTCTTGAATTCTCTATTTTGGGAGACCAGTCTGCTTACCTAATATCCCCTAGACACCTCCCTCCATCCCTAACACACTCATAATACACATAACACACACAACCAGGGAACTACGAACTTGGTGGAAAAACCTGTCCTGAGCTCTCGCCATTTGGCAAAGGGTTACTTTCTCCTTCATTTTCACCATGCCTCACTTCTCATGGGCTTTTCTTGCTGGTTTTCTAAAGAATTCAAAGAATGTCTCAGCTCCATGTCAGGTAGCACCACTTCCATTCTGTAATCTTTAATCCTTTTAACCTCTCAAGGGTATTCAAAACCTTGCCCCTGAATGAACAAATAAATCTCTCATTAAACTGGATTTATGGTAACAACTCTGCATCCAACATTGCCTCACTACTGTATCCTCCTAAGTTACTTCCTCCTAGGACAGAGTTCTTGGATCATGAGCTATATAAACTGGTTGAGATTCTGTGCAAAAATGTAGCTTCATGAAGGAGTTTTCCCAACCCTCTCCCCCATTACAAACCATGGTCTCTCTCTCTTAAACTGAAGCTCCCAATAGACAGCTGTTATTGGTTAAGCTGTGTTTCTCTAAAAAAAGATGTTCAAGTCCTAACCCCCAATACTTCAGAATATGTCCTTTTTTAAGAAACAGGGTTACTGCAAATGTCAAATGTCAAATTAACATGGGTGGTCCCCTCATCCAATATGACTGGCAGCCTCATAAGAAGATGTGAAGACAAAGACACACAGGGAAAAAGCCATGTGATGGCAATGGAGAGAATAGACCTATGCAGGTGTAAGACAAGGAACTCCACACGATTCCACAAACCACAGAAGGGGCAAGGAAGAAGTCCCCTGTAGGTTTCAGAGGGAGCATGACCAGGTGGACAAATTGACTTCAGACCAGTAGACTTCAGAACTGTGACACAATTAATTTTTTACTGTTTTAAGCCACCTAGTTTGTGGTACTTTATTACGGCAGCTCTAGGAAACTACTACACGAATATGAATGTGTTTGCTTCTGAAATTCCAAGAAAATGAAACTCTAATTCAAGAAGGCTCTTTATAACCTGAACTGGTTTATTGATATTGATTATATTTACACAATTCAAAGAACATGGTTATCTATTAACAATATCCATTACTACTGTTATCACCTACATTGACAATGGGGTCTTCTCTGCTCTGATACCGATTTCATAACTCATTTATAAAATCAATAAACGCAGTTAGAACTCCTCTAAATCTGGGACGCATTCTTTTCCTCTTCTGACTTTTTAAATTAAAAGAATATAGTAATTGAAGGTAACAATGAATACTCTACCATAAATCTAAAAATAAATGCTATCTGGCAGTGGTGTTTTAATCTTTAATATGCTGCTACATCCACTGTGTTAATTTTAAGACATTTCAACATTTATATGAATAAGTCTAATTGGCCTGTCTGTTTGTAATTTTGTTCTTGCTTGTTTGCATTTTGTTTTGTGTTTTTTGGAATTTTGTTGTTGTTATTATTCTCTTTTGGTTTTTGGTGTTAAACAGTTAGGCTTTTTGCTATCAGTTTCATCTAGCGTCACAAAAATAAATGAAAAGTGTAACTAGCACAACTTCATCAAGATTTGATAGAACTCATGAACACCTTAACTTGGTTCCTCGTGGAGAAACTTCTTTAATGGTTTCAATTTTTTCCAAGGATTTTTATCCACATTGCCTGCCTCCCTCTTCTTGTGCCAATGTTGGCCATTTATATTTTCCCAGAAGAGCATTCACAGATTTCACATGTACAACTAAGATTTTCAAATATGTAACTACTGTCTTGCTATTTTAATTTCCCATATATCTAATTGTAGCCCCTTTCTAATTCTGTGTTGTATATTTGAGATGTTCAACTTTGTCCTATACTACCATTGCCAGAAATTGTTGATCTTTTAAATAACAAGCTCTTATATTTGTTCATTACTTCACATTTTCTCTATAGTCTACTTTATTAACATTTTCTTTCTTTTTATTTCCATTAAATTTATTAGTTTATTTTATTGCTCCTTTCCTGGCTCCTTCGATTGAATGATTGCTTAGATTCTTACAACACAGAACAAAAATGACAACTAACTTAAGTTTGCAAAATCTCTATTATCCACAGAAATGATCCCCTCTGTTATGTGAAATAATCAAGAATTGATTAAACCACATTATATGTATTACCTGTATTCTGAAATCTAATGCCTAATGAAATATTCAATGTTCTATTGAATTACGTGTTTATATATCATTTGGAACAAACAGGGACAAATCTATAACAGCAATGGAAGAATACTGACTATTTTTCAGCCTAGAAATCAATTATTTTTCAGATGGCAATGGGTGGTACAGTTAAAAGGTTGAAAGTTGATCACGTATTTGTAAAATCTGACAATGTAAATCACTGAGCAATGGCCCATCTGCTTTGCCTGTGAAAATATACTATACTTGAAAAGAAAAACCACCATCATAATGCAGATCGATTAAACCTGGTCTTAAGAATATTACTCGTGTGAAGCACTGGATTTTAATAAATTTGGCAAACAAATAAAAGTGAGTTTAAGGCTATGCAGTAAGTTCACTATATCTATTGCTAGTAAGAGTAGAATTAAGTACTGTTTTAACTTTCACATTATGTAACTATTATCTATAAGCGTGGATTGAAGTGATATCAAAACCATATTATGATTAATGGACTGAGACAACTAAAAAGGCTTTCTGAAGCAATTTCTTCTTGAAAGCAACTCTTAGCTCAGTAGTGCAAACCCAATGATAATCTTTCTGACAAAATTCTATAGCATGAGCTCAGTAACCTCAGTAACTGGCATAACAAAATGAACTTACACTCTCTATTAGATCTAATTCCAAGTATTTTATTTCTATATGTAAAGGTAATTTTAATTGTTTTTCTGGATTTGAAGATACACATTGAGGTGGTTTTTTTATTCCACACATTGGTTTATTTCTGCAGAAATACTGTTGTACAGATATAGAGTCAAGCGTCTTAAGTTCAAATACAGCTCCTCTACTATTTGTGTGACTTTAAAACTGTCTGCATTTCATTTTCCTCATTTTGTAGACTTCACTTAAAAGACAAATTGCGACAACATTTGTAAAGAACTAAGAATAGTGCTTGGCACATATAAGAAATTCAAGCAATTGCTATCAAGAAAGAAAAAAAAGCAATAGCATTCCATCGTTTTATAAACAGGAATATAACCATTTTTATGTAATTCTCATATATCATTTTATATTAATCTGGCAAAAAAACTGTCCTCAAAGTTTCACAATCTTATAAGCAATGTTCTCTAGCCTAAAATATAACCATATATCATTTATACTATTGTTTACTGAATATGTTTCCAAATCATTTTTTTCTCTATTCTCACCTAGAACAATATTTGGATGTGCTATTTAAATGTGCCATTCATAGTTTTTAAAATTTAAACATAAAAATGAATATACAGGGATTGATTTAATAATTATCTCCAACCTCCTAGAATCATCCTGTGGCTGTCCAGAGTACATCACTTTTATAATTATGGTTTTGAAGTTACTTAATGATGTATATCTCCAGATTATTTCCCTAATAAAAATTCCTAACAGTATGAAAATTTTTAATGATTTACAAAGCAGTAGTTTTATGAATATTGAATGTATTGAAAAAAAATTTAGGTTACTGATTTTAAAGTTAAGTAGAAGACCTAACAGAAGCTTATGATTTCCAAAAGCTTCTAAAATTTATTAATGAATATGGATATTTCATGCAACTAATATAAATACACTCGTTAGTTTCAGGCTTTGGTCATAAAACATCTTTAAGAGACATAAATATAACCGATGATATGAAAAGTGATTAAAACATACTTCCACAAAGAAGCGTCATTAGGTTAAGTTTACTTATTGGTGAGATTGAGCAAAGCAAATTCCCTTACTTTCAGGATTTGAAATGGAACAAGGAGCAATTTCTGTACATCAGAGAGAACTTTGTAATGAAAATAGCATACACATCTCAAAAGGAAATTTTTTTATTTCTCAAATATTCTCTAAACTACCTATAAGAATTGGTATATTACCTACCCATGTAAATAAATAGAAAATAAAAAGGTTGTTCCTAAAAACATATGATGCCAGATATATTTATATAATATTTCAGGTGGTAAAAGATCTATCTTGGTGCATTGTATTACTATTTGATTAAAAAATCATTGAAATATTCCCTATTTTGAAATATAATTATTGAGTATCAGAATTCTGTCAACCACATGGTTTACTTAATCTAATACACTGAAATCACTGCAAACATTTCTTGTGGAATTTAAGCCTCTCCATTTGAGCTAACAGTTAAATGTAGTTTAAAATCCTGTCATAATATTTTGGAGCCATATATGGTATTTATGACATATCTGAATTTCCTACAATTAGGGACAAAAAACTAATCCTGTTAATAATCAATCATTTTTCCAGCAAGGATTTTTCATTAGTGTTTGGGAAGGTCTATATATATGCTTTCACAGTTTATATATGTATCCAGATGGAAGTTTTATAAGATAAAGCTTTCATATTACATGTAAATTGAATTTGTCTAATTGAATAAATTTATCTTCTCAGCAAAGAATAAACCTGGATAGGCACATTTCCTTTTTCTTTCCACCCCCATCCAACAGGTATCAACAAGAGATAGATAACTGTGGATAAGAGAGAAAAAAACAGGTTCAACAAAGAGCTGTTGCTTGTTCAGTGTTCTTTCTCCCCGAAAATGAATGAAGAATGGGCACCAGAAGAAAATTTTCATCCCACATTGCAAGGTAAGAGGCCCCTTTGACAACATGACTGTCAGACGCAAAAAAAAGACCGTTTGTGTAAATTTACCAAACTGATAAGGTTTTACTCATGAAATAAAAATTCTATTAATCAATAATATAGTAACATTACATTACTTCGATGAAGAGGACATGTGGAAAAAGCTTTTGTAGGAGTATCTAGATATATGCATTCAAGTAAAAAAAAGTGATGCAAACGCATAATATATTTGGTAAAGCATGATACACAGCAGAGGGTAAGTATCAGGAGTTCTGCAAACTCAGGAGGATGTGCTCCATTGGAAGGCATTCCAGGTAAAAAAAGAGAAAATTAAATCTGTGTAGATCAATACAAAACACATGCTGATCTAATGTACATGACAAGCCACGAGACTAAGCCCAGTGTTAAAGTCTAGGAGGTTATAAAAAAGGTAAACATATGAACAGGAAATTAAACTGAGCTCACCCTGTCTGCTTTCCCTTAAATATCTATTTTTTTTTTTGGTGGGGGGGGGTGTTATTTTTATTTTATTTTTTATATCTGTGCTTTCAGATTTAGCCACTACAAAAGATTTAGATGTAACCAGAGAATAAATACATACTAAAAATTAAAGCTGACAGATTAATTTGACACTATCAATATCACACAGCATTCATTAAACAGAAGCAGTAGACATCTTATTTTGCCTGGTCTCTTCCTATCGGGAAGTGGTTCTCCATTCCATTCCAACTTTTGTGGCATTGTCAGTAGAGGTGTCTTACAACCCCTGCCACTCGGCCCAGGGTCTTATCCAAGAGACGACACACGACCCCAGGAGGGTTAGTCAAAACAACCTTTTCAAGGATTAATAGAGACACCAATGTAATTCCTTCTGAGATTGAAGACTTAGAATATTATACACATAACGGTGTAGGAATCATCTTTCCCACTGATATAGACAGAGTTGCACAGAGAATAAAGGGAACCCTGAGGAAGTGGAACCCTGAGGAAACCAGAGCCACAAAATGGAGACAAATTCTTACAGCATAATAAAGCACCTGGGTTTAATTGTGCCACAACTAATTAATCCCAGGAATTGTCAGTTATGAGTTAGTAAAATCTCCTTTGTATTTTTAGACAAGTTTAGATTAGGTTTCTATTACTTACAAACAAAAGAGTGTCATAAATACTAGATAAAAAGAGGATTTCAGTTAATTTGCATTTATCCACTCATGTCTCACTGTACCACCTAGGGTTTTTCATTCAAAGAACAGAACCAATTTTTCCCCTTGGGATTTTTTTAATCCAACATACACAAATATTTTAAATTATGCCATTATCCCAACCTAATCATTAGTACCTTTGGAAAGAGGGGAAAAAAGGAAGAGCCATTATCTTACTCACTAATTCCCCAGGTTTAATACATGTTCTATATCTACTTGAACACAAGCAATTTTTAATAGAGGACAAAATCTATTAATAATCAAGATATCAATTATATAAAGTATCACACATAGCAGGCCTATTTTATAAACCCATCTAAGTATTAATGGAACAAACTTTTAAAAAGTAGCACTTAAACCAATTTTTATATTAGTACTTCAAAAAATCCGGCCAAGCCACATCAATACATGTGATGATCTATTATGTGGCCCAAAACAAAGCAATGACAAATACCATCCACTTAACTAATCTCTGAGGCATGATTAATGAAAAGACTTTCTTAAAAACAACTATCATCATCTCCATTTGCAGCAATTAATTCAACCTCTCACGGGAGGTTTCAAAGACGAACCAAACCCAAGAAAGCAATGCATACTCACAAATTATAAAGCATGTCAGCCATGTTGCTACGGTAGTACAAAGCATTTCTATAGGCGCTTTCAGCTTCAGAAATTTTGCTCTGACTCTTCAGAACATTTCCAAGGTTACCCCATGCTGCCAAGAAGAAAAAGAAGTATTCAGGCTGAGCGTCAATCCAATTATATGTGACACAGTATCAGGCCATCAGGAAGTACCACAGGGAGAGAAAACCTTCATAAAACATTTTTAAGAAGGAAAATGTATGTCCTTTATACTCTAACATTTCATCAAACCGGGAGATTGAATACAAGCAAAGCCTTAAAAAATTTAAAGTAATTATTATGCCTTGAAGCTGATATACATATACTGTTCATCGTAAGGCCAAGAACAATGTTATCTTAAGATCACCTACAAAGACTTCGTGCCCTTTCATATTTCAGTAGGGGTCTTCATGGCCTGAAATTATTGTATACTTACTGAACCAGAAACTGTAAGAAGTCATCTTAAAATAAACAAAGATTTCATTCAAATATTTAAAACACTGATAAATGACATAGAAGAAGGAGGGATGAAAAGCAAGATAACTAAACAAGATCAAAGCTATATACGGGTTTGATAGTCACTGGAACGTATCAGTAAAACATTATGCTTCTTAAAACAGTTGAGTATATATGTGGTTTATTGAGATGTTCTTTTATACCCTTCCTGCTAGTACATGTGTTTGTGTGAAAATCAGTATCTCAGTATTTCCACATGTAATCATGTTTTTAAAAAATCTATTATTTTCTGTATGCTGCTTGTTTTTAAAACCATCCCAAATAATCATGATTTCTCAACATTAAAAAGAATAAAGTCATGGCATTAAGAGCTGCCCATACAGCGTGGCTCTCAAGCAGAACTCTCTCTCAAACTGAGATGCTTCTCTTGTCTTCTTTCCTTCCCACAAAGAGATGAGGTGTCAAGTCCTGAAACCAGACTTGTCCCAGCTTGAACACAGGGATTGGAAGAAGGTCTATGTGTATCAAGATATATTTATTCGGGTAGTACTGTCTACCTAAAGAATGAAAGGGGTTTTGAAGTATCAATTTTTCAGTGCATAATAAAGTGTAGAATGTTTCACTTCCTTATGTGCCTGTCTGTCCTATAATTTAATACTCTGTGCCTCAGTTTACTCATCTGTAAAATGGGAAATATAATCAGTATCTCATGGGCTTTGTGATGAGGATTAAATTAGTTAATATATGTAGGATGTTTAAGACAGTGGCTAACACATGGCAAATACTCAATAAATATTTGCTATTATCATTAATATCATTGTGGTTGATATTCTCTGTAATTTACAATGTCAAGCATGATTACAGAAATATGAAATACTACATACTTTATGCCCTAATACTATCAACAGAGAATAATAATCTTTTGTATGGAAAGTTAAATACCTCCTTTTGCTGCTGCTGGAAAACAGAGGAAAAGCACTGAACTTACAATTATCCACCACCAAATAACATCACATAACATGCTACACACGTGAAATAAATCAGGTGAGTTCTCAACAGTCCTGTACATAAATATCATGCCTACTCTGTGGATGAGGAAACAGACTCAGAGACACTAAAGAGCGTGCCGATTTAATATGGAAGTATTAATTAGAACAGGCATTGCAACCCAAGGCTGGCTGCTTCCAAACCTTTTCCGCCCTCCACCTAACATCTTCAAACCACATTTTGTCTTTCACTGCAAAGCAACATTCACACACTATGAATTAGGCCTTGGTATTATGAGTCAATAGAAAATTGACTGCTTAAATTGAAAGATAAAACAGTTACTTTAAAATATTGTCAAATTCAACTACTAAATGCAACATGAAATACAAAGTAGGAAAAACAAATAGTAAAATAAATCATCTTCAAACTTAATAGGCATAACAACACATGTATTTTATATAAAGCCCCCCCACCCCCAATTAATAAAGTATGACTGTATGGGACTTCTAATAACCAGGTTATTTTTCAGCCCACCTTACCTCTCCCAAAGTTCTACTTTGCTTGTGGCATTAGTTAATGAAAATCTATCTCCATTGGGGTCACTCTAAAGAAATGCATCCAAATATTATTTGAAACACCAGGAAAACATTATTATAAGGCTATCCCATCTAAACCATGGGATAGATGCTTAAAAATATATAATAGCAAGGAATTATCTTGATTATTTGAAGGAGTATTTCCAGAGAAACAGATTGACATTTTTTTTCAGTACTTACATCTTAATTAAATAATCAACATGTGTTTCTCTTGTTAATAGTCAAGAGACATAAAGTTATAGTTATGTCTACAATATATGTTCACTCATTTATTTGCATTTTGGTTTATTTACTCATTCATAAACGTATTCATTTGCTAAACAGATAGGTATTTGTTAAGCACCTATTTTCTGCTAGGTACTTCACTTGGGGCTGGGCACTTAGAAAGGTACAGATATACAAGTTCCCACCACCTGGAGCTTATGTGTATGAGTGAAGAGGGGAGAGAAGTGGGATGGGCTCATGCAGTAGAATAAATATATTAATTTCAGATAGTGATAAGTGCTACAACTAACAGAAAACAAAGTTAAGATGGAATGGATGAAGCTAGTTTAGATAGCGATAATTTATAAACAGGGAAAGTATGTGATCTCTATGGAATTCAGGATAAGGAACCAGCCTTGCAAAGATTGATGATTCCAGGTAAGGGGAATAGTTAGAGCAAGGGATATAAAACAAGAATGAATTTGATATTGCCAAGAACAAAAAGACCAGCCAGACGTGGCTGCAAAATGAAAGGGAAAGCCATGATGAAGTCACAGACATAACAGGAGTCTGGTGGCCATAATAAGTCTGGGGGTTATTTTATTTGCAGTGGGTGGGGGAAGGCTTTCAGAGAGGAGTTTTGCGCTATGACTTAACATTTTTGCAAAGATCACTATGCCTCCTCTGTGGAGGAGGTACTCACTGCAAGGAAATAAAAGAATGAACTGAGTCCAGGCAAAAAGTAACTGCAGTGAATATAGAGACAAGATTAGGGTGGTTTCCACTGGGGCAGGCAACAGAGGACATGGTTATTTCAAAGTGGGATTACAATTAAGAAATTTAAAATCATCAGCAACGTTATCTGTGACAAAGCCACAGTGTGAAACTAAGTTTCTTGTTTTTCTTCCAAGTGTAAATTTCTCACATCTTTAAGTCACTGACTGGGTGACTGGGAACATAGAAAGAAAATTCCCAAATTAAGCATATACTTTACAAACAACTTTAAATGCTTATGGATGAGAGAGGAAGTGAGGAAGGGACAGAGGGAGAAAGGGGGGAAGGAGGAGGCGGGTTAGATGGCAGTGAGGGAGAGAGAGGGAAGTCTTTGATGTCCAGAGCTGATCTGACATTCACCAACTGGAATTTTTGTCCTACTGTACATACACAATCTTATAGAATACCAGCTTGAGACAAGATTTCTGAGACCATGATAAATGAGACAAAATTAAGACTACTTGATAATTTTATTAAACACAAAAAAGAAAAAGGTCACTGTACAACCCAAAAAATACCAAACATGCCCCCTCTTGCTAAGTAAATGACTTTTTTATCCAGTCACAGAATTGCCCAGCATCCAATCTAGAAAACACCTGTCCTTCCTTAGACCCTCTCCCAAATCACCCAACTGAAGTCCAAATCCTGTGATAGGACATATAGTGAGATGCCCCAGGGTCCCCATGGTGTAGTGGAACCTCAGCACATGGAGTAATTAAGCCACCTTCTTCACTACAGGTATGTTCCTGGTGGTCTTTGAAGGATGTCAACATAAGAGGATTTAATCATACTCAAATATGAAAACAATTGCTTTTCTTTTATTTTTCCCCCTTCTTCCGCCTCCCCCTTCTCCCACACTATGGTTCAAGCCGTTGTTTCTCAGTCTAGTTGTGTAGGACACAGCTCCCTGGCCCATGCTGGTATTATCAGCCTTGCAGAGCACTCCCCTTGGCTAAAACAGTCGGTCATTGATCGCTCACGGCAGCTCTTGCCGGCTGCTGGCCACTCACAGTGGCCACCAGCTGCTCATGGTAACTCATGACAACGCATGGTAGCCCATGGCAGCATACAGCAGCACTCAGCAGCCCATGGCTGCTCACCGCAGCCCAGCTCCAGGGAGAGCTGTTGTTCACAATCTTAGCTGTAGAGGGCGCAGCTCACTGGCTCATGTGGTAATTGAACAAGCAACTTCGGCTTAGGAGCATGGAGCTCCAACCACCTGAGCCACCGGGCCCGCCCAACA
The DNA here is from genome assembly GCF_036562045.2 of Rhinolophus sinicus. Classification (NCBI taxonomy): domain Eukaryota; kingdom Metazoa; phylum Chordata; class Mammalia; order Chiroptera; family Rhinolophidae; genus Rhinolophus; species Rhinolophus sinicus. The sequence continues at coordinate 124,922,041 of NC_133752.1, forward strand.
ATTCCTTTTCAAAATCCTGTCTTCCTTAGATAATTGATCTTCAAAACCGTGTTTACCAAAATAGATTTTAGGTTTTAAATGTAAGAGCTGCCAAAACAAAGAAATTGTCACACACTGTCTTTGGGTATGAAAATGGCTATCACTATTTCCACATTTTCAAATTGAAATATGATTGATTTCTGTATCATCACTACCAAAACTCAATACTAACATAATGATCACTTCCAAAAATATAAAGACACCCTAAAAAATATGACCTACAGTAAAAAATCCTATTAGTAGTCAAATAAATAGTAATTATTTTCATAAAAGCTGTTAATTTACCATATTTCAATAAAACAAAAAGTGAAAAAGAAATAATTGTTGTATTGAGAAGCCATTTAAAATCTAGCTAATGCAGATACAGTTTAAAGGAAAACACGTTAAAGTGCACTACAATAAATATGTCTTAAAAGGGCTAATGTGTTGATTTCACATCTATATAATTAACCTATAGAATTAATCAGTGTAATGGATTTTTTCCTCAGAACAAATTTGATCCCATCAACCAAGTCAACATTTTTTTATATCAAGTCAATTTTTAAATCTTGCTGGTTGACTAGCTGAAAGAATACAAACCAAAATTAGAAAGATATGGAAGAATATTCCAAGACTCATGAATGGGACAATTTAACATTATAAAGATGTGAATTTTCCCAAAACTAATCTATAAATTCTCCATAATTCCAATCAACATTTTAGCATCATTTATTAAGGAACTCAAAAAATGTATCCTAAACATAATACGTAAAAGTGAAACTGGATTTGTATACCATATTCACCATACGGAAATGTAATCTCCAGGTAGTTTTGTAACTTAAATATGAAAAGGTAAAGCTAACAGAAAAATATGTTGGAGAATATCTCTGTGGAAGGGAAAGGGATTTCTTAAAACGACCTCCAAATGTAACTCAAAAGGTAAAATATTGATGAATCTGAGTACTCAAACTGAAGAACTTCTATTTATTGAAGAATATCATGGACAAAGATAAAAACGCATAGTACACTAGGCAAAGATATTTCAAACATCTAAGCAACAGACTGTACTTAGAAAACAATAGGACTCCTAACAAAGCAACAAGAAAAACATAAATCCAATAGAGGGAAAAAATGGGCAAAAGATAATGACAAAGAATCTATTAAAAGGGGTAAAAATACCCAGCATTATAACTAATCCTCAAATTTCTTAGTAACCCAGAAAAATGCAAATTACAATGAAATAGATTTTATACTCAGATCGGCAAAAATTAGAAAACTGGATAAAGCCAAGTACTAGTGAAGATGTGGGGGAAGGACCCTGTTGGTGGCAGTACAGCAAATCAAATGTCATCAATGAAATCAAGGATAAGTCCTGACCAGCAATCTCACTCCCAAAGAAATTCTCACCTAGGAGAACATGTAAGAAGGTGTTTAATGCAAGACTCTCAGTGTTGAATAATGATGAAGTAATTGACCTGGGAGAACCCAAGGGATACAAAAACTTGATGGATTACTGTGTGCCAACAAATTTTACCCCTTTTAATTATAACATGAATGAACCTCAAAATGCTGACAAAGAGTCAAAATATTGAATGCATTCTCTGTCACAGCACCAGTTATAAATATTAAGAATTCATTCCCAACCAAAATATCACTACATATTTTACAAGAGTATATTATAAATTTAAGGATGCAAATTGAGTACATTAAAGAAGTTTCCTAGGGTGCAAAGGGAAAATGAAGTTAGGAATAGAGATAAAAGGGAATAAATACATGAATAAAAGAAAGGAAACTTGCAGGGATCATTCTGAAAACAGGCCATGAATTGAAGAATAAATCTAACCTTCTGCCACTGGGTTCGAGGGGAGGGGAGAAAAGATGGGGAAAAAAGAAAAATTAAGGTCACACACCACATTCTTTTAAAATAAACATGGGGTTATCCTATATCCTACTTAAGGAATATAAAGAGTTTTAACATTCACTAAATTTTTTCTTAAACGAAACAGATGTTTGGGATTATCTTCAAATTTTCACTTGGTAATTATACCTTGGACCAATAGAACTTAAAGATCTTGTATTTTCATTAAAATGTAATGTGATTTACATTTTAACATTTCTAAGCCCATAGATTTTATTGATGTGCTTATTTCATGTGGTGATTTTTAAAAGTATAGTTTTATTGTAATGAAATACTCAAAATTCGTCCAAGAAATGTTGATGAAACCTAAAAAAAAAACACTGTCCATGTTTTTAAAGTCTGAATTTTAATAGACAAGTGTGAAGAGATGAATCTAATTCACACTTTAAACTCCAGAAATAATATAATAAAGCACTTATTTGAAGTTCCAAAAAACATAATTAGTTTATTCTAAAATCTCAATGTAACTTTTCTGTTTTTTTCCAATATGGTAGTTTTTCAAAATATTCAGAGTACTCAGTTTATTTCTGTTGTTTTACAAAATGAATATTGTAAGAAGTTGCTCTCATTTGAGGGGAACTACTGTCCCAGCTCATGGCTTTTCCTTATAGTACTATGAAGCCAACTGGCAGAAAAGAAAAGAAAGAGAAGGTACAAGAGGTGGTGAAGAAGGAATAAATATATACATGATGATAATAAACAATAATAATAGTACTTTCATTTATTTAAAACTTACTATTTGCTTGACAGTGTCCAGAATTTATTTACCCTAATAAAAACCTTTGAGATATGTTACTATACCCATTTCATTGATGAGAAAACTGAGATCAACTCCCTAAGTAGCGAAGTTAATGATAAGGGAGATCCAGATCTGTTTCCAGGCATCAGAATATTATAATATTCAGTATTTTTTACATATTTGAGGGACTGGAGTATAATATGAAAACAAAATAAATTATCCGAATAGGTAATCCCCTGATATACTCTGGGAGCAAAAAGCTCGAAGAACAAAATAAAGCTATCTGGTACCCACTCATATTTCATAATGTATTTTTTATCCCAGAAAAAAATTAATGCCAAACAATATATTAAGTACTTTACACTTCTTTGGGAATTTAACTTTAAAGGTCCCATTTTCCAGTTAACTCATTGGAAATAGAACCTACTGTACCTGTGTAAACAAATGGTTGTTGCTCAAAGATGCTGCAGGTTTGAGTACATTTATCAAGAGCTTCTAAGTGCCCTACAGATGCCTTACATGTGACAGAGATTTAACAGGCATTGTTTAACAAGTACATCACTTGTTTTACATGATGTCCTAAGATTAAGCATATATGATGATTACGTTAAGGAAAGGCAAACAGATGCTACTAGATATCTCTGGAAAAGCTTTAGAAAGTCTGATCTGTGAAGTTATTTTAAAAAAGAAAATGAAATTTTTCCATTAAGATATCAGGAAGCGATGAAGCAGGAATAACTCTTGTATCTCAAGGGCCCTTCACACTGATATTCAATTGCATCTAAAAGGTATCCACTTACTAAGAAACTTGACCTTAATTCACAAGGAAAGCTTCTCTTCCACTTAGTTCACAATCTGCCACAGTTTATTTTATGTTCTTTGAAAGACAGAAAAACAATTAAATATTCCCATCTTGCTAATGTTGTTCTAAAGAGAAAATCAAATCTGAGCTCCCTCTAGAAAGGCAAAGTGATCTACAGCAATAAATATTCCAAAGTTTTTTCAAAGCCCTCATTTCAAATACATAGTAGTTCTAAGTTTATAGAGTAAAATCAGACTTACTCTAAAGTAACAATTGTAATTTCATAACTCTGATGTAGTTCACAAAATCAATGCAGGATGATTTGAGCAATTTTTTCAAGAATGTTTTTACTTTACATCAAAATTTTGCAGAAGTTATGTATATTAATTAGAAAAGTTAAAATAATTTTCTTATGATTCTGGAATACATTGCTCTTAAAAATTCACTAAAAAGATGAATGATTTTTATCAATATTAATGTTTAAAATGTAGCTATTTAATATTCAGTTATACATAAACAATTATGTCTCTTTGGGTTATCATTATCAGCAGTTTCACTTTCCTAGTGCACTGAACACACCTCTAAAATTGTAAGGACTCTCATTTTTCACTTTTGCCTTCGGTTGCAATTTATTTTTACTTTAGAACTTCAACATATGTCTGTAGTTCCTATATCAAAATCTTGAGTTCTCTGTAAAATCTGACAAAATTGTAGCATTTAACTGCATTAAATAAGGTGATAAATCCTAAATTTTGTTTCCTCTAACTTTGAGTTACTTGTTTAAAATCAGAATGCTACCACCAAAAAGGGTTAAAAATGGAAACTTTGCCAGTTGTCTGGGCCAGACCAGCTGCTAAAGAAAAAAATACATGAGTACCTAATGTATCTGATAAAAAAATTTTCTACTTAGATTAAAGAACTATTTTAAGCTGAATTTATCTATTTTACTCCTCACAACAAATGAGATTATCACTCAGTTGATATTAGGTGAGGAAAGTGTGACTCAGAGAAGTAAAGTGACACTCAAGAGATAACAGCTAAAAGTTGTGTCTGTCTGTCTGGTTCCAAAGCCCTTGTTTTTAATGTCTATGGAACACTTGGACTTGCAGTCCAAAAATGGTTTTACCAAAGCTATAATTTAAATAAATATTTTAAAATATAAAGGTTAATTATGTTAAACTTTGTAATCTCAAAGGAGAACGGGGAAAAAAGAAGAAAGAAAGCAAAGGAAGGGGAAAAAAGAGCCACTTAACTATATGGAACTTAAGATAAATGTGAATGTTATTTTTTTTTAACCACAATGTTTTCACACTCCATCCATTAGTAAAGATTGTGAGGAGGTCAGCATTTGTAGTCTGGGCGCTGCACTAATTGTATGATAGTCACGTTATATGACTCCAGGGAAATAAGAGCCCTTATAAAAGCCTATGAGAATTTATTTTTCTTAAAGTGATTATACCTTGGATTATTACAAAAATAAAAAATGTTAAATGGGTTAAAAACACATTTGGTTAAAATCTTAAGTGGAAAAGTGGACATAATTTAAAGATTATGATTACTACGATACCAGAATACCAGAACACATACTTAATACATTCTAATTATAGCAATTTTATAATATGCACTTATTTCTCTTGTTTTCCTATCATGGGTTAAATTCAGATAGACCTGAAACTAAACTTATTCCTAATAACGGGGAAAAAGTATTTAAAAATGAAACAATAATATTTTGTGCTCCGATAACATGTGCACAATACTAGTCTTGTCAACACTGTTAGTCACTCCAATATCGATGTACATATTGTAATATCTACGTGTGTAACTCAGTGACTGGTTTTGTTATTTGTTTTAACATATCTAGGTTTGTTCTTAGCATTTACCATCTGCAATCTCTCCCATATTTCTGACTTTGATTGTGAGCCATCCCCACATCCACAGCCCAGTCTCTAATGCTACATCTGACCTGCACCTGCCTGCACTCATTCATTTCCCATCTGTGCTCAGAATTTCTCCCATGGCCCCTCCACCAAAACAAACCAATAAACAAAGAATCTGTTCTATGCCCTTTTCTAATAGCAATGTGCTCTCTGCAAAGCTTCTGATTAACTGTCTTACAGTATTAAACATTAGGAGAGTAAATAAAATTTGCATTTACAAACACAATGCTTGGACAAAGGGGAAGAATTTGGAAACACCTGAACCTTGAGGCTCTCCTCAAATCCTACCAGCAGATTCTTTTTTGCTTATCACACTGTTGAAAGTAATCGATAAAACACTTGGTGAATATATAATTGGCATGCCACAAATACTGACTCTATTTATGTAACAGATATACCAACTCAGTAAAGGCTTTTTAGCAATTCCTCATATCTGGCTGATCTCTCAGTCCATGAAGTTATTAGATGGATTGGAAATCCTAAAGAGTAGCTGAGTTACTTCTGGTTTCATATCAGAAATAGAGCTGTCCAGTGGCATATACTTATTTCTATGTATATATTTCATGTAAGTTATAAAATATATACTGATACAGTAACCCCCTTATAACACGGCACTTCTATAACACAGTTTCACTCTAACATGGTTTGAGAATTAGAGAAATCCCTGAACAACACGGAACGTAATAAGAGCTTTTAAGACGAAAGATATCTCATTTGAAATTTTTCATTCAAGCATGGACGTTGTATCAGATTTGACTGCAGAATTTTAAAATTTATTAGAATTTTAAATCCATTTTGTTCATGGAGTATTAAGTTCAGAGGATGAAGATGTCTTGTCAAAAAGAAAACATCCTCGGTTAATGGTGCTTAGTAGTGATGACGAAGAAAACATTAATACATATTAACATGTTATACTTTTAGTGAAAACTCCTTTAATAAAGATATTTCTCTTAATTAGAAAAATACATAGTATTTTTTTTTTCTTTTTTGGAACCTAACCCCCTTTTTTGTACTAGTACTTTGTTTTGTATAAAGCAGATTCGCATAACACGGCATTTTTTAAGGAACCTAACGACTGTGTCATACGGGGGTTACCTGTATCTTAAAGAATAACATTAAATAGATACATGACATTTTAAAAGATATTTTATAAGAAAGATAATTTTTAAAAAAATATATTAAATTGCCTTAAAAAAATAGAACTGTTCCTAATAATTCCTTATCGCTTGCTTCTACCATAACTGGTATCATTTGAGTCCGGCTCAGCTCTGAAAGATGAAGAACCCTTAGAAAGACAAAGAGTTCTTGAACAACTAGATCAGAAGTTCTAAGCAACTCCAGGAAAAAAAAAAGAATCTTTTTTTTTTTAATCCCGTCCTTTTTCTCTTTTATAATCCACCCTCATAATCTACTTTATCTCACAGTGAATCCTGTCATCATTTGGATGATGGGTCCCTGCCATCTAATAGCCCATGGTTCCTTTCCTACTACGTTTCACTAAAAGGAACTTTCATGTGGAAATGTAAAAGAAAATATCCAAAATCTAAGTTTTAGTGCTAGTCCTGTTACTAACTAGATCTAGGCACACTGAAGTGAATTACTTGACTCTTCAATTTCTTATGAGCAACAGTAAAAGCAAGAATTTACTACACCTGAAACGTGAGCCAAATGTTGGACTAGGTGTGCTGCACCTACTCTTGTCTCACACGGTGGGGCTGCTGCATTCACTATACAGAGGAGCCCTGAGGCTCAGAGAGGTTATGATAACACTACAAGGATAATAACAACAACTACCAACGGCCTGGGTTAGGATTAGTACCCAGATCCACCTCACTGCAAAATCTGCACTCTTTACCATGCTGTTTCTCCATAAGCATACTGCCTCTCTTAGCTTCTCACCTGTAAAATAGGTGCAACAACACTTGCCCAAGTTAAACTCTAGCATCACTGAGATGATTAAATAACAGATGTGTAACTCTCTGAAAGGTACATTATTATGAAAAAGGAAGGATATTTCATTAAGTTATCATGGATGAAAAGCATAACCAAGCAGATATATACTTTTACAGTACATCTCCTGTATTCTTTATATAGGCACATGCTATTAAGAATTCCAATGCCAAGCAAATCCAGGCTAATAAAAAAACTCAAGGCAACATTAAATAGTCTGGAAGCCAATTTTAAGTAAGAAAAATAATGAAAATTCTCAAGATTATGTTTCATTTTATAAAAAAAAAAATTCTACTTCTAAGATACAAATACAGTACATCCCAAATATAGTACATCAGTACATTATAATCTGTATTAACTTCTATATATTAATTTTTGACAGTCACTATTATCAATAAAACAGTGCTGAATAGAGAAAAAAAGTATAGGTAATACTAGGGAAAAGGGGGTTAAAAATGCTCAGCAAAAATACACATTTCAAGAATAAAAATACTTATGGGTATAGAAAAATACTGATGCATGTTAATGAGAAAAAAGAACAATGATTTATTAAATAGCTATGCATAATTTCTAAAAATAAATATCAATTACTTTGCTGTATGCACAAATCTTGAGCAACTATCATTTTAAGTATTTTTTTTTTTTTCTGTACTTCGAGCTGACTAGTAAAGGGGACATGAATTGTCTTTGCCCCTTTTTCTGCTGTAGGACAACAAGATAAGGGTTCTGAAAGACTATACAGCAAATACTTGAGTATGAGGCATTTTTGCATCACTTGGAAAACTTGTCACTGAAACAGAGAATGTTTTTCACTTAACAGTCGTAAATATGCAACTCAGAAAAAACTAGTACACAAAGAGGTAAGATAAATGGGAAGTATCACGACAAGTGTCAAAATCAAAACGCTCAATGTACTGCATGAAAATGACATTATCACATCAGTTGAGCAGTATAAAAAGAGAAGGGATGGCTTACTCTCCTGCAGCTCTAATCTTAACCAGCATGGATCCCAAGAGGGAATACTCACAAGCCATTAAAGGATCTTTTGCACCAAACACATCCACTGGAAACATATAGTGGTTAATGAAGATTACCAACCAGTAATTATCAGTAGGTATCTGTTCTGAGAGGCAAAAATCCATACATTCTATCAATAGTCCTAAATAATATTGACATTCAGACGATTTACATGTCAGGTTAATTAAAATCCATAAGGAAGCTGTATTTTCCTATCAAATAGTCAAGAATGGATTTAGGATATACTTTTTGAAGGCTAAATTTTTAACTTAAAAACCTCAAAAATAAACCTTGACTCCAAGCTCAACTGGAGAATGAGCTGAGAACCAACAGCACAACCACAGCATGGCAGGCCTCTGACCCAAGCACCACATAGCCTCCTGCTTCTAGAACTGCATCACGGAGCACAGTATGGTGCCAGAAGGACTTCCGTGACTGTATAACCTTCCCTCAAGAAGAATCTCAAAATCGTTGTCCTTAAAGTGTAACAGCAAAAGAGATTTTGAAAATCTTGTACAATAGCTTCCAAATAACAGTTTCAAGAGCAAAGTAATTTCAAACATATCATTGTAATTGGAGATAAGAAATATGCAGCGAATACATGGATTTATACGGTCACATTAATATGCTTGTTTTGTTTACACAAGCCCAGAAACTTATTACTGTTAAAACTGTTTAACATTCACATGAATGTGGAAAACACCATTCCATCTTAATCACTGGAGTGAACATGACTTGCAGCCATTCTTGAAATATACTTAGAGTACTCAAAAATAGAGTGGATAGATATGAGGTGCTCTACTGTAAACCACCAAAGCTTATTGGTAAAACTCAAAGAAAGCAAGCCAACTGATAAAGCCAGATAATATCTCAAAATAGTTCAAACTTTCTCATCTTTGCTGGTAGTCTCATGATAAATAGTTTGAGAAATTTACTCCAGTTTCCCGAGGAACAACAATAGAAGAAGAAAAATGTTTATCACATTTCTTTAATATACAAACTCCATGCTGCAACACGCAGAGCCCCAAACATTATAAAACAGTAAGTTTCCTCTGGCACCCAGGCAAAGAACTGCACTTAAGAAAAAATGTGCATTGACAATTAAGTAATCTGTTCTTGTCAAAATCTGACTCCCAGCTGTTCTATTGCATATCTAATCCACCTCCTTCTTTCTACACTTACAATTCCTACAAAGTTTTCCTAATTAAAATATATGCCTACAATACTTATGAAAAAGATATTAATGTTGATATTTGACTATAATATCCCATGGGATTTTGCATTAAGAAATTGAATTAAGCTGTGTAAATTGAATGAATGTTCAAAGGAGCAACAAGTATTATTGGGAATTAAAATCCTGAATACAAGACATAATAAAGCCTATAATATAGTTCTGCCCTCAAGAAGATTTGCTTTTGTCTTTTTTAAATTTGTTTTTCTCTACTATTTAATTAAATCACATTATGATTTTTTTACTTGGAAAACAATATTATCATTTTTTAATCAAAACTTTCAATATATTTGATTCTAATTTAATTTCCAGCGAGCACATAATATGTATGTTCCTACTAGATCCCCCAGGTGGTAATATTCGTATTTTTTAATTACAAATAAAGTTAACACTGATATTCAAAGTGAAAAAGATGAGATTTTTAAGTTAATACCCATATGCATAAAAATAGGGTTCACACTTTGTTTCAGTTATCTTCCTATAGAGTTATATATAAATAGTCCTCTACAGACAATAATTTTTCAATAATTATAGCACTTGGAACATCTCAGATTTTCCCACAATCCCTTGAGATTAAATGAAATTTTCTTTTAAATCCACAGTCACCTGTAATAGGTATGTGTGTAACAGGGTAAAACTAAAAAGTATATTGTCTGCTCAAAAATCTGCTATATCTGTAACGTTATCTAAATCTTTATATTACAACAGGATATGAATATATTTTACCCTTTTGTGTTTTGTCAGGGTCAAACATCTATAATTTGATTTTACATGAGACAGTACTCTAATATATCTTTTTAGCTTACTTTAGCAGTTTTGGCTCTCCTTTGTTGAAGAATTAAAAATTTTTTAAATATCTGCTATGATCTTAAATGAACAACTCCATATAACTTCTAACATAGCTAACTATTCAGTATTACATGCCAGATTTGAAGGTGTTTCTTAGGTTTCTCTTTCTGGTAGTATGGTGAAACTCAATGTTCTGAAATTCCCTCCTTGTACAGAACACATAAAAATGCTACAGGTCCTCCATTATGGTCATGGCCAGTCCTCATAGTCAATCAACCTGAGGGTCAATCCCTCCCATGAGTGTGCCAGCAATAATCAGGGCTCAATTACAGCAGGAGGATACACACAACTCACACAAGGGACACACCTGGAGCACCCGGCTCAGATGACCAGGGATCCTGCACCCCTGGGACCCACAGAACACTACATAAGACCACTCTACTAAGACAGGGAGACATAGCAGCCCTACCTAATACATAGAAACAAACACAGGGAGGCAGGCAAAATAGGGAGACAAAGAAACATGCCCCAAATGAAAGAGAAGAACAAAGCTCCAGAGAAAGAACTAAACAAAATGGAGACATGCAATCTACCAGATGCAGAGTTCAAAACACTGGTGATGAGGATACTCAGTGATCTTAGGGAGAATTTCAACAAACAGAAAGGAAACATAAAACTGGAGACAGAAAACATAAAAAAGAACCAGTCAGAAATGAAGAATACAGTAACTGAAATGGAGGATATGTTAGAGGGAATCAACAGCAGATGAGATGAAGCAGAGGTTCGTATCAGCAATTTGGAAGACAAGGTAGCAGAAAACACCCAATGAGAACAACAGAAAGAAACAAAAAAGAATGAAGGTAGTTTAAGGGACCTATGGGACAACATCAAGTGTACCAACATTCTCATCATAGGGGTACCAGAAAGAGAAGAGAGAGAGAAAACAAGGAATTGAAAACCTATTAAAAAATAATGACTGAAAACTTTCTTAAGCTGGCAAAGGAAATAGACATATAGCCCAGGAAGTGCAGAGTCCCAAACAAGATGGACCCAAAGAGGCCCACACTGAGACACATCACAATTAAAATGTCAAAGATTAAAAACAAAAAGAGAATGTTAAAAACAGCAAGAGAAAAGCAGTTAGTTACCTACAAGGGAGCTCCCATAAGACTGTCAGCTGATTTCTCTTAACACGTTGCGTACGGATCAAGAGAATCTTCACGAGGGATTTAAACCCCGCCATACGCAACGTGTTAACAGAAGCTTTGCAATCCAGAAGGGACTGGCAAGATATATTGAAAGTAATGAAGTGTAAGGACCTATAACCAGCAAAACTATCATTTAAAACCAAAGGAAGTTAAATGAGCTTCCAAGACAAGAACAAGTTAAAGGAATTGATCACCACCAAACCAGTATTACAAGATATGTTAAAGGGACTTCTTTAAGAAGAACAAAAAGATAAAAAATATAAATAACAAAATGGCAATAGCTACATACCTATCAATAAGCACTTTAAATGTAAATGAATTAAATGTTCCAGTCAAAAGACATAGGGAAGCTGAATGGACAATAAAAACAAGACTCATACATACACTGCCTATAAGAGACCCACTTCAGATCAAAAAGACACACACAGACTGAAAATAACAGCATGGAAAAAGATATTATTTCATGCAAATGGCAACAAACAAAAAGCTGGGGTAGCAATACTTAAATTAGACAAAACAGACTTTAAAACAAAAGCTGTAACATGAGACAAAGAAGGACCCAGTAATTACACTTCTGGGTATTTATTCAAAGAAATCCAAAACATTAATTCAAAAAAACATAGCATCCCTATGTTCATTGCAGCATTATTTACAACAGCCAATATCTGGAAGCAATCTAAGTTTTTACAGATAGACAAATGGATAAAGAAGAGATGCTATGTACACATACAACGGAATATTACTCAGCCATAAAAAGAATGAAATCTTACCATCTGCAACAACATATAGGGTATTAGGCTAAGTGAAATAAGTTAAAGAAAGACAAGTACCATGTGATTTCACTTATATGTGGAATCTAAAAGAAAAAAAACACGAAGTAAACAAATGACTAAGCTAAATAGAAACAAACTCATAGATACAGAGAATATTTTGATGGCTGCCAGATGGGAAGGGCCTTGGAGGGATGGGTGAAAATGGGGAAGGAATTAAGAAGTACAAATTGTTAGTCATAAAAATAGTCAAGGGCATGTAAGGTACATGGAAAATACAGTCAATAATATTGTAATAACAATGTATGGTGTCAGATGGGTACTAGACTTATCAGGGTGATCACTTCATAAGTTATATAAATGTCTAATCACTATGTTGTACAACTGAAACTAATATAATACTGTATGTCAACTGTAAATGAAAAATTTTTTTAAATAAAGAAACTGAAATAAGGAGAGGTATGAGGGCCGGACTTCAGAGACACTGGTAATATTTTCTTTCTTAAGCTGCAAAACGGGTATTTGTTTTGGAGTATTCTTTAAATAGTACAACTATAAACTGTATGTGTGTATATTTATACATATATATTTCTCAATGAATAATATATTTCATATATGTTTAATAAAATAAATGTTAGAGCATTTTAAGAATCAAACACAAAAGCTAATATGGATATCAGAATGATTTAAATTCATACTTCCTTTAATCACACACTAGTTTCAATTCCTTTGAAATATCACCACGGTAAATATATTCAATCTAAGGCAATGCTCATTTTAGATTTGAGGGTTTTCAAAAGCCTATAAAGGTTCTACAAGTTTTGTTACGAGTAACCTCAAAGACTGAATCAGCAGTATGTCACCTGCTTCATCAATAATACAGCCACATAGGATTATTTTCCATTTTCACTGAGTCTGCTGTGGTCTGGTATTATTGGTTTTATTTGTTAGTTTGTTTGTTTTTTACCACATGGCCTACTCACAGTCATTAGAGCAGGAAAAAAAAGATGTGCCACTCCATTCTTAGAGGAAAGGAAACCATACGCTTTTGAACTTCTGTGAATACTCCATCCCAACTGGAAAACAACCAGGCTTGATTTCATCAAGAATCCAATGTTTAAATGGGGCCTTAACAATTTAGCAAATTTACTTTTTAAACTATTTTAGTCTAGTTGCGTCAACGAGACACTTTCATTTTATTCTTGTCAGCCCCATTATTTTCCATTTCTTTTTTCTATTCAAAAGACAAGAGATGAACCATCTGAAAAGAAGCAACACAGAATTTCTGTACCCAGCTGAAGCCTCATTCAACTTCTTACTGTTTTTCTCTCAATCAGCTTTTACTGGGGCTTTTAGCTAACTGCCTTCTACTACACGTCTCTATAAAAATGAAAATCCGTATTTTACAACTCTTTAACTCAGGCCAGTCAGTCTTCACAAAATCTGAATCTCCTTTGAAAAATGTTCATTTTACTATAGAAGTAACATGACATATTTTCAAGACATATGATACTAAAATATACTACTTAACTTCAAAATAGCTGGTTAATTGCAATTCACCACAGATTAAAAAAAAAAAACACACAAAAAAACACTCAATTAGAGGTAAACAAAAACTTAGACCACAAAATCCACAATGAATTAGTCAAGTTTCACATGATGTAGAGGTTCAGATTTCACTTAAACTATGAGTAGTTTCCTAAATAAAATGATATTCCTTCAATAGACTTGTTTCTTAAAATCTGAAACCATGAGAAGTTGAAGTAGGAGCACCAATTTTACAGAAATCCAGGAAGAAAGAAAACTATCAAATAGTGCATAGCCAAAACAACTATTTTGCCTGTTTTTCTTTACTTAAATGGACAATATTTGTTATTTGCACTAGGAGGGATGGATATAGAATGCTTGGATAATCACCTGTAGAGTTCCAAATATGTGTATCAATATATATACATTGTTTATATTGATCCTTTCATATATTTACATTAGAAGGAGGCTTTAAAAATAAACTTTACCTTCTTAACAAATTTTCCTTGGATTAACCGTGCTTAACTTTTCCTAATTATTTTTTTAAGGAATTGTGTTCAAACAATTAAAAATTATAGTTAATGTTCTTTAAAGAAAATTGGTAGTTAATAAACCCACCATTCTAAAGAACTGATTTGATTTTTAATCTCTAAAAAAAAAAAAATTAAGTGACTTTTAGCATACCAGGTATGCCACCTATAAGCTATCATTCTTTTTATGTTTATGTGCTAACTGATATGTTTATCTTTAATAACTTTGTTAGTCTGTGCTTTTGACCTTAATAAGGATGTTAGCAAATACTTTGCTTTCAGGGAAGACAAGTGATGAGTTTGAGATGCTAGCAAATCACCCAGGCGCAGAAGTTCCACATAGATATGAGGTCATGGGGAAAATAACTTAAATATTCAGTAACACATTTATTAACCCCCTGTTATATACCAGGTCGTATTCTAGATTCTATACAGAAAGGGAAATATAGACGGTCTTTGGACAGAACGTTGATGAATGAATCAATTTAGGGAGGAGGCAAAACCGCAGAAGAGAGAGCTGTGGAAAATGCAAGAAAGATGGTCAAAATTGTATAGTGTCTTGAAAGCCATAAAAACAGAGACTAACAGTGTCAAACTCTACTGAGAGCTGAAGACATGTAGGGGTTCAGATGAGGCCAGAGGCCAAGAAAAAGGTGATCACACATTTAACTACTGTGTAATGAGTTAAGAAATGCTTTTTTTCAAGCAAATACTAATCAGTATGGTTTATAATATATGTTGTTTTAAACAGAAAAAAAGAAACCCTTTTAAATATTACATGGCTTGCTCATTAAAGCAGTCATCAGAGAAAATTTCCTCTTTCCTAAGCATAAAAATGCAAAGAGTCATTGTGAAATCAGCAAACTACAGTAATCAACCACGTCTAGTATTTTCCTGACGTTATCAACCACATAATGAGACAGGACTTGTGGTTTACATAGTCCAAATCAGCTATTATTTTTCCACTCTCCCGATTTAAACTATAAATTAGCCGCAGTCACTATGACAAGCTTTACCCATCATCATTTGCATCCAATCAGTTAATGACTGGCAGCTGTCTACAAGACCTATTACTGAAGGCAGCAGCTTCAAAGTACAAAGCTTCATGAGGCTTAAAATCATATTGTTAAAGCACATGGGAGACTGAAGAACTCCAAAATTTGCAAAGGCTTTCAAAGGAAGGAAAAAACCCAACTCAATGAAATAACTGTAATCTCAGACAACCTTATGAAAGACTGGCTTTAAGGGGTTTCTAATCTTTTCCTAGGCTCAAATAACATAATAAAGGAAGAACAATCTGCCTTAAGGAAGATTACTGCCAGTCTCATAATTGCTAAGGAAGTAAGTATATACAGAATTATTACTAGCATGTTAGAAATAGAAAAAATAAGGATCCTGGATTTAAAGAGTTTTGCTATGGATCAAAATGGAAGCATATGTCACAGAAAGCAGTCAGGGAATCCAAAACTAATTCCACTTCCTGTTCCATCCCTTGTATTCTGAAGCATATCATACAGCATAATATTTTATACCTTTCACGTCGTTATGCACGTACACCTTATCTCTAAACAGATTATAAATCCTCTTTAAGGAGAAGGATTATGCTTTAACATTTCTTAGTCAACATATTCCTTACTGAATGCCTTTTCTTGAACAGGCACTGCCCTAGTTGCTACATACATGACATTTTAAAAATGCAAAAATCCCTGCCTTTTTGTGTCTTACGTTCTAGTATAAGCTGAAAATATATTCAGACAATAAACACATAAACGTGGAAATGTAGTATGTCAACTACTAATAAGTGTTATGAGAAAAATGACGCATGGGAAGAGGATAGGGAATGCTGGATAAGGCAGAGGCAGATGGGTAGTTGCAATTGTTAAAAGGATAGCCAATCGTATATAAAGCAACTCACTTATAGTGCAACCTCTGACCAAAGTCCTAAAGGAAGTGAGGGAGATAGAGGTAAGAATATTCTAGGAATCACATTCCAGGAAGAAGAAATGACAAGTGCAAAAAGCTCTGAGGCAGGAGCTTATGTGGTACACAGAAGGCACATCAAAGGGACCAGTAGGATTGGAGCAGAAGAAGTACAGGGTTAAGTTTGCACTTCTACTTTGAGACAAACGGAGTCAGTGGGGCCAGACTCCCAATCGCAATGCCAGGCTCTGGCTTGTGTTTCAAAAGGATCATTAGGGCTGCTGGTCAAACGTAGCTACTCTAAGGATGTAAAAACGGAAGCAGAGGTTCAGCTCAGACATATAAAGACATTGGAAGTCGTCATTCTCATCCTTACAAGAAGAAAATGCTAAACAAATAAAACACAGTGACTTTTCTTGAACCCCCAGTGAGCTGAGGTCACAGGGCAAACCATCACCCTAACATCTGGAGAGACAGGCAAATCCCAAGTCATGGCCGAGATGTGATTACCTGGGGCAGAAGCTGCTGGAGACAGAATTTGACAGGAACGTTTACTTGGTAATTTTGAGAAGTTGCTTGAGGCTGAATGTGGACTAGCTTGACAGTGAGAAACTCTTCAGGGGCCACAGTGAGCTTGGGGGCTCTACAATTTTGGGCATTTTGCCTCCATGGCTACTACTAGGTTTTCACTGTGAAGAGCCAAGAAAGATGTCCTTCTGGCTCTGGGAGCAGGAGGGAAAGAATAAACGTTTTGAAAGAAACACAGTGGTCTCCCACCTCATCTGGGGGATACCGTCCAAGACCCCCAGTGCATGCCTGAAACCACAGATAGTACCAAACCCTATACAGGCATGTGTCACTTAGGAAAGGGATACATTCTGAGAAATGCTTTGCTCTGCAATTTCCTCCTGTGTGAATATCAGCGACTGCACTTACACGAACATATATAGTACTTTTATACGGCTGGCAATGCAGTAGGTTTGACTACACCAGCATCACCTCAAACATGTGAGTAATGCATTGCATTAGGCCTTAATGACAGCTCCTATCTCACTAGGCAACAGGAATTTTTCCACTCCATTACTATCTTTTAAGATCACTATCATGCATGCAGTCTGTCATTGACAGAAATGTCATTATATGGTGCATGACTACATATATGTTTTTCTCCTATACATACATACCCATGATAAAGTTTAATTTATAAATTAGGCACAGTAAGAGATTAACAACAATAAATAAAAAAATAGAACACTTATAATCATATATTGTAATAAAAGTTACGTGCTGTTGGTCTCTCTCTCTCTCCCTGATAACAGATCCCGTAACTGACGCAGCTACTAAGTAACTAAGGGGTGGGTAGGGTATACCGTAAGTCCTCACTTAGCGTCATCCATACTTTCTTCGAACCTGAGACTTCAGGCAAAACAACCCATAAAGAAACCAATTTACCATAGGCTAATGATATAAACAAGAGTTAAGCACCTACAGAATATTTTTGGTTACAAAAATCTCACCAGACTTCTAAATAAAGACCCAAAACACTTCTAATATTAGACACTTAAATAAATGTGAACTACATATACATTTAAGATTAATAGAAATGATAAACAAATACAATAAAGATGCCAGCTACAAAATCAATGTACAAAAATCCACTGCATTCCAATATACTAACAATGAAATCTCAGAAAAAGATTTAAAAAATAATTCCTTTTGCAATTGCAACAAAAAGAATAAAATACCTAGGAATAAACTTAACCAAGGATGTGAAGGACCTGTACACTGAAAACTATACATTTTCAAAAGAAATTAAAGAAGACACAAAGGAAATAATGGAAAGACATTCCAGGTTCATGGACTGGAAGAATCAACATAGTTAAAATGGCCATATTACCCAAAGCAATATGCAGATTTAATGCAATCCCCATCAAAATCCCAATGGCATTTTTTAAAGAACTAGAACAAAAAAATCATCAGATTTGTTTAGCCAAAGCAATCTTAAGAAAAAACAACAATGCTGGAGGTATCATACTCCCTGACTTCAGCTTGTATTACAGAGCAACAATAATCAAAACTGCATGGTATTGGCAGAAAAACAAATGCACAGACCAATGGAATAGAATTGAACCCAGAAATAAACCTACATAAATATGCACAGATAATTTTCAACAAAGGAGCCAAAAACATACAATGGAGAAAAGAAAGCCTCTTCAATAAATGATGCTGGGAGAATTGGAAAGCCACATGCAAAAGAATGAAACTAGACTGCTGTCACTGTATACCAAAATTAAACTCAAAATGGATCAAAGACCTGAACGTAACACCTGAAACAATAAACTGCACAGAAGAAAACATAGGTACTAAACTTATGGACCTTGGATTCAGAAAGGATTGTATGAATTTGACCTCAAAGGCAATGGAAGTAAAAGTTGAAATAAATGAATGGAACTATATCAAACTGAAAAGCTTCTGCACAGCAAAAGAAACTGACAAAATAAAGAGGCAACAAACCGAATGGGAGAAGATTTCTGCAAACGTCTGCGATAAGGGTCTAATATCCAAAATATACAAGGAACTCATATAACTCAACAACAAAAAGTCAAACAATCCAATTAAAAAATGGGCAGAGGATCTGAAGAGACATTTCTCCAACGAGGACATATAGATGACCAATAGACTTATGAAAAGATGCTCAACATCATTGATCAGCAGAGAAATGCAAATAAAAACTACGATGAGGTATCACTTCATCCCAGTTAGAATAGCTATCATCAAGAAGACAAAAAGTGTTGGAGAGGCTGTGGAGAAAAAGGAACCCTCATACACTGTTGGTGGGAATGCAGACTGGTGCAGCCGCTATGGAAGGCAGTGTAGAGGTTCTTCAAAAAATTAAGAATAGAATTACCATATGACCAACAATCCCTCTCCTGGGTATCTACCCATAAAATCTGAAAACAGTTATTCATAAAGATTCATTCATAAAGATATATGTGCTCCAACGTTCATTGCAGTTTTATTTACAGTGGCCAAGACATGGAAACAACCAAAGTGTCTTTCGATAGATGATTGGGTAAAGAAGATGTGGTATATATACACAATGGAATACTACTCTGCCATAAGAAAAGACAAAATAGTGCCATTTGTGACAATATGGATGGATCTTGAGATTATGATGCTAAGCAAAGTAAGTCAGACAGAAAAAGCTGAGAACCATATGACTTTACTGATATATGGGATATAACCTGAAAGCAAGAAAGGAACAAGACAGACAAAGAAACAAAATCTCATAGACACAGACAATAGTTTAGTGGTTACCAGAGGGTAAGTGGGGAGGAGGGTGGTAGATGAGGGTAAACGGGGTCAAATATATGGTGATGGAAGGAAAACTGACTCTGGGTGGTGAACACACAAAGTGATACATAGATGATGTATTATAGAATTGTACACTTGAAACCTATGTAATTTTTCTTACTATTGTCACCCCAATAAATTTTAAGTAAAAAAAAGTACAAATTGCCAGTTTTAAAAAAATAGTCACGGGGATGTAAAGTACAGTATAGGGAATATAGTGAATAACGTTGTAGTAACTATGTGGTGTCAGATAGATACTAGACTTATTGGGGTGATCACTTCATACATTATACACGTATAAAGGTCTAATCACCATGCTGTATATCTGAAACTAATATAGTACTGTATGTCAACTGTAATTAAAAAATAAAAAAAATTTAATTACAATTTAAAAAAAAAAGGTAAGAGAATGAGTTTCCAACCCGCTTATTCCAGTTCACCATGGTGGGTGGCCAGAGCCTCTCCCTGAAGCTCAGGGAGAAAGATGGGACACCAACCAGGACATGACGTCCTTCCACCCATCGCAGGGCATGCGCGCGCGCACACACACACACACACACACACACACACACTCTGGGACAATGCAAACATGCCAATGAATCTAACATGCACATCTTTGGGATGTGGGAGGAAGCTGGAGTATCCAGAGAAAACCCACACAGACATGGGGAGAACATATAAATTCCACACAGACAGTGGCCCCGACTAAGAATTGATTTTTTTTTCTCATCAATGTTATTACCAAATGCCATCATTCAAGGACTTGCTGTACAGCACGTATACACTGTACAAAGGTGCGATTCACGTCTCAGGCAGGATGGAGCAGACGGCCCAAGATTCCATCACACTGCTCAGAATAGCACGCAATGTAACACTTATGAAATGTTTATTTCTGGAGTTTTCCATATGATATTTTCAGACCAAGATTCACCACAGGTGACTGCAAGTAGGGAAAGGAAACCCTTGGATAAAGGAGAAATAGTGTATGCCCTTCTCGTTCTCCATAACAAAGGTCTCCTCTCCAAGGGAAAGACCTTACCAAAGCCTTGAGCTGT
Organism: Rhinolophus sinicus; assembly: GCF_036562045.2. Classification (NCBI taxonomy): domain Eukaryota; kingdom Metazoa; phylum Chordata; class Mammalia; order Chiroptera; family Rhinolophidae; genus Rhinolophus; species Rhinolophus sinicus. The sequence continues at coordinate 124,942,806 of NC_133752.1, forward strand.
GGAGGAAAGTCTCACTCCAGACCCATCTAGCCTTACCGTTTCAACAGGAAAGGGAGATAGGGAAAATTAACAAACACTCAGGAAGTTCGCAGCCCAGAAACACTAGGATTTAATCATAAAGTAACAGAATACTAGACTCCGCACTCATTTTACCATATACCAATATGGCTCCAGTGTAAGTACAGGGGGTTACAGTGGAAAGAGATGCAAAACACAGACTCTCAGTTCTTAGAGAAGCCCAAAGACAACAGGAGGGACAAGAATGAAGACATCAGACAACTCTGAAGCCTCTGGCACCTGTAACTACAGCAAACATTAAACACAGCCCAACGCCTAGCCAGACTAACATTAAACCTCACACTAAGCCTATTTACCTCAGTTCCTATTTCCTGATACATCACGCCACTTTCAACAAAACATTACAAGGCACGCTAAAAGATAAGAAAATAGAAGCACGGAGATCAGGCCACAGGCTTTCACTAATAACCCAATAAAAGATGAAGTTGGCTTGGGCCATGGTAGTAACAGTGGAGGTAGCAAAAAGTGGTCAAGTTCTGGATGTATTTTTGAAGAGACAGCAGAGAGGATATGCTAATGAAATGGACGTGGGGTGTGAAAGAAAAAGAGGAGGTATGGCTGACTGCAAAGCGTTTATCAGAGCTGCTGGAAAAGTGCAGTTGCCATCCACTGAGATGGTCAAGTCTTCAGGATTACAGTGGATCAGGAATTCAATGTCTCAAGACATAACACCCGTCAGCTGTCTATTCATTTAACTAATAAAGATTACACAGAAATATATTACAAACCAAGGAAATGCTTAATGATTAATTTACCAAGTGAATGAATAAACCAAAAAATGATCAAACATTTTAACCACGTCACCAAAATAACTTAATCAAAATCATAATCATCACTGTCAACAGTCATAGTAGGTAACATTGAAAAATATCTAGGAGTTTACAAAATGCTTTCGCCTACTCTGGGACAGAGACTGTCACTTACAGTCTAGCAGCTGAGTACCTGCCCTTCCCTTCTTCCAGAGCAATAAAATCTGGTTGGGTACTTGGCTTCCCAGAACAGAGATACCATTTCCCAGTCTTCTTTGAAGCTAGGTGTGGCCAATGGTCTGTGAGCAAATGTGGGGTGTGCAATTTCTGTGATATGCACTTAAAGAGAATGGTTATACCCACCACTTGCCCTCTCTCTCCCTCTTCCTGTTAGCTGAAGTGCTGATGTGATAATGAGCCATTTTGGACCATATGGACAGGGTGACACTACTGAGATGGCAAGGGAACAAAAGAGAAGGAGGCTGGATCCTGAAAACCCATGGCGCCATCTTATCAGCTCCGGGCTACACATACTTAGACTGTGACATGAAAGAATAGAGCTATCGTTTAAGCTACTGTTATCACGGCTCTTTGTTACAGTAAGTAGCTTAAAACTCAACCAATAAATGTAATAAATCCTCAGAATAACCACGTGATGCAAATAATATGCAAAGGTTTTCTTCTTTTAATTCCTTACTATGTATCTGTTTCAAACAGCGGGAAAATATGCTGGCAACATAGACGTGTTTTATATACTTATATCTACCAGTGAAGAAAAACTAACTGAAACTCATTCTGTGAGAACTGTGTGCAACAATTTTACAGCAAGATTTAGGTTCTGGCATTTAATACATTGTGTAGCACTCACTACCTAGAGAAGCCCCACGGTGAAGATTTTTTTCATGAGAATCTCCATTTTAATGCTTCTGCTGCTATTAAAATCCCTGCAATCTATCAAGCATGGTAAGTACCAACAATTAGTTCCGTGGCTTAAAGAAATATGTAGTTGCTCACTGAATTCTTGATTTAATTGGTAATCAGATAAGAATGCCACGGTCGCTTCTGGAGTGTCTAGATCTTTGGATATATACCCTGGCATTCATCCGCAGCCCATTTCATACAATTGCAACAGTTTAATACTTTCGGTATTTGAATACCAGTACAGAACTGTATTGGAAAAAGTAGAAAAAGACCAGTTTAAATGCTATGCAATCAAACATCATTTAAAGGATAACTGAAAAAATGGCTTATGAAGAACAAGACTATTTGGCACTATTTACTATTATTATAAATATAATATTATGCATAAAATATAAAAATAATGTATATACATATTATGTATAAAATAATTGACTGTAGAATCCTACTTCGTATGCAACTTTTGATAACATTCGATGAGTATCTTTTCTTCTCGTTCCTTTTCTAAAGTACCAATAACCAAAGCTTCAAGTTCTTGACCTCGACAAAATGGGCTGAATATATTAAATGTAAACTTACTTTCATTCAATTGCTCTCTAGCTTCCACCACCATTTAATTGCTTACACCAGATACATCCATTGTAACAGCTTTTGACCATTCATTTATGCTCTAAAGGAGACTACTTTCTACCCTGGATATCGATTCTGAGATTTGCTGAAATAACTTTCTAAATCCAAAACAATAGTAAAAAATATGATCCATCTTCTCATTGTACAGTGGAAATTTTATTTCCCCAAGTGACTTAAGAGCTCTTAAATAAGAATGTGCTAACTACTTGGCAACACCTGATGATTTTAGCCTCTGCCAAGCTAAGGGTGACTCACGCTTGCATGCGTATACACTGACACCTAGAGACACAATTCCAACATTCAGAGGTAGCCTTACCTCCAACTCTGTTAAAGATGTCAGTGTTAGTCTTGTGGAATTTCCTCAGGTGAGGCTTAGAAAACAGAAGAGCTGAAGTATATATAAGTGGGATAACCTGACTTTTATTACATGATGAAAGAGACGATGTCCATAGCAGTATTTGAAAATGTGAAAAACAAGCATTTTTCTAAACTTGTGATAGTCAATATTTTTACAGAACAGTTCCAATTCCTCTGGACAAGTGTAGCCAAGAACAGAGGAAAATAATACTTCCCTATTCCAAACACGCTGATATGTCTCTGAACTGTACTGCTCATCTCTTAAAAAGTGAAAAAAGAAGGCAAGATAATAGGTATTGCACAAAAGGACCTCATCTTCCTTAATACTGTATTTTAAGGCAAAAAGCAAAGATACACAAAGGCAGAAAGAGTAAACCGTCTAGGCAAAAGAATAAAATAAATTATTACCTTTAGCGGGGTTTACTTTTATCCCTGACCTATACAGCATTTCCTCATTCTGCCAGTCTCCATTCCTGATTGCAGTCTTGAGTCCATAGAAAACAATTAAAGTAGCTGTAGCATAAAAAATCAAGCTCTTGAGAAACCGCTTTTGGACTTTAACATAAAGGGCTCTGGCACCCACTGTAATGAGGAGGCAGAAGCCCATACTAGGAATATACAATACTCGCTCTGCAATTACAAAACCGACATAGAAAAACAGGTTCGTGGCAGGAACAAAGGGTATGATTAACAAAGATAAAGACAGAACAACGATGTTCTCCGTAGAAGGAAGTTGTGTTCTCTGGGACACATTATTTTTAATGCCATTCTCGACTTTGGATGCAAAGCTGGGCTTAATCTCTGAGTTCCGGCACTCCACATCTGAATGGCAGCTATGGCCATTGGCATTCTGCTTGCCATTGGTTACAAATTTCTCATTGCATTCTCTTTCCATGCTTGGGCTCTTCAAACCATAGTAGGCAAGGAGGAGGAGCCCAATATAGAGGGCCACGGTGTGTAGGTTTCTCCAGTCACAAATCGTTTTGAGCAGAGGCACGGCATCCATTGACCAATCAAAACTGAGAGTATCTGGGCAGAGCAACAGCCAGAGGTTCTTGGTGGGCAGGTAGAAGAAGGTGAGCGTGCGAGCCAGGAGGCTGTCCGAATCAGCAGCTGGGTTGTCAGAGTTGGAAAAGCTCGGTGGTTTGTTTCCCATCCAGTATAAACGGGCACCCAAAAGGGAAGTACCCCAGAAAGTTAACAAACTAATGCTGAGGAAAAGAGACAAGTTCTTCCCCTGAAAACAAAAACAAACAAAAAGAGGGGAAAAAATTAAGATCATCGATACAGCATGAAAACACTTAACTTTTTGAGATGAAATACTTTCTTAAATGGACAGTTAAAAATGCAGCACTATGTCTCAAACATATGACTGCATTTCCATCTGCTTCTAAACCTGTGGAGGGGAATTCTAATCTGAAAAAAAATTGACTGTAGAATCCTACTTCATATGCAACTTTTGATAACATTCGATGAGTATCTTTTCTTCTCGTTCCTTTTCTAAAGTACCAATAACCAAAGCTTCAAGTTCTTGACCTCGACAAAATGGGCTGAATATATTTCCCTCTTGGAATTGGTATCAGGTCAAAACACGACAACAATACAGTACTTGGCATTCTGCATGGGCTATAGTAGGCACCTAATGACATAAAGTAAACTGTCTTCTTTCATTGTATAGTTTAGATTCTGGGGAAAAACAAAGTGCAGTCATGACAGAAAACATGGGGTATGACAATACTTTGCTCGGCTCTCAGGCAGGATCAGTATTTAGCTATGTCTATGCCAGTCTTCATTTCACTGTCTTGGATTTCCTTGCAGAATTTACAGCTTAAGCGTTCATCTGCCACCCCCATGCCGCCACTGACATCAGTGACATCAAACATTCATTAACACTCTCCATGAATACCCAATTTTTCACGTTGATGACAACTTTTTAAAAATAAAATGACTTTAAGAACTGATTTACTATTTTAAGAGAAAGAAAGTTGTCAGAGGAAGGCAAAAAGGCATCACTGTTAATGAGAATGTTCTGGCGGACTCTTTCAGCCTGAAGAAGAACTTACTGATCTCAAACGACCTGAGTCCTGAAGAGGCAGTTGGGGGAGAGGGAGGGATGGATACCATATCCCATCCCCAATGATTCACTGGTAATGCGATCTCGTACTGCACACAATCTGGCCTTGCACAGAATTTTCATACTCAATGACATTCAGAATGGTGCTTGGCACCTTACAATGGATCTATCAAATATTTAGTTTGAAAAACAATTTGCAGTGGTTACCAGCGGGTGGTAGGAGAGGGTAAAGGGGGTCAAATATATGGTGATGTAAGGAGAACTGGTGAGCACACAATGTTACATAGAGATGATGTATTACAGAATTGTACACTTGAAATCTATGTAATTCTAGTAACCATTGTCACCCCGATAAATTTGATTTTAAGAAAAATCTGCAAAAGACAACAAAAGCAAAAACAAGTGGGATTATATTAAACTAAAAAGCTTCATCAAAGCAAAGCAAACCATAAACAAAATGAAAAGTAATCTGTGGAATGGAGAAAATATTTTGAAATCAAGTATCTGATAAGGGGTTAATAGCCAAAATGGTAGGTTGGTGCAAAATTAATTGCGTTTTTTGCAACTATTTTTAACCCTTTAAAACGCAGTTAGTTTTGTACCAACCTAAATATATAAAGAACTCATACAACTTAATAGAAGAAACATATTCAACTGCAAAATGGGCGTAGGATCTGAATAGACATTTTTCCAAAAAAAGACATAAAGAGGACCAACAGGTGCATGAAAAGATGCTCAACATCATTAATCATCAGGGAAATACAAATCAAAACCACAACCAGATATCACCTCACACCTGTTAGAATGGCTATTATCAAAAAGCAAGAGGTGACAAGTGGTTGCAAGGATATGGAGAAAAGGGAACCCTTCTGCACAGTTGGTGGGAATGAAAATCGGTACATCCACTATAGAAAACAGTATAAAGCGTCCTCAAAAAAATATAAATAGAGCTACCCTATGATTCAGCAATTCCACTTCTGGGTACTTATTTGAAGGAAATGAAATCACTATCTCCAAAAGTTATCTGCACCCCCATGTTCACTGCAGCATTATTTACAATAGCCAAGATAATGGAAGCATCCCAAGAATATATCAATGGATAAATGGATAAAGGAAATGTGATATAGACATCTATAGATAAAGAAGTAAAGGGAGAAGAGGTTATAAGTTAAAAATCTGAATAATGAAAATGAGAAACACAAACATGGAAATTATGGACAATTTTAGGACATTGAATTATTCACTAATATCAAATCATAATAATGTTAAATTCACAAAACTGTCTCAGTGTTTTAAAAACACGTGTAGCAGACCTCTGCTCAAAATCAATTCTCGTAACACTATCTAGAATTTTTAATGGTAGGGAGAGTAATATGTTCAGTCATCATCAACGTTTAACTTTCAGGTCTCTCTGAGAAAAATGAAATGATTCAAAGCCTCTTTATCATCTAAAAGTAACTTTTGCAAACCATTACCTTGGCTCCTCTGAAATCCTACACAGCAAAAGTCTTAAAGTTTCTTGAGTATAGAAAAAAAAAAAAAATGACGCCACACAAAACCAAATGTTAAAAGTGTAATAACTTGGTGGATCCATCACATAATTGAGTATTCGTGAATTACACAAAGGAGAAACATAACATTTGGCATAAATGAGAAAAGATATCATGGATAAGAAGATCGAACTTGAAAAACAATTCAATTTTTAATATGTACTGAAAGTCCATTTCCAAATTGTAACTAAAGGCCTCTCCATAACAATATCTTCTGGTTGGACTGAGTGGAGAGAAAGAGAGAAAGGAAGAAGCCATTACAAAAACAGCTGCAATCAGGCAAGAACAAAAGCAAAGCAGGAAGAGAACTTTACAGGGAGGTAAATATAATCAGGTTTCTTTGCTAGTCATGAAACCCCAAAATAAGTTGGATTTAATAATTATGTAATTCTATTTTACTCCTAAAGATAGAAGTGCCAAAAGGCAAAACTACTTTATTCATTAATTTTTAATATAAGCCTCTTTAGTAATTTATTATATTTTAATAAATTGTTATCAAAATAAGACATTGAGATCAAAGATGTGATAAAAATGATTCTAGCGTTTATGATGCTGGAAGAATATTAAATACAATAAACTACAAAATAGAGATGTGAGTGATACAAACTATTCAATGGTAAATATTATGTAAGACGTCTAAATACTGAGAAAATGACAAAAATAAAAAAGCCTAAGTAAAAATAAAACATTAGCATTAATTTATGTAGTACTTTGCATTTAAAATATTTTCATATAGTCTCCAATTTAAGCAACTGACATAACTAAGTCCCAAAATGACATGCTCTCATACACTCATTCTCACTTAACGGTGAAGTCTGTAAGGGCTAAATAAATGACAAAGTTAAAGGAAAATTAAACTCATACATAAAAGAAAATTGATTTGAAAATGTTTAAAATGGAAGAGTTCTCAGGCTTCATGACTAGCAACCACTTTTTAAATAGCGTAAATTTGAAGTTACAGCTTTAAGTCGCTTTAATGCTTTCCAATATAATTTTGGTAAAATATATCATGTATAAAAAGAGGATTCTGATAAAACCCAAACTCTCTTCTAACTTTATATACTGATCCTGTGGAAATAACCTTAAAAATAAGGTGAAAGGAAAAATGCATAGAAGAGGTGGTTTTTTTTATTAATTTTAGTTCCTATGCTCTGATATATGGATGAAATCAAATTAGCAAATTGTTACTGAGCCATAGCTGGGAGCCAAGTGACCGTACAATTAGCCTCAGCATTTCTTTGTTCTTGGCTTGGTGTGTCAGATTGATTCAGCACAGGTATTTCTGAGATAAGGCATGAGAGTTCTGAGAGTTGCCACCGTAAGCTTGTTAAGTTAAAACTAGTGAAAATCCATACATAGACGATGAGACTTCAAAGTCAGGAAAATTAAACATTATCTGCGTATAGCCTTTGATTGAGAACATCAGAAAATGATTGCAATTTAATAACAAAAACATAATCAGTTCATTCAACATTTCATTACGGCCACTGTTATGTAGCAGGCACTCTACTGTGCACTGGATACGCACCTGAAAGAACAGAGACAAGAGATCCTGTGCTCTTGGAGCTTCATGTATTGTATTGTGTCCAGAAAAAAACACTTTGCGAGGAGTAGAATCATAGTCCCTTAAAGGACAGTTTTCAGATCTAAGGAACCATCAATATCAATTGCAAGCTTTTAAAAATACCAGTATCCTAATGGAGCGGAAGTTGAGAATCATTGCTTGTTTGTACAAGTCTAATGCTTAGTTCCGACATTAAAAACACTGTTGGTCTATGGTTTTCATTTCATGAAGTTTTAAAGCATATTTTCTTCCTTCAAAATGAATAAACTACAATGAAATATAAATAAAGCTTTTTCCCATGCTCGGGGACAAAGTGAATTCTAAGTATAATAAATTAAGTGTCACGAAGGTCAGGCTACAAAGGAACTGAGATCTTTGTAATAAGTAGAATTTAGGGTTGAGATATTCAGGTCTTGTTGCACTATACAGAAGACAGGATTTCTTTCCATAAAAAAAAAAAAAAATAGTCTCCTAAATATAAATCACACAAGGCACATAATTCAATAAAAATAGATTAAAAATATAGACAGGAAATTCAGGGGGAAAGACAACAAAGATGTTTGAACAAATGCTCAATTTCATTCATTAATAAAAACGAAAATCAAACTGTAAAAAGGTATTTCAGATGAATCTAAGTAAAAAAAAGAAAATTTGAAAAATCTGTCACTAAAATTGCATTGAAACAAGATAGTCACATATAGGAAAAATACAAATTATATAGTTTTGGTGGAAAATTTTAAAGTACTGAGGAAAAATTAATAATGTATATCTTCTATTATTTGATAATCTGAATTTAGTTACATACTCTAACAAAACCTCTTAGATTTAAACACAAGAACATCTAATTCACCATTGTTTATGAAAGCAAAAATAAGAAAAAAGCTAAAAATTTCAATACAGCAATATGGAAATAAACCATGGCATACCCACATCATTTGTATCTATAACGCTAAAAATACACACATGCACTCACACACACTATATATATATATATATATGCAAATATATGTACATTTACACACACACACACACATCTGTATCAACATGAAAAATACTTTAAGACAAATGAACCAAATCATTGATTCTATGGTAACATGACCAGTGAAAAATCATGTTGTAAAATGTGCATATTATAAAGTCATACAGGTATTCAGGAAAAAATAACACAGATTTTTCACAAATGCATACATATGTATGTAAAGCATTTTTTTTTCAAGTCTAGATATAATTACACCAAACATGAGATAATGAAATTTCCAGGGCAGGGAGGGGAGGGAAATGGATAGATGGATAAGAGATAAAGATGGCTTTAAATTGATGAGTAGTTGCTGTTTATTCACAGCCCTCCAAATTTTATTGGAAGAAAACTAAAACGTTTGACAATCTGGTATGCTTAAACTTACATTTCTAGGTTAAAAAATTTTTGAAACAAATATAGAAATAATGTCAGCATATCTAAATTCTGATTAAAGGCACATAAGTAGCTGTTGTGTTAATTCCTACAGTTTTCTATTTAGTATTTACTGTAGTTATTATAATTGTTACATTTCTCAACATCAGAAAATACTTTTCCACGTCCCAATTAATCTATCTACAATTATTTTGTAATCCTTACCTTAATTTTGCTTGAAAATCTCTTAATTTCACAAGAAAATTAGATAAAAACACAATGTACCTCAGTTGAGATACAAAATTATGATATGACCCAAAACCACAGTTTTAGATCTGGGATATAATAATTGACACATCTTTGAATCATCAGAGGTTAATACAGAGCCTGATACTTGTAGGTACAGTCATGTGCCACATAACCATTTTTCACTCAATAACAGCCCACATATATGAGGGTAGTCCCTTAAGATTTTAATGGATCTGAAATACTGTGGCGATGCTGGTGTAAACAAACCTACTGCACTGCCAGTCATACAAAATTACTGCACAATTATTACAGCACATAATACTTGATAATGATAATAAATGACTATGTTACAATATTCAATACAGTGCTGAATTTAGTATTCAATACAGTATAAATCTGCTGTACAGGCTCGTAGCCTAGGAACAATAGGCTGTACCATACAGCCTAGGTGTGTAGTGGGCTATACATCTAGGTTTGTGTCAGTACACTCTTTGATGTTCATGCAATAATAAAGTTACCTAATGACAGATTTCTCAGAATGTATCAAGATGGTTAAGAAGCACATGACTGTATTCAAATAAATGATTCTTTAACGCTGATGCTCACCAAAAGTCAGTTTCTACCTATCATTATCTCACACCTTTTAAATCCTGTTATGATAAATACTTACTCCCAATGCCCCACAAAGGCTCATTCATAAATTAAACACTATTGTACAACTCCAAGGCCATTTAAAAATAATTTGGTTGTCATCATATGCAGATATTGGCCTTGTCACCTTTACATCACATTTTCTGCCTGTTTCCATCCCTCTCATGAAAAGTATACATAAAAGCAATGTCATATGTTCTGAAGGAACATTTTCCTAACTACAACTTCGTTACAAAAGTAGAATTAGAAATGGGAAAATTGCAACTCTTAAAAAAAAATCTTATCAGATACATTTCATGTCAATTATTGAATAGACAGGGTTCCTTCATGTTTTAATTCACTATTTACAAAATGATATAAATATGGGGGCGGCCAGATGACTCAGTTGGTTAGAGCGCGAGCTCTAAATAACAGGGTTGCAGTTCGATTCCCACATGGGCCAGTGAGCTGCGCCCTCCACAACTAGACTGAAGGACAACTTGGAGCTGATGGGCCCTGGAGAAGCACACTGTTCCCAATATTCAATAATTTTTTTTTTATATATAGGACATATATCTTTATGAAAGTCTAATTTTTCTATAAGTGCATATTATGTTTTTAATCTTTTTAAAAGTTCTTCTTTCACATAAAAAGGGAAATCAGCTCTAATATCCATTTTATTGAAAAAAAACAAAAACTATGTATTTCTAATTACAAAATTTTAGAGGAGTTTTTCTGGAACTCTCAGACATAGGAAATCATAGGATGGAAATCAGCTAAGAATATAATGTTCATAGTTGACAATTTTATCTCCAGTCTTTGAGTACACACATGGAATAAATGAATGTAGCTATTAATCAGCAAATAATGTGAAATGTATGATAAAACGTCAGAATCATTCCCACCCCTCACCTAAATATGAAATCAAAGCTGATAAGAAGACCCTGCCATATTAATTAGTGATGATGCTTTTAAGAAGCTCTGTAGTGAATTATTTTCTCCTATGTGAGTCTTTGACTAAAGAAATAACACAAGACAAAAAAGCAAAAATCAACTATAACATCTCTACTCTCCATTATTCAAGAAAAATTGATATTCATGATGGCAGCTTTAATGTTGTGCTCTGATCTCATATTTTGTGGGGCACAAAGGAAACTGAAAAGGAATATTTTAGACTCAATGAAAGAAAAATGTAAACATTCTGGCTTACAGTATTAAAACCATCATGAGACTCACTTTTTGGCAACCTAATGAAAATAAATTACTTAAGCATAAGGCTCATTTAATTCCAAATTAATCCCTTGGCAATGATAGTAGAATTGTAATAACAAAGTAGATAAAAATAAGTATCTGTAAGTTACAAGAATAACTGAGAGAAAAGGCTATCTAGACATAACAAAAATCTAGCATCTTCTATTTTGTATCCACCATTCATCACTGAATTCATAAGCTTCCCTTATAGCAATAATATAGGATTTTTCCTAACTGCCTGCCTTTCCAAAATAGTTCTCATTGGAGACTCATCCCAAAACGTGAATATAAAAGCATATTTTTCTGAATTCCTGACAAGAAGGAGTATATGGCTAAAGGATAATTAGTAATTGTTTCTAGAACATAGTCATGTAATTAATCAAAGTTTTGCCATAATCAAGTTGTCAGGGTACTTCCTTTGTTTTCCTTCAAAGGACAAAATAGGTTTCCTTAATAATTACCCTCTATATAAGATTATAAATTTTTTTCCACATTAACAAACAATACAAAATAATTTTAATATTTAGTGTTTCAAAAGATATAAAGAGGTTCAGTGGATGGACATACCCAGTCTCTGTGAGGAAAGAATTTAAAGATTAGGGACATAAAAAAATATGGTTCTGAAATATTCAGCACTTTTGAATATAAGGAATTCTTTAATTTATTCAAGCTGAGTCTATAATATACTATAATACTTTATGCTATGTTCAAACATCCATCAGAAAGCATCTATACATACCCAGATAAACGCATAACAGCTTAATAAATCAATTAAAGATTGAATTTCACTGATGAAAATTTACATTTTCTTTAGACCAGAGTATCATTTACCAGCAAGGTTTTCATCAAGGGAGTGTATGGTTATATAAAAATCCCAAGAGTGTCAAAAGCATACTTCATGTATTTGACATAATGAATGACACATGATATTTATCCAAAGTTTATAATCTAACACATTTGGGTTGATTTGATAGCAAAAAGTCACCAAAAACAACAGTTGTTGTTTTTTTCTCTTTTCTTATTTCAGTTACAATCACCACTATTAGCCTATTAGAAATTCCTCACAATCTTTATTCATACATATGATACTAGCTAACACTGGTAAAAATTAACATTTTATTTAAAACATTTAAAAAACCGTAAATTACAGAGAAGGAACTGAAGATGACCATCTATCCTTCTTTCATTTAATCATACTTGAAAGAGATTCTCCCTAATTTTACTTTTTATTCTTTAAATGGTATTACAGAATGCTCACATCTTGGTTTCTAATACAAGTTTCCAAGACAAAGAACCAGGGTTCCTTGGAGAAATGCACTGACTTTAGTACTGGGGCAGGAAATACACAAGATGAGCCTGGAGCATTTATAAGTGCTAGAAAGTGAGGAAGTACCACACACACACACACACACACACACACACACACACACACAAGTTGATGTCAAAGTGTCAAAGGGACACACTATCTGCTTAAAGAGCTCCCAACAGCCAAAACTGGGACAATTCAAGGAACAAAACAAGTAAAGTGGTATTGAATTATAACCCAACATATAAAATAAATATTCTTAAGTACATATGGATAAATAAATGATACAATAAATAAATAAATGAGGGAGAAGAGACAATCCTCCACTACAGAATTCCAAATAATTTACGTACATACTCCACCCACAAAGCGGGAAAGCCCAACATCCCACTCCATATGTGGGCCACGCAGTGACTTCCTTCCACAGAACACAGTACAGAAAGGAGAGAAGCTGGAGGGATTACTCTAGTGGAGAAACATGAGAAATGCTAACTCAGCCAAGTGATCAAGGTCAACATCAACAGCAGAAGTCATGTTGATATTGTGCACCCTTGATAAAACATGATAAAAAAAATTGCACCTGTGTTCTTCCTCTCAAAACCCACAAAAAGCTAACCATGAGGAAAACATCTGGCAAATTCCAATGAAGAACATTTCTCAAAATATCTAACTAGAAATCCTTAAGACTGTGAAGGTTATCAAAAGCTAAGTTTGAAGAACTATCACAACCAGGAGGAGACAAGACAAATAAATGCAATGCGCCACCCTAGATGGCATCTCAGAACAGAAAAAGAACAGTAGGTAAAAATGAAGGAAATCTGAGTAAATGATGAACTTAGGTAATAATGTATGAGCATTGGTTAATTAATTATAAAATACATACTATCCTAAAGTAAGGTGACAAGGAAACTGGGTGTGAAGTATATGGGAACTCTGTTCTATCTTCTCAATTTTTCTGTAAACCTAGAACTGTTCTAAAAAATAAAATTAATATTTAAAGAATGGTTGTTACAAAAAGCTTTAGAAATCAAATGAAATTAAGTAGATGGGCTTTGACAGGTTACTATCTGGAAGCTTCAAGTGAAGAAATACAGTTGGCTCTCTGTACCTGGGGGTTACATATCCTTGGATTCAACCAACCACACATCAAAATTTTTCAGGAAACAAACAAAAGTTCCAAAGAGCAAAACTTGAATTTGCCATACACCAAGTACTATGCTGAATCCATGCAAATGCAAATCTATATGCAAATGCAGGTTACATGCAAATACTAAGCCATTTTATATAAGGGACTTGAGCATCCGTAGATTTTGGTATCCGTGGGGGTCCTGGAACCAATTACCCACGGATACTGAGGGTTGACTATATTAACAACTGACATTAGCAATTGAAAATTAATACCAACATAACTGCACATTAACATTTTAACTGCCGTCTAAATTAATCCAAAAAGATGGAACAACAGAACGAAGCAAAATTCAGGTTCAATGATCACAGTTGTTTATACACAGCATGATATGAGAGATGACATATTGATTTCAAGTCCTGATTGGTTTTTGTCTGCCACTCTATATAGCATTTGTAGTACACACACTATAAACCCCGAAATGAGTAAAATATCAAGGAAAGGATGCTTCTAAACCCGTGTCCAAAAATTGAGACGTTTTGTTGGCATGGTGACCCATTCTTCCCCATTAAGCTAACATGGGGAAATCAAGCAGTTAGAAATTTCTTGAGTACCCATGGCAAGCTTCTTCTAGAGCTAAGGAATAGAAACTGAAGTACCCAAAGAATTCAAAGACCTGAACAGCAAGGGGTGTGTCACCCCCCCTAACCCAATACACTAAAAGCAAGCCCCTGAATGCCAGTCTTCAGAGTAATCTTGTTTAGCTTAAAATAAGAGGTTAACACTTGCCACCAGGCAGTGCACTATGGTCAAATCAGGTTGGCCACGAAACAAAACAGCCTTTATGAAGAAAATATGTGAAGAAAATATCCTTTGTGACCTAAGAATCAAAAAATACTTTAAACAAAAGAAGATACCTCTCTTTGACTACCAGAACATTTTTGGTTTTTTATTAAACTCCTTTCCCTATACTTTAAAAACACACCTAAAAGTTAGAGAAATCAAAATGAAAGAGCTTCAAGTGAACTGAATTTGGGAAAGGAACTCATCTACTGATCTCTCCTCAAGTGGGCAACTGCATTGCAAATGTAGTTCCTCTGCCAATGGATTAAACTGCAACATTCTTTTAACTCTGTGTGGCTTTAGTGCGACAAACCAGCCATTATGAGATGCGTTCCAGTCTCATTAATGAGTTAAGCATCTGAGTCCAGCATTTTGGAAACATAAAGAGACAAACTATAATGAGACTTCCCTCAGTGGGGAGGCCAAGATACAGCCATCTTCTCTCCAAGATACCATAATAGGCAGCTATTTAATGAGTATGGGAGTTTTTCTATGAAGAAAGAGAGACAAATAAGAAAAAAAAATTTATATATAGAAATAAAACTTAATATACATACCTTATAGGTAGGTGTCCCTTAATACACATAAATTCAATGCTTATTGTTTTTAAATGGAAATATGCTCCCACTCAATAATTACACTTGTCTTCTGCTAAATACAGAGTCAAATGCCAACATGGACAAATGATTATTTACTTTTTCTCAAAAATAAAAATGCAGGCCTCTACCTATATATTTCTCACATGGAGTTTGTCTTTATTCTCAAAATGCCACACTGATTTAAAACACTTGTTTCTGTGATTGGGAAACTGAGGCAGAGTAATTAGAGTTTTTGAGAGAAAATTTTCACTTGGGAAAACATCCATCAATTTTATAATTCTTCTTTCAATATCTGGTGATTACAACGATTTAGAAATTCCCAGACATCACTGTGGCACAGACTGAGGCATTATAATTAGCAGTCATTCAGAGCAGAATCAAACAGAACTGGAATCTTTACAAGATCAGCTGAGTAGAACATTCTAGGTTTACTGAGCAAGCAGAAGGGGTCATCACCTACCTTCCCTGCCTAACAGAAAACAGAATAAATGAACAACGATGCCAAATTTTCAAGTGCATCAGAGCAGTAAAGGAAGTTATGGTTAGTAGAATCTATTAGAGAAAAAAACAACTCTACTTCCAAATCTTTGTTAGGTGGACAATTTGGTTTCTCCCTTTCATATAGAAGAGACGTAAGGAGCAGCAAAGTAGTGACATCAGCCGTAACCGATGGCTGGTTACTTGGAAATATCTTAAAAACAAAAATTGAGTTTTCCTGAAAAGAACAGTAATCTTTCACACCTATGCATCTCATTACTCCGAAAGCCAATTTCTTTTTGAAAAGTAAAACAGTAAACCTAGACGGCAGTATCCATTATAAACAAATGGAGTAACTTTCCTAAGAGCACAAATTAACATTTGTACCATCAAATAAGCATTTCGTAAATGCATGTCTTTATTAGCTGGAATTAATCATCAAAAGGTTGACCCTCAAATTATGCTTGCTTTATAAATAATAAACTAGTTGCACATTTCATGTTATACAGACATAGAAATGATTGATACAGCTGCCAAGTGGCCATGAGCCAGATGTTTGGGAACAAACTAAAATACTAAAAAGTTTTCAGTTCAGGTTCTGTTCTGATAGGCTCCCCAAAAGGGTCTTCTTGCCAGAAGCAACTTGGCAAAATGTGATTTTTGGAGCCTATTGGTGGTGGCTACCAATCTAAACAGATGAAATCTTTGTGTAAATGTAACCCACCTCATTTCTTTCCTTCTCTTTTAATGTGAGTTTGAAATTGAATTTTAATCATATGCTAACTTTTAAAGATCATATATGAGAATTGAGGTGTTCAGAAAGCTCATAGGTAAACTTCACAAGAAGATTTTGAAACAGAAAGCAACTTGAAAACTCTGAAACCCATATAATCATTGCAGTGTTGGTCTTCTACTTAAGACTTCAGTACAACCCAAAAGTTTCACCTTACTTCAAATTAGTTAAAAAAAGATTTCTGCATGTATTAAATACCTATTTTGAGGGCCATTAAAACTCTTCCCATTAATTTTCCTTTTTAGCACGTCTAGCCTTTGTAGCTATCAATAAATATTTCAAATTGTTTCAGACAGGGTTAAAATCTCTTTTGTTGTTGTTGTTGTTTTTTTGCCTTAAGATGTGTATCTTTGATTTTTAGCAGTGTCTATTTAAAACACCCTAGAATTAAATAAGATTCACTGCAAAAATCTCTCACGAGTCTTCAAAACACATTTGGATTATTCTTTCAGCTCAATACAGCTCCAATTAGTACTAATCATTACCATGGCCTAATTATTTAAAATTAAATACACTGAACTTACACGTGCAAACATTTTGCAATTCCACCCCACATCCACTTTTCTTTTTAAGTTAATTTATAAGATTAGACAACTTGTTTTAGTAGATTATTATCATTGGATAAAGTCCAAAATGCATTTATCTAATGGGAATTCTGTCTGCTTTAACAGTTGTGTTTAGTGGACACTCTCTGACTCAAGTGTCAATCATTTTTTGAGTGGCTCCTGGCCCTTACTTAGAACCCTGCTGGGAGAAGAGCAAGAAGTGTTTTCCAGGTGCATGACTGACACTCAGTAAGTCTGAACTAAACAAAGGGGAAGTGGAAGGTGTTCGGTAAAATACTTTTCTGGAAGGCCATCTTCTTGCTCCCTACTCAACACACTCTTGTTCAAAGGCACTGGTCACTGTCCCCTCATGCGATGCCATCAGGCAGCTTCAATACAGCAATGAACACCAGCGACACTTACAACTGCAGAAAACTCATGCAACCCATGTGATGGGCAAGTCAAACAATAACAAAACCAAAAGATGAAAAATCTTAACACCATGCTATACATTTTGAGTACCAGAAAATAATAAAAATTGTAGGATGCGTTAGAATCTTTATTTGACTCCTATAACGCAAACATTTCTTTTTAAGTAATATCAGGAAATTCCATTGTTGAATAGGTTTCCATAATAACTCCTAAACAAAACACACTAGAACTTTTAGAGTGAGGATCGTATTTCTTAATAAACCCATTTTTATTCTATCCTGCACCATATCTCAAATCAACCCACATATCTTGTTCCTTCAACAATCTAAACAAAGGCAGGTCATCTAAATGATATGCTAAAGCAAGTACAAATTAAGCTCCATTGTCTACATATGAGACTAGATATTATGAGGAAAGAGAGAATTGTGTATAATTGCCTAATGAATTCAAACACCTGTTAAGTGCTTTCATACCTCCCAAATGAGATCCTGGCATCTAGGGAAGAGAGCAGTGCTTTAGAAAGCAACGTTATATTCTGTCATTGTATTTCACTATGGAATGTGAAGGAAATCATTTATTAGTAGTAGTAACACTAATTACAAATGTTTATTCAATATTTTACAGCATGTTCTTAACGCATATTATTCTCCAATAATTCTTTCTGAAACCTTATGATGTTTGTAAACTTTGTGAATTAGTATTTTACAAAAAGGCAGGCAGAAATCGGAGGTGACGTATGTGGCTCACAGTTAACAGGTAGAAAGACTAGATTCAAAGCCATGTCCTTCGTAAGTCCAAGTGTTCCACCCCACCCCACCCTAAACCACACAGTACCCAGCTTGCAACCACTATCTCCAAATCTTCACCAGCCAGGTTCTCAATCTGCTCTCCCGCTTTCCAACCTCAAGGTGATAACTGACATAAAAGCTCACTAACTTCTACAGGAAAAGCTCAGAAAGCCACAGGTGGGTAAACGCTAGAGAGATCGAGATAATAAATTTATATTTGTAAAATCCCAGAACTTTAGAGAGCATCTCTTTAATATTTATTTTGTAGGGAGGAAAATGGTGTCCGTAGAGCTTAAATGTGTTCCCCAGGACACTAAGCTGTTCCTTCACGGTCAGGACTGGAAATTTCACTTTCCTTTATGTCCGTGGCATGGTCCTTTATCCTTTTATTTATATTTTTAATTACTACTCTTCATCAAGAATCTACAATAATTATCTAAAACAAGAATAAATTCCAAGGTCTTCGGCCTGGTATTCAAAGCTGGTCTAAAATTTGGCTCATCTTTTGTATTTAAGTTCAAAATCCCCTCATACTTGTCTCTTTATTATTCTATGTATAAAACAAATGTGTATCCCTCTGCCTAATGTTGCCACCATCTTAAGTGTTCTCCCTCACTTCCGGCTTACATTCCACTTCTTCCACAAGACTTCCCCAATTTCTCCAGGCTACATTAATCCCTGCCTTCTCGAAACTCTCTCTTATAACTTGTTCCAGATATGAAAGATATCAGATCTTGCAAAGGTAAAGTGTGACGTTAAGGCCCAAAGTGACACTAAGCATATATCATCTTAATGACTATCACACTCTTACGGAAACTGAGTTTCGCTTCTCCCACATGAATACAAGCTCCTTGACGATAGGGATTTGTCTGTTTTGTTCGCTAAAGTATATGATCCACAGCAACTAGACAGCTCCTGGCACAGCGCAGGCACTCAATATTGGAAGGATGAAGGAGTACATAAATGACCGAGCAAATGACTGAATGAACAAAAGAACAAAAAACACGAAACAGGAGTCTAGAAGGGCACTTTAAAGCCAGTATATGAAGGCAGTTTTAGATCCTCCAGAATCTTGATACAATGATCACAGTCCAGTATGACTTTGGTCTGCATACCTGTACAGCACCGTAGATAGAGGGGATTCTTTACCCTGGGATTTTTTGAAGTCTATATAGATAAGTGATACTGCAGCTCCTTCTTTCTTTAACTTATATGTTTTACCTCAGTGTCCATAGTTTCTTTAACAATTTGATTTTTTTTTTCCTGGTGGGCACTGTATTATTGGGAGTTAGAACAATGGTAAACCATTTAAAGCTCCTCTCGCCAATAAGTCCTGTCCCTTATAGAAAAAACTTCAAGTGTGTTTTAAATATATTTGAACTATGAAGCCAGGTCAAGTTCCTAATCCTTAGGACTATTTTTAATCAGTGAAGAATAGGAGAAGAATGCAGTCTCTAAGGAAGGAAAGAAAAAAAAAGGAGAGAAAGAGACAAAGAGAGAGAGAACAAGGGAGGGAGAAAAGGAGTCAGGAAGACAAGGCAATCTTTAGACTTGCCAAGTTCACCTGAACAAGAGGGCAATAATCAAAGTACATAATACCTCTGGGCAGCTTCAGCTCTAAATGAAGAGCCTTAAAATACCCACTTCATTTCCTGAGGTCGTTAGGAGGTGAGCTGAAGTGTCAGGAAGACTTGTAAACAATATAACTAAACAAATGAAAGGCATTACTACGAATTTGAGGGATAGGATATTCTTGAAACAGCAAAGTCAGTTCCTTCTAAAGGATGCTAGTGTAGGATCTGAGAAACTTCTCTGTAATTGAATACTTCCCAGTGACTGAACACTGTGGTCCCAGGGAGCAAGCTATTTTTAATCTTGTTTCCAAATATCCCTGTTAAAAATACACCCACTTCCCAGTCTAGCATTATAGTGAATAACAAAATTTAACGATTAATGAATATAAAAAATGGACCAATAATAGCCTTGCAATGTTACATAATAGGAGTATTCACATGTAATGCAGCCCTTTAATGAACTCTGACTTCTAAAAAAAATACATTAATAATAGAAACAACCAAACATATGATCTTTATGGCACGTATTTTAAAGTTTGACGATTTGTAGAAAAAGTGACCATTTTAAAATAGATAAAAATCAAAATGGCTCACATTAGTTGAGAACTTACTATGTGCTAGGCACTCAGAGATTCCTATGTATTAGCTTATTTAATCTTCAAAAAACCCTACATATGAGATGCACTGAGGTACAAAGAGGTAAATATCAGAATTCCCAGGTCATACTGATATTAAAGCAGCAAGCATTATATTTCCTCATTCAACCAGCTGCCTGTTTAAGAAAGAGGAAAAAATATTATAAATTTTAAAAAATCTGAAATAACTTTGTAAAGGGCCAAATACAAAGCTGCATTCAAAAAGAACAATTAAGCAATCGATTTTAGTGTATTGACAGAAAAGTCAGGATTTGAGATATTGGCTTGATGTGTTTCTTGTTTTTTTTTTAAAAAGGAAAATATATGCTAAACTCACATTTATCTTTGCAGATTTAGTTATCTTCGATTTTAAAAATTCCGAATCAATAATTCTAATGGTGTTCAATTTTCCTGTGTTCCTCATTTCGACAGAATGAAATGGCCCATTTTCAAAGAGAAGGATGAGCACTCTAACACAGTAAATATAAATAACCTATATTACAAATAACCTATGTCACAACCACCAATGCATTTATCACCAAGATATTTAAAAAAAAAAAAAAAAATCACTGCCAAAGCTAATCACTTTTTATCTACTCAGGAGGTAAACACTGTTAAGAAACCCACCATCACCCAACCACCACCAACTATGGCCAAGAAAAAAAAAACTATTAAACTGGTACAAGATTTATTTCTCGATTTTTTTTTTCTCCTTCATGACAAAATTATTTGGCTTTTGTATTAAGAGCAATAAATAAATATGCTTACTTTTTTTTTCTAAGTAATTTGCCAAAAAAAAAAAAAAAAAATCAAGAAAGATGAAAAAGAAAAATTCAAGTATCCCTACATTACAAGCTGAATTTCAACTGAAGATATATTTTTACAGCTGCTATGAACTTCTAGAGCTGGTTATTCTTGGAAACCACCTTCTGCTTACTTGGGCTTCCTTTAGGGGAGAATTGTTACCAAAGTTTACTTTGTATGATTATTTTGAATGAATTGGATGTCCAGAGAATAGTCCTAGTGCTACGTTTGGACTTGAATTTACTTTCAAAATTCTAGTAAAGGAGATCCTACTAACACAGAGCAAGACTGGTGATATCTGCTCAGTGAGCTCACTAGTTCTCTGATAAAATGTACAGCAGGAAAAGAGAGTAAAGATCATATACTCTCAGTACACTAGTCTAGGTTTCCTCAACTGTAAAAAAGGAAGATTAAAATCCTCAACAGAAGCGTTAAAAATCCAGATAAAAACAAATGTGAAAGCCATTTGTAAAAGGTACGTAAAAGGTATGAAGTCGAATGATTCGTACTATTATAAATATATTGTCCTAAACGATCGTTTGGGAGTGACTTAATACACACGGGTGTATTAACTAAGTCACCAGGTAGAACCAGCCAACTACAGCCTGTAGGCCGAATCGGGTACTAGAACACAGCTACACCAACTTGCTCTCAGGAGGCCAGCAGAGTCGAGTAGCTGTCATGGTGTCCACATGACCTGCAAAGCACAAAAGATTTACTATCTGGCCCTCTGAGTAGAAAACAAAGTATGGTAAATTCTCAGTCCAGTTTACTGTTTGACACTTGATAACACTTCTTCAAGGATTTTTTTCTTTTTTAATTTTCTTACAGAGAATTGCCAATTTACTTGGTATTTAAGGAAAACATGCTATTTTTTCTTGCATAGGAAAAGGGATCAGAGTCAATTTCTAATTATGTGTCTAAAATGACAGTCCAGCTAATGTAAAAATGACATAACTCCCTATTCTAGTTTACATAACTAATTCATTAAGAATTAAAAAGTATGAATCACTTCTGAGAATTCATTTCAGATAATCAAGTGTTAATGGTATTTAAGTTTAAAAAAAGATAATGAAATAGACAACATCAGGATACAAGGTATCATAGGGAGATATTTTAATTCAAATAGACTCTCTAAAAGGTACAACCCAGAACATACAGCCCATTTCAGTTTGCAGCAAATACTTACTTGGTCCTCAAAGAAACATTATTATAGTACTTTGGGATCTAAAGCTTTTGTTCTTTAGAATAAATGAAAACAATATCTATACAATAAACCCATCTTTCCAATCACATTATTCCAAAGACAAGGAAAGTTATGAATTTTACGGAAAAAAAAAAGATTAGCAATAAAATTATTTTTTAAACTAGAATGAGGTAATTTGGTTCCTGAAGCATCCACAGAAACTCCCACATTAGGAAAATAACCCCTGCAGAGGTTAAATGACTTGTCCACAATTACATAACTAGGTAGTGGCAGAAACTGTGCAAGAACCCAAGCCTCCTGATTAGAACAGCAGAATTTATGTCATTATGCCATATGGCCATACTTTTCACAGCATGTTCCCTTTATCTCTGAAATCACAACTTCTCTCAAAGGTCTAACATTTTTCAGAGGCTTTTATGTAACTAACCTAGAAAAGGCTACGAGCTGGACGCAAAGGTTTAGGTTCAAACAACCTTTATATAAATTTGATGTAAATCAGCAAATATCTTAATGGTATATTAAATTTTTATAGAATAATTCTCCAATAATTAACTTTATGTTATTACTCTTTTTAAAATGGCTTAGAAATTAATTTGCCTCTAGGAGGCAAGCTGGGGCATATTTTAGGATAGCTGTTTCTTTAAATTCACATTCAGTCCCTTCTTAAAGTGTATACTATGTCTAAAAAATGTTTCCTTTCTTCAAAAGGTAATAGAATGGAAATTGGGTTTTTCCTAGATTTTACAAACACCTTTACACTTTGATAAAACTCCTGGTCAAACCTAAAAACACATCAATTATACGTATTTAAATACAACCTAATTATTTCTGCATGTGTAAGACAAAACTGAGAGGTAACTACACGAGAAAGAAAAAGTACCCAGATTCCTAATTACACTGTAAACCACTGATATTCATTCCAAAATCAAGGGCTGCCTGTACCACACACACAGCCAAGAAAGCAATCAAATAGTGACGTCAGATTCTTACTCAAGAAAATAGCATTTATGTAAGGGCCTCCAATTTATCATAGTTTTCAAAAACCAAAAATAAGAATCCAAGCATTCTGAACTAAACATAACCCCCAAAATCCATTCTGATCACCCAAACTCCATTACCAAGTTGTTAAATAGTAAATAAGACAGGCAAGCATATTAAATACACCAGTGCAAACATTCAGAGTTCTCAGTAAAGCTATAACCAGGTTTACTGACTTGCAGGATTTGAGGTCAACTTTTCTCGACAAATTTTGTTAAACTTGAAAAGTATTTAAAACAAAAATTAAAAAAAAAAAAAAACCTACATCTTTGACAATCAATAACTACAGGTCCACACTCCCTTATCCTTTAAAAATATGAAATTAAGATTACAGTGATAGTTGCAAAAATTCGGTGAAGACACTCAAAACCAATAAATTATACACTTTAAATGGGTCAATTTTATGATCTGTGAATTATATCTCAATAAAACTGTGAAAAATAACAAACACAAAAGCCTGACTTGCACTGATATGAGGTTGTTTATAGCCTTAATTTATTCCGTTTACTGTAAATATTCATATATCCCCCTTCAAAAAAAAAAATTAAAGTTTCTTACTACGAAATGCTGCTGTGTTAGAGGCGTTACATTAATACAGAGCTTATGCACTCTTTTACCTTTGGATAATTTTTCAAAAGTCAGAGTTTTGGGTAATGAATCAGTGAATTTGTAGTCCCTTTTGATATAAATGGAGGAAAGCTCAGATTACAAAAGCAGTCTTTATAATCCACATCAAACAAGATCTGACATCCTGTGCAGTTTAGGACTAAGGCACACTGGCACTCGCTGGCTTCACATTGCTAGGTATTCTAAGTCATAGCTTTGCTGAACTTTGCAGGAAAAAGTTTTTATCCAAATTATAAAGCAACCTCTATAGCGCAGACTCATCCTTTTCCTTATAAAGCCATGAGGAATGCACTGCCTGTCAAGGACACATAAATACGTTAACATGTTTGATTAGCAAAGACGCAGTAATATGAGATTCTGAGGCGAACCAAATGCTTCCATGTGAAATGACTCCAGAGAATCCTTTTTGATAATGCTTTTGAGAAACACCATGCATTTCAGAGGACACAGAGAAGTAAGTAGGAGTTTAGGAAGATCTAGTCCAGTCCATCCTCAAAAGATGTATCTACAATGCCTCTCTTTTAAGTCTGTTCAGTACAGGGCAAGGTCATGTGGGCATGGTATATACCCTTGCAGGCCAAAGTGAAGTTGATGGTCAAACTTGGAATACCAAGATCTCAATGCCTGTTCCCTTTCTGTGACAGGGGGATGCAAAAAAAGTTTCCAGTCCTTGGGCTCAAGGAGGCTTCTAAACCAGCTACACACACGTAACATCAGAACTACTCATCCAGTACTTGACATAATCAGGTGACATTTTACTTGAAGGAACCCAACTGGAAGACAATGATCGGCACTAGAAATAATCACTGGATCTAGAACTAGCATTGTCTTTGAAATCCAGTCTCAGTGCATGCTGATTGGTTCAGGGGAGTTCACTCAACCTCCTGTAAAATGGGGTGCAAATAATGACCTCACATGGCTACTGTGATTGTTAACTATAAAACAAATGCAGAGGCAGCCGGATGGTTCAGTTGGTTGGAGCGTGAGCTCTTAACAAGGTTGTCGGTTCATTTCCCACAAGGGATGGTGGGCTGCGCCCCCTGCAACTAGATTGAAAACGGCTACTGGACTTGGAGCTGAGCTGCGCCCTCCACAACTACATTGAAGGACAATGACTTGGCTTGGAGCTGATGGGTCCTGGAAGGGCACGCTGTTCCCCAATATTCCCCAATAAAAATTTCAAAAAGGAAAAATGTAAATTCCAGGAGAGCATAAGTTTTTGTCTGGTTTCTGAACTTTATCCTCAACATCTAGAATAATGTCTCATACCTAGAAAATACTCAGTACCTATTGATCAAAAATGAAAAAATAAGAAAGCATCTAGCAAATTTCTTGTCACATGACAGTCATTAAAGGGGATTGATTTAGCTTGGTTATAGAAGAGTCTGAAAGTGGACTCTGGAAGTGGACTCTGAACCCAAATGAAATACACAAGCACAAACTGGTTTGAAATAAACAAACAAACCAAAAAAAAAAAAAAAAATCCTGGGTGAGCTGAGCTATTTAGATGAACTACTTTTATGTCATTCTCTCAGACTCTTCTATAACCAAGCTAAATCAATTTGTCGGACACTGGTGCTTCTCCAGAATTTTGTATGAAATTCTATTTGTACTTAGTGCAAAGAGATATAATTATTGTATACATGTCTTGTACTTCCTAAGGGCTGGGAAAATACATTATCCATATTTGTATTTTTAGCACCAATAAAACTAGCGTTGCATGTGGGAATGCAGATTATTTGTATTTAAAGCTACTGCAGGCAAATACTATTGGTCCCAAGGACAAGTAATGTAAGAAAATGGTTGTTTTCTTCTTAACACTATTTGGATCTTCCATTTTCACTAAACTCGTATAAAAAAGGTATAATGGGAAGACCATGACTTTTAGTTTGTGATATACACCGCCATTATAATGAAGACTCACTTTGGAGTGAGACATTTGGAATGAGATCCCTTCTCCACTATGCACTAACTGCAAATTCTTGGGCAAATTATTTCACTTCCATAAGCCTCAGTTTCTGTATCTGTAAATGAGGTTAATAAGATCTATTCTCACAGAATGGAACACACTAATGCTAGCATACAGTAAGCATGATCAATGATAATTATCATTATTACCACCGGCTCTGCGTATATGCAAATGAAGGCTAATGAATTCAAATGGGTTATTTCTTTTCCTCTTTGAACAATAAGGAAGTCAGCATGGCCATGGGAGAAAATTATACTGCAGAGTACATGAGAACCAATGAGTATAAATTATCTTGTCCAAAAGACCAGAAACTTTAGGCTGCTGCTTTGACAACTTAAATTCAGTCCTTTTATCACTCAGCAGGCCCATTTCTCAACGACACCTCTAGAGTTTCTCTTTTCTTGCTATTTTATCTCTGAAAAGCATTCATTTTTGGAGTCATCCTCACTTTTGACATCAGGATTCGAATATTCACCCAACAGTGAGAAACTAGTCATGTCGTGGTCAGAAGAAACTTGAAACATCTTTAAAACACTAGCGGAGCATTTTTTTTTTTAAATCCCACCACATTCCTGGAGTTAGGAGTAATAGGGTAAATGACTAAACACACCCAACTAATGTGTCTACTGCTAAGGCCTAAAATTTTCCTTGCTCCCGAGTTTGTGCAGTGGTGCCTCAGGCAGATGGAAGAGGGTGAGAAGAGGAGCTGCCCCACTATATATTAACTCTCCACTTTTAGACCAATCTCAGGCTCGGCATCATTAAAGAGAAGACCCCTCTGTTGAGGGTAACCTATTTCAAACAATAACAGACTCAGCAAATTAACAAATACAAATGGAAATCAGTCATTTTAGGAAGAAAAGTACACTGTGATTTTAATCTCTTTGCGTTACTGTCTGGTAGCCACAAAAGTGAATATTTCATTTCAATATGAACTTAAACCAAGCTGGAGGCCTAGGACCACAAAATGCAAATACTTAAGCCCCTAATTGAAGCTAGTTGCAGGGAGGGAAGGGAAAATGAGAAAAAGAAGGGACTGAAAGAAGGGAAACAAATCCAACAACTCAGTTTCGAAAAGTACCTCAGAATTATTAACGTAGCAATAGAGAACCTAGAAAAAAGAAGGGCAGAATCTTAATTACTGATGAACTTGAGGGATGGGTGCCTAGAGGTCCACTACCAGGCACCAGTCTTAAGTGGCAGATAACAATTATTTCCGTAGTAACACTTTTTTATAAATTAAAGGAAGGGAAGCAGTGTGTACAGTGATAAAAGCATTAGACCTGGAGGAGGAAACCTGTCATACAATGTTGGCTCTCTACTCGCAACTAATCCGATGCCAAATTTCTGTGGGCCTCCAGTTCTGTTAAAAGAAACGGTGTGTCCCGTAGATAGTTTCTGATATCTATTTCCAGATACAAAATTTTGTGTTTTTATGAAAATGTTATAATCTTTGATAATATCACATGAGGGTATCAGATTCTCAATGTTCATCAGTGGGTCCCCAACCTAGTTATTTATCAAAATCACAGGACAGTGCTCCTGCTACCTCACCACCAACTTCCTCTCAATGCCTCAAAAACAAACTAAAAGTAAGCAGACCAAAAGATTCTTATTCAGTAGCTTCCGGTTTTGTGCTACAATATCTGGTAAAAACTACTTTCTCGATGAGAGGCTGAAAATTATCCATGTTTGGACTATGCCAAGGAAACTCATAAGGAATCCTAAAATCTTTAAATAGTCACCCTCCCTCATCCACCCCATGGCTCATCTGTCAATTAAGTCAGATTTTTAAAATCTAGATTTTCTGAAATCAAAACCAATTTTATCTATCGTCATCTCAGTGAGCCAAAGTTACTAAGATTTAAATTTCTGTGAAAATAACTTGGTCTGAATGTGATTCAGGTATCCAAACTATTTTATAAAATTTTTGGCAGTCAGAAAACAGTGTTACTTTAAAAACAAAACGTTTTGCCTTCTATTCTCTCCCTAGGAGGTGGGGAAATAAAATAAATGGTTGAACCACCACCACCACAACAAAAAAAAAGCCTCAGTGTTTCCCTGGAAAGGTTTGTTATAACAGAAACTCTGGAATCAGCTGCAAAGATATTGTCTGCCAGATTGGGGAAGTATAGGAGGAGAAAAGAGATTAACATTCACCTTCAGGTAATAACAGTGCTCCTTCTTTCTCCAAAAAATGAGACTTGAATGCAGCAAGCTATTGCAGCTACTGAGCTAATCTTCCTTACTATAAATCTAGCTGAAAGGAAATATATAGGAAACAGGGTGATGGGGGAGGAGAGTAGGAAAGCCCGTCTCCCCTCCACTTTCAGATATGAAAGCAACAGCACCATCCTGAGCCCAAAGGGGAAAAAATCAGGCTATAAAAGTATGAGATGATGGCAAGATATTAGCAAATGGAGAAAAATCAAAGAATTCATATATATATATACATATATATATATATATATATATGTATATATATATATGAATTCTTTAATTTTGTATTTATTTGTATTTAATTTGTATATATATTTGTTTTCAATCAATTAAACAAAAGATGAATTATCAAATCATGTTGTTTGGAAAAATTACCTTTCAACAGGATTGCCTCTCGACATTCTTTTAATTCTCAGCATTGGTGAACAGTATAGCAAACACCCTATTTTTGTTGATTGACATTTCACCCTGCATCCCCTTAGAAAAGCCACAGCCAGGCTAATAGTGTAAAATGACAAACGAAAAGCTCACTGCTACTGAAATGCTGTGGAAACAGTAAAATGATGATGACCATGATGATGCCTACTATAGGAAAGGAATTCGGCTAAAGAGTATACATTTATTATATTCATATATAATGACAACCCTACGAGGCAAATATTATATTCCTATTTTACAGACCATGTAACTGATGCTCCAATATAATTAGTGATTTGCCTAAGGTGACACAGATAGACAATGATGGAGCATCGATTTAAATCTAAATCGCAGGCTGCAGCCCCATGGCCTTTCTGCTTGCATTTATGTGTGAAAAGATTAGCCAAACATAACTGGTTATTTAAAATAAACAGCGGTTGTTGTTACAGTGTTAGATATATTGAACTTTTTAATCACACTATGTCATAAGATCTTAAGAAGAAATAACACTCAACAGAACACATAAACTGGCAAATTTTTTCTGGAATCTTTAAATTAGGAGAAACAAATATTCTATGTAATTTGGAGTTTCCCATTTCATAAAAGTTATAAAAATACACTCAAAGAATTCATGTATAACCTTGGTATAACCTGAATATTATATAACCTTGTATTCATGCAGTCTGTTCAGGTGGAACATGTAACACACACACACACACACACACACACACATCCTTTCACAAGGGGAGGGGACTCAGTGCCTATATATTAAAAACTAAGATAATGCCTTCAAAAGGCAGGTTTGGTACTGCTAACAGGTATAACAACTCCAAATTCACAAAATTAAAATAATTAAGGTTTGTTTTTTTTTGGTTTTAAATACACAGAACTTAATTATTTGTAAACACAAATGACCCTGTTTACAAATACAATCAAGGTCTCTATCAAATGTACTTGGTATGTGGCTATGCATGGCAATATTTTAATGGAAATTCTAGCTATATTTCCATTTCTTCACTTATTAAAAATGAAGAGCCATTTGTGTTTAAAAGTCCTTCGTTTTTCTCATGTTGTCCCTGCTGTTTTCTTTGAATCTTACATTAATTATAAGCAACATGACAACCACATAGCAAAACGCAAGCATTGTAGATTTCCCGATCACCGCAAAGAGAAGTATTACAATCTTTGCATTTTATTAGACTTCCTGAAATTAAATGAATAAACATGTGGAGGAAGAAAATGTCCTTTGGAATGGAAACACTGCCTTCACTAATCAAGGCCATAATTACTGAAAAAACATATATTAAATTCTGAATTCATGCTATTTCACTTGATGCAAGAGTTATAATCAGACCAACAGAGCATACAGGAGCCATCTGGGCGCTGCAGAGTTGTAAAGACAAACCCAGAGAGCAAGGGCACGTCGACCTTCCTAGCTCCAAATCATCTCAGACTTTGTCATTAGAAGGACTGCTCTTCCCTTTCGATTCCTTATTAACCTTTTTGAAGAAAAGGAATACTGTGATCAGTAGGTATGAAACCTGCTGCTTAAAAGAAAAATAAAACATCACACCAGGCAACCTTACCATCGCACCACGTTACATGCATATTTTAACTATCAATGAATTTGGTTTAATACTCTTTTATCCATTCTACCTCCCACCGCATTCATGACTTTTAAGGAATCTCTAATGGACTCATGGAGTCTGGCTTTCTATAGCTTAAATTCCATTAGAGAAATCAACACTAAATTAGCATTTTCATTGTTCCAGGAATTTAAGACAGGAATCTAACTTCCGGGCAACGACAATGGATTTCAAATTCCTGCAAACCCCATCATTTTCTGTGAAATTGACAGTACAAGTTGAATATGAGTGCTCTGATAATCACGAGATCCCTGTCAGTCAATTTGATTCCTCTGAGGCAGCAGGTTATCGAAAATTGAGCCGAGTGATGTAATATACATCCCAGACTGTTATGAGAACAGGGTAGATGATTTCAATGAGACTCATTATTTATTCATTGCAAGGTCCAAATTGCGTGTCAATTTTCACTGACGGTGTACTGAGTTAACTGGTTGAAATTCAGTGCTGGTAATTTTATTCTGTACCATAAAAAGGACCCTTTTTAAAAATTGTCATCTTCCTGTAAGAAAGAATACAAAACAAAGAGGGATTCTGTACTTGCGGCTATTCACAGTAATAGTGGAACACTGTCCAGCAATGCTGGAAGAACAGACACAGCAGAAAGCCCTTAGGGCCTCCCTGTTTTCCTCATTAGGAGTGTATAATAATATACCAGCTATTATAGAGTAAAAGCTAAAATTATACTAGTCTTCAGAAAATAAATACTTTTTTTTTTTAAATGCTAAAGAATAAGATAAACACTGATAGAGGAGGCCCTCACTGAATGATACATAACCTTCCCTTCAGAGTCTGATTCTTAAATCTCATCACCAAAGGGACCCATCCTCAGGTGTAGAGGCAGGACAGAGAAGAAGGTTCCCCCAAGTGGCAAGATGGAGCTGGCCTGCACTTCCCCAGGCTTCTCCCATGGACCAGTTGAAGTGGGCGTCCATTTAAAAACGATGCATTGTCTGGCAACACTGTTGGGCTACAACGTATCGTAAAAGGACCCCTACATCGTTAGACAGACTAGCTGTCTCAATCTCTCTCTCCCAATCTACTTTCCTCTATAATTCATGCACTCTCTGTATATGCCCAAACAACTGCTCAGTGGTCCCCAGTAACTCCCTATGAGTTTCCCTCTATGCATTGCTGGTGCACTACCCTCCATTTTTTCTCCCCTCTCTAATCATAAATGCCTATATCCAAGCTGTCATTTGTAGCCCTGCTCAAATGTCTCCACTCCAGAAGTTGCTTCCTAATCCTCTCAGCTGAAAGTAACCTCCCTTCCTCTCAACTGCCCAAGCACTCCAAGGACCTCACAACCCTCACCACTTTCCAGCTTAAGTTTCAGCTCCATATTTACATGCACTATTCTCACCTTCCCACTACTCTAAAATGTTCTTAAGGGCAGAAGTCTGTCAATTCATCTTTGAATCCCCACATCGCCTAACACAGTACCTTGCACAAAGATGAATTTTTTTTAATGATAATTTGTGAACAGATCACTGTTCCAAGTACTAACACTCTAATGCAAGCATTACAGAAGCTTGCAAGGCTACCCAAATGTAAATAATTCAACTTGAACACAAAATCATCTTAAATCAGCTGAGCAAAGAAGCCAACCTGCAGGAATAAAATACCTTATTAATCTTTGACTTTTTCAATTGTAAAATATTTCTGAACCTTGAGTTTATTTGTGGTATTATCTGGTTAGCAGTGCTGGCAGTTGTTCAAAGTTTTAAAGGGCTACAGGTCATGAATATTAAATGCTATAACAAATTTACTGGGAGGAAATCCAAAATCATTTGTAAATGCATGACAAATAGCCCCAGTTTCAATAATGCTAGGAAATACTGTAAATTGGAATATCTTGTGATATCTGGATTCTCACAAAGTCAAGTGTAAGACAAATGAAGGGAAAGAAAATCCTAAGAAAGTGGGAACACTACTTGAAGTAGAATAGCACAGATGTTGATTGAAGAAAATCAGAAACAGCAAATATATCATATTTCATTTAGTGCAATAGATATGAGGGTCACATCTTGAGTAAAACCATAACCTACTCCAGAAAAGGGACAGCGCCGTAAATGATAACAGATTCTGCCAATACCATCCCCAGCAGGTAATCAAACAAAACATACATGTGGATTCAATGTGCAAATACCTGCCGGCCATGTGACTCACTTTTCATGCACTTCTATACATGGGGCATCACACAAAATAGTCCACTGCACAGAAACACCCCGTTTAATCTCCTCAATGTTCAAATAGTGACAAACCAAAAACCTTCAACAGCACATTAACTCCCACCCTTGAAAACCATTCTCAATATAAACCTTGTAAACTGTTTGGAAATATGAGGTTGTTGGTTAGTGTGAGTCTGATCACTACATGCTGGTGTAAGAACGAAGCTTATTTAATACCCGAGATAAAGGTAAACTTCATTCCCCATAGGCAACCTCCATCATTCTCATCCTGTTTAGCGTTACAATAAAGAAAAGCATCTTTAGAAGAATTGTTAAAAGACCAAACTAAAGGAGCTTCATTTTTTCCAAGTTATCTTAGGCTGTTAGAATTACTACACTGATTTTCTGATTTCTTTGTATTTTTTATTTTTTTTCTTATTTTCCACCTGTAACTGAATAAGTGATTATGAGGCTAATAAAGGGGAAAAAAAGATGTTTCCACATTAAAACAGTTAACAGATGTTAAATAAGCACAGAAAATGGCCAGTAGGCAAGAAATGACTGATGTTGGGTAAGTAAGAAAAATGTTGCTTCTACTGATTTTATTATCCATGTACCTCCTGGGGTCATAGGAGACTTGTAAAAAATTTTGTGGGTAGATAAAAGTCGAGCAATTATTTGCAAAGCTAGTTTATTTTGAGGGTTCCCCACCCCCGCACCCCCGCCACTCACTCTTACTTTTTGGCCACATAAAATTAAATGAGTGAAAGTCATTGAAAAAAAGGCTAAAACAATCATCTGGTGAGACTCAGTCAAGAAAACTTTTTTTTCAACATTTTTCTAACATGCATGTCTTCCAATCCCACCTGCTAGACCTCACTAGGCAGAAATGAAATCTGCATCATATAAAGGGGAGAATATAGGATTTCACTTTAACATTTCAAGCACATACTTTTAAAAGGTAAGTCTTAAACAAGTGTGAATTCAGTAATTTACTAGTACACCAGACGGTGAGCTATATGCCAAGGATAACGTAGAAAACATCCTGAAGCTAAGAACCACGGACATTTTAAAATTTTGTTGATAAAGTTAGGAACACTGATTTTTGTTCACACACATTTCTGAAGATTTTATATTTAGTGGTTGTTTTTTTTGTTTTGTTTTTTTTAACAAATCTTCCTAACTATTGACAACCATATTATCTCATAAGTCATGTGACTCTTTCAATAAACATTTAAATGAAATGTTAATGTTTTTAGCATATTCAGAACAGTACCTGACAGATGTAAACACTAAGTTTTTATTAACTATTAAATAAAATTTCCACAATACGCCAGGGACTTACTATTTTTTCACATACTTCATCAACGAAAAATATAACTTACATATTTGCTTTGCAGAACTGCAAAAACCTTACATATAATATGGGCATATGCATCATTTTCTTGAGCCTTAGAAGCAAAAAAAAAAAAAAAGCAAAAACATGGCAGCCAAGAATTCTGGCCAAATTCAGCCATCCCAAGGATTTTGTCTGGCCCAAACAGGATTTAAGTTGTTTTTAAATTAATAACCCATATTAGAAAACAGCACATGCCAAAGAAAAATCCAGATGTCTGTCTTCACAGAAAAACCTTAAAGGCTACCGAACGGAAATCTCATCACAATAACGGGATGGAGTGGTGTGCTAGTAAGGCAGAACCGCTAGTATACCACAGACCCCTCGGCCTGGCCCTGTTACACATGTGAGTTTGGGGGCCAGAATCTGTAAGAGGTACAGAACTGAAACCACCAACACTGTGAAGAAAGAACCTGAGTGTGGGTGCTATGTGAAAAATATTACTAACAGTCAAACTTAAAAAAATGCAGAGCCTTGCCCCTCTGGTCCTAATAAACTCCAGCTTTAAGAGGACCTCCATTTTTAGATTCAGAGTATTTGACTGATTCTCTAATTTGCATAATAGAGTTAAACATTTGTGCACTCGAGTTTTCTGTTTATATATGTGCTATGTTTTAATGGGGCAGGAAAGTTTATTTCATCTGGCAAACTATGATAACTATGATGCAGAGTTAATTGGTAAGATATTTAAGATGATTATTCGTTTAAGGTTTAAAAGAACCTTATAAAGTCTTTTAATCCACTTCCTTCAGAGTCTCTTCCAAGTCACCCCAGGCAGAAAAATCTATATATTTTAAAGACAGAATATGGAATTTTCTATAACTTCCATATGTAATCTATGCCAGTGTTTACAAGCCCCACTGTCGAGATTCTAAATGAAAGTTTGTACTTAAATATGCATGCTTCAGCTTTAGTCAATTCCTAAAGTCATATGTTTTCAAACCACTGTATGTAAAGACAACTAGAAGGTTATCTTTTGGGCTTCTTCTTCTTAAGATAAAGAATTATAATCTCTATCAATATTTCTTCTTTCCCTTCGACTAACACACATCGGGACCTTCCAAACACTGGGCACGCAGTTCACAATGAATACCCCACAATTTCATATAATTTCCTAGAACAGAACATTAACTGTCTCCATTTCCAAATGAAGAAACAGATCACTGAACTAGCCCAAAGTTACTCAGCCAGTGTGAGCTAATATTTGATTCCATATTACTTACTTTTCTCTATACACTTATCCAATTTGACATCTGTCTATTCATCTTCACATCTACACAGTATGATGCAAGATCACTACGAGACAGTCCAAACTACGTATTCTAGTTCTAATGATTCTACCATTTTCTGACTGACCTTCACATCTCTGGTTCTCTACACCTCAGCTGGAAATAAGAGGACTGGCCTAGATGACCTCCATGATTTCTTACAAATCTATAAAATCTGTTATCCCAGGGGCCTCATTGAGTTCACTGGCCTAAAACCTGAGAATGAGAAGAAAAAAAAGAAGCTATGTTGAAATAGCAACTATCAGACGAAGGGTTTTGCTGCCCCAATGCCTGCAAGCTGTAGTTGCCCGAGAGTCTGGGCAAGTTTCCATTTTGGAAATTTCTCAGGGCACTGAACCTCCAAAGCATTAAGTCCTTTTGCATGGTATGCAGGACTTCACACTCTCCACTCTTAGGAGTCCCTTTGCTAGTGGCATTTCTCAAGCAGCAGTTATATGAGTAACGTTGCCAGATAGACAACAGGATGCCCAGTTAAATTTTAATTTCAGATAAACAAAGAATAATTTTCTGTTATAAAAGTATGTTCCAAATATTGTATGGAGCACATTTATAGTAAGGAGCTCGATCAGCAACTCGGTCCTTGAAAATATGCTTCGAGAACTAAAAATTTCTCAGAAGAGAACTTCAAAAGGTCCTTAAAGCGAGTCCTAAATTGAGACAGCAAAATAATTCCTTTATTCATGAGATAGTATAATGGAAATTCTGTATAAGAAAACACAATGTTTCACAGACTATCAGTGCAAGGTCTTGACACACTCAGAGTGTACATCTTCAAATAGGTCTTGTTAAAAAACAAAATTCAACTTTTGAAGATCGAATTGGCTTTACTGAACAATTCATGAATAAGGCAGCACCCCATCTAGCAAACAGGAGCTCAGAAGGTCTGTATAAAATGGAAGCCTTGTAGAGAAAGAAGTGGGGAGGGGTAAGAAAAATGTGGAATTATATCATCTTTCTCCGGAAAATAGAAAGGGTCTATATGGCAGATTACCTCTCTACTACTAACCAGGCAATTCCAGATTGGCTGGTTAATGGTCACATCCCTGGGAGAGGCTGAAACTGAAATTAAGTCCTGATTTGCTGATGTGGGTTTAGAACAGGCGATTCCATTTTGAGCCTGTTTTGTTTATTGCTTTTTTTTTTTTAACAGTGTCACCCTCCACAGGATAAGGATCACAATTTAAACTTATTCTATTCATATGTTGAGTAAAACAAGAAAGTCTGCTATTGTTAATAGACATGGTTTTAAAAGAAAAGAAAAAGATTATTCACCCTATTCTGCTTGACAGAATTAAAATTGATACGAAATTAAGAGCTTCACTTTCAAACCATGTTGTTTTCAAGCGTCAAATTCAATAAGAGTTTTCTTTTAAAGTTTCAACATTTAATTGAAATCACAAAAGAACTTCATTAAGTGTTTGATACTTGAATTCTAACTGTAAAGGTTATGCTTCCCTGAAGAGAAGCATAGCAGTAATTACTCTGCTACTAAGTGAAAAAACATAGTCATTTTCTAAAAAATAAATGTTTCTGTTTCTATTTCCTTCCAGTTTTTTTCTTTATGTTAATTTCTTCCCAATTCGATTTTAAGTGAAATTGGGATTGGGGGTATTTAATTAGTCAAAACTAGAAAACTTGACAGCTTTCTCAGCGCAAGTATCCAAAACCATAATTCCTTGCTTAAGTGTCTAAAAGGAAGAGGGAGATGGCCTAAAACATGGCAAGGTTTGCAAACCTCGAAGTTCGGCCTTTGTTCTTAAAATCAAAGCAACGGAATTTATTGTGAGTGAGGAAGGATGGGGAGATGGGAAGGAGGTAGTTTTTCAAGATGCCCTCTTCCAACCAATGCCTCCCATGAACACTCTAGCAGAAAACTTCTCTTTAAGTGTATGGGATCCTAAGTGCTTCTATGACCTTCAAACAACATTGCATTTGAAACCACTAAGGGAAAAGAGAAGAACAAATATTAAGCTCTGAGGCAAAGATCTTAATTGGCCTCAGGGCAAAACTTACAATAACCACTTTCTGTTTTGACTCTGCTATTCTTATCCACTACAACAAGGAAAAGGTGAATATGATTCATTGTTTAAGAATTTGGGTTCCTAGAGCACTGCAGAGAAGGGTTGTTTTCCAAAGTCAACTTACGAAGTAATATTAACAAATGGCAAAGGATTTCCCTTCTATAGTCTAGCATCTAACTCTACTGTCAGCTGTGGTATTTTTACAACTACACATTATGCAAAGAGAATTGAGGCACAAATAAACGAATGAATAAAAATAAATTATACAGATGCATAATCTTTACAAAGCAAAATCGTCCTTCTACCTCCTTTGAAATCATGAAAATAAAAACCCAAGAAATAAAACAGTCGGTGACGGAAACCCAGGTGAGTAGGGAAAGGTCAGAAAGGATACTTCCACTTACCGCAGATCAAAAGGTAACTTATATTAAATTCTCTTTGAAGAGTAACACATTTGCCTTTTAAATGGTGAAAAAGGACCAAGCAAGGAGATTACTCAGTAATCCAATGCTCGAGTGCCAACAATCACTTACTTTGTAAAGGGTAGGTAAGATCTGTTTCATTTTCAGCCTGTGAAAGACAAAGACATCATAAACTGCGGAGACTGCGAGAACAGTCACTCCTTGTTCCTTCCACAACATGCTGCATCCTGCACACAGTCCTGTCCCCAGGAACCAGCCCCAAGTCCTGGCTGAGTAGCCTCTTGTAGAACAGTGCTTAATGTAGCAGAGCAAGGAGAGGAGAAAGAAAAGACTGGCCCCCACATCGGCCCGTCCGACGATTCCGGCCACCGCCTCCGTGTGAATGGGGTGAGAGGCAAACATCAAGCCCGCCATGAAGGTCCAGTACCCGTCGCCAAGGAGTATCTTGGAGAAGCTCGTGAAGAGACCAGTGACTGTCGCATGCAGTAGGATGTTGACAAGATGATAGCTCCAGGGATTCAGGCCTCCGATGGCATGGTTCAGGCGAAAAGACAGTGTGCAGAGGGGCCTGTAGGACTTGTGGCTGCCACTGTGGGTGAGAAGAGTCCCCCAAAAATCATTGTAGAAAATGTGCGTCCATGGAGTCTCTGGGAGAAGATCCTGATTAGTCTTGATAGCACGGCTAAAAAACAAAACGTATAAAAAGAAAAATCAAATGTAAAATACAGAAAGAAAAAAAGTAAGAAAACATATGACACAAAGTGAAGATATTCTCTTCCTCCCTAGCTTTGTCATGTAAGAGGGTTAATACTGGGATTCCAGGTATTCATGATTAACGCAAATGAGTTTTACATATAGACTGAACTCAGACCCTCTCCTTAATGCTTAGTAACATCACAGTTAGGGTCTTTTCTCAAAAGCTTTCTTCCTTGTTTGAACGCAACTATGTTTGAAGAATACATGCAGAGATTTGATCAGTGGTTTAAGCTGTAACACAGAGGTTGCTGAACAGCTGCCTTAAA
Source organism: Rhinolophus sinicus (assembly GCF_036562045.2). Classification (NCBI taxonomy): domain Eukaryota; kingdom Metazoa; phylum Chordata; class Mammalia; order Chiroptera; family Rhinolophidae; genus Rhinolophus; species Rhinolophus sinicus. The sequence goes on from NC_133752.1 coordinate 124,981,610, forward strand.
CACCACATGGTAGACTAGCTAAAATGCATACTCCAGGCCCCAGGTTGATGTGAGGCCTGAGAATATGCATTTTTAAGAAGCACAGCCCCAGGTGTGGCTGGTGAGGGGATACACTGAGAGTGAGAACTAACCCCCACTAAAAATACATTTTAAATAAAATATCTGTGCCAGAGCAATGCTTCTCATACATGCACATCACCTAGAGGTCTTGTTAACAGATTCCGATTCAATACTAGATCTAGAGAGGAGCCCAACATCCCACATTTCTAACAAGATGCCAAGTACCGCACACACTGCTGGTCCTAGGACCACACTGAGTAGCAAGGACCGAGAGAGCGTGAGAGATGAGGAAGGATGGCTCTCCAATTATCCAGTTTCCTTTTCCTCCTACATTCCAGGAAACTTCAGCCTTTCCCCCTTCTGAGTTCTCATAGGGCTTAGTGTCTTCTATACCAAGTGCCACAATGATGTAATTCATTGCGTCCTGCTTTGAAGGATCAGTAGCTCTCGATTTCCAGACTCCAAGGAGGAATGACCTAGTATTTCCTGAGCACTTGCTATCTGCCAAGCACCCTGCTGGTCTCCTTGGCTTTACCTTCTCATTTAATTCTTAGAATAACTGATAAGGTAGGTATTATTAACTGATAAGGTAGGTATTATTATCTACTTCTCTCATGTGGGGAGACTACCATTGAGAACGTCTAATTACTATTGGTTCCAAAGTCACACACGTTGGAAATAGCAGGGTAATTTCATGGCCCATGCTGCTCTTTTCACTATAATGGGCTTCTCAGAATCTATTCCACATACCACTGGGTGTATGTGAGAAAATAATAAACCTTATAAATAAACCTTATAAAACTTTTAATGGTGGTATTTGTTTTAATGTATATTTGAAACAAAATTTAATAATCAGAGCAAAGCTGGATGTCATGGATGTTCGCTCAGAATGAAGCTGTTCAAAATTAAAATGCCAATAGGAAGACAAACATAACGGAATCAACAGTACTGGTGCTGATATGTATGAATAAGGTACAAATGTTGACGATCGCACATAAATGACTCAGTTTGGAGGATTCCTGCTCTACGCCATTTGTGGGGACAGAGCCAGGAGTGCAGTTTCCAGGCTCTCAGACTCACGTGGAAAGGTGCTGGCTCAGGTAGTAAATGGCCATCAACTGTGATTGGATGGCCATCATCTGTGGCTAGATGGCCGACAGCTGTAACCAGTGAGCCACTGGCCACTAATATAACTGCTGTGGCTACACTAGCAGAAAATGGGGGCTAGCAAGAAGATGGTGGCTGAGCTAGCAATAGCAGATTGCAGTTAGCAGCTAGTAAGTGAGATGGGTTGGCAGAGCTAAGTGGATGGCAGGTTGTGGAAAGTGTGACTCCTGCTTCCTGTATCGCCAACCCAGCCACCAATGAGAATATGGTAGTATGACTCCCCTATCTATGGCTCCGTGGGTGTCCCTTTTTGGCCTCTCCATATCCTGCGTTCTTATGTGGGGAGCGGGAGCTGAGACTCTGCCTGACACCATTATACCTTCCAGAGAACAGGGTGGCATCTTGAGTCTTTTGTATCCTTAGTGTACCCTTCTCTGTACTTCGAGAACACAAAAGAGGAACAAGAGTCAGAAGGAAGGAGGAATGAGACATTTAAGATACCAATGCATAACTAGGAACCTCTTGTCTAGTCTGATGCAGGGTTTTTTAAGGCGGTGTTGGCATTGGTGCAACTGAAGAATATATGGTGGGTGGCCACCCTAAAGACCTTTGCCTCTAGCCCCTCCACCAGCTCTGCCTTTCACTGGGAGGCAGGCATGACAAAAGGAATTTCCACATGAATGTTACCAAAAATCAGGTTGCAAAAGCCCTGGACTGAAAAGAAACATTTCTGAGTCCCAGCTCTGTAATCTGCTGAGCGTCTTCAAAAAACAAGAACATGTAACAGAGATCCAGACAGATTAAGAAACCCATCCAAGATGACACAGCCAATTGAAACAGCAGAGTTAGTATTCCAGTTGGGATCAAATGACTGGGCAATGCTGGTTTCCAGCTGCTTCTCTACACAGCTTCCCTTTAACCACTCTGAGCTTCAGTTTCTGGGATAAGAGTTTTACCTTGAAATCATTTAACAAATTCCTGTAATCATTCATTCATCTTCTATGTAGAGACGCAGAGAACACTGCTTTGCAGATACATGAGTATGTTGGAGACCTACCGTGTTTTCCCGAAAATAAGACTGGGTCTTATATTAAGTTTTGCTCCAAAAGACGCATTAGGGCTTTGTTCAGGAGATGTCATCCTGAAAAATCATGCGAGGGCTTATTTTCCAGTTAGGTCTTATTTTCGGGAAAACATGGCAGTACAAACAACATCTCAGCCCTGTTAGCTGCTGTTGTTACTATTCTACAAAGACTGGAGTGCAATTTACCAAAAGTCCCTTATGAAAGTATGCTTAACCCACAATCTCTGAAATGGTTGCATTTGGGGGTTAGGATTAAAACAGACTGATCTGTAGTTGATAATTATCTACTCTGTGCCAAACACCATGCCAGTCCTTTTCCACCTACTTATGAGAACTAACTGACTTTTCCAGGAACTCAATAAAAAGGCAAAAGGTCTGTTAAAGTCATGTCTTAAAAATAATCAATGTGGCAGGGATAGTGAGTTGTTCTCCCATATCTCTCTCTCCCCTTTTCCCATACTCACAGCCCTTCTGTTTTTAACTGGGTATATGGTCATGTAGAAAAAATATTTCATTTCCTGTCTTCCCTTGCTGCTAAATACGGTCATGTGACTCATTTTTGGGCCAGTGGAACATAAGCAGAGTTCCGTGTACTACTTCCAGATAGTGTCCTTAAAAGGGAAAAGCTCAGCATACTTCCCCTCCAACCCTACCTCCTTCCTGTTACAGCACAGATCGAAGAGCTGGAGTTCTAGTGGCCATCTTGGCCCATAAAGTGTCCTTAGGAATAAAAATCATGCCCAGCACATTACTGACTGAAGGAAGCTGACTTCCTCTCATGGTAGACCACACCAGCCCTGGGCTAGCTACCTCCCCATTGCAAGAGTGTGAGAAATAAATTACTGACTTATTTAAACTGCAATATTTTTGGTGTTAGCTAGTGGCAGCTGAAGTTAGTCATAAGTGAAATCCTTTGTTCACAGAAGACCTACTATATCACAGCGCTTTGATTTTCCATTTTGATTTTGATTTTTACAAGTCTCCGTGTATTGACTGTATAGTAAATGAATTTCCATATAAATTGGCTTTGAAAATATTAGAAACAGATGTTATTCTGGGTCCATTAAATTAAAACACCCTGCTATGACATTCATCAAGAGTCTAACCCAGAAGTAATTGCTTAAGACTCAATGGGTTCTAATTAAAATTTAAAAGAAATATGAAAAACTGCCAGTGTTGTCAGAGAAAGCTGATTTCACGCAATTCAGAATGAAAAACCCAACTGGCCTGCACTAAACAGTACCTTAGATATTGATGTAAATTTCTCTAATGTCAATGCAGAAATGCTCGTACTATCCATGTCAGGGCTGGGGAATGCTCGATAGCAAAGCACTCTGGGATAAGGCTTTGCTAATGCAGTGAGAAAAGCTAGAAAGCAAATTTTGTTTAGGATAGTACTTTGCCCTTTCAATGGCAGATACATATACAATGGAGAACCACATTCCCCAAACCAGGTTTTCTACATGTTGTTAGTTCATCACCATAACCAACTCTGTAAGAACTGTTGGAGAAAACAGAAAACTCATACTTTTAAAAATCTGTCCAAACCTGCCAGAATTACATTTACAGCAATACATCTAGAAATGTGAAGCAGCGAACAAGATACACATTACACGTCTCTCAAAACAAGGGTTTTTTAAAAAAAAGAACAAAATTAACAAACCTCATAATTTCACTGTGAGAAAAAACTTTGATGAGGCACAGCCTTAAATTTACACTTTAGAAAAATATTTAAAGGGCAAACAGTGTTAATAAAACAAAAATGGAAGAGCGAGCGAACACCTCATCTATGTGAAAAACATACTATACAAAAAGGGACCAGAGTACTATAAGTGTTGTCTGCTTAGGCAGGTCACCAATGAATATTATGGCAAAGAATGTGAAACAAGACTAAATTGCACTGGATTTTAGTATATAAGTCACGTCACACATGCAAGTCAGTGATAAGAGATGCATTACATACCCCTCACATCATTTTAAGAAAGATCCAGACCCAAAGGGCTTTAACAGAATCTGAATAATCTGCCAGCAAAACGAGAAGTAAAGGTAGTTATTCAACACTAAGTATAAGATTTCCATCCACTTGCGTTTTCTCACATGAGTCCAACGTGGAAATAGTAAAACCTCTTCTGTTATTTCTTAACTAATGAAAAACTTTAATTCAAAACAAAATTTCATGCCAATATAATTTCTGAGGTTACTTCTGTGAATTGAAATTCAGAAAGGCACTAAGGAATTAGGAAATTTTCCACTCTGGGAAAGGTGAAGAAAATCGGAGCAGCAGATGTGAAGAAGAAACAATTGTAAGCAGGATTCTCCAGAGAACATATGACTGAGAGACCGTCTTTTGAAGGAAAAAGATGCAGTCTCTCTGGTCTTCAAGGAGGTTTTAACCTGTTTCCCCTTTTGTTCATTTGTGGCTCTTTGTTTCTGCTGCCTTATGATTTTTCCTTTTGGAAATGCTGAAAAAGGCCAATGCTATTGTAAAACTGATGAATGATGTGACACTGCCTTCCCAACTGTCCTTGTATGGGTTTCTTCTCTCACTGCTGCTTTTTCTGTCCAATGACCTTTCCTGTCACAAGCACCCACATAAATGATGACCACTGGTCCTCTGAGCAGATCTAATGCTTAGATTTTTCAAACAGCAAATGGCACCCTCTTCCAAAGTGCTTTCAATTGTTCTACTGAAAGGCAAATAATGGCAAAACTTTACATTAGAAAAGGCAAAGAAAAAAATTGGAATGATGTGTTGAAATGTGTCCTGCAAGAGAGAGAAGAATGAGAAGGGCCTCTATTAACCTACCTGCTTCAGCATGACCCAAGAATGCCTATCTGTTCCTAGGAAGGGCAGTGAAATGCGGTGGTGAAGAAAACTGATTCTGGAGACAAGTGGACTAAATAAAGTTTAAAAGGCTATGAGACAGTGAACAGAGTAACTTTCACTTCTCTATACCTGTTTTCTTATCTGTAAAATAAAGATAATAAGTATACTTGCCTAATAGGATCCATGCGAGGAGTAAATGAGTCAGAAGGCAAAACGCACATTGTTGTATGGAACATGTGTATATGTAATGTATGTAACACATATTAGATGCTATTATTATTATCATCAACACTGAACAACTGACGTTAGCCACCAATGCAAACATAGCACTCTTTTGTCATGTTTATAGCCTTCAAAATCATTGTTTCGTCGTCATGATTATTTCATTTAAAATTCCTTTAAGCTCTAATGACACTTTCAGACCAAGATTATAAACGTGTATCAAGTCTTACCTTTGGTCTTTAACACATCAGTTTTCTCATTCTCCTATCTTTTGGCCACCTCTTTCCAATTCTCCTTCACATTTTTCTCCCAAACATGGATGCTTCTCTTCTGGTTCTGTTCCCTGACCTCTTTTTCTCCACACTTTCCACCTCTGTGGTCACCTCCAACACCTACAACTCAAGAGATGCCTTCTCCGACTATACCTCAAGCCTGCGTGTTGCTCATGAGCCTACATTTATAATGGCCCAGGTGATATCCTCCCCTGAGTGGAATAAAGAATAATGAAATCCCGGTTCCTCTACTAACACCAGGTGTGTGACCTTTGGCCAGTAAGCCTCTCTGAAGCTCAGCTTCCTAACCTAGAGTTGATGGGTAATAGTAATAATAATAATAATGTTCTCACAAACTGTTGTGAAGATCAAATGAGGAAATGTTAACTTAAAATGTCTGCAATTTACCTAACCTTGTGTAATGGACACTTGCTGTTTTCTTGGACCTCTTCTTCTAGTTAAGTCTCCTATTTTTCCTTTTGAGAACAGCCCACATCCACTCTCAGTCCATATGGATGGGGGGAGGCAGCCCACCTCCTGATGAAAGGTCATCAAACGATTTGGCCGGTTAGTGTACTCCATCTCCCCATCCTCATTCCTGGCCACAACAATTGACTTAGCAGCCAGCCAGGCCATCAGAGTCCATGCAGCCCCGATAATCTACTGGGAAAGCACATCTTCTTCTGAGAATAAGAAGAACTTCTAAGGCTACTAGAGGAGTCCCTGAAATCCTCTAAGAATGAAGCCTACACACCACAACTCAGATCAAGGAGACAGGGGTAATTCCTAGTGCAGCTGGATCCCGTCACGCCTGAAGCTAACACTGTTAACTAATCCAATAACCTTTCAAGTTAAAGACTGAGAGTTTAAATGTCCTTACTCATAAGCTAAAGTGTTATTCTGGCATCCGCTACCAAAAGAGCCCTAAATAATACAGGCCTGTGTGATTATCAAGTAATGTTGTCAGATGCTCTTTCAGTATCTTAACCTTAGGAAGTCTGAATCCAAATAATTTGCCTCACAAAACATCTCCTTTCTTCTAACAAGCCGCTCATTAAGCACCATCATTCCTCCATCACTGACATCGAGGTTGTATATGAGGGAGCTTTCTCTCTGTGCTTCTACAGCTATTTTTAAACTGGTTAAAAATATTTTAAAGCTGTTCAGGACCTCAGAGAAAAATCCAACTCACAAGTTTCCCGTGACTCTGTGTCTCTCTGCTTTTCTACTACCCTCATCAGGCTTTCATTACTTCCTACCTGTACAGCTTCACATGCTTACTTAAATTGCCTGTTCATTTTTCTCTTTCTCTCATTAGGCTACAAGTCCCCTCAGGGAAGGAATTATGCCTTATATTTTCTCCCAGTGCCCAACATATATTAGGCACATAATAAATATTTGGTAAGCTGAACTATACAGCTATCGCTGCCTTTCATTCCCCCTTTGATCCATTACACATGCTGTGGAGAGAGATACTTCCTGAAATACAACACTGCCACCACCACTCTACTCCACAAAAATCCCTCATCATTCCCTATTTCTTACCATAATAAACACCCTTCACAGCCCAGCATTTACTGCCGTCCCCATTATGACTTCTAGGCCAATCTCCCATTACTCCATGCAAGTGGACACATGCATCCTAAGTCAGACAAACTTCACAGCCTACGGGTCTTTGCTCAAACCATTTCTTCCCTTTTCTCTGCCTGGATGGCTGTTCTTCAACCAGTTACATCTGTCCAAACATGCTTCAGTTCAATCCGCAGTGCTCATTTTTGAAGGCAAGGTTTCCCCAAAGCCTTCCCCAGTTACTGCTGTGAATATACTTGATTTTGACATTGAGCACTGACACATTAATAACACCAACGTCTTACTACAATTATCAGGTATCTCAAATGGAAGATATGTGGAAGACATTTCAGAAGGAGGAGGAGGAAATGCATGCTTTAAAAAGAGGGCATGAGTGATTTTAATATTCCCTCTTCCATTCCCTATTGAAAATCACTGTTCAATAAAATGGATTAATTCTGTCGTAAGAAAATTACTCACTCACTTCCTTATTCATTCACTCAGTATTGGGTTAGATACTGTGAAGGACACTGCAAATAAAATGGTGAGCAAAATGGATTCCCTGACTTTGAGACACATTCAGCCTAGCAGGGGAAGTGAGTAAATGTCCAGGCAATTTCAGGGCAATATGATAAATACCCTTCTAACCTGAAATCCTGTTATGGCAGAACACAGAAAAGACTCCCGACTGTCTTAAAGGGTCAAACACTTCCTGGAGGAAAGCATGTCTACCTACGTGGAGGTAAATGAAGTAATAATGGAGGTGTGGAGATGCTGCCAGGCCACGTGGCATAAGAGAAGGTAGTAAGCTTGGGATCTAAAAACATACAATAGGTTAGTTTGGCTGGAGTGAAATTTGAGGGATGGAGCAGGAGGAATCACTGACATTCCTCTGTCTTGTACTATGGCCCTTCCCGGGATGGAGAGATTTGGCTAGACATCAATCTCCCCAGTGGTCTTCAGATTTGATTTGGCTATTGTCTTGTTAGAACCTGCTTTATCTCCCCAATGCACAGTGAACTTCTAAGATGTAGAAAAGCATCTTATTTATCTTTGGGAGCCTAGCATGCAGTAGGCATTCAATATGTAGTTGATGAACTGGATTCTAATTAGAAATGATTGGTACTGATAGGAAGCACTGATCTTTTAGAAAAAATTTACATTGTTTTTAAGTACATAGGGAATTGGCACTTTCATCTAAAAGTAGTTCACTCACTCTGGGCACTAACCCCTGCTCACCCAGTGATAATTAACTGTGAAAAATCATCAGGTTAATTGGCTTACCCAAATGTCTTTGGCACTCATTTGCCACTTAACCTATAATCCCTTCATTAGAGTTCCTCTTTAGGGATAAGCAAGCCATTATATTTAAAAAGCTCCACTTAATACACAAATAGTTGGCTAATGGGGTAGGGGAATGAGACAGATACTATATTATAATATCTAGAGCTTGCCTTAGTTTTGAAATAAGCAAGGTATTTCAGACTCCTAGAGTAACTTATGGGGGGGCAAGTAAAATTCAGTGTAGGGTACTGAACTATTGGGGGACAGTGTCAGGTTTCTAGTTCCCAGTGGAAACGGAAGGCTGTAGGCATGAATTGATCATTACACCTGTAACATTTTACTAGCCTTGCTTATTTCTATCTTGATCTCCCCCTAGTCGATTGCAAATCCTTCCATGGCAGAGATGATGACTTCCTAAGCAAATGACACTTAAAAAAACACACAAAAAGTCACATAGGTGTTGAATAAAGAGAGGCCACAGGAAGTAACCAAGACCCTGTTGTCAGACATCCAAGAGACAGGGGCCCCAAGTCACTGTAACTAAAGCACTATCCTTAGTGGACGCCTCTTCCATCCCTGTAGGAGTTTTTCCTACGTATAAGCTTCTGATTACATGTGACTCATGCTGCAACTGCATTAAGCTCCGGACATGTTACAGACACGTCTCTCTCATAGAGCTTCCTTGGACAAGGCAGCTCCTCCTTCATCCCAACTCTAGAATTTGCCCAGTCACTCTCTTCCCTCAGTGGGAGAAAAGGAGGAAGAGGAATCTTGGTAGAATTTTTTTCAAGTATCTTTAATTCCTCAAACAAATCAATGCTGCCATTTTCAGAATTTCTATGGGAAATATCCAAGAAAAAAAACTTTGACCCTGAAAACTAATTAATAATCCCTTTAAGAGAAAGCTGATCATTGAAAATGAAACATCTTTCGGTTACCTAAAGATGTTTTTGAAAGTATTCATATGAAGAGTATTTGCAAGATTAAAGAACTAATAGCAGGAGATTATCAGAAAAACCATACTCCAAGCATTTCATTTCACTAATTAAAAGAATCCTCTACCTTAATATTAGCTTAACAACTCAAAATAATTTTCATTGCCTTGCAATTTCCATGATGAAATACCATATTAATATTTTCTACACAATTATTTTGTTTACTATATACATATCATGTATATCCATAAAAGATTACTATATACTTCACCTCCTTCTCACAGTGCTAAATTGAATCAGAGTCTCAAACACTTACTGAAAATATTCCTAATTTTCCAGACTTGAAATTAGTAACCACTAGAAGGGGTTCTATGAAGCTTTTTCACTCCCATAAATTAACTCAAGTGTATGAACGATTTTAGTACACTACTCCATATAATTTATGAATTTCAGTTAGCTTCTTAGGTTTGCTTAAATTCATAGGTTAGAAAAAGGTGAATTAAAATTTTTTTCACACATCATACTGTTTCCCTTACAATCAGTTTTGAGCACCAATTGTAAAGTATGACTGGTTCCTTATCATTTTTTCTATTTTAAAAACTTACAAGCGTTTGACTATTTTTTAAGAGAAGAAATGATTATCAGATTATAGATTTCTTATGAAGTTCAAAGCTTTCAAAGATGAATGGGCCTTATTGTACACCAGATTCTAAAAGAGAAATACAAGTGTAACTATGGAGATTCCAAGAACACCTATTTTTTTGCAAGGTCTTGTTCTGTGCGCTTTTATAGAATAAAAGAAGCTATAATCTCTGTACTTAAGAATTTGATTATCCCAATGTACTCTAATGGGTAGGCATGGTAAGCTGAGACTATATCTCTCCAGTTAAAATTCTTGCCTTGGGCCAGCCCGGTGGCTCAGGTGGTTGGAGCTCTATGCTCCTAACTCCAAAGGCTGCCGGTTCGATTCCCACATGGGCCAGTGGGCTCTCAACCACAAGGTTGCTGGTTCAACTCCTCGAGTCCCGCAAGGGATGGTGGGCTCCGCCCCCTGCAACTAAGATTGAACATGGCACCTTGAGCTGAGCTGCCTCCTGGATGGCTCAGTGGGTTGGAGCCTCCTGGATGGCTCAGCGGGGCTCTCAACCACAAGGTTGCCAGTTCAATTCGAGTCCCGCAAGGGATGGTGGACTGTGCCCCTTGCAACTAGAAAACAGCAACTGGACCTGGAGCTGAGCTGCGCCCTCCACAACTAAGACTGAAAGGACAACAACTTGACTTGGAAAAAAGGCCTGGAAGTACACACTGTTCCCAATAAAGTCCTGTTCCCCTTCCCCAATAAATTTTAAAAAGAAAAAAATTCTTGCCTTAGTGCATAACTGTGCTGTACAACTTTCAGACAGATATATTACAGTAAATGGTGGTTTTCCCAACTGCACAAGTATTACCTCATTAAAAAAAAATCACATCCTTGAGGAGAGGTCATAATCTTCACTTAAGGGAAACAGGAAAAGTGCCTTCTCACTATGCCCACTGCTTCAGCCTGAGCACTGCCAGACCATGAAGTTGGGGCAGAGGTAGGGGGGAAGGATTTTAAACAAGAGACTACCATGCTTTAAGAAAACAGCCATTGGGGGTAAGAAGACATGCATGTTGCATGATCCAGATGTCTGGCTTATCAGTTAGCCTAACTCCTGTCTTCTCAGAATTAAGTCTTAACTAAGTCACCTTTCTTTTTCCATGCCTCTCCTTCAGCCAAAGAGAAGAGCCAATAAGCTTCTTTTCGCCAAATGTTTGCAATGATCCTTTGTCTTTTCTACTTAAAAATTTCCACATGTTGCCAAAGTATCCCTCACAGGTATTCATGTTACAATACCATCTTGCATTTGTATCATGCTTTAACATATTACAAAATGTGCTCATGCTCAAGATGATCTTAAACCTTGTCACCACCCTGTGAGTAAACGGATGTAAACCGATGTGATCGTGAGAAGCTAAGAGTCCTGCCTGAGAGAGTCACTTCAGTGATGATCAGAGTCCCCCACACTGGAGTCCAAATCTCCGTTCCTTATCTACTGGTCTCACTATGACATGGGCTGAATTATGGCCTCCCCGCCCCCGCCAAATTCGTATGTTAAATCCCTAATTTCAGTACCTCAGAACGTGACTCTGTTTGGAAATCAGGCCTTTAAAGAGGTAACTAAATTAAAATGAGGCCACAAGCATGGGCCCTAACACAATCTAACTGATGTCCTTATGGGAAGAGGAAATTTAGACACATGGAGAGACACAAGGGGCACGTGCACAGAAGAAACACCATGTAAACACACAGTGAGAGGGGAGCCATCTGCAAGCCAAGAAGAGGCCTCAGGGGAAACCAAACCTGCCTGCACCTGGATCTGGAACTTTTATCCTCCATGACTGTGAGAAAATAAATTAATGTTATTTAAGCCACCCAGTCTGTGGTGTTCTGTTATGGCAGCCCTAACAAACAAATACACCTTATACTAAAGAGACTATCATATCTAATTACGCGCACTATGCTGTTTATCTTTCCAAGTTTCACACAAAATCCGTATTTCTCCAGTATTACGTCTGGTGCTATGTATTTGATGACAATGGTTGAACTGCTTTATGAATATATAAAGAGTTTTAAGAGGTATCTTATTTTTACTGCTGCTGGGATGTATCTACTTCTATATCAGAAAGGGAAAAAATATCCTCATGTCAATGGGGCATTAACACTAACCAAACACACTTAATAAAATGCTGGTTCTATTTCATGTTTACACTGAGAATGACAAAGCTTATAAAGCACACACACATTATCTCATTTTATCCTCAAGACACTGCTTTAAATAACGAAGCTGAAGCTGGAGGGGTTAAGTTAGTTAAAGAAGAGCACAGACTTAACAGGAGGCAGAGAAAGACCTTGAACACTATTCTCCAAACTACTCTCTTTAACCTTCAAAGCAGCTCTGTTCCTGCACATGTACAATAAATCTCTAACCAGAAGTGCTTGTAAGACGATTTGAAAGTAAAATCCTAGTCTATTATTGCATTTTGTCTGGAATCCATATATCTGCCCTCAAGACTCAATAAAGCTACAAAAAATGTTTTTGTACCATATTCTTTTAATTTCTGCATTTCAAAAAGAAAGTCTTCTTTTTAACACTAAGGAGTCTTGGAAAACGTGAGTCAAAGGAAGGTGTTAGTTGTCTTCCAGTGACGGGTGAAAAAGGCAGCTTTATGAAAGCCAAAAACTAACCTATAATTTCATATTGCAAAATATAATAGAAAACATATTCTGGCAGAAATGGTGCTGCCTGCATCCCTTTTCAACTATAAAACAGTTACACACACACACACACACACACACACACACACACATCCATCTGAGACAGATCAGACTTTGAACATATTGCAGCAACACACACGCACAACATGGGAAGTTTCACCAGGGTTGCCTGTGATGACAGGATACACAGACATCCCTACAATAAAATCAGCCTCACAGCTAAATCAGAGTCTTTTTAGACACAAGAATATATGAGCCCTGATGAAAAACAGATAGGGAAGGAGGAAAACACTCTAATTTAAAACTAATACAGATGAGTCTACACAAAATACCCAAACATTTGGTCCACAATCCACTAGCGACGCTCTCATTTGTCGTGGAAGGCAAGCGATATTTCATCCAAGAATAAAGAAAGAGAAAATAACTCCACCCTTAAAATTGATCAGCATTCCAATATATACTACTTTCTAATATAGATGTCATTCATTGAGCAAACTTTAATAATCAAGAAATAAATTCAACTGCAGGTAGCCCTGACACTTTTTTGCTCTGTAGCCCTTTAAATCACATGGTAGGCACTCAAAATACATGTGCTGAATGTGAAATGAAAACTATCAGCTTGTTCCGATCTTGTGTTACAAACAAATTATGAAGCACCGACATGTCCCTTTAAGGATTTCAAGCATGGTATATTTTTCCCTTTTGCTGACCCCCAAATTCTCAAACTTGGAACAGTTAGAAATGATGAATGTCTTCTTTAGCACATATTTAGCAGTCAGAGATGCTAAATCAGCTAACCGCCATAAGACTGGAAATCCCCAAACCAGACACAAGATAATTTTTAAACAATCTTGACCTTTACTACACATAATTTGTCGCCCTAGCCAGTGCCAATAAAAGAAATTTGTTCCAACATAACAATAACCATACACTAATTAAATAAATTCACAAAGCATGAAATGAACAAGCAGAACCTAAGTTTAAGAATGGAAGATGGTATTCAATCAAAAAAATCTCAGCATAACAGATCAAAATTTTCACTCCAATCTGTAAAAATAAAAATAAAAATCTATATTCATCTATCAGAAGCAAGGCCTAACGCCCACATTAAGTATTAAAAACACACTCACACTGAAGAGTATAAGCCAAATCTTGATTCAAATTCTTCCTCTTCAACTTACTACCGTGTTTCCCCCAAAATAAAACCTAGCCAGACCATCAGCTCTAATGCGTCTTTTGGAGCAAAAATAATATAAGATTCGGTCTTATATTAAATAAGACCGGGTATAATACAAGGTATAATATAATATAATATAATATAATATAATATAGCATGAAATTGGGTCTTATATAATATAAGGCTGGGTCTTATATTAAATTTTGCTCCAAAAGACGCATTAGAGCTGATGGACCAGCTAGGTCTTATTTTCGGGGAAACACAGCAGCTATGTGATTCAGTTTTCTCTCTACAAACTGTTGTTCCTGTTGAAGATTTACTTTAATGACTCACCTCCGTCTTCCCAGAATCCATAAAAAGGGCACAGTTTTCTGAAATGTTGGTCAATACCACTACATCTAGCATTCAATTACTGGTGTCATTTATCTTTCCTCTTAGCATAGCCTCCAGGACCTTTGCCCTTGTCTCCCCCATCTCACTACTGTGAAATTGTGCCTGTATGAATCGTAAGTTATGCCCATTAGCCAATCTAATAGCACAAGAATGATGTTCACAGCAATCTAACTCATCCGGGAGGATGGATGACAGCTTGGTTAAGTGAGGGGATCAAAAAGCACAACAGAAAGAAGAAAGAGTCACAGGACTTATGTCAGTGTGGCCTAATGAGGATATTCTGGGAAACAGCCTTGTTGCAAGGACAACAGTTGCTTATCACCAAAGAAGCTGGGCTTGGTGTTTCTCTTTGACTAAAGACCATCAATTCTATCAAAACAGCTATAATGTGATCTGAAAAACACTAGTATTTTTAGCTACCCAAGGCCTATTTTTACTTCCACAAAACAGGAAAAGAATTACCACAGTCATACGCAAACACACACATACACACACACACACACTATTGTTTTCAAAGATGGTACCTTCTAAAAAGCACGACGCTGTATATTAAACCTCCTATATCTTTGCTAATAAAAAATAAAAGTCAACGTAACATTGGAAAATGTCCTCTTTACAGTCTTCATATAAGCCAACCCTATGCCAGTGGGCAGCAAATAAGCTATAATTTGTGATGGCCTGGAGTACAATCTAGAAGAGCTTAAGATCAGAAATGTGATAACCTTGTGAGAAAAGGCAATGTCATGAACTCTGTCATGGTCACTCCACTCAGTGTAGATGGATTTTCACATTGAAAAACTAACATTAAATGTTGCCTTGGGGAGGATAACAGAATAGGCATCCCCAAATGTTATATCGGTCCTGTCTTCTAATGATTTCTTTTCTGAGGGCATCCTGGAGAAAAGTTCAATCTTCCTAATGGGAATATAACTAGACTACAATTCTCCAAGGGCATTTCGCACTTTAAAAAGGAACTCTACACTCTGCTGTCTTTAAGAAGTCATTTTTCAAAGCTCTAGCGAACTGGCACTCTGCCTTTTGCCGGCCACAGAGATAAGGTGTGCAGTCTTAGAAACAGAATCATCTTTCTGTAATTTTTAATGCCTGTCCATTTCAGGGCTTCCAAGAGGAATCAATGACTTACTCATGGCAAAGTAAGAGGCTTGGACTGTGTGTATACATGTGTTTTAACAAAGCAGGAAGGAAAATAACCCATCAACTATTCGTTTTAGATGAACACTTAATAATAATGATTATGAGTACAACATAAAGGCATCTTCCTCTCCATCCCAAAAGGAAAGAAAAAAAATAATCATCTCATCATTGTCACCCCTCAGAATTTAAGTGAAAATAAAGCCCCTGGAAGGGAAAGCACATGGTTTTTATTTCCCATTCTGAAAGCACACACAGGTATAAGCATGTTCAAACGGCAGTGAATTCATCTGGAATGTGAGAGACCATGGGGTTCACACATATAAAGATCAACAGTTGTTTTAGAAATTAACTACACCACTTCTTAAACTTCTACATAAGTTCTAAACTGATCCAGGTGTTATCATCAGGGTAGAAACAGATGCAGCGTTAGCACATTAAACTGTGAATTCAGCTCCAACCCTGCTTAATGGACTCCACATGCGAACAATGATCATCGTGGTAGGAAGTGTGCTCAACCAAAGGCCTAACTTTCAAACAAAACAAGTTTCATTGTCTACATTATGCACACACACAACTACTCTGGGACTAACATTGTTTTTACACTGCTTATGGTGCATTAGTCGTTTTGAGGGCGAGAAAAGATATTGGTAGATTAATGCACCATCAAAACAACAAAACCCTGGTTTGTCACAGGAGTGTTGACATCATGACACCACCGCTGTCACCACAATAAAGTCAACGGTGGTTGCACCAGCCTCTCTTATTTTGTGATTCTATCTGGATCCCCAAAGAGGCTAGAGGAGGTGAGAAAAGTGATGGGGAGGTTTATATAGTAACCACTATTCCTTAAGGTATGTATAGAACTTTCTAGTTTTCAAAATATTTTCATTTGCATCATGTGATGTCACAAACGCTTTTCCCATCTTTTTAGTGACAAAAATAGACTCTCATCCAAGATCACATAGTGAGTAACCAGGAAAAAAATCCGATCATTGGACTGGCGTGCTACTTTGGCTACTCCACGTTTTCTCTAGTCACAACGTCTCTGCACTGGCGGGGGACAACAGGGGGGAGTCTTTGCCCCAATTCCATTTACAATTTGCCAAAAAAAAAACAAACAGACCTGGGTTATTCCAGAAGAAAAATCATGCACAATGAAGGAGCACAAGTGTGTTTTAGTCAATTCCCTTGAGCCCGCCCCACTTTTTTGCAACTAACAGCAGTGACTAAAAGATCTAAATAATGCTGAATTAATACAACATCCTGGAAAGCTGTGTGGAATGGAAGGGATTTCACCATGGAGCATTCTGCATTTATTGACATTTCTATTGAGCAAAAAGGCTTACAGTCTTTAAATAACTTCAGAAATGGTATATTAAAATAATACCAGACTATTCATTACAGTTTTCCCACTTCCAGAATTCAACTCTGATGAAAATTAAATTGTTTAACCCTACTGAGAAGTCACCACTGTATATTTCTTGAGTTATTTAATTTTTAAATTCATCCTTATTTCCAGAGCGTCAGCCTTAGTACTTACTTTGCATCAAGCAGCCCTCAGTAGGTGGTTAACCCCAAGGCAAACCAGCTTTTAGGAGAACTCACATTTAGAATAAAAGCTGCCGTTATGACAAGTAGGCAATGCTTGTCTAAATCACATCTCAGGGGGGCTTTCAGAACAGGTACTAAGAGTTTTCATCAAAACATCCTTCTGAAAACTGGACTTCTATTTTTATTACAACAGGATCTTATTTTGTCATTTTTGAATAATGTATATACAATACAGACTCAAAACTCAGTGAAGTAATGGATGAAAAGGAAAAGAAATGATAGCAGAGTAGCAGTAGGAGATTTTGAACAGACTTGTGAGAGAGAACACCAACCATACGAAGTCCCAAGCCTCCCTGTCACAATGACAGAGGAACAGAGGCAGGTTTTGTTTCTCTGCTCTCTGGCTTGTACTTATCATTGCAAGAAATAAAGCCAGATAATCTTCATTACTGGCAAAAAGGGTGAATTACAACCCCAACGTAGATTTTAGTGTCTGTATTAGTTTCCTATTGTTAGTGTGAATTACCACATACTTAGTGGCAAAAACCCACCAGTTTATTATCTTCCAGTTCTAGAGGCCTTAGTCCAAAGTGGCTTTCATGGGGCTAAAAATCAAGGTATTAGGAGGATCGTGCTCCTTCTGGAGGACCTAGAGGAAAATCTAGTAGGAACTTCCTTGCCTTTTCCAGGAGACAGAGGTCATTCCATGACTCACCGGCCCTTTCTCCATCTTCAAAGCCAACAATTTATGGCATCATTCAACCTCTGCTTCCAAAGTCTCTTTTTTGACTCTTAAGTCTCTTGCTTCTCTCTTTCCATTATAAGAACTCTTGTAATTGCACTGGGCCCACCCAGATAACACAGGATAATCACCCATTTTAAAATTCTTAGTTTTATCAATCTTTAAGGTCCCTTTTGCCATGTAGATAGCATATCCACGGGCTCTGAAGATTAGGATAGAGATGACTTTGGGATGCCATTACTCTGCCTACCAGTCTCACTTTGCTGGACTTGACCACAGATATTGACAAGGTTATCAAAATAACTCCCTGACTAAAATTTACAAGGTACTCCATCTCCACAAGCATGCAGAAGCCAGAGCCAACAGTTTATATGCGCATATAAATGAATAAAAATTACCATTATTTATTTTCTACTATCTTTACCAAACAAAAACATGACACAAAGCTGCACACAGATAAAACAAAGTGGAAAAGAAGTTGATATGTAGAAGAACAAAGAAAGTCTCGGAGCTTTTCCTGATTTGACAGAGGGGAGTAACTTTCATAGCAGAGCTCCACACTCAAAATTCCCTCTAAAATCCCTCCAACCTGGAGGGCTGAGACTTGTAATTAGGTAAGTAGTCTGTCCATGGCTATGGCTCTCACACATATTACATTATACCCAGGGATGGTATTCAAATACTAACAACCATACAGAATGGGCGCTGGCCACAGTACTGGAGCAGGGCTTTGTAGAGCCTCTACTATGTTCAACATTAAGCTTGAAGTAGCTGGACATGGGGGAAATCCAGGTGATCTCAGGGAAGGGCATAAGATGGCCAAGGAAGACGAGAGCCTCAAAGGGGCAGAAGGCAATAGTTATTTACCTATTGCAATTGCCATCCCAGTGAAAACTGGCTAAATATGAGTGCCCTGACAGAACTGCTATAGTTCACCAATGACTGCCACAGAGAGCATGTGTCACATTCCTAATTAGGGAAATAAAGTTAAATAGAAAAGCATGACTATTTGGGGGGGGGGGAAATGTGTTGATACCATTTTGAGCAGGAAGGAATGACTATTAGCAGTGTTTCCAAACAGATCCTGACAGAATGGAATGACCTATTGAAATAAACAATGTTTAACAGGAATAAGGATTAGATCTTAAGACCTAAATATGGGCCCAAAGCCAGCAACTACAGGATGGGAAGATGAGTCAGCAACATACTCATGGAAAAATACTTGGGGAGATTTTAGAGAAAAGGATGGCTCAATGAGTCAGTGTGATGTGATCACCAAAAACAAACAAACAAACAAACAAACATCAAATGCAAACTCAGACTGTAACAAAAAAAATGCAGTACATAATCAAAAAGCTATAATATCTACAATAAGGTTATGATAACTTCAAAACATCTCTCACTATTGTTATGTATTATACTAATATTATCACTATTACAATTATTATACATACTAGCAATAAAAATGGTGATAACAAATATTTATTATAGTTTTTGTAACAGACCGTAATAGAAAATTTCAAATTCACCATCTACCTCACAGGATTTTGTGAGAATTAAATTAATATCCTCATTTTCAGAATGATTTAAGTAAAATATCCAAAGTTACCCAATTTCAGGGAATCAAATGATTTGGGAAGGTATCTTAAAACCAGAAAGCATTATAAGAAACTAACAAAATGGTATCATGTCACTTGGAACCATGTCACTTTGAGAACTTTAGAAGGAAACACAGTAGTCCCCCTTTTCCACAGTTTCAGTTACCCTCAGTCAACCATAGTCTGAAAATATTAAATGGAAAATTTCCAGAAATAAACCATTTTTAAGTTTTACATTGCACTCCATTCTGAGAAGTGTGAGGAAATCCCACGCCATCGCACTCCGTCCTGCCTGGGATATGAGTCATCCCTTTGTCCAATGTCATCACCTGTATACACTCCCCACCCATTAGTCACTTTAAGTAGCCTTCTCGATGATCAGAGCTACTGTCATGGCATCACAGTGTTTCTGTTCAAGTAGCCCTTACAGTAGCCTAACGCTAAGCTGCAATGCCTAGGTCATCACCGCAATTTATCTCGTCATGTAAGCAGTGTATCACCTCACGTTATCACAAGAAAGGTAAGTAAGATACTCATATTTTGAGAGAGACCACATTCACATAACTTTTGTCCCCATATACTGTTATAATTGTTTTATTTTATTAGTAGTTATTGTTGGTAATCTTTTATTGTGCCTAATTTATAAATTAAACTTTATCACAGGTATGTATATTTAGGGGCAAAAATGGGGTTTATAGATAGGGTTAGATATGTCCAAGGTTTCAGGCATCCATTGGGGGAATGACTGTAAGTTTATTTATCTAGTAAAAAGTAACTTATAAGAGAGAGGATGATAAATTTATTCAAATTCCTGAAATTGCATCACACCAAAGAAGGATCTCTACTTGATCTCTACTTATCATGAAGATAGACTGAGATCATGGAGCTACTAACAGGTAAGTGTTGAGCTGTATGTTAGAACCTTAACTGTTAGATATGTCTAGTGGTGGAACATGCAACCTCAGGGATTAGTGATTCTCCATCACTGAAAGTCCAAAAGGAGAGGCTAGATGATCATGATAGAATAGTAGATGTGGGCTAGATTACACATATTTCAAGGGCACTCCATATCTTGGGATTCAATGATTCTATATTTCTGTAAGATACTACTTCTAAAACCTGGTGTAACACTCATAACCTAGTGTTTCCCACTCATTAGTCATTTATATAGAACCTCTGTGATCTCTGCCATACTCATGTACTAATTATACTACCACTAATTTACTTAGTATCTTCCTTTAAATTGCCTCACTTTTATTTTCCGTATTAGACTGTGCCTTGTTCTTAGCAATAATATCAATGGACCGTCTGACATACTAATCACATTCTAATAAAAACCCTTAAAATAAATATTAAAGTAAAATATTTATGTGACTACCTCCTAATATCAGTAGCACACAGATCATACTTTATACACATTATAACTTCTCAGTTACGTAAGTGCATATATTTTTTTAATTAGATATTTTACCCCCAAATCTCTAAGCTTTGAAAATCATCTTTAAGAGACCTGGTGGGTAATTATCATAGTTTGGTACAGTTCTGGTATTGTTGATGTTTGTTTGTTTTGTTAAAGAGGCGACAGTGGAAAAACATTCCCAGGTCTCCTACTTACTTGGCTGTATTTGACTCACGTTCTGAAAACCAATTATTTATATAATGGATAACAGCCTTAAGTGTCAAGATCGAGCTCTGGTCACCATTAACGTTTCTTAAAGTTGAGCTCAACAATCTTGAATACATTATAGAATTTGTCAATATTCCAATTAGCTAACAGATTAACAGCTGTATATGTGAAGTATTTGTTTAGGATTTCCATTTTTCCTTCCAGACTTATTTGGCAACACACCATACATTTTGTGGAAGTGAAACAACTGAGAGAATAAAGAAGCATTCTGAGGAAATGCTTTTCTTCCACAAGCTCTTCAAGAAAGAATCTCAACAAAGAGCCCAAACTACTGAAATTTAATTTTAAAACATAGAAGCTCTTAGTTGACTTACTTTTAGTTCACACTGCTTGGGAGCTTCATTAGTAATTTTGAAAAGATCTGCCATAAATTGAAATAAGGCTCTTCACACATGATGAAGCTTCAGACAGGGGATTCCTGTCTGGCTTTAGCACCTATTTAAGTTGATCAAGAATCGTCCAGCTGGTTTTAGTGAAGTATTATGCCATGGTAAAACAAAACATTTCCCATCTTGCTACCTTAAAATAAGCAACTTTGCCATTAAAAAACATTCTAGAAAATCTGGCAATATTATATGTCCTACTGAGTAAAACATATTGATATTTTGGAAAAGACAGAAAAAGTAATGGGAGGAAGAAACGCTCTACTAAGAGAGGGTCTAACTACAATTAAACTGAATTTTGTGCTAGACTGAACCCATGTTGGATAGTCCTTGGATAGTGTTAGATCTCTTGGATAATGTCTTGACCATTGCCAAACTTAATCAATTTCAATGTGGGGGTGCGATTAGCAGGGAACTGGGACTGCAAATCTGGAACTGAAACCTTTTCTTCCCAAGACAAATCTATTACAGCTCCATCTGTCCTTCGTCCTTCTTTCCTCCTTTTAAAGAAGCCGTTTCATTTCTCTGGATGACAAATTAAGTTAAAGCTATAATTCAGAGAATTTAAAAACTTTCTGAGCATTTTCAAAAGCTGCTTTGAATTAGTAGCTGCCACTGGCATGCAATTTATTTGTAGTGAAGACTTGTGCCTTTCAGTACAATTTTTTTTTTTGGGTAAATTTTATAAATTAATAAGGGTTTAATAAAACTTCACCACTGCTTTGCAAAGGAAACTTTGTTGGGATTACAGAAGATACACTCTAGGCAATACTATAGGACAAATTATCACTCAAGACAAAACACAGAGGTACTTTTAAGCCCCTTAATAAGACAACATCTGTGATATAAATTACTGATGAAACAGTCCACAGTAGTATATTATTTATTCAGCTTGAAAAGTTGTAGTACAAGTTCCACTTACAGAAGATTGCACACATAATTAAAAACAGCAATTGAATCTCAAACAAAATGTACATAACGTATGGCCATGGTAAGGAAAGTAGAAAAACGACGCAAGTTTAGCAAGAAATTTTGCTATATAACCATTCAGCTTGCAAAGGTATATTTTAGAAGTTTCTCCTTTTTAACTTCACAGCCAAATGAATTCAGCCAGATGGTTTGTACAAGAAAATAATCAAAGACACCAAGCATGTTTGATTCGATGAAAAAAAGAATGGTTATTAACCTGGCTGTCCAGCCTGAGAAGCTCACCCAGATCTTCAGGTAACTATAAAATAGTAATGTTTGGGTATTTCATAAAGAAATAGTCTTATATAAGCCATTTCCTATTAATTCTCATGACAACCCTGAGCTATGAGCCTAGTTTCAGTCAACTGGACTTTTATGTGTCTCAAAAACTTTTCTAAACACAATTTTCAGCCTCACCAAAAGTTTACAGTAATATCCTTTAGAAGATTCACGGCGCCGATTTCATTCCAGACTCTTTGAGGGTGAGTATAGAGACAGCAGCAGCAGAAACCAATGACTGGAAGATGCAGTGTCAGCCCTGCCACACCTACTTGAAATCTACTTCCTCATGTGGGAAAAATTAAGAGGCTGAGATCATAAAGACTTTGGCCTGAAGATAAAAAGATTACACACAATTCCAAACCTCACAAAATAATTGTGATAATCCCATTCCCCTTTGCTAAGGACACATCCATTCAACAAATATTTATTAAGCACCTATGATCTGCCAGGCCCTGTAGTATTTGTGGATTTAGCCCAGGCTCTGGTCAGCGAGACATAATGGATTCTTCCAGGAAGAATTTTTTCATGGATAAGAGAGAAGCATGCCCCTCATCCCTTCTCTTTCCCCTCCCCCTTCCCACTTTGGTAACTTCCTGGGAGAATGTGATGCATGGAGCTGCAGCCACCTTACAAATATCAGAAAAAATAGCTGACACACGTGAATAGACAGAGTATGAGTCCTTGGTGTCATGGTTGACTCCAAACCAACCCTGAGACCACCTTCCTCCCGATTTCTTCCTACATAAACAAGAAATAACCATATTCTTGTTTAAACCACTTTTAATCAACTGTTCTTTGCTACCAAAGTCAAAGCAACTAACAACATCCTTATTTATCTATTTATTTGATACTTCACATATATCACTCACCATCCAGAACGAACAAATATTCAATTTTTGGTGTATTATTTCAACTATGCTTTTCATTTGTAAATAAGATATAAAGTCTATTTTGTAACCTATTTCTACCCTATTCTTCACCTTCCCTTTTAAAATTACCACCATCTTGAAGTCAGTATGATTCATGTTTTTATATTTTTTTACTTAAATATTTTTCCATGTAAATATCTGGTATTGTTTTATATATATTTAAAACCTACTGAAATGTAAGTTAAGCTTTATTCTGCTCTCTCTTTTCTTTCTTTCTTTTCCTTCCTTCCTTCCTTCCTTCCTTCCTTCCTTCCTTCCTTTCTTAAGGAGGGCGCAGCTCACAGTGGCCCATGCGGGGATCGAACTGGCAACTTTGGTATTATCAGCACCATGCTCTAACCAACTGAGCTAACCAGCCACCACAGGACTTATTCTGTAACTTACATTTTCACCCAACAGGTTTCTGAGATTTACCCATATTTAGATACCTTTTTCACTGCAACTACTATAGAGTATTCCAATGAATGAAGAGTCTATCATCCAGGAGTACTGGCAGGCATTTAGACCATTTCCAATGTTTTGCCTGATATGTATTTTTTTTAACATATAAAACTAAAAGCTATTGCTTAGTCTTCCAATTATGCACTAAATAGGAAAAAATTAAAACTGAAGACACATAGTACATCTCCTGGGAGACTCTTAGGGCACAGTAAGATGGCAAAGTAAGAAAAAAATGGCTACCAGGACATGCTGTTCCTTAGGGACCACTGGCATCTGATGTTTTACTAACATCATCTCTGGCTATTTGTAAATCAGTGTCAGTATCACCAATAAATTATTCTCAACACTAAAGGGAAAGGTATAATGTACATCAGTGAGGTCCTACACAGCTACCGTGTTTCCCCAAAAATAAGACCTAGTGGACGATCAGCTCTCATGTGTTTTTCAGAGCAAAAATGAATAATAAGACCCGTTCTTATATTATATTCATTATATTACAAGTATATTATAGTATAGTATTGTATACCTCGTCTTAAGTTATATTAAAATAAGACTGGGTCTTACATTAATTTTTGTTCCAAAAGACACATCAGAGCCGATGGCCCAGGTAGGTTTTATTTTCGGGGAAACACTCTAGTTCACCTACACTGCAGAAACATTTATATTGGCCAAAAGAAGACTAAATCAATAAACACTTTAAGGCCACTCTGCTGAGCAGACACACAAAGGTAAAATTATAAAAACACAACAGAATTCAATTTGAGACAATGCAATTTAGTTTGTGAAAATACTGGTTCAAACCTTCCAATCTTGCATTCAACATTTAGAAACGAAACAGAGTCCCCTTAGAGAAAAGGGAAGAGAGGTAAGCAGGTTGCTTTTGCAGCAAACCTGCAAACCTCATCTGTAACTCCATCCTTTGAAATGTTCTTAAGTGCATCCCACTGCTCTTAGGATAAAAAAGAAAACCTTTAACAATGCCTAGTTCAGGACTACATGGCCTCTGCTCACCTTCTCGGCTACATCTGAGGCCAGTTCTCCCTTATTATCAAAGTGTTAGCCGCATCAGACTCTTATCCTTTCTCTTATGGAGCTCTTCATGTCCTCAGTATCTTTGTGAAGATCCTCTAAAGCTTTACTTCCCATCTTAACCCCATCCACATTTACCTTGCTAACACCCTCTTGTCCTTCAAAGTTCAGCTTCAAAGTTGATTTCAGAAATCCTCAGAACATTTCCTGTAAATGAGGTCACCTTGGTTTTTAGCTTTGTAACACCCATCACAATGATAATTATTTGCTTATCTCCTCCACTACACTATAATAAGGACTGTAAAGGCAGAGATCATGCTTTGATTTTCTACCACTATATTTCTAGATCCTAGAAGAGTGTCTGAAACACATTACGTGTTCAAATAACTTCTCAAAACCAATAAAAATTGCTATAAGCATATTGTCATAGCTTTTGACGCATAACAGACACTCCGTTAATGCTGGCTGAATGCTCTATCATTATTCTGTCCTGATATGTGCACAGTCTATATTTCCATTGACATTTACATTTATTCTATTTTCAAATGACAGCAAGTTGAATTAATATAAATTAGGGCAGAATAAAGGTGAAGGGTAACTCCATTATAAAAGATCAACCATTTAATATTTATAAATTACAATTTTCCATTTGGCAATTCCAGAATATTGAGATTTAATTTTTTTCTCATATGTCCTCTCCCTCAGGAAATAGAAAGCATGGACCATGCATCACCATCTATTTATTGTATGCTTAAGATGTATATATTTGTTTATTTAGAGGTCTAGTTGACATATAGCATTACGTTAGTTTCAGGCATACAACAGTGATTTGGTATTTATATATATTGCGATATAATCACCACAATGAGTGTAGTTAACATCAGATTCACTTAGTTATTTAACAAAAACATTTATAGCCCTCGTTATGTATCAGGCACTATTCTGAAAACTTTACAATTTACGAACTCATGTAATCTTCAAGTTTAAGATGCTGAACAGAAAAGGAAAAATACTTATACATAAACAGTATTAAGTTGTCTATGTATAATTTTTTTAAAGGTAATACGGATCAATTAGGGGTGACATTTGCCAAAATTATCTGATGGCATGTTTATTATCACTAATTTCTATCATCGACCTACGATTACTTTCATGCCTCTTTTCTGAAAGTCAAGGATCTCTTCACTTGCAAAATATTTTTTTAAATATTCACAGAAACCAAAAGATTGAATGGCGTAAAATCTCTTTTCAATGAAAACAAAAAAACACTCTGAAAACAAAATTCAAACCAACAAAACCTTAGCAGATAATCCCTGATTTGCTACTCACAAGCTGTGTGGGAAAAGGCCTTTCCTCATCTACAAAATGAGGGATTAGAACACCTGCTTGTGAGTCTCCTTCAAATTCTAGCACTCTGTTTGTCTACAATATTACCATGAAAACAACTCAAACACTAGGAAATAAGTTTGGTTCTGATTATGGATTTTTGTAAGGACCCAGAAAAGCTTTGTGAATCAATTATGTCTGTGGTTCCTCAACTGTAAACAAAACAACAAAAACTAAAGCAGGTTGATAAAACCATAGTACAGTCAGAAAATTAAAAGTTTTTAAGACTTACTGCCTAATATGCACAAGCTGGATACCACCTAGAAAAACATCATTGTCAAAATAACACAACCCTTGGTCTGCACATTAAACACTTTACTTATCCAGCTCCTCACATTGTCATAATTTGATTCTATAAACATGTCTATTTATTTTCCCATTATCGTTTTTCTTAAGATTACTAAAAACACTACTGCTTTACAATAACTGATAATACTTCTGCATGTGTTTTAATCACCATAGTAGGCAGTACATAACTTCCTAAATGACAGCCCCTGAAAAATAAGAACTTTCTGAATTTCAGTCTCTTGGCAGTTTTATCTTAACGTCTAGGCTTTTTCCCCTTAAACTGAAACACCTATCATCGTGCTGTGTGTCAGCCAATTTAGCAATTGTTTGGATACTATGCAAATGGTCCAAGGGTTTTATGGGAGTTAATATGAGACACCAAATAAACTGCAAACATTAGGAAGGCAGAAATATTTTTATGATATTTCTTTTTACTTCCAAACAACTTAGCAAAGTCTATCACTCACTGTAAATACTTAAACATTTGCCTATTTTAAAATGAGTATTTCTCCTTAGAGTATATCAAGGCCCTACAAAATTGAAAGCATTTCAGATGTACATCACTCTACCATATCAATCACAGACATAACTACTAATTGACCCTGCCCTATAAAAAGCTTCTTTACCTTTTTATGAAACTCTAGATCTCTGATCCATTCTCCCATAATACCACAGGGTAAAATGTAACCTGCATTATTCAAACTAAATCATATCTTCAAACTTCACAGAGGTTGCCGAGTTGTGTCCCTCTTACATTTAAAGGTAGTATCACTTGATGCAAAGAAGAATAAAAGGTTTGAATGCCAGCAAGTACGAGACCCAGGACAACTTGGTCCCTTACTAACTAAGTGAACTTGGGCCATTTCCTTAACTTCTTTGAACCCCATTTTCCTCAAGTATCGGAAAAACTTAGTTCATGTGACTTAACTCCCTCTTGCTCTCCTCCTCACATGGAAGGAAGTATGTATTGCACCTTTAAAGGAGGAAGAAGTACATATTGCACCTTTAAAGTTTTTAACTCTACACCAAACAAACCCAGCTTACTATGGTTACTTAGTTAAGACATCATGGTTATTAGCTACATTTCAATGTCTTTGATTTTTTACATCTTACTCCTAATATTCCTCTTGTCCATTTATTTATATTAGTGGATCTAGCAATCTTATAATTTCACCACGTAATAAAATTACAGAGGGCTGGATTCAAGTCATAATGTCAGCAATTTAAAGAATTACTTTATGCAAATCATTTAACATGATTACACTCCAATCTTTGCATCAGTAAAATACGGGAATCAGAGCTCCCTGAAACCCCTACCCCTAAAATGTATATATGAAAGATAAGATGAAATATGTTGCTCATATAAGCAAATTTTCAAAAAAAGGAGGCCAAATTGTACACTAATACTTCATAAATATGGACAGGGCTCCAGGCATTAGACTTGAAAGCTTCTCACGGAATTGGTTACCAAAGAGAGATTCCAAATCCCCAGGAAGCAAGAGTGCATGTTATATGGCCACATCAGAGAGAATTTCAAATAGCTCATCAGGAAGGCCATGTACATTCAACCAGAGAAAAAAATCACTCTATCCAGTAATTAAGAAATACTGTTGACTACCACCAAAGATGTGCAATGATTTGAAGCAAATGTTGCTGCATAATTACATATGAACATAATTGAGGCTCTCCATCTCTGCAAGTCCTTTTATGTGAGTAAATGATTTGAAATGGAATGCAAAATTAAAAATATCTTTTTTAAGCAGACCATTAAAATTATACTTTGCGCTCTAAAACTTAGCAGGGAACAAGAAAAATCTGCAGAGGGGTTAAAAAAAATGATGCAAAGGTAGCACAAAGCTTAAAAATATGACAATTACATATTTAGTAAAGCCATTATTGGAGTGACATTAGCATAGTATTCTAAGGTTTTCACCTATGAAAATAGAAAGCATGTTAATGAGCTCCCCGATATAGATATACTTCTACCGTAATTACCCTTGTAATCTAAAATCTCCATAAGAAAGAAGGATACACACATGGGATATACAGGACCCTCAACAAAACCAAAACCACAATAAAGGATGTGTTCATTTACCAATTTCCTTCACAAGATGAAAGATATTTCAATTATATTTTAGGACAGATTAATGAATTTACTTAAATAGTATTTTTTTAAATGAAGTTTGGAAATCAACTTGGTATGTAAAAATTTATCCAAATCCAGCATCATCTGTTGTTTCCCCTCAGTTTACTATAACCGTCCTCTGAAATAAGTGTTTTGAAGCTGTGGTAAAAATTCAATTAGTTATTATTATTTATCTGTACTATCTCACTGATACTGAAGAAACTTGGCTAATTTCCAGCAACATGGTGGTTATTTACTTTTCCTATTACAGAGTGAACAAATTATGAGAACATATTAAGAAAAGGCACAAAACTATAAAAGCTTACATAAACAGAATAAACAAAATTTCTTATTATAGGAAGATTTCCATTTTTTAAACTTAAGTCTTTCACAGAGTATCCCATTTGATTATTTGAATAATTATGTTTACATAACATACATAAACAGACACACCAATTTGGGAGAGTTCTTTGTTTCTTTGTTGTTGTTGTTTAAATATATAATAGGTTTGGTTTTGGGTTTTATTTCCATCCTAACAGGTTGGAGAGAGAGAGTATACAGACTGTCTGAAAGAGAAGGGATTAAAAAAGGAAGCAATTATCTATAAAATGCATGAAAGCAGAAAAGCAAGCACCAGTGACAGGAGAAACTACCAGTGATGAACTGAAAACACTTTGTTCAAGTGAGAAATTAAAGTTATTTAAAAACCGCAGCAATGTCCCCTCATGCCTTGGTCCTACTTTGACTCACTCCCTACAACCTGGTTGACTCAATCTGGGAGTCCCTCCTGCCCTTCCCCTTCAGTTCAGCAGGAAAACAGGAAAAGAGGACACCCAACCTCACATTTCCAAATTGTTTTTGTCCCATTTCCAGTGCTATCAATAGTTCAAAAACATTTCAAATTAACTTACTTCAGGTGTCAACTTTGAATCCATTTATGCAAGTCCTGTAGTTTCCTACCTCTTCTGTCAAAGGAAGAGCCAAATCATAATGAAACATACAGTGATTTCTAAACTACTTACATATCGATTTTTAATAGATTATGTCTTAAAAACAATCTGGTAATTAGCTTCCCCCTAATTTAACTAGAAAGTTTAAAATTTCAATGATCTCAAATCAAAGAATCTATGGCATTCATTTTCAACATGGATAACAATTTCCCAGGCCATTGAATCTTACTACATTATTACAGGCACGAAATTCCTATTAGTTTTGTTGTAATTCATTCTATATCTTTTCCTTATATAAAAATACTTCCAGTACTCCTTTTTACATACACCGATATATGTGACATAAGTTTCATGCAAACACCAAACTAGCATTTCATTTCTACTCAATACATTTTTATTGAGTGCCTGCTATGTGCTAGACATTTTGATTTGATAGGTGACTTGTGGAACAATCCTGAACCATATAATTATAACTAATAATATTTACTTTTATTAGTGCATCTAGGTCACACTCTGACCTAGTCTAGCCACAAAACCTCATCAGCCAAAGGGGACTCTGGGCTCTGCTATTGGACTCAACCTGTTGCATAAACTATTATGTATTTTCTCTTCAAAGATCAAATATATGCAATATAAATTATAAGATCCAGACAGAGTATCTGTTGATTAAGAAATGGAATAACAACTAGAACGTAGAGTAGGACTTAATATTTATACATTACAGTTGACCCTTGAACAACATGGGTTTGAACTCTACCAGTCCACTTACATGTGGATTTTTTTCAATAAATATTACTCGTCTTCTTCTTCTTCTTTTTTGTTGTTGTTGTTGTTGTTATTTTTGTTGTAGACAGGGCAACAAAGGTGAGGGACACAAGGGAAGTACAATAAGAGATTCAGTACCAGAACACAGATCAAGGTGAGAAACATCTACCCATCTCCTTCAGCAAAAGACACTCAGAACTAGAACAAATATCTATCCAATGCCCTTCTCGGGTATGGGGCTGCCTGGGGTTTCCATGTGGAAACAGAGCCGACATTAGGACTACCAAAAGGTCCAAATCCTAAAATAATTGCATATTCTCCAACTGTAGATTTTCAGCCATCCCTCTTTAATCCAAGGAAAATATCTATGCTAATTATCCACTCATACTTAGAAATAACAACAAGATAAATACTTTTATTTTTCATCCACATCAAATTGGATGTTACAAATCAGAAAATGTGGGAAGCCTGGTATTGTATTCATATGAACAGCAAGAAGTAACACCTGGCAGTGTAATTATGAAGGAAAAAATATTAAAGATGTTTCCTTCAAATAATGAAATACAACTAACAGTCTGGGACCATTTGTGCAGGGGAAAGTTTGCTACACATATAATGAGCTTCTGAATGTGTCTACATATTATAGCAAAAAACAATATTCAATGATCAAAATGATGGTAATAAGTTATGTGAAACGATAAACCCAAGAGACTTCAATTATGAAGGTAAGTATGGAATACATTTTAGAAAGATTTCCCAACTCATTACATAAAATGTTTCAGAATACAAAAACTAATATTAATATGAGAATTAATTTATGGACTATGTCATTTCTTAGGAACAGCAAGAGAAGGGGAACTACCATAGATTAACTTCAGTTCCATAAAAGAACACTGAAGTAAAAGTTAAAAATACTCAGAGTACTCTAGGCTTTTTTTTTAACATTCTTTCAAATAAATCTTTTTAGATACCCCCTCCATCTTTCTCTTTTGTCTCCTCCTAGCCTTTTCTTCCACACCTGCCTCCCAACTGTGGATCAGTCAGTCCCAAGCTGAGTAAGGATTACGGGAAAAATTTGTTTGGTCATAAAACCATCACATGGAAAGTAGAGAATCCCACGTACTGCAACATGCTCAGCTGTACTAAGCACAGAATAACTGTATCACTGCAGGATAATCACAAGCACTTTTATAAATGTATTTTAGAAACAGATGACCTATTTTTAGTAACACTGTCAAATTCTCCATTTGCTACTAGGAATCTGAAGGCGATTTTCACTGGAAATCAAATTTGCCACAAAATCACCCGGAAACATTTTCCTTGGTATCACAGACTGATAAGGTTAGACTCGCATACTCGGGGACTACCTTCTTAGGGTGTCGCCTTCGAGTTTTAGTTTCATTATTTCAGGAAGACCTAAAGATCTTGGAACACCCTCTTCCCCCAAAAAGGGAGAAACATACCTTTAAAAATACAACTTGTTGTTTTAGAGCAGTTTTGGGTTCAGAGCAAAATTAAGCAGAAAGTGGAGCACCCATAAATCCACTGTGTACACACACACACACACACACACACACACACACACACAGACACTCTCTCTCAATGCCCCCCACCATGAACATCCTGCACCAGAATGGTGTATTTGTCACAATTGATGAATCTACACTAACATTTCACTACACTATCATTTTCACTCAAAACCCATAGTTACACTAGAGTTCACTCTCGGTGTTGTACATTCTATGGATTTTTGACAAGTATAAAATAAAACATATCTACCATTACAGTATACAGAATAGTTTCACTGCCCTAAAACTTTCTTGTGCTCTGCCTATTGATCCCCGCCTCCTCCCTAACCTCTGTAAACCACTGGTATTTCTTACTGCCTCCGTAGCTGTGCCTTTTCCAGAATGTCATGGGAATCATATAGTATGCAGTCTTTTCAGATTGGCTTCTGTCACTTAGTAATAGTCACTTTAGGTTCCTCCCTGTCCTTTCATAGCCTGATAGCTCTTCTTTTTTTTTTAGCACTGAATACTATTCCATTGTATCAGAATACTTTTGACGAAAATTTTATAGCAGCATAAAGAGGTACAAGGCAGAGGCCTTGTTTTAAAACATCCCTGTTCCTATCATCTAGCAGGTATTCAATGAATGACTTGTTCAATGAATATATTCAACATGTAAATGAAGTGACTCAGTCATTCTAAGCCTCATCTGTAAAATGAGGCCAATATCTTTCTCTTAACACTAAATGAGACTTAAAATCATATATTGAAGAGAGCGGTTAACAGTAGTCATCATCACGATGAATTAATTAATCACTAGTTTTAACTTTGAGCTGTGACTATTTTAGTTCTCGGGGAGAGCATGGTAATGGAAGGAGGAAAGCAGGGCCAGGACTGGGGTGAGGCACCAAAGGCACAAAATTGAAGGAGGCACTCACTCTCCCGCTTGCTGTGCCAAGATTCAAACGTTTTCAACAGACTAGAAAAAAAGGACTAAATCAAGAAAAATGACATTTAATATACTCAGTAAATATAAAAACCTAGAATCCAGGTCCACAAATCAATTGTACCAGTAAAGGATGAGAAAGCTCTGATTGAACATCAGAAAACATGAGTGCTATTCACAAGGTTATCAAGAATCAACATTATGACTTGTTTGCAAAACATTAATACAAACATAAGGTGATTTAATAAAAACATCTAGTTTTCTCAGAAAGTTATAGGAGGTCATCAGCAGTGTGTAGTTCTGAATACCCCACTTCAAAAGGACACAGATAAACCGGAGATTATCTAAAAGAATAAAGGTTCCAGGAAACATCTTACCTAAATGGTTAGAAAATGAGAGAGGTTATCAAAAAGAGCCACCATATTATAAGAGAAATTAATATTGAAAGCGATAAAGAAGAAAATTAGCTTTTGATTAAAATAAAATATTTCTAATAATTAGCATTGTTCAAGAATGGAAGAAATTGGGTCCTAAAGTAGTAGTTTTCCTGTAAAAAGCATTCAAACAAGAGCTAAACAACCATTTCTAAGCAATACCGTAGATGCTGTAATTCCAGCATTTTCCTCACATGTAGGATGAAAAATAAATAATCCTAAAAACTAAGTGAAACACTATTTAAACAGTATAGAGTGTGCCCATTAGATGAATTCTTAGGATTTTTAGGAAAAGTTCAATCTTAACTTTGTGTCTATTGTGAATTTGGTCCCATAAGTTTATCTTCATACAGCACAACCAAAAATAACAAAAATGCATGACAGTATCAAGAAAGCTTATCTACTACAACAATTTCAGATTTGAGATGAAGTCTATGTCTGCACATTTATCCATCAAAAGATCCACTTTTTATATTCGCATTAAATTAAATTAGCTTGCAGTTCACAAGGTTCAAAACGGATCTCTTTTCAGGACAAGCAACGTATCCTCATAAATCTTTAATAGGCTAAAGAGTAAACAGTTAATGGCTGAAAATGCTAAAACACTACTTAACATCACAGAGTATTCATTAAGCAACTATTTGTGGGCACTGCCATACTAAGTATTACAGAAATTCACAGAGCCCTAAAAATGTTGAGAATCAAACCAGGGGAGGCCTTTCTCTTGACACATTTACACACATGAAATAAACACAAAGACTTCACCTACATCCAATGTCATTCTTACCAATGCCCTAAGGAACCTTGCATTTAACCTTTCAATGAGATCACTGCCTGTGGTATGTGGCTAAGCGCACTTAGGCGAATTTTGTTATATGTTTGTTGGAGAAGAATGAAAGCATAAAGTGAAGCCACCCATCATGTTTCTAGACCTCCAATAAATAAGAAACCGTTTCAGTTTTGCAAAGGCTTACAATGGAAATTTTACACTGAGGAGAAAAGACCACAACATAAGCAAGGAAAAAATTTATATATATATATGTATATATATATTTTTTTTCACAATATACATAATCTGGAAGTATTTGGAATTCTATTTTTTTTCCTCACTGATTGACTTAAAATAGAAAAAAAAAAAAAAAAAAAAATAGCCAGTCAGCAGTTCTGTGGCAATTACCAGAATAAAGTAAAAAATAAAACAGAGGTCTGGGAAGTTCAAAAGTTAAAGGCGCCATGTCTAAGAAATGCTAAATATTTTTCATGAGGAAAATGTGAGATAGAAGCACTGAATGATGGGACACAGGAATGAAAATACTCTTAGGCAATTCTACTACCATCTAAAAAAAAAAAAATCACAGCCCTCATTTCTCCCTTTCAGAGGTATAAATGTAACTAAACTGTGCTGCCTGACACAGCATTGAAAATACTACCAAAGATAAAGATAGAAATTAGAGTCTTAAAATTTTCCATTACCACAAAGGTCAGCCTACATACACATCCAGGAATTACTGCTATGGACTTCCAAGCTTGAGCCGACCAGTGAAGAAAAGAAGAAACTGGCATTTCAGTTACTCTATAATATGAACTTCCCTACTTCCAAAGGAACACAAGTTCATGAGATGACCCTGATCAAAGTTCGCTTTTTAAACTCCAGATCAGTTGCTTGTTGCCTCTGCATTTTCTCACTGGCAGGCTCAAGTTTGGTGGCACACGCCAGTGGTTCTTGTATGTGTAGGCTGACCTCTCTGATAATGGGAAATTTTAGACTGTAATTTCTATCTTCTCTATTGCAGAGAGGCAAAAGGTAAGTGATCTCGAGTTTCAAAAGCTAACCATTATCAGGGTCATTTAATTAACTTGATCCATTCACAAGTAGGAAGTCCATATTGTGGGGCAACCGAAGAGCTGATTTCTTCTCTTATAGTCTCACTGTACGCACTCTCACTGCAGAATGAGACAAAGTTTAATGACTAAAGACACAAATGACCTAATGAATAATGATGAAGAATTTGATTTAAGCCAGTCACTGGTAGTAAATACTGACACACGCACACAGAGAGATTCTTTTTTTCCTTTGCCAAGGGAAATAGATTTTAACAGCACAAATGACTTTCTGTCATTCCATTTACAGAGACTCACATTCAAGAATTATTGCATGATATAGTCCAAATGGCATTACACAGAACTATGGAACTACAGGCTCGATTTCTGAAAGAATATTATAAGAGTAAAATAAACACAAAAGAATTTAGGGAAAGTAGAAAACTTCTTAGATATTAGGTAAAATGTATAAAATAGACTTCTACAGAAGAAAGATTCTTGTTTCTTCTGAGTTTTATTCCTGATTGTCCTATGTCAACAGTTCAACCTAAACTATTTCCAAAGGGTAGATTGGAATAAGCAGAAGAAAAGTTTTATTTACCCAGACAAACCTTATCCAATCTTTCTTCCAAGAAAAGATTCCAATTAGAACTTTCTCCAGTTTTTCCAATCTCTATTAAATATTTCCAGTAATGGGAAATTTACGAACATGCAAGCCTGCCCCTCCTATTTATAGAGACAACTATAGGTCAAAAGCGTCCTTCTGTTTGTTGAAATAAACTTCTAAACCCAAGACGGTGATGCTTCTGCCCAAGGTACCTCGTAAGCAAAATGAAATTAGGTAACTTTTGTGTTCCTATAAATGTTCTGCTTGACCAGAAACAGCCAATCCCCAAACAGAGCCAACTCTGGGTCTTCTCACATAAAAGAGGCTGATGTGTGGCCCCAGCAATTAAGGTATTTTCTATTTTTTCTCTTCCTTGTTCTCTATTATTTGTTCTTTAAAGCAACCTCCTTTGTGCCCCATTGTACAGTTCTGCAAAGGACACTATCCACTTCATGAAGTATTAAAGTTTGTCTGCATCACCTAACTTGTCTTCTTTAATCATGTTTTAACATATCTTAACCTCAGCCTGATGTTATTTGAAGTAAAAACAGCAGATTTTTTAAGGTAATGGAGCCACTTTCAACACACACACACACACACACACACACACACACACACACGCACGCACGCACACACACACGAAGATAATGGAAGTCTAGTGTACTGGACATACACTCTATCTTATTACAAAATCATACTAGGTCTCAGAGGCCACAACATTTTAAAACTATCACTACGACACCATCTTATCATGAGGTTTTTTTGGGATTTCATGGTAGTCTCTTAAAAACTCTGTGGCCCTCTAAGAATTAAGGAGTATTAATTAACTGAGTCTAGGGTGATGTGAACAGCGTTTGTGGTACTGCATATGTGCATCAAATAAATGTCTTTCATTTTAAAGAAAACTTCACAAGTAAAGCTTAATTTCCCTACAAGAATTTTAGCTACTGCCATGTTGGTCATTTTGAAATGATTTGGGTTTCCCTAATAATCTGAGCTTTATACATTTTATGGCAAGTAAAATGTTCTCTAAATAGAAAATTTCAGTGTTCATTTCTAAAATGAAGAATTAGGAAAAGAATAGCTAGCATATTCAATTCATCAAAAATTTTTAATGCGCAAACTTCCCATTAAATGAAATTTGTTCATTCATGTATTGTATACAGTTATTTAATACACACCACGATACCAAGACGTGTGCTCAGTTATGGAGCACAAACGGCTTATAAAGGGGTTTGTGAAGCTCACGTATGTCTATTAGCATCCTTAGGAAATAGAGGGAGGAAAACTTTCTCAAACTAAACCACTCCCACTCCAACCTCAACCAAATGGAAGTTAATGATGCCTATTATTCCCTCTTGGAATGAGCAGTATTACCATGCATATTGCATACTGCCTTAACATGTCAATCTGAAGCACATTGGGCCATTGACATTTGCTGGGTCACACTTTTACTGTGAATTTAATTAAACGCTTTAGCCAACAAACATTCACTCCTGCTTTTTCCTGGGATAGAGTACGCAAAAATGTATTTATCTTCAGCAGAACAGTTGCCAACATCAATAAAACCTGAAGGAGAGATTTCCCACAATAGGATTGATGGCTGTGATCCTTTAAAATACAAGGATAATACAGAATTCAATTCCTGACCCTAAAAGTCAGAGGAACTGCACATTCCCTTCAAATGTTAAATGTAAGGGCAGATCAAGCCCCAAGGGAATTTTTATTTGTTTCTTTAAAGTCTGTAAAATTTAAAGTATAGTATTTAAAACAGGATGACTTAAAATATTTCCAAATATAATACTATCACTAATCAGTTCAAATTTGATTGGTCTAACAGAGAGGCATATTAGACCATGGATTTCTAAGACTCTAAAGACAACAAGAACTCCCAAAGAAATTGTTACCAAACAAAATAAATCAAGCTACATTCTTCAATACAGATAGATAAACTACAATGTGTCACAACAACCTCAATGGAATCAGTAGACCTAAAGCTACCTGATGGTACAACACACAAAGGATTGTGGGCTACAAGATGTTAACTAGATAAGAAACATTGAGAACATGCAATCAGAATAAACAGCAGAATTTACAGATTGCAAAAGGGAAGAGTTCATTGCAATGACTATGAAGAAATGAAGGGAAGTGATGAAAGGAATGAAAATAAGGCAACGGTCTAGGTGTTAAATTTGAAGTAAAATCTGAAACTTTGGCAAAAATAACAGAATTAGCATCTTGTCTTAGTAATGAAGGGTTTGAGGTTGACCAGCTCATGGAATGAAGCATAAAAAAATCAGGAAATGCATGAATGAAGGGCTTAAATTTAAATGACATTCAAAGTCCTTCAGAAGATAGCCAAGCTGGTACCTATCACATAACCGCTTTCAAAAAATCCCATTGGTTATCTCCAAGTTTAGAAGCAACATCTGCAATGTCCCCTTCCCGCTTCATGCACTGTTCTACACTAGCCCTTTACCTCTGTATCACTGATTCTCAAATTGACTATTAGATTATTCCCATCAGGACTTCACAGCACTACTTCAAACTCAACATTTTTGTAGGTCAACTACTCATCTTCTTTAAAAAAAGGAGTTTCTCAACCACATTTGACAATTTGTTAGCAGCATCTTCAATTTCTGTTGCCACTTCTTGCTTACTCCAATGTTCACTTGGTTTCAAAGATACAATTCAAGCAAGGCCCTGTCTTTTGTATCTGTTCTTTACTTTATGATCCTTCCTCTAATAACTGGCAATTCTGACTCTCATTACCTCTTAGTTTGAAATAGTCCCTAATGTGTTTCCCATCTGATTTTTATCTATGTGCTTCCTTTTTAATCCTCCCTACATCAAGATTATATGTTTAAGGCATGAGATGACAATGGAACATTCCTGCTCAAAAACCATTTGTGAATTCCTCTTACCAACAAAATACACTTATTTTGGCATGACATAAAGGGTTGTCAATAATCTGTCTCTAGTGTCTTTTTCCTATCTTATATTCCTCAACATGCCTACATGTATGTCACAGTATAGCCAAACTACACACATAGGATTCCTCCTTAACGCTTTGCACTCTCCCACCTAAGTACTTTTATCTGGTGATAGTTTCCCTGCTAGAAACAACTCCCTGAAAAGCCCATTTGCTCAAAGAAGGCTTTCTCATTCGTGCTGAAAAGCAAAAGGCTTTCCCTAACTTAAACATCTATAACACTTGTTTCTGTCTCAGTAGAGTACTTAAGACAATAGACTTTGCATGCCAATCATCTGGATTCTAATGCTAGCTCTGCTACCCACTAGTTGACTATCAACAAGTGATTTTATCTCCATAAGCCTTAGTTTCTTCATCTGTAAAATGGGAATAATAGTAACTGTACCTTCAGGATTGTTGTGAGAGCTGAACGTACCAGCACCTGGTAAACACTCAATTATTGCCAGTTATCATCATTTCATTACCATTTCCCACTCCATCTGATGGTATAATCAGTGTAACATGACACCAGAGGAAATACAGTTTGGTACTATATCTTACTCATCATAATTTACCTGAATAGGAGCTCAGTAAATATTTGTTGAAATTATACATAAACGAATGACTCTGTAGATGTGAAATCGATAAGGTAGACTTAAAACTAAGTCTTAAAATCATGGTAAAAAACATGACTGCATAGAGAAAAGAGAAAAGAAGGAAATATACCTTAAGAGAGTACGGAGGATAGGAAAATTTACCGAGCCCAGTAGTGTAAACTGGCTGCCAGAAAAGCTTTTGAAACTGCAGAAATACAGTTGATAGATCAAAGCAGGTAGTAGTTTCATGGTCATACTCGGTCTGGGGCCATACGTTTAATGTGGTATTGATTAAATGGAATAAGTCAAGAGAAAAGTGACCAGATTGGTTAAAGATTTATTATAGTAATAAAGCCAAATAAGAGATTTCTGCACCAAGGAAATGGAATATTTAAACTAAAGGGGAAAAGCACAACTGGAGACAGGACTACTGCCTTGAAATATTTGAAAGGATGTCACCTTGGTAAAGAGAATAGCTGACTTCTATGTGGTTTCACAAGGGTTAATAAGGGAAAATGTAAAGGAAAGATTCAATATAACAGAACAACTATCAAAGATGTCCAGAAATAAATGTATCAGGCTGCTATTACAGGGTAGTAATATACATACACATAAGCATTCAGGCAAAAACTAGATGGCATCAGCCAGAGATGCTAGGAAATTTTAAAATGTACATATTGCCCTAAGTACTATGTAGCTGAGTTCACCCACATTAAAAGAAAAAGATATTGGTGAACAGTATTACAGTCAGGCTAAGGAATATATGAACGTACTGGTCTGATGTGTTTATTAAAATTTGAGTTTCCACAGAATGATAAAACTGGGTGTACAAGTATGATTTCAATCAAGTAAATTATATATGCCAGTTTAATCTAATAATCGAAAATTTTAAATGTTATTCAGGGATAGAGATTATAAGTGATGTCAATGTTTCTTAAAATTTGATTTTAATCATAAAAATCATGTTTTATGTCAGTCACGTTTCTTGTATAAAACACTTAATTCTCAGTATTTTTTTAACAAGCTAACAAGACATTTATAAAAGAAATAAGGAAAAATAAGGAAAAGAAAAAGGGAGGGAGAGAGACAAACCAAGTCAGTAAAGGATTTATAATCTAATGTGTTCATTGATTTTAACAAGCCTAGGGACAAACTTTTATCACATACAAGAGACGGCCTCCAAAATTGTATCTTAACTGCCTTTGACATAGCTATTCCACATGATACAGATAATATCCAACAGATTAAGTTAATAAAACGCCACTTGATTTTATTTCTATCCACATTTCAAATCGATTTGATGTTGCTTTAAATACCCCATACTATTCAAAGGAGTTATTAGTTAAGTCTGTTGACATTTTCCATTAAATGGACAAGTTGCACTATGCAGATTTCCAGTTTGGCAATTACTTTAAAGTAATTCCTTACCTCCTATGAGGTTTTCTTTTTTTTTTTTTTTTTTTATTTTTTTTTAATTCTCAAGAATTTTATGGATTCATGAATCAATTTTCTTTATACCATCACTGTTAGAGAGATGGAGTTGAAATAACATCCAATGACAGCTACTCTAAGAAAACTACAATAAATGATTTTACTTCTAATATGTTTTAGTCAGTGAGATGCAGTAGCTACTGAGGAAGAAAAAATAAGGTGCTAATAATATTGTCCTAAAATTTCAGATATGTTAAAATATCTTAGGAAGCAGATCATGCTATCGGCAACTTCAAATAAACCTCAACAAAGTGCACTTAGTAATTAATATAGCAAGGGTCGAATACTAAGTATATTTCACATCATAAATGGTTCATTCATTCAGGAAAATATACATAAGCGATTACCATTGTAAATTTAAAACTGTATTTTGAGCTTCCAAAATAATTTGCAAATCAATGAAACTTCAGATGTGTCCTTTGTTTAAAAACAGTGATGATTTAAACAATTTTTTCCAGAATACTCCTTATAACATACCCTCTATGAAGGCACTACTCTGCACCACACTGTCTAGTGCTCAATAAATATTTCCGGCATAAAGTGAATGAAAACTAGTTGATTTCTGTTTCATAAAAATCTTCTTTGAAAATATAAAACTTCCCATGCTTCAAAGAGGATTTTATAGACTCAATTTTGGGATTTATATTTCGTGTGTCAAACGTTTGTTTCGTTTTCTAATAGTTCTGTTATTAGTATAAATTATAATTCATTTGTATGTTGCTTACACCTAAAAGAGGGTGTAATGTGGAACTCATATAAACATGAACTCAAAACACCCTTGCCTTTTACATGAAAGACAAATTAAAATCTCATCCACTATACTTTAAAGAAAATCAAAACCTTCTAACACTTGACAGTAATCAGCATAAGCTACACTGACAACAACGGGGGGGAAAACACTCACTTTTACTGTTTTTAAGGAAAGTGGTGTGTAAGGACAACT
Organism: Rhinolophus sinicus; assembly: GCF_036562045.2. Classification (NCBI taxonomy): domain Eukaryota; kingdom Metazoa; phylum Chordata; class Mammalia; order Chiroptera; family Rhinolophidae; genus Rhinolophus; species Rhinolophus sinicus. Next base: position 125,023,435 of record NC_133752.1, read on the forward strand.
GATTATACTTCAGTCTTCTCTCTCATTAGGCAAGCATACCTTTTGATTATGAACAACATTTTATCTTCGTATACAAAAGTAAATGTCCTTCGTATGACCAAAGGATTCCAAGTTTCTCCAGAAAACTTCTGAGTTTCAACTCTTCCAAAATAGAAAGAGATAAAGGTGAAATACATGGAAATAACTGCCTACTTTAGATAATATTCAAGTTATACAAACCCATACCACAAGCACTTCTATCCAATACAAGACAGCTGAAAGAAATATGTACATCCCAAGTATGGTACTCCTATGTTTCTTTTCAAAGTCACCAGTCTAGGGAAAATTAGTAAGAAGGGATTATTTCTTGTAAGTTAGTCACTCCTGACACGAATCCCCAACTCTCTCACACTCCAGTCCCACAACCACTGGACGTCAGGCCCCTGTCAAGGACTGATTTGCATGTACAGAAACTACTGCCTTTAACCCCTACTTATGCCCAGAGGCTGTAGATTCAAAGAGTACAAAAAAAAAATGCAAATCAATAATAAAGTACTTGCAAGAATGTCTAAAAGCTATCAAACTCTTTAAAAAAATCAATTTCTAGCCAAATTTACACCCTGTACTCTTATATCATTTCTGTGCTTTTTAAGAAATTCTGTAGCATCATCTCAAGATGTCCATTTCCCCTACAATCTCATCTTTAAAATAAGTTGCAGTACAACTTTCTCCTTAAACCTACCAAAAATGCACTGAGGATTTAACCAAATTCTTCTTCTCTGCAGTCATGAAAGTTTGTCGCACTTATTTCAGTCTTCTTTGTAATGTTAGCTGTGTAATGTACTATGAATCTCTTCCCAACCAGATTAAAAGCAAGAATTGAGGCTTTTTCTTTTTGTTTATCTTGTAAAGTACCACCTACCATGATACTGAGTAGACAAGAAAAAGTCATTGAACTGGATTTGGAATTTTCTTCCTTGTGTCAATGTATATTACCGGTGACTAGCTGTAAAAATGTTGTTTCTTACCATGGATGCTTTCCTTTGCTATAATATTTCTAAATATTGTCAGATTTATAAATATATAATTTCTGAGTCATCATTTTCTCTCAGGATGGAAAGGCAACTGAGATAGCTTTTTTCATTAAAATAATTCAGTGAGTAATGAATTAGAGAGTAAGAAATCTTGACAGTGTTGGCTAATACTAAGTGAAGAGGGAGATTATATGAGTTTGAGTATAATTTGATATAGTAATAGACAAAACTTCTACACAAATTTACATTTGAAAAAAATTGATTATAGAAAACCTACACAAAAAGATTAACAGAAAAAATACACATTATACAAGAAACTAAAACAAATTTAAAACTCTGCTTACAAAAAAAGCCGTGTTTAATATCTGAACAAAACAGACAGGAAGCAATTACTGACATGATAATTTTGAACTGCATTTGAGATGTAGCAAATTATAGCAGGAAAGAATACTTGACTAGAAATTAAAAAGACCCAGTACAAGTTTTGCTCCAATACTTTCAGAGGGCCTCCCTATCACATACAGGGTGATCAATAAATGTCTGAATGATAAATTAACAAATGAAAGGAGTGAGAGTGTATGATGCTTGATGTTTAATTCATTTGATCTTTCAGTTCAGTTTCCATATCTACAAGCCAACAGCAGTAATTCCTTCCTTACCTAGTGATTTTAAAGATTAAACAAGATTATAAATATAAAAGAGTTTTTAAAACTACAAAGCAATATATACAAGTAAGTCATTTTATTGTAATTAACTTATTATATATAGAAATAAAATTACATCGCCACTTTTCAAGCAAGCATAATTAAAATTTAGGGAATTTTTTTAAAAGCATACATGTACACTAATTATACCATCCACTTCTTCTTCTGAACCATTTCAAAGAAGTTCAAGTTGTTTTTAGGTAACTCAGTTAACAATTTCTGAGGTATATGGAATTTGAATGAAAATTTAGTTCAATTTATATTAACAGTTTCTATATCCAATTAAAATTTATCCAAGTCCTTATTAAACAGTATCAAATAAGACTTGAAATTTCTTAGAGCCCATTTTAAGTTAAGAAAGGTCTAATAACTTTCAGATAGCTACAAATACAAAATGGATAATTCTGTTTTTAATCATCTATCTATATTTTAAATAGTTTTCCTTTAATTTTACTCACCTGTATATTCTCTTAAATACACATTCTTTCCAGCCTAAATCTCAATTTGAATATATCTATTAGGATGACTCCATCACCTATTGTATTAATATTCTCCCACTGGTCTATTTGTGCTGTCTCACGATAAATGACTCTGAATATTTTGTGTTTATTATTTCAGTGAAGGTGGATTTTGTCTCATATGATGATGCCCCATGTACCTTCCCTTAATTTGCCTACACATTCAGAGGTTCTATATAATTTATCTAACATCCATCCAAGAAATATATATGGAATAATATTTACATCAGTCACAAAAATATGCATTACCTCACAGATTACCCGTCTGGTGCATCTAACTCTACATTTAGTGCATTATGTCACAGATAAAACTTATACTGCACTACGAACTTTATCTCACAGAAGTGGTACTCACGCATGATATGAAAATGAACTGACATTTTTCCAACAAATGACACTGAACCAAAGAGAACTAGTTATCCTTTTTATTCCATTATGAAAAATACAATTTAGAGACTTATTGCTAACACTCTGGTTTAAGCTACTCTGCCCCTCCAGTCTTCTGTCAAGGAGTTAATGGTCTGACAACAAACACTTAAAGACAGGGGGGAAACTACCTATTTAAAGGAATACTGGGTGAATCCTTCCATAAAGAGAAAAATCATTTGACAATAAACACAATCACCTCCTCATTTGTTAATTTCATAGGATTAGAAATCATACACTGATTTTAAGGACCTAAGATGGATGAGTAGATAAACACTGCACCTGCTTCTGTCCGTGACCACATTAAAATTAAAACTATTGACCTGGAGAACTAGCTGAATTCTAGATGAACTGATGTATTATAACTATGGATATAAACAAGAAGCCACATTGAGACTGGCAGGAGAGGCAGAGATGCGAAATGAGCTGGCCCCAAACCTCCATGAGGCGGCTGAGAATCAGGAGGGATATCTCAGCTGTGGAGGATTCCCCCTGGAGGAGTGAGGGAGCCCAGCCCAGAGTACTAGTGCTAGGAATAGGGACCCCCTACAACATCTGGCTGTGAAAAACAGTGGAGATTCTGACTATCCAGGTGGGACAGAAGGCTGCAGGAAACCCACATGTCCTCTTAAAGGGCCCACACAGAGACTCAATCACTCACCCTGGGCTTTGCCCCACCCAACTCCACCAACACCAGAGGAGCTTTCTCAGTAAGTAGCCAGCCCATTCCACATTGTATTCTTTCTTGGAAAACTACAGAGTCTGTGGGTCCCCAGTGAGCAATGACTGGCCTCATTATGCTCTAAGATTTTTACTGAGTAGCTCCAGGCTCAGCACTGAAACCAAACCAGAATCTCCATTAACCTGGTGATGACAATGCTTCCCACTCTAGTGACTCCCTGAGACCCTTCCTTACCCAACTTGCATACTGCACAAGGCCTTATCAGTGGCTGACCTTAACAGAACCGGCAGGTGGCAGCAGGCCCCAGGGTATCCCAGCTTTTTGTGGAGCTACCCCAAGTCCAGTACTGGTGGTAGAAATCCTTGGTTCATAGCATGGCCTCTCCCATGGTGCCTCCAGGATTAGCACAGGCAGTGGATGACCTGGGCCTTCATGAGAGTGCCTCCAAGAGGCCGCAGACATACTTGGAGGTTGGCTTCAGACCAGAGCAGAGCAATTACTCCCACATATGGAACACACAAAGGATGGTCTCAACCAGCACTAGGGTCCACTAGGGCAAATCCCACTCAGTGGGAATCCCCCGTACACCAGCCCATAAGCTGTGGACATGGCCAAACCCGATAGCCAATCAGCCTGAGGGTTAAACCCATCAACTGATGTGCCAATAGCAATCAAGAATCAACTATAAACAAGAGGGCACACACAACCCATACAAGGGACACTCCTAAAGCACTTGGAACAGGTGACCAGGGAGACTGTATCAGGGCCCCACAGGAAACTTACTATATAAGGCCACCCAGCCAAAACTGGGAGACATAACAGAATCTACCTAATACACAGAAATAAACAGAGGCAGTCAAAATGAGTAAACAAAGAAATACGTCCCAAATGAATGAACAGGGGAAACCTCCAGAAAAAGAACTGGAAGAATTGGAAAGCCACATGCAAAGGAATGAAATTAGACTGCTATCTGTCACTATGTACCAAAATTAATCCAAAATGGATCAAAGACCTAAACATAAGACCTGAAACAATAAACTGCATAGAAGAAAACATAGCTACTAAACTTATGGACCTTGGGTTCAAAGAGCATTTTACGAATTTGACTTCAAAGGCAATGGAAGTAAAAGCTAAAATAAATGAATGGGACTATATCAAACTCAAAAACTACTGTACAACAAAAGAAACCATCGACAAAACAAAGAGGCAACCAACCGAATGGGAGAAGATATTTGCAAACAAAATCTCCGATAAGGGGCTAATATCCAAAATATATAAGGAACTCATACAACTCAACAACAAAAAACTAATCCAATTTAAAAAATGGGGCCAGCCTGGTGGCTCAGGCGGTTGGAGCGCCATGCTCCTAAATCCAAAGGCTGCCAGTTCGATTCCCACATGGGCCAGTGGGCTCTCAACCACAAGGTTGCCGGTTCAACTCCCACAAGGGATGGTGGGCTCCGCTCCTGCAACTAAGATTGGACATGGCACCTTGAGCTGAGCTGCCTCCCGGATGGCTCAGTTGGCTGGAGTGCGTCCTCTCAACCATAAGGTTGCCGGTTCAACTCCCGCAAGGGATGGTGGGCTGCGCCCCCTGCAACTAGCAATGGCAACCGGACCTGGAGCTGAGCTGCGCCCTCCACAACTAAGACTGAAAGGATAACAATCTGACTTGGAAAAAAGTCCTGGAAGTATACACTGTTCCCCAATAAAGTCCTGTTCCCCTTCCCCAAAAAAATCTTTTAAAAAAAAACAAAAAAAGAACCAAGAGTAAGAAAAATGAACCAACTGGTAGTATTCAAGTGATAATGTCTGTTTTAAAAAAATAATAATGGGCAGGGGACCTGAATGGACATTTCTCCAAAGAGGACATACAAATGGCCAATAGACATATGAAAAAATGCACAATATCACTCATCAGCAGAGAAATGCAAATAAAAACCACGAGATATTACCTCACACCAGTTAAAATGGCTATTATCAGCAAGACAAATAATAAGTGTTGGAGAGGCTGTGGAGAAAAAAGAACCCTCATACCATGTTGGAGGGAATGCAGATTGATGCAGTCACTATGGAAGGCAGTGTGGATATTCCACAAAAAAATGTAAGAACAGAATTACCATATGACCCAGCAATCCCTCTCTTGGGTATCTACCCCCAAAATCTGAAAACATTTATCTGGAAAGATATATGTGCTCTGATGTTCACAGCAGTTTTATTTACGGTGGACAAGACGTGGAAACAACCAAAGTGTCATTTTACAGATGATTGGATAAAGAAGATGTGGTATATATACACAATGGAATATTATTCTGCCATAAGAAAAAATGAAATAGTGCCATTTGCAACAACATGGATCAATCTTGAGATTATAATGCTAAGTGAAATAAATCAGACAGAAAAGTCAAGAACCATATGATTTCACAGATATGTAGTATATAAAACTGAAAACAAAAATGGAACCAGACAGACAAATGAAGAAACAAAAACTCGTAGACACAGACAATAATTTAGTGGTTACTAGAGGGTAACGGGAGAGTGGGGTGGTAGATGAGGGTAAAAGGGATCAAATATATGGTGATGGAAGGAGAACTGACTCTGGGTGGTGAACACACAATGTGATATATAGATGATGTATTACAGAATTGTACACCTGAAATCTATGTAACTTTACTAACAATTGTCACCACAATAAACTTTAATTTAAAAAAAGAAAAGAAAGAAAGAAATTGAGGCAAACAACCTATCAGACAGAGTTCAAAACAATGGTTGTAAAGATGCTCAGTAACTTAGGGAGAACTTCCACAGAGATAGCAAGCATAGAAAAAGGGCATAGAAACCGTAAAAAAAGAACCAGTCAGATGTGAATACAGTTACTGAAATGAAGAATGCACTAAAAGGAATCACCAGCAAACTAGATGAAGCAGAGGATCAAATCAGCAATTTGGAAGACAAGGTCTCAGAAAACACCCAATTGAAACAGCAAAAAGAAAAATGAATCCAAAAACTGAGGATGCGTTAAGAGACCTCTTAACACCATCTAAGACACCATCAAGTGTAACAACATGCGCATCATAGGGGTGCCAGAAGGAGAAGATAGCAAGGAAGGAATTGAAAACCTATTTGAAGAAATAATGACTGAAAACTTTCCTAACCTGGAGAAGGAAATAGATATATAAGTCTAGAGAACAAATAGAGTCCCAAACAAGATGAACTCAACCAGGCCCACACCAAGACAGATTATAATTAAAATGGCAAAGGTTAAAAACAAAGGGAGAATCCTAAAAGGAGAAAGAGAAAGGCAACTTGTAAGGGAGCTCCCATAAGATTGTCAGCTGATTTGTCAACAAAATCTTTGTAGGCCAGAGGGATTGGCACCAAATATTCAATGTGATGAAAAGCAAGGACCTAACAATCACAGGTACTCTACCCAGCAAGACTATCATTTAAAATCGAAGGACAGATAAAGAGCTTCCCAGAGAAGAAAAAGCTAAAGGAGTTCATTACGACCAAACCAGTATTACAAAGAATGTTAGAAGGACTTCTTTAAGATGGAAAAAATAAAAGAGAAGAAAATTATGAATAATAAAATAGCAATAGATACATCTATCAGCAATTATTTTCTAAGTAAATGGATTAAATGCTCCAATCCAAAGACATAGGAGGGCTGAATGGATAAGAAAACAAACCCTTACATATGCTACCTACAAGAGACTTCAGTTTGAAAAGACACACACAGATGGAAAGTAAAGGGATAGAAAAAGGTATTTCATGAAAATGGAAAACAAAAAACCTGGGGTAGCTATACTTATATCACACAAAGTAGACATGAAAACAAGGGCTATATAATTAGAGACAAAGAAGGACCCAGTAATCTCGCTTCAGGTATTTATCTGAAGAAACCCAAAGTGCTACTTCAAGGGGACGTGTGCATCCATATGTTCATTGCAGCATTGTTTATAATGGCCAAGATGTGGAGGCAGCCTGGGTATCCGTTGTTAGAAGAATGGATAAAGAAGAGGTGGTACCTTGTATATATGTATATATACAATGGAATATTGCTCAGCCAAGGAAGGGAACGGGTTCTTGCCATCTGTGGTGGCATGAATGGACCTGGAGGGTATTGTGCTAAGTGGAGTGTCAGACAGAGAAAGATAGATAGTGTGGTTTTGCTTATATGTAGAATCTAAAGAACGAAAGAAACAAATAAAACAGAAACACACTCATAGACACAGAAAACATTTTGATGGTTGCCAGATGGGAGGGGGTTTGGGGCTTTGAAAGAAAAACGGGAAAGGGATTAAGAAGTACAAATTGGTAGTTACAAAATAGTCATAGGGATGTATATATAGTAAAGCATAGAGAATACAGTCAATGATATAGCAATGATTATGTATAGTGCCAGGTGGGTACTAGACTAGTCAGGGGGATCACTTCTTAAATTATATAAATGTCTAACTACTATGCTGTACACCTGAAATTAATATAAAATCATACTGATGTCAACTGTAATTGAAAAATTAAAAAGGGAGGGGGGAAAGGAGAAGGGGAGTAAGAGATCCAAATTTCCAGGTATAAAACAAGTAAGTCATAGGGATGTAATGTACAGCATAGGGAATATAGTCAATAACATTGTGATAGTGTGGTATGGTACCAGATGGTTGCTGGACTTACCATGGTGATCACTTCTTTAGTTATATAAATGTTGAGTAACTATGGTGTAGCCCTGAAACTAATATTACATAGTATGTTAGGTATATTTTTAATGAATATCTTAAAAATAAATAATAAAATTCAAAAAAAATATTTTATGTAGTATTCCTAGAGATATAAAGATATAAAGATATAAAACTTTTCTACGTACTAATTCTAGAGATAAAGACTTCATTTTGAGAATTCCAAAGGAAGATTTAATACGTCTAAATATTTCAGTTTTTAAGATTATTAGAGATAAACAATTACTTTATTATTTTGTATTAATAGTAATAAAAAGTAGTATTTCATAATGATAAAATGATCAACTCAAAGGGAAGATTTAATAAAACTTAGAAAAAAATTAGGGGTAAATTAATATACCCCTAATAAAATCACCGTAAGAATGCTAAGACATAAACTAAAGAGAATTAAATAAATCCACCATCATGCATTCATTAAACACATAATGCAGAATGTTTACAAATGCACAGACATTTACCAAAATTGACCATATGCTGAACAATAAAGCAATTTCCAATCAATGGTAAAGAATTTTTAACAGCACCTGAGCTGAGGTGGTACTTGTACCCTAGAATATTTCTGAATATTTCTGTTACTTATTTACAATTTGAAGTTCCACGTTCCCATTCCCAGTTGCTTCAAACAGCCTCTCAATCTGTCATATGTATTAAGCGCCTGCTTTGCAGGATTCTGTGGTGTCATAAAAGCATGGGTAGATTTTTCTAAGCGTGGATAAAACATGTGCACAACCCATATATTTATAAAAGTGATATATATATATATATATATATATATATATATATATATATATATTCACCTTCCATATTATTCTCCCCACTAAATAAAATAAATAGATATGCTAAACACTATCATTTGAACATTATTTGACCCTTGTTGGCAAGTTGAAGAGGAATTTAACTGTAGTTGCTATGGAAAAATCATAGTCGTAACTCCAAACTACTTGACTTAAGTAATTTTAACTGTTACTGTATTTGAGTGAGTATTTGAGTCATTTCTACTATTCTTTAAAAAAAAAAAAAAAAAAATGCTGTCCGAGTTCCCAGGAATAGTAAAAGAAACAGAATGTTTGGAATCCTTTATCATTTGTGAACCACTTAGGTTGCTGCTATTCAACAATATTTAATTCCACTGCACAAAATAAAAGACTTCCTTCCAATTCCCGGAGCTTCCCCCCTCCCATCCTGTAAATGTGCCCCCAGCACTTTGTTTGCATCCCATTGTGTTTGAACAGCAATTTATCTGTTTACTTCTCTGTCTCTCTAACTACACTGCTTATGCCTCAAGGACAGGAACTGTATCATTCACCTCTATGTTCCCAGAAGTAGCACAAAATAAACCCTCAGTAAAGGGCTAAAGCTAAGTTTGTGTGCCCAAGGCCCCTGTCAAATCACAGATCAGGTTAACCTGTAATAGTCTATGGTTATGAAGGATTCCAACTTCCAATGTCTTCAAAGGCAGGCTTTCTCATAAATCCTGAGTTCCACTTAAATAAATTTCTGGAAAACAAAATCTCACTGCATCATCCATTATTGGAATAAATCATTCCTTTTGAAAATTAAGACTTCAATGTTAAGTTGACATAATTTGATCAGTGGGCATTTAATGAGCCCTTACTTTGTAAACAGTCCTTTTATATTCATGAAAGGGTAAGGCAGGGCAAAAGAGGGATTTCAACGAATATTTATTTGAGCACCTCTTATGTCCCAGGCAAAAACCTGCCCTTTGTTATTAAAACCAAAATTTAATCATCATTGCTTCATAGTGTTCACAGGGGCAAAGAAGTAACATTCTTTAATTATAAACCTCAAGATTTGTCTTTTATAATCTTAGATTCGAAGTAACAAAAATATTCCATCAAGAGTTTTCCAAAAGGAAATTCTAAAACAAGTCAGGGAAAAAAATATAAGCAATTCTCACTTTTTTAACATTTAGAAACTCCTTAACTCCATATATGTTGATCAGAACCCCCCTCCACTAGGCCAAACTGTTTTCCAAAAGGAGGCCACCCTCCTTATCTCACAAAAACATTTAACACTGTGGGTGACAGTACTGCTTCCCAAAACCCTCTTCTCTACTATTCTGTGATGCTGCACTCCTCGTTCTGTATTCAGAAGTTCACTTTCTCTTGTTTCCACTTCCTACTTTACATCAGAAAGATTTTTAACTCTATTGTTTTCTTCAAAATAGCATCCAGCCCACCACAGCACAGAACTCAACTGTCTCGTCTTATCAATGTAAACAAGCCCCATATTTGTTCTACAAACCAAGTCTCATATTTCCAATTGTATTGTTACCTAACAAGTAACATGATGTCATACAAATGGCATCATGTCATACTGACCACTCAAAGTCAAGAAATCCGAACTTTAACATCTTCCCGTATTCCTTACATTTGTTAACGGTACCCAGTCTTTCCAGAAACCCTGGATGAAAACACTAGGGCCATCTTTGATTGCCTCTCATATGCTAACCTGAATCAAGTCCCACTGATACTGATCCTTTTACAATATTTCACACATTTTATTCTCTCTACATCTCAGCTTCCATTAACAACCCTGAGGCCCATCCATCTGCAAATTGAAAATACTCCAGAAGCTCCTTAAAGGTTCTGCCCATTACACACCATATTCTCTAAGCATCCTACACTATCAGACAGCCTCCTTACAGCAGAGCCTGGTCTAAGTGGTGGTTCCTTATTTGCTTACCACAAGTGCTAAACCCCTTAGCCTGACAATGCTAACCTTCTAACCTCCATTCTCATTCTGTCTTTCCAACATTATCTGTAACTTTACTCATCAAACCAGGCAATTCACTTTTGTATATGCCATGTCGTTTACTTGGAATCCCCTTCTTCTTCATCCTATTTTCTTTGTCAAAATCAGTTTCATCCTTTAAGGAGAAAAACCGAAAAAGTTTCTTTCAATTCCCCAATTGGGAGCCAAAAATTTTTTTCCCTCCAAATGCATTCAGCCTACTGCCTTATGCCCTTATTCTATTAGAAGCTTTCTTCATCCCCACCCCATGCATACAGTCTTGCACATAAGAATTCCTAAAAAATGATGGTCAAATATTTTGGAAGTTGTCAAAACCCTTGCCTCCCCTTTTAAAAGATTTAAAAATAAATACAGTTGATAAAAAAATACATAAAAGTTACAAAAATATAGCCTGGTACCCTGAACTTCCATTAACATGCCTTCTAAGCATGCCAATGTGTGTTTCTGATTTAACCCCCTCTTTGTTGTTTAAAAATGATCTACAACCAACAGGGACAGCTCTAAGCCACACACAAACACATTCCATATTTCCAAGTAAATGCTAACAGGAAAAATGTGTTTGTATAGGATTCAACTCTACCCATTAAAAATCAACAAGGACAAACCCTGTTTTTCTCCCCACCCATGCAAAAAGTGCGGACATGACATTATTATTTCATCAGTGAGAATAAATCTACATTTCCAAACTTACCAGTATGAGAACACTAAAACTACAAAAATTCGGGGAGGACGGTTTTAACTAGCATTTATTACTTTAGGAGCTTAAGTAAATGCTGACATTGACACTTTTCTCTTTTCCTCCAATACTCTTTTTTGAAAAACAGAAATATGAGCCTTGTTCTGAAAACAATAAATGAAACAACTTGTGAGAAAAGAAAGAAGACTGATGTCCAGGTGGGTGCCAAGTGCTGAGATCAAGTAGCCAGACACAAAAGTCAAAGAGAGCAGAAACCATGGCAAAGCCAAGGGTTGCAGCAGACACAGGTGAGCAGCACTGCAAGGTAATGAGCCAGAGGTTTCCTCAGTTCTGGGAAATGCCCGCTTCCCGAATCCCACAGGTGCAGTGGGTCTTTTTGTCTGCCTTCTTATGAACTAGCATTTAGTATGCTCCTACTACAAGCCAGGCACTGTACTTAAGAGTTTCAGGAGTATTCTCTCATTTAACCCACAAGTAATCCTCTGTGAGGAAGACATTATTACCTTCCATTGACGGATGAAGAAGTTAAGGACAGAGAGGTTCAGCAACTTGCCCAAGGTCACAGAGTTAGCAGTGTAAGGATCTGAAACCAGGTTAAATTCTTAAACCCTGTACTTCATACCTACAAACATATACTGGGTTTTACTTGTTTACATTTATTTACTGTATTATGCATCATTATTATTATGTTATGTATTCCTAGGTGTGTCTCACAAAAGGCAGGAGAACTTGACTTGCCCTGGGACTCTTGACAATAAAACAAGCCTAACTGCTGGCTTATATGCTGGTTAAAGCTTCACCATGATGCTTCTTCATTGTCTTCATTGATACAATACCCCTGTAAGCAACTCTGAGGGGTGTACTAGCAACACCTCTGTTATGGGTTGAACTGTGTCCTCCCACGAAAGATACGTTGCAGTTTTAACCCCTATTACCACGGAATGTAACATTATGTGAAGACAGAGTCTTTACAAGGGCAATCAAGTTCAAATCTGGTCATTAGGGTGGATTCTAAGCCAGTATGACTAGCATCAATCACATGCTACAGTCTCCCCACATGCCCATAAAAAGGGGGAACTTGGAGACAGAGACAGAGACAGAGAGAGAGAAAGAATATGCCAGGTAAAGATTAAGGCAGAGACCAGGTTGATGCTTCTATAAGCCAAGGAATGCCAAAGACTGTCAGCAAATGCCCAGAAGCTAGGCAAATGCTGCCCTCACAGCCCTCAGAAGAAACCAACCCTGCTGACCTCTTGATTTCAGACTTTTAGCTCCAGAACTGGGAGACAACAAACTTCTGTTTTTCACATTACGCAGCTTGTGGTACTTTGTCATGGCAACCCTAAGAAATGAATACACACCCCCTTCCAAAAATGTATCAGACACATGGCCACAGTAGCAAGAAAGAGTCCGTATTTCTATTCTACTTCTGCCATGTATTCCCTCCGAAATGCCTCTTAGCTTATGAAGATCACTTCTCACCTCTGGGAAACAGCCGGGCTCAGCCTTCCTCCCTGCAATAGGCAGGTTGGAAACAAGAGAGCCATGTGAGTCCCTATCAAGGCTTCTACACGATCAGTCTCTAAAATCCCGATCGCTGGTTTGCAGGACTGAGTACATTTTTCATCCCCGAGTATATTTTTCATCAGTGTTATCAAGAGTGTAATATTGTAGATAAATTTTAAAATTATAGATAGCTACTACAAATAATTCCCTGGTAGTAATTCTCCAATGAAAATACTATATAAAAGCTAGAATATCAGCTAGAATGATGTATAGTCTGGCAGAAGGGAGTGGCCTTATGTTGCAAAGGGGAGGAAAGATACTTTTTGCTGGAGTTAGGAATGTAACATGGACTTTTCTGGGAGCATCCAGTAGCCATTCCTGCTCTTGAAAGCATAATTTTCCTGCAAATATCATCATTGCTTGGATTTGTTTCAAATGTATACTGTCTTTATCTCTGGCTGTTCATTGGGCACAATTTTGCTAAGTAGCAAGCCTTTACATCTTTTATAATCAAAACTGGATCAGTTATACTGAACAGAATTACTCTTTAAAATAACTGCTCTGCAAACAAAACATTCGAGACAGTATCGTACCTAGGAATTACAAGCTTCACAGCATTTTACATCAATCACATGCTGCAGTCTCCCCACATGAGCCTAAAATGACTTAACATTGTCCTGGGTCTGTCTATACAAACACCCTTTAAAAACATGCACCAAATATGTGAATAAGCCATCAAGCCATTGTTAGGTAATTCAAAGGCTAATGAATCACAGCCTATTATCTTAGGAACTGATTTACTGTACAATTCAGAGTGTGGAAAATAGAGGTACCTGAGGTATGTTTTTATATATGCTTCTGACATGGCTTTTTTTTTTGTTTGCCTAGACTTTATTTTACACAGCAACCAATATGTTATGATGACTTGAAGAAAACAGTGATTCCTAAAAGACCACATATCAGTATAGCACATGGTCATTTCTATGAGAAATGGAGCCACTTTACATTTTTTAAATTAAAATGTAATTCCCTTCAACAACAAGGAGGTCTCTTCCTCTGAAGTACATTAAGTGTGACTGATCCATTACACTATAGAAGTGTAAAGAGTACCATTGTGAATAAAACAATGACTGAGAAAACAGCCTCCACACCTTTTCATTGCAATTATAATTAGCAACACATAACCTCTCCGTAGTGCCTAGGCTATGTGGAATAACACTGCATCAAATTATCTTCCAACGGAATAAATAAAAACTCCAAAGTCACTTGCAGAACATCCATGATGTTATGAAAAATGGCAATTAGTGTTACATAAAACAAGGCAGGGAAGATAATGAACAATATAAAGTATGAACAGTATGGTGTAAATAGTTTGAGTTTGAAAGGCAACTAAAAACTATGACTTCAGCTACTCTTGACATAAATCATAGCATGCAACCAACCTTGCATTATATAGACATACTTCAAATATTGTTTATGATTACAGCAATTATTTCTAGCTGATTCTATCTAATCATATGATGATTTAAATAGAATTTCACAAAACCATGAGGTAGGAACTTTCATATCCCCATTTTACAGGAAAGGAAACTGAGGCTTAGAGAAGCTGAGTAACCTGCCCAAGATCATAACCAGTAGCGGGCAAGCTGCACAACCTGCACTTACATCCCAGACTCCTAAGATCACTTGCCCTCGATCTTTTGGCCACTCCACTTCTGAACAGAACTGGCCTGGGAAAAGGGGGCTTGGGCTGAAGTTTGAACCAAGATTCAGCCAAAGAGCCTGCTGGGAGGATACTTCCAACTTCAGACAAGGCCTCTTGAGGGAAATGCTGAAATTGATCCCTGCGCCCTTCTGGTGGCCTTTCTGGGCTTACCAAGGCTTTGAGCAGCTGGGCACCCCCTGATGTAGCCTCAACATCAAAGGGGAAGGAATCATTCAAAAGTCAGCCAGAGAAACCCCACCTACCAGGCAGAAGACCACAAGGGCAGGATTCTTGCTAGCACTTCAAAGTTGTTTTTTCTATTTCTGGTAACAAAATCTCTGACAATCACATGGAATGCATATTCTTGATTAATATAGGTAGGTGTTTAGCTATATAAGGGGCGGGGGGTTAATGGCAGCAAAGGAAAAAGACTAAAAAAATTCAACGTACATCTATATATCTACATGCATTGAACTAGATGCCAAACACTGTGCAAAGGGCTTTCAAATACACTGTCCAATACAGGAGAAACAGGAAATTTTTTGGTCTTCAGTAATTTCTTTGTGCCGGGTACGATGATGGGCAGTTAACAAATAAGAATACAGAGATTCTCAGAGATTCATCCACAATATTTGTCAAGGTCACATGGCTACTAAAGAAACACAGGATCTAACTAACCCCAGACCTGTTTGACTTCATCACATCACTGCGCCATACCAAGGGAACACAATGATTACCTGGGACATGAAATGGCTGTATTTTTCAAATAATACTGCATCATTCAAATATACCAGATCATTTAACATGATCTTATTATAGAGAGGATAAGGAAGGAAAACTAAAGCACTAAAGCATGTGGTTAACGTACAGTCAGAATTAAGCACAAATAGATTTATCACTTTTCCCTCACAAAATTGTTTTCCTTATCAACTAAATGTACTCTTCTAAAATTCTTTGCCACTTCCTTTTTTAAAGTCTACTCTCCAGTGGCTGCATAGATTATAAATATCACTTCTTAAAATACTATTTTTAGGCTATATAGGATTATTCCTAACTTCTGAAAGACATTAAATTTAACATGTCTCTCACTTAATGCAACTTTATCACATATGCTATGCAGAACTCATTTTTTTCCTCAACTATCCACACTAACAAAGTTATTCTTAGACCAACTACTTACATTAAACTGCTAGAATAGACTGAAGTTATTTTTATCAATTCTTTTCACCGAAAGATAAAGGAGGCTGTTGAGAAAGTTAAAATACATATAAAGGATGAAAAACAATTGGCCATTATGTGTTAGAGAATTCCACTAGCTTTTTTCCCTGAACATTTTTCACTAGTGAAACCAGAATTACCACCAGAGCCTTCAGCTGGTATTAGTCTATTATAAAACTTATTTTTTTTTTTTACAGCAAATAAAATCATTCTTCAGCCTTGTTTCAAGATACCTTAGTAACCAGCTCTGTTTTTTCCCCTTCTGTAGTGCTCAGTACTTTCACTTAAACACAGGGCTGCAAAGAATGTGGCCAGGTCACCTTGGCTACAAACTCTCTTCCCAAGAAAACTTCACCCCCACCCCACCCCATCTTATTAAAAATCCAACAAATCAAAAGGCCCACAGGAAGCCTCTCATACTTATCTCAGATACACACACTGAGTGTCTCCTGTGTGGCTGGCCCTATTTTAAGTTGGTGTTCACAACACATCTGGTATCCTGATACATCGTATTACTTCTGAAAGGCCAAAAGAATTGCTGATAACACATAAACCTGTACTACAACATCAGAGAGGAAAGTAGGGGATAATGATTTAATCATCCTTTCCAACTGTCAACCTATGGATAACAACACTGACATAAGACAACGCCTGTCTCTACCCCTCAGATACAAATACTAGGCTGAATACAGGACCAGAATATCAAGAGGTGGCTGAGAGTTTTCTACAGGAGATAGAATTTATGGAAGAACAGGCTGCCTTAGCATGTAATTTTTCTCAACTTCTTGTGGTTCAAGCCATTCCTTAATGAACTACTGCACGTTGCCTTACATGTCTTAGGATCCTAGGCTCCTTTTCTTTATTTCCCCAAAAGGTTTCTGTCGGCATCACTGCTACCTTTTCTTGAGTGCTTATTAAAAGGCAGAGACAGTCACCAGTAGCTTTCTATGAGTATACATGAGAATGCCATGATTAATGTCTCTTTTTTTTTGCAGACGGAGAAACTAAAACTTAAGAGTTGTTAAGTTGCATGCCTGAAGTCAGTCATTGACTAAGCCAAGTCTCTCTGGCTTTGCATGCTAATCTCTTACAAATTTACTGTCAAGAGGTGTTTAAATTCACCTTCTCAAACTGGAAACTACAGAGGGCACCAAAAAAAATGTATACCCATTTTAAGAAAGGAAAAAACCGTACTGAAATTGTTATAATATACACCAATAACAAAAGATGGATACAAGTCATGTTGTGTATATATATTTTTGATACCCGCTGATATATTATAGTAATTGGAGTATCATTGTCACGTTTATAATAGAAGCCTTTACAAAAAGGAATACAAATAACTTTTCTGACCTAACACAAAATAAAACCGTACGGTGCTTGGGACTTAAGAAGTGTAAACAGCTAAATTCACAAGAGGTACAGTTCTCCACTTGTTTGTGGAATCAACATCCTCTAGGTTAGGCAGAGCGTGGCCTCTTCTCTGAACTGTTCCTCATAAATAATATACCTCAATTTATTTCCCCCAACAGAAACCCTTTTTGTGTGTGAATGGGCAGATGTAGTGCAAGAGGGAAATGTGCATCATTTATCCCTTTCAAGAACAAAAGAGGAGCAGGAGCTCCATGAGAAGCAGTCAAAGGAGAGAGGACAAAGGATGACCGGAGGAGTCAGGAAGCCAGCGCACGCCCCGGGAGTCAGCACTAGCTGAACAAATTGCAGGCCTGTGCCCTGTCCCACATGCCAGCCAAGAGCAATGAGCTGCCCCAGGACCTAGTCACATGTGCCCTCTTCTCACGCATCAACAGACCCTGTGCAAATAAGTGCATCACTGCAAGTGAGTGACGACGGCCCCCGGGAGCCATCGGATTTGTAAAAGGTTTTTCTATCGGAAAAGCTGAAAATCAAATACGTGAAGTTTACATTGTGGGTATAAAGCAGCTGATGCTGAAAAACTTCCCTAGAGATCAAGGAAACATAAAAGTTCAGTCATTTTCCCAAGTCTCCTATACAGTAGATAAGCCTGTTAAAAACACTGTAAGCTATGCTAATTGGTTCAGGGGTTATATATCTCTTTTGTTGTTTCCAACTGAGCCTTCACACGCAGCAGTGAATTGGGGAGAAAGACAGTGTAATAAATCTATCTGAAACAAAACGGCATTAGGGTTTGAAAGATGCTAATGAGCTCCAGTGTTCCAACTTGAAAAAGTCCCATTCCAATCCCCAACCCACACCATGTCACTAACAACTGGCAGGAAGAAGGCATGTAAAAATTCTTCCAATACTCATGCTGCTAATTCCTTATTACAATTAATGCTTTTAAAGTGAAATCAAGTGTCATTGAGAGAATAACAGTAATTCAGTCACTTAGAATGAAAGCATGGCCCTCTGCGTATAAAATATGAGGGATGAATTGGATTTGTATCACTTCATTGGAAAACAACCAACATTAAATAATGCTTTATAGAAGTTACTATTTTCAAAGTAAAACTGTGTCCAAATTTAGAACTGAAGATGTGTTTTCATTAAAAAAATCAATAAATACTGAGTTATTATCCTGGGATAAAGATTAAACGAGACATGCAAAATGAAAGAACTACAAAAACTACAAAGTCCTTTACAAATGTTAAATATTATGTTGAGAGCAGAAGAACCCAAGACCCAGAAGGTGAAAGAGAGGGGGCTCCTAAAAATGAAAATAATGCTCTATCCTTTGCATCACCAATAGTTAGGTTTGTGTAAAGATCTAGGTAGTGAGGACACGGAGGAAACTATTCAGAATAACTAACCATACGGCTATTGTGTAATTAAACACTGAAATAGTTGTGCGTGTGTATGCATGTACATCTATACCCATTCTATCAAAAGGTGTCCTGCTAAAGTAAAGATAAAAACACAGCACATGTTGGGAAATCACAAAATAATTATAATAACTGTACAAGTTATACTAATTTCATTTGGCAAAAATGGACCATGTTTTGTGGTCTGCTTAGATACTCACCACGTTTTAATGTACTATAATTGAGACACGAATTGTACACATACAACATGGCAAAGCACTCTGCATCTTTAGAAAAATCAAAGATGAATATAATACTCATCTCCCGACCCTTCTACCGTGTTTCCCCGAAAATAAGATCGGGTCTTATATTAAATTTTGCTCCAAAAAATGCATTAGGGCTTATGTTCAGGGGATGTCATCCTGAAAAATCATGCTCTGGTTTATTTTCCAGTTAGGTCTTATTTTCGGGAAAACATGGTATCTGTCATGTGAAAAGAACACGTAAAAGTAACACTGAGGAGAGGAGAGGGGTGAAGGAGTGACTGTTTAACCAGTGCAGGGTCTCTTTTGGGGGTGTTGAAATGTTTTAGAACCAGATAGAGATGATAGTTGCTCAACACTGCGAAATGTACTGAATGCCACTGAACTATATACACTTTTCAATAGTTAATTTTATGTTACGTATATTTCACCTCAAGAAAAATTGTAATATTGAATGTTTTTGTAAAACATATGATAGGTGGTTTATACAGAGCATCTCGTTCAGTCTTTACAGTTTTGCTAACATATAATTATTCCTATTTTTAGAAAAGAAAAGCCATGCTAAAAGTAGACACACATCTACTAAATGACAGCAGACAGATTTAAATCAAGCTTGTTCATACTCTTTTCACTGTATCTTGAATCTATGGAAATTCACCAACCATGGCAAGGGGAAGGGAGAGGAAGAATCCTCTTCACCAAGTCAGAACAGCTCAGGAAAGCCCAGGGCATGGAAGTATATGTCACATTGTGAAAATGACAGAAAGTTCAGAAGTGACAGCTGTTGAGGCAGGTGGATGATGAAGACAAAGCTTAGAGCAGTGGCTATTACGTTGAGGCACAAACCTATCAGAGGCCCTACATACATGGATACCTGCTAAGGAGCACGGACTTTTTGTCCCATTACCTACTGCAGTCGTTCTCAAACTATAGCAGAATCACTGGACGGCTTCATGAAACACAGATTTCTGCTTTACTTGGTCTAGGGTAGCGTCTGAGAATCAATCGGCATGTCTAACAAGTTCCCAGGGAGGTGGATGCTGCTAGTGTGGTGATATTAAGAACCTCTGGACTACAGCATAATCAGAGGGAGATTACTTTTTTAAGCAGGAGAGCAATATGATTATATATACAGAGCTTGCCACAAAAATGTACACACATTTTAAGAAAGGAAAAAAACATATTAAAATTGTAATATTCAATATACACCAAAAACGAAAGATGAATACAAGTCATGTTTGATTTCTGCAATTACAAGAGGTGCTCAAACTGGTTACCATCAGCATCCAGACACTTCTGATTATGGCGAACTACTGCTTGAGCAACACTGACCAAAAGTGTCCACTTGTACACATTTTTTGGTACCCCTCGTGTACGTACGTATGTACGTATGTATGTGTGTATATATGCGTGTATATATATATATACATATTTTATATATTAATATTTTATGTATTTTATATACTTTATATATTTTAATACTGGTAGCAGAGAACAGACAAAAGGTTATTACAATGTCCAAAGTAAAAACGATAAAAACTATAGGAATAACAACAAAATGGTTCAGAGACAAAGATACTCATGAACTATAACTATACAAGTATTAATAAAAAATGCATTCAAGCTAAGTGGAACATTAAAAATCTCAATAATTGGAATTATACAGTATGGAAACAGACTTTATTAAAGTGACTAATTAGAGGGGAAGTCATGTAGAAAGAATAGTGAAAGATGAGACAGGTTTTCTAGCCTGAGTTACAAAGTTAACGGTTAAATTAAGAGAGTCACCTACTCTCAAAAATAAGATCAGACACACCACGAACACAAGTGGGATCTATGCTCCTGACCATGCGAAAAGTGGTAAAAAGCTCTTCTCTCTGATAAATACCAATTTCAGAGGGGAAGGATTTAGTAACTCCAGTGCTGGATAACTTTTCTAGGACTATGGCTTCTCTCTACAGTAGACGCATATATCTCCTCCTGAAAGTACTCTGTAATCAGAAAAATCTAGTAAGGTGGTCACTTCTTACACTAAATGTTGCTAAATCTGGGAAACTCTATTATTGAAGCTTAAAACATATATTGTTGAGTAGGATTCCTTCCCCGGGAAAGTAACAAAACATACCCAAGGTTAACTTGCTTATTGGGCTGGATTTACCAAGTACCTTCAGGAGCATCTGGTCTTATGATGATACAGAAGCCCAGTGTGTGATGCCCAGAGGTGAGGCCCATCCCACCATGTACGTCATCTAGTGTATGGATGAGCTTATTCGACCTGGTGTCCCCACATCAGGGTTAAGTGACACTATAGCACCCCAGCAATTACTACATTTTTCCCAAATATATTAAGAAAGAAAAAAGGCAGGAGGGGCGGGAAGGAAAAGAAGAAATTTTTTTTCCAACACACTGAATCTGGTTCAGCAATTTACTTCTCCCTGGCAAGGTCAGCAGCCCCATTCTAAAGGGAAGTCACAACAGAAAAATGCTATCAAATGTCATTTCCAAACCAAAGCAAAACAAAATATTGGTATTAGCGAAATTTCAAATTGTCAGTCTTTCGAAGAGAAACAGTAAACCAAAGCCAGTGAGAAAACCAACAGCTAGCCCAACCCATCCCTCCACAATTGTGACAAAACCCTGAGCTCAGCATCACAAACCATGGGACTCTGACCCTAACAGCGAGACACTGGATACTTTACTTGTCTTTCGGAGCAGTTTCCTCTTCTGTAAAAACTAAGGATAATATTAAAAATACTTGGCTTGCCTACTCCATAAGCTAAATGTGCAAAGCAAATACAATCGAGCATAGAAAGCAAATTGAAAGCATAATGTATCACAGACTTATTCTACGCATTCCTATCGTGATCTTACAATGGAATGAAAATTACACTCAAAGAAGGGAAGATGAAACAAATGCCCATCAGTCAGGATTTTTTCTGTAGCAGTAACAGCACAAAGTTTCTTTAGATCCGCTAGCTTCTTTCATCACTATTATTCTCCACAGGTGATCAAGAACCAGAGTTGTTTGCATATCCCACTCAAAGCCCGACTCAGTCAATATTTCTGCATAACTTTAAACCAGGCATGGCATTTTACTTGAAGCCAATATTGTTCATCATACTAAATGGAAAGGCAAACTGTTTAATGAATCTGTCCATTGTTCCTATTGCTAATGCCATTAGTGCATCATAGCAATATTTATTTATAGAATCCAGGTGTCTGTTTATTTCTCCTGTTAAATGTTTCTTGACTATTATAGTCTACTTAAACCGACTCATTCTTCCCTCTTTATTAGCAACTTCTGGAATTCACCATACGCATAATTATAGCCAACAGGTTGAATTCTTCTTCTTCCCTGACGCCGTTTTACATGGTCCTGGCTGCTTGGCAAAGCCCCACTTCCTACACCTGCCATTCACAAGATTAGGAGACTCATTTTAACTTTATCCCATGTTTCAATAGCTGGTTTCAAAAAGACAAAAGGAATAAATCTGGAGACTTCAGCAAGCCATTTGGCAAACGGCAACAAACACTCTATCACCTGAAAGGAGCATCCCTCAGTGAGTCAGGAACATCTGGTGACAGACATAAATATGGGACAGGTTTCCCTTTAAAAGTCATTTCAGAACTTCTTGGTTCCGAAAGTGAAGAGGGAAAAACTGCAGGGGTTTAGACCTTCAAAACTCTGGAAAACATAGATACAGCATAGGCCAAGAACCCAAGAGCAGTTAAGTGCTTACGGTGAATGCAAGGACATGTTAAGGACGTAATTCTAACATACAATCCAAGACCCTGAAGTGCCAGCTCCAAAAGATGGAGTTACTAGTTCTTAAACATGAAAAGGGTCTAGGAGGGCTGGGAGGGAGAGAAAGGAAAGCAAACTAAGCTAGTGATTGTTTTTCTCATCCTAGGAAGATTGCACCTAAACAAATTATTAAAAGGTGAAGAGATATGCAAAATACAAAGAAGCACAGAATACGAGGAACTCGTGTGGGAGGGCTACAAAGGGGAGAGAGGACATATTTACAGTCCCAGCATGGCCAGCGCCCACCCAAGCAACCCTGTTCTGTACTTTACTGCTTTTCCAAGCCGACCAAACATTGCGATTAAAAAAATTCATGTAACCATGAGAATTGAATCCTTGACAAATATGTGCCATCTAACGTCAATTTTGCTAGTAGTTACAGGTACCTGCAATGATGTAAGCATGTTTAATATTCCCACAGAATTTGTGAGAAAATACTTATTTCCCTTATTCTAAATATCTACATAAAGGGTCAAAGAGACATGTTGTGTCATCTCTGTACTTGAATAATATTGGTATAGTAAACTCTCCCCAAAATGAAAAAGCACTTTACCCAAAAGATGTTTCCAAAATATTACATAATATTGCTTCTCCCCTTTTGGCTAAGATCAAGTGCAAAATGTTACATAATAATATGATAGAATATGCTTTTTAAATCAGGTTACATTTAAAATGTAGAATTTTATCTTTTTTTTTTTTTAAAGGAAACCTATGACAGAGATTTTGTAAAGAAATCACTAGAACACTATTGGGACACTGAAAAGTCAATTCCTATCTCACACAAAAATGCCATTTTTCGAAAGCACATATTATTTGCTTAAAATAGGACACTTTATCAGGATAGAGCAAGGAAAGAAAAGTTTAGCCCACTGTTGATCTAGTAAGGATATTTAACATTTTGTTTTTTAACATTCTCTTAGCTGTTTTTAATCAGCTAAGAGAATTATATAAACACAAATCAGTGCCAATATGATAAAACGAATTAGGTCAAAATATCTGTAAGGGATACAAAGACTTTAAGAAGTAAATCCAGCAAACAACAGTCTGGGAGGGTTTAACAAATATTTAACACTACTGGGAAAAACATAAATTCATTTCCATATAGATGGTTTCTGTATTATTCAAACCCTTTAAGGGTAAGTCTAAATATCAATATAAAAAATTCCTTAATAGTATCTCCTTTCCAATTCAGAAACAGTTAAAACACCAAATAAACCATTCCACATAAATAGAAATTCACTTCAGAAAATAAATCCAATGACATCTCATAAATAATATCCCTTATTCATCTTATTCCACTCACACCATCCAGAAGAAAGAACAAAACAAAACAAAACAACAACAAAAAAATACAGAAAATGATAAAAATTGCTTCGCCTAGTAGTGAAAATATAAATGTGAGAAAGATTTTTATCAGTCTCTACTGGGTATGGTAATTAAAATGTACAACCCCACGTCTCAACCAAAACATAAAGTGTTAGAAAGAAACAGTCCGATGGAGCTCACTGAGCAAACAAAACTGTTAGGGCTAAACACATACTGTACAGTTATAGAGGCTTCTATAGCATGATAAAGACAAATAAAACAAATTAAGTACTTTTCATTTTCTCCAGCTTATAATAAGAAAACAGGTATGCATGAGGCATTCGTTTTTAAATGCCATCTACATAAATCAACTACAGCACAACTGAAGAGTAAAAATGTCCTTAGGAAGGAAAAAAGAAACCAACAAACATCTACAAGATCCCTTGGAGTTGGTGGTGTTCCCACTCCAAGGTACTCGAAGAGACTGAAGAAAATTTCTCAGTAAGAACTCTAAGGGGCTTGAGGCATTTTACTCAAAGACACCAGACCTGGTCACTGCTGGAGAGAAAGGGAAGAGATGTAGCAAGCAATATTCTAATCAAGGAATTCCCAGTAGAGTCTGCAAAGTCAACCTCTAAACACTAACTCATCGGTGCTACTTCAAAATAATGGCAGATGCTCATCTTCTCCCTCCAAAACTGAACCAAAGATCTAGTCCCTATCAGAAATACCAGCTGGTGAAAATAATGCTCAAAGTACAAATTGGAGGGAGTTAATTCAGTACCACTGATTTGTGTCAGCATGAATAAAATGACTGCAGTAAAAGGAATAAAATAATTCCCACTTCTGAACTGTTAGAGCCACTACAATTTATTGGTCAACATACAATGTACCACATTTTGTGACATCTTTCCATTATAGCTTATACTATTACTTAAATTGGAGTGTGTGTGTGTGTTGGGGGGGGGTAATTACCTCTCAAGGTGTGTATGTCATAATTTCTCAAGTAGATTACAATTCCTTTGAAGCAAGGTTGAAGGCTAGATGTTTCTCTGTATTTTTTCCTAATACTTTGCACATATGTAGATAGAGATATATACAGGATGATCTGATCAACTGTTTCTCAATGGAAAAGAAACCTCGGTAAACAGAACACAGGGAAATGAGGAAAAGAAAAAGGTATCACCAAAACAACACTCAGGTAATAAAAGCAGCTTAAATTTCCATATTCTACAGGCAAAAAATTTTGAAAAAAACCTTCAAGACAGTCGTCACTGCAGTGACCTAAATTTGGGAACATGTGCAGATATTCTTTCCTTGCCTTTATTACCTAAACAATACAGTATAACAACTATTTACATAGCATTTATACTGTTTTAGGTATTATAAGTAATCTAGAGATGATTTAAAAGGCTGTGTGTAGGTCATATGCAAATACTACGCCACTTTACATAACGGACTTGAGCAGCAGCAGATTTTGGTATCCACGGGCGGTCCTGGAACCAATCCCTGAGGGATGACTATATGTACTTAAATCTTAAATTGAAACACCTACATAAACTCCAACTAAGGGCCTTCCACCTATAAGATATTTAACAAATATCAGCAAAAATGAACCATATCCCCAGGGTCAGCTCTAAGTTCTGATCTCCAGAACCATGAAGACTACAGAATCCTAAAGTAACAAAGAAAACGAAGCTTTAGGCCTGCAAATCAGGTTCTATGGTGAGGCTGCCATTTTTTTCTTCCATGTTACTGTTTTCTTTAAGGCATTTGGGATATTGAAATCACTGTGGTAATACATTCCTTTTGTTGCTGCCTCTCTTGTGAAGTCAGCTTCAAGTATGCTGCCCAGAAATAAATAGCTAGACAGACTGACATAGATATATGTAAGTATGCACACACACCTATATACACATGCATATATATATACACATACATATACACATATATACCTGTATGTATACATACCTACACACATGTGGAGATAGACAGACAGACAGACAGACAGACAGACGGATAGACAGATAGATAGATGATGGATGGACAGATAGACAGACAGATAGATATAGTGAACCCTGAGAAAGAAGACACCTACACCAAGGACTCCTGGTGGCTAACTGGGCTCAAAATGCAAAAGCAAAATAAACAACAACAACAAAATCAGAGCCTAGAGGCCATTTCTAAACAGGGGCCTCTTACACAAGCTGTGCTTCAGAGAACAGCCTGCCCTGAACTGCCTGCCTGCACTGTGTTCCTGCCATCTGAGCCAGTCCTTATAAAGGAGTTACTGGAATTGTATTTCAACCAGTAAGACTGAGACTCTCCCCATCCAATCAGAGCTGTACCTCATTAGCATCTCCCTGGGCGAATCAGAGCAGGTCCATTCCGACCAACCAGGACAGTGCTTTTTGGACCAAACTGTGAGGATTTAAAGTGCTCATTTGCATGAGGACAGACCAATCAGGGACCAAGGCCAAGGACTTCTCTTTATATAAGTCATCAGCCTTCTGGCTTGAGGAATGCACTTTCCCTTTCCAACCTGAAGGGTGAGTATCCCCAGCTGGAGCTAAAACACTGCTGATGTCTGGCTGAAGTGGACTGGAGCAGGGCAGAGATGTCTGGCAGGAGAGGAGACTCGCCCCAGGGCTGCCTCACAGCTGTGCTATTCCACAGCCATGCTCTCTCATAATTGAGTTGTAACAATATTGAGCTGTCTCACAGTCATGCAGTTCTCACAACCCTGTTGTATCACAACTGAGCTGTTGCACTGAATCGTTTCCTTCTTCACTGCACCCCAAATTGGGGATTCCTGTTGGCATTGAATTGGTGCCAATGACCAGTTGATTACACACACACACACACACACACACACACACACACCAAGTACATTTCTTACAAAAACTTCAATTCTCCATCTGAGAACCAACTCTCCTTTACCTGAAAAAAATGAAGAGGGGTGGAGAAGAGAGAGGGAACAGTCTCTATGGCAATTCTATCTACCAAGAAAATTACTAATAATAAGTGTTCTACAGTTTTAATTTATTAGCGAAATAATTGATTTTAACAATTCCATCAATGGACAAACCATGTAGGAAATGATATTGATTAAGAACAATCACAACAGATTTTAATAAAGGGCTTAATAAAAATAATACAATTTCAAAATATTGAAAGATTCCTTCAATTCACAGTATTTTTCATACAACTCAATCATGGGAGGGCAGGAGACTCTCAGCCAGTCTTTTTTCACAAAATGTATTTTCCTGTTTGAAAACAAAGAGCTTTACTGCCAGGGACTTGGTAAACCAAATAATATTCACATCATATATAGAAAAGAAAGAGTTAAATTCTCACATCCCAGTGCAGACAGAAAATGTTCTGGTTTGTTTTGTTTTGGGTTTTTCTTTGTGTGTTTGATTTCAATGAAAAATTAAAATAACTGATACTAAGAGAAATAATACTGGGGCTCAGAAATAAGTACAGGATAGGGAAATTCCTTTCTAGTGACACTGCACAATTCTGACACAAATCAAAGCAACACAGTTCTCCTTCTACCATCTTCCCTGTCTAATGGTTTGGTGGTCAAGAAATTCCCCAGCAGCTTCAGGCCCTAAGGAGAACCTGCAAAGTACAACTGAGTGCTGTCCATTGATCTAGATCGTGATGAATCCTACGTCACTGTACCCTTAAGAGAAAGAAAAACCTTGAGGAAAGTAGGGCAAATCTCTTCCCTTCTGTGCCCAGTAATAGCCTTCCATTATTCACTCTTATAATTCTCATATAAAAAAATGGGGGGAAAAACATAAAACTTATAAGCTAGGTTATTTTCAGAAAATCTAAAGTGCCGGGAACAACACACACACACAGAAGAGAAATTGATGATACTCAGAAAGCTCCAGGGCAGAATTCTGTAACAAAGCCGAAGTTCTCTGCTGAGGAAATTAATATGCTATTAACTCCAGTGGAATATTTGCCAGGAAAATTAAAATCCAAAAAACTAAACAATGCAGCATGGAATTACCCTGACAAAATGCTAATCCCACATTTCCTAACCACTTCTGAACTGCCCGATGGAAGGTAAAAGGAAGTTGGCCTTCACCTTCAGCTGAAGGGAGGAAGGAAGGGAGGTGGCCTCAAGGTGCCTGAGAAAGAGAAAGGCTAGTGTTACTTCCTTTCAGTGTCCCCAGCTTCAACCAAGCCATTGGCAGTAAAGCACAAAACACGGCACGGGATCAAATTGTGGCCCTCTGTTAATTTCTGACAGGGAAGAAGGAAACACCAATATTATGAAACCATGGGAGCACAGCAATTACATCAGACTTAACACTCAATCCACTTAGGGGATATATTCAGCAATAACATACTATGTCAACTTCGTGTACCATTCTCATTTGCTAAATATGCAGATCCTCCTACCCATCTTCTCCAGGATACCATTCCCTAGCCAACCCCGTTACAGGGGGTTTTCACACTCCTCAGGAGAGTTGGGACAAGTAACCAACTGGTATCTAAGAGAAATATACTAAAGCGTCCATCTCTCTTTATCTTGGTTTACATTTTCAGGCTTGTAATATACAAAATATATTACTACAGTATTACATGTATGTAACATATGTTTTAAATATTTATAGTATACATGTGTTGCCCAATTTTTTTTGGAATGGTAGGGCAAATTGGTGAAAAAAGTGTGGGGGAGGGGAATAACTACTCCAGCGTACTTAGTCTACATACTGTGTTTCCCCGAAAATAAGACATAGCCGGACAATCCGCTCCAACACGTCTTTTGAAACAAAAATTAATACAAGACCCAGTCTTATTTTACTGTAAAACCCGGTCTTATTTTACTGTAAGACCAGGTCTTATTTTACTGTAAGACCAGGTCTTATATAACATAATATAATGTGAGACCCGGTCTTATATAACATAATATAATTTTTATTCATTTTTGCTCCAAAAGATGCATTAGAGCTGATTGTCCGGCTAGGTCTTGTTTTTGGGGAAACACGGTACTCGTGTCTGCCCAGGGTAATTAATATCAAATGTGGTTGTATTCAGAATTCTAATCAGTCTTATACATCCCATTCTAAAACTTGGAGAGTACTATTATAAATATGATCTCATTTTGACTTATCACGACCCTATGACACAGCAGGTAGATGAAGGTACAATGCCAGTTTTTAACAGCAGAGAAAAGCAAGAACTGGAAAGAACCACGTAGGTTGCTGCTGCTTCAGTGCTCTTCCCCAGCTCGCTCCTCCACTCCTCCACCTCATTTTCTGTAGAGATTTGTATCCGTGAGACAAAAATTGCCTCCTTGAGGATTCTTCAAGTGGTGAAGAAAAGCAACAAGACATACTCTTCATGAAATGACAACTTGGTAATCAGCCCTTTCCTCCCAGATTTTCACAACAGAACCATTCTCCCAGCCAGATTAAAAACCCAAGTGTCAGTCTCTTACTTAGAAGAATGTGAACTTAGATAGAAAAATCAATGACCTACAAAAGAAAAATTCACAATCAGAATTCCATAGGTGGGACACATTTCTACTCACTGGCTACAAATGTCCTAGTGTCATGTCAATGCCAATGAAAGAGAAGGTCTGTCTCCATTCACCCCCTTCTTGTTTGTATTCAAAAGGAAGACGAAGCTAAGGAACAAGACGCCAGAGAGGATCTTTAAGTTGGCCACAGGACCACTCAGAGTGTGTGTGTGTTTGGCTGTCCCCACTTTCTCTCCCTCCTCCCCCCATCCACACACAATCATACACACAATTTTTCGTAGAAAGAGCTACCAAAAAATTACCATATTTTGCCACATATAATGTTCACTTTTTTACCCAAATTTGTGAGGGAAAAATAAGGATGCACATTATACCTGGGTAGAACTAATTCCATATCTATATAAATGCTTGTAATTCTTTTACGTATGCTTATGAGTTAAAAATGTAACTCTAGAAATCAATGACGATATCCATATCCAAATAATACCCTGGAATATGATAATTGGTTTTGTTGAACTTATGACAAACTTGTAACAAGGAAGAGTTCTTGGCCTTCTATGTTGTGTAAATATCGTAATTTTGTTACCAGTACATAAAATGTCTCGTATCTTGTATCTGTTCTTGTGTTTTGTAATTACTGGTTACATAAAATTACTTGTACCATAATGTGTTTAAAAATAAATGCTAAAATTCCTTTATAATACAAAAAACAAATACCCAAATGTAAACAAACAAAAATTTGAATTAAAAAATTAAAACACGATTTTTTCCCCCCCTGAAAATTTGGGCCAAAAACGTGGCTGTGCATTATACACAGGAGCGCA
This sequence comes from Rhinolophus sinicus, assembly GCF_036562045.2. Lineage (NCBI taxonomy): Eukaryota > Metazoa > Chordata > Mammalia > Chiroptera > Rhinolophidae > Rhinolophus > Rhinolophus sinicus. The sequence goes on from NC_133752.1 coordinate 125,053,895, forward strand.
TTATACACGGCAAAATACTATACTTAAAATCTGAAAACCTGCCCAACAACAAGAAAATAGGTTTATCTTCTAATGCCATGAATTATTCTAAAGACTTCTACTTAAATGACCCCCCTTACTTGTTTTTTAGTAACTATTAATTTCCCCCAAAATTGAGGAAGTTATTCAAGTCCACTTAGCATTCAAGCTCATTGCCCTTAAAGATTGAAGCTTTTCTAATCAAAAATTTTAATGTACCCTATTTCATTGTAAAAGAAACTACCTAAACAAGTGTATCAAGCCAAGCAGCCTTTCAACATGAGATTTACTATGCCCATGAAAGACCAAATGAAAGCATTCCCCCCCCCATAAACTCCACATACTCTTTCTGTGCAAAAGGGAACATTCAATAATTTTTTATTTCACTGCCATAAATATGTCACACTATCAAAATTAGGAGTAACAAAACCACTCAGAAGTAACTCGAAGTCCCAGTGCATCACAGAAGCCTTGCGTCCTAGGATTTTAAACAGCCATCTATGTCGTACTAAGTCTTGAAAGGACAGAGAATATCAATGTCCACAGGACACAGATTTCTATTGTCCTCTTTTCAGAGACACAGAGGTTCAGCGACTAGGCCAAACAGTGATCTCAGAAATTCTGTTTCAAAAAGTGGCCTTGTAACCAGCTCTCCATTTGATTAAGGGTAAGGTCTGTGACCTGCACTGGCTTCAGTTAAGCCTTCCATAAGATAGGAATGGCAGGAGGCAGGACTGGTCAGAGTTCTGCAATGCATTCCGGATTCTTCCATCAACCAAGCACCAGGAGGGCCCACAGAACTCTCAGCTAAAATGCAGATACAATGTCTATCAAATACAGCCAGTAATCAATTCTGGGGCCTATATTTACCAAGGTCAAACACACGTCATGCATGAGGTCCACAGAACTTTTGTGTGTTCAGTTTCATCAAACAGTAGATTACAAGAATGTAAAGATGTCCTAAACTTGGGGTCATTTAACCTGCCCTCGCTTTTTCAGCACTCCTATCCTAACTTGCACCAATGCTCACAGTTCACAATGTTAATGTGGGGGCTATGATGATCTATTTTTTTGGGACCCCAGGGTGAAGGATTAAAGCAGGGTCCTAAGGAACATCCAGCCATCATTAAGAAGCATGAAGGCCCCAAATTCAATTCTTCACTGTTTATGTTAATGATGTGATCACTACATATTTCTACGTAAATAGAAATGTTAAGAGGCTTTTATCTGGGAATGGGGGGTCTCATACTAGTTGTTTAAGACCACCAATGTGGTCTTTGGAGAGGACCCTGCTTTCTAAAGCACACAGTTGTAAACAGCAACTGGTTGAAGGCCTAATTAGCATTAAACAGGCCCCAGGAATGAACAGCAAGATGACAAGGGTCACTACACTAAAGAAGGGGTCAAGCAACCCAGTCCCACAGCGACAATGCCCAAGGTACCCATGCAAATTAGGGAAGCAGCCCAGACATGTAAGGGATGAACAGCAGCACTAAAACCTCCAACCCTCCTTTCACATTCCTCAGCTAAAGGGAAAAAAAAAAGAAAAGAAAAGAAAAAGAGAAACAAAAGAAAAGAAAACCAAATGGCCCACTCCTTCAGTGCAGTGTGATATGTAATTAGTAATCACTTCTGTCCTGAAGAAACAATAAATAAAAGGCATCACACTGGCAACCAAGAAGAATTACAGAATACAATTAGCATCTCTGTTAAGATGGGCGACGGTTTTCTCCCACAACACCCAGTATTTCCACCATGAGGAGAAAATCTGTACAGCCAACTGCCAAATTGTTGATTTTTTTTTCTTTTGGGAAAAAAAAAAAAAAATGGGGAATAAATTCCACACACACACACTCTATTCAAATGTGACAAAGAACCCCTTTCTCTAAATGTACTACTATATAGGACTGCTGGTTTTTCCATTCTCCTAGCAATAAAAACCTTACTTCAAATTACAACAAGATAACTGCAGAAATCTGATTTGGAAAAGTTTGACAGAAAGTTTTTCAGCATTTGGACCCTATTACTTTTGATTTGATCATCAACCATAATCCCCTGCCCTGTTTTATTTTTAATCCTGCTTTTGTTCATATCCAATTTGGGAAAAGTTTCAGCTACTCTCAATAAGAATAGAATTTGTATCAGAAATCAAGTTACTTAATGTCAAAAAATATTTATATTTGCAAAGGCAACTTTTTTTCCAAGGTAACTCAAAAAGAAACAGAAGTTCAGAAAACTCAAAATAAAATCTAACATTCATTACTGTAGTCCTACTTTCTAAAACAGAAAGTTGTCTTTGTAACAAAAACAGTGACATAACCTTATTAAGAAATTCTTCCTCCAACTAGAGTGCAACTTAAAAACAAGTGTTTGGAGCCAGGAAGTTCATTAAGACTGCTTTTTTTTTTTTTTTTTCCCAAAACCCTCTTATATGTTGAGAAATTAACAGTAAAAAATAAAGATAAGATAGAACATTTAAATATGTAAGCAAATTTTATGTCCCATGCATTCAGACTAACCTCTGAGAACACAAATACATTTTTACATTTTTCTTTATATTTCTACGAGACTTTTAAAAGCACATTTCCCAATTGTTCTCTGTGAAAATATCAAAAACTTTTGTATACTACTTAACAATTTTTATATACTTATATTACAAGGTATCAGTATAAAACCTAGAAATTATACCATGGTATCTGCATAATATAAACATTCAATAAAAGAGGTGGGAATTACTGTCAAAAAGCAGCACTGAGGCTGATATTTTAGGGAAATTATCTCAACGCCACCTACTCCATATTTCTCACAAAAGGGAAAAACGGAATGAAGTATTTTCCTGCTCTTTGAAACTAGAGAAAACTATTTTTCTTAGATGTTAGAATGGTCTGTTACACTCATTTGATTAATGAAAATGATGAAGGCATCCTCATTCACTCTAAGATTATCAAGGCAGACAAATAAGCAGCAGTTTTAGATTAAATACTTAAGGTAAAGGTTTAAAAAGCAGATGTTGGCAAAGCTTATACAGCTGACCCTTCAAGAACACGGCCTTGAACTGCACAGATCCATTTATATGCAGATTTTTTTCAATAAATACTGGAAAGATATTTTCTCTTCCTCATGATTTTCTTAACATTCTTTTCTCTAGCTTAATTTATTGTAAGAATACAGTATATAATACATATAACATACAAAATATGTGTTAATCAACTGTTACTGGTAAAGCTTCTGGTCAACAATAGACTATTAGTCAAGTTTTGGGGGAGTCAAAAGCTATAAGCAGATTTTCAACTGTGAGGGAGCCCCACCCCCCTGCACTGTTCAAGAGTCGACTGCATTTTTTGCTCAATTCATTAACAATCTTACAGTGAGTGTGGATGTACTAAAAGGGAAGAGAAAAGACTGAGCAGATAATTAGTAAAAATAATCTTTCCTGTAATAAAATTTTTACAAACGGTATAGAAAAGAACCTATAAAACATCCATCTTTAAAGGAACAAGCCCTACTCCAGCAGTAGAAACCTAATCAATGAGACTCCATTAATGCCAGAACTAGGACATGTAACATTATAAGAACATGGCTACTTTGTTTACTTGCTCTGCTCAACTGCTATAAGATCCCATCTATTGTCACAGCTTAATTTCTTGATCACAGTACAACCTCTATCCGCTAGTATAGTTTCTGAATAACAGAGAGTATTAATCATAAGCTTATCCTGGTAAGTTTTACAATGTACAGCTGTGCCCTGAATATCAAGTTTCTAAATTATAATAAATGTGAGTTACATATGGAAAGGCTTATCATATGAAGCATTCTTATTTGCTATGTTCTGTGAGTGACTACATTAGAATAATCTGTTTAATAGATCCTATTTGGTACTTGACATCTCAGGCCTAAATCCTTCAGTATCTCCCCATGGGCAAGGTCACAATAAGCCCATCAGCCTCTGGCTTCTGCCAACCTTTCGTACCTCCTCTCCCATCACCAGCCAGCATTGTAACCATTTCAAACTTTCTTACACATCCCACTTTGCCATGATGTTAGGATTCTCTACCACTGCTCATGTATACAAGGCCTGAAAAGTAAGTTCACGAACTTACTGAAACGATGTTGCTAAACTTTTATATATATATCAGAGGGATTATTCATTATGAATTTGTACCAGCTGAACAGTTAACTGAGTTTACTATTTGGAAGTGCTGAAAAGGCTGCGTAAAAAAGTTAGACGACCTGAACTTTTCACCAAGAAAAGTTCATTGCTCTTGCATCACAACAATGCACCAGCTCACAGGGCACTGTCTGTGAGGGAGTTTTAGCCAGTAAACAAGTAACTTATTGGAACACCCTCCCCACCCACCTAATCTGGCCCCAATGACTTATTTTTTTACCCAAAGACAAAGGAAATATTGAAAGGAAGACATTTAGATGGCATTCAGGACATCAAGGGTAATACGACGACAGCTCTGATGACCACTCCAGGAAAAGAGTTCCAAAATTGCTTTGAAGGGTGGACTAAGCACTGGCATCGGTACATAACCTCCCAAGGGGAGTACTTCGAAGGTGACAGTAGTGATATTCAGCAATGAGGTATGTAGGACTTTTTCTAGGATGAGTTCACGAACTTAATTGTCATACCTCTCCATCTGGAATATCCTTCTCAGCCACATTGTCTGCTCAGAGCTGCTCAACCTTAATGTGTCAGGCTGTGCAAGAATTCTTAACTGACTAACAACCACAATAAAAGGAACTCTCCATTTTAATACTTAGCCAGCCTTACTTCAAACTTCTACAGAAAGATGAGGCTAGAGAGAAGATTTTGAATGGACCTAGCATGCACAATATTTAATAATGTGCCCATCACAGCTCTGCAGGCATGGCTGGGGGGCAATGAAACATTATAAAGTATTGTCATTTGCTCTTAAGCTATGTAGAATAGCGTTGGGGTGGTTAAGACCATTGTACATAAAATAATCGGTAACACAAACAAAATCTGACCCAAAACAAGAGACTGGAATAATAATGATGAAAATTTATATAGTATTTTATAATTTATACAGTAATTTCCAAGTATTACCAAATGTAATCCTTGTATCTGGGTAAAGAAGTGATTTACATTATACCTAACTTACTGACATAAAACTGAACCCCAGGTTATGCAATTATTCCTAATGATGGATCAGGAACATGATTCCAGCATTTTACTGTAACTCATTATCACGTCACTTTCTCCTACATGGTATAACCCCCACTGAGGAAGGGACCCTGACAATAAGTTTTGAAGAATGGGAAGATCTGGATAGGGAGAAAGGGAGAAAATAGCTAAGCTTTTCCATTGAAAAATAATGGAAACAGTATGAACATCAACAATTTGAGACAGTGAAAAGATAGATGTTCAAGAGCCAAATATTCAGCTGGAGGTGGGGCGTGGAGAATGGGGGGAAATGGACCCTGTTTGTAAAGAGCTGCAAATCCAAGAAAGGCATTTGGAATGAGATAGTGTATAAAAGTTTGCAACTGGCAGTTTGTGAGCAAGGCATCATCAGATTTAAAGAAGAAAGACATTTTAGACTTAGATAATACTCTCCAGAACACTTTTTTTTTTTTTTTTTTTTTTTTTTGGTAAAACGTCACTAGGATTCAGTGTAAGATTAACACTTGAGCAGCTGAAGAAATGGGCTTGGACATAAAAGAGGGAAACATTATGAATGCTTTGCAAAGATGGCCATAAAACAAAAATTAAATGCATCTTCTAAAGATTTATTTTTTAAAAGCACACAGTATGGAAAGAAGAAATCATTCTTAGCATATTTCACTTTGATTCCTTTGTTTCACTGCCTTACTGTATCAACAACAATGTTTTAAACAGAAACCTACCTCAATAACCAATCAGGTGGTATACTGATTTCTATAAGTAGGCAATTCATAAATGCCTCTTTTCCCAGGAAAATCCAAATTCACGTGTATTGTTCTGATGTAGTTATTATGTGTCCCTCACACTCAAAAGGGTTGTAGCTGGGACAATAAATGATAGTAATTCTAGCTATAACATGCTACAAAGAACATAGCAATTTCAAGGCTACAACCAGAGACATCATATTACCCATCCCCAAGTAGCACCATTCACACCGAAATCTACGAATATGATACCCCTAGAGTTGTACAACACAAAGGAACAGGAGACCATGGGGATCAAAGTGTGTTGGCTGCCTCCTACTTTCAGGGCAATTTAAGGTATACGTTTTAAAGCTTATTTAACATGACACACATTTGTCCAGCAGATTTTAGTGTCTAAACTAAATCCCCAGCAGGAAATGAACAGAAATTAAATGGGCAGGTGATCCCAAACCCAGCACACACCCTGGGGACCAGTTACAGTACCATAGTATCTGGTAATGCCCAGGAATCAGCAGGAAGGTTTGCACTGGCATATTCCTCTCTTTACTCCATTCTATGTTATGTTTAGCATATATATGTTTTTTTGGGGGGAAAAAGACGTAAACATAAATGCACTATTGGAAATGCTACCACTGTTAGAACAAGGGTCTCAAAGTTTGGGCCGTTCTTACTGAGTGCTATTCTTGCTTAATGTTAAAATGCAGCACAGTATTTTGCAGACCCAGCTATCAACAGGATGGGATTGACAGGGAACCAAACCAGATTAAGTGTAGTCAACTGCAAAAGAGAAAAAAAAGAAAAAGAAAAAGAAATCAACATGTAATTAACCAAGTAGTGTATGCAAGCAATGGCTAAGCCTGCCTTCCAGGAGACAGCATATTGGATGTGAATCTTCTGTCTCTTTTACTTGCTGCAAGTAAATACCCAATGACAGCCAGGTCTTGTTCTTGAATAGAACACGCCAAGCTGCAAAGCTGCAAACCCCCTGAGTTCCTCAACAACATGAATAAGCCAAGACATTCCTAACATACTACTTAATATGGATATTTATGTAGGTATAACTGGAAATTCTATCTAAGTTGGTTCAATTCAACGGATCCTCTATACATACATATATGTATTTGATTTCCTTGGTAACACCAGAAATTGGGTTTTATGCACACACATGCAGACAACCCATTCCTATTTTTTCCTCAATTACATTTCCTCTTGAAAGAATACAATCCCCTCAAAGAATGAAAATCTGCCAAGCCTTCAACTGGAGACTAAAGAAACTGGAAGATTATAAATATGTCATAGAAAAAATCAAACCAAGCCTAAAAAGAAAATGAGCTGAATTGTGTCTCCTTCCACTAGATACGGCTTGGTACATTTACATTCCCTACCACAGTGCTCTTGAAAAAGGAAGAAATATGACCATCATTATATATCACAGGCTTTTATTGCTACTAGAGACTAAAGCTGGCCTCAAGCAGAACATTTTTATTCTCCAGTAAAAATATTTTTCTTTTTGAGATGTGAAAAATTTCAGTGACCATTATTAATTACCTAGAACTCCATGTACTTCACGAGGCCTAAAATCAGCTAAAGGTAACTTTATACGTCCTCTCTTAACTTTCATTTGCACCCCTCATGTAGTTCCCTCTCACAGGCCCTCACCCGTGGTTCCTGAGTATGGGAATCCTGCTTCCATCTCTTTATTTAATGCAGGCCCTATAAAATAGGCAGTACCTGCTTTATTTTTTTCCATGTGGTTAAGATTTTGTTTGTTAGTAGCAAAATAAACCCTAAAATAAAATCCCATGTACTAATGGCATTTTGGTGTCAGTCTTACCAACGACAAGATTCATAATTTATTTGAAAGTTGAATGGAAATCAAGGAATTGGTTTGTGGCAGAAGGAACTTCTTCCTGTGAAACACCTTTCCCCCCTATCCCTTTAGAGCAGAACACTCAGTTTGGGCCGAGGACACGAATACTGGGACTATTTTTCCACCTCCCCGCTAGCTAGCTGTGGCCATGTGATCAAAATCCAGCAAATGGAACCCAGTAGGAGTGATAAGGATAATTTCTAGATCCTGCCCGCGAAGGAAAGTGGGTGCCATCTACTTCCTCCTCCTTGGCACTGCCCATAATAAAGAAATAATACTGAAAGGCATGGCACCCTTTTAAAACGTGAGATGAAAGCCCAGACTTGAGGGTTTTCTTGAGGAAAAACCCATCTTTTTTTTTTTTTTAACTGGGGAATATTGGGGAGCAGTGTGTTTCTCCAGTGCCCATCCGCTCCAAGTCGTTGTCCTTCAACCTAGTTGTGGAGGGCGCAGCTCAGCTCCAAGCCCAGTTGCCATTTCCAATCTTTAGTTGCAGGGGACACAGCCCACCATCCCATGCGGGAAATGAACTGGCAACCTTGTTGTTAAGAGCTCGCGCTCTAACCAACCGAGCCATCAGCCGCCCCACGACCCGTATTTAAGGAGCTCTATCAGTCCTAGACAGGAATTTTAAGTCAGAGAAAAATAAATTTCTATCACACTGAGGACGTTGTTATTTTGGGACTTTTTTTATAGCAGTATCAACCTATCAACTGATGAATATATCAATTTCATTTCTTCATTTCCCTTCATTGGTCTTCATTTCTTAGATAAAATAATAGCAGAAATAGGTAAAGATATCCTGGGTGAAAGAGGTATTCTTCCTAACTATTGGCAGGGCAGTATCAATTCTAAAAAAAATAAATAAATGTGCAATTCTTATATTTAAAAAAACACTTTTACATAGCTTATATCGTAACAATGAATTACTCTTCATTCAAGCACAGAAAAATCTTCCCTAAAATTCTAATCCCTGAAACTGCCAGGAAAAAACAAAACAAAAACATCTGCTTTAAGAAAATGGATAAAAGGTCTCCAGGGGCTACTTTACGACTCAGGCATTAATATCCTGGCTAAAGAACTATCCCTCCTTATTTTGCTGTAGATAAGTTACATGCTAGACAAATTTTCTTTAGTCCTCAGGACATAAACCACTACCTAGGAAACCCCAAACAATATTAATTATTTATCACAAATCAACAGATATTTCATCACAAACTGCAATACAATCAAAAGAACATTAGGCTAAGCAGTAACAAATCACTATCAAGCTTATGACTGTATCTAATTCGAAACAAGACTCTAAAACTGCCAAAACGACATGGAAGCTGGTAGTCCCTGGTGACCATCAATATAACTAACTCGGGAATAACTGTGAGAAGAGAGGTGGGAGAAAGTTTAGATGCAGCCAAGTGACATATAACACTTTCACTTGGGCTCAATATTCCCATCAGAAAACAAAACGGAAAAAAAAAAAAAAAAGGCAATGGCATATAAATTATATAAAGAAAAACTAAACTACATACACATCAAAATACAAATCCATATTTAAAAACAAACAAAAAATACCTTTTTCAAACTTCATCAATAAAAAAATACAAGGACAATTTTCTAAAGTAGTTAGTAATTATCCTGCCTCTTTCATTTATACATACATAGGAAAGGGGTATCTCTCTCCCTTCCACACCACTGGTTTTGTACCTATAGCTGAATAATTCCACAGATCATTAATAAAACAAGGAACTGGTATAGAATTTGAATAGTTGTAAAATTTCAGAATTTCTTGGTAAATTAGCATTATTTGGCTTAGGTTTTGATTGGGGGGGGAAGAATTCAATTTATTGGGGGGAGGGGGAGGGTTGAGAAATAGGAAGTACTCTAAGTTAACTACTCACTGTACAGCTTAACAGAAAGTGTACAAAATTTTCTACCTCTTCTAATGATGCAAACTACTTCCTATGTCTACTATCAGTTCAGAACTGTCAGCAGAACTTTCCACAATGGCAGAAATGGTCTGCACTTGAGAACTACTAATCGAGAACGTTTACTGAGCTCTGGAAATGTAGCTAGTGCATATGAGGCATGAATTCCTCCTTTTATTTTATTTTGACTAACTTTAATTGTCATATGTGACTGGTGGTTATCATATTGGATACCACAGGTCTAGATGCTGCTCCACTTCCACCATCTTTTGAATCTCCACTAAAATTCTTCTATGAAACATTTCCAGGTCCCATTGCCTAGTAGTCATTTTTCTCTGGTATGTCTCTTTTCTCTGGTATGCCACAGCAATTTAACTATACACACAAAAGTTGCATGGGGTTAGGTTGGCATATAAGGGAAATTAATTTAACCAAAATTAATCTTAGGAGTCCCTTATAAAGACGACCAGTAATTCCTAAATCAAGTTTAGCCAGTTTGTCCATTAAATTGGAAACAAATTCCTGTTTATTCAGTTAAACATCAAATGTGGTAGCAGCTTTGGCCATGATGCAAGAAATATTCCCACCTAAATATCCAATTGGAGAGGCACAAATGAGATCAACAGAAGGAACAGAAAATTCACTTGCAACCATATCACACTTATTCTGGTGAAAATGGGCGTGGTATAGTCATACAACTGCACCTCTTTCTCTTTTCCTTCTCTACTGTTCCTTCTCTCAACTTACCTGTCTTTCTTTCCTAACTACCTACTTCCTTTCAGTCTTCTGCAACCATCCTAGATATGTCAATTCATGTAAATTAAATCTAGGTATGATGGAATTCCATGAAAAGGGCACTTATAAATTTCTATTGTTCATTATTAATGCCTAACTTCTCTGTCCTACTCAATTATTTATCTTTCTTACCCATAAGTCAATATTTTCTATTGTTGCCAAATGCAAAAGCATTGCATTTAAGCTACATCGTTATTTGTTCTTATTTATAATAAGATTAAGAACTGGTTGGAAAGCAAGAGTACCAAACTTAAAAGCCTTCAGTGGCCAAGCAGGTTTCGGAAAAAAGGGAGGGGGGGTGTCCTTGTCTAATGTGCGACAGCCATTACTCAATTCCTGTTGGTGACGCCACAGAGTGATATGAGGCCAGGGTTGCCAGCTCTTTCAAGTTTCAAGGGACACCAGAAACGCAGGTGTTTATTTGAAACCCAATTTATAAATGTTTAATGTATTCAATTAACAGAAAAAAAGGATACTGAATGTACTGGGTGTGCCAAAAAAATGTATACACATTTTAAGGGATGTTAGCTATGTATTACTTTTCGAAGGTGAATTGAATTACGGTAGCAATGTGTAGTATGACATTTGCTCAAAAGATGGCATTAATCAAATGACTGCTAGCGTCACCATGCAACGGGGAGGACAAAGAGAATGGCTGAAACCCGGCTGTCGTTTGAGAAGCGTAACCCCATTTTGAAGTCATATTTGAAATCTGAGAACACTGTGGAAGTACAACAACGATGGAGGCTAAGTATGCAACAGAACCTCCAACACGCCTAACAAGTGCACGCATTCGTGGTAAGTTTGAGACGCGTGGTACTGTGCACAAGGGTAGATCCGGGACACCTCGCACAGCAACAGGTCCTGCTTCTTCTGCTGTGGTGTTGGAACGGTTTACATGCTCCTCACAGAAGTCTACCGAACAATATTCACCGTAATCAGAAGTGTCTGGACGCTGATGGTAACCACTTTGAGCACCTCTTGTAATTGCAAAACTGAAACCTGACTTGTATTCATCTTTTGTTATCAATATATATTGAGTAGTACAATTTTAATACAGTTTTTTCCTTTTTTAAAAGGTGTATACATTTTTATGGCACCCTCTGTGTTATGTAAATGTCTTCTGGCAAGATCCTGCAGGCCACGGATTTCTGCTCTCTGCCCTAAGGTATAAGTTCTCTAGGCATTTCTCTGCATTCAACCACTCTTACTTTGCACCCAGCTAGGAATACTTTGGTGAGCAAGAAAGATATGTAACTTGCTTGCTCTGGGACAACTTATATTTTGATAGAGTAAATAGATAATAAAAAGGAAACAAATTAATAAGGTAAGTTTAGATCATCATAAAGGGTTACATCTAAAGTAAGCAGAATGATTAAAGAGAGATGAGCTTATTTAGATTAAATGTTTAGGGAAATCAATCTCCCCTTTAGCTTTTCTTATACAAATGAAACAATTACCTCAAGGGAAGGCTGAGGGGTGGCTATTTTAGAAGTCAGTGGTGGTGTTTATTTACATTGCTTTGGGGATTAACACATCCTCTTTGCAGGCTAGACTCTATAAAAGAACATTATTAAACCCTCAAACAGAAAAATTCTGAACTAAAGTAGAGAACTCAGTTCTTCCAACATTCTGTAATAAAGTAAAACTTATCTGAAAATCTGAAACCTTTAAATCTCTCAGATACCCATATAAACAATGGGCCAAGAGCTACTAGAAGCAGATCAACTCATCAAATGCATATGTTTAAGAAATTTAATTGCCTAACCATTTACTACAGTCATATTATATTAAATGGGATACTAAATTTCACTCTGGAAGGTTTATTATTTCCTAGGCAAACTCAAGTAAAAGTCACAATTTGACTTGTAGTTACGCATTTTATTGAGAGTATAATAATAAATTACGGATACTTAAATTCTAATGGGATACACATTCACACACAAAATTAAATTCTAGCAGAATTTTATACTTAGGGTAATATATCATTTTCAATAAAAAGTCAAAATATAGGCATCTGGGTTCTTCAGATTTTGAGAGAACTATATTAAAAGAAAACAAAACTCAGATAGCCATGAAAAATAAGTGTTCTTATATCACTTCTCGCTTTTATGCTCCAGAAATATCTAGGGAAGATGATGGCTTGAACATATGCAACTACTAGGTCATCGTCATAACTGTTCGGTAGTTGCATTTAACCTCCACATCTCATGTTACTATTAGACCAATATTGTCAGACTCTCATGAGCCCTACACTAGTCCTCCTGAGAAAAAAGGAGAGACTAGCTGGATGGGTAACCTGGGGATCGAGCTGGGCACAGATGGCTCGTTGGCACCATTTGCGGTCTACCTGCTTGCAGACTGTATATTTTGGTATGCGTTCTAGGCCACACAGCTAGGCAGACTGTCCTTGGAAGAGAAGGTCTCTGATTGCCCATGCTCTTGTGACTGGGTGTAGAAGTCTAATTAAGGAAAAAGTATTAGCACTCCCAATTGCCACATTGTATGCCATATTCAAAACAGCTTTCTCAGTAACCGGGAAAAGGGCGATATCCATCTGATTCTGATTCTTATACACTCTCACTTGGTCTGACCTAGCCATACAGAAATACAGGCTCTCAGAATTCAACTGTAATCACCAGTAAATATACAACTGTAGAAAATCCTGCATCAACACTATAAACTAAGGAAGAACACCTATCAAGATGCCAGAAACTGAGGAATTTCCTAGATATACTGCACATGGAACCTAATTAAAAAGACATTAAGGGCCTAAAAAAATGTCACAACACCAGGAAACTACCCAGTGTTGTAGAAGTAAACAAAATGTGTCTGGCAGAATTCCACCAATGCATCTTAATTTGCAGGGTTGGGAGCTGGAAGTGCGGACAGGCCATGGGAGACACGGCACACACATCATGTAGTGTAACTCAGAGCAGCTGTGCTATACAACATACAAAAAAACAAGTGTGCCACGGCCTCTTCCTTCTAGGAAAAGCTGATGAACCAGAAAGGGGTTTAGACACAGCCCCAGCACAAACCTGGCACTGAGGTCAAAACAAAAACCCATACACTAAGGGTCAACTCTGTTACTACACAGACATCAAATGGCAGAGGGAAAGGCAGCAGGTACAAAACTCTTCTGCTGGGCTTTGTAGAACTCCATCTTCCTTCTGCCTTCCTTTTTAACTTTTAGAACCTTCAACCTGTAGTGCCAATGTTTATCAACCAGCGCTCCAGCATAAGTTCCATGAGAAAGACCTTCAGCGTCATCTTGCAAGACAGGGAGACAAACTCCATTTCTGAACAGACTGCCCCCACACACACACCCATTTGCAAAGATGACTTAGCAGGGAAAAAGTGTGTGTGTGTGTGTGTGTGTGTGTGTGTGTGAAATAACTTTAAAACATACAATAATACGAAGAATAACTTACTTTTGAAAAAATTATTTCAGGAAACATTAAACTCATCCTTCTCTTCTCAACAGAAATTGAAAAACATGGCCTCAATGAAACGAGATCTTAGAACATAGAATAAGACTTTGTAAAGAGCTGCGAAGGATCAGCTAAGGAAGAAGCAGGATTTAACGGTAGCTGGGTTTCTTTAGGAAATAGTTTACTGAATCTGAAAATTCAATAGCAGAATTTAAATCCTTGTAACAAAGAAATAAACAGTAGAATCAATCAGTAGAAAACATACTTCTTTCATCCCCAAAAAAAGAAAAACATCAGATAGAGAAGAAAGAAATTCTAGGTAAAGAACAGAAACCAATCTACAGGAAACTTTACAAGGGTCATCTTTGAAGTGTAAGATTTTTATTTATTTTTTGACTCTTAAAATCATCAATACAGAAAAATTGAAAAACTACAAAGGAGAAGATTATCAAACAGGCTTCAAATTTTCCCAGAAGCCAAAGGAAGCAATATTACATACTCATTAACATACTTTTGCAAGGTTTTCATTCATGATTAAAAACAGGAAAACAGTGACAGACATGCGAGAGTCCTTACATATTTGTATGTAAAGACAATATGGATGTACGTACAGAGCCAATAGGAAGATGAAATGAATAAGCAGCTATTGTAAATGCTGTCATAAGAGAATGTACAAGGTACAAGTAATTTCTAAGGAAAAAAATATGAATCTGTGAAAACAAAAAGCAGTAATAATGTGCCAAAAAGAAATAGAGACTAGTAAAAAGCAAAACAGTAAACGCTGTCAGTTTTAAAAGAGGATATCGATGTATCTTTTTTCACTAATAAATTAACGAATAGGAACATAGATGTTCATGTTCTTTAGAAACTGAAGGTAGATATTACTGGAACTGAAAACGATACATTCCTCTCAAATAACTTATGAGAGAAACAGATACAAATATTTCTGCTAAGGCAATATACCTATGTGACATATATTTAAAGACAGTGTATTAGAATGAAAAGATAAAATACAAGCGAAGATACACACACACACACACACACACACACACACACACACACACACACTACTGTGGGGGGACTGTGCAGGGGAAAGGAGCGAGACACATACATATATACAATCTATTCTATGAACAAAGGTAGGGACGGTGACAAGAATATCTCTAGATGACATCTGAGCATTACTAAAATCTGTGGAGTAGGCATGACTACTAAGTTGTTAAAGAAAAATAAGCAAATTAGAGAGGTTTTGTGCAGTAAAAAATAAAGTATTAAAAGTATATGATAAAAGAGAAATAAATGTAGGAACTTAGGGTAGGGAATAGTAACATCTCTATTCTTTCTTCACTTCAACAGGCAAAAGAAATGGATATTCAGAGAATTTGAATATTACGACTGATAAGGTTGCTTTAATATTAAGTTCTACACTCTATAAAAGGTACACCTTTCATTACTATGGAGTTTGTAACAGAAAAAAACTTCAGGAAATTTTCAAAAGGAAGCCTTTTCTTTTAATCACAATTAATTGAAACTATAAATTTTAAATGTACCAATGAAAAACTGTAAATTAAACAACTACTTTATTAAATAAAAATAAGTCAAAACTAAAAATAGAGAACATTAGAAAACAGTGAAAAAATAACAAATGAAGAAACACCTATGCTTGGTTGCCAAGGAGTAATAAGGCAAATTTAGACCAAAATGCTTTCATTTTTAAGCACTATAAAGTTAAATAAATATTCAACATGAGTCTTCGAGAAAGACTCAGGGAGGCCCTGATCAAACACACCCCTATCAGACCAGATAACCTGGAAGGAGACATAATCCTTAGGGACAAGTTTGTAACTCAGGGTGCCCAGATTTCTGCAGAAAGCTACAAAAATTGGCTATGGGAGCCAAAGGCACCACAGAACAATTGCTTAAGGTAGTCAACACTGTGTTTTATAATCGAGACCAGGAGGAGGCACAAAATGAGAACAAAAGATCAAAAGGAAAACGGAGATACTTGTAGCGGCCCTTCAGGCCACTGGCCCACAGGACACCAGGGGAAAATCCAACTGTTATCAATGTGGATGGTCCAGGCACTGGAAAAAAAAGTGCCTTCAGAGACTGGGGGCAACATAGAGACCACCTCGACCGTGCCCCCTCTGTGGAGGAAACCAATGGAAATCAGAATGTCCTGGGAGGCCTCAACCCCGGGAGCCAGCTGCATCCATCCAGGCCCCCACACAAGACTGAGGTAGCCCAGGGCTCTTAACCATGGCTTCCACATTCCAGTTGCCCATAGGGACCCCCGAGCCCCAGGTACTCTTAGAAATAGAAGGAAAGCCTACTGACTTTCTTCTAGATACAGGAGTCACCTTCTCTGTCCTCCTCTCCAAGCTAGGGACACTCTCAAACCGCTGTGTAACTATCCGCGGAGTAACTGGAAAACCAGTCACCAAATATTTCTCACAACCCCTCAGGTGTTTGTGGAATGACCTACTGTTTTCTCATTCCTTCTTGGTCATGCCAGAAAGTCCCACTCCCCTGCTGGGAAGAGACCTCATGACAAAACTAGGAGCCATAGTCATCCTAGTCCCTGGACAAATTCCCAACTGCCTCCCAGTAACAGAACCAGACATCAACCCTGAGGTCTAGGCTGAGCCTGGAATAGATGGCTGTGCCCTAACAGCTGCCCCAATCCGTGTTTATCTCAAGGACCCCCAAGGTTTCCTTGCAGGAAGCAGTACCCCTTAAAACCTGTGACTCGACAAGGACTAATCTGTTATCAATAACCTTAAAAAGGCAGGGCTCCTCAGGACATGTAACAGTCCTTGTAACACCTCCATCCTGGGAGTCCGAAAACCCAGCGGAGACTAGCAGTTGGTGCAGGACCTCCTGCCATCAATAAGGCAGTCATCACCCTATACCCTATAGTCCCAAATCCTTACACCCTTTTTAGCCCAAATACCTAAAGAAACCAAATGGTTTACTGTTTTAGGCTTAAAAGATGCATTTTTCTGCATATCCTTACACCTTGAATCACAATCCCTTTTTGCCTTTGAGGACCCCAAAAGCCAGACCTCGCAGCTCACAGGTCCTTCCCCAGGGGGTTAGGGACAGCCCACATTTATTGGACAGCCCTCTTAAAGGACCTGTCCAAATTCTCCTCTGACCAGTGTACCCTGTTACAATATGTAGATGATCTCATTGTGCGCTCCCTCCGAGAGCCCTATCAGCTGAACAACTGACCTCCTAAACTTCCTGGCTACAAGGGATTACAAAATTTCTAAGGCCAGAGCCCAGATGTGCCAGACCACAGTCAAATATGTGGGCTTAACACTTTCAGAGGGAGAGAGAGCCCTAGAGCCAGAAAGGGTCCAACCCATTTCCACGTACCCCTAGCCCAGGACTCTTAGGCAACTTAAGGGGTTTTCTTGGCGTAACAAGATATTGTTGTCTATGGATTCCTGGCTATGGGAAGATAGCCAGACCTCTGTACCAAATAATCAAAGACACACAAGAAGCCAAGATGCCCCTGGTGCTTGGGAACCCCAAGGACAAGCAGGCCTTTAACCTCTTGAAACAGGCTTTCCTAACTGCCCCGGCTTTGAGCCTCCTAACCAGGGAGCCCTACAACTTCTGTATCACAGAGAGAACAGGAATGTGCTGGGGGTCTTGACCCATCCAAAAGGGTATTTAAGCAAGGAGCTGGACTTAGTAGCTTGCGGGTCACCTGCCTGCCTCCAGTCACAGCAACCACCCTCCTACTACTAGAGGCTCTCAAATTCACCCTGGGGCAAGACCTCACAGCACACACCACACACCACACACCACATTCAGGGATTACTAAACACTGAAAACAGCCACTGGCTCACAGATGCTCGTCTCTTAAAATACCAGGCCCTGCTGTTAGAAGGCCCAGTAACTCAAACCAGGACATGATCTACCTTAAACCATGCCACCTTCCTCCCTGAGGATGACACGGGACATACATACGACTGTCAACAGGTGTTAGCACAGACCTTTGCGGCCAGGTGGGACTTGCAGGATGTGCCCCTAGACAACCCAGAGTGGACGCTCTTCACTGATGGGAGCTCTTTTATAGAAAATGGGGCTCGCAAACCTGGCTATGCCGTAGTCCCTTTGCATGAGATCACAGAAGGAAAGGTCCTGACCCCAGGGACTAGAGCTCAGCTAGCTGAGCCTTGGAAATGAGCAAAGACGAAAGGGCTAACATATTTACTGACTCCAAATATGCCTGCTTACAAGCCCATGGAACGAATCATCTGGAAAGAAAGAAATTTCTTAACAGCCACTGGGTCTCCCATCTAATACCATCAGGAGATTAATCGGTTACTCCAATCAATACACCTCCCCTGAAAAATAGCGGGTCATACATTGCAAGGGACACCAAAAGGCAAACGATGAAGTTTCTGAAGGTAACCATCTAGCAGATCAGGCAGCCAAAAACGCCGCCAAACTAGCTCCCACAATTGGTCCCCTAGTCTGGGACGGGTCGGCAACACATATTAGGCCCCAACACACACAGGAAAAACAAAAGTGGACAAAGGAGAGGGGCTACACTTATCTGCCTACAAATGACTATAATGTGAGGATGGCCGTCTTCACCTCCCAGCAGCAAATCAGTAGAAGGTCCTCAAAACCCTACACTAGATCTTCCATTTAGAGCAGGACAAAACCCAAGAGTTGGCTCAATGGTTATTTACAGGCAGACATTCACAAAACTATAAAAAACATCCTTACCTCCTGTGAAGTCTACCATAGAAACAATCCCCTAGTGCATCCTCAAACACCCATGGGAATACAAGGCAGGGTAAATATCCAGGGGAGGACTGGCAGTTAGATTTCACCCCCATGCCCGAAGCAAAAGGATACAAATATCTCCTAGTGTAGGTAGATACGTTCACACATTGGGTTGAGGCCGTTCCCTGCCAGATTAAAAAGCTACAGAGGTAGTTAAAGCTCTAATCACAGAAATCGTACCCAGGTTTGGTCTCCCCAGCTCTCTCCAAAGCGAGAAAGGACCCTCTTTCAAATCCGAGGTCACCAAAGGAGTCTCTAAAGCTTTGGGAATAAACTACCATCTCCACTGTGCGTGGAGACCCCGGTCCTCTGCCCAGGTAGAAAAGACCAATGACATTACTAAAAGACATCTGCGAAAGCTATCCCAAGAAACCAACCATAGCTGGACCACCTTGCTCCCTATAGCTCTCTTTCATATACGAAGGAGATGAAGGGCCCCAACAAAGGGGCCCTAAGCCCTTCTGCAACACATTACAGCTCACTTCCGCATTGCGACTGCCCCTCTCCACTCACCGGTTCTCCCTAAAAACTTACCCCTCAAGCACTTTAGCTTCCACAGTCTCCGCTATACTCAACATGGATCTAACTTTAATTTGGCAAAAACTGAGTGGGGCCAAACCCCAAACCCTCTATACATATGGGTTTAATCTTAATCGAATACCTTAGGAAGGTCTCTTTTTCTTCTGTGGCACCAAAGCCTACATCGCCCTACCCCCTGGTTGGACGGGCCACTGTAGCCTTGCTGTCCTAGCTCCCATGGCAGACTATGCTCCCGGCACCAGCTATATGCTACATGTTTTAGAACAACTGTGTCCCAGAGCATGGACAGTCACAGTAAGTAGTGCCGGCTCTAATCCCGCTTCTGACCGGGATTTTAGGAGCATCTAGTATCGCCTTAGGGGGAACCTCCATCCATCTATCAATCCAAGTAGCAAAAGCTTTAAAAGAAATCACTACTGGAATACAGAAGCTGATCCAACAGGTGGATTCACTAGCAGGGGTGGCTCTTCAAAACAGATAGGCCCTAAACTTATTAACTTCCTATGGGGGGGAACATGTGCCTACCTAAAAGAGGAATGCTGTTTCTACATAAATCACACTGGGCTCGTGGTCACCAGCTTAGACACTGTAAATGAACTTGTAACTTCCATCAAAAATCTCTCAGACTGGTGGACATCCCTGAGAGCTCAACTCTTACGACGGCTATGGCCCCTCTTGGTTCCTTTACTAGTCCTTCTCTTTCTGCTCTCATTCAGAGCCTGCATCCTCAATCTGCTCGTTTGGTCTATCTGTTCTCACCTAGAAACCATAAAGCTACAAATGGTACTCAACATGGAGCCACACATGGACCTCCAAAACCCACCCATCTACCGCAAACTGCTAGACCGCCCTCTGACCAACTAGCCCACTGCCGGCCTATACTCTGCCCCTTCTCAGCAGGAAGCAGCCAGTGGTCTTCGCCCCTCCCCCTAACAGCAGTTAGGGTTACGTCATCAGAGGGGGTACTGAGATAAGAAAGTCATAGGCAGTCAGGGACAGGACCATGGTGGTAGACAAAGACCAAGGCCAAAGAAATAGTTTCAAAGTAGCTGACAGAAAAATGTGGAGAAGGGAACTGGGCGGGAGGGGCTACCTCACCAAACTGCAGAGTCAGCCAAGACACCAGCCCAGGTACTGGGATACTGCGGGGGGCAATCAGCTGTTGCTAAACAACTTAAAGATTGCAGACTCAAGCACGTATAGTCTGCGGGGCATTCTACTTTCGGATCCCGACCCTCTCTCCGGAGAGCTTTTCTCTTGCACATTACAATAAAACTGTACTGCTTAAATTCTTCCTCTCAGATCCGTGTTCCCATTCTTCGTTGACTGGAGATCATGCTCCCAGAAACACACCTGGATACCCGCATCACTTGGGAAAACAGAAGGGGCAGTCCGCACACACTACCACTTGACATCAGTTACAAAGCCCAACAGGAAGAATTGTCAATTAAGGACCTCAACAGAAAGAGACGCATCTTTGTAGTCATATTACTTGACTATTCTAGCAGGAATACGTAAGATTCCTTCCTTGCCCAGCAATTCAGCCAATAGAAACCATCACCACCCTGAACTCTGGCTTTCCTCTAATGGACTTTCATTCAAAACAAACCCTCAACTTTCCACTTCTACTCTGTAAAGTAACATCCCCTCCTTTGTTTGTTGCACTTGGCTATAGTTTTTGTGATAGCATGCTTATCCTGAATTGCAATTCTTTGCTGCTCTCGAATAAACCCATCTTGTTGGTAAAATAACTGGCTGAGTGTTTTCTTGTCTTTCTTTTTTAAAGACAACAAACATCAGTGAAGGGACTTTTTTAAGGGGCAAAAATGCTCAGGGACACTTGGTTGAAAGACCACATTTTGCCCATATACTCATGGCATCATTTTGTATCACAGTATGTAATTATGCATTAAATAATTATGGATTAAAGTTCAGTCTGTGTAAGCCACTATGTTAGGTATTCTTAACTTCTTTCCTTCCCCCAAGCAGGTTATTAGCTCCCTACATAGGTACCCTGTCATATTCACCATTCTCTCATCCTGGTCAGATGATGGGGGTTCAAAAAATTTTGTCAAAAAACATGAATAAAAGGAAGAATCTATTTATTAAAAGGGAGTACATACAAAAGAAAAAAGGGATTATCAAACACGATTTTAATTGAAAACACTTAAAAATATTCAAGAACTCAGTGGGTCTCAGCATCGTTAAGCATTCTTGGAGGTGAGACTGACTTAGGATGCATCCTCACACTGTAAGCCAAGGCTAAACAGTTTCGGTCCTGGCCCAGGCTCAGCTGGCATAGAACTTTATGACAACTTTAGAGCTAAAAGCATCTTGCTGCTTTGGGTTATAAAGACTTAGAAATTTCTGTGTCTGGGCTGACAGTGCAAATGCAGAAAATGCTCTAGCCTTGTACCTATTTCCAACACCACAGTGCTGAGTATGCATCAGATTTTAGTGGACCCCCTCCTTCCGCCTTCATGCTTCATACTTTCCACTGTAAGTTTTATCCTAACAAAAGTGTACTTACCTATGACTAACACACTCCAGTTCTTGGGAAGAACCTTAACAAAATTACTGTCTCTCCCAGCTTTGTTTTCATCAACTAAACTCACCAAACTAAGAAGACTGTGTTGAGTCAGCGCCTCCCCCTGTGATGACCCCTCCCTAAGCCCGGAAGAGAGGACAAACATCTGCCTGGTGATTGACCACTGGCTATATTATTTCAACTTAGTGCCTACACTTCATTTCCTCCTTCTCAGAGGAAACACAATGACCAGCAAATGTGTTTTGCTACTGTCTACTCTTTTCGGGCCTACTTCTTTAGAAAGATAATTATTCTAAATCAAGCCTGATGAAAATGTCAGATATGTCACAGAGTTCCTGAATATTCAGATTATTGCCCCCTCGATCCCCATGTCAATCTCCTTCACCAATTATCCCATCTGCACTGCGGACTGTACCATTCTTCCAGTCTCTCAGTCTAGATATGTGGGACTCATTGATTTCTTCTTCGTCCCTTATGTTCAGTCTCTCAAGCCTTAGCAAAGGAAATAGTGTCTTGATTAACAGGGATGGGGAAAGAGGTTCAGTGGCCACAGCATCCCTCTAAGGAAGAGCAGTGTTTAGGATAAGGCTGGTGTTATAAATGTGGTGGAGACCAGGATGCTTCTGCAATAGACACTTAAATAGCTCTGCCGTAGAAATGCACAAGCTTTTCAGAGAATGAGGATGAGTGAGGTAAACAGGAAAAAGAAGGTAAGATGCCCAGCAATGCGGCAGGAGGCCAGTACCTGAGGAGACAGTAGATAACTAAGCAATCGATGAACTTGCCAGAGCAGTAATAGCTGAGGGGTTTTTAAAGACTGAGATTTCTAACAGTCCATTTGAAGGTGCTGTGATACACGGCAAACCCCTTGCTGTTATCAAAACCTCATTATAGTCTCGGTACACAGTGATAATAGTGGCGCTGTGTACCGAGAGGCCCTGGGTACACATGGGGCCCTGGGAAACAGATCATTTCAGCCAAGCAGGAGCCAATGTGTAACAGATCCAGACCTCAGCAAAAGCAAACACTTTTTAAAAAAAGAGTTGGCAGTGGCTAGGAAAACATGGGCCCTTCTACGAACACTAACGGATAGTAAGGTCACAGGGAACGCCAACATATGTGGGGCAGGAATTCAAGCTAATACTTATTTGAATCTCTGAAGAGTCGGTGGCCACAGTTTGGACGGTATGAGTCTCCCTGATGAGCCATCTCCATTCCAAGCCACACCACACTTGTCCGAACACTCACTGCTCTCCACGTTCTCCGACCTGATCAGGCAGGCGCACACCTCATAATAACAAACTACTAACCATTAACCAAGCAACATGACATGCCAGGTAAGCACTTTCTATCACTATCTCCTTTGACATTTACTACAATGAAAAATAACTCCATTCTGTCAGAGGTGAGACAATGGAGACTCCAGTTAACAAACGTGACCCGCATCACACTGCTGGTGAGTGGCAAGGCTAAAAACTAAACACATCTGCCTGAGACAAAGCCCCATGCTCCTTAGGGTTCACTCTACTGCATCCTTTACAGCTGAATGCTTAGTTTCTAAATGCCAATTTCCCCTGACGGGTCTCCAAAGAAACCCTGGACATAGTGAGTGCTGAAGCCCAGTAAGGAACAAATTTAGTAGATAATTTAATATTCCCCTAAAGATGAAACTCAGTGAATGAAGAATCTAAGAATATGTATGCTTTTGTCACATTTTTTAATACTGGCTGTAAATACAAAGATATAGCCAAATGTCAGAAGTTTTGCTAAGGAGATGCCACGAGTACGTATGTAAATGAGAGCTCTTCAAAAATACTGACTACATATTTTAAAGTATAAATTTAGAAAACAAGCCAGTTATTTTCTTCATATAAATAAAATTAAGTTAGTTCACAATTTTTTTTTTTTTTTTTTTTTAATCCTGATACCCTACTCTGGACAGAAATAATAGTATGTCTTGAATAAGGAAGAAATTAAAATAGGGAAAAGACAAAACACAGGAAATAATCCAGTGGCATCACCATTCATCACATACTTATTTTCAATATATGTCTAAAAATTAGGTTGAGATAACCCAAAATCTGTTAATATGATACTGTTTGCATTTTGCTGAGTGGAGTACCAAAGATTTAATAAACACGTTTACGTTTATCCAGGTCACTTTATTCATCAAATTCCAGGTTTCTAACCAGAGGCATTAATTCATCTAAGCATTAACTTGGGTGAATAGTTTCAATGTATTTACAGTTTACAAACAAGCTTTTGGGCTGTCATCTATAAAAAGGTATGGCTTCTATTGTTACAATAGAACTTGGAACAATTATCGATTATTTTTTTAACTTTTCATATTTCCAGCTTTTCACAAAGCAGGATTTAAAAATTATTAATCAAGTTTATAGTATATCTATCAGTCAAGTACTGGAATTTTGCCAGTGCTTGAGCTAGCACTCCGTGCTTATGTATTAATCACACAGATAGCTACTGACACATAGGATCAAGGCCTTAATGTTACAGTGTATCTCATCACATAAAAGTGCTTTTGTACCATCCTTGAGAATTTTTCAATAAACAAAGGAAGTATTTAAAATTTACAATTAGAATCTTATCTCCATTTTAAGATAAGTTTCAGACAAGACATTTGAGGGGGGCAAGTTACTTTAAATTCCTAGGACAGCTTCTTCATCATTTTATGTAACGAAATAAAAGCAAGTTTGGGTTTAAGCAGGGTTCAAGATGAGTGTTTAAAAAGGCTGTTTCCGCATACACTATGGTACTGAGACACATTCTCTTGATACAAATGTTCAAAAGATCTGATCGGGATTTGCCTCCTAAAGCAGGGTTCTTCAAACAACAGTGATGGTACTATTAAGAGGAAACACTGGCTGATACACTATAATCGAAAAGAATTTTCCCATATTCTACTTGATTTAATTGACATACAGTCACGGAAGCAAGTCTTATATCATCATGTCTGTTTCACCAATGATGAAACTAACGTTCAGAGATTAGGATCAGGTGAAACTTGAGAGGTGGAGAACTGTATCGATTCCCCCAATTCTTGACACCCAACTCAAGACTTCCCTTATCACTACACTGGCTCCTCCAAAGACATCTTACCCACTAATATGCATTTCTCAAATCAAATTTGTGTTAAATGTTTAACAAATGGCAAGCTCTCACTAGATAGATATTCCTAGCAAATGACACTAAACCAAAATTACTTCACGATATCTTCAGGTTATTTCATTATTGTTAAAACTTATACTATAAGGGATAATATGCTTTGAGTTGTCTGAATGGAAAACAATTATTCCACAGCTTTGCTTTCAGATTAGTCTTACTAGTTACAGGGTTATACATCTAATCTTCTACACTACACTTATAAAATGAACACTGTCGTGGATAATTTTATAAAATTTATAATTCAAATTAATCATTCTAGATTTAGTATCCATGCTTAGGAATAAAACTGCACAAACAGCTTCGTAAGTTAATGCAAAACTGATTTTCAGTTTTATGCCAATTTACACTGACATCCATAAGAGTACATAAGAATTTCCAAGGAGCCGTATCAATTCTTGGTATTATTAGTAAATTGTAGAACATTATACAACAGTCTAAGTGAATAAGACAGAGCTGCATACCACAAGGGTGATATTTTTCAAAAATACAGTTGTTTTTTAAGTGAATGGCACAAGCTTCACAGAGGTAAATACCATTTTTATACAGCTCAAAACCAGACAAATGTAAATAGAAAGATACATACGAGTGCATTTATGGCAAAACTACTTGTAAAAAAAAAAAAAGAAAATAATAAACACGAGATTCTGAATGATGGTTTTTCCTGGTAAAGCAGGAATATGGGATTTGGGAGATGCCCTTTGATATTTATGTTATATACATTATTTTATAGATGTAAAATTTGTATTTTTAAAGTGATCACCACAGAACGTCTTATTCAACTTTACAGCAAATTCTTAAAAACACTATTTCTGCCAAAACAGTCAAGATTCTTGATCTTCCTCAGTCGCACCTAATCCTTTGATACTTCAATCATACTCTTTTGAAGGGGCTCTCTTGTCATTATCCGCGGTGACAACTGCCTCATCCATTCCTGTCATACCCTCCTTTTGTCTACAGGTTTGTGTGTTAACTCAGATCTTACTGAGCTGCTTCCACCGACTTCATGGGATCCTTCATCCTTGGCAGGATGTGCAATGTGTTCATGTTACATAGCATTTGCAAGTGGTTTTGAAATGCTCACAGAAGGCAGCACAAGACTATCGATTTGATGAGAAAGAGTGGAGATGCTGGCTGCACTAAGCAGAGAGAGATATATGAATAAGGAGTAATTTGACAAATCATTAATAAATATTTTCTTGTTTTTGACGGCAACCTCCTAACTGCAGGAACTGTGATAACAAGCACTGACTGTCGGATGCCTAAACATGAAGTACATTCCCTAACCTACATAGAGCCTCCAAATGTTCTTCAATGAACTATGTGGCTGGAACTGCTGGCCCCTCAATGTTGCTATAAAGAGGATAAGACAATTTATATGAAAAGCTCTGCAAACATTCAAGTACATTTAATCAAATGTTAATATTTTAAAGAGATTTCATGCACGAACAAATTGCAAGAGAAAGCAATTACACAAATGAAGCAATACTTGTTTCCACGTACAGACAAATGAACAAAGCACATCACGACAAATAATAAAGGAATACTTCACTAAGCATTTTCCAAAGATCACTAGAGGCGGCTCTCATTTACTTCCTAATAGAGTCCCAGAGGAATTATTTAAACTGCAAGCTCTTTATGTTGAAAATAGATCCAGTTACTGTCAACTTGACAGAAACATATCCATTGAATAGTATTTAGGCTATCTACAGCCATCCCCAAATTGAGAATATCTGGGGTGTGTCATGTGTTTTCTTTTTATCCCTGAAGATTGGGGCTTTATTTTAGGAAAAGAACCTGGACTAAACAACACAAGAGGTGAGGTACTTCTAAAATAGCAGTATTTTTATTTATCACTACTAGCACACTGATTCCAACGACCTTCACAGGAAGAAAAAGGCACCCGAGGCAAAGGGTCACTCAGAGCCACTTGGTGCATCTTCCTGTAGCAGGTGACATCTGGATTCGTAGTTGCCCATCCGTGTGGACAACCAGTTGGGAGGGCCATCACTTCCTCTATGTGGTAAATTCCCTTCAGAAAAAGGAAATGCTGTCAAAATGCACAAATGCCTCCACATGCAGCAAAACTGGTGATTACTGCTAAGTAATTCCCCGAACTTAAATCTCTCCAGGTTCACTGTCTGCTTGCTTTGTTTAAACGCCACCACCGTTCAGGATAGTAGGCTGACATTAATTATTCAAAGGCAGGAAGGAGGTCTGTATATTCCTTTGTCCCACGCTGTGACCAAATCTGGAAGCAGTAATACTTGCCCAAGCAGCGAGGCTACATCAGTAAGGTGAAACCTTCACGCAGCTTTACTACTGGCGGGACGATTGCTCTAAGCACTCCCAACTTCTTCTTTTGCAAAGAAAATACATGCTTTCCCCTCAACTCCTTGACAGACACTGTCATAACCCAGCTACTCTGCTAACCAAGGACTTCTCTGTCCTTGGAAGTGTTTCACGTACAGTACCTCAAAGTCCTGACATTTCCACATGGGAAAACTGTAAATCATGATAGATGGGAAAAGAAATGCTCCTTCTACACATTGAATAAACCACTAACCCTGATTCCCAAACTAGACAAGGGCCGTCTGATATTGTCACTTATAAGTATGGATGTAAGTTTATTTTGTTTTTTCTATCTTCTATTGTACCATTTTACATTTAGTAGTTATTTGCTTTTTTTTATTGTGGGTAAAATAAAACGCATTTTATTTTTTAAGAAAAATCAAATTACTGACAAAAAAATGAATGGTACATACACCAAAAGTTAGCTTTGAGGGTAAAGGTAAATCTGACACTAAACTGTTAAGAGTGTGTCAATCAGGTCTGTATCAGTTACAAGTGACACCCAACTCAAACTGAATTATACAAAAAAGGAGGACTCATTGGCTCACGTGACCGATGAGGTATGCACACTACCTGTCAGGATTCTGTATTGCCGACTCAAGCTCTGCCCTCCTTTCAGGAATGATGAGAGCTCCCACCAACACCAGGCCATCTTGCTTTGAACTCACTAAGACACTCCAGGAGAAAAAGTTAAAGAATCCTTTCCAACGAAATTTCCAATTGAGTCTCACTTGATCAATACCGGTCACTTAGTCATCAATTGGTCCCTGTGGGGAAGCAGTCCTTCCCCGGCTACACAGACTAAGAATACAGTAGGGGTCTCCCAAAGGATACTCCAGATATTAGGAGAAGAAAAGGGGATTTGATGCTGAGAGGCACAAACAACACTCAACCACTGCTCCATACCTTAAAGGAACAAAGGAAAAAACCAGACATACTGAGTAGCTCAACCCACCTGCCCACCGCCTCTCCTCTAATAAGGCTTCCAGTAATGAGAATTTAAATTACATTTGCCTACAACACTGATAAATCTGAAAAAGTTTTCCTTCACAGTGACTGCGAGCTGGGATTTTGGCAGGCAATCCAAATACAATAATGTACAGATGAACTTTGATTGTTAATCTCTATTTTGAAGAAGCTTTGATTTGAAAAAGCTGCTCAGATAATACTTGGAAAATACGCCTCACACAACACCTTTTTTCAGAGGGCTTTCTATAGATCATTTAACCCATCCTCAAACATTCCTATTCACAAGGAGATGAGTGCAGTTGTACTAGCTTCGAGAAAAGCAAATATAAGAAAACCCAGTTTCCAGGCCACGTAAATGCAGGAGTGCTTTTTCATATCCCCAAATGATAACAGTACTGCACGAACTGACACAGCTGAAGTACTGTTCTAAAAACAAGTATTTTTTTAAAAACAAATATTTAATTTACAAAGTTTTATTCCACAAATAAATTAGTAGAGCCTATCTATTATTTTAACAGGGGCTGTCAACTTCTTGTAATACAAAATTGCTAAGCCTAACACCCGAGGGGTTTTTGTTTTTTGTTTTAAAACGATTTCTTAACTCAGCAAATTAGACTAATGGTGACAAAAATCAGTAACACAGTATTTTTTTCTAGAAGCCATGAAGAAAGGAGTGCATGGTGAAACAGTGAAATTACTCATGATTATTATTCTCTAAGAAATGCCTTAATTTCTCAATCTTCTCTCAACTTACTGCAAAAGGCAGAATAACGGAAATAGGAGCAGATGTCATTCCTTCGGAGTATCTCCTGGAAAAACAGGTAGACGCCAGTGCATAAATCTCAGTCTCCTGATTCTGGTAATATCTGTATTTGTCCCTTCACAGATGTAAATGTAGGACCCCAGAATGTCCCAATGCCTAGCAAAAC
The DNA here is from genome assembly GCF_036562045.2 of Rhinolophus sinicus. Lineage (NCBI taxonomy): Eukaryota > Metazoa > Chordata > Mammalia > Chiroptera > Rhinolophidae > Rhinolophus > Rhinolophus sinicus. The sequence continues at coordinate 125,083,156 of NC_133752.1, forward strand.
ATGACCTACTAAGAATCCCTAAAGAATCTGCTCAATGATGGCATTAACTCTATCACACTTTTCTAATTAATGTGGTATAATTTATTTTTACCTCTATTTCCCTAGGAGGACCAACCACCTTCATCATCATAAGACAGGCTAACATTTGAAATCAATTAACTTTTGCATCAAAAACCTAGAAATGCATTTTAGAAGATATTAAAAATTTAAACATTTTTACCATTAATCAACTGTGTCTCCCAGAGAATTTATTATGCTTTGGTTATCTCAAAAGAGGGACCTAAATTTCAGAAGTTATGTGTGAAGTTTTCATGGTTTCTTTGAAAGAAATGAACTTTTGAAGTTGTTTTGTTTGTTTGTTTGTTTATGGATTCTTCTCAATTCAGCAAATAGAAATGAATAACTATTTCACTGGTCAGTTTCCTCCAATTAGTGATTAAACTTTCCAATATATAAAACTCCTGCCAATATCAGAAACTAATTATTAATAAACCAGTGTTATAAAAACATTGTATTTACTTTTAAACTTCAGCCCTCCACACAGTAAAGCCACAAATCAGGAAATTATTTAAACAATGTTTACACATTGCCAGTCTTTTTGCTTTTATGAAAATTTATTTCTTCATTTTATAAAAAAAATTACATTTTATTTTCAGCAAGCAAACTGGCATGCTAACATCAATGACTACAGCAATAAATGATTTCCTTTTTGTACATTTTTTAAAATTAACTTTACACAGTGGATCTATGGAGATTACTTGCTCCTAAGTGGAGGAGGGCAAGAGTGATGAGTAAAAAAAGGGAAGCAGCCTACAGGGCCACGTATGTATCTGACATCTGCCCAAAAAGAAAAGCTACGAGGTCAACAAGGTACATGCCTTTATCTTGTTGGCTTAAGGGAGCAGTGCTCATTGAAAAAGAAGATGAAAAGTCTGAGAGAGAGAAACTGTCACTGCAGCAGCCCTCAAGGGCAGCAGGGACAACTGATCTAGGCGCCTGGAGGCTGGGTGCCTAGTGAAAGGAAGATAGTAACACCTGATAGGGGAGAGTCCAGAGCCTGTGCCAACCCACAGCACAGGATGAGTAGGGATAAAGAGAAGACGGAGGGGATGTACCTGAATATATTGCTAAAATTACCCCCTAAAGTCTTAGGTTCTTATTTATAAAGTTCATTGCTCCTATTTAAAGCAAAGCCCCATTGTTTCCTTTATTTTCTTTAACGTTCTTCATCCTAGATGTTGACTCATATCCACTAAGGGATAGGATGATGTTATGGAGTCAGATATCCCTAATTCAAAATTCATTTGGTGGAAGTAATGACTGATCTTTAAACCAAGAGAGTGGCTAGCTGCTCTTTCGTTTACGTGCCCAAGAATATAAACAGCTCACCTATTAGTAACTCAAGATAATCCCAGCCAGGAGATTCTTGTCACGTTAGAAAGTAGGAACTTCCTATAAATGAAAAAATTGACAGTCTTTGGGGGAGTGTCTAATTAATAACCATTTGGAAAAATGTTTAACTTCACCAAAAATATGGACTGCAAATTAAAATAGAGTGTCCCTTTTGCCCTATAAAAATCGCAATAATTTTGAAAACTAAGAGCCAATAATATTTGTTGGATAAAGGACATGTTGACAACATTCTGGAGGCAGGGAAAATTGCTGCAATCCTTTGGAAATACCTTGGAATTCTGTTCACTCCTTTAATACAAAACTGTTTAATAGAAATATTCTAAACATGCAAGTATCAAAAATATATTTCAGACTTCATGCAATATATATGCTCCTAATTCCAGATACTTTCTGAAAAAGGGAAAGAAGATAGCACTATAAAACAGTAACAGCAGGGGCTAATAGCAATACATTTTGAAAATCCATATTTTAATTATATATTGTACTTTATGAAGTAAATACTGGCAAATTTGCTACAACTATTTTCAATTTGCCTTCTTTAAAAGGACTAAAAATATTGAGTGTGTCACAGAATCCTGATATATTCACATATACTCACATACATATTATTCATGTACATTCATGTTTTCCCATAAATGAGCAATACTCGCACTATCCATGATTTCTTCAAGATTTAGCCACTCTAAATCCACAGCTTTTCTATTAAGAGATGATTTACAACAGTTTCAAAATAACTTTCTGAACAGTTTTCAAAATAACTTTATACTTTTTATTTCAGAAACCTAGGATTACACATCATTTTGCATTAGAATTTAACATTATCCCAGAAATTTGTTAACAATAAAATCACTCTCATAGGACATAGGTAAAGAGTACAGACTCTGAAGTCATACTTGCCTGGGTACAAATGTCAGCTTCGCCATTTAACTTTGGGTAACTTATTTGTTAACAATTTTCTCATCCAAAAACTAGAAATGCGCTCGTTCAGTAACTAAGTAACAACCAAGCACCAGGCACTACAATATCTGCCATCCTAGGATTCAGCCCAGGAAAACAAAAAAAAATGTCACTGCCCTCATAGAGAGTATATGCTGGTAGGATAATACCTCAGAAGCCTGGGGGGAGGAATTAGAAAAATAATATACAGTCATGTGTTGCTTGACGATGGGATATGTTTTTAGAAATGCCTCATTAGGTGATTTTGCCATTGTGTGAACATCACAGAGTGCACTGACCCAAACCTAGATGTATAGCCCACTACACACCTGGGCTGCATGGTACAGCCTATTGCTCCTGGGCTACAAGCCTGTACAGCATCTTACTGTACTGAATACTGCAGGCAATTGGAACACTACAGTCACTATTTGTGTATCTAAACTTACCTAAACAAAGAAAAGGCAGAGCAAAAATACTGTATAGAGATAAAGTGTGTACGCATGTGTGTTGGGAGGGCAGAGGGAGGCGCCATGGGAGAGATAGTACATGTCAGGAGAAGGGAGGGAGAGAGGGAAGGAAGAGAAGGGGAGAGAAAGGGAGAGCAGAGATCTCCAAGGAGACCCAGAGAGGTAAGAAACAATGAGAGAGAAAGAGAAAGAGGGAGAAACAGGACTGGAAGGAAAGGGAGATGATAAAGAGAAACGGAGGGAAGGGAAGTGAGTTTGTTCCCACACGGGTGTGTGCTCATACCCACGCACAAGAGAGGGGGCACATCCCGGGGTTCCTAGACAGCATTCTAAACTACCTGGTCTATTTAAACACCCAGATCTAGCAGCAAACTCAACACTGCAGTCAAGTCTAGCCTTTTCTTTCAACATCGCCAACAAACTTTTTGGTGGTAATCCATTACAATTTTATGGGACCACCGTCACATCTGTGGTCTGTCATTGACCAAAATGTTGTTACGTGACGCATGACCGTAGAGCTGTGCGCACTGTCTGACACAAGGACACACTCAACAGACGAGAGCTATAAAATCACAGGATTGATCATAGTTATTACCGCACAGGATACATGATAGCTATAATTGTCTCACAGTATTGTGAAAATTAAATGAGGCAGTTACTACAAAAATACTTAGCCTCAGGTTAAAAAAAAACAAAAACCTCTTTACATATCATCTATTATTATAAAATAATCAACATCGTGATTATTTCTGAAGTAATCTCTATTCACTGGGGGCGGTAGGTGAGGAGAATGGAGTAAAGAACGCCAGTAAGCTATTTTAAGGGCTTTAAGAAATGGCAAACCCCATGTTGTTTCAGGTCACCACTCAAAAACATGAGGAAAAGGTGTCAAGAGCCATTTTGTCTATTCACCTTAATCATGCATACTGGTTTACAACAGAAGCCGGCCTGATTGGAAGTTTTAACATCAATCATTCTTTTTTTAAACAATGATTTTAACTTTGTGAGTTCAATATTAAACTTGGGAGGCACTTCATAACTTGTTGACATAAATATGACTAAAGGTAAGGCAAAGAAAAAAAAACTACACATAAGTACAGTGTGCCACCACACGAACATTTGAATTGGCCTACTGTACGTTCCTCTGGGAGAACTATTTTCTTTTCCATCAAAAGCTTCTTTAAAATAAACGGTTTTTATCGGTTAGCACAATCTTAATCCTTTTTCCTGAAGCACTAGCCTTGCTACTGCTTATCTATTGGCTCCCCGAGGTAGAACAAGTAAGGCTGCATAAGATGGAAAGATCTGGAGCCTCCCTGGGCCAAAAGGAACAGAGACACTGGGTGCTCTGTGCTGACGCTGAGTCTCACAGTCACGAGTTCTGCTACTTGACACAAAAAAACATCACGTCGACAAGGTGAAGTTTGGCCCACATTTTTAGACTCAGGTAAGGGGGGCCAGGCAGGTAAACTGTGATGAGTAAACTGTCATCTGTCTCTCTCACTAGCATACAAGTCAAGGAAGGCAAGAATTTCATTTTCACAGTATGTGAAATAGAAATGAATGAATATTGGGTTCTAAAGTAGCAGCAAGTCTAAATTAAAAGAGTTGGCCACACTCAAGAGAAGCCAGAGTGACGCCATGGTAACAGTGGATCATTTGGGCTGGAAAAGAGAACCCCCCACTCTACCTCCTCCTGCAGTCAGCAGACGCACTCTGGGCCATGACCAAAGAGGCTCTTCCCAGATTTACTGTGAAAGAAGCAAAGAATGGAATGCACAGGGGAATTCTGTTTCTTGGGTTTAAGTAAAACAAGAAGCTACCCTTATTCATCAAACCTGAACATATCCTTTAACTGCCACTAAAAATGACATTTTAAAAAGAAACCACGCTGAAGGACAATCTACGCATATGTAACATGTTTATATGTAAGAGCTTTACACAACTTATATCATTTAATTCACTCGTTTCGTTTGTTTATTAACTCCTGTGTGACAGGCATAAACTTAATGCTATCAGTCTCCATTTTACACACACACAAAAAATAAATAAATCAGGGCCTGCACAGGTTAAGTACCTCTCCCACGATCCTTCAACTAGAAAGTTGTCGAATCAGGATTCTACTCTGCCCAAAGCACAGGTTCTGTTTAACTGTCCACCAGAAGAGGACTTACTCCAGCCAACATTGTTTCAAATGACTTCTAAACTTTTCTTAAAACTATGCTCAGTCAGATTTAATTCAGGAAACAAATAAAAAAGATCATCGTAATACATAATAGCAGTATTTTCTTTTTATTGTATTAGCCAGACCAATTATAGATTACCCAGACTGATTTTTATTGTATTATTCAAACCATTATCAACTCTGCTTTGTCATATTAGAACTATCCAAAAGCTATTTGGACACAGTATCAAATTAACCCTCAAGGGTCAAATAGCTGCTATGGTTGAGGATATCAAAATAAAGTTTTAAATGTGTTTAAAGTTAAAAAAAAAAAAAAAAGCTATTCTAGTCATATGCCAAATAATAGCAGAATCATTGGAAGAACTCAGCCATGGGTCCCCTGGGAATGGAACAATACCCCACTGAATGTGTCAATGTTTTTATACTGGCTAACAAACTAGTCACAGCAATGTACCCCAAACCGTATTCCAGTCTTTGAAATCTTCAGGTGAAAAATAATAAGGCTCTCTTGAAATCACGTTTTCTTATTCCTGTCCTTCCTTACATTTGGCAATATGACAGAGAAATTACCATGATTTGGCTTTACACTTTGGTTCCAATTTAAAGTTAGAATTCATTATGCACCACAGTGAGATAAAATGGAAACCCCGAACCTTGTATCAGGATACAAGCTCCTATCCTGGATCTCCCACTAGCTAGCTCCAAAACCTTGGACAAAATCTTAACTTCTCTGGACTTCTCTTTTCTTATGTGTACAATTAGGATGTAAATGGTAAATCTGAAATTCTGTTAATGCTTTCCAACTCTTTTTTGGGGAGAGCGGGTCCTAAAAATTGAAATTAATTGTCTCTAACATCTCCTGGCATTAGAGGAAATGATTACCCTATGTGTATGTGTGCATTCGTTTTCTATTGTTGCATAATAAATTACCACAAATGCAGAAACCTGTAAGAAGACAAATGTTATGATTTCACATTTCTATAGGTCAGAAGTTTGGCATGACTCAGTTGGTTTTCTGCTTAGCGTTTCACACAAAGCGGAAACCAAGGTGATAGCTATACTGGTCTCTTATCTGGAAGCTCTAGGGAAGAACGCGTGTCTGTGCTCATTCAGGTTTTGGGTGAATTGTTTTGTTACACTAAGACTGATGTCACCATTTCCTTCCTGGCTGTAAACTTGGAGCCGCTGGCTCTCAGCTTCCTTCTCACATGACCCCTTCCATCTTAAAATCAGCAATGGCCAGGTGAGCAGAGTTTCTCTCCGGCTTTGAATCTCTTTGACTTTCTCTTCTGCCTCTGACAGATAAAACTCTCTGCTTTTAAAGGGCTCGCACCTTTTGGAGTCAGACTCATTCAGATTATCCCCACCTCTTAAGGTCCACTGATTTGGGACTTTAATTACATCTGCCAAATCTCTTCCCAGTAGTTCCTAGACTGGCGTTTGAATAGCTAGGGGACAAGAAACCTAAGGGGACCATCTTTAAAATCCTGCCTACACTGTGTGTATATATGTGTGTGTGTGTGTGTGTGTCTCCTTTCACAAAGCTGGTGTCATAGTCATTTTTGTATCTCCATTACACTGTACACATAAGTGCTGAAATGTAATGTGTGCCATAAATATCTGTTCAACAAATACTACCCAGTAGACAAAACACAATACAGGGTGCCAAATGCTATTATTAATTGAGCCCTGGCACTCAAGATGAGATAGAAATACAATGTACCCAAGCCAAAGCATATACTCTATTAGTCTGATAGATAAAATGTTGATGATGTTAGTTGTTTCAATACAAAAATGCCAGGTATGAATCCAAAGCCACAGAACTGAGCAAGTGAGGAAAAAGAATTTTAAAACTGCACATACAGTTCTTGGTTATTCCAATAACTCTAGTGTCCCATACCTTTTTCTAACAGCTATAAAAGCCTTTTATATCACTAGAAGAAACTTCTAATACAAAGGAAGACTTGTATGTAAGAATTCTTAAATGTGCTTTCAGTAGCACGGTAAGACAGGCAGACGATGCTCTCTTTGGCCAGGGCCAGTAAGTACTACATTAGAATCAGCACCTTGAACAGTGCCCACAAGCAAAGAGACTGCCCATGAAAAGAACAAAAGAAACGCATCATTCTCCCACAGTTCCTAGTTCAGAAGGCTGAAGGAGGTATTTTGCAGTACTTCTTGAATTTTAAAAAAAAAAAGGTGTGGGAAGAGTTAAAAAATATGCCCTGTATTCCTAGACGCTCTGAAGCCACTGGATATCAATTCAAATAATTTATTTTTTAGCAGCTGTCTGCCTGCTTTGCATCTTCATAAAAACAAAACGGTTTATTTTTTTTTCCAAAGCACAAATATTCTTGTTCTGTTACAGGCTGATGTGACATCTGCATAAAGACAATTCCCATCTTCTGCTATTACCTATTTGTCCATTACCAAAGGGTAAGTGGTGTTTTCTCTAGGCTCTTGTCGGCTAATATACAATGTTTACTGGTGATAAGTATTTTAAGCTACCGAAGAGGAGCTTCAAAAGAACATGAAATTAGCTAAACATACATCACTGCTTTGTGTGGTATTTACAACAGGTTCCCACGGATAATGAAAATTTACTGAGTTCACTCTATTTCTGTACAGTCAACACATTGCAAGTACTATTAAAGGGATAGCTACCTGCAAAGGATTGGCTGATGTAATTTAAGTCTGTCTTGTAGCACAGCGGAGTTACAGCATTCTTGGTGACAGTTTTCTTTTCAGATACTACAAGATGTTTTCTGCAACAAACTGTTATCTGTCCATCTCCAGAACAGCCAGATAAGATTTAATCATTACAGGCTACAGGCATGAGTTGCTTTCATGTGGGGTTGCCTGAGCTCTGCTCTAGGAATGGAAAAAATTAAAAGGCACACACAAAAACAGAAGGGAAAATAAATCCCTGTTGTGTCTTTCAAGAAGCTCACTGGTGTCTTACTCTTTTTTCTTTTTTTTTTCTCCTTCCCGCAGTAAAACAAGGATTTAGATTCTGAGTAGTTCTTCAATTCAAACCTGAGACTGCAGTATCTTTCACATTGGACAACAAAAGAAAAACCAACATGCATCAGCACTCCCCTCAAAAAAGTATAAACTTCTCTCCTGAAAGTTAAATTAGGAGCTTCACTAACCTCAAACTTTTTTTTTTTTTTTTTTTTTTTTTTTTTTTTTTTTTTTTTCTGAGAGGGAAATAGCAACGGGCACTTTCAGAGTGGGATGTCAGTTGGGAAAATAGTTATCACTGTTTGTGGAGCCTACTGTTAGCATCTGTCCCAACCCTCACGTGCCTCCTGCTCCCAGCCACCTTCCAGAGAGGGGTCACCCTGTGGACCCTTCATGCAAGGAGATGTAATGAAAGGTTTGCTGGCAGGACTTCCATAAAAGTTTGGGTTGCCTCTATAATTATTATTTTTATTTTTTTAATGTTAAAGACCTGGCAAATGTGTCCCTTTCTACGCTTTGCCTCCCCATATCTGTCTGCCCAGATCAAGGGCCTGATGCTTAGAAGTGGAGCAACCACCGAGCAAGAATGAAGTAGTATACATTGGAATGCAAATCAATAAGCCAAAGATGATGGAGGAGAAAGGCAGGCCCTGATAGTGAAGATTTGGGCAGTGCCAGACGGTTGGCCTCCAACTGCTTGTTATTTGAGAAAAATAAACCCTTATTTGTTTAAAGTCTCCAAAGACAGGTTTCCTGTTATTTGTAAACAAAAGCATTTCAAACTGAAACAGAACTTGACTCTTATTCTCTTTGATGAAAGTCCTAACAGTTCAAATGTCGGAAGATTTCCATAATATTTGCTAATATTTTTCTCAAACACACAAATACTAAATACTTTTGATAGATAGTGCCATTAGAAGGTTACAGAAGCCAAATACATGTAATTTAATACTTATTACTGGTTAACAGGAGTCAAAATTGTATATTTATGTAACACAACTGGTTACCAAGCACTTAATACATATATCGTTTGTTTAATTATTTTAAAAAAGGGCAAAAAGACAACAAAACTCTTCTCTGCAGGAACATGCTATCTAATTGAAGAAATTGAAAACAATGAAAAACCAAAAGAACTATGGGAAACAATGAGAAAAAATACAATATACTTAAAGACAATGCATTGTGAGTAGGAAGACAGATTTTCTGTGGTGTTATTTAGAATTATATTTTCTATTTCTATAGTGCTAAGGGTGTTAAAAGAAATGGCAGATCAGTGGGAAATAAAGCTATCAGAAAGGCACCTATAAAATAAATAGGGCTTGCGATGGATTCCAACAGATGGATAGGTCTTAAATAGGCAAGGCAGAGGGAAAAAGAAACTCAAAAATTATAGCATAAAAGCAAAATTTGGGAACCAAGATCAAAATTGGACATGGAATGTTTAGGAAAGGAAAGACACCATCCTGGCTGAAATGGAAGGCTTATGTTGGGGAACAATGAAAAGGAATAATAATAAAATCTACCATTTATTGAGCACCTGACAGTAGGATTCCCAGGCCGGAATTCCCGCCCGTTCTCAGGAACTTTTTTCGCTTTCCCAATCCCAAATCCTAAGATATAAAATGATTTTCGTTCTCCATGATGAATTGTTTCCACAAAGTGACGGCTGGTACTACCAACCACCTGGGTTCAAGGAGCCGTTTTTCCTGATTTCCCGACCAACTTTTCTTTGGATGCGGGAATGGAAATAGCGAAAAAAAATTCCCAAGAACGGGCAGGAATTCCCTCCCGGAAAATCTAGTGATAAATAGGAAAAATGTCTAAGAGATACATTGTGAGTAGTACGTTTATTTCCCATTATGGGTATTACTGGGTTCAAGGAGCCAATTTTCCCAATTTCCAGACCAATTTTTCTCGGGATTTGGGAACGGGAAAGCAAAAAAATTCCTGAGAACGGGTGGGAATTCCCACTTGGAAACCCTACCTGACAGTCTTTGCCTACCTGTCATGGAGCTAAATGCTATATACCTTCACTTCCATTTAATCCTCACATTCATCATACGAAGCAGGTATTATTATCTTTATTTACCAATGAGTAAACCAAGGCTCAGAAAATAACCTGCCTAAAGCCACACAGATACTCACAGCTGCAAAAGGAATTTCATAATAAAGGTGGCAAATAGGTATAGCCACAATCAAAATTGTTATGGGAAGGTAACTGTCTACATATGAAGCAATTACAATGAACTGAAATAGGTAAGAACTAGAGGTAAGAAGGCGACATGGTCTGGCTATGGATGATGAAGGGGTGGTAATAAAAATGGATTGCACCTAGGGAATGAAGAATATATATGATACAGTGGAAAGGCATCTTCTTTAGAAGACAGATATTTTTAAATTCGTATTTCTTCTCATTGAACGCTATCCAGTTATTTCCTGTCCCTATCTACTACACAGTGCTGGAAAACGATGTAAAAATTGTAGATATCAAAATATTTTTGAAAGCTCTGATTAGGTCCCCTTGTCTCATTTAGGTTTAGCCATAAGGCTAAAGACATGAAAAAGGATGACATAACATAGGGCAGGCTTCAGAAAGAACTAACTGAAAGCATGAATCTGTCTATCGTGAAGGATTTTGGTCATAAGGATGTAGAAGATGAAGGATCCATGAAAGTCAAGTACTGTGGTCTTGGATTCACCAGGGAAGGGATGTGCTTTAGAAGGAACCCCAAAACATTATGCCTAATGGCAAGCATTTCTGGCTATACTAGATTCACAAAGGCCTCCACATGATACATAGTAGCCCCAGAATTTTATGTTACCCAGGAGGGGAAATAAAAATGCTAAAAAACACATGTATCTACCTATATATCTATATATATAGGTAGGTAGGTAGGTAGGTAGGTAGGTAGGTAGATAGATAGATAGATAGATAGATAGATAGATAGATAGATAGACAGACAGATAGATAGATAGATAGATAGATAGGAGAACTAGGATCCAAACAAAGGGATTTGTCCAGATTCCCTCCACAGAGAAACAGAGCTACTTGCATCCCAGCAATCACAAACCCTAATCATAGTAATAGCCACAGAACAGATGAGAAATCCATGGGCTACATACAGACCTAAGGACCCCACCACTCGCTCCCCCCGATGTCCCACTTCCTGCCCCATATACCCATATGACTTCTTGATGAAGTGCAGATAGGAAGGGAAGAGCCTCCCCATTTTACCTAAATATATGATTTAATTATGTTGGACTAAATTTTTTTCTGCGTGACTATGCAATGGTTGCCTTCCCTAATATCCAGGAAGCAAGGAAGGCCAGATCAGTTAACAGGGTAATAAAAAAGCTCCATTTTCTCTGCACATCTGGGCCAAGCTTAAGTAGTTTTAGCCAAGCACTGATATTAAAAAGAAAAAGAAAAAAAAAGTCAATGCTACCCCAGGAAAGCCCTCTTGAGAGAGAAAAGAAATAAACAACTTTCAGATTTGAAAAACAAGTGTAACTGGATAGTAAAATAAGAGTTTTGGTCGCAGACTCAAATGATAACTATGGGATACACAGGGAGGTGCAAACTGAAATGCCAATTTAAACGCAAGCATCAGAGGTTGCCCTTATGATTTGGTGGGTGCAAAGTGCCAGGTAAAAGACTAAGGAGAACAGGAGCAAGAGTGCTACCTCTGTCACTTTAAGTGAGAGGAGCCTCAAGGCCGCACCGAGAGTTTGTTCTGTTGTCCCTGAGTTAGAAGTCACCATGTCCTGGTGTCCTACCCTGAGAAGTATCAGGTGGCCTGGGGCAGCACGACTGAGTGCTGTACCTGGGAAGCACCTGATGATTTTCCTTCCCAAGAGGAGGTCAAAGATGGGCAAGTGTTCCCTGTGGATTAGCAATGGGTCTGGAGAAAGAAGAACCACATTGCGACATTCTGAGTCCCTCCTAAGGCAGCCATCTGGGAGGATAACCAATAGAGAAAGACGGTGGCATAGATCACCAAAGAAGAAGGCTGAGGGGACAGTGTCAGCCTGAGGGAAAAACAAAACATTCCAAGGGAGCTGTGGTCAGAGGGTCCCAGCAGGGAAGGCTCTGATGGATTCAGAGTCACACCCATAAGAAAATGAGTCAGCTCTGAGTATCTGCTAGGTCTGGTGTATGCAAAGCCAGTGTTAATCTGCAACACAAAGAAAGAACTTCCTCTGGACCCTTTATTCTTATATTATTCTTATTCTTACATTATTCTTACATTATTCTTATATTTCAGAAGAGTCTATGGCAGCAGTTAGTAAATAGGAGAAGAAATAGTACGGAAGCAATTAGTAGCCACTAGCAGTACACTCCAAGAGGCCAGGGTTTCTCTGTCTTGGTACTTGCTGTATTCCCTAGCCTGCAACTATGCCTGCTACACAGCTCAATGTTCAACAAATATATGTTCAATGAATAAAAGCCCACCACACACACATCCCTTTCCAGAATGCAGATGCCCTCCTATAACAAATTTGTAACAGAGGCAAAGCTTTACTTCCCAGATGAGAATAGAATTGAGATTTAAAGGGGTTATAAGGCTTTCTGGTGCTAGAAAACTCAAGGAGTTGCTAGAATTTTCATTAATAACAGGAGATAAACCTTCCCCTCGGAATGTATTTTAAACAGATAGGAGGAAACACAATTTAAATTTGCATTTAATTTCACACCCTGAGTCAGTCGTGCCCGTTCAATGTGCTCATTACCCAGCAAAATGGCTTATCACGCAATTTACCATACATGTTCCATTTCATCTTTATAACAATCAATCACACTTTCCAAGTTTAAGGAACTAGGGGGCTCACTGAATAATAAACAACAATACCGGTTCTATATACAGGTTTTGTAAATACCCTTTGCAATATACCTCCGTTTTCCTTTAGTTTTTCTGAGTGAGTCATCCTGGGTTCCTAGCTAGCACCTCCTAGCTACATAAAGATAACCTTGGACACCTGCCTTAATTACACCCAAGCTATTCCTAGCACATGGCCCTTTCATCCATTATTCAATTCACTTAGCCTACCTGGCTTCCTGACCAATGATTACAAACTTTCGTCTCATTAGATTTTAACACAGGATTGAGCTCAGAAAAAATAAGTAGAAATCCCAAAATAATGGTGGCATAAACAAGATGGGATTTCATTCCATGTACATAAATAGGTATATAGTCCAGTGCTGGAAATGGCAGGTACTTGATAAAATGGGACGCAGAGAGACTCCGATTTGGCGCTCTGCTATATTCAATTCATGACATCTGCCTTTTGGCCCATCTTTTCTTTTTTTCAACTTTTCTTTTTTTATTTATTTGTGTTTTTCCAGGACCCATCAGCTCCAAGTCAAGTAGTTGTTTCAATCTAGTTGTGGAGGGCACAGCTCACAGTGGCCCATGTGGGGATCGAAACGGCAACCTTGTTGTTAAGAGCACCACGGTCTAACCAACTGGGCTAACCAGCCACCCCTTTTTGTCCCATCTTGATCCCACCATCATACCTCCATTCCAGCCAGCAGGTAACAGCAAGGAAATGATGCCTATCAAATTACACACATCTCTTCTATTTACATCCTATTGGCCAGAACTAATCATATGGCCACACCTAACCAAAAAAAGGGGAGTGAATCTGAGCTTTCTTATAAAGCAGAGATGCATCTTACTCAACTTTCAATGCTCCCATTAAACAGTGTACCTGGCACTGTTTAATACACTGGCCATGATGATTCTTACAATCAGTGCCATATTCATTCAAACAAGCATTTCTCAAACATCTTTCTAGGTATAATTTTTAACTAACTAAAGAGAAGACTTACTAAAGATCATTTTACTAATTTCTTTCATCACTGATCAAAATTGCTACCAGTGGCATTAAAATAGCTAACAATAATAGCTGGTTTTGCTTTGCCACAATAGCCTCAAAATGTTTAAATATTTGGTGGTGAATAATCTGGAGGTCTCACTCCATATGAATGAGAGCGTTTTCAACTGTGATGTTTTCCTACTAGTTAACAGACAATTTATTCCAAGTGACTCAGAGGAAAATGTTCCCTTGTCTTAACTAAAACTCATCACACAGCATTAAAACTTGAAAAACACTAAAACTAAAATGAACACAAGGGCCAACCTGTTGCTTGTGTCTATTTAAAAGGGAAAACAAGTAACTATTAACAATTCTTGTGCATTCATTTGGAATGCAAATGTTCTGTCACTCAGTAACTGATCACAAAATTTAATCAAAATCACAAGAAACAGCCTCATAGGCTAATTGAGAGGTAGAAAGTCTATAAAGTAGCTAAAAGCATAGGATAAAATCAATTCCTCCATGACACCCACTCTAACAACTCACAGTTGATAAAGATGTAGTTTTGGAATAATGAAGACACTTCCATTTGTTTACTAAAGATAACAGGTTTTGTCCCCTGACACTAATTTAAGGGAACATAATAATCACTGTCATTTGTTCTTTTCAAACTTGCAAATGAATAGGAAAGAAAAAACATTAATTATACTAGATCCAATGACTTACACTATTTTATTTAACTTGGAACTATTAGACATTTCTACAAGAGGAAAAACAGCAATTCAATGTCACCTGGTAAATTCTTAATAATAATTGGGAAAGTTAAGAGAGAGTTTAATGTTTGCTTTCCACACCAATGGACTTCTTTTCTTCTCCCAACATATATTTATCATTCCACATCATTGCCTGAAATGCTTTCTTTTGAATGTGATCCTCTAAAGAACACCAGGGAATTGTATCCCTTTGGGCACTGGTATTTAGGCATTAGAAAGGTAAAATATTTTCCCTTTAAAAAGCATACGAAAAAGCTCAATAGGGTGTCTGTGACTTACTGTAAGCTTGAGCATCCCAGATTTAAATGAACCTCAAATTTTTTTTTACAATCAATCAAATTTGTAGTTGGAGAGTTCTGTGCTTTTTTAATCTTTAACTTCTGACTATTTCTCCATTTATATTTCTTGACCTATTTGTAATACGTATATAAACAAAACCAAGAGGCAAGCCTATTATGTTACTTACAGTGGCATCTACTTCCTGCTCCTTTCCTGGAGTAGACAGAGCTGCTTGCCATTTTAAATAAATATATTAATGATTTGGGTATGTTTAAAAGTTTCCCACAGAGTGGTTGCTTTAAAGCAGTAAACACAACTGTCTAGTCTCACAGTGTGCGGATGCTTTGAGTGTAGCTTCAAATCCATTTCTAAATTAAGCTGCACATGACAATTTTGATTATTAATATTACTCTCCCAGTACTGTCATTTTAGATCTGATATTAAAAAAATAAAACAAAACAAAAAACAAGCGTTAGACTGTTTAGTTGAACACAATATAGGAAGAAATTATTTGGCTAAATTAGTCTTGTATTTATCATTACGTCAATGTGTTTTAAGTTTCTCAACTCAAAGTGATGGAGCTTACGCAATGTTATAACTTTACAATTCTAGTCAAAATTTTATTAAGGAAAATCCTCATTTAATTAGTCTTTTACAGCTTATAAGCATTCAAAACAATTTCTAAATGGAAGTATCATCCCCTCAGATTAATCAATACTTCCTCTGATGGACATTTTATTATAAGGGTCTAAATTCTAACTGATTTTTAGTTACTTACATTTTATCTGATTTAAGAATGCCTCAAATCATGGGTATATTACTGTATACAAGTGTAGTATTTGTTCATTTGTAAGGTAAAAGGGAGATTCGTAAATCTCCCTACTGGATCTTAAAAGCTGTATAACTGGAACGTTCATTAAAGTTGGAGACTTCGTTTCAGCTTGGATTAGTTAGAAGCAATCAATATTTTTCCTTTTCCCTCTATCTATTCTTAGATAAAGCGGATTGTTTGCAATACATTCAAAATAGCAAGTGGCAATCTTGGTTTGTACTTCTCAGAAATGCTAAAATGCTAGCAATAATATAGCAATCATGGGACTAAGTATCCATCATGGGAATAATGCCCAGACCATAGAAAATTTTTGCCTTTCTGACAAGGCTAAGCAAGGAAAACACAATGGAGTAAAGATTTAAAATAAAAAATAAAAAAGCCATTCTGGTATTATGTTGCAGTTGCCATAACCACTTACATTACTGGAAAGCATGCATAATGGAATGTAATAGCTAAAAAGAACAACGATTATGAAGCCACTGAAATCAAAGAGAAATTTTAAAAAAAAAAGTCAAAACTGACAGACTTCCTATTATGAACCTTCTAATGGACCTTTATTGATACTGGAAGATGTTTAAAGTAACCCCAAGAAAAAGAAAAGGAATTCTTTATACATAGGACATGTTGGTTAAAAAACAAGTTATATCATCTTGACGACTGTTGATAATTATTTTAATAAATGAGAAAATGAAAGAAGTACTGAGAAAAATGCCGGGATGCTAACCTAAACTAATATTTAAATGTGGTCAAAATAATAATTAAATGAAGTGTAACTTTGATTATATTTTCTGTACCATGTATTTAACTTCTTTGTTCTATTTGGAGGCTTTCATCTCAGGAGCAAACTTTAAAACTCAGTAATCAAGATAAATAATATGATATTTTAAAAATAAAAAATAATCCAAAAAGAGAGAAACATTTAAATACAGACAGGCTCAGTATTACTGACTTTTCCTTTTGCCTGAGACTGCAAAATGGCTCACTACACGTGGTTACTGATTCTGTCTTTATTTTGGTATTTGGTTCATTATGAATTTTTTGCATTAATTTTATTTTTTAAATATATTAGTATATAATTTGTCTCATTACTGAGTTTTTGACATTACCGCCACCGTCTCTAAAATTCTTTGCACCAGGCGAGTATCTTCCTCCCTTCCTCGTAATCTCAGTCCCGCTGTTTAGGATTCAGTAAGTACCTGTATTTCCTTACCAGCTGCACCAAATCTCAGGCTCTTTTAGTAGCTCCGTTTATGAGCACTCCCCTTTGTCAGGTACTCTATAAGACCTCTACTTCTCATAAGAACCCTTCAAAGTAAACATCATTCTCCCCATTTTAGGAAAATGAGTCTCTGACAATGCAGCGACTTGCTCCTAACACAGGCCCGCAGTAAATATTGGTTGAATAATAATGACAAAGTCAGTAAGTGGAAACCTCGACTTTAACCCAAGTACGTGTCCCTGCAACTCAGCCATCACCAACTCCAGGAAGCCATTTTTAAACCTGTTCAGGTGCATACTGGTGTTCCTCTTTGTTTCCAATAACAACTGTGATGGGTAGAGTATTAAGATGATCCTCATGAGCTTCACCCCCTGGTGTCACTCCTCTGATTGGCTTAGAGCAACAGAGAGATTACATGGGTGAAACAAATCTAATTACACCAGCGCTTCCAAAGCAAAGGATTTTATTTGGCTGGTGGTAGAATGGATGTCAGAGAGATCTAAAGCACAGGAAAGACTTGACACACCACTGCTGGATTTAAAGATGGAAGGAGCCCCTTGAGAAGGAATGTGGGTGCCCTCTAGAAACGATGTGTGGCCCCCAGCTGACAAGCAGCAAGGAAACAGTAACCTCAGATCCACAACCACAAGGAACTGGGCTCAGCCAACAACCTGAATGAGCTTGGAAGTGGATCTTTCCCAGAGCCACCAGACAAGAACCCAGCTGACCTTTTACTCGACCCTGTTCCAGCCTGAGCAGAGAACACAGCCCAGCCTGCTCAGTCTTATGATAATAGTTTACCCAGCAAGAGAAAACCTGTATGTCAATCCATGGACAACTTCATCATATCACAAAGCCTGGCAATTACCTGTTCATCTGAGCTCCTCATTATCAAGGCCTAGGAATTTACTCACACACTTGGTGCGACTTGCCCAAGGCCAGACTCAGAGGTGCACAGTTGATGTTTCAGAGATGAATGAATTCACACACTAGGTCTCCAACAAAGGCTTAGGAATGACCAGGAGGAAGCAACTGGCATCTAACCTGGGTCCTCTATTAATATGCATGGGCTAACCTTGGCCATTTGCATCCAGGTCTGCAATTGAAGGAACACACTTTTTCAACGACCAGTTCTGTAACTATGTAACCTTGGGATATTTATTTGGATATATACTCAGCCTCATTTTATAATTTATAAAGAACTACAGATTTGCGTTTTCATTGTGTACCCCACAAAGATGATATACAAAATATCCTTAACGTCACCATAGTCCTTACTTCTCTTGACTTGAACTGCCCTGTCTGAAAGCTTCTTCTTTGCTAAGCAAAATCATAATCTCTGAAAAAACTTCCCTCAAAACTGCCTTTATCTTCTAAGACAGGAATATACAGTAGACCCCCCCCAACACACACACACACACACACACACACACACACACACACACAGAGAAAAAACTGAAATCACTAAATTAGCTGTTTAATGCTGACCTGCATCCATAATCCTAAACTCTGCAAAAGGAGGGAGCTGGCATGCACTGTGTATTTATCTTTGAATCCCAAACACTTTATGATAATACCTGGGAACACAGTAGGTACTCAACACATGTTTATTGAACTGAAATAGCATTAAAATCTGTGATGATTTCTGATACCCTTAAACACATGGTATCCTACCTCGAAATAATGAATTCATTATTTATAATTCAGCAGGTTTAAAATACATGATCTTTCCCAATATGCACCATTTTTTAACTGTAACATTTCTATTACTCAACTTGCTTTCTTAACTGTATTTATGTATGCATAATGACTATGGAAAGTACTTCACAAACGGAAAGTATTATGAAGAAAATAAAGAGATGCTCTCTAAAAACAATTGAAGCCAAAACATTTTTTAAAAATTTATTACGTTTATCAATGTCTTTGTTATAATTATATAAATACAGCCCACTAACATCTCATAATGATGCTTGTATTAGTATCCATGCTTTGGAACTCCCTTATAACAGGTCCTCTTAGGTCAATTAGCCCTATATGGATGGTACTCAAGAAGAATTTTTTGTTTTATGATATCCTAAGCTTCAGCTAACAGTGTGTTAGGTAGGTGCTAGAATATTTCAAATTAGAACTATAAAATTACCTAATTGTGTGACCTACAGAAATACAGATAAAGCAATGCTTCCACACGATTGCAAACCTTAATTAGATCTCATTTGTCTCTATAACTACCATATTCAATTGTTCACTGAGCCTTAAAAGATAATGGGACCCAAAATGCAGAGAGGTTATAGCTTTTCTTAAATAAAACAATAGCCAGAATAAAAAATTTTTTTAAAATAAGCCCCACTGAAATGTTTACTGTGACAAGATATGAAAATTGATAGGAAAAGCAGGATACAGAATGTTGGACATTCTAAACTCATATTACACAGCCAGAGTTAACTTGAAATTGCCTTTGGTAAAGAAAGCATAAATGATTTTTTAATGCATAAATAACTAATTCTGAAATTTAACACAAGCAAAACATTTTAACAACTCGTAGCATCCAAAACTACCAGCCAAAATCGCTATCAAATAAATTCCTGTCACTCTCCAACCCTACACCTTTCAAAGCATCACCCCTGATTGACATGAAAATGAGCAGTGGAAGGGGAGGAGGTAATAAGCAAGGAAAAAGAAGGGAAAGCCCTCATGACTTACAAATTAGGTAAACTTCCTATTAATCAAGAATTGGCTCTATGTTGTTTTTGCATATATTAGCATAATCTAAGAACTAAAGCCAAGTCATTTAGTCATTCATTACATAAACCACTTTTATAAAATAGAGCCTTTCCAGCTAAACACTTATTTGGTTTACTAGTTCCTGATTACACAGCATAACTAATTGTAGTACACACATCACTAAATTGTGTATCTCAGACCTTACTTTTGCTAAATCTCACATTTGATATTTTCCTTGACATTGCCAAAAATAAAGGGCATTATTCATATAGCCTAAAACTTTCATTGATAAATAAATAAATATACACGTCAAGTATTTAAATGCAGGACTCTGATGCCTACAGTTGGTGTCAAGAGCAAACAGCTACAAATGTAGAGCCAAAAATTCCCACTGTTCCAAAATTTGTATATGGCCTACTAAATAGTTCTCATAAATTATGTCCTGACAGCATGTTATTTCTACTTACTGAAAATATTACTGTACTCACTAACGTATAATTTTCTTTCTTTAAAAGATGAGGAAAAACCCTGAACTCATATATGCCAAGTCTTACCACCACACAGCTAGACACTCTGGAGCCCCACGTTGGCAACCTACGAAGTAACATTTGTTCAGTTCAGCGATAAGCCTGTTAGGTTACCTATCACAATCTTTTGTGCTACACATTACACAGCAAATTTAGGTGGTGACAACTATCAAGTGGTGTGCTTTGCAAACCCTGAAACAATGCCCATTTGTAAAGGTAGCAGCCAACATTAAATAGATTTTTTTCATTCGTTGAATATATTATATAAACACCGATAAATCTGGCACTTGATTCTAAATTCGCCAACTGTAATTACAAACACATGTGCACATTACAGAGCTACAGATGCACTTAAAATAATTACCTTATTGAAGATGTCTGCTTCTCCACAGGCTACTAGAAAGACCTGGTAGCTACTCTGTGCAATAGTTTTCCATGTGCAAACACATTAGTCAGAACAACTTACACACTTGAAAAGACAAGATAGATATCTATATGCCTCACTTCTTCATTTTCCCTCCCTAGGTAATTTTATTCCTCTGTTTCTAAAGTAGATCTTGCTTTGCAAATGTGTCCATTAGAACTCTATAGGTGTCTATAATAATGTGAAGGGTACTGACCCATGTGGCTACAGCTTTCTTTTCAGGTTGGCTCCATTAAATTTATTTTCTCATCCCACGGGCTCTCATTCTGAGATGACTTAAGCACCTCACTCTTAAATCAATGTTTCCACTGAAGAATATTTATTTATTTGATACACAATTGTAGAAAACAATATGCTAAAGGTATTAATCTCTGTAGTGGACATGTGTTAAAGAGAATGGTTAATACTCACAAGCATTTATCAGAGACCCAAAAATCTGTCTCCATAAAAGTCCATGTGGTTCAAAGTGGACAGAGTTGAAGCGTGGGTACCCACCACCACTTCTTTTTTAAGGGCACACAACGGGCAAGTGGCCTTGGGGTGGCCCTCTTATTATTCCAATACACATATACTCATAGCAGAAGAAAAGCTTAAAGAGATGAAAGTGCTTGTTTGGGGGAAACACAACTCTGAGAGAGTGGGTGAGGCAGGGTCTGTTTTTCATTAAAAGCCATATAGTACTTTTGACTTTTCAAATTAGAAGGATTACTTTTTAATAAAAACAAACTTTTTATAAAAATTAAGAAAGTTAAAAAAATCTCAAACCAATTTTAAGTAATAAAGTTCCCCCTATGTAACAGGCTCTGGGGGTACACAAAATGAAATAGAATAAGACTTCGTCTCTATTACCGAAGTTCTCACAACCAGAGGCCGAGCAGAGAACCAGGCCCTCCAATTATAAGTGATGCTGGAAGCTGCCGGAGGATGGAGGCCTGCTATTCCCCACTATTCCAAAGCATGTATTGCAAATGCTGGTGACTGCCTGGTACCAGCAGAACAGTCAACAAGGAGACGAAGACCAGACCCTTAGTCACGACTCGGTCACTATTTGAGGGATTTCACATCGTGATATGGGCTCTCAAAACTCTACCCCACAAATGTTAAAAGGAAACACCAAAATAACAAACATGAAAGCACTCAACAGCCATAACTTGTTTAGCCATTTCGTATTCTGCTATTTTTTAAAATTTGTTATAATTTTAATTCTGCCAAAATTTGTTTTAATTTGTTAGAAGCAAAGCACTGGTGTGCTTTCAAATGGAGCTATGTTAGGAAGTGATCTCTTCCTCCACCTCAGGTTTCTGGGAGAAGGCTTGAAATAAAAATATAAATATACGGTGTCTGTTTTTTTTTTTTAAGATTTTTATTAAAAATATAGCTAACATAATGTTGTGTTAGTTTAGGGGCACACCACAGTTATTCAACGTTAATATATGTGTTTTGTTTTAAAGATGTGGATTTCCTGTCTTAGGAAAGATACCAGGCATCTCTGGAGAAGACTCATTTACACCAATAGGAAGAAAACAAAACTGAAAATCCAAAGGGCCAACAAGCAGAATGCAAATGTCTTAAGTAGTATCACCTAATCTCAGTAGAAGAAAAAAAGCAAAATATACATGGAAAAAAAGTAGAAGAAAACATAACAAAGGACTGATTATCCTAAGGTGGTAGAAATACAAGTTAATTCCTCAATTTTTACCTCGTTTCTGTAACAAGTATTACAATGGGAGAAAAATAAATGTTAACAAGTGTTTTTGCTTTTCATTATTTTAAGAAAGCCAACACAAAAGATTAGAATTAGAAGGGGGACAAAGAAAACATCAGACTTTCCTTCTTGAACAGGTCACTCAACTGCGCATCAGCAAAGAAAAGGGACTTTCCTAAAGATACACAGTAATGCAAAGGAGGTACGGTATTAACTGGTGAAACGTATACTATTTGAGCTCACATCCTGTCTTCACCACTTTCTAACTATGTGACCTGGCGCAAATTACAGAATATCTGGGAGCTTCGGCTGCCTTATCTAAAATACAGATAAAAACAGAACCTTCCTGCCCGAGTCACTGGGAAAATCTATGGGGAGACAGAGTATGGAAAGTGCCTGGCCAATACCTGGCACATATGAATATTTAAAGAACTTTTTTCCCTAGAAAAAGAACCACAATTATCATTACCATCTCATTACCATCATCTGCTAGGAATGCTTCAGGAATACTACTCAGTCATCTATGGTTTTCCCATATTTATAATCTCAATGTGTATGCACTATTAATAACCAAGACCTACTTCTAGTCAACAGCAAAGAGACTCAGAATAGTTTTTCTTGAGATGGTATCCTAGTACTAATGGGAATAAAAACACTGTGAACTACTCATCCCAAAAATGTGATCTGTAAAATCATACGTTTTCTACAGAAACCTGTTCAAAAGAAAATTAAGAGTCAGAACAAATATATTCACAATTAATGAAAACACCTCCAGGTATTAGGAAGCTGACAGGAAATATAAAAGTAAGTCTGGAAAAAGTGATAGGTAAAAAGAAAACTTATTTTGATTATACAAATTAGTACGATCTTTAGAAAATACGTATTTCTCCCCTAACCCCACTTCCAAATCTGGATGCCTTCTAAAAATATCCTCTACTGATGGTTTAAAAAAAAAAAAGAAAAGACATTAACTTTTTTTTTTTTTAAGGGAAGGTCTCCTCTCTAAATCTAGTCTATAATTTCCTTTCCTGTTCTCCTACCACTAGGAAGGAATACTCTGAAATTCTGGATAATTAAGAGCTCTCAAAAATTTGACATGATCAGCTTACAATTTCCTTTACCTTCCCTGACTTTCTTTTTATTATTATTATTATTGGGAAAGGGGAACAGGACTTTATTGGGGAACACTGTGTACTTCCAGGACTTTTTTCCAAGTCAAGTTGTTGTCCTTTCAATCTTAGTTGTGGAGGGTGCAGCTCAGCTCCAGGTCCAGTTGCCGTTGCTAGTTGTAGGGGGCACAGCCCACCATCCCTTGCAGGAGTCCAACCGGCAACCTTGTGGTTGAGAGCCTGCGCTCTAACCAAATGAGCCATGGAGGGAGGCAGTTCAGCTCAAGGTGCCGTGTTCAATCTTAGTTGCAGTGGGCAGAGCCCACCATCCCTTGAGGTACTGGAGGAGTTGAACCAGCAACCTTGTGGTTGAGAGCCCACTGGCCCATGTGGGAATTGAACCGGCAGCCTTCGGAGTTAGGAGCACAGAGCTCCAACCGCCTGAGCCACCGGGCCGGCCCCTACCTTCCCTGACTTTCTGATGCTCTGTGGTTTGCACGTATCATCTCCACACCAGCAGCAGAGAGGACTTTACTATAGAAGCATGAATATTATCAAAGGTCGTGAAGTCACTCAATACTTTTCCTAGGGAAGTATAAATGGATACTACTATCTTCAAGAAACAAAATGTGAGATAGTAACGTCACTCAATAATGGCCATATGTTCTCCCAGAGTCATACCAGTCCATCTATAAAAGATTTATGATGGAATATAAGCCTGACAACTACTAGTCTCTTTCCAAGTTTCCATCTAACAATTTTATTTCCTTCAAGTCTAACAAGCAGTACAATTGTTATGTTCCTCCTATTTAAGCTTGACAGATGAGAGGCTGAGGCTAAAGCCAATCTCCCTTCACTCCTAATGACAGAATCTTAATGCACAGCATGGCACTTTCACCTAAGACTCCCAAACTAATTAATGATCATTTCTGAATTTCCAGACTAGCTTGGATGGTCTCAATGCCCTGTGCTTATGCGTGAGCTATGTCAGAAGGAAACTGGACAAGATTTTCTTTCCTCAGGGCATTTAACCTATGCTTTCACTAATTCTTATAAAAAAACGTAATAATAATAAATTCTTATAACAAGTCCAGACGTTCTTTGCATCCTCATTTCATTGGTGAGGAAATCAGAACTCAGAGAAATTAAGTGACTTGTCCAGGGCCGCTCAGCTCGGAGTGAGAATGTAAGGCTGACACTCAAGTGGTTGTTTGGCTAGAAAGCCTCTACCTCTGTTTTTTAGTGTCCAGAGCAGACTAGACGTGTTTTCAGAAGTTGCAAGATGCTTTATAACATACTGTAACCTATGCTTTGGTTTGGTAATGAAGAAAAGGCTGTATTAGATCCCATCTGTCAGAATGCCTGGCACAACCACAGCTAATAGGAAGCAGAAAACTGCAGTGGGATTTCCTAAATTGAAACAAATGGAAACCTCCACTCCTCAAGCTTTCCTCTCACAAGCAGAATCTCTGCTTCTGAAGTCAACTGCACCAGTCACTCTCATAACTCAAACCCCCTTCTGCACCAAATTACAAGACCTGAGTTCTAATAATTATTATAGTTACACATTTCTCTTTAATTCTGTGGCTATCAAATGAACAAATGAACATCAAATGAACAAATGACTCCCAATTAATTCATACAGCATATATTTAATGAGTCCCTACTATTTGGCCGGCTCTGTGTTAGGTACTAAGTGGCTGCGATGAATAAATACTTGCCATAAAAAAACTTACAGGTGAGTTAAATAGAACATGTTCAAGTCAAATGTTGTAACATGAGGCAAAAAGTGAGGGCTGCTGGTGAAAATCCACTTTGTTTCTCAGGATGGATTTTACTGACACTCAGTGAAATTGGGGGGAAAGAACCAGAATTTTTTTTAAACTATCCTATTCCACATTTCAGTAAATTACATTCTTGAGGTGGCAACACTCTGAGGTTTCACATTTGTATTTAAATCATTTTTTCACAATTTTAGGGGGAAAGAAAAGCATGTAAGAAGCAGTATGTTTCCTTGTGAAAACACTCCTTAAATCCAAGTCCTTTGATTTTTCTTTTTTAAGTCAATTGCTGATGCATAATTCAGTAGGGGAGTCTTCAGAATGGCAGGATTGGGAGGGCTGGTGAACAATTTGCAAAATACACAAAGAAAAAAACCTTACAGCTATTCCACAAGCAAGCCAGCAAAACTGAAACAGCCACAGAGTGTATGAGAAAAAGACCGATAATGTGCGGGGACCTGGATTCTAATCCTTGCTCTATCAGTAACCAGAAGACAGATTTAGGTAGGTCACTGTCATCTCGAGACCTCAATTTCTTCATCTCTAAAGTAAGAATAGTACTGTTTGCCCTATTTATACCACATAGTACTTCTCATGAGGAAGCAAACACAATACCGGATGGGAAAGCACAATGAAAAAATATTACACCCTACATAATGGTCACACTAACCATTACCATCATCTTAGAAATTAAGTCAGGGCAAGACATTGACTTTTCTATAAATGTTTAAATAGCTTGCATATTTTCATTTCTACTTCTGTCTTCTCTCACCAAAATTAACTCGGAATTCTTTTTAAGGAGTTTGCTAAATTAGTAAGTTGTCATCTTACTCCACTATATTTAGAAATTATCTCAGTCAACTGTTGGATGCGGGGGGGTCTTTTTTAGACAATAGGGTCACTGCATATTTATAGACACAGTCCCTATTTAGTAGGGCACTGTAATACAGAAGTCTGATTTATTGGTTTTTAAAAGTTTCACACTGAAAGTGACCAAAATAGAATTTAATTAAGAAAGGGGGGGGAGAGACAAAAACACAATTTAGCTATTTTGAGGGCAAAAGCAAGTAGAAAATCTTTTATTTTCCCAGCTCCTTTGTCAAAATGCCCAGGTTTTCTGAACCACATGAAAACTGAACAAGTGTAAGTTTCTTCCTTACCCTGGTGGCATATACTAGTGAACCCACCCAGCAGGGGCCATTCACGGAACAAGAAAGTAAAATGCTCTTCGGACAAGTTCCTTTTATTTACCAGAAATTGGAGGGGGAGAGAATGGATTACAGCTATTTTACGGGAAGGTACACAGATTAAACCCAATGACTTGTGTGTCCTTTCAAATTAACTCCATTTACAAAAGCTCTCATTAAATGTAATCTAATGTAAATGAGTATTGGAACCACTTGTATGTTACTCCTCTCTTGATGAGCAATTAGTTCTATTCTTGCTTTCTTTTCCTGACCTACTTATAGAAAAATACAGCAGCGGTGAGAAACATTTATTAAATGATCTTGTGCTGAGCTTTCTAGACATAAATAAATCCCCATACACACACCAAAAAAAAAAAAAAAAATTCCTGGCCACTGGGAATTAGATAAAACAAGTAAGACAAAAATTAGAGTTTTTTGCTCTATTCAGGAGTCATAATTATATGACAAAGAGACGTGAAAAGATGTTCAACAGCACTAATCATCAAGAAAATGCAAATCAAAACCCCAATGAGATTACTTCACACCCACTAAAATGACAAGAATGAAAAAATAGTAATAAGTGTTGATAAAGCTGTGGAGAAAATGGAATACTCATAGACTGCTAATGGAATATAAAATGCTCCACTGTGGAAAACAGTCTGGCATTTCCTCAACTGGTTAAACACAGAATTATCATATGACCTGTATTTCTACTCCTAGGAATATATCCAAAAAAATTGAAAATAGGTATTCAAACAAAAACTTGTATAGGAATATTCATAGCAGCACTATTCACAATAACCAAAAGGTGGAAACCCAAATGTCCATCAATCGATAAATGGATAAACAAAATGTAGTACATTCATACAATGGAATCCATACAATGGAATATTATTTGGCCAAAAAAAAAAAAAAAAATGAAATACTGATGCATGCTACAACATAAACCTTGAAAATATTTTGTTAGGTGAAAGTGAGTCAGGAAAGATTACATATTACATAATTCCATGTATATAAATAGTCCAGAAGTGGCAAATCTATATAAAAGGAAAGATCAATGGTTGCATAGGGCAGGGGGCTAAGGGAATAAGGGGTGATTGCTAAAGGATATGGAGTTTCTTTCTGAAGTGATTAAAATGTTCTAACCATTGTGGTGATGGCTGCAGAGATCTATATTAAAAACCCACTTATGAGTATATACTCAAAGGAAATAAAATCACTACCACGAAGAGATGTCTGCACTCCCATGTTCACTGCAGCATTATTCACAATGGCCAAGATATGTACACACCCAAGTGCCTTTGACAGGTGAATGGGTAAAGATATCTATAAATACAATGGAATATTATTCAGCCAAGAGAAAGAAGGAAATCTTGCCTTTATGACAACATGGATGGACCTTGAAGACACTTTGCTAAGGAACTAAGCCAGACAGAGAAAGACAAATACAGTTATGATCTCAGTTATATGTGGAATCTAAAAATAAGAAAAAAATTGAACAATAGAATCAGAATGTGGAATAGTGGTTACTAGGGGTTGAAAGGGGGAGAAATGGAGAGATGTTGGTAAAGGGTAAAAAGTTGCAGTTACGTAGGACAAACAAGTCTAGATAGTGAATGTACATGATGACTATATTTAATAGTACTGAAAATGGACAACGGCTAAGAGAGTAAATTTCAAGCATACTCATCAAACATACAAAAAAGGTAACTATGTGAGAAGGATATATTAACTGGCTTGACTGTAATAATCATTTCACTATATCAAATCATCATGTACATCTTAAATATGCATTACTTTTTGTTAAAAACATATACATAAAACCACTGAACTATACAATTTAAATGAGTGACATGTATGATATGTAAGTTATGTCTCAAAGCCATTACAAAGAAAGACAAGGAGAACAGAATGGTATGCAGTTTTAGAGATCAGGTAAACTAATCACTGCACTTCAAAAATGGAATCATTTTAATTATAAACATTTCACTATAAAAATCATTTCAACAAACTTTCAAAATAGTAATAAAAACCACCATTTATTGAGCTTATATCATTTGCCAGGAATTTACACACTTCATCACAAACCCTCTTAGCATGTAATTGTTGTTATTTCCTTTGTGCAGTTGAAGAAGAGTCTAAGAGAATATATAACTTGCCTAGGGTCACACAGTTCAAAAGCCAATGGAACCAGAACATGTACCCAAGGTCACCTGACATCAAAACTGTGCTCCTCAAAAACCAATGCAATGCACCTAAGACATCCAAAAAAAAAAAAAAAAAAAAGCTGTGCTCCTTCTCCTACATTATGACATCATGATTAAAAAAAAGACAGAATCACATTTTCTCTATCAGGCATATGCCCAAAGGAAATTACTACATAAGTAATTTAAGTATAAAGAAGGAAAAAACATTCGCCCAATGTTGCTGTACCTCTTTGGCATGATATTGTCACTCATTCCTTAAATAAATATTTCAGAGTTTACTAGTTGCAAAATAGATAGTTGTTAAAACTTTTTAAATGAATATTTTATTCATTTTCATTTTTGCTTATATAATCCAGGGACTCAGCTCCCACTCCGTGCACAAGAATGCAGGATATGCTGAGGCCAAAAAGGAACACTCACGGAGCCATAGATAGGGGGGTCATACCACTATATTCTTTCTGGTGGCTGGGATGGAGACACAGGAATCAGGAACCACACGATCTGCAATCTGCCATCCACTATTCTGCCAACAAACCAACCCCCTCCTCCCCCCGTCCCCCCCCCCCCCCCTGCACAGCTAAGATAGTTATATTAGTGTCCAATGGCTAACCGGCAACAGCTGATGGCCACCCAGCCACAGCGGATGGGCCATCTGATCACAGCTGATGTCCATCCAATAACCGAGCCAGCACCTTTCCACATGAGACCGAGAGCCTGCAAACTGTTCTCCTGGCTCTGTCCCCACAGCTTATTTACCTTGTTATTGCATTTTGTGACTCAGGTTTACTAAAAATATGATGAAAAAGCCGCAAAAGTGTAGTAAGTTCTATACACTAGCTAGCACTCAATAGTCTAAATATACATTCTAAAATGGAACAGTGCTGCTCCCTATTTGTAATCAACAGGACTAAACTCTCTAGAATCCAGAATGAACAAACGTGTGGTATTTGCAGGTCTAAATTCTACATCCACATGTTTAATGTGCTCGTTTGGATCCACAACTTCTATTTGTATTTTAATAAACTTAAACTCTCAAACTTCCTATTTCCATTTTCCTATAAAAGCTTGAATCTCTACAAGCATAAAACATATCAAACATAATGGTTGTGGGGACAGAGCCCCAGAGAGTAGTTTACAGGCTCTCGGCCTCACGTGGAAAGGTGCTGGCTCGGCTGTGGCTGATTGGCTGTCGACTGTGGCCGGTTAGCCGATTGGCCGCTGGTATAACTGCTGTGGCTAAGGAGGAGATCCGAGGACTGCCGAGGATTGCGGAAGAGCCGAGCAGAGCCGAGGAGAGCGGAAGAGAGGAGAGGAACAGAGTCGAGGAGAGTGGAGGAGGAGTCGTCGGTCGGTCGGTTGGCGGAAAGGCGGATGGCAGGTCGCGCATCCGGTGGGCCCAGCCTCCAGTGAGACCATAGTGATATGACTCCCCTACCTATGGCTCCGTGGGTGTTCCTTTTTGGCCTCACCATATCCTGCGTTCTTGTGTGGGGAGCGGGAGCAGAGACCCCGCAGGCCGCCCCGCCTGAAAAATGGTGCAGCGAGCAGGCCTCCGCACGACAAATGGCGCAGCGAGCAGGGTCTCCCGCACGACTATGGTTAATGGGTGGATCTCTTTAGAAATATTCACTAAACTACATGAAAGTGCTGATCTTGGACCATTCTCGACAGATAAAAAAGATACTGTCATGTAGTTCATTCTACACTTAAGAATTACATATTTTCTGAGTTTGAGCTTAATATCCAGATTGCTAGCCAACCCTTGATCTTCACTGTGTTCCAAAAGCTCCAGCACCAAAAGCCAGGGACCAGAGTCCTAATAAGGACACTGTCACTTTGGTTTGTGACCATGAGTAAATTATGCTCAGAGCCTCCACAGCTTCCCTTCCTGAAACCTGGGATGCCAACCCCCGCTTGAATTCACAAGTTTGTTGTTAGGATGCCCTGGTATAATTCAGGTTTCATAGATTTCAAGCATTTCCACGTGTAGGAAATGGTTTGTATCTTGCTTTGCTTTGCAACCTCTACTGTACGCTGCAACCTGAAAGAGTAGACAGCAGCATTTTTTTGTTTTTTAATTGGATTAGATGAAGTCTGAAATCCAACTCCGTAACAACCTGTTTGTGTTCCTGGGGATGCTGCCTAACTGTGTCCCTTAAGTTGTCTCGTCTATAAAACTGGTAATGAAGGGGCAGCCACTCGCTTTTGGCTCCTGCTAATTGGTTCCATGCAGGGAAATGAGCCCACTGTTGTGAAATTCTTTCTGATTTCTTTTTTTTTTCTTTTTTTTAACTTTTATTTATTTAAGTGAGTTTTTCCAGGACCCATCAGTTCCAAGTCAAGTAGTTGTTTCAATCTAGTTGTGGAAGACGCAGCTTACAGTGGCCCATGTGGGGATCGAACCGGCAAGCTTGTTGTTAAGAGCACCACACTCTAACCAACTGAGCTAACCGGCCGCCCCTCTGATTTCTTTTTAAATTAAGAAAGCTGTAACTATGAATCGGGGAGTAAAGTGTCCTAATATTTTCAGGTACCGGCTATAAACTGTTCTTGTTTTATTCTGTTTTCCTTTGCTTTTTATGTTTTGCAGCACAATTCAGGATTAAAAAAAAACCACTGGGCTGCCCATTTACAACTTCAAACGTGCCTGACACATTGTCAGTGCTAAACAATTTACTGAATGAATGCCCTCCGGATAATTAAAAGAAGATTTCAGAGTATTCTGAGTAGTTCATTTCTTGCTTTGTATTTTCTGACTGTTTCCAATTTTCTTAAAGAGCTGATTTTTATTCGTTCAGATTAGGTGCCTAAAGTAAGTCTCTTCAAGTACACAACATAAAAATGATCCTTCACCTGTTCCTCTTATGAGTAAAATCAGCAAACACATAATAAACGTGTCTTGGGAGCAGGTTCACAAGGCAGTGAAGAATTTTATCACTGAACTGCTTGAAGGACGGACCCCAACTTTCGGGCGCACCAGGGTGGAGGTGATAAACTCCTCACCAACACAAACATCTCAGTAGTCTAAATCACCCTTTCATCTTATACCCTTAGATTTGTGGTGCTTTAAATGTAAGCATGTTTATTTCTGTTTTGCAGGACCAGGTAAATGTTATCTCTTCTGTACATAAATTCCCTTCCCTCTGCCCTCTCAACAAATCACATAAAGAGCAATGCTTGCATGTGAGAAGCAGAAGAGGCTCATGGGCATTTCAATAACTAAGTGTTGGTTTCATGCATCAAGCTGATCATCTTCTACATAATGAATGATGCAACCTATGGTACAGTTGTGCAGAGCCTTAAAGACATCCTGCTTCAAGATTTGGCGATAAACACAGACACTTGACATCTGTCTGACCCACATTTAATTGGCACTCACAGAAACAATTTACCAAGTATTCCAGAGCATCCAAATACGAGCACACCGCCAACACTTGACAAGTGTCCACTAATTCTCGTAATAGCATCATTATCATTGTGAATTCTACCCCCCAGCAATTTGTGCCACAAATAAGAATAGATGATTAGAAATAAAAGCTTGCTGCTTGAACACAATATTTAAACTAATACATCAAGTTGATATTTTGCTCATAGATGTTGTCAGACTTGACAAATATTGACCAGAAAAGTGTCTATGTCTACGGAATTGAAAATTAAATTCATTTACCAAAAAATAAATTATTTAGACACCAAGTTTTCCGAAATAAAGCAAAAGAATCAAATCACCCGTTATCTCTTTTCTATTAAATTTTATATAACATTGGATAATTTATTGTACTACTTGACAATCAAAAATAAATGATGATAATGAGACAGGATTTGGGAGGGGCAACGGGAGAGGGGAAGAGAAGGAAGCAATTGCTTTTGTTTCTATTACCTGGCTTCTAGAAGTATCAGAGTTAATACCATCACAGGGAACACTTTTCAATTATAATTAAATGTGAACTTTATAAACAAAGTTGTGCCCTCTCTATGTTAAGTCCCGTAAACCAGGAAACAAACCAACAACAATAAACAAAGAAGCAATACTGTGGAAATCCTGCTTGTCTCTATAAGGGAAGACTCAAGAGCCACTGAGTCATTTTTAATATCTAATTTTAGAATGCCTGGTATTTGAGAATGTTTTAATTATTATTAAAATTTATTATTATTATTATTATTATTATTATTATCATTATTATTATAAGAGAAGGAACAAAAGGGCAGGAAGGAGGCAGAAACCAGCTTAGCCATCATCACCTTATCCAAAAGGAGATTAGAAATGGCCAGTTACAAGGGACAAGAGGAAAATGATTCATGGATAGTAATCAAGCAACAGCTGAAAGACTGGCATAAAAAGACCAAAACACCTTTTTTTTTTTAAAGTACAGGCACAATTTCAGGGCACCATTTCTTAAGTACTCTTGACATGCTTTGACACCTTAAGAGCATTTTTCTACTACAGTCTAGTAAAAACAGCTAAAATAAAATATTTATAATGATCCAATTCCAACGACTTTTTTCACAACTTTATTAGAGTTTTATTTCATATCATAAAATTCACCTATTTCAAGTGTACAATTCAGTGATTTTGGGTAAATTTAGTGAGTGGTGCAACCATCACCATAAATCAGTTTGAGAATATTTTCATGACGCTAATAAGATCCCTGATGTTTATTTACATTAATTCAATTCTCACCCGCAGGCAGCCACTAATCTACTTTCCTTTTTTGATAGACATTTGCCTTTTCTGCGCATTTCACATAAATTGAATCATAGGCTATATTATCACTTTCTAAACATGTAACTTTGGTGAAGTCGTTTAACTTTGCTATACCTTATTTTCACACAATAATCATACCTACACCTCACAGAGCTATTGTAAGGAATAAATGAAATAATCATGTGAAATGCTTAGAACACTGGCAGGCCCATAGCAAGTGCACAACACACTAACCGCAAAAGTAATTAACACTCTACTACTCGTTGCTGCAATTCTCCAGTTTTTATGCCAGTAGAGCCTCAAATTCCACATGTCCAGAAAATGAACTCATATTATCTCTCCCTTCAAAATTGCTTTCCTCCTAAGTCCCTTCACACAGGGAATAGTATGAGTATCCAGATAGTCATCAGAAACTTCAAAAAAGTCTTAAACTTTTTCTCACCCATTCTTACATCCAGCCAGCAAATTTTAGAGTCCTCTTTACTCCCTTCATTCCCTCAGTTTTAGTTACAGCTCTCAAAATTTTTGTTTCTGATTTAGTGCAGAAGCTTCCTGCCTGTTCTACCTTCCACTGGTTCTTCCTCTCATCTATGCCTCTTACTTCTGTCACAGGATCCTCTCTTAAAATACAAATCTGCTCATTTCTCTCTCCTTCAAGAGCTCCCCTGCTGCTTTCAATTTAGCTCCTCGGCTATTCACCCAGGGCCCCTCACAGGTTGATTTCTACCTACTCTGTATTTCCTTCTCTGGCCAATCTCCAGAATATACCCTTGGTACCAGTCCTTCTGAATAACCTGCAGTTTTCTGAATGTATGAGCCCGTACCATGTTTCCCCAAAAGTAAGACCTAGCCAGACAATCAGCTTTAATCCATCTTTTGGAGCAAAAATTAATATAAGACCCGGTCTTATTTTAGTATAAGACCAGATCTTGAATAGAATAGAATAGAATAGAATAGAATAGAATAGAATAGAATAGAATAGAATAGAATAGAATAGAATAGAATAGAATATCGTGTATAATATAATATAATACTGGCCTTATGTTAATTATTGCTCCAAAAGACGCATTAGAGCTGATGGTCTGGCTAGGTCTTATTTTCAGGGAAACACGGTATTAGGGCTTCAGGGAGGCTAGTTAATTCACAGTATCTCCAAGACTGCCATTTGCCTTTCCCTAATCCTAGGACAAGTATCACTTTATTACATTTCCTAGACTACCTAGCATGATTTGGAGACGTCTCCTCTGTCCAGAGCTGAATGAGATAATATACAAAAAGACGTTCTCACAGTGTCATCAACTCAATGAGGTGGCTCTTCTTGAGCCCAAGTTCAGCATCACTTGAATTTAATTAGGACTGGGGGTAGGGAAAGTATGGAAGAGGGAAGGGTTGAGTGGGGATGGGAGGAGGAACAGAAAGGAACCAGGTAGAGGAAGGAGAAGAGAAGATATGAAAGGACAGGAAGAGAGGAGGGAAAATGGGAGAAGATAAAGATCAAGGGTGCTGAGGACAAAGCCTGACAAAGGAGAAACAGGTAAAAAGGACAGGACCCATTTCTCTGTGGGGAGGCTTTTCTTTTGGGCATGAGTTTAAATAAAACATATGAACCCCTTCTTTTACTCCTACCTGTGCCGATAATCATACAATTTTCCTTTCTATTCTTCAGTTTCTGAAACACTACCACTCACAATGATTCTAGCCCTAAAATGGAGGAAAAATTTACACACTTCCATCTGCTGGAGATAACATTTCATTTCCTTTCTAAAGCATTCTCCATATTTACTGTCAATCAACCAAGAGTTACTTTTCAGGTTTTCCATCTGTTTTCATTTTTTTTCTTTTCTTTCATCAGAATCCATGGAAAACTAGATTTATTTCAATATGCCTCAAGTATCAAAGATATTTGGGTACAAGAATCAGAGTTAAAAAAGGTATTAGAAATTACCCAGATCAGTGGTTTCCAACATGTTCTCCACTGACTTCTTTAAGTCTATCATTCCACGCTCAACCCAAGGCCTGGCTTTCGAATAGTATCTATGCCGAACTTTGTGTTAGCCGCCTATGCAATCAATCCTGTACTGGGTAACTGAGGGGTTTTAATGGAAGTCAATGGTGGCTTCTGATTATGAACTTCCATAACTTCCATGTCTCTTCTGGGCTTCAAGATAACTGACTGCAGCCAAATCCCTCAAGTTTAGAGAGATGGAAGCCCAAGAAATAATACACCTCTCTACTCTTGATGACTTTTACTTTCTACCTTATTTCTTTACAGGATCTTAATAAATGTCTTCTTGTCCTGTCAGGCTTCTCATCCTGTGATGCACAAAGAGAATTTAAGGAATCCGTGAGCTTGGATAGAAAAAAAAGTACAGCTCAGTTTTCACTAGTCCTAAGGAAACGTAGCATTGCCTTTAATTATAAATAAAGCGAACAAGCCATAGCAGTGATTTTATCACCAGTAGGAATCACAGATGCTTTTCTATCACAGGACAGTTGTTACAAATTTCTTGAAAAATCATTTACACTCATCACTACCCTGGCAGTTAATTGATCTGCCACCGGTTTTTGTTACTAAATGGATTAATAAAGAAGAATATGTATAACTACACAATGGCTTAGAATTTCAGTATTCTGATCAAAATATTTCCATTTTTTTGGCTTCTATATGCTTTATGTTACGCATTTAAGACAATTTTAGGGGAAGAATTCCACAGGTTTTACCAGATGGCCAAATGGATGCATGATAAAAAAGAAGCTGCTTTGAAAGCAAATTTGATTCAGATTCTTCTTTGTGTACCCAGCAATAACAGGATGGGATAAACAGAAAATAAATACCTACTTGAGTAAATGTGCAAGTTCACACATTTGGCGGGAGAAAACAGGATTCAAACTCAGATCTCCTGAACTCTCATCTATTCTAATGCTTTCACGGGGTGGAGTCAGAATCCTGAGCTCCAAGTACCTGTGGGTTTAAATCTGATTCATCCTTTAATAACCAGATGACCTTAGGCAATTTGCTTAACCTCAAGGAGCCAGTTTCCTTGTTCATTGTAACTGCTTTATTGGGTCTGAGGAATAACTGAAATAAAATATGTAAAGAACTTACTGATATTCTACACATAATATAATTATTAAAAAGACATAATAATTTACTTGATGCTTAAATATTTTATGGAATGTTATTTTTATTTCCTATTATTTTTATTTCCGTATCACTTTACCATCTAAAAGTTCTTCACTGCCCGTATGATGCCACTCCAGAGATCCCTCAAAATCAGAGCGTGCTTTAGTCTCAAAAAAACTCGTGGCTGAGGAAGATGTGAGGCTAGGAGCCAGAGTGCTGTCTCCCTGCTCTGTGTGTTGCTCTTCAGACTACTACATTAGAAACTTCACTAATGGGGGCCGGCCCACCGGTGGCTCAGTCAGTTAG
The DNA here is from genome assembly GCF_036562045.2 of Rhinolophus sinicus. Lineage (NCBI taxonomy): Eukaryota > Metazoa > Chordata > Mammalia > Chiroptera > Rhinolophidae > Rhinolophus > Rhinolophus sinicus. Next base: position 125,119,834 of record NC_133752.1, read on the forward strand.
AGTTCCATGCTCCTAACTCCGAAGGCTGCCGGTTAGATTCCCACATGGGCCAGTAGGCTCTCAACCACAAGGTTGCCAGCTCAATTCCTCAAGATGGTGGGCTGCGCCCCCTGCAACTAGCAACGGCAACTGGCCTGGAGCAGAGCTGCGCCCTCCACAACTAAGACTGAAAGGACAACAACCTGACTTGGAAAAAAGTCCTGGAAGTACATACTGTTCCCCAATAAAGTCCTGTTCCCCTTCCCCAATAAAATCTTCTTAAAAAGTTAAAAAAAAAAGAAAAGAAACTTCACTAATAAGACCATCTATGAATGCTGCAACACAAAGGCACACTCCCTGCTCCTGCCTCATTATCTGCTAGGCCAGGAAGCATCATCCTAGGCAGCTTGCTTTTCTGCATCTACCATTCACCATGCTGAAGACACATGTAAAACTCTGCAGTCACAATGTTGAGGTTTGCACCATTCTAACAACCTCACATTCCCTGCATAAATCCTTTTCCAGTCTCTCCAAAGATATCAGTTCTTTCAGGCCCCCCCCCCCTGTATATTCTCATACTTCTGCAAAGTGTTCATTCATGTAGGAAACCAAAATATGTAACAACGGTCCGGCAGGTTTTTGAGATCCTTGAGACCAGATACCACATGATTCACCCTTTGTATGTTGTTCCACTAATATAGTGCCAGACAGATTTGATAGAAAATTAAAGTGTATGAAAGCGAATTGGATTTCATACTCCCAACAACCGTATGAGATCAGGAATCGCGGTCCTCTTCACAGATGAGCACATCCAGGTTCACACAAGTCACAGGCAGACTTGACCACTGCCAGAAAGTTAAAAAAATTGAAGAATAAACCCAAGCACACCTATCAGTCAATGATCCGTCACACCGGATTTCTCCTCTTCAACAAAAAAACCATTTCCTCAGCCCATTTTCTCAACTTCTTATTCCGTTGGAGAATTAAAATCCACAACTTCTAAATATTTATTTTCTAATGCATTATTCATTTATCATGTTCATAACGGTCATGATTTGATTTACGTACACGACAGGTGAACGGGAAACGACTTGAGATGGAAGTATAGGGCTACACAGAAGAGGAAGAAGCATCCTTATAGGAGCAAGAGCCTACGCCTGCTTACAGCAATCACCGGAGACTAAGCAAAAGAGAACCTGACAACCAGACCCAAGAGGAGCAATTAAACGGGAGAGTGCAATGTAGTTTGAACCTCTGTAGGAGAAAACAGGGCATCCATGTTGGAAGCCACATTTTCCTTGACATTAGCTCAAAATCACCACTGTGATTAGAACAGGACCAATTAGAGGTCTAGATTACGACATGAATCCCTGCGGGGGTGGGGGGGTGGGGAGGAAGCGGTAGGCAACTGTGCCTCAACTGAATACACAGCACCAAGCAAAACCTTTAAACCTGAAACGTGAGTTGGGAGGGAAACTTCAGTGTAAACACTGGTTTTATGGATACGCGTTTTACACATTTTCCTATTACTCCCATAAAGTATTTCACTAATAATACCCAAATACCTCCAAGCCCTACATAATGTAAGTGCTGCCTGGACACGTTCACATATCACCATCTCTTTGGCTCACAGTAATATCAGCCGTTCACCACTTGCATATTGAAAAAACTACCGAAGTGCAACAGGCTTAGAACTGCCGCCAACAAATTTACTGCCTCTGTTATTTGTAAATTGATTGTTTCTTCTTTGGCTTATGGCAAATAGAGGATTGCATATAAATGCATATAGATTACATATCTACTCATAAAATTTTAACATTAGGATTGAACTTTCCCCAAACTCAGATTATGATACCTTTTAAACAAGCTTTACAATAGATGTTTGATTTAATATGTCTCCCTCTGGCTTAATTTTTTTTAATTGATTTCACCAGTTCCAGGTCAAAACCTTTCCACCTAAATGTCTGCTTTTATAGAAATTGTTTATTACCTGGCTTATGAATTAAGAATTTTTATAGGCTCTTATTGAAAATCAAAATAACAGGTTTTTTGGTGTTGTTTTTAAGTAGAACAGGTAGTTATTGGCTAAAATGTCTTCTACTTATTTATCACGGCTTACAATTTCATTTCATATGCATACATTTCATATGCATAGAAGTTATTTTTCAAATTTGCTATTGGAAATAACACTAAAGGCAGCATTTTCCACTCAGTAAGGATTAATCTAGTTACTAGTTTAAATATGCAAACCAACCTTCAATCTACAAATTTTGAAAAGCCAGGCATTACTGTTTTGTAAAACTCACACTTCTAGCCCTGTAAGTCAAGGACATTCCTGAAAAGTGTAAGAATCAGATTCAATCGTGTAGTAGGCAACCCTGGTCCCGACACTGATTTTTCTACCTGAAGACAACCATATCCAAACTGCAACCGTTTGACAAATGGGGACTCTCAAAAGAGTGTGGAGGATGGCAATCCAGTTCAAAGCAGAAACATAAGGCCTTTTTCCTTGCCAATAAGAAAAAAATCTCGCGGCAGTACATTATAGAACACATTTTACCAAGGGTGCCTCCTGGGGAGCCCAAAGAACAAAAAAGCATCAAGATGAGGCTGTCAACAACCAAGCAGTGATGCAGAGTCACTTTGCAGGTGTCAAAACCTCAATCCCAGAAAATGAGGACCAGTGGGCAGACCACAGGAGAAAATGGATACCAGAAGAATACCAAACAGCTGCTTAGAGCTGAGCTAAAGCAAGGCAGATACCCATGGGGAGGTCAAGCAAAACACTTGCAGAGCACATTGAAGCAGCGCCTGAAACAATGTAACAAAGCAGCAGACAGCTGGGCAACAACTGCTTAGAAATGCAGGCTTGCAGCTAAAGGGGCAGGGGGGGCCAGGTTCACAAACAGCTACACAAGCCTCCTAGAGGCAGCCACTCTGAGCTGAAGCAGCAGGCACTTCCTGCAGGCCAAATGTGAGTGCCAAGGCCACCTGGCAGGGGCCAACAGCACCAGCACACAAAGACTTACTGTTGCAGGAAACCCACTGCTCACCTACACACTCAGGATCCAGGGACTAGTTAGGACAAAATCTGTAATGATCGTAGAGGTGTGCGGTCCAAGCCATCTAGTCACTTATTGCTGTCCTAGATTCCTAGGCAGCATGTTTGCAGAGTTCTACAAAAATCACAGGCGAGTGCTGACGACGCAGTCAAGTTTTACATCTCTTAAGTCTGACCTTGAGCTTTAACTCATAACAATTATATCTTGGACCTGTGCTTCCCGTCTAATGTCAGGAATCCCTGAGAGTACCTACCATGTTTCCCCGAAAATAAGACCTCACCAGAAAATAAGCCCTAGCATGCATGATTTTTCAGGATGACATCCCCTGAACATAAGCCATAATGCATCTTTTGGAGCAAAACTTAATATAAGACCCGGTTGTATTTTCAGGGAAACACAGTAGATATGCTCTTGGAATACTCAGTAAAATTGCTAGAAGAGTGGCAAAAGTGTGTTTTTCCATTTAGATCAGGGGGTGGCAAACTCTTTCAGTGAAGGGCTAAATACATATTTTAGGCTTTGCAAGCCTCAATCAAGGTCCCTGTTGGAACTACTCAACTCTGCCATTGTAAAACGCAGCCAAAATAACACATACACAAACAGGTATAGCTGCTTAAAAAAACAAACAAACAAAAAAAGGCAAAAAACAAAACAAAACAGGCTGCAGGGTGGATTTGGCTCACAGGCTGTATTGCCCATTCCCATTTTAGATAAGAATCCAAAATACACACACACACACACACACACACACACACACACACACACACACGCCTATATACCTACCTCACATGGGTGACCACCTCATAACTGAGTAAGGCCATGTACTTCTGAGATTGCATTTAAGATCAAATTGGCACCAAAGAGTACTACGCAAATTATCAAGGGTATTAAGAATAGACTGGAAGTGGACATTATGGGTTCTGTGGACATCTTTATTTTCACCTTCTTCCCAGAATACTTTGCTTTACCTTCTAACAGAGCCCCTTTCCAGTGGTGAACTTAACTGCATGTGATGTGGGACAGGCAACCCTGCCTATTCTCCACTCATATGCCAGACATAGGTACAGGCACACGGCTCAGGCCTGGCCAAAGTACCCCAGAATCCCCTTAGCCAGTGACTTGTGTTTCAGGGATGAGCTTATAAGCTAAGTCAGGATACGTAAGGTCCTCCCCTGTAGCATTTCTGGGAGAGCTAGGGAAGAAACCATCGTGGCCACCATGACCATGATGGCCAGACTAAGAGATAAAGAGAAAACAATCAAGTCCTTCTGGCCTCATTAGGGCTCTTGCATTCAGACAAACAAGAGGCGCAGCTACCTTCCCCAAATCAGGCTTATGTCACTTACAACCAGTAGTACTTATGATCAAAATAAATAATATTCTAGCGCACACACACACACACACACACACACACACACACAAAAGGCCAGTGACAATGGTTAGCAGGTCAAAGCAGCAATACAGGCACAGCAAACTCCACAGGCCCCACACCAAATACCTGTTGTGGGCAGAGATGTTCTCACATCTCACCTCTCTCCTCTTAACACGTTGCGCACGGGAGGTCCCTCGTGAAGATTCTCCTGATCCGTACACAACGTGTTAATTACTGAGGAAAACAGGCCCATCCTTCCAGCTCCCTTCATCCAAAACTGATCTTGTTTCCTTTTTTACCCACTTATCTAAGGCAGAAATCTAAGATTAGTCTTTAACCCCTCCAACCCTCCACATTCAGCTAGTTCCCAAGTGATTTCAGATTCTCTTCACCTTTCTATTTCTAATACACTCACATTTCTTTTTCACTTCTGTTCCTTCCTTATTTTGACCCTCATCGCCACTAGGAATACAAATCCTCTAATATACTCCTATATAGCTAATATAATCCTGTGATGGACAAATTTCTTGTCTCTCTGCCTTGGATTTTACCACACTTCAAACAATTCTTCAAATTTTATCCTGGAACATAAGATCCTCTGTGACCTGGTTCCCAACCAAGCTTGCCAATTCATCTGTCTTCCCTCCCTCCCCCACCCTCTCCTCTAGCTTTATGCTCCGGCTCTTTAGCTACCATGCCTTTCTCTTCCTGCACATTTCCCCCAAATATTCCTCCCACTCTCTCATCTTTATTAAGCTAAATCTTATTTTTTTCAGGAGTCAGTTCTCATAAGTGCCTCCCTTACCTCTCCCTCCCAGTCTGTGTCAAGTGCCCTCTTATGTACTCACTTAGAATCATAAGCATGTCTCTATTTCGGATAAACTGTTTACTTGGTCTCCCCACCAGATTCCAAGCTCTTTGAAATTACGGACTACATCTTCTTCTGGGTTGGTGCCCCCAATATGTAACACGGTTCCTGACACAGCTAAGCATTTCCAAATGCTTGCTAAAGGAATACCGAAATATAGCTCCTAACATGAGCTCAAAGCATCCTACACTGATGCTTTCTTGGGACAGAGCGTATTTCTAGATAAGAATGACTTAACACTTTTAAATCAAAGGCCAATGCCTATTTGAGCTGATTTCCTGAATTTAAAATAAACCATATTCAAATCTGTCTCCCAAACTTTGAATAGAATTATCATATTTTTACACTATAATTTGCAGAAATCAGACTATTTAAGGGTTGGTAAACACACCCTTGCTTTTCCTTTCTTCCCATCACTTCTAGTAACAATAGTCATTTTTGGCCTCTGAGGTAAGTGCTCAGAATACATAACAAAACAATTTACAACATCATTGCTAAATACCTTTAAAACTTTGGTTGACATGTGCCTAAAGACAATTATCGATTTATCATTTTTGTTGCTTTCTTAATTTCCATTTATCTCCTTTTTCTAGTTATTAAAGCTGATACAGAATGGAAGTTAGTATGTGAAAAGTGCCAATGAATTAGCAGCAACCGATTTTCTGGGGGAATCAGAAATGAATGAAACCCAGTAGTATTTTATAGAAAAACCATTCATTAGTTTCCATTTACTCAAGAGTTTGAGAGAGAACACCACTACAGTTTTCAATTATAGCTGCAGTGTTACTTTGGCCTATTTCTACCAATTTCAATCTATTCTGGTAAACTCTTACTAAATACACAAATAGCCTGCAGACATACACAAAAGAATCCCTTCAAATGCGGTAGGTAAGCTGCATGTAAAACATTGACTCCATTTTTATATAGACTTCCAAAGATGCTTCAAGAAAAAATATTCGGGTCAACTACTGATTTGTATTTAAATTTTTATTCAGGTTTAGAGAAAAAGTTTAAATAATGTTCTCGTCAAATCTACGATTTACAGGAAATCTTTGAACTTCATGTTCAATTAGTTTTCATAAACAATGGTGGGACAAAAAGAAATAAAAATGAAAACTTTAACTTAGATTATGCTTAGTATTAAAGATAATTTTAGCTTTCAAATGTCATCCATGTTCTACCTTAAATCTATGAGGTTTGCGGTATACAAATAAACTAACATTAAACTTAGTAACTCTCTCTCATGCTTCAGTTTGAAAAATAAACGCAACTCCCCTCCCCAAAATAATACATTCGCAGAATTCAAATTCCAAGTACACAAAGATGAGCATATGGGTATTTATTATGACAGTCTTTTTTTTAATGTAAAGACAGGTTAGTTAGCATGTTGGGGGGGAGGGGGGCTGGTGGAATAAACAAAAAAAGCAGCCATATCCGGAAACTCCAGGTTCTGGAGTATCTCCTCCACTCCAGGACAAAGATATGAAAACGTTCCTTGAGGTTATCTCAAATCCCTTTTGGCTGGACAAAGGAGCAGATCTAATAGATAGGAATGGGTTATTTCGTTAATCCCTTCAGGCTTGGCAAACAGGACAAACCTGATAAATGAATTCCATTATAAGGCTCCAGCACCCTTCCCCAAGCAGGCAACGGAAGGTATAAACGTAAGAACTTTTGTCTCAGTCACTGGGCACCCTCCCACTTGGGAGCTGCAACCTCTTCTCCTGCCTCTAATAAACTGTCTTCCTTTACAACTTTTTGCCCCTCCCTGGTCCGTGTGTCCATTCTTCAGTCTCATGAAACATGATCCCAGCCCACACCCAGAAACTGTCTGCAGATCCAACATCATTTACTTCATTTTGGGGCTCGTCTAGAATTGAAGGAGAGGTAAATATTATCTGTGCCTTTCTACTTGCCCCCCCTATGGGCCTTCATCATTTTTGTCTCCTTTTCCTACCATACATATAGTAGACCTCCATCAGCCATTTAAATGCGAAAAGCACAGCTGCTACTCTCAAGACTCCAAGGGCTGGTCTTGCAGGAGGGCTCTGGTTGATCCCCTCCGGCACTGAACCAGAGGAATGTCGGCCACAGTCCAACTGCCTTCTCTCTTGCTTTCTCTCTCGTGTGGAGTAAAGCCCCAAGACAGCACGCGGTTGAGAATGGCCCTTGGCACCATTTGCGGGACTCTGACCGTTGCTACTCTGCGGTGTGGCCCAAAGGCTCCCTGGGTCTTCCCCCAACCCGAATGCCCATAAGAGTGCCATTTGGAGGCTTCCTCTTCCTCTCTCTGCTATTTTCTCCTATTCTTTCTGCTGCCTTTTTCCTTTCCACGAGGAGACTGAATACTGGTGTGTGGCCAAGACTGTGGGCCTTTGCAGAAAACTCAGGGATCCTGGTCGTAGCTACTCTGCGGTGGGTCCCAAAGGTCTCTCTGGTCCCTTCCCAGCCCAACTGCCCATAAGGGTGCCATCAGGATGACTCCTTTGTCTCTGCTGTTCTCTCATCCTGTCACTATCTCTCCCTAGTTCTTCAGACATTGGTCTGGGGTCCCTTCTCTGTGAGACCTCCTCAAAACTCTCCAGTAACATATTCTAACAAGCCAGCAAGGAGATAAGCCCCTTTTAGGGGATCCCAAAATCTCTTGCTCAGATTCCTATACCTCTTTTGTTTGCCGTCCTCTGCGGGCACGGGCCAGACAGTTAAATGGCCATTAGGGTGTCCACCGCTTGAAAACTCCAGTGACTGGATAACTCAGTCTTGGAACAGGTCATTTAGGACCTGCTGGGCTCAAGACAAATCCAAGCACCAATGAGGTCTGTGTTTGTATAGCATAATGTCTCTCTGGAGACTTGATTTTTCTTCTCTGTTCTATCACTGTACTCCCCTGGGGACCTCATGGCTTCTCTGCTACCTGGCTCCGCCCCCAGCTCGGCACCGATGCAGTGACAGCCGAGAGGGAGGGGTCGCAAGAGCGCAGCTCCTACGGAGCACCACCTATCAGGCCACCTAAGCCACCACCAGGCAAAGTTTTCAAGGAGGACTAACATATTCCGGATTCACCATTCCTTAAAGCAGCAGCCTTATCTGAAGCGTTTTGGGGCTTCAGATATCTTTTTGTCCCCCCCTCACATATTGGGCTTCAGGGCCTCCTTCCACTCCCTCTTGCCTAGGCCGTATACAAGCTTTAAGTATATACTCCTTCCTTAAACATCTTTATTTAGAAGACCACTATTATATTAATCATGCCATCAATTGTTGTGATGCCCAGTCGGGATATACACCCCTCTATCTTAAGGCACCTCATTATTGCCAAGGCCTTTTCGGCCTGTGGGCCAGCGCCCCTGGGCCAGGTGGGGACACAATACACACGGATTTGGGTAAGCACCCAATGGAGCCATGGGCTGGCCTGCCCAGAAAGCACGACTAATCCTAGCGTTCCATGTCTCCCCACTCGCTCTGGAATCGGTCCTGCGATGTTCGTGGCCCAGGCGTCTAGGGTACGCCCTAGAGCAAGTTGTGGGAGATGAATTGCAAAGGGATGCCTTTCTGTTCTTCCTCCCTTCCAGATGGGCAATCAGCCCTCACCCCCCTGAATTGCATCTTGAAACATTGGGACAAATTTGACCCTCAGACTTTGAAGAAGCGGTGCCTGGTTTTCTTCTATTCAGAGGTTTGGCCCAAATACACGTTAGAAGATGGGGAGACTGCCCTTCTGAGAGAAGTATTAATTACAATACTATCATGCAACTAGACCTGTTTTGCAGACACGAGTGCAAATGGTCAGAAGTTCCATATGTTCAGGCTTTTTTCGCCCTGAGGGACAACCCAGATCTTATGAAATGTGGAGTTGACACGGCTCTTTGGGACGTGATCTTTTGCTCCCTCCTCCGAAGGAGACCCCTTCTAAGGGGTCTCCTCCTAGGTAGACTCCTTCTAAGGAGACTCTCCCTGGGGAGATCCCTTCTGGGGGGACTCCTCCCGAAGGGGACTCCTCCTGGGGAGACTCTCCCTAAGGAGACTCCTCCTAAAGGGACTCCTCCAAAGGACGTCTAGTGGGAACCTCCTCTCCTGAGGAGAACCCATCTCCTAATCCACCTATAAACAGGAATGACTGAGGCTAACGTAACTGAAGGAAAAAAGTGGCATTTTTAAAAACCAAGCAGCTAATTCTCAAGCCACACACCCACCCCCGCCTTACTCTGCTGCTCTAAGTCCTGCAGGGACCACTCGCAGTGAGATTCATTCTAAGGGAAATTACCTTTAGATTGGAGTCCCAGAGTACTAACATTCTAAATAAGCCTACTTTTAAAGTCATGTTATCTCTGTTATAGAATTTGTCAAGAAAATAGCTTAGATTAAATATCTAGATATTTCAAAATAACAAAATGCTGAGGTGTCAATTATTAGGTAGGTCTAAGTTCATCTATTTCTAGCTTCTTATCACAGGAATGTTAAGAGAGAAATTATGATCTGTTAATAAACATATCTTATATTTTATTACAAAAGCCTGTGCTTTTAAAGGTTGCCAAATATATTCCTGGATTTGCCAGTGGAAGTGCTAATTGCTTGCTTTTGGTTGTCAGTAGAAATTAAGGTTTTGAAGGTTATGGATTCTAACATGGAAGAAAATGGTGTGTGTTTTCAAGGAAGGTATAAAGTATAGAAATACATTTTGAAGGTACTGAAAGAAAGCAGTTTTGCCTAAAGATGGTTATTTCTAAATGAGTCAAGAGACAAACTAAGAGGGACTGGGAAAGTTGTAGAAGGTTTGTGAGAAGTTTTGGGAATTTTAAATACAGTTAAACTAAATGTAATTAACTAAGTAAATTTAAATCTCCAAAGTAAGCTGGTACAAAATAAAAGTTTTCTCTCTCTACTAAGACAAAGTTTGTTAGACTATTGGTCTGCTACTGACATTATGAAAAAGTTTTCTACCTAAAAAAGCGAATACCAGACTAATTTTCTATGTTTTATATTTTTTCAATCAGGTCCTTAGTTATTCAAAAATTAAACCTAAAAACTAAGTTTTGATAATAGTTAAGTAAACTTTTATATTGTCGAACTGCTAGAGTTCATATACCTTCCTCAGTATCAGCTATACGCCAATATAAGGAAGCTTAGCCTGGTGTTTTCCCCTAACTGGCAGGGAATTCTAGTAGTTCTCGCCCACTATTGCCTCCCTGATTAAGAGGCTCAGATCCTAGAGAAGGCCAGGAATTTGTTTAACTGTCTTTAACAACCAAGACAGAAAAACGAGGAATAAAGGAACAGTGAGACCAGAGGATAAGAACAGAGACATGCCAGACTTTGGGCCACAGTTGTAGACAACCCAGGGCTAAAGCCACCGCAAGGCACCCTAAAAGCCTCAGAAGAGGAAACGCCAGACAAAAGGAGCCTAGTCTGGATGTGCAAGCCCAGATCACCGGAATAAGGAGTGCCCTAACCTCTAAAACAGCCGTGCCCCCTGTACAGACAAAAGGGCACTAAAGGAGAGAGTACCCCTTGTTCTGAAGGGAGCAGGAACCAATTCCCTCCCCCAAAATGGCTGTCATCACTGTTTGGCCTGAAGTTCCCAGTGGCTCCCAAGCTGTTCTCAACACAGGGGGTAAAACTGTAGGTGACCCTGATGTGGCAGGAAAGCCTATTAATATCCTAACTGATATAGAAGCTATTTATTCTGTCTCACTGCTCACTCTGGGCCTTTTTCCTCTAAAAACTGCTTGGTTGCAAAGATAAAGACAGCCCCCAGATTTGGGCTCATTTTACTCAGCCTGTTTCTTATCATTGGACTATACCTTTAAAAAAATAAATAAATAAACAAATTAAACTTAAAAAGGACTCTGGAGCTATTTAAGTAAGGAACTAGACCTAGTAGCATACGGCTGGCCAGCTTGTCTCCAGGCCATAGCTACAGCTGCCGTCCTGGTTCCTGAAGCCACCAAGCTCACGATGGGACAGGACTTAACCGTCTTTGCCCCCCATCACATTCGAGGACTTTTAAATAACAGTCACTGGCTCACTGATAGCCTCCTCCTGCGACATCAGGTCCTCTTATTAGCAAGTCCTGTAATAGAGACCTGCTCCACCCTTAATCCTGTGGCATTCCTCCCAGAGATGAAGGAAGAATTAACTGCCAACAAGTTTTAATTAATATAAACCTATGCTGCCAGAGCAGATTTACAAGAAAATACCCCTAGACAACCCAGACTGGACGCTCTTCATTGATGAGAGCTCTTTTATAAAAAATGACATACAAAAGGCTGGATATGCTGTAGTTACCCTACATGTATCTTAGAAAATACAAACCTTCCCTCTGCGTCCAGCACACAACTAGCTGAGCTAATAGTTCTCACCCAAACACTAGAACTAAGTAAAGAAAAAAGAGCCGTAACTCCAGCTAATCAATGTGTTAGTTTCACTGGCTGCTCCAACCAGTGCTTTAATCTACCTCACAGGCTATCCGTGCCATGAGACAACAGTTAGGACAGGTCAGAAAAACAGTTCTCAAAAACAGAGCTGCCATAGATTATCTACTTCTCAAACACAATCAAGGATGTAAAAAGTGTAAAGGGTTATGCTGTTTCAATCTCTCTGATAATTCACAATTAATTAAAGATAAAGTTCAACAAATTCATAATATAGGTTCCACTATTAAACTAAGAACAAGATTCTTTACCTTCCTTACTTCCTGGCTTCCCAGTTTAGCAGGACTTAAGGAAACTTTTCTCATTATTCTTTTATCCATTATTATAGGTATTACCTCATGCTGTTGCCACCAATGCGTCTCAGCTTACAGACTACCCACTGGTTGGCTATGACAGCCTACAAGACAACACCATCCTCATCTGGATCTGTTCATCTACCGGGGACCCTTAGATAGGCCTCTGGACAAGCCCTAGCTGCGGGTCTCTTTCTACTCGGCCCCTCCTCAGCCTGAAGTAGCCAGAGCGGTTGTCGCCGCCATTCCCCAACAGCAGTTAGGGTTTTGTCTTCAGAGGGGGGACTGAGACAGGTTAGTTAGCATGTTGCTAGGTAGACAGGGAGGTCCCTGGTGGAATAAACAAAAAAGCAGCCATATCCTGAAACTCCAGGTTGTGGAATATCTCCTTGACTCCAGGACAGACACAAGAGAATACACCTTGAGGTTAATAGATAATCTCAAATCCTTTCTGGCCGGACAAAGGAGCAGATCTGATACATAGGAATGGGTTATTTCGTTAATCCCTTCAGGATGAACAGGACAAACCTGATAAATTAATTCCATTAGAAGGCTCCAGCCCCTTTCCCCAAGTAGGCAAGGGAAGGTATAACAGTAAGAAATTTGTCTCAATCACTGGGCTTCCCAGTTTCTGGTACCCCCTCCCGCTCGCAAACTGCAACTTCTTCTCCTGCTCCTAATAAACTATCTTCTTTTACAACTCTTTGCCTCTCCCTGGTCCTTGTGTCCATTCTTCGGTCTCACGAGACAGGATCCCAGCCCACACCCAGAAACCGTCGGCAGATCCAACAGCATTTACTTCACTGCTATTTGATAACACACACCAAAAATGCAGCATGCAATCAAAATATATTGAAGAATTTTTTTAAAAAACACTGACGAGCTACTACCACAAACAGAGTTGAATTCAGAAGATTCCCATTGTAACAGCCTGTCTTGATTTCACCTGAAGAAGCTGAAAATCATTTGCTGCTCTGGTTCCAATTCACAAAGTTATCAATTAAAACTATCCATCTGTCCATTGCAATACCTCTGTTTTGCCCCCACAAAGAAAGTTTATCCAAATTTCTGCATAATCATCCTTCTGGACCATAAAGGAAGAGTATGTTTCATAAAGCAAGAAAGGAACAAAATCCTCTTCAACTTCTCTCAATTTCACCAAAGTTCACTTTGTAGGAATGGCATACTTACCCTTCCCATCCAGTCCCTCACCCTGAAGAGACCCAAGTGCTAGTCTTTTCGTTCAGTCCTAAAAATCAATTGCTTAGTGATTACCAGAGGGTAAGGGGAGAGGGCAAATGGTAGATGAGGGTAAATGAGATCAAACATGGTGATGGAAGGAGAACTGACTCTGGGTGGTGAACACATAATGTAATATATAGATGATGTATTACAGAATGGTACACCTGAAACCTATGTAACCTTACTAACCATTGTCACCCCAATAAGCTTTAATTTAAAAAAAAGAAGAAAAAAGGAAAAAAATCAATTGCTGTGGCATGTTTAACAAGGTTTTAAATTATTGTTTTATTCTTGTACTGATTTAGGTTAATTCCAGAGAGTTGAGAATCATCCTGCAACACCCATTTGTTGTTTCCCTTTACTTTATTAAAAACAGTATGACTGATTTTTTTCTTTAACCCATCAGTAACAGAATCTGGTTTATTAAAAACAGGGTGAATTTTCACCTGAATAGTTTCAAAATGTTCCAAGGAACAGATGTGCACGAGAGAAAACTAGGCTGCTATCCAACAAGAACGAGAAGTGTTCTCCTTTTTAAAAAGGAGGTTGCCAGTTGTGTTAGAATGTAGTTATCAATAGGAACAGGGTAAACATTCCAACTGAGAATAAGGTAACACACATAAGAAATAAAATGATGAGTGTGTCTGAGATAAAACATCTTTGGTTGATATGATTTGTTGTGATTAATAGGCCTCCTTTTCCATTATATGTGTGGCAATATGGCCAGTTTTACCTAAATCATTGTTAACTGCCCCCAAAATGCCAGATTTCAAATATATTTCTTAAGCAAATAAATCCAAACCCATTTCCCCAGAATTGTGACCTGTTTTAAACTGGAAGGAACCCTGGAGAATCACTAGAGCCAAGTCCTGACTTTAAAGAAAAAGCTGTGTTATCAGTCTGGTAAACCTTCAACTTACTTAGCTTACCTGTACTTTGGTGTTTGAGTGTGTGTGTGGGTTTGGGGGGTGGGGGGGTTGGGGGGATTCTTCTTCCAAGGGAAGAAATATAAAGCAAGAAGTGTGTTAGAAAGTTATATGTTCTCTTTATATAGGGAATTTCTAGAAAAATATTAACATGTGAAAGATCTGTTTTAATTAGGAGATCAATATACTCAAATGCAGAACTACCCGTAAATAAAATAATGCAAGTTGTAGGTCCTGGTGAGAGTGCAAGTTAGAGAAAATCAGCTTCCCAGAAAAGGTTTCAAAGAATAAACAGAGCTTTTATATTCAATTTGATCATTGTAAAACAAGGTATATAAAAGTATACCTGGGATTTGGGCTAACTCTTACTTCAACATAACCTTACACAATATAATTGAAAACAATTCCAGATTTTCATTGTTTAAGATTTTTGTGTTGTCAAAGAGACATATCACAGAGTGGAACAATTCTTATAAGATGCTAAGAAATCATAATTTTGCACATGCTTCCATGCATCTAACTTAAAGAAGAAAGTCAATTATGGTAAAGAAGATAGACGACATCCGAGTTCTGCTTTTCATATGTACTTTTAATTGAATATACAATGCAAATATTTTATTTGCAAAATTTAGGTCTATGTGCATGTGCATGCATGTATGCCCAAACTGTATGTGTGTGTGTGTGTGTGTGTGTGTGTGTGTCTGTGTGTGTGTATGTGTGTGTGTGTGTGTGTGTGTGTGTAATGGTTAAGTTTCAACATCATTTCTCCAAAGTTGTAATTCAAGGTGAAAATTAAATTCCAAAATTAGTCGTTATTTAATATAGTTCAACGAACCCTTTCAGTTACCCTATATCTGTCTGATTTAAATATTATTAGTTAATATTTAAATATTAGTGAAATATTATTAGAAATAGTTTAAATTTTAAATATTCGCTTTTAAGAAAAATCCCTAAATGCTCTACAATACTTTCAGATAACACTATATAGTGATTTTATACTATCAGCAATAAAGTTAATGAATAATTTCTTAATTAAGAGAAATATTTAATAATTATCCTAGGCACCAGACACTGTACCAGCCACTTTATATAATGTATCTCATTCGATTCTCCCAGAAACTCTATTAAGTAGTTTATCACTAGCCTCATCTAGAACAGGGAACAGAGGCTAAAAGAGTTTTAGTAACAGTCAAAATTACACAATTAGCAAGTAATAGTTCTGGGATTAGATCCCTAGATTATGATTCCAAAATTTTTGTGGTCTTTTTACTTTTTGCCATTCTGTTGCTTGAAAAAGTCTGAAATCAAGAAATATTTTCTGATTATTTACAAAAATATATCACCAGGTTTAGACACTAGATGTTGCCATCTAGCACATGTGCTAAGCATACATACTGCAAATTCTCAATACAGGACTGATTAACACAAACACTTCAACGCAGGAGAAAAAAAAAAAAACAGCTTTCTGACATATCGCTTTCCTAATCACCGAGCCACCAGACTGCTGCTCTGAATCTGAACATACTCCATAAAGAAAAAGGGTGGGTACTGAAGAGGGAAACCTCCCAAAAAAACCAAAGTACCAAAGATTACTTATACCCTATGTACTGTAACTGGTACTTTTACAATGTAAAAGGTAAGAAGGGCTCAGATTGGCCAGAATTTGTCTATTCAAAATAAGCCTTCATGCAGAGAGCAAAAACACAGGAAAAGCAACAGAGAAGAAATAGAGGAGAGCAAGAACTGCTTATGAGGTGAGAGTACGGGGATTAGAAGCAGAGATGGGGTATAGGGATGGCAACAGAAGACGGGACAATAGGAGTTCAACTGCTGTGGACTCCATGTGAAAAAGTTAGCAGTAATATGGAGAAGTTAGCAACAACAGCTCTGTTCTCAGAGCAGAACAGAGTCAAATGCTAACGTACAGTGATAAGTGAGTGATTCATCCTCTGGGCCAACACTCCGCACATCTAAATGTACAGCCATGAAGCTTCTTAAAACACACAGAGAACATTCATCATACTATTTCATTTGATCCTCACTCTGTGGTCAGCAGTTATTATTATTTTCACTTCCTAACCAATTATAAGATTTGGAGAGACGAGTGGCTTGAGTACATAGCTAGTGAAGTGGAAATTCCAAGACTAAAACTCTAGTCTTCTAACTTGGCCCAATGTTTATTGATGACACTGCCTCTGTAGTACACACAAGGTACAGTGTTTTAAAAAGAAAGGAATAATTGTAACTCATTTGTGGGGATGGAGTCCCAGAGAGCAGTTTCCAGGCTCTCGGCCTCACGTGGAAAGGTGCTGGTTCGGGTAGTAGATGGCCATCAGCTGTAGCCAGTTGGCCAATTAGCCACTGATATAACGGCTGTGGCTACGTTGGTTGGTTGGTTGGTTGGTTGGTTGGTTGGTTGGTTGGTTGGTTGGCTGGCAGGCAGGCAGGCAGGCAGGCAGGCAGGCAGAGAAGCAGGCGGCAGGTTGTGGATCATGCAGCTTCTGCTTGGTGTGTCTCGTCTGGCCGCCAACGAGACTGGGGTGCAGGAAGACCCCTTGTTGGGGTGCTGGCAGATGTTTGCTCTCTGTGTCTCCAACCCAGCCGCCAGCGAGAATATGGTAGTATGACTTCCCTACCTATGGCTCCGTGGGTGTTCCTTTTTGGCCTCACCATATCCTGCGTTCTTGTGCGGGGAGCGGGACCAGAGTCCCTGCATGACCTCATTTTAGAATCAGTTCTTTAAAAACATTTCTAGTAAGTCGAAATGTAAAACTTCACATATTTAGGGCATTCACCTATTCATTAATTACCCCAAAGTGCGCAAAGACTAAGGTTTAGTGTACCAGGGTAAAAAAAAAATCACTCAGGCCCAAGCATTTCTAATCCTATGAAGATAACTTCACTCGAAAGCATCACCCAGTGCCTGAATATCATTAAGAAATATTTAGGCTGCAGGACCCCCAACCCCAATGATCCTTCAGTGGCCTCTGGAGCAAGGCCCTCCAGGTTGGGCCCAGCGCAACCCACGGGCCGCCTCGTGGGGGCGCCTCGAGGCCTGGGCACAAGCTCCCCTTCCGAGGAGCTGTGCCCATGAGCACCAAACAGCTGCTGTAGCAGGAGGAGGAGCCCCTGCACAAGCAGTTCCTGTCTGAGGAGAACATGGCCACTCACTTCTCTCGACTCAGCCTGCACAATGACGAGCCTTACTGCGGCCCCCTATGTGCTTCCCCTCAACTCTTCCCCGACTCAGGAGCCCTTGCTCTGAGCTGCTTCTCTGGTGATACCCTGGCAACCTGATCCCTGAGGCGCTCTGGAAGCTGAGGTGGGGGTCACCTCTAACCCCCACTACTCAGTGGAGCTCTGAGTTCTGGCAGGCAGGACCCCTGCCTACCCTCCTTCTCTCCCATAGGGGAGACTGACACCCATGAAAGGACCAGCTGCCCGGCGTTTCCTCCAGACCAGGCCTCTGGGCACCAGGACCTTCCCCCAGCAGAGGACACTGAGCCCGACAGAACCCTGGGGTGGGAGAGGTAAGAGGGACAGCAGCATGGGAACAGAGGCATGCCACCCCTTCCCGAAAAAACTGAATAAAGATTGCTGAGCGGGAAAGAAGAAAAAAAGAAATCTTTATCTTCCCTACTCTCAGCTCCCTGAACACCTATATTTTGCTGCCTTCCTGAAGTCTGTAAAGTCTTCATGCAACACAAGCCAAATTTCCTTACGAGAGATAGTTAAACAAAAGTACGAGCTAATGAAGGTACTGACTGTAGACACTCAGCTGAAACTTCAGTATCTATTCAAGTCACAAGCCTACAGCAACCACATATCAGTTTATTTGTCAAAATCAGAATCCAACACCTGTCTCCACAGTAATGTTACAAAGATGATGATATGGTAATACAAGATGGTGACGGATATTTCAATAAAGATCATCTCCTTGAATCTCAATAGGCTCTCTACGTTTTCAAAATCTACACAGTAAGTCAAACCCATATGGTAATATAAAGATATTGTGATTGAATACAAAAGCAAAACAGAAAGAGATTAAATAAAATGGCTAAACAGAACAGAGGCACCTTAGCCTCAATCTTTTTTAATCCAGGAATTTAGGTTGACTTTCCAAATGTTTGTAAAACACGCCGAGCCGTGCGTAATACATTGAAATGAAATAAAGCCTTATTACTCTTATTGTAGTGTGGTGCACGAAGCAGCAGCTCCTGTTCCACCCGGGAATGATAGAAATGCAGGCTCTTAGGCCTCCTCCAGGCAGAATCTGCATTTTAACAACCCCAGGTGACTTCCAGGTAGACTGAAGTCGGGAAGCCTTGACCTAGAATAGATATGCACACACAGATGGAAACAGCTCCAACAAGAGGCTCATCTCAGCAATGTCCCTTTAGAAGAGACATAAAGAGATCTGGCTGGTTCAAAGGAACTGGGGGTTTAAACTGCATTGTAATACATTTTTCTAAAAGGCAATCCTCACCATCAAAGGATGAAGGCAGGAGGGCAAATTATGAGAGCAGGTCTGAAGCCCCCTTGCCTGCCACAGGCACCCTTAATATTAACCAGGCGTGAATTTCAAAGTAGCTACTAAATACTCTCTCATAGAAATGGCTTACATTATTTATGTGGATGACATACAAGAGGTTTTACAACATGAAATTTCATTTTCTGTTCAACATGGAACAAAAGTAAAACACATCATTGTTTTGAAAAGAAAAAATACAGAGACATATATAGAAGTGGAGGAAGCAGACCTACCTAAAAAGATCATTATTGATGGAATCTTTTAAATAGAAAAATAGATATCTGTGGCAAACTACAGTTACCATGTTTCCATGAACATAAGATAGGGTCTTATATTAATTTTTGCTCCAAAAGACACATTACGGCTTATGTTCAGGGAATGTCATCCTGAAAAATCATGCTAGGGCTTATTTTCCGGTTAGGTCTTATTTTCGGGGAAACACGGTACTATTTTCAGACTGCCAAATAATGTCTTTAGTAGATTTTTATTCAAATTTCAAATTCATTTTCTTGGGTTAAATCAGTACATATCTGTGTAAGAGTAGGTGAAAGCATAAAAGCTTATTTCTTTAACATAAATTCAGTGAGGATTCAGCACCATTTTTTCTTCTTTCAACAGAATGACAAGATTAACCTTCCTATTTTAAGCGAGGTTTACCAAATGACTTCAGGTATACCAGTTTTTCACATCAGCTATAAATAATTGCCTCGCTCAAAAGGACCCATTTCTGCAAATAAAAATGTCTTTTTGCCTGATTAAACTTCTTCATCATCTGAGAACTTCTCTTCCACAAATTCGTAGTTGGAAAATTTGTCATTAGAAGCTTTCTTTGTCAAAATGAGCTCTTTTCAATTGCTGTGGGAGTGCAGTCCTCTAGTTAATTATTGGAGGAGAAGGGGAACATCCTGTTCGAAAAGAAGTATACTTGACAAAGTACTTACTTGGACCCACATATTCTACCTTAAGACATCTTTGACAATCTGAGGCAACAGCTTCAGTATTTACAATACCTTTAACAACACGAAGACAGGAAGGCAGAAGTGGCCAAGAGACAGTTTATAAACAATGAGAAAGGTCCCCAGAGGAATATTGCAGCTGCTGGCCCTACCTCAAGAACTGCTTCTCCCAAATGGCTCTGTAATGACAAGCATCCCCTCCAAACGGAGAAGAGTAGTAGTCAAACCTGTGAATGTAATCTCCAGAGCCATCACCTACGGCTCCCTCTGTTGAGAACACAAATTGCAGGGATGTCACTTCAACATGCACTGACCTTGTAAAGAGTTAAACTACTGACTCTCATGTTTAATCCAAGAGATACCACTAACAGAAAAGAAAGCAGGGTAGACAGGCTTTCATGCTAGAACAAATCAGAAATTAACAAAACAAGAGGTTTATTTTTCCCTTAGTGCTATTACTTGCCTGCCTCTCTCAAAGAGAAGTTTTATAATTTTTGATTTATAAAAGAAATAACAATATGCTTTATAACAATGTCTTAAACATAGACTTACAACCCAACTGAGAGATTAAAACAAAAAAAAACAAAAAAACAGGCTATGGTTTGCATCCTTTCAGTCTCTTTATAGAAGACGTATAAGCAACTGAAAAAAGAAAACAAAATTTCATAAGACACAGCTGTAAAAATTTTACTGGCCTTATTCATCTTTAAAAAAAAAAAAAACAACTTATTTTGTAAGAAGCAAACTTGTGAACTGCATTTAAAATGAATGCCCAAAGAATTCCAAGTATGCAGGCTTATATGATTGTCCTTCTTCCCACTGGATTTTTAAACAGTGTTGATACATGACTGTTTGAAATACTTCAGTGCCATCATTTAACACTGTTCAAAATGTCACGAGCCATATTGCACCCCAGTGGCCACTCTTCAACAAATAACACATCCTTTGAAGTTAAAATACTCCTAAATGATGCCAAGTGAGAATTTCTAGGCTAGGACAATCAAAAATTTTCTACGTCTAAAGGAATCAATGATTTCTAGAACCACAATTTGGGGTGGGGGGAGGGAAACAACAACAACGTTCACTAACAAAACTTGTGCATTTTTCAGTTTCCAATGTCAGTAAATTCCTTTACCCCATGGCAATATTATTATACATTGTTTCCCAATTAAACCAAAATCATAGGTCTACAGTGAACTTGCTTTTCTTTTTTAACTTGAGGCTCCTAAGGAATAATCACACATTTACTATAATAAATTCCACAGAACTGAAGGGTAGTCATCAAAGACAAAGGAATCTGACAGGAACACTTTCTTTGGCCCCAACACCTAGCTCACAGCTGCTATTCCGAGGGCACTGATGTGTGTTTCATTTGACAAATCATGTAATTTAGTCAGTCTCTTGGACTATAACTACACGCTGTGCCACGCTTCATACCCTGCCTCACTCTGATATCACAAAATGTCCCGGTAAAAAAAATCAAGAAACAAAAGCTTACATCAAATTACCATAAGCAAATAGCATCTCCTCTGCCAAATACTACTGTACTTTTAAAACAGATACAGTATCGCTTCCTTCAAGCAAGGTGGAGAGATATGTATACCCTTGGAATAAATAAACGTACACATAATTTTATTTAATTCCACAATAAAATGGAACTTAAAGATGGAGTTTGAATTATCAATTTTAATCTCCTTCCATATAAATTTTTAGACATGAGCAAATCAAAATATCTCTCTCCAACTCATCTTTAAAATCATTTTCAGTTGTTTAAATTAACTGCATCTTATGAAATGCCCATAAACAAAATAAACTACTCTAAAAATGACAGCAATTTTTTAATGTAGACTCTTAAAAACAAATCATTTCAGTGTTCCTGCCTTCTTCAAAATTCTCCTGAGTAGATAGGCTAATTCAATTCTTTCCCATTTACCTGTAAAGAAAAAAAAGGTCATAGTGGAACCCAAAACTGGAATCCCAAAAAGTTCTTAAAACACTGAAATGAACTTTTATATCTTTTATTCGAAGAAACCTTGAGTACCAGAGGAACTGGCAAATGTGATTGAAAAGCTAAACTGTCAGAGAGGAGGAAAAGAGATCAATAGAAATTTGATAGTGCTGCATCTTGTTAGAATTAACTGTGTAGAAAATACAGCCAAAAAAAGTCTATGAGGCAAAAATCTTCAATCCCTATGACCAGTCGAGGAAAATCTAGTTAATTCAAAGAGTTCAGCCACTGCAGACCTCCAAGGAAAACAACTGACCTGGACAGTTAGGAAGGAGACATTTGGAAGAGGTAGTCTAAAGCTTCCTCACATACGAATAATGTGCCAATGAGCAACAGACCAAGGCCAGTTCTAACCATCTACCATGGGTCCTAATGTCCTGGGAAAGAAGGTAAGTCCCAATAAAAGTTTCAAAATGAGTATCAAAATAAACATGAGTAAATCCAATTGAAAATCTGCTAAAGGATAAACTATTGTCATTTTTATCCATCTATCATCAGACTCTCAGATTCAAACACTTTACAGTACCTGCTAAAGTATAGGTAGGAAAGGACAGACAGGTACGGACGCTCATTGACAAGAGTGAACAGCTGCTGTTTGTATTATGCACCATATGTATGAGAAGCCTCTGTCTAATATTCATAATTAGTGAATTATTGAATGTAGTCATTTATTCCTCAAAAATACATACAAATCAAACCTTCAAAGAAACCATTTAGCATTCTGCATCATTACACCTGTAATTATTCAACATATTATGCCTTTCCCATCCCATGAAAAACAGAAGGTACACAGTTCCTGGTGCTACACCTACTAAATTTTTTTCAACTAGGCTCTGAATGAGGAGAGCTATTCCTAGAGGAGAGGTCTTTACGTTCAGCAACCCACTTGTCCTTCTCATCAAGGCTGCCACACTTGTCACTTTTGTGAAGTCATTAAAGTAAGTATCCAAAGCTGACAGAATACTTAGCTTCCAAAAGAGAATCAAAAAATGTAAAGATGAATGTTCCTATGTTAAAAGTATGTTGGGTGAGAATATTAAAGTTATAAGAACGTAGGTCTGTGAGCCACAGATTTCTCAGAGTACCTTATGGGTAAGTTTTGTCCTTTCTGAATATGAAGGTGGGCTGTTTCAGAGAAAACGTGCCCTTCGCCTATGATAAACAGCTGCGCCATCATGGGCATTTGAAACAAGTGCTATTAGTGTGCTGAAGGGTAACAAAGAGGTTAGGAAGACACACTGCGCTCCTAAATCATGTTGGAATCCAAAAGGTTGTAGCTATTTCAGAATTACAACAGCAGGGAATTCAGTGTTTCCATAGGGGCAAAATAACACTGAAAAACTAAGTGTTGATGACGAGACAATGTAAATTAATAATATATAATAATACAGCCAAAATTATATATACCTATGTATGAAAACAACTAAGAGACAGATGGCTGGCAAGCAATTTTCCCTATGGCATTTGCAAATGTCCATTCAGTGCTTGTATTTGGGTCATTTTCTAGGATAAACCCCATGTGACAGGCTCAATAGAGACAAAGCAGAGTGGTCTATACTGGCTCTACATACTTTACATTTACTGTTGAGATGTACTTGTTCAAACAGCAAAATGAACCTTTTCCACATAGATTTGATTAAACAATCAAAATAGTTAGATAATAAAATGTCACATAAAGTATTTCATCAACTATAAATTATATCCACTTACATTTTTTTTCCAGTGGCTTATAAACTGGGAAGGAAATTAGAGTAAAAAAAACACAACTTGTACTCATTGGCTTCTTCCAATAAAGACCTGATGAGACAACTTTTGATACAAACCAAACTTCTTTACTTTTATTTTAGTAACTTCTTTACTTTTATTTTATAAGTAATTCTTTCTAAACATACTTTTAAACATACCAGTCATGCCTTCAATAGTTGAACATACAAATATTTTCAGATACCAATCCCAGATTGGTCCAAGGTAAGTCTATTAGAGAAAACTTTTTAGAGGGAAGTTAGTGTGATTATTTCACAAGGGATCATATCCAGTCAAAACTCAAAACTGACATTAACATTAAAAGACCAATACTTCAATACCTCTAGAAAAAAATGTTTAAAAACTTGTTGTCCTTAAATCCTTCATTCCTCCTTTTTAAATGTTAATCAAAATCTTTATGACTTTAAGTAAAAACATCTTAACTAGTGTTTCCATAAAAACTAAGATTTACATTTACACCCAAATGAATAACTAAACTAGTTTTAATTTAAGAGCAGAAACTTCTGTGGAGCTGCTTCTCCAAGTTTCACCCAATTATTACACAATGGAATAGCTAAGAAACTTAAAGGTAATGTTCATGATCATGGTTGGGTTTAACAAATGCAAAATGGGAAAAAAGGGGAAAGATTTCAAAGCAGCCACAAATGCATTTCCCAATTCCTAAAACTCAAAATGTCGTTGTTGTTTTTTTTAATTAATGTATTATTTTACTCATGAGAATAAAAACATGTATTACTTGCATTATTTCATTTACTTGTTATAAAGGGCATGCCATCAATTAGATGCCTCGAGCAAAATGAAATCAGACTATAAAACAATAGGGTTTATTTCTGTTGCTTTCAAACAAACTGACTCCTCTTTTATTGTTATCTATATGCAAAACATATTAACAGTGCTCTTTAAAGAGAATGAGGGAAAATAATGCAATGTTATCCTCAACAAAATATATAAGAGAGTAGAGAATTTGAGGTCAGCAAGTTTTTCCCACTGACCTAAACACCAAATTTCTCCAGACAATGAGGGGGTCCTTCAAGAAGTCACATGCAACATGACTTAAAATTTGGCAAACAATGCAAATTTATAATTCCAATTTTACTCTAACCACAATTTAGGATTCAATACAGTCATTATGAGATTGAAGGCAATAGGAAAGAGGGTGAAGTTGAATCCATACTTGCTTTTTCCTCAGATATAGTGAATTCTACTCTTCTGTTTCATCGCATCCTAGCTATATTCTTAAGTTTAACAAAGAAACACTTGTAAAATATTAAATTTTACCATAGGGAAATTGATTTTGCTCTAAGAAAGTTTCAGATTACCACTTAATCTCATCCAAGCTACATCAAACACTGAAAGTAATTACATATATACAGTTTATAAAGTAAACTTGATCACTATATTTAAAAGAAATGATAACTTTGAGAAGTACCACAGCAATAATTTTTAAGCTGAAGCAATATAAAGCACTCCTACAGTAAATACCAGATTCTTCAGCTTAAAAAAAAAGTCTTGATTTAGTTAAGCAAGTCAAGCGTAAGAGCCACCTCCCCCAGTGAATGCGGCTCTTCCTTTGCAGCCCTGGCCTCTCCTTACAGAGCTGAGTTTCACAAATGTTCCTGGGGGGGCAGTGGAATCCACAGATGTAGTTTAAACAAAGTTTTCAACTTGTCTTTGTAGTCTGAAATGGAGCGATGGAAATAAACATATTATCATCATCCTAGTTTCCACTTGACTCTCCCCTCTCTTCCCCCTTCACACCCCAATGAGTTCCAGTAGTTAGAAAGAAAGTAGTGTATCTGAGAAACCACAACTTAACAGTGTACAGCTTGGCACTGAATCACCTAAACATGCCATGCAGACACAAAGTAAGTCCTATGCTCCTATTAACATGTATTTCATAATTTTCAGGATACACAAAAACCAAGTTTGATACTTTTAAGATTATATACTCTTAGGAGTATGTAATTGCATATGCAGCTTTGCACTAAGAAAATTAGAGTAAAATATACTTTTCAAATTGCAGCAAAGTATCATTTATACACGTTGATCCTAGACATCATAGGATATATATAATATCTGCATATCATACAGTGAGCATGCTATCATTCAGACAATAGCGTAAGTCATCATATTAAATTCATATATGTGGCTAGGTTAAAGTCAGTAATTTTGACATTCCATTTAACCTACAACATGTAAAGAACTTACGACAACTGTCAACGCTTAAAGCACAAGTTATTTATTATGACACTTGCACCGTTCTCCCTAAGTTATAAAGTCCTAACACTTCTGACTGATGACTAAAGAACACAAAATAAGCACTGAAAGCACAGAAAAATGTACATGTAAATTTAGTTTAATTTTAGCCTTAATCTTTATGAGAGCTTCTTTTGACATTTACTTTTTAAAGAATGGAGAGCAACAAACAATAGCATACACTAGGAAAGCTTGATTTACTCCAATGTTCTACAACAGTTACACTATTATATACAATATTATATAAGTGACTTTTTTTTAATAAGCTGTCTATTCTTGGTTTAAATGCTTACTATTCAAACTGTCCCCAACAGAGTCACTAACTGCCCAGAGCTGTCCCTGAGCATATGTTGTGAAAAGTCACCCATCTTTGGAAGCAAGAGTTTCTCTTCTAATACCTTAGAAATAGCAGGTGCACTATAACCCAAAATTGAAGGAAACAGAAGCAGCTCCTCTCACAGACCATTTATTTCTCAGAGCATGTAGCATAATTGCTAAAATCTGTCCACTGCTTAAAAGCTGAGGAAAAGTTTATGTCTAACAGTGGCTTCCTAGCAACCAGTCTCTGACAGACACTACATAAAATGCATTAAGAAGGGTCTGCAGGCTGTGGTTGCACCTACTGGGATTTCACAATAGACATGTGGGTGGGTGCTCACCAAGATTCACTGACTGAAGGCATACATCCATGAACATGCTTTTAGCCGGAGAGTGGGCACACCAGAGAATATAGAATGTGTCTAATTACCAACCAGGAGAAGATTCTGCCTTCACCTCCCCTCACTACCAACCACTTAGCGTTAGTTCACTCACTGCCTGGCCCTGACCCTGGGGATCCATTCACTTTCCATAGCCCAGAGAGGCTGCTGAAAAGCTGTCAAAGTAAATCTGTGCTCACTTTTTGGATAGTTTAATTTCAATGGAGCATGAAACTCCCCAGGCCCGTTAATAAGTTTAGCCAGGCATACTGTTCTCCCTAATATCTTTTAATTATGCATTTGTTTTAATCGTAATCAGATTAAGTCACCGGAAAGACACAAATTGGAATTTTCCCTAATGGCTATTGGAGCTTTTCATCAGTTTCTAAATACTAACAACGTTTAATAAATAGGTAGAGACATGACCACAACTGTGACATTTTCCAGAAGTCGATGTAGTTTCTTTGACAACACAGTTCAGGTCTCATTAGCCACCCAAACTAACCCAAATGCAAAAGACAACTTCAATCTCTAGGGGCGTCTTCTTCCACTATTAGTAGCACAAAAGAATCGCTAACGTCTAATGTAAAACTCCCAAACAGAAATGAAAGCCCAGGCTTTTATAAAGTGCTATTCCATCGATTGGTGAGAGAGGCGGGGGTAGCAGAAGCGACCAGCAGCAGCATTACCTTGGCTCAAAGTATACTACACGTCAAAAGGGAAAGTTGAAGTAGAGTACGAGCTTCTCTTTCGATTATTTTGGCAACTGTCACACGTGTGTTTTAACCTCGGGAAATAAAAGTGTCCCATCAACAAAAGGAAACGTTACTGGGAAGATCTATTAGGGGGCGGGGAACGGCTTCCTTTCAGCCCAGACGTAAAATCGCTCAATGTGCTTTTGTTTCACCAAGGAATACCTAAGATGTTTTAAAAAATATGTTCATTAAACAGTTTCCTAAATTGCTGCGATTTCCGCTAAAAAACTTAAGCGTCTGCCAACAGGCGAGAAGCAAAGAACCTGCTGCAAACTAGGAACCCAAAGTCCTTCAGCCCGCCCAGCGCGCTCGCCTCCCGGGTGTTTTCGCTTTAGGTGTTAATGTTTACGCGTCTCCTAAACCTTCAGGTGCTGGACCAGTTCCTCCAAGACGCACTTCCAGCCTTAAAGCGGGAAGCGTCAGAGCCACCACGGAGTCGCCACGCAGCCCGTCATCCCTTCTCTCACCCCCTTACCTGTCATCATAGCAGAAATCCGCACTTAGGGTGTTGAGATACAAGGCGAGCCCCAGAGCGCTGCTCACCAACTCTGCAATCATCTCTCCACCGCCTTCCCTCCGGCTCGGCTCCCAGCGCGAGGGCAGCAGCGGCAACAAAAAACAGAAGCATCAATCTCCACCTTCCGCCGCCTTCTCCTCCCAGCTTCACTTTTCCCTCGCTTCCCCACCCTCCGTCCTCTCCCTCCCTTCGGTCCTTCCAAACCACCGCTCTCTTCCTCCTCCTCAGCCCGTCTCCGCAGCGCCTGCGTCCTCCCCGGGTGCGGGCTCACACCGCGCTCCACATGCCCGGCGCCCGCGAGCAGCGAGCGGCGTCCGGGCTCCGCGCCCCCCGGCGGATGCACAGGGCTGGTCCTTCCCGCGGCTCGAGGCCCCCACCCTAACCCATGGCAATTCGAGGTGCCCTAGGTGAGGAGTGGGACGTAGAGGAGGTGGAAGAGTGCGGGATGGGGAAGAGGAACCGGACGGAGCCGGGATCTGGGACCAGCTTGAGGAAGAGAGAGAAAAAGGGGCGGATGGGAGGGACAAGGCGAACCGCCTCCCCTCGCCGCCTCCCGGGCGCACGGTTCGGGTGCCGCTCGGGCTGACTCCAGCCGCTACAGCGGCTGCAGCTCATTCACTCTTTATTAGCTCCCTGCCGGCCCCAGCCCCTTCTCCAGTGAAGTGAGAAGCGGTGGTTGGAGACTCCAGAAGCTCCCGCGTGGGGTTCTCGGCGCTACCCCCCGCGCCTGCGTGGCCAGCCCTCCATCCCGGGTTTGCCCAGCCCCTTTCTCCACCCAGATCCTCCCCTAAGGCTCCTCCCACGCTACCCTCCGCTCGCAGGCTGGAGCTCCTCCCACCCGCCCCCGGGCCTAAGGCTCCTCCTACTCTTCGCCTGCCCTCGTCTTGTTTCTTTCACCTTTGTTTTCACTCGGGAGGGCCCCGGGGACCCGAGGAGGCCTGCTGGAAGACAGCCTGGGAGGGCAGCTAAAGGAGAACCACACCGAGGAGAAGGCGGTCGGTCGCCGGGCTAGTGCCTGGCGGCGCCTGGCACCGGCTGTTTCTCAACCCCAGCGCTGTGTGTGCCAAGCGCTGCCAGGCGTTAAGTCCGGTCTGCTGGAGACTTCTGGGGATCGGGAAAGGAAGAACAGGTTTGGCGAGTGCTGCAGCCGCGGTTGCCACAAACATACACGCCGCCTCTCACACACGCTCATAGTGCGTGAGCCGAAATGGGGAACGGGGGGTATCGGAGAGCTTGGGGAGGGAGGCATCTTAGGAGGGAGAGATTTCAGCTGTGAGCCTACGGTTGTCCCGAATGTAAATGGAAAGACGTGTGAGGAGGGAAATGTTCCCGCAGTAGGTTAAAAAGGAAGGACCCCCAAAAGAGGAAAGAAAGACACGGACACACGTGTGTATACCCCGCACCTGCGGCGGGCCTTTCGTGGTTTCTGGGGGAATGTCAGGCTGACCCAGAGAACATTGAGGAGAGACGCCTCTGCCGCCCAGTACAGAGCTATAACCTAGGAAGGCGGGAAGCTAACGTCCTTTCCTTTCTGCCCGGATGCAGGACTGGATGGAAGACGTCCAACAAGCTGCAATATGGTGTAGAAGAATGGCTGTGCAGAACGAGCTCTGGGTACTAAAGTTTACAGACCAAAGAGGGCCGTGGGCTGCCCGCCACACCTCCTGGCTTGGCCCCTTTCTGCAAGACTCGTGGTTTTGGTGGACCAAGATGAACACTACAGCGGCGCCCCCTGCTGCATGGCAACCACAATGCATGGAAAAGAGATCTATGGAGGGCTCACTCCCCCACTCCCCTTCCGCACCCGCCCCATCCAAAGACAGCACCTAACCAGGAAGCTCTCCAAAACTGAGACAAGAAATTCAGTTGAGCCCCCTGGATGTATGGCAATGGCCTGAAAAGCAAATACTGTGGTTTGGAAGTCTGCAAAACAAAGCTCCATCTTTTTCCTGATTTCACAAAGAAATATACGTAGACACAGATGAAATGATGGATATTCATTATACCTATGATGGCCTACATGATGGGTCTATTATCGTGCTCTGGGAAAAACATAAGTAAATATACATAACAGGGAATTGTATCTTTAAAGGCTGCGATTGACCTTTTACTTCTTTTCTCCATAACCTCTGCTCATTATTGAAAAGGTTGAAAAATCCTTTCTGTTGACCCATCAAGATCCTCTCCACTGTAAACACATTGACATTGGATCTTAGTATACTGGACGAAGAGCACGCTACGAGTTTGAGTCCCCAGTCTGCTATTATTACCTGGGCAAACTGTCCAGTCACCTAACCCCTTTGGGCCTCAATTTTCTCACTGTAAAACTGATAATAATACCTATCTGTAGGCAGTATTATGAAAATTAAAGTAGTTTACTTGTAAGGCACCTAGAAGAGTCCTAAGTACAATAGAAGTTGTAGGTATTTCATTATTATTATTATTATTCTCTCAAACTTTCTCCTTCCTTTTCAGTTGTTAACTAAAACCTAGATGTTTACCTCCAAAGCATAGACGATCACATCCACCCTGCTCCAATCCTAGTCCAAGGTACCCTCGTTTCCTGTATGGACTAAGGCAGGAGCCTGCCAGGAACCTGGTCTGCTCTTGCCACTGCCCCCCCCCCCCCCAACTTCAAGCATGAGACAGAAGATTCTTTTGAAAAGCTACAATTTCCCTACGTAAAAATGTTCAGTGACTTCCTGTTGCACATCAAGTAAAACTAATTTTTACCATGGCCAGCCAGATCTTCCTTTGGCCTTGATTACTCTGTCCCTTCACACTGTGCTCCAGTGCTCTAGCAACACAAGATGTCCTTCTCTGGACTGACCACTTTCTCTTCTTCCCACATGCAACGCTTTCTCCCCAGACCTTCTCTAGCTCCTCAACATTCAAGTCTTAGTTCAAATGTCAGCACCTCAAAAAGGCTTTCCCAGCCTGTACTGGATAATGTAGAAGATAATTCCTCTCCCCAGCCATCTCTATCCCATCACCCTACATGATTTTCTTCATAGTATGTACTGTATCTGGTATCACCACTAGAATGGACCTTACCCATCTTGTTCTCTACATAATTACCCAGAGCCTTGAACATCTGGGCAGGTAGAAGAAACTAAAAAATAAAACTTGGCAAATGAACAATGTGCTCTGCAGAAACTACAACAACTGAAAATCGACAAATTTTCATCATGAGAGAATAGGTAAATTGATTTGTCGTTGATGTTAAACATAGTAAAGAATTAACAAAGGAGAGAGGGAGGAAGTACATTAAAATGTTTAAGAATGCATCAATTCTGCAGGAAAACCTGTGGTGGGAAGTCACACAGAGACAGCTCTGTTCAATAATGAAGAGAACTCAAGAAGCATAAAAGTATTAGAGAGGTTTGGGTTCAATATGCTAAAAGCTTATAAATGGCATTTTCCAGAGCGGTCTCCATTTTCAAGGTTCCAAAAGTTTTAAATAAATATTTTATACACTCTTCCTCCACCTCCTCCTGTCTCCTCTCCCCACCCCCAACTCCTCTGAATTGGAGGCCTAGGAGACAAATGCCACAAAAGAGCACATCTTGCTGTCCCTAATGAATAGAAGGCTGAAAATCCAGCTGTGTTTGAAAAAAATCTGGTTGCTTTTAATAAATTTTCCTGTTATAATTTAACATGGGTTTCAATATTCTTCTAGTGCATTAAGCCTTCGTTGCTTTCAGACTGCTCTCCAAGGGCTGAGAAGCAGCCAATACCTGCATTTTCTCCCTTCCTTGAATGATGTTTAGAGGGGGAATCGGATTAAAGATGTCATCACTACCCTTGAAAATCATATCAAACCTGGGGACACTGCTTTTTAGTTTATTAAGGTGGCCTTACCCATTGTGAGACTGCTGCCATATATATATATATATATATATATATATATATATATATATATATATATATATATATATATATATATTCTATTTAAAGCTACTGTTGCTCTCCACAAATGAAGGAAATTAGCTTTCTACCTTAGAAGCAAGATGGGCCAAAAAAGTGCTAAGCCCTTATTTTCCCGAAGTAGATTCCATACATCTGCTACCTCACCACTTCCTCAATGAATTCTTTTTTTATAGTTGCCCCGACCTACCCTGCATTTGTTCTGCATTCCCAGCCCTTTGTTGTATAATTCATACCTTTGCCGTGCCAGTTCCTCAGGGTAAAGATTTCCTAAGACATTTTTAGTTTATTGTGCAATACCATCTTCCCTGTGGGTGTTGCATAAATATTAACAAAAAATCCACATCTGGTCGTAGTCGTCATTTCTATTTGTCCTAATATAACTTCTCTTTGAACAATTCATTTGGAAAGTGTGTCAAGGGTGAAATGTGGCACATAAATTCTCCTGCTGCACAGAACGCCTTTTGAAATGCCCAGATTTGGTTATTTATGAACAGAAGATTTGCACCTCTTCCTTGCTCTCTGAATTCTAAAAGGGTACCAAGCCAAAGTAATTACAATCTCCCATATGTTTTGTAAAAAGGTATCCAAAAATCTCCCGCTAAAATCTTAACAGATTGACTAGGAAACAGAAAAACACTAGCCCAGCAGGTGAAACTGCCTGTTTAAGGAGGTCAGAACAGGGCTCTCTGCTGTGGGACTCATAAGCTCTGGGCTTTATTCAGGAAATAACCCTGCAGGAGAAAAACAGCAGAGCGTGGATGAAATGTGGGTCTGAGAGCTGAAAGAGGCACCCTGGCTGCTCGGTTAACAAATGACAGTAAATGCATTGGCTACACATGTTATAGTGAGATGTTTCCCCGCGTACCATAAAATGCTGCCCTGAAGACACTACAATATGTAACACCGCTTTATCCCAAAACTTGTGATCCATTAGGAATATAATTAGGACAATGCAGCCACGGAAACAGATCCTGTCACCTCTGTCACAAACCCGGGGCTGTTAAGAACCAGCTGCTACTAAAATAATGATCACTTGAAGAATCTCAAAGTCTCCCAGCTTCCAATTCAGAGGATGTGGGGGGTGGGGCAGGAGAAGAAGAGGAGTATAGAAATAACATGTTAATAACCAGATACAGATAATTGCAGAGATGTTGAGGCTAATGATAGAATTCAGGAACTCAATCAAGAAAAGCAAGGACGGCCTTCGTAGAATCTCTCTGAATGTATTCACACACACCAGTATAAACAGTGATCAAAAATATTCTAACCGCTTGAAAAATGGCACAGAATCTTGGGTAACAAGAGTTTTTTTGATAAGCTTCAGAACCCACAAAACAAAAGATAAAGAGTAGAGAGGAGATTAGTTTTGATGTGGACATTAAATTAACCAGTTATTCATGAATGTTATCTTGATGTTCAGGCCAGCATGCACCCTTGAAGGCAGCACTGTCCAGTAGAACTTTCTGCAGAGGTGATTTTAAACCTGTCCTCTCCATTATGGTAGCCATCAAGTACATGTGGCTACTTAAAATATGGCTAGTGTGACTGAGGAACTGAATTTTAGATTTTGCTTAATTTTAATTAACATTTAAGTAGGGGCATTGGCTAGTGACTGCCCTATTGGACAGCATAGCTTATGCTATCTGTGCCTCCTGGCTGATTCCCAGCCCCTGTGCCTTACAGGGGAGTTCATATAAAAGCCAACTGCCTACTCCTCCCACTGGTCAAAGCTTTAATCCTGAACCTCTTGCTCTCTGACCTGCTCTGCATCCACATGACTTCCTTTCAGTCATAACATAGCTACCAGCTACTGAACACTTTTTAGGCAATAGGCATTTCGCTGAGCATCTTATTTTCATGATCTCATTTAACCCTCACAACAGCCATGGGAGATGGGCCATTACTATCTCTATTGTACAGACAAGAAATAGAGGCTCAGAGAGGTTTAGTAAGTTGTCCAGTCTTACAGCCTCTGAGTAGTGGAGCTGACATTTGAACTCAGGTCTTTTAAAAGTCATATGTAGTTTTACTTCAAAAGTTTATGCTTTAGCCACTGCTAAGTATTTTCTTGTTGCTCCTTCTCCCATTCAAAAGGTCACGGCCCCATTAGGATCTACTTCAGGGAAGGGTATTCCTGGCTACATCCAAGATGTTGTCAGTAAATCCACATTCTTCCTCCTCTACTCTTCCTCAGACGATTCAGGATAAAATACTGCGGAAGTCTTCCTTTGTCTACCACTTCTGCCTAATTTTCCCCAAATTTGGTGTAGAAGCCTACAAAGACTATAATAGAAACCCTCACCCATAAAATAAACATGCACACACCATATATTTTTAAGAAAAAATGTTTCCTATCATGCATAGACATTTTTCTAACATAATCTACATCATCTACTAGAACTATGGTCGGGACAAGTAATATAGCCCAGACTCCAACACAGTCATGAAAGTATTAATGTAAAGTACAATTTGAAAAACTAAATAAAACATTTATAAAAGTGACTTAATGTTATTCTGTTAAACACTCCACTACAAATTTGTACCTCATAAAGCTTACTTAATCCATTTGTTAGTCTAATGAAATGAATAGAAAATCTATTTGCAGTTTGGTCTATTAATCTAATAATAAATGACAGAAATCAATGTATTTAAAGCTTTTGCAATAGACTTAATTAAGTTTCCCATTTAAGTAAATAAATATCTTATCATTTGTACCACTTTACTTAATAGTTATAAGTGAATGACATATTAAAACCTTACATATATACTTCCTCCACCCTATATTTTTCTTTCCAAATACTCTATTTCTTTCATCTTTCTTTGTTCTTCTTAATCTACTCTTTCCTTTTTGCATATTTTGCTCCAACAAAATCATTTAAATCTTAATGCAAAAACCAATAAAGTCACACTATCACATGTGAAAATCTGCCCTGACATATATAAACTAATAAGAAAACAGGTTGTCTGCAATGGTTGATTTGAAGCTGAGATATTTATTTTCTTAACAGTCAGTTCAAGAAAGTCAGCCCTTGGGTTGAAGTGGACAAATGATGTAGAAGACATTAAATTCATCAATTCCAAGCTGAGCACCAATGGGAAACTGGGTCAGGATCCTTTTATCCCTCTAAACCTCTTCCCTAAAGTTAATCACCTGTCAGTGCTAGGCCAAAAGGTTATGATCCATTGCCTGTGATAATTTTCGCGAAGTGTCTCCCCTGATTAATATTGCAAACATGTGACACAGGCCACCACTGATCGATCTGCTTTCTGTCACTATAGATGACTTTGCATTTTCTAGAATTTTAGATAAATGGAAATAGCACTTTGTACTTTTGGGGCTAGTTGGCTTCTTTCACTAAGCAGAATTATTTGGGGATTCTTTCATGTTTTTGTGTATATTAATAGTTTATTTTTATCTCTGAATAATATTCTATTTGTATGGCTATACCGCAATTTGTTTATTTATGTAGCTGTTGATGAACATTCAAATTGTTTCTAGTTTTTGGCTACTGCAAGCAAAGCTTCTAGAACATTCATGAAAAGTCTTTGTATGGACATATGCTTGCATATCTATTGGATACATATCTAGTAGTATGGCTAAGTCATTCAGTCTGTAGTGTTTAATATTTTAAGAACCTGCCAAACTGTTAACTAAAGTGTTAATGTACCATTTTACATTCCCACAAGCAGCTTATGCGAGTTCCATTTACTCCACATCCCTGCCAACACTTGATAGGATCAGTCTTTTAAATTTTAAACACTGTGGTAAGTGGGATCTCATTATAGTTTGAATTTGCCTTTCCCTAATACCAATCATGTGGAGAATCTTTTTATATGCTTATTTTCAACCCATACATCTTTGGTGACATGTCTGTTCAAATAATTTGCACTGCTGGGTTTTTTTTCCTTGTTGTTTTTAGCTGCTTAAAGCAACACAAATTTATTAGCTCAGAGTTCTATAGTCAGAAGTCCAGCATGGCTCAACTGGGTTCTCAGTCCAAGGTCCCACTTGATGGGAATCAGGGGTTTACACAACTGGACTCTCTTTTGGAGATTCTGGAGAAGCTAAGTCTACACTCATTTGGGTGT
Organism: Rhinolophus sinicus; assembly: GCF_036562045.2. NCBI lineage: Eukaryota > Metazoa > Chordata > Mammalia > Chiroptera > Rhinolophidae > Rhinolophus > Rhinolophus sinicus. The sequence goes on from NC_133752.1 coordinate 125,155,508, forward strand.
TGGTAGAATTCAGTTCTTTGCCAATGTAGGACCATTTCTTAGCCTCTTAAATCCTAGTTAGAATTGCCCACCTTCCTTCTCATGAGGCCCCCTCCATTTGCAAATCCACAGTGCTTGGAATCCTTAGAATGCTTGAATTCTGACTTTTTTTTTTTTTTTTGCCTATTTTAAAAATCGCATTGTTTGTTCTCTTCTTATTGATTTGAGAGTTCTTTATTCAAAATACAACTTCTATATTAGATATGTAATTTGCAAACATTTTCTCTCCACCTGTGGGTTGTCTTTTTATTTTCTTAACTGTTTTTCAAAGAGCAGAAATTCTTAATTTTGATTAAATCCGATTTATCTTTTTTTTTAAGATCATGTTTTTGGTGTTGTGTCTAATAAATATTTGCCTAACCCAGGGTCACAAAGGTTTCTCCCTGTTTTTCTCGAAAAGTATTATAGTTTTTGGTTTTAGATTTAATCTATGATGTATTTTAATATTTGGGATGAGGTATTTCTCAAAGTTCTTTTTTTTTTTTTTGGCCTCAGATATCCAATTGTTCCAGCACAATTAGTTAAAAAGTTTGTTTTCCCTACTGAATTGCCTTTACATCTTTATCAATTGACATATATATGTAGGTCTATTTCTGGACATATATTCTGTCCATTGATTCTTTTGTCTACATTTATGCCAATATTAAACTACCTGATTATTGAAATTTATAAGTCTTAAAGTTGGATACTGTAATTTTTACAACTTTGTTCTTTTCAAAGTTGTTACCTACCTCTATTTAATTGCAATATTTTAAAATGCTTTCTTCTTGCTAGTCTAAGCTCCTATCATTTGAGTCTTTTTCCTTCCACCTCTTCTGGATTTATTTATTTCTTTAGTGTATTTATATGTAAGTATTTGATTATGTATGTGTGAGCATTTAGTTTTGTAAATGTGATTGTTTCTGTTCCCTGAGAGAGCTTCTCTCTATATGAGAAGTAGAGTGAACATATATGGCCTAAGATATCAGTTAATAAAATAGAAAGGGCAGGACTAAGATATGCAGGTAACACCCCTTCTAACCAATATCCTTAAAATAATTTTCAGCTTGTATTTCTCTTTATGTTCAAAATGAGAAATGTATTATACGCATTGAGTAGAACAATACTTTAACTTAACTGGAATTTTCACTCACATCTGAACTGTTACATGGATAACATTATCACTAGCATTCACAAGAGATAAGTAATTTAATGGATATAGGTACAAGTTCCTTTCTAGTATTTCACATTTCTCCTCTTTCTCATTCTCTCAATCTCTCCCTCCCTTCTGCTTCTCCCATCCTGCATTCTTGCCAGCTGGGAAACTCTTGCCAATATTTCCCATTTTTATGTGGTTCCTGTTCTATCGTCAGTTTTACTTTTGTGACTTTTCAAAACAAGAAGGCATCTTTAGAAACATCTTATAATGTTTAAACTTGAGTTGTAAATCACTGATTCTCAGCAAACAGCATACATCATGTGTTCTAGTCCGTTTTAACATTTCACCGGACAATAGCTACAGACCTCAGTCTCAGGGCTAACAGCCTGGTCAATTTTTGCACTACGCCACCTACTTCACAGAAGCATGCCACAGAAATACCCAGTAAAGATAGGTTGATGTTGACCCAAAGTGATTTTTGAGTTGCAATTCAAGGCATTGATCACCTTTACATCTTGCCACTTATGAAAGGAGTCAAATATGCACTGTATTTCCAGTTTATTCCAGTTGTGATTTGGCATCCTCAATGAATCAGAGCATCCTTTCCCCTGGCACTAGGTACAAGTGCCAATTTCTTTGCCCAAATAACTCTACTACAAGCCAGCACTCTGGCTGTCCACATGTATGTATGCTATCCCTTCTATGAATTCCATGTTTCTCCTAATCTCTTTCTGGGCTCTCTTACTATTTCTCTTACCCACTGCCAAATTAAGTAGGATTTCTGAAGTAGAGACAGTGAAAGAAAGGTGTTTATATTTGTTGAGCACCTACCACGTACCAGCACTATCCAAGGTATTTTAAATATATTATGTAATGTAATTCTCACAATAGTCTGGCCAGATGAATATTTTTATTGTCTTCTTTTTTTTTTAATTTATTGGGGTGACAATTGTTAGTAAAATTACATAGATTTCAGGTGTACAATTTTGTATTAGATCACCTATAAATCCCATTGTGTGTTCACCACCCAGAATCAGTTCTCCTTCCATCACCATATATTTGATCCCCCTATTGTCTTCTCACAAATGACAAAATTGAGGGTCAAAGGCATTACATACCTTGCTCTAGATGGCATAACTAGTAAATAATGATTCAGGGTTCTAGACCATATCTGTCTTGTTCCAAAAGTCTTTTACTTTAGTTTCCATCTTATACAACGTCCATCTATTAACAGTATTGAGAACCATTTTCAGATGGTAGTGACTTTTTTATATTCTTTCCTTCAAGGCCTTGTAAAGTGAAGGAATGGCTTTTGGGAGCACTTCAAAGTGTCTTCTTTCTTGCTCTGGTGAGATTTTTGTGGGATAAATGAATGGAAACACACAGAACCTGGGCCATCCAAATGCAACAATGTTTAGGTTTTGCGTCAATAACAAAAAGTCCAGATGACTACTGGATTTTGTGAGGATAGGAAGAATTTGGAATATAAAAGACTGTATGAATTGAATGAATTCCTGCAGAGAACACCAAAAAGCTACAATTCAGGCAGGGAATGGCCTAAGTCCCCCTGTCATCTTGAGAGAGAAGCAAGGGGATTTCATTTGGCACAGACATCAATAAATGCCTTTTTTCAACTATTATGTAAATCGAGAAAAAAATCAGCCTTGAGGCCAGAGGCAGAGAATAAAGAATACAAAATATATACAAAGATGCATAAATTACATGTCTTATCTCTTCCTCTTATGAAAATTACCTCTTAAAATTTATGTTTTATAACAGAAACACCAGATAACAAAGAAGTAAAAATTGGCTATTCATCCCTGGAAAACTATCAAAGATGCTGGAAACAATTATTCAGTAAAAGCAATTCAAAACAAAACAAGAGAAAATTCTTTTACTAATATATATAGATTCTTTTGTAGAAGTCTAGAACTATATTATATTAAATAAAGCATCATTCATTAAAAGTGATTCTGGGAGTGATTACCGGGGGCTGGGGTAAGAAGAAATGGGAGTTTTTATTCAATGGGTATAGAGTTTCGGTCATGCAAAGTGAAAAACTTCTAGAGATCTGCTGTATAATAACGTGCATATCATTAACAGTATTGTACACTTAAAAATTGTTGAGAGGGTAGATTTCATGTTATATGTTTTTTCCCACAATTTTTTTTAAAGTGATGCTTTAAATGATAATGAATGATTGCAGAGTACCCCTTTTTATGCCATTTCAGGTTGTCAGATAGCATGGGAATAAACACTTACTATTCATTTGGGTATGTTTTTGAAGTTACCTTACTAAATATATTTTTAAATACATATTACAGCATACCTCTGTAATACCAACACTTATTTCAATAAGCTGATTATTGGTAGGATAATTTCAATAAAGCAGGAACATGTATTTAAAGGCTACTTTTTCAAACAGATACAAGCAGGAATCATATGAAACTACAGTTACAATCTAAGTGTTTTCCTGAATATCAGCAAAATAAATTTTTCATCAAAGCATTGTCTTAGGAGAGGTTTTGTCCTAGCTCAGATCACTTAGTGAAGCTAAAATATTATTTAAGATAGGACCTTTTTAGGAAAAGAGTCAATAAAAATTATTTCTACTTCCTATAATTCACAGATTGCAACTTATTATTAAAGTATAGGGCCCCCAAACTAAGGGGCTACTTGATTATGCTTCTTCTATGTCATATAAAGACTATATCTTTGGAATGTAAAAGCCGGTAAGAATAGGATGCTACGTTATCCTTGCCAGTCCCTTAAAATCTAAGTTCCAAATCAAAAATTTTTTTCTTTGAAATCTCATCCAGCCTAAGTCTTACTGAAAGCATTGAAAGCCATCTTTAGAATATAAAAGCAATCTAGAATTATTTTTCAGGACTTGAAACAATATACCTTACCTTTCTTTTAAGATCTTGTGTTCAGAGATTTGATTTTCACAAACAGAGCTGATCCATGGATTGTTTTAGGCTAGCAATAGAGGTAGGTTTTTATACTTGATACTAAAACAAAGTACACAATTTTAGCCATTCGGCATTGTCACAAAGACTATCCATATTAATTAAGGTAATTGCAGGGTGACAGGGTTACAGCCAGACTGACTCATAGGGAGCAGCAGTTTCAAGAGTCTTAAGGTATATAATAAAGATTTTCCAAGATTGACTTTATATGTACATTTACCTGAAACAAATTAATGAAAATTTGTGTTATGTTTTAGTGCAAAATCTACCCATAAATATCAGGATAAAATGTCATCATAGTTAAAATCAAAGTAAGCTTCACCAATACATTAGACCTACAGATTAAAACTATAATAAATAATTTCCCCGATAATCCCATATACCCACTTAGAAAAATAGATCCTGTACCATGGCACTATTTTAAAATTATTTAGCTCTAGCTTCTTGAGCTCCACTCAACTATAATCACAAGTCACCTTTCCATTCAGATTCGACCCCAACCAAAACCAGAAACAATTCTCACCAGGGCAGAAAATACATCTGCACCATTAGCAAGTGGAGGGGACCTGGGGTCCACATGCTTCCTCTTCACCCCCACCATTTCCCTACTGAATCAATGCTTTCCCCCACATCCCGGTTGTGTTGACTGAATATGTGTATATGACCAGACATCTGCTTTGGTTTTCTCTCATCATTTTTAAACCCATCTGGATGTAGAGCTTTTCCCTGCACCCAAGCCCACTTGGCTGGGGTCCTGACATCCTGCCTCGTTCTGACAGGCTTGTCAATGAAGGCTGAGTTCCGTTACCTGGACCCTCCCGCTACTCAGGGAGGTTCTGCTATATATCACTTGAAACCACAGTTCCATTCGTCTCTTGACTTTTAGTATAGCCTGATGCCTATGGACTCCTTTGGCTGTGTTCCCACCCAGCAGATTGAATCTTCTTGGATAGCCATACCTGCTGGAATCAAGCCCAAGTTCATCAAACAACTTTGGACGCTGTATGTTGGACTGTAAGAGAATTCCCTCATGAAGTCACCCAACAGCTGGGGTAGTTTTTCATTCCACAGTAACTGCTTTTTTACCACCCTCAACCTTCTTGTGCTGCTGAGGTCCCAGTGTGCCTTACTTCTTTATATGTTTCCATTCACCATTCTGTAAATACACACACATTGAGTGTGGTATTCTCAAATGTTACACATGACAGCTGAAGAACGTCATGGACTGTTAAACAATTCATTTCTTTTACATTTGCATTTATAGGTCTAGTAATAAAATGTGATACTGATTTTTTACATTGGCAACTACGTAGACCTTAAATGGTAGGATTATTAATTGATTGATTTTTATAAAATTAATAAGATTTAAATACTTTTGATTTAAAGTATTTATATTTACTAATTATAATTTATATTTTCCCTTATAATGAAAATTTAGGAGAAATATATTTTAGTTTGAAAGCAAAATAATTTAAATGTATATTTTTACATGAAATTAATCTTTTTCATAAAAGCATATTTAAATTTTGTATACTTTGAATATAATTACTTATTTATTTAGCACTTTAAATCATTAGCATTACCAGAAAACAAATTGTTTTTGATTTCAAAAACATAATTAATGAGTTTGCTGAGATGAATGAAAAAAATAAATTGTATAGAAAACATATAATAATGTATGTATTATGTTGTTTGTTATATGACTTAATCAAGACATCATTAACCCATCAACTGTTCACCTGACATAAGCAATAATAGTCAAATTCGTTCAGCTTTGGTATTTTGCCAAATTCAAGTCATATGAAAAACATAGCTTTATACATATTTTCTGATTTTGTTGTTCTGAAGGTATACTTGTCACAGTAGAAGGAAAGAACTGATTGCTTGATTTAAAAGGTAGATGGTACATAAGCCTCCATTTATACTCTTGCCTTGGTCTCCATATATGTTAGGGGCAGGCCTAAGTTGCAACTTTTTATCACAAGAGCTAAAAATTAATGTTAAAATAGAGTGATAGGACTTTGCTCTAATTTCTTAGCTTTGGTTGTTGTTTTTATTTGTCTGTCTATGTTGATACAGCTGAAAGTGGAATTCTACTTTCTAGACTAGCGTTCATGTGAACTTCTGATTACTGATGTTGAGGTATTTTGAACACCCTTCTAAAGAATGTCACAGAAATACTCATTTGTTTTGTTTGATTCTTCTATGGAATACAATATTTCATATGAGAAGATTTCTCTTCATGGGTAGGTCTCCTGCACTTGAATCAAAGAAATGCTGTGACTTGTCAGAATGTGATGCAGGTGGAAGGGTTATGTGTGTGTCATAATCTGTGTATCTTCATTTCTTGGCAGCTTTGTTGTCCAGTAGAGGAAAAACTTAGGAACAGCTGAAATCTGTTTCTTATCATCATATTTTCCAGAGAATGGAGCAAGTCCTCTTGTCATATGTTGGCTCAATATCCATCTATGCCGTTCGTTCTATAAGATTTCCCTTGAGATAAAAATGTTGAAAGACAGCTTCATTCCTTTCGTGCTCCAATTCTTTGCAGAAGACCTGCTCTATAAATGCACATCACTTGAGTAGGATTGCAAGTTGCCCAATTCTCAAGTGATCTGTTTTAAAATTTTAATTTGTAAAATAAAAATATTTAATCCTTTCACCATAATATAACCCAGTTATTTTATGTGTCCTGTTATTTATCTTTCCCTGTGTGTTCTGTATAAATCTGATTTTATAAACTATGAAAACTACTTTAAGAAAAGCATATATTTCCCAAAGATGGCATGCAGATATCATACAGGGCACTTTTGAACAATCCTAAACCATAGCAAGTCATTATGAGAAGAGACACAGGACTTCCTGGGAGAGGACTTCAGTAGAGTTGACAGTATGATTTTGTGCAGTGACATGTCCCTTTCTCTGAAAAGAAGTGTTAGATGCAATATTCTGGCCACATTCCCAGTTGGTTAATCGTATGTTGCTTCTCTAAACTCTGCCACTTCAATCACATTCACTGTCCTAACGCACTTCCTATCAGGAATGGTTGTGTTGATGTGCCAGTTAAAACAGCTGTTGCATCTGATGTCTGAGAAGCTGTGATCAGGAGAGCAAAGAGATTCTCCAATATATTGTCAATGTAGAAGTTAGAGATATACCAGATAAATAAATAAGTTTCTTTTGAAGTATTCCCAACTGCTCCTCATTTATTTTAATATATTCCTTTACCCTACCACAACTTGTTTATTAATTTTCCAAAGGCAACCTGGTTACTTATTTTGAGCTTTCAAGATTTCCCAGACTTTCCAATGAGAATAGACATACTGACTCCTCTTGGTGATTACACTAAAGGCTGATTACTTTTATCAATTATGTTGTGTATATAAAGACAGCACCGCAAAAGCCATATATTGAACACTTTTTGTTAGCATAATGCTATTTTACCTAATACATGATTCCTGCCTTTAGGACACCAAAATTTTGTTTCCAAATAGGTATTTTGATCACAAAATAATCTTTACTTTTATTCTTTAAATAATAAAATCTATCAAGTTTTCCATTTCTGGACAGGGAAGAAATAAGAACTGTATTCTGATTACAATTAAGTATGCATCTTGTTTGATGCTTTCCTCCTCTTCCACACTGAGAAAAAAGATTTTTAAAAATTCAGACAGCCTGAAAATGTGCCAGTAGATTGAAAAAATAAAAATAAAAACCAGAAATTGTTCCTTTTATTATGGTAAACAGTAAATTCCCAAAACACTGCCGGCACCCAGTGGTTGCATAATAAGTGCTTGCTGGACGGAATTATTCCACCCTTTCCCTGCATTTATCTCTATAAGAGGCAGTTTAAAATAAAGAATCAATTTGAGCATTGATTTTTTTTTTTTTAAATCTTGGCCTCTATGATAAAGTCCAACTTAATAGCATATGTTAAATCGCTAACTGTTAGAATGTGATGAGTACCAACAGTGGAGAAAAATATGCTATAGTTATTTATACACACAGTCTTTCTATTTTTAAATATTTTTTCAGTTGCTAAAATGGAACTATAAACCAGAGGACAACACATTCTTTTTCTCTACCACCAGATGCACATAACAGAACTACTGCTTGCAAGGAGGACACTTGTTATTTCATCTGTGATCATTAAGAAATCACATGGAAAGTGATTATGTGGTCTATGTCCTGGTGACCTGTTTTAAAGCAAATAAACATTAATCTGTATTCTCTGAGTTTTGATTTGTAGACAATGATCACTTAGAATGAGGAAGACAATTTCAGAAAGGTTATGATTATCATAGATCTAAAACGGTATTGGGACAGTAGGCCCGTTTAAGTTATGCTACAAAAATCTTGCTGGAAGTAACTGGACTGTTGTTTAATGTATAGTGAAGCATCTATAGATGTCCCAAAGATTTTGTATAAAGTAGAATTCATTAGATTATTCAGTCGACCATGTATTTACAGAAGTTTTATTGAGAATTTTTTAAACAAAAGACGTTAGGGCTATAAAGTTAAGTATGATGTAGCATAATTCCTACCATCAAGGAATGCAAAAATGAGGTGGCTATCATCACCCCTCTGGTAGTTTGCCACGGCTGCCACAGCTTAAGCCAAGTTTCTAAGAACAAAGGTAGTTGGTCAATAGTTGTCCAATTGGTTACTATTACACAGAAGTTATGGTGACTTTCCTCTGGATGGTTAACAAGATTAGTGAAAATTCACGACTTTTGCCCTTGGCATTTAAATCCATAGTCTTGTGATTCTTCAGTCATAGTTTGGCATTCCCTCCTCTCATGTGCAGATTACTCTCCTTTTCTAAAAGGTTTATCACATTTGGCATAAATCTCTCTTCCTTTTCTCTCCCTCTAACGCTATCTTAGTGGATGCAAATCCTAGTCCCCCAAATAAGGTAAGTAAAGAACATCACATTGTTTAAATAATTTAAACAAAAAAGAAATCTAACTGCAGTCATATTGCACTGGGTTGTTTGGAAACTAAAACTCAAGTCATTTGATGGCCAACTGTTTTTGTTTTTTTCCCCCTCTGGGTTTTCTTGAGTATCACATGGCTTATGTGGCTAATGAAAATGGAAGGGGAGCCATTCATGCTCAGTCTGTCATGGTTGCAGGAGGTCGCCTGTCTAAGGCCTTGAAGGTCAGCAGCCTCTTTGTCATTCTTGGGACCCAAGAATCTCATCGGTGCCAAAATCTCAAGGCCAAATGTTCAGACTTGCAGGGTCCACTAAGCTTTTTTTAAGTGACTGAAAAATCCCCACTAATCTCATGAGACTTTAATCTGAGATATCAAATGTATTTTAATTGATGTATATATTTAGACAGGAAGAGGGGGTTGTCTTCAGATACTTTTGCTTTTGTTGTGCCCCAAGAGCCCCTCTTAAAACATGGGAGCCCAACGGCCCTAGATAAGTTCTAAGTTCTCAAGAGAGGATAGAAAATAATAAAGAACAAAACATAATATCTCATATTCATCTTGTTTCTCTCTCTCTTTCTGAGGACTTAATGATCTTCTGGTTTCTTTTTCTTTCTTTTAACATAATTACTGAACGCCTGCTAGGGGCCAACCTCACAGACATCCTTAGAGGCTAATATTATTAATTCCATCTGTAAGTTGAAGAAACTGAAGGGCAGAAAATACAAACGAAGTAAGAGATCTGAAATTTGAAATTTTGTTTACTGATTTCAAAGGAAGTGTCGTTTAAATGGAAAGAAATATCCAATGTGGGACTAGAACTCCAGCGCTGCCACACAAATGCCCACAAAGTGGGTGATCTTAACAAAGTTGCTTCACCTCCTAGCTCCCCAATTTGCTTATCCAGAAATTGTACTTGCTCATAGAGTTTATTTGGGTATTAAATGAGATAATAGATGATAAACTAATTTGTGAAGTCAAAAGTACAGTACAAAAGTAAGACACTTGGATCATTCTATAATATTATGTCTTCACAAGTTACACACACAAGGTGATCGATGTTTGGTAGTGATTAAGTAGCTAATGAGCTGATTGAGATATCCCCAGGAAGTCCACAAGAGACAATCTCTGTATAGAATAATAGGGAGCTGATTCTAAATGAGGAGGCGATAAGATAGACTATCCAGAGCATCCAAAGGGTTGACACAGAAAAGAAAGTAATAGGCTCCCTTGGAAGAGATAAAGTTCTGCTAATTCTTAGCAGAGTGAAAACAGTATTAAAAATCACACTCAGTGATCTCAGGCTAATGATACTAGAGATACTCTCTAAGCATGGCTGAACATCAATTAAGAAATAGAGATCAAGTGAAGAGTCATCTGTAAAGAATCTACATATATTAAATATGAAATTTAAAAATCTAAACATCCTGACAAAGCAAGTTATAGACTTTAGTGAGACTAAAATGGCAGTATGTGTTATGACTAAAGACAAAATAATACACAAACAAAAAAGGAAGAATAATAACCAGAAAACCTGTAATGTTTTCTATTTTTATCATGTCTAGCATACACTAGGTACAGTGCCAGGTATATTTGAAGGTAATTGTTAGATTGTCATGTGCTTGGACTCCATTTACATTCAATCCAATTGACACATTATAGACAGAAGTGAGAGACTGAAACAAGACTTCTTTGACTAGTAATAATAATTATTCATTTTTATTGAGCAATTACTGAGGGCTTTACAGGGATTAATTAAACTAATGTAATAATGCTTTGAGGTATGCTCTCTTATTGTCTCCATTTCACAGATGCAAAGGGATGAAACAGATATATAGTAAGTGGCAGACCAGTGTTTGAATCCCAGAAGTCTGCCTTCAGGATATGGCACTTAACCACTATGCTATAAAGTTGGACAAGAGAATTTAACTTATCCCTGAAGCCAGAAGAGTCCTTCTAATATAACAGTCCAGGTATCTCTGGACTGTCACTTTGTGAATTTGGGCTTACAGAGCATCATGGAGAATTATTACCTGTCTCAAACCACATCGAGCACAGAGAGGCCAAAAGGCCAAAATACTGAGTAACTACTGGATTTCTACCCAGATCTGTGATGTGTGCCATTTTAACCAAGACTCCTAAGAGGGAGTTTTGTCCCTCATGCTATCTTTCCCTTTTGTCCAGTAGGATGCAGATAAGTACGGGCTAAGGGCCAACAGAACCACAGATGAAAGGATTCTCCACCTCTGAATCACAAGATCATGTGTTGGAAATGCACCCACCAACCAGGAATACCTGCCTTGGACAGTTGCAGCGAGAGAAATAAACCTTAATTGCAATTGAGCCATAACACACATTAGGGGTCTATTTGTTATTGCAGCTATCCTTATCCTAACCAAAATAGAGGAGTAGAAAAATAAAGGTCATTTGTGTATATCAAGCTTTAACATATTATTTCTACCCAATAGAGTAACATGGATTAATGGATATCAGGCTCTCGTCATTTCAGCGATTGTATAAATTGCTTCTCATCCTGTGGGGACAAGACAGTGAGAAAGGTCTGGAAAAAAACAGCACGAACCTTTAATCCAATATCTTTAAGAGGGAGATGTTTCTATTCTGGGACAGAAACGTGTGGAGAGTGAGAAAATTTTCTCCGTTCTGTAGGTATTATTGTCTTTGTTTGAGATATGAGAAAATTGAGGTACAAAGAGGTTAAGTAACTTGTCTACATTTGCTTCTATTTATATTATTATTTGTGAGACAATTTGATTACATGACAGCAAAACAAAAGGTCTGAGAAGCAAAACATGTCAGATGTGAACATAATTATAGAGATGTGAACACACATTCATTTACTACAGACTAAAATTGGGGAAGAAACTTTATAAGCAAAATGCCAATAAAAGTATAAACCAGAATACAATAGAGTTGTCCATTGTACTTTCCTACTATAAACAGTAATCCCTGTTAAGTGTTTGACTATAAACTACTTTTCTCTTAGAAAAAGAATATTTAGAGAACATTATAAGAAATTAAGGTTTGACTCCTTGGTTTTGAGGAAGAAGGTCATATAACAGAGCAGTCCAGGTTTTCCAGAAATTCAGAATCTCTCCCTTAAAATGGGTCTTGACTGCTAGGCAATTATTAACTTATACCATGTTGATTCCTTAGAACTGCATATAGTCCTTATTCCCAACGATTTCCATCTTCTTCAAGGTCTGGGTCTCTCCAGAATCTCGGCATAGCAGAACCTTGCTTTTTGTTCCATGGAAAATAAGTAAGTAGTACGGAGGCTGGAAGTGGGGTTTGTAGGAGGGAGAGTTTGGCAGGATGTAGCCCTCTGAAAGTGACAAAGGCTCCGAGACTCTCTCGTGTGGGATTCTGACAGACTGATTCACCATATCTAAATGGATAAAAGTGACATAGCAACAGAATGCCAATTAATGTAAAATATAAACTATAACTGTCTCATTCACGTGATCTGCACCTTCTCTCCTCAGGCGTACCTGTATATGAGAATCCACATCAGTATCGGGAACATTTGAATTTATTTTTTGAAAGGGCTGGCACAGGAATGGGGACACTGAATATCCCCAAGACGAGAGCTTTCTCTTCCTGTAGCCAGGTCACCCCGAATCTGAGTTGCTTGGTAAACAGGAACCAGGGATAGGGGAGTTTGGAATAAATGTTGAACCTTCTCCAGCCTTCCTCTTGGGCCCTCTCTTACTCATTCTCTACCCTTTCCCTAAGCTCTCTCACCCCCACACACCACTTACATCACATACATGACTCACAAATTTATATCTCCTGGGCTCAACCTCTTCTCTGAGTTCTAACCTATCTATTCAACTGCCTACTTGACATTTCCACTTGAGTGTCTCAAAGCCATCTCAAAATAAACGTATTCCCCAAACCAACTTATGAGGTTCCCCCTCAAAACTGTCTCTCCTAGTGTTCTGTCTCAGCGAGTGGCACGCTATTCATCTGGCTGCAGAAGAGTCATCCCCAGAGAGTGATAATGTCCTCTCTATCACCACCCTCATAATGATTATTTCCCAAGTTCTGTTGATTCTAGCTTCTAAAAAAAAGTCTCACCAACCTCCACACTTCAATCCATCACCATCAAGAAAATTGTGTTCAAATTACCCTCATCGCTCACCTGGCCAACTCTAATGGCCTCCAATTGATTGCCACGTTTCCATTCTCCAATTCATCCCTCATATTGTAAGTCTAATGGTTGATTTAAAACATATTGTACTACCTTCAGCCCCACTAGCGATGATTTCCCACTGCTATTAGGATAAATAAATACAAATCCCCTAAATGCCACTCGAGGTTCTGCATGTCTCAGGGCCCCACTCTGACTTCATCTCTGTCCAGCCTCACAGCCCCAACTACCCCAGTTTTCAGTCTTTCATATTTAATACACTCCTACTAGACCCAGAAACTTGGCACAAAGTGTTCCTCCTGTCTAACACACTCTTGTCCCCATCCCGTTCATGGAGTTAGTTACCGCTGCATATTTCCAGATATTGGTTCAAATAGCACAACCTCAAGGAATCCCTCACTGGCCTCACTGACTAGGACAGATTGCCCTCGTCTGGGCTCTCATGGCCCCATTTACCTGCTTCACAGCATTTACCACCGTGGCCATTTTATATTTGTGAGCTCCACAATAGAAAGAATTGTGCCCGCTTTTACTCATGATTTTGTATCCCAGTGATTTGCACAGTTTATAGTTACTCAATAGTATTTGTCAAATGACTACATAAAAAAACGATGAGTGGAATATACACTGGTGGCACTGGGATGAGATGTCTTGATACATCACTCTCCCCCTAACAATGGGCGCGCATGAAGAACCAGACTTTGAAGTCAGATGTTGTCCCTTGTACCAGGACGCCCTGGATCTCATGGGCCCTAGAGCCAGGCTGTCTGGGTCAGGACTCATACTCTATCACTTAGTTGTATGGCCAGGGCGAGTTACTCGACTGCTCTAAGCCTCAGTCTTCTCATCTATAAAACAGGTACTTCAATAATTGGATAACTATGAGAATTAAATAATACTGAGGCTGCAAGCACTAAGTTCTCAATAAACATTAGCTATTCTATTATTAATATTATAGTTTCTCTCTTTATTTCTGTACTTCTAAGTCCGGTCAGTGGTTTCATACTCTGACTGATTTAGTCTTTTGGTAGTTATGTTAGTATTTAAAGTCAGCATCTCCTGTCTTTTGAGAGATGGAGGCCAGCATGCAGTATAATGTAAAAGGATGAAAACCTCATTCCCACCCCCAAAAGGCAAAACCATGCTTCTCATGTGTAGGAATACAGACCTGTGATCTATGCAACATATAATCTGATCTTCCTTACTACCCCCCATCTGAAGGGAGAGTCCCTGTGGAGGGTTGCAATGACTTCCTAATCTTCTCTTCTCCAACTGAGCTATCCCGGTTCTTACCCATATAACACTGTTTCTAAACTCTCCCTAACTCCCTTCACAGCCTAGTTCAATTACATTCCTTCTTATGGATGGTGTGCTCGGAACTTAATACAATGCATGAAATGTGGTCTAGTGAAGAGCCTTGCTCACCCCTGGCCAGTAATAAATAACTTGTCTGTTTATAGATAGAGTTCTAATAATGCAGCCTATTTTAAATTGAGAGTCAGCAAAGGTGTCTGGGTTGATAGTGTCTCCTTACAATTCATGTCCTTCCCATAACTGAGAATGGGACCTTATTTGGAAATCAGGTCATTGAAGATATAATTAGTTAATATGAGGTCATGCTGGAGTAGAATAGGCCCTTAATTCAATATAAATGGTGTCCTCACAGGAGAGAAGAGACACAGAGAAAGATACAGATGGGAGAATGCCATGTGAAGACACAGATGCAAAAGGAAAGATGGCCATATGACAACAGAAGGGGACATGGGAACTATGAAGCTGTAAGCCAAGGAATGCCAAGGATTGTCAGCAACCTGCGGATGCTAGGAGAGAAGCATGGAACAGATTCTCCCTGTGAGCCTCCCAAAAAGAAGCAGTCTGGCCAATTTTGAGCTTGATTTTGAGCTTCTGGCCTCAAGAACTGTGAGAAGATAAATTTTTGTTGTTTAAGCCTCAAAAAGAAATTAAATTAAAATTAAAAAATAAACTTAGTATTTCCTGTTGGTATGCCCCCCTCCCTCCTATTCCCACCATTCCACACATGCCTTGAAGCAACAGACTGTGTTAGGTGACTTTCCATGTTTATGCTTCGCTCTACTACGTGTTGGTCTCATAATTCTCCAGCATTCAGCTTCTCAAGACCATCTTGCCATAGCCCTCAGAACTAACCAAAAAAGGAAAATGTGGCTGAATCTGTATTTAATTCTTGCCACAGGCATTCATATTGTACTTGTCTCGATGACAAGTCTAAAGGCTTTTGAAAATGAAACAACTTTGTTTATCTTCCTCTTATATTATTCCAAAAGACACATATTTAAGGACAACTGAAAATAAGGATAGATATGACAAGTTTCTACCTGCCCTTCCGTGGGGTATTATATTGAGGTGGTAAAATTAAAATTTGGCACATTATTTGCATGTAGTTAAGAGCACAACACTCAGTGTGTATTCTCTTTCACTCTGTGAGACTCTATTTCCATTGATGTTATCATGAATGCTCTGCCTACCAACTCTGATAGTCTCTGCCCTCCTTTTTGCAGAGGGGGAGCCGTGAAAGTATTGCGGTCTTTGTTTTCATTTCAAATACAGGGAGATCTCTCTAAGGAAATGTTTTTCCAAAGCATGCCAGTCTCACCAACCTGATGCTTCTCAAAGTCCCGCCCTTCAAACCGCATGAGAGAGCAAGGCTGCTGCTGTGATTCTGAGTTAGACATCCTATTATCACTGAGTAAGTCACACTTGGCTTCGTTAGTGGCAGCCATTATTTATTCAGGGCTTGCTCTATGCCAGGTGTGGCTCATGGTATCAGAATTCTCCTTTACTCAGGGGCCTGGACTAGTGGTCAGAATAGGACTGACCCTGAATAAAGCAATTCTGACTACATGCATATCTTGAAGAATCTTCTACATCTATATAACATTGTAGCTAGAAAACCAACCTACATTCTCTATATTGCTGTAAAATGGGATGCCTAAAACAAAAATCCACAATGAAAAACCAGTGACTGCAGTCTCAGTAAGGGACTGTCAGAAGGAAAAATTGTTGCTATTAAAAAATTATGGGAAAAGCAGAGACATTAATTTTACATGTCTTATATTACCGTGTTTACAATCTGTTATGTTTTAGATAAAGGTCTAGAAAAGATTTCTCATACTTTGTATGCAGCTTAGTTTCACTGTACTCCTCCAGGGGAAAATAATAAGGAAAAAATCAAATAAATATGTTTGTGCATAAGGAAAAAATAATTTGGTTGCCAAAGGGAAAATTTATCAGTTTGAAAGTTACTCTCTAGAGACAGTTTTTGTGAAATCAAGGTTTGCTTTTTTTCTTCTTCAAAACTTCTTTGATCTTCCATTTTGTCATTTGTGGAAAAGCTCAATGTCATGAAAAGTATCAAAATATATAATCATTAAAAGCCACGAGTTCTGAAAGAAAACATATGTAAAATATCAGGAATTCAACTTCCTAAAAAAATACCTAATGTATCCAAAATCAAACCAATCTGTTATATTAAAATTAAGATAAAAATAGCAAAACACTCTTTCTGTGTTCTTTTAGAGCAGGAGGATTTAATCTCCCATCTCTAGGGAATCTATGGTTAGATGATGGACTTCAGGGTGTACCTGAGCCTCATGAATTTGATTACAAAATTTTAAATGTGGGCGTATTCACTTTCTTCTGAGACAAGAGTCTACTATTTCATCAGATTCTCAAAGGTCCATCTCAAAACTAAGATACACTGCAAAGGGAACTCCATTCCAAAGTTTTTAATATAAAAATTTGAATTCTATGAATCAGGTAATAATTAAATACTGAAAAATGGAAATATTTATTTTCTTTGGCATATAAGAAACAATAAGTTCCTTTTGGCTTATTATCTTTCAAGAAGCTAAGGAACAGAAAAAGAGAAATAGAATATTTCTTATTAGGAAAGGGTAGTATAGCTACACCTTAGGGAAAGGAATGAGGGGCAAAGAGTCAAGGAATCTTAAAACATTCAGTACATTTTCCTAATGATATGACATTTCATCCAGTACCTCCCGGATTAATTACAATGCCCACTTCTGCTAATCTCTAAACTTCTTGAAAATCATTCTATTCTCCTTCCTCCTTCCTCAGCATGTCTGCCACTATCTGTTGTCTGGTGATCTCCACAGTTTTCCTGCTCAGCTCGCTCTTCAAAGAGGGAGGAACTTTGCACATCTCTAATTTGTGATTCAGCTAGTTGAGTATATAGTCTAAAAGTCCTATCATTCTTTTGCATACGGCTGTCCAGTGTTCCCAACACCATTTGTTGAAGAGACTATCCTTTCTCCATTGTGTATCCTTGGCTCCCTTGTTGAAGATCAGTTGACTGTATATGTCTGAGTTTATTTCTGGGGTCTCTATTCTGTTCCATTGGTCTATATGTCCATTTTTATGACAGTACCATACTATTTTTGATTCCTGAAGCTTTGTAACATATCTTGAAATCAGGAAGCGTGATGCTTCCAACTGTTTTTCTTTCTCATGGCTATCTGTGGTCTTTTGTGGGTCCATATCATTTTTAGGATTGTTTTTTTTCTGTACAATGTAGTTGGTATAGTTAATAATTCTGTACTGTACATTTAAAAGTTTGCTAAGAGAGTAGATCTCATGTTAAATGTTTTTATCACAATAAAAAAAATGAAATGAAAGCCATATCAAAGCAGCATGTCATACGCTAAACATATGTGTTCCTCCCTCTAAGCCTGGAGTTTCTCCAATGGTCACTGTCTCAATAAAGACCTCATCCAGTTACACAAACTGGAAATTGAGGACCCATTCTTGAAACTTTTCTCTCCCTTATTCTCATTTCCTGTTTTTCACAAACTCCTGTCAGTTTTAAACCACTCTCATTTTTTTCCCCTTTTCTCTGTCTTTACTATATCCCTCCTGCTTCAGGCAACCCTCATCATTTGCCTTGATGAGAAATGTTCCATCCTGCTAGCTTCCTATCTTGTTGCTTTCTTACAAACCATCCTTTCTGTGGCAGCCAGAGTTATTACTCAGAAACGAAAATCTTGTCATCACTCATGGATGCAAATTCCTGAGTAATGCTGCCCTTGACTTGTTCCCATATAATCTTTTACCGTTCTCCTTGCTCTCTACAATCCAGTTCTACCGGTTTTTCGATTTCTCAAAACTGTTGCGGCCTATGTGTGCTCAAGGCCTTTGTACAGGTCATGCTTTGCTTGAGACTTTTGTACAACCACACTCCATGGTTTCCCTGGCTCCACGTCCACTCTGAGTTACCACTCCCTTCCTTCAAACAGCAGCACATATATCACTCCATGAGGAAGCGCCCATTGCCACCCCTCTCCAAGGTCAGTTAGCCCCCCTACTTCCATGTTCACAGTCCCTTCTTTTTTCTCTTATAATAGGTAGGACAGTTTGTAATTTCATATGTGTGTGGTTATTTGAAAACTGTCTCCCTCTACCTCTTCCTACTTAGCTAAAAGCTCCAACATTGTCTGTTTTACACACCAGTGTCATAAAACTACTATTTTATTCCAAATAATATTGAATAATGAGTGAATGAATGAATGGGTAGTTCTGATCTTTATAAAGAAACTATACAATATGAGAGTGAGAGCTAAAACATATAAAGAAGGAGATTGCAGAAAAATCTTACTGGCTTCTTCCTTACCTTTCTTCATGGTCATTTTTATTTTTTTTAATTTTATTGGGGAACAGTGTGTTTCTCCAGGGCCCATCAGCTCCAGGTCATTGTCCTTCAATCCAGCTGTGGAGGGCGCAGCTCAGCTCCGAGTCCAGTTGCCGTTTTCAATCTTAGTTGCAGGGGACGTAGCCCGCCATCCCATGTGGGAATCGAACTGGCAACCTTGTTGTTATGAGCTCCTGCTCTAACCAACTGAGCCATCCAGCCGCCTCAATACCAAAAGTAATACTTTTAAAACAACAAATTAATAAGGATGAAAAGAAACTGCACCGATAATATCTGATTAGTAACAAGGTTAGAAATGAGAAGCTAATCCAGCCTGAACCAAAGTTGTCCCACCTAAGATTTTCTAAGTGGATCTTATGGAAAGAATCCTTTTTCCTCTCTGGTCATGGAACCTTAAGGATGTGACCCCAAAGTTGCTGCAACCATGTCCTTTGTCCAAAGAGGAAACCTAAAAGAACAAGGCCAACATCCAGAAAAAAAAAAGCAGAAAGAGAGCGCTGCTATAGGAGAGTCTTCTTTTGACTCTGAAGTTACCATTTTTTTTCAGTTATTTTCATTTTGGGAGATACTCATACTTCAGTATCTTTCCAATAAATCAACCTTTTACACCTTAACTAGCTCAAGTTGAGATTTGTTACTTGCATCTAAAAGGCTACACTGATACAATATAGATGCAAGTTTTTTGAGGTCTTGGTTAAAAGAGAAATACTAAAAATCTTTGCTACACAAGAATGAAGATCTACTCTCCTAAAGAGGGAAAAATATGTGATAAATAACTGAATAAGCGTATCTACAGAGAAGAGAATTTCTTATAAAGAAAGGAACCAGAAAATTGAAAATTGCCTCAGGACGATTCTAAACTGCTGGGTTGCTTACCAGTGTTCAGACAGCACTTGATTCTCCACGCTAATAATGTGGAGACGCTGCATAGAAAAATCTTATTTTAGCCATTTGTTTCAGTCACAACTTCATGAGAATTCTTAATAAGGAGCAAAACTGATTTCATTTTCCCCCCACTTCCCATTAGATCTTTGAAAGCATTAATCAATTACTGAAATGGCAAAGAACACAAAAGCAGAAGAGAAAAACAAAAAGAACTGGATAACCCTCAATTTGGAAAACCCATCCCAGGTAACTGAGAGATGACTGACTGATAATAGATCTAATGGATGGAAGTCTTGGATGGAGGTGTTATGAGATAGTAGTCTGGAGAGATAAAAAGAAGAGCAGAAATTGAGGTTAACATTTTGGGTATAATCAGGCAGAGGGGAGGAAAAAACTTTATCTCGACCTTTAGGTCCCTGGCTGGGTCTGAAAAATTAAACTGAAAAAGACAGATTAATAGGAGAAAAGTATAAAAATATGTATATAAGTTTTACATGACATAGGAGCCTTCATGGGAAATGAAGACCTGAAGAAACAGTTAGACCTAAGTATTTTTATGCTAGGTTTCGTGAAAACCGGACAGTCATAGGGGAATTTAAGTTCAAGAGTAGGAGGTTCAGTGTTGTAAACTGAGGAAATTTGCCAAGTCCTATTTATTGAGATTCTTCTCAGAGTCCCTTTGCCTTCAGAGATAAGAATGCTCCTTTTCTCCAGGGATAAGAAGGGCACCTCTCACATGAGGGTTTTATGACCTGTTTTAGGGGCGAAGTAGTAGGGAAGGTCAGAGTGACTTTCCTGTTTCTCCTGTTTTCTCAAACTTCTTCAGCTTAAAATCTTCAATATGCAAAGGTGCCATGTTTTGGGGTAGGATGTACTGAACCCCATCTCAGGTACTGCAAAATGTAATGAAAATAACAATGAAGAACATTCTAGAACATTCTAAAATTATCATGTTGATGGTCTCTACAAGTAAAAATGGTACTTCGTTTTTAATCGTGACCTAGTCATAGAGCCCACCAACATGATAATTTGTTGCCAGCGTAAGGCTTTTTGAAACTGATTTTCAAATAAAACTTCTCCTGGCATTACTGTTTGCAAATATGTTATGGACAGGGAGGTTGTTGCCCTGTGCTGGTCTTCTATTTGAAATATAGATCTGCCTGCCATAAGACAGAATTGTACAGGTAAGTGTAGCAGTTACTACATGTGCTCAGGGCTTAAATGCCGGTCAGGTGACTCACATCAACTTAAGCACATCTGTTCATCTACCTTTTTTCCTGTGGTAATATTCACTTGTGTACATTACAATGGATCCCCACCATGCTGTGAAATGTATCAAAAATAGATTCCAGTGTTTATTTTAGATTTGGGCTGTTTCAAGGGAAGGGAGCAATTGGTATTTATAGCGAGTTATTAAATTCTGAAATAAACAGAATTTGTGTATTCTATTCTGAATTAAAATAACTGGCTGAAACAGAACTTTAAGATTTAAAAACAAACTGTTAGTGAGGAGAGATTAGAAAAAAAACACTAAACGGTATTACACATTTAGTCTTCTAAATTTTGGACACTTGTATTTACCTTTGAGGCAGACCACCCATTTATTTTTAAGGAAAAAACAAACCAAAACAAAACATCACAATGTACATTTTAGTGATGAAATTATAGAACTAGACCCCTCACATTATCCTGAAGAAAGACAGGGAAATTACTTGAATGCAGATGTTTCAGATCTAAGAAATCATTTGTTCTGTCTGGAAATGTAAATTGAGTACCTTTTAGCAGAACCTGGCATCCATGAATTTGGTTGTCTTTGGGAGAAATGGTAATTTTTAAAAACTTCTCAGTGCTATGGACTATTGCTTATTCCCAGAGAGCTGTGGGTGTTCTCCTTCAGGCAACTGTTACAGGAAATCCGTAACTAAGATCACAGGGAGGGCTGGAAACGCCAGCGGGTATAAAGCTCACTCTGGAAGACACCCTGACAGAGGAACCTGAGGCTCCATTTCCGGCTTATATAATATTGAACAACTCGACTGTCCTGACAGTGGACTACTTTCTCCTGTGAGTCATGGAACCACACCCTCGAGGGTGGAGTTTCCTTAAGAATTCCTTAATGAATGTTCCCACTGTCCCCCACAAAGAGAAAGGTTAGACTGGGGACAGGAAATGAGGCAAGCCTTAGTGTGAAATTGTGTCTGAGAAAAGCATTTCTCTCTCAGGCCTATTGGCAGTTTGGTCCAGATTTCTGGAGTGTGGAAGGAAGTCTTGTTGAAGAGTTCAAGAATAAAGGCTTTGTAAACCAAAATTAATTTTGGACTGTAATAAAGAACAGTAAGCATTTATTTGAGTACAATTATACTATATATATACAATTATACTATATTGTACTATATAGTATAATATAAGACTGGGTCTTATATTATAGTAAAATAAGACCAGGTCTTATATTAATTTTTGCTCTAAAAGATGCATTAGAGCTGATTGTCCGGCTAGGTCTTCTTTTCGGGGAAATACGGTAAACAAGTGGGGCATGGTGAGGGAAGCTGAGATTTCAGTCTGAGGTTCTTCCCGGTACACAGAGTATGTGAGGAGACCCTGTCAGCAAATGGCCGCTAGACTCCTATTATTTGTATAATTTTGACCCTCAGTTAAACATGGAGTCTATAAAAGCAGGGTCGACATCTAATGACTCTTTCTTCTTGGGGTTCACACTTTGGAGGTAAAAGAAACTTGATCTGTTACTTGGGAACAAGTTGCTGAACAGTGCTGCTCAAAGTACAATCTGTGTATCAGAAATGGTCCAAGAAATGTGTGTCATCAGTTATTTATGAGAAAGTGCAGAAATGGAGAATTAGAAACGTTTAGAGCAGATTTAATAGTAATTTCATGTCTTTTCGATCTAATAATAAATAAATTGGGGTTGTATTTTTATAGCTGTTTTCATTTCACGTTTTTAGCTATTGGAAATAAAAAGAAAATATTTCTTTACCATAGACAGTTGGAGAGCATTTGTGTAAACTGATCTATTGAATTTACTTATCTGGAAAATATCACAGATTTATTGTAAATAATAAATGAGATGATGTTTGTAAAGTGCTTGGCCGGATACCGAGCACTTAGTAGCCATTCAATAGACAGAAATTAATTTTACCATACGGAATTTGTTGCTATTTAAGTTGTGACTTAAAGAATGAGGAGAAATTTACCAAGTGAAAAAGTTAAAAGTGAAGATTAGTGAGTGGGATTGGGATAAACAAAAATCTGAATTTATGAAAGGGTATGTCAACCTGGCTGAAAAACCTGAAAGTACAAGTCAGAGCCCTGAGAACTAATATTTGTGTGTGTGTGGCCATTACATAATCTGGAGTTTGGTGAACAGTCTTGATCAATAGTCAGGTCTAGTCTCCTTAAAAATTATTTTTAAGGCCCTCAGAATTCCAAGATACATGACTTGTATTTGTACTAATTGTAGTTCTTGAAATATAGCCATTCAAAATACTGGTAGTGTTTGACATTCCCATATTGGTGAGACTCAAAATTATAGAATATGGGCACTGGAGTTTATTTTTTGTATGATGCTAACTGTATCCAAATGCAAAACCAAATTTGTTAAAAGATTATAAAGGAAAGATTGTATGCATTTAAGGAGATTAATTTTTTTATAAGCACTCTATGACATTTTTCACATAATCAATGCTCTTAATTACAAACACACCTCAATTATAGACCCTTGTATAACCTCTGCTTGGAATAACTTCATTATTCTTTACAGAAAGTGAGAATATGCCCTTGAAAGTGATAAATATATGTCTTTACAGATATCCTTCAATTACTTTTCTTAATTGAACCATTCAGAATTATCGAGGTATAAATGCAGACGCTCTCATGTTATAGGAAGTAACTCAATAACATTTTACTTTACATTTTTGATGTGTGACACAACACACCTATGGTGTAGAAAATACACTATAATTCTCTGCATTCATAATACTGTCAAGTGAAAAGTACAGATAATAATGAGTTAATAGCAGAAATTGCGTGAAAACTTTTGATTCTTCTTTCTTTGTTGGTTTTCCTTTTGCTGCTGAGACAGCTTGCCTAAAATTTTGGAAGGTAGGTTTCAGTTGTTATTTGCATTCTTTCCCTTCTAACTTAGACTTTCATCCCTTCCAAACACATTCTCGTCTCTTTTTAACTAAAAACAAATGAGTCTCTCATTCTTGTTAATGAGTTATGGTCTCTGGCTTTAATGTTAGAAAGTGATCTTTCTTAAGAAAAATTCTAACAGCAGTACAAAGGATCTATTAGCAATTGTTGGGGGTATGGTCTCCCTTCCATGACTGTCACGGTTATATTGTTTGATGTTGTGGAGTTGGCATTGTTTTCCTGATAAAATGCATGCTGCAGATGGTGGGCAGCCAAATCTTGTTGAAATAGGCAATTGTAAGATGGACTGAATCCGGAAAAGCCTTCAGCCAGTGCAGTGAAGTGGTTATATTATTTTATTGGGGTAGGGAGAATATTTTGATTTGGGCCCTGAAAGACTTGAATGATAAACCAAAAAAGCTTCACCTCATCTGTACACTACATTTGACGGAGATTTTGCTGGACACAATACTGCAAATTGTCTTCTGAATTAAAGGGTATGAAAATGAAAGTGGCCAATTAAAGGCAAATCATCACTGTTCTCAAGACAGGTAGTGACTGACTTTGTAGGTAAGTCGTGCTTTGATGATTATAGCTGTCGTTTCCCTTTTAATGCAAAATGGAATTCAAACAGACATCATCAACAATGATTTGTTCGGTGAACCGGCCAGCTCCCTGCTGGCCCTTTTCATTTGCTGTTCCCCTGCTTGAAGCGAGCTTCTTCTGTTGTTTTGCATGGCCAGCTCCTTCTCAACAGTCTAGTTTCTGCCCAAATGTCTCCTCCTTGAAAAGGACTTTCCTCTCCCTTATCTAAAACAGCATCCATACCCTCCCCATTACTCTATGCTTTTATTTCAGTCATAACTCCTGCCACCATGTGATATTATCTCATTTATAAATTTGATTACTTGCTATTGTCTGTCTCCTCTAGATAAAACACATATTTATGAGAGTAGGGATCACATTTGTGTTTTCACTGTCTCCAATGCCTGGCTCAGTCAGTGGTCAATAAATTTGTGTAAATAAATAAAACAAAATTTTAAAAGGGTTTGTGTGTGATATCTCTTTTAAAAAAAAACTATCTTATGTTATTTTAACCAGGCACAAAAAAAAGCCGTTGATTATTTTATAAAGCGTTCTCTTACAACCATACGAGTTCGAGACTTTGCTCTCTTTCTACCAGTTTTTGAAAAGCAGAGAACTATATATATTTTTGGTAGGTATTTGGTTTGAAAGAATTATTATCAGGGAACAAAACAGTGCTTTCCATAAACAGGCAGACAGAAATAAATCCATTAACGATAATGCATAATCATATAGTTGTTTTTCATTTGTTGTTTCCCTCTAGTTGGGAATTAAAGCATAGAAACGTATCATTAATGTCAAGTTATGGGGGTATTTGGGGTTACCATTATCATATTATACAACTCTCTATGTAACATTCCTTTTCTCAGTTGCTAGTATTTGTTTTGAGTCAATTCTCATTATTCAATCTATTTAGCCTGTACTGAATCTTTATTGATCTTTTTTTCATAGAAAAGAAAAAAATCAATTTTCTATTATGTTTGTTAAACAGGTAGAGTAAGATTGCAGTGGGCATGACAAATGAAGCAATGGATAATTATTTGCTGAGACGTTCAATTTAATATAGTAAAAGGAAACAATGAATAAGATAATAAATCACCACTTGATCTCTATTAGCACTTCTGTTTATCTTGAACATCCCAAAACATGCATGTGGCTTCCAACGTTAAAAAATTTAAAATAATTTTTTAGAGAGGAAACAGATATTAACAATATTAACAATTTAAATTTCTCATTTTAATATGTCTCCAATGTACATGAGTTAGAAAACCAAATGAGTACAGGTACTAAAAGATATTTTACCAAGGAATCTCTCATACAAGCTGAGGTTAACTACCTCTGCCCACCTTTTAAATATAGCACTTTCAAGGCAGCTACATTTAAGGTTCTGTCGTTCTTATGCTTTTGACTTATTTAGGAGCTGAAGCTTATATAATTTTAATGTTCAAGGATTTATACTGTTCATTACTTTTAAATTCTGGAAAACAACATAATGCAGAAAAGAATCTGTTGCATAGTCTTGCCATTTTATAACTAGACTTTCGTTTTTCTAACAGAGAAAAACTGCCTATCTACAAGGGGAAATTAGGCAGAGGACATTTGCATGCATTTATTTAATGCACCTGTTAAACATCCATTACGGGAAGATTACTGTATTAGTCACTGGAATACAAGGAGTTATGGAAAACAGATCACTGCGTCCAGAGCTTAAAGTCAAAAGGGGATGATGACATATCTGTGAATCCTTTGATGACATATGTGATGATTAGCAAAAAGTTTCTAAGACTTTTCTTGCAGGAGAGGAAACTTTATGAGAATGTGGAGTTCCTATGAGAAAGCGATCTATATGAGCACATAAGTGTTTGCCAGGATTAAGTAAGTAGGATGGGGCAAGAGCTTGCACATGGGAGCCATTTTAAAGCAACAATGAACTTCGTTTATAATGACATTGAGCCTATTATTAAAACATGGGCGGCATTCAACACAATTACTTCTAAAATGTGACTACAGCTAACACAGGCGAGTGCTATTGTTTTCATTGCCCTCAGCCTGTCTAAAAAAAAAAAAGGATACACTGTGTTCTCTCAGTAACTTGACCCACAAGAGCTGGGGGGTTGGGGGACAGTGAAGGCAAAGAGAGCCAGTAAAACGTGTACATTTGCCTGAAATTTAAGACCAAGCTTTGTTGGGGCGAGGTAGAAAACACAGACCTCTGGTGTCTGACTCACTACTGGCACTACCATAAAGCATACCTAAGAGACTGACCTGGTCATTCCCACCTTTGGTGCCTCTTGCTGCCAGGGGAAGTTCATCGCTAGGAAGTCAGAGGATGGGGGAAAAATGGAAAGGCTCTGTTGTCTCCAGACAACCCCCAAACCATACTTGTGGCTGGTGCCCCCTACCCTGGCTGTATGTTGGAAAAACCTGGAGAATTGTTAAAAAATACTGAGACCTGAACTCCATATCAACGATTCTGAATCAATTTAATTACTTTGAAATAGGACCTGGGACATTGGTTGGCACTAGCTTCCCATGTGATTCTAACATGCAGGGAAAGTGGTTGATCACTGTTCTAGGCAAAGAAGTAAGACATGCTTCCAAGTAAAGAGGTTGGGCCAAGCCTTATTCTTTTAAAAATCCTTTCAAACTATCATTGCATGACTTGACCCCCTGAATGCTTTCCTTCAAATTTATTTGAATCTGATTTCTTATAAGAGTTCAAGGCATTGGGAAAAGAGGCAGTGGGTATATGTGTGTCGTTCACACTGGACTTCTCAGCCTAGTGGGAAATCCACTTTTGATCAAAGAACTCAACTTGGAACAAATCAGGACATTAGCTATTTAATATTGGAAAGTGATAAAGGACATGAAACTAAATGTATTTCAGGGATTGCAAATTTTCATGTTTATGAAATAAATGAATAACCAGCAAAAAATCTTGGTGTGCACATTACTTTGGCCTGTCAGAGAAAAAGAATGTCTTTATTATCAAACAGGCCTTGGTGTTAAGTGTCTTGGAGTTTGTGGGACTGTTCTAGATATTAGAAGTCTTCAGGAAAATCACAAATGAGAAACACATTGTAACACAGTCTGGATGTTCCAAGCACATGTGTCTATAATCTTGACCAAATCCTTGGAAAGGAAAAGCTGCAACTAGATTTTCAAGATGCCTACGTTGGGGGGTCTGGAAAGTATTAGTAGACAGGGGAATGAACAAGAGAATTTGTATGTGGTAACAGTCAGATCATGCTCCTGCCTGCTTGCCACCATAGCTGCACATTGTATTGTCCCTTTTGATTCTTTATTTGCAAAGGTGAATCCGCCAGGTACACACATTCTAAGTCTTACTTCTTTATCTTTGCCTTGCTGTAGTGCTGAAAAACTCCAGTAATGCACAACAGAAGGGATTGGATTAGAAGACTTGGGTTTGGATCCAGGATCTGCTGCTAACCAGGTGAGGAAACTTGGACAAGTTGTTTAAACTCTGAGCGTCAGTGTCCTCAAACGTAAGATAAAGTTAATTTTAAAAAGCCCTGCCATGGCTAACTCCCAAGTTTATTATAAGACAGAACATAAGTTGGGAGAAATTTAGTGTGTGCAACTTGCGAAGTACTGTGAGATGGGGCAATATCGGCATTATTAAGGTATCAACTTTGCAAACTCCTTTTTGAAAATCTATCATGAAAATAGTAACTAAGTCACCTGTGATCTAATGCTATATAACAAATTACCCCAAAACTTTATTATATTTATACAACCTCAGGATCAGGAATTTGGGAAGGGTTCAGCCAAGTGCTTCTTGATTATATAATTTCTTCTGCTTGCAATCAGAGTTCTGCTGGAGCTTCTTCAGTCATCCAAAGGCATGACTGGGGCTGGAGAATTTACTATCAAGGTAATTCATTCCATGTCCAGCAAGTTGGTGCTGGCTGTTGGCCTCAACCCTTTCCATATGGGTCATGGGGCTGCTTGAGTGTCCTGACAGTCTGACAGCTGGCATCTGCCATACTAAGCATATCAAGAGACCATGGTGAAGTTTCATTACTATTTATGACCTAACCTTGGAAATGACACACAATCTCTTCTACTTTAAGCTCTGATCCAAAGCAGAAGGTGCTACACAAGAGTGTGAATTCCAGTAGGTGAGAATCATTGGAGGCCGTCTAGGCAGCTCACTACTAACACCCAGCTATTTGTATTTTTCTATAAAGTAGATTATCAATTGCTCTCAGCTGTAGTTTGGTAAGGACATGAAAAAGAAAACTCTGTGAAATCTGTCTAAAGTAAGGCTTGTATGAACTGTCATAACAAGCAAGCCAAAGCAAGAGGATACCTCGAGGAGAGCAAACCAAATTGTAAAAACACTTGAAAAAGAAGTTTGAGGAATAGTAGAAATTACCAACAGTATATTGCTTTTTTTTTTTTTTTTCAGACTAGGCTAGCTCACAAATAGCTCAAAAGTGGTCTGTATTCAATGGTCTTATAATCAAATTTAGCTTCTAATTGAAGATAAAATATTTGCAACTACACAATTAGCTATCATTTGAAGATAGCATATGCAGTAAATTTTTGATTAAGCAGGCTTTACTAATGATTTGACTGTTCCCAGATTCATTATCTACTCCGCCCTGGCTTTGCTCTGTATTGCAGGCAACTGAACTCTGCCAATGATACCTCGCAAACTCCTTTGCCAACTGCTTCTGGCTGCTTTCTGCTAATGGGAGGCATTGGCTGGAGATTGGAGTGTGGGACAAAGAAGCCAGGGTATTTTTTTCCCTTTCCTCTCTACTTCAGGTAGCTTCTCTATCAATAACTATAGCTTCTCCATATTTTCAACTCCCACCAGAGAGCTGCCCTTCTGTGGTCCTAGCTCCTATTGCACAACCTCTGTCAAGGGCTGGCTTTCACGATGAGGCATTGACTTTTATGTTTAAATAACCCCTTCTCTGCCCTTGGGCTTCTTGCTATTGCTAGCTCCTGTAGACCTTTTAGCTCTTCTAACACCCACTACTAAGCTATCTGATGAGTGCTCTATTTCCTAACTGATAATGGTAAAGAATAGATCACAGATGACCCCAAATCTTAAACCAGGTCATCAAATGTCAATCTAATTAAAATTATGTGGAATAATTAGGTAGTTTAGGATCTCGACTGGAGTGTAAAGATTCTGATACAACTGCCAAAGAATGGGACCACCCTTATTGAGTCTCAGTGATTATGTGTATGTGGGGTTTGTTGGACACGTAGAACAGGAAGAAGAGAAGAATGATAAGTGTTGACCTTAAATTAAACAAAAAGTCAGCTAGATATTTCTCCAACCAAAAGAGTTTATTCAGGAAAAAGAAAGAATTGCAGTCTGGAACATGTAGCCATGGTGAACCACATGCAAGTCCACCACTTCAAAGAAGAGTAAGTTCTTTTATAGACAGGAAGAGGAAGTTTATAGACAGGAAGAGGACGTTAGGAGGGCTATTATAACCACGGAGTTCTTCCTGTAGGGCTTTGCGAGGGATGTAGGAGTAAGAGCTCCCCTTACAGACCCTCCCAATTCAAATCTCAGTTGAGGTCTTTATTAATTTTTTCAATTGGTCACATATAATAAATATACCTAGACTGTACAAACAAGTTGCTCTAAGGCAGGGGTGTCCAAACTTTTTCCAACATTTTTCACCAAGGGCCATATGCGGTAAAATACACAGTCGGGCCACTCACTCGAGGTGAAGTACGTATTGCCTCACCTGGGTTATTTAAGTAAACTAAATATATTTTTGGAATTTGCTGCGGGCCAATTAAAAATGGATTGCGGGCCGCAGTTGGCCCGTGGGCCGCAGTTTGGACACTCCTGCTCTAAGGGCTCAGAGGAAGAAAAACACATTTTGCCTCAGGGATCTGGAATGTGGATATGGAGGAGGGAGTTCTGAATAGGACCTTGATAGATAAGTAGATATTGAAAATGTAAAGATGGGGATGACAATATTCCAGAAGTGAGGAGGAGCAGAAAGGCAACAATAAAAAAAGACGAGAAATTTACTTCTTTATAGAAAAATGTCTAGTTTGACTGGAATACTAGAAGCAAACTGGAATGGTAGGCTGGGTCCAGAGAACTGAGGGCTTAAGTGATATTTTAAGAGTTCCAGTTCCTATTTTTCATATACCCATGGATTATAACTAGTGTAGAAGTGACAGTTCTGGTTTATGTGCAACAATATGATGGTAGGGACTTTGTATTTTGTTTATCCCATTCTGAAGTGCCTAATAACATAATTGGCATAGTAGGTGCTCAATAAATATTAGTTGAATGAATTAATGAGGCACAGTCTTTGTATCATAATTCACAGAACTATAAAACTTTCATTCATGAAAGGATAGGGCACATACTAAGTGAAGGACATTATTTAAATGTCTTCCTTAAACATTTAACAGAACAAAGCACAGCATTAAAAGAACACTCTAACTACATTATCAAGATAACTGCCAACACCTCTCAAAACGTGAGTTTTGAAGCACATGAGTCTGTGAGACCTCGAAGATCATTTAGTACAATTCATTTTTAGCACAGTCTGGGCTTGGGTTCAATAGGATTCAACACTTATTTATCCCTTAAAAAATGTTCATACTAAAATGTGCCCCTAAGCAGGGGTTAATGGATCTTCAAACTGGAATGTCGTTCCAAACTTACACAGCTGCTCTGAGTAAAAACACCAGGCTCCCAGATGCCAGGCTGTGTGACAGAGCTCTGGCACCAGCTGAGTTTGCTCTTCATTATTCCATTGTCTCACAACACACCCAGAAAACAAAGCTCTATAGATGGCTGGTCGTTTTCCTGGCTCATGAAAGAGCAAGGGCCCAAAGGGCAGTGCTTGGAAGAAATCCACCTGCGGGTAGGGACTTTTAATTGAAATCTCAAATACACTTTAGAGCTCTGGACTGCCATTTCATAGAGCAATTGCTATTCTTCCCCCACTGGGCACATCTTTACCCTGATTTCTGTAAGGATGAGAAGCCATTCCTAATATGCCACAGCCTGGTAAATGTGGTTACAGTGAGACATTAATAAATCCTGCCTTTGGGAAAACTGTTTCTGACCATGGACGCTTGCTCCTAGTCCATCCAATTCAATTAGTGAGATTTGGGTTTGTCTTCTTTCAGTTTCTAACTTGATCTGTTTTTAACAAGTGGCTAAAAACCCCACAACAATGAATATGAAGAAAGTTTGCATTCTTTGTTTGTAGGGGAATGTCTAATTATCAAATAGTGTTTCAAACAGGTGTTCTTTTTTTAAAAAAAAAAAACAGAAGTTTTCATCATAAGGGAATTTGATCTTTGGATTGCCCTTGACATTCTGTAGAGAGAGAAAAAAGGTTACTCTGGTAATTGTGTCTGTGAAGGAAGAGAGAAAGAAAAGTTTGCATGGTGGTAGCTTGTTAAACTATTGCTAGAGTTCTATATTATAGTACTTGGAAAACAAAGGGTTTTTTTGCGGTTGGTTTTTTTTCCCCCCCATTAATGAGTGAAGATCATAGATGGAAAATAGTAACACTCTAGGGATAGAACTGAAGAGATATTTTTAATTCTTACTCTTACCTAAGACCAAAAGATTGTATTTGCCAATCGCAATGTTTGGCTTAGCAGTAAAGGAAGTACTCAGAAGATGTCACACTTGAGAATGGGTCTGGTGGGATTCTGACTAGAGCAATTGACAAAGATTCTGGAAATCCAGTGCATAAGAATGTCCTAGAAACCGTGGTCATGACCAGAGGTTCTTCTCATCATCAATTATCACATATAATCCTAATTAAAACTTTTAAATGTCTGAGACTTGCCTGAAGAAAACTTTTACATTATATTTCCCCCATATCTATTTCTGTTCAATTTCTTGCCTCAATACGTGGGGATAAGCAGAGGCTCAAAATTATTGTCTGTTGAAATTGATACCCCCAAGCAGAATATGCCTATTATTAACCTGAGTAGAATATGAGTAGTAACCTGAGTAGAATATGCCTATTATTAACCTGAGGGCCCTTAAAGCATGGGCAAAATTTGATTTATAAATAGATGGAAGAAGGTGTACTTTTTAAAATTTAGAAATCCATAGCATCACTACGTATACAATTACATTATACCTTGGTAAATTGTTTCAGTGTATGCAATTTTAAAAACCACCTTTAATATTAATTTATATAAGGAAACTAACATGAGATTAAAATATTAAAAAGAGTTTACAGCTTAAATCTTAAAAAATTTTCAGTTGTAGAATAGTCAGAAATAAAATACAGCTTAATTTTTATTTAAAATCGGCTGATTCTCTTTTAATATATTGATTCTTATCACCATTATCCCATCATGTTCTCAATAACATTTGCTTACTATTCTTGTTTTTTCATGACTTCCTTTTTGGATAAAATTATGCTTATTCATAATTTTTAAAAAACTGAAGCAATACAGACAAGTAAAAACAAGTTTTAAAAATCCCACTACCTAGAAATAATCATTACTATTACTATTGAAATGGACATTAGTCTCCACATATTTCATGTGTGACAGAGAAAATAAAAATATGAGTTTATATTTCTAAATTAATTATAGATTTCCAAGACTGGGTTCCCTGAAGCAGATGCTAAGATGGAGTTTGGGGAGCAAGATACTTATAAGGGATCAACACATGTGAAGGGAAAGGGGAGGAAGCAGCATGGGCAGAGAGAGAACTCAAATTGTGATGTAGGCCCAGGAAAAGCCTTGCCCAACCCAATGGGGAGCCCTGGGGCAAGTAATGCCTATGGGGGGTCCTGCATAGAGCCCTCCTATGTCTACTTGATTAGGCAATGCAGACTGCTCCCAGAAAGAGTGTGACAAGGGCAAGGTATCGCCATGCAACCATGGCTGCTCTTGAAGGAGCTGGTAGCCTCAGGCTGTCTAGTGCCCTCATTTCCCTCTTTTGGGCATCAAGTCCTCCCTTGGAGGGGAACCCGGACAGCACATCTCCATGCCTACCACAGAAGGAGTCTGTCAGTCAGAAATATTGTCAAGAAACCAATTCCTTCAGTGGCCTTATCAAGTCCAGACATTAAAGCATCTCCCAGAACGAGCTTATGTAACATCCAGCAACTTCTTTAACAACTTGATTGCCTTGTAGTTTTAGAAAGTAATCCATGTCGCTATGGCATATGGAAGTTTTTCATTAATTGTCTGCTGCTAAGTGCTTTTTGTAAGTATTGCTTATGTTACATAAAAGCATTGGTTCGAAATGAGAAAGGACCTGAGAGCTCATCTTGTCCAGTTCCTCCATTTTACATCTGGAAACACTGGCTAAGGGTCGTTTTCCAGGTGGCAGAACCAGGGCAAGAACATGTCTCCTAATTCCTAAAGTAATTGTAGTTTTATAAAAAATAAAGTGGGGTTTTAACTCTACTAAAATGATGAAAATATACCCTCAAATCTTAATCTCATAATATTTACTCCTAAGTAGATGATCTTTCAGAATTCATAATGATCGTTTTCATTATAAATACTGTCATTTGAATAGGTGATTACCAAAGAATGAAACCATCTTAGGTGTTATCTTTGATGAAAGACGTGAGCTGTTAGGTTGGTATAAAAAATTTAGCAACATCTGAACTCTATAGAAACTCAGCATTTTCACAAATTATATTTCATCTTCAGTTTAGAGTATCATTGTGGGAAATTTTAGAAAACTGGGATTACATTTGAATCTATCTTCTGGTTTTCTAAATAAGACATCGGTAGCTAGCTATGTGAAAATTAAAGTCCTAGGAAAGAAAAAAACCCTAAAAGCCCAGTCTTGATGCTTATGTATTATGTATTTTTATGGCTACAATGTAGAGGGAAAATACCCTGATGAGTGTGTGTGGTGAACTAAAGGGTTGAGGGGACACCAAATTTAACACTGAGTATTAGGAAAGATACAAGATCAGATTAGTCTGTCACCCCCTTTACAATAATGCTTCCCCTTTGGATTCCTTGAGCAACATAGAAAAATCCAAGACCAGTGTATTCCAGAGAATCTTTGGAGGTTCTATCAATACCATAATGTTTCAGATTTTATGTGAAAATATTTGAGAATCCTATCTCAGTATCTGTGCCCTTTCATCACCATGACAACCAAGGGTATATTCAGAGAAGTCAGTGGGTACCTAATATCTTCTCAGCAAATTCTGGATACATGGGATTTCAGAAGCCTCATCTTGTCTCATGAAGTTTTGAAATCTTGTCACAGCTGACACTAACCCATAAGCATCAACATCTTGGTAGTTTTAGGATTTTTTTCTTTTCTAGGATTTTAATTTTCACATAGCTAGCTATCGATGTCTTATTTAGAAAACCAGAATATAGATTCAAATGTAATCCCAGTTTTCTAAAATTTCCCACAATGATACTCTAACCAATGTATAGTTAGTCAAGGTTTTGGTTCCATGTGTCAAAAACTGAACCTAAATGGGTTTAAGGCAAAGAAAGAGAATTTGTTTGCTCATGTGACTGGAAAGTCTAAGCAGTGATGACTTTAGGCATTGGGATATCCAAGTTCAAAGATGTCTTCATTAATCTACTCCCCTTTCTCCATCTCTAAATTCTGATTTCCTCTGTAATAACCTCAATCTCATATAGGCACTGAGTGTTCCCAAAATACCCACCGGCAGCTTTAGACTTACACATACATACTTCTAAGTAGCAATCCCAATGAAGGGAGTGATCCTTTCCCTAGATAACTCCAGCAAAGTCCCGGGAAATCTCTAATTAGCCTGATTTGAGTCATGTGCCCCACAGACAGGGAGCTTGGGGTACAGTCACCACTATCCAAACCAACTAGGCTAAGAATGAAGGAAGAATGATTCCACAAGGAGACACTGGGCATTAATAAGGTGTTCACTAAACAGGCATATAATTTGGATTGTCTCTCATGAAGAATAAGCATCAAAACAAACAATATGCAAATTTTACATATCGACCAGAGGAAGGAAGAAACATTCTAATCCAAAAGCATGCAGGTTGAATGACAGAACATTATACAATCTTGAATAACCACAGAAACAGTATTATATGGAGTGGTTGTGATTCTATATATCCCCTGAAGCCACATTATTGTTTACTAGTATTGTACCACATTTTAATTTCTATTAGTCAGATCACTTTTCATTTCAAGTTAAATAAATCCAGTTAAAACTGGCCTAAACAAAGGAAGGAAATTGTTAGCTCATGTAAGAGAAAAGACAGGGCTGGCTTTCAGATAGAACTAGGTCTAGGACTCAAACATTGTCATTTGGATCTTGTTTCTTTCTCTCCATATCTCAGCTCAATTTTCTCCATATTAATTTCAAAAAAGTCCCGAGGCAAAGCTTGCCATCTCTGATTAGTATAACTTGAGTCATGCACCATCTTTGAAACAATCACTGGACTGGAGGGATGTGGTACTTCAGGTGGCTGAACTCCAGTGAGGTGCTCTTCCCGGAAACCAGGAGCTGAAGGCAATTTTGTTCAAACCACATAGGCAGGGATTAGGGATTATACAAAGGAAAGTTAGGATGCATAACCCAAAAGAGAAAAGAAGATTATCTCCTATATAAGTATCCTTTTCATATTTTGCTAATACACATGGTATATCATCCTGGAAATGGCCAGAAAGGATGATATCAATGGTTTAGATAGAAAGATTTGGTAAGACTTCAATAACTTTTCAGCCACATAAGGACAGGGATTTTTAAAAAGTGCAAAGGGTGAAGCAGCAGCCTCTGGGTCACCAATGACAAAGAAAAAGCTTTCAGCATGATATACACTTAGAATCTTTGATCCCTGTGGCTGCTCTGACAAATCCATTTCCATCCTTGAATTTTACTGTCTTTCCATTTGACTATAAATGCAGCTACTGCCGCTCTGTTTTCACGCCATGACTTCAGGTTTGGTGTCTCTATTGGTTTCTCAAATCCTAACCTACTCAGTCTTGTGATTCTTTTTCATCTCTAGGTATCCTGTCACCCACACCTGTCCCTCTAGCTGCAGTTCTTTGATATTTCAATCCTGCTACCCCACAATTATTCCCAGGTCATCCTGTCACCTCTCTCTTGCCTCCACCTGCCTATGGGCAGCAGAAATCATTCTTCCTCCTGGAACCTACATGTTAGTATCTCTTTAAAGTCAGAAAGGACTTAAACGTTTAGGATTTTGGCAGGATTACCCTTAGGGAAAAAAGAAAATACTTCTTTCTTATGCACCAAAGTGCAGACACCATGCAATGATATAGAGAAATGTTGAGGTGGAGAAGAGGGAAGTTGGAAGCATTAATGTGCTACAGCCTCCGTCTTCACAGACATATCGGAGTGAGAAACAGATGTCCAGAGAGATGGAGGAAAAGGCTGCAGAAACAGCTGTGGAGAAGTGGTAGGTAATCCTTCAGATCACTGAAAATATCACTGAGCTGCTGTGAGAGCCCAGTTGAGGTTACATAGCGTGAAAGTGTGCTGCAAAAGGAAATACACTGCATTTTCCTTCTCTTAGTATTTGAAGACCTTTTCATATTTGTACATTTGTGCATAAACTTCAGTTGAATGGCATAATCACCTTCTAGGCTAGTAAAATCATCAAGGAGTCAATGACAAATTGAGTCTAAAACTAAGTTTGTGATCTTCAAACATTTTTGATCAAAAAGTTGTATAGAAAAACCAGAGACCATTAACACTGTTTGTTTGTTTTTGTTTCTTAAATTTTAGAGCTTATAAGCTTATAGTTATTTACCAACGGTTCTTCAAACTTTGTGTTCATCAGAGCAATTCTGATCCAGTAGCTCAGTGCTGGAGATGCTGAATCTACATTATTAAAAGCCCGTGTGATTCTGTGACAGTTGGTCCCCTGTTGAGGCTTTAGAAGCCCTGGCCTTTGTGGAAGGATAGGCATAGTATCTGTCAGTCTGTAGTCTCTGCTCAAATTTGCCCATGCAGTCACTTTTACCACTAATTTTCGCCTGAGGCTGAAGGGTCATACTTACTCTTCTTGCATTGCAGGGAAGGACTGTATATTTCACTGGCTTGCAGAAATGGAATAAGGTTCCTAGTAATTAGCAAAGCAGTTCAAATGGTAAACTTTATTTACAAAGGAATCAAGATGATAATGAGCAAAGCTAAAAGCCTCAGGCATCACATTTTTAATGTTTGGATGACAGAGGCCTTTGATAACTGATTGCATTTTATCATGACAGTCTCATAGGGAACTTCATCTTGAAGGATTGCCCAAATTCCTACACATGAATTTTCTATAAGTGATAAAGTAATCGTAGAGATAATGGCACATTTTACACACAAGAATTTATTATGATATATGTGACTCTTATAATATGAAGGGGGACTCTGAGCTATAATTTAAAAATCTAAGAAGGGGAAGCTGCAACTGTGAGGAAACATTTGTTATGAACTTAAAATAGTAACGTGAATCATCTGTCTAACGTCTCTAGCTGAAAGAAAGGTAGCCTAGATCAGGGGAACCTTTGATATCTCAGGTTTCTAAGTGCAGAACAATCAGTGGAAAGCTGTGCGTGCTCCCTACAGTGAGAAAGTAATGGAATTTAGATTTCAGGTAGGAGGAAAAAGAAGATACGTGATCTGGTTCATTTTTTAAGGGGATGAACAAAAATCATTTTACTTCATCATTTCTGAGTGCATGCATACTGCTTTGCAGGGTTCCGCTTTGACCCATGTAAAATCCAAAGGGAAGATAGAATACATAGATGGTCGGAGACAAGCGATGGAGTGAAGGATGGGTGGAGACAGGATGGGAAGAACGGAAGGATGTGATATGCTCTTCTTCCCCTCAGCTCCTAATTTAAACAATTAAAACCAAATAGAAATTTCCTGTTATAATTCACTCATTAATTCAATGACTTATTTTACAATCTTTAGTGCACTCCTATTATGTGCTGAGGTTAGTTAAGCTCTTATCTAAGGGGTCACATCCTTTCCTCCTCTCTTTTACAAGTGAGAAAACAGAAATACAGACAACACAACTAGTGCAAAATTGTATTGTTAATACCAATAATGAGAGAGAGACAGAGAGAGATTTTAATATGAAACATATATGACTTAACGAATTCTATAAGCCTTATGTGATGCTGAAGACTTGAATAGTTGTGCAATTTATGATATGTCAACTAAATGGACTATTACTCAAGCATTAAAAATGTGATGTAAAAAAATAAAGAATGTGACAAATGCTTATAATATTACAGAAATTTAAAGAAACAGGAGGTAACACAAATATGTATTAAGACACTGTGAATATAAAGGCAAATTAAACAAAATACTAACTTTGGTTGTATGTAGGTTGGTATGAATATGAAAATCCCTTCCCTATCTTTTTCTCCTATTTTTATGTATTTCTAGATTTCCTTTTATGAAAACAAAACATCATATAAAAGAAAACTATGTATGATCTGCTAGAGAATGTCTAAATTTGGCTATATATTTTAAACATACACCACTGCATGGTTCTTTAGACTTTTTGTTACTGGTATTTATAAATACCAGTTTCATATTCTACCTTTGGGTTTCCTGTAGCCTTTGAACCCAAGTGTACATAACATAGCTATTTATCTGTTGTTTGTACACCTGTCTGTCAATGAACTATCATCCCATAATTATTAACTAATAGAAGACAGAGCCACAGATTAGCAGAGATTATAAGATTATGGTGCAGCAATTTTGCTCTCTCTCTCTCTCTCTCTCTCTCTCGCTCGTTACTCTATTTTATAATGAAATTCTAATTTTAGAAAAAATTCCCTGAAGCACAACATAAAATAAAGTTTTCCAGTGATTTTTGGTTTCTTGAATTAACCAGTGTCCATGTGTGTTAATGTGTGGGTTTCGTGATGTGAATTAAACATGCAGAAACATGCTTTCCAATAATACTTGAGAAATTTAACATAACAGTAGAAGGTGAAGATAACCGTTATCTGGCTCAAGATTCCACTGAGTCTCAGGACTTCGTTTGCTGTTCTGTAATAAGATCAGTGAAAACTCATTTGCTTATTCCAGGTTGAAAGTTTGTGATCATTAAGATGGTGACTTGAGCCACCTATACATAGGATATTTTTAAGTGGTAGAGAATTTTTTTTCTGAACTTAATAGGACAAATATTTCAAGTACTTGGAATATGGTCATTCATATATATTTGTGGGACTCTATTGTTATCCTACCACCATGGCTGGAGCCTAGTAAATATCTTTAAAGTAGACGTAAACTAATTTACACTGTTTCTATCCTAATTAGTTCAGATCAGCAGGGTTTTATTACAAAAGCAGTATAGAAAAAAACAGAAAAAAAAACAGGATAAAGGTGTTTGTACTCCATTGTATGTGCATGAGTATGTGTGTCTGAGTGTGACTCTGTGTTTGTGAATGTGTGTGTGCCTCTCCCTGATGTAGGGCAGAGCACTGATGGCACCAAGAGTGGTTTGAGAGAACTTTAGCCTTCTTTCCCCATTTCCATCAAACGCTTTTCTATATTTTTCATATATACATGATAGATGTTTCCTTAATCTTATGAGAAATGCTATGTAAATGCAGCTTCACAGTTTGTCTTTCTTTTCTCTCCAACCGTAACACTCGTGTTATGTAAGTAAAAATTCTGAAGCTCCCTACCCAGGTAGATGAAGGGACTCGAGAGACTCTTCTTGCAGAGAACGCTGGCTTCTGTTATCTTCCCTTGGACACTAGGTAGAATTTAGCACACCATGGATCCATTTTTGCAGGAGTAGACATCCTACTCCCAAACCGCAATTATGAAAGAAACCAAATTACTCGTAACTCTGAATCTTCATCCTGCTAACATGGTAAGAAGGGCAATATAACTCACTAGTGATTTTTTTTGTCAGGGGAAAGGCAGGTGGGGCTTCTCATCCCTTAGAATTCCACAAAAATTCAAGAAACTTATAGAGTGCCCCCCAAATGAAAGGGTCCACTTCAATGCATAATGCTGTCCACTGATTTCATTAATTAATTTATTGATTCTTTCAACAAATATTGAGAACTTATTAATGGACAGGTATTGTTCTATGCACTAAGGAAACATCAATGAGCTGAACGTTGCCATCCAGGCTCACTTGTACCTTTGCAGGTAGGCAGCCCTGTGGCTCGAGTGCTAAGTTGGAACACTGGTGGGTTTGTTCATGCTGCGTGGCCCAAGCTCAAGGTCCAGCGTCTCTAAGTCTGCTCTGCATCCCTTCCCCACTGACGTCTTCCATCCTTCAGACAACACTGTCATTCTCTTTCTTCCTTTCTCTTCCCATTTTTACTCTCTTCCTTCTCCCCATTCCATACAAAATGCCCTCTCTTGTTCTCCCTTCCTCCAGTATGTTTCCCCTCAGAGAACTAAAGCCCAGGAGGCATGTGATCTTACCTGTAAGCCACATTTGCTTTTTGTCCTCTAACACAGACCTCCTCTCTGGCAAGGTGGCGCAAAGGTCTGGCTTGGAAAACAGGGTGTGGGGGCAAGCGGCATGGAAGAAAGAAACGTGTGTTTGCATGACAATAAAAAAACGTGAGGGAACTGTGATAAGGTCCTAGAGAGCCTTTGCTTTCTCAAAGCCAGTTCACTGTGGCTTCCCAGGGACTTCTTTTTCCCCCCAAGCTCAGTCTGACCCTTTAGGAAATTGAGTTTAAGTTTGTTTTTATAATA
Organism: Rhinolophus sinicus; assembly: GCF_036562045.2. NCBI lineage: Eukaryota > Metazoa > Chordata > Mammalia > Chiroptera > Rhinolophidae > Rhinolophus > Rhinolophus sinicus. Next base: position 125,196,756 of record NC_133752.1, read on the forward strand.
GGTCAAAGGATTTAAGTCAGAGCTCATGAACTTTATCTCAGTTCTAACATTTGTGTGATACTAGGTCTTATTTCTGTAACTTGCTCCAAAGTAAAAATGAATGGACCGAAAATATTCTGGGTTTTTAAGAGTCTATTTTTCGTTCTGTTAAAGCCTCCTATATTCTTTATTTGTTGCTAATTCCCTACAACCTGGACACATTTAACACAATTATCTAGGGATCAAAGCAATTGAATGTAGGAGAATAACATTTATGGGTGTTCCAGCAAAAGAAAAAGTGTATCTGCTTCATTTATACGTCAGGTAGGAAAAGTATATTTAGTCACTGAGATAAGGGCAGATCAAACAAATCGTAAGAAACGTCAAGAATACATGATACTCAAAGCATTCTGCGATAGTTTAGCTCTTTCAGAGTCAAATATTAAATTCTGGGCTTGTGAAACCAGCAGTTATTTGAAGTCTAGACATCGATGAGCTGATGTGAGAAGGAATATAATTTGGTCTTGGAATGGAATACGAATAGTAGCGTGGACAAATGAGGGGTACAAACTCTATAATTTGCTCAATTTTCTAAACCATCTTCACAGCGAGTTTCATGGAACATAGCATTTAACTTGCACTTTGGACGGCTTTGGCATTTCTATACTTGAAGGTGACTATTGATTACTTGAATCCTAAACCATATGCACTCTCTTTTCTATTTTCCCTTTTTTTCCTGGTTTCTGGCTCAGAAGAAAGCCTTGTGAACATAGGCGGGATCTCTGTCTGCTAAACGACGTATTTCGGCCCTGGATAAACAGTCCCTTACCCCAAACACTTCCTTGTCTGGCTTGTTACCTGCATGTGCCCCATACAATCCCCTTTCCTACACTCCTTGGTAGGAATCCAGTTTTCATTTCAAGTCCTAGACATTGCAAAGAGTCATATATGAAAACAAAAGAAAAATGCCTTTAATGCTGCTTGCTGGCTAGGACATTTGGTAAGTTTAAAGATTTATTACCCTCAAAGGCAAATGTTTCAGAGTTCTCTTTTCAAATAGGGTTTCCATGGAAATCTTATGTTTGCTTTAGAATTATTTGTGTATTAATCATTTACATACTGCTGGATTTGTGCCTAGGAAGAAACTCCACAACTCCTTGTCTGCCATGGTGGCAGGTGGGAAAAGGTGGGGTGGAATCGCTGATTTCATCTTCTGTACATATGGCAGTGGAATAGGTATTCCAGATCAGACAGTACTAACTTTCCTCCCAGGGTAATATTTTTAAGTGTCAGTTTTTGCTGGAATTTGGCCTGCAGAGTGTTACTTACGTTTTAGTAATAGTACCTGAAATTTCTTACATTTCTAAATAATTTAACCAATATTTACTGTATTTTTATGTGACAGGACTGCTTCCTAAGATCCTTTGTAGAAAGGAAGAAAAAAGAAAGCAGGGGATGAGAGGGGAGAAAGAGAGGATTAAATGTGATTAAGTGGATACAGTGCAATTAACTTTTCTAGGTACTTTCATAAGGAGTCATTGTATAGATCGATATAAGTGGTTAGATTTATGATATTACTTATATTTTTGAAAACCTATTTTGAACATGAGAGCAGAGCCTACAATTTCACACAAGAGTCTGAAATATTAATTTACATGAGTAAGTACATTAATCAGCCTCAATGTCAAAATGACCTAGGGCAAGTGAATACAATAAAGCTGAAATATATCAGACTTGCCTTTTCAAAATCATACTTAATAATTAAAAACAACTACTTCTCAAAGCAAAAAAAAAAAAAATCCAATTTCTTAAATAATTTTAAGTGCATGCCATAAGCATTTTTCATCTAAAAGATAAACAAGGTTTTCTTTTATTATTTAAAATAATACTATATATTGACTTCTTTCTATGTACCAGTGAGTATGCTAAGGTCTGTACCATCATTCCTTCAGTTGTTACATCCTGAGATACAGTTTCCTTCACTTTACAAGGAGAAGTCTAAGTATCTAAGGTCTCTTGAGTATTGTAGACCAGGATTCCAACCTTGGGCTGCCTAATCCAAAGTACACACTCTTGCATTAGCTGTCTTACAGCTTTGACATGCATGTAGCATTGAGACCAGAAAAGAATGAAAGATGTTTGAAAGAGGAAGCATTCAGAGCTTTGTGCCTAAGTCAACAAGGTTGAACTAATTACAGACCAAGTTCAAGCAATCAGGAGCTTGTCAACTCACCAAGCCCAGACAAAACCACTGAAATGGAATGAATGGTGAAGAGAAAGCAGTGAGGGAAAGTAACTTCATGAGAGGGAATGTTTATATCTGACTTCTAAGCCAGTGAGGAACATAAGGCAACATCAGTTTATTTCAAAAACACAGAGTGTATCCTACCGTGTTTCCCCGAAAATAAGATCTAGCAGGACAAGCAGCTCTAATGTGTCTTTTGGAGCAAAAAATTAATATAAGACCTGGTCTTATTTTACTATAATATAAAATTGGGTCTTATGTAATATAACATAATATAAGACCAGGTCTTATATTAATTTTTGCTCCAAAAGACTCATTAGAGCTGATTATCCGGCTAGGTCTTATTTTTGGGGAAACAGGGTATGTGCCCAGGAGAGAGGCAACTGCCAAGGATACAGAGATGAGATTTATGGGGAAAAAGATAGTGTGTCAGTTAGGATTCCTTCGGTTGCAAGTTATGGAATTCCTGACCCAAACTGGTTCAAGCAAAAGCAGAGGATATTGAGATCTTAATTGAGATAATTAAAATATTTAAAGGGCCCTCTGGTTTCAGCCATGGCTTGATTTGGGACTCAAACATTGTATTACCAGATATTCTTCTATCTCAACCCCCAGCGATTTCAGGCTTATTTGTCTTTACTTTGTCCTACAGTGAGAGGTTGAGAGAAATCAAATAACCTCATAGAAGGACAAAATTTCTGGAACTGAATCTTATTGGCTCTGATTTGCCTGCCTTGGGTGGACGGGTCCATGAAGCAGACACTATGGCTAAGGGGGTGAAATGGACCCACTGGCTTAGCCCAAGCAGGTACAGCCTGCAGCCTACAGGGCGTGGAGTTAGCACGGGAGGTGAGGAGATGGAGACTGGACAAACCAAAACCAGGATCTTAATGTCACAAGAAGAGGGAATCACTTTAGGTGATAAAAACAAAAGTTCACTACCTGTATGTAAATAACTATTTCAATGTGACTAGTCATTTAATAAGGGAGTCAAATCAGAGGGCCAGAAGTTTCTAAGTCGATTAAGCATGCCTTCTATGTCTTGAAGATAAATGGAAATAGGTCAGGAAGAATAGGGAAAGTTACGGCAGTAGTAAAAACAAAAATACAGGGTAGTCTTGGGGAATGTAAGGACTGCGAGACTGGAGATCTGGTTGTTGAAACTGTGTAAGAGACAGAAGGAAGGAGAAGGTAGGGATGAATAAGAAGGTCTGTGTTTGCTTCGTGAGGAAGATCGTGACTTTAGGCTTGAGTTACTGAGTAATGAGGTTCACTGAAGTTTTTCAAGCAGTGCCCTAAGACAAGAATTGGCAAACTTTTTCTGTAGAGGGCCAGTTAGTAAATATATTAGGTTTTGCAGGCCATATGGTTTCTCCCACTTGCCTCTGCCACTGTAGTGTGAAAGCAGTCATAGACAATATGTAAATGAATGAGCATGGCTGTGTTTCAATAACACTATTTATGGACATTGAGATTTCATGTCTCAGAAAAATAGTCTTTAAAAAAATTTTTTCAACCACTGAAAAATGTAAAAAGCATTCATAGCTTGAGGACGGTAACAAAATAAAAGTAAAAATGATTTTAAAAAAGAAGAGGTAGGCCAGATTTAGCCTGTGCACCTGGTCATAGTTTGCCAACCCTGTTCTAAAATGATCAATTATGTGTTTCCAGATTACATAGAGAAAATATAAAAGAAGCATTAGAATGAAAAGAGAGGAGACAAGAAGAGCTATTTAAGGAGACCATTGAACGAATCCAGGTTGCAGCTTGTACACTGTAGATGAGCAATTGAAGGTGTTGATTAAGAAAGGTGACAAGGTAGCCTTTGTTACAGACTTAGGCCCATCAAAAATATCAACCTGGAATGGTTAGAAAGAGGGTGGGGTGGAGGCTGATGATTCAAGCAGGGAAGAAAGGAGTAATACAGTAGTCCTCCCTTATCTGCGGTTCTGCTTTCCGTAGTTTCAGTTACCCACAGTCAACCATGGTCCAAAGATATTTAATAGACAGTTCCAGAAAAAAAGCAATTCATAATTTTTAAATTGCAAACTGTTCTATGTAGTATATGAAATCTTGAGTCATCCTGTGCCATTCTGCCTAGGACGTGAATCCATCCCTTAGTCCAGTGTCTCCACACTGTACACGCTACCTGCCCCTTAGTCACTTAGTAGCCCTCTCGGTTATCAGATTAACTGTTGCTGTGTTGCAGTGCTTGTGTTCAAGTCACCCTTATTCTACTTCATAATGGCCCCAAAGCACAAGAGTAGTGATGCTGGCAATTTGTACATGCCAAAGAGAAGCCACAAAGCTGCTTCCTTTAAAAGGTGAGTACAGTACAATATTTTGAGAGAGAGAGAGAGAGAGAGAGAGAGACCACATTTACAAAACTTTTATTACAGTATATTGTTATAATTGTTCTATTTTATTATTAGTTATTGCTGTTAATCTCCTAATTAATTATACTTTAATACATTGATTAATAATGCCTTATTTAATAAATTAATTAATATTGCTTAATTTAGAAACGAAACTTTATCATAGATATGTATAAGAAAAATATAGTATATATAGGGTTCAATAAATACTATGTGTGGTTTCAAGAATTCAATGAGGTCTCGAAGCATATCCCCTGCGGATAATGGGGGACTACTGTACAATCCTAGAGGGCAGAATGTATTTCTTGAGGCTTGAGGGATGTGGCTGGGGGTCAGCTTTGTGGTGGAAATATAGGAGGTGCTAGGAGCTCAGGGCTGGGGGAGGTTGTGGACAGCTCTGTAGATGCTTGGACTCCATGGTTGAACTTGGCACCCAAGGAATGGACGCTGTTAGGAGAGGAGATGTTTTTCACCTGCTCTTCAGTGTTTTGGAGAAGAATCTCAATGGTAACTATTATTAACTGAACATCAAAAGTCTTCCCTCTTCTCCTAGATTTTATTAATCCTGTTTTTCTTTAATAATTTTAAGAGAAGAGGAAGCGTCTTTAGAAACAGACTGAGTTGAACTTTCTACTATCTGGGTGGGTAGATCCTGAGTCAGATTAAATTTCAAGAAATGTGATATTTTCTGAGCTCTAGTGTTGTGGACAAATCACCAACAACTAATAGGGTATTTGAATTTTTGCTAAAATTATTTTAACTGAGAGATTGCCCTGCGTCTCTCTGCTTACTGATTCTAATTAGTTGGAAAATACTACCGGATAAGCAGACTTGATCCTTAAACATGTCCAACTACGTATAGCAGCAAAGAAGCATCCCTGCCATCTTGAAAATGGAGTCATTGTGTATGAAGTGAGAAAGTGAAAAATCACTTGATATAAACATGACCTATCCTGGAAAAAGAAGATCCAAGCATGGGTCCTTCACTCTTTGAACCAAAATAGAATCCACCCATGTAAGTATATCTGTAACTGAAGCATTCATGTATAAAGACTGCATGCTACAATGAATATATATATATATATATATATATATATATATATATATATATACAATGAATTCATATATAAAGACAGCATGCTACATTGAAGCAGTGCTACAATGTATGCAGAGTTTCTTTGTAAGGTAATTTATTAAGCAGAGAAGAATTCATAGACACGATGTAAGAGAATGCTTACTACAACGCATTTGGAACTTTCATTCCACTTGTAGTATTCATTACATTAAAGTAAAATTCAATAGGATTTATATAAATGAATTATTTCTGAGATGTTTGTTTTTTTCAAAGGGCCTATTCAATGAAGTATTGCGAATGGCCACTTAATCATCCAACTGAGGCACATATGTAGTACTGTGGAAACTAACATAGTTTGCTCAAGGCTACTCTATTCATGTAAGCCCTGGAAGTAAATGGAAATTTTTAAGATTCTTATCTTAGCTCTCATCTCTACCATCATCTCCCTTTGTTTTCTCTCCCACAATTTATACGAACATATGCACCTTTATCGTTTTGGGTAATTTCTGAAGAAGGAGAAAAATCTCATTCTGCTTAATATGTTATTTCTCCTGTACTTGGAATGTTTCTATTCCTTCTTTTTTTTTTATTTGAAAATAGTTTATGAGTTCAATAACAGAGATTGGACTAGATGTTTGGGAAATAAAAGAAAATAATAAGTAAGCGAAGTCATAGTCTGAAATGGTGGTAATCGTAATTTGGACAAGGATAAGCATCATTAGCATCAGCCTGTGACTTGGTAGAAATGCAAAATCAGGTCCCAAACTTCACCCAACAATCTGTGTTTTAACAACCCCTCCAAGTAATTCGAATTCACATTCAAGTTTGAGAACCATTGGTGGAAGGAGAGAAAGACAACCAAATAGATTTACAAAACATTCATAGACACAGACAATAGTTTAGTGGTTACCAGAGGGTAAGGAGGGAGGGGAAGTGGTAAATGAGGGTAAACGGTGTCAAATATATGGTGATGGAAGGAGAACCGACTTTGGGTGTTGAACACACAATGCAATATACAGATGATGTGTTACGGAATTGTATACTTGAAGACTATGTAAGTTTACTAACCATTGTCACCCCAACAAATTTTAATTTAAAAAAATATATAAAAATAAAAATAAAAAAGATTTACAAAACATTCTGATAAGGTGAATAAGAGTTATGTATAAATTCCTGTTGGAGCAGAAAGGAGGAAGCTCCTAATCTCTTCCACATTTTGTTTAGAAAATACATGCTCTGTCTGCAATGTATATCTTTCCAAGGCATCTCCCCGTTGCATAAAACCTTTCACTGCTCCCCATTGCTTTTAGGTTCAAGACTCCTAGCATGCCATTTGAGGGGTTCCAGGATTTGGCCAGTCTTTCTAGTCTCATCTCTTGCCACTCTATCAACATTGTTCAACTTGTAGTAAGTACACATACACATACCCCATACTATTTTCACTTCCCCTCTGTTCAGAATGTCTTTTCCTCATGCCCCTCCACAATATTAGGCAACATTAGGACTCCACTAAGGAGACATTTTCTAAGGGAAGTCTTTGCTAACTTCGCTATGGCCATCACAGCTCCAGCTCTGTATAACTCTGTCACTGAATTGATCACATTGCATTGCTTCTCAGTTTATCTGTCCATCTCTGCTACCTAATTGTTACTTCCTGCAAACAAGAATGTTTCATATTCATTTTTGTGTTCTTAATGCTGATACAGTGCCTAGCACCAAATGTAAATATAAAAAGTATTTAATAAATACATTTAAAGAAAGGAATATATTTATTTTGTAACAAGTTCCCATAATACGTGATTAGCCTCTCAGGTAAGTGTATTTTTGTCTTCAACTCCAGAATTATTAGGGAAGTCCATGGATTTCCAAGTTCTTATGATTTTCAAACTTTTTGAATCAAAGATTGTTGGAAAATTACTGGAATACATTTTAAAATAAGAATTTCAAATATTTTCATTGATACTAATGACCAGATTATTTATAACTTTGGTTGGAAATTTTTCTCCAGATATTTGATAAAATGCTTCACTCTCAGTTGTCAGAAGACATTACCCAAAATAGAGGAGTATTCTTGTTTGAAAAGGACATTGTTAAGTGACTCGCTCCATATCTTGTCATGTGATACCAACTTTAGGGTTCTCTGCAAGTCAGCAGCTTTGTCTCTGTCCTCTCTACTTAATATTTATTCAAAGAGTTAATGGATACCTATTATATGCTAGAAATGGAAAGTACAGTACTACAATATAAACAACATGTATTGAGAACCTATGTGGTAAGCATCAGGAATACTACATACATACTCTGGATGTTAGTTCTACCCGTAACTCATGAGGTCAGGACCACGATAACTTTGTTAACAGAAATATTAAACAAATTTGCTTAAGGTCACAAGCCTAGTAAGTTACAGAACCCTAGACATAAACTCAGTTAGCTGTGATAATATTATGCTCTAATTACTGTTTATTGATCTTCTTGGCTCTCTCCTAAGTTTCATGGAAAATTGGTTAGGTATATTTAATTCCATTATCTTAGATGCCTTAGTCATCATGTATAAAATTTTGGAATGCCTAGATGTTGCCACGCAGCAGCCTACCCGTCTGTCTCCTCATACCTGCCCCTAAAGAAAGGAGAGTCTGTGAGACAGATCCTTTCAGGGTCTTTGCTTCACCTTTGTGCTTACACCTTATGTCTCCCTGTTTGGCAGAAGAAAGATGGCTGGCTAGTCAAAGATGGCTACGACTCCCCACGGGTAGGGCAACCCAAGCCAGACACAGCCATGTGGGGACCATCTGGGGAACTCACGGGGATTAATAGAGGTGGGCACAGCCCCCCACCTTCCCCCGGCTAAGGAAGGAGAGCCTCTGCCTCAGTGGCTGCATTCCTTCCCACAACCTGCAGGGAAGTGACTCAATGGTGTGCTCTCCATCTATTCATATGCATAAAGGTTTTGTCCCTTGGGGAAGTACATACATCCTGAGACTTAGGTTTCAGCTGCCTGCAGGCAAGGGTGATTGGCTTGAATCAGTTTCCTATTGTAATGTATGGGATTCACAGATCTTGAGATTGACAAGCTTTACTTCTTTTACTTCCACACCTAACTAATAAAAGCCATGTGTTGGCCTGATTGGGGCTCAGTCCTTGAGGCTGCAGTCCCTTGGCCCCGCTTGTACTCTATTCTTGGCTACTGTCTTTCTTAACCTTGTGCCACCCGCCTCACTTCCCACAATTCTTGTCGTGCTGGACTCGACACCTAGACATCAGATGTCACTTTAGAATGGAAACCTCTACAGTTAGATGCCATTCATTCCTAGGTCCCTTGTACAAAGAATTCATATTACTCTGCCATGTCACATATGAACAGCGATTTTAAAAGAAGATTTAGATGATTAGACAACACAAATGGCTTCAATTCAATTTTCATACCATTTATTTATTCAACAAATGTTGATTAAGCACCTACTATGTGCAGGATATGTCTAGGCCCTGGAACTACATAGAGAAGGAGATAGGGTTCTTCTCCTTGGAGACATTACGTCCAGTGGGCAAAGACAGACAGATAAACAGGTGTGGGGAGCGGCCTGTGAGCTGACAAAGGCCTTGCAGCTGGAAGGTCATCCCCATGGGAAGCCTGCTTGTTCTGCTAATACTTGTTTGTATAGATAACTATTCTAAGACTGTATAAAAACTGTGTGTGAAATAAAGACTGTGCGACTGCTCCGCCATCCGTGGACGGTGGACCTCCCGATTCCAGCTTTCCTGTCTCTGTGTCTTTTCTCAATCTCCTCACCCTTCCCCCTCAGGCAGAGCCCTCCTGGTTGTGTGGGCCGCGACAAACAGGTAATTACTACACAGAGTGGTAAGCGTCTTGGGCACCATAAGCACAAAATGCTATGGATACACAAAGGAAGGATCCATGACCTAGACTTGGTGCTGGAGGAGATTTACAAACAGATTCCCAGAAAAATAATAAAGCTGTTACCATCCACTGAAGGATCAATGGTTATTACGCTAAGGGAGAAGAAGGATTATTTCTGTATAGATGGAATTGTGTGGACAAAAATCTGGATGCCAAATGTCACATTCATAGTGCATGTGGGTAAACACGAGGTAGAAGGGATGCCGGAGGTTTTCAGTTTTACAATGAGTTCAGACACTGTTCTAAGAAACGTGGGAAATTGGTGAAGGGATTTCAGCGGAAGAATGGCAGATGTGAGTTTTACAACAGTTCTTCTGCTTACTGTATGGAAAATAAAAAGGATAAAATAAATACTTGAAAGCAAGGCGATCCATTAAGGGGTTGTCACCCTAATCCAGCAGCAGGTGAGGTTGACCTCGGGTAGAGGCACTGGTATTAAAATAAGTGGATAGACGGAAAAGGCATCTAAGAAACCAAATTGCCAGGACTTAGTGGTGGATTGTAGATGGTGGAGGAATCTGAGCGTGGAAATGAAAGTAATGTTCAGGTTTCTGACTTGGACAGCTTTCACCAGCTTAGGGAAAGAAATCACGGACGATGGATGCTTTTCAGGGAGGAAGATGGTGAGTCCTGCTTTTGAAAGGCTGAGTCTATGAAATGGGTGGAACTCCTCACAGTAGATTTGGACACTGCTGGACAAAGAGATTTACCGATGACTTAAAGAAGATAAGTATTATGAATGAGTGAAATGTCTATAGTGTGTCAAATGATTTTTTAAAGCTTAACCTATTATCAGAGGTTAACTCTTTGAGTTTAACGTAAGCCTGCAGTCCAAAATGTCCTTAAAACACTTACAAATATTAAATGTATTCCGTGATATAATGCTCAGTACCCAATTAAACTTAGTTTTGATTGGCATGATTCCAGCAACTAAGATCTTCTCACTGAAAATAGATATATTCACATGTCTTCAACCATCAGCCACGCCGTATGCATCAGGGAATAAATATTTTCTTAATATTTCAGAATTCCTCAGTTCAAATTTTAATTTTCATTGGAGATCAGATTATTGGAACGAATCTTAGAATAGTCTAAATTTAAGAAGACTATTTTGGGGGGTATTTTAATTCATTGAAACATACAATTTATGGAGGAAAGGATAATACATAGGCTCACAACATTTTAGAAGCTAGCTTTTTTTTTTTGTTATTGTTTTTTGCTTACCTTTGCAAAGCCTTAATCTTAGTGAGATCTATCCTCCTCCTTTTATTAACCTTGATAAAACCAGTGAAGAAATAGCTCATCACTAGTTAATGGAAAAATGTCACTGAATCATCAGTATCTAGCGAGACATACTGTAATTTAGTCAACGCTAATATAATTAGAGTAGGCATTTTGTTGTTAACTAGCTGATAGTAAATGCTGCTTTTAAATGCTGCAGTTGAGTCTTCATTTTGTGGCATTCTGCATACATGAGTGCTGTCCTAGGTGTGTCAAGAGCCTCCACTGGCTGTATTGTGAATTAGCACACCCAACCCTGCACCCAGAGGGGTCCGCTATTGTTGTAATGTTGACCCAGATTTCTATGGCCATACAATAGCCCTCCTAGAGAACACATCAGCAGGTGGGGTATCAAATAGTGAATGAAACATGAACAGATTCAGGCTCTGTCATCAATACAATCGGGCTGATGAAAGTGATTTGACTCAAAACCCTCAACAAAGACGGTGACACTGATAAATTCAACTGAAGCATATGCTTTGCAGGACTCAAGTAAAATTGATTCACTCCACGGTGAAAAATAACACCGGGGGTACTTTTATGTTCAGCAGGCAGAGTCATTTAGATTAAAGTGACCAAAAGTGAAAAGCACAGCATCTAGCAAGCGTCATTGAACTTGAAAACTTCCTGGATTTCACCCGAATCTGTTAAAGTCTCTTTTCAGTGTTGCATCAACCTGATACTCAAAAATGCAGCGGAGAAGAAAAGTAACATAATCAGGGAGGGTATTATAAGGTCTATTAACAAAGTAGCTCAGTCACATCAGCTGAAGGGAAACAGCTGTGGATGCTGAAACCCTTAATAAATTAACACTCCTGTTGCTTTTTAAAGAACTCTCTGTCATTTGTCTGTTGTGTTTGTCATTTGCACCTGGTATGAGGTCTTTGGGAGCAATCACATATCATTTACATGTAGTCAACAGCCATTCCGGTGTAGAATCGTTACTTCTGAATGCTGACTCCTTTGAATTTAAAGAAAGACTTGGGTACATGTCTGAAAAGATAACACATTACATTTTATTTACTGGTTTATACATAACCTTAACATCTTTTGAGTTCCTATGTTTCTATTTTTGTTTTAACTTTTATTTATTTGTGTTTTTCCAGGACCCATCAGTTCCAAGTCAAATAGTTGTTTCAATCTGATTGTGGAGGGCACAGCTCACAGTGGCCCATGTGGGGATGGAACCAGCCGGCCACCTTGTTATTAAGAGCCCCGCACCACGCTCTAAGCAACTGAGCTAACCGGACGCCCCAGAGTTCCTATGTTTTTTGACTGGTGATGCTTAATGCTTAATTAATCCTTGTCATTGACATATCTACCTATGATTTAGGATGTCACTCAAATATATGCCTGTGTTTGGAATGAATTTTGTCAATCAACATATACCGGGGGTGCCAAAAAAATGTATACTCATACACGACTTGTATTCATCTTTTGTTTTAGGTACATATTAAGTATTACGATTTTAATATAGTTTTCCTTTCTTAAAATGTGTATATACTTTTTTGGCACTGTGTGTGTGTGTGTGTGTGTGTGTGTGTGTGTGTGTGTGTATAAAGTTGTTGTTTGTTTGTTTTTTAACTTTTCTCCATGATCTTAGTTTACTCAGAAAAAGTAAAGTAGATTCCTCTGTTCTTTTTTCAGATCTGTAGTAAGTCAATGATCTGGTTGAAGAGTTGCAAAGCTCTTTGGACAATGTGGACCTTTAAACTCAACCACAGATAATTACAACAGACACCGATTGGACATATACTTTTGCACCTGATTATCCAAATATCTCAAACAAGAGGAAGCTCATGAAGAAGGATATTGGAAGAAAGAGAAAATAAGGAGGGTTAAGGAGACAGAAAAATGGCTAACATACACCAATAGTACCTTCTATACTCACGGTTCACTTAGATCTGTTGTCATTCTTGGCTGGACTCCCAAAGTCATTTATTGATTTCTAATTATCCCCTAACTCAGCCCCTGCTCTGCAGACTTGTGCACCCACAAAGGGCTCTTCTCTTCACATCACACTCCTCTAATCTACATATGAAAGACATCGCTCATCATTGTGGTCTCTCACTTCTGCATGAGGTTCCTGCTGTTGACAACAAATTCTCTAAAGACCTCCTGCCTCTGGAAATAACCCCATAAAGTTCTGATGCTGCATCCCTCACACATAAATTTCTCTTTAATTTGAAATCCTTCTGGACGGTAATTTGTGCTGAGGGGAACAGCATGAATGTCTGTTGTAGATAAGGCCACTTTCGTCAGGAAAAGCAGTCAAGATGCTCATGCCAATGAAAGGCAAATAAATGGTTTTCAGTGACATACTTCCCATTCTCTTTTGTTGAGTTATCGTTTATCATCGGCAAATGTCCGTGGTTACTGGGAATGTATGATTGGTTCCCAGAAAGCCCTGAACTCTATCGACCCTTTCCTAGGTATGGATTTGACATACCCAAAGCTCAATCAAATACTGAGGTAGGAAAACCATCACTGAAGTCACCAGACCCATATCACAGAAGGAATTTCATCTCCTACTACCACCCAACTCATTAGCACACACTAGAACAGTGCAACAAATTTATTTTAGCATGTTCTTAGACTAAGAATCTCTCTTATTTAAACAAAGTAACCCAAGGATCACATTATCTAGAAATGGGTCTACACAAATTCCAAGGCATGGTTATAAGTGATTTTGCCCAGTTTTGTAACTAAATATAGAAAACTGAAATAAGGTGTATTATTCCGGGATCTCTAAAGAAACAGAATTAATTTGATACGTAGAAAGGTATATGTATGAAGAGGCTTATTACTGGAATTAGCTCATGTGATTGGGGAGGTTGGGAAGTCCCACGATCTGCCATCTCTAAGCTGAAGACCCAGAAAAATCAGTGCTATAATTCAGACGTCTTAGTCTTAAGGCCTGAGAACTAGGGGAGCCCATGGTGTAAGTCCCAATCCAAGTTCAAAGGCTGAGGATCAGGAGGCTGATGGTATAAGTCCCTGTCTGAGTACACACAGACTCATGAAAGGGCCCTGAGACTGAAAATCTATCTCCATGTATGGAGGGCAGGGAAAGACCAAAGAAAGTGGCTGGCCACTCCAGTATGGTAATTAGTAGAGTTCATTAAGGGAAACTTACAGATGTGTCTTGGGCGGCTACAAGACGAAATGGATCCCTGTGCCACTTGGCAGACACCAAAGAATTCTATAGGGTAAATAGGGGAAGGGGGATAGAATCATAGGTACTTGTATGTAAATGCCACTAGGTCTGGGAAATGACATGCTTAACCAGGTCAGGACAGCAGCCTGTCACAGGAAGCAGCACATAGTGGGAAGAACGGGAGGGTTGCTTATTTATGAATGAACATCAATTATGATCAGACAGTCTGTACATGGTGGGGGGCGTGTGTGCAATAAGCAATCTCTTCTCTGGCCCAGGGCCAGCACACAGGTCATTCAGTGGCCACGTCATAGAACAGTCTCTCCTCCACAAGAAGAAGGCCTGAGAACCAGGAACATGGATGTAAAAAGGCAGGAGAAGATGGATGTCCCAGCGCCAGCAAAGAGAGGAAATGTGCCCTGCCTCTGCGTTTCGGTTCTGTTCAGGCCCTCAAGGGACTGCGTGATGCCTGATGTGAAGGTCCAAGGGAAATGTGGGCTAAACATGGGAGCCATCAATGTTTGTTGACTACTCGGTTCTCAGGTACTATCTTAATTTCAATTTCTAGAACAACAGGTATTAGGTATTATAATTTTACAGAAAAGGAAATTAATTCACAGAGAGGTTCAGAAATTTACCCTATGTCACACGGTGTATAAGAAATCAAGCCATGATTTGAAGCCAGATCTGTCTTATATCAAGTCCCATCACCATGGTCACTGTGGTGGTAAGCCTCCCCAGGAAAAGGGAAAACTGAGTTACTCTCAGCAACGTGGCAGGCTGTGATCGAGGGCAATTTTGCCAACACTAAGAAACAACAATTTCTTAGGTTCTTGAATACTATTTCAGATTCATTATTACTGATCAGTATTTACATTTGTTAAATATTACATATCTCCTTACTCATAGGCAGGAAGCAACTGGAGACTTTGGATGAACTATTTGCGACTGTACACCTTGATGGCTTGGCGTTTAAGTGCATCATCTCTGTGCTGTGCTGGTACTTGTATGTTCAGAATATGGTCGTAGTCTGTCCAACAAATAAGGCTGGGTTTGTACTTAGGGTGACCAACCATTTCAATTTACGCAGGACTGTCCTAGTGTTAGAATGAAAAATCCCACATTCTAGGAAACCATTTTGCCCCAGGCAAACAGGGATGGTTGGTCACCCAATCTGTAACTTCCCTTCTCAGTCTGCTCTTATCTTCCCTTCCTTCCTTGTACTAACAGCGTTTATTACTGGAAATCCACCATCACTGAGTTTTTCTCTAGCTACGCGTCTTTTCAGAGAGCAAACACCTGTCACCTTTGTCTCCTAATGAGCCCAGTTCCCTTGGACAGTGATCTGTTCTTTTTCTTCTTTTCCCAGAGGACCAAACAACCCAGCCCAGCCTGGACTGCCTCATTCTTCCTTGAGGCACAAGTGGAACAAAATATCCCCCAAAGCAGAAATAACTGAAGACAGGCACAGAGTTTACTTTTGGTAGCATGGCAACCACTGCTGGCTGCTTTTGAAGCTGTTTGTTAGTGTGAAAGTTGTTTTGCATAAAGTTATTTGTTAACTTGGCTAGAAACTTGCAGCTCCCTGCAAGTCTTGCTTTCTTACAGATGATTTTCCCCCTCAGAAACCTTTATGATCCAAGGAGATTTGAAGATATCTCACAAATAATAGAAAATATCTGCCAACACCCTTCTAAATGGGTGAGAGTATCTCTGCATCTTCAGCCAAAATTACTTTGGGTTATTTTTTATTCCTTGCCTCCTAAATTATAGAGAACAAAACTGTACTCAAATAATCTTTCCTTTCAAATCAAGATAATAGCTTACTCTCCATCTCATTTAGCCAGGTATATGCTTCACAATAACAACTGAAAAGTATTAGCAGAATTTGTTTGGTGATTACCCACCTATTCTCACCCCCAACAAAGAAAAAATTAGTGGTCCTAATAATTTGCAATCTATCCTTGATTTACTTATACAATTTTATTTCCCACTACTTTCAAAACTTTCTTATACTTTCGGCAAACTTACTGATCTAAAAATAAACACTCATTATCATTTCCTAATCTCTGTCCGTCCGTCTGATCGCCACCATTGGAGTATTCTCTCCTGTACTCTTTGCTGACACCCGCATCTCAGCTCAGGTAATTACTATTATGACAACTACTGCTATTACTACCGTGTTTCCCTGAAAATAAGACCTACCTTGAAAATAAGCCCCAGTTAAGATCATCAGCCAGATGGACACATTTAGTACGTTTTGATGATGTTCCAGAAGAAGATGACATGACTGTATTTGAATAAATGTAGATCGTTGTATGTAAAAAAATAAGACATCCCCTGAAAATAATCCTTAATGGAGCAAAAATTAATATAAGACCTGGTCTTATTTTCTGCGAAACACGGTACTACTACTACTGCTAATGCTACTAGTACTAGTACTATTTCAACATCATTAATAATCAATCATTAACTACCTCAACATCTTTAGTACATGCCTTGGATGAGTCTGACCCTATCCTGAGCACCTTGCAATAACTGTCTCATTAGAAATATGATGCTTGAAAACAATACATTGGTTCCAAAATATGAAGACAACTGCAAAACTAAAATACATAAAAAAATAATTAAATACCTATAGAACCTGCCATTTGGTCACTGTAGTTTAGTGATAAGTTCATAATATTTTCAACGATACCGTGCTGAGCTTAAATCCTGGTTCTGTTATCTACCAGTTGTGTGGCTGTGGGCAAGATATTTAGCCTTTTTTTTTTTTCCTTATTGGTGGAATATGTATAATTGTGTCACTTACCTATAGGATGATTGTGACAATTAAATAGGCATAACGTGTTCTGACTATGCTTGTCAATAAGTTCTGTAAAACATAGCTATTATTAAATCATGGGACTTTGCAGGATGTGGCTGTGTTTTAATGTTTGATATAATGTAGGTGGGACCACCAAATGTAAGAATTCCCAGGGCCCTGATGTCTCTTGGCTATTGCAGAGGTGTGTATGTCTTTGGAGGGAGGAAGCTGAGATGTGGGTTGTGGGTTCCGCTTGAGGAGGTCAGAGAAGGATTGAAAGGGAAGGAGAAGCTTAAGCTGCCTTTGTCTTCTCTCATTTGCCTTTTTAGTAACTGTGTGATTCCTTGTTTCCAGGTCAGAAAAATAAAACTGAGGATAGGGCACTGGACGAACTATTGCTTTTCTCTTTCATCAGTGGCATAAATTTGCCTTTCTACCAGGCTTTTTGGACCAGTGTTTGACATATTACTTTTTAAAAAAGTGTTTCCTAGGCTTTTTGTTTTTGTTTGTTTTTTTTTTTCCTTAGGTTTTTGCCGCATTATTTTGTCTTCTTGGGTTCTTTCCAAGAACATAGGTTAAAAGCAATAATTTTTTTCTTGTTTTAAAACTAAAATTATTTTGCTTCACTTAAAAAAACTGAATTATTCTTGTTTTTGCTTAAACAATTCAGTAAAATAAATTGGAAAACGTGTAGAATGAAAAACGTCCTGTAAAAGAGCAAAAAAGGTGATAATATAGTTAGAGATAGCTATAGTTACCTTTGCATATTAATGTGTTATCTTTGTATAATGGGAAAAGTACAAAGTCATATTGTGACATTAATTTTTGAGTGATTCTTAGCACATGAAAGCATTTTCAGAAAAGCATCTTGCATTGATTGCCTCTCGTTAATGGCAATGTGAAATCCTGACAGCTAGAAATGAGCTATATGAACTAGCATTTTGGTTGTCTAGAAATATTAAGAATTTGCAGATGTCATTTGTGTGCTCAGGCTCTTTGCTCACACTGAATACCCAAAGCTTCCCTATGTGGTTCAGTGACATGAGATGTTTATTTTTAGAAACTGAAAAGAATTACATAATGTACTAAAGCCCAGACTCCTACATATGGAAACAACTCGCAATGCAAGTTCCAGCTTTGTCAAAAGCTTATTTGATATTGCAATTTGAGAATAGAGAAAGGAAAAGACGCTTTCTTTTGTAATGAATCCATTTGGGATTTTTTTTTTTTTTTTTTTTTTTTAAAGATTTTATTGGGGAAGGGGAACAGGACTTTATTGGGGAACAATGGTCAAATTGTTGTCCTTTCGATCTTAGTTGTGGAGGGTTCTGTTCGGCTTCAAGTTGTTGTTCTTTCAGTCTTAGTTGTGGAGGGCGCAGCTCAGCTCCAGGTCCAGTTGCCGTTGCTAGTTGCAGGGGGCACAGCCCACCATCCCTTGCGGGAGTCGAACCGGCAACCTTGTGGTTGAGAGGACGCGCTCCAACCAACTGAGCCATCCGGGAGCTCAGCGGCAGCTCAGCTCAAGGTGCCATGTTCAATTTTAGTTGCAGGGGGCAGAGCCCACCATCCCTTGCGGGACTCGAGGAATTGAACTGGCAACCTTGTGGTTGAGAGCCCACTGGCCCATGTGGGAATCGAACCGGCAGCCTTCGGAGTTAGGAGCACGGAGCTCTAACCGCCTGAGCCACCGGGCCGGCCCCGGGATTTTTTTTTAATAGGGAAAACGTCATCCTAATACCTGTTTAATGTCCCTACATAAGAAATAGTCAAGTTTTGGAAATAAAGGTTTTGGAGTCAAACAATATTAGTGTCAATTCAATGTTCTAGCTCTTAACTAAGTTTTCCAATGTCTCTTGGTATAAGATTCCCCATTTGTAAAATTAAGTTGATAATACACAGTTATAGTGTAAGGATTAAAGGAGAAAATTTGTGAAACACTTAATATTGTTCTTGAAACATATTATGCCAAGAGATATTAATATTTGTGGTTTTCCTCCCTTCTTTCTACAGCATAGTTATGAGTTTATTCCTTTAATCCAGAAATGATGACCACTCATGGACTATCAGATGTCTATTTTATTTTAAAGTTGGTGATACCAAAACAGATGGGAAGAAGACGAGACCCTGAATACCTCATCCTATCTTTCCACAAGTCACCCTAGAGATCTCCAAGAGGACAAGGGCACGCTAATGCCTGCCGTTACCACTCTGAGGCTTTGGCCCTAAACCAGTGCAGTGCCATAGGGGTGACTTAAACTGAGCCATGTGGGTGATTCTTTTCATACTCCAGAGACACAGGTGGTGCCTCCTTTTGCTTCTTTTCTCCTAAGCCCCATGTAATCTTGCCTTCTTTTTGGTACTCATCAAATGGTGGAAAAAGTCCTTAACAAGTATAACATTCTGCTAGAAGGAAATGCGTCTTCCCCACCCCTGAAAAAGGTGCCCCTGCTGGAACCCTTCTGCCTCTCTCCACCCCCTAACTCCCTCTTCCTCATGGGGTTTGGGACAAAGGACTGAGCCTCCACAGCTCAGTCACTCTTACCTCTCCGTCTTCCTTTGGGGAGCCAGCTGCCTGTGGGAAGCATACACTCTCTTCTGTTTCTTCATGCTGCCAGTTCCATAGGGATAGGCCCCAATGGGAAGTTCAGTGGTGGCCTAGTGTCACCTGGGATTAAGTCTGTCTAAATCTGAGGTTCAATGTAATGAAATACATTGCTGCCATGCCTCTAAGCCATGTTTTCCAATATTACCTTTAATAATGCGGTAGGTATTCTTTTCCCCATCTACCACTTTGTCTAATTTCCCTCTTGGTTCAGAGCTTTAGTAGTCAATCAGAGGTGGTCAGCCTCGTATCTTTTTGGTTGACCTTTTACTCCAGCCATGCTGTAGTAACCAGCTTTGTGTCAGCTGGACTTATCTCTCACTCTCTGCCCCAAGGCTTCTCAAACTCTACAGCTTTGGATGCCTAAGGAAACTTTCCTAGCACCCAAGTTTGTATAGCACTTGTATATGCCCAGAACTCACGTATACACAACCTGAAAGTGCAAGAGCGTTAACATGCCTTGATAAATGGCCCAGGTCAGGGGGGGAGGCAGGAGGGGATGGATAAACACTGCCTTCTTTCCAGTTCACAGCTCTAAGGTGTATGTTACATGGATCTGCATAAGGTCCCAAAGAGATCAAGTCGCATTTGCTCACAGTCATGACCTTCGCAATAATGCACTGTTATATTGGCTTTTTTTCTCTCCTGGTTTCAATTTCCATCCTTCAATACCATTCCCTGGAATCACTTCCCAGAAAAGAATTATCTGCCTGCAAGCTCATGTCTCAGGCTCTTCTGTCAGGAAGTGACCTAGGCTAACAAACGCTGAAAGCCGAGAACTATTTGATTTTTGCTTCTCTACAATCTCTTTGATAACCAAGGAGCTTGAGAAACAGAGTTTAGTGGAATTTCAGGATCAAAATTATATGGGGAATGAAAATTTTGGTGAGGATTTTTCCCCTACCTTGGCTGGTCACTGCACCTTGATTGCTTTATCCACGAGTGAAGGCACTTTTAATACTGGTCAAGTCAGACTTGAGAGCACACTCAAGTCTCAGACTGCTTTGGTTTAGCTTTGAAATATGCAGGCATATATTTTCCTAAGCTGGTTTGGCCTGAGCAGAGTTTTGATGGATAATTTTTGGATAACAGAGGCAAAGACATATTTTCTGTTCAAGTATGTTATTAAATCAATTATGTAAGTCAGGGCTTTGAAGAGCAGCTAAGTTTTCTGTGGGCTACGAGAGTTCCATGGTATAAGCTCTAGCTTTAAGTCATTTGTGCCAGACTTGGGTAGGGAGAAGACCTATCTGGATTCTCTGCTCAGGGTCTCACAGGTCAAACTAAGGTGTGGGCTGGATTGGGTTCTTATCTGGAGGCTCTAGAGAAGAATACACTCTCAGCCTCATTCCAATCATTGGCAGAATTCCGTTCCTTGTGGTTATAGGACTGAGGTCTCCATCTCCTTCTTAGCTGTTAGCCAGAGGTCGCACTTGGTTCCCAGAGATCAATCCCTGGTCCTTCTACATGGCCCTCTTCATCTTTAAAGCCAGAACGAGCACATCAAATTCTTCCTGTGCTTGAAATATCTCTGACTTCCCCCTTCTACTACCAACTACAAAAAACTCTGCTTCGAAAAAAACAAACTCATTGATTAAATGAAGCCCACCCAGACATGATTAGTAACCTCAAATACAACTACATAATCCCTTGTGCCACATGACCTAACATAATCATCGTCTTGGTATTTCATCCTGTTCACAATACTGGAAATTTGGGTGAGCGATCATAGTGCACCATCACTGAATTCTGCCTACTTCATGGGCCAATCCTTGATCACACTGCTTTTCCTCTGAGGATACATGACGGGAATGGAGCAGGAACCCACATTTGTCTAGTACCTGTGGTCACTGGGAGCAGCAGTGTAAGGTGTGGCCACTGGTGCCCAATTTCAGGGTTGGGGAGGGGCACGATTTTCTCATGAGATGAGTTCTGTGTGTGAAGTTAGTCCTGGCCTCCAAGTCTGTTTTCCTGGAGACTGTGTGCAGTACTCAATATCCTCTAATAAATTTATTTTCTGATCAAATGATTCACTGTATTATTTTCAATTTAAAAATCTGCACTAACCTAATTGGTTGATTATATTTTCCCCTTTACAGCTTTCAAAGCTTGGTTCACGTATTTTTTCTTGCCTGGAATGCACTTTTTTTTTTTTTTTTAATCGTATCTACCTATGGAAATTCCACTTCCCCAGAACGCTTTCTCTCACTTCCTCTAAAAGTATGCTTACTCTTTTCACTCTGGCTCCAGTGACTTTTTTTTTCTTTTTTAAAAATGTTATTTGGTACTTATCACAATTTACCTAGATTTACAGTTACGTGTCATATCTTCCCTGGTCTCTATTATATGGCTTCAAAAGTCTTTAAGGATATTGTAGTGGGTTGAATGGTGTCCTCCAAAAGATAAGTCTATATCCTAATCCCTGGAAACTCTGAATGTGACCTTATTTGGAAAAAGAGCTTTTCTAATGTGATTAAGTTAAGGATCTCAAGATAAGATCATTCAGGAATTAGGGTTCACCCTAAACCCAATAGCAAGCATCCTTGTGAGGGAAAAGCAGAGGGAGATGCGAGATAGTCACAAGACACAGGAAAGAAGGCCATGTGAAGAGGGGACCAGAGATGGGAGTTATGTAGCCCCAAGCCAAAGAACGCCTGGAGCCACTAGAAGCTGGAAGAGATGGGAAAGCATTCTACCCTAGAGCCTTCGGAGGAAGCACACTGATTTCAGACTCAGGGCCTCCAGAACTGCGAGGGAGTAATTTTCTATTGTTCAAATCAACCAAGTTTGTGGTCATTTGTAATGGCAGCCCTCGTAAGCCAATAGATATCATCACTGACTTTTGAATGGCAGTCTTGCTAGGCATGCGGTTTTCATTACTGCATCTGAGTTATTAGGTTGGTGCAAAAGTAATTGCAGTTAAAAAGGTTAAAAATAATTGCAAAAACTGCAATTACTTTTGCACCAATCTAATATCTGGGTACTACCGTGTTTCCCCGAAAATAAGACCGAGTCTTATATTAATTTTTGCTCCAAAAGACGCATAGATGCATTAGGGTTTATGTTCCGGGGATGCCATCTTGAAAAATCATAGTAGGGCTTATTTTCTGGTTAGGTCTTATTTTCAGGGAAACACGGTATGATGGACAGCTATGGTTTTGCCTTCCTACCATCCAATTTTTATTCTTCTAGTAATAGTCCCTACTTTTATTTGGGGGACCTACCTTTCCCCTTTGAAGGGACTATCAAAGTGTCTTGGCGTCCTTTGACCCAGTGGAGGACGTAAGACCCAAATTTGGCCTATTAGATGCTCTCTTTCTGAAGTCTAAATTTAAAAACAAAACAAATAACAACAAAAAAACCCCAAAACACAAAAAGCTGAGGCAGAGACTGAACAGAGTGTAATTAATTAATTTTTTGTTTTTGAGAGAAGTACCCCAGAGACATGTCACATTCATTGCCGTTTAGGTCAGCAGCGCTTCCTAATGCCTCTCCTTTGCTCTTCCTGGCTCTTCCGCTTATTGTGGAATTCTACGAAGTACCCTACATCTGTCTAAGACCATTTTTGTGCTCTGATTGGGAGAGCTGGTTCCTTTCTTTGCAAGATTACTGCCTAAGATAGCTGCTTGTTGATATGAACGAGTCGAGACTCATCCTAGACTAGAATAAGAAAGAGGATGAGTTCCAGAAACTGTATTTTTATAAGCTCCATAGGTGATTCCTTTTTCCTTTATTTCTTCCTCTTAAAATTGTCTTATAATTGCTGCCTCTGTCACCAAACAGCACTTATCTTGGGTTCCGACTAAAATATGTCGAATGGACAAAGGCTAAATTTCACTTTGGAGTTACTTCGATCTCCAAATGCTAATGGGAATATAAAAATGGGATGGGGAAAACTGTTGTCTCATGTATTTATGGGTCTTACATATTTATATGAAAAGAATACAGCCCCACAGCAATGAGTAAATCCCACAGACAAACTAACATTGTACTTTGGAGTCTCTCAGACTTCACTTTTTTCTTAAGTAGACGTCAGAGTAGCAAATGGGGCAAGAAATACTTAGTCTCTAAATCTCAAATCCAGGATCCCTGTTCCTAACCCTAAACTGAACTAGACATTTTCAGTGGGAAGTATCTTTAAAAATTATTTTGGGGACATCTCAGGTATGCAAAAGGTAACATTTCAAGTATCTCTATACACAACACACTGCAGTTTTATTCACAAGGCTTGTGTCTGCTTATGGTAAATAATAAAATTTTACCAGTTCAAGAGAACTCAAGCACTTCGTCACCTTGAGGTTACTTGGTCAATTCAGACTTTGTTTCTCATCCTCTTCTCTTTCTCCTCTTCTTTATAGAGGCACTATGAGTTCCTGGGAGCTTATTTATGGAGGCAATAGCAGTACCTCTGATCCAACTACCATCTCCTGTGCTTCCTGGCCTCTGCTGGAGGGAGCTCAGTATGTCTGGAAACTGGCAGCCGGTCTTTGTTGTTTTCACTGCCAGAGTCCCCAGTGTTGCAAGAGCTTTTGCTTAATATGAATTGAGATCATGCATCCTTCTCACTCTTCTGTTAGGCTTCTTCCAGACCACTGGCCTGTCCATTTCCTCTCTTTTCTTTGGGGCTCAGGGAATCTATGAGGCTGCCTTCAGAATCAAGCACTGGTATACCCTCCTCGGTCCTTCTACTTTATTGCTCAGGGACCATGCTGGACATTTGCAGAAGTAGTTATCTTGCAGAAGCTTACAGTCTTTTACATTCTGGAAGACTCACAAATATGTGTTGGGTATCTATCACCATTTTTATTGTGCTGTTATTTACCCACCTCCTATTCCAGAAATGTGGAAACCTCCAGCACCCTTCACGGATCTACAATCTAAAGTCTAGCCATGTCCTTAATGATTCTCACTTCCTAGGCATCAGTTTCACTTTCCTATCTCTTAGAGATGGGAAATTGTTCTCACACTGTCACATATCCCTCCTCATTCTCTGACTTATGCATAAACACTGTGCTCTGAGAACTCCAAGGATCTCACACTCTGGAGGTCATCAAAACTTTTTCTCACTCAAAAAGCCTAGCTTCTATAATAGAAAGACTTGCTTTTAAGATGACTGCTTATACTATGGACTTTATTAAAAGTCTAATTGGAAACTCAAAGGTGAGCAATGCCTTCTTCTCAGTTGTATTCTCACTGGCCCTGAGGGCATTGATAAGTAAAGCTATTGTGTCTGCCTGGATGGCAGAAGAATAATCAGTAGGAGCAAGCAGGAGGAAAAAACTGTAGTTTGTATCAAAGTATTAACCACAATACATTACACAAGGAATCAGTAAAAAGGAAGTACTACTAAAGGCGTTTCAAATATTTTTCCTACTATCTTTAAAATTTTAGTGTGAGCCTAAACAGCTACCTGTGTTACAAATGGCGAAATGCAACATGAGTTAGCTTATTTATAACAGAGAGATAGAGATAAAGATAAGTATAATATATATGTATATACATGTATATTATATGTAGTATAGCATATATGTATATACATATATATTATATGTACGTGTGTGTACATGTGCATATATATGTATAGGGAGAGAGAAAGAGATTGATGTATTATAAGGGCACTGATCTATCGCAAGTAATTCAAGGACAAGAATGAGATTGATGGATTTAAGAGGCAACAAAAACCAGGCACATATATAACATCAGAACCACTAACATGTCAGAAGAAGCCCTACCACTAAGTAGAATTTTGTAAGCTGGTTGTAAAACACAGCCATTATTAAAAATTAAGCAAACTTACAATTAAGTAAATTATTTAGGTACTAACTAATCAGATATCACCATTTCCTATTTTTTTTTACTATTATCAAGTTTAATATTATCTATGTGATATGTTACTATTACCTATGCTCTTGAAATTATTTACATTTACTGTATCTGTATGTTAGAAATACTATATAATGCTGTGCTACTAAGAATCTTTTTCCAACGCAGGTTCAGTGACATCCCATTAGTAGTTTGAAACGTGCTGTGGTAGAAAACTTTATACCACAGAAATTGGCTACAATCAGTTCTTTGGCTGATTGGCTACAAATCAATTGGCAAATTGGCTACAATCAGTTTTTTATTTTTTTAAACTAGGGAACTTGTTAAACATTTTTCAGCATATCAGTGTTCAGGACTGTCTCCCTCTATTTCCTACCTTTTTTCTCTCATTAAAAAAAAATGTTCTGCTTCATTATTCCTCCTTTTTCTCTATTGCCCAGTTACCTCTGTGTTTTTTCATTATGTGACAAAAAACATGGTAACCCAGAAGTTTTAAGATTCATAAATTCCAATCCAGGCACTCAAAGATAGTGCTACGGTGACAGCGCCTGGGATAACCTAGGGGGTGGACTCAGGTAAGAGGAAATTCCCAGAAGAAGGATGCTGGCAGATAATCTCAAGTTTATCCATCATATTGCCATGGTGACATCCCCTTGTGTAGAGCTTTCTCTTGAAAGATTCTTCCACACAGTGTCCCCAGTATGTCCATCTCTTGGTGACTAATTGTCTTCTCTTCATTGTAGCTTCTTGCCACTGTTCTCAAAGCAAGTTAAAGAGTCATTTTGACAGATTCAAATGGCTGGAGTGGTCTCTTCCTCTGGAAGTGGGACTTTGACACAAGTTTAAGTGAAGAGTAGTCTTTCAAGTTGCCCATAGAGGGCTAATAAAACAGAAAGATTCTTTTAGAAAGCAACTTAAACTCTCCCTAACCCCAGGAAGTTCAGATGACCTATTTTCCCAAACTCTCATAACTCTAGTTAATTTGTTGAAAAATGTATTCTATAAAATATGAAGGGTCCTTTTTCAAAATTATTTCAAAGAGTAGGGACTTTCCTGAGCTTTCTTCCCAGCCAAGGCGATAGAAAAATGCTTACTGGACAGAACGATGCAACTAAAATCCCTCTACAAAAGTGATGTATTACTCCAATTACATGACAAACCTGCATATGATCTATTTGCTTGATATAGAAACAGCAACCATGGCAGAGATTCCTTGTTGGATTCTGTCATGTGAGATTGAAATTCCAGAGGTTCCTTTCTTCTTTAAAAAATTTTAAGAATTAGCTGGCTCTCCTAGAAATCTATTTGTGACTATTGACAAAATATATATTGCTCTTCTGGTTGACTTTCATCCCCAAATAACTTATCTGCAATAGTTTTTTGCTTGTTTGTTTTGTTTTTTTTGTTTTTTTTTATCTGTAAATGAAATATCTGCCAACCAATTCAAAAAGATTCATGTGCAAATGCTAAGGGTTTTCTGATTCTTTTTAAAATTCCAATAATTTTATATAAACTTGACTTCCAAGTCAAAGAAACCATGAACTGAGAATAAATCATGTTATGATAAAATACAAAAAAAAGGCATATTTTAATTTCCAAAATTAAAACTCTTAATATTCTCATTAATGTGACCCTACATCATGTGTAATATCTAATTTACCAGCTATCAGATATTCAGGTAACTAGATCAAAGCTTTTTCCACTACCCCCTTCCAAATATCTCTGCACAGTACATTTATGTGGAAGAATAGAGTCCTAGATTTTCAAGGAATTGTGATCAAATCCAGGATAGAGGTGCTAGGGTCATTTCTGAATCGATAGCACTTAATGCAGCGCTGGATCTACAGTAGATGGCCAATAAATCTTGGTTGAATAAGTAAATGGATGCAGGTCACATACCCTTTTTGAGATCACTTTGGACTTCAACAACAATGTATTTGTATCCTTGAGAATAATAATGACATGTTTCCATGGTAGTTCAAACTAGCAGTTTTTCCTTACATGAGGAAAGAGAAAATAAAAATAAGGAATAGCTGAATTGGTGTGTCAAATCATAGTGCTTAATGTGTGGTTCTTCAAATGCTTTCTATAAAAGTGGTAGTTACACCTAGAAGCTTAATTAAATTCATATATATATATATATATATATATATATATATATATATATATATATTTAAAGAGCACCTTTTCCTGGCAATAATATTTCATGGATAATGCTGTGTACTTCCTATAGCATAATGTTAAGATAAAAAGCATTAGGTCTGGTTGCTGCACTTTCAGTGATAGGAAGATTAATCAGTGAGTTCAAGGAATGGCAGTCTGATCCATCATAAAGTTCCCCATCAACCTTTACCTAATGGTTTTTAGCAGCCACTGATGGTTTTTTCAATATTATTATTTCACTAAGAATTGCAAAATGTTGACATTCTTAATTTTCCTATGTCTTCTGAGTTATCTGTTCTACCATAAAAAATGTTTCCACATTTACTAGTTGGTACCTAAAAACACCCTTTGTATAGGAGAAGCAGGATAAATGCTTGATTTATTTCCTTTATTTAACAATTTTCAGAATAATAAGGTGGTGCTCTAGCAAACCATTCAGGCTGTATTTTTTTGTTTTTAGGATCATGAAGAATTCATGGATTTTTTAAATGTTTGATCTATTTTATACAAGTCAGTCATTATTCCTTTTGGTGCTAAATTTTTCCACTTTACACCAGTGAGAACTTCTTCAAGTTGCCTCCTGAGACCTTTTGACATGACATTTGTAGTCTTGGTTTCCTTGCTTTTAGTCTAACAAGATATCCCAGGAACACCATGTGTATTTCCTATTATAGATATGAAATCTGTTTTACAAGGATCTCCAGATCTTTTTAGTGGAAAATGATATTTAGAGACCAAAATCTAGGCCCTGAGGTTGCTCAATTTTACCAGGTTGTCATTGTTTCCAGGCCTTTTCAATACAGACAGGTATGACATAAGGTGTTAGTTTTGTTACTTTTAGCAAGATAAAAATAAGTAAGCTGTACTAACATTCCAATAAAAACATCACATGACTTTTTCTTAATTTCGTTGATTTTATATTTCTTTTCTTATTTTACAAATATTGGTTCTGAAAGACGTTAGCACAATTGTTTAAATGTTCTACCCTCCAACATATAATTAATAGATTCAATCTAATGATGCCAATATTATTATTAAAATATCATTACATAATGCTGTTCAATATTTTTTATGATTTTCTTTTGTTCTTAGGATAAATCCTGGTAGGGATGTACAGTCAAATTACTATTTTTTAAAGTCACTTGAAATAATGCTTCTCAGTCCTCATTTGCTTCATCACTAATATCTAAAATCCCCACTATTGTCTTAAATCCCCACTTTGTAAGGTGAAAATACATGTCTCTAGTTTTTCTTTTATCTCTTCAAATCTTTATATGAGCCTAACTTCTAACAGTTGTACTTTTCACTTCTAGATTTTTCAAGGTTATTAGCACGTAAAATTGGCTCTCCAACAAATTACTGGAATTTGTTGTTTGGTTTGGTTTTCCTTTTTGGAGTTTCTAATTGCCTTTATTTTTTTCTCGAGCAATGTGATTTTATCATACGTATCTTAAACTGATTTTAAACTTATCATTTTTTATGAACATGTTTCATACGAAGGCCTGTATTTTCCTGCACCAATATGCACTATTTGCTCTCCAGTCTTGCTCCATAGCTATCATGCATTCTTCCTTTCATGGATCCTCAGTTTTGCTTCCCTATTTCCTGCCTCTTACATTTGCTTTCTCGTTTTGCTGGGCTAAAGTAAATTCCTGAAGAAGGCTGTTTGGGAGGTGCACTACTCCAGACCCATACAGACACTCTCTTTCCCTGTTTGCCTCAGTCATCTGCCTGGCTCCTTGCCCAGAGCAACCTAACAATGCCCCAAAGTCACAGAGTCAGAGCTCTGTTGCAGTTGCTACTACAACTACAGTATAGAAGAAGCTCAAACATGGTGTCAACTGGCCAGAAGACCAAGTGGTTTTACTGAACCTGCAGGGGTTCCAGGACCTGTCCAGAGAGCTTGGTAACACACCTACAGATGCTGTGAGGTGGGGTGCATTTGAACAATGGGAGACTTGGGACAGAAAGAAGCTAGCAGAGTATTTCTTCTCTCTTCTTCCCTGACTATGCACTGTCCTGGGAGTAGTAGCTCATATGAAATCTCTGAAGGTCTAGCTCTCTGAAGCCAAGAAACCAGTTGCCTAAGTTGAAAAATTGTGGTGAGCTCGGTGATATACCAATTTAATTTTCTACTCCTTCTTCCCTGCGTGACTTATCTTCCTCTCATTGCTGTTTTCATGGAATTAAACTTCCTCATAAAATGTTGGTACCTTACCGTTATTTCTATGAGTTTATTCCAACTTTATTCTATATTTATAATTTTACTTCAGTGATGTAAAATTATAGGACTACCGAGGGATAGTAGGCAAACTTTAGGAACCAGTTTGCCATTCTGAATAGCATGTCAATTTTAGAAGCTATGAGAACCACACTGGGCAAGTATATGGATATGGGCCGAGGCAAGAGTAAATTTTATTCATTCCCTTATTCAACAAATATGCATTTGGAGTAAACATGCTAGATGCATGACATCCAGAAATAAAAGATGCATGCTCTTCCTCAAAGAGATTATTTCTAATGGAAATACATATACTTTCTGAACAAACACTCTGGTAATTTCTCAGTCATGGTATACATTTCCTAAAGTTTAATTTTTGTCAAAATTCTTCCCAGAGCCTCTGTTCTGTTCTTATTTCCAGGAGCCACATAACCCAAAGGCTGACCTTTGAAGCTGGCAGCAGAGCCACGCTCTCCTTTTCTATAGTTAACTGTGTTTTTTTAAACCTTCTCTCTCTGCCATGGCTGAGAAATGGCTGTTCATAACAAAGTCTGGAAACGATGCCAGAGGGAAAGTAACATTTTTTCTCTTGATCTTTTTTCTCAATTTACTAAGCTATCGCATCCATTTTCTCATGTGTTTCTCACAACTCAGGAGGCAAACAGAGCGGTGTTGTTCCTTTGTTATATAGAAGAGGAAATTGAGGCCCAACGAGATTAACTGTCTAGCTCAGGGGTACTAAATACAAAATCAGGCAAGAATCCCAGTCACATCTCCTGGACCATTTTTTTCAAGTGACATTTTAATAGAGTTTCAAGGCTTGGGTAAGAGACGGAAAGAGTACAGTAATCTCACTGTGTCTTCTGTTCTTAGTGCCACCTATGGACTCAGCTGTGTCCCATGTTCACAGATCAATTTCAGAATTTCCAGAATCAAAGGACGAGTGAAAGAACCAAGCTCAGGGGTAAGACTGAAGTGGCTCCAGGGATCCAAGTAGCTCAGTCTTCTTGTCGATCCTGTTCTGACAGCTCTCAACCTCAATGCATTCATCCTTCCTCTTGACTCCTACTTTCTCTGCTCTGGCTATCCTGCTCGCCTATCGAGTCCCTGACCTGTGTTGTGGAATCTCTTTATTTTCATTCATTTGGATGCCCACAGGTTGTTACCACCCAGAATATATATTTAATAAAAACTTATTAAATCAGTACATGAATAAATAGATGTATACCCCTAATCTGAAATTCTGCTTCCGTCTTATTTATAAAATTTCAGTTCTGTCATTGTCTTTTCTTTTTACTGTTTCTTTAATTTCTTGCCTCATGTTCTGACAGGTTTTATTCCTAAAAGCAGAGCAACAATAGAGTTTTTCAGCTGTAAACAAAAGAAATAGACTCTGTTATGCCAAGCAAAAAGATTAAAAATATAATAACAACAAAAAATGTGAATAACAGAATAATTCAAAAATGAAAGGAAAGTGAAAGAACTGGGCTTCCAAGGAGCAAGAATGTGGTGGCTCCAGGTATCCAAGCAGCTGGATTTAACTGACTGGCCTGTCAGCTGGCCGTGCTGCGATGATTCAGTCCCATCAATTTTCCTGTCTGACAATCAGTGTTTTCAGGATTCAAAATCCCAGGAAGTGAGTTGGATTTGTCAAGCATTTGTCTAACATATACTCAAGCCCTAGCAGGAAGAACACTTGATGAACAGTCCCCCAAGACTGCAAACAATTGGCAAGAATGAATTCCCCCAAAAGAACATGGTATACTATGACAAAGGAGAGGAAATGGATTGTAATCATCCACTTTGCAGAGTATGTTGCTAAGAACAATGAACTGGAGTTAGGAAACCTGGGTTTAAATTTCACTGTTGCTATTACTTAGCTGTGTGGCCTCAGCCTGCTCTTTCATATTTCTGTAGCTCAACCATCTCATGTACAAAATACGAGGCTTGGGTAGATGATAACTAATACTCCTTTTGTTTTTGTTTGCCCTTAAACTGTGTTTTTGTTTGTTTGTTTGTTTGTTTAACTTCAGAGGGTTCTTTCCTGGTAAGCAAATCCATGCAAACAGGTTACACCTTAATGGCTTCACAGACCTGAATCACCTCTCCAGAATCATTAATGGATCAGCAGGCCTTGTGTCACACACTTGTATAGCCTTTCTTCTCATCCCCACACACATTCTGTGTTGACCCCAGTACCTCTCTTTACTCCTCGCCTTCCTTTGAATAATTCATTTTCTTCTGACATCTGATATCCTGTCCTTTCAGTACTATCCATGAAGCGCTGTCTTTATTTCTTGTTTTGCCAACAAACAATACAGATGCTATTTCTTCTTTTTTTTTGTTTTGTTTGTTTTTGCTAAGGAAATTTCTCAGTCAAACTGACAGCAATATTTTCAACCTTACTTTTCCCACCCAGATTAATTAAACCTTAACTATTTTTAAACAGTTCTATTTTCTCTATTTTATCCAGAACAGGCTTTGGATTGGTCCTGCATAAAAAGTTGAACCCCCTTTCTTCCTACCTTCTTTATACTTTGTTAATGTGTCAATACCAACAATCATTAATTTTTTTTAATTCTCTCAACAATTAAGCCGAATTAATTCTATGTATTGCCACAGAGCAAGGTAAATTCTTACTCCTTCATCCTCATATATTTATTTTGTATTCGCCACTGAATTAAGCTCTGTTACAAATGTAAAGATAGACAAGATATTATATAACCCATACCCTGTAGGATCTTACATCCTAAGATTTTTGAGGGAGATGAAACATACAAGTTTCCTAAAACCCAAGACTAAATATAATGAATGTCATAAAACAATAGCAACACAATGTTACCAGTATAAAGAAGAGATAAATTATTCAGATAAGCAGGGAAGGGTTCATGGGGCAAGGGAGTGTTTGAACTAGGATCCAGGTAAATAAGGAACCAGTCTTCATCTTCCACTTTTGCTCCCCAACAATCTATTTCTTAAATAGGAACAGTGACTTACAAATCAATTGGTTCCTGACTTCTTTGTGTCTAGACCTCCAAAGACTTGTGGCTGTGCTAGGAATAAAATCCACAAGTCTTCCTATAGCTTACAAGGCCCTACATGAACTGGTCTTTCCTCCTACCACTGCTGTACTCACCGATTATTTTCCAGTTATGCTGGCCTTCTTTCTAAGTCTTGGATAAAGCAAAGGACATTGCTGTAGGACATTTGTTTTTGCTGATTCCCCCTCCACCCACCCAGAACTTTCTGTCTCAGATCTTTATATGACTGGTGTTTTCTTGTCATTTAGGTTTCACCCAAGCCGCACAGATTCAATGAGGCTTTCGAAGAACCCAGTCCAAATGAATGCATCTCCAAGGCTCTAGTGCATCATTCTACTTTGCTTCTTTCAAACTACTTGAAATTTTATTGCTTATTCATTTACTTACTTTTTAAAGTTCTGCTTTCCCCTGACTAGAATTTTATTAATAGTTTTATCATATAGTGGACTTTTGTGTGGGTGAGAAATATGCACTAATACTTGACTTTATTAATATCTAATTTATTAATCTTATGATTTTATTAAAGAATCAGTTTTTTAAATTCCTCTGTGACTTGCAGAAATTAATAAAACAAAATGTATGAATTTGACACAGTAAATTTCCCCAATTTTAAATATCATTTACCAAAAAACACTTCTAAACACTTTTTATTTTAAGTTATTTTCAATGTTTTAAACATCTTTAAAAAATAGGCAACACACTATTACAACGATTACAAAATTAGTGAATACATTTACTTTAAAACCAGGAATAAAAGTGCCCTATATGATTCTTATCCTTATTTTTATTATTTATTGTCGTGTCTTCCTAGGTTTTCATTAAGAGCCCTCTGTGGGGTTTTAATAATCTTACCGGCTCTTTAAGAAAATGGTATCATTTCACACTAACCAAATTTTGTATATGGGTTATAAAAGTTTAATCCTTGGTTGGGACACGGCCCTGGCTGAGCCGTCTGAGGTGATTTTGAGGCTGCTAATCAATAGTAAATTCCTTTTTATAGAAAAATTCTAATCATTACATCTTGAGACTTGTAAATGTTTTTCTTTATAAAAGCTTTATTTTTTGAGACTTGGTAGCTTTCCAAGAAGTAAGGAATTCTTTTAGGTTTTATCCAATCCGCTGCCCTGTCATGTTGATGTATTAGTATGGTTTGTTAGTACTATTAAAATCTTATGTATTTCTTGTTAGTATTTTATTATAATTAGTTGAACTGTCAAGAATTGCCAACTCCTAGGAGATGAGGGATTGTGTCTGCATAGTCAGATTTACTCTTTTCTGCATTTGGATAATTTATCATTTTAGAACACTCTGTTGAACCCTCCTTTAACTTGATTATTGTGTGTGACCACTGAAGCTGATTAGCTGTGGACACCCTTTGAATCTGATTAATTTTAAGTGCTGATCAGGCCTTCTTTTACTTGCTACTGAATCTACTTTTGCTGGGATAATTTGGCTTTCTTATGTATTCTGTGTTGATCAAAGAAAGTACATACCTAAACTTCATAGGAAGATATTTAACTAATATATTTGTATATTAACAATTCTTAAAATATATTCAGATCAATAAAATATTAAGCATATTCTATTATATTCACTCATTTGCTTGTGTATTATAATGCCTTTTGGTAATCTGATATAAACTTTTCTTGTTTGAATATTAGTAGGAACTTAAAGAATTTTTTAGATCCAATCTGTTTCATTAACTACTATAATTGCCATAATTATTATCATTAATCTTATTTTAATGCTCAAACTGTATACATTTCACCAATAAGGGCCCCTGCAATTTGACTCCCTTCATTTCAGCACTTTTGCGGACATTTTAAAAAGCATGTTTGCAACATCCTTTAGAGTTCAATTTCCCCACCTATAAAATCAATAGAAACAAATAGATGTTACGGGTCCATAGATGTTTTTCTGCCCTAAAATTTGGAAACATCTAGCTCTTAAGAAGCCCTCAGCCTCATGGGTGTATGCATGCAAGTATGTGCATGTAGATCAGAGACCAAACTATGAATGCTAGAGAGTTATAATAAGATTTGAGTCATAATAGTTACAAAGTTGGAATGCACATCATGAATTAACCTTTTTCTACTTAAAATGTCATATGGTTCTACTGATACACACACATGTGCATATATACACACATAATATGAATATACAAAACTGTATATGATAAACTATATACGTAAGACAGACTAAAAATATATAAAAGCATAAAACCAAGAAAACAGATTTTCAAACATTCAGAGGTAGAGGACTCTGGGAAGATGGTGGCAGAGTTTTTAAATTTCCCCAAATCTCCCCATATAAGCAGATACAGGAACTAAGATAGCAAAACCTAAAACACGTGGACAATATCTATCACTAAACAAAAACTAGATTAACTACAAACCCCCAAATATAAGCAGGGGAAGACCAACCACCACCACCAAGAAGAACCACATGGTATCAACCACAATGTGGGAAAAAGCAGAGGAAAGACAAAGTTTCTACTGAGACTAGAACCCTAATAGGAGAAAAGAAATGGTTCAGAGGAATGTGAGGGAGAAGGAACTAGAGTTGGCAGCTGTCAGGAAAATACCAGCTTTTGTTTTTGAACACATTTTGCAAATAACAGGCGATCTAGAGCCATGAAGCTAAGAAAGCTTTCCTGATCCCTCCTTTTCTAATACAAGAAAATGCATGGCATATGAAAAATACAACAGAAAAGGATTTTTATAATAGGAAAGTTTTTATAATAAGAGAGAAAAGGAGCAAAATAAGATCCTTACAGACAATGAAGGCATGCCAGCATAATCTGAACACCAAAGAACATGAAAACTACAACCCAGTTTTTTTTCAAAGTGAGATAAAATGATTTAAGAAAACATTAATAACTATGAAACAACATAAGTCTTAATTCTAAAAATTTGGAAATGAGATAATTGGAGAAGAGAGAAAGAAATAGGAAGATTTGAAATTTGAGCTCACAGAATGTAGAAAATTATCAAGAAACCAACAACAAAAAAGTTATTTTAGAATTGAAGAATAAACCAGGAAGAACACAAGAGGCAATTCATAAACATATAACGAATACCTTAAGAGTAACAGAAAGTAAAAAGTAAAAAAGTCAAAGAGAAATAGTTGGTAAAAAGTATTTGAGAGGTAGTTATAGATGATAGGCAAAGAAGACTCAACATTATGTGAAAGGAGATTCTGAGGACAAAAACTAAGGCAGTGGATGAGAACAAACACGAGAAAATATAAATCAAAAGAACTTTTCAGAAACAAAAGATAGGTGGAAACTGCATGTTGAAAGGGCAACTATATTCCACTTATGAAACAGTAGATTCTATTCTGAGCTTCTATCTTTTTTATAATACTTTGCCAAATGCAGTCAATAGAAACTAACACTTGCTATTAATGTTTTATTTTTTTCCTCTCAACTTTTTTTCCTAAGGCTTCAATTCTAATGGGTACATTAACTGCTATAAAAATTGTTTTTTTCTGGTGACAATTTTACTATATGTTTTGCTACATATGATATAGATCCCTATCCTTCCAACCTCAGATAAAACTTTCCTCAGTGACCATCACCCAACCCCTAACTGAATACCACATATTCCTTTTGACTGTAGCACCCAAATTCTGGTACTAACACTGCATTAGTCAGGATTATTATTGGGTTATGCTGTGGTTATAAGCTCAGTGCCGTGTCTCTTCACAGGCCAGCTGGAGGCTCTGCTCCATTTTTTCCTTATTCTTGGACCCAAACCTCCATCTGCATCATTGCCAGTGGCCATGAGGAAGGCGAGGGGAGTTACTGAGGACCTTGGACCAACAATTAGCTGTTAAAATTCAGAAGTGACTCATGTCTTATCGATAACTCAAGTCCCAGAGCTAGTAACATGGCCTGCTCTAAACACAAAGGGATTAGGAGATGTATTCCTATCCTGGAGGGAGAAGGGGGATGAAACAGAAGTATTTACCCAATAGCATCAATGACTTTCAACACAGATGAGAACAAATGTTATTTTATACTTTGCTTTTATACCTAACTGTATTTTCGAATTGTTCCTATCAGCACATGTTTACATCATTTTTCAAAGCCTCCATGTAATCTGTCATACAGCTATAATCATAATTTATTTAACCTTTCTGCCATTGGTGGATATTTAGAATATTTTGCTGTAAATATTGCTATATCGCACATCTTTGTACGTACATCTCTTTGCCTAGGCATATCTTTCAGACACGGGTAAGAAAAAGGCAGCCCTGACATCACTTACAGCTAAGGTCCAGTACTGTTTGAAGCTGGCATGGCGCTCACAGCTAGGTTACCCTGTACTCCTGTTGGACATAAAACAGTCTCACAGAACGACAGCATCATACAGTCACTCTGAGAGGAAATTAGTGAAAACAAGACTACTTCAGACAAAGACAAAGTCCCTGGAAAAACCCCACAAAACACCAACCATCCCTTCTTCCACATAATCGGACTGCGTCTTGACTAGTCACAGATTTAGCCTCGTTCCAGTCTGCCCTGCCTCTGAGTAAGACTGTGATAGCCGTAGACTTGCGCCAACGTTCTGACAGCACCTAATCCAGAGCAAAGCTGTGCTTCCTTGGACTCTTCCCCAAATCATTCAATCAAAGCCAAAACACCATAGTAAGGAGTTAGAAATGCCACCCTCTTGAGAAAGCATCCCACAGTTCCCTGTGGTACGTATTCTTCCTCACTCGAATGAGTAATAACTTCAACTAGTTCAACTACCAGTGCATTTCTGGTGCTCTTTGACCAAAGGTCATTGACACAGGCAATCTTTGAAGTCAAATTGCTTAGTCATAGGGAAGTACGTTTTAATTTTGAGTGATACTACTAATTGTTCTTCCAAAAGATCACACCCATTTATGCTCCCATCAAGGGTACATGAAAAGGCAAGTTTCCTCACAGCTTTGTCACATTGCATAACACCAACCTTTTTGATCTGTGGTAATCCTAGATGTGAAAAATAATTTCTGCTTCTTTTGATTTACATTTCTTTCATTGTAATTGAAGTTAAGCATCTTTTCACATTTTTAAGCCATATGTTCCTGTTAATAATGTATGCTCAATTTCCTATTGGGATTATCTTTTTTTTTTATTTGTAAGAGCTCTTTAAATATTAAGGCTACAATTTCTTTTTGTGTTGTATGAGTTGCAAATATGTTACCTGATTGTTACTTGTCTTTTTGTTGTTGTTGTTCTTGTTCACTGTTATTTATTAAGATTATCTAGTACGTTGATTTCTTTCTTGATGGACACTTGTCTTATTTTTAATAAAGTTATGTTATTAGAGACATGTAGACTTTTAAAGTTTTATATAGTCAAATTTGTCTAGCTTCTTCTTTATGGCTTCTGAGTTTTGTATGGTAATTGGAAAGACCTTACTCATTTTAAAATGATAAAAATAAAAATTCTTCCATGTTTTCTTCTACTACTTTTATAGTGGGTATTTTCCGTTCTTGTACTTCAGGTCTCTGCAGCAATTGCCTTTGATCTCCACACTTTCCACACTGAAAATTTCACATTTATTGGCACTGTCTTTTCTTACTTTTTTTCCTACTAATTGGGTATTTTGTTTTCAGTTTCCTTAATTTTTTTCTTCTTCTAATCTGGCGGATATCTACTGGGGGTGCCAAAAAAATGTATACAAGTGGACACTTTGGTCAATGTTGCTCAAGCAATAGTTCACCATAATCAGAAGTGTCTGGACGCTGATGTAACCACTTTGAGCACCTCTTGTAATTGCAGAAGTCAAACGTGACTTGTATTCATCTTTTGTTATCGTTATATACTGAGTATTACAGTTTTACTTTCTTAAAATGTGTATATAATTTTTTTGGCACCTCTGTACTACCTGTGACTGAGTCCATTTCCCTACAGCAGTAATCCATAAAGAAAATACTGTGAAACTACCCTTTGCTATTCCCAGCTGTATATTATTGGTTAGGGTTGTTCCAGGAGAGCCCCTGAAATTCTGAATAGCTTAAGTTAAATGGTGATTCCATCTCTTGGCTATCATGGTCCAAGGTGGAGCCCACAACCTCAGTGGAGGTGGTTACATGAAAGATACTTGTTTTGCCCTTTTTGAGAAGATAAATGTATTCTCTCTTCTGCTGGGGCTGAAGAACTTCTTTCTTTTCTTGTAGGTATAATGTGAAGATGTGATGTGTGGAACATGGCAGCTACTTTCAATTCCAATGAACAAGCCTGGATCTACTGTGTCACCATGTGTAGCCGGAGGATGAAGCAGACACCTTGGAAGGCTGAGGGAAGGAATGGAGAGAAACGATGCTGACGTCATTAGAATTGCTAGATCCAGCCCTGCCTGAACCTTGCCTACAACTGGATTGTTCACTTACAGATGACAGCAAATATCTTCCCCTTTAAAAAGTCAGTTGTTGAATTTTATGTCTCTTGCAACCAAAGGCTTCCCAACATTTATTATTTTTTTCTTTCTGTCTGTTATCTTTTGATGTTTCTAACAGTCCTGTCTTCTAATTACACTTCACTCTAAGTCATATGTTGCACCCCATGGGTTATGACCTGATTCTGGCTCATAGCTACTTTCCTTTGGCCCCACAAAGAATCAGCTACAGCATATATTTACCCCCTTTAATTTGAATTAGTTGCTAACATTTAAAAATTGGAAAAAAAAATCCATAAATATGCAGATTTGTCAACACTGGGCCTACAATTCCAATTGGCTGGAACTAAATAGCAACTTTGATATTGAGATGAGTCACACTGGCTCCAGTTTTCCAGTCTTCATGCCTCACTTGGTATCCCCTGAGCACACAGCCCTTGTTTATTTACCTGCCTGGTCTCCACCGGCTTTTCGGCTTGTGATCCCGATCTATATAGCACGGTAGCTAATGGGGATGAAGAAAAAGAGGAGATCCAGGCTTGTTTTCATGTAGAATAAGAAAACATTGACAGCCCCACCCCACCCCCCCATTGGAAAGCTTTGCTACATTGACTAATCTCCATTTGTCTTTCTCAAAGTATCCAGGGAATTGTCATTTCTGTAGGGAGCACTTAATTTAAAAATTAATTGAAAAATTAAGAATTCCTTTTCCAAAAACCTGTGAAATAGAAAGGCAGTTAATGTTAGAAGGCTTAAAATTATTTTCTTCTGCTTAATTTGATACATTATATATGCGTAAAAACCCATCTCATAATTAAATGCTACTTTAATGAATGTGCTAATGGTGGCATAAAGCTCTTTAAATTTAAAAAGTTCTAAAAATATCCCTCCATTCTTATCTCCAACACATTCTACTTTATATAAATCCAGTTTGACTGAGTCTAAATGACACTCAGTGGCACACTTTAGTTCTTTGTAAAAAGGCTGCACTAACAAGCAAATGTAATTGGAAGGTGATATCAGCCCTTCCAAGCAAGAGAATGAAATGAGCCCTAGGCCTGTGACCCATCTGGGAGGATGGCATGTCCTCTCTAAATCCAAGGGGACAGGGATATTTTCTAAGAGATTCTGAATTCTGTCCTGGTAAACAACCAGGCACCTTGAGTCCTGGTGGATTACAACTGGCAGTTGTAAGGAACAGCATTATACAGACAGCGCTTTCTTTTTTAAAATAAAAATCTATCACACTTAAAACTCTGTTTTGGAGCAATATAGGCATTTGAATAATGTGTCTATGAAGTAAGCATCTTTAATACATACACTAACATTAAGTGCAAAAATGCACTTTAATATATATTATATAAATATTTTATAAATAATTATTATTTTATTGTTTTCTTAGAAGAAGCTATGTGTTTGTTTCTTTGTGCAGCTCAACTTAAAGACCTATAAATGCTGTTTAGTGTTAAAAATCTAATCCTTTCATTGATGAGTTTGAATATGGAGTTGAGAATGATGAAGAGAAAAAAATGAGATGAAAGTTTACTAAATCATCATAATAGCTACTGATACTGAGTACTTACGAGATGCCAGGCATAGTATTAAAAACTCCATATGCATTTCTCATGGAATCTTTACAATACATCCTTATTATTCCTATTTTACTTGCTCAAAGACTCTAAAAGGGCTTGGGATGTTCTTTTGTTGTGGGGGCAGGTGGTCACTGTCATAGAGATCCCGGCCCATAGATCAAAGGAAGATATTTATGAGGGGAACGCAAGGAGATATGTTTTTGTACTAGATTATTCAGCAGCAAGTTACTTTCTCTAGCACTTCCCTTTGGTTATCCATTTAGTCAAGTCTCTCAAAAGACCTAGATAACCACCAGAACAAACTGCTGATGAAGCCAACCTGGGTCATTACTTACTGTTATTATTATATTATCACACCCCTATTGTTAGAGAGAATATTGGCTTGATAGAGTGTTAACAGTGTCCCTGAAAGTGGAGGTCAGAGGGAGATATTTATAGAGTTTTGAGGTCTGGGCTCCAGTGGTTTAATCCTAGTTTTTCAGGTAGGGATCTGTTTGGGATTGGGAAAAAAAGTCATGATATAAATAATTTAAGACGAGTGGTCACAGAGAGGTGAGAATTTTGAAGTGCTACTTAATGAGTAAACAATTATTTCATCAGTAAGAAGCTTGCCCAGATGAGCAATCTATTGTCCTGAGAAGGGGACTGGTTGAATCGTTTATTTTTCTGAACGAATTTTCTGGAAATTCCCGAAGTAAATTGAAGAGTAGCAGAATGTGCCACCCTAACATATGCCTCTTTGGCATAAGAATTATTTTAAGCTCATTATTTTTAAGAAACTGCAGACACAGGAGAAGCTCTGAAAACAGAGTAGAAGTTATCCTTTTGTAAGGAAAGTCTACATTTAGAAAGGAAATTTACGCCAATCTGCAATCCCACCAAAAAGTTCCCTTTTCTCCACATCCGCGCCAGCACTTGTTGTTTGTTGATTTATTGATGACAGCCACTCTGACCAGAGTGAGGGGGTATCTCATTGTAGTTTTTATTTGCTTTTCTCTGATGATTAGTGAGGTTTAGCATTTTTTCATATGTGTGTTGGCCATCTGTATGTCCTCTTTAGAAAAATGTTTCTTCATGTCCTCTGTGTTGAGTTGAATGAGTTTTTTATAAATTTTGGATCTTAACCCCTTATTAGATGTATTATTGACAAATATCTTCTCCCATTCAGGGAGACCACTTCATGGACAGTGTAGATGCCTGACCACTGCACTGTACACCTGAGGCTGAAGCTGAATAATATTGAATGTCAACTATAATTTCATATATATGTATGTATAGTCACAGGATGTGGAGCACAGCATAGGGAATAGAGTCAGTGGAATTGTAACAGCTATATACAATGCCAAAGGGGTAATAGATTGGGGGTGGTTATCATTTTGTGAGGAGGGTAAATGTCTAACTATTACGTTGTTTGGTACACCTGAAACTAATAAAAATAAAGTAAAATAAAAAGAAGGGGTGCCTGTGCTTGGAAGAGAGCCATTATGAGAGAGAACCTTTTTACTGAGAGATTTATCTTCATGGCAGGACAACCTTTGTTTACTAAACATTTGCTCTTCTCACCTTGCTCTGAATTGCCTTCCTCCTTTTGAAGCCTGGAGCCCCTATCCCTTTCCTTAGTTCAAAATGGTATATAAGCCTCAATTATTTGGCTGCCTTCTGAGTCCCTTATCTTTGTGGGGCTCCCTTATGTGTGTACAAATTAAATTTTTTTTTTTTGTTAATCTGTTTTTATTACAGAGGGTTCTCAGCCAAGAATTCAGACGTGTAGAAGGAAAATTAATTTTCCTCCCCAAAAGGCAATGAAGTAATTTACTGCTCTATAGCCTTATCTTTCTGGAAAAAATAGTAAAGACATATTGATGTAGGCAACCTTAGTTCTATTGAAATAACTTTGTAGGCCAAAGATGGAGACACTCCTGCTCAGGCTGCCATGTCAGCAAACCAAAATTTAGATAACTTTTGTGTCCTTGTAAATGCTCTGCTTGGCCAGAAATGAAGTATATTCAGTCAGTCAATCCCCAAATCTCAAGCCACTTCTGGCCTCTATACTTGTTTCCTTATTCCTTATTCATTTTCTATTTTTCTCTTCCTTCTTCCATTTTCTTTCCTCTATAAAAGCTTGCCACTTTCTCCTAACCTCACAATTCTACTGTAGGAAATTCTTGCAAGCTAATTTTTTTGTGCAAAGATTTGCTCATCCTGGCCAACAGTTCTTCTGTCAGAACAATACATTACTCAGATGGACACATAACTTACTTATCAGAAAACTTTGCTATCAACATTCTCTTACAACTTTCATCTTGCTGCATCTTCCAATTTTCAACTCTTATGTAACGAACTTTGCCTAATCCCAATAAGTTTCCTGCCAAGAAAGATCACACGAAAACACTTAATCTCAGACTCCAAAGCCTATAAATACCCTTCCCTACTCTTTTCAGATGATACTAAGACCAAGTCAAAGCGGTGTTCTCCTTATTGTCCCGCAATAAGTCTACTAAATTTTGTTTTGCTTGATCAATAGGTTTTTATGGAGGTCTGTCTTTGGAGTCAATAATAGACATCTTAAAAAAGGGCATGGTAATAAATACCTTCCAGTTTGTTTATAAAAATTAGAATATGTACCTATAAAAGTACTGAGCATAGGGGCTACTTAAATGGTTAATCATTACTATTATAGGTAACTTTCAGAAAGATTATATTCTGCTCAGCAGCCTAAGACCAGCAAAGATGTATTTTCCCAAATATAAGGGTTATGTTTCTGAAAATCCCTTTGGTAGAATTAAAGGATTTAAGAATATAAGAGATTAATAAAATTACATGCGATCATTTGGAGGTCCTTAAAAATCCTTCTTCACATTTGTCAAAATAAAACAATAATAACATATAATATATGGTAAGAGAATAATATTTGTATTTGTGCATTTTAAATACAATTTAATGTAATTTCCATTTACCATTCCCAGCTGCCTAGAAGTAAAACTAGATTTTTTTTCTCAGTTTCAAGGAGGTAATATTCACTTTACATGGTTAGATATAATCTGCTACCCAGAATTAGCCAAACTCAAGGTTAAGGACACAGGCCTTCAGACTGCCAAGTCAGTCCAAGATTTCAGACACCAACTGCAAGTCTGTGTGTTCCCCCAAATTATCCAGTGATAATTCACTAGAACGACGCACAGAATACAGGAAAGGGCTACCCTTACAACTACAGTTTTATCGTAGCCAAAGGATACAAGTCAAAACCAGCCAAGGAAAAAGATGCATAAAGCAGAATCTGGGATTGGGAAGGCTCCAAATCTGAAGCTTCTGTGTCCTCAAATGTGCTAGTCTTCTGGCACTGATATGTGGCAATATGTGCATCAAGTGTTGCCACCCTGGAAGCTCACCTGAGCTGCAGTTTCCAGAATTTTTATTGAGGCTTCATTACATGGGCATCAATAGTTGAATCATTGCCCATGGGGTTGAATGCAATGTCCACCCCCGTCCCCTCCCCAGAGGTCAGGCTGATGACACATGGCTCAAAGCCTCAATCCTCTAACCACATGGTTGATTTTTTTGGTGTGGCCAGCCCCCATGCTGAGTAATCTTGCTACCATCAACTATCTAGGGGCCCACTATGAGTCACCTCATTACCATAAAAATATTAGGTGCAGTCTGAGGGACACATCATGAATAACAAAGATGCTCCGATCACTTGGAAAGTTCCAAAGATTTAAGAGCTTACTTCCCAGAAGCAAGGACAAAGACCAGACCTCTTTTGGGGCATAGTTAATTCTTCACTACTTATATGCATAATAATATTTATAAATTATTGAGTACCTACAGTGTGGCAAGCACTTGATATATTATCTCTAATTTTCACTA
Organism: Rhinolophus sinicus; assembly: GCF_036562045.2. Lineage (NCBI taxonomy): Eukaryota > Metazoa > Chordata > Mammalia > Chiroptera > Rhinolophidae > Rhinolophus > Rhinolophus sinicus. The sequence continues at coordinate 125,241,291 of NC_133752.1, forward strand.
GGATTGGTATGGTAAAGTGTTATAAATCACATTTTAATGGTGAAGAAACTGAGTGTGTTACCCAGACTATAATCTAGTAGGTAGCTGAGCTATAATTAGAATCCTGATCTGCCCAGCTTCAAAGATTATGCCGCTTTTTACTATCTCTAGCCTTTTCTTACTGTTAACAAATATAAACAAATAGTATATGTTCCATCATGATCCCCACGCCAATAACTTCTACAGGTGGTCATCCACACAAATATTCAATCTTTGTGCTTTTTTAAAAAAAAAGTAAAAATACTTAAGTTACACTCTTCAGATAAGAATTTGGAGTAATATACAGTAACATATTCTGTAAATGTTCATAGGTGAGGGAAAGAGTCCACGTGGTAAAATTCAAGGGATGCAACTTTTAGTATTCTCTGACTGTAAGGAACAGAAAAACTTCTGGATAACTTGCAAAAAGAAGTTTCTTGGAAAGATATGATGTAATTCATAGAATTAAAGGAGAAGCCAAGGAATCAAGTATTAAAATTCCCTAGTCAGGCGGCCATTGACCTGCTATGAGTTATGTCCCTAAATCTTGACAGCCATAATCAGTCTTCATGGAATGGAGAAAGGGTAATTCCCCATGGAAAAATCAAATTGCTGCTATTGTAAGGAGGAACGTATGCTTACAAGGAGAGAGAGAGAGAGAGAGAGAGAGAGAGAGAGAGAGAGAGAGAGAGATTTCCACACCAAGGGGGATTAGTGACAGGGGAAGTACATATATACACATATGTATAAGAGGGACATATTAGTCACAGTCACCATGTATGTTTAAAAAACCCCTCACTCTATGTATACAGAACAAATTCAAGGAAGACCTCACAATATTAGGTTAGTGGTAGTGGAGAAATTTACTTAGATCAATGAAGTTCTGAATCATTTAAAACATACCAAAAGCTTGAACTTGTTTATCTGATTTCTTCACTGTGCTTTATGATATAAAATAGTGTCAGTAGTGATAATACGAAAAAGGAGATAGCACCACGCCTCCCTTAAATACAATCTATACAAAAGCAGGGTGCCTGCTGTGGAAAATGCAGGTTTAGGATATAGCTCCTAGCTCCTATTTCCACCAGGATGTTTGTGCTGCATGGTGATTTTTATTGCAAAAATGTTCCAATTTCCACCTCTCTGTATGTCTACCCTGTTCGAGATGTGACTGTCCCGGTTCCTTCCATAAAGACCTGAAGTCTGTTTCCCAGCCTTTAACTGTAGGCTAGCCTTGTGGCTTGCTTTGGACATGAGAATGTGACTTCAGGAAAAGAATTCCAATTCCGAGTCTTGGCCTCATGTGGCACTGTACACTTCTGCTTCCTCTCTTGGATAAATGCCACCATGGTGAGAACAAGTCCCATTAGCCTTCTAAAGGGAAGTGAGAAAAACTTGGAGGTGAATAGAGTTGTCCCTGCTGAGGCCATCCTAGAAGAGCCAGCCACTAGTTGGTCTTCCAGCTGGCTGCAGAAGCATAAGCAAGCCAAATTGAGATTAGCTCAGCCCAGCCCAGATCTGCAGTACGTCAGCCAACCCATGCACTCATAAGTAAAAATAAATGTTTATTGTTATATGTTCCTCTGAAGTATTGTATTTGTTTTTTTATGCAGCATTATTGTGGCAATGGGTAACTGACGTGCCCTCCTGCTACATAACAGCCCCTGAGAGGAAGAACTCACAGGCCTGCCCTGGTTCTTCCAAGTTTCCTCTTGCCAATATCCACAAATGAAAAAGGAATGAGAATTGAATTATCCTTTTTGACTATCCTGTTTTCATGAAGCATTGAGAGGAATACAAGCAAACCAGAGCAACTGAATTTTATGAAACCAACCTTCCTGTACAAACACATGACCACAGCCTAAATTGACTCAATCACCGTCAACTTTCCTCTTCACTTTGTGGCTTCCTAGACCCAGCACAATGTCCACTTAAATAAAAATACTCGTTTGTATGGATCTTAAAACATGTAGCTATAAGAAAATTGTTCAAAGGAGGTTTTCATTAAAAATTATTTGCTTATATGCTACGTATAAAAATGTTTCCTTTTCAATGCAGACAACAAGCCAAAAATACCTCAAGCTTGGAAATGACTTTCCATGAAATTAAACAACAAAAACAAAAACATATACAGTATATAACTTGAATTTGGAGCTGAGAATTAACACTTTCAGTTTTCCAGGTGATGTTTATGAACATACATTGCACATTGCACGTCGATGGCACATTCAGAACTGTGCAATATACCCATCTCCTTCTGCCTCATTGTTACAGACCTTGAACTCAGCTCCTTTTTCAGGTTCCTTCTGGAGCAGGAGTTGCTCAGCACGTTCTCATGGCAGAATCAAATTGCACCCTCTCTTACATATCTTGTCTGGCTTTATGTGCACAGACTAAAGTCTCCACAGAGAGTTTTGAGTCTCTTCCTTTCCAAAATCTCTCCCTTCCTTCATCTTTTTCTTAAATAAGTCAAAGTAATTTTAAAAGCAAATGAACAACCACTCCTAAAGTGGTAAGAGTCAACAGCCCCCAAATGCCTTTCACCTCCGTACTCTGTGGAATGCTATTTTTTTCTCTTTACTTCACATCCTAGCAACTTTTTATTACAGGTTAATACATAATCACTTGAAACAAGATTATATTCTTGATAGGCTGTAATAAATGGAGTCAATTTCCTCAATACAAATAGATGACATTTTTCTCTTTTGCATACTATGATAGCAAGCTTTTTAATTATGCCCTTTTCATTGTAGCTAGCAGTCTTATCAAATAATTATTTTCCACCCTTTTCATGGAACAGCATTCCCAAAGGACTGAATTTGTTATTCCATATTTGATACAAAGTTATTTTGTTTTGCTCACTTACTTGTTTCAAAGAAGGGCGGGGTCACAAAATACTCCCTGAGCCCCAAAGCAAGGATGAAACTGAGCAGCTACTGCAGGTGGGGTGCGAGGATGAAAAGCCAGTGTGCTGAAATAGAACATGCAGGTGTATTAAAGACAGAACAATGGGCCCTTCCAAGAACAAATTGATAATTTGTCTCTTAAAGTGTACATATTCCTTCTGGGTACCTAAATGGGGATCTGGGAGGGTGATGATAATCAAAAGGAGCTCTTGGGTTGAGGAGGTCTTGCCTTGAGACAGTTGCTACCCAAAAAACTGGAATTATAAAATGGCAAAGGGTATTTGCAAGGAAGAACTTAAAGGATGAAAAGGACAAGAAACAATATCCAGGCCCAGTCAAAGAAATTAGTTTTGGAAACAGATGGAGAGCTGGGCGTAAAAGTATAGACTGAAAACGGGAGACAAAAGAATGACTATCACCAGGGCCTGGCCTAGGGGAGAGTGGCAAACACGGCACGTGTGTGGGTGAGATATAGAGGCAGAGAAGTCCGGTGAAGAGATATATACGTGTGGCCTTATCTGGGTAGGATCAGAGCTCCTATAGAAACCCAAAGGCAGGCTAATAAGTCATTACCCGGATGCAAAATACCAATTAGAAGTTGAATGGAGTATCCCAAAATCCCCACTGCATTTGTAAAGGAGGGCAGATACATAGTATATAAAATGATTTATTTATGTGTCAAGAGACATGGCACTAACCAGCCTTGTGGCCTTGCCTAATCCTTTGGGTGTAGTTCCTTCCCTTACAAAATGAAAAGGTTGCACAAACTCATCCCTTCGATTTCAGCTTTCATATTTGAGGACTCTGACACTAGGACAAAATCCTGGTTGCATTTAATCTATAGACCCATTTCTCCATAGGGGAGGGGGCTATTTTGCTCCCCCCACGGGGGGAGCTATTTGTCCTGTTCTGGAGAAATTTTTGGTTGTGACAGCTCAGGAAATACTACTGGCATACAGTACAGTAGTACAGGCCAGGGATGCTGCTAAACATTCTACAATGAACAGAGCAGCCCCCCACTTCCCACTACACACACAGAGTTAGCGAGCCCACGATGTTGAGGCTGAGAAACTCTGCTATAGGCCAAAATTCCTTTGCATCCAGTTCTTATTTACTGACCAGATTCTAAAGCTCCCCTAAGTAGAAAATATTGAAGTAAGTGTTCAATTAGACAGAATAGGCATAAGAAGGAATCAGAGATTTCTGAAAGAAGAAGGCTTGTGCCTGAAAATGTCTACTAATGAGATAAGGACATCATGACCATATTTTTCATTAAATATCAATGAAAATGTTGTAGCCTTAATTCTCTAACAAAGTCTTATTCAGCAATGAGAGCAGATTTGGGGAGCTGGGAGATATGGATTTCAGTGTGCTCAGTCTTGTTCTGTCATTAACCAGTTGTAATTGGAGCAAGTCTCAGTCACAGAGAGTTAGCAGTCAGTAATACAGAGTTAATGTCTTTTATCTTCCATTAGGGTTGCAATAAAAATCAAATGAACGGAGCTCAGAAAGTGATTGAGAAGTTAAGAGTGCTATAACTATATAAAAAGTGATTCGTGCTCATGTTTGACATTATTTAAAGCATTTTTCTCTCACTAAACCTTGCTATGTATCAAATTGAGCTCAACAAAAATTTGAATTCCACTTTGGGAAACCACATATTAGATATTATGCAGACTAGAGGCAAAAACAAAACAAGTAAGTTTCTGTTCACTGGGGTTTGGGAAATGTATCAGCTATCTATTATCATCATAGGGTTGCATAATAAATAATTACAGAAACATCAGTGTCATAAAGCATTAAGCATTTACTGCTCATGTGTCTAGGACCAGCTGGGGTTTAGCCAGGTGGCTCTGTCTTGGCTTAACTCATTCATATTATCTGGAGGTTGGCTAGTTGTCAACTAATGTAGGATAACTTCACTGGGCAATTGGCTCTGCTCTGTGTGTCCTCATTCTTGTGTAGGCTACCCTTGAGTATGTGCTTATGTTAACAATGGAGGGCAAGCTTCTGCTTCCTTCGTGTCTGTAACACCCCACTGATCAAAGCAAGTCATGTGGCTGAGCTCAGAGTCACAGGGTGGGCACATTTCATCTGCAGTGAGCGGATGCAAAGATATATGGCAATGGATGTGGGTACAGGGAGTGGTCATGCTTTGGGTCAATGCTGTGATCTACTTCAGGAAACATAGTCCCTGGACTATGAGGAGTCACCACCGTACTGATGGAGGCGATTATGCATGCCCCTGATTTGCTGGGCTTTGAGTTGAGTGTAACTCAAAGTTACTGAATGTAACTCTGAGTTGATTTCCTTGAAGAGGTAGTAGCTTTGCTTAATGTGTAAGAAGAAGGGTATTCACATGTTTAGTGGTCAGAGGGATGGACTAGGGAAAAGCTAGCTAACTGCATCAAAGTTTGTGCTTCCCTTTCTCCCTAAATCTACATGGGATCATATGACTCATTCTTTCCAATGGAATATGAGCAGAAGCAATTATGTCATTTCAAGGATAAGGTAGTTAAGGAGTAGGTGCACATTCACTGTTCTTTCTTGCCCCTTTTCCTGGCTGGAGACAAAGCACTTCAAGGTCCTAGGAGATGGGGAGCCACAGATGGATAGAAGGTGAGTCCCTGAATTGCCTTATAGAGGAAAGTCACTCATCAAACATCAATAACAGCATGAGACCAGTACATGAGTTTGAAATAAATGGTTGTGTTAAGCCACTAAAACTTTTAGACTTATTCGTCACATCACCTAGCATTATCCTAATATGATGTAATTTTAATATAACAGCTAGTGATGTAAAATAAAATAATAAGAATTAAAATTAATTTTTCTTAAAAGTTTAGCACAGTTTCTCACCTAACCCTGAGTTTAAATCTCTAACACATTCTCACCAAGTCAGTATCTAATCCATTTGAGTATTTCCAGTGATGGTAAGTTTACTAACTTCTGAAGCAACCATTTCTCTTTAAGAAAATTCTGTTTATAGAAAAAGCTTTCCCTAGTTTGAGTTGCATATCACTATATGTCTACCCATTTGTCTATTCTAGAATTACCAAGCTTAAGCTTATTCCCTCTTTAAAAGGGCAGATCTTTTATTATTTTAAGATATCTATGCATTCTACCTATCTACAGCCTTAAGAAAATAAATTAAACTTTAAACTATCTTTGGGAAACCCAGCACTGGTAATTATACACCAAATCTTTAAAAGTCTTTGTAAACTGTGATAGTCACTCATTACACTAACACTATGATAAGTTAACTTTTATTGTGTAGCTGAGAAAACTAATACATTTAAAAAAAAATCTAATATGTAGAATAAAAGTCACAGAATAAGTACCTGCAAAAACAAACGTTTGAGATTTTTAAGGGTTCCAAACATAGTGGTAGAAAGAGACCACAAACCATTTTACAAATATACGAATTTTACTGCGTTGAGATTTGATAACTTTTTGAGGTTTCTGTTCCAACATTTTGACATAAAGAAGGATTTGTATTAACTAAGTCAACTAGAAGAATTTTTATGTAATTTCTAAGAAATTCTGTTTTTTGAAGTTCTATAACACCAACATCTTGTATCCATTATTTTTATTTATACTTTTCCCCCTGCCTTGAGTATTGGTTCAATTATGCAAAGCTTCCAAGAGGAAAGCTTCATATTGAAAACTTCTGACCCCTTTGTGCATTTTTACTAACCAATCACAACTTTCAGGATTTTTTTCCTTTCACTAAAATTCTAGAACATGGTAGATGGCGACCTCTACTGGTTCTTAGATAATGTAGCTAAAGTCACTGACAATTTTGACAAAGAGTGACCACTTATTTAATGTCGTAAAGGGAAAAAAACACACACAAAAAACTACCAGCATAAACTGAAGAGTGAATGTTTAAGGAAGATAACAGATATCTGCTGGTATTAATGCAGTTCCCAGTTCTATATTCAATAATGTACTTAGGTCAAGAATGCATTTAGGGCTTTTACCACTTCCCATCTGTGTTTTATTTATTTTCTGAGACTAAAAGCATAGTTGCTAGAGAGAGCGGTAATACACATACATCAGATTTCAAGAACAATGCTTGACAGATTTTTACTTATTAGAAAAGGAATACAATCTTAATGTAAAAAAAGAATAAAAAAAATCAAACACTCCTGAAGGGATACCAGTACAAAAGTGAAGGTCTCTTCATCACCACTTCCAGAATTAATTTACCATGAAAACAACTATTTCTGGTGTGTGGATTCTGGTTTGGGATTTTAGGCTGAGTTTGGAGATGAGTGGGGTGGAATTTAAGCAGGCATTGGTTTTTAGAGTAGCAGTGTAAGGAGGGAAAAAAAAAGATACTCTCTTTCCGTGCCCTTGAAGAATTTAATACTCAAGAAGATCACCTGTTTGTTTTGCCAGAGGGGGGACTTCCCAGTTTTTCTCCTAAAAGTGTCAGAGTGCTAATGTTAATTTTCAAACAGATAGGAAAAAGAACAAAGTGTGCTTAAATATAGGTATCCCAAATCTAGGTTTTCAAAATTTTGGTACAGAATACTACTTGATTTTAAGACTTGCCTTCACTTTCAGTGGAAAGCTATTTCACCAATGTTAATACAATTCTGTTTTTCATATTAGGTTAAATCCCATTTAAATATATTGCAACATCAAAAATTTCTGAATAACAAGGGTTCCTAATTCTCTTCTTATAGATCATTCATTTCTAGACATTCAACATAGATACTGCACAAAAAACAAGCAGTCTTAGTAGTTTCTTGGAGTTTATGGCTTGATTTAAAATGTAAAAAAGAATGAGTATTTAGAGAGCTTTCTTATGCAGAATGAAAAAAAGGAAAGCCAAAATTAAGAATATTCTGTGCATGTAAATTAGAAGTTTACTAGTATTTCAAGATACGGTAATAGTTTCAATAGAAACTATTCAAAGATGGGTAAAATCCTAGCTATATCAGGTCCTTGAAGGGGGGAATAAAAAGAAGAAATTGTTTTCTAGGGCATTTATTGAATGGGTACACAATGAAACATCATTCGCCAATAAATGTAAACATTCACTAGAAGATTTAATCAATCACTTTGTCCTAAATTATAGGAGTTTGCTTACTAGTTAGATGTTGAAAGTTTTTTAATAAGATTTTACCGGTAGCTTAGTGTAGAGAACTAGCTCATGCTAATGAAGTGAATCAGGTCAGCGGTTTTCACTTGGGGTCTGCAGACTAGCTTTGCTTTGCTACAATCTTTTCACTGGTCCACAGTGATATGATATTAAAACACTAAGATAAACCAAGATGATTTTTCATGAAGCTTAGTACTTTAAATTTAAAGATCTGTACTTTAAACTGTGTTGGTGCTGTCAATTATCTTTTTTATGAAAAAGATATTGGAATAAAATTAAAATTAATCAAAATTAATCAAAATAAAATGAAAGTTGATCTTATTTGGCAGAAGAAAAAGTTGACAACGCTCTGGTTCCCCTCTCCCCGTACTTTTGAAATTTTTGCTTATCTTTAAAATATCAAAGACTGTAGTAATTTCCTTGTTAGTCCTCCACTGTAAGTTTTTCAAAGCAGTCATCTAACCCTAACACCTTAGGGATGAAACTTCTGAACTGAATTTCCTCAGGTCAGAGTTGGCACAATACTTACAAAATCCCCTATTTCACATTAAGAATACTGCCAAAATAACATGTGACATCATAATTCCAAAATAGTTGTAGAACTTTTGCATTTTTTTTGTCATATGGTTTTTGAGAAACACTTGTGAAATCCACACGTATATCAGTGGGATTTATCTTTCAGAATTGGGAAGATATGTTTTGCCAGTCATAAATGAACTGTAGTCCCCGCAGACTCAAGTTTATTCAAAAACACTCTCTCCAGAGCTGCTAAATTTGGCAATCCACATTCTCTCCTCCATATGCTGTCCTTAGGGTATTCTACATACACTGTCCATAATGGTTTCTAGTTAGGATGTCTGGAAAAGTAGATATTGTGGTCACAGAAGGGCCATTAAAGGGAATTTGAAAACAGATCCATTAAGTTGAAGTATTCACTTGTAAGAGTCTTCAAGTTAGATGGACTATGCTAATTGATATTCAAGGAATAACTCCACCTACCCACTGCTGATATCATAGTGTCTAACTACTCAGGCTTGTATCTTTTACCAGCCTCGTTTGGTATTCTCCCTGGAGAGAGAAATATTAGCAGAACACAGTATGCATAAAAAGTACAGTAGATAAATAATGAATTGTCTCTAAATGTGGACCTCATTTCCATTCTGTTCTCTTGTTCAGTGCCTTCACTCTTTCAAATAGCCATCTTTTCTTCATTAATCACATCAGCTCTGCTTTTGTTATGTCTTGTTGGAAAAGAGAAAAGAAAGTTTCCATTATTTCTCTTGTAGACTGTGGAATGCAGCAGCTGTTATGTTTTGCAAACATCTAGTCGTATCTTAGGATCTTTGGTCAGTTTCTGAGTGGCTTTACAAATATTTTTCTGTATTGTTATGCTAGCTTCCCCTGAATTTGTGAGCTTGTGCTTCTTTTCTCCCTGCTCATCTTTTGTGGCCTTATTCTCTTTGCCTCCACCTGGCTCTCATTTTCAAGTCTTATAATAGTTCTCAAGAGCAACAAATGTATCCCAAAGGTTTCCCAGCTTGGCCCAGTCTCAGCAATACAACACTAGGTTTTGAACGTTTTTTTTTGTTCTTTCTTTCTTTTTTTTTAAAATTCTGTTTCCTTTCCTCCTGTTTAAATGATTTTCAGGACACAGTCTCTCTTCCGCCATGCGTGCCAGCTGCTCCCTGTAGGACGATGTCTTTGTGGTCCTTGTCATGTGACCCTTGGCTGAGGAGGAACTGGTAGTTTTACTGACAACAGCTGCCCTCTTGGGATGGCAATACCACAGTCATCATGATTTCCTGAATGTGGACATTACTTCGTAAGTTTTAAAAGTTCTTACCCATCCATTGTCTTGTTTGACCCCACAACGATCCTGCAAGGTGATAGATGAGAAGAAATATGACCATAAGAGTCATGGAACTGGTCCAGCAAGCTCTGAGTGTGAGTAAATGGTGAACAGGAACAAAAAGTCTAGTCTTCAGGGTTTTTTCCCCAGTGTGTTTCCTGGGTCTCTTTTTTTTTGTCTGTAAAATGGGAAAAATACTAACTTTGTGTTGCTATGAGGAAACAATGAAAGAATCTGGGTAAAACTCCTAGGATAGTGCCTGGCGCTTAGTAAGTGTTCAGTAAATGTTTATTATTATCCTTTATTTGTCATATAAACATAACAGATACATTGGCTGAATAACATATACATGCAGCTGCTATCATTCTGCAAACATCAGGGTGTACTGGTCTCTGAAGGAGAGCTTTTGAGTAGCCATTGACTGAAATACAATGATTGGAATTTATGTTTGGCTACAGCTGTTCAGCGGTAACAATGCTTCTCCCTCTGCTCCCACAGGGAAACGACACGTGTAAGTTGATTCTTCTACACACAGAAACCAGTTAATCCAACACAGTGCACAGGTGGAAAACAGATTCTGGATTAATATTCTGTCTCACAATTTACAGGACGGGTGACCATGGCTTGGATGGGTGTTGTAGCCTATGAAATGGGTTTGTTCAGGAGGCTAACTGAGTAAAATGGAGGTGTTTAATTGAAATTTTTGACCAAGGCACAAAGATATGATATCATATATAATAGGCCCTCAAAATACAAACTTACAAAGAAAACACTTAAATTCATTGAGATTATAAGCCCTTTACCCAGGGGTCCTTCACTCAGAGAACAGATGTAAAAGGACCAGAAGAGTGGGGATTTGAGGAGGATTTGTTAGGAGACTTTCTCAGGTAGGAGCTTCACTTGTACCTCCCCCTGTGGGAGGGGTGGAGTGATACTGCCTTCCAATGCTGGGCGAGGTGAGAGGGGATTCAATAGGACCGTGCAGAGGGCATGATAGGTGTTCCTGGGCCCCATTGGACCTACCTCATGCCTGAGAAAACAAAAGCAGCTAATGACAACAGAGCAGAGAGCTGCCCCTGGGAAGCAAATGTACTGTAGCAAATAAAAGTGTATGGACTCCCTGGGAAGTAACTGCAACTGCCCTGTCCTATAGAAATTACAGGAGTATGGATCCCAGGGACAAGATGTGGAGATAATGGTTGTGATGTCAACCTGAGGTTGTTTTGAAAGGGATCCCACTGAAGTCCATGATCTGCCAGGGAAAGGAGCCGGTAGGCATATGTGACTGTAATAGCCGGGATAAGGGCTAAGGGGAGAATGGTGGAGCCTTCTCAGAGCTGAGGCACAGCCCATGACAAGGGAGTTGCTGATGGAGGGTTCCGGGAGGGAGGCCTCAAAAGGTTCTCATGATAGAAGGAGTCAGTGTCCACCCCACCCCCACTGCCTCCTGAGGCCATGCAGCCATTGTACAAAAGTGCCTGTTGAGCAAAACCTTTCCTCTGCTCCCTAGCTTTCCTCCCATGAACCTTTGCACACTACAAGCAGCCAACCAAAGGCAGGCCCAGGCCAATGGGGACACGGAAGGAGGAGTGTTTGCACTTTAAGTAAAGTTCAAACTTTGATTATAACACAATAATGGAGGTTTTAAATTATACATTAGATTGTGTTTGTGATTTGAAGTGACTATCATCTAAATATAACTTGTGAAGTCATAGGCTGGCCAAGACATCATCCTCATACAGAAAGGAATAGTCCCACTGAGCAGGACTAAAAGGAAAGCAAGAGGCAAAGATAAGGTGATTTTGTAATTATATCCACGGCTTCTGACTAAGATCAATTAGGTAAAGGATCTTGAATACAGTATGATCTCAAAGTTATTAGCATTCGTTTTTCCTTTGTTCTACAGGCCCATTTTTTAATCTGAAAAATAAACATTTTGAATGCAAAAGAATATTTAGAAGAAAAATGTAAATATTTAAAATCTCTCACCCAGTAGAATAACAAGATAGCCAACAAGTTTCTGCTTCATTACTTCTAGTAATAAGGAACTACTACCTCCATAAACGATTGAAAACCTACAGAGGTTAGCTTGTTCTCATACCAAAACAAAATCCGTAGTCACATAATTTCTATCCATTTGTTCTTCATGTTTTATTCCAATGAGGAATATAGATCATGGTTAGCTGAAATGCTGTGGTTTTAAATTTTTTTCTTTCTTCCACATAATATTAGAAGACAGTTACGTCTTCCTTTGTTCTCTATTTTCAGCCTAAATGTTGCTCTTTTTTAATATAATGCAGCATACTTATCATTTTGACCTCCCTCTGCAGGTTTTCCAGTTTGTCAACATCCCCTTCTGAACTGAACGTGAAGCCCAGATGTAACCTGAGAGCAGAGCTAAGTTAGCAGTCATATAACATGCATATTAGGTTTGTGGTCAGCTCAAATCCCTCAGGTTATTTTCATAGGAAATACCCCACAAGTCAGGTCTTCCTCATTCTGCACTTACAAAAAGTGAAGAAAGAAATGTACCTTTTTATACTCCATTTTGTTGGTTTTACCCTAGTATTCCAGGCTTTCACAAATATTCAAAAGTCTTCTTTTGATTAGGAATATTGTTTTCAGAAATTGTTTTAAGTCACTTGATAGTTTATAAGCGTTTTTTAAATGCTCACTTACGCCACTGATAAAAGACTTGAAGAGTACAATAGAATTTATTTTTCAATAAACATCCTTGGATATATAGCTCTTTGTGCTTACTGAGTGAATTTCACCTGGGCATATGAGATCTAACAATTAAGTTCACGAACTTGTTTTCAATGATGTTGCTCACCTTTTTTGATATCAAAGGGATTATTCATTATGAATTTGTACCAACTGGACAAACAGTTACCAAGTTTACTATTTGGAGGTGCTGAAAGGCTGCGTGAAAAATACAAAAACGATCTGAACTTTTCGCCAACAATTCATGGCTCTTGCATCACGACAACACACCAGCTCACACGGCACTGTCTGTGAGGGAGTTTTTAGCCAGTAAACAAACAACTGTATTGGAACACCCTCCCTGCTCACCTGATCTGCCCCCCAATGACTTCTATACCTGAAGATAAAGGAAATATCGAAAGGAAAACATTTTGATGACATTCAGGACATCAAGGGTAATTCAACGACAGCTTTGATGGCCATTCCAGGAAAAGAGTTCCAAAATTGCTTTGAAGGATGACCTAGGTGCTAGCATTGGTGCATAGCTTCCCAACGGGAGTACTTCAAAGGTGACCATAGTGACATTCAGCAATGAGGTATGTAGCACTTTTTCTAGGATGAGTTCGCAAACTTAATTTCTGATCTCGTATACTCCAAAGTGGAATTACTGGGTGATAAAATATAGATGTTGATCAAGGGCACATTCTTTAGATGAATTAAATACAAACAATTTGGTTACAGTTCACTTTATATGAGGTAGTGACCATTCAGGAAATGACGTTATCCACTGACTGTGTGTACAACACGCCATGTAATGTATGTGGCAATGATACCCAGTCTGTAGGATTGGGCAAGCAAACTGCAAGGTCCAGATTCCCATGGTGGCAGCAGTGATCTCATCAGACTGGCTTGTAGTGTAGTGTGCTGTTGGCTCTGGTCTGAACTTTTTTCTGCCCACATTCTACGTCTGATTTACTGGCTTTATGGTGGTGCTATGAGCTAAACTTTAGTCTTTCAACAAACTCCATTTCTGTTTAATATAAGGCGATAATTATTTTCTGTTGCTTACAAGTAAGAGAATATCACAATTATTTTCCCATTGCTACTTCAATACTCATTTGCATTTCTTCCCCCAACAGTTTCAGAGCAAGATTTCATACCTCAGTTAATACAAATATTCACAGACATTTAGTGAGTGTGCAAACTGAAAGACTGCTATTGCAAATAAGATTCACTCAGTGTCTTTTTCTTTGACTGTCCACAGGGCTGCTGCTTGGGCTATGAAATTCAGAAGAATGAGGTTTCACACCATTCCCACACTCTTTATGTGTTTTTTTCTCTTCTTTCTTACTCTGCTCTTCCTTTCATTTAAATTTTGATTCCATGTTTATTTCTCACAGGTAAACAAAACAGAACAACACAAAACAAAAAGACACCCAAAACAAAACAAACCCCGTAAATAAAGAAATATGATACCAATGGCAATTAAAATTAGCAAAAATTTTGCAGTCATCAGTCCTGGGAAGAGAAGAAAGTTGAGTGTGGATAAAAAATACACTGTAGTTCTTTTCCTGTTGGAAGTGAAAATTTCCAGCACAAAATACATATAAGTCACAAAAATAAAATACTAAGCGTGCTTGCCTCTTATTGTCCTGCTGGCGGTACACTCATTCTTGTTCCCTGAGTTTGGTTTGCATATTTATACTCGAATCCATTGCTTGTGCAATTGCTAAGTTGTTTCTCAAAGGACAATTTTCTTTTACTTACCAGTTTTTAGGGTAAGGGATGCCATTTTTGGTACACAGCTGCATTTTATTAGGAGTATTTTACACATACATTAAAAAGTTGTTGAATTTGGAGTCTCTCTAAAAGTCACGGTCGCCAGTTCCAGTGTGTGTGTGTGTGTGTCCATGCATGCGCACGCTAAGGCTGTTTCCACACCACTAGTATGCAATTCTCTGACACCAGCTGGGTGTCGTACAGTTCAACTCAGTTCTGACACTATCTACCTCAAGATAGAGTCAGGTCCTACAGATTAAGGTTTCAGTCCCATGAGATGCTCCCACCCCTTCAGACGCCAATCTCAGGCCCAGGTTGTCACCTGTGCTACTCACTGACCAGCTATAAATTGAAGGTTCCAACAACCCTCTTCCCACACACACATTGGGTTTGATTAATTTGCTAGAGCAGCTCACACAACTCAGAAAAACACTTTACTTACTAGTTCACCAGTTTATTATAAAAGACTATAACTCAGGAACAGCCAGATAGGAGAGATGCATATGGCAAGGTACGAGGAAAGGGCAGGAGCTTCCCTGCTCTCTCCAAGTCTGTCACTTTCCCCAAATCTCCACCTGTTCACCAACCTGATAGCTCTCATAACGCTGTTCATTTGGGTTTTTATGGAGGCTTCATTACAGAGGCAAGACTGATTAAATCATTGACCATTGGAGACCGAGTCAACCACTAGCACCTGGAGGTGAGGGTGAGAGTAGGCTTGAACCATGTGATTAGTTTCCCTGGCAACCAGCTCCCATCCTTAGGTGCTTATAGAAGTCATCTTATTAGCATAAGCTCAGGTGTGGTTGAAAGGGGTTTGTTAGAAATCTTAGGACACCATTATTGCTCCTATCACTTAGGAAATTCCAACGGTCTTAGGAGCTCTGTGCAAGAAATGGGACAAAGACCAAATACATATTTAATCACAATATCACACTTGTTAGTTTCCAATACTTATACCTAAACACACTGAATCTCAGAATTCAACTACCAAATAAAAAAAAGGTATTTCAGATTAGAGCCCCTGGTTCCTTCCCCCTTGAAAGGCTTCTGAGCAAAGCATCTAATCAGAATCACTGAGGGCAAGCCTCCGGCATTGAGTTTTCAAGAACCCCTAAGTCATTTCAATCAACGTACAGCCTCCGCTGAGCATTAATGGCCTCGTAGACAGTGGTGGCTTAGTAGACCATGGTGGACTTACCGGCATTGCCTGCCTGGCATCCCTTCTCTCTTCTGGTGCAGCCATCTGATTTCCTCTGGAGAGCCACTCCCCTCCACTCACAGCCAATAGTTGAAAAGGGGCTGACCCCAGGCTGCCTGCTCCAGGGGGAGATAAGTAACCCAGGTTTAGCCAATCCACAGTGATTGGATTTGTGATAGGTATCTGACCCAAGTAAAGCTCAATTGCAACCATTTTGTTAGAACTGTTGGGGAAGAGAAGCAGTCTTCCTCCCGGGATTTCATTAGGATCACATACTAAAATCACCGGGATCAGCTGGTGACCTAGAAGCACTAGGTCAGCCTTGGGTGGGGAGTTGGGGTGGTGGCATTGTGGGGACAGAGTCCCAGAGGGCAGTTTCCAGGCTCTCGGCCTTGCATGGGGAGGTGCTGGCTCAGGTAGTGAATGACCATCAACTGTGATTGGTTGGCCATCAGCTGTAACCGGTTAGCCAACTGGCTACTGATGTAACTGCGGGGCTGCGTTGATTGGTTGGTTGGTTGGCAGGCAGAGAAGTGAATGGCGGACTGCGGATCATGTGGCTACTACCACATGTGTCTCACCCAGCATCCAGTGAGACCATAGTGGTATGACTCCCCTATCTATGGCTTCATGGGTGTTCCTTTGTGACCTCACCATATCCTGCGTTCTTATGTGGGGAGTGGGAGCTGAGACCCTGCAGGCCACCCTGCATGACAAATGGCGTAGCAAGCAGGGTCTCCCGCATGACAGGTATATAGAGGATGCTGAGCTGAGAATTAAGTCACTTTAGAGGAAAACAGAAACACGATTGGGCTGAAGGGACAATGGGAAGGGAGAGGGGGAGGAGGAGGAGGGGGAGGGGGAGGGAGAGGGAGAGGGAGAGACACTACTGTTATTTGAGCCCCTGAATCCATCTGTGCCTGAATTAGATTAACCCTAGGATTTTTCAGAGCCATAATATGTCTTACTCTGCTCAGTCTGCCATAACAAAATACCATACAAGTCCATTGTTAAACAACAGAAATTTTTTTTCTAATAAGGAAAAAGAAGATGAACTTCTTTGGAGCAAGAGTCTCTGGAACTGCTGACTTGAATTAGGAAAAAGCAAAAAGATAATCATGTGATTTTGCAGTCCAATTTTCATGATAAATGAAAATTTTCCACTTTGCCCAAGTTGGTGACTCTCAAAAGCTGACTTTTCTTTCTTATCAGGGAAATGGATTCTTGTCCCCAATAGATGAAGGTTATTAAAATTTTTATGTCTATTAACATTTTTTATTTAAAAATTATTCCTATAAAATCAAACAATAAAGACATGTTTAAACAACAATATAATCTTTCATCTTCTACGTTCCCCCCCAGTCTGGGTGCCTGAGGTAAACAATGTCATCAATGTATTTCTTTTTTCAATGAAAATGGAATCATATTGTACACATTACTCTGCTTTTGCTTTTTTTTTTTTTTTTTTTGGTTGTTATGTGATGGATATCCCTCCTCCAGGGCAGTACATGTAGCTCAAACACATTCTTTACATAGCAGCATAATAGTTCAAGTAAGCCTGCACCAGAATTTATTCACTAGACCATTTAAGTTGTTCAGATTCCATTTTGTGTCACCACAAAGAATGTGCAAATAAATATGCACCTGTTCCTACCTTGACAAAAACACAAAACGCTATTTCTCTAATGTGCAGTTATTTTAGGATAATTTCAAGGTGCTACCACATCCCTCTAACACAGCGAAAGAAAATAATGACCTTTCTTGACAGGAGACTTTGATAATAAAAATAAAAGAATGTAAAGAATAAATTTAAATAACTTAGGTCACAAGTGATCCCATTCACTTGTGCAATATGGTACTTGTTACATTCAACCTGCATAAATCATTTCTAGATCTGTGAGAGGGCCATGAAGTGTCCATATTTGTTTGACGGTCATGGGTAGTTTCTCAAAGTGTGGTTCCTAGAGCCACACTTGTGGGGCAACACACGTTTACACTAAAGATTCCATCACTTGCCATCCAGAGATTTTTATTCAGTGGGTTTGGATTGGGGCCCAAGAAGCTTCACTCTGCAACAGAGAAATTCCCAGGTAGAATTCCCAGGTGAAAGCATTGGAGTTTGCAAGCTTTGGGCTAGATCAAGGGTCAGTCAAATTTGTCCCTATACCTGTTTTTTTTATAGCTCATGAGCTAAGAATGGTTTTTACATTTTTAAATGGTTGGGGAAAAATATTTCATGATATGTGAAAATTATATGCAATTCAAATTGCAGTGTCCATAAATAAAGTGTTACTGGAACACAGCACACCCATTCATTCCCTATTGTCTAGGGCGGCTTTTGAGCTGCAAAAGTAGAGTCAGGCACTTGCCATACAGAAACCATGTGGCCACAAAGCCAAATTATTTGCAATCTGGACCTTTGCAGAAGAAGTTTGCCAACTCCTCCTGGACAAGATGATCTTTAAAGTCCCTGTCATTTCCGAATGTATTTTATTCAGTGTAATTATTTATTTCCTTCAATACGCACATACACTGCCAAAGCCTGGAGCTGGTGCAGACCCAGGGAGGTACAAAGTGTGGGTGGAGGACAGAAACCATGATGAATTTCTTTTCACCAGTCAATTGTAGCTGAGGAGGCGATGTGAGCAACATATAATGCATTATACTTCCGCACAGTCAGAAACCGATAACAATAACTGCAATAACTAACATGTATGTGGCTCCTTATACACACGAGGCCCTGTTTTCAGTGCTTTCCATGATTGACTCACAGAATCCTCACAACCCTATGATGTAGGTACTATCTTTATCCTCCTTTTACAGTTGAGGAAACTGAGGCATAGAGAGGTTAAGTAACCTGCCTAAGGACACATAACTGTAAGTAACAGAGTGGGAATTTGAAACAATGCAGTCTAGCTGCAGAGTCTGGGCTTACAACCATGGAGCCATTACTGCAAGCAATATGTT
Organism: Rhinolophus sinicus; assembly: GCF_036562045.2. Classification (NCBI taxonomy): domain Eukaryota; kingdom Metazoa; phylum Chordata; class Mammalia; order Chiroptera; family Rhinolophidae; genus Rhinolophus; species Rhinolophus sinicus. The sequence goes on from NC_133752.1 coordinate 125,259,827, forward strand.
CAAAGTAATTTATAGTAAAAACCACTGTTCTAACACGTATTTCAATTCAAATGTTCAAATCGGGAATAGGACACTACCCTCTGAACATTCTGTCACCTTTTTACCCAGGGTCACGAGCTCAAAAATCTTCCAGGACAGGTAAGAACATCAATGAATGAAGAACACTTCATTTTCAAACAGTTCCTTTTTCTATTTTGAATAGTATCACCCAGACAAAGCCTTTTCATGAGAGGAAAACAGCTGAGTGAGGAGAGATAGTAACTGGTAGTTGCAGGGCATGGGAGCGCTGTGTGGTGGGGACTGCATACAGCTAGAGAGGACGGCCCCCTCGAAAAAGGGCCTGCTACTCATCTCTAGCTCGTTACTGACACGTAGAAATGAGGGCAATTCAGATTGTCACAGTGTAATCTCCCAATATTTAAAAGTTCGGCAACTAATTCAGATATTCAAAACAAATAAACAAACAAACCAGAAAACACTGTGCCAAACAAAACAAGACTTCAAGTCACCAGTGCATGACCCATGCTTAAGCAATTTTCTCTTTAGGCTAAATCATCTTAATTCCAAACCTTTCCAAATGGATCTCTCTAATCCCAGGCCTTTAATCAGAATCATAGCTGCCCCTGAACTGGTGCCAAGCTTTGCAGTCATCTGTAGTTGATGAGAGGTACGAAGTTATTTTCAGAAGTTGGAGTCCTACCTGGCAGAGAGTTAGGCTATGATCAAGCGTAATGCCCTCCTCATGTATGTTATAAAAAATGTCTGCTTTTTATTAGAGTAGACAATCTTTACCGGGACCAGCACCATTGATAAGTGCTTTTCCTTAATGGAAAAGCATATTTTCATAGCTTTTCCAGGAATATCTTGGTGCTTTTAATGGAACCATAAACCATTCCCGTATTTAATCTTCAATCACACAATGCTTATTTCATTGAATATAATGGCTCATGCACATTCACTAATGGCCCTCCCGAAAAAGACTTTTTAAAAAAAAATAAATTTGAAAGTGCTTCAGAGTACATAACAAGGAAAAGAACAACAACAAGCAATGCCAGTTGTTTAGTTGAAGTGAAAAAAATAATATTTGGAGTAGTGTAACTTGAGTGATAAATCACTGTAATAAAATAATTAAAAAGCATTCATCATTCTGACAATCTGAAATAGTATTTAAATTGTTCAGATATTTTACTAAAAATCTACCTAAAGAACTTTCAGGTCTCATAGAAAACAATTTTTTATAAAATAATGTTTTAAAATATTTTCCATGAGAATTTATTCAGAAATATAGTACCTTATATGGAATTTCAAAAATCAATCAAAATTTATTGCTCAAATTTGACATTTATGTGTTCTGGTTGGAGTTCATGGACTCTGCACAAAGTAAGCATTATTTTGAATATTTTCAGTTACTTTAATATATAGTGTCATAAATAAGGGACAAATTGTCTTCAGAGGTCTGACTAGGTGTTTGGAGTGTGAGAAACATGACACTTTAGCACTTGAAAACAATTCTCAAATGAAAATTAAATGATTATATAGAAGCATTAACAGGGCACTGAATTAAGAAATGTGGAACTTTACAAAACATCAATTAAAAAGTCATAAAACTGTGCTCGCTTCAGCACCACACATACTAAAAAAAAATAAAACAATATATGTAATATATGTAATATATGTAATGTATCCTGGATTAGATCATGAAAGAAAAAAAAGACATTAGTGGAAAACGAGTGAAATATGAATAATGTATGGACTTAAGTTAATAGTAATATACCAATGATGGCTTTATAGTTTTGACAAGTGCACCATGGGAATGTAATAGGTTAACATTAGCAAAAACTGGGTGAGAGGTATATGGGAACTCAATTTTTGCAACTTTTCTGTAAATCAAAAATTATTCCAAAATACAAAGTGTATTTGAAAAATCACAAAATAATTTGTAAGAGTATTAATCTGTGCTGTTAAAGCATCCAACAGAATAAGTAGCCTGATGAAATTCACATGCCAGTAAGTGCCATTGCTGTGTGAACAAGCGGGTGGTGTGTGTGTACGTCAAGTGGATAGGTGGCGATGTGTGAACACAGTTAACACACTCAGTCTCTTCCTCAGTTGACAGGTCTGCTGCTCAGCACTTAAAAGGACAGAAATGATGGTGGGAATTTCCTAAATATTTTAGTAATAATATATATTAACAAAAAATATATTCACATATTAATAATATATATTTAAACTTCAGGAATTCCTCTCCTTATCATTGTGTTAAAAAAGATAAGTTGTCATAACTGGACTACTTTCAACTTGTGCTTTTTTGTGTGCTTTTGATTTTTTAAAACAGTTTTGTTCCTCTTTGTACTATCTTCAAATATATGCCAATGTAAATGATTATAGTTTGTTTCCAAACTCTACAAAGCACGACTGTATACTCATTTCTATCCCTTTAGCAAAGAGACTACATTGTAATAGGTTTCCCTTTTGTTGTACAGAACAGAGGCATTGATGAGGTGGAGTAGACATATGTCAGCATGTTAAAATAAATTTAGTAAGTCTGCTTTTGTGCACGATGTAGCAGGTCATGGCAAGCCAACACTTCCACTGCAACAACCAAGAAAGCAATTTTTCCTGCAATTTGCAAAAAAAGCATATTTTAAAAGATATCAGACAATAAGGAAATAGCATAAACAAAATTTCCAGAGAAAGGAGAACCACTTTCTGAAATAAGTTGGTAATAATTGTTGGCCACCGTTTTTCCTTAGGGTCTGAGGATTGAGAGGCAGAAAGCTTATGCTGGGAAAAAGAGATCCTAGAAGATCTTTTAGTTTTTTTGAGAAGCCAGAGGAATCAAAATGAAACCTTAAAGGTCTCAATGACAGATGATAATGGTGGAATATTTGAGATACCAGTAGAGAATCTGGATGTGTGCCCATGACGTTAGGACATGGGTGAATATCAAAAATCAGGATTAGGACATACCAATCTAACTCACACAGGTTCTATACAGACACAAAGGGGAGAGTAGATCAGAGACAACTAGTTAGTCCTGCTTCATCACTTCCTACAGCCCCAACAGCCCCTTTCACCTCTGCACCAGCACCCATTCCTGTGTCAAAGGTTCCAGCAAATGGAAACCATCAGCAGAGCATGTCTGGGCTCAGCGGTGATGGCTTCGTGGGAGTGAACCAGAGTGCAGCTCCTTCCTGGAGACCAGGGGAGCCTTAATAGAAGAAGCACGGGATGTGCTCGTCTTCAGATTTTACATCGGGAGCTGAGAAGAAGTCCCATGTTCCACAAAGAAAATGTATACCAGTTGTCAATATGACTTCATCCCCAACGACATAAGCACCTGATTACTGTCCTAGGCCTTCAACCCTCTGAGTCAAATAGGTATGACTTTTTTTTCCTCTCTCAATAAAGATGCATTGAAGATATTTGTCTTGACAAGGGAGCCAGAATCTTTATACATAAAGCTGGATTCAGGAAGAACAGTAACAACTCTGCTGTCAACTGTACAAATAGAAATATAAAACAGTGTGGCAGCTAGGGTTTCAAAAGTGGAATCTTTTCTCAATGGATTTAGTCACTAGTTTTTTAAAATTTGTTTTTTAAACTCCAATACTCCAACATACATTGTTTCAGGAAGCCATGAACAGAATGTCCAAATTCTAGTTTCTTGGTGAACTTCATTTGTCACCATTAAAAGAACAACGCAAACCTGCATCAGCAGGAGGGTTTGTTCCTGGGCCTGTTAATTTTAGTGAAACTGAAGAATTAAAACTCAGTGTCATGACCTAAAGAGATTTCATTCCCCTGATTTCACCCTCATCTTGATGTATAATCAGCCATGTTTAACAGGTAGAGGTTTTTTTTGTTTTTTGTTTTTGTTTTTTTAATTAAAGCAAAGCAGGTCGGTATATGGCACATGATTTGTCTCTAAACAATTTCATTTTGGCCTATTTGTCATTCAACGTGTGTGCTCAATTTAGAACAGCTTTTGTGCATTCAAGTCTCTCTCTCTCTCTCTCTCTCTCTCTCTCTCTCTCACATGCTCAGTGATTAAATATTTAGCTTTATATAACGTTATTGACACCACACCCTCGCGTGCACACACACACACACACACACACACAAAGGCCACATGTAAATGAACTGCAAAGAGCAGAAAATCAAATATAACCTTAAAGAACATCATTGCCAATATATGGAAGGCAGTATAGCATATATTTTTATTTTGTTTTGTTTTGCTGACTATGTACACTGAGTTCTCATAAATGAAAATAGGTCATTTGTCTTTGAAAAAAATCTGTCAGAGCAGCCTAGTTTTATATGCATTACATTGTTTTATTTAATGAAGGCCTCAAGTTGAATTTTAACATAAGCAATTAATAGGAAATTGGGGCCATTTGAGGAGTTAATCTGTGGCAAGTTTTTCTAGTTACAAGGAAACTTTTAATTTATGCACTTTTATTCCTATAAAAGATGGTAGTAGAGGAAAATAAAACACCCAACATAAATAAATGTTATTTTAGCAAACATAATTTTTACCATTAGATGTACTACATTATTTCACATCTATAAAACAGGTGGTATACAAGAATGTAATGTATTTGAATGTGAATCCATTAGAAATATTACCTAGATTTATTAATTTTTACAGTGCCTTTTTCAGTGGGTCAGCTGGAAAGTCTACTATACATCGTAGTTGTCATATATTAAAAAATAATACTAGTTGCAGGTAATTTTGAGAATCAAGTCAATCTTTTACACCAGATTAGGTTTTTCTGTCTTATTTTGTTTCATAACATCCTGTTTCTCTTCTTCATTTTATTTGTTAGATTATAGTAATTGCTTACTTAATTGTGTAATTTGATGTAATGCCTTTCCTGTTATGTTCTGAACTCCACGAAGGCTGGAGCTGTTGTCTTGTTCACTACGCTACCCAGCTTAAAACATAGACATGCTCAATAAAGATGTGCTTTGTGAATAAAGGACTGAACTATCTGCACCAGTCGTGGGCAAACTATGGCTCAAATCCAGACTGCTGCCTGCTTTTTACAGCACCTACGTTAAGAGTGGCTCTTCCACCTTTAAATGAATCTTATTCTTCAAATGGTTATACAAGCACCTGAGTAATAACCTCAGTTTTGCCTGCTGGCCTATAAATTCTGCCCAGAATCAGCCCAGAAAAAAGTTTGCTGACCCTGATCTAGACTAGCATAGTGCAACAGAGCTCTGGTGATGATGGAAATATCCCATATCTGTGCTGTCCAATAGGACAGCCATGAAACACTGCACCCATTGAACACACAAATTTGTCCTGTATGACTGAGGAACTGAACTTTTTACTGTATTGCATTTTAACTAATTTAAATAACCCCATGTGGCTAGCAGCTAGTGTAGTATTAGACAGCAGCAGATCTAGATATACAAAAGAACAGACTGCATGGAAATACAGTAAGTGATTACGTGGAGATCAAATATGTACTTGGAGATCAAGGAAATAATGAAAAATACATGCTAGTTTTGAAGTTAGTTGGTCTTTCTGGCAAAAAATAGAATAAAAAAAGCACACTGAATTGTCTACGTCTAGTTCATTAAGCCAGCTAATGTTATGACAATACTTTGAAGAGGCCTAAAAGTAAAAATGAATTCATTTAATTTGATAGTTAAACAGAAATTCATTTCAAATAAATGGTGGCACTTCATTCTATGAACTGTGGATGAGAAAATAATTATTTTTGATAAGGTAGATGTTAGTGTTCTATTAATGAAACATAATATTGCTTTTATGAACATGTTAAAGCTTTTTTTGGCTTTATTGAAGGAAACAACTTATTTGCAAATAATTCTTGAAATTCACAGAATCCTATCAAAGCAAAGTGATCTATAGTGCAGTAAGAAAACATTAGAGCACATAAACAAGTGACAACGGTGATACCATCTGACAGTATCCTCCAATAGCATTATAGGAGGTATTAAAGTGGACCAAGAAGTAAAAATTCAAATTGCAACACGAAGTTGACAACACACGTTCACAAATTATTTCAAGTATTTAAGTTGAGAAGCACTTAAAAGAAATTCTGAATGTTGTGCCATTTAGGATTGAAATTGTTTGCTGCGGCTATTTATAACACTTAAAGTTAAAAAATTTAAAAATTGGAGAATAATTCCTTTGCTTGCTTATACTGTTTCTGATGTGTCTGTGTATGAAATAACATCTCCCTGAGTAAAACCACTTTGGCTGCCCTCTTTTATTTCCAATGATTTTACCATTAGGGAGAAATTTGAAATCACGGTGGACAAATAATCCCTTAATGCTTTTCCTGGCTAGCAGTAATGTGTCAAAGCAATTCAATTTCCAAATAGCACACAAACTCCGTAAGACACTGAACCAATGCAGCTGTTCCTCTCTATATTTAAAGTATGCACCGATGTCTTTCACTTGGGGGGAAAACCCTGAGATTGAATTCCCTAAAAGGACAATTTAGCTCTAGCAATTAAAAATAACTTATAATTTCTCTCTGATAAAATTTTATTTTTTTTAAAAAGATTACGTTTTTATTTAGATACAATTTACATGCAATAATATTCATCCTTTTTAAATGTACAGTTTAATGAATTTTGATAAACATGCAATTGTGTATGTTATGGGACATTTTCATCACCCCAAAAAGTTTCCTCATGCCCTTTTTTAGACAACCCCTCCCTTCACCCATGGCCCACTGGCAACCAGGGATCAATGTGTTTTCTCTTTCTAGTTTTGACTTTTCATATAAATGAAACCATACAGCATATAGTCTATTGTGTCTGGCTTATTTCACTTAGCCACTTAGTGTAATGCTTTTGAAATTCATCCATGTTGTTGCATGTATCAGTTCATTGCTTTTTGTTGCTGAGAAGTATTCCATTGTATGAATATACCACAATATTTTTATTGATTTGGCTGTTGATGGATTTTGGCTACTATCAATAAGGAAACTATTAACACTTGCTGTGTGGACAATATGTTTTCATTTCTCTTCGTTAACTATGAGCAGAACTATTGGGTCATGTGATAAGCATATGATTCACTTTATACAAATTTGCTAAATTATTCTCCAAAATAGCTGTATAATTTGCATTCCTACCAGCAATATGTTAGAGCTGCAGCTGTTCTGCATTGTCTCCAATAGTTAGTATTATCAATACTTTTAATTTTAGCCATTCTAAGGGATGTGTAGTGGTATCTCCTTGTGCTTTTAATTCATATTTCCCTGATGATTAATTATCTTGAATATTTTTACTTGTGTTTATTGCTGTTTATATATCTTCTTTAGTGAAATATTTGTTCAAATCTTTTGCCTCTCTTTTTACTGAGCTGCTGTTTGTCTTATTATTTAGGTATTCTGCATATAAGCTCTTCCTTCATCAGTTATATGTTTTCCAAATATTTTTACCAGTCTGTGGCATGTCTTTTCATTTTGGTAATAGTGTCTTAAAAAACAGACATTTTAAATTGGATAAAGTCCAATTTGTCACATTTTTCACTTATGGTTCATGTTCTTGTCTCCTAAGAAATCTTTCTTTAATAAATCCTCACAAATATTTTCTCCTACAACTTCTTCTAGAAGTTTCTTAATTTCTGCTTTTAAATTTAAGTCTAAAATACACTTCAAGTAACTTTTATAGGTGACATGTGGTAAGGGTTGAGATTATTATTTTTTTTTTCATTTTGATATCCAATTGTTAGTACTACTTGTTAAAAAGATTATTTTTCCCCATTGAATTGCTTTGGAACCTTTGTCAAAAATAAACTGACAAAATATGTGTGGGTCTATTTCTGAACTCACTAGTTTGTTTCATTCATCTATATGGCTATCCTTAAACACCACATTGTCTTGATTACTGTAGTTTTATAGTACATCTTGCAAACTTTTACATTTTTAATAAATAAGGTGAATCCTGATATCCTTCAAAAACCTAAGTGTAGGCAGAGGCTTGCACTGATTTGGGAAGATGCCATTCTTCCAAACATGGAAGAATTGCTATTCTTAGTTGTGATTTGAGGTGATCTGTTTCCCTGTGTTCCACAGACAAGGGATTTACTCAACCCAGGAATCCACAGATAGAATTCAGGGACTCCATGGTCTTGGGTCTTGGAGAAAACGTACTTTATTTTCACTAACCATTAATTGAAATCCAGTGTTTCCTTCAGTGATAAAAGTGGATTACAAGCCTCAGTAGTACTGGCAGTACCTGAGACTTGCCAGTAGGAGGTACGGATATTTTCATGTCACATTGAAGTTGAGACTGATATCTTTAAATATCGTTCACATTTATTGTTACTTCAAAATTACAGAGTTTAGAACTGCTACTTGGTTTTGTTATTAATGAGTTAGTAAAGAAACACATTACTAAATTATAATGTTAAAAACTTTTGATGTCTATCTCAATATGATTGGCTTCCTTTGTCATATTATGTGTTTTACTATGTACTGTGTATAATGCACACTTTTTTGCTCAAATTTGTGAGGGAAAAATAGGGATGCATTTCATACATGGGTAGTACTAATTCCATATCTACCTAAATGTTTTTAATTCTTTTATTTATGCTTATGAGTTAAAAGTGTAACTCTAGAAATCAATAACTCTAGAAATCAATGCAAAATAATACCCTGGAATACGATAATTGGTTTTGTTGAACTTACGACGAACTTGCAACGACAGAGTTCTGGGTCCTCTATGATGCATAAATATCATATATTTGTTACTGGTACATAAAATTTCTTGTACCTTGTATCTATTCTTATGTTTTGTAATTATTTGTTACATAAAATTTCTTGTACTATAATATGTTAAAAAATAATGCTAAATTTCCTTTATAATACAAAAAACAAGTATCTAAATGTAAACAAATAAAAATTTGAATTAAAGAATTAAAATGAAAGATTTTTCCCTGAAAGTTTGGGCCAAAAATGTGAGTGTGCATTATACACAGGAGCACATTATACATGGCAAAATATAGTATTTAAAAAAAAAATTGTTTGAGGAGGGTTCCCAAAGCACTTCCAGACGGCTGCTGCTTAGGTTGTCCACCACCCTGCGAAGTTCATTAAAAGTGTCTTCAATACTTTAGTTTGGAATACTACCATCTTTGCCTTATTTCATCTTATACTATACATAATATAACACATTATATCTTATATTATTTCATCTTCTAGTAAAGGTTCAATAAATTTTTACTAAACATGAGAGGTTCGACAATGTTCTGTGACAAAATCGGGAGAGTCAAAGGTGTATCACGTGGTCCTGCCTTTGAGGGACTTAGGTCCAGTACTGTAGGCAGATAAGGAAGTGGGCATGACCATGCAGTGTGTATATGCTCTAATGAGCACACATGGGAGTGACCTAGATGATGTTCTTACCCGTTGCTTGGGTGGTGGCAGAGGTGAGGGCAGAGAATCAGCAAATGCTTCCCTCAGGAATTGACACATGTGAGGAAAGCTAGAGAATAAGAAAGCATTAACTAGAATGGGAAGAGAGAGTGTCACACAGAGGAAACAGGTGCAAGCATTGAACTCAACTCTGCCGGGAGTCCTGGGGCAGAAGAACGGCCAAGAGAGGAATTACGCATTGCCTGCCTCCCCCTCTCCCAGCATGTGTCAAGGCAGATAGTCATTCTCACAAAGCAGAAGCCAAAGCAGCTTCCCTCTCTCTATTAGAACATTCAACTTGCATTTAGTATTCATCTTGTGGGCAAACATTCTTTTTCTCAGGTCCTTTGATCCCCAGAAGCTATTAGGAGGTGAAGAGCCCTTAGCCATTGGAGTCTTCTGGCAACGGCCCCTCCCTCTTTCTTACGCCTTCCTCAGCTTGTCCTCTGCCCACGGGCTCTCTCTGTGTGTGCCTCCTTTTCTTTTTAGCCAGTTTCCTTCACTCCTGAACTGGTGGGTGGCACATGCTCATACACTTAGATACAGTAGTGCAAACAGTGGGGCCCCCTGGATATAGACTCACCGCCCTCATCTCTCCTTCCGCACTTCAGCCCATGCGACCCAGTCTAGAGCAGGGGAGGTCCTCTCCCACCCTGGATTAAACGAGTCCTTTATTCCATCCAAAGAGACATTCCTGTTTAAACTGTCCTCAAGACGGGCAGGCAGGTGCTGCTCAGCTCATTAGGGACCAATTCCTTGGCCACTGTCGTCAGCTGTGACAGCCTTACTGTCTGTGTGTGCCAGCGCCCAGGGACTATTCCTCTATAACGGCTCCATTTTCGCTTTGTTCATGAGGATCTACATGGAGCAAGTTCCAGCTGCACATTCCCTGATATTCCCTTTAACATAGGGGTATCGACGAAAAATCTTTATATTTTTGAGGGTTTCTGTTTAGTTCAGGGAATTGTTTCACCTTGTTCAGTTATCCTTATGGAAAGCAGACTGCCCATCTTGGAAGGGTTGCTAAGGAGACATTACACTTTCTGTGGAAGAGGATGGTGCCCTTTCTTGCCCTCTGTAGAAGTTTTTTTCTCTTCTTTTTTTCCTTTGTGGAGGGCATTTTTAATTATGACAATAAGATTTCATGACTTCTCTTACCCACCATTATTCTTTGCTCCCCATGAAGGATCAGAGTGTTGGTTTCCTTCCTTTCCTCCACAGCATGTTCGCTTTCACAACTAGGCATAGGACAAACATTAACAATGATGGATTTTCTGCCCCTCCAGGTTAAATAGAGGAATCAAGCATTTTAAAATTGAGTGCAGTAAGTGATATTGATGTAGTCATAGTCATCTCTAAAGAGTATGGTTGGGACATAATAAAAAGATAGCGATTTAAATATGGAGGGCAGGATCGTAAATATTGAAGAACAACGTAAGAAAGTGTTGACAGGAAAAGGAAAGGGTATTCGCCTTCCTGGAAGAGGGATCAATGAGAACAAAGTCCAGATGGAAGCAACACTGGAGAAATGATGGGAGTCAGAGAAAGTCCACATAATTTGAAACCGGGGTGAGACGGATTGAGCAAAAGATCATGCCGATGAAGTAACCAGCAGAAGCATCATGGAGGATGTGGCTGTCGTGCTAAAGAGTTTGGATTCCCTGTAAAAAAAAAAAAAAAAAAAAAAAAAAAAAAAAAATGGCAAGGCCATAGAGTTACAAACATGGGTAAGAGTTTGATTCCAAAGAAACCAAGAGAGCAGTTATGAGGTCCTGAACTTAGACAGGAGCAGTGAGACTGGAGAGGATAGGTAGTGAAGAGAAATGTAAGAGGTTAAATGAACATGACTTAAAGTTCAAATAGATTGGAAGGAGAGAAACATCTAGGGCAGATTAGGTTGTCAGCCCAAAGTTACCTTCACTGAAAAGGGTTAGTAGAGGAAGAGTAAGTTTTAATTTTAGACATGTTGATTTTGCAGTGCTAGTAGAATGCCCATGGGGAGAGGTAATGTCCATCAGGCAATTGGATAGACAGGTCTAGCGTTCAGGAGAGAGCACTAGCCTAGAAATTAAGATTTGAGCAGCATCAGGTACGGGCAGTTTTGGAAGCCATGACCATGTCCCTTTGAAAGTGTTGACTGAAAAAGGCCCAACGACAGGGCCCTCAATGGAAAAGACTAATATTTAAAGGAAAAAGAGACAAGAGTCTGTATAGACGGCAGGGAGGCAACTGATAGTAGAAGGATAAAACGCTAAGAGCAGTGGCTCTTTCGGCTTCCAGGAAGTAACTCTTGGGTGTGTGTGTGGGGGGGTCAGATGTTCCCTCCATCTCCCTGCGTCTTAAGGCCTTTCTGTTTATCTGTATTGGCTTTATCTCTTTTCGCTCATCATCTCTTCCTCTGCTCATTCATAGTTTTTGACCCTCATAACTTTGGCTTCCCATGGTCAAACGTTGCCTCCAACATCTCTTTATATGCCACGACCTTTCAGCTCCCACCCCATATTGTTTTCTATTTCACATTCCTGAGAAAAAGAGAATCTGATAGGTCTAACTCTTCTTTTCCAGCTAGGCTGCCATGATCAGGTGTGCACGCCCACTTCCATCACCTGTGGTCCTGAGAGCCATATGTATAAAACTTGGCTGCCCGGGTTCACCCCTTTAGCAAGAGATATGGACAAGGAGAAAAAAATACATTTAGCTACTTTGAATATCTGTAGTTAAAGAAAGCTTATGGAAAGGAGTCCTCAATAATGGCAGATAGCATGGCCAAGAAAGAGTCCTTTGGCTCTGGTGATCTGGATACCAGCTGAGGCACTGGCCAGGCACTGGGATGGTGGGGAGGTATCTGGTTACTGTGAGTTGGCCGTGAATGAGGGAAGGAAGTAGAGATGCAGAGTTGTGGTTTCCCCTCAACCAGAACATTTATCTCACACTTTGTAATATGAAAGAGAGTCATGGACCTTGTAGCAAAACCAGGAATAGAGCACAGGCTTCCCAATTCAAGGCATAATATTATTGTATCTTTTTGAGGGTAACCATTTCTCCACTAATTTCTTAATATCCTGCCTATATCCACTACATGTTCATAACCAGAGCGCTGTGCTTGAATTAGACTGACAAACCAGTGACCTAACCGAAGTGAGGTTTCAGTCTGCATTTGGCTATCCTGGTATAAGAGCTCTCATTACTGGGTAATCAAAATATAGGATCGAATACAGGCTTCTATCCACTTTCTTAATTAAAATAAGAACAACCCTTGAAGTAGTGGCAAAATTTTTTAGTCATGAGGTTCCTCATTGTTCCTGGGGAAGAAGGGGAACAGTGATATCATCAAATAGTACTGATCTCGGAGTCAGAAAATCTGGATCACCTTGGACAAGTCACAGACATCGCTTTGAATTCCACTGTGGAGTGGGAATATCTTACTTACAATGATATATATATATGAATATACTGTGGAGGCTAGAGGAAGGGAAGCTGAACCCTGCTAAGGTCAGTTGGGGAAGATTTCCAGAGAAAGTGGTGTTTGATGTGGCTTATGAAATGTGAGTGGAGATCACCAGGTAAGAAGGTAAGGAAAAGCCTTTGACTTGGGCTAAGTTTATAACATCTATTACCTGGAATGAAGTAATTATTATACATAGAGAAAGAAAGTAACTGAGGCCTCTCGTGGCCTCCGTTTGAATCACCAACAACTTGGAACTACATGCCTTCACCTTGTCATCCGTTCTAGTGGACAAAACACAAGCACCCCCAATCATTTAATCCCCTTAAGCTCTTAGGTCTGTACTGCTCCGTTTTTCCTCTTTCTCACTTATTCTCCTACTGCTGCCATCGTTTTCCATTAAGGCCCTCTAGAAATCCTTCTTGAGAGAAAACCAACTACGCCACACGGTCACCTTTACACTGAACATCTATTTCCTGATGCTTAGCTAACTACCCTGTTTCCCCGAAAATAAGACCTAGCCAGACAATCAACTCTACTGCATTTTTTGGAACAAAAATTAATTTGAGACCTGGCCTTATTATTATATAAGATCTGGTCTTATATTATAGTAAAATAAGACGAGGTCTCATACTAATTTTTGCTCCAGATGCATTAGAGCTGATTGTCCGGCCAGGTCTTATTTTCAGGGAAACACAATATCAAGGCATTACTTCCCTTGCCACTCTCTCCAGTTCAGGATGCTTATTTTTTCACATAACATGGACCATGAGGAGAGGCTGAGAGGCTGAGTGGGAGAGAGATGCATTAGCTTTCTTCCTGGTCCTCACTATTATTCCTCATCATTAATTCTCCACTCTTAAAGAAAAGAACCTCATTTGATGGTATGAACCAGTTAGAGCAGTTATTATCATGTCTTCTACCAAATTCTCAGTAAGATTTAACATTTGTCTATTGTCAACTGATGTTATTTTCCTAGATCAAATCTCTGAATCAAACATTTTTTTTCCAAATACTCCTCTCTCTAGTCAAGTATGTAACTTGAACACTCATGACTTAATAATCATTGATAAATCTTGAGCTCAAATTTTCCTATGGGTTCTAGGTTCCATATTGGATATTTTCATCATGTGGGTGTTCCATAATGAAGCATATCCAAAATTGAACAATAATCCTCCTATGTGCTAAGCCACTCCTTGGCCCTTTGTGCCTCCTAGACTTTCTTCCTCAATCAATGGCCATACTACTCAGCTCGCCACCCAAGCTAGAAACATGGGGGAAGGGGAAGGGTGAGTATCCTAAACGTCATTCTCACCCTCATCTACAATATACAAGTAGTAACCAGTCGTGATAACTTTACCTCCTTGACTTATTTTTCTTTTCCATTTCTACTTCCTCTGCCTTAATCCAGGCATTATTGCTTTTCATTTCGGTTTCTGAAATGGGCTCCTAACTGCTTTCCCAGTCGTCAGCTCAGCTCCACTCCAATCCATCCTCTAGTCTAAACTCTGTTTTTTCTTTAGAAATATAATCACATCATTCACTTCTTAAACTCTCTTAGTGAATCCCTATGCCTTGAGAGGAAATGTACCTCTTTAGCACAGCATTCAAGGTCTTCCATGTCCAGAACGTTGTCAACTTCTCTAGTTGTATCTCCATTCTCATCATTCACATTGATCTACTTTTAAGCGCCTATTGAAGTCATGCTGTCTCATGTTTTTGCAATGATTGATGCTCATCCTTATAGACAGTTTACTATATACCAGTTTCTCACTAATTGATCTATTCCTTCTTAAAACTCTATGTAATCAGTTACTGTTATTCCCCCAATTGACAGATGGAGAAGGTGAGGCACAAATAAATAACCTAACCAAGGTCATACAGCTAGTGAGGGATACACTGGGCTTTGAACTCTATCAGGCTTGTTCTAGAATCAATTCTTTTAACCACTATTTATAGCTATATCACACTGTCCCTTCTTTTGGAAGACCCTTCTTTCTTCACTTAGCTTACCTCATACTTAACTCCTCATCCACTTTATTGGCCTCTGCTTCCATCAAAACTGGAAAATCTCTAACAAAAATATCAGTGATGAACTCCAAACGGAATTTTACAATTCTTTTCTTATTTCGTCTCTTAAATGTTTTCAATCATTGGTCACTCCACAGACCTTGAAATATCCTCTTCCTGTGTTCATGTGATGATATGCTCTTGGTCTTCTGCTTTATCTCTGGATGTGCTCTCTCAGCCTCCTTCTCTATAGAACCTTCATATTGAAGCTATTAAAGATTCAGTCCTAATTTACTCATTCTTCTCTTCCTCCCTATGTTGTTTTTTTTTTGTTCTGCATGATCTCATTCATGTCCTAGCTTCAATTTCCATCTATGTGTTGATAACTTCTAAATTTTTATCCAGGCTTCCCCTTGGTTTTACAGACCAGTGCTCCTTTATATTACTTGAATTTATCAAAAGCATCTTATACTCAACATATCCAAAATGCAATTTTCAGTTTTCTCCCAGATATTTCTCTTCAGTGTACCTTAGCACCACCCTTCATCTAGTCAATCTAGAAACTATTATTATAGTCCATCGACCAAAGAGCACTGGGAACAAAACTGTCATCCAAGTTAGATTTATTTCACTTATTTCAGCTAGGGGAAATAAACTCCAGAGAAATTGTGGGTTGTCTCAATAAAAGAGTTTTTAGGAGCTGCTTATAAGATTTGGAGTTATATTGAATGGTTGTAGGAAGGATTTTTTAAAAATAGGGTCCAGTTTTGAATTGGAATTTGTCAAGAAGCTAAGGAAGTTCCATTGCTGGTCTTTCTTTTTTTTTTTTTTAAATATATATTTTATTTTTAATAGGAAGCAGGAGGATTAAATTGGGCTGAGAGTAGTCACTGCTAAAGAAGTAGTAATTCCATCTCAATGAGAGGAGAGGATGCTGAGGATGGCCTTTTATATCTTGTTCCAGACACGTCATTGAGTGTCCTTATCTGAATATTGTCTATGATTGTCATTTATTTTGAGTTTTAGCACTTCTAAGTTTTGCTAGGTAATTTTAGAAAAGGGACTTGAACTCTCAGCTTTAATTTTCCAATATAATAAATAAAGCAAATATCTATTCCTATTTTGGACAAAAAAATTCAATATCACATTAAGTATGATTTTAGTTGTACATGTATTTTTCTTCATTTTAATAATGATACATTTTTTAGGTATTAAGGAAAAACTCTAATGTCATTTTAGCCATTGACAAAAAAAGTTCAATCTGATTAGTAGATTATCAGACCTACCCATTTAAAGGCAGTGCAAGCAACAAATCATCCATTGCTTGAGGTCTGTAGGGTTATGTATCCACCAATATATTGCTTTTCTCAAGAGGAAACTGAAAAAATGGAAGAAGACCAATGCAGAACCTTCAAATAATCAAGAGGTAAGATGGTATCTGTACTGGTTAAGTGATTAGACACTCAAGCCAGAATGCCTGGATTTGAATCTTGACTTTACCATTTTGTATCTCTTTGCCTTAGTTGCTTGACCTCTCTGTATCTTAATTTCCCCTTCAGTAAAGCAGCAGAAATAATACAGTCTCTGTCTCTTAGGATTGTTGTGAGGATTAAATAAGTTAATAAAGTTCTCAGAAATGGACATAACACAGCATAGGCATTCAATGGATATTTAGTTGGCATTATTATTATAATCCATCATGTTATTTGTAGTTTAAAGCACCTTTTAAAAATTGACTAGTTGTGAGAGAAGGATCCAACATGGTGGATTATGTAAACACTACGCTTACTGCATCCCAAGATCACACCAAAAACACAAATAAATTATAGCACCTCAAGAATCATCTGAAGTCTAGCTGAACAGAACCCCTATAACTAAGGATCTAAAGAAGAGGCCACACTGAGACTAGTAGGAGGGGCAGAGATGCAAAACAGGCTGACCCCAAACCTACATATAGTGGTTAAACATCGGGAGGACACCATGGTGGCAGAGGACCCCCAGGGGACCCAGCCCCACACCTGTTCCCCATCCCAGGGGTCCTGTGCTGGGAAGAGGAGTTCCCACAACATCTGGCAATGAAAATCAGCGAGGACTCTGTCTGTCCCAGTGAGATGGAAGGTGACTAGAAACCCAGACGCCCTCTTAATGGGCCCATGCACAGACTCACTCGATTGCAAATACTCACCTGGTCTCCAGTGGAGGGGCGGCAACTCTAGAGGATCCAGAGACATACAGGGAAAGATGGAGTTGAGTGGCTTCGGACAAGGGCTGGAGAGAACAACCATTGTCCCTCTGTGAAGCCTGCCTTGCCTGTAGACTACAGGAGGGCTCCATCTTTTTTATGTTGAACCCCCTCTCCACCCCAAAGGGCCAAATCTGAGACCACAGTGGTCTGGTGAGGTCCGTGCCCGCACACCACCTTGATGATGCTCTGGGTCCCTGCCCCTCACAGCTAGTACTGCATTGCCAGGTCTCTCTTGGCTATTGAGCAGCCAGCCCCACCCCACCCAAACTACAGAAGCCTTTTACAGCAGCACAAGGCTCGCTGTGGCCTGGGAAACGTTTGATGATAGGCAGTGACCCAAAACCTGTGCCGCAGCCACTCTTGGGCAGTTGTCAGGAATTTATAAGCCCTGGGAAAGTGACTGCTTGTTGCAGTGTTTTTTTGGGCATTCTTGTGAAGTGGTTGTAGGCCCGGTACCAGGGCAAGAACCAAACCTGCATTAACTTTGTGAAAATCATGCCCACACCCTGTAACTCCCTGGAGTCCAGCCCTACCTCTCTACGGCTGCATTGCTGGGACACTCTCTACACCAGATCAACCAGCCTGGCACGTGCACCTAAGGAGACGCTTTCAATGGCTGAGCCTTACAGGAAGCCAACAGTTGACAATAGGCACAGGGGCCCCTGGGCCTTTTGCTAAGCTGCCCCAGGCCCAATACTGGTTGGCAGCCATCCTCGGTTCGCAGCCAGGCCACCCCTATATGCCTCCAGGTCCAGCACAGGCAGCAAACAACCACATATAGCTGTGTAGCTCCTACCAGGTAGCTCCAGACCCATCACAAGCAAGGCTGAAATTGGCCTGCCTGGAAGCCCCTCCCAAGAAGGACCAGAGACAACACACCCAGAGGTCAGCTTCAGACCACACCAGAGCACTACCTGGTTGGCCCATAAGTGCCACACCCAAAGGGTGGACTTAAAAGGTACAAGAGCCTGTGGGGGTAAACCCCACTGAAAGGGGTCAGCCTCCCCACAGTAGCTCATACACTGTGGGCAAAGCCAACCCTCATAGTCAGCCTGGGAGTTAATCCCACCTACTGATGCAAAAAGAAATCTAGGCTCAACTATAACAGGAGAATACACTTAACGCACACAAGGGAAACTCCTGAAACACACACATAGGAGATCAAGGAGATTGTGCTATTGGATCACACAGGACACATACTATATAAGACCACTCAGCCAAGACTGAGAAACATAAGAGATCAACCTAATACACAGAAGCAAACACAGAGAGTCAGCCAGAATAAAGAAACAAAGAAACATGTCCCAAATAAAAGAACAGGAGAAACCTCCAGAAATAGAACTAAATGAAATGGAGGTGACAAACTTACCAGAGACAGAGTTCAAAACACTGGTTATAAGAATGCTTAAGGAACTCAGTGAGAATTTCAACAAAGAGATAGTAAGCATAAAGAACACAGAAACCATAAAAAAGAACCAGTCAGAAACAAAGAATACAATATGTAAATGAAGAATACACTAGAAGGAATCAACAGAAGATTAGATGAAGCAGAGGCTCGAATCAGTGATTTAGAAGACAAAGTAGCAGAAAACACCAGAACAGCAAAAGAAACAGCAAAAGCAAAAAGAAAAAAGCAAAACAGAACAGCAAAAAGAAAAAAGAATTATAAAAAACTGAGATAGTTTAAGGGACATTTGGGATAACATTAAGCATAACAATATTAGCATCATAGGAGTACCAGAAAGAGAAAAGAGGCAGCAAGGAATTGAGAAGGTACCTATTTTTAGAAATAATGACTGAAAACTTACTTAACCTGGTGAAGGAAACAGACATACAAGCCAAGGAAGCACAAAGAGTTCCAAACAAGATGAACCCAAACAAGCCCACACTAAGACACATCACAATTAAAATGGCAGAGGTTAAAGACAAAGAGAGAATCCTAAAAACTGTAAGAGAAAGACAATTAGTTACTTACAGGGGATCTCCCACAAGACTATCAGCTGATTTTTCAACATAAATTTTGCAGGCCAGAAGGAATGGCAGAAAATATTCAAAGTGATGAAAAATGAGGGCCTACAACCAAGACTATATTACCCAGCAAGGCTACCATTTAAAATTGAAGGAGAGATAAAGAGCTTCCCAGACCAAAAAAAAAAAAAAAAAAAAAAAAAAAAAAAAAAAAAAAAAAGCCAAAGGAATTCATTACCATCAAACCAGTTATTACAAGAAATATTAAAAGGACTCTTAAGCAGAAGAAAGGAGAAAACAAACAAAGATAAAAAATATAAATAATAAAATGGCAGTAACTATGTATCTATCAATAATCACTTTAAATGTAAATGGATTAAATGCTCCAATCAAAAGAGACAGGGTAGCTGAATGGATAAGAGAACAAGAAGCATGCATGTGCTGTCTACGAGAGACCCACCTCAGGTTGAGAGACACACAAAGACTGAAAGTAAAAGGGATGGAAAAAGATATTTCACATAAATGGAAATGAGAAAAAACTGGGGTGGCAATACTTATATCAGAAAAAGTAGTATTTCAAATCATGACTATAATAAGAGACAAAGAAGAACATTACATAATAATAAAGGGATCAATCCAACAAGAGGACATAAACATTTATGCACTCAACACAGAAGCACCTAAATATAGAAAAAAAAAATGACCGACATAATGACAGAGATCAATAGTAACACAATCATAGTAGGGGACTTTAACACCCCATGAACACCAATGGACAGATATTCCAGACAGAAAATCAACATGGAAACAGCGGCCTTAAATGACACACTAGACCATTTGGAGTTAAGTGATATTTTTAGAGCATTTCACCCCAAAGTAGCAGATAATACTTTCTTTTCAAGTGCACGTGGAACATTTTTCAAGATAGATCACATCAGGCCACAAAACAAGTCTCAATAAATTTAAGAAGATTGAAATCATATCAAGTGTCTTCTCAGACCACAAAGGTCTGACCAGAAATCAATTACAAGAAAAAAACAAAACTGAAAAACACATCAATGGAGGGTAAATAACATGCTACCTAAAAATGAATGGGTCAACAATGAGATCAAGGAAGAAATCAAAATATACCTTGAGACAAATAAAAATGAAAACACAGTGGCTCAAAATCTATGGGACACAGTGAAAGCAGTCCTATGGGGGAAATTCATAGCAATTCAGGCCTACCTAAAGAAACAGGAAAAATCTCTAATAAACAGTCTGACTTTACACTTAACGGATCTGGAAAAAGAACAGCAAACAAAGCCCAAAGTGAGTAAAAGGAAGGAACTAATAAAGATCAGAGCAGAAATAAATGAAATAGAGGCTAAAAACAATGCAAAAGATCAATGAAACCAAGAGCTGGTTTTTTGAAAAGATAAACAAAATTGAAAAATCTTTAACCAAACTCATCAAGAAAAATAGTGAGAGGACACAAATAAATAAAATGAGAAAAGAAAGAGGAGAATTGACAACAGAACCCACAGAAAGAAAATATTTTAAGAAAATATTCAAACTGCATGCCAACAAATTAGACAATGTGGAAGAAATGGATAAATTCCTAGAAGCATATAATCTTCCAAGGCTGAATCAAGAAGAAACAGAAAATCTGAACAGACCAATTACAAATAATGAAATTGAATCCCAACAAACAAAAGTCCTGGACCAGATGGCTTCACAGGTGAATTTTACCAAATATTCAAAAAAGAATTAACACCTATTCTTCTCAAAGTATTCCAAAAAATTCAAGAGGATGAAAAGGAAGAAGTAAAACTGTCATTATTTGCGGGTGACATGATACCATATATATATATATCCCCATAGATTCCACCAAAAAAGTATTAGAATTGCTAAATGAATTTAGTAAAGTGGCAGGATACATAATTAATATTCAGAAATTGGTTGCATTTTTATACACCAATAATAGTAATATATATCAGTAAGAGAAATTAAGAAAATAATCCCATTTACAAGTGCATTAAAAAAAATAAAATACTTAGGAATGAATTTAAGTAAGGAAGTTGAAAGACCTGCACTCAGAAAATAAGACATTGAAGAGAGAAATTAAAGAAAATACAAATAAATGGAAACATATACCACACTCATAGATAGGAAGAATTAATATAATTAAAATGTCCATATTATCCAAAGCAATGTATAGATGCCACGCAATCCCTATCAAAACATGAATGGAATTTTTTCACAGAACTAGAACATATAACCCTAAAATTGATATGGAACTATAAATGACCCTGAATAGCTACCGCAATCCTGAGAAAGAACAAAACTGGAAGAATCACGCTACCTGATATCAAATTATATTACAATGTCATAGTAATCAAAACAGCATGGTATTGGCATAAAAAACAGACACTCAGATCAATGGAACAGAACAGACAGCTCAGAAATAAATCCATGCCTATATGTTCATTTCATCTATGACAAAGGAAGCAAGAATGTACTATGGGGTAAAGACAGTCTATTCATACTCGGAAAGCTGGACACACACATGAAAAAAATGAAACCAGACCACCTTCTTATCCCATATACAATAAACTCAAAATGGATTAAGGACTTAAATGTTAGACCAAGAACCATAAAACTCCTGTAAGAAAATATAGGAAGTAAATTCTCAGACATTACCCTTAGTAATATTTGTACTGATATATCTCGTCAGGCAAGGGAAAAAGAATAATAAAGAAACAGGACTACATCAAACTAAAAAGTTTTTTCACAGCAAAGGAAACCATCAACAAAACAAAAAGACATTTACCAATGATACATCTGATAAGGGGTTAACATCCAAAATTTATGAAAAACCCATACAACTCAACACTGAAAAAACCCAAACAATCCAATTTAAAAACGTGCAGAGGACCTGAATATACATTTCTCCAAAGAGGACATACAGATGGCTAATAAACATGAAAAAATACTCAATGTCATCAATCATTAGAGAAATGCAAATAAAAGCCACAATGAGATACCGCTACACTCCTGTCAGAACGGCTATCATCAATAAATCAACAAACAACAAGTGTTGGTGAGGATGTGGAGAAAAGGGAACCCTCAGGCACTGTTGGTAGGATTGCAGATTGGTGCAGCCACTGTGCAAAACAGTATGGAGGTTCCTCAAAACAATAAAAATGCAACTACCTTATGACCCAGATTCTACTCCTGGGTATTTATCCAAAGAAATCCTAAACATAATTCAAAAAAACAAATATGCACCCATTTACTGCAGCACTATTCACAATAGCCAAGACAAGGAAACAACCGAAATGCCCATCGGTAGATGACTGGATTAAGAAACGGTGGTACATTTATACAATGGAGTATTACGCAGCCATAAAGAAAGAAATCTTACCATTTGCAACAACATGGATGGACCTAGAGGATGTTATCCTAAATAAATCACACTGAGAAAGACAAATACCATATGATCTCTCTTATATGTGGAATCTAAAGCACAGAATAAAACAAACAAACTAGACTAGTAGGTACAGAGAACAAACTGATGGTTGCTAGATGGGAAGGGTTTGGGGGGATGGGTGAGAAAAGTGAAGGAATTAGGAAGTACAAATTGGTAGTCACAAAATAGTCATGGGGATGGATGTCAAATGTTGCCAGTATGGGGAATACAGTCAATAATGTTGTAAAAACTATGTATGGTGTCAGATGGGTAGTAGACTTATCAGGGATACTTCATAAATTATATAAATGCCTAACAACTGTGCTGTACACCTGAACTCATATAAAATAATATTGAATGTCAACAATAATTAAAAATATATAGTCATGGGATGTAAAGTACAGCATAGGGATTATAGTCAGTGGTATTGTAAGAGCTATATACGATGTCAGAGGGGCAGTAGACTTGTTGGGATTATCACTTTGTGAGGTGTATAAATGTCTAATCGTTATGTTGTTTTACACACCTGAAACTAATAAAAAAATTGAATAGTTGCCAAGGACCTACATATGAATGGTATGTATGTCTATAAGAGAAATATAAAGTTGAAGTTATCTCCAAAATGTTTAAAACAGATCTGGCCATTCAAGAAGAACCCTTCTGAGAGAGCTTCTCAGATGCCAGCACACTTGAAAATAGTGAACCTGGAATTATGTTAAAATATTGGAATCTTTCATGGAGACGAGAATGGTGGAAGAGCAATTTGAATAGACTTTCAAAACTGTCAAAGAAATTGATGATGTATCCTGCTTGCCAGGAAGGGGCTTATGCAACACCTTTGGAGTGAATATAAGAGGAACTTCTGGGGGAATTCCATGAAATTTGTAATTGAAATGACCCCATTCTTCTCTTCCTGTCAAGCTGGCCATTTTGACAACTAATACATGTAAGTGGGGTAAAAATGTTTCTGATTATGACATGTTTAAATTGGTCTTCTGTGTCTGTTCATAATTTCAGTTAAACTATATGCTTTTAGCATTTACTAGATTGGAGGTGGTTTCTTTGGGGCAGAATAACCAATTTGCAACATATGGGACACAGAAAAGCTCTGTATATTCTTATATTTGGGGACTGGTCATTTGTTTACTTTTGGAGGGTATATTTGAATTAATTTTATTGGCATGTTTATGTACATTTCAGTTATTAGATTTCTGTCATTATTAGACTGCTTTCCTGTGTTTCTTTGTGTTTTATGTACAAATATGTAGGCAAGCGACTATTCAAGGTTTGCAATTCCTTGTCATGAAGCTGTCTTTGGGTCCTGTGTTTAATCACCAATGATTTCCCAAGCTGGAAGCTTTTGTGAGCCGAACTAAATTCAAGTTTCCATATATTTGTTTAAAAATGAGAAATTTGGCCCTAGCAGTTTCAAAGGGACAAAAAGAAAAAGTGGAGTTTATAAACAGAAATGTATACAATGTGTTTAATAATATTATCAGTCTTTCGCAATCCTACTTCTGGGACTACATCCTTAGAGAGTAAATAATTACAGAAAAGAATAATGCCATGTGCTCAAAGGCAGTCTTAGGTACAACAGCAAGAGGTTAGAAATAACCTAAAGGTCAAACAATAAAATAATGGGTAAGACTGTATCTCATTAAAATGGACTCTTACGAAGTCATTAAAAATGATCATCATTAATCATGATGAATCATGGAAAATGTTTCTCATAAAATGTTAAGTAAAAGAGGCAGACTATACAACGGTATGTTGACTGTTAAGGCAAATATAAACAATGCATGCATTTGGACCAACTGAAAATAACTATTTGGTGGTGGGAATGTGAGCAAGAAAAAGTAAAGAGTTTTAAATGGCATGGTTGTTTTATTCAAAAGCCAAACTCCTCTTTCATTTTCCATGGTTTTATAAAAATGACAGTCTGTATGTTAAGACAATTTGAGCTTTAGCCCAGGAACCTGATTTGTTTGCCTCAATAGATTCATTGTATCTTGATTTCCTTAATAAATTCTGTGCAAATCCCAATGCCAAATGGTTTGCTATCTTTATTAACATGAAAAGATCTCATGGGTGAAAAGAAAGATACCATAATCAGAGATAAACAGGAAAAGCACAGCATATGTTGTGGAGAATCCACTAACAGCTATTCAGGCCGTTTGAAGAGTTGATCGTGAATGCTATATAGTTTTTTGTTTTGTTTTGTTTTTAAGAAATATAGAATTTTAAAAGTGAGATGTATAGATAATACAGAACATTGTCACATTTTTAAATTTTCCTTTCAAATGAAATATTTTACATTGTAAGACATAGCACAGTGAGTCGTGAGAAATGGTTGAAAAAATAAAAGCCATAATTCAAACCCAAAATTTATTAACACTTCCTCTTGGAGTTACGTCTGATAAAGAATGTCAACTAAAGGAGGAAGAGGGGATTTGTGAAATTCTGGTTTCTATTGAATTCCTGTGGCAGTGACTGAAGAGAGAGGGATCCACTCTTCTTAGATACAGGCCTCTAGAGCATGAGCCAAGATGTGGGCATTTAGGGCAAGGCTGCGAGTGCCTTTGGGATTTGCGTGCTCCCCAACCTTGGAATGCAGCAGACATTACGGAGCATGGCAGGGTCTTCTGTGTTCTTCAACATAAAACTATCTCAAAGGAGACACTTTAAGCCTGTGTTTTCAAATGTTAAGCACTTGGAAATCTCCTTAAAATTCCTATTCTGATCGAGTAGGTTTGGGGTAGGGACTGAGATTCCGAATTTTACAAACTCCCAAGTGATGCTTATGCTGTTGGACTGAGGACTGCATTTTTGAGTAAGAGTCTAAGCTCACCTTACTAGAGGGAAAAAAGTGATACAAGAGTTTCCTGATTAATCGTTGCTTCCCATATTATTTCTATGACTGGAAACTAATCTTTGAACGAGGAAGTATGCTATTGGAGTGGACTCTAATTCAAAAAGATGTTATTGAATATTGAAATCATTTCTTATAATTTTTACCACTCTTGTGTTCAGAAAGATCAATATTAGTAACTTACACACTGCTGTATTCCCACCAGTTTTTTTTTGAATGTTATTGGCTTAACATTATGATGTGTGGATATCTGTTTGACTGGCTGTTTTTGAAATTTTGCTTTGAAATTCAAATTTAATTTATAAATAAATCTCTTTATAAAATCCCTCTCTGATCCCTGGGGTGGTCCTTGAATGTATATGTAAAATGCCAAAATATTTGGTATTTAATAATTAGCAACTGTCCTGAGGTTTATTTTTAATGATTATCTTAAAATTTCTTTTAAAATTAAAGTTATCTTGTGCGAGAAGATTCTTGATTTTTATGGATCTTCCTAAGTTACAACTAACCACTATCACTAGTGCTCAATTCTTTCAAAAGTGGCCTCAGGCTGAAACTTTTAACTTTAATTGAAAAGTTCTGATTATAACTTATCCTATACTTATGAGATAATAAAATCTAAGTATAGAATATATTATCTCAAGTAGTAAAAACGAAATACATTATTTGGAATGTGAATGGGATTCTTATCATTGAATCATTTTCAAAAAACCTGTGAACAGCAAGCTGAAAGATCTCTTACATGTTTCCTATGAAAACACATTTCTGGGGAAAATACATTTACTTTTTTTTTTTTTTTTTTTTTGCTTTCTTTTGAATATAGTACTATACCTGAATTCTTTGGCTTACCAAAATTTGGAGACCACAGAGCTAGATAAAAGAAAACAACAAAAGGGAAGTCTGTAAGCAGACATTGGGTATTCAAATCTTTATGCTTTCAAGATAACCGCTAAATTTTGAGAATGAATGGGGAATGCGTGAACTAAAATATTACTGCTTGCTCCTTGGATTTATACTACTGTCTCGATATTAGAAATCTATCCCTAATGCATGTTATTAGTTTGTTGTTCTGAGGATTGAAGTAGTGTGAAAGCACCCAGCCTAGTACCCATTTCATAAATGTTTAATCAAGTTTTGTTGGACTTTATATACCTTACTTGATCAGAAACACATATAGCCTATTCTTTAACAAATTACAGAGATTCGGACTTCTGATTCCTGTCTTTCTAAGACAACATTTCTGTTTTGGCCCCAACAAACAGCTATCCTGTCCTTCTTCTGCATTTACATCTTGTAGAGAGGTTAGAAATTAGAACATACTCGTAAATGATATAACTCCGCTAGGCTACTATGCCCTTCAGAAGCTCTGTAAGATTGCTTTAATTACTTAACTAAACAAAGGTCCATGGGATTTACTTTTAATTTTCATAATAAAAGAAAGGTAAGGAGATTTTGATTGAATTTACCCTTGTTCCTTAATCTTAAAGGTAAGAGCTATGCTATTAATTGCAGCAATTTTAATGAAATCCTTTTTTCTCTAAGCATCTGCAACCCATTTATTAGAATAACAACACATTAGCAATAATCTCATTAACAAAAGTGGATATTAAAACTGTGTTAGAGATCTACACAATGAAGCATATTTTAAAAGAATTCTAAATCTGTTTATTTTCAAGATAATCAATAGTATTGGCTATTAATAAGGGGAAAGTTTTCCAAGAAAATCACTTACACATGCTTTCAGTTCTGACATTCTAAGTGTTGACCCACATAACTTTTAAATGTCATTCTTCAATACAATAAAACCTGCTGGTAAGGGATGGCTTCCTTAACTTCCTCAATTTAGTACAAACTGTAACGTAAATGTAAATGTGGACCCGTTAAGGCACTGCTGGCGTGCATAGGTTCAATCTCGTGTACATTAGAAGTGAACCCTCCTCTGCTTTCAATTTTCAGTTTTGTCCTTTTGATGTAAAGTGGAAACAGAGAATTATTATTATTTTCTCTTTAATTTAAATCTGTCCCTTATGCCTTTATTCAAAGAGGTTTACCTGCATGGAGATATATTCTCTACTAAAGTTAGAAATATTCTAAAGCCACCAGAACACCAAAGGTGTCTGCTGTTAAAATCAAATGGTATCTGGAATTGTTTTCTTTCCCTTGAAACACACTAATTGAGTATACTTTGCTCGATGGAAAACCACCATCACGTCTTTTACTTAAAAGAGATGTAGCAGTATTAGAAGACTGGGTTCTTTCCTGAGAGAGCAGCTAACTCAGAATACATTGCATTCAACATTCAATATGATAAGCTGATACACACCAAATCTCATGTTGACCAAATGGAGAGAAACATGGTGAATTTTAGGTTGGAATTTCTCTATTTTTCTAAAATTTGACAAGTTCAATCATAACCGTCTGAGTACACATTAAATGACTTTTCCTCTCATGAGATTTGAAGACATGCTACTTTGTTCTGTGCTGAAAATGTGTTAACTATCTTATTCTGGATTGTGTATTGGAAAATTCTAATAAAAGCAGTGTAATTTTAAAAAACAAAAGATCTTCCACTGACAGAACATCTGCAAACTTAATGAGGCAATCCATTGAGATAAATACATCGACTTATAAATTCCAATACATGCAGCCAGTAGCATCACTGGCCAAGTACAAACCATCTGGGGAGGTTTGGAGACTTTCAGTTCTTTTGGTCACAGGTTAAATAGAGCACATATTTCACACAGCAGAGTATTTCTTACACAGTTCTCCTCCAGGAAAAAAAGACATTCTGCACACCATATTTAAAAACAATCTCAGAGAAACTATAATTAAGGGGAGAATGGGATAGAAGTGTGCAGTTTAGTCGAGTTCATGGTAAAGGATCATGTGTTTATGTAGACTTTCTTTTTCTCCTCCCTAATGTCATTAATCTAAATCTTGACTAACTCTTCCATATGCCTCTTATATGTGTTTCAATAACTAGATTATAAACTCCTGGGGATTAGGAACTAACATAGCTTTTAAGTCTTTCTCCCAACTTTACTGTTTGGCATTGTTTTAGTCACATAGTTGTGAGCTAACAGATAGTGGTGGATGAAATTATATGCTACACAAAGCACTTTTACTGAGATGTAGGGAATTAATAAGGATTAATAGCAGACCCAATTTAATAGTTATATGAGTATTTGTTTTACTTTTCTCGAGACAATTTTGGTATATTGTATTTACTTGAAAATTTTTTACATTTCAAAAAAATGTTCAAGTATATTGGCATAAAGTTGTTCAGTTATTTTTATTAACTTTCTGATTTCTGTAGAATCTACAGTGATCTTCCTTTTTACATTCTTAATATTGGTTATTTAAATTTTTTTAAAAAAATGATTGGTCTTGACAGAGTTGTGTCGATTTTATTAAGAACCAACTTTTGGAAGTGAGTCATCTCTGTGCATTTCTTTCACAAACTACTAATCTTTAATATTTAGTCTTTTTCTTTTCTAAAATATGTGTTCAAGGCTAATGCTTTCCTGTATCTTATGGTTTAGCTCATCCCACAAGATCTGAGGTGTAATTTTTATTATAATTCAATTATTTTCATTACTATTCAAAAATTTTCTGATTTCCACCATTTCTTCTACTCAAAAGTTTAGAGGTATAATTCTTAAATTTAAAGGATATGAGAATTTTCTACTTATATTAAAAACAATTTTTTTTAGTTTAAATGTACTTTTGGCAAAGACTGTAATTTCAATGTTTTGAAATTTACTTTAAAGCTAAGCACATTACCAATTTTTTAAGTTCCATGTGTGCCTGAGAAAACTATGTCCTTTGTAGTGGCTGGGGACAGTCAATTTTACTTATTTCATTGTTTAAATCTTCTATCTTTACAATTTTGTTTCCTTTTTTCATCAGATAGATGGAAGAATGAAAATACTCCAAGTATGACTGTAGATTCACCTACTTTTCTTTGTAGTTGTGTTAGTTTTTGCTTCATATATTTTGAGATTGTTATTCACTGAGTACACACATAGATTTATTGTAACTTCCTAGAAAATTGAAACTTTATGAAGGGTTTTTATCTTTAGGAATACTTTTTGCCTGACATTAATTAAAATTGACTTTGATATTAATAAAGCTTTCTTCTGATGAGTATTTGCATGTATGTCTTTTTCCTTGCGATTAATTTTGAACTTCTGTACCCTTATGTTTTAGACGTGTGTCTTCTAGCATATATTGTTGGGCTTTATTTTTCCAATAAATCAATCCTTGTTTTATAATTGAGGCATTTAATTTACATTTAACGGAATAACTGATATATCTGGATTTAAATCTACTATCCTATTATTTACTTATCTATGTCTCCTGCCTACTCAATGTTTCTTTTTCATATATATATATATATATATATATATATATATATATATTTTTTTTTTTTTTTTTTTTTAATTTTTTTTTTTTTTTAAGAGATTGAGAATTAGTATCACTCTTCGACCCGGGCAAGCAAGGTCCTGTTCTGGACCCCATACTCATGGGTCCCTGTGTCAAATTTGGAGTCCTCTCTGGTGCCCAGGAACAGCTGGGCTGACAGTGCCATCTGAGTAGGGCAGCCCAAGTCAAAAGTGGAAATTGAGTCCTAGTCCCCATTTCTCCCCTTTGGGTCACTCTCTTCCTACCCTCTAACCCATGTGTGCGCTCAATCTGATGTCCCCCAGAATTCTGAGATTTGTTCCTATAATGTGGGCCACAGTTCCAGGAGGGCAGCCAGATAAGCAGATTGCTCCTGCTGGATGACACTGTATTTCTCCCATGGGATCCTGCAAGATTGGGCTGCCAGAATGGTACCGACAGGCTAATGTCGAGTGACTCACATTGTTCATGTAAGGATAGGCATCCTGAAAAAAAAATTTGCTCATAGTTCTGCTCACTTTCTCAGGTGGCCTCATTTAGAATATTATTTCATTATTTTCCTTCTATTTTCTTGAAAGTTATATTCTTTATAATTCTTCTAGTGGTTACCTTTGTATATTACAACACTCAATCTTAACCTATCAAAGTCTGACAATAATTTTTACTATTACTTTCTGCCTGGCCAATGAAAGAATCTTGTTAGAACATTTTAACTTCATTTACTACTTTCTTCTGTATGCTATTGGTTTTATTTCAACTGTATATATCTTTTACCTCTCATCAGACATTATCATTGTTTTATATAGTCAATATTTACCTGAATTTACTTATATTACCTTTTTGTAGGCCTTTGTTTCTTCTTTGATTTCCAGCCCTTCATCTGAGATCATTTCCTTCCTGCATGAAGAACACTTTTAGTATTCCCTTGAGTGAAAATCTGCTGTTGAAAATTGTTTTTATTTGTCTGAAGCTGTCTTTATTTCACCTTAATTGTTGAAGGATATTTTTACCGGGCATAAAATTGTATGTTTGCAGTTGCTTATTTTCAGCACGTTGGAGGTATTGTTGAATTATCTTCCAGGATCTATTGTTTCTGTTGAGAAGTCTGTTGTCATTTCAATAGTAACGGCTTTATAGGTAATGAGGTTTTTGTTTCTGGACATTTTTAGACTCTCTTGTTGTCTCTGGTTTTCCACAGTGTTAACATATGCCTTAATATGTTTTTCTTTTTTAAAATTTTGCTCCTTGGATCTGTGGCTTGATTTTTCTTTTCAGTTTAAGAACATTTTTATTCCATTTTCTCTCTGAATATTAGTTCCCCATTCTCTCTATCCTTGTCTTCTGAAACTCCAATTATATGTACGTCAGACTTTCTCAGTGTATTCTCTCTGTCTCTTATCCTGTCTTGTGATAAGTATTTTTTCTATTCCATTGCCTCCGTGCTTCATTCTGGATATTTATTTCAGAATTTTATCATAGTTCACTAATTCAAACTTCAGCTGTGTCTAATTCTATTAAACCAATCCTGAGTTATTAATTTTGGCTAATTATTTCTTTTCACTTCTAGAAGTTCCATTTTATATTTCTTTATAGTTTCTAATTCTCTGCTAAAAATCTGTCCTCTTTTCTTTTTCAACTTAGTTATTTTAAAGATTCTCATAACTGAGATATAGGGAAGCCTTGTGGGTCTGTTTCTATTCTGTAGTTTCTCTTGTTTTTCAACCTCATTATTTATCAGGTCATTTTTTTCGAGCGTGACAGACACTGTATTTGCAAAATTGTTTGTAGAAATAAGTGAGGCCTAGAATGATGTTAATGTTCAGAGAAGATTAATTTTTGCTTCTGCCTGTTTCCTCTATAAAATGGAGATAACAGTATACCTACTTCATGAGTTGCTGTAAAGATTAAATGAGTTAATACAAGTGCTTAGGATAGTGCCTAAACAAAAATCAATGTTTTATAGTATATGAAGACAGAAACTTATCAGAGCCCATTTTCTATAAGAAATTTTGCTAAGTGATTTTAAGGCAGAATTGATATATCTCCTTAAGAAATACCCATAAAGACCATTCTGTGTTGCAGGCATTGTGTTGGGTACCAAGTACAGAAAAATGCAAGATAATAGTTGGGCGATGTAATCCACCATGGTTACAGAATTCCTCTGTGGAAGTCATACACAGATGAATTCCAGTGTGTTTCTTGGCCATTCGTCTCAATTTTAGGTCTCCTTAATATTACTTACTAAGTCAGAATCACCAATAGTGAAGTTAATATTAGAAACCTGTCCACTTGCATCAATTTTAACAGCATGTCTCTAATATATATTCACAAAGAATTGATGGCAAGAGTATTCTTACATGGCTTTAGAACAATGAACTAAAGGTGAGGAGATTTAAACAAAATATTTCTGTGTATTCCAAAAAGAAACTTTAAAGAATGCAGAAGAGCAGCAGAAAGCTATGGGGAAAAACAAGACAAAAGAAAAACAAAAAACAGTCAATTTAGCTCACAGCCATCTAAGAAAGGATGGAACTTCATGTCTCATGAAAAAGACTCTGGAATAACTATGCATGTTAAAAGGGGGTAGTAATAATAATACAAACTAAAACTAATAAATAATAATTGTTACACACAGTGGCTAACACCACAAATCAAAGAACAATTTTTAGATACATATAATATGAAAAGGCCTTTTGTATAAGTCTCTGCATTTATACCTACAGATATAATCACTGTCAGAAATAATCCTAGAAATAAACATTAATCTTCAGATTATCTCAGCAAAATTACTGATGTCTGTCTATCTATCTATCTATCTATCTATCTATCTATCTATCTATCTGGCAATATTTTTCATCCAATAATCAAATCCACTTTTAAATGAGGTAAATTCCGCAGATTTTGAATAAGGATCCTAAAATTCATTTGTAAGTTGTTTGATTAGAACTCAGAACACATTTTTTTTTCCTACAAAATCAATGTTATACATATAGTTAAGTTCCCCTTTCTATGCTTCTAGGGCATTTAACAAACATAATTGTTGCTTTTATATTAGGCATTCTGTACCTGGAATTATGTCCTTTACACTGAAAACTGCAACCATCTGCATCAGTGTGAGAGAGCAATGGGGTCTGAGAACTGAGACCACGTGTGTCAACATGATTAATTTGTTGTTACTGGGAAACTTTGCTCGGGAAAGATAAGACTGTAAACCAATAAATAACTTCATTGTTTGTTTCAGGAAATTCCCATATAATCCTTTATCTCAGACAAACAATCTGTTCACCTTGGCAAAGAGTTCACTTATCAAGCAACAGTTTACTCATCAAGAGTGGCTTCAAGGGCCGCTGGTTAGCTCAGTTGGTTAGAGCGCGTTGCTCTTAACAACAAGGTTACTGGTTCAATCCCCACATGGGCCACTGTGAGCTGCACCTTCCACAACTAGATTGAAACAACTACTTGGCTTGGAGATGATGGGTCCTGGAAAAACACACTTAAATAAGTTTTTAAATAAGTTAAAAAAAAAAAAAGTGGCTTCAAGACTCTCGCCTTGTTATAGATACTAAGCATAAAGCTATTGTCATGAACTTTTCCAAATTCTAGTGTGTTCTCCACCTAAACCACTCACAAACTGTGCCCCGTCAGAGATTGTCAAGACGGTTAAGACAGTCTTCTATTATTACAGAGCTCTAATAAACTTAGTTTTGCTTTATTAACAGGTTGTCTGAAGATATTTTATGTGAGTTCATATTATTTATTCCTTTAATCCTTGTAACAACCCTATGAGTAAGTTCTACTCTTATGTGTTTTAGAGATGAGAACACTGAAGCATACTGAATAAAGTGACCTACCCAAGGCTACAAAACAACATAATTCACATGAATCTAAACTATGGTACTAATGTTACTGAGTCTTTCTCCCTTCTAAGTCAGTCAATTTGAAGAATCCCTGAAGAATGCTGTGCTCTGACCCTCTCAGCCCTGAGCCCCTAAAGACTGTAATTACTACCTTCATTGTCTGTCTTCCTCCCTGGATGAACTAGGAGCTCTTTGAGGGCAGGGACATATTCTGTTTACTTCCATACTGCCAGTGCCTACCCAGCATAATCTCTTATACACGGCAGGCATTCAATAAATGTTAATAAAATAAATATTAAATGTAACTCCATTTTATAAATGAGGTTCTGAGATACTAACAGTCTTGCTTTAGCTCACCTGGAAAGGAAATGTTAGAGGCCACACTCCCGCCCATGTACCACAATCTTCAGCTCAATTGTAAACGAATTCTCAAGAGCAGACTGTTTGAGATGAGAGACTACAAACACTACAATGGGGGTTCACGTGTATAAAACTGCAGACCTACCAAAATACTATATTTCTTTGCTTTTTGCTGAAATATTATCATCTCAGTGTGATCATACAGGATATCTCATATTGATTAAATGCTTAAATCACATATTTGTCTCTGATTAATAAAAATGGAATACATTAATTGAAAAATGCAATTTCTGACAATGCTTTAAAACAGGGAATTCCTATGAAATTTCCTTAATACAGGTGTAATTCACTTCTCTATTCTAAACAGTGCTTTCCACATATAGAGTTCTACTTTATTATTATGAGAACTGAATGTTATATAAATATTTGGGCATAATGGAAAAGTTTAAAATTTTACATACAAAATAAGTCTGTCAATGCAAAGAAAGTAGGCTGGAAAGGTTTTCTGTTCATTCTGATATAGCTACTCATATAGTAAAGAAATAAACAACCTAAAGAGACACATAACCGAATGCAAATATGTGGACCCCGTTTTGATTCTGAATTGGTGGAACAAGCTGATATAAAACACTTTTGAGCAATCATGGAAACGTGAATGAGGACAAGTGAAGATACGTTATTATGGAAAAAAACCTCAACTTAGAAAAATATACTAAAATATTTATGTAAAATAATAGACTGCCTGAGCTCTGCTTTGAAATTCTCTGGGGGCGAGGTGGTGAGTGTGTTTGTGGGCATGCTCACGTGTGTACAGATGAAACAGTATTGGTAAGATGTTGGTAATTGTTGAAGCTTGTGACGAGAACATGGGGATTCATTGTACTCTACTCTCCATTTCTAGGTATGTTTGAAAATTCCAGAATAAAAAGTTTAAAAACCAGCTCATTTCCCCAGTATTGTATTAGTTATACAAAGTACCTGATCATTCACACACACATTGGCTGCAATCTCAATACTAATATCACAACCCAAAGTAAAAAACTATCCTTCTCATCTGTGGATAGACTCCAAAATTTAAGAAAGCAGTTCCTTTTTCTGCTTAGAGGAATTTTATAGTTTCTAGCTGGGCATTAAGGAAGCTTTTCCCAGCTGTCCATCTCTTCTGAATGTATTAGAAACCTTCAGTTATCTGCTAATTAAAGGAATCAGTGCCACACGGGATGGATAACTGCCCTTTTCTCATTTACTCTGGCTTTACTCAGTGGCTTTTTAAAAAAAAGCACAAAGTAATCTCATCAAGTGCCAACCCATGCCTTACTTTAAGATAAGCAACTTCAAGAATCCTTAAAATGAATATCTCACTTATAAGATGCATATTCTTTCAAGGACACAGTGTATTTCCTCGTGTAACTTAGATTAAAACGCAGTGTAAAATATGCTTTATATTAGGCACTTTTTATATCTGGCCTGGTTCCTGGGTATTTCTTTCCTGTAAGTGTGGATTCTAACCTTCTGATGACATGGAAAATCCTTCCAAAATGTGGAGGAAAATGCAAATGATTTTCAGTACCTACTAATTTTTACTATACTTATACCTATACCTTTCATCTGTTTTAAAGACACTAAAAGGCAAAATGTGTTATGTAGCAAATATCAAGGGTCTTAAATATTAAACAGGAAAATAAGGCTCAGAGTACAACGGGTTATTGACATACTAAATCGGGAATGTAGGTCAATCCTTTTATAATATTTTCACGAGTTCTTATTTTATTAATGTATGTTACGACAAGGAGAAAAAAGGATTATGGCATTCTGTTGTTAGCTATTATTTTATTGTTTATTTAAAATATAAGGCAATGTTTTAAAAATATTTATGTATGTAACATCCCATAGATGTTTTGAAAAGCAAAATTAGCAGAAGTTTCCACAGATACATCTAATACCTTGCTTCAACTGAAATCACTGCTGCTGCTTCAGAGCAATAACAGCATAACATCTGGGAGATTTCACAGGATCAAACAACTTCACAAGTGCAGACCATGCAATATCTTCCTGAAAATTGATAAGTGATTTAGAAATAAAACCATTTGTTGAAGATAAAAACGAGAGGTAAGTGAGACTACATATTGTAATATGAACACTACATAAAAAAAACGACATAAAACTATTCTTTGTTGAATAAAATTAACATTTATAATTTCACCTTCAGGAATTTATGCTGAGAAAATCATTAGAGATGTACTCAGAAAGTGAACTACAAGGTTACTCTTTGCTGTGATTGTGAAAAACTGGAATTTGCCAATAAAAATTGGGTATTACTTAAATAAATTACTATATGATGAAATATTATTCAGCTCTGTAGATTTAATGAAATGAAAAAAATTCTAAATAAATGAAACAAACTAGATGCAAACTGAATTCATAATTTGAATCCAGTTTTAAATATGTGCACATACATATATTTGCAATATATATGTATATGTATACACACATAGATATGAGAGAAGCTCTAGAAAACATACCAAAAATTTAATAGTTCTGAAAGGTGGAATTATTGTTACTTTTAATTTTCATTTTTTATTCTTCATTTAAAAATTTTAAAATATGTATTAATTTTATAATGTTTTGTAAATATTAAGAATACATAAATATTTCTCTGATTTCTATCACTTCATTACTAATCTATTAATCTTTGTGCACACCATTTGCTGCACAAATAGAAAAATATAGAAAATGCACCTATATTACTTAGGTCAATGAAAATTGTTTTGAAAAGAGACATGATGAGTACTTAGTAAAATTGACTGTCACCTACCAAGTTTGGAACCAAAGCTTTGCAGTGTTTTTTGACTATGTTATTAGCTTAGGAAAACACATAGTTTTCTAAATACTTAAAAATTGCCTTTCTCCATAAAATTATAAATTAGAACAAAAGCAAACATTTATTAAAATCCATTTTTTCCAAGTAGCCTGTTGAAAAGAAGAAAGGAAGGCTAATAAAGGGTTTCTATAGTGGAAACATAAGCCTGAATCCACAAATGGGTTTAATTTAAACAGTTCAAAAACTTTATTTTGATCACAGCCGAGTAAAACCTGCAAAAAGCATTGTCCCTAAAGATAACCAAAAGGACAGTATATTTAGTCAATTAACAGATAAATAAGACTGCAAAAACAAACAAACAAAAACAACCCCCAAAATCAGAAAGTCTTCATTGCTTAGAAAAAAGTTTCTAACTGCAGAGTGCATGTGTCCAAAAATTTAAAAGTGAAATAAAAGGCAAATTTTACAAAATGTAATATATATATAGTGTGTGTGTATATACATGTATGTGTGTGTGTGTATATATATATATATATATATATACACACACACACACATACATATATATATATATATATATATATATACACACACACACATATATATATAACGGTCTTCATTAATTTCAGACCATTTAGCTACATAATACATCATATACGATAGTTTGTGTTCACTGACTACTGTATAGTAATTACCATACAATTAAAATAATGTAAGCTTTATTATGGCAGTGTTGCTGCAGACATCTGTTATACATATGTTTATATTTTAATATACATAGAGTGAATATTTAAACTTTGAAAATACAATGCGAAAAATTATCTTATGTATTAATCCTAAGTTCTATGTGAATGAAACTTCTGGATATATAAATGGATCAATATTACTGGAATTAATAAAGGTATTTGTTATGAATTTAAAAATAACATAATTTACCTGCTCTTTTAGGTAGCAAAGTCGATCCAGAAGAATCAATGTCTCTATACAAGGAGCCAGAACAACTTTCAACTAAAATAAAGAATAAGATAGGATGGTGGTACTTAAAATAAAAAAAGAAAATAAAAAAAAGACTAGCTAAAAATTATGTTTAAGAAAATGCATCTACAGAAGTTTGTATAAGGCCAAGTCTTCAATACTCATTGTATATCTTCAGAAAATGAATACTGCAGAGATCAAAAGTTTCTCTTTAATAATAATAGGAAAAGAATGTCCTGTAAGTGACTTTGAGGTAGAATCCAAAAGCAATCATACATATGTGATAGAAAGCTTTTAAAGGGGAACTAAGAATGAAATTCATTAAAAGGAATGCTTGTGAAATAACAGAATTGAGACCAATATGTGTTCAAAGAACTCTGAAATTTCTTTCTGTGCATTTATAATACACTTTAGAGAAATCTACCATGTGTTCTCTTTATTACATTACAGACACCTAATATAGTTCTGAAATAGGAAATGATCCCAAATGGTTTTTTTACAGTATGAGAAACAACATAGATTGATTGGCCCCATAATAAAATTTAATAGGATTCTATTCAAGTCTAGCAACATACCCAATTTAATATGCTTAATTCTGAGAGATTTACCATATTAAAAGCTTCCAGCTCATTCATTCTAGGCTTATACTTCTCATAGTAGTCCATTATAAGTTTTTCTGGCAGCTTCAAGATAAAACAACAACAATAACAATAAATTTAACAATAGTTAATACTTTTTTCTTATCAAACATACCCTAAAGTAAAATAAACATAACAAAAATTTTAAATGAACTAGGGGTTTGAAGAGCTGTAAGGATATTCTTGCAGTCAATATAACTCTTTTTACTTAAATCTTCTCCATCAATATACGTCATTCAGCATATCACAAATAAAACCACCAAGAAAATCCTATTAATATAGTTTAATTTTAACGAGTAATGATGAAATATTTACTTTCATTTGTTCCTCTGTTAGGGGCACATAGTAGGAGCTCAATAAACATTTTAAAATAAAATTAAGATTTAAAAGAATATATGTAAAACTATATATTATAGAGAGTAATTCCAAGACAACAGGAACACAATAAAGGCATATATTCATATTTAGGGTAATTTCCTCTAACATCAACTAAATAAATCCATTAACAAGCATTTCTTCTGTTTTTTTCTCTAAAACATAGGATATCCATAGTACAATGAACCTTTGTGGATATCAGGTTATGTTCCGTATCACGTATATGTCTGTCTGTGTTACCACCAGTTGAGTTTATGCTCACTGAGTCAACTGTATGTTTCTAAACTTGTTATGCCAGTTATCTTATTGTAATGATACAAGTACATAATCAATGAAATATGAATGCAAAAAGTTGTTTCTAAAAGTTTAATGCCTTTGTGAAAAGTTTGATAAAGGAAAGTCACCTGAAGAAATCGCTGTCAAATTACATGTGGTCAAAATAAAAGAAAGACTGGATAAAAATTTAAAAATCTGAAAGGGTTTGTACTCAGATTTCTTCACAAATGTCTAAATACATATATTATGTTTTTCAAAGTCCCTAGTCTTCCTCTTGTACTAAATTTCTTTTGAATTTAAAAAGTACAAAAGGGTAATAGTGAAAAGTAAGGCTTTGTCTCATTCAATTTCTAGTGTAGCCTTCCAGAAAAGATCTCCCCCTTGGTACAGAACCCAAACAGATTACACCCCACCCCAATCCTTTTTAAAACTTTTCCCATCTTTGAATCAAATGAGTACACCCTGGATCCAATTTCTGCAGTGGAGCATATGGGACTGGATCCAGGCCTGTACTTCAAGCCAAGAAAAATTCTCATCTCGCAAAATTTTGTGTGTGTAAATTACAGTCTTTAGTCTTTACTTCTCTCCTGCCATCTCAGATCAGCAGTCAGGGGACAACTCAGAACACACCATCCTTTTTCAATCCTACCTCACCAGCATACTGCTTCCTACAAACATGGTTTTTCAATGTGATTCCGTGGGTTCTCCAATATTCTGTTTCTCATTTATGCCAAACTGGAAGCAGCACCACCTAAACTAGGAATTGTTGATTTTGCTGCTCAGGATATGCCACTTCAGCGAACTGTATTCTGTTGGTTTTGTGGGTGACCGGTAACCCTAGGCATGTTCTCTTGGCATCTTTCTACATCCCTCTTTATCTTCATTGTACTTTACAATACATATGCTTTCTGATTCTGTCAAAGGAGTTTGAGTTTCTGTTTTTCATTCTATTTGTTGCTTTTGTGTGATTCTGAAAAGGTGAACACATAACCTTAACTCTATTTAAAAAAATGGAAGTCTGTTGCCCTTCACTTTAAATGAAATGAAGTTCGACGTTGTAGACTGCATTATAGGTATGTTTGATGCAAAAAAGTTACGGTGGAACTTCAAACGGTGAAACTAATATATGCAAACCTGTGTCCAAAAAAGCAAAACAAATTTATGCCAAATTTGGTGAATAAAAGTACATTAATATGTTTTTAAGAAAAAAAATTCAGTGTTTAAGGTGTGATTTCATGTTTTAATCAGCTTTTTCAATCAAATGCTCAACTACCGGTCTGATCAGATTAGATCACAGAAATCATATGAAAAATTTAAAATAAAGACACCATCTCATTTAATCCTATTATTAGTCTGTAACATATATATACATATCTATGGTCTCATTTTATAGATGATATTATTAAGTGTTAATGCTAGTGAGAGCCGAGGGAGAGCCAACACCCTAGAGATAAAGGCAGGCATCAGAACTGCGGGATTGCCCCGTGTAGGTCATGCTTAGGAAAGACATACATGGAGACTTACAAGTTGAAGTGCACATTAAATGGAAGCTGGGAGTACTGGTCATGTGATCCATTGCTCCCTGCTGCCCATCATCCCGACTCCAGGTAAAGGGATTAATGACCTAAGCTCAGTAATAGGGCTCTAGCTCAGTGGGCTGTGGTTTGGTTCAGGGCAATATCCAGTCTTCAAGGGAAACTGGGGTGATACAGCAAATGAGCAGTCATGTTCAGGAGTCAGACAGACTGGATTGGAATCCTTCCTCCCCAGTTTCCTAGATTTTGGCCTTAAGCAGTCCACTTAACTTATGTTTCAATTTTCTCACCTGTAAAATGAGGGTACCAGTACACCTTTCATAAGGGCATCCTTAGTATTCAGTGAGATACTTAGCACACTGTCTGGCACAAAGCAAA
Organism: Rhinolophus sinicus; assembly: GCF_036562045.2. Taxonomy (NCBI): domain Eukaryota; kingdom Metazoa; phylum Chordata; class Mammalia; order Chiroptera; family Rhinolophidae; genus Rhinolophus; species Rhinolophus sinicus. The sequence goes on from NC_133752.1 coordinate 125,300,841, forward strand.
GGTTCAATAAACATTAGCTTTTCTCATACTGTTTGTTGAAAATAAATATTTTCGAAGTTTTAGATTTACAGAAATTTTGCAGATAAGTTTCCATATAACCTATATGCACTTTACCCTATCATTAACACATTACAATATGGTTATTATAATAAATGAACCAATATTGATGCATTATTATTAGCTAAAGTCCATATTTTATTCAGATTTCCTTAGGTTTTAACCTAATGTTCAGCATCCCACCCAGGATACCACATTGCATTTAGTCCTAGTGGCTGTGACAGTTCCTCAGACTTGCCTTGACAGTGCATTTTGCAGAATGTTCCTTCATTGTCATTTGTCAGATGTTTTCCTCACATCCTATCGAAGGTACATACTATCAATATAAGCTATCACTGTTGCCATTGACCTTGATTACCTGGCTGAGATAATGTTTGTCAGGTTCCTTCACTGTAAAGTTCGTCTTTTATACCCTTTCCCTACTGTGCGCTTTGGAAGAAAGTCACTACGCATAGCCTATACCTAAGGGGTGGGAAGTTATGTTCCATCTCCTAGAGGTAAAGTATCTAAATAAATTACGTGGAATTCTTTTCCATGGGAAATTTGTCTCTTCTCCTCCCTGTCTTAATTAAAACTGTGTTTTTATAGATCTATATAAGGAGGTCCAGATAAGCAAAGGTGGACCATATTTTAACTTAATAGGGAATGGGTTGGATAAATAGATGACAGATACAGTTGTTCAGAGATCCTTCCCACATCGTATGTGATCAGAAGATGAGTTAGCAATTGACCTAGTACTCACCATTAGATGGAGGCTACTGAGAATGCTGATACACCCTTGGCTAGGTCATGATAAGCTCAGGAACTAAGGTAGGTGAATGTGGAGATAAGGTCCATTAGCTGATCCTGCCCAGGGAGCTAGGAAAGACATGGCCAGTGGCAATGAGGCTGAAGTGGGCCTGATAGTCTTAGGTTGACAGAGAAAGTCATCCATGTGATTACTCCAAAGAACAGAGAATCTTCTGTTACTCACTGAGAATCTTCTGGAGCACACAATGCAAAGGTGACTCAGTATGTTTCGTACTTTTAGAAATGATGCAGTCAGTATAAATAACTAATCTTCCTATGTTTGGAATTTATGGGGAATAAGATAGAAGTATTCTTTTTTAAAGTTTTATTATTTTTTATTAAATTTATTGGAGTAACATTGGTTAGTAAAATGATATAGGTTTCAAGTGTACAGTTCTATAGTACATCATCTGTATATTACATTGTGTGTTCACCACCCGAAGTCAAAACTGTCACCATTTATTTGATCCCCTTTTACCCTCATCTACCACCCCTCTCCCCTTACCCACTGGCAACCACTAAACTGTTGTGACTATGAAGTTTTGCTTGTTTGTTTGTCTTAGAAAGAAAGGAAAATGTAATGCATAAAGTTCTTCCCGTGTTTTCTAATGTATACCTGTTCAATTACTAGCTAATGGAAATAAAATTTGAATTTGCTACTATCTGCATAACATAATCTACATATAAAATATAAAGTTCAGCTCATATTCATTCTAAAATTGGTTAGTGATACATTATAGAATTATTACATATTTTCTCATTTGAATTAAGTCATTTGCAGATTTTGTACACCAATAATTCTAATAATAAAAAACAATGTGACTTTGAGTTAATGTCATTTCCTATATTAACAGTATTAATAAAATTAACCAGCTCTTATTTTTCTTCCTTAAATAAAAAATAAATAAAAGGTGTAACGGGTTTTCCTATTCTTTCAATGATTACATTGTCTACCACTCCCTAGAGTTAATGGTTGCCAGGGAGACATTTCTATACCTAATGCTTCCCTGTGGTTAGCTAGGAGAATAAATATAATTTTTATAGGCAATGTGGCTATTCTTATATAAAATTAGACTTATATTACATAAGAATGTTCTTTACTTAATGGAAATATCCTTTTATCTTCTGTGAATTTGGCATTAAAATATGATTAGGCTTGGTCCTTGCATGTAACAATTGTGTTTTTGATTACAGTTTCAAAGAAGTTTGTTAATTCTTGTTTTTTTCCCCAACTTTAATTGCTCCAAATCTATACAACCATAAGTTAAAGGAAACTTTGCTTTTAATAATACATATATTTTCAAGAAGAATTTGAGGTGATTTATAATATGAAACATAAAAATATATTAATAGTAGGGCCATTACAGAAAGGATAAATTCTCAAGGATATACAACTCAAGGGAGAAGGACACGATACCAAAATATCCTAGCTAAGCACAGCTGCTGAAATCAAGCATAGATTGCATTTAGAGCCTCCCAATCCCTAAGGCAAAGAAGTACGCTGAATGTTCTTTGGAGATCATCCTATGATGAAAAATTAAACAGAAATCACGTAGTCGTTATACGAGTATAACAGAACCCATATAACATAAAAAAGCTTCTTTTCCAAATACATTAAGACTCAGAATGCCTCAAACCCTACGCCCCATTTTAATGTGTTCCTGCCCAATCCCTGTCTGGGGAAAGGACCACGGGCCTGTGGTCTTCCCACAGGTACATGTGTCCTCTCTTCTGCCTCTCTCATGTTATGGGATTTAGGGTATTGGTGACAGGGCTGCTGCTGCAAGCTGATATGGTGTCTTTGTGCGAATTAGAAAAAGACTCCCCCCCATTACTTTGAGTGGACGCAGTCATGAGCCAAGGCAACTGCTGTGAGTGGAAGAGGGGCTGCTGGAATTTTAGCTACTGTGCCCTTCGCTAGATGACTTCGTGCAGAGCAAAAATAATGGCATAACCCTGTGTGCTCATCCTGCTGATGAAATGGTGCAGAATGAAACATCTATCCAAATAGGTGTGAAAGAGGTCAAATCAATCAACTAGATCTTTTTCTAGGGGAACATAAAGGGACTGAAAGTGATGTACCAAGTTTGATGAAGGTGGAAGCATACTCATGAATAAACAACCTATCGTAAGCAAAAATCTGGAGAGAAAAACGATTTAGGATAAAAAGTGAACTAGTTGGTAGTTCAGGATATAACTACCGGTATAATGGTGAAGGATTAGAAAACACGGATTATTCCTCAGAAAGTAACACTCACTCAATCACTATGCTGTGTTGAATCCTGCTCCCAGTAACAAACCACATCGTAATGAAACGAGGCTGTGCATGCTTTTCTGGGTTCTTGTGAAGCTGAGATTCCAGTCTTTCTTATGTCTGTGTATTCCTGAAATAACCTCCCACCAACGATTGAAAAAACCTGAGTAAATTTTTATTCCTTGCAAGTAGCCACATTTCTTCCTTCTTAAAACTTTGATAAAAGCAAACTACTTAATCACAGTTCTTATAATGTATCCCTACAGGGATGACTACTGTAGGTACAGGGTTCTAAATAGGGGAATATACTTCTTTCATGATGTGATTTGATACAGAGATGGGGCTTGGAAAATTAGATGCACTGGGAAAGGCACAACATCCCTGTGTAATATTCCTGCCCAAAATGCGTAACTTTAATCTTTAATTACTTATGAGGAAACACTCAGACAACTGGCCTTTTCAAAATACGTCAATGTCATGAAAGACAAAAAAAGAGGTGAAGAACTGTTCTAGATTAAATGTGACTGGGGACATGGAAACTGGATACGATGCCACATCCTGGACTGAGAGCCTTTAAAAACACGCCATGGAAGACAGAGGCAGAAAGAGGATGCCATTTTGTTCCAATAATGGCGACGCTAACTTTGCATCACTTGATTTGGGGTGTTGACCATTTTTATCCACTTCTGAAAATAGTCTGTGGGGGGTATTTTGAGACTGTGTCAATATCTTGTTCCCCTCAAATCTTTTATCTGATGGTTTTCATCCATTAATGATTCTCCTGTGAATCAGCTATAACCTTGGTGTTTGCAAAGAGCAGCAGGAATTTATTTATAGGAATAATGCGTATGTTTTTCTCATATCATCAAAGATGACAGGTTTTCTGTATATTTCATCTGTATCAGGAATTCGCTGTTTCTTTAGGGTCAGAGGAACTCATTTAATCTAGACCATTATGGATACAGGTAAAGGTAATGAGCTCCTTACATTTGTTGTTGGCCATACCGTGGATCGACTCCTGCCCTGGCACCCGGAGATTATGATCAGTTCTGATCTCTGATTTAGCGTCCAAAGATCATTTACTTGCCCTCTCCACATGTGCCCTCTCCTTTACCCTCATCTCTCGCCACTGCCTCCACTATCTGCTTTATGCTCCAGCAGTGCCAAGTCCAGAATCATGTTTCTTATTATATATCTCTGTGGTTTTTGCCTAGCCTACTCCCCCCACACACCTGAAAGGAATTCCTTGCTCCCTACCTTTCCACCTCATTTGCTTAACAGGCTCCTAGGCATCCTTTAAGACCAAGCTAAGGCACTGATGTAGTCTGTGAAATCTTCACAGGTAGAGTGAGTCATTCCTTTCCCCTATGCCTCCACCATACTTTATATAATGTCTGTTATTGCAAGTTCATGCTATAAACACTCGTTTTCTTTTTTCATGGGTTATGTCTAATTATCTTTGTAGCTCCAGAGTTTCCACTGTTCTTGGCACATGAGAGAACCTTCAAAATAAATATCTGCTGATGAACAACTAAATGATTTTGGTCTCAAAAGGTTTGCTTTTGCTAGCCTGATTTGGAAAAATATCTAAGAACATATTTTCTGAATTATCCTCTATCTACTTCCACTAAGGTTCTAGCTTAGTGGTTTTCAACTTGGTCCATTTAACAGTATAACTCCCTCCCCCATCAATTCACCAGGTTTATTGTCTTTATTTCATTTATTGTCATTTATTTGAATATTTGTATAGCACACACACACAAGCTCTAGAACATAAGTTCCTTTTATTTTTTCTTATGGACAAACAGTCCAGCTCATTCTTTGTCAAAGATCTTTTAAATATTTTGGTATGTTTAGTACTTTAAATTTAAATGGTTCACAAAACATGGGAAGTCACTATTATATTTCCCAATGTAATGCTCTAATAAGAGAAGCTCAGAAAATGGCAAGTCATTTCCCCAGGGTCAAACTTTTGAATAGTCAGAATCTCAGGTGAAAATTAATTTCCTTTTAAAAATAAACTATAAACAAATCCTTTTATTGTCCTTGATGGCAAAACTTTCATTTTAGCACTGATACTTCATGGCATGGGAGAGGAATAATAGGTTTGTGTATTGGACTGGAAATGTAAGTTTGGTTTTAATAACTTATCCTATTTCCAACCACTCTGGCCTGATGGACATAACTCTTTTAATTCCTCTTGCTTAACAATAAAATAAACAACCAAAAATAAAAAATAAAAAAGCCAAACAAACAACTCCCAAATTACATATACTCATCCACTTGCTTCCTCTCACCGGCACATCCTTTAACACGCCTTACATTGTTCTGAACCTTGGGCGTCTTGTTCCTTTTCTTTTTCTAACCAATTTTATTTGACCTATTTGTTTTTAATGAGCTCAAATAATATTATGAGAAAATCAGTGGGGCATTATTATTTCCTTTATTAACTAATAAAGGTAATCATGTAAGACTGATTTCACATGGTGATACTTATCTACATTAGCCTTTTGTGTTTGTGTGTTTCTAATTTTACTTCTCAGGATAGTGGTGGTTAATAATTGAGGTTTTGATGTTAGTTGAATCTGTGTTCAAGTTCCAGCTCTACTGCTTGCTAGCTCTTTGACCCTGAGGAAATGACTTGCCTTTTTCTGAGCCTCTCTTTATTAGATTATTACATTGGGAAATATAATAGTATTTTCCATAAATGTTTTGTGAAGAATAAATGAGATAATGTTGTGATGGCCTCAGCATAATAATTATAGTAAGTGCTTAGTAAACATTAGCTATTATTAATATTCTTAGCAGTAATAAAATAAACACATTAAGGAATTTTTACTATGATTATTATTAAAGACAAACCTGAGAAAAGAAAGCCATCAGAAATGATAAGTAAAATTCTTTCTGGATTTTTACTGTTTTGTTTTTGGCAAAGGATAATATATTTTTAGTTTAAGTAAAAACTTAGCTCCTGATTTGTGAAAATAAGGCATGGGTTTGTGTTCTTGATATTAAATACAAGACATGAAATTAAGACATGCAATTAAGATTAATTGGAAGAAAGACCAGTTTGATTAAAAATGTTTTTTATAAAACCCAGAAATAAAATAAGTATGATAACAGTGTCTAGTCTTGTTAATTTATTTAAGATTAGAAGGATCTTCATTTTGGTGACTAAATAAAAAATATTTATAGAAGTCATATCAGTAGTGTTATTACTAGTACATATGCAAAGATCAGAATAATAAAAACTAGTACTCTTTAGTTAGCATATACTATTATCTCATTTAATCTTTCTTAAATCCTACGAGTTAGACATGCTTTTTTCAAATACTGTATTTTGCTGTGCATAATGCGTTGCCATGTGTAATGTGCATGAACATTTTGGGCCCAAACTTTCAAGGGGAAAAAAATCTTTTGTTTTAACTTTTCAATTCAAATTTTTATTTGTTTATATTTAGGTACTTGTTTTTTGTATTATAAAGGAATTTTAGCATTTTTTTAAACATATTATGGTACAGGAAATTTTATGTGACAAATAATTACAAAACACAAGAACAGATACAAGGTACAAGAAATGTTATGTACCAGTTAACAAATTTACTATATTTACGCATCATAGAAGGCCCAGAACTCTTCATCATTGCAAGTTCGTAGTAAGTTCAACAAAACCGATTACTGTATTCAAGGGTATTATTTTGCATATGGATACAGTTATTGATTTCTAGAGTTACACTTTTAACTCATAAGCATAAATAAAAGAATTAAAAACATTTATATAGATATGGAATTAGTACTACCCATGTATAATGCACATCCTTATTTTCCCCTCACAAATTTGGGCAAAAAAGTGCGCATTTATACATGGCAAAATACGGTAGTCATTTCACAGGGATAGTTCGTACCCGTCTATTTGGTTTAAGTAATATAGCAACTGGGGAGTAAATGGGTAATTGGTACAATAAATAATACTCTTCAGCTTTGAAATAAATTAATCTTTGTAACTTTTCTCTTTCCAGAAATACATTTCATTCCTTTAACCATATTTTATTCTTTATTTCAATTTATAATTAATTAATCAAAATACCAGAGTGATCCAAGTTCAACTTAATATTTCAGTTAATAACTTTAATATTTCAGAATATTTCAGTTAATAACTCATTTGAATCATGTTGAGAGCCTATTTTATTCCTCAGTGTTAGAAAATATATTACTATAATTGGCTTACCTTTCTGTCTTCAACAATATGTTCTTAATTATTAGTTTGGGCCTTCTACGATGTTACTACTTTCCAGATTGTCACATTCGAAGGCTTTCTGAATTTAAGATGTTTAATTTTAATTAGCTATAGGATCTTTAAATAAAAGCAGTTCAAAATTAAAACCACTGTCTCTTGCTTTACTTACAATTCCCTTTTGTTCTGTTATCTTGATTTTTAACAGTATTTGATTTGAGAATTGGCATGTTTTTCCCTGAATAAACCTAAAGGGGGAATGTCTCTGGACAGCAAACTATACACATTGACAGGAAAGGTCAACTGAAACAAAGGTAATGGAAGTCTGGTTTCAATATAATTTAGAATATTTTTCACAAATAAGAGAAAAGTGGAAGGCAAATAATTTTTGTATGATTTCAAATGAAAACAATGAGTAATTATGTACTGACCTTGGACTCATCTAATCCAAGCTTCTTTAGTGACTTTCTGACATAGTCCAAAAAAGAAGAGGATTTGGAATAAATTTTACCAACATGCCGATCACTGCAAAACAAAATTGAATCATGAAATATTTTTAAATGCCTTCTGTGTATATGACGTTAGATCCAGATGTGATAAAAATGTATTAATAGTAATATTTTTGTGACCATTTTGAACTTACATATGATAAAGTATTTGAGATTTGCTTTTGGGAAGTCCTTCAACATACTGCAGTGGAAGACAATATTATGAATACAATACTATGAGAAAGAAGTTGTAAATTTACAGTATTAAAAAGCCTCATTTTAAAAGTGTACTATATAGGTCTTTCAAAAGTTTCCACTGTGCTCCAAAGCACATTTTAATTGTACTGGCTCAGCATGACAGCACACACGTCATTGCAACACATGCTGATAGTGGTGATAATTCAACAGCTCTGCAAAGGAAACTTCTTCCATGGCAGGCACTGATCAAGCACCACAATGCTGAGCTGGGTCTGACTTGATTTCATGTATGCCCCGCAGATTTTCATTATAATTTAAACAAAGTATCACGAGATGGCTTTAAATTTAAATAATGCAATGCTAGACTATCACATCTCCCAATTTTGGATGCAATGAGTGTAAAAATCAAGGGAATGAAAACTTTACCACCTCCCAATATCAAAAAACAATGAATAAAAGCGCACTCACCCTTGGCAGTACAAATACTAATCCCTATGATTAATTAAATATGAAGAGCTATCAATTCTTCCATTGAAATATACCTTAAATATCTAACTTCAGTTCTGTTTCTAGATGGCCACCTCAATTCCACTTCTTACCTCATGTCTGGATTATTATAACTACTTCCTAGTTAAGACTGAAGTCTGTCCCCTTCATTCCTGCCTATATTGTCACGCTATTTTCTTAGAGGGCAATTTTTATTTACCAACTCCCTGCTAAAAAAAAAACTCCTTTGAAATAATAGTCATTTGAATAGGTATAGGATCCAGGAAGCAGAAATTGCATTTTTAATAAGTTTTTATGTACTTATCAGATCCTATACATACTTATGTATCTTATGTATAACAGACGTCATATAATAGATATGTATCTCTTACATATCACAGAACATTGAACTAAATAACTGTGTGACAATTAAAATATATCATTTAATGTTAATTTCTTGCTCCTCATCTTAAAAAGGCTCTTAAGGTGTTTTGCAGAAACAAAAACATCTAGTTAGACTGTAACAGGAAAATACATTAATACCATAAGTAGATCTATTTATTAGTCAAGCAGACAGGGTACAGACAAGCTTAACTATACAAACAAACAAGTGTAATTTAAAACATACAGAGAACCACTGAACAAATACATAAGGAAAATGCAATGTAAACAAAACAAATAATGACAGCTAATATTTATTTCATGTTTACTATGTGCCAGAGATTCTTAAGTCCTTTGCTGCATTTACTCATTTAATCCATACAGCGCCATGTGGTAGGTCAAATTATTATCCTCATTTTAAAGATGGTGAAACTAAAGCACAGAGAGGTGAAGTAAACTGCCCAAAGTTTGAATTCAGGAAGTGTGGCTTCAGAATCTGGGATATTAACTGCTACTCAACATTACACAACACAGTACTTCAACAGGATTCATACTCAATATTGTTAAATTGCAGAGGAAGGATGCCCACCTGTGTGCTATAGGCAAACAGAAGTGGGCAGGCTCCATGACATCTTACAAGAGTGTGTCTGTGTATATTCTTACAGAAAAGCTTTGCAGGCCCTCCTGCTCTGCTCGAGGGCAAGGAGCTTAGTGCACTAGTGATGGTAAATACTAAGAGTTACAAAATTATATGAGGGATGGACATCAGGTAGGATGTCTTTTCTTTCCAAATCATGTATTGCCAGACTTACTGCATAAACTTCTCAGCAGTTAGGGCCAGTCAGAAGTATTTGGCTTACTTCCAAGTGGCACTCAAGAAATGGTGGTTATTTTCTGTTATTGTGCTTGGGGTAAAATCATCCCCAGTTTATAAGAAATCTTTTACAGTGTATAAAGGAAGATAGGTGAACAAATGTTATAACCAATGTGATAAGTACATGATGGTGAGCAGAAGAGAGCAGAGTTGGGTGTGATTTAAGTACTTCACAGAGGAGGATTTCAAAACGTCTGTTTCCAACAACAGTAGTAAGAAGTGAATACATAGTAACATACTAAAATTAGGCCAACACGTAAAATTTAGAAATACATTACAACAATTTGTTTTTATTTCTTAACAATTTGTTTTTAAACTGTACTCCTTAAAGACTCCAAAGAGGTACTTTAAAAGCTTACAGTCTTCCATAAAAACTGAAAGTATAATTGTCTAAGAAAAAAGTCCTTTTCAAAAATCTGTTGAATTTATTTGATTCGTTTGTAGGACTGTATTTGAAAATAGAGTGCTATTGCTAAAGAAGTCTACAAAAATTGGTTTATTACTTTCATAGTACTGGAGAAGAAGGAAGTACCAATGGTTCCATTTTGATTAAAAAATATATATATATATACATATACATTATATGTATATTATATATATATATATATATATATATATATTTTTTTTTTACAAAAGACAGAAAACCAATTTAAATATTACCAAACAACATGTGTAAGTACAGTGAGTCAAACTTTCAGAACTTTTGGAGGTAAAAAGTTACTTTTGTAGGACATGGCACCAATCTCTAAAGGCTGGGTATCTTCAAATTATCTTTCTTAAAAATAATACCTGCAAAGAGAATTTATGATGCAGAATGCAATCTGTTCTTTTAATTACAAGGAGACTATTTCATTCATCAGCCTTTAGTAGTGTCTATACCCTACTAAGGATAAATACTGCAACTCTATTAATTAAGAAACAAAATAAAAAAGAGGCAGCCCAAAAAAATGTCAAAAGTTACTAAATGGAAAACAAAAGGGCAGAATAGGATTAATAACAAATGGCATATGGGGCAATTCCATTTTTAATTTTTGTAAGTGCCAATCCCATTGCTGTCATTTTATAACACTTCAGATTTAGAGTCTGCCTTTGATAATTATATATCACAACATTACAGATTCACTGTAGTCTTACATTTTGCTGAAGTGTGTGAAGATAAATAAAGCCTACTGTCCATTAATTAATATGATTAACATAGCTAATGTAATTGCTTTCTGTCAGAAAATGCCTAAGGTAAGAGATATGGATACCATCTCTGCTTTTTTTTATGTATCTTGAACATCTCTTACTTGCTGAATTTTTACTCTTATATGAAAATGCTGAAGTATCTCTGTCTGAAAAAAGCAAGCAAGCAAAACAAAACCTCCCTCTGATCCCATATCCTAGAACTATCTACAATATGACAGATGTCACATGACCAAAGGATAGCGAGTTGAATCCTATACAAATTCAATATACACTTGGTTATGTCATTAAAAATATTGTAAAATATTTTATGTATTTTATACTATAGACAGGCAAACAATATGTACTTGAACATTTTACATATTTTAATTACTGCACTGGGTTATATACTGAAAATCATGTATACAGTACTTTGTAGGAAATGTAAGGAATTTCCAAGGGTAAATTTTACTATATGATTCCTCTCTATGTTGCCATTGTATATTATTAATTTTCTATATTAATTATCTTACTCATTAGACAATAAGTCCCTTAGTTATTTGGCCCAGAAAGCATGGGTGCCGTGCCAAACAGTGGGTGGCTATTGCTGTGATAGGACTGCTGGACTTACTTCCAAACATTGCTTAGTATTCTGAATAAGAGAAATAGTACTATTCTTCTGGTTTTCCAGTAATGGCCAATAGTTACCTTTTTTAACATGTATAAGTCTGTCGTCTACTATAAATGAGCTCCCTGATGGCAGAGTCCATAGACTAACAGATTATCTGCCAGTCCTTACAGTATCCAAGAGCATAGAGGGTAGTGCTTCACACATAGCAGATTGTCCAATGAACATGACTGACAGCAGGGTAAGAGAAAGATTCAGGCCACAATCCAAAGTTTTGCCTTTTTGGCAATAAGAACTCTTATAATCAAGAGTACTTTCTGAAATGGTGTTGTACTAGAAAAAAATAATAAAACACTTGGACTAGAAGTCAAAAGATCTAAATTCTACCTTCTGTAAACAAATCATCTCTCAGAGCCCCAATTTCCTCACTGAGAAAATGGAGGTAACATCTATTTCATAGGGCAAAGATGTAAATGAGGTAATGCACGTGGAAGATAATAGTAAACTGTACAGTTCTATGGAAATTTTAGGTGAGGCAGTATTTATTTTGGTAATATAACTGTGTTGGTATTTTATTTTTTAATTAAGTATCGTGAGTTGTTAAAAGTTTTGCTTTTACTTACTGCTTGTACAAGAAGTTTCACTTACTGCTTGTACAGATATGCAGTGGTCACTTATCATGGAATATAGTAGGTTAACTATAGCTGGAAGTGATTTTAAAGAAATCAGTTTCCAAATCCTCTGCTTTCTTATACCCACACTTTCCGAAAACTCATCTAGCTGAGAAGGTGCCTGGAAGTCCAGATTCTGTTTTACACATCCCATTTCACAAACAGCCTGTCTTCAGCTTTAGCTTGACAAAGAAAATGCATCCCTCTCATGCATGGTACTGTCTGGCATTGCTATGAGGTAGGGTGCAGGAGGTCCTCTGAAGCATCAGAGACAAAATTATTTCTTTACTAAAAGCACTATAAAGGCCACCCCCATCCATCTCAATAGGAGATACATTCCATTCCAGCTTTACTCTTCATGGTTAATAATTTAAGATAAAAACTTCTAATGGATGTTGTCTACATGTATAAGTATTTACAGCACAATAACTCAATTCAGAATAACTTTTTTTTTTTTTTTTTTAACACTTAGAGCCTAACTGGTATAGGAAATTTTGTTGTCAAATGGATGTGATATAAAAAAGTAAAAGGAGAGCAAAGACCAGTCACCAAAGGGAACGGATATTGCACTGCGTTCCCATTATGGATTTAAAGCATGACTGGACTTACTATATCTAACAGAAAATATTAAATTTTAGCAAATATTCATATTTCAGAAGAATCTTTCATAGTATTTGATAGTTGACTTTTAATATATGTGGCATTAAAGAAAATATTCACAAGAACTTAATTTTGTTGTCATTTCATTTGGAGTTGTTAGAAAAATAATCACATAAATCATAAACGGGGTCATAGAAGGAGCTAGAACAATTACTTTCAAGATTTTTCTGTATTTTTGAGTGTGCCCCATAAAACATTTAGTGCTACAAATATAATTAAATCTGTGTACAGTTTTGGGAGAAGAAAGATTGTATGAACAAATAAAATAAACATTGACTTCAACAAAGTTAAATAGATTTAATAATAATAGCAATCACTCACTATGTCCCAGGGATTGTTTTAAGCACTTTATGATATTAATTTATTTTTCATAATATCCCTTTGAAGCAGACACTATTATTCACTCCAGTTTACACATGGGAAAACTGAGGCAAAAAAGATGTTAAGTAATGTGCCCAAGATCATAGTGTTATTACCCAGTGAGGACTGGAATTTAAAACCAGGCAATAGAGATCCTGTGCCACGCTCTTAACAGTTACAGTCTGCGGTCTCTCACCAAACTAATGGGAGTCTTTAAAATATGAACGGGCGCCGAGAATCTTAAAGAGGGTGATATTACATAAAGCATTTACTTGATTCTAAGAAATTCTATTCTCTCAAAGTATGTTTACAGAATTATTTTTCTTCAGGACAACAATCTGGAGAACACTGTTATTATTGAATAATCAAAATCTGATTCATGTTCTTCAAAAGCATTTCTAAAATACTCTGGAGCCAAATTACTGGTTCTATCATTTGTAGTGAACAAAACAAACAGAACATCATTTGAGTTGGGAGACAAACAATGAAACAAATAAGTAAAATATGTAGTGTAATAAATAGTAAACAGACTTGATGAGAAGCTGATGATAGGAGAGAAAGCCGATATGAAATGTGAGAGAGGAGTGATGGTGGATGATGGATATCATAGACATGATAATTCTAAGCAAAGAACTGAAGAAAGAGCGGGAGCTAGCCATGTGGATATCTGGCAAGGCACGTTCCAGGTAGAGGCTATGTTACATGCAAAGGCCCTGAGGTAGAAGTGTTTCTGGCATTTTTAACACGTTGCGTACGGATCACGAGAATCTTCATGAGGGATTTAAACCCCGCCATATGCAACGTGTTAAGAAAACCAGGACACACATAAAGGGAAAAATAGTAGAAATGAAATCAGAGAGATAATGAGGAGCCACATCATGTAAGTTTTTGTAGGTCACAGTAAAAATATTAGCTTTACGTCCATATGAATGCGAAACCATGGGAAGATTGTGAGCAAAATCTCATATATTAACAGGATGATTATGGCTAATGTATAGAGAACAGACTAGAGGGGGCAAATTAGAAGCAAGAAGGCAAATTGGGAGGTTATTACAATAATCTACATGAGAGATAATGGTGACTTGAACTAGGTTGGTGGCCTTGAGGTTGGTGAGAAGTGGTAGAACTGTAGATATACTTGGATGGGAGAGACTATAAAATTACTGAAGGACTGGATTTAGGCAGCGTGAGAAAGAGAGGCGTCAAGGATACCTCCAGGACTTCTGGCCTGAGCAACTGGAAGGATAAGACTGTAATTTACTGCAACATAAATTTAGGATTCATCAACATATAGATGGTACTTAAAGCCATGAAACACGATGAGAACACCTAGGTAGTAGGTATTGATAGAAAAAAGCACTCCGACAATTAGAGGTTTGAAAGAGAAGAGGAATCAGCAAAATAAACTAAAAAAAAAAGAGAAAGAGAAAAAGAAGAGTATCTTGTGAGAGGCTTTCCTAGAATATGAGAAAAAAGGTTTGTAATAAAGAGTGGTAAATTGTGTGAAATAGTAATGGCAGGCTAAGTAAGATAAGCACTGAGAACTGACCATGGGATTCAGTAACATGGGTCATTAGTGCGCCTGAAAAGGGTGGTTTGATGGAGTGATGGAAGTAAAATTTGATTGGTAATTCAAGAGAAAATGGGAAAGAAATTGGCAGCAATTTCAAAGAGTTTTCTGGTAAAGGAAAGAACAGATATGGTATAGTAGTTGGAGGGGAAATGGGGCCCAAAGAGCGTTTTCAGATTCTGTGCTCTTAACCACTATGATATATCATTTCTTTTAATAAGACTGAATACTGACCATTAGGAGCTGACTAGGTAAGTGATAGACGAATAGACAACTAACTAGACTTAATAAGTTTAGTAAGAGCAGTGAATTACAGATTAAATACTATGGGAGAAGAGGAGAAGGCGAGAAAGGGAAAAGAAATCTATCAGAGATGTCTTCTAAACTGAATGCCTAGGATTTCACCTGCCAGAGGTCATGAGAGGAAAGGGTGTCAGAAATGGGGAGGAGAATATTCCAGGCAGATACACATGCTCCAAGGAAACATACAAGGTGCAAAATTAATTGCATGGGAAACGATGAATAATCCAGTGTACCTGGACAGTGTGCCTGGGCAGCTGCTTGGGGTGCAGAGGAAGAAGAACCGGATGATGAATTAGGCCGGAAAGGATATTAGTGACAGATTAGAAATGACCTCGAATGGCATAATAAGGATACTGTAGTTTTTGAGTATAAAGAAGAGGAACTATCAAACATTTTGAAGTTAGAAAAGTGACATGACTGTTTCTGAAAGATAAATGATGGGACTCGAAGAACAGATTAAAAGGGGCCCTTTGTCAGAATAAAGCATGGTCAGAATGCTAAAAAGGAATTACTATTCTTTCTTTTAATAAAAGTGAATACACTAGATCTGATTAAAATTCTACTCATGTGAATCCTATACCACCCACATTCTTTTCTAAAAATACAATTGTAAGAACATGGTTTACTTGTAGCATTTTCCAAAAAAGCAACACCGATGTAGGAAATTTTAGGAAATGGTGAAGCAGATGTATACTAAGTTAATTAAAACAATCACACAGGACAGAAAGCACCAAAATTCAGTTTTTCTATCATCATAAAATATTTATGAAACTATTTTATTTTATGTCCTTTATATGCTAGTAGATATTGAAAGACTTAAAAAAGCAAAACATAAAATTTTGCTGAAAATGGAGATCACTTAAGAGAGCTCCAAAAATTTTCAAACTATTGTATTTTTCAATCTAAAAGATAAACTTGCTAATTTCAATTTGGCCACATGTAATGGATTAAATAATTAGCTTTAATTTTGTGAGCCAGTTTTCATGATCTGGTTTTCACTTTTCTATTTGATTATGGCAAAATAAAACTAAGTAATTCATAATTATAGACATCAAAAAATTATTTGTTTACTGTATAAATGTTTACAGTAACTATTATGAAAGAGAATAATAAAGTGACTAAAATGTACACACCCATATTTTCCCTGCCCTCTTTCCAAGTGTTTTAAGAACGTTTTACCCGTGAAATTCCTTCTTTGGCATATTATTCCCCTTACAAAGTTCCCAGATAGGAGCTAATAAGGAAATAAAGAATTTTCTATAAATTACTGAGTTTTAACATAAATATAGGATGCTAACTCACAATTACAATTAACAAAGTTAAAATGCTATATATTTAAGTCAATGAAAAATGTTTACTTCTAACCTTAGGCTATATAAACAATTACACTTAAAGAAACTTTCAGAATAATGTTGCAGGTATTCTAAAACAGTATATCCCTTGAAGACAAATTATTTAACAAGGAAAACTAAACAAAAAGTGAAAAAATTAAGTGATCACATTTTCTGTCTTTAATACTCTTGCTGACTAGAGATTCCAATTCCGTTAACCTTGATTTATAATGTCAACATAAGGAGCCATGCAACTCAGCTCACATTAAAAATATCCCCTCAAAATTTTAAATTAAAAAGAAGCATGAAATAGTGAAAACACGTATAGACTCTGAATCTAGTCCTAGCCCTGGTTCTTTCAGGCTGTATGAGACTGTGGATAAGCTTTTGACTAGTTTTATCTTGTTTTCTTATCATGCTAATGAAGTGACCGTAACAGATAGTAGCAGTAGTATAATATGTAGCTCAATAGTGTGCAACCGGATAAGAGATCAAAATTTTATTGCTGTTGAACACAAACAAATACATATTTATAAAATATGTATAAGGCATAAAGACTGTCTATAAAATGAACCAAACTTGAGAAATAGAACATTACCAGTATATTGAAATCCCTATAGACCCCTCGTCTTCCCTATCTCATCAGTCTACTCATTTCCCCCACAGGGAACTACAACACTCACACTTGCTTGTGTTTTCCATTCTTATGTTTTTCGTGGTTACTTACCGTACATTTATACTCAAAATAATGATACAATTGTGCTTGTTACTCAATTATATAAATGGAACCATCTGGTAGGACTTTTCCTGTGACTTTGATATTCACACTATTCATCCTCATCGATGCATGTAGTTGCATTCATCCATTTTCACTGCGGCATTACCCACTACAACTTATCCATTAACTTGTTGTTTCTAGATTTTCGATTTTATAAACATTGCTGTCATTGATCATTCTTGTATGTCTCGAAGAGCACATGTATCCGAGTTTCTCTAGGATATAAATAATACTTAGGTGTGGGCTGCTGAGACAAATTATATAGACATATTCAACTTTATTAGATTATGCTAACTTGTTTTCCAATGGGATGATATTTTTCCCTCCTACTAGCCATGTGGACAGTTCTAGTTGTTCTGTGTGTTTGCTAATATTTGATATCGTCAAACTTGTTTGCTCATCTAAAGGCTATAAAAATCATATCCCATTGCGGTTTCATTTTATGTTCCCCTGATTACTTATCAAGATTGAGTATCTTAGCCTATGTTCATTGGCTATTTGAGAGTCCTCTTTGTAAAGAGGCCTAAGCAAGTTTTTTCACTATTTTTCTTTTAGGTTAATTTTTCTCACAGATTTGTAGGCATTCTTTACATATTCGGGAAAATCATCTTTTGTCAGTTTTAGATCTTGCAATTAGTTTGTGCCTGTGGTCACTTCCCCCTCCTTTTTTGGCATCTTCAGAAAACAGAAGTTCTTAATGTTAATGTGGTTGAATTCTTAATCTTTTCTTTTAAGATTTGCAGGTTTGTACTTAGTTTAATAAATCCTTCCTCTATTTCAAGGTTATAAAAATCCTATTCAATACTATCTTCTAAAAGTACTATAGTATTGCCTTCATAGTTAAGTTTTTAATCTATTAATACTATGAATTGATTTGTGTTTGTTGTAAAGTAGGAATCAGACATATTTTTTGTATGTGGTGGGCAGCATAATGTTCTATCAAAGATGTCCACACGTTCCAAGCCTCAGAACCTTTGAATATATTATGTTACACGGAAAAGAGGAATTAAGGTTGCAGATGAAACTAAATTTTCTAGTTTGCTGATCTTAAAATAAAGAGAGCATCCTGGATTATCCAGATTGGCCCAATGTAATCTCGAGGATCCTTTAAAGTGGGAGAGGGAGGCAGAAGAGGAGGTCTAGATTCAGAGAAAGGTTTGAAGATGCTACACTGCTGGCTTTGAAGATGGAGAAAGGAGCTAACAGCCAAAATATGTAGGCTGCTTCTAGAAGCTGTCAAAGGCAAGAAAATGGATTATCCCTTAGAGCCTCCAGAAAACATGCAGCCCTGCTGGCACCCAATTTTAGCCCAGTGAAACCCATTTTGGACTTCTGACCTCCAGAATGTTAGATGATAGATTTGTGTTATTTTAAGCTACTACGTTTGTTATAGCAGCAGAGGATACCAACATATTGCATGGTTATATAATTAACTACTGTCCTAGCACTATTTAACGACTGCAGTGCTCTGCGGGCAGCTAGAGGAAGCAGTACTGGAACATACTTTAATCACAGCGTGAGATGACTCCAGGTGGGGCTTTAGTCCATTTTAGGACTGTTTTATTTCTAGTTCACTCTCACTCGTACAGTGTGAACCTCCAGGGACCTAACTTCAAGTATGAATGGTTTACCAGGTCTACAGAGACCTCATACGAAGCAGGCCATGAACTCATCTTTTGTCTCACTGAACTGTCATTCTCTTGAAAGCAGTGTTCATCCTCGGTCCACTCTGTGGACTGGCAGGGAGCTGCTTATTCAGAATGCCTCTGGGGAAAATGCAGCCCTAAAAGCTGGGCTCGTTTCTCCTGGTTTCCACCTTCTCCTAGATAGTTGCCCTGTAATTTTTAACTTCCCTGACAGGTCTCTGATGATCTCAAACCAATTAAAAACAAATTTAAATACACACACATGTGCACACAATACATCTCCAGTGTTCTTAGCTTTTCTCGGAATAAGGGTTGGTCCTAATTATCTAGTCTGCCGTTATTGGAAATGGGTTTCTATCATTTCAGTTGTTTTTTTACACATGCCATCCTAACTAGAATATGAAATAGTCCTGTGTAGACACTGTATCCTCTGCATCCAGAATCTAATAGGCTGTCTGTCACACAAAAAACAACTGCTAGGTTAAAAAATATAATCTGCAAGTCGTGGCAACTAATTGGAATGTGTGGTTTGATAATGGGAGAATAAAATCACATATGATTTCAAGATTTCTAAAGCTGATAATGGCCATGCCATTCTCAGAAATGACAAAAAAAGTCAAGAGGGGAAAAACGAGGAACAGAATTGGTTGGAAGCTGACTTTGGTTTTCAGATGTAGCTGAATCTGATGTATTTATGAGGCACTTAAGTGAAGCTATTCAGATGAAATGACAGATGTGGATTTGAACTTCTACAAAGATGCGGGAGCCAGATACATTATTCCAGTTTTTTGTGGTGAGGGTAATTGCTAAGTGAAAGAGAAAATATAAAGAGACATGAGCTGAGTATAAAACAGAGAATGCCTCAATACACTTAGGGGATGAATAAGAAGAAAATAGGTAAGTGTTCCGAGTAGGAAAAAGAAACTTATAGGAATGCAGTGGAATGAAAGATACCGAAGAAGAGTTTGGAGAAAATAACAATTATCAACATGGCCAAATGTGGGTGAAAGGTCAATGAAAGCAGTCCTAAGACAAATACCATCATCCACCTTTTGAGAAGTAAAGGAAGGCAGGAGTGTGGAGGATTGGAAAGATTTGAATTTTTAAGTGAGAAGAAAAGTTTAGAAAAGAATGTATATGATTTTAAGTAGTCATTAAGAGAACAATAAACAAAATTATGAAAAGATTTGAGTCTTAAAAAGAAGGCAGGTAGTCAATATATGAGTGGACACAACTTGCATAATTTTGTGACTTTTTTCAACAAGGTTAGTAGTATCTTGAGGTGAGCTCAAGAGAAGGAGCTAGTTTTTAAGAAAACCAGAGACATTCACTTATAGACATTTTGAAGATTAGTAAATATATGCAAAAGAGAATGGAGATCGAGATACAAAGTTAGAAGTTATCTACATAGAAATGACAATTGAAACCAACAGTTATTTGGATATTTGTATGCGTATGTCATAAATTCTTTCAGTAAAAAAACTGACTTTCTCTTATAAAGAAATACTAGCTAATCTAAAATAGCTTCTATCTCAGTTAATATGTGTAGATTAGTTTCTGAAAACCTGAAAGTTACTCTAATTTGAAAAATAATCCTATTACCACCAGATGGCTGTCAAAATCCTAAAATTGTAATTAGAAAGAAGACATTCACAAAACTTGCCAAGATTGCTGCAAATATTTGCCTGAGTACAGCAGTTACCGAACCAGTATTATGGAGACATTCTCCTACCCCTTGCCTCTCTGTATAAGCAAGACATTATCAAAACAAAACATATGCAGGGCTACTATTCAACCAGTAGAGACCCGAATGGCCAAAATGGTTGTGAAACATTTTAAATATAACTCCTGCTCATGTGATAATACTATAAGGACTGAATTACTTATATGTAACATTTCAATACTTCTGAAATTCTAAAGTGTATTTTACATATATTACTTTTTCGTTACAACAACCTTTCAGGACAAAAAGGAATCATTAGACCCTCCACTTTAATAATGACTAACCTAGGATACAGTTGTTGCATACTTCTTTGTTATTTACTGACACGCTCAAATTTAAAGCTTGTTCTACCAATGAAGTGAGTGACCCTGAACAAATTCACCTGAAGTCTAAGTCACTTCCACTTACAATACTGCATAGTTCTTCTTATTAAAATAAAATCCTCATACCATTTGGTGATGCCATAACAATCTTTAATAATATCCTGAAGGACGGCACGATAGAAGAGTGATTCAGTAGGCAGCTGAAAAAAATGTAGACATATATAAGCACAAGAAAAAAATAAATAACAGAAATCAAATCAGTACTGCAAAGTTGGGACCATAGGTGAATATTAGGAAACTGACTTTGCTGTGAAACATAAAAGACAATTTTATAATTTTTCCATTCTAAGTGTTAACTTTAACTTAGGCTAATTCTTAGTGGGGCTAATTCTCACTAAGAAAGTAATTCTGCAAGAGAAGAAACTAGAAAAGAAATAGTGAATTAGGAAGAAAAGGTATGATCAAAGAAAAATGAGGTAACATTCCAATGGAGTACTTATCAGTTAAAAATGTGGAAACAGACTTTCATGACCAGCCAAGTCAGCTCTGTGTAAGTGAGCAAGCAGTCAAGTAGGATATGTGCGCAAGAAAAGAGAACGTGGGTTTGTCCTAATGGTGGTGGAATAGAGATAATAGTATCTAGGATTCACAACTAGAAAGAATAGGTAAGTAAGGACACACTAAAAATATGTCTGAGGCTTAAAAGAGCATAGCACTGGCTACTGTAGAGTTGAAAAGAAGAGCGTTAGAATGAACATAGGATCAGAGACTGAAGTCTTGGCAAGGCTTCATTTCCTGGGGAAAAAGAAGTGGAATGTGTCCACGAAGGTGCAAAGGTTTCCCAAAGGAAAGATTCAAGGAATGGCTGTAGACAAGGTTTCCAATGAAGCACGGTAGTTCCACAGAAGCAGAAGGTAAAAAGTTACTATACAGTTGACGCTTCAGCAACACTGGGGTTAGGGATACCGACCCTCACATAGTGAAAATCCATGTATA
This sequence comes from Rhinolophus sinicus, assembly GCF_036562045.2. NCBI lineage: Eukaryota > Metazoa > Chordata > Mammalia > Chiroptera > Rhinolophidae > Rhinolophus > Rhinolophus sinicus. The sequence continues at coordinate 125,322,755 of NC_133752.1, forward strand.
ACCTCCGAGTCTCCCAAAACTTAAGTTATCCCTTGGCATTCCAAGGGAGATTGGTTCCAGGGCCCCCCACAGATACCAAAATCTGCGGATGCTCAAGTATGACATAAATCAATGCATACAGTTGGGCACCCACAACTGCAGACAGAAAACAGTACAGGTATTTATTGAAACAATATGTGTAAAAGTGGACCTGCACAGTTCACATTCGTGTTGTTCAGGGTCTACTGCATATACAGAGAGAGCACTTTACTGTAGTAATGGAAAAGGCACTCTTACACCACGAAACTACACGTCACCAAATTCCATCCACATCCTGAAAGATCTCTTAATATTGAGAGTACAGGAAAATCAAACACAAAATAATAGTAGCAACGACATGCAAAGTTATTATTGGTGGGGAAAAAAGAGAGAAAGAAAAATGAGCATGGATGGAGAGCGGTGAACAACATTGAATGCTTTTGAAAAGTCAAATAAGGTGAAAGGTGAAAACTGCCCAATAATAGGTAAAGTTTTAAAGATAAAGTTCTGTGGAATGTGTATATCCACTGAGTTATCCTTTTGGAACTCCTATTCTCCTTCAGAGCCCCAAATTATTATTTATATCTGTTTTCAACTAGAATATGTTTGGATTCAGATGGAGTTCAGCGCAAAATAAATTTTGCTGGTATACTCAGGCAAAAAACCTACTCCACTGTCACTCGCTTCCAGCTAACATCAAGTTACTACACAGTGGGCCCCAGATGCTGAGACTACAAAACACATCAAGTTAGGAGTTGAGGGTCAACCTTTATTTCCTGGGTCTCTGCCTGATGGCTCTGCCTTCTTACATTACGGGAGAATGTCTGTCTTGTGGGATCTTGATAGGGCACTTTCAAAGAACGTAAAGGTATATCCTTTCTGGACGGTGGAAATAGTGGGGAGGGTGATTCTAGTAGGAAATGGTGTTAGGAATACCACAGTCCCCAGCTCAACTCCTAAAATAACTTACTGAAAGCAGACACACACAGTTGAGAGCCCATGCTCAAACTAATAAGCTTCAAAAGGCATGCTGTTTATATAAAAATCTCTTTCCAAATACAACAACTTGACTTGAGATAAAAATCTCTGATTTCTAAGCTTTCCTGAAACATGTCATATTCCAAATATTCATATTTCAAAACATTTCATTCAAAATTTTCCGTCACCGGATATATTTTCCATTTGATAGTTTTTCATTTTGAGTAATTTATTTCTGCAGTACCAAAAATCTCTATCATCTGTCCCTCACTTCCCCCCAAATTCCTTCAGTTCTCTTACAAAAATAGTGAAATTCCTTTTCATATGTTAATACCTGCTCTTATTTTGTTCTATCAAAATTCAAGTCATTTTGGGAAATATATTATTGCATGAAGTGAATATTAGCATTACTAGTTCTTACCTTTTTATTTGATTAGATATAATAGATGGAAATTTTAATTTTATGTGACTTTTATATAAAACTCCTAAAATAGTTAAAGCTCTCATTTCCCATGCTTTTGAAAAAAATATAAAATTGTATCAAGGAAATTTAGAAATAAATGTATACTTATATTACAGAAAAACCACAAAAAATGCATTTTAACAAGAGAACATAAAGAAATGGAACATGTAGAGAAAAACAAACAGGACAGAATGAATCACCACTCCCAAGTTACCCTGAGTAAGAGCTTTACAGCTATTACCTAAGAGAAAGGAAAGAGAGTAATGAAGTGCCTTCAAATGTGCATTCCTGGGATAACTAGGACTACCTATCTATCCTGGTAAATAAGGATGGGGTGTGAGAGGGAAGGGACTCAACAGCTCCTGAGCAGACTGGGACGGACGTTTCCAGGAATAAACTGAATGTGGCTCAGAGTTTACTTTCTTTCCTTCATAAGTGATAAAGCAACACTTTCATGCATGTTAAAATGGGAGGGAGCGGAAAGAGTACAAACACCCTTCAAGCATATGTATTAGACATGCATTTTATAGGTCTCGTGGAAAGGGCACTAAACTGAAAGTCAGGACTCTGCAATTAATTAAAGGAGCTGGAAGGCACGATTCAACGTGTGCTGTGCATCGTGTTCTCATGGAAGTGTTGTGTAATACCCAACTCATCAGACTGACTGCAAACGTGAACAAGCACTTGGGAAATTGAGAGACACCACACACGTGCATTGGGGCATTATTATGATAAAGGCTCTTTCCTCTTCCAGGCTCCTAAGGAACCACTAAGGTGACAGGCAGTATAGGAGTGAAGGGGTTGGGATCCAGAGTCAGAGATTCAAGTGTCAGTGTTCACCACTTAACAGTTCCCTTAGGTGCATCATAAGACAATAATAGCACCTCATGGTACTATGCCGGCAGTTGCTTTATGTATGTAATGTGCTTCAATTGGTGAAGAAAACTTTGGTAACCTCTGTGTTAGATTTGGTTGTTATTTTTCAGTCATAATTATTAATAGCCTACAACAGCAACAGCAGTTGACACTTACTGAACACTTACTATGTGCTAGGCATTGTTTTGCATTTTACATTTTCCTTCATTTAATTCTCAAAACAACTCTTATGAGGAAGGTATTACTGTTATTCCTATTGTAATTGTTATTATTGCTATCATACAGGTAAAAAATTAAGCTACAGAGGAATTATGACATGTGTCCAAGGTCACTAAACCAGTCTGATGAAGACAAAATGTAAACCAGCAGTTTGAGACTTAAAGCCCATGCACTTAAACGATAAGCTTTAATGCTTTTAAAAATCAGTTTGTTGTTTTTATTTTCCAATCAATTTTTAGGTAGTGACACTTAAAAACAAAGTTCTTAATATCATGCCAGGCTCAGACTAAACACTCAGGAAAAGGATACTTGTTGCTATTATTATTTTAAAATTATTTTTAAAATTTTAAATTGACATGTTAATGATACTTTAAGAGAAGCAAAAGAGACGTTTATAAAATTTAAATCCAACAGAAAAACTTTGTGAAAAGCTTAAAAACAACTCTTAAAAAAATTTTAAAAATTCCTAGTATGTTTCATGAATCTTAAGGTGGAGGATAAGGCAATTAAATGGATTATTGTGAGGATACATTTAACTTGTTTCTATGAGCAAACCCATTTGGCTGTTGCAACTAATGACTAATCAGTAGATAAAGAAAAAAGTTAAAAATAACCAACTGAAATATGTGTTTTGGATTATAGTTAAAAAATAAATTGAACTATACCTTGGTTATCTTTGCTTGAACTAAGCCCATTAAAAGCCTTATAGTCAGCAAGAGCACTCTTTAGAAATATTTATAGATTGTTCAGTATAATATGAAGAAATGAGATATTAGTACAAGAGTGTAATAAGGAAGTTTTCCTAAAAAGTTCAATTTACTTTTCCTGAAAGTTCACTTCTGTTTTAAAGTAAACTTACAGAGAAAAGTATAAATTTCAATATGAAGAGGTGACAAGAAGAGGTGATATTTATTAAAATCCATCAGGTAATAAGTTCATCAACAGGTCAAGTACGAAAAATACTTGAGAGAAAACTATCCTGTTCATCAGCTGGAATAGAGTAAACAGTCTTACTTACCCCTCGGCCAACTGCAACCCGCTCCAATGCCTTTAAGGAGAAAAAAGTAAGACAAAGGCTGCTGGTATATTTAGTCTTATCATATAAGACTTATAAACACTCTGTATAAGGGCTTGTAAAAGTGACCTTTAAAAAGATTAACTAAGTGATAACATGTAAGTTTATACATTTAAAAGTGTTAATATCATTAAGGAATGTTAACTGGTATAATTTAGGGCTGATTTATAATGTATGTGTGTCATATACAAAAACGCAGACCCTAACTGTATACACTCCCTGCATTTTAGAAGGTCTTAGAAAACAGGAAAGAAATGAAATGACATATTCTTGGCTCACTTTTGGTGTAGCTAAAACAATCAAATAAATCCAAAGCTGTTATTGTGCACATACAGACATATTTATATACCACTTTTAACCTAGTTTCTTCCAATTTTTATAGATATGTATTATCTCTTATTAAACAAAAACGAACAGATTATAGGACAAAGCTTAGTTAGAAAATAATGTATAATTTTGATCTGCATGGTCTGCAAATTCAAATCAAATTCACGTAAGATCAAGTGTCAGGTAGAAGAAAAAGTAATACATATCTTCACAATTTTATATGTAGCGGGTGTTACATTTGTATTTACTTAAGAGCCAAAACACTTTTGTAAAAATATTTCCTAATATTTCTAATAAATACTCTTAATACAATGTATAGAAAATATATTTGAAAGATTTGTCATAATTTAAATATGGAATAGAGCCTTTTGAAACTTTCATTTTTTTTAGAGACATTCTATGCTCACATAGTTTTATAGCAAGAGTAAAATACGTTCACTGACATTTTATTTTAAAATTTTTAATTAGGAAATATTTCAAATAAAGAAAAGCAGCGAAAACAACGGATCTGCATGTTCTTCCTACTTAAAATTTAAAATACACACATTTGCTTCAGATCTTGGTTTTCATAAATAATATTTTTTTAGATATAGCTGAATTGACTTTTAAAACTGAAAGATAATTTACAAAATACCTTGTGCAAGTGCAATATGTGCAGATACACAAGGTCAGGGATGGGGTAATGTAACTTGCCCCAATTTGCATAGCTAGTCAGCAGTTGAGCAGAAACATAAAACTTGCTCTTTGAATTCTGATTTACTTCTCAGACTTCCCATCATGGAGATTCAGCAGGAAGAAGAGTTCATTGTAGGAAAATTTGCTTCACAAAAGTTACTTTAGAAAATATGTAATTTTCCCATTGACTCGATACCTTCACTGAACATTTAGAGCCAGAGTGTTATAAAACGTGGAAGATAGTTATAATTTTCACATTAAAGAGCAACAGGCCCAGAACAAGTTTACTATCAAAGAAAACAATGAGTTTTCATTTATAGTACATGTGCTAATTTCAGATTCGATTTGTGTTATGGTTTTTGATAAAAGGCTGAACTGAATAAAGAAGCAAAAAATTTTAATAATAAATTATTTTGCATCAATAAAATATATAACACACAGGGCTACCTTTGGTATGTGTTGCTGATGAGTTTATTTTAGAAACACAAGTGACAAAGTTTGATTACAGAACAAAAGATAATCAGGTAGGTGATAAGTTTCTTACAAACATTAATATTTTTCTTGCCCAATATAAAAAGGTAATGAAGAAAATTTACCAAGTGAATATTTCATACTAACCTAAAATATTTTGCAGTTTTATCAGGCGTACAATATGCTGACAAGATTGTCTTAATCTAATTAAAATTTTATTTGTGGTTAGTACCCTTAACAATTTATCTGAAAGCATCACCAGAAAGGTTATCTTTTCTTTTTTAAACTCGTTAAGCTTTGCATATTTATGGAACAGATCAGTTAGGAAGCAAGAGGCAATAAAACAAGAGGCACCAAAAGAAATGTTCCTTTTACTTTTTAAAACATTTCTGTTAAATTTATTGGGGTGACATTGGTCAGTAAAATTATATAGGTTTCAAATGCACATTTCCATAATACATCATCTATATATCTCATTGTGTGCTCACCACCGTTTAAGATTACTCCAGCATCAAGGTCAAGGTGGGCAGGGACTGGAACGCAGCTAAGGAGACCGGCGTTCCATGGGAAGCTGACAGTGACCGGGGAAAGTTCTTAATGCAGCATGGCCTACAAATTCTATAGTTTGGAATTCCCTTTTTAAAAATGATCCTTTTTGGTCCTTTAATGTTTATTTTATAGTAAACATTCTTGTATTGTGGCTACAGTATATTCTTTTATTTCTCTTTAGGATATTGATAGTTATTTTATTTTGGACAGTCTCCATTTTCTCCAAGTTGCTTTTTTGCTGTTTATCTTATGTCAATTCTTTCATGTTAGACTTTCTTAGACATCTAGTGATTCTTGGCTGTCTGCTGATAATTAAAATGCAGGTATCACAAACCTGAGCAGAAGCATTATGCTTCTGAATAAGGACAATTAACTGTGGGATTCATGATAAAGTTGAAGATCTGTCCTGTTTCATTATGAAATCCCTGAGACCAGTATCTTTAGGTCTTTCCTCATAGGCTAGTCAGACTCCCTATAAAGGACTAGTTCAATTTTTTGCCTCAGGGTATCAGTCTGGCTGCCAGTATTCTGGGAACCAAGTCATTCCAAGAATGACCTGCCATTACAACAAGACCTTGAACAAGTATCATTTACAGATATATTGAAAGAAAAACAAATTCACAGAAAAGTATTTTAAAAGGACTTAGAAAAAGAAATTATTATTTGAGCATAAATAGATTTTTAAGATAATTCTAAGATACATGACCTAGAAACCTGGTACACTATTTTTTATATAGCTATGCTACTGACATCGAAATAATGGCCCTATAATATTAATTTATATTGGGGTGGACATTAAACACATTATTTATTCAATCATATTTTACATTTCTCATCACAAAAAAATACCTACACTGTTTAACTTGCATCCGTTCCTTTGTAAACCAATATAGTACCAAGAACAGAGAAAGCCATGGGATAAAGTGTTCTAGGCCTGGACAAATCAGTCACAATAAAGTTTTATTTAACTAGATAGTTACTTCATATTCCAAGTAGCTTAATAATATTTTCCCCATTCTATAAAAAATTAGGAGACTAAATGACCTGCTACAAGTAAACACAAACACGCCACACAGCTGTGGACAAATCAGTAAACTAATTCTGTGTTTAAGATTTGGTAGTTGGTACATTTTATATGATAATTTAAGTAATTATACGTAACAAAATCAGTACTATAATGTAGAATTATAGTATAACTATAAATTGTTACCATACTGCAAGTAGAATGGATAATGTTGGAAGGGCAAGTCATTTTTTTCTCATAATTTGTACTGCAGAAAAGCATTAATGATGATGCTCTGCAAAATTTGGCATTTACTGCATGGCACTAGCCAAAAATAATACATTCTGCAACATCTGGATAAAGCCCTTAGACCAGAAAAAAAAATATAATCATACCAAACATGCTGACATTCTGGCATTGCGACCACAACACCATCTCTCTTCCTTTAAATAGTGGCACATTGGAAATCCCCACTTTTCTTGAGTACATTCTGCAGACAGGGAAAATATGGATTATTTAAATAAAATTCTTCCTGTTTCAGTTAAAGTAAATAATCTATTGAGAAAGCAAATCAGTCACTGAGAGAGTCAAACAGTAGTTCAACATGGAAGTGGTAATGTTTAACAGTTCATTCCAGTCTGTTAATTGAAAGCATATTAATGTTATGAGAAGCGTATTTTCTCAACAACAGCTGTTTTGTGTTTAAGCTCCAACAATTTGAAACCAACCAATTTGCCAAAATTATTTCTCTAAGATTTAGCAAAAGCAATTTAAAATGGTAATACTTTTCATGTTCAGTGTAACTATAGCAGATAAGTAGAGATACTGGACATTTATTGCTGACCTGACTTTCTACAAAAATGATTTATCAAATATGACATTTGGCAGTTTATCACAGAATAATATTAATTCATTTCTAACAATGTTGAAGCATCAATTTTTGTCCTAGCTACTATGTTCACTTTTCAAAAAAAGAACAGCTGTATAGGCTCTTCTTTTTTTTTCATCACATTAAGAGGCTGCAATATTTTCAACGGTGATTCAATTAGGCTCAGTTGCACTTATGGTTCAAGTAACAATAACAAAAATCAACACTCACTGCTTAATCACACATATCTGTTACCCAACTGACGTATGGAGTGAACATGTGCAACTTGCTGATATTTAAACCCTTATATAAAACAATTAATTGCAGAGTTTTTTGAAAAGATTAACAAACCAATTTCTATTTTAAATTAAAGCCTGGAAAAGAAGAGCTTAAATTTTATCAAAACAGTGACAATTAAAAGAAAATTGTGATAAATCAAAATTTTCTATTTAGTTAAAAGTAAAATAGAACTAGAAACTTGAAAACAAGAAAACTCGAAAAGAAAATATTGAGGTAAATTCTACTAAATAAACTTTTGTGCTATGCATGATCAGATGACTTTTCATTAAAATAGAGAAAGTTTAAGTTTCATGCAGATCTTAACCATGTGAAAATGGTTTCTTTCAGGTATTAAGATTTATAATAGTCCCTACTGATAATCAGATGGATAATATGGACCTTCTGGAAATAATAATAATAATACTTATTATACTGCAGTTAATACTGTTAGCACTTTTGTAAGTGCTTTATATATATATATCAACTAGTCTCCACAGCAATTCTATGAAGTAGTCATACTATTATTCTGTTTCAGATAGATAAACTTAAGTAATTTGCCTAAGCTGCAAATGTAGCACATGGCACAGCTGGAATTTAACCCCGGCAGTCTGACTTCAGAGACCATGCTCTGAACTATCAAGCTAGATAAACAATTTCACTTATAGTTGCACAGGACTCATGGAGCCCTCAAAGCCTAGCCAGGGCCTTGGCACCCTGGACTACTTCCTCTGTTCCCAAGATGACTTGAAACAATGGCTTCAGTTTTACTGAAGGCTTTGCGATTTAACTGAGACACGATTATTGTTAAACGAAAGGGCTACTGTAAGTAGTTTAGTTTTTTTTTCTTACAACTAAAAAAAGGCATACCTAGATCTTATTGGTAACGGGTAAGGGGCTAGAGAGAGATGGGTTGTGCTATTTCACTCAGAGTATTTAGGAAATGTGCTGATCAATAAAACAGCTAGTTCTTTTTTCTCGCCATCCAGTCTCTCCTTGTTCCTTGTAGTAACATAGCACTCAATTTTTGGCTGGGTATTCACCTGTTCAAATTAAAGACCACAATTCTCAGACTCCTGTGCAGCTGCTAGGATAGCTGCAAGACTAAGTTTTGGTGAACTGGATGTGGGCAGAAACGATGTGTGCAAATTCTAGGACATATGCTCAAAGGGAGGGGGGGATGCTCTTCCCCCGACACTTTCCATGCCCCTTCATCTTTCCTCTGTCTGGAATGTAGCCACGGTGACAAGCCAACTAGGACCACAGAAACAAGAGCAGCAGAGGGTGGAGCAACAAAATAGAAGGATGCGGGTTCTTGGAAGACTTCCTGGTACAGAGGTCCCATACCACCTCTAAGCGTTACCTCTGGATTGAAAGAGAAATATCCCTCTGCCACTGTTACTTTGAGTCTGGACCTACTTTGCACCTGAATCTTTATCTTAATTTAATGCTTCCCAAACTTTTTGTAGCTCAGCACTCTTAGAATATGGCAAAATGTGTACATCAAACTGGAATAAAAAGATGAAGATTCTGTTGAAGCACAATAAATATTCCTGAAATCCATACATATTCTCTACTTCCACCATCCCCAGGGGATACAGGAAGCAGTATCTCAAGAACATCTATGATGTAGCCTTGGTTTACTAGTGAATAGTTCTGTCCTAATTAATACAGAAGTCTTCTTGGAGGGTGTGATATTTGCACAGAGACTTAAACTAAACGAAGAAGCCAGCCATGAGAATATTATAAGATTTAATGAAAAACAAAACAAACTGAGCTTCCAACAGGATACAGTTGGAATACCAGGACATCTTACAATTTAAAATTATAAAAATGAACTAGCAATTTCCCAACTTCTAATATTCCCAACCAAATACCTGCAAAACAAACTTGTAACACTAGAAAAGGAGATGAAAGGTAACTTACTGCAGAAATGTGAAAAGAATCCAGCTTAAAAAACAAACAATGAATTTGTAATGAAAGGTATAATTAATGCACCCTCACTACTCTGCAATTTACCTTATGCTGCCAGAAAAACAACAACTACAAAAAAAGCATGTCTCCTTGCCTGAAAAAAGGTAGAAAGATCCCCTCCCAGTAAAATCTAAACAAAACTTTGAAAAAACTACTACTTAACATTACATTGAAAGTGCAACAGTAGTTCTGCAAAATGCATTACATTGAAAAGGGTATATTAATTCCAGGAAAAATATCTAATATAAGAAACCCACACTCAAGTTACTCCCAAATTCTTGACCCACAGAAACTGTGAGAAATAATAAAAAATTATTGTGGCTCTAAGCTATTCAGTTTCGGGGTGACTTCTCAAACAGCATTAAATGATACAGTCTAGAAGCAGCAAAGAGGAAGCTGATTATACACGGGATGTGAGATAGACAAACCCGCTGTCTGAGGTGTGTGGTAAATGTGCTTCTTTAGGAAAGAGCTAGGCTTTGATTAGACAAGAAAATAAAGGAACGTTCAGAGAAGAGGTTGCAGATATAGGTAATTTTGGTAATGCCCGACTGCATTCCAGGATTTTGGAATTGAGGCGAGTTGGAAGACCAGCGAGAACAAAGGACATACAGAAATACACTTGATTAGTCACAGAAATCAGGAATGAGCTGTGAGGCCTGGGGTTCTGGTGGGGCTCAAAGGGATGATGAGAGCAGTCCTTTCGGTCCCTAGAGAGACAGTAGTGAAACTGTGAGTGTGGTGGCAGGAGGACGAGAGGAGAGGAAAATTCCCAGGGGAACACAGAATTCTGGGCTTCCCAACTAATTTCTGGTGACAAAGGGAAGATGCAGGCAGAGATGCATAGGACTTCCGGGATCCCTCTTGATATTCAGAAGCTTGTGATACTCCCTCCTTCAAACATCCTCCTTCATCTGGCTGCCATACACCATTTTATCTTTTTTCTGTTGCCTAATGCTTTCCATATACCCTTGATGGTTTGTTCTTGTCTGTCTAGTAAATGTTCCCAAGGCTTAATCCTCCCACTCTCCATCCTCTTATATTTTCTTTGAACAAAGACTCGAACTCGAATGACTTCAGTTGGTAAACAAGTGTATGAAGAGGCTAGGTAGAATATAATAGAATATACCAAACAATTTTGTGGTAACCAAATATCACTTTTGCCTGGTCTTAATGCCTTGTAAAGCAAAATTTGGGCATATTAAGACTGTCTAAATTGCCCCCAATTAGTCTGTGGGAACTCACTGTGAGAGCCAGATTGCGACCCCTGTTCTAGCCATACTCTTTCCCTAGGCAGTCTTATTTATACCTCACCACATACTGAGGATTCCTGTATTAGTTTCCTAGGACTGCTGGAAAAAATTACCACACACAGGGTGGCTTAAAACAATACAAATGTATTCTCTCACAATTCTGGAGGCTAGAAGTTTGACATCAAGTTATCAGTTGGGCCATTGTCCCTCTGAAGGCTCTAGAGAAGCATCCTTACTTGCCTCTTCCTAGCTTTTGGTGGTTGTTGGTATCCTTGGCGTGTAGCTGCATCACTGCAGTTTCTGCCTCTGTCTTCACACGGCTGCATTCCCTCTATGTCCTGTTGTATCCTCTCTTCATAAGGACACTGGTCATTGGATGTAGGGTCCACCCCAATCCAGTATGACCTCAACTTAACTAATTATATCTGCAAAGATTGCTTCCAAATAAGTTCATATTCTGAGGTTCTGAGTGGATGTGACATTTGGGAGCTAGTATTCAACCTACTGTAATTCCTAAATTATACCTACAACATGTTCTCTAAGATCTGTATCAATAATAGCTTAATTACCATCTCCAAATGGATATTTCATTGGCACCTTAAAATCAACATGTTCAATGCCTAAATTACTGAATGACACAACACCAGATATCCTAAACTTTCCTATTTCAGTGACTGGCACCAGCATTTATTAATTTCATATGAGTCAAAAAATTCAGGAACATTCTTTGACACTTCTTCATCCATAGCTTGTTCTAGAAATTCCTGTTTACCTCCCTCCTAAATATTCCTCAGATACATATATATGCTCTGCTTCCACCATCCCAAACCACCTGGATGCTGTGCAGGCCTCTTGATTGGTCTTCCGACATCTACTCTTGCTCCTTTTTACTTCAGTCTCCATACTGCAGTGATCTTTTAACATTTAAACCTCATTAGTTCACTTCCCTGCTTAATAGATCCTCCTCCTTTTAAGATCACTGACAAAATCCTACATAATCTGCTTGTACCTACCTCTCTAGTTTCATTTCATACCTTGTTCTGTTTCAGCCTTTTCCACCAATGTATTCTTTTTACTCATCAGTCACTTGACTAATCTTTCTCTTCCATGCTACATCCAATCTGCCAAGAAACCCTTAAAACAGATCTTAAATGCAACCACTTCTTACTTCTTTCACTGCCACCATTCCAGTTGGAGCCACCAGCACCAGGATCACTGCACTATCCTCCCTAATGGGCTCTTTGCCTCCTACCCTTGCCCCCCTGGATCCTGACTTCCTGGCGGCCTCCCTGAGAGGCAGCCTCCTACTGACCAAAGGTCACCTCTAAAGCCAGCCAACCCTTAAGTCATTCTCCTTTAAGGTTCCAACTTCTTCCTCCACTTATGCCTTTGAACATCGGGGTGGTAAGTCCCTAATACTTACTCTACCTCTCATGATTCCCCTTTACCCAAATCTTTGAAAATAAACTCACTTCAAATTATCCTAATTGATGTGTACCATCTGCTGACTGCTAACTCCCTGATTCCCCTTTCACTTATAGTAAAAGTAATATCCTACACAGCTTTACATGATTGGTATCCCCCACCCAAAGATATTACTTCTCTGATCTCCTCTCCTATTTTCCCTCACCTCTACTCTGGCTTCTTGCTATTCATAAAATATACCAGATTGTTCCTCTTGTGTGGAATGACTTTCCCCCAGCTATCCACTTGGTAACTCAATTACCTTTTCCAAGTCTCCCCATTTTGGTTTCCTCCCTGTGTTTATTTCTAGGTGTTAGGTAGAGCTGCTATGTCTCCTGGTCTTAGCAGAGTGGCTTTATGTAGTATGTGTCCTGTGAAGCCCAGTGGTGCAGTCTCATTGGTCACCTGGGCAGGTGCTACAAGTATGTCTATTGTGTGGGTTATGTGTGCCCTCCTGTTGTAGCTGAGCCTTGGTTGTCATCTGCCTGTCAACAGGAGGGACTGACTCTCAGGCTGACTGGCTGTGAGGCCTGGCTGTGACTACAGTGGAGGCCCTGCTGTGCAAGGGCTGACCCTACGGAGCAGGATTTACTATAGCAGGGCTCTGGTACCTGCCCTGTCTGCCCTTTGGGTGTGTCATCTGTGCAGCTGACCTGGTGGTGCTCTGGCACGGTCTGAAGCTGGCCACAGGGCATGTGGAGCCTGGGGCCTCCTGGACAAGGCCCTGCAACAAGCCAAGTTCAGCCTCCACCTGTGCCCTACTTGGGGCCACATGGTATGAACAACAAAGCAATCCCCAGATGTATTCAAGCCACACTGGGCTTGGAGGTGCCTGGGACAAGCTAAGCTGCAAACCGAGGCCAGCTGCTGCTAGTGCTGGGCTTGGGGCTTCTTACCAAGAGGTACAGGGTACACTGAGGCTAGATACTACTTGTTTGGGGTTTGTGAACCTTTGAGATTTTAGGAAAGTCTGCAGCATGAACCAAGACAGGCCACTTATATAAAAAAGCCACCGGAAGTGGCTTGCATGCACCTGCCAGTTGGGTGGAGCGAGGTATCAGGGAATCAACAACGTAGAGCAAAAGGTGTTAGCCAGGTTGGTAGAAAGTCAGATATGGCGGCTGCCTGTGCATGCAAATTGGGAGTGGGAAGGGCTCAACAAAGGAACACTGACTTCTGTCAGCACTTCTGTCTGGGAGAAAACCACTCCAGACAATTCAGTTCCTCCCTGTATGTCCCTGGAGCCTTTTGAGCTGCTGCCCCAGCACTGGAGCTCAGAGCCAGTAAGTCTGTCAGCAAGTAAGTCCATGTGTAGTCCCTTTAAGAGGAAGGCCTGAAACTCCAGCCGCCCTGCGTCTCACTCAGCCACAATCTCTGATGGTTTTCACAGCCAGAAGTTGTGGGGACTTCTCTTCCTGGCACTGGAATTCTGGGCTGAGAAGCCTGGTGTGGGGCTAGGACCCTTGCTCCTCCATGGGAGCTCTGCAGCTGAGATAACCCTCCTGATTTTTAACTGGTACACGTGGGTGTGGGGACCAGCAAGTTCCACATCTCTGCCCCTCCTACCAGTATCAATGTGGCTTCTTCTGTAATCCTTAGTTATAGGACTTCTGTTCAGCTAGGTTTCAGGCAATTCTCAGTGATGGTTGTTCTGTAGTTTAGTTGTAATGTTGATGTGGTCGTGAGAGGATGCAAGCACAGTGGTTACCTACTCCACCACCTTGACCGGAATTCTTGGGTATAAATGTTTATAAAACAAGTAGCTTAACCTCAAGAATTACTTGTCACAGCCAACTAGCAAAACTTTTATCCACTATCCTCATGGAAATTTCACATTTAATTTTAACTCTCTCTCCCCCCACCTTTTTCCTTCATTAGCATTACTATGTTGTTAGTCTATTCATTAGCTTTGCTTATAGGAGCTTTGAGTAATGTACGCTTTCATTATTTTACTTTGCTACCCTATTTACCAGCTTTGTGTCATCTTAGAAAAGTTACTTTCTCTATACTCCCATTTCCTTATCTACAGAGAGGAAAACTTCCACAAGTTTTGAGTATTAAAGAAAATAATCCAGGTAAGGGCTTTAAAATAATGCTTAGTACATAGTAAACTCTTGGAAAACGTTATAATGACTATGATTCTAAAACACTAATTAACACTTACTTCTACTTCTGCACTAGCCAGTTATTTCTCTACATGTTTTACATTACCTGCTACTTGGGAGGATATATGCAAATGTTTACTCAGTGAATACAGAATTATTGAACGAACACAATCTGATTCTGGCCTCTCACTCTTTACCATTCCAACTCTGAAGGCAACAAAAATAATCATCTTATATGACCAGTCCATAAATTTCATACCAATGAAATTGTTAAAACTTTCTTTTCTTTTGGTTTGATAACAGGTTCTTCTTTTCAAAGGCCTTTTCCACCACCCACTTTTCAAACGTTAGTGTATTCAGTGTTACATTATGGCAAGTTCTCTGGTTCCACTCTACAAGTTCTTTTTTGGGCAATTACATCTACTCCTTTAAATTTAATTCTCATATATCTCCAGTCTCAACTTCTTTCTGGATTTCTAGGTAAGAATTTTAAATTGTTTACTGAACATTTCTAAAATTAAAAATATGCAAACTAAACTCATTTCCTAAGCCCACAAATCTGATCTCTCACTAATGATGATATCATTGTGTAATCAACCAAGCTAAAACCTTGCCATTATCTTTATCCTTCATTGCCCCACCCCCACCCATTTCCCCACTATTGGTCACCATGTAAGTTGTGGTTTTTGTTTGTTTGTTTTTTTAAATATCAGTTCCCTTTATTTTCAACAAAATACACTTTTTTTAAATTAAAATTTATTGGGGTGATAATGGTTAGTAAAATTACATAGCTTTCAAGTGTGCAATTCTGTATTACATCATCTATATATCACATTGTGTGTTTACCACTGAGTCAGTTCTCCTTCCATCACCACATATTTGACCCTGTTTACCCTCATCTACCACTCCCTCCCCCCTTACCCTCTGGTAACCACTAAACTATTGTCTGTGTCTATGAGTTTTTGTTTCTTTATTTGTCTTATTCCTTTGTTATTTTCAGTTTTCTACCCCACATATCAGTGTTTTATCTCTGAAAAGTCCTGGTAAATTGTTGTCTCCTCCTGCATTTCATATCAAATATATCCTTGCTTTGGACTTTGATAGCTGCCTCCTAAGGAGCCTATCTATGTCTGATCTAGCTCCATGCTCAATTTATCCACTATAATGACAATAAATATACTACTTTTCAGAAATGTAGATGAATGTGTGCAACTCTTTTGCATTAAAAAAAACACACAAAATATTTTTATTGTAAAAAGTATATTTTGTCTCCCACTGAATAACATTCTGATACCTCAGCATACCATCCATGGCTCTCAATCTAGCCTTAATTTGTTGTTGTTGTTGTTGTTTTCCAGCTGTATTTTATTTTTAAAACAACTTATTATTTATTCTTATTTTTCATATTTTCCTATCTTCACCCTCACTCCCACCTTACTCTCTGTCATATATATCCATGTGGACTTGACTTACAACACACCACGCAGTTTCTGCCTCTTCTCCACAAAGTTCTCAAAATGTCCTTCTCTATCTCATTCATCTTTCTAAATGAAAGCCAAATGTCCCCTTTTTAAGAAAGCTTATCTTCACCCCTTTGTTATAAAAAATTACTCCCTCTCCTAGTCTTAATACCTTTTGGTTTATCTATCAATCATTACTCCTTTCATTCATTTTTTTCAATAATTCATATTCTTAGTTGATTAAGACCTATGGGCTATGAATATATCATGCTCAGATACGCATGCAAGTTCTATGTAATTCCTTCTGAATTCCTCACCAGATCACAAGCTCCCTAAGGGGTAGAGAGTGTTTCACTTGTCTTGTATCCTTTAGTGCCTACTATAGAACTTTCTCGAATCAACAGAATTACAAGATAAACCAAGATTATCTATATGTCCTCATTCTACTTTGGAAAGCATGTGCTTCTTTAGACCTAAATGAAACCTGACATATAATTTTTTGTCTAGGACAAATGAACACATTATGCCTTTAGACACGTAAATTTTGGTCATCTATATCAATAATCTCAACTTACATTATACCTTCATATCTAGATGGTTTTATAATATCTTATTTAAAACCACAATAACCTTTATTGAAAGACAGGAAAAAAGAGAAAAAATATAAAGTAAGTGATTTTGGAAAGTTTGCTTTGATCTTCACATACCCTACCCTGCTCTTCTGTTTAGTTTTTCTCCTGTTCATAAGCAGAAATTATGTATCTACTTGTTTTCCTATTGCCTGATGACTTATTAGAATACAAGCTTACTGAAGACAGGGGCTTTAGTTTTTTCAATCTTGTATCCCTAGTACCTAGAATAGTGACTAATAAGTGGCAGTTATTAAATAAGTATTTCTTACATGAATGAAAAAAGAATACTCAGGAATAAACCAAACTAAAACTGGGCAAGATTAAAATAAATATCTGAAACAACAACTAAATAAATGAAGAGATAACATATGTTACTGGGAGGAAAAGTTTACATCATAAAGACATCATTTCTCTTCACAGCGATCTTTAAGTTCAATGCATGCTACTTAAAATCCCAACAGGGTTTTTTGTTGTTGTTTTTTCATGGATCTTAACAATCTGATTCTAAAACCCATTTGACACACACATCACTTAAATCATCTTTTACTTTGAATCTGCTCAGCAATGTTTATAATGATCTAAACATTATAAACATTATAAAGAAAATGAGCTAATTTAAAAATTGTCCTTTTTAAGCACATTTTGCAACTTTTCATATGAAACTGTATTATAAAACCACATATATTTTAATCACAAATGAAAGACTCAAGCAAACTTTTCTACCTAAGCTTTATTAAATGGTTAACGTGATTAGCATTTCAATTCTTAGCAAGTTCTCTGGATAAAAAAAAAATATTTCATCTCCAAATTTTAAAATGGTTCCAAATTGCTAATATTAAATATAGTATTTCTAGTGTAGATGTAAAAAGCATACACCATCTTTTAGGAAACGAGATAGTTAATATTAGAAATGCTTATTTAAATATAAAATTAGAGCCATTTCTCAAATCATAAAAAAAAAAATAAATCCAAATACATTATAGAACTGGATAAAACAAAAACTGTAAAAGTTACAGGAGAAAATTACAAAAGAAATGTTAATCAATACAGGAAACGCTAAATAGAATATTTTTAAATAAGGTTAAGTGTATATGGTATTCAAAATATTCAAAAGGATAAAAGGCATATTAAGATTATATTGAACTGTCCAGATTTCTGAAGCGTTTATAGCTTACTGGTTTCTCGAATATATTAATACTAAAAGGATAAGTAGAATTAATTAAACAACTATATAAATCAATCTATACTCCTCAGTATTAATAACACATAATAAATTGAAAAATAAAAACAGTACAAACAGAAGAGGAATGACTAGATAATTTAAAAGCAGATAAATTCAAAAAATTGCTCTCTCTTAAAATGATTAAAATAAATATAGGTATAAAATTTTGGTAGCTTAAAAAGATAAAATTTATGTGTATCAACATTTATGTGAATCAACAATGATTCAAGCTGTAAAGGAGCTACTAGAGAAAGATTCTTGAATTCAAGACATTTAAAGGAAGTCACAGCACAATGATCATATGTTCATGCTAATTAATTCCATAAATATGGATTGAGCCCTTACTGATCCTCTCCTGTTTTCACCAGAATGTACCTTCTATTTAAGTCACTGATATCTATTCTACGTACCGACTTTTGCTTCGCAGAATATTCTAAAGGAGCTTAGCTGGCTAGTAAACGCTAAAAGAATAATTTATTATTTCTCAATTGTTTCTCTCTAGACCAGGGGTGTCCAAACTTTTTTCAACGTTTTTTACCAAGGGCCATATGCGGTAAAATACACAAACAGCCAGGCCACTCACTCGAGGTGAAGTACGTATTGCCTCACCTGGTTTATTTAAGTAAACTAAATATATTTTTGGAATTTGCTGTGGGCCAATTAACAATGGATTGCGGACCGCAGTTGGCCCGCGGGCCGCAGTTTTGACACCCCTGCTCTAGACCACGCCAGGTAAAGCCCTATCTACAACATCCTTTTTTCTGCTTCTCATCTCCACTTCTAGTTCCATTATATAATCAATGTATGAGTATTTCACTTATACTTTGGTTAAAACTTCAGCTGGATATGCAATCTCAAGGGAATATGTAAAGTATCTTACATGTACAAAAGAAACTAAACACCCAGTTAAAAAATGTCTATATATTACTTTAATAGTCATGCCTATATTAAAACACTGTTTCTTAGTGCACTCAGTCTAGATACCACTGTCTTGGTATGTTTAAGCACAGCTATAAGAATGGTCAAGTCCAGGAGCTGAGAGAAAACACTGTGATAGCAGCTCCCTAATGATGCTTCTTACTCTGCATGACAAGTTCCCTCTGCTTGCTCTTACATACTCTTTATAGTTGTGTATCGAGATTACATTGCGACACATCGAACATCTGAAACATTAAGTCAATGAGACAGTTTTCACACTAATATTATGAATTATGTTGCTTCCTATAAAATTTTACTCACTATGCCAGAGCGATGATGAAAAAAATTTAGACAACTTGATTACAATTTATTTACCCTGGGAGGAAAAATGTGAGGATGTTATATAGCAAAAGTATTTTTCAAGATCATTTGCTCCAGGGGGCCGGCCCGGTGGCTCAGGCGGTTAGAGCTCCATGCTCCTAACTCCGAAGGCTGCAGGTTCAATTCCCAAATGGGCCAGTGGGCTCTCAACCACAAGGTTGCTGGTTCAACTCCTCGAGTCCCGCAAGGGATGGTGGGCTCTGCCCCCTGCAACTAAGATTGAACACGGCACCTTGAGCTGAGCTGCCTCCTGGATGGCTCAGTTGGATAGAGTGCATCCTCTCAACCACAAGATTGCCAGTTCGGCTCCCGCAAGGGATTGTGGGCTGTGCCCCCTGCAACTAGAAAAACGGCAACTGGACCTGGAGCTGAGCTGTGCCCTCCACAACTAAGACTGAAAGGACAAGAACTTGAGGCTGAATAGCACCCTCCACAACTAAGATTGAAAGGACAACAATTTGTCTTGGGAAAAAAAAAGTCCTAGAAGTACACACTGTTCCCCAATAAAGTCCTGTTCTCCTTTCCCAATAAAATCTTTAAAAAAAAAAAAAAGATCATTTGCTCCAAAGTATACAAATCCAAATTTGTATATGAAACTAGTAAAATGTAAATCAAAAATTTTAAGCCTGTTTTCAAGAAATAGGCAGAAGACACGAAGACACATTTCTCCAAAGAACACATACAGATGGCCCAAGACATACGAAAAGACGCTCAACATCACAAATCATAAGGGAAATGCAAATCAAAACCACATGAGATATTCCTCACACCAGTCAGAATAGCTGTTATCGAAAAGTCAACAAATAACATGCGTTGGTGAACATGTGGAGAAAAGGGAACCCTGTACACTGTTGGTGGGACTGCAAACTGGTATAGCCGCTATGGAAAACACTATGAAGATTTCTCAAGAAACTAAAAATAAATCTACCATATGACCCAGCAACTGTACTTCTGGGTATTTATCCAAAGAAAATGAAAACAATAATTCAAAAAAATTTATGCACCCTATGTTCACTGCGGCACTATTACAATAGCCAAGAGATGGAAGCAACCTAGGTGTCCACTGATAGATGAATGGATAAAGAAGATGTGGTACATACATACATGAATATTCCTCAGCAATAAAAAAGAACAAAATATTGCCATTTGCAACCACATGAATGGACCTAGAGAGTATAACAACAAGTCAGACAAAGACAAATACTGTATGGTTTTACTTACACGTGGAATCTAAAAACAAAACAAAACAATTGAACAAACAAAACAAAACCAGATGTATAGAAACGGAAATCAAACTGATGGTTGCCAGAAGGGAGAGGTGCTGGGGGATGGGTGAAAAAGATGAAGGGCAATATAGTCAATAATATTGTGGTAAGTTTGCACGGTGATAGATGATTATTAGACTTAATGTGCTGATCACACTGTATAGTGTATGAATGTCAAATCACTATATTGTACACCTGAAACTAATATAATATAGTATACTAACTATGCTTAAATAAAAAAAAGAAAAATTTTTAAAAAGCCTGTTTTTTTATTAGTTTGATAGTCAACTTCCTGGTCAGAATTTCTATCAGCTTTGATTTTATATTACTTTATATTTGAAGCATAAACTATTTCTATTTACTACCTCTTTTAAGTGGACATATTAATTTTCTATTTTAGATTTAATTATATTTTTGACTTCTTTTATTTACTGTAAGCACAGGGAGAACTTTTTAAATGCTGAATAAATGCAATCTGCATGAGCTTCAAACACTACTTTATATTAGTCGTGGAAAATAATGAGCTGAAAATTAAAGAAAGGAAGGGGAAAAATGTATTAAAACTTTATTTCTAACTACTTCTAGGCAGCAAGAAGATACCCGATGGTATAAGTAAAATCAGCCAATACTCTAGGAAACATAAAACTGACTGAAGATCAGATACAGTTGTCTGTGTGAGGTAATTGCGTGATAACTGACAAGTACATCTACAAATCTCTGTATTCATCCCAAATTAACTGGCAAGAATTTTTCTGAGACATAAGCCCAGCTGAATGGTGATATTGAAGTAGTGATATGGTAACAAAAGCTCATAAACAGCTGAATCCACAAGGCTGATAGGAGGGTCTACCTACCTGCTCTAAGATTACAAGAGCAATACTTTAGTCAAGCTGAGACAGCTCCTGATAGTTTCTAAGTGAATTACTGAAAGAGCGAATAAACTGTTAATATGGACAGTTAAGTAAATGAAAACTTAAATATGCATTTACTAAAAATTATTATTAGGTAATTTGACGTCTTAAAAACCAAACATATAAAACTATGGGGAAAACAACATTTATGGCCATTATTATACTGGCAAAGATTTAAAAGTCTGATTTCCAAAAACTCCACATTATCATTCAAATGCAGAATCAATTGCAGGAAAGCAAAGTATTTGTTTCTGCAAACCCAATATAATTAATAAAAAGAGACACCAAAACTACACCTAAGTGTCATGATAAATATAGGTGAGTTGAAATAAAAAGGCATGTTTCAAAAAGCTACACTCAAGTCACAGAATCGTATTAGTCGTAAGAGACCTCTAAGATCATCTATTAATAATTGAACTGCTGTTCACTCATTTACAGATGACCCACAAAAGCTAACTGATTTATCCAAGGCTACAGCGCTGCAGGGACAGAAGTAAAACCCTGGTCAATCACAGCCCCCTTTCTTCTATGTGGTGCTGGACCCCCTTGGGCATTTAGGTGTCACTATCTCTAGGCCTCCACTGTAACTTATGCATAACTCTAATACTTGTGTCGCACCTATCACACCGTATGACAACTGTCTTTTGTTATCTGTCTTCCCGTTGGGTTGTACATTTCTTTAAATCGTTTTATCTAGAAATCCCTGGTATCTAGCAAAGCGGACAGTAGGTAGGTACAGCTTCTTGAGGGTCTCCCAAATTTCAGCACCATTTTTATGTTGAACAAATGTCTGCTGACATTCTCGATGAGCAAAGTTGTTAGTAAATTAGCTTGTAAGTTCTGATAACTTCAGAGTGTTCATTTTAATTTCAGATTGGTTTTAAATTGGTAGGAGCTGCTAAAAAGTTTCTAGGTCCCAATATCCAGATTCTGGATTAAAAATGAATGATTTATAGACGGGCTAAAAGAAAGTTCAGTGAAAATAATTTAAAATATAACCAATCATTTATAATTTGTTTTTAAAGCTTTCTTCAAAGAATTATTTTGAAATGTAATTACTTATAATTTGTTGTTAATTTCTTTTTATTTTCTCAAATTTTATGCTAAAATTCTTAGAAAAAAATTCACATAACGAACTGGTAGGCATATAAATGAAGTAAAATATTTCCTCTTCCAACTCTGAAGTTTATGAATCTGGTAATAACAAACACAGATTTATATTTATTTTAAACTGTGGGTTACAGCTAGGGGTGTGAAGCTGGCTTGTAGAGGCTCCAGAGGAAGCTGATTGGGTCATCTCTTCCCAACTCAGCATTCAGTGATATGAGTTCACTAGCTTAAAATTGACCAAGCTGTGTGTATTTATACCATGGAAACCAGGAAACGTTGATTTTAGGGCCTTTATTCATGGACAGAGCCAACCATTAAACATTTATAATCATACTACTGGCTACAGCCCATTAATGGGTAACGAAATCAATTTAGTGAAAGTATTTTAGAAAATTTAATACAAAGGAATAGAATAAAAACATCAGCATGTATTTTGTGTTGGAAGAAAGAGCCAGTACCTTTCATAGAACAAATATTAACCAAAAAAAAAAAAAAGTACTTTTTTGTAAAATTTCAGTACTAGTTTCATTTATCTGTCTATATACACACTAGGTAGTGATGTAAAATGCATGTCTTAACGTGGATCTGAGGTTAAAAAAAAAAAAAGTGAAACCACTGCTGTAATCAAGAGAACAAAATAATTTCCTTTCACAAACATGTTTTACCAACTTTTTGGTCATTATATGCTTTGCAGTTAAAGATAACATGCTTGGAAGAGAAATAAAAAATTCCTAGTTAATAGGTAAATATTTGGTAACTTTTGTTTCTTCTTAAGTAATACCAAAGAGGAATTACAATTAATAATCACAAAGGAATCTGAGTTTATGTAGATTTAAAATTAAATTAGACCTCTATTTCACCAGGATAGTGTGCTTTCATCATTTTGCTCCAGTGAGTAGTCTCTGGAATGCATACCTTCTCTAACCTTCTGTTTCTTATCTTTGCTAAGAAGAGCAACGCCAGCCCAGTACCTTGAGAATTCCCAAACCCTATGTCAATATAATTATTTCTTCTTAAGCTGTCTCACCAAAGATCTATGTTTCTTTTTTAGTTTTAACCAGCGCTGAAGATTTTTCTTAATTTATACTTTTATCTTGTGATATTCTGTTATTGATCACTTGCTATGTATCACATATTATGGTAAATACAGAGCATTCAAAGGAAAATTGGGCAAAGAAAAAAATTAAAGACAAGCTTTTTGTCTTAAAGTTGCTCAGTCTATTGTGTGAGATACATACTAAACCAGCCATGATTAAATAATGAGGTGGGTGCCAAAGCAACAGAACATCTGAAGAAATCATTGCCCCTCTCCTTTTTGAGAGTGCTCTCATGCTACTCGTCTCAATCCCCAAAATCAGGACATAAAAAAGAGAAGACACAGAGAACAAAGGAGGAATAAAGGAGGAGAAGGAACAGGTGAGAAGAAGAAAAAGGTTGCTTTGCAGATGCTGTTACTAAGCTATTCAACGGTCATTTTTAATGCCTGTCTACTTTGACTACCTCCCCAAAGAGGCTGAACAAGTCAAATATTCACTTTCCCAGACTCCCTTGCAGCTAAAGTTACATCATGAACCATGTCTAGACAATGAGATGAAGCAATTCTGCTAAGAAATTTCCAGATTCCCGTGCCCTCCCCTCCCCACCTCCTTGACTAAAGAAGAGAATGGCTGAGGAGAAAATCTCTAACTCATGCCCACTTCTCAGGAAGACATGATGCTTACAACTGCAACAGTCATCTTGCAGCCCTGTGAGAGGGATGTGAACCCAGTGTGCTGATGTCACCAAGTCAGTGAACCAATCCTAGAACTGCTACCTCCTCCTCACTTTTTGTTATGTGAGGAAATTAATGGCTTTATTTCTTATGCCACTGTTAGATGAATTTCCTATTATTTATAACCAAAAATATTTAAAAATCAGGTTCTGGTTTAGATTCTAGGTATGGTTAACTACTTTCTTTCCAAGATGTGGCTTTTCAGAAGTCACGTGCTTCCTACATTATAGTCAGAATTTTCCTGAAGCTTTCTCAATCTCCTTTCCCTTGAGGCCTGTGTGGCCCACACAAATAGAAAATGGACAGAAAAGAATAAGAAGTTAATGATGCGGTACACGATGTGAAAGAAAAAAAAGGTGAAATTAAAGCAGGATATAGCTATTAAAAATCATGCCGCTTTAATAAAATCTTAATCCTAGTAAACAAAAGCACTGATATCTATCTAAAAAGACAGTTTATAGAATGTGAGAGATGCCATATTTATCTTATAATGAGTACCTATATTTCTTGAACCTTAACACAAAATAGAAGCCCTTAAGGAGAGTGCTGCTCCTAAAGACAAGATGAGTACTTCCAAATGCACTGGGACACTCAGAGACACCTCACCTGTACCATATTCTAGAGAAAGAAAATAGCACCAGTTCACTTTATTAGACTGTAAACAAGTTATATACGGTACAAACCTGAAGAGAGGGACACAGACATTAGGAAACTGTCTTAATCCAGTATTAGTGAGGATCGATTTGTCAGTCCCAAAAGTGTCTCAGTTTCTGCTAAAGTAATATTCCTATCCAGTTCCTAAACTCAAATTAACCAAGCTTTTCTGTATTGAAGGAGCACTGTTCTTAAAAGCAGATGAGGGCTAGAATTAGTTTTTAATTCCATGCTTGGCCTCTACTCTTGATCTAGGAAGAACTGGCATTTGTGTGTCCCCGGAGGTGTAGCTTCCCCTAAACACGTCATCTTATTCACACAGAGTCTGCCTATGCATTTATTTCAGGTTCTGGTTTAGATTCTAGTCCTCTAATAAGACTGGAACCCATCCCAGAATGCTAACACATTGGGTTGTAGCCCTGATATTTAAAAATTCAACAGAATCTCCACAGGAGGCTGAATCCTAACTCTTTATCCCAGTTTCTGACTGATGTTTAAGCGTGACTCTAGAGCCAGGCTGACTGGGCAAAAATACTAACTCCTTCACTTATTAACTGTGATCTTAAGCAGGTTACTTAACCTCTCTGTGATTCATTTTTCTTAACTGAAACTGGACATGATAATGACAGTATTACTTTATAGGGGTATTATGAGGAGTATAGGAGTTAATAATAAGTATTGGGGATAGTACCTCACTCATGGCAAATGCTCATTAAAAGATTAGTATTTAGGAACCGACATGGGTAGTTTTGCACCTGATCAGAAATTCTTTTCTGCATGTGTACAAAATTCCTAATAAGACATTTTGACAATAGATGGCCATCACATATCTGACTGGAGTTTTCCTTTTGAATACCAATGTAAGCAGCTGGGTGCCTTTTTAGGGGTGAACAGTGCTGTGGGGTTTGTTCCCCTAGCCTTGGTCCCGTGATTTCTGGTGGTTTCCTTCCCCCACTGTTCTGCTGGTAGGGTCCCAGTGAATATCATGGTTGAGAATCGCAGTTCCTGACAACTGTTTTTTGGTCATGTTACTGTCTTGCTCAGAAGTTCGCTTTTCCATGGACTTTTCATATGAGGCCCTGTTGGGCTGACTCCTGCCTTTCTTTCCCACCTTGTGTCGCACTGCCCTCCATCATATGAATTAGGTTACCATCTAACTAGAGTATTCACCTATTTCCAATGAGTGACCTCCTACTCTTTAACTAAACCCACCTTGTTCCTTATAGTTGGAATGCTCCTGTCCACATTTTTGCCTAAGTCCTACTGTACAAAGAGCAATTCGCAAGTTACTACCTTCATAAAGCCTTTCTTGATCTCCTACAGAAAATAATCTTCACATGCTAGCTGGAATGGCTCTTTTAACCCTTATCATGTTCTCTTTTTTCCTTATTTCTAAGAAATCACTTATAAATCATATGTGTTCATATATAATTTATAAATCATAAATAATTTGTTATTGTTTGTTGTGGTGGTTATTGTCAGCTTGTTGCACACTCACTGTACATGAATCCAGTCACAGTCTCTAGGTCAGTTTCCCACAAAGGAGATACATTCAGAACCGGACCTGCGATTCACCTGTACTGGACAGGATTGCCCACTGGATCTCAGAACACAGGTCCATGAACTAGACAGAAGCCTATTTATCTCTTGTGCAGAGGAAGGCAGGCGGTATAGAGTGTGTTATCCAAACGCAGACGAGTAGGGCTGCTCTGCCAACCTCACCAGCTGGCTGCCAGCTTTGGCATCAAGGTCACTGGTATTCCTCAGCCAGAAGGGAAGATGAAAAAACTGAGGGATAAGTAGCTTCTCTTTAAATAAGTTGCATACATTGTTTTGAATCATACGGGAGACAGGTACTCTAGCTGTGCGACTAAGTGATGTTTGCTCTATTAAAACTAAGAGGGACTGTATTATTGAAAGGAAGATGACGACAATGGAGATGATTGTATTCTGTTATATATCGTTACATTCCTCATTCTCCTTTTCACTCTTCTTCCAGTGCCGTATTCATGCATTAATATTGCCCGCGCGCGAGCACACACACACACAGAATGCTAATTGCCTACCAATATTGAGTTTCTCCTCCTTTGTCACTCACAGAATCTTGATTTCATTTGGAGAAGCAATGTGCTCTTTAAAGGATACTGTCTCAGATGGGCGAAGTTCTTCCATCTTCATATTTCTTTCCATCTGGACTATAATGGCTTGAGAAGTAGCAGCTATTATGTAATCGTAAGTGAAAGGCCAAAAAAACCGCAGAGACCTTGGCTCTCACACCCTTGAGCCATATGAGCCAGTGAGCTACCTTACAGATTTTCTGGAAAATAAGAGAAGATAAATCCTATGTGATTATGCTATAATACTTCCACTTCCACGTATTTAGATGTCTGTATTTATAAAACTTATCCAAAATATGATTGCTTATATATAAAGCAATCTAAAAATACTGAACATGTTCACATTTTTGCCCCAAAACTTGGTGCTTCCTCAATATTTCCTATCATGCAAGTTGCACCATTTCCTACCCAGTGGCTGAAAACAGATAATTCTTCACAATTCCTTCTCCTTTACCTCACATTCCTCTAAAGAATCTTAACTATGTCTTGAATTCTAATTTATTCCTACTACTGCTGCCCTAACTTCAGTCCTTAACTTTGTGGTCTCAATTTAAGAGAATATGTCCTATGAAACCTTCTGTGTGTGCCTAAGTATAGATTTTACTGTTGTATCCTACCCTTTGTAGGGCTATGAAAACAAAGCTCAAGGGTACATAAATACCCTTGGTAGCTTCAGTATCTCCATCATGTGTGGGCTTCTGCATGCTTCTGTATATTATCCTGATAAATACTATGTGTCTTTCCAGTATTTCAATACTTTTCAGAATGAAAATTTAACTATATTCAGTATTTTTAGTTGGGGTGGGGGGAAACAGGATACCTAGCCAGACCTTCCCCGTTTTCAGCTTATATTTAGTAGACTTTAAGCTGAAGAAATTCCAAGGGCCTAAATTTGGGAGCACAAGGATTTGAATGTGCTTCTTGCATGGAGCTGACTGAAGACTGCTTTGTCTCATTCAAGGTCATGGCTTAGTATGGACTTGTCACGTTCACCTGTGCCACCATGCAGGAGGCCCAATATTAGTCTCTGGATTCCAGGGTAACAAGCATTTGCCTCATGACACTGTCTGCTACTTTATGGCTCACTGTTCTCTACTCTGTTTTCAACTCTTTTTCCTCCCTCTTCCCCTTCTCTCCTTTTAACTTTTTGGTTTTGATTTTTCTTGATCCACAGAGAATTCCCTTATTTTTCTGTAGACTCAGCAATCCTTAAAAATTACATGTCCTAATTTCGCTGGGATCTAGCTGAACTATAGGAGGAGGGTTCCTCAGAAAAATCACATCTCCCACAGGGCTGGAAATAGAAGTCAAATACATGCTGTTTTGAAAAGCAATCTTACTTTATTCCACTTCTCCTCCAAAATTCAAGCATTAAATGCCCATAGTAGATATAAAGATTTGTTTAATAAAGTACATATTATATCATATAGAAAATACTGTCACATCTTTACTGAAAAGACAGACAGCAATCATGTGCATTGTTGCAATGATGGGATAATACACTCCTATTGACATGACTAAGAAATTAGTCGTATCTTCCTGTATGACACAATACATGATTTAATGCTACATTAACTAGCTAACACTGTCTTAGGAATTTTTAATACCATATGCTGGGTATCTGAAAGATATCAAAATGCAACATAAGCTTATTTTTAAACAGCGTGTCACATTTCAAAATAATATGCTCAACATATTTTCCTTCAGCCTCCAGACAGGTTTCCAGGTGAAGTGCCTCTAAGTGTGAAGCAATGAAACCAACCGTTAATCTCAAAGACAGGGAAGCTGATTATATGAGTATCTAGCATCCTTCCTTAAAATTCCTACTGGTGACATAAATTAAGATGCCATCTATAGTAGATACCATTTACCCGTGACACATTTCTGTTCGATACATAAATGGCAGGACCAGATCGAAATGGCCACTAAGAGATGATCTGAAGCCCTTCCCTGGTTTAAAAAAAAAAAAAAAAAGTAAATGGAGGAATTTATGACGGAATCACCTTAATGCCCCGTAACACATGAAGGCTGGAGATAAACATGAAGGTAGGCTAAATGCTGTCAAGAGTAACACCACTTACACTTGCCTCTGAAAATGTGCAGTCTTTGGAGGGCACTAATAATACCAGAAGAGTCCCGAGCATGGGGCTGGGAAGAGGTGGGGCAGACGGAGCACAGATCTCCGCCCTGACAGGGGCTGCTCCTAGAAGGGGCTCCTGTTAAGTAGGCCAGGGAAAAAACTCCATGATATCCCCTCAGGGGACTCACTAGGGTCCCAGCTCTTCCTCTACTCCTCACTCCTACACCTCTGATATGAGCAGATAAACTGACAGGCAAAGTAAAATTACCTTTCACCCTCAGACTGGGCGTGCAGGACTCAGAGCACTAACACCAATTTCTGACAGAATACATAGTAGGCAGATATAGAGATACCTCTATTAGGTTGAACAAGTACATACAAATGACCAAGTCCAGAGGCAGGAAAAAGTCATTTTCCTATCTTACGTTCAGTTTTAAGAACAACAACAAAAAAAACCCAAAATAAAACAAAACAAAAAATCTAGGAAACCCTGAGAGACATGCTCCTCATGCCTCATTATTAAGAATTGTATCTCATATCCATTATTAAATAAGTGGAATTATCATAACTAATTTAGATTGAGATTCACCAATTTCTGAGGCTACAGAAGGGCTCAATCTTCCCAATAACTGAGGGCTGAATGAAATCACAGTTTAGTTAGTAAGGAAGAAGAGATGTATAGTTCTGGATAGGTAGGTAACCAGTAGCTTCCTACAGCATGTTTGTACCTTTATAGGAAAAAGAACCAAAGAAATTCTGTCTCTAACTTCCAGAGGAGGAGATTATATAAGTATCACAAATTAATTATGATAATAATAAATATTAAGACAGAACACTGAAACAAGTCAAGCTTGGGAAAAAAACATATATTCTATAAAGTACTGCAATAAAATTGTTCCTGGTATTTCTTGTTCTCCTAGGAACTACCGGCTTATAATGTATAAATATTTAAAAGCAGTTTTTAAAACATGATGTAACTTCAGTATTCATAATAGCTCAGAGAGCTTTGAGGTACTTTTGAAAATTGACATTCACGACAGACCACCTCTATGGTCTGCTACAGTGAATTGGGTAAACACCGTCATGGAAAGCACATATTGTTTACACAGTACACATCATCAGAAAAAGTTGCAGTGCACACACCAGACTTTTCTAGTATACTATGTCGGACTATTAATAACTCAAATTTACATCCCAAAGGGTCACATGCCCCAATACAAACTTAAAAACAGTTGTGCAAACAAAGTGAGGGTGAGGGGCAGGTGTGTAAGATGTGAATGCAAAGTCACAAGATATACTTGACCATTCAGAGATGTAACTCCACGGAACCTAGTGCTAGATACAGAACAAGAAATATGCGAACTGTGTGCATGCAAATCTCTGGCCCTGTAAGTTAGTTAAACATAAAGATCAAACACACTGTATACTGGAGGATTTCTATTTTAGTCAGGGATACTAGAACTATATAGTATATGTTGTGTATACAAAGTAAGACTACAGCCGGACATCCAAGACTATATCCAAAAAGTTACTGCTAACTAGTCCATAACAAACTCTGCCACTGTCTGCTTACACACACACACACACACACACACACACACACACACACACACGTGCACTGCTCATCAATAAAGTTAAGCGATCAAAATTCTACAGCTACTCATAACAATTATCTTGGTCGTTGCTTGCTCGTGCTAGATTTTTTCCCTTGATTTTGTGTAGTTTCTAACCCTTAACTTCACTGTGTATTTATGACCTGGTTTCCAGCCTTCTCATGTTTGGTTTCCCCAGTTTTTCACTCTGAGCGCTATACTTCAAGGACTTTTTGGGGTCTATTTACTCTAACTCTCTCTGCACTCTGGACTTTGATATACTCTCATGGGCCCTTTTGGGTTTAGCCTTTGGTTTGGATTTGCAAATTAGCACATGAGTGGAGTCCACCTAAGTCTCTGCATGGGAGAAGTTGAAATAACTATAAATAATCTTGAATGTATTTCTACAAGTCATCTTTTAGAATGATGTATGTTTTCCAATGGAATCATAATGCCACGCTGTTCATCAGAATTACTTACAGAGCTCCTTAAAAATACTTGTAGTCAAGTCTCATTCCTAGAGATTATAATTCAGAAGGTCAGACGCAGATCCTATATACTGCAAGTGTCACATAGTCAATTCAGCTGGGCAGCCAGAGTTGCGAAACACTGTTATAAAAAGTGCAGGAGATCATTCGTATATTCTCTTTTTTACTATAGCCAGAAAAATAAAGCAAGAAAAATGAAGCTAGGGGTGTGGGAAAGAGAGAAGGGAGTAAGTTACCTTTGCTATCTGGTTTTTGAGATGAGAAAATGTGGCTGTCCAAAGCAAGGCAAAACTCCAGCATAAAACCAAGGTTGATTTCGTTATTCCTATGACTCATTTTCCTACATTTTTCTTCTATCTTTTGGCTTTCCAACTCTTTTCTTGACCTTCAAAATATTTGAAGGTACTCATGTTGCATATATCTCCACCTATTTCATCATATCACTTAGTCCTGTGTCTTCCTGCTTATTCTTTGCTTTCCTGACAAGCAAAACTCCCGACTCTATTTATTTCAGGTATGTACAAGGAAAGCAAGTACCACTAAGATACTACTATTAGCTTTTGCCCCTTAAGCCTGATAATCTCAATGATTGTCACTGGTTAAGATATTTTTGACAGGAAGGACTTTCCACGAATTGAGTCTACCTACAAGGAGGAAAAATGAGAATTTGTAGCTGGCAGTCGTTGTAACAAACCTTTCCAACACTTGCTTATCTAAAATCTGGGGCCAAAAATGTCCTATCAATTCAGTGAACAAAAGCAACCTTCATTCTAGAGAAGAGATAGTGAAACTGCCTTCACCCAGGCAGGATCCAAGACCAATACTTGAGAATCTGTTAACTGAGAAGCTTTCATTTCGAGAGTGCGAAAATTTGGAATTATTTTGTTTAACTCTTTTCCCCTGAAGACTCAACGAGAATCAGTGACTATGGCAGGCAAAGCGAAGGAAAGGTGATTTTGAACACTTACCACCCCGTGCCTTTTATTCTGCCTGCAATACTTTTCCTTCTGGTTTGTCTGATTAACTTCTACTGATCTTTTGAGACACGGTATTAAGAATGAATATATGTATGTATGTGCATACATCTTCTTTTCTGGAAAGATTCGCAAGAAACCAAAAATATGGGTTTGGGAACTTTTCATTTTCATTTAAAAAAATATTTCTATATTATTTGAACTTTCAATTCTAAATGACTTTTTTACAAATAAAAATGTTAAGTTACTAATAAGGACTACCTGGCTTCTGGAATTAAGGCCTATTTTTATATCCCTTGAGAGAATGAAGATGAGGTATCAGACATTTTTATATCACCCTGCTTAGCACAGTGGGGGCCGTAGTTGGCATTCAATGAATGTTGAACTGAACTGAACTCTGCTTTTCATCTACTTGAGTTTCTTACTTCTTTCCCAAAGTATTGACTTTTTATGAGCTCCTCCCATCTCTTATATTATAAATAAAGTGCCAAGTACAGTGCCTTGAAAATAGTAGGTAAATAAAGGTTTGTTCAATTCAATCATATTATCTTCTACCAGTATGACGTGCAGCTGTCAATGCAGCAACGATTTGAAATTTTTTCTATTCCTACTCACTTGTTCAAAAGAGAGAATCCTATCCACGATAGGAAATACTGAAATTAGGTGTGAGACCTGATGATACAGAGCAATGGCTGCAAGGGAGCAGCAGGACCAGCGATGGGAATCTTAAGAAGGACTGCCTAAAGAGACGAGGCCTTTTGGAAGGAGAGGGAATCTCTGCGAGCATGATGATAAAGTGAAAGAAGGAAGCAGGCAGCTGAAATGAAAGCTCTTACATGGTAGGACAGTACCTCTGAATTGAAACAAACACTGAGAGTCTAAACCTACCCCTAATTGAGCCAATTACTTAAAAAAAAACCCATTTCATTGAACCTACAGCAAAGGAAGCTCTTGAACTAAGAAGAAAACCGCCCTTACATAGAATCTCATGCTATTGTTGGTCTGGGAAAACTCTACACATTTAATACTTTCAAAGCTGTAAAACTGTGACTGTATTTAAGGGTTTTTTTCCCATTTCTTTTAGAAAAGATGCACAAAAAGATTAAAATATAGTGTAAATATTTGGGTATATACTTTAGTATACATTTAAAAATATATATTTTTATGTTCGCTATTTTCCCCCAATTTTTATGTTAAAAATTTTTGTACTCAGAGAAAAGGTTGAAATAATTGCAAGAAAAACATATATTCTCCATCTAAATTAAACTATTGTTAACTTTTTGCCAATTTACTTTCTTTCTCTCACTCTGTATATCTCTATACATTCACAATTTTACTTTTGTGCATCTTTCCTAAAATATACTTTTAAAAGTCATAAAAGAAATCAGATTCAATTAATTCTTTTTCATAAAAATTTTTTCCAGTTCTAATGATGACCTCTGTTTCACCCAGCCAAATTTCAGTAGAATTATGCAATCATAAATTTTACTGCTTATGCATGACTAAATAAAAGATAATAAAAATTTCATATTCATCTAGATTTTAAAACTGAGAAAAACAAACAAACAATACCATCCATATGTGCACAGCATCCTGACCTAAAAATTCTTAGCAAGGGACACTGGATGTTGATAAAGACGTTATTAAACTAATAGAAAAGAGAATTGCTAATATTAATAGACTAAATAACCACCTGAACCGGTGGTTTTGAAAGCATATCTTATGGAGAGATACAACATATAAAATGGATCAAGCAGGAATTCCAAGAGGTGCTCTGGATGAAGGGTTGTGGGGTGTCTGCAGTCCTGTCAGGGTACGCTGTACTTGGCTCCACAGGTACTGTCTGTCTCAGCTCAGGGAGCACAGGCTGAGAACCATTACTGAAATGCAATCGCACAATTTTGCAGCTTTTTAAAATCATAGTATGTCGACTCTTCAAAATACAGTAAGGAATTTCTTTTTGAGAAGTATCAATATTCCTTACAAAATGGAAAAGGCCTTGGAAATGAAAGCAAACCTCGCAACTCTATATCCATGACAAAATAACTTAGTTTTACTACCTTAGTAAATGTATGTCTTACCAGTATTTTTAGAGGCGTTCTCTAAAACATACCACCTAAAAATTTCAAATATTTGCAGTTTTCATTTTTCAGCATTCATAAAGACCATTTATGACCAAAAGAAACTATAATAAAATACCTAAGGTGACAGTGCCTCAAATTTCATTTGTTATAACATTAAAATTGCAAGAATATCAGATATTATTTCAAATGTTAACTCAAAATAACAATAATGTCAGCAATTAAACAAGAGAAATAGGAAGCAGCCATTATGCTGAAATAAATAGAATTATGAGATATGGAGAGCTTTGTACCTTTATGTGGGTCTTCAAACTCTTCAGATAAGAGGTGGTAGCAACAACCCACACTGCAAACTCCCTTGATTTCAGACTTGGAAGTAAATATTCGCAGAGTATTTGGAGCAAGATCACCGCAAGTATGTAGACCTACCATCAAACAATCCTTTAAAAATAAGAAAAATAAATTTTGGTAATTAAAAAAAGGGCTAAAAACACATTTCAGGTGAAGATTTTAAATGTTGGTTAGAATATGTTGAGCTTTTTAAATGATCAAACTCTACCTAGAAGGTATTGCTTTTTATTTTCATGACAAATAATTTTTTCCTTCATAGGCAAAATGACTGTAACCATTTATCACAACTGACATACTTTTGAGTTGATCTTTTTCTGTTTTTAGTTACTTATCCATTTGAATTTCCTCTTTTCTCTTTTACAACTAACATTTGCTTAACAACTAGCCAAAGTAAAGGTTGAACAAATCAAATGTTGCATGCATTACTAGGACAAAGTTGTGATTTGAGAGACATTTATACCTTACTAGTCATTTCTGTTTATTCATTTCTGCACAAATTGCCAGTTAAAACTTATAAAACATTGCCATAAAAAACAAGTATGTGGTGCTAAATTAACATTTCTACTCTAAGACCAAAAAAGTTTACTTGGTTCATTCACCGTATCAAATATTGCAATATTAAATTCAATATAAATATTTTTATTCTAAACTTTATAATATGAATTTTATTTAAAAATTCCCCTATGAAACGTTTCCTCTAATTACCCAAAGCCTAATTTCAATGTATACACATACGGAATGGGTACAGCTGCATATACTCATGGAATCTTGATCAATATACCAAGTTTGTTTTAACTCTTCAGTGCCTTAATTTCCTCATCTGTAAAATAAGGGTAATAATAGAACCTCACCTCAATGAGTTATTGCAAGACTTAAAGAAGTTAATACTGATAAATACTGGTAAAAGACTTAATACAATCTCTGGCATACAATAAAATTCAATATATGTTTTCTATTCTTATCATGTTTTAAATTCAAAACACAGGTATTAAGTTGTGAGTCCAGCATATTTTTATAACTATCATCAGAAAAAATACAGTTGTTGCATTTCATTTAATTTTCCTAAAAATGTTATTTTAGTTCATGTAATCTAGACAAAAAGCAGGACTGAAGTCTAAGGAAAATAACTGTACCTGTAAGTACTTTGACCTGATAGGACATTCAGTTGCTTCAATCACCATTATCTGCCATGCATAGCTTTTGGAGTGTGGTGTGCAATTATTTTGCTTTTCTCAATGATTAGATAGTTTAGATAGGTTTTATTTAGATGTTATATAGTTATTAACACGTTGCGTATGGATCACAAGAGTCTTCGTTTTTTCTGAGCGGATTTTTATGAGGGATTTAAACCCCGCCATACGCAACGTGTTAAAAAAATGAATTCAGAGAGGAAGGGTTTATTACTAATTAAGGATAAAACAAAACAGGCATAAATCTCTCTCTTTAAGCTTAGCTTAGCTCTCCCTAAGGATGATATAAGAACATTTAATCGCATTCTTTACTGCAGTCATCATATAAGATTAGTTGATATTAGTATGTGGCAGACAAATATTTGCAATCACCATATTATCCCAACAGTAAAACATTTAAGTATTGTATGTGTGTGCTCTGGGGTGGGGTGGGAATGGGATGCATTGGCTAGTTCTGTTTATTAAATTGCTAATTCACTACAGAACCCAAGAAATATTCTTCCAACATATCTTATATTAGACAAATTCTTATAAGAGTTTGCATATACTTTTGATCATACTTTTAACAAGATTTTGAAAAACATGAATATATGATAATAAACACCAAAATTTCTATTTTTTGAAGTTAGGTTAAAGTAATTGGGGTTGTTTAACCCTAAAAAAAGTTAAAATATAATCTAATTATTGATTTCATATGTAGGAAAAAACAATTAATGAGGATTAACCAGTTTCCCTTAACTCGTGAAATCCAATATATAGAGGGAAACAATTCCCCATTATAAAATGACAAGATGATAAAACAGTGGTCAGCTACCAAACAAGAATTTAAAATTATAAAGAACTCTGGTAACTTTTGTTTATTTATTATTTTTAGGGAAGAATTTCTGAAAAATTTAACAAGAGTAGAATATTACAATGTCAAAGGCTACCTTGTTTTTTTAAGGCAATGAGGTACCCCAGTGATTTCTAGAAGCTCCACTACAATATTGTTTTAAGATACAATGTTGCCTTTGTTTAAGATATACTGTCTTTCAATTTACACAACTTGACACACTTGTAATTTAGAAAGTTTAAATTACGTAAGAATACTCAGAAGCTACTCTTGCTCAAAAACACTGCATATTACCAGCGCTAACATTAAACATAATACTGCCCTAGATACCTCTTTACTTCAAACATAAATTAAAATGTAAGTGTTTCTTTGGATTGGAATTTTAACAATCCTTAAATTGCATAGTAAGAATTTAGCTTACTAGTTTTGCGCTACTGCTTCTGTCTGATTTAGGAGGCTTGAAATGAGTGGAAGGCACTCTAGTCTGGAAAATTGTAATTGTTAGACTGTCAGATTTTTGTACTTTTGTCAAATATTGATAACTGTAAAAATTATGAAAGCCAAAATATAATTTGATTTTCTTGGTCTTTTAGGTTAATGTAATCAAATAAGATACGTAGGTTAAGTAAGCTAACTGCTAAAATTTAATTCTATGTCTTAGCACATTTTTATAAACCAAATGAAGGAATTCAAAAGTGAAATCACCTCCAGATCTTTAATAATATCATGTAGTTCTGAATCAGCAGTGATGAACGATGTTAAAGGTGAATATATATTCGATTCAGTTGACTTTGATGTTGTTTTTCTTCTCTCTTTATTTGCTTCTGACATTTTTCTCTTGGGCATTTGAGAGGAAGAAGTAGGTTCTATGGCATTAATAGGCAAAAGGTCTATAAGAGAAAAGGCATTTGCAAAACACAAATTTTCTTCTCGATGTGAACAGACATGTAGGTTTTCCATTTGTTTTCTGATGTTAGAAATTACAGAGGCTGAAAAATCAGGCAAAAACTCTGAGGTAGACATCATTTCTTGACTTGCAGGACTATTGTTACATACTTCCTCAGTATTTGCTTTATACTGAATTTCACCTTGCATTTTCTTTCCTTTCGCCATTTTGAATGCCAATCCATTGACATCTGTTTTTGACTGAGTATGACATATTTTCCAATGTTTCTTCAATTTCCTGTTTCTCTCCTGAGCTCCATGAGTATTGGTATTAGAGGAATCGATTCCATAAACTTTTAAGCCATACTTCAAGGACAAAAAGGAGCTTAGGTAGCCTTTTCCAGAACCCAGGTCAATTACCTGAAGTAAGAAAAACAGAATGAATTAAAGAATTTTAGTCAGATGGTAATTAAAAGCATTGTTGATATTTTTTTAAAGCAAGTAAACAAATGGTTGTATAATGTTTGTTTTTTATTTTAATTTTTTGATTCCTATTAAAAACCAACCACTCTCATCATTTTTACTGAGCCTTTTAAAAGAGGTTCTTGACAGTGTAATAAGTCAAGAAAAAGATGTGAAAGACATAAATATTGGAAATAAAACTCTCTTCACAGATGACATGATTGTGTCTGCAGAAAGTTCTGAGGAATATACAAGAAAACCTAACAGAACAAGTAAGTGAATTTAGCAATGTGTTAGGATACAGTATCATTAGAAATTAATAATGAACAGTCAGACTATATACAATATAGTAGCAAAGAACAACTAGAAAATAAAATTTAAAACCAACTGAGTTAAGATAGTATAAGACTAGAATATCTAGGAATAAATATAACAAAGGTTGTGCAAGAACCCTACAAACTGAAAAGTATAAAACATTGCATAGAAAAAGTTTAAAAGATCTCAATAAAGACATACCATGTTCATGAATTAGCAGACTCAATAATAAGATGGCAACTCTCCCAAACTGACATACACATTCAACGCAATCCTAATCCAAATCCCAGCATGGTTGTTGTGGTTTTTTTTTTACAGAAATTGACAAGCAGATATTACAATTCATACAGAAAGGCAAAGTACCTAGAATAACCAAAACGATTTTGTAAAAGAATAAGGTTGGAAGATTTACATGGATTTGGACTCAATATAAAACTACACTAATCAAAACCGTATAGTGCTGGTATAAAAACAGACATATAAATCAATGATGAAAATAGAGTTCAGAAATAGACTGACACTTGTATAGTTAACTGAGTTTTGACAGAATGGCTAAGGTAATTCAATGGAGAAGATAGTCTTTTCAAAAAATAGAGCTGATATAATTGGATGTCTGTAGGGGGCAAAAAAAAGAAAAATAAAAGAAAACTTTGCCCATCACATGCCAAATACAAAATTAATTTACAGTGTATCACAGATCAATGTAATAGTAAAAACCACTAACTTCAGGACAAAAATATGGGAAAATCTTTGTGACATTGGAAGAGGCAAAGATTTCTTGTGTAGGACAGAAAAAAGCATAAATTATAAAATAAATAATTGAAAAAGCGGACTTCATTAAAATTAAAACTTTTGCTATTCAAAATACATAGTTAAAAAGGAAAAGAAATACTATATTTGCAGATCATTCATCTGACAAAATAGTTTGTATCTAGAATATATAAAGAACTGTTACAAATCAATAATAACACAAGCAACCAATTAAAAAGGGGGCAAAATATTTGAACACACACTTCACAAAATAAGATACAAATGGCCAATAAAAAAAGATGCCCAACATCACTAGTCAGGGAAATGCAAACTGAAATCATAATGAGATACATACAAATGTAAAATGGCACAGATACTTTGGAACACATTGCAGTTTACCATAAAGCAGGGGTGTCCAAACTTTTTTCAACGTTTTTCACCAAGGGCCATATGCGGTAAAATACACAAACAGCCGGGCCACTCACTCGAGGTGAAATACATATTGCCTCACCTGGTTTATTTAAGTAAACTAAATATGTTTTTGGAATTTGCTGCGGGCCAATTAAAAATGGATTGCAGGCCACAGTTGGCCCGCGGGCAGCAGTTTGGACACCCCTGCCATAAAGGTAGAACATACACTTACTATATGACCTGCAAATCCCACTCTGGGCTAGTTACCCATGAGAAATGAAAATATGTCCAAAATCCTGTATGTGAATATTCACAGCAGCCTAAAAACAACTCAAATGTCCATCAATTGGTAAATGGAAAAACAAATTGTGGTATAACCATACTATGGATACTACCCAGCAAGAAAGAGGAACAAGGAGTAAATACACACAACAGCCTTGATGACTCTCAAAAGCTATGTGCTAAAGGAAGGAAGACAACTACAAAAGTATATACTATTTTATTCCATTTATATGATATTCTAGAACAGTCAAAACTATAAGCAACTCAGTAGTTCCTTGAGAATGGAAGAGAAAATATCTTGTAAAATTGCATGAGGAAACTTATTTATGGTGATAGAAATATTTTCTACCATGGTGGTGGTTACACAGCTACATACAATTACCAAACTCATCAAACTGTATACCTAGAATTGATGAACATGTAAATCATACTTTAATAAAGACAAAAATGATGAGAAAAAATTGCCAGGATTATTATTGCATTGCCATGTTTTTTCGAAAGAAATAAATGGACAATTACAGAAATACCCTCATAAGAAATCATTATCTAATCTTATTATATCTATCTTTAATTCCTAAAATCAATTAAACACTGAAATAAGTATGAGCCACATGAGGAAACTTTCTTATATTTGAAGTAATGAATATCATTAAATCCTCAGAAATTTCAGTGTCTTGCAATTGGAGTAGTTCATAGGTAAGACTTGATTAAATAATGTCCTCTAAATAAGTGACTAGCTTTGCAAATAATTCCCTATACCCTTTGTTTTTAATGTTAATCTCTGGGCTAGCTATTGTGACAACACAGAAGCATTATATACTTGATTTTAAGGAACTACAATCTAACTGAAAACACCACATATACTCATGAACACAAGGGCCACACAGTAGAAGCTTTGTTAATCAATCCCCCCATATCTGAATTTCCAGAGAAAGCTAAGCTTTTCTTTCCTGCTACACATAAAACAGTCACCCATGCTGATGACAAGCTTAATGCTAGCAACCACTGGGCTGCTTGTAAACACCAGCATATTTGTTCCCACCAATTCAGAAGTTTCTTTACCAAGAGGTAATTGAGTTTGTTCCCAGATTTGTTAATGAGAATTACAGTCGTGAATCAGGAAAATTCTGGCGGCAAGTTACAGAGCATCAAGTTTTGATCAATGAAGAAAATTCACCTCACTTTAGGAATTTGTCAGTAGAGTGGCTGGACCGTTCAGAGGCTTGACAACATAACAACCTTTTGGCCATCTCATTTGTAACTTCTCTGGTTCTCAGATGGCTGCAGAAACTCTAAGAATCCTGTCTTCACAATATAATATCTAAACACCTTTTCAGTAATGAGTAACTTTTCCTAGAAAATCTGTCAGCTGACTTCCACTTACATCTTTAGTGACCCAACTTGACTTTTCTTCCCCTTCAAACTGTCCTTACAGGAATATATGTAGTGTTAGCAATGGAATGAAAAACTGTGCAATTAAAACTTATATAAACTGTACAACTTGTTGCCTTCAAACTGTCTGGTCTGAATTGCAAAATTTTCACCATCCTGATCTCCTACCCTTTACTCACAATAGTGTTTTCCTGGATCCTGGATCATCTTACAGGTTTGAAAATAGAGGAGTCTCTAGGCCAGGTGTGTCCAAACTGCGGCCCGCGATCCATTGTTAATTGGCCCGCAGTAAATTCCAAAAATATATTTAGTTTACTTAAATAAACCAGGTGAGGCAATATGTACTTCACCTCGAGTGAATGGCCCGGCTGTTTGTATATTTTACCGCATATGGCCCTTGGTGAAAACTGTTGAAAAAAGTTTGGACACCCCTGCTCTAGGCAAATGCCTGTTGGGAGGTATCTTCCTAGTTTCCTAAATCTGTTCAGGAGACTTTCTCACAGAAACATTGTTACACATAGTGGTTACATTTCTTAATAGTATTAGTATGGTACTATATTTTAGATAGAAGAGTTATAGTTTGTGGACTGACCTGGCGCTCTAATTACCATTCTAGGCTGAGTTTCAAATTTATAACCCAGTATAGAGGTCTCCCAAGAACTTCATATCGTATATCCAACAATCTACCTACATTTCCACTTAAATGTCTAATAAGCATCTCAAATTTAACACGTTCAAAATTAAGTTTTTGATATGCTCTGTAAAACCTGTCCCTCCCCTAATCTTCTCCATCACAGTTAATGATATCTCCACACTTTCAGGTGGAGACCAGGACTCCTTTCTTCCTCTCATACTCTCCATGTAAGTGTGCGCAAATCCATAATCTTACCACGGGTACTTCATACCAACTGCACCCTAACCGAGGCTTACTCCAATAGCTTCCTCAATGGTCTCCCTGCTCCCACCTTTCCTCGCTTGAGTCTATTCTCAAGAGGGCAAAACAAAGTCGGATCATACTACTCCTCTTAGCAAAATGTCCCATCACCTCTCTGATATTATCTCCTGCTACTAACTTTCTTTGTAACTTCCTAGTGGGTTATTGCCTCAATTCTAGAAGTGAATGCTCAGGTAGGAGCTAATTTCTGAAAAGAACCAGGCTGAATATCTACAAAGACTATGGCGAGGAATGGAAATGTTTGTTTCACAACGTTGCTCAGCAAAGCAGCCAGAATGACCCAGGGGCTCTAATGGCTTCCCATCCCATTCAGGATAAACGCGCAAACCATCCCAATGGCCTCGAAGATATTGCAGCTTCATCACCTGCCATCTACCACCCCAACCTCAGCTGCTACTACTCTGCTCTCACTCTCTCCACTGGAGTTAGTTAATTCTGGCTTCCCTGCTCTTTCAAGAACACCCCAGGCATATTCCCACTTTAGAGTCATTGAATGTATTCTTCTCTCTATCTAAAAAGGTTTTTCTTTTTTTGTCCACATATTGGAATGGGTAACTCTCTTACCGCCTGAAGGGGGTCTGAACTCAAATGCTACCTTTACAATGAAGTTTTACTTGCTCCTCCCTTCCTAGTCAAAAACTTTAATCTCCCATCCCTGACTTAGGACTCTCCCATTCCTTTCCTTTTATTTTCTTCTCTTTAAAGTGTATCAACATATACAATAAAATATACTTATAACCATGTTATCATCTATCTCTCCTCAGTAGAATATAAATGCCATAAGGGCAATGATATTTTTTGTTGATCACTACCCTATCTGCAGTATTTTTAACAGTGCCTGACGCATGGTAGGAGCTAAAGAAATATTTGTTAAATGAATGCATGCCAGTAAGAACGAATGAAAATATTTTTGGATTGTAGTATGAATGAGAGAGGCTAAGGTTTTTGATGTGCAGGGAGCAATATGGTCGAGGCAAAAAACCCCATATATATATATATATATATATATATATATATATATATA
Organism: Rhinolophus sinicus; assembly: GCF_036562045.2. Taxonomy (NCBI): domain Eukaryota; kingdom Metazoa; phylum Chordata; class Mammalia; order Chiroptera; family Rhinolophidae; genus Rhinolophus; species Rhinolophus sinicus. The sequence continues at coordinate 125,365,854 of NC_133752.1, forward strand.
TGTTTTTTTAACATATATATGACACATTCATATATATATATATATACATATATATATTTTTTACCTTCTCTCTCTAGCTCCTTATGGTCTCTAGTAAAGTTAAGTATTTCAGGGTTTCCATCTATCCCCATGAAATCTATATTTATTAAGTCTGCATTTTAAAAGTAAAAGTACTTATGGACCTTGGGTTCAAAGAGCATTTCATGAATTTGACTCCAAAGGCAAGGGAAGTAAAAGCTAAAATAAACGAATGGGACTATATGAAACTTAAAAGCTTCTGCTCAGCAAAAGAAACCATCGACAAAATAAAGAGGCAACCAACTGAATGGGAGAAGATTTTTGCAAACAGTGCCTCCGATAAGGGGCTAATATCCAAAATATACAAGGAACTCATGAAACTCAACAGCAAGAAAACAAACAGCCCAATTGAAAAATGGGCAGATGACCTGAAGAGACATTTCTCCAAAGAGGACATACAGATGGCAAATAGACATATGAAAAAATACTCAACATCACTAATGATCAGAGAAATGCAAATAAAAACCACAATGAGATATCACCTCACCCCAGTTAGAACGGCTATCATCAATAAGACAAACAGTAACAAGTGTTGGAGAGGCTGTGGAGAAAAAGGAACCCTCATACACGGTTTGTGGGAATGCAGAATGGTGCAGCCACTATGGAAGGCAGTGTGGAGGTTTCTCAAAAAATTACGAATAGAATTACCATATGACCCAGCAATCCCTCTCCTGGGTATCTACCCAAAAAATCTGAAAACATTTATCCATAAAGACATGTGTGCTCCAATGTTCATTGCAGCTTTGTTTATGGTGGCCAAGACATGGAAACAACCAAAATGTCCTTCGATAGATGAATAGATAAAGAAGTTGTGGTATATATACACAATGGTGGTATATATACACTATTAGGTGGTAAGAAAAGATGATATAGGAACATTTGTGACAACATGGATGGATCTTGAGAGTATGATGCTAAGCGAAATAAGTCAGACAGAAAAAGCAGAGAACCATATGATTTCACTGATATGTGGTATATAAATCAAAAACAACAAAAGAACAAGACAAACAAATGAGAAACAAAAACTCATGGACACAGACAATAGTTTAGTGGTTACCAGAGGGTAAGGGGGTTCGGGGGTGGGAGATGAGGGTAAAGGGGATCAAATATATGGTGATGGAAGGAGAACTGACTCTGGGTGGTGAACACACAATGGGATTTATAGATGATGTAATACAGAATTGTACACCTGAAATCTATGTAATTTTACTAACAATTGTCAACCCAATAAATTAAATAAAAAAAAAGTAAAAGTAGTACATATATAATACATTTTAAACTTAACTACTGAGAAGCAAATATTGCTCTTCAGTGATTTAAGAGAAAGACCCTGTTAAGTCTTGATTTTAGCTTATTTCATTCACTAGGAACAATCTCTATTGTTTTAAAAAAGTTTCCTTAAAGCAGGTCTAACATGATACATTAAGCTATTTCAAAAAAAAATTTTCTGCACTTTGGAAATAACATGAATCTCCTTTTTAAATTTAAAGTTATTAATATGTAATATTTCATATAAATAAAAGAATAAATATTTTTAAATAAATTTAGAAAAAGTCAAAATGTTTTGAAGCACAACAATAAATACCCCTTATCTTAGTCTGGGTCACCAGAGAGCAGATTCTACAACAAGCAAAAGATTTAAGTGTAAGTGATTCATTTGGCAGGTGAAAGAAGGGTAGGGACATAGAGAAGAGAAAAAGACAAAGGAGGGCAGCCCAATAAATGGTGTGTTACTAATCAAGCTACCACTTTAGGGCAACTTGGGTTTAACTGCACTGGGAAGCTGAGAGCTAGTGCAGGACACATACAGCAGAATCACCCACCTGAAATGTCAGAGCTGATATAACTGTGTATCAACTGGTATGAATCATTGATTCAAGGCTACTCCTAGGGAGGAATTGATTCCCAGAACTTGTATGTAAGCAATGCCTTGTTTCAGCAGCCAGAGAAACTCCACAGGGAAAGGAAAGAAATGAAGATATGGCCAGGTGGAGAGCAGGCTGGCACGCCATGAAATGGTCAGGCCCCAGAGTATCCCGTGAGGCGTCCAGCAACATCTGCTATACCCATGAACCCACCAGCCACCCTAGGAACTGGAATATTAGCATTTCCATGGCATATAACTAGGTTTTCCTTCCATAATGCATCTCTCTGCTTCCCATATTAGAGGTACATTCTCAAATTATTGTTTATGATTCCCTTGTTTCTTTAATAGTTTTTTTATGTATTTTTTGCATTAAGAATATACCATTATTTTACTTAAGAGCTTTTAAAAAATGGTACCATGAAGTATGTAGTCTTCTGTAAGTTGTTTATTTTTCCTATTCAATTATATGTTTCTAATACTCATCTATGTGATATGCATGGCAATAGTTGAGTTTCATTGGACACTTGCCTCTTCTGCTCCAGCTGAGTATCACGGCCATGGTGAGCCTGTTACTCATCCTGAGAGGTACTGCTTAGGTAATGCCACACGGGGGGGGGGGGGGGGGGAGTTGAAAACTGTTGCCTTAGCTCTTGCCTCTGGCCCCTATCCTAGAGATCTATGTTGTCACAAGCGGCCCTGCACTCCTAGCCCAAGCTGTGATAGCTTTCTAATCATCCTAAAACTCTCTGCTAGTCTGGAAGAATGCATGGAAAAGATTCTAACACCTAATAAAAATTGAAAGAGGGAAAATCCTCCATTACCCCCATAGATGTTCTCATAGGGATAAGAAAAATAACTTATTATTTTTATAAGCCAGAGAAAAGAAAAATAACTTACTATTTTTATAGGCCCAGGCAATCTTTGATTTTATTTTAACATCTGTTTTCAGACATCACTACCTTACACAAAAGCTATTTTTCGCAACAGGAATGCATTGCCATTCTGACTGTATGAAAGAATCCAAGTGCTAAAACCTAGTTTCTTTGTTACTGTAACGAGGCAGGTGTCCCAGACCACAGCTTGGTACCCAGGTCCTGAGAACACCTCGTGCCCAACAGTTGTGCAGAATGGCATCCCCACAAGGTAGCCTCACGTTGGAGTTACAGCACATCTAAGAAAATCACCCTTAACTTCTATCCACTTTGAAGAGTGCAATTTGTGGTAAAGCATTAACAGTCGTGTCTTATTTTTAGTATCAATTTGTTATAATTACAGTGTATTGGGGAATGAGCATTTTTAAAGGATCTGACATCTCACATCGGCTATTATTTAATGACATTTGAAAGGCGAAACAGTGACAGCAGAAAAGAAAATTTGAATGATACAAAAAAGTGGCAATAATATCAATGCCTGAAAATAAAGGGAAATACTCTTACCTGTTTTATTCCATAGTAATCAGCAATACTACTGATCAGCTCTGACATTGCCTGAACTTCATGAGATTTTTTCAAATTCATAAATTCATCTGGCTTCACATTTTCACCTGAACAAAAAAACAAAACAAAACAACAAAAAACAAAATTAAAATACTTCTGTTAAATAAAAGTTAGTAAGAACCACCACTTGATGTTCATATTTTCTGTAATTAAATATAAAAATAATATAAATAATATAAATATTCTATTGTGGTGTCTAATATGATAGATCTGTATTAGTTTAGCTGCTATGAATCAATTTGAATTAATAACATAAATACGAACACCCACAGAACGTTATTAAAAATGTTCCCTGACACATAAAACGTAACTATAGAGGAATATATTGATAACTGTACTACAATGTAGGAAAAAAAATGTGTAAATCTATATGAAGTTGTTCTATTTAACATGGTGCATAAGAAAACCCACTTAGCGCACGTCAATCTCGGCTCACCATATAAGGTCTAACACTAAGTTAAAAATATGCTGGAAAGATATACATACATGAACAATATATTGCTTCCAAGTGCCTAAAAACATGCATACACACAGACACACCCACCAGTTTTCTGGGTTTGATTTCCTCTCAGGGCTACAAGCAACTGTTCAAAAGGAGTACATACTCCCAAGTTCTGTAGTGAGTAATATTTCGCAGCTAGAGCAAAGGCTTCCACACTCAACAGCTTCTGGGAAGTTTCACAAAATATTTTGGGAAAATCAGTAAGACCTAAAATAAAAAGAATAAAAAAAATTTAAGAAGTCAGGAAATGTTAACAATAATTAAGTAATAGTTATAATGTGTGAGATTAAAAAATAAATGAAAAAGACTTGCTCTTTACAACAAATTACAATATTTTCATTTTGGTGTGTATTTTGGCAATATCTCTACTGGTTTCACTATATTTGTTATTTAAACTATTAGCTATTTGTAGTACTCAGTTTTCTCTTAATCCAGTACACAGTTATATATTTAAACTCCAAATTAAAATTTGGCCTTTTTTGTGCCACAAGACAAAAAAAGAAAGAAAAAAGTTTAAAATCCTGCTAAACTGTAATGTGGTCATTAAATTTATGAATGGTCCTGGCTGACCTACAAATGTGGATTTAAAGGAGGTCAGACCCCTTAACACTGTTATTCCTTGTCCACACAGCATGTGGAACAATGCCAATACCCCCGGGGGTGTGGGGGTGTCAATGTTACTGTAAAATAGTTCCTGCATCATTTGAAACATGTAGAATTGTAAGTGGGGTGCGTGTATGCGTTCCATGCACTGATCTCAATATGAGTTCTAAAACTAATCAAGTTACGATCTGGTGAAAATATTTCATTTTCTTCCCATGGTCAATTTTAAACCAGACATTCTATACGGTTAGTATGGCAACTATTGATAATTTCCCAATGCTCATTCATTTAGAAGATTCTGGTAAATTGTCGTACTATTTGCCACATCCAGTGCCCTCTCTGTGTGATGATCATACACCTTATTGAACTCAGGAGTGGCTACATCTCACCAAGGGTGAACTATGTCATTCTCAGACAAAAGCCTTTAAGAGTATCGAAAGACCCACTACTTTTCTTTTCGCAGAACTGTTAACAGTTGAAGAATGTATCAAGATGGAACCTTCCTCAGCCTGAGTCCCCAAGTGACTGCAGCAAAGATATCAGTGCTGCCAAGCTACCATGGACAGGCAGCATGTATGAAAAGTAAACATTGTTTCTAGTCACGGAGCTTATTGCTGCAGCATAACCTTGTCTCTTCTAATGGATACACATAGATTCTCTGATAGATGCGCTTTTTATTTATTCAATCTCATTTTTCTATGGCTGCTTGTAATGCATATTAATTTATTAACAAAGGTTAAAAAAGGGTATTCCAATTTGCCTGTAGTGGGACAACTTTGGTTCTACCAGAAAAACTATACTATAGCTATGAAGTCAATCCTACGACAGTGGATCGATCCTCCATACGAAATTATAAAAACTCACTTAAACACAAAGAATAATGATGCCCCTTAGCAAAAATTAAAAGCAAGGAAAATGATGAAGGCTTGCAGAATTCCAAATACAAACTGCTTGTTTAAGATAGTATCTTTGTAAAGCTAGTATCTATTAAGTTGTTGATGATACTGTTTACCAAATTAATTAATAAGAATGAAATTGGCAGAGAAGTGTAACTTCTACTTCTAAATCAACTAAGTGCAAATTTAAACTACAAAATTACTCTAGTGATTTAAGATATATATTGTATATGATATAAAGTTCTTTGGACATTTTACAAACTGAATTTACTAATGCAGCCAAAAGTAATAAAATGCACATCAAAATATTTAGGCACGATACAGAGGGGAAAACTCAGTCAACTATTAAGTGAGACTCTCATGTTTAAGGGCAGTCTCAACATCCCCAAGTTCCAGGGCAGCAATTTCTCCGCGTGTGATAGAATAAGAGTATTAAATCTCAAAGTGCAGAGGGACTGTTAGACTAGTCAGTTATTGGACAATGTTGCCAACAGAAAGAAATGTGATGTTTCTGTTGGAAAAGTAAAGGTTCAAATCAACTTAACTATCCTACCGAAAATACTTGAGAAAATTCCAATTCAAGCCGAATTAAATGTTGTTAATTTGCTTTTCATAATAGGCCTCCCAGTAATTTCAGAAATTTGGAGATCTAAATTACAGATATTTTTTAAATAACGTTTACTTTTATAAAAAGGACAGTGTTCTATTATGTCCATTTGTCTATGTCATTTAGAGCTACACCAGTTTATTCAGATAGTCTAGAGTTCCGTGAAAACATCTTTTTGAATTATGGAAATACAGCTTCTGTATTTTCTTTGTTTTCAAGTAATCGAGGCTGTAACTTGTTATGAGACACACACACACACACACACACACGGATGTGTGACTGGTCCTATCTTTGCTTCCATCTCTGAAACAGCGCTGAGAGAAAAGCTGTGAGAAAAGCTGTGCGGCAACGCTGCACATAGTCCTCACGGTCCTTCCCTAGGTACTTGTATAAAGAGTTTGGGTTTGGCAACTAGCAAAACAGAAACCACAGGGCTACTCAACTTCTATTTAGTTAATTCTTAATTAGTTAGATTTTTTTTTTTTTTTTAACACAGTGATAGCTCTGTTTTTAAATTTGGTGACATTGCACCTGCATATTATGTGGCTTGATTATTTTGCCAATATCTCCCTCTACTGGAAGTACCTGTTGTGCTTTATTACATGCTTTGTTGTATTTACTCTTAGTTTTTCTACACCCTGTACCATTATTCCACAGAGGTTTCTTATAACCTGGGTTAATTGGGCATCAGAAAGCGAGGGCAGCAAAGGGCAGGGCAGAAGTTATTTTCTGTAGATATGAGATCAGGAAATTTCTAAGTATCCTTTTTAACAGCAGAGACCAATGTTCAAGGAAAGACAGAAAAGTTATATATACACATAATGGATCATGAAAATCTCAAGGTGAAGAAATGAATAGTTTCCAAACTAAAAATAAAATAGAAACAATGAATGCATATATAATATTTATGTTTAATAAAAGTAAAATTTCAAAACTAAGTATCTTATTTTCCTTGAATGTCATGTAGCACTTTACAGAAGCCTGAGTACTGCTGAGACTCACAGTAAGTCACCAGTATTATCGCTAACATGTGTTGCACATATTCTATGCGCCTGGCACTGTGCTTAACTGCTCACACTTAATGGAAGAGTCCTATAAGCTAGTTATGTACTGCTCTTATCCCCACTTAAAGAGAAAGAAATTGAGACAGTCTGCAATTTAGCCAGGTTGACCCAGGCACTGAGAGGCAAGGTACGTGAAGCAAGGCAGTGTTCGATCTTGCTCTTAATTCCCACATTCGATTCGTCGCAGCAGGAAGTTCAGTGGACCACAGACGAAATCTGGCAAGACAACAGTTAAGAAAAGTGCTAGGCAGATCTGACTGGCAGATCTCACAGGAGTTCCGCTCTAGCAAGAACTGCCTCTGGCAGAGATCAATACATGTAATATCTTAAGCTAGTTCATCTTCACTTTGTTTATCTTCTTAATTCTTTCATTTTCTTCATTCCCCTCAACATCTCCCTCTCTACCAGAAGTGATCTTAAGGTTTCACAATATTAAAAAAGTAATTTCTACATTTAAGACAACTGATAAATCTCTGAGAAGGAAATAAAAAGTTTTTGTGCTAAGACTTTGTTGTGGTATCTGTATCTAGAAACAAAACAGTACTCTTTCATGTCCGGTTGTACAGCAACAAATACCTTGCATACAGCAGGCACTCAGTAGGGAACGGAAGGAGGGAGGGATGGATGGATGGAGGGATGAATGAAAGCAATTCCTCAGTACACTTGCTATTACAACACCACCAGCTATACTGGGAGAAAGAAACAAGTTCTAAGATTCGGTGGAGGCAGAGATCACAGAGGGCTTCATTAGCAATGCTGAGCTCATTAGAACAGCACAAAACCTCATCTCAACCCCAATGTTTATAATCACAAGGTGAGAAGAGAGTGATGTAGAACATTTAGAATCCAACCTAAGATAAAATGCAATTACGTGCTCAATTCTGAGGTTTAACTGTGTTACAGGGGTTAGGGCAAGGTCACTATAGCTATTACCACATGGCCTAGAACAGTCCCACACCCAGAATTTCAAGAAGAAATCAACAGTGCCCTCTTCATAACAATCTTTGCAAGAACACAGAAATGTTCTGCAGTCATAACATCCTACAGATGTCTCCAATTCAGAAGGTTCAAAACTGAACCGAACACTCTCATGCTCACCAAACCTTTCCTTTCTCCTGTTTCCGATCTTGTATAATAGTGTCATCCCACACCCAGTGCTGAAGTTACGTCTTTATTTTAAATGTTCCCCGTGCCCCCCACCTACATATCCAGCCCCTCATCAATCCTAATGTAAAAATGACTTCCATGTGGGACCACCCCAATCATTGCCATGGTTCAAACTCTAGTCACTCTCACTAGTACCACTGCAATAGCCTCCCGGGTGATTGCTTACCGGTAAAACCCCTACAGCACATATGCTCAACAAGTGTTGGCCGAGTTGAATTGAACATGTTTTCTAAAATGGAAATTTACTTATATTCAATGCAAATTTAATTACACATTTTAAGGCTTTGGCTTCCGTAACAGTTGACTTTGTTTCAATCCTTTGTACTTGCTTGGTAGACTTCAACAAAAAGTTATATCTGTCTTGCTGAACTATGAAAATTATAGATGGGATATGTTCAATTTTATGGCTGTTTGAATATATCTACAGAGGGTGCCAAAAAATGTATTCACATTTTAAGAAAAGAAAAAAACTGTATTAAGATTGTAATACTCAATAGATACCGATAACAAAAGATGAATCCAAGTCATGTTTGCTTTTGCAATTACAAGAGGTGCTCAAAGTGGTTACCATCAGCGTCCAGACACTTCTGATTACAGCAAACTACTGCTTGAGCATAGATAACATCTCTTAAAATGCGTATACGTAGTTTTTGGCACCCCTGGTATAATCCTATCATCTATGCAAAGAAGAAAATAGAATACAGTGTTGCTTTTTAAAATAAATCAATTTGTATCACCCAATTATATGCTCAGAAACTTCTGCCTAAGCTACTTTAGGGTAATTTATAATTGCATATGAAATAAAAAACATGTTATTTCAACATGTAAAGCAGGCTCTTGTAAAGAATCAATATAATTAATATAGAATGGACACACATGTTCTCATTGTGCTAATATTAACATCACATTGAATATATAGAGTGCATGTAACCATTTCAAAAGCATTTTCATGTGTGACTATTTATAAAAATAAAATTAAATATAAAAATAGGAAAACCTAGCCATAGTATTTTAACTCTAACAGACCCCTTTCACAGTTTAATTTGAAGGAAAATAAAAATATCATACAAAGAAACAGCAATTTAGAAATTGATTTGGTAAATCAAAAACAGACTTGACTAAACAATTCAGAGGTGCCTACTATGTGCAAGGTAATAACTGAACCTGAATAAAGCTAATTTGCTACAATCTGTGATTCATCTGTGGGGCAGGATATCTTATCATTCACAAAGCACGTGGAAAACAAACGTTCGGTGTGGATTCCAAGGGGCTCAGCAATTGCCAGTTACAGTTGTACTGAGATGCCACATGGACTGCGCTTACTCGGGACTTTGCACTTGTTTTTACCTGCCTGAGACCATCTTCTATCAGATATTTTCAGGCTCACTCTCTCACTTCCTTCAGGTCTTTGCTGAAATGTCACCATTTTCGTGGAAACTTCTCTGACAATCCTATTTAAAACTGCAATGCCACTCAAAGCTCATCCTCTCTGATCTTTCATTAATTTTTTATAGCATTATCACCATCTGACATAGCAAGTAAAATCCAAGAAAACACAGATTTCTGTTCACTGCTGTATCCCCAGAACCTAGAATGATGTCTGATATTTAGTAAGGACTCAATGAATGAATAAGTAAATGAATGAGCAAGAATTAGGTTTGAATTCTGGTTCTCAGACTGTATATCCCTGTGTGGTCATAAGTAATTTATTTATCTGTTCTAAGACTTGCGTTACCCATAAAATGGGGGAAATACTTATTTTGTAATGTTGTTTTAAAGAATATACACATATACACACACATATACACACATATGTATATATTCATATATATGTATATGTAAGTACTAATGACACACAGATGTGAACGTGTGCAGACACACACACACACACACACACACACACACACACACACCATCCTAACACAGGCTAGAACATAGTGGGCAACCCCCAAACCATGAAGTCCAAATAAGTAGCTGAGTATCGACTTTGTTGGAATATGAGGTGGAAAATACTCAAATATTTAGGCCCAGAACACCATAGAGGCTTCTAGAGAAGTCTTTGAAACAAAGATCAGTATAGACACTCGGTTTCTAATAGTGGGACCTGCCGAGAGAAAGGTTTGGAAGACCTCAGTCACTAGCACCAAGGCGCCACTAAGGGACAGGTGAGCTGCAAGTTGAGACCCAACAGAGAAGTCCAATGGTCAATACTGCGTACGACATTCTGGGAGACTGAAAGCAAGAACTCCTCAGTGTGTGGGAGCCTGGTGGTTAGTCCTGGGCACTATCCTAGATTCAGCTTTCAAGCACTGGAGAGAATTTTAGTACTAATGATACTTCTTACTGAATTTGATGTGAAATTTGGTAGATAGGTTCTATCTTCACTATGCCTGAAAGACCTGATGAAGAGTTTCAAGTTTGCTTAACTATAATGTTTTAATTTCCGATTATTAAAAAAGTCTCTATTTTTAGAAAATAACTAAAACCAAGAGATAGCAGAATGCTAAAAACACAAGAACTTCAAACTCCATTTAAAATTAGATGCATTTAATAAGTAAATATTTGTAGCTATATTCTGAAAAACAAATTTAAATTTAATAAACCAATGTGATTGTTAGCAAAATACAAAATAAATTCTAGATCGTAAAACCTTAAAAATCAATGTTATCAGTGTAAAGCACATCTCAGAAATGAACCAATTTCAGCGCAGTAAGTGCTTAGGAATCAATCGCTTGTTCTCCTCCGGTTCCTATCACAAACATTTCATTTCCTCCTTTAAAGTCATTGCTGAACAGTAGGCTCCACTGGCCCACAGCACCCTGGCGATGCAGCAGCTTAGCAACTAACAGCCTCTTACCGAGAAAGCCAGTGTTTCTTCTCTATGCATTGACTTGGGCCTAGACTTCCAGGCTTTCAAGAAAAAGACTTTTATTATTATTATTGTTGTTTCTGTGGCAGGACACAAAAAGGACTTTTTATCTTAGGTAAACTGTAATTTTTAAGTACAATTAAATTACTAATAAGGGACACTGAGAGAATAAAATTAAGTCACACCTCTCCCTTAAAATTGTACTTTTTTTTCCATTGGGCATTTCATTATCTTGAGTTTAATTTCTTCTCTTGTTCTTATTCTAAACTCTATTGTTTACATTTCAACATTAATACAAAACAGGTATGTGTTTATTTTACTATCGCACAACTAAATTCAGTTATAATCATTTGCTAAAAAGGGAACATGCAAAAAAGGAATTTGCATTAAATATAAAGTTTTCTCTACTTAGTTCCTACTGCACCTCCAGCGGATCTTGTTCTTTACTTTTTGTAATGATGCACATAATCCATAAAAATCAGATCAATTTTACTCTTTAGGGGCCATTATTCAACATGGCTCCGAGAGAATAAACATAAAATGCCAACCTAAACTTTAAGTTTAAATTTGCCACTTTGATTTAAACTATCAAGTATGAGGGAAGAATTAAGATTTAGTAATTGACATTGGTGCTGATTCCCCTCACATAAGAACTATTCCAGCACTTGATAAAGATTAATTAAATAAATGTTTGAAAATACGTAAACATACCACAATAAGGAACAAAAAGTTACAAGAAAAAATGAAGAATGAGCACAAGTGTTGGTCTAAAGTTGAATTCAGAGCTCTGTAACACTAATAATGATGTCAACCTCTTATCCTGAGGTGCAAGAGCCAAAGAAGCCTATGAACCACCTAAAGCTAGATGTAGTTTTGTGTCTGTTTGTGAGCATATATGCTCTACTTGGGTGACCTCAAACACAATACATCTAAAACAGAATGCATCGCTTCCCCAAACAGCTCCCTCTGCTGCTTTTCCTACTTTGTGAATGGTATTATTCATTATTATTCTTCAAGACAATCCCAGTCAAAATCTTGGAATTATCTTTGATTCCTCCATTTCTTTGAACCCTATATAAGTATCAGTCACAAAGAACTACCGATTTTCTCTACACATTATTTTTAAAACTATTGCCTCCTTTACATTTCCATTACCACCTTGCCCCAGGAACATCCTTCATCTCTAGACCACAAAGGGATCCGAACCAGTGTCCCCATGGAAGGATGATTCTAAACAATTTAACAGATGAGTCTCCAGAAATTGGCTACAGTAGTTTTTCTAATCTTATGTTTAGCTATTTATAAACGTAAGAATACTTTGTTCTGTGTTTCTCATGGTCCCCAAATATCTTCACTCTTTGGCTCACACTGCTCCACCTCCCTGGAATGCATGTACGCTCTCTGCTTAGCCACATGAAATCCAACAAGCACTTAATGAGAGCCTACTATGCGGCACTCACTGTATATACCAGATACCAGAACTCAGACTAGGAGAGTCAAAGGCAACAAATCATTGTAACAACATGCTAATAAAGGCAGGCATAAAATAATATACAGATGACTAGTTTTGTTAAATTTAATGTAATTTGAAAGAAGATGAGAAATAAATGGATGTTTACTAAAGCGATGGGGTGGGAGCGTTTCAGGCAAAGAGGACCGTATGCACAAAATCAGGGGGAAAATGCATGGCTCACCAGGAAACGGGGCAGCTGAAGTATATAAGGTATACGATAGACAGAGAATGGCAAGAGAAGCACTGGTAATGCCACACAACTCCCTCACATTCCTTCCCTTCAACTTTGGTTGAAGACATACGTGTATCTTAAAAATTGAGAACTGACACCAAATTATTTTGGCCATCTTCATGACTAAAGTTGATCTTGAGTCAGATCATGTAGAAAGTTCAATCATTTATTACCTCGGCTGACCCAATAATGACTGGTCATAGGATTTTTCATCCAAAGATTCAGGTTGATCAATGACCTCAACATGACTGTGGCTTTAAAAGCAGAGATTGTTAAAACGTGTGGAGCTAAAAACTTTAAATAATTATATTTCCATTGGATCTGGAAGCAACACTACATATCTTTTAGCCAAATGATTCACAACTATTTTTGGTTCTCAGTCTCCTTTGAGAATGTGAAGCAAACTCCTGAATTCATTTTCAATGGCTCCAGGGAAATTGACTGTGCCCACAAAGCAAGAGCCATAATCTTTGGTACTTTTGGGGGCCAGGCAGATTGTTTCAGTTGTGAAGCTAGGTAGGGAGAGACGATACACCTCCATAAAGGGAGCTTTTTTCTACACAAAGACATATAACTCAATGGCCAGATTTTCTGATTTTTTTTTTCAAGAGTATCTTCAATTTCAGATTTGTGTGTGTGTGTCAATTCTGAAATGTTCAACCAAAAATGTGAACACTTATTGGTCATGGATGACATGTTCATAAGCCCCATGAGACAGGGGGTGGCTATCTTTCCACCTTGGTTATTGATGAACACCCTAGGCAGTTACTTCTCTGATAACAAAACTGAGGCCTACAGCTAAATGTCCTATTCAAGATACATGCAAATCGGAGTTAGAGATGGAAAGAAGAAGGTCTTCCGACTTTGGGCTTCATCTGTCTCTACCTGAGGAGAGCACAATATAGAAAAGATAACTAATATTTATTATGCCTACTCACTTACATGAGTAGGTTTTAACATCTACCTCATTTACTTTGACACAACCCTTTCAGGCCAGAATTATGGTCCCCATTTTTCAAATGAAAAAAACTGAGGCTCAAAAGCTTAACTAACTTACACAAAAGAGTACATAGCACTAAAGCATCAGAGCCAGGATTTAAAACCCTGTATGACGACCACAAAACCCATATTCTTTCTCTGTTGCCTCCTACTTGTGCACATTAACAGTGGAGGCTCCAGCTGGAGAGGAGATAGTAGGTAAGCCCAGAAGGTGAAGAACTTTATTCTGTAGAACCTATGATGGCTTTTGAGCAGAGGAATGGTAACACCAGAACTAAGATTTTGAAAGATAACTGGAGATCAGCCTGAACAAAGAAGCAACTGAAATATAGAGCCTGAAGGCAAGAATAACAGCTCAAAGTTATTGCTAAAATTCTGTTGCAAGATTCAAAATGGAGGGGCCCAAATTATTTGCTATGGGAGTGAGAAGCAGCCAATCCAAGAGAAACAGAGAAAGAATAGTTGGCAGATTATGGGCCTGAGTAACAGGAAGAATGTTAATGCCATTTATAAAGCTTGGTGGTTACACTGAGGTGATGAGATGAAAAAAAAGGAAAAGAAACATAAACCCCAGTAATCATAAAGCCACGTAGGTAAGTTTTGTTTTGTTTTTTTGCAAATCAGGAAAATAATCTAAATCATGATAAACCATGAAGATAGGTTACTAAAACAGCAACCTTCCAGTGAAAGGTTGATGACTTGACATATTTAAACAAACAACAACATAAAATGGGTATCTAAACAAATAGAAGGAACTAAACTTTATTCTGATTGGCTAAACAAAAGTATAATTTAATGAGTAAAAAAATGCCACAGATGAGAGAGGAATTTCCATGAACTTTGTTTTACTGAACTTCTTAATAATTGAAATGTATGAGGTGGGGTTGGAGAACAGAAATGAGGGGTATACCATTAAAAACTACAATATAAATTCAAATTCTAAGTGGTCTCATTTAAAAAGAATCTGAAAACACTGACAAATTATCCTGGGTTCCCACAGATTTCTTTGCATTTTTGCTCATCCCGACTTATAATTACAGCAGCAACCGAGGAAATGGGCTGACAGTTCCCACTATCTTACTGTGGTTTGATATTATTTCCACACTGGAAGTCTCCTAAAAAGACCCGGGAAAACAGAGTCCAGGATAAAATACATAAGGAAAATAAATGAATAAAATTTAAATACAACAGAGCAAAACAGACGACACTAATTCTTTCTCCGTTGTTCTAATTTTCTATTTCCAACATGCTTTCTGGCTCCATGTGTTTCAAATTAAATGTGAGGACAATTTCAACGCACCATAGTCATCACCACCACCAAAAACTACTTAGGATGGCCAATAAGAAATTTAATCTGTTAAAATGCAACAAAAATAATTTAAGCGAAAGCTCAATAAAATAATAATCTATCACAGGCATACACCTTCTGTGTTGTTCGGTTAAAATGATAGTAAATTAATTATACAGATGCTCACCAAAAGGAACCAATCGGAAACATTTATTCAGCACAAAATCCTGGTAAGGATCATTGGAGGGACAGTAACAAGCAACAGGAGAAGCAGCATAGGACCTCAAGAAGCTGAAAGAGGAGAGTCAAGAGCGGCCTGGAGGCTCAGGCAGGCTGTCACCAAGGATGGCTTTGCAGGCACAGAAACTGGAGTTCCCGAGCGCTGAATAGGTTTTCCACAATGGATTCTAAACAAAGTTACAAAAATTTGACTTTAATATACAAATTTATTAATTTACACTGAGAAATATATTTATAATGATAACCCATATTGTTCATTTCCTAGGTCAAAGTCTCCTAATTGCAGAATTACAATTAGAATAAAGCCAGACATTCTTAAAGAAAATTTTAATCAAGCAGTGTGTCGTTGGTTGCATTGCCTCTGTAGTCTAGATCTATTTCTGCTTCATAAAATATTGTAGCTATCCTAACTCAGAATATTATGTCCCTCTTGCTTTTTGGAAGAATTTTCTCGAATTTATGAAGCCCAATTAATTTCTGAAGAGCAAGAGATGCGTCACTTGAGAATGTTACATATTTATATATGTCATTAAATATAGTCATTACTTTCTCAGGACACAGCCCGGTTACCTGGAAGGGGGTACGTATAACAAAACTTAATCTCTGAGATGAGATATAGGACATATGTTTTTCTACTAGCCAAGCATTTAGAAGCTATTTCTAATGGCTTTTTTCTGCAAATGGTTAATCTCACTTATATATGTAACGACTTTTAGAAATTTTAACCTGAAGTGATGCCTGTCTGGATTTTATCTTCAAATTCTCAGGGTATCTTTTTGTAACCTGCAATATATTGAATGAAGTGCTACATCTTCATACAGGGAAAAAATAGTTACTGGTTTCTATCTCCTCAAATTAAATTACAAAACCTATTAGTTGGATGAGATCATACATAAACAAAGCTAATAAATACAACATAGAGACCACGCCAGGAATAACAGCTGTCTAGATCAGTACCACATTTCAAGGGGTACCTTGAATAACAGTTTGTAGATCTATGCTTCACTTTACTCATTCTTTAAGAATCATTTACTTTACTCATCTGTATGCCAGAAACTGACCAAGGTGCTAATAATACAACAATGAAAAAGGAAAACATTGTACCTTTGTTTTTAGAGAGCGTATAATCCAGTTGCAGATAAAAACAAGCCAATGGACAGTGGCAACAGTTTGAAATTTGTTAATATGGCAGAGAATACATACACTAGGTTGTTACAGGGGCACGTATATTTTCAGAAGTTCCTCACGATTTATTTCTTCCAAGGAAAGACCTAATTAAACCATCACCACCACAATCATCACCACCACAACCATCATTATTTATTAGCCACAATTTATTCAACCCAAGCTATATTCCCTGTTCTATGTTAGGTGTTATATTACAACATCTTTAATCTTTACTACAACTCTGCACGATAATGTAAAATTATACTTTTGGAAAATAACAACGACCACAATTGGTTGCGATCTGCAATTGCCAGCTCATAGCTGGCCTGGCAGTAACATATAGGCCACAGTTTTCTGTACTGAATATGTAAAATTTCACAGGACACCAATATCATTTAAGGTCTGTGACCATGACAACTTCATAATTATGTCTGAGCACAGACAAAAACAAGAACACTGTGCAAACACAAAAGCTTCCACGCCAGCAGCTGCATGGAGAAGTTCATAGAGTGAGAAACTAAGGCCTGATGCCAAGAGGCAGCGCCAATGCGCCACCTCTGTGAGAGAGACATCGTGGAGACGACCCTCCAGCCTCAGCCAGGCCTTCAGCAACTGCGCGCCCAGCCAGCGTCTTGGCCGTGACTTCATGGGCCCCTCAAATCCAGCCAGTCTGCTCCTGAATTCCTGACCCACAGAAACTGTGTGAGATCACGTAGTTTGAAGGCACTTGCTATGCAGAAATAGATAATATATAACAACATAATTATGTGTCAACAAGTATGTATTTTGCCAGTTAAAAGAATTATATGTTGTACAATTAAATATCCATTGCTACTGTATTTTCCTTTCATTCTCATAGTATATGTTCTTTTAGTTCTTTGAATATATTTATAATAGCCACTTAAACCCCTCATCTGAGCCCAACCAGAATTAGCTCCAATTAACCCAATTTTCCCCCCTGGGTCACACTTTCCTTTCATTCTTTGAACATACCTACTTCAATCACCATCAGGGCTCACTGGGAATCATATTCCTGAGTATGAGTCACATGTTCCTGTTTCCTTGCAATCTAGTGATTTTTGGTTAAAAAGCAGAATTGTAGATAATTCATTGCAGTCTATTTTTCCTAAGGATTTTGTTGTTATTCTACTAAGAAGCTAACTTGCCTGAACACAAACTGTGAAATCTCTCTCTCCTTCAGCGTGCAGCAGCTCATGTCTCTGCTGGGTCACTGATTTACCAGCCTGCTCCGAGTGTATCCCTGAACCTGTGTAGGTTAGTAGGCAGGGAAAAAAAAGGTTTGGGTAGATTCTATTAGGTTGGTGCAAAAGTAATTGTGGTTTACAAGGTTAAAAATAATTGCAAAAACTGCAATTACTTTTGCACCAACCTAGTATCAGATTGTGTGGCTCACCTCTATTTCCAAGGTTCCCCAGCCTAAATTTCCAGTTGCTCTAATCACCCTAAATTCTGCCCTTTGATACACAAATTCATGAAGACTTCTGATTTTTGCCACCCAAGCTGTGTACACTTTGGGGAATATACTCTGTTTACGGTGAAGTAAATTTGCAAATCTCGCCAGGAGCTCTGACTTTCAGAGGCTCACCATCTCCTTAGCTTTGCCAGGGTTTTTCCTGGACTCTCTGGGTCTCCCTTGCATGTGCAGTTTAGAGGTTATCCGGCCATTTAGGCAGAGTTTATATTAATACTTACTTCTTAGATCACAGCCCTTTTGTGGCTCTCTTGCTTCCAGAATGTACCCCTTAAATTCCCATCATCTCTGATCTCTGAACTTTGTCATTACCACCTTGAGCTGGTAAGGGTGTACTGTGTTTCCCTGAAAATAAGACCAGGTCTTATAATAAGGTTTGCTCCAAACAATACATTAGAGCTTATGTTCAGGGGACGTCATCCTGAAAAGTCATGCGAGGTCTTATTTTCTGGTTAGGTCTTATTTTCGGGGAAACACGGTAATTTTCCACTGTCAGATCTAGAGGGGCTTGGAGCACCCCCAGCAAGAAAGCCATTAAATTTCCAGTTCTTATCCAATCAGCAGCAATCTTTCAATAGTAAACTTCTCATGTTTCTGCCTATGCTTGGTCATCTTCTAGAATCTTCCAGTAATTGGTTTTAGTAATATGGCCACTGGTTATCATTGTTATCTGCTAGAGAAATTGCCTGACCTCTTTGAGCTGCCATTACCTGAAATCTCCCTGCACTATTTTAATAGCCTCCTACCTTGTCTTCCTGCTTCCTCCCTTACCTTCCAATAACCTCTACTCCACACAGAAGCCAGTTATCCCTTTGAAACGTAAATCACGTATCATACCTCCACACAAATCCTACAGAGCTTTCCATTATACCCAGAGTAAAAGCCAAGCCCTGAGTATAGCCTGCCAGTCCTACCTGAAGTTACCCTCCCAAACCTCATCTCTTACACTCACCTGGACTGCTCAGCTGTGCTTCCAACACACCCAGCACGCTCAAGCATGGGTGCCTGCTCTTCACTCGGCCTGAGACACTCTTCCCTCAGACGGCTGCACAACTGGCTCTCTCACTTCAAGTCTCTGTTCAAATTTTGTCTTGTTAGAGAAGACTTCCTGATCACCCTGTCTGAAATAGCATTTCCCTCCACCACACCGTCATTTTTCACTGTCCCTTCCTACCTTGCTTTCCTTCACTGTATTTACTGCCACCTGATAGAATATATATAGGGAGAGTGTACTATGTAGGCACCCTCACTAAAACATAAGCTCCACGTGGGCAGGCACTTTGCTCTGTTCCATGCCATTAACTGTAGGGCCGAGAACAGGGCCTCGTAGGTATAAGGTGCTCAATAAACATTAGTCAAATGAATGGATTAAGTGCTATTTGTTAGGCATTAGTCTTAACCCTTTCTACGTATTACCTCTACTTTACCCATGAGGAACTGAGGCACAGAGTTGAAGCCTGAGTTAACAAAGCTAATACGTAAGTAGTGGAGCCAGGACTTGAATCCAGGTAGTCTGTCTGCAAGACCCACGTAATAGCCTGCTTAGGCTGCTATAACAAATGCTACACACTGGATGGCTTAAACAACTAATATATTTTCTCACAGTCCTGGCAGCTGGAAGTCCAAGGTCAAGGTGGGTTGATTTCTGGTGAAGCCTCTCCTTGGCTGCCTTCTCACTGTATTCTCACATAGTTTCCCTCAGTGTGTGGCCTCCTATTTTCTTCCTCTTCCTACTGGAGTAGGGCCTGACCCTTATGACCTCATGAAACACTAATCATCTCCTTAAAGGCTTCATCTCCAGATACAGTCACAATGGGCATTAGAGCTTCAACATGAATTTTGGAGAGAGAGAATTCAATCCGTAACACCCATAATTTATGCCCTTGAAACATCGTTATTTTCAACATCTTTCCTTTTTATTTTGGATAATTAAGATTTTTTTTTTTTCTGTAGGTCTTTTTACTTGAACAGAAGAAAAGAAACTTTCAGGACTCGACCAGGCCAGAAGATCACCTGGCAAGAGCAATCCATTAAAATAGCTACACTGAAGATTTTCAGAAACAACTTGGTCTCGTAAAACACCACACGATTGTGCCAAACATCTGTTAGTGTACTCCGTACACTGTGCATTAACTCAGTGCGGCTCTGGGAACTGTCTTTATTTGTAACTCCTCAGACAGAACCAGCAGATCACCATATTTCTTGTGAGTCCCTGCTGGAAACCTGTTCCAGTCTCCTTGCTGCTCCTGAAACACACCGTACAAGCAAACACCTCAGGGTCTCTGAACTCCCTGCTCTCACTACCTGGAATGCTCTCCCTCCAGATCACTTCAGGATCTGTTTTTCTCCTTATTTAGTGTTTTTTTTTTTGTGTGTGTGTGTTTTTTCCAGTGTCATCTCCATGAGGTCTTGCTGGAACAACCTATTTAAAATTGCAAACATACTTTCCTCCTGCACTTCCCCTTATCTACTCCTTCCTTTTCTACTTAAGTTTTTCTCTGTGGCAGTTTTTTGTTTTTGCGAACTCTCCCTCTAGAATGCAAGCAAAAGGAAGGTAGGAATTTTTGTTTGTTTTCTTTACTGCTATTTCCCGTGGTCCTAAAAAAGTGCTGGCACATAGTAGACACTTGGTAACTGCTGAATGAATGAACGTCCCCAAGGTGGCACAGCTGGTAAGTGGTAGAACTGGAATTTGAACCCTACCTGACTCAAAAATCTAAAAATGTAACTACTAAATTATACTGTACATAGTAGCTGACAATTCTTTAATAAGATACAAAGCCAGTGGAAGGATTCTAACGCTCTTCTACGCTCTTCTCTGGCACAAACAATGGACTGTACATAGTGATGGAGAAAATGGCCATTTTCAAATAATTCTTACATAATCAAAAATTAATATTCCTTACAAGCATAAATTATAAAAATCCATTCTTTTTAACACTATAGGCAGCTGGTCATTTATAAAATTAAATATTTTGTATAAAAAGATCTGCAGGGCCAAAGACATTTCAAAGGTAAACAATCGAGCCTGGATTCCATTGTTGTTGAACACAAAATAAGTTGTGAGGTTTTCCCAAAAGCCATTAGTATTCTCTTCCCAGCCTAAATAAGTGGAGTCACTCATTCATTCACTTTGGTCAACTATTTATTAACCACCTATACTGATCAGATATTGTTCTTGGCACTAGGATGCAGCAGTGCACAAAACAATTCTTACATTCTTGAAGGGGAAACAATAAAAACAAAACAAAAAATTAAGAAGAAATGTATTAGTGTCATAAAAATGTTGGTTGTGATAATGATGGCCTTTGGAATTCATTCCTAAATAATTCAGAGTAGACATTTATCATGGTGGTGAAGACCTCAGACTAGGGGGTCTGATGACCCAGGTTTGAGACTCCATTCAAAGCTGTGCCCCTGGCAAATATAACTCCTCAAGTTGCAATTTCATAATCTGAGAAAAGTAGAGGCCAACTTGCAAGGCTGACGGAATGATTAAAAGAGATAATAGCCAAAAAACAAACAAACAGCAGGCTGCAGAGTAAATAACAAATGTTCATTAATCCTATTATTAGAATATGTAAGACAATCTAATTCTTCCATTGCTTGAAGACAAAGCTCAACCCATATGAAAATCTTGGGATTTATATTTAAATGTAGTTTCTTTTCTTTTTTGGGAAGCTACCATGAGTCATTCATTCATTCAACAAATACTCATTGAGCATTTAATGCATTACAGATATTTTACTAGGTGCTGGGAATATATCTGTTTACAGAAAAGACATGGTCTCTACCCTCTTGGAGTTTTAAGTTGGATATTATCATAAGTACTGGGTATTAGGAGAACAAACTAAAAAGGTGCCTAACTTTTCAACAATAAACAGACTTTAAGGAAACCAATATTTACAAAGTCCTATCATAGGAGGCCCCTCTAGGGGTGTTCTGCATTCAGAGAACGCTCCATGAATAAGGTTCACTAAGAAAAGCAAAGTTGGGAACATCTGGAAGCTAAACAGGAGAAAACCTGCTTGGACTGGTGTCCTCACATTTTACTTCCAAAATATACTAGCCTTGGTTGAATCTAATTTTCTTGATGGTAAGAAACCCCAGAGCCCACAAAAATTAACAGTACATGGCAGATACTGTAAAAACCGTTTTCAAATGAACTAGTCAATATTCCAGATCCTCACTGCTGTTATTCTAGTCCACGGTATAAAAGTGCTGCCTTGTACTAATGAAACGGTCTTTTAACTGGCCTCTCCGCTTTCGCCCCACTAGTCTTCAAAGAACTATCAGTTATCTTTTCAGCGGTCATGACTAAATAGCTCCAAAGTTGACCATGACACTTAAAACCCACTATTCTTTCAAAGTTAAAGACAGCCCTGTGCGATCCGGGCCCGCCTACCTCCCTGACCTCACCTGCCGCTGCTCCGCGCCCGGCTCCAGCCACTCAGGCCTCCGCCCCGCACCTCAGCCAGCTCCGCCCTTTCCTGCCTCAGGGGCTGCGGGGTGCGCGGGGCCCGAACACCCTTCCCGCGGCTCACGGCAGGCTGGCCCCACCTCGTGCTACTGACCACCTTACTGAAAACAGCCTCCTCACACACTCGCTATCACACTGGCTTCGTTTTATTTTCTTCTTGGCCATTATCATCACCTGGAATTAACTTGACGTATTTCGCAAAGTGTTGGTTTCCCTTCTCCCCTGTTTCCACATGGCCTCTATAAGCACTGTGAGAACAGCGTTCCCCTTATTTCCTCCTTGTCAGACATTGTTGCGGAATTACTAAATGAATGAACGCCCAGCCTTGTTTCTAGCTCTGTTTAAATTGTGGAAATACAAAAGCACCCAGGGACGACGGAGAGATGCGGAAAGAGCGTCCGCCGCGCCCCACTCCTCAGCCTCGGCTTCCCTCCGAAACTCGCTCGCGAGCCCCGCCCAGGCCCGCCCCGCCCCACCCAGGCCCGCCCCGCCCCACCCAGGCCCGCCCCGCCCCACCCCACCCAGGCCCGCCCCGCCGCTCACCAGCTTCCGCTCCGGGTCCGCCAGAAAGCGCGCTCCGCTGGGTGGGACCTTCTCTCCGCCTTCCTGTCCGCCCCTCCCACCGCCATTCACCTGATGCTCTCTCGGCTTCCACCAGGGGTCGCGCCTCCGAGGGCCGGGCCTCCGCCTCCTCCGTGGATTTCTTTAGCACTGCCAGTACTGTCTCCGGAGGCACGTCGATTAGTTGCTCCCACACGGACTCCGTGTAGAAGTCCACCGTATGTGCATTGGAAATGGACAGGGCTTCGCGCAGGAATCGCACCAGGCCCTGCAACTTGGCACGTATCGTGGACAGGTCCTGGGTCACTGGGAGCGGGCAAGAAGCCGCCATGACGCTCACCCTCCCGCGCTGTAGGTGGCGCAAACGTGGCCGTGAAGCGAGAAGGTTCCTTTAAAAGTTGCACAGGCCTGATAAGTAGAGCCCTGACTGACGCTCTGGCGATCGATTGCTTCTGCCTGATGACGTGTTTGACGGCGCCCGAAGTGGTTTTCTGGCGACGCGGTTGGTGTGCCATGGCGCCGGTGAGACCAGCAGCGAGGTGGCGGACAGGCAGTTACGGAACGCCTGGTGAAGGAATTTTTCCGGTCGGATTGAAAAATAAGAATGCGAAACACAGGACGTGGCGACGTAACCATCCGCAGGCCTTCATGGGGAGCGTTCGCGAGGGTAGGAAGGCAGCGTTTTACCCGTCCTCAGGGCTGTGAAGTCTCAGAACACGCGACCCACCAAAGCAGGGACGTAGGACTTAGGAACCAGATCGGCCCTGGTTGGGGCAGAGGAAGTCATGGGTGTCTCTGAGCTCTGGATGGGAAGTGTTGCTAACTCTGTATGTAAACGTCTTCCCAGCTTATCCCCATTCTTGGTCAGAACTGTTCCTCTGCATTTCTCAATGAAACCGTAAGCAGAGAACATCGAAGGGTCCACTTCTGTGTGTATTATGTCTATGCATTTGTGCGTGTATTAAGGAAAAGGATAGCGAGGACAGGGCCAGAAACCTGCTGCCCGGTACCCTTGCTGATTACAAATACTCCAGAACTCGCCAGTCTTCTCTTTCTGATTTTCTTTACTTCGCCTTAGTTTGTGTTTGTCATCTTGTCTTGATGTCTGTAAATTCCCTCAGATCTCATTTGGAATGTATAAATCTTAAATAAGGTCAGTCTTCTGATAATCGCTTGCTTTTCAGGAAGTCATACACCATCTTCCCTCGTTCGTGTTGAGTTACTTTCAAAAATTAATCGTATAGTAGTTTCTCTAAGATAAAGTAGTAGTGAGATGTGTGTCTTTTTCCTTAAGTATTTATTGAAGACCTAGATTAAGTGTTTTAGATGAATTAAGGAATTTGTCTTGATTTCTAAGTACAATAAACTGGAGTTGTGTAACACCCTAGTCAGTTTTCCTAATTTGAAATTCTACTTGAAAATCTGCAGGACTAGTGTTTGGCCTTTTTGCATAGAACCAATGTACTATTCATTCCATTAGTTTAAACTTGTTTTATGAAACAACCTTTTAAAGCAAAACAAAGTACTTTTAGTATCTGAATGTGATGATAGAAAGTTTTCATTTAAAATTAACAGCTACGTTTTTCATGCAACTTATTTTCTGAGAAAGTAATAATGATTGATATTCTTCAATGTAGGGCAAGGATTTGCATTTCGAAGAAAATTGAAGATACAGCAAAATTACAAGAAATTGCTGTGGAGGGAAAAGAAGGCTCAAACGACACAGGAATCCCAATTCAGAGATCGATACCCTGATCATCTGAAACACCTCTATTTAGCTGAAGAGGAAAGACTCAGGAAGCAACTTAGAAAAGCTGACCAGCCTTTGTCAGAAGAACAAGTCAATCAGGATTTGCCAGAAGAAGAATGTAACAATGACCAGGCTTTGTCTGAAAAACGTTGTAGCATTGACCAGCCTCAGCCAGAGGAACAGTATAAAGAAGAAAGGGTAAAGTATGTATTGTCTTCTTTTGAAATCCTTTGTTTTAAATGTAAGTAGTTTTATGAGAGAGACTGTAGGATAATTTATGTGGAAATTGGAATTTTCTTATTTAAGGCATTTTAGAAGTCACAGTGAATTCAGTGAAAATACTTTCATGGAAGCTTTATTTTTTTCCTAATGACTTAATTAGGCTAGTTTAGCTTAATTGAAGAGGCAGTGGAATGGGAATTAAAAGATCTGGGTTTTAGATTTCAGCCTCTCAAGTACATTTAACTTGGACCGTAGTTAATGTCTGTTATTAATGCTTTTTTTTTTAAATAATTTTTGAGAGGTATGGTGTAGTGATTAACAGCATGGATGGACTTTGGAGCTGGACTTAACATGTTGGTGCCCAATGTCCTTTTCTCTAAAATGGAAATGATAATAAGTATGTAGTTCAGAGTTGCCATTTTATATATCTCAAGAATGGATTATTCACAGACTCTGTGGTGTCCCTGACCTATTGTGACATTGTGAAGACTAAATGAGTTCGTTTATTATAATGTACTTTAAGTATATGGTACATGGGAAGTGCTATGTGAGTGTTAAGTACTGCTGCCCCTACTACTAATCTAGATTCTTTTTTCCAGAGGGCATGGATTTAGTATTAATAGATTTAAAAAAAAAAAAGGCATAGTTCCATAACACTAGTCTTATAAATGCTAACTTATAAAGCTTTCTCTGCACATATCCCAAGTTAAAAAACCACACTAAAATCTAAACTTTCAGAGAAGCCAGGTGTTATGTGGGATCATAATATTTTACTTCACTAAAATTCCATCTTTTAAAATTGTGAGTTATTTGGGCTAAACGTAATAGGAAATAGGACCCCAGGAAAAAGTATAGATGGGGATAAAGACGGAGACACTGAAAATTCCATTTTTTCAGTAGGTTTGTCTATTATATTACTGAATAGTGGGTATAAAGCTCAGACAGAAGATTAGCACTAGAAATGTAGGTATGAATCATTTCCAGTGATGAATGAAGAGGATTTAGTCATGACACAAGATTCTTACCTTCTTAGGTAAAAAGCATATTTTAAAGATTGCTTATGTTTGAGGTGAAAGCAGGGACATGTTGAAGAAGTTAAACAGAACTGCCTTAGTTAGAGAAAGAGGGGAATACAATGACAGCTATGTCAGTAGAGGACAATTGTGCAAAGTAGGCATTGGTCAACTCTCAAATACTATAAAATCCAAGAAACTCAGCACTGAGAACAGGTCTTTGGATTTGTGGTCTAGGCTATCCTTAGTGACCTTGGAGAGGAGATTTCGATAGAGAAGCCTAATTAAGTGTTTAGCCTTACACATGGAGCATCCAAAGCCACGGTGATGGGTATGACTGCCCAAGAAGAATATGGAGACCAAAGAGAGAGACACTTGGAGAAAATCCTGGAGTAAGAAAGGGAAAGAGGCTCTAGCATGGCACACTGAGAAAGAGCAGTTAGAAACAATCAGGAGAGAAGCAGGTCATCAAAACGAAGGGGATGGAATTTTCAAAAGTAGCGAATGGTCAACTAAATAAGACTGAAAAGTTCCCGTTGTCTTGATCATCATGTTTGGCTAGAAGGTCGTTACTGTCTTGATGGGTAGTTTGATTGGAATGTTGAGCAGCAATCAGATTGCAGAGTTATGGAGTAAATGTGAAGTGATTGTCTTTCTAGATACTTGACTATGAAAGGATGGTGAATGGGAGATTGGTGGTAAGAAGAGGATACAGAGTTTGGTGATGGGTAATTTATGCATTTGTTTACTTTAAGAAGGCAACTACTGAAATGTTATAGTGTGGTTATGAATTGGTGCAGTGAAAAGTTGAGAGACAGAAAAAAGGAAGATTATCAATGAATCAGATATTCTGAGGAAATAGATGGAATCTGGGCCTAAGTGGTTGAATTTGCCACAGTAGGCTGGGACACCTTCATAGAGGGGAGAACTACTTCACGATAGAACCGTTCTAAGTGGAGCTGTGGGCATTTATAACTAAGTTGATGAAATGGAATAAAGAAGAAGTCAACAAGAACTTTGGGATTCAAGTTCATGTATACCCATAACTTCCCTAATGTAATTCAGTTGAATGCCTTTTTCAGTCTGTCATTTCTGCCATTCATATACTGGTTTCCTGTTTTTGTTTTTAAAAATTTATTTTAACATTATAGGATCTTTCAAATCTTTGTTTTTTCCCCTGGTTGAAATATTTCTCGAAGAGTCTCCATTTACCACCTTTTAATCTATATCTTGAAAACTGTAATGTATTTTTAATATGTTATTTGTATATTTTATAATAAATTAATGTCTTCTTTTTCCCCCTGCTCTCTTTCCCCTTCTATTAATTTGTATTAGTGAGATTTTACTTATACGAGTACTATATTTCCATAACTGTCATAATTTTGGTTATAGTTTTTAATCCTTGTGACTTACTTGTTTTCATTTATCTTACAAAGTTCCATTACTATTCCAAAGAAAAATAAAAAGAAAACATCAAATCAAAAAGCACAAGAAGAATATGAACAGGTGCAAGCTAAACGTGCTGCTAAGAAACAAGTAAGATCTTTAAGAATATTTAGATTCGTTTTTCCTATTTATCCCAAATGTGTATGTAAGATGTGCTTCTTAGTGTGGGGGACACAGTCTGCCCTCTGTTGACGGCATATTTGTTGAATAAATAAGTGGTATGAGCAGAGTTGGAGAATTTCAACATACTCAAATTCCTTGATTGTTTATATTATGATGAGTAGGTGACAGTAGTAGGTCAAGAATAGGACTTTAAAGATACTGCTCATAGGTTAATATTACAAGCTTCTGGGATAATGTTTACCAAGAGTCTGGTCCAGGAACTTGTTCTTTTAACAAGTACCTCAAGAGATTCTTATGTAATAAAAATTGAGAACCAGTAACCTAAGAAAAATATATATGACTTTCATATTTTACATTGAAGTAAGCAAAAACCAGGGGCAGGGGTGTGAGTAAAATATTTCTTTACTATAAAGAGTTGGTCTTGCCAATTAAACAGCCTACTAGATTAACTTAGCAAAACGTTACCACTCTCGGTTATCATTCAGAAACCCAAAATTAAAACAGACTTTTCAAATGAGTAAAAAAAATTATCCACCACTTCAACAAAATTATCATTTTGTTTAATCTGTGGTTAACTTTTAGTTTTTGTATTGAAGCTTTTTTAATCTATGACTTTAAAAAGGATAGTGCATCAATCAAACATATCCCAAAATGGCACTGACATAATTTTTTTGTTTTAGCTTTAGAATTTGAGGTTTCTTAAACAAGATGCAAAAATATGAAACTTAAAATCATGATGTACACTTTAGATGTCTTATAATTTTATTTGTCAATTATACTTCAAGAAAGCTAAAATTAAAAAATCTGCAAATTTCTGGAAGTTTCACATCAAAGAATTTTATGATTATTCTTAAACTGGTGTCAAACTAGGTAGGATGAAGCAGAACCATTTCTCCATGGAAATAGTGGACCTTTGGTTCATAGCTTGTTACTTTCTGCTTTTTTCTAACCAACTCTCTGATATCTGCCACCGTTGGAAATAGTAAACCAGGTGAAGTATAGTGAGGACCATTATACTGTAAAGCATTTAATGTCTAAAATTTCCTTTATATACATAAATCCTATGACTTTTTAATCATGAAAATAGGCAGTTTTTTAGATTTTAAATGTTAATAACCAGCATCATTACCCATGAGAAATCAAAATTAAAAACATTAATTAAATAAAGACCCATAATTGATGGTAAGACTATTTACATTTTTTTTTTCACTTTGTTTACTGAAGCTCCACAGGGATACATTAGACTCCATGGGGATACATTAGACTCCATATACCTAAATTTACAAATAAGTTCCAGATCTTTATGTGCTTGTTAAAATAAATGAAGTACTCTACCATATGCGAACATAAGTTTAAGTGAAAGGGTGTATCATCATGGAGAATTGCGCAGACTTGAATTCACAGTATCTGGATATGAGACTCAGCTATAGCAGTTATTTGGGATCTTGAGCAAGTCACTTTTGATATCATTGAGCATCAGCTCCTCGTCTGTAATGAAGATAAAAACAGCATAAAAGTTTGAAAGAATGGAATGTATGCACTGTGTTGTATGTGAAAGTACTTTGTTAATTACACGTCACCATACAAATTTAAGGTTGTGTCATTTGGAGGCTATATGTGTTACAGGGGGAATTGAAAAACAGTACACATATTACATTACTGAAGAACTTTTTATTTAGCTTTTATGTTTGATTTAGTAAAAATGTAGTACATCTCAAGTAGTGCTTCTCGGTTCTATACACTATGTAACTTTGAATTGTGAACTTGTCTTTCTCTTAGCAAATCAGATGAGCATGATAATTCTTAAATGGTTAAAAATCGTAATACCTAGCACAGTGTTTTGCACATATATAATATGTAGTCAAAAATTCGTCTTGAATTAAATCTGTCAGGTGGCAAGTTAAAAAGAATACCAGATATTACGGAAGTGAAGATTTTAGTGTTACATGTACTAGATAAACTTTAAAATCCCTTCTAATTCTTCAATGGGTCTAGTTAAATGATGAAGTCGTTTCGTAAATATGCCTTCTTTCTTCTTTGCTCTAATTTTATTTGCATACAAGTAATTAAAATTGTTTACTAACTTTATGTTTTAACATGTATTTTAGTGCAAAGGCAATGAGAGTAGAATACTTTAGTAATGGATAACACTGAACATTTTGAAAATATAAGAAATCAATCTAAGGTGTTTGCATGGTGATACCTATTTCAACACAATTTCTGAACTGTATCTACTGTTTGTTACTATGTAGTCAAAGTGACAAATGTTAATAATTTCAGGAATTTGAGAGGAGAAAACAAGAGAGAGAAGAAGCTCAAAGACTCTACAAAAAGAAGAAGATGGAAGTGTTTAAAATATTGAGCAAAAAGACTAAAAAAGGCCAACCAAACTTGAATTTACAAATGGAGTATCTTCTTAAAAAAATACAAGAAAAAAATTAAATTAGACATTTTGTCCTTAATCAAGAGTTAAAATATCTCTGTCTATTGAGATCTTTTGTATATGTAATGTACTTCCTACCAATTAACTAAATTTGTCAACGTAAACTGGATTGCTGAGCTATACTAAATATAGTGTCCAGATATTTTTGTTCTCATAAAAGAAAATTTTCTATATATGTTCTGCATATTTGTTTCTTATTTATTTGCTTCTGAAAGGAAGGGTGGTCTGAGGAACTGAAAGAACCTTCCACCTGGATGACAGGTTCAAGCATTTGATAGTTTTGTATCATATAAAATTCAAGCTTTCAATGAAGTGTTTCAATGCAGTTTTTCAATCTAGTAATCAACTATTATGGTTTTAAAATTCATCTTGATGAAGGAGGCAAAGACTCTCGTTGGACTTTTAAATTTATTTTCAATTAAGCACATGTTACAGTGGGGTGGGCTTTCATGAAACCTGAGAGGAGGATACATGGGTGCTGAAACTACCTTCTGCCCCCACTGTAACTACGTGGTCTTCACAAAGCAGAGTTTGTATAAAAACTCAGAAAGCCTGCTAATTATAAACATTCCAGAAGTGGAAGTACCTGGCTTGTTCCTGTAAAGACTTTGTGGATGATGATGGGAACCCAGCAGTGGCACAGCAAGGATTAAGCTTTCCAGATCCTGTTGTGTAATAACATTGTCACCGGAATATTACTGGTGGTGTTTCTGTTGGTACTCTTGTGAGCCAAGAGAAAGTACTGGAATACTGCTCCTTCTGCCTCCTTGCAATCTGCAAAATGAGAAAGGCTTGACTATCATTATAAACAAAAGGACTGTACAATGATATTTGTGAAATACTGCATAATAAAATTTAAAATGATAAAAGATACAGCCTGAAATTGCGTTAAGTTTTAAGGGGGACCTTGCACTCTAATGACCACTCCATATTTACAAGTGCGTTAGGAGATGCTGAGGAAGCAACTTACTAAAGAAAGGCAGTTTTTATTGCAATGAACAGTGCTTAGAAATTTACAATACGTTATATTGTATTTAAAGTAAGCAGTTCAGAAAAGCTACATTTTTCTATGTTGGTGAAGACAGTACATGATAAAACAGTAAAATATTTCAATTCATTTATAATGATTTTGCCTATGCTTTCTTTTGCTTCTAGACAGCGTAGGACAAAACCTGGGAAGCTATCTAATCCTTTTGAGAGTAAATATTAGTTAAGTTCATTTTAGGAACTTTTTCTTGAGTAGTTTCTGTATATGCAAGGTCCAGGTTAAGGATTTATTGTTTTTAAGATTTTGATTAAAATATAGCTAGCATACAATATTATATTAGTTTCAGGTGTACACCATAGTTATTCAACAGTACCCACCTGGCACTATACACAGTTATTACCACATTACTGATTGTATTTCATATGCTATGAAGTGATCACCTAAGTCCAGCAACCATCTGACACCACACCAGCTATCACAATATTGACTGTTTCCTATATTGTGCATTACATCCCCAAAACGCACCTGTTTTATATCTGAAACTTTGAACCTCCTATTCTTTATCTTCCCTGCCTTCTTTGATCTTCTAATTAGAGTTGACATCCAATATTATTTTCTATTAGCCTCAGGTGTACAGCACAATAGCTAGACATTCATACAATTTAGGAAGTTATTCCCCTGACTAGTCCCACCTGGCACTGTACATACTCATCACCACATCAGTGATCATATTCCTTATACTTTGCATCCCCATGACCAACCTGCAACTACCAATTTGCATTTCCCAATCCCCTCACCTTTTTCACCCTGCCCCCAACCCCTCCCATCTATCACTCCAGCAAATCTAATATCCCGTCTGACACCACATAGTTACAATATTATTGACCATATTCCCCATGCTAACCCCACATCCCCATGACAACCATGCAACAACCAATTTGTACCTCTTAATTCCTTCCTCTTTTCACCCAGACCCAACCCTCCACCATCTGGAAACCATCAAAATGTTCTCTGTATCTGAGTTCGTTTCTGTTTCGTGTTTATTTTGTACTTCAGATTCAACTTAGTGAAATCGTATGACATTTGTCTTTTGCTGTCTGACTTACTACAGTCAGCACAGTGCCCTCTAGCTCCATCCATGTTGTTGCAGGTGGCAAGATTTTGTTGTTTTTCACGGCTGAGTAATATTCCATTGTATATA
Organism: Rhinolophus sinicus; assembly: GCF_036562045.2. Classification (NCBI taxonomy): domain Eukaryota; kingdom Metazoa; phylum Chordata; class Mammalia; order Chiroptera; family Rhinolophidae; genus Rhinolophus; species Rhinolophus sinicus. The sequence continues at coordinate 125,398,161 of NC_133752.1, forward strand.
TGTACCACCTCTATCCGTTCATCCAATCAGGGAAACCCAGGTTGCCTTCATATTTTATTGTAAATAATGCTGCAGTGAATGTATGGATGAACACGTCTCCTCAAATTAGCATTTTTGGTTTGTTCGGGTGAATACCCAGAAGTGGGATTACTAGGTCCTTTTTGGTGTCTTGTTACATTCTTTGTTTTAAAGTCTTTTGTGTGGTATAAGTATTGCCATCCCAGCTTTTTTTTGTTTCCATTTTCATGCAATATATTTTTCCATCCCTTTACTTTCAGTCTGTGTGTGTCTTTCAATCTAAAGTGAGTCTCTTGTAGGCAGCATATGTACCCATTCAGCCCCGCATCTTTTGATTGGAGCATTTAATCCATTTACATTGAAAGCAATTGTTCATAGGTATGTAGTTATTGCCATTTTATTCATATTTATTTATTTTTTTTTCATCTTGAGTTCCTCTAAGATTCCTTGTAATACTGGTTTGGTGATGATGAACTCCTTTAGCTTTTCTTTGTCTGGGTAACTCTTTATTTGTCCTTTGATTCTAAATGATAGCTTTGCTGGGTAGAGTCATGTTGGTTGTAGGTCCTGCTTTTCATCATTTCAAATATTTCCTGCCAATCCCTTCTGTCCGGCAAAATTTCTGTTGAGAAATCAGTTGACAGTGGTTTTTTTGTTTTTTTTTTGGTTTTTTTTAATTGGGGAATGTTGGGAAACTGTTTTTTCAGGACCCATGAGCTCCAGGTCAAGTCGTTGTTTTCAATTTAATTGTGGAGGGTGCAGCTCACTGTCCCCTGTGGGAATTGAACCAGCAACCTTGGTGTTATGAGCACCGTGCTCTAACCACTGAGCCAAATGGCTGCCCTCAGTTGACAGTGTTAATGGGAACAGCCTTGTAGGTGGTAAACTGCTTTTCTCTGCTGCTTTTAGGATTCCCTCTTTGTTTTTAACTTTTGGCATTTTAATTGTGATGTGTCATGATGTTGGCCTCTTTGGGTTCATGTTTGGGGCTCTCTGTGCTTCCTGGGCTTGTATATCTATTTCCTTCCCTAGGTTACAGAAGTTTTCTGTTATTATTTCTTCAAATCAGTTTTCAATTCTTTGCTCTCTCTTCTCCATCTGGTACTTCTATAATGCGAATGTTGGTACACTTGAGGTTGTCCCTCAATCTCCTCAATATTTTGGATTTTTCTTTCCTTCTTTCTGCTGTTCTGATTGGGTGTTCTCTATGACCTTGTCTCCTAAATTTCTGATTTGATCCTCTGCTTCATCTAATCTCCTGTTGTCCTGTTGATTCCCTATAGTGTATTCATTTCAGTCATTGTATTTTTTATTTCTGACTGGTTCTTTTTTATGTTTTCTATCTCTATTTTTACGTTTCCTATCTCTTTGTTGAAGTTCTCCCTGAAATCATTGAGTGTCCTTATAACCAGTATTTGGAACTCTGCATCTGGTAGGTTACTTGTCTCTATTTTGTTTAGTTCTTTTTCTGGAGCTTTGTTCTATTCTTTTATTTGGGACATGTTTCTTTGTCTCTCCATTTTGGCTGCCTCCCTGTGTTCGTTTCTATGTATTAGGTAGGGCTGCTATGTCTTCTGGTCATAGTCGAGTGGCCTTATGTAGTAGGTGTGCTGTGGGGTTCAGTGGCACAGTCTTTCTGGTCACTTGATCTGTACATACCAAGTGTGTCCCTTGTGTGGGTTGTGTGTGCCCTCCTGTTGTAGTTGAGCCTTGGTTGCTATTTGCACATCATTGGAAGGGACTAACCCTTGGGCTCACTGGTTGTAAGGACTGGCCTTGACTACTGTGGAACAGTTGTTATGCAGGGGCTGACCTTATGGAGCAGGAGCTGCCTCAGCAGGACTCTGGTGCCTGCCAAATCCACCCCTTGGGTTTGTCATACTTGGAGGCAGCCGGGTGATGCTCCAGCGCATTTCATAGTTGGTCACTGGGTGTGCCAGCCTGAGGGCCACCTGGGAGGGTATGTGCTACAAGTCAAGTTCAGCCACAGTCAATGCCCCACCCTGGGCCACCCAACAGGAGCCACAAAGAAATCTGAAGATGGTCACCGCCCACACTGCTTGGAGATGCCTGGAGAGACCAAGCAGCGAACCAAGGCTGGGTGCCACTAGTGCCGGTCTTAGGGCTGTTCAGCCAGTGGTATGGGACCTATGCAAGCCAGATGCTGCTTGTCTAGGTTCCCGAACCTTTGAGAGACTCTAGGAAAGTCTGTAGCTTGAGCCAAAGCAGGAAGTTTGTACAGAAAAAGCCACTGGAAGAGGCCTGGGTGTGCCTGAAAGTTGGGTGGAGCAGGGTCTCAAATTGCTAGGATGTGGCGAACGAAAGGCATTATTCAGCTTGATGGAGACTCATATATGGCGGCCGCCTGTGTCTGTATGCTGGGTAGAAGGAGGGCTCAACAAAGAAATAATGGCCTCTGCCAGCTCCCCTGTCCAGGAGAAAGCTGCCCCTTCTGTCCCAAGCCAGACAACTCAGTTCCCCATCATTTGTCCTGTTGTTTCTCCAGTTGCTGCCCCAGCACTGGAGCTCAGAGCCAGTGATTCTGTTGGAAAGTCCTTGTGTGGTCCCTTAAGAGGAGCACTTGGGAGTCCAGCTGTCCTCTGTCTCACTCAGTCACAATCTCCACTGGTTTGCACAACTAGAAGTTATGGGGACTTCTCTCCCTGGCACTGGAACCTTGGGCTGGGGAGGGGCTGGACCCCTCACTCCTTGTGGTAAGGGCAACCTCTGCAGCCAAGGTATCCCTCCCAATTCTTCATGGCACACATGGGTGTGGGACCAGCCCATTCCACATCTCTGCCCCTCTTACCAGTCTTGAGGTGGCAGCTTCTATATGTTCTTAGTCATAATGGCTTCAGTTCAGCAAGATTATAGGCCATTCTCAATGGTGTCATGTTTGTAGTTTAGTTGGAATTTTGATGTGGTCTTGAGAGATAGCAAGCACAGTGTTTACCTACTGTGCCATCTTGACCAGAAAAATCTCAAGAGTTATTTTTAAAAACAGTTTCCAGAAAAATCTCAAGAGTTATTCTTTTTAAAAACAGTTTCCCTCAGGATTTTATAGGGTAGTAAATGCAAATAATGTCATAGGACAAAAAGTAATCGGTGATGATCAGGTACAAAATAAAAGGTTCAGACGTTAGTGCACCGGAGAATCACCTACAGAGTTCACAGTGCACATTCGAGGGCCTACCCCAGGATTTGGAGAGCATTGATGGGCTCAGGAATAGATGGACTTAGTAGAAAAGAAAATTCAAGCAGCTCAGGTTCAGCGCATAGATCCCTCTCAACCCTTACAAATTTTAATTTTTCCCACTCCTCATTCACCAACCGCAGTTATTGTCCAACAAAACGACCTTGTGGAGTGGTTGTTTCTGCCTAATAATTTTGTTAAATCTCTTCCGACATACTTAGAGTTAATTTCAGAACTTGTTTCTCGAGCTCGAACCAGAGTTCTTCATTTAAATGGAATAGAAGCCAATAAGATAATAGTTCCCTGTAAAAAACAGCAAACAAATCATTTAAATATCCATTCTGAAGTTTGGCAAATTGCTGTTTGTGGATATTTCGGCATAATTGATAACCATTATCCTAAACATAAATTGTTTCAGTTTCTATTAAAAACTAGTTGGATTCTCCCGAAAAGGTTCAGTTCAGTTCCTATTTCCCAAGGGAGGACAGTTTTTACTGATGGGTCCAGTAATGGCAAAGCTGCTATTGTTAGTGAAGTTGACCAACAGGTTATTCAGACTAATTGTACCTCAGCCCAGAAAGCAGAATTAGTTGCAGTTTTAACTGCTCTGCGGGAGTGTGGTGAGCCTTTGAATATTGTCTCTGATTCTGCTTATGTTGTACATACAGTACAAAACATAGAGACGGCACTTCTGTCTAACAACTCTAATCCGTCTCTCCAGTTTCTTTTTAACCAACTCCAACAAGTAGTTAAAAATAGACAACATCCATTTTTCATCACTCATATACACACTCATACTCCCCTCCCGGGACCTTTGACACGTGACAATGCCATTGCTGATTCTTTGGTTGCTAATGTATTAGTTACCGAGACAACCAAATTCCATTCTTTGACTCATACCAATGCTACAGGTCTTCGGGCTCGGTTCCCAATTACCTGTAAACAGGCCAAGCATATTGTTCAAACTTGCCCAACTTGCCAGATTCTTACTGCTCCTCAAGAATGCCCAGAAGGGGTTAATCCCCGAGGTTTAGTACCCAATGATATTTGGCAGATGGATGTAACCCAAGTTCCTTCATTTGGGAAATTGTCATTTGTACATGTCACAATTGACACATCTTCTGGATATATCACTACAACCGTTCAGAGTGGTGAAACTGCAGGACACGCTTGCAGGCACTTGTTAATTTGTTTTTCTGTTATGGGACTTCCCAAAGCCATTAAAACAGATAACGGTCCTGCTTATACTAGCAATAAATTTACCAAATTTTGTGAACAGTGGAATATTCACCATACCACTGGAATTCCTTATAATCCTAAAGGTCAAGCCATTGTGGAGCGAGCTAATTGTACTTTAAAGAAACAATTACAAAAACAAAAAGGGGGAGACAAGGATCCTCCGCAGGTGCAATTAGCCAAAGCTATGTTCACTTTGAATTTTTAAAATTTTTCTGGCTCTAATAATATGGAGCCTCATCTTGGACACACAGCTGCAGAAAGACATTTTAATAATCTCCATAGCCCTAAGGCTTTGGAAGATGTGCCCATTTGGTGGAAGGATATCCAGACCAATCAATGGCATTTAGGGACTCTGTTAACATGGGGACGAGGTTATGCTTGTATTTCTCCAGGATCAAAAGAACGTCCTCTGTGGGTGCCAAGCCGGTGCATTAAGCCTTATCATGGAGTCCGATCCCTCGCAGAACATGGCAATCAGCACGCTGGTCCAAACCTCGGATGCTGTTCCTCCGCCGAATGTGATCATCACTCGCCGGATGGGATCTCCAACGATGACCCAGGTGTACGCGACCTACCGATACGTGGCACCGAGCGAGCCCTACCGGTGGATGAATCGCTTCATGGGCCCCCGTCATCAGGCTCCGACCTCCCCAGCTCCTCCGGCCCCTGTGGTGGTTCCGCAGCCGAGACGTCCATCAGGCCAGCCGTATCCGCCGCCGGCACCTCCTCCCAGTGAGGCGTCTTCATCATCTGAGACATCGCAGCCGAGGGTTCCACGCATCCGGATTCTTCGAGCTCCTCCCCGACGCAACCCGCTGCCTACTTGGAAGCAGATTAAGAAATTGTCCCGAGAGGCAGAGAGAAATCTTATAGTGTTAGGAATGCCGAGAACAGCCTCCAACATGCTTATCTCCACGATGGCTATTCTCACGGCTGTAAGGTTCCTTCCCATGGGTGTTAAAGCAGAAAACTTCACATATTGGGCTTATGGTCCCAATCCTCCATTGCTGACACCTGTAACTTGGAATGATGCGCCTCCTCTGATTTATATAAATGATAGCTCCTGGTTCCCAGGACCAGAGGATCAGAGAGGTCCAGAATTTCCTGATGAAGAAGGCAGAGAATTTAATCTCACCAAAACAACTGCCTTGGGATTTGTTTATCCTCCTCTTTGCATTGGTCCTGTCCCTCCTTGTATTCCGGTAAAGGATCAAGTGTGGGTCACCCCTAAGGGTGAAGGGACTGAGTCCTATAGGGACTTGTTCATGCTTTCAGGAAAAGGATTTCAGACTGAAGGGTTGAGTACCCATCTGTATCCTCCTCCCATTTCTACTTGTCCTCAAGAAAAGTGGGCAGCCAATAGTTCCCGTATTCACTGGGAAGAATGTAGAGGAAGTTTTGATAGAGTGCTAGCTCGAAATTCCATAGGTACAATTGTTGATTGGGGACCTTTTGGGATCGCTATGCACACCTGCTCTTCAGGAAGGTGCTCTGAGCCCCAATCTCTTAAAGACAAATTAGTGTTAGGAAGATTTCCAAAAATAGTTAAATTTCCTTATGATCTGTCCATTTATTGGATAGATAAAGTTCTGGCCCCACCTCAGTTAAAAATGATTACTCCCATTAGGGGTCCAGTGCAAAAGACCTTGTGGAAGGTGGCCTTGGCTTTAGCGCCTATTGGCATTTGGAATGGAAATTTGACCAAAGATAATAATAAACGGTACACCTTTAATTTTGAAAAATCTCAAAAGCTTAATTTACAAGCTTGCCTTAAATTGCCTTATGTTTTCCTGATTGGAAAATTTACTATAGAAAATTCCCTTAGCCTTGTTGAATGTTTTCATTGTCGTTTGCATACTTGTATCGATTCCTCCATTTATAATTCCTCAGAAGATAAAATTATGATTTTAAGAAAAAGACGGGGTCTATGGATTCCTGTCCGAGCCCCTAGAGTGTGGGAGGGATCTCCTACTGTTCATATTGTTCTTCAATTGCTTCATAAGGTTGTCCATCGAGCAAAAAGGTTTATTGGATTGTTAATTGCTGCTCTAATGGGAAAAATTGCTGTAACCACGGCTGCTGCTGTTTCTGGTGTCGCATTACACCAAACTGTTCAAACTACTGAATTTGTACAACAATGGCATGAAAATGCTAGTAAAACTTGGAATCAACAGGTTAAGATAGATGAAGAAATTAATGTCAGATTAGTAGATTTAGAAACAACAGTAGTTTCTCTTGGTGATCAGTTAGAAAATTTACGTACTATGATTTCTCTTAAATGTGATTGGAATGTAACCACTTATTGTGTAACCCCTTTGATTATAATCAAACTCGTACTCCTTGGAATGATGTTCGTGCTCATCTTTTGGGGCACATGCCTAATCTCACTGTAAATATTGTACAATTACAACAAGAGGTTGATCAAATGTCTAGTGCTAAGCTTCAACTTTTACCTGGGGAAGATGTTTTGTCAGCTGCTTCGGATGGATTGTCCTCCTTGAATCCGGTTAAATGGATAAAAAACCTGGGTGGTGGGTTTATTGGTGTTATTGTAACACTGATTATTGTATTCTGTTTGTTTTGTTTAGTCTTCGGATGCGGACATGCCTCCCTCCGAAAGGCATTGAATGAAGAAACGGCACGGTCTGTTTTTCTCACATTACAAAAACAAAAAGGGGGAGGTGTTGTCACACAGCAGCCTAGCCGCTTGTCCCTACCATCCTTTCCTTAGGGAAAGAGGGTTGCAGGTTGTCCCTCTTAGGGGTTGAGTTTTATAGGTCTCCTCTCTTGGTCCCAGTATGCTGGGTCTGCGGTCAAAGACGAGTAAGTTTCCTCAAGGGAGGGACGACTTAAGCCAGACGGGACCCCAGGGACCCCCATGAGTTAGCCTTTGAAACTAGGAGGGATGCCCCTCCTCCAATGTTTCCTGGGAGCTGCTGACTCCTGCTTCAAGTGACCAGCACTCTATTGTGCTAAGGAATGATTAATTGAGTGAAACCATCTCACGCCCCGCTTAGCTCATGGGATGATGGCCATGAGAGGCCTGCTCCCCCAGGGATTGTATACACCGCACCTTGTTCACATGGGGACAGCATGCACAGGTTGCTTTGGGACAATATGATTGGATATTGGGAACATGCTAATTGTATTAGTGGTGTAAGAGTTTTACAGACCCTGCCCAGAATCATGTGATGCCTATTGTAACAAAGCAATAAATACCCACGACGACCCGATTCGGGGCTCCAGTCTTTTGAGGCTGTGAGTCCCTTGGTCCTCTGTGGTTTCTTTGCATTCAGTGTCTCTGGTCTCTTTATTTCTATAATAGAATTTAGCTCCTGCCGCCTCCCTCGCTTTCCCACTGCTTGTGTTGTGCAGGACGCAACAATCAGCTGTATCAGATGGCCATCCACTGTGGCTCTTTGGCCATCAGCTGTTACCAGTTAGCCATTAGCCACTAATATAACTGCCGTGGCCAGGCTGGCAAGGTGGTTGGCAGAGAAGCGGACTGCGGATTGCTGGTCATGTGTCTCCTGCTTCCTGTGTCTCCAACCCAGCCGCCAGCAAGAATATAGTGGTATGAACCCCCTCTCCATGGCTCTGTTGGTGTTCATTTTTGGCCTCAGCACACTCATGTCCACCCGCAGAGAGAGGGAGCGGAACCAGAGACCCTGCATGTCATGAGGCAAGTGTTATGATGATATTGGGTGTGCTAGTAATTTCTTTGGACCCTTTAAAAATTGAGACATACCATAGACTTGACATTGAATTAATTTAACTTTTGAGTAGCTGAATGAGCTGCATCCATTCCCAAGAAAGACACACAGGCTGCAGCTGCTGTAGGAATCCTTCTGGGCATTAAAAATGTGTCTGACTGTGAGAGAACAAAATAAACTGGGAAGGACTTTAATTTCATTGTCCTTTTACCTGATGAGAGCAAGAGAATACGATTCTGAGTTTTGAGTTTTTTGGCCTATGAACATTAATTTGAAAGGTAATTTAATATATAAAATTTATTTTTCCCAAAGAGTTTAATAAGGGGATATAGTTATACTATAATTTGGGACATGAACATTTTGCTGGTATCTTAACACTGGGCTCTCATTCTGTGTGTGGATAATCCCCATCGAGAACATCTGAGGGAATTACCCATTGAGCTGATAGAGAGCCCTGCACCAGAAATGTACACCTCCTGGGCCTCGTCACCCCGGTTTCACAAGTAGATTAACTGAGGTATAGTGGCTTGGACATATTTAAAATGTATAATTTGATTAATTTTGGTCCATGAATACACTGATTGAAACCATCACCACAATCATAACTCCATCACCATCACCTCCGAAAATGTCTTCATGGCCCTTTGTAGTCAGTCCTCCTAGTGGCTCCCTGCTTCCATCTGGTCCCAGGCAGTCACTGATCTGCTTCCTGTTACTATAGTTCACACTTTCAAAAATATTATATAATTGGAATAATATACTCGTTTGTCTGGCTTCTTTCAGTCAGCATAATTATTTTGAGAGTCATCCATGTTGTTGCATTTATCAATAGTGTGTTCCTTTTTGTTGCAGAGTATTCTATTATACAGACATATCATAATTTGTTTAACCATTCACCTGTTGATGGCCATTTGTGGTGTTTGCAGTTTGGGATCTCTACAAATAAAGATACTATGAACATTTGTGTGTAGGTCTTTGTATGTGCATATGCTTTTGATTTTCTTGGGTAAATACCTAGGAATGGAATGGTTCAGTTATATGGTAGGTGTGTATTTAACTTTTTAGGAAATGTGATATCTGTAAAGAAATTGGTCACTGGAAAAAAGGGTACCTGCTAAAACTGAGAAAGGAGACTATGAAATCAAATTATATCTATTTGCAGGTCTTCCAATTTCTAGCAGGTGCAGATGCTACCTTTTCCACCTTAAATCTCACCACTTTATCTCAACCTGTTCCTGGAGTGTTAATAAAATAACTGAGGAGGTTGTCTCCAAAAAACATGGATCACTTCTGATCTTACTAGTCTTGCAACTTTTACCTGTTTCAGCTGTGTGCCTCTGCTCCAGCTAACTTAATTGAGACTTGCTCTGTAACAGCATTATGAAAATAAATGTTTGCCAGAAGACACCACATCAGAGCAACTCAAATTATAGCAGTTCCCTTGCATGTTTTGTCCTCTCCTGATGCAATGTAAGATCAGATTCCTTCTATTCTTTGGGCTAAAGATTCTCCTGACAATGAGTAATATTTGGAATTGACCTACTAAGATTCAAATGAACCCTTATAAATACCCCACTGAGGTCATCCCAGTAGCCACTCAAACCTGAAGTGATCTCAGGAATAAATCCCATGTTGAGTTTTTATTAGAATAAAGATGACTACACCTTATTACTTGCAGTAATTCTACATAGTCAGTTAAGAAGCTTATCAGAAAAGGCTACCCCTATTTGTTGAAGATCTCAAGGTGAGCAGTAAATTTGTGTTCCCTAGATTCCTGATACTTTTTTTTTAAACATTTATTTAAGTGTATTTGTCCAGGACCCATCAGCTCCAACTCAAGTAGTGGTTTCAATCTAGTTGTGGAGGGGCAGCTCACATTGGCCCATGTGGGGCTGGAACCGGCAACCTTGTTAAGAGCACCGTGCTCTAACCAACTGAGCTAAGTGGCCGCCTCCTCCTGATACTTCTGAACACAAATATGTCCTGTCCTCCATCCCCTGAAAAAGTAAATATTTCACAGTGGTCAATTTATATGCAGTTTTCTTTAGTAGATAAATATAGTTAATATATACTATTTTATGGGAAAATGAACAGCATATCTGAATAGTTATACCTCAGGGATTTACAGAAGCTCATATTTCAATCTAAACAAGTCGATCTATTAAAAGGATGATTTCTCCTTGAAAGCCCATCCTCCCACAATACGTAGGTGCTTTATTGTTTTACTCCCTTAACTACTATACTGTATTGTATAAGTAGTTCACAGGAAGTCTTCAATACAGTAGTCTCTCCTTATCTGCACTTTGCTTTCCTTGGTTTTAGTTATCTGTGATCAACTCCACTCCAAAAACATATTAAATGGAAAATTACAGAAATAAACAATTCTTAAGTTTTACAGTGTGCGCTGTTCTGAGTATCGTGATAAAATCTCGCGAGTCCCGCCTCATCCCACCAGGGACATGGATCATCCTTTTGTCCAGGGTCTCCAGGCTGTGTATGCTCCCTGGCCATTTGTCACCTGGCCATCCGTCTTGTTATCAGAATGACTGTCGTGGTACCATTGGGCTTGTGTTCAACTGAATTGTATTTTACTTAATAATGGCCACAAAGATCAAGAGTTGTGATTCTGGCTATTTGGATATGCCCAAGCGAAGCTGCAAACTGCTTCCTTTAAATGATAAGGTAAAAGTTCTCAATAAAGAAATAAATAAATTTATATGCCGAGGTTGCTAAGATCTACAGTGAGGATGAATCTTCTTCTATCCGTTAAATTCTGAAGAAAGAAGAAGAAATTTGTGGTAATTTTGCTGTTGTACCTCACACTGCGAAAGTAGTGGCCACAGTGCATAAGTGCTTAGTTAAGATGGGAAAGACATTAAGTTTGTGGGTGGGAGACATGAACAGAAAACGTGTTTTGATTGATGGCAACATTTTCCACCACTAAGCATTGTGCTCATACAAAGATTTCAGCAAGGGATCTCATGAAATGAGTGACACCGAGACAGTTACTGCAAGTAGGGCTGGTTACACAGATTCAGGAATAAGTTTGGCATTTTATCATCTCACATTATCACAAGAAGAAAGGTGAATACAGTACAACAAGATATGTTGAGGGAAAGAGAGAGTGGGAGATCGTATTCACATAACTTGTAATACAATACGTTTTATTATTAGTTACTATTGTTAATCTCTTACTGTGCCTAATTTATAAATTAAACTTTATCATAGGTATGTATGAGGATGAATAGGAAAAAAATAGTACTGTGTTTCCCCAAAAATAAGACCTAGCTGGACCATCAGCTCTAATGTGTCTTTTAGAGCAAAAATTAATATAAGATGGAGTCATATAACACAACATAATATAGTAGTATAATATAATATAATATAATACTGTGTCTTATATAAGACTGGTTCTTATATTAATTTTTGCTCCAAAAGATGCATTAGAGCTGATGATCTGGCTAGGTCTTATTTATGGGGAAACATGGTATGTATGAGGATGTATAGGAAAAAACATAGTATATATATAGGGTTCGGTACTATCCAGGGTTGCAGGCATCCACTGGAGGTCTTGGAACATATCTCCCATGGATAAGGAGAGACTACTGTATCTCTTTTCAAGATTAGCTGAAAAGAGTAACAAGCCATCTAGAGAGAAGTTATTATTTTCTTAAGAAACTGTACAAATAAATTGGGTCACGATTTGCCAGCACATGCATGTTTTCTGTTCTCTACCAGAACAGGGATGATGCCATTTTACCAAGGCCCTAAACTAAATGACAATGACAATATTTTCAGGGTTGATGGGTTATTGCAAGCAATAAATACCTAATTTAAAAATAAAAGCTCAGTACTCCCATGAATTTATTAAGGCAACAATTCATGAGCCTCTCCCATGGCTCATGCAGAAGTGAAAAAAACTTTCTCTTGGAATGCTTCTCTTCAACAATCTCCCACTTTGAGTACACCTAAATATGTCATACCCTTCTCCCTTTTGTTCGAGAAAAACAAGATGATATATGAGGCATATTAACTCACTGGGGCCTGTTGATTGCCTCTATTAGCATATCCCTTGGTCTGGTAACTAAGGCACACTTTTTATGCTTGCAAGAAGTGGCAATAGCTGTCAGACCAGTTGAAGCTTCTGCCAACACGGTGTTTGCTTTTCACTAACTCTGGTTTTGCACCTGCCTGCAATTTTTGTGTTCTGTTAGGCAATACTCAAGATTTCTCTATCAGCAACTTTTCCATTTTTGAAATCCTTTTAATATCCCTTTTACATATCATTATTTAACATAGTTCAAACCTTACTCTTGCAACTTGATTCCTCTTCAAGATAAAAGGGAAACGTGTGACTATCACAATAACTCAGGAAAGCTTGCCCAGGCCTGATCCTATAGACACCGTTTTAGTCAATCTTGATTTGTATGGTTTATAGATGGATATTATTTTAAAAATTACAAGGGCATTCTCTTTCTGTCGTCTCTGCTGAAAATTCAGCCATTAAAGCAGCTCCATTATACAATATTCGATCTTCCCAGGTAGCAGAATTAATAGCTCTGATTAAAGCTCGTACAGTGGCAAAAAGACAAAAGATGAAAAGATGATAGAGATGCTTTCAAAATTGTTCATGAGTTTGAAATGTTATGAAGCCTAAAGGATTTGTGACTTCAGATATTTTGACGAATAGTGGGAACAACATCAATGACTTAGTGGAAGCTATTTAAAACTCACAAGGGAACCGTGGTTACTAAGATAGGAACACACAGGCAGACGGAAAGCCAACAGTGATGCCTTTGCTTGCTACATGGTAAGTGAGCAGCTTCTACCATCCCAGTTATATGAGATGCTTCTACCATGTTTCCCCGAAAATAAGACCTAATTGGACAATCAGCTCCAATGCGTCTTTTGGACCAAAAATTAATATAAGACCCAGTCTTATATATTAATCTTACATAAGACCCGGTCTTATAGTAAAATAAGACCGGGTCTTATAGTGAAGACTGGGTCTTATAATAAGTGAGACTGAGTCTTATATTAATTTTTGCTCTAAAAGACGCATTAGAGTTGATTATCCAGCTAGGTCTTATTTTCGAGGAAACAGTAAGTTGATGTCTTTCCCTATCAAACATTGAGATGGATAATTGTCTCTATTTAAGCTGGCGTTGACTCACAGCAATGAGATCAACCAGAATTGGCCATCAGGGAAGCAAGCCAGAAATCTGAAACCAAGCTGTTGGACGGGCCATGCTTCCTGTGAAGACACTAGGGAAAGATCTGTCTGTTCCAGGTTTCTCTTCCAGCACTGGTAGTTCTTGGCTTGTGGCGGCATAACTCTAATCTTCACATGGTATTCTCCCTGTGTGTCTGTGTCCAAATGTCCCTTTTTATAAAGATACCAGTTATATTGTATTAGGACTTACCCTAATTACCTTATTTTAACTTGATTACCTACCTCTATAAAGACCCAATCTCCAAATAAGGTCATTCTGAGATCCTGGAGGTTAACACTCCAATATATCTTTTTTAGCAGACACAATTTAACCCATAATATGTATTAATGTGTAAATATATTACTGGGACACCATTTCTATTCCTTCTATGGACTCATATGTCACTATGCAAACAAACTACCAACCCAAATTAGTGGGTTTCCTCTCACATGAGACATTCAACTGATGCTAAGTCAAAAAAATCTCCAGAAGCAGATAATCTCAAGAAGCAATCACTCTGCCCAACAACTCTGAACCAAGGAGATGACAGTAGATATACAGCCTATGTCTAAGATTGACAAAATAAGACATAGAAGAATTAATTTATTAAAAGAAGGATTTCTCTTTGTAATTATTGTTCTGGTATTCTTTGGTGATTTAACATAAATATTATGAGGTGATTGTTTTCTGTCAGCATAGTTCGGTTTAACCATATTCAGGTCTTGGTTTACTCAAAAATATATGGTTACAGTTAGCCTGTGCATTTGCAATAGCACTAAATGCAAAAATGGTTGGGAATATGGAAACTTCTCTTTTTCTCCACAGAATACCTTCAGGCTGCTCGTCCACTATAATTCCTGCTATTATATGCAGGCATCACAGATTGTTCTGGTCTTCAGTGACCATAGTCCAGTGGGGTTTGTGAAACCCTTCCTGTGATTCCCTGTACAGGCCCAGTTTACCAGATCAACATCCACAGAGGTCGTGGGGTCTGAGTGGGGCCAGCATTTACTCCATTTCAGGGGCTAAAAACAACAATAGAGAATGGTCATTATAAACACATGTCACTTTCAGTTATGTTCTAGAGATGAAAAATAATATTAAAATGATAGGGGGAAATAGCACAAAGGGTTATCAAGTACAGGTTTCTTAAATATTGATTTTTTAGGAAGTCTTTCCTCCCTATATTGGGTTTGTGGAACTAAGAGCTTATTGGATGTTACCTAACTGATTAGGCTTAGTAATTTAGCCTACCTTATGTCAACCTTCCAGACTGTACAGGATCCATTAGAGATGACAGAGTAATACTCCATCCATCAAAAAAAGTTCATCACTGGCTGGAAGGATTGGTTGCTTCAGTTTCTACTTGTGATTCTGTTTATAGTGATGCAGTGATGTTGTATAGGTTTCAGAAAATTGTTAGTGAGCCAGCTCCATCACTGAACTTGTGATATACAGTGACACTCAAATGATGATTCTATGCCAGCATTGACCAAATTCCTTATGGTCAACCTTCTGGGATAGAGGGATAACCACAAGAAGGGGTTGATTGACCTCTCAGGCACACCACCTACAACATAGAAGCAGCCAAATGCCATAATCCCAAATTGGGGAAATCACATACAAAGCAGAGGTGCTTAGATGGCTCCCCAAATGAGCACCATGCAAACACTTCAACTAGCCCAGTGCTAACCTAACCCAGATATAGTTATCTACAGAACATCACTGAGAGACCTTCTTTTCCTATTATATGAAGTCAGACAATTAAGTTCGTGAACTTGTTGGGACACTATTGCTACCATCTTTTGATATCAGAGGGATTATTCGTTATGAACTTGTACCAATTGGACAAACAATTAACCAATTTTGTTACTTGGTAGTTCTGAAAATGCTGCGTGAAAAAGTTAGACGATCTGAACTTTTCACTAACAATTCATGGCTCTTGTGTCACTACAAAGCACCAGCTCACACAGCACTGTCTGTGAGGGAGTTTTTAGCCAGTATACAAATCACTGTATTGGAACACCCTCCCTACTCACCTGATCTGGCCCCCAGTGACTTCTTTCTTTACCCAAAGATAAAGGAAATATTGAAAGGAAGACATTTTGATGACATTCAGGACATTAAGAGTAATACGATGACAGCTCTGATGGCAATTCCAGAAAAAAGTTCCAAAATTGCTTTGAAGGGTGGACTAAGCACTGGCGTCAGTGCATAGCTTCCTAAGTGGAGTAATTCAAAGGTGACGGTAGTGATATTCAGCAATAAACTAGCACTTTTTCTAGCATGAGTTCGTGAATTTAATTGTCAGACATCATAGGGCAGAGATGGTTTACGATCTTACGGTTATAGGAGGCCTACTTCATTTCTCCTCCCCCAGATCTCTTTTATGAGAGCCTCCTATATTTGGTTTGTTATTGTATATATGTATCATTTTATTATTATACCTTATTATACATAATATATATTACACATGTAATATTAATAAAGCAAAAATAGAGAAACTAATAGAAGGAGTTGGCTTGGATTGGAAAGGTTGAGTTTGTTGAATGTACACCTGAGAAGTCCTCAAATTATCTGTTCACAGCAGTGAAGAAAGTAAAGTGGATCTTTAGTATCTACTCTCTAGTACCATCCTTAGGAAAAAATCTTTTATAAATTCTGCTTGAGTTAATTACCATGGCAGTATGTTTTGAAGGTTACGTTCAGTGCTTTTAAATGTAGATTAAAATCCGAATTCATTTAAAACGTTATCATATTTCTATGACTTACATTTTATGCTTGCATATTGAGAAGAGTAGTTCTGATTTTTTTGTTCTAATCAACATGTAATTTGGTGTAGTGACAATATGTCTTAAATTGTAAACATTCACAATAATTGTTTCCTTTAGTAAATAGTGACCAACTATTGCTAAATTTGTCTATTACATTCTTACCCCCATTTCCAAGCAACTTTATAGTATACTTTAATTAACAAGTTAATTTAAAAAATCGGAGAAGAGGGCTTACAATTTACAGCAACCCATGCCTAGCCCTTTAAAAGTTTTTTGAGATGTATTCTGCAATATGAATTACCAAAATATATAACTGTAGACATTTATATATTCTTTACAGGGCATATACTCTGTCAACGCTATAGCCTTATCCTAATTCTTTGATTTGATAGAAATATTTTCACATTAGTGGCCTAATAAGTGAGCCATTAGCATGGGTCATGACAGCAACTCTTTGGTGTATATAGAGGTTTTAGCAATTATGGAGTATGTACTGTGCCAGAAAGCAGAAACCACTAATCTAGTGTGAAAGGAAAGAACTGTCCTTTGCTTTTAATTGAACTACTTTAAGAGTTTGCAGTATTCTGCTGTCCCAGTAATTGGGAAACATTAATAATTTATGTAGAGTGTAATAGAGACAAATATAGTTGAATTATTAACTTACACATTTACAATTTGACTAAGGATGATCCGTTTAGAGTAGTGATTACAAAATTAGTATTCCTTTGGCATTTAAAAGAAGCTAATTAAAGAATTTGAGAACTAGCTTAAATGTTCTATCTTGGGTCACAATGCAAATGACAAATTCAAGTTTGGCTTCTGATACTGTGAAAATGGGACAAACTGCTTCAGGATTAGACATTGAAATACCGTGATTCCCCGAAAATAAGACCTAGCTGAACAATCAGCTTTAACGCTTTTTTTGGAGCAAAAATTAATATAAGACCCGGTCTTATATTACTTATTATAGTAAAATAAGTATTTTGGGGGAAACAATAGTAATAAATACTACTTTTAGTTTTTCCTAAAAAAGACTCTATTAACTATACTCATGTACATTTATTTCATACAAATTTCATGGAAGCAATTCTAAATATTATTTAGAAATGGGGATGTATGAGGTAAAATACTGCTTAATTATTTATTCAAGGTCACATAACAATTTGGTTTCTGAGCTAGAAACAGAAACTCAATTTCCTAACATTCACCCCAAGCTGCTATATGGATAACTCTAGAAATTCCATCTGTGAAATTTCAATCAAGACAGATGTACTTAAGCTCTTTGAAAACTTTGCTTGCTCTGTAATTCCACACTTCAGACTTGTTATTATATAGTCATTTACATTTTTTTGACAGTACATGCTGACACAGCATTTGGCACCCTTTTGGAGTAACCACGACACACACACACATTCAAATAATATCCCGGTCTCAAGTGACTCATCTGGGTCAACAAATATGATCTCTAGAATACAAAATGATTTTTAGCAACATTGGGAACAGTAAGCTTTTCTAGTTTTCTTTTTCTTTTTCAAATGAAACATATCTATAACTATCCATCTGACATTCCATACTTGAGATTTTGGAGTCAGTGGAAAAGGAAGAAGGAATGGGAATATCATTTAAAACCATATTAAATGTTTACATGAACATGAATCACATTTCTACTTGAAATGTGTGACTTTGCAAAATGACTTGCTGTCTCTGTGCCCCAGTTTGCCTATCTGTAAAATGTGCATGATAATATAGGTTTACAACTTATTTTTCAAAACCTTTAGGTCCAAGGGTATTTCAAATTCAGAATGTTTTGAATTTTAAATAGGTAATTCAATGCAAATATCATATACTTACATAACAGTCACAGGAGGGTCTAAAGAAGCATATGAAAATATTAAAATTGATGTGGCAAAATGAATAAATATTTAAATTAAGGTATAAATCAAGAGAATAAATTGCCTCATATCAATTCAGGTCAGATTTATGCCCCTGGGAGAAACAAACAAAACAAAAGTTTCAGAGACTTTTGCTTTCGAATTTTCGGTAAAAGATTGTAGACCTGAAATAATACATCATAGGATAATTTAAGTGGATAAGTAAGTTATTTCATGCAAAGCACTTAGAATGGTAAATGGCACAGAGTAAGTGCTTATGTGTTAGCTATTACTATTTTGTATATCTCATTTTTTCTTTGAGTTGTTATATATTTATTTTTCATCCTGTTTGCAATGAAATATAGTCAGTTAGGCAAAGTTCCACACTAACTTATTCTTGAACAGATTTGGTTGATTCATTGACAAAATTTGTGCTAAAAGAAAAAAATTAAAGGTCAAAAATAATAAAGGCATAAGAAAAAAGCATATATATTTTCAATAGGAAGCACTCGCAATTACCTGCAATTACAATTATTTGCCTATAATATTTTAGATATTAATTACATTGTGTTCTGTATTAGTAATATTTAACAACAATTTTTGCATTGCTAAATTGACAATCATACGGGATTGTGTTTGTCACAGGCTATAAACTCATTCAATTAATAATGACAATTAAAAATGTTAAGGAACCATAAATAATTCTCAAATGAGAAGAGTACTTAGATGCCTTACAGATAAAATCTGCCAATATTTTAACTATCCACCCTTATTTCTTTTTTTAACCCTAAGCAAAATGTTTTTTAAATTAGTTTCAGGTGTACAAAACAAGATAATAATTAGACATTTATACATCTCACAAAGTGATAACCCCGAACGTTTGCTACTCATTTGATACCGTACATAGCTATTATTATATATTATCATTGACTATATTCCCTATGCTGCACTTTACATCCCGTGACTATATTATATGTTTAGTTGACATTCAATATTATTTTATATTAGCTTCAGGTGTACAGCAACTGGTTAGACATTTATATAACTTATGAGGTGATCCCCACATAAGTCAAGTACCCATCTGACACCATAGTTTTTAATTATTGACTTTATTGCCCATACTGTATTTCACATCCCTGTGAGTATTTTGTGACTATGCATTTATACTGCCTGCTCCCTTCACCTTTCTCACCCATCTCTCCCCACCCTCCTCCCATCCAGCAACCACCAGTTTGTTCTCTGTGTCTATGAGTCTATTTCTGTTTTGTTCATTTATTCTGTTCTTTGGATTACAAATAAAATAAGATCATATGGTATTTGCCTTTCTCAGTCTGACTTATTTCACTTAGCATTATATATTCTAGGTCCATCCATGTTGTTGCAAATGGGAAGATTTTATTCTTTTTTATAACAGAGTGATACTCCAGTGTATAAATATACCACTATTTCTTTATCCAATCATCTATTGATGGACATTTTTGTTGTTTCCATATCTTGACTATTGTGAAAAGCAGTGCAGTAAACATAGGGGTGCATATATTTTTTCAAATTAGTGCTTTGGATTTCTTTGGATAAATACCCAGGAGTGGAATTGCTGGGTCGAAAGGTAGTTCTTTTTTAAATTTTTTGAGGAAACTCCGTACTGTTTTCTGCAGTGGCTGCACCAATCTGCATTCCCACTGTCAACAGTGCACAAAGGTTCCTTTTTTCCACATCCTCACCAACACTTATGTTTGTTGATTTATTAATGATAGCCATGCTGACAGCAGTGAGCTGGTATCTCATGTGGTTTTCATTTACATTGAGCATCTTTTCATATGTCTATTGGCCATCTATATGTCCTCTTTGGAGAAATGTTTGTTCAGCTCCTCTTCCCATTTTTCAATTGGTCTTTTTTTTTTTTTTTTTGGTGTTGAGTTGTATGCTTTTATTTTTAAATAAATTTTGGATATTCTTCTCTGATGTATCATTGGCAAATATCTTCTCCCATTCAATGGGATGTCTTTTTGTTTTGTTGATTGTTTCCTTTGTTGTGAAAAAGCTTTTTAGTTTCATGTAGTTTTGTTTGTGGTTTTTTTTTTTCCTTTTGTTTCCCTTGCCCAAGGAAAAATATCAGTACAAATATTACTAAGGGTAATGTCTGAGAGTTTACTTCCTACATTTTCTTCCAGGAGTTTTCTGGTTTTTGGTCTTATATTCACGTCTTTAATTCATTTTGAGTTTATTCTTATATATGGCATAAGAAGGTGGTTCAGTTTCACTTTTTTGCATGTATCTGTCCAGTATTCTCAGCATCATTTATTGAATAGACTGTCTTTACCCCAGTGTAAAATTTTGCTTCCTTTGTCATAGATTAAATGAACATTAGGCATGGATTTATATTCTGTCCCATTGATCTTGTGTCTGTTTTTATGCCAATATCATATCGTTTTGATTACTATATGTAGCCTTGTAGTGCAGTTTGATATCAGGTAGCATGATACTTCCAGCTTTGTTTTTCTCTCAGGATTGCTGTGGCTATGAGGGGTCTTTTTAGTTCCATATCAATTTTAGGATTATTCTAATTTTGTGAAAAATGCCATTGGTATTTTGAAAGGGATTGCATTGAACCTATAAATTGCTTTGGGTGTTATGGACATTTAACTATATTAATTTTTCCTATCCATTAGCATGGTATATGTTTCCATTTATTTGTATTTTCTTTAATTTCTCTCTTCATTGTCTTGTAATTTTCTGAGTACAGGTCTTTTACTTTCTTAGTTGAATTTATTCCTAAGTATTTTATTTTATTTTTAAATGCAATTGTAAATAGGATTATTGTCTTAATTTCTCTTTCTGATAGTTCTTCAGTGGCGTATAAAAATGCAACTGATTTTGGAATATTAATTGTGTATCCTGCTAATTTACTAAATTCACTTATCAGTTCTAATACTTTTTTGGTGGAATCTATGGGGTTCACTATATATAATATCATGTCATTTGCAAATAGTGACAGTTTTACTTCTTCCTTTCCCTCCTCTTGAATTTTTTGGAATAGTTTGAGAAGAATAGGTGTTAATTCTTTTTTGAATGTTCGGTAAAATTTACCTGTGAAGCCATCTGGTCCAGAACTTTCGTTTGTTGGGAGCTTGTTGATAAATGATTCAATTTGGTTAGTTGTGATTGATCTGTACAGATTTTCTCTTTTTTCTTGATTCAGCCTTGGAAGATTGCATGTTTCTAGGGATTTAACCATTTCTTCCAGATAGTCCAATTTGTTGGCGCATAGTTGCTTGAGTATTTTCTTAAAAACGTTTTTGGATTTCTGTCAGGTCCATTGTCACTTCTCTGCTTTCATTTCTAATTTTATTTATTTGGGCCTCTCTCTTTTTTTCTTGATGAGTCTGGGTAAAGGTTTGCTAATTTTGTTTATCTTTTACCAGGTATCTCCACCTGAAAAACAAATTAGTATTTTGAGGTTAATTAATAACAAACTAGTAATTTGAGGTCATGAAAGAGATAAATGTTAGAGAAACTGGTAGATATTGAGATACTATTAATTTGATACCATATATGTCCAAAAATTAATATTATGTGTATTATTATAATATGGCACTGTGCTGAGATTTATGAATATTATCTTATTTAATCACCAGTTAACCCTTTGATTCCACCCAACCCTATAACTGATTGAATAATAATATGGTGATGATGATAAAAATAGTAATATTAACACTGCCCAGCATTGTACTAAGACCTTTATATACATTACCTCATTTAATTCCCTTAAGAATCCTTTGATCAATACTATTATTATTGCTAGTTTCACTTGAGGAAATTATCACTATTTGTGATATAGATAATTTATTTGATATGCATGCCAGGCTTCATACATATCATACATAGAATAGTATTCACCCAAATTAAATTTCTCAAAATTTGTTCTTTGTATAAAATTTTTTCAAAATTAGTACCTAGTTGATTCAAGCACCTTGTTTCCCAAATAGTAATGATATTCATTACTTATTTGATGAAAGTTTCATTTAAGTCACTGACTCATTTTACAGTTATGAAAATGAGTGATAAAAAGATATTCGAATGTTTCCAATATAACATACAATATATTTCCAAATATATTCTTACTACAGAATAGCTATACTTTTTTTTCTTATCTTAGTGTTTTAAATACATGAAAGTGTTCTCTCAGCTATCTGGTGATCAATAAATTTTTGTATAGTATTAATTCTGCTAAAGACTATGATGAGTAGCTGTACATTAAAAAATGTATGTATGTATGAATGTTTTATTTTTCCTAAATACTAGAATCAGATGAAAATACAGATTTTTAAGAAAAGAAAATTATGTAGAGTTATGAACTATTAGTGCATTGGTATACATCTTCCCAGTACAATGTTTTATATTCCACTTACTAAATTACAAACATATTTTACATTATTAGTCTGATAAATAAGTCTTTTAATAATATATAGTTGAATGATATTTTATTATAATGCTGAACCATAATGTTTCAATTAATTGCAAATTATTGACTTTTAGATTATGACTGTCCTAAAAGAAAAAAACCATGTAATGAAATTTCTGTATATAAATCATTAAACACTCTTCAAATCAATTTTCCTTTACATATTTCTGCTTTATACAAAATACCTGTACAGAAATTTATATCACATTTCATGTTAAAGTATTTGGGAAGCTTTAGCATATTAACTATCACCATAAATATATATCAGGTGGATGCTGCAAAGTATGTCTTTTTGAGCCTTTAAAAACCTCTCTTAGATCACACAAATAATCAGTTTTAGTAGAAAGAAAGTGTAGAAAAGTAATATTGTATATATATCTTTTAGTTCTAAAAAAGAGTGAAACAAAATATATTATTTCCAACCCCTGCTTACATAGATTTATTGAAAGATGAAAGTTCCTAATTATATTATCATAAAATTATAATAATTCCCACCATTTTAAAAAGAAAACATATTTTATTTTACTAATTAATTTGAAATGGTAGTTCATACAAATGGGAGATAGAAAAAGGTATCACTTTATGGAAATGGCTTTAGTCTCAAAAAAACATGAAGCAAAATAATTACCGCATTCTTTTTCAATAATATCCTGATACATTGTAGTATGCTAGAAACTTTCAGTTCTCTAGGTGGTTCCATTTTATCTTCCAGAAAGAAAATATGCTTTCAAAAAATAATTTTATTTATTTATTTAAGCAATTAATATTAGGTCTCAAAATAACATTTTTGGATTTTAAGTGCCTTAAGCCGTACAACAAACAAACAAAAAAGAATGGCAACCCAAACTGGAAAACCCAAGAATGTGTGTTTGATTGACAGAGGTTATAGGGAGAATGGAGACCTGGACCATTTATTTCTTTGATTTTTTTTTCCTCCTGTGCACAGGAAGAGCCATTAACAATACAATGATTAATTTCAGAATAACAGAAAAGTCCAGCTATTGTCCTGACATTTAATGAATCCTTTCCTTGGAATATATGCCATTTGTTCTTCCTTTCTAATAGGTATGTCCTCTTTGAATCAAAGCTAGACAATTGTTAAAGGCTGTCTGGCCTAAAGAATGCCTTATGGAGTTTAGGAAAGAAAGGGAAAGTGATCTTTCCACTTAGCCTAGTCTTGTTTCATGAATGTTTTATTCTATAATGCTTTATAAAAGCTCAAGATTCCAAAATCTGTTTTGTTTTTTTCCTAGCAACGGAAGGCTGTTTAACAAGGCAAGATGTGTCACATATCATGAAAGAGTTGTGTTTGTTTTATCCTGTAGTACAGATTTTTCTTCAAAGAATATGTCTTCTATTTTTGGATTAAAGTAAATGAGCCAGAGAGATGCTATTGGATGAAATAAAACTGGATAAATAAATTCAGGTATAGAGAATCATGTGTATATTTTATTTGGATATTACTTTGTTTTCTCATAGAGGTCTCATAAAAGATACTTTTTAATCATATTTTATTTAAAAGAATTATTATAAAATAATAGCTTCCAATGAAAAACAAGACACTGAAATCCATGAATTTAGCTTATATTTAATTTATGTAACACAACAATCCACACTTTATATTAACAGGTGTTACTACAACATTAGATAAGAGACCAATGGTTATGTTTTATCCTCACATTTTATAGTTTATCTAAATTTTTATATTATATTGTATTATATTTATTATATTTAATATACACTATATAGGCAATGCATCATAGATAGGGGTAATTATAGATATGTTTCATCCTGATACTTTCTAGCTAATAAATGGTACTATAGTTGAGATAGGGAGACATTTAGATGTCCATCTCATGTAATGTAGTTTAACATTCCCTTAGTAACACCGATCAAAATAAAGAACCAAGTCTATACATTCCCTGAATTATATTAAAGTTTATAATCCCCAGGTCATAATATAGCTCGGTCTTTAATATAATGCATTTTGGTTTCTAAGATTAAATGAGAACATATAATTTGCCTTTTCTAAAGTCACAGCATGAGACTGCTTAAAACGTGCAGCTGGATGTTTATAGCTTCTTTTTTCCTAATTCTCTTTGTAGTGCTGTAATTGGATGTACTACATATTAACATTCTCATCTTTTGTGCTGATGTTGTATTAATGCATTTTCTCAAGTAGAGTGTTCAATTGCGACAACACAAATAATATGGAAATATAAAAGGCTCTACTATCCCAATTTCTTTCTTTTGCTATAAATTAAAGGAGAAAGAACTTCTCATTATGACATTGAAGACCCTCAATGACCTAATGCCTCCTTATATCGCCACCTTCCTCTCTTGCTGTTCCTGTATGTGCAATCTATGTTACACTGAAATTTTTCTGATTTAATAAGAACTGAACTACGGTGGCACACTGGATGGGGCAATGTTGTAGGGGAGAAGAGATATTTTAGATATATATTTAGGAGGACTTGGCATTTCATTAATTGAAAGTGGGATGTAACAGAAAAGGGATAATTCTGAATGATTCCCAAATTTGTATTTTGTGTGACATAGTGAAATGAAGTCCTATGGGAGAGTGGGTAAGAACTCGGATATGTTACCACATCCAGGATTTTCCCTGACCCCTGTGGTTTTCCTACACCTTGCCTGTACCTGTGTAAATAGTTTCTTTATGAACCTCTTCTCCTGTTCATGCCATCTGTTTCTTGCCAGGACCTTGATTTATAATAACTGGTACCCAAAGTGGCTCCAGGAAGCAGAACTTCAAATTTGGGAAATGAATTGCTGACATATCTGAGGCATGCTGGGAGTAATGGGCCATGGGTAATCCACTCCCATTATGGGCAGTGACATCATGATTACTCAGATAATCGCTGATGTTGGTGTGGAATGAAGTGCATAGGCAGGCTATGACACTGGGATATCAAGTGATTGTAAAACACAGTTGCTATGGCAAAAACTGATTATAAAATCTGTGGTGTCACCTGGCTCCTGAGAATGGCCCTAGAGAGTGTAGATGTGGAAAAATGAGCAATTGAAAACTAAAACTATCTGTCATGGTTGATCAGAAAGCTTAAAGGGAAGTCTTAAAGAAGTCCCTCATTTCCTGTGGCCAGAGGGAAGATCCGGGTAACAACCAAGTCCAAGGTTTCAGAGTTCTAACAAATTCTCAAGCCCCCTAGATGGCTTATACTGATAGAAAAGTGTTGGTGGGGAAGAGGAAGAGTTTTAAATCACGAAAAAGGACCGTTTAAGCATCACGGTTAAAACTGAGGAGTTTGATGTTCTCCTCATTCCTGCCACCAATTCCCTCAAATATAAGCTATTTGGGGGGGGGGGGGGAGAACAAACCTGTTCCTCTGTATAAAAGTATTTCAGTGACTACTTGCTCCACAAACTGATTCTCTTCATAACTTCCTTATCATTGCTTCCAGACCTAGCATGGCTCAAAAGTACAAGGATTGCACTTTTGCTCTAAAAGGATATAGCCCACACCTGAAGGGTTTCAGGAACTTGCCCATCTGTCTTGCCAAGAAACTAGAGAATGTGTGTGAGAGTGGATTTTTAAGGGATTAGACCAAGGAAAATGAAGTATCAGGTGCAGTTGGTCTGAATTCATTCTCATGGATGCATTCTCCCAGAATGTGAAATTTAACGTGTTGATTTAAGTATGTGCAAAAGGCATTAATATCCTGATAAGTTGCCTGATTGAAGTCTGGATTCGTCAGTAACCCATATTTTATAAAGTAGAAATGCCTGAACTTTGCTGGCATATTGGAAAGAAGCCCAGCCTTCTGGGCTGTCTGAAAATTGCCTGAGCAATGTCTGCTTAAACGCCAAAGCTTGTAACCATGAGTCTATTTCTAGAAAGATTATCTGATAGAGTCCTTTCAATGAGTTTCTGAGTCTGACTCAAGTTTTCACTTGTAGTGTATAGTAGAGCCATCAAGAAAACATAAAAGGAAAGAAGAAATCATCAGTTGATGATAAGACTGATGAATGGAAGTAGTTAACTTATTAGAGCCACCAAAAATATTAGAATGAGGAAAGATCAGCAAATGGTCAGACTGTGAAACTAGATTCCCACTCATTGATGCTGCAAACAGCTTAAGAACAAACATAAAGTTGAATGGAAACCATAGAGTTCAGAAATAACCCCCAAATGATCATTTCCTTTTTTTTTTTTTGCATAGGTGACAAGATAATATAATGATCAAAACATCATCTTTTCAACAAATGGGGGTGGGCCAATAGAATAACCATAGCAAAAACAACAACAACAACAATAAAAAACAAAACAACAACAAAAAACCCCACAAAACTATGACTTATGTAAAACTTAAAATGGACCATGGACCTAACTAAATATAAAATCTGAAACTAGAAAACTTCCAGAGAAAAACATAAAAGAATCTTTGTGATCTTGACTTAGGCAAAGGTTAAGAAAAAGAAAACACAAGCCACAGACTGGGAGAAAGTGTTTGCAGATTATATATCTGGTAAAGGACTTGTGTCCAGAATATATAAAGATCTCTTATAACTCAATAATAACAAACAACCAATTAAAAATGGGGCAAGGATTTGGATAGACATGTCACCAAAGAAGATATATAAATCACAATAGGTACATAAAAAGATGTCCTGTATAATTGGTCTTTAGGGAAATTCAAGCACGTTCTTGGCTCTTTTAAGGCTGTTCACTATACAAACATACTTTGAAAACGATAGTCTGAAACAAAAGAGCAGTTAATTCCTCTGTTGGCAATATATGCAGAAACACGAAAGACACATGAAAATTGCCTCCTAGCACCCTTAAACATCACTGGTGAGAATATAAAATGGTACAGACAATTTGGAAGGATTTGACAGTTTTTTTAAAAAAAGTTAAACGTACACTTACCATATAATTTGGTGAGTCTAATCCAAGGTATCGTCTTTAAAACACACACACACACACACACACACACACACACACACACACACAAAATCCATACAAAGATTTGCATGTAAGCATTTATAGAAGCATTATTTATAATAACCCCAAATTATACCTCAATAAAGCTTTTTTTTTTTTTTTTAAAGCTCCAGGTTTTTAAATTCCTTCTACTTGGTAATAAGCCATCTTCTCTCCTTCAGGCTGTCTGGTTGAGGCATACTGTAGATTCTAGTTACCACTTCACCAGGTTTAAGGCACTCAGTGACTTAGGGTTCTCAGCGCTCACTGTGCTTCAGAATCATCTGAAGAACTTTCAAAAAGATACTAGCACAGGAGAAGTAAGCCCCAGTTCCAAGATTTTGATTACATCAGCTTGAGCACAGCATTCTTTTGCTGGCTTGTGCCCCAGTTAATTCTAAAGTGCAGCCAAGGTTGAGGAAAAAAGACTGCACTACAGTACTTTTTTTTTTTTAATTAAAAAAAGATTTGTTCTTTAATTAAAATTTATTGGGGTGACAATCATTAGTAAAATTACATAGGTTTCAAGTGTACAATTCTGTAATACATTATCCCACTTCAAAAGTATTCTAGAAAAGCACTGCAGTCTGGGTGGTGACTACAGTACTTTTCTGGAATAATTTTGAAGCTATTGTGGAAGTCAGAATTGCTGATACCTGTGGTCACAGCAGCCTCCAGTGAAAGTCTTGGAAAGCAACTGAGGAGGGTTTCTCTACATAATTAGTAAAACTGTGGTTCTCAGCACAGGTTAGGGATTAGGGGTGGTTTTGAACATCCCCAAGGGAGTTTTCCCAAACATGTGTACTTGGGGTTTCATTATTCATACTAGAAATTCCCCTGCTACTTCTCACCTCTTTCCACCCAGATTTCATGGACACTCACTGCTGAGTGATAAGAATTTCTTTTACTTTTTGAGGCAAAAGCTCCCCCCAAAAGAGGAATTAAGATAGTCTTTGACTTGAATACACACAGAACGTACTTTATATCCTGAAAGGTAGACATGAATACTTCATATTAACTTTTGTTTCAGATTTTATTAATTAAAACATCAAATTATAGACACATTGATACTCGTTTTTAACTAATAAAGTTTTCAAAGATGTAGAAATAAAAAGTTAAAATTTGCCTCATTCTCTTCATTCCTACCCCTTGGTAGGCCCTAGTTCCTTTCTTACCACATAAACATAAATCATATATAAATAGCCTATTGTTATTGTTTTTCTTAAATTCATCTAAATAATTCATTGTGATCAATGCATATTTATTTCTGATCAATATATATATTCTGATCTATATATGTATAATTATCTTCTTTAAATAATTGCATAATAGAATGACTGTAATCAAATTATATTCATATATTTTATCTTTGATTGCTAATTGAATGAGCCCCAGTTTTTGCCATAACCAATATATTACATTAAATGTCAATAGATAAATGGCCTTAGTTGTTAGTACATTGGTACTTTTATTTTTATTGGATAGACTTTCCCAAGTGAAATACTTCATTAAAAGTTGTTTGTGTATTTGATTTATAGATATTGAAAAATTTTTTTAAAAAGATTGTAGCAGCTTGCACTGAATGTTATTGTATTTTTTATTTTTGCCAATTAGCACAATGCTTAAGATAATTATCCTATTAACGGTTTGTAACTCTCACTGTGCACTTTATATTCATTTTCATTTCCTTGACTACTTGGGAGGATGAGCAGATTTTTTTATGCTTATTGACTATTCGGATTTCTTCTATGAATTTCCTTAGCGTAAGACTTCTTATTTTTCTATTAGGTTTCTTTTGTTTTTCTTACCAATTAATAAACATTTTTGTATATTAGGAAATGTATGCCTTTACTTATAATACTAGCTGTTGTCATATTTGGATGCAGTCACTTCTTGTGACATTGTATTTTCCTCTTACGACAGTGTATATGTAATTAAATGGGACTACCTTTTCCCTATGACTTCTGTCTTGTTGAGGAAGACCTTTCCCATCTAGAGATATGAAGTTCTCCAAAATTTTATTCTACTGTTTACATGAGTTTAGAATTCATATTTAAAGTTTTAAAATTTTTATTTAAAGTTTAAACTTTTTTACTTCTGTCGAAGGTTTAAGGAGAGTTGTATCTTTGTTTTCTTCTAGAAATGTGAATAATTATGTCAGTATGCATTGTTATCAAACTCTTCGTTCCCCACTTGAGTAAATTGTCATACTTGTCATTTATTAAATTCTGAATACACTCTTTTGGATGTTCTACTCTCTACACTGATCTTTTTGTCTTTTCTTGTGCTTACCCCAAATTGTTTTGATTACTGTGATTTATGTTAATATTCTTAATATTTACTTCTTATGACATTGAACTGTAATTTTTTAATTCCAAAAGGATAAATATGCTTATTTTAATTGAATTATTATTATACTTGAAGTCATTACATAACATTTAAAGTGTTTATAAGTGCCTGTTTTTCTATACTAGATTATTATACAAATATGTGAATCTTTTTAAAGTTAAATTACTATTTAAAGCCAGCAGAGGGAGTACAAAACACTGTTTTACTAGCGAGAAATTAAAAATCATTTAAAATTTTGTTCTTTTACTGATTTATGGAATAAATTTAAGAATTCAGAATATTCCATAAAATACCATTACTGATCAAAGCTTATAGCTACATAATCAAAACTTGCCAAAATATTTATAGGCCTTCCATAAGTCACGTAATTTAGAGAAGAACAGTAAAGTTCCTTTTTAATGAGGAGAATTTTTGACACAGATTTATATATAGAACACAGATAACATAAAGTTGAAATACTGTATGGGGTATCGTAAATGTGATTCTGACTTATTTTTAAAAATCAAATTCAGGAAATATTTAGAGAAAATGACTGTAAAATACTTAATAAGCGTTTATAACTATGTCACTTATTTTTGAAAGCATCAGTATAGTTTTGTGTAATGGTAGAATGTACATGTAAATATTGAAAAATCTTTTATGAATAACATAAGTCTTTAATGAATAACAGTTTGAAACATTTTTGAAGTATTTATTTCTTAAAATTAGAAAACAATGGAAACATGAGACGCTAAAAGGTGGACAATTTAGTAGAAATTTATAATTGGACTAATTTACATTGGATATGTTTTATTCCAATGGAAGTTTTTCTCTGCGGCCTGCTGCTGTTTGGTATTTATAAATATCAGAATGATGGAGACTGCTATGAAGTAGAAAATGCTTCACTGAACCTCTCAGCAGCAGTAATTCTATCAGGCAAAGGTTACAAAAGCCCTGTGGGCCACTTGTTATGTGATAGCAGACATAGACCTGATTTTGTTGTATCAAATATTTTTTCAGCCAGGAAGCTTAGTGTTAAATTTAATGCTGTCTATCAGGGTAATTCTATTACTCTGAGTTTGATATATCCATTTCATTTTTGTTCCACATTTTGTTCTGTTTGTGGTCAGTATATAGTCTCTGTTGGAGATTTTATATATATATGTATATATATATAAATACACATATATATGTATATATGTGTATTTTTTTACACAAGACAATAAATTATATATAAAATTAAATATTTAAAAGTACAGTAACATGTTAGGATAATTTTTAAATTTATTTTAAAACTAATATTTCTCAATTATATGCACTTTGTAGTGTAGCCAGAATTAAATTTTGAAGCAAATATCCAGTGATATATTTTAACTATCATTGCTGAATTTTCCGTGCTTTCATTTTCAAACTATTTCACCTAAGATGAGTATTTGAGCTTTGAATTTTGCAAGAAACACAAATTTAACTACTTTTAAGTTTTAATCATCTTTCGTGGAAAGTTATAAGTATTCTTATAAATTATACTCAATTGAAAATAGGCTTACAAAACAACTAGAAAAAATATACTTGATTATCTTTTCCTGAAGATAAGAAATAATTGAGTGAATTATAAAGAAAAGGATGGATATATTTTACTACATGAACTTAAAAATATTTCTTCATGTCAAAGTAAACATACACTTAAAATGCAAGCTCCAAATGGGAAGACATTTGTACCATATATTAAAATTTACAGATTACAGCATAAACTTTCTCAATTCAATGGTTTTTTAAAAAAATGATGCTTTTTCAAAGTATAGGAATTTCTTAAAAGAAAAAAATACAAATGATTACTAGATACATGAAAAAATAATTTTCACCAGAAAATGCAAATTTGAACAATGAAGGATTTTTGTTTGTTTTTGCCTCTCAACTTGGCAATGAAAAACAATAATGTACAGTGTTGAAATTTTGAGAAGTCATTACTCATATGCTTTTCCACTCCTGTCAAATCTGATGCAATCTTTGAAGCAGATATTTATCAAGAGATTAAAATATGTCCATGCATTTTGACTTGGTAATTATTCCACTTCTAGGAATTTATCCTAAAGTCGTGTTCAGAAATTGGCACTTTACATTGACGTTTCCCTTTGCCTTGAAGCTCTTTCTGGGTTAACGATGTGACTAACTCCCTTACTGCCTTCTCATCCATCTTTACTCAAGCATTAGCTATTCAATAAGGACTTCCCTAATAAACCCATTTAATTTGCAAATCTCACTCTTTCATCCCCAAATACCTTATTCTGCTCTTTTTCTTTATTCCATAGCATATGACATCTTTCAATGTTCTCTATAATTTATGTATTTATCATGTACACTATTCTTTGGAAACTCAATGAGGATTGAAATATTTTTCTTGTTCCCTGATGTGTTGTTTCTTCAATTATTTGGAAGAGTATCTGGCATATAATAGGTGTTTAATAAATATTTGTTGAATGAGTGAGTGAATATCAAGGATGTTCATTCTAGTATTACTTACGAAAGCAAAAGAAAAAAATGGGAAAAATTCTTCTGTGTTTGGGAATGGTTAAATAAATCATGGTCTTTCCACATGTGTATTAATTTCCTAGGGGTGTTGAAACAAATTACCACTAAGTGGATGGTTTAAAACAACAGAAATCTATTCTCTCACAGTTCTGGAGGTCTGAAATCAAGGTGTTGGCACGATTGCTTCCTTCTGGAAATTGAGGTAGATTCCATTCCATGTTTCATAACATACAGTGGCTACTGGCTATCCTTGGTGCATGCTTACACCTCAATCTTCATATTACCTCTCTGTGCCTTCTCTCCTATTCTCTCATAAAGACACTTGTCCTTGGACGTCGGGTTCACACAGACACACAATGATCTCATCACAAAATCATTCACTGTATCTTCAAAGAACCCTTTCCCAAATAAGGCCATATTCACAAGTTCCAGGACATTTTTTTGAGAGGGGAGTCACCATTAAACCCACTATAATAGTCTACATTGTAACTGTGCTATTAAAAAATTTAGATTGGTTACTGTTTAAAAATCTTGAGAAATGTTTATGATGTAATGTTTAATTAAGAAAGGATGATGCAACACACACACAGAGTAAATAATCTTAATTTTACTTAAATTTGTAAATTAAAAGTGTCCAGAGGGAAATACACCAAAATATTTTAAAAATTTTAATGCTGGGATGCTCGCTGATAGGAATAGGTTTGCTTTATCATTCTCTTCAGAATTTCCAGAGTTTTCCAAAATTTCTACAAAGAAAATAGCTCTTAATTTTTATATTTAAAATTCTCTGATTATGAGGAAAATAAATAAAAATTAAATAGAAACAGTCCTTATAAATGAGTTATTGGAAAGTAAGAAAAATAAAGTTTCAAAATGACACAGTGATTAATCACATTTTTTATATCTAACACCATTAAGTTTATCTTCATGAAATTTTTATGCCAGTCTGCTCAGGAGAATGTGGAGTCATTTGTCCCTAGAGATTTTCTAGAAAAGATGAGAGAATCATTGCATTGGAAAGTTTAGAAATCTACCTTTTTAAGAACAACAGAGTATACCCTTAGACTCCTTTATATTGCTATGATTTTGTCAGTTTTACCATAAATTTTATGATTTATCAAAGGCACATTAGTTAAATGAGAAGTTCTCACCATCTTTTCTTGACTCTTCCTGTTTTGCTTGCTTTTGATGTTTAATTTTTTAAAATTTATTAATTTTTAATAACAGTTGTCATTCAATATTATTTTATATTAGTTTCAGGTGTACAGCATAGTGCTTAGACATTTATATAATTTACAAAGTGATCACTCCTATTAGGCTAGTATCCACTTGACACTATACATAGTTATTACAGTATTATTGACTATGTTCCCTGTGCTGTATTTTACATCCACTTGACTATTTCGTAACTACCAATTTGAACTTCTTAATCCATTCACCTTTTTCACCCATCTCCCCAACCCTTCTCCCATCTGGCAACAATCAGTTTGTTCTCTGTATCTATGAGTCTGTTTCTGGTTGTTCATTTATTTTGTTCTTTAGGTTTTATATATAAGTGAGATTGTATGGTATTTGTTTTTCTCTCTTTGACTTATTTCATTTAGCACAATATCTTCTAGGTCCACTCTTGTTGTTGCAAAATTTTATTCTTTTTTATGGCCAAGTAATATTCCAGTAATGGAGCACACTTAAAGAATAATTGTATTTTAATAATTCCATTGTATATATGATTGAGTAATATTTCTTCATCCAATTTTCTATTGACGGCATTTAGGTTGCTTCCATATCTTGTCTATGTAAATAATGCTGCAATGAACATAGGGGTGCATATATCTTTCAAATTAGTGTTTTGGATTTCTTTGAATAAATACCCAGAGGTGGAATTTCTGGGTTATATGGTAGATCTATTTTTACTTTTTTGAGAAAACTCCATACTGTTTTTCATAGTGGGTGCAACAATTTGCAATCCCATCAACAATGTGTGAGTGTTCCCTTTTCTTCACATCATCACCAACACTTGTTTTGTGTTGGTTTATTGATGATGGCCATTCTGACAGGTGTGAGGTGATATCTCATTGTTGTTTTAATTTGGATTTGTCTGATGATTAATGATGTTGAGCATCTTTTCACATGTCTATTGACTGTGTGTGTCCTCTTTAGAGAAATGCCTATTTAGGTTCTCTGACCATTTTTAATTGGATTGGGGTTTTTTGCTATTGAGTAGTGTGTGTTCTTTACAAATTTTGGATATTAACCCCTTACTGGATGTATCATTGACACATATCTTCTCCCATCCAGTAGGTTGGTTTTTCTTTGCTTTTGATGATTTCCTTTGCTGTGCAAAAACTTTTAAATTTGATATGGTCTCATTTGTTTATTTTTTCTTTTGTTTCCATTGCCAAAGAAGGTCTATCAGAAAAAAAATATTACTAAGAGTAATATCATCAAGTTTACTGTCTATGTTTTCTTCTAGGAGTTTTATTGTTTTGCATCTTATATTTAAGTCTTTATACCACTTGAGTTTATTTTTGTCTATGGTGTAAGAAGGTGGTCCAGTTTTACTTTTTTGCATGTATCTGTCCAGTTTTCCTAACACCATTTATTGAATAGACTGTCTTTACCCTATCGTATAATCTTGCCTCCTTTGTCATAGATTAAATACCTTATAGGTGAGGGCTTAATTCTGGGCTCTCTATTCTGTTCCATTGATTTATGTGTCTGTTTTTATGCCAGTACCATGCTGCTTTGATTACTCTAGCCTTGTAGTATAGTTTGATATCAGTTACTGTGAGGCCTTCAAGTTTGTTCTTCATTCTCAAGATTGCTGTGGCTATTTGGGGTCTTTTATGGCTCCATATAAATTGTAGAATTATTTGTTCTAGGTCTGTGAAAAATGCTCTTGGTATTTTGACAAGGATCGCATTCAATCTATAGATTGCTTTGGGTGTTATGGACATTTAAATGATGTTAATTCTTCCTATCCATGAGCCAAGTACTGGAATTGGTGAATTTGAATTTGGGAGAATATGAATCCTGAGTTTAGGAGCAGATACTTATACAGGGCGCTTGTATTTGGGCTGTCTGAAGAGCCAATGTCCCCTATGTACAGAATACCATCTTCGTTGTACATACATGGCCACTTTCTCTGAACATGACTCCACACCGGTTTCTGGACTATACCAGGTGTCGATGCGAGGCTTGCAGGGAATTGTTGTGAAATGAACTGTCACTGACATTCCTGAGGTCTTATCCTGATTTACTTGCATCCTGATGGACTGGTATTGGTTTGCAATCTCAGGAATTTTCCAAGTGAAAGCTGCAACTGGCCCCCATATATAGAGGGCAAGGAGAGACCAAAGAAGCAGGCTGCTTCATAGTGGTAGATGGCAGGTTTAATAAACAAGGGAACTTACAAACCATGCTTGTCTTGGGAGGCCATGAGATACGTAGATCTCCACACCTGATTGCTAGAATCTCAAAGTTCAGATAGAGGCTTTAACTGGGTTCAGTGACATATACTATCCAGATGCTATCAACAATACAACAACACATTGCTCTCTCAAATCTGTGTTCTTTAATATGGCTGTTACTGTGGAAACAGGGCAGAATGTGCATTCCAAAGACCGAGGAGGGGATAAGAAGCCTCCAATTGTCTGGATCCATCTTGAGCGTCACATCCTCTTGATGACCTCCTCCAACCACTGGTGACCTATGTGAAAAAAAACCCAAACGTTTTAGAAGATGATTTTCCAAAGTAATTGGCCATATCCATTAGATAAATCTGGGAGAAGGCAAAGGTAGAGAATTAAAATAACTAATTATTGAATTATTCCTTTTTAAATATTTTAATTCTAATGGTTAAATGCTATTTTATGCCATTTGTAATGTTTTGACGAGTGATATACATGTTCCCTGAGGTGTAAAGTACTTTTAAATAGATACTTTTGAATTTATTAATAAACATGAATTCATTGAAGCAAAGGAGAAGTTGATTTGCAAACCTTACCTATATTATTGGAGGCATTAATAAAGGCAATTTCCTAAATTTGCTAATTGTCCTGTCCTGCTGTGGACATTAGCCAGTATTAGGCATTTTAGCATCAACATGAACACTTCCATTTGAATCTCATTCAAAATATGGTACCTCCAAGAATTTAGTGACCCTTTTTGTCACTTTGAAAATAACATTGAATGTCAACTATAAATACATATATATATATATATAGTTTTTGGTTATATATGTATATATATATAAATATAAATATATATGTATAGTTTTGGGCTATATATATATATATATATATAAACATATATATGCTATATATAAACTATAAATATATATATAGTTTTTGAATATATATATATATATATATATATATATATATATATCCAAAAAATGTATACAAGTGGACACTTTGGTCAACATTGCTCAAGCAATAGTTCACCATAATCCGAAGTGTCTGGACGCTGAGCTGATGGTAACCACTTTGAGCACCTTTGGAATTGCAGAAGTCAAACGTCACTTGTATTCATTTTTTGTTATCATTGTATATTGAGTATTACAATTTTAATAGTTTTCCTTTCTTAAAATGTGTGTATGTTTTTTTGGTACCCTCTGTATATAGTCAGGGGATGTGGAGTACAGCGTACGGAACAGAGTCAATGGAATTGTAACAGCTATATAAGATGTCAGAAGGGTATTAGATTGGGGGAGTGGGGTTATCACTTTGTGAGGGGTGTAAATGTTTAACTAATATATTGTTTTGTACATCTGAATCTAATAAAAGAAAAAAGAAAAAGAAAAAATGAAAATCTATCTAGTGTAGCTCCAGGGAAATCTATTGGATTGCTTCTCAGTAAGTCCATTTTTCCAAAAGCCATTTAACACATCAGTGATCCCCAGAAGCTACTTGTATCAAATCCTGTTGAAACTGTCACGAAGAGCCTCTTCCCCTATCCTGTCCCTGCGGATGACCACTGGGGCTGACCACTGGGGCTGTGGGGACCCATGCCGCAGCCTCGGAATGTGAGTCAGGCAGTCCCACAGGGGAAAACCAAGGAAGTCTCTGCTAACGTTCTCTCCTGAACGCATTCTGGTTTTTCCAGTTACCTTAGATAATATTTGTAAATTGTAAAAGGGAAAGTTAAATTTTAAGATAGATAACGTAAATTTTTTGCATGTAATCTCTGATGGCTTCTGGAAGTAAAACAATCATTTACCAGAAAGAAGAATAACTGAGACTAAGTCTCTGACTTATTTCCAGCTCATGCATTTTCTAAGGGTTAGATGTTTTTTTTTCTAGGTTAATTTTAGAACAAGCATGATTGCTTCTACCGAGGGATTATGAACAGTGAACCATATCCCGGATGAAATACTCTAAAGTCAAGGCTATGCCATATTTTTTATAATATTCATCATATGCCTGACGTATCAAAGAGTTTCAATAAAATTGTCTTCAAAGCCCCTGGGTTCACGTCTCAGTTGCGTCATATGGATCCGACCCAACCATTTAAGGTCTCCGAAGCTCATTTTTTCCAGTTTGTAAAAGGGATATAAAAAGGTTACTATTGCTCCATTTTGAGGGGAAAAACAAAACGAAACAGGCTAATGTTAATAAATATATTAAGTTATAATTTTGTGTGGAAAAACAATTATTACTGAGTACACACGCTAACTATGTTTATTGAAAACTGAATATTGTCATGTTGAGGTTAGGAGGTGAGTTTAAAAGTGGTTGTTGGAATACACAATTTGAGTCCTGACAAGGAATATCAATGAAATATATTTCTGTCATTTTATCTGAGCTAACTTCATAGCACTTAAATCACATTAAAAAAAATTTTTTTTTCCTACCCAATTAATAACATTCACTAAAATAGACACCTTGCCTGTCATGTTCCCAGCTGAACCTCAAGTACTTAAAAGACTGTCTGGCGTCCAGTAGACACTCAACTATTTTTAAAACAGATCAATACCACCACATTGAAGAGAGCCACTTACCACAAGATCTGTGTTGGTCAGTGTTTATGGCTGATCAGTATGTTTGAAACTATTTGAGACAGAGATTATGAGTTATAAGAAAATCACAATTTTTATATCCTATATAAGTGGAAAGAGTATTCTAAAATACTGTATGTGAGCAAATATGTTTTGCTACTGAAAACTAGGGGATTATGCATGAAGATATAATTATTAAATCACAATTGCATGGTAGACAATATGTGTTTTGCTTCACATCATTAAATTTAACCTTTGTGTGATTGATATCATCCTCTTATTTATGTTCCATTTTATATGAAACAGATTTCAATATTATTTTTGATGTTTAAAAGCTTTGTTGGCTCTCTTACTAAAAGAAAACATTTTTCAATGGAACCTTATAAATATATAACAAAATCTTATCATTAATCTGTATATCCAAATATTGTTTCATGTTTATTCAAGCATGTACTAAAATAGTTGGCATATTTTTGGCAGGTCTTGGCAAATTACTTCATCTTTTCAGAAATGTTTGTACCAAACTGACAGTTTGGACTATTTGCCAGCCTCTCCATGATTGTCTCATTTTTTCACAATATAAACCAAATGATTTTCCTGCATATAACGTTAACAACAACAAAAAAAAGGTTATCTCCCACAATTGTGATTTTGCCACTTGAGACTGTATGGAAACATAATTCTGCTCAAGGACATGGCATAGTTGATATGAAATGTTCTGGGAAGAATCATGTTAAGGACTTTAGAAACTTTTTCTTTTGTATTCTACTTTCTCTGCTAGAACTAATTCACATTTGATTCTGAATGTGACATTTTTCTTTTTGTTTGTTTGATTTGAATACTTTTTAAATGCTTACTGACTTCAGTTTCTCCATCTGAATATCATTATACATTCTAATAACTTGTTCTCTGCTTGATACAAATTTTATTTTAATATTTTAAATTTTAGATGGAGTTGCTTGATCGTTAGGCACTTTCTCGGTTCTTAAAAAAATTCTGTTACAGTTTTTTGTTTGTTTGTTTCTGTAATGGCAAAACATGTTAAAAATTGACAATTTATTTTCATTGGTGTCCACTTAGATTAATAGGATTCAATTATGTAAACATTGAGAACAATATCCAAATTCTCTAATACCAGTATCTTTCTTTCTTTAGTGTTTTGATAGGAATTCCAAATTATAATAATTTTCTGTATCAGTTTGTTTTATGCAGGGAAACTAAAGGAAGGTTCATTAATGTGAGAAACTATTTCAGTATATTATGTTAGATTCTATATTATATTCTACTTGATGTAGAAATATTAAGGAAATAATTAATATCATTGCCTTAATTAAAATTCTGTTGAGGGGTGGCCAGTTGGCTCACTTGGTTAGAGCATGGTGCTCATAGCACCCAGGTAGCTGGTTCAATTCCCACATGGGCCAGTGAGCTGTACCCTCCACAACTAGATTGAAAACAACAACTTTACATGGAGATGATGGGTCCTGGAAAAACACAGTGTTCCTCAATATTCCCTAATAATGATTGCAAGCAACAGAAACCAACAAGAGTGAATTTAGGAAAACTAGGAAATTTAATGATAGACATTGAGTTATCCAATGGAACACAGGTGCAGCTAGGGCTCTCAAATGACTAGATCAAGAAAGCCATCAGGACGCCTAGCAATACTCTGTCACTTTTCTCTCTTTTGCTCTGAGCATCTGCCTCACATTTTCTTTCTTTGATGACTGGTTTTTTCTGCTTCTCCATAACCATGATGGAAAAATGGTTACTCACAGATGCCAAGTTTATATCAACATTGCTTCATCTACCCTAATTGGCTATTTATGACCTTTGATCTCAAGTTCTTGATATAAGCTTTCTTTATTAATTTGGCTTTGACATTGTGGTAATTATTAATGTTGTCCACCAAATATTTCTGTCTTGCTTTCCTTCTTGCAAACATATGACAGGATTGTACTTCCTAGCTCTACTGTAGTTGGATGAGACCATGTGATTTATTCTGGTCAATGAGGTGTGAGTAGTTGGGATGTGTTCCATTTAAATTCCAGGAAGAGACTCTCTAGAGTGTGCTTTTCCTCTGCCTTGATGATGAGCAATGTTACAGTGAATGGCTACTTCATCGGCTTGAGTTCCTAAATGAAGATATGCCAGATTAGGGTCCCTAGGCATCCCTCAATGGAACAAGAAATAAATCTTTATTGTTTTAAATCACTGAGATATGAACTTCTTTTTTTTTTTTTTTAAATCTCAGCCCATAGCCAAGCCTGTCTTGACTAATATATAAATATACTTGGAATTGTATTAGATTTGCAATATTTTAGTTTGAATTTGATCTGTTATTTAAAACTTCTCCCTAGGCCACTGCTTTGTTCCTGTTTGCTCTGTGCTCACACTGTCTTTCTGTCCCTGGCTTAGTACCCATTTTCTTCTGCCATGCTGTGTTGCTGTGTCGGGGGACATATAGACAGGGCATTAAAGTGTGTTGGAATAAACACTGGCCTACGAATTAGAAGACATCCGTTCTTTTACTTATTATTCAGCTATGGCCATGTAGCATTTTATAATTTTGAAACTCAGTTTTTTCACATTAAAATGACTATATTATATTCTACCTATCTTAATTGTAGTGTATAAAGAGTAACACACAATATTATACATATGTAAGTTATTGCTATCTATCTTTCTTTCTATCATCTATCTATCTATCATCTATTTGTCATATTTATATAAATTGCTTAGATGTGTTATCCAAAGGAATAGTTTGAAATTGTTTTACTTGATCGGTTTAATTAATAAATATGCAAGTGTGTAAATTCGTAAACAATGATAATGACACATAACCAACTAACAGTGATCACTTTTAAATATTTCAATTGCTTCTAAACCTTTGTTTCCTCAGTATTTCTTATATTATGCTTCAATATAGTGATTAAAGGGAATGATAATTCTAGTTCCATACTTCAGAACACTATGGATTGTGTCCACATAGTGATTTAACTATGTGGGTCACTGGATGCCAGTGGTGGCGTTAAATTCTACCCATGTAGCTATGTTTCTAGTCAGACAGCAGGATTTATCAGTCATGTGCACTGCTGTGCGATCTGAGAGACAGAAACAATCTTTCTCTTCCCTTTGACTGCTGTTGTACGAGAAAGAAAGTGCAGGAGATGTGAGCTGTAAGGCACTCCTGTTGCTTCTTGTCAGGCTCTCTTCTTCAGCTGGTGAGATTGAAAAGCACATATGTAGAGGCAGTAATGGTGGCTTCTTAATTTCAGCATCCTGGTACCCACTGAAGTTGCAGCATACGTCCTTGAAATCAATTGTTCCAGTAGTAGACTCTGAGGTGGTAATTCCCTAGTGGGTCAGTTCTATCCTTCATTTCTGGAAGCCCAGTTCAGAGCTTGCTCTTGTAGCCTTCTCAATGATTCTACAAGCACCTAACCTGTATTTAATTTATTATTACATAAAATGTCTAAAGCAGTGGTTCTCAAATTTTAGTGTGCCCCAGAATGACATGGTGAGCTTGTTAAACCACAGATAACCTGGCTCTACTCCCAGAATTTCTGATTTATTAGGCGTGGGGGTAGGATCTAAGAATATCGATATATGAGAAGCTCCCAGATTACTGAAATAGAGACAGTACTTTGAGAACCATTGACCTAGAGTATTTTCTGTTTCTTACTCTGAATCTGTCATGAAGTAGTCTTTGTCTCCAAATGTATCAAATAATCCAGGAAAGTCACAATTATTTATCAAAAGTTCAATAATTGGACTCAGTAAGTGGCACATCCCAAATGGAGAATATTAATTGGATTTACAACAAAATATATTCTGAGAGGTGTTAATACAGGTTTAATAATTAGCAAAATGTGCTCGAATGGCTTATGTTATGTTGAGTATATATTTTATGTTTATTCTTCAGAAAAAGACCTGTTTGGGTGATATCACGGTAACATTATCATACAGTAACATATACCTTCCTCCTCCCATCTGAATATCAGTTCAGGACAGACAGGTAATACTATGGTCACTATGGAGCGTTTCTATAAATTCTGTTTTGAGTATAGAAATTTAAACAGAACTACCATTTAAATGTAATCATTATCATTTCATATTGCATATATTAAGAGAATCTTCTTATTTTAAATTTTAGCTTACTCATCTACTTAACTTAGTTTAGCCCAATACTTTTAACATAAAATATTTTGAGACCCCAAAATATATGCACTTAGAGAAAAAGTAGCATCTAGATCTTTTGATACCTTGTCCAGTTTGCCTTTCATTACTGCTATCAACTCTCTCTCTGGAATGTGGGCTTCATTGTTACCTATCTTAGGTGTGTGTGCATTCAAATCAGCAATGGAACATTTTTGTCATATTTAAAAGAAAAGTTTAAAAGTATATTAGTATGAATTATATTGCCAAACCCATGCTGGTAGTTAATATTTAAGTATCAACCAGAGATCACTAGTTGCTACCAATTTCAAAGTTGTTATTTTTATGCTGTTTAAAATATCATTTTATACTATCTGTGGTTGTTCTTTAATGCTTAGAAATAAGTAATGTATTTGAATGCGATCCAATATCTCCCTATGAACTAAACTCCTTCACTCTAGTCATGTTATTTAATCAAAAATTAGCTTCCTGCCAGAGTGGCTTGTTAAGGATTTGCTAATTCTGACTTTCTTCTCTGAAACTTAATTGAACTCAGCGGTCAATAGCTCCTCTCCCCAGGTCTCAGATAACAAAATACATTTTGGTTATTTTTATTATTTTTTCCAGATTTATTATTTTTCAAGGTTGTAGCTTTTTTTCTTTAAAATTGCTTTTCTTTTTTACAATGATTGAAGCAATTGAAACAATAAACGATTCACCATTAATTGATTATTCTTGAGGTCCTGCTATTTTTAAATCAATTTAGGATGATTTTCAATCTCTTCTAATTTGCTTTTACATCCAATTACAATATATATAACAAACTGGAATTTTCTAGTTCAATCTAGTCTCTTGTGCAACTCAAAGATGTTTGGTTCTTTCTTGTCTCTGTTGTCAGCTTTCTATAAAAAGTATCCTTCGAAGGTGATATAGGCTACCTCGTGATGTACCAGGAACATAGTGAAAGTCTTTCATGGAATTGTGATGTGCTTTAGAAACTTAGGTTACAAGTTAGAGATCAAATCTTACAATTTGGTGAAGTGTGAAGAGAGATGAAATACATCTCTGCAAAATCGTTTCTGATTCAGAATTGATTAGAAGATTGATAATTGT
The DNA here is from genome assembly GCF_036562045.2 of Rhinolophus sinicus. Lineage (NCBI taxonomy): Eukaryota > Metazoa > Chordata > Mammalia > Chiroptera > Rhinolophidae > Rhinolophus > Rhinolophus sinicus. The sequence goes on from NC_133752.1 coordinate 125,441,730, forward strand.
GAAAGCTGGGTGAAGGTACAGAGGGTTTATTAAAATAGTCCTCTATATTTGCATATGATTGAAATTTTCTGCAGTAAAAAGTCTTTTAAAAACAGGATGTGAAATGATACTTGTGTGGCAAGGTGAGGTGCATAGTGCATAGAGAGGTATTTAGTGTATAATGCATAGAGAACCATTTAGGATATAAGTGAAAAACAAATTATGTATATCTCTGTTAGGATTTTTGTGTGCAACTAGACCAAGGAGAAAATGGGTTAAAAAGAAGTTGATATGTTAGAACAGGGATAAATTATTTTTGTTGATGCTGTCTATTTGTATTCTTGTTTACACCATAAATACAAATTTTAAGTACTTAAACTTTTTTGTTATGTAAATCTCTTTTTCATAAAGCTTCATGAAATTAGATTAAATCAAAAAATGAAATTTAGTTCTCATTCTTATTGCTGCACATCAATTAGTAATGTGAGTCTCATTCTTGCATTTAAAACTGATGATTGAGTTTTGTAGGACAAATGAGTGTAGACATTCAAAATCTGAAAAAATGATGCTGTAATTCATGATGAAGAAATAGTTTTAGCTTTTTTGTTGTTGTTAAGATTATGAATCATTACCCCAGAAAAATTGGGATAAACGTAACTCAAATATCACGATATTAGATGTTTACAGAGCATGCCCATGAAACTCCAGGTTAAGACCACTTTACAAAAAGCTTTTCCATTGTAACCTTCCCTGTAAGTGTACAGAATTATGAGTTAATTGTTAGAGACAAAATGCACCACTAAAAATTATGACTAGAATAATGTGAGAAGTAAAGAGTTAACAGGAGCAGACTTATGAGCTGGCAGGATGGGATAGGCAAAGAGTTAACAGGAGCGAGCTTGTGGGCTCACAGGAATGAGGTAAACATTAACTGCTTGGCTCTGACTCCCCTGGCTAGCACTTCATCTGCAAACTGACAAGCATCTTACATCCATCATAGGTGGGAACACAACAGTTCCCAATCGCAATAGCAACCCCCTGCAAGCTGATATCATCATAGACGGGAACAGGAAAAGACAATTTTAACAGCAGCCCCCTTGAAAGCTGACAAGCACCCTACATTCTGCTTAGAAAAGTATAAAACCCCAGCACTCCTCATCCCTGCAGCTGTCCTCCATCGGACTCTCCCCTGGTTAAACTCCATTTGCCATTATCTCTCTCTTACCCCTCTGTCTCCATAGCTCTTCCACTCAGACTGCCCTGGCAAACTTCTGCCGGTTCCAAATAGAACTCTCTCTCTCTCTTCCTTTTTAACTTTCAGTAAATCTTTTCTCCAGATACTCTTGTAGAGTCTTGTAAATTATTTTACATTCTGCGAACACCTGGGGGTTAATTCTACACCAAGACATAGAATATAAGCTTAATATCCTTAAAATTTAAAATAAGCAAAATTATAAGATAAAATCTCCATTAGTTAAATGATTGATGACTCTGAACTTGTAATTATTTTATGAGGTCATCGAGAGGATGTGACCACCTCTTGACCCACGAGATGGACCCAGGCAATTAGAGGTTCTTTACTGCTCACCATTCCCACAGTAGGAGCCATATTCAAGAACGTAGCCTAGGGAACAATGTACTGTTGAGACAATCTAGATGGTAGATATGACTGAACCCTGGTAAGGCCTCTATATAAACTTTTAAGATTCTGCCAAATGGGTGTGGAGATCTACTCATCTGTGGCCATCTAAGACACTCCTAATATGTTAATTCCCTTGCTTATTAAACTGCCACCTACAAATATGGAGTGGCCAGCCTCTTCCATCTCTCCTTGACCTCTGTGTATTGGGGACAGTTTCAGATTTTCCCTTGAAGATCTTGAAGGTGCAGACCAACGGTAATAAATAATAGTAAAAATATTAAATTAAAACATGGAAGAGTGTTTATCCTTGTACCAAGGCTGCTATTAGCCTAAAGCAAACAAGGCACCTAGGGAGCAAAGTATGAAAAGGTGCTTACTCTCAGTGTCGGCACCTGAGAATGAGTGCCTTCTTAAATTTTGCCCTCTAGATGCCTCACTTGTCTTGCCTTAGTCCCTACTTTGCTTTGCATTAAAGAAATTCAAATTACAGCTATGATGCCAGTCTCCCAGATCGTTCTCTATGATCCCCTGCTCCTGATATTCTTGCCTTTGCGTATGGAATTCATAACACAAGGCATTCTGTGTGATCAGTAGAATATGTGTGAAGTGAGGGCATGTGACATTTTGGTTACTGCTTTGTTCTCTCTTCTGAAAGAAGTTCTCACTCTGGGAGAAACCAGCTGCCATTTTGTAAAGCTAAATAAACTACTAGATGCAGAAGGCCAAGTGATAAGGAACGACGGCTTCCTGCCAGCAGCTATGACAATGAGCCCTTTTGGAAGCAGACATTTTAGCCCCAGTCAGTCTTCAGCTAACTGTGCCTCGCCAACATTTTAATTGAAACCTCATAAGAAACCCTGAGCCAGAATGATTCAGCCCAGCTACTCCTGAATTCCTGACTCACAGAAACTTTGAGACAATAAATGCTTATTATTTTAAGCCATTTGTTATGCAACAATAGATAACTAATACACAGCAGACTTGAGAAGTTTTATCATTTATACCGTAAAAAAGGGAATCCTGTGTTGGTAATGTAGTCTGATCATAGTGGTTAATTAAGTACACAGTTTTTAGAGCTAAACTGTCACAATTTGAATTCTGGATTTGTTAGCTGTGTGGCCTTGGAAAAATTACTTAACCTATTTGTGTTTTAGTGATTCATTTATAACCGGGGGAAAATAATAGCACCTTTACTACAGGGTTGATGGAAGAATTAAGAAAGTGAATATATGTAAAGTTTATCAAATAATAAGCATTATGAAAGTGACATTAGCATTACTATTTCTAACTACTTTTGTCTGTGTTTATTTCTCACATAGATACATATATTATTGCTAACACTGAGTGAGGTGCAGCTTTCCTCACGTGCAAACACATCTCATTCATGCCTTACACAATAATACCTGGGGATAGATGTGCATGGCTTCTGAAAAGTTGCTTTGTATCTCCAGAAGAGGAGAAATGAGATTTTTCCCCACCTTGGTTTTAGGTGGGGGAAATTTCTGGATTATTTAGCCCAGAAAAATATCCCCTTATTTTTCACATTTTATTTTATGGTTATTACATCTTGCCATATTGGAGGTGCTCCCAGTTTCAGTAGCTGGGGTTAAATTTTGCCTGTCTCCTATAATAAAATATTCAGAAAGGTTTTATTGTCCAAATGTTACATGCCTACAACATGCAGCTTGCACTTCACTGTAAATGAATCTTTTATTCTCTTGCATCGGATTGTGTGTGTGTGTGTCTGTGTGAGACCTACATGCATCCTTCTCTTTTCAAAGGAATGTTCTTACTGCTCTGCAGACATCATCTAGCCTGAGCTGGAGGTTACCATGGTGATATGGCTATACAGAATAACTTCAAAACTACATCTTGCTGAGTTGTTTTCAGGGAGAATTGAGGACTGTTGTCTTTTGCTGATAGGCTCTACTTAAACTTGACCCTCCCTGCCATTTCTTCCAAGAATAATTAAAGAACTTAGCTGTTGGTGGATATCTGGGTTGGCTGTTTTCAAAGTACAAAGTAGGTAGCATAGTCACAGGACGTGGAGTACAGCATAAGGAATAGAGTCAATGGAATTGTAACAGCTCTATACAGTGTCAGAGGGGTAGTAGATTGGGGGAGGGGAGTTATCACTTTGTGACGGGTGTAAATGTCTAACTATTACATTGTTTTGTACACCTAAAACTAATTAAAAAAAATAATAGGTAGCATTTATCTTTACACTTTCCTTTTCTGTGACTTTTACCCCCTACCAGCATCTTTCTTTTTTTTCTAGGCACTTGGTCTTATGTTACCTTAGACCTTCCTGACAAGGAAGAAACTCATCTGATAAATTTATCCACACTACAACTTTTAAAAAATGATATAACTGTATTTGAATTGCATTGTTTAGACTCACCTCACAAGTTATGACTGTGGAGAGAGTTACTCTGGAGGAAAAAATTTATTTTTTTTGGAAACACACATTTGTGGTAAAAATCTCTGCAGTTAGAAATACATAATAAACTCTTTATTTTAAACTTAAAACTATAAAACATGTAATTAGCTTTCAAACAAATCCCAAAATATGTATACTAGGCAGAACAACAAAATGTGTCATTTCTGCCCAAAACAACACAGTGGTGGGTTTTTTTTTTTTTTCCTTCTGTTCAAACAGATGGGAAATTTTCCTGAAAATGACTTCAATTTAATTATGCTTTCTTAGTGAGCATCATTTACATTTTGTTTCTCTTTTTCTTGAATTATCTGAAAGAGTTATTTTGTATTTCTCAAAATTTTGTTACCAGATTTTATACTCATTCAGTTGGGCATCAAAATCTTCAAAAAATGTGATTATACTTCAACAATGAAGAAACCAAACATAACGGTTCCTGGTAATATCCTGTCAAGTAAATTCATTTGAATCATATGCTATTTCTCCTCATTCATATTTGTACCATTTTTCTAGCATTTAATATTTGCTGCCAGGTATTTAACTTTTCATGTGTATAGTTGTCTCCTCATCTCAGTTGAAAACTCCATGATATTAGGAATCATACTTAGTATTCTGTTGTTTGTTTCCAGACAGTACTTAATTAGTAATTTAATAAACATTAATTGATTGACAAATTTATTTCAAAGCAATTAAAGAAGGTATGCAAAGTTTCAAGGAAAGTGATTGCTCATCATTTTTTCTCCCAGTAATATATTACACTAGCTCTTCTAAGACAAGTTTTAGTTTCTCTGTTAAAAGGGGTAATATATTCGTTTATGCATTCAACAAAATCTTATTGAATACTAGACTCTGTTCTTTGAGATGTGAACCAAGATTAGAAGATCCCTACTTTTATGGAACTTATATTAGTGGGAGGAAATAAACAAATAAGTAATTAAGCAATGTTTAATTCCAATGAATAAAACGAGGTTCATAATAAAGAGGCTCAGCTATTTAGAATCAGCCTGTATGGGTAGGTGACAGTCTGGGAAAATTTAGGAGGATGTTGGATTTAAAGATACAATGAATGGCAATATTGTTAAAGTGCAGATGACCAGAGAGGGGGATTATTGAATAATGTCAAAGAATAAGAAAAAGGCCAGACCACGGAGTGTCCTTTAAAGGATCTGAATATTTAAAAAGTATAACTAGAATCCATTGGAAGGTTTTAAGGAAGGGTGAAACCAGATCTGATTTACATTGTAAAAAGTTGTAGTACTAGCTTATAAAGTGGAGAGGATTTGGACAGGATGTAGTTGAGGTGTGACTAGGAAGCTAGACCAGGAGTTCTGGTATTTCCTTGATAAGTCTGAAATATTTGTTTGTTACGCATGTAGAGATATGAGATAGAAGAAAGTTGATTTCTGGAGCTCAAAGAGAAAGGGTTGAAGATAGGGATTTTGGAACCATTAGTATATAGTTGGTTACTTAAAGCTACAGATTGTATGAGATTAGTTAGAAATATTACTTTGTGAGAATACTGAGATGGTGACCAAACAAAGCCATGAAGCTCCTTAACAGAGGTTCAATAGAAGAGAAAGGATGGATCATAAAGGAGACAGAGGATGCGCTAAGTGTGGTGAGAGGAGAGAAGCAAAGAACAAGGTAAGAGGTAGGAGGGCAGAAGAGTAAAGTGAATGTACTAAGAGGACAGTAGTGTAAGACAAGACCAGAAAGGTGGGATTTGGTTTCATGGAAATCACTGGTGACTTTGACATAAACACTATCAATGGAGTATCGGGGACAAAGCCTGACTAGGGTGAGTTTACCTATGAAAACAATAAAAACAACTATTAAAAGATCACATGTCTCATAACATATATAGTAGGTGATAACAACAGTAATAGAATGAAAACACCTATCATTTAACGGGTGTTGTCTTTATGTATAACATTTTGCTAAACACTTTTCACATATTTCACTAAGCGCTCCTAACAATACTTTGAAATCCACACTCTGACCCTAATTTAGAGATAAGGAAATTGAGATCTAGAGAATTTAAATGACTTGCTAAGGTCACATTGTTTTATCACAAGCAAAAGATTTGCAGCATTGGTCTTAACCTAAACAATTAAAGGAGTAAAATAATATTAGTGGTAGATGAGGGTAAATGGGATCAAATATATGGTGATGGAAGGAGAACTGACTCTGGGTGGTGAACACACAGTGTGATATATAGATGATGTATTACAGAATTGTACACCTGAAATCTGTGTAACTTTATTAACCATTGTCACCCCAATAAACTTTAATTTAAAAAAATTATTATTGTGTATATTTGTTTTCTATATATTTTTGCCTTTTAATTAAGGTAGCAGTCCACTTGTTTTTAGAGTTTATTAGCATAATTGGATTATAATAATGTAATAATCACATCAGCGCTATGAAGAATTGATGGCTGCAGAATGTAACGTTTCTGATTTTTCAATCCTAAAGTCTAAACTAAGAGGACTTAAAATATCTCTAAAGTATATTTGTATCTAAAGTTCCAGATATAATGAATGCATTTCAGACTGAGGGAAGAAAATTTAACTTATTCTTATTTAAATTCATCTTTTCCCCTAAGTGTCACAGTAAAATAGCTAGAATGATCTATATTTCATCATTTAAGATCCTTAAAATCACCATGTGTACTTTTAGATGATCAGACTGTACAAAATATATAATTTGAAAAATGTATCTAAAAATGGAAGTGTGCTGTGATAAGTTAATAATTTGTGTTGTCCAAATTAATGGAAAATAATTAGCTTCATACCACACACTATACTTAAATAATTTCAGAAAGATTAAAGATTTAAATTGAAAAACTTAAACATGTTAGGAAATATAGAATCTTTTAAAAAATAATATTGGATTGGGAGAGGCCTTTCCAGCATGACAGGAAATAAGAAAAGAAAGCACTGGCAGATTTGAATTTACACACACACACACACACACACACACACACACAGAGAGAGAGAGAGAGAGAGAGAGAGAGAGAGAGAGAGAGAATAACACCATATAAAAGTTTTAAAAAAGTGAAAAACTGGGGAAATATATAGCATATACAAAAGAAAAATGGATAATATCAACATAAATAGTTTCTACAAAGAAAAGAAATATGAACAGCTCAATAGAAAATGGGCAAAAAATTTGAAAAGGCAATTCACAGAAGACATGATGTCCAATAAAAAAATGAAAAGATGTTCAGTCTCAACAATTATTCAAGAGATGCACTTGAAACAACGTTGAAGTGGTTGTCTCCACTTAGTTTAACAAAAGGAAACACAAGTAAATTGCTAATAATAACTAATGTTGGTAGGATGTGAAGAAATAGATACCTCAAACACGGTGGATAGGAGCGATAAACATTTGTTATGGGGAAATTTTCAGGAAAATCTCCAGTTAACGTCAGTTGTATACATTTTTTTTTTTTTCTTGTAACAGGACTGCAGAAAACTAATGCTGTGGATATCATAAGTGAAACCTGCCAATTGTCACCAAACCCTTTTCTCTAAGGTAGAGAGATTCTTATCCAGGCTGCACATGAAAAACACCTGGGTAACTTTCAGAAAATACTCCCAACCTAGTAGGTGAAAATCTCTGGGAGAGGGGCACAGACATTGCTAATTTAAAAAGTCTTCCCAGTGGAATTTAATATGTATTATGTTGAGATCTTTGTTGTATCTTAATCTTTCCTATTAGGAGAGTGAATAACAAACCTAAAGCTCATTCTTGAGTCTCTATTATTCAGGAAAACTGCTAACCTACCTTACCAGAGAGAAAAGGATTTACCTCTTAGCTGAGCTTGTCTAAAGAGATTTTTCTTGAGTCTTGGCCTGAAGGGAATAAACCTGGGAAAGCTGGCTAGATTTCATCAGCAGCATCAATCTTTCTGTCCAGGGAAAGTAATAATCGATCAGAGCACCTGTTCTCTGTTTTCCTCATTTACCTTCTAATGTCTCTGGAGCTCAGAAATGGTGGTTCCCACCTTTAGTCAGAAATCCGAAATCAGGGTGGGTCATATTAAAATATCTTAGATACATTACACTTGGGACTAAAAGGCAGGTGAAAGTATTTTATCTAGATATGTTTCTCTGTCACTTGAAATTTCCTTTTCATTTAATTATAAGAATCACAGTATGACCCATCTAAGAGAAGGAGTCTGACTGAATTATGGCAGACACCAAAATAATATTATCACAGCCTGTTTGTAAACAATTTGGCAATACCTATTAAAATTTTTTTCATACCTTTTATGCTGACATTTCCATGTACTGGGGTATATCGTATATAGTTTCCAACTATGGCTGTCCAATTCCTCCCTTCATTGTACATAAATAGATGCCAATAAATAAGGTATATTTTCTCTCTTCTTGATGGGTGCTGGACTGTGACTTTCTTAGATCAATAGAATACAGTGGAAGTGACATTGTGGGTTTTTCCCACTAAACCTTAAGAGATACTGCAGCTTCCATTCCCCGTTCTTGGACCTCAGCAGACATGATAAAAGATGTCCAGGCTAGACAATTTCATGATTAGAGGCCATATGGAGAGACACCCTGAAGGATGACAAGCCACCTTAGATGAGCTCCCAGTCGACTGCAACTGTGTGTGAGGGAAACTAGCCAACATGATCGAGAGCAGAGAAAACACTCAGCTGAGCATTGCCTGAATTCCTGATCCACAGAGTCATGATAAATAACAAACCTTTGCTGTTTTAAGCCATTAGATTCTTGGTTTGTTACACAGTCATGCAAACACTCATTCATTCTCTTATTCATTTATTCATTCATTAGTGAGCATCTATTGTATACCAGGCACCATTTTCTACACTGGACAAATGGTATGGAATAAGCCTGACAACGTTCCTTTCCTTTTGGAGCCTACCTGCTTATGGAGATAAAGAAAGAAAATAATTCCAGATCGTGGTAATTGCTAGAGAGGAATTAAATATGTTGATGAAATAGATTCACTGTATGGAAGACACTGTGTTAGATCAATGGTGTAGGAAAACTGCACCGAGGAGATGATTTTTTGAGTTGCAATGTAGAGGAGGAAAAGGCTCCAGCATGGTAGAAAATTGGAAACTTCCAAACAGTAAGAACTGGAAATGTAAATGGGAATGTTCTAAGTACTTAAGAAAGGATTATGTGGCTGGAGTGCCATGATGGATGAGGAGAGGAAGTCAGCAAGTAGTCAGTTTAGCATTTTGTTATCCACTATACAAGGTTTTCAAATTTTATTCTAAGGTTGAAAAATGTTAGGCACACCATGGACTCATTTAAAATATATTTAAGCATACGAATACTACAAGTTGGAATATGTAAAAAAAAAACACCCTTTACAGTAGTTATCCTTACAGTAGTGGTCTTAAGGGGATTTTTATTTTTAAAAGCCTATTTTTATAATGTTTTAATTTTGTATAAATGTTTCACAGACTCTAACTTTCTTCCAACATTATTCTCTTTTTATATTAACACAGTTGTAATAATGAACATGTTTAGACTATATGTCCCTAACTCCCTTGTGTTGAAAGCATAGTTATGTGGCTGACTATGTGAATGAAAATAACATGTATCATCCTTGTCTGAGGCTTTTACAGTAGTGGTTCGGTCTCTTTCGTGCTATCTCTCCTCTTGTTTTGGCTGCTTGCAGAGGTTGATGAGAACGATAAAGCCATAAGATGGAAAGAAACTCGGTCCTGAATGATTGCATGGAGGAGAGCCACGCTGATTTATGAGCAAGAAAAACTCTAGTGTGTTAAGCACTTGAAATTTTCAAGTTTATTACCATGACTTAGTGTAACCTAACTACATACAATGAAGTACGTGATTTACCCTCACAATGGGACTACATTTAATGTAATAATTTCAATTGTACTACTTCAGGTTAAGCCTAAAGTCCTTATGAAGCTTTGTTACAAATAGGTCAAGGAACTAATTAGAACACTAGATAGTGCAAGTGAGTGTTTAAGGGTTTTTGTGAAACAATATTTGATAATTCTAGTAATTGATATTATACTTGCAGTCTATGTCAGACACTCAACGATCTTCAATGTTCTTACTCCATCATCTCATGTGTCAAGAAGTTTCTACTGGTACGTATCAAGGACTTGGAAGTATTATTATATTATACCTTATCAAATCACACTTTACTCAATTTTTAACAAAATATGATAAAATACAAATTTTTACATTGCTAAATTTCTGAGAGTATTATTGGATTATTAAACTGAGAGACAGTCTCTTGGTATTAAAATTAAGCAACTTGTGCTTTAATGACCAGGTGTGTCAAATTGCCTGTGTATGAACTGTGCACCATCTGTTTACATCTTACTAGCATCTGTAGCATGTATGCACAGAGTTTGAGAACATAATTCTAAGTATGCGTGTCCATTTAGAAAACAATTCTAGAGGTCATGCAAAGAAAATTCTAGAGGTTGTGCAAAATTCTTTAGTTCATTCTCTTTTTAATTTATATTCGTTCTTCCAAACCCATATACAAATCAGAAAGTCTTTTCTAATATTCAGCTCATTGTTTTTGGTAAAGTGCAACAAAATGAGTTTACAGAATAAAAAAAATATTTCCTATTCCCAACCTAATGTTCCTGAAATGACCCTAATTTAGCTCAGTTCCTTGCTAAAAAATTGAGACATTTGAAGATAATTTGCTGTGATTTTTCTTCTAATACTGAAAAATTTGATTTAAAAATACTTCCACAATTTAGTGAGTTGTTGTACGAAGGTCAGACAATTACGTTAGTGAACTTTCCATTGTGCATATATCTATCTATCATTTTTTTAAATTAAAGTTTATTGTGGTGACAAGTGTTAGTAAAGTTAGATAGGTTTCAGGTGTACAATTCGTATATCTGTCTAATAAAACATAAACACCATTAGAAATGTATAATCTGAAGACTATAGTAACAGAAAATTTTTATGTTAAGTCAAAATTAAACAATAAAATAAAAATTGTATTTGCAATGCTGTAACTAAAACTATATAACTAAATAATTTTTTAGGGTGCAGCTAAAGTAAAAGAAATAATTTAAAGACTGGATTTATTGGGATGGAAAAATTGTGGATTGATATTTTCCCCCTTTCTTTTATTTATATTTTATTAATGGTGCTATAATGTTGTTTATGTATGAGGTAATTCACTTATTCAAAGTCATTATTTAGTTGTAAATAATTGTTGGGTACCTACTTTAGCCTAGATTTGTTTTTGGGCATTGGGAATACAACCATTGAAAAGACAAATTCAATCTTTTAATAGAACTTACATTCTATTGAGAGAAAGAGATATAATAATCAAACATATAATATAACTTCCTTATCTCTTGGGTCCTCTAGGAGGTAGACACTGAAATGGACATCAGCATGAAAAGGTTTATTGGGGACTAACACCAGTAAAAGGAAAAGGGAGGAAGTGGGATTGAGCAGAGGTGAGTTATGATGCTGTACCTGACAATATCTCTATCCTTCCAATGAAGCACTCCAGAGCAAAGAATTCTCATTAGACATGGTTAGGTCCTTGAACTGACACATTGTTCAGCCATTGGCTGAGGTCACACTGAGAAGAGCATCACCTGTACCTAAAGCAGAGGCAGGTCCTGATGGAGTTAATGGCTGGGGGATACAGTTAACCCCACTCCTCACTTCTGGCGAACAGAAAGGATGTCTGAGAGGAGCATCTCTTGGCCCACATTTTTTGTAGATAAAAATACAGTAAGAAAAGAAAGTGAGGTGGGAAGTTTATTTAAAATAGGATGGTGAAGAAGGCTGTTGATAAGATGACAATGAAGCAGAGACTTGGAAGTTAGCCTTAATCCATTTGATGATCTGGGGTAAGGATATCCCAGGAGAGGGAATAGAAAGTGAGGTGGTGCTAACATGGGAACAAGCCAGTGTAGTAGAAAGATATAGGAGATGAGATTGTGAAGGTAAGCCAGGGACATAAAAACATAGAGGCCATGATAGGCTATTTTCTGAGAATCACAGGAGATTTTGAATAGGAGAATACCATGACCTGATTTACATTTTTATAAAAGTCAAATTGGAGAATGTGGTTTGCACTAGGGTGTTAGTGGTGGTAGGTGTTAGAAGAAGTAGGATTCAAGTATATATTCAAACCTTCTCTTTCTGATGGACTGAATGTGGGAGATGAGGAAAAGAGAGAAGTCAAAGTTGACTTCTGGGCTTGTGGCTTGAGAAAATGTGTGAATGGAGGGGAAGAATGGTGGAGGAACAGGTCGTGGTCCTAGTGGGGAGACAAGAGTTGTTTTGTATATGTTAAGTTTAAGGTGTGTATCCATTCCAGTTGATATGTAAACAGTTAGTTTAGGAAGAATTATCACAAAGATCAGAGGAGAAATAGAGGGGAAATTAAATTTGGGAGTCATTAGAGTATAGGTGAAATTTATAGCAAAGAGAATGAATGAGATCACATATGGAAATGAGTGTAAATAGAGAAATGTACCTCTGATTAGGTCCCAAGGCAATCCACAATTCAAAGGGAGAGATAAAGAGGCAGAGGTGGCAAAGGAGACAGAAAAGGAGCAGACTCATAAGAACACCACGAGATGTAGTGTCCCGGAGAGCAGGAGAGAAAGATCAACTATGTCATATGCTGCTGAGAGGTCAAGTTAAGATGAGAACTGGGTGTTGACTTTGGGAAATGGTAACATGGAAATTAATGGTGACTTTGACGGAGCCGGAGCCGTTTCATAGCAATAGCAGGGAGAAAAGTCTTGTTTGAAAACAAGGTTAAGGAAAAGGGAATTGAAGTTTGAGAAGAGAAGCAATGCAAAGGGGTGTGTGTGTGTGTGTGTGTGTGTGTGTGTGTTTGGTGTGCGTTTGATGTGTATTTACATTTTATCCCTACAAAAAATTATTTTCTAAAAGGCACTATACATTGTGTTTTTTGGGCTACATTTTTTTTTTCTGTTACAGATGAAAGATCTGAAATACAATTGAGTGAGTTGGTAAAGCCAGTCAAGTTCTATTGTTATAGTTTTAGAATATAGGTAGTGCTGAGCTCTTTATGAATACTGTGTTTTGGTTAAAAAAAAAAGTTGGATGAATGTTGCTAATGCAAAAGTTTCTACCTTCAATGCCAAGAGCTAAATATATCAATATAAATTATAGTATAAAATTTTTGGTTGGAGCATCATCCAATTTACATTTTTACATCAATAATTAAACCAGTAGAGGAAAAATTAATTGGTAGGTAAGTTACAGTAATTCCTCTGGGCTCATACATATTATTATTATGAAATTATTTCCACCTACATTATCTCATGTAACACTGAAAATGATCCTGTGGAAGTTCTTTGTAGATGAGAAAACTGAGGCTCTGAGCTTCAGGTAATTTTCTCAAAATCACATAGCTGGTTTCAGACAGTGAATTTAATTACAAGTCTGCCATTAGGCTCTTGCGTACTCTGGTATGCTGTGCTACTTCTTGATTTAAAATTACTAAACAGCTTGAAAGAGGTAATCATTTATGCCCTGTGTCACACCAATCAAAACTTTTAAATACCTCAGATGAATTACAACCCAATAATTAAAGATCTAGGAATTATACATGTAAATTAAGGTCATTTTTTTTTTTTTTTTTGGTTTTCCTCGATAGAGAATGGTTGGTTAAATAATTATGGAAGTTGAACTAACAAGTAGAAATGAATATCATATTAAAAATTTGGGGGGGTTTAAAGGTTCTGTATATATTCATAGTATAGAAACATGCTTGACATTTCTTTTTTAAAATTTATTCTTCAAGTACAGTTGACATACTATATTATGTTAGTTTCAGATGTATAACATAGTGATTAGACATTTACATACTCTATAAAGCGATCGTCCCAATAAGTGTGGTACACATCTGACATCATAGTTGACATTTCATTTTCATAGAAATTCAGTTGTATATATGTTAACATTTTTACGATCAATACCCATACATATACACAAGTATGAAATTTTCTAAAATTCTTGATCTTAAAGAATAGATTATAAATTGGCACTTGAAGTATTGACAGATATGGAATAAGTAGGCACATTTGTCATCGATAGATGAACAATGCGAAGATTAACACATTTATTTATAACTGTATTTAAAATGGTGATCTGAAGCTATACTGTAGCACCAATTATGAATATATTGTTAAACGGATTATGTATTCCAGAGCTATGGCAACTATTACCTAGGTAACCATAAAAAAGTATAATCTTGAGCTGAATTTATTAAATGAAAAGTTTTCTTTTGGATTACTGCTATTGCAATATGTAAAATGAGAACATAATTTGAGGTGATTTGGAATTGTATAACACAATTTTAAATTACATTTTTACATGATTAAAGAGGATAAAATAATTACAAAATTTCTATGAGTTAAATATTCCAAACACCATGTGCTGAAGGTTTATACATTATTACATATTTTGCCCTAGAGAATAAAATGTGCTCCATACTGTTCTTAGGGAATGCTGAGACTTTTTGTATGAATTACCTATTGGTAGATATTTTTATACCATACCTGCTTTTATCCAGAGAGAAAAGAAGCACTGACAACATTTTTAAAAATCCAACTTAGATAGATATGCATCTTTAATTCCCATTTATCTTTCTTTTTTAGTGTTTTGAGCATGGTTTTGTGCCCTTGATATTGAAGCTCACTTCATTCTCCACCCCTCAGCTAGTTCTATTTCTAAGTTAGGTGACTAAATTTTCTCTAAAATATATGTGAATGGAAGTGACGTGTGCCACTTATGGACCTAGTCCTGGGTACATACCACCATACTCTCTTCTGCCTGTTAGCAGGGTACAATCTTAATGGGGCAGTGAGCTGACGTTAATCATACCATAAAGACAATGCGCTAAGGAACCTCGGTTTTTTGAGTAACTGCTTGGAGCAGGGAGGCCTTCAGGCCTGGACTATTCACTTCAGACTATCAGATGAGAAATACATTTTGTCTTCTTTAAGCTATCCAATTATTGCTAATTCTCTTTATTACAGCAGGCTAGCCTCACTAATACACACTGATTTGATTAGATCCATTGAGAGAAGAAATAGATGAGATACTTTCTCAAGTTCGCAGGTTGAAATTAGTTCATTTATACATGGGTCATATTCTTCTGCATCATGACATCAGTCTTTTTTTTTTTTTTAATGAAATTTATTGGGGTAACATTGGTTAGTAAAATTATTATGTACAAGTGTACATTACTATAATACATCATCTATATATTGCATTGTGTGTTCACCACCCAGAGTCCGTTCTCCTTCCATCACCATGTATTTGACCCCCTTTTCCCTCTTCACCCACTCCCGCCCTCCTTTACCTTCTGGTAACCACTAAATCGTTGTCTGTCTCTGAGTTTGTTACTTCGTTTGTCTTGTTCGTTTGTTTCTTTCAGTTTTATATCTCACATATGAGTAAGTCATATGGCTCTTGACTTTTTCTGTATAATTCACTTTGCTTAGCACGGTAATCTCAAGATCCATCCATGTTGTCATGAATGGCAGTATTTCATCTTTTCTCATGCCAGAGTACTATTCCATTATGTATGTATACCACATCTTCTTTATCCAATCATCTATCCAAGAACACTGGTTGTTTCTTGGTGATACAATCTTCTTCACACTCCTCCCCATTTCTTTAATCATTTAGACCTCTAATTAATGCTTGCTCTATTTAGTTGTGCTTTCTCTTATTATAATGTTAATACCATAAATAGGAGTGTGTTTGGTGTCTTGTCAAGACAAACAAGAGAAGCATATATACATTGCAATTTTTCAAGAAACATTTAACTCAATTTGATTAGTTTCCTTGTTTTCTTGGCTACCCTTATCCTTACTAATCTTACTCTTGTAATTAAAAAAAAACACCAAAGTATTCCATAGTCTGTTTTCTCTCATTTTTTAATTTTTAAAAAGATTTTTATTAAAATACAGCTAACATACAATATTATATTAATTTCAGTTGTGCACCATAGTTATTCCACGTTTATATACATAAAGAAGTATCACCATAAGCCCAGCAATCATCTGACACTGTACCATGCTATCACAATATTATTGACTATATTCGCAATGCTGTATGAGGTATGACAATTAAGTTTGTGAACTTGTCACGATGTTGCTAAGCCTTTTTGCTATCAGAGGGATTATTCATTATGAATTTGTACCAACTGGACAAACAGTTAACCAAGTTTACTATTTGGAAGTGCTGAAAAGGCTGCATGAAAAAGTTAGATGACCTAAACTTTTCACCAACAATTCATGGCTCTTGCGTCATGACAATGCACCAGTTCACACAACACTGTCTGTGAGGGAGTTTTTAGCCAGTAAACAAATAACTGTATTGGAACACCCTCCCTACTCACCTGATCTGGCCCCCAATGATGTCTTTCTTTACGTGAAGATAAAGGAAAGATTGAAAGGAAGACATTTTGATGACATTCAGGACATCAAGGGTCATACAATGACAGCTCTGAAAAAGTTCCAAAACTGCTTTGAAGGGTGGATGAGGTGCTGGCATCAGTGTGTAGCTTCCCAAGGGGAATACTACGAGTAACTGTAGTGATATTCAGCAGTGAGGTGTGTAGTACTTTTCCTAGGATGAGTTTGTGAACTTAATTGTCTGACCTCATACATTACATCTCCATGAATTAGTTGTTTTATACCTGGAAATTTGGACCTCTTATTCCCCTTCATAGCTCCCCCCACTTTTTAATTTTTCAATACGGTTGACATTTAATATTATTTTATATTAATTTTAAGTGTACAGCACAGTGCTTAGACATTTGTATAATTTAAGAAATGATCCCCCTGACTAGTCTAGTACTCATCTGGCACTATATATACTTATTAACATATTATTGACTATATTCCCTGTGCTTTACTTCCCTATGACTATTTTGTAACTGTCAGTTTGTATTTCTTAATCATTTCAACTTTTTCACCCTGTCCCCCAACCCCCTCCAATCTATCACCGCAACAATCTAAGACCCATCTGACACCATAGGTAGTTATTACAATATTATTGACTATGTTCTTTATGCTGTACCCTACATTGCCATGATTACTGTGTAATAACAAATTTGTACTTCTTAATCTCCTCTCTTTTTCACACACCCCCAAATCCATCTGGCCACCATCAGTATGTTCTCTGTATCTATGAGTTTGTTTCTGTTTTGTTTGTTTATTTTGTTCTATAGATTCCACATATAAGCAAAATCACATTGCATCTGTCTTTCTCTGTCTGACATGCTCCATTCGGCACAATACCCTCCAGGTCCATCCATGCTGCTGCAGATGGCAAGATGCTGCAAATGGAATGGGTATTCCCGTCCATGACTGAGCAATATTCCATTGTAAATATGTACCACCTCCTTTTTATCCATTCTTCCATCAACCCAGGTTGCCGCCACACCTTGGCTAATGTAAACAATGCTGCAATGAACATATGGATGCACATGTCCCCTTGAAATAGCGTTTTGTGTTTCTTCAGATAAATACCCTGAAATGGGATTACTGGGTCCTTCTTTGTCTTGCGTTATAGCCTTTGTTTTAAGTCTATTTTATCTGGTATAAGTATTGTTACCCCAGCTTTTTTGTTTGTTTCCATTTTCATGATATATCTTTTCCATCCCTTTACATTCCATTGTTGTGTGTCTTTCCATCTGACGTGAGTCTCTTATAGGCAGCATATGTAATGGTCTTGTTTTCTTATCCATTCAGCCCTCCTATATATTTTGTGTGGAGTATTTAATCCATTTTCATTGAAAGTGATTGTTGATAGGTATGTAGCTATTGCCATTTTATTCACAAATTTGATCTTGCTTTTTCAATCGTAAAGAAGTCCCTCTAACATTCTCTGTAATACTGATTTTGTGATGAATTCCTTTAGCTTTTTCTTTTCCAGGAAGCTCTTTATCTGTCCTTTGACTCTAAATGATAGCCTTGCTGGGTAGAGTAATCTTCGTTGTATGTCCTTGCTTTTCATCACGTTGAATATTTCGTGCCAATCCCTTCTGGCCTGCAAAGTTTCTGTTGAGAAATCAGCTGACAATCTTATGGGAGCTTTCTTATAAGTCAGTAGTTGCTTTTCTCTTGCTGCTTTTAGGATTCTCTCTGTCTTTAACCTTTGTCATTTTAATTATAATGTGTCTTGGTGTGGGCCTCTTTAAGTTCATCTTGTTTGGGACTCTCTGCGCGTCCTAGACTTGTATGTCTATTTTGTTTGCCAAATTAGGAAAACTTTCAGTCATTATTTCTCAATCCCTTGCTTTCTTTCTTCTCTTTCTGGTACCCTTATGATGCGAATGTTGTTATGCTTGATGTTGTTCCAGAGGTCTCTTAAACGATCCTTATTTTTGGGGGGATCTGTTTTTTCTTTTTACTGTTCTGACTGCGTATTTTTTGCTACCTTGCCTTCCAAATCATTGATTCAGTTCTCTGCTTCATCTAGTCTGCTGGTGATTCCTTCTAGTACATTCTTCATTTCAGTTATTGTATTCTTCACTTCTGACTACTTCTTTTTTATGGTTTCGATGTCATTTTTTATGCATGCTATCTCTTTATTGAAGTTCTCACTAAGTTCCTTGAGCATCCTTGTAACCATTGTTTTGAACACTGTATCTGGTAGTTTTCTTGTCTCCATTTGTTTAGTTACTTTTCTGGAGTTTTTTTCCTGTTCTTTCATTTGGGATGTATTTCTTTGTTTCCTTTTTTTGGCTGCCTCTCTGTTTGTTTCTATATATTAGGTAGATCTGCTACATCCCCCAGTTTGGGCTGGGTGAACTTATGTAGCAGGTGCCCTGTGGAGCCCAGTGGCACAATCTCCCAAAGTCACCTGCACCACGTACTCCAGGAGTGTCCTTTGTGTGTGCCCTACTGTTATAGTTGTGCCTTGATTGCTGTTGGCATGTCATTGGGTGGTATTGACGCTCAGCCTGATTGGCAGTGGGGTTTAGCCATGTCCACAGTTTACAGGCTGCTGTGCAGGGGACTTACCCCACTGAGTGGGATTCGCCCCAGCAGGCTCTGGTGCCTGTTGAGACTGCCCTTTGGGTGTGGTGCTTGTGCAGCATATTAGTCAGTGCTCTGCTGTGGTCTGAAGCCAACCTCCAAGTATGTTGGTTCTGGGGCATCTTACAAGGGGCTCTGGTGCAAGCCCAGGTCACCCACTGCCTGTGGCAGGCTGGGGACTACCTGGTAAGAGGTACAAAGTGACCTGTGGTTTTTTGCTTCTTCTGCTAAACCTGGATGTACGTGGGAGAAACTGTGCTGTGAACCGGGGATGTCTGCCACCAGTAACACGCCTAGGGTAACTCCACAAAATGCCAAGACACCCCAAGGCCTGCTGCCACCTGCCAGCTCCCTTAAGGTTCAGCCACGGATAAAGCCTCAAGTGTATACAAGTTCGGTGAGGCAGGGACTCAGGGAGTCACCAGAGCAGGAAGAGTTGTGGTCACCAGGTTAATGTACACTGGTTTGGTGCCAGTGCTGAGCCTGGAGCTACTCAGCAAAAGTCTCAGAGCACACCGAGGCCAGTCACCACCTACCTGGGGTTTTAGGACTCCATAATTTTTCCAAGAAGGAATGCAATGCTAGTGGGGCTGGCCAATCTTAGAGAATGTGCCTCCAGTGTTAGGGGAGTTCTGTGGGGCGGGGTCCCAGTGAGTCAGCAGGATGGAGCTGCAGAGCTCATCAGACCAATGAGATTCAGATTTGGCTATAAGCATAGAGGGCGGGCTCAACACAGGAAAGATTGCAGCTGCCTTCCAGCTACACGGGAGGTGGACCTCCTCACAGGGAAATGGCGACTGTCCTCCAGCCCTCAACCCAAAGCAATCTGACTCAGTCTAACCCCCGTATGTCTCCAACACCCACCGAATTACTTTCTCTCTGCCGGAGCCCAAGGTGAGTGCCTGGGAGTGAGAGAGTCTGTGCACAGGCCCTTTAAGAGGACACCTGAGTTTCCCATCACCTTCCATCCCACCAGGATGGTCAGAATCCCCACTGTTTTTCACAGCTAGGTGTTGTGGGGACTCCTCTTCCCAGTCCACTATTATTGGCTGGGGAGGAAGGTGTGGGGCTTGGATTTCTTGCTCCTCTGGGGGGAACCTCCACATCCAAGATATCCTTCCCAGTTCTCCACCACCACACAGAGGTTTGGGGTTAACCAATTCAGCATCTCCGCCCCTCCTACCAGTCTCAAAGTGGCTTGCTTTTTTACGTATCCTTAGTTATAAAACTTCAGTTCAGCCAGACTTCAGATGGTTCTCCAGGTTGCTTGATCTATAATTTAATTGTAATTTTAATTTGTTCACAGAAGGAAGCAGGCACAGTGTCTACTCTGCTATCTTGGATCTCCTCCCTTGTTTTCTATCTTTTTAAATTTTTTCTGTGATGATTTACAGATTCTAATGAGCATGCAAAATTAATGACTTTTTAAATGGAACATATGCAATTTGTATTTTTTTCTAAATATATGCTATATATTACATATCATTTTCATATAGGGTAGACAACATATTTAATATATATATTTCTATACAATATTTACTAGTTTTATATTTTTTCATGCAATGTATTTCTCTTCTTAATTCATTTCCTAGCCATGGTTCCTCATATTACAGAGGAATAGGCTGAGAGGAATTAGCTTAGGTGATTTCACACACCTGCTAGTTAAAGGAATCAGTTCTCAAACTTTGTCCCTCTGACTCCAAGTTCATTTTTTTCCCTCTAAATAATAATGAAGTGGGATGCCAGGATGTAGAGTGGAAACAGAAGTACAGTCAAGAGCTTGATGAAAGAAGGGACATATAAGAATATTAAAGAAAAGTATGGGATAAAAAGAGATTTGCAGGCACATGGGGAAGCTGGCCGTGTTTTAGATGAGCTAGGGTTATATAATTGAGAGGCTTCATTGGAATTGACTGTTCTCAGGTGTCCCAATATTGGAAGAACACTTTTGTTGCCAGCAGTGTTTGAGCATTAGTAATGATCTGCACAGACTAATTATCTATGTCCAGAGTAGACATAAGGGTCCTGGTCTCTGCTGGCAGTGTCTTAAGTTGTGTGGGTCCTCCTCTAGCATAGGCTCTCTTGACACTAATAAGAATCTCTTTACTGGGTGTTGTTAATTTCCCCCAAAAAAATGAAGGCACTAAGAGAAGGAATCTTTTCCCAGTGACTGGCCATCATCTAGCTATGATTTCTGGCTCAGTTATGGACTTATTTATGGGTTTATCTTTTTGTTCATCTTTGATCTCCCTGTGTTCACTCTATATGGAATTTATCACATATTAATTAAAATGTATATAGTAATAAATGTATGTGAAGTAATAAATATATACTTTTATATACAGTGGTTTATAAGGTGGTAATAATGAGGACAGAAATCTGCATGAGAAACTTTAAAAAATGTCAACAGTTAAAAAATCTGAGAAGTCACCTATTTTGAAAAATGAAAAAAGTTATTTCGTGTTCTCTTTCAATATCTCATTAATATCTTTATGTATATATTTAAAAAATGACGACTGTAATTAGTTGGGATTGTTTTGCCACTAGTAATGACTAACATTTATAAATGTATCTACATTAGTTTGCTGGGGCTACTATAACAAAATACTACTGATTGGGTGGTTGAAACAACAGAAATTTATTTTCTCAAGTTCTGGAGGCTGGAAGTTCAAGATCAAGGTTTTAGCAGGTTTGGTTTTTCTGAGGCCTTTCTCCTTGCCTTGTAGATGACTGCCTTCTCATTGTGTCCTCACATGCTTTTTCTCTGGGCATATGCGTCTCTGGTGTTTCTCTCTGTCTCCAAATTTCCTCTCCTTATGAGGAACCCATTCAGATTAGATTATGGCCCACCCTAACGACTCACTTTAACCGAATTAATTATTTAGTGGCCTTATCTCCAATATAGTTACATTTTGTGAAACTGGGGATTAGGGCTTCAACATAGGAATTTGGGGGGAAGATACAATTCAGCCCATAACAGTAGCTAACATTTAATAAATGCTAATGATGAGTCTGCACTGTTCTAAACTCTTTCCATGTTCTGGCTTGTTTAATCTGTGAAACAAACCTATAAGGAAGATACTATTAAACAATTCTATTTTATAGATGTTAAAACTGAGGTCTAGAGAAGTGAAACAACTTTCTCAAAGTCACAAAGGTAGTAAGTGGCAGAGCAGTGAACAAATGAAGCCGGTCTGGTCTCAGAGCTGCTCTCTCAGCCATCGTGCTCCTTAATGTTAATGTATATAAATTTAAGGGTGAACACATTAAGAATGGATTTTCAGTTCAGAAAATGACTTCATGTTTTGGCTTTACTACTCTATGCCTTTTGGAAAGCCATTTGATCTCTTTAGGTCATCCACTGTCTCCTTTTTGTGATAAATAACTGACAAGATGATGTAAAGCTCTTTTGCAAATAAGGACTACATAAATGTCAACTGTTGTAATAATTTAATCAGTAGGGGTGTGTTTGTCACTTATATTTATGGACAGCCAAGTTACTGAGCTGAGACAAGACTGTGTAAATTTCCAAATAAAACAGGTCCATGACAGAGTGGATGAGCGAACATCATGCAGTGGGTGGCAGTAAAGCTTTTGGTTTCCCTGGTAAATCCAACATGGTACCAAAAGATCTCAAGCCTAGTCTGCACATCTAACTTCACAATTAAGTGAAATATTTGTTATTACAAAAACATTCAGAGGTAGGAAAAAGATAATCAACTCTTGATTGTGGGGAACTGGTTTGAATGGGCTCTAGGCTTCAGAGTTACCTGAAGCTGGCCTGGTACTTACAGCTGGTGGTTCCCCCCTTGGACATTTACAATCTCATTAAATATCAACATCAGACAAGGCCCCTCTAAGACCATGACTGAATAACAAAAAATAAGGTCACTTCATAGCTTTTTAACGACATACAAAAACAAGGTCACTGTGCCTTCCACAAAATAATAAACACCCTTTTCTGACTGACACGAATAACTGCTACTTTGTTACCAATTATAGCTTTAGTGTCACTCTTGTTGGCTGTCCAGATAGGGAAGATTTATTGAGAAACCAAACCATGGAATTGTCCCTGCTTTCTGATAGCATCTACAGTGAACCCCAGCTTTCTTCAATTCTCCTCAAAAACACCCAAATTCTCTAATAGACTCTTTCTAACACCCTCTACGGAGATTGCCCACAATTCCCCGCAAGTCTTCTCCCTCAGTTCCGTGAGTAATAAATCCAACTTGTTCAGCTACAGGTGTGTTTCTGCTGGTTTTTAGGTGAAGGGCACTGATAAAGATAGTGCAATTGCCCAACCAGATTTTGGAGAAACAATCTCATTTATGCTACTTTTCTCCTAAGTGAAAAAGACTTTAAAAAAAAAAAAATCCACATCGTTTTTAGTACATGAAGCTTTGGATTTTTTAGAGAGAAAGGTCATCTGAAGCTGAAACTATTTTGGTAGGAGAGAAAAACTTCCATTTGAACACCTCTGGTTTGCTTATGCCTTTACAGATCACATAGGCTCTGTACACTGATATTTCTAGTGTGTCTTTAATTTTTGCTTGCATACAAATGTGAGATTCTGAATAGCATGTATCCCATCTCGTTATAATGACTATCTCACATGGTTTAGTACAAGGCTCTAGTCTACACATTTTTATCATCTTCCTACTCATAATAGAAAAAGGAAAAAAAAGAAAATTGTACTGTTGTTTGCTGCCTGCCCAGTTTAGTTGCTAACTATCCACCCACTCTTCTTTTTCTTTTTTCATTGTGCCTTATTCCTATGCTGCAGTTTCAATGATCGAATTAAACTGTATGCTTAATTAACTGTTAGAATGTTGTAAGTGTCTAACTGGAAAATCTGCTACATTTGGCTCCTTTTTTTTCTCTCATAAAAACTGCTTTATGCTTTCCGCTTATTACTGTCTGATAATTTATACAGTATTTGCCTACATATACACATTAACTAATTTTATTCTAACACCTTAATTCATGTGCCTAAATTCTATGGCTTTAAATTCACCTTTTTCTCCATATGGTTGCATAGCAACCTCTGCAATTTGTGAACAACAAAATGACTTGTTACTGGGTGCTAGGGCAGAACTTTTCAAGTATCACTGAGCTAGGAGTTCCATAAGTAAATATTTCTCTCTTATAATTTGGTGGGAGTATATGTAAAGAGGGAGGATTGGAATCTGTGATTAATAGAGAAAAATAGAATGATTAAGCACCAAAGAAAATGTTGATAAATCAACTGGTATGATGGGTTCAAAGATTTTTGTCTATTGTTGAAATATGAGTTTCCATACTTGACTTGAATTTCAAATGATGTGACTGTAGAGGTTTATTTTTAACGTAATTAGACCCATTCACTAATATATTGAAATAATAATCATACTACATATGATACCAGGGGCTGGAGATAAAAATGTATCAGACAGAAATATTAGTGCTAAGAAATTTCATAAAATAGATGAAGTTCTATTTTTCATGACAGTTGATAATTTTGCCTGGATATTGGTTTAGACTTTGGATCTGACTAATGATACAGAGATCAGAAGGATCAGTGCCTGAAGACCCTACTCTTTCATTTAAAGGACAGTTTACTCTTTCAGAATAAAATTGGTGGTTTTGCTGTAAGAGGTCTAATCTGGAGGAATCTAGGTTGAAAAGATGCACATTTTTTCTTTATTGAATGAGGTTGAGATTTGTGGAATTTGTAATGTGGACTACCAACTTTTACATCCACCGTCTGTTGATGTACTTAATTAAAATATATGTACACACAGAAAACTCCCAGCTCCTAGCTATAGCACACTAGTTTTTCTGGTATATACTTTTCATCTGGTTGAAATATACTATACCTTTTAAGTTATTCTCTAGTATTGTATTCCTCTAACATTGTTTTAAAGCACTTGTTTTCTGTCTGAGCTGCTTATTTTTGTCCATCTAAGAGACTTCAGTTTGCTAAAAAGTAGTGGGCACAGTAACTATTTTCATCCATTCTGAATTTAGATCATGTCCATTAAAATTGTGTTTCAGTAAATTGTTTTGGTGTTAATGGACTACTATTGATGTTTGAGCCTGCCCTATTGATGAGATCTGTGTTTTACATTTTGTACTCAGACAGATTCAAGAGCAATACTTTGTTGACTCTGGACCTGATGTCCGTAATAAACTTGTGATGGTTAATTTTATGTGACAAGATGACTGGGTCACGGGATGCCCAGATAGCTGGATAAACATTATTTCTGAGTATGCCTGTGAGGCTGTTTCTGGAAGAGGTTATCATTTATGTGCCTAGTACTGGGTGAACTGAGTCAAGCAGATGATCTGTCCCAATGTGGGTGGACGTCAGCCAATCCATTGAGGAACTGAATTGAATAAAAAGGCAGATGAAAGTTGAATTCAGTCTTCCTCTGCCTGACTGCTTTAGCTGGGACATCAATTTTCTCATGCCCTGGGTACTCCTGGTTCTTAGGCCTTAAGACCTGGAGTCTACACAATTGGCTCTCCAGCTCTCAGGCCTTTGAACCATACTACTGGCCTTCCTAGGTCTAGCTTGCATAAGTCAGATTGTGGTACTTCTGCACCTCCATTGGCTCTGATTCTCTGGAGAACCCTGACAAATATGAAACTCTAGAATCAAGATCATATAAAATAAATTATCTAATAGAGGGAAAGCATAACTAATGTTTATTGAGCACCTACTCTGTGTCAGTGTCTATTCACACTGACCCCATATAGACAAGTAAGTTCGTGAACTCATCCTAAGAAAAGTGCTACGTACCTCATTGCTAAATATCACTATGATCACCTTCAAAGAACTCCCCTTGGGAAGCTATGCACCAAAGCCAGTACCTAGTCCACCCTTTAAAGCCATTTTGGAACTCTTTTTCTAGAATGGCCATCAGAGCTGTTTTCATATATATATATATATATATATATATATATATATATGTATATATGTATATATGTATATATACATATATATATATATACATATATATATACGCACATATATATGCATATATATATATATATATATATGAAAATATGTCACCGTGTATTCTGATGTATTCAGTGTGATAGAAGAGTAATTTGATAGTTTTGTTTTTTTAGTTTTTTTAAGGGGAACAGGACTTTATTGGGGAACAGTGTGTACTTCCAGGACTTTTTTCCAAGTCAAGTGTTGTCCTTTCAGTCTTAGTTGTGGAGGGCACAGCTCAGCTCCAGGTTCAGTTCCCCTTGCTAGTTGTAGGGGGCGCTGCCCACCATCCCTTGAGGGACTCGGGGAATTGGACTGGTAACCTTGTGATTGAGAGCCCACTGGCCCTTGTGGGGATCGAACCAGCAGCCTTTGGAGTTAGTGTCACGGAGCTCCAACTGCCTGAGCCACTAGGCCGGCCCAGTAATTGGTTTTTATACTTTGCAACAATAATTCTGAGCTTCAGAATGGGCATACCAAAAAGAAGTAAGCTGAATAAATCTCCAAACTGCAGTGAGAATGATCTTTGAAAATATAAATCTGTTAATGTCACCACTTTGGATAACACCCTTTATTTCTTTATATTGCTTTCAGATTCAGGGTGAGAATCTTTATCCTGATCTATAAGGCTTTTTGTGGTCTGACCTCGCTTCTTTTCTAGGCTCCATCTTAATTGCTCTCCCTTTCTCCTCTGTTCCAGTAACACTGAACTTCTTTTATTTGCTCAAATGAGCCATATCTCCACCAGCTGCAAGCTCTTCCTGTTGCTTGGAAACAGGGGACGACCCCAGTTCCCTTGCCCACTTAACTCCCACTCATCCATCAGATTTCAAGTATCACTTCCTCAGGGAAGCCTTCTTTGGCTTCTCAGGCCAGTTCTGCTTCCCAGTTACAAACTCTCAAGGCATCATGTACATTTTCTTTGTTGTATGATTATTTATTAATGTTTTTCCCATGTTGACTATAAGCTCTATGAGGTCAGGGACTTGGTTGGATTTTGGTTAATATTGTACTCAAAGCTCTAGTATTTTGCCCATGACCCCATTCCCTTTCGTATCCTTCACTATATTCTACCTATTTTTGAATACTGATTCTTGAGAGTTCCATAGTACTTTCAGACAATAGCCACTCCAGTTCCTCCCCTTCTATATACAACCAGAGATTGGAGCTATGCGTGAAGCCCTGAGAGAGATTCCATAACCAAGAGAAGTGTGGAGGCATTTGAAAGAAACTTGGTAGTCATGCATGCAAAAGGCTGTAGTTTTTCATGAGTTGTTATTTCAACTCATCAGGAGATAAGAAAATGAACTTCTGAGGAAATTTCACTCCAAACCAAGAACACTTGAGTAGTTGAAAGCTTACCAAGCACATTTGGAACTGCGTGTGTGACATTAACTTCCAGGCTGTATTTACTGTAGTTGTCTATTTTGAAATAAATGCAAATACAATAAGTGTTAAGATTGGTACACAAAAAGAGAAAATATTTTCTCCATAATTAATGTTCATTTTTTTTTTTTTCTTGGTTTAGTAAAAAGGCCACAATCAGAAATCAAAGTGACATTCGTGATAAGACAATGGTGAGGGTTAGTGAGCGAAGGAAAATACATTCTATGCTTTAATTACCAGTGGCATCAATTATTATTACCTCAGATGTAACTACTGAAAATTTACTCAAAATGATAAAAGAGATGATTACATTGCTTCATACTTCCAAGTGTGGGAACCTTATGTAATGAGAAGGGTTTTTATTTTTCTCTTTCTTTTTATAGCCTGCCAGACTGGAGGTCATCTAATCTGAATATCCCATTAGCAGGTAAGAAAATAATACTTGTATTGTGAATGCACAATATCAGGATACACAGGTGATTTGTTTCATTTAGGTTGCCTGCACGAGCACATGTGTGTACATGTATACATATAAGCAATGTTTTAGTGAGATGGTACAGAGCTTACTAATTTTTAAAGTATGTTTATACACCCATTACCGTTTTAAACAGTCAGGATCAGAAAACTAAGAAAATTCAGTAAAAGAGAGGAAAGATGAAGAGAATTGGAAAGACAGAAAACTTGAGAGTGCTATGTAGTGTGTTATTCATCCCCTTGTAAAGGTACTTACATTACTGCCTGTGATATCTGTGATTCAGTCTGGATTTGCTAACATTTCTGTATTTATATATTGATACAGTATGTTTTATTATGATAAACCAAGAAGCACTTATATAAACCGAGAAAATAAAAAGGAAGTACAATTGTGTACTGACATCCAGGTGGGAATAGAAACATGCTTTGGACTTAGAAATAGCTATAGACAGATTACAAATGATGACTTAGACATGTGATATAGCGCACTGACTACCAATTTATGATGAAAAGCACAGCTGTGCTGAAAAGTGACTACAGTTATACAATACAATGCATATGGAAAACATTTTAAATTTTAGAAAAAAGTGATGTGATAATTTCACTTAATTGTCTAGACCTATATTTGTGATTCTTACAAAATTATTCTAAGTCTACAAAATATGTGTAACTATAACAGGAAATTTTATTTGTTGATATTAATTTTTCCTGAAAGCCAATGAACATTCAAATATTACTTAGAGTTAATTAAATATTTCCTGTTTTGGATAAAGACATATTCTGAAAATAAGGCTGAAAATGTTCACTTTGGTTACTACAACATTTTGGTTATTTATATTGCAGTTATTTTAAGTCTTCAGACATAGTTTGTTGACACTTGTCAGTATTTCTGTATATGAAGGTTTTATGAATTTATTTTCAAAAATAAGGTCTAATGTACTGGTTTAAGAGTAGGGAACAGTAGGGATAGTATAAGTTATAGCTCTAAGGAGATCTCAAACACAGAATTATGATATAAATAGAAGCAAATTATATTATTATGATATTGACTAAGAATTATTTACCAATCCAAGTAAGATCGAGATGGCGGGCAGGTAAATCAAAATAATCAGACTCAATATGTTGGAAACCTGGCATAATTTTGACAATAACTTAGAATTAAAATGACCATATATTGATTATTCTTTATGGGACTTGAGTATAACTGAAGGGACCATCTGTTATATTACATTATTGCTTAGTAGCCCAGACTATGCACTCCAGATTCAGGATGCTTTTATCTGGGCCAAGTAACTTGTCTTCTCTATGTCTCAGTATCAAATTTACAGGGTCGTTGTGGAGATTAGATGACTTAATATATTGAAAGATCCTAGCACAAGCCTAGCATATAGTAAATTGCTTTAAAATGTTATCTGCACTGCTGTCACTACTGCTACCATTATTAATATTTATAATTTATAGTATTTATCTGTGAAGACTTCTCTAGAGGATGTAGAAGGCTAAAGGAAGTTATAATATTCAAAGAGATGAAGAAAATAAAATCCAGAACTATACCCTTGAGATCTCAGTGCTTGATATTGATTCTTGACCAAAACCAAAAAAATAAGTTATTGAAATAGTGGTTTGTTGTGAGTAGCTAGAAAAGGAAGTGGCCATCAGTAGCTACAATGAATTAATTTTGAAGAATCATATCAGTCTAAATAAATTCCTTGTGACAGAAATACTAGACTAACAAACAACCTCAACCCCCACCCCCACCAAATATCATTAGGTATAGTGTTTCTGAATTTTAATAAGTAAGTAGACAAACTCATCTTGTGAACAAGATAGGGAAAAAGAAAGACACATGCTTGGATAGTTTATCAGAAAAATAATCAATTTTGCAACTCTAAAAAATGTCTAGATTAATGAATCAGTGTAAACATAAGAAAATTTATAAGAGTGTGTTTCAGTGTCTAGCTTTAGCTGTCCCTTGTGGAACACATTTTATTGATTAATATATTGAATAATAACAATAACAATAATAGTAGTAATAATAAATAGTAACAAAAGCATTGGAAGATTATTTCTACCCATAGCCAATCTTCTTTTTCTTCTAATAAAACACCCATTTTCTTTAGCTATTACTGTGTTTCCCCCAAAATAAGACTGGGTCTTATATTAAGTTTTGTTCCAAAAGATGCATTAGGGCTTATGTTCAGGGGATGTCATCCTGCAAAATCATGCTAGGGCTTATTTTCTGGTTAGATCTTATTTTGCGGGAAACACAGCAACTGTCTTTAAAGTAGTCATGTGCTCCAGGGGAAAAACTTCAACTCCAGCCCCAGAACCATGACTGATTTTAGACAATCATTATGCCCCTATCCCATTTTGCCAATGATTGGTTTGGATATAAACCTGAGAAATCATTTTGATCTATAAGGAGAGTTGGCTGGGAAAGTTTCTGAGACAGTAAAAAAGAGAATGTTTGTTAAGTCCTTTGGGCCTTATTAGAAAAAAATGTCTGGAGATGCTAACGTCATCTAGAGATCATGGAGAGAAAAAGTCAACATGCCTAAGTACAGCATGGAAGAAAGATAGAAAGACCCCAATCATTGATAATGTCCTTGAAACCATGAATAAATTAACCTTTCGACCTCTTATGTGTTAAGTAAAACTTCCCTACTGTAACAGTTGAGACAAGGTGTGCCTTGTCTATACCTTGCAGCATAAAACATTTGAATGAGTGAATCTTGTGTTCTAGGTGCTGTGTTATGTGTTTTAAGCCCACAATCCCATTTAATCATCTCAGTAACACTGTGTATTTACATTTAACAGAGAAGTAAATAGAGGCTCTGGGAGGTGAAGTGGTTTGCCCAAATGTTACTGCTTGTGAACTGCAGAGTTGAGATACACACTCAGGTATCCTTGACTTTAGCTCTTATAATATACAGTCTTGCCAGTTAAGATACAGAAAGAATTATGAGGTTTTTAGAAGGGTAGAAAATGTGTTGAATGGTAAATGTAAATCCCAAAATCTTCGAAAGATGGGCTGAGTATTGAAGCTCCTTTTACCCTAAGGGTGTTTTGCTGAACTAGGTAGTCTTGAGTTTCAGATCTGAAGACCACGTGAAGAACTATGTGTGTATCCTAGTCAAAGCTGAGGATATAATAAAAAAAGGGGGAGGTTAATGAAAACATTATGTTGCCCCAAAGGACTACAACTACAGGATAACTGTGAACTAGAAGCTAAACCAGTCTCTACCACTCTCTCTCTCTCTCATTACCTGAATCTTACAAGAAAAGTTTCTCTCCAACTTAGCAGAGAAAGATAAAAGAAACAAACTCCTTTAGAAATTGTTGCCATATGTGGGATTTTGAATTGAGTCTTTATCACTTAGAGAGTAAAACCAACAACAACAAGAACAACCAAATAATCCTCCAGCCATGCATAGTTTACGGTACAAATACTAGCCAAAAGAAAACAGGTACAGTTCTATCATTATCAGTCAAAATTGACTTCAGTGTACAAAAGAATTGCTAGAGATAGAGCCAGTCACTTCATAGAGATAAAAAATTCATTTCTCATGGAAGATATAAAAACTACATAAATATATGAAAAGCTAACAGCATAGTCTCAAAATATACAAAGGAAGAAATTTTAGAACTACCACAATGAATAAATAAATCTCCAGTCCTGCCTGGTGGTAGATTTTAGCAGACATCTCTCATTAACTGATAGAACAAACAGACTGAAAATAGCAGTATGATGTGAACAATGCAATTAGCATTCTTGACCTACTAGACTCCAAATCACAGAAATACATACACCTTTCAAATATATATGAAATTTTTTTAAAAAATTGACTGTGTTACATAAAGAAAGTTTAGAAAAATTTTAAAGGACTGAAATTATATGCAGCATGTTCTCTCCTCAAAGTGCACTTAAGTATAGAAAGTAAAAAACAAACAAACAAAAACTAAAAAGTTAACAAGAAAATCTCCATATAATAAGAAATTAAGAAAGACACTTTTAGAATAAAATTCATGGTTCAAAGAAAAAAATTATAAATGGAAATTATGATTAGAAATTAAAGGACACTTTGACCTAACAATAATGACAATACTAAATAGAATATCTAAGAGAATATATAGCTAATGCAATAATTAGAAACTTGTAGTCTTAATACTTATCTTAGAAAATAAGACTGAAAATTAAGTCAACCATGTGTTTCTAAAAGTTAAAACAGTACAGCAAAATAAACCCCAAAATTGTATAAGAAAGAATATAATAAATATAAGAGTAGAGATTAATCTAGAAAACAAATATACAAGAC
This sequence comes from Rhinolophus sinicus, assembly GCF_036562045.2. Taxonomy (NCBI): domain Eukaryota; kingdom Metazoa; phylum Chordata; class Mammalia; order Chiroptera; family Rhinolophidae; genus Rhinolophus; species Rhinolophus sinicus. Next base: position 125,473,998 of record NC_133752.1, read on the forward strand.
AAAGTATCAACCAAGATAAAAGTTATCTCTTCTGGAGGGAAAAGATCAATAAAACTGACTAACCAAAAATTGGCAAATTTGAGCATGAGAAAAAGGAGAGAAGGCATAAATAATCCATATAAAGAATGCAAAAGGGAACATAAATATAGGTGCTGCAGATAGTAAATGGATAGATGGTATTATGATTAATTTATGGCAATAAATTTGAAAGTATGGAAAAAATGTTTGAATTTCTAGGAAAAATATAACTTCCCCAAAATGTCATGGTAAAATGGAAAATAGGAATAGTTCTATAAAAATAAAGTGAAGTGAGTAACCAAAGATATTTTAACAAAGAAAACCTCAGGACAAGATGGTTTTATTAATGTCTTGTACGAGATAATCAAACAAGTAGTAATTCTTGTCTTATGCAAACTTTTCTAGAGGATAAATCAGGAGGAAATATTCTAGTTTATTTGATAAGGCTCATGAAATTTTGTTACCAAAATACCAGTTTTTCATGAGATATTGAAAGCTTTCTCTTGAGATCTGGAACCTGGATATCCAATAATACTAATTTGATTCAATACTATACACATAAATTATCAAATTAATGAAAAAATTAGCAAAGTTACTGGATACAAAATTGATACTCAACAATAAATTAATATCTAATGTTATATCAGCCATAAACAGAATATGTAATTTTAGAATGTAACATTACAATAGTAATAAAAATATCAAGTTCTTAGGAACAAGTTTAACCAAAGAGTGCAAGAACTCTGGATAAAATTATGACATGTTTTGAAGATCATTAAATATGTAAATAAAGAGATATATTATGATCATTGATTAGAAAACCAAGTATTGTAAAGATGTCAGTTCTCCCCAAATTGATCTGTAGATTTGATGAAACGCTCACTAAGGTCACTCTAGATTTATTGTTGTTGCTGTTGTTGAATATTAAGAGTTGATTCTAAACTTTTTCTAAATTAAAATTTATTGGGGTGACAATGGTTAGTAAAATTACATAGGTTTTAAGTGTACAATTCTGTAATACGTCATCTGTATATCACATTGTGTGTTCACCACCCAGAGTCAGTTCTCCTTCCATCACCATATATTTGATCTCGTTTGCCCTCACTTTCCACTCCCCTCTCCCCTTACCCTCTGGTAACCACTAAACTATTGTCTGTGTCTATGAGTTTTTGTTTCTTTGTTTGTCTTGTTCCTTTGTTGCTTTCAGTTTTATATCCCACAAATCAGCGAAATCATGTTTCTCGACTTTTTCTGTCTGATTTATTTTGCTTAGCATAATAATCTCAAGATCAATCCACATTGCAAATGGCATTATTTCATCTTTTCTTATGGCAGAGTACTATGATTCTAAAATTTTTATGGAAGTGCAAAGAACCAAGACTTTCTTGAAGAAAAAGAACATGATTGTTGATGAATTTGTTCTAACAGATATTAAGACTCCTTATAAAGCTATGAAGTGAAGTACTGCTTTGAAACAGGTTTAGAAAAATAAACCAAAAGAATAGAGGAGAGAGTCCAGAAACAGATCCAGGCATATATCACAGTGCAGTTAGGTAAGAAAATGATAGACTTCAATTTATTGTAGTGGGGTGATTGACTATTCATCAGTAAATGAACAGAAATTGTAACTGGTTTTTCATATCATGTACAACAGACAAAGGTGGGTGGCTTAAAGTTAAGATTTTAGAATATCTAATAGTAGAATTATTTATGTACTTGATATATAGAAACATTTCTTCATTAAGAAATGAAAACCTCTAACCATAAAGGAAAAGACTGATTAGTGTCACTACACTAAAATTAAGAATTTCTTTACATCAAAAGAATAAAAACAATCACAGAGTAGAAGTTGCAGCACATATAAGCAATAAGATACTCGTATGTCTAATATATCGAGATTCCTACAAATTAAAGAGGAAAACAAGACATATCAATAGAACAATGGATAATAGTCTTGTACAGAGACTTCACACAACAGGAAATCTAAGTGGTTAATGGACAAATGAAAATCTGATCTATTCTATTTTCTGTTAAGGAAATACGAATTAAAGTCATAGCTAGATGTCATTACTTACTCACTAGAGGAAGGTGTGAAATTTAAAAAAATTGCGTGGTAAGAATGAGCAGTATAGATTTTTTTGGTAAATATTTTGGGAAACAGTATAACATTATCTAGTAAAGTTGAAGATATGCAAAATAGTTATTCCTCTCCTAATTTATTCCCTAGAGTATCCCCTATGTGTGTGTGTGTGTAACAGGAGATAGCTATAAAAACTTTTTTATACTGTCAGGTTTTAAAAATAATTCCAAATTGAGACCAACACAAATGTTCATCAACAGGAAAATGAATTTTAAAAAATTGTGGTATACTCATAGAATGAGACGTCTGTCATACAGCAATGAAATTGAGTGTAATTAGGTATAACAATGAATGACTGAATCTGACAAATATGATAAGCAAGAGAACTAGTTTAATAATATGTATAATATTATTTCAATTAGTCAGAGTTCTAAAATGAGAAAAACTGCATTGCTAAAAACAAGGAATAATTTTTATAAAAGTAAGAATATTGGGCAGGAGGGAGAAAGACGTAATAGAGGAAGGCATAATTCCAGGCTTTCCAGGATGTTGTCAAAATCCTCTTTCTTCACCGGATTAAATTAGGCATCTGTTTTATAAATATACCATAAATGATACAAGTATATTTTATAAAATTTTTTTTGTATAATATATCTCAAAGAGCTATGACTAGTAAAAGTACGAACTAAAAGTGATATCTAACATTTTTATTCATCTATAGCCATTGTTATTTTATTGGTGTATATCATAACAGTCTTTTGTGTGAATGTGTTTGTGTATGTGTGTATGTAAAATTGATTAAATGATAAATATCTACATATTTTTTGACTCATCAATATTGGACTTTATTTTCTTTTAAAAAGATTTTTATTAAAATATAGCTAGCATACAATATTAGTTTCAGGTATACACAGTAGTTATTCAGCATGTCGTTATTTACTATATTGATGAGTCAAAAATATGAAATATTTATCATTTAATTAATTTTACATACGTACATACATACATATATACATACACAAGCACACTTAGTAGTTATTCATTAAAGAAGTGATCACCATGATAAGCCAAGCAACAATCTGACACCGTACCACGCTATCATAATATTATTGACTATGTTCCCTATGCTATATATTACATCCCCATGACTTATTTGTTTTATACCTGGAAATTTGAACCACATATTCCTCTTCACCCCACCCACTTTTTAAATATTTAAATTACAGTTGACATTCAATATTATTTTATATCAATTTCAGGTGTATAGCATAGTAGTCAGACATTTATATAATTTAAGAAGTGATCTCCCTGACTAGTGTAATACCCACCTGGTACTATACATAGTATTACCACATTATTGACTATATTCCCTGTGGTTTACTTTACATCCCCATGATTATTTTGTAACTACCAATTTGTATTTCTTAATCCCTTCCCATTTTTCACCGAACCCCCAACCTTCCTTCCATCTATCAGTTCGATAAATCTAGTACCCATCTAATAGCATACATAGTACAATATTATTGACTGTATTGCTTATGGTGGACCCTAATTAATAATGAAAATGAACTGCTAGTACTGCTGCAGATTAATGATATTAGATAAGAAGTATCACCAGTCCAGATAACATTTTCTTGGATAATAAGTAGGATGTGACTCACTGTAATAAAACAAACAAACAAACAAAATCTCCCTTCTATTGCTAAAGAATGCAGAGTGCAGGTAACGACAGGGGAAATTCAGCTCCCAGAAAAAATACAGACACAGAATATTTCAGATTAAAGAATCAGGGGCTACAGCTTCACAAAAGAAGCCCAGTGTGATTTTGGAGATATAATGAAGAGAAGCAAGGCCTTTTATTGAAATAAACTGAAAAAAGATTTAGTACAAAATGTTTGTATCTTAAGTGTGTGTGTGTAATCACATTTCAAGGGCAAACCTATAGGAGAGAATTTACTATGTTGCTGTAACTTTATAAAGAGGCTAAAGAGAACTTCAGAAAAAATGCTAGCTCAAATTTCATGTCTTCTCACAAATAAAGCAATATGGATTAAAGAGTGGAATGTGGGATATGTTTTCTGAATAATTTGAACCATGGAATATTAACTTTAAAAATTCAATAACCGCCGGTGGCTCAGGCGGTTAGAGCTCCATGCTCCTAACTCAGAAGGCTGCTGGTTCGATTCCCACATGGGCCAGTGGGCTCTCAACCACAAGGTTACTGGTTCAACTCCTCGAGTCCCCCAAAGGATGGTGGGCTCTGCCCCCTGCAACTAAGATTGAACATGGCACCTTGAGCTGAGCTGCCTTCCCGGATGACTCAGTGGGTTGGAGCACGGGCTCTCAACCACAAGGTTGCCAGTTCAATTCATCGAGTCCCGCAAGGGATGGTGGGCAGTGCCCCCTGCAACTAGAAAACGACAACTGGACCTGGAGCTGAGCTGCGCTCTCCACAACTAAGACTGAAAGGACAACAACTTGACTTGGAAAAAAGTCCTGGAAGTACACACTGTTCCCCAATAAAGTCCTGTTCCCCTTCCCCAATTAAAAAAAAAAAAAAAAATCTTAAAAAAAAAATTCAATAGTTAGAAGTCTGGTTAAGCCACAAACATGAAAATGGACTTTTAGAATCTGATTTATAATAAAAATCTACTCTCTTATAAATACTCATATAATAGCATCCTCCTTCTGTTATGAAATCTCAAGATCAAAGATGCATGGAAAGCTACTACCCACTGATAGTCTTAAAATTCATGTCTAAAGACACAAATTCGTGTCTTTTATACGTTTACTCATGGTCTTTTCCTTTTAATAATATTTTTCTCCATGGGCCTTGGCTTCCTCAACCGTGACATCTCCTATTATGGCTTGAAAAAATTAATATTAATGCATTTTCAAAAGTCTCGTTTGGAACTTGAGCTATAGTTACCATTCACAGCTATGTGTGTGGTCAATGGGAGTAGTTTGTTATGTAAAATACAGAACACCCAGATAATTTGAATTTCAGATAAACAACCAATAATTTTTTAGTGTAAGCATGTTCCGGGCAATATTTGAAATTCAAAATTGTATCTGAAATTCAAGTTAAACTGGGTGTCTTGTATTCTTATTAGCTAAATCTGGCAAGCCTAAAAGAGAGGGAGTCTCAACAGCCTGTTATCTTCTTGTCACTCACCTAGTGCTGCCTCAGATCTTATGGCTAATGTAGCCTAGGGTGCCCCACAGCTGCTAAATGTCAAACTGTGAGCTTACTGGCCATTGTAGAACTAGATCGACAATTTAAATGCCAACCAAATTAAGATTGCAGAGAGGAGACTGAGCCAATAGGTTGTAGTTTGTGGCTCAGAAGCCCAAGCCCTGGAGACAGACCTAAATCAGAATCACTGCTCAGAATTCCACTATCTGTGTATCCTCAGGCATGCCCCTGTCTCTTTGAGAGATTTAGTTTCATTACCATATAAAATGAGGATGATAAATACTTTTAGTGTTTTTGTGGAGATGAAGTAGAGTTTATGTCTATAAAGTGCTTAGAATAGCGCCTGGCACATGGTGTATCATTGACTGTTACCCAGTGACTATTTTCAAGTAGCAACTTTACATAAACTCTGTTTTGAGACAGAAACTCAAATGTGCTCTGCCCACAGAACTAAAAAGTTAGGTTCAATGCTGCTTGCACAGTGTCTATTTCTGCTTAGCCATCAGATTTTATACCACATATATGTATAATAGTTAATAAGTCTTAATATTTAACTGTGTAACAGTTACTGTTTTGATAATTTTCTCTCCGTTTCGAAGTATGGTGAATATTTATCTATATAAAACCTCATATTTATATTTAAGAACAAATGCAACTAAGTTACTAGAATTGTCTGTATTATTTCTAATGGCTTTTTTATTATAATGATAGCTATTAACTTGATAAGAAACTCTTAGTGTATAAAAATGCTAATTAGGCGTGGAAAGGTAGTATATTAGGATCAATTAAATTTTTCCTACTGGGGTTATTATTGTTGATGTTTTAAATGATATATATATATATATAATTTCAAAAAAGTTTATGAAGGGAACCAGTTAGAAAAATTCTGGGCATAGACCTAGTTTATTCAGTGAAAATTATGTAGGGGTAGTGTATTTAACCAGATAAATGAGGGTTTTACAAATGTCTAAAATATTATTTTTCTCAAAATTCTCTTAATTGTCAGAATTGAATGATCTTCACACTCTCTTTGGTGGTGAGAATGCAAACAAGTGGACTAAAATATACCATATTTTATACTGTTTTAAATATAATTTTAGCACTGTGATATTTTAGAATGATCTTGCCATTAAAGCAATATCGGTGGGGAAACTCTTTGGAAGACAGCATCTGCATTAACATTCTTAATAAAAATAATTATTCAGATTTTTCAGATAGTGTATTATTAGAACTACCTAATTAATAAGGGAAGAATGTCACTTCTCTATCCTACCGTATGATCTTTTCTCTGAATCACCACTAATGCTGAGCTTTTGCATTGTCATATGGAATGTCAATTCATAACTAATTAATTGTCGCCATTTCACCCTTAGTTCTATTTGGCATTATTAGAGACATTATTTAAAAGTATTGCAATCAAGATGCCTGGGGATTAAGTAGAGGAACAAATAATTTCAAGACTCAGTAGAATCCTAAAATTTTGGGCAGATGTTTATTCCTAAAGATGCATTGTTTTAATTGGAGATATTTATTTTAATTATTTTATAGAAGACTTTGCCCAGTATATGATAAATTCTTGAAGGAGAACAATTTTTTTTGTTGTCTTGGGGAAAAAAAAAATAAACCTAATTATAATAATGAGCTATGGGATTCATCAGACTACTTTGTTGTCATGGTAACATAAGTTTGTAAAAACAGATAAAATAAGATGTGTTGTAAGTTTTGAGTTTACTTTTATTATGAAAATTTTATCTCCCACCATGCTTAGGATGCAATACACTTGTCTTTAATATAACAGACATAATTCCACATTTCTGGAGAACACTCCCATGAGATTCCTATTTGCAGACAAGAAACCAGAAAAAAACTAAAACAAAACAGAATATTTGCCTAGATTTAACTAAAACTATCAGAGTGTATGAGACAAAATGTATTTCTCTCATATTTCCCAGAAAACTGTGAGACTGTCCTAGAGTGTTGATTTCAGAACAGATCATTCTTTAACTCAATTAGAATCACAAATTTTTTCTAGTGTTTGAAAGGTGTCTAGTGTTCTCAATATCTGCATCTGTGTGTCCAGCATTCCCGAATAACGAATGGATCATTGTGACAGACTATTAAAAATTATTTTCTTAAGGTAACGTGAAGAATTAATTTTAGTAGCACTAAGTTTTTATCTGGTTTATTTAGTCCTTTTCAATTGGAAATTTTACCATTTCTTCCTGAATTAACTAAAATGTGTATTCATGAAGATTAATCTCAGAAAATAGTCAGCACAATGCTTAATGTTAATAAAGCGTTTAAAAAATTCACAAAATGAAAATCTCTTAAATATCCTAAACTTTCAGAATCAAATATTTACTGAGCATTAACAATGGGTCAAATCCTGCTTTAAGTTTCCAGAAGTCCGTTGACTAATAAATCATAGCATCTGCCTCTAAGAGGTTTATAGGTTAAAGTGGGAAAGACCATTCAATGGGCCATTAAAATACAGACTGATAATGTGATATGGTGTTTCACAATCTCTGGAAGCTAGGGGCACCTATTTTAACCTCAATGGATCATGGGAGGTTTCCCAGAGGTGGAAATTTTTAATCTGATTTCTAAAATGCAATTAAGAGAATGGCATTAGTATTGGTAGAAGAAGTTTAAAAAAAGGAAGGACTTCAGAGAAGAGCTCTCAAGGTGCATTGAAAATTTTTTTCCACATGTATTTGGAATTTTTGTCAAATTGTGCCTTGGAGAGACAAGTCTCCATGGGTCTCTCACATTTCGATATGTCCTGTGAGCAGATGCATTGACTGCTATTTTTCCAGACTATCTTTTCAAGGGTATAGTGAACAGTTTTTCAAGATGGGGATAGTATCTTCTGGAGAAAAGGGCAGGTTTATTTATTGTCCAGTATAGTAATATCTTCCAGTGGACGAAAGTCAAGCTGACTTATATTATAAAAAATTTGAGGTCCCCATGCTCAGGGTTTTTCTCCTGTAGTGCATTCCACTAGATTGGTAGGTATCACATGGCCAGGCTCAAATGCTGTTCCTCTCACTACTGCCATTTTTGTAATAAAATTCTTTGTCTCTGATCAGGAGTGCCAGCATCTATGAAACTGGCAGGCAAACTTGTTAGCTAGCAAGTAGGGTAAGTCTCAGGTCAGTAGAAGTTAAAATCTCAGACTCTTTAAAATAATTAGAAAATAATTTCGATTTTCCTCTTTAGAGATAGATGGAAAAAAGAAATAGATTCTGTAACTTTGTTAGTAAGTAAAGGGTTGCTATTAATTACATAATGATTATCATGGCTAGAACATAATAATTTTATTTAGATAAACAAATGTTATGCATCACATGAAAACTCCAGTTTATTCCAAGTTGAGTAAATATATTATTTGTTATAATGTATTTTTTCACAGAATGGAGTGTTTATGGAAAAAGTAATGGGAACTATTATGAAATAAATAGGGATGATTATTTGCCTAATAGTAACATATTTCTTTCTGCTTTGATATTTTTAAAATGAATTGTCAGAAATATTGTCCATAAAATATATAACAGAAGGGAGAATTATCATGGAAAATACAGCTAAAAGGCATTATTCATCCACTCATGTTTACTATTCACCCTTTATGTGCCAAGCACAGTTCTAGACATGGGGGATACAGAAGTAACTAACACGCAAAATCCTTGCTCTTATGGAGCCATGTTTTCATGGAGGAAGACAGATAACAAATAGATAGTTGTACAAAATATCCAGGAGTGATTAATGCTATGAATAAAAATAAAACATGTTCAGTATATAGGGAATGACAGCAGGGAAGGGACTTTTTTTGTAGAATGGTCAGAATGGTTCTCTATGATAAGGTAACATTTGAGCAGAGAACTTAAGAATAGGAAGGATCAAGTTCTGCAGCTTTATGAAGAAGAAAGTTCTAGGCTGAGGCAAGAGGAAGTGTAAAACCCTCAGGCAGGAACTTACTTGGCATGTTTGAGGAGGGACTAGAAGACCAGGGCAGTGAGTGAGAGAGCTGTAAGAGAATGTGGCCAGAGAGAAGTAGAGCATGAAATCATGGGAAAACTCTGGACTTTGAATTTCACCCTGAGTTGAAATCTTGGCTCTGCCTCTTACCAGCTCAATAGCCCTAAGAAAATTCATCAGAGACACACTACAATAGTGAGAAGATCAGTCACAAACTGTGAGATTTTTACAACACATGAAGATGCCAAAAACAAGATTTCATAGTATATAAAAATTACCTAAAAATGAATATGAGAAAATAGACATTGCAGTAGAGTAATGGCCAAATGGCATGAACAGGCATTTCTGAGAAAACACACACACATACAACAAACATAGAAAGAGATCCTCAACCTCATTAATAATCATGGATGCTAATGAAAAGCAGGATCTAATTACATTTTTATTCACCAGATCTGCAATCCTTAAAAGTTAAGTAATAGCAACTGATGACAAGGATGTGGAATAATCTAAACTGTGAGAATAATAATCTGTGAGACTGATGAGATTTTTGTCAAAATAATTTGGTACTTCTGAACATTGAAAATGACTAGTCTCTGGGAACCAGCAATTCCATTTTTGAGAAAATCTTGCACAAGTACCAAAGTGTAAAAGTGTTCATTGCAATAACAAAAAACCCTAAAGAACTCCAATTCCCATCAATAGATATGTGTATATATAGATAGTGTAAGTGAACTATGATACATGCATTTTCATGAGTGAACCTGAAAAACATAATTATGAATCTAAACAAGCAAGCCATGGGATAATATATATGGTCTGTTATGTTAATAAAGATCAAAAACCTATAAAAATTACAAGGCGTTATTTAGTGATGCACACATTGGTGGTAAAAGCAAGAAAATTACGAAAACTCTGATTCACTGTAATGGCTACCCTGATTGGGATAGGAAGAGAGGCATGACGGTGTGGGATAGTTCATGGGTAACTTACAAAACATTTGTAATGTTCTATTTCTTAAAAATGTGGTGAGTATAAAGGATTTTGTTGCTCTTTATGTATGTCCATATATACATTATGCATTGTTCTGTATGTTTGAAATATTTCAGAAGGAAAAATATTGAAGAGTAAATGAGAAAAGAAAAATGTAGAGACACTGAGTATAGCCTCGAGGAATTTTTCTCTAAAGTGGAGTTGAGAAATGTAGCTGGAGACACAGGAGGATAACAAAGATTTTAGGAAAAGTTTTTAATAATGTGAAGAATCTTGGCTTATGACCAAGAGGAACATAATGTTCCCCTCAGCTTGATTAAATTTAGACAGGCTTCTTCCTGAGTCTAGGCCCCTAACCTTCCTTTCATAGAGCATTTACTTTAGAAAACTTGTGACTGAAACTCTTTCTTTGCTCCTTTGAGATGTAAATCTTTATAAGTCTCTGGCCAGTTTTACAACCCAGGAATTCTTTCCCAAGGCCTTGCGGGACACCCCTTTTAAATGTAATCATCAAGGAAGATAGCGCTGCCCCTACCTTCCTGTCTCTGTGGGAGGTAAGAACCTAACTTCAGTTGAGCTTCTTGTTCCAAGTTGTAAAAAGACATCTACAAAGATAAGAGAAAATTTATTCCTTTGGGTAAGGTTAATTAGCAAACCCAGATGGCCTAAGATACCAACATCTCAGCTCTTAAAAATACTACCACCTCTGTTTCAGGGAACTGAGTTCAGACTATTGTCTCTCTTCCTACTGTAAGACCCCTAAACTCAACTCTGGGAACAAAGGGTGGTAGAGACCTGGGAAGAGCATTAAGAATGTCTGCCCTAACAAGAGAAAGCTGAAAAAGACAGAATATTTGGGTTCAGGTAGATTCCAGCAAGCTGATAGATTTGGTGGTTGGAGATTGTGGAAGTTATATTTTGATTGATTATCGTGTGTGTGTGTGTGTGTGTGTGTGTGTGTGTGTGTGTGTGTGCTTAAGTGAAATAAGCAGGTCATCCTCAGAAAAATAGAGGAGAGGGCAGGGAGTATTGGAAGTTTTAGGACTGAGGGGAGCAAAGACATTGGAGAATGGGAGACTGATGGCCAAGAAAAGAGAGCAAGATATATTGACTTCTGCAAAATATCACCTGACAACTTAATAGATAAAAAATAAATTTATTAGACCTTTCTCCAGTGAGGGAATACACCACCTTGATAAAGTATGAGCAGTGTTGGAGAAAGAAAAGTCAGAAGTGGGATAGGTGTAGGTCTTTGTTGTATAAGCTGAAGTTGTTCAAGATAGGTCTTCAAAATGGAGAACTAGTTAGGTTTAAACAAACCATAGTTTAAGATTGGTGGATATAAGAAATACAGGTCATGAAGCAAAGTCTTACTTAATGAACAGTGGTTGACAAGCAAGCTGTTCTCTCAGGTGAGCAGTCTGTGGCCTCTAATAAATTTATCTGTGGGAATTTCCAGAAGCAAACGGTGAAGCTATTTATTGGTTTAGAGCTTTATTTATTTATTTATTTATTTATTTATTTATTTATTTATTGGCAAAATTTCTTGGAACAAACAACTAAGTCATGTTGACATAGTGATCTACAGTCTCTTCTAAGTCTTACTGACACAGATGGCCTCAATTTTCAATCCCACTTGTCATTCTCCAGCTCAGGCTGGAGGATAGATCATTATTATCTGGGGAAACGATCAGTCCAGATCTGTATTACCTTTTGGAAAGTCATGATTACATAGCAAGTTGCTGGTGGCAGTTATTTCAACTACTACATATATCAGGTTTTCTTGTTTTACTTGTCGGATGATCATTGTTTTAGATCACTTGATAGGACAGTAACTATACAGCATCAGCTTTTAAGATGCTGGAGATCACACATTTGAACCATGCCACTCAAACAAACACTAGGAAAATAATTATAAGTAGAGTTTGTAGACTTCTAATCCTAAATCCTAGAGTGCCTAAATTAAACCAAGGGAATAGATTCTATCCCCAAGCTGAACAGCCTGCAGAACCAGATATGGGGGTATTAGCCAAACCAATTAATCTCATGATTTCTTCATTGGTTTTTCAGATCTTCTTAGTAATATTCAAGGTCTCATAAAAACCTGTAGGGATGCAAGCACAACAGAATTTTCCCCTAAAATGACATATCTATGGCCTCAAGAGGCCAACATTCTGTCTAAAATTGCTTTGTTTTAAACCATCATATTCCCAATCATGAATTCAGTGAGATTGTCTAGTTCCTCTGTCAATCACTGAACCATGGCAGGTAGGATCATCTTCACATTCTATGTCTCTTTTAAAGCATGATATGAAAAGTCTTGAGGGCAGAAGAAAGCTATGTAGAATTTCCATTGTGTAATTAAGGTTTTGAACTTCAAATTGAAGCCCAGTTTTTCTCCCTCTTGAATCAAGTTATAAAGTAAACCCTTTTTCAAAAAAGGAGAAATGGGGGAAAATGAACCCTGCATGATATTAAAGACCATTTTGAAGACAGACATCACCTTTCTGAGATAACAAGACACCGCTTTATTGAGATAACAAGTCTGGTTTGCTGGTAATAGCCAATAGTTGATTTTTTCCTTGTTGTTTTTTTTTTTTTTTTTTGGTCACAAATTCAATACCAGTCATTGGGGTCTATTTGATGTGATCTTGGCTAAACTATCCCTATTGGGTATCTCAGTATCATTGTATAGTTTAAGCCCTATTCCGAAGCAATTAGGTGATAGGCAGGAGAATATAAAGTAGAAATATTATTAAATAGATAAATGGGTAGATCTTACAGGGAATTAAACTCTTAACTTAGATATTAAGCCTTTGTTGTAAGGTCTGTGTGATAAAGGTAAAGAATAAACCACATATTTTCTGTTTCCTTTCTGAGGCTTAACTCTGTGAAATTTGGATATGGAGCATATTTACTACAAATAGATCATGGTAGTGTTTCAGCGGAAACAGAAACCTCCTTTTACACATATTTTATGATAGGGATTTTACTTTTTTTGTTACCCGGACAGTTATGCCATCTACCAGATTAAGAGTTATGTCATGGTTGAGTCTAACTACTGATCAGAACAAACGTGTTTTTGCAAGGGACTGTTACTTAAGGGAATTGATTGACACTTAGAGGTAAATGTATATAAACCCAAACGTCAGTTTGTACACTTTGTCCAAATGGTGAAAAGATTGCAGGCAGGGATTGAACTCATATCAAGGCATATATGAGGATTCCAAAAGCAATATTAGGTGTAAATTTTGTAAGTATTATGGTTAAGAAAAAAAATAAATGTTTGTTAAAAATCCAAAACCTCAATCCAGTAGAGGACAGAAATCAGCTAAGAAAATAAATAACAGGTGTGAAGACTAAAGCATGACAATCTGCCACAGGTTGAACCAGATCTTATCCTGCAGGTTTTGGATGCATGCTGCCTTCCGCGTGCAGTGTCCTCTTGTTCTGAAGCTCTTGATTTGAAGTCACCTCCTGATGACTATCCACTTCTGAAGTATTCTTAAGATTTCTTTGTTTTAAATCTCTCAGTGGAATGGCAGTTCATGGGTTGAAGTGTGAACCTTCAGCTCTCCTTAGCCAGGATGCATAAATCTAAGGATCTACATCAGGGATTTTAATTGCTGTGCTTGTGGTTAGAAGGATGTGATGCAGGTGTTCCCAGAGTTGTGCCAAGTCATTTTGTATCTATTTCATTTTCAGAAGATCCAGTCTCTGAGTTTTGTCATGGAGAGTTTGATTGAATGGGTTTGAAAGAAAGGCAACTTGTACATGTGGGTGATAAGACTGATATATTGCATGAGTTCTTTGAAGTACTTTGCCATGTGTTGACGTCTGATTAAAGTAAGATAGACTCCAAAATCAAAGGAGAAATATCAACCTCATATAGAGACATGCACTAACTTTGTACGATTATGGTTGATGGGTCTCAGAGGGTATGGATCTCATGGTTATGAGAACATTCTTTGCCAGTGAAGACAAAGAGTGACAGATTGCTCATTTGAATTTGAACAAGCCATATCTTCTCTCTGCTTTATTAAGGACTTGGTGTGATCTGAACAATAAAGTTTCTAATTAAATGGCAAGTCTTTCAAAATTCTGTAATAACAGACTGTTGTGCGGGAGACCCTGCTTGCTGCGCCATTTGTCGTGCGGGGCGGCCTGCGGGGTCTCTGGTCTCACTCCCCACATAAGAACACAGGATATGGTGAGGCCAAAAAGGAACACCCACGGAGCCATAGGTAGGGGAGTCATACCACTATGGTCTCACTGGAGGCTGGGCCCACCGGATGCGTGACCTGCCATCCGCCTTTCCGTCAACCGACCGACGACTCTCCTCCACTCTCCTCTACTCTGTTCCTCTGCTCTCTTCTGCTGTCCTCGGCTCTCCTCGGCTCTCCTCGGCAATCCTTGGCTCTCCTTGGCTCTCCTCCATAGCCGCAGCAGTTATACTAGCGGCCAATCGGCTAACCGGCCACAGCTGATGGCCATCCACTACCCGAGCCAGCACCCCTCCACGTGAGGCTGAGAGCCTGTAAACTACTCTCTGGGGCTCTGTCTCCACACAGACCCAGGAAAATGAGTACCTTTATCACTGGAGAGATAGGTTGAAATTCCCCATACTTGGTACGTAAACTTAGTACATAAACTTTTGCTACTGTCAGAGACATAATAGCATCTCCTTTACAGGGTTGTTTGAAGGAGTAAATGTTACTTTTAAAGCCCATAGGAAATATCTGGCAAATAGAAAGTGCTCTATGATGTTACTCATTCATAATATGATATAAAATGAAGCCAATTATGAAAACCTCAGAATGTAAAAATCATAAATATGATTTGTATTAAAGGATGCGATGGAACTAACTGGACACAAAGAAGGAAAAGAGATTACCCCTCCAGGTATTAGTGACAAGGAGACTAAGAAGCAGGAGGAGAAACAATAAGTTGAAACATAAGAAATTATTGTTTTTGTAGCTCAAATATTGGTACTTTCTTTTGGATCAACCACATAGAAGAAAACGTTAAGCAAACAGACTGGCTGAGAAATTGCTGGATAAGAATGAACATCACATTTATGTTGAGGCCACACACCTGAGTCAGATAAAGAGGCAACCCCTGAGTGAGAGGATTGTTCAGAGAAATTGGTCCCCTGACTCTAATTGTAGACAAGTTTTCGTTTCCATCCAAGGTAAAAGGGCTCAAAAAGATTTGCTTATAGTGATCGGGTGATGTTCAAATTATAGGAGACTCAGATCACGCTTCCCAGTAAGATGCTTGCTGATCTGCAGAAATTTATAGGTCCATCCCAGTATTTGTAGAAACAAATCTGGAGTGTTAATAATTTATTACTTGTGGTGTTTGGGATTAAGGGTCGTGGTAAAAGTGGTCATGGTCATAGAAACCATTAAGTTCAGTCTCTTTTAAGCATGGAGAATTCTGAAATATGGAAGTTGGCTGATGGTAGGAAGGCTTACAATCCTTTCTCTTTATGTTTAACGTTGAAAGTGTTAAACTAGACCTGTACTGTCCAATACGGAAGCCAGTAGTCACGGGTCTTTATGGTGCATTTGAAATGTGGCTAGTTCTAATTCAAATGTGCTGAAAGTTTCAGATACACACTGGATTTTGAAGACGTAGGATATAAAAAAAGAGTAATATATATCAAATTTTAAATATTGATTACATGGTGAAATGCTATTATTTTGGAATACTTTAAAACTATATTACTAAAATTAATTTCACTTGTTTTTTAGTTTCCTTTTTAATGTGGCTATCGGACAATTTAAACTGTATATGTGATTAGTATTTGTGGTTCATATTCCATTTGTATTGGACAGTGCTGAGCTAAGCTAAAGTCTTGCTTCTCTTTTCAGGCTCACTCATTTCTTTACTTGAAAAGAGGACGATTTATCTCATAAGTCTGGGAAAGGGAGCTGACAACCCTGGCCCAGTCTTTCCCTTTTTTCATTCTTTGGGAACCAGCTTGTCCACCAGAAGCATGCCTTATCATTTGCATTTCTGTTAAGGATTAAGGAGCATGCTCCTGGGGCGGGGAGAGGAAGGGAGTTTTCCAGCTGTGCCTATGACTGGATGAGAAATTCCATCTCACTTGGGGATGATGTATTAGCAAGTACTATGGGCACAGTTCTAAGCTATTTCCTGCAAATAAGCTTTTATCAATAATAACACGAATATCTGATCTCCATCACCATTTTTTTTTTGATTCGTATATCTAATGTGTAGTTTGATTTTATCTCAGACATAGAAAGGATTACTTTTTATTAGGACCTCACAGACTCTAACAACTGGCAAAGAGAAAGGATAGCAGAAAAACTGTCTGTATTCCCAACAATCAGAAAGACGCAGATGCTTGAATTTGCTGGGGTTTATTGATTGCTGTGGAAGATAACCAAGTTTGAGACATCTAAACCTCATATCAATCAAGAGGGTAGATTTGGGAAGTCAGAGGATTCTAGAAATAAGAGGCTGTGCAGTGAACTGACAAGTCCAGGGGCTGGAGAGGGAGAATATTAGGGCTGATGGAGTGGGGAATAACCAGAGAGTGCATGACCCTTCCCATGGAACTCAGCAAATTAGAGATGCCTGTGGAAGTCTTCCAGAAAATCCGCATGTGACTGTCTGCCTCATGGAAAATCCTAATGGCGGGATTACAACAGCACTAATTATTTAAGAGATGGTTTCTCCTTTCCCCCAACTCTTCTCCCAGGTCTCAGAATTTCAGAGAAGAAAGAAAGATCCAAAAGTAGCAGAGTGAGTTGGAAATGAAAAAAGAAAACTCATAGAATGGACAATCTCCCATTTCTCCACGTACTAAGCCATGGGTAGGCTTGTATTGATTATGAAGTCAAGTTTTCTATTCAAGCTGTATGAGATATCGTAATGCCTAAAAATAAATACTGAAATTGAATCCTGTGAGAATCTAAGGGATCTAGTTGAGGTGTCCTCAAGGAGTAGGAGTGGGGCATGTTTTAGAGCAGTGATAAAGAAACTTTAATATGCTTCAGTAGCACTCACAGGGCTTGGTAAAACATGAGTTATAGGTCCCATCCGCAGAGTCTCTCATTTAGTAGGTCTGGGAGAGTCTCTGGGACCTGGGAATTTGCATTTGTAAATTGTAAGGTGCTATTGATGAATGTTGATAGTTCAGGGACAATATTTTGAGAACCCCTGTTAAAGGCAGTTGCAAACAAACAAAAAATCCTAACAACGATAACAAAACAACCTTTCTGTCTGCATCCGTTAAGTTCAGTCTATTTAATAAACTGGTTTATAGACAGATAGGTGTATAAAACTGTTTATTGCAGCTTTATTTGCAGAAGGAAAACATACCCATAAATATAGGAGGTGGAGAAACTATGATGTATTCTTGAAATGGAATACTACATAGTCGTTATAATTTTATAGCTACATATCTAATACATATTTTGGTATCATAGAAATCAGGTAGCCCTACAATATGTAATTTTTAAAATAAATTAAAACATGCTTGCCTGTGAATTGAAGGCATGGAAGAATACACAGTCATCTATTAACAATGGTTATATCATATCATTGAAGTCAGAGGGTAGAGAAGGAATTTCACTTTGTAATTTATATATTTCTAGTACTCTTGGGATCAAATATTTGTATCAAAGGAAGAGTAGCAGTTTTAAAGAACCTGTACCTCTGCATATGGTAATTAATCCAAGCTTAATGCTCTCCTAACTCTTCTTTGTCTTTGAAAAACAGCACCCTACTCAAATAGTTAGTCTCCTTTATGAAATAGTCTCCCATGTATTCCTCACTCAGTATTCCTATTGTTTGGGGCTGAATTGTGTCCTTTCCAAATTCATGTGTTGAAGCATTAACTCTTAGAATGTGACTGTATTTGGAGATTTGGATTTTAAAGAAGTAATTAAGTAAAATGAGGTCATACGGGTGGGCCCTAATCCAATATGACTGGTGTCCTTAAATAAAGAGGTGATTAGTACACCTAGATTGGGCACACATAGAGGAAAGACCATGTGAGGACACAGGGTGAAGGCAACTGTCTGCAAATTAAGGAGAGAGGCCTCGGAAGAAACCAAATCTGCTGATACCTTGATCTTGGACTTCTGGCCTCCAGAAATGTGAGAAAATACATTTCTGTTGTTTAAGCTATCCCATCTGTGGTACATTGTTATGGCAGCCCCAGGAAACTAACACCCCCCCCCCACCCCCAGTGCTGTGTTCATACCACTCCTAAAGCATGTGCCACATCATATTTTAATATGTTTATATTTGTTGTTATCACGTAGATTATAACCCCTTTGTATTAGTTTTCTATTGCTGTTATAACAAATTACCAAAAAGTTAGCAGCTCAAAACAGCACTAATTTATTATCTTAAGAGTTGTTTCATAGATCAGAGTTCCAGTACTCTTCTCACAGAGCTGAAAATCAAGGTGTTGACATTTCTGGAAACTCTAGGGGATAATCCATTTCCATGCTCATTCAGGTGTTGGCAGAATTCAGTTCTGTGTGGCTGTAGGACTGAGGTCTTTTCTCTTTTCTGGCTGTCAGCTGGAGACTGCCTTTAGCATCTAAAGCCCCTCTACGGTATATTTGAGAACTACCATGTTTCCCCGAAAATAAGATTGTCATGCAGGGTGTCATGCGGGGTCTCTGGTCCCCACATAAGAACACGGGACACGGTGAGGCCAAAAAGGAACACCCACGGAGCCATAGGTAGGGGAGTCATACCACTATGGTCTCACTGGAGGCTGGGTTGGAGACACAGGAGGCAGGAGCCACACTATCCGCAACCCGCCATCCACTTGTCTCTGCCAAACAATCTCACTTGCTAGCAATCCGCTTCTCTGCAATCTGCAATCCACACTCCGCCGCTTTCTAGCTCAGCCACCATCTTCTTGCTAGCCCCCATTTTCTGCTAGCGTAGCCACAGCAGTTATATTGGTGGCCAATGGTTCACTGGTTACAGCTGATGGCCAACTAGCCACAGCTGATGGCCATCCAGTCACAATTGATGGCCATTTACTACCTGAGCCAGCACCTTTCCACGTGAGGCCGAGAGCCTAGAAACTGCACTCCTGGCTCTGCCCCACACTACCATAGTTGGAAATTAAATGCTTTGGCTAGTCAATTGTTCTGGTTATGCTATAAACCATATAATCTTTCCAAAATTTAAAGCACAAGAATAAAATATTCTTTAAGATAATTTAATTTAAAGAAAACCCTGAAATTCTTGAACTGAGTCAGATTATCATTATAAATATCTTTCAGGGAAATGTCACCAAGTAGAGAAACTCTTTTTTAACAAAATGCCAGAGAAACCAAAACCTACTGTATCCTTTTTTTGGAAAAATTGACTTCTTATTCTACAAAATGTCATTTGACCTTGGAGATGCCATTAAGTTCTAGATTTAGGTATAATCTTCCTAGCAAAAAAATTTAGGAGGTAAGTGCAATTTGTTATGTATTACTTTCAAGACATACTGATGAGAGGTGATCTGTTTTAGCCATCTTGGTTGGTTTTCTGGGGATACCTTTGAATGAAATGCAAAAAAACTTACACAGCAGCAGATAATTACTAGAGTGAAATGGTTCACAAACATCTGAGAAAATGATGTCCTTGATGAAAGCATTGCAGGATTTCTCAGCAAGACAGTGATTATTGTCATAAAGTTGCTTTCTTGACAGTTTTAGATTTTCCTCAACTAACTAAATGCTCATAGATCTCTTAGTAGGGGTGTTCTAAGTGCATAGATTTTTCTGTCAATTGTTTTCATGGCAGACAATCTAAACTTTCACTTTAAAGCTAAGCCCTGCAGCCATCTATTTATTGGCAAGTTTGCAAACTTTTTTTTTTTTTTTTTTTTTAATCGGAGAGAAACAGCATTAGGTTCTTTAGGTTAATTCCAATTCCGAACACATTCCATCAGGACACCTGAAGTGCTTTGCTACTATGGTAACCCACAAGTCTGAAATGCACAGATGATATTTATCATGCTCTATTTCTCACTTTGTGTACAGGAGGAAGCTCTGTGCAGACTCCTCAGAGTAAAGACGGTGAGGCTGAGCCAGAAGTGGGAGTGGGAGGACCGGAGATAGATTGTCTGATTTTCAATTTCCTCAGTTTTCTTCCCTCCTCCAAAATGACTCTGTCTGATGAGAAGCATTTTTCTTAATGCCATAAAGATGGATCTCAATTATCCATGATAATTGAGTTCAGAGTCAGAAAAATTGAAATCTACTGGTAATCAAAAACACTAATTTAATTACAAGTTTTCATTTCCCCTCCCAAGAGTATTTAACAAATTTGTTGCAAAGAAACTAAGTGAAATTACTTCCTTTTCCAACTGTCACTCCTTCCTTTTTTCTGTTTGATACAAGTGCCAAGGAAAATAAGGAGGGAGTGTTCTGGATAATTCCCAAATTGGATAGTCAATTTCTTAACTGCCTAGATTAAGAACAAGTCAAATTTTCTACACCAAAAGGTATATGCACCACACAGTATTTTACTTTAATAAAGTATTGTTTTGTCATAAACTACATTGTTTGTATTATATATTTTGTACTCATCAGTTTGGTGTGTGTGTGTGTGTGTGTGTGTGTGTGTGTCTTAGTGAGGAGTTGGACGGTTAGTACGCGGTATGACATGATAATGCTGTAACTCTTAATGACCTAACACAACATTTCTTTGCTCTTAAATTTTTATGCGGATGAAACATCCTCGATGTTTTTATCTTATCAATGAACAAATAGAATTGTGACTTTATATTGCTTCTTTGTTACTGAGTTCACGTGTCATGTTCTGTTATGGTTCTAATAGTTACAGTCTGGTTTCTCGGTAAGTTGGGAGCCTAACATTGGGTTATTACCTCCTGTATCTTTCTGATTTCATATTTAATTTTAGCTTTAGCAAATAAGTAGTAAGCTCAATGTCTATACATACTGGCTGAGAATCATTCTTATGGCATTCTTTTTCCAATTCTCTTTAAAACTGTTAGAGATTTATTATTCCCCAAAGTGTCATTTCTGTAATTGCAAAGTAAAAGCAAATATATAAACGCTGTAGTTATTAGAGAAATCCTGACAACCTGTTTATAATAGCATCCCTGAAGACTTAAATAGGTACTTCAGAACTTCTGTGTCATTAGGAAGTAGAATTTTATTTTTAAAGCTCAACTTGTAACAGTGATCTGTCTGTGCTCTCAAAAGAGTGCTACATGGGTAGAAAATTCTCCTTATTACCATGTGTGTGTTATGTACCACTATTTAAAAACCAAACCAAACCTGATTTGCTGTTTTTCTCCACGTGCTTATTCTTTTCACAAATATTTATTGATTTATTGGTGTGTGTGACAATTAATGATACATACACCCTGTCTGCAAGAAAATTATACATGAGGGCCATAGGTCATGCACGTAAATAATACATTATAACACATAAAGTGAAAAAAGAAAACAGAAGAAGGTATAGACAAAATGTTATGGAAATTGAGAGGAATGAGAAATTATTAACATTAGAGATTTTAATGGAGGCTATTAATGAAATCAAATATTTCCTAAGTACCTACTATACTATATGCCAAGGAAGACAGACACAATTCTTTCTCTTGCAGTTTGATGGGAGCTAGAAGTTGAGTTGGGCTTTGAAAATCAAATTAGGTCCTAAAAGCCTAAAGATAGAAGAAAAGATAGTTACTCAACCTGTGGTCTCTCTCTCTCTCTCTCTCTCTCTCTCTCTCTCTCTTTCTCCTATTTATTATTTCCAAAATGGAATTGTGTGGATTAAGAACTCCAATTTGATTTTATAAACATTAAAAAAAAAAAGCTGGCTTAAAATGACAAAATAGACCAGCCTTTCTTGATATGGCTGTCTGATTCACCTTCAGTGTAGTGATAGCAATATTCGGAAAGCCTTTGCCTCCAAGCACTTGTTGCTTAATTTCTAACTCCTGGGAAATGCTTCATCTGGAGGGTTCCCTTCAGTCCTGCGTATTCTGAGAGGTCATACATTGTGGCGCCCCAGCCCATCTGCTTGCTACCCTGTCTTTCCTGACATTAACTGCTACCCGTATGTTAGGAGGGGAAGATATATTTCTGTCCCCTGAATCTTAACTTGAAATATATGCTGCCATGAAATAAAGTAAAAGTATGAATGGGGGCTTCATGGAGTTGAACCAGTGCTATTAGTATTTGTTTTAGCCACATTGTGGTGAAATTGAATTTTGTCAGGTGGAGACAAACTTAAAACATTAGTTCTCTGGCGAAATGAAGGTCCAAATAATCATGTTATAAGCAAAGTTTTGGCAAATTCTTACATTCGTAAATGGTGGGCTTAATACATTTGTCAAAACATATTAAGTTTTGATTAAAACTTACTTTTATGGTATTTTGCTCAGAATAAAGAATGTACCTTGAACAGCAGTGGAATGTCTAAATATAAACCATGAGCATCTTTTTTCAGCCCCGCCAGAGACTTGTATTGAGTAAGTAAAGAAGACGACATTTATTTATTTATTGTGATAGTTGTTTTAGCAGTCTCAAGGTTGATGTAGCTAGCACTGGTGGTTTTTGCCCCCTTTCCTCTATGTATGACTCAATATATTTCTCTTTCTCCAGTTCATATGAAGCTATAAAGGATGAATAATACATGTAAGAGGTATTTATAGTTTCTGCCTTTAGGACAATGACTTGCATCAATTATTAAAAGCTGATAATCAATGTTGATTATGTAAAAATGGGCTAAGAAAATTAGAAACCTCGTATATCCATATGCAATTTATATATTAAAGGATGTTAGTATAAATTAAGGAGGAAGTTAAAGGGTGTAAGTTAAAGCCCTCAAAAAGGGCTTTGAGGCTTATCTAATCATTTCAGTGAGCTTTTGATGTTGAGATGAGGAAGCTGTCAGAGCAGGCTGTGGGACACATATGAGTAATGGGGGCTAGACCACGCATGAGGAGCAGGCTGAGCCCGTATAGCCAGAGCTATTAGCAAGATCAGAAAGAATGAACTGAAAGCAACAAATGGACAAGACAAATAAACAAAAACTCATAGACACAGACAACATTTTAGTGGTTACCAGAGGGGAAGGGGGAAGCGGGATAGTAGACGAGGGTAAAGGGAGTCAAATATAAGGTGATGGAAGGAGAGCTGACTCTGGGTGGTGAGCACACAATGCAATCGATAGATGATGTATTATGGAAATGTACACTTGAAACCTATGTCATTTTACTAACTAATGGCACCCCAATACATTTATTAAAAATAAATTGGAAAAAAAAAGCACAAAACAAACCATTTGGGAATATGGCCATGCCTGAGTTTCTAGAGGATCAAGAAAGTTAGGACTAATATTGGCGTGAAGATGGCCCAAAGAGAAAAGATTTCACCTTGTGAGTGCTTATGGACAAAAACAAAAAGGTAGGAATTTCAGGGAAACTATATTCCATACAAGGTAGTGTCACATATGAGTGTGGAGTCAGGTAAGAAGGCAGTATTATAAGAGCAACACAGTAAAAGCAGCAATTGTAAGAATTCGAATGGCAAAAAAAAAAAAAAAAAAAAAAAAAAGTTTTACTAATAAGGACTACTAATGAAAAAATTAGCCCCTTAAAGATAAATGTATATATAAAAGTAGTAAGCACAGTATAAGGTACATGGTAAAGTTTCAACCCATAATTTTGAAGTTGAATCTGAAATTCAGAAGGATTCTATCTGTTGCAGCCAACTTGCAAGATATACTGTCATATTGAATACGAGGACAATGAGAAAATATGTGATAATATTAGAGCATCTAGAAAGAGACTTTGTTTTCCATCACAACTACCTAGACCTAGAAGACCTACACTATCCTGAGAATGGTGTGATGTCAAACTGCATTTTGGGAATCATTTTAATTAAGTTTATTTGTGACAAAATATTATGTAATATAGCACAAATAAACATTTCCCACATGTCTCTGTTGTTTTTTCTTCCCAAACAAATTTGTTTCATAGTTTCCAAAGATTTCTTTAAAGGACTCTGTATGTGTTGAAAATTGAGTCATCCTAAAATAGTACTCTGAACGATTCATTCATTTAGCAATTATGTATATTAAGTGTCTTTTAAGTGTCAGAGATTTTAAAACTTGCTTCTGACTTGCACTTGTTCATGGAGAGGGAGACCCAGACAGAAACAGATGACAGCACACCCTGCAAGCTCTGGAAACAGCCAAGAAGCAACTCATTCTTCCAGGGGGAGACACTTGACATTTGAGTTGGAGTTTGCAGAGGTAAAGATGGTGGGGGAGAGACTGCCCAGGGCAGGAGAATTAGTTTATAGAGACATGGAGATATAAAAGGTTCTGATGGGTTTGAGAAAAAGTTGAGGAAAAAATGGTGTGCCTGGAGCATAGCATTCACAAAGATGAGACTCATTGGCATCAGATTGCAAAACCCCTGAGATGTTAAGCTATGAAGTTTGATTCTCATTCTTTCCATCTTTCAATCCGACAGATGTTTTGAAGTATAGAAGTGACTTGATCTGAATTGCATGCTAGAATGTTAACTCCTGCAGGAGCTGCATGATAGATTGGAGGGAGGAAACACTAGGTCAAGGTAGGGGAAATCAGAGACAGTTATTGTGTTTTTCCAAGCATGAGGTAAGTGCTTAAATGGAAGGGCAGTGAGAATGGAAAAGAGAAACCAGATTCAAAGATATTTCTTAAGTAAAATTAATGGAGTTTTTGTCTGCTTGGATACGAGAGGTAAGGGAGAAGCAGTAAGTAAGAATGGTTTGGGAGTATTTACTCTGAGAAACTAGTTCAATGGTGATGTAAATGAAAATTAAGAATAGAAGAAGGTTTTCAAGGTGGGAGGCAGATCACATTCTGAATTAGCTAGACCACTACTTAGCAAACAAACAAACAAGCAAACAAACAAGCAAACAAACAAACAAACAAACAAACATTTTTATCCAACTGGCATCCAAACAGGGACTAACACAGGGAAAGCAGTGCTTGTTCAGCCAGACTTAAACATAAAATAGAAATCACACATAAGAGATATATATGTTCAGCTACTTGTATATTGGCACTAGTGGCGAACCACTTTCTTATGCAGTGGTATGAGCAATGGCAGCCTCTCTTGTTTCCATATTTTTTCTTTAATGTTTTCCCATGCCTGGCAAGTTTTCCATATGCTGTGCTGGCTAGATTCTTGTTGCCATATGGCAGCATGTAATATGAGATTTTAAAAAATCATGAGGAAGTTGCTTCTAATTGTCTAAAGGGATTGCTCCTGGAAAATTATAATTCCATGCTGGGTTGCAGAACTATTCATATCAGGCAGCCCTTCTGGGTTAAGAACTTGGCCAAAGCAGGAGCCACTAAGGTATGGTTGCTGAAGATCTAATAAGTTTTCTATATTTCTTACAAAAACAGACAGACACATTTAACACAAAAATCCAAACAAAATTCATCCCAGCTTGATACTCTTAGAGGGAATAATTTTACTCTTGCTGTGGGGGGAAGGTAGAAAAAGCGGTAAAGTGGCTGGTTTTGCTGACTTATGTCTTACAGAAATGAGTGTCTGTCTTCTCTCAGTTCAACTCAGCAAACATTTTTATGGCTATTTAGGTATTTGGAGTATTAAAAGATGAAGCCTGTTTAGTGGCTGTGTTCTAGGCAGATCGCTTTACTTCCTTGAGTACCAAGTATCCTCATATCTAAAATGGAGATAATAATGTCTACATTGCAGAGCTATCAAGAACATTAGAAATAATATACATAAATGCCTTTGGGGAAACATATATATAAATGCCTCGCGACATTGCCTGTCACAGTAAATGGAAATCATTTTAATTTTGGCGTTCAACTCTATATCTACATCAAGCCTGGCAATGAATTTCAATGATAAACAACTTCCAGCTGTATATGGATTTTATTCTTTTATTTTGTATGTTTTGAGCAAATACATTTAATGTGAATTTAGAAATTTACAAAGTGCTGTTTTCATTAAATTTGAAATCTATGTGATATTTACTCGCTGGTACTGACGATAAAACTAAGTAGTTTAAAACATGGACATTCTGTGATCATTTGAAATTCCTCTTATCCTTCAAAATTAGATGGTTTGGAATGATGATATAGTGGTAAGATTTATTTTCTTAAAGGTAGAACAGATGAAAGACTATAGGGAGATACTTACCTGCTTTAAAAAAATGAATGTGCAGATTCTTAAAAAAAATTAATTCATCAAAGTTAAAGGTAGATGTTCAGCTATTTAGCATGTCTGGTAGCACCAGCAGTGACCGTGGATATGTTACTTATTGTTAATCCATTTGAAACACAGATTGGCATTACTCAGTTTTGTTTTGCTTTCACTGAGATGATGGTGGTAATAAGCA
The DNA here is from genome assembly GCF_036562045.2 of Rhinolophus sinicus. Lineage (NCBI taxonomy): Eukaryota > Metazoa > Chordata > Mammalia > Chiroptera > Rhinolophidae > Rhinolophus > Rhinolophus sinicus. The sequence goes on from NC_133752.1 coordinate 125,500,657, forward strand.
ACCACAAAAATCTCAATAGCTTCCTACAATAAACATTTATTTTTCTCATGAGTCTCCAGGTCAACTGCTGTTTGGCTGATCTTGGCTGAGTTCTTTTATGCTTGAGTTAGTGTAGGCTGAACTCCAGGCCTTGGTTTGGATTCAGGTCCGCTCCATATGCTCCAATCCTGGATTCAGGCTGAAGGGGAAATGGCTACATGTGGCACATTTTTTCTGGCAGAGGCTGAAAATTCCGGGAGGCCAAAACAAATTACGCAATCAACTTTACAGCCTTTCATAGCATGGGGTGTGTATATCTCCACTTATATCCCACCTGCCAAGACAGGCCAAATAACTAAGCCAAATATTGGTAAGGTGGGGACATATGCACCACATCAAAGGGAGGTACCATGAAGTCACATGCCAAAGGGTATGGGTATAATTTTATTAGATGGCAGTAATGAAGAATTGGGGACAGTGACCTAATATACTACACCACTATACTGTTGAATAGAAATAATGATGATGCAAACACACAATGAATAAATACATTTTATTTATGTTATTCTGTTTAGAAAAGACTAATGAATAAATTTAATAGCATCTTCCCTTTTGTACAATAATTGTATTGTTTTATAGACATTTGATGAAGACCTACTCTCAGAACGGCTTCATAAGGCAGTGCCAGTTGTGCTCTGGGTTGCTACATGAATGAAGTCCCCTGAGGTTATGCCACACAGTTGCCCTGCCTCACGACGTTAGATAATGTACAGAGAACTGAGGAAAGATAACACCTAGAATCCTACAGATGCAATTCCGGTCCACACGGTGCTAATGTTAGAATTCAGAGGTCACAGATCAAATGTCTGTAAGAGACCACCTGACAGGAAAATAAATGGGAAAACAGATTGGTTACTGTGTAATAGGTATAATAAGATGCTTGCATTATAACGAAGAACAACATTTACATCGGCCTGCTGCATGCCTTTTGAAGAATTGACTTGAACCTAACATTACTACCAGTGACCAGTCTACCATAGTTGTCTAAAAGATAGACATTAAACAAAATACTCATGCAAATCAATATGTAATTAATTATATGTACTACAAAGAAAATAGTTGTAAAAGTGAAAGTGAATCCATTGATTCTTCTCTAGTCTGGAAAAACATATTCAGGTGGAAGCAAAATCTAAGCAAACCTCCTGAATCAGAAAAGAACCCGGAGCTGTAAGGGAGGTTTAGTAAGAACAGTGATGAGGAACATTTTGGTTTCCTTGTGATGAACCATGTTTTTAATTTTAAAGCAGCACCTTTAGTTGCTGGCTGTCATTACATATTTTAGTATATATATAGGATATGAAATATTCTGTAAATGTGTTGCCTATAGGGAAAGGAACTATGTGTGTTGGGTATACAGTGGTAGGAAAAATATTTTTTACATTATTAGACTTTATTTTTTAGAGTAGTTTTAAGTTTACAGAAAAATTGAGCGGAAAGTATACAGCGTTCCCATATGCCTACCCTCATCCCACCAACGATTTCCCATATTAACAACTTGCATTAGGTGTGGTACAATTGTTATAATTGAGCCAATCTCGATACATTGTTATTAACTAAAGTCCATAGTTTACATTAGGATTCACTCTTTGTGTTGGACACTCTATGGGTGTGGACAAATGTATGATAATATGTATCCATTGTTACAGTATCAAACAGTTTGGTTTCAATGCCCTAAAAATTTCCTGTGCTCTGCCTATTCATCTCTCCTTCCCCCTCAGTAGACTGTTACTCTTTACAATGTATCTTTTAGGTCCATTTTAAACTTTGTAGCCTGGGCATATATAGCCTAATTATAGATAACAAAAAATTTCATTGCTTAAGGCTTATAACAATAATGGCATGGAAACTTCACGAATTGGAACCAGCAACTTATACCACAGATCAAGGCTGGTGTCAGCAAGGGCAAGCATGGTATTAAACAATAGCACAAGTTGACCACTGATAAGACTCAGTGCATAGGCAGTGTATCACTTTTAAACACGAGTGAATGGTGGACAGATAAAAATGTGGGCCCAGAGTGCAGATATGAACCATTCAGTGCAATGATTATGGTTATTGAACCCATGAGAGTGGAAGGAGCTACATATCATTTTAAAGGATCCATGATTCCTGCACTCAAGGAATTAAACTGACACTGTCAAGTCTTATGCAAAGGTATGTTAGAGTTGTGCTTGGGGTTCTGTGGGAGCACAGAGCAGGTGCATAGTTATTATATTTTAAGAAAAAGGTCTCAGTGACAAAGCATAATGAAGCATTGAACTCTACTGACCGTCAAGGAACCAAGAGATGATGACGTCTGTAGTATTAGACATAGAAGACCATGAAAAAAACTTTCATCTATTGAAATACTTTGCTTATTTTTAAGTACAAATAAGTAATTTCCATCTCCGTTTATTACTAATAGTTGGATTTTATTGTTTAGAGGCACATCAACTATCAACCAAACTATCAGCCCTTTTATTTATCTAGCTTCTGAATTTCTTTTACATGTTTCTAGAGCAAATCTGTGCTTTCATTTCCTTTCAAAATGCATGAAAAAGGATTAAGTTGATATTGAAGAGATGACAGACATAATGTTATAAACTACTTAAGAACAACTACATGAAATGCAGAACTTGATCATTTAGGTTAAGAGAACAGGGGAACTGTCAGCCTCATGAGCTTACCATGTGCTTCTACTCACTATATTTGGCTTAGTACAACATATGCAAATCAGACCTGCCAGAAAGTGCGTGTATATTAAAATTACTCCATCTGTCATCCACTTTTGTTGAACAAGTAACACGTTGTTGTGTAAGTAAAATGTTCTACTCTTACGTATCTGACCTCTTGCCAAAGCCTATTTATTTTACTTCATAACATTTCCAAAAGCCAGCTTTTGCTCTGCATTTCCACAGCCATATTCTTTTTCTAGCTACAGTAATTTCTGGCATAAAGTATTCAATCACTGAATGACCTTTCAAAATGCAAATTTTATCATGTCTCCTGCCTGCTTAAAACACTTAACTGACTTCTCGTTGCTCTTAGAGGGAAGCAAAGAATCGTTTTCATGGTGCCCATGCTCTGCCTCTGTGGTCTCTGTCCACCTCACTAGACTTGTCTGTCACATTCTCCATCCCAACAACTCTGGCTGCTCATGTTTACTCCCACCTTTTACTGGGGAACTCTTGTTTCCTCTCTCCCACTCCTTTGCTTGTTTGTAAGTGACAAAACACAACTCGCACTAATTTAAGGAGAAAACAATCATTAAAAGATGTTAAGATGCTCACAGGATGATTGGGAGTGCTCTAGAGAACAAAGATTGTTCTCAATGCAGCCAGGAACCACATCCCAAATCACTTCAGACTCATTGCAGTACAGATATCATGGTCCTCAATGCCAAGCCCCATATGCAGCTATTTATCCTGCCAAGGCTGTTGCCCAAGCAACCATTTATTGCTGCTTCAGCTGACACCTACAGAAAACATCTCCTCCATTCTCGATTCATTTTGCATCACTTGTTCCCAATTCAGTCTTTTATATTTATGTCTTCAACGCAGATATTATACAAGTGGCTATACTTTAACTCTAAGGAATGATGTGAAAACGAGTATCTAACATTTTTAGCTTGTTTTCACTGGGGTGGACTCTGTCCCTACCGAAACTCATTAAGTGAAGAATTTATCAAATAAGGAAGAGGGATTTAATGCTGTCTGGCCAAATGACAATATTAGTTAATTTCTACTCATTCTTCGGCCCTCAGCTAAAATGTAAGTCTGTCAAAGACGTCTCTATGGATCGCCCCCTCCTACTCCCAGTCCAGTCAGGTCTCCTAGTAATACACTTTCATAATACCCTTTACTTATCTTCCCTAGCGTTAATACTAGGGTTATGAAGTAATTAATTGTATCATTCTTTGCTTAATTCCTGCCTCTGTGATCTATGAAGATAATTACTGTGTCTACCTTAGTCAAACCTCTACATCTGTGCATTAAATGTTGTGGGTACCTAATAAATATGTTTTCAATGAATAAATGATGCCTTTAATGACACATCCCTCTTCAGATGCTTTTAAAGAAATATTGCACAAAATTAAAGTTATCCCCAGTTTGGTGGCAATTTACAGTTCACTCATTTCTCATGGTGAAAAACTAGCAATGGGGATAGGGTTAGAGAAAAAAAAACCTTCTACCCTCATAGGTTCAGTATCTGGGATGTGAAAATTCAAATGAGAAAACAGAGATTAACAGGAGAAAAGTTTATTATGCATGCACATGGGGTCTCACCAAAAAGAGAAGTGATTAGGCTTGAGAGTTTATCTACCTTTTTAACAAAGGGCAATAAATTGTGAGAGGTGGCAAGATAAAGGAAAAGGGGTTTGGACTCCTGGCAGTAAATTGTGGGAGGGTAAATCTATGAGGAAAATTAATGGAAGATAAGGGTTGTTTAGTAAGGTGTGTTATGCAGACTCAAGTTGGCGCCAGCTGTAGTGATAGGAGTTGAGTTTTCTTCAGTGTTAAAAGAGTCATTCATTCTCCTCTTCCTGGTATGGGAACGGGCAGGGCGATCTCCTTTACAATGGTAAATTTACTCTTTACTTTTAGGCAGAAAGAGGGAAGGCAGAGCTCCTCTTGTGTCTGCTGTTTCTTAATTGCATTCATCTCGAAATAATCATTATGCCAAAGTGGCATATTTTGAGCGAGCACATTCTGATCCCCTTCAGAGGAAAAATCCTGCATGTGTTAAACAAATGTACACGAACATTTTAGGTTAAGAATATTCCAACTAAGCATATAAAAGAACCTAATAATTTGGGTTAGTTTCTTATGTCTTTTTTTGTTATTCCAATGTTTAAAGTTTGAACTCGTTTGTACAACTTTGTCAACCCACCTTTTTGAGCTATGTTACCCAATTTACCTCTCCCTTATATTTCCAAAATGATATTCTCTACCTATCTTTTCCCTAGTTGTCCTTTTGCTTAGGCTTCTGAAGGACTTTGCACTACTTTATGGTTAGTAATCTGCAACCTTACCCACAGCAGAGTTCTTGCTATTCTTCGTGGAGAATACATGGGGACTGAATTTTCATATGGGTTACAGTTATGAAGATCGCAGGTCATGCTTTTCAGAGAAGCAATGTCCTAATTGTGGGTTTCATTTCTGATTAAGGGCAAAACAACATATATAATAAATAAACCCAGTAACATGGCAACTGTAAATGTTTGTAATAATGCAAGTAGGGAAACTATGTTCCAGGCCGTATAAATGAACTTAATTACACAAGGAGCTCCAGTATATCGCAAAATAGGTGAAGGGGTTCACTATTAAAATGCCTTAGATATAAAACCAGAATACTAGCCATTGAATTGGGAATTTTACATGTACGAATGTGTGGATGAATCTGGTTTTCTTGTTCATTCTGTTTTAATTGCTCTTACCTATTCACCATACCCCCACTCCTCTCTCAGTCTGGGAATCATTCTTGAAAGGGGCTCAATTATTCAACAAGAATTTATTGATCCATTCCATGAAAGGTGTTGGAATATAGTGTTGAGCAAAAAATACCCTTCATTGTCCCTCATGGAGCTTACAGTCTATGAAATCTCAGGAATTTTATTGGATTATTGGCAGATATTTATTAAAGAATCACAGTGGTGTACAATTATGATGTACAATTGCACAATTATGTAATGATTACCTGCTGTGAAAGACAAATATGGGGATGATAAAAGGATTTAGCAGGGGTTTGTTATCTAATTTGGAAAGGTCAGAGAAAGCCCCCTTGAACAATGATAAAGCAGGTGATGGTGCACACAGGTATCCGGGTGGGATGGGGGCCAGTGAATGTGACGAGATAGAGGCATTGACACTTGATGACATTCAAAGGTTTCTGTGGACTGAATGAATAGAGGCCTGGTGTGTGTGTGTGTGTGTGTGTGTTTGTGTGTGTGTGTGTGTGTGTGTGTGAACAAAGATTCTTTTGACCAAACTCTAGTCAGGCTCCTCTGAACTCTCTTCTCAACTAGGCCCTGATTTGGGGGCTTCTGTGTTCATTCCTACATTGTCCAGTTTTAGCAAGAATCCGGCTAAGTGAGCTGAGCCAGAATCTGCCACCTCGATATCTGATGGGGCTCCTTAACCCCACCCCCAAGAGTTGTCTGCTCACCCTGGCCTGTCTTCAGCAAGAGTCCTGTTATGTAGGTCTAGCCAGAATCACCCCAAACTCCTGATGTTTCTGCTTATTACTTTTCCATATACTGATGCCCTCCCCTGCTTTTTAGCTATCAATTCTCATTTTTCCTTGTTCTATTCAGCGTTGAGCCCAGTTTCTTTTCATTACTGCAAAAAGCCATCTCAGTGTCTATATACCCATCAAGGTAGCCCTAGTGAATGAAGTCTGCTTGACTGTGTTTAAAAGTGTCACCAACAATTTTTCTTTAACAGTTTATGTATTTCTTTTTGTACTATTTCCCCAGCTTTCTACCTTGTGGTGGCTCATCACCAATAACTTAGAACCATGAGATAGGAATTGCCCAATATGTGGGTAAAGGATAGGGATGGCATAGACCACGATGAATGAGAGGAATAATACAATGCAAAGTAGCTAACTGTACTCCACCGCTGTCCATCAGAGAATGATGGTATCTCCTATTTGCTGTTACATATGTTTATTTTAATGGGGGGGCGTAGCTTTTGAGTTAACTGAACTCCTTGATCCTGTAATCCCACATTTGCCTTGATTTGGTCTCCCACACCATTGCTCTCTGTATGGAATGTCCTTCTGGCCTGATTATCAAGCTTTTGCCTTCATATCCAATAGCATTTGAAATCTTTCAAATTTAGGGTGTTTTGTTTTGTTTTGTGTTTTACTTCAAAGCTTATGTTTTTCAGCTATAGCAAGAGGTTGACTCTCCTGATTATTGTTCTTTTTTACTGTATGCTCTAAACTGCTTGGATCCTTTATAGAAATATATACAAACACTTATATTTTTATTTAAATTGTTTGGGGTCCACAATACCTTTGTAGTTCATACTGTAAGCTTTTAGAGATAAACGGCTCTAAGGATTTAATTTGTTTGTTGTGGGTTTGCTAGCCTCGGGTTGCTGCCAAATGTATCCAGGAACATTAGCAATTTGCAGCAGTTCCAAACCACCATCATTTATAAGACAAAAACCAAACTGCACTATGATTACATAGAAATTAGAGCAATCAATAGATGTAGTGCTTCCCTCCATGATCCATGTGACCCAATAGATTATAAACACAGTCAGCGTGTTAGTGCCCAACCATGTACGTCTATTATTCTTTATTTTGTTCACATACTAATGAGCTATGGCAAACCATAATGAAAAGAGAACTGAGTCACGAATCTATTCCTGGTTCTATAAAAGACCAGCCTTATGACCTTGATCAGGACCTCCACCTCCATTAAATAACTGCTTTTCCATATGTAAAATGGGAAGGATGGTACTTGTCCAACAGTACCATTAAGCAGGTGTGAACATTCTTTGGGAATGCAAAAACTAAGGTGTGGTAATGATTATTGAGTGCAATAAAATTGCCACAGACTAGCACAGTAAAGTTATGTTTAAAATGGTTTTGATGTTGCATGCATTGTCTGCAATCGAATGAAATCATCTTTACAAAAGGGAAAAACTGAAGCTGGCTCTGTAGTTCTCTCCTTGGCAGATGTTGCTATATAATATGCATTGTCCCAGTAGAAAAGCCTGAGAAAATTGCATGTGCACTTTAGCTTTAGCTGTGTTACTGTGTGAGAGACCAGGAAAAGATTAGCTTTCTGCGGAAATATGCTGAACCCGTTAATGCACTGAATCTATCAGACTTAATTTCTAGAATGTTTGACGTGTAGCTGCTGAAATGTACATGATACTGGAATAAAAATAACAATAGACACTTAAGTAAATTTGCTGTTTGTGAAAATTAGCATTGACTTTATGAAGTTGTGTCCAAGGTCTTCCTACAGTTTGGTTTACCGAGAACAAAAACAAAATACATTTAAAAATAATTTACAACCATGTGAAAAACTACAACTGATGATCAGTGATGAGAAGGCTGGTTCTTGGCAGAATTTCCAAAGGACTTTTACAAAATGTATTTAATATGTATGAATAAATTAATCCTCTCACCACTCTCATGATGAATTCAAAAGTAAATAATATATGATCCCAATTTTCTGCATAAGGATTCTAAAGTGGAAAGGTTATTATGTGCTGTAGGCCATTCTGAGAATCAATGTCTGAGCAGGAAAAAAATAATAATAACTTTGGATTCTGGCTCCTGAGAATGAGGTGAAATCTCTAGGACTTAGTTGTTCCTATTTGGGGCTTTAGTCGCCTCTCTCAGATTTACTTAAATGCACGTTATTTGCATTCTCTTCCCCTCAAACCCCTTAATTTCTTCTCAAATAATATTTAACACAGGAAAGCAAGCCTCATCTCCATGTGGCATCACGCACATCAGTTGCTTAATACATATTATTTGACTGAGTTACTAATAGTATAATAGAAGAGGAGAGGCAGCTACTTTCATGAAACCCCAAAGAGGAAAATGTTGAGTTTGCTATTTCTCTTTACTCGGTAGGCCACTGGAAGACTGCCTTCTTAAAAGGTATCGGATGACCGTTTCTGTTTAATGCTATTCTCCTCACATAGGCTGCTGTTTCACTCGGTTTTAGGTGATGCTGTGTGTGTTTCAGTGAAGTGAGTTCATGGAAGTCACGCTGTGTCTGTTAGATTATCGCCTGGTGTGCCTGGTCCCAAAGTTGGCCTCATTCCCAAAAGGCAGTTGGGACATTAATCGCACAGCTGCTCACAGGGATAACAATAAAGGATGCTACATTCATTTTGTACCATCTCACTCAGCTTTTCTCGGGAATATTACATTTGTGTATCATGTTGTATGTATCAGAAAATATGCTTCAGTGACTTGTGAAAATACATCTGTTACATTTTTATATGATACTTGATTCTTAATTGAACACACTTTATCTCAGTGTTTCCCACCTGTACGTGGGTTATACATATATTATTTTATCATTCAAACACTTAATTTTATTGAGCAATAATACAGAACATTAGGTAAATGTTTCCTACTTGTTAATTATCTGAAAACATATGTTATGAGGTGCGGTAGTTTATTTTTAACAATATTTGACATACTAGCTGGTGATAACCAGATTTGTATTATAAACAAGACAAAAAAAAAAGCAATACACATAAGTGAAAGTTGAAAATGAAAGCTTACTTGTAGATCAAATGAGGTGAGGAGAAAAATTTTCATTATGTTTCAGTCCATTAGGTAAACAATCTCTCTATTAGTGCATGGTGAACTGAATCTGGACCATTAAAAATAGCTTTAGAGAGAAACAGATTGATTTTACACAAGAAGAATATAAGAGAATTTTCATGACCACACTAAACCAGTTCATTTAGGTCTCAAGAGATGGAAGTTTCTTATAAAAGAAAATATGTGGAAAGAATAACGAAGAACAAGATAAAAAAACCAACCTACTAAAATGACCAAAAATGAAAGCAAAATGGAAAGCTTAGAGCATATGAATTTAGACTTGGAAGAGAAAATGAAATATGAACAGGGAATAAATTTGGATGTTTCAAGGTCTGTTAGAAAAAAATATTGTATATAACTATTTGTGACCTCTAAGCCCAAATAGTACATGTGGTAATATTAAATTCAGAAGGTGATTTTGATCATACAAAATAATTAAATTCAGCATTGGGCACCTGAGCGTGTCTTAAGAAGAATCATTTAAAAGAGCTTAGTCACTTGATTTGGTTGGTATATGTTATTTTAGCTGCTTATGTAAAGGTGCTGTGAGGCCATGGTGTCACAGTTGGTCCAAAGTAGACTAGACATCTTGTAACGTGATTTTTAAAAACGTTTTACAGTATTTTATTATGTTTATTATATGTTATGTTTAATGTAGAAAAATTAGAATAAGCAGAGAAGTAAAGAGAAAAATTAACCCTCCATTAGGAGATGTAATAATAATATTTTGTATTATATACTCCAAAATTTCAACTTTCACACACACACACACACACACACACACACAAACACACACACATACACACACACACACACACACATAGGACCATATTTTACATGCTTTAATAATAATTATTTTTAGTTTTCTTAAACATCATTCTATATCTAAACTTTTTAAATTTCTGTTTTAAACGCTCATCTTAGGTAATTATTTAACCTCTCTCCAGATTGATTTTTGTCAACCTCATTCAATTTTCATGCAAAACTTACTGAGCACCTATTATGTTCCAGGTAATTAAAAAAACACAGACTAAGTCTCTGCTCTCATGAAGCTGCAGTGTAGACAGACAATAAACAAGTAAAAAGCATCTTAATTTTGTAACAGACAAGTGAAAAACTACTCCAACAAAAAGATAATTAATATCAACTCAGAGAGTTATAATTGCTGAGAAGAAAACAAAAGGAGATAATGTGATGGAGAACCACTAGCGTGAGAGGGGCATTGTAATGGTTTCTCTCTAGGGCTGTTGTGAGAGTTAGTATATATACAAATTGTTTCATATGATGCCTGGTATCTGGTAAGTGCTCAATAACTATCAAAAATGAAAATAATGATACTGAGAGGAATGCAAATATGTAATCGACTACTGTTAAAAGATTAACTGGGGCATATTAAAAATGTAAGTTTATTTGAGCAAAAATTGAGTCCAATTGGCCGGTGCCAAACTGGAAGTGGCTAGGAGCCCTCCACAGAGTAGAGCTGGGGGAAGCCTTTTATAGAAAGAAGGATGCAAAACAAAGAAATCATTTGGTTGGCTACAGCTTAAGCAGTTGTATCCTGGAAAGCCTAGTTGGCTGTTTGTGATTGGTTGTCCTTAGATTTAAGTTTCTTAACCGTTGAGGCATTGTAGGCTTAGGTTTTGGTTTGCTTAAGTAGGCTGCTGAGGCACTAAAGCCACCTCAGTGTAATGGCCTCCTTGTTTAATTAACACTGCATTGGAATGTTGCCTAGTTGTTTTACTCATTCTCCAGCCTCTTGCTTTTCCTGCCCCCAGTTACCATCTTCCAGTTGATGCTTTCTCTTTCCTGATACGCTCTTATTTTTAAGTATTATCAGTTTAGGTACCTTTTATTTACAGTTTTAAATTTTTGGAGGGTCAAAAATAATGTAAGAAGTTTAAAAAAAAAGAAAGAAAACCATTAAATACATCACTCATACAATAAATGTCTTATAAACTTTTATTTTTTAAAGGAATAAAAATAATTGAACTTGCTGATTAGAAACAGTAAAGTCTGCAGAGCCCCACAGATCAGGCCTTTGGGGAAACATTTAGCTCATTTTTATTTAATCACTCATCCATTAAACATTTCACTCACTCCCTCCCAAAAAGAAACAAAACAAAACAAAAAACAGTAAGGTCTTCATAGTAGTTTATAGATTTAGAAGTTTTTTTTTTTCAATATAAAGTAGGCACATAGTTGAATTAAGCAGTTCTCAGAAGTTTCTAGAGAAAAATTATCTACTGTATCAACCCTTGCCACCCTCTAATCCTGCTCCCCAGAGATAGCTACTTACAACTCTTTTACCTGTTTTTCTTTTCCGAGGTATTTTTCTCTTCGATTCCTCTAAATATTCTCATGCTGCTCTTCATCAATTTCACATATTTATCAACAACCTTTGGTTACATAGTTAAAGGCTATGTTGCATCACTCCTCTCCAAACACTTATTTCCTTTCCTTTTTTCTTATTACTATGGTCATATCGTAGCTTTGGTTATATCATTCTTTATTGTTCACATTTAAGGGCTAAGTAAAGATTTTCACTGCACAGCCAAAAAGTGATTACTTACCTTTCTTGTGCAACTTTTTGATTTTTTCAGCATTAATAACTTTCTTATTTGCCTGGATTTCTACATACTTATCTTTAAGTTTTGTTCCTATGTTTCATTAGAGCCATGATAAACACATTGATAGCATTTTCCAAAATGTCATCATAGCAAGTCATGATCAGAGAGCTGTTTTCCTGGTGGCCATCATCCCAGAGAACTCAGTTCTCCCACTCCTGGCCTGATTAATCTCAAGGCCAGAAGCACAACTGCCATTTGGAACCCTTTTGCCCTCATTGTGCAAATTCCCTTTTTCTCTTTCATTTTTTTCAGTTCCTGTCTTTCCTGAAGAGCATATCCTCTATAAATTCCTAAGAAAGGGTATTACTGGAGAAATTTGTATTTAGTCTTTTATACTTAATTGATAGTTTAGAAGCATCTGGATTTTTAGATTAAAAATTATTTTCCCTCAAAATTTGGAGGGCATTTGCAACAATATTATTGCAATTTATTAAAGTGCAATGAAAAACTTACTTTTATGCCTTTTTGAGCCACTTGTTTTAACTTTTAAAGAGATTTTAGAATCTTTTTTTTTTAATCCCTGATGTTCTGAAATGTTATAATGATGCATTTTGGCATAGATGCTCTCTCTCTCTCTCCAGGGAACTCTCCAGGTGTTTCTTTTTTCAGATGTCGAACCACTATGATTCTTTAATTTTCTAATCTTTCCTCTTCTATTTTCCTTCACTTTGATTTTTTGGAAATATTGTTAACATGATTTTCAAGCCTTAATTCAATTTTAAAAAACGTTACACACACACACATTTATTTATTTATTTATTTAATAGGATTATTTTTTCCCCTGTATTTTGTTTCTTCATCATAGCATCTCATTCTTTCTTTAAGGATGTACGATTTTTTGTTATCTGAGAACATTATGTTTTGTTTGGTAAATCATCGTTTTTTTAATTGTCTCTACGTTTTCACATTTCTTATTCATACTTATTTTGATTTTCTTTTCTTTCAGGCTACTGCTATCAAGACCCATATAACACAAAGCAAGGGAGAACACCAAGTTTGATCCCCATATAACATTTAAAGCAAGGGGAACAATGATTTTGAGCAATTTAACATGACCTTTTCTTGCATATTCAGCAGGTCAATGCTCTGTCAGAGTTTTCTCCAGAAGTCAGAAGCCCCACACATCCCAGGTTCACTGACACTATCTGTCTCATACCCAGAGATTAGACATTAGGACCAATGGCCAGGTATTCTGGCAAAGTGTTGCTGGACTCTAGAAGTGCTGTGATCAGACACACTACGTGTCCTAGAAAGTAAAAGGGTCGAAGGAGAGGTCACAGAAATTTGTCACCTATCTCAGGAACATGCTGGGCTGCATTAATTGTTTTTTTAGGCAAAAAGCAAATCAAAGACAAACCTAATCTCTTATCATGCAAGATGAGGGAAACCTACCATTTTGGTCATACATATTGGAACTAGGCATTTCCAGGGAAGTCCTTCCAAAGAGCATGCAACTGAGCAACAAAAGAATTTTTCACATGTGCCCCAACAGACTCAAGTAAACCTATTTTAGGCTGTTATGTCCTTTGCCCAAATAGTCATCACATTGTAGGAAAAAAGGATCAGATCAGTTTATCCTAAGGAATGAGAGGCAGATTAGTGTAGTCCAGCATGAGACTAGTAGTCACTTTTTCTGACTGACTCTCCTCTTTTGCCTCCCTCTTCCACTTTCAAAGGCCTTTGTGATTACATTGGGCCCATTTGGCTAATCCAGGAATACCTCCCTATTTTAAAGTCAGTGTATTTGCAACCTTAATCCATTTGCAACCTTCATTCCTCTTTGCCATGTGACATAATGTATCCAAAGGTTTTGGGGATTCGGACATGGATGTCTTTGGGAAGCCATTATTCTTCCTACCACAATTGGGGATTGTAATCATATATTTACTTGTCCATATCTTCTGTGAGGATAGGAAGTAGAGTGGGCTTTCTACTCATCCTCTCATCTCAGTCCCAAGCACAGTGCCTGACATAGTAGCTGTTAGTGAATAGTTGTTGAGTAACCTGAAGTGTTATTTTTGCAAAGAAATACAAAATATGCAAATAAGTAAAGGGCAGTGTAAGATTTGCCAAAAGTGTTAGATATATGTGATCTTGTAACAAGGGTGCCTTTACTCTAGTTTCACTTCAACTTTTGTTTCTTTTAAGTTTAGATTTATAAAATAGATGATTGTAAATTAAATGTTACAAACTCTGGGAAGTATTCCATTATAAATCATTTTAGAAAGAAAATCAATATATCCGTAGCTTATTATAACTACTAAATAGGTAATCCAACAAAAGCAATTTCCTAACCTTTAAAGAGGAGAAAAAGTGATTAGGAAAATAGATTTTATATTTAAAAGTTACTTCCTGTGGCCTTTAAGGTTCTTTCCCTTTGTTACTCTGTGAGGTTCAACAATCTTACCCCCGTAGATCTCAGGGAATAGGAATGATCTCTGCTTGTTTATATGGTGATTTCAAAATGTATGAGCTAGAGAAAATTATAGTGGTGACTCCAGCTCTCAGACTAATTAAATCTTGAATTTTTCAAATGTATGGCTGTATTTTAGAAGACTCAAGAGGAAAGATGAAAAAGAAACAAACTCTAGGAATTATTAAACAATGTAAACCTGACAAAATTCAAAATTATTTATAAGAAAAAGGAGGAATTCACATTGTAATGTTTGCTTCTTTCTCAATAATAAATAGTGTTATGGAATCCACAAATTTCAACATGTTTTCCATTATAAATGGAGGAGTCAGCCATGTTTGAACATCCAAAATGAGGTACATCAATTACTGTGCTCTCAATTAGACCTCATTTGCACAGGCAGAGGGGAAGAAGGGTTGAGAATGTGGCTCTAGAGAGATACCGCCTGTGATTTACTTTTAATTCTGCCATTTTCTATTTGTGTGACCTAGGGCAAACCTATTATCATTTAATTGTTTCAATTTTCTTATGTACAAAATGAGGATAATAGCACTTTTTTGATAAGGGTTATTTTGAACATGAAATGTGCTAATTCATATAAAGTATAGAAGAGTGCCTCACTGAGGACTTGCTATCTGATACCATGTGAAAGACTGGCTAGTAGAATCAGGCGATAGGTTTGAATGTGTCAGCTCTGTACCCTGCATACAAAGTATTACCATACCTATATATATATGATAAAGTGTGGGCCGCTGGCTAACAGTTCAAAATGTAATAATATACACAGTAGGATCATTCAATCAGTTACCTTCACCATGTAAAAGAGTTTAACAGCATAATCCTGTATTTGCCCTAAAATATTCATTTTTTATGATACTATAGATTGGCACCAAATTATTCTTTGTACACAGACTAACCTCACTAATGCCAAATATGAATCTGAATTAAAATCTAATATGCTTGCCTTATTCAAAAAGTTTCTTTAAATTTAAAAAACATGCAAAAGAACTTGCTAGTTATATGACAATTGGAATGGCATCTGGCTAGAAGCTTCCAGTGTAACTTCTCCCCCTTCTCAATAAAAATTTATAAAGACAGAAATGAAAAATAAAAATTTGCAATAATACTGAAAGTAAAAACCATAGCCAGATGACAATCTCTAGATATCCTGAGTTACATGAAATAAGTTTACAAAAATTATTAGTTTTACTTCTTGGCATATCTAGGAAAAAAGGGAAAAAGGATAATATGTTCTTTGTATAAACATATGTGTATAAATATTTAATGTACATATATTTACATATATAATATACAAATATACACATTACATAACAGATGCATACAACAGGTGTTTATTTTCGACTATTTTGGAAAGCCAGAACAATTTGTTTTGCTCAATTCCAAATAACATTTGAAAAATTTGACAGTAAATTTGCCATTCATAGTTTTGTATCAGAGAATTTTTAGTTGCAGTTTCTAAATAGTTGGTTCCAATTACTCAGTGGTGTGTTTAAATATTTAACAGAAAGCTCTCTAATCAATCATCAATCAATCAATCAAACAACAAAGCAATCAGTAGATAACCCTGATTTGTAGGGTTTGCTGATGTCTATACTCCCATCATGGCCAATTTCAAACTATCAATGTGATGACACTAAATGTTGACTACTGTCATTTGAATAATGGAAACTTCAGATGTTCTAGTTTCTAATTTTTGAGCTGCCTAGCTGACAGCAAACGGAGCCAGAGTTTGACAAATCCTGCTCAAATTGCAGATTCATAAGTCAAATAAATATTGTTCAGAGTCAGTAAGTTTGGGAGCGGGGTTGTTACGTTACACTAGGTAACCAGAACACTCGCCATTCCCCACTAGTCTAAATGGTCACCATGGGGCCAATTCTTACTCATATTTGTGACTTATAGCTTAGCAAAGAACTTGCCACAGGGTAGGCATTTAATTATGGTTCTTGATATCAGCAAAGAGAGACAATGTTCTCTCAATTTAAAAAAAAAAAAAAAAAAGGTAAATACAAAGAGTTTTATAATCTTACTCAATAATTCCAGGATAATCTGACTGAAAATATAAGATACATTTCAAGAATCCTTAGGAGAAATACATAGATGAAGAGGACTGAAGAAAAAAATATGAAAAAATATTTCAAAACTAACCTTCTTATTCATTGCGTCATTATTGTGAATTACCAGAGTCATATAGTTATAGTCATGAACATCACACTTTAGTTTTTGAAATAATATCAGGACCGAGTAATTTGTACAGTTTAGTAAAATTTCTAAAAAACCTCCAATGTAAAAGTTAGGTTTTAGTCCTAAAATTTAGGACTAATTTAAGAGAGCACCATTTCCATGACCTACTAATTTGATCTTGGGCTGCTCCTTCTTTCCATCTCTTCGTTTATATAATCTATTATGTCCTATTGACCTTTTTGTTGTTTTTCTGCCCTAATTCCCCCACTCTATTCCAGGCTCCTCAAGCCGGAATTCTAATATCATTTTATCAGCACCTTATGATGAGATATGCCATTTCTTCCTACTTATAGCTGACAAATTAATCTTCATAATACTGTTTCTTCATATTATTCTTGCACTATAAAGTCTTCCACAGTTTCCATTGTTTCCATGATAAAGTCCAAAGTCCTTGCTGAACTTTAAGACCCCCATTATTTGGAACCAGTGGATCTTTAAATCACATTTCTCACCAATCCTCCACTCCATTAGGTTTGTTTTGGTTTACTCTTTTGTATTTCAAGTATGTTTTACTCTTCTCTTGCTCTTCTCTTCTTTCGTCTATTCGAATCCTCATATTTTTCAATTAAACTCATTAAATGGTTAATTTAAGCTGCAACTTTTAAATACTCGATTTTATTAACATTTTTATTAGACACTCTGATGCCCTACCTATATCTCCTTTGCACTCATTATTTCAGTATAATCATATGTCTGCTACATCGTAGTTCAATAACCGTCCACTTTCTGCCAGAGGCCTTGCTCCTAGTAAAATGGGCAGGTAGGAAGTCCTGCAGGAAGTTGTGGTTAATGTTCACAGCACTCACCCTTAGCCACTGTTGAATGCCAGTTGGAGGATAAACATCTTTCTCACCTCTCAGGAGGAAGAATTGTGAGTGACAGTCTAGCCGCTCTAGAGTTCCCTAGTTGTTCACAGTGCCAACCTACTATGTGAACCTGATAGATAAACATAGCACATACACCTTATTGGTTTCCCTCTCTTTCCCATCTAATTCCTCTACCTCTTTATTGGTGCTTCTTGTGATCACCTCCTAAAGGAACTACTTGCTCTCAAATCATTGTCTATATGGGACAAATCTAACCCAAGACACAATCCAGCACAGTAGACCCTCTTTTCTTCCAGATTTTGCATCATTTACTCAGTACCAGTCATTTGGCATATAAGTCTTTCCATGAACAACATTTATCAACTACTGTCTTTCACTCTTCTAGGCACTTAGGGATACTGGGATGAGCATGATGACTCCAGAAACTTCTACTCTCCTTATGTTGTCTAGTGGTGGGAGTCAGGGATGCAAGTTAATAAATTATACTAAAATATCCTCACATACTTCCATACATAGGCATAGTGTGTTATATACTTTTTGGTATTGAGCAGATATGTTAAAACCCTGATCAAAGCGCCACATAGTAGAGCAAACACTATCCCATCGGTATTCTGCCTCATCTGAGGGACAATGACCCATACTATGCATTCCTCAGTTTGAGTGGCCACTTGTCAAACCATTTGGTTTGTTAATTTTGCTATAATTTTTTTTTTTATAACTAACACCTTATTTTCTTTCAGACAAGCTTTTAATTCAATTCAGGATAACAAAGCTTGTGATCTAGGCCTAACTGGCTCTATCATTAGACCACTTCTAAAAAGATAAAAAGATAAAGCCAGGAGTCAATAAAACCATAATCTGGGTAAATTTCAGTGTCAGCTATATGTGTCATGGGGACCAGGCAATAATGACCCCATATAGAGCTGGTGGAATTAATGCTCTAATTTCCTGGAATACCTTGGACCTTTGGCAGAGAGTAGACTGCCATCTCTCCACCTGGATCTTTAGTTTAAGGAACTGGGTAGTATCTTTATAGTTAATTTTCCCACCATAGCATATAGCTTTAAATAGTCTACTTTAAATAGTCCTGTTCTTGTTACTCATTAAGTATTTTTGAAAGAATGGCGAGATAAATAATATTTATATAAAATATGAAATGTATAAGTGGAATACATTAGGAAGTTCACATTCCATCTGTAGTTTATATTTAGGGAAAGACATAATGTCCAATATAGTTCTTCAAAATGCTTATTATTTATTTTCTTATTTCAACCTCACCTACTTTCAAATGATTTAGGCATGAAATGCAGAGTTTCATATTATGTTAAATTCAATAACAATAAAAAAAGAAGAGAGACAAGGTTAGGGAAGCATAAGGAGTTTATTTCACCAGATTTCTCAGATGACCTCATTACTACTGCTGGGCATACAAATTTGGCTTAGTTTCTTGGCAGCTCAGGCAAAGAAAGAAATATACTGAGCTAAGTATTATTCATGACTGATATCAGAGGCATAACAATTCCTCTGCAGAGGGGAATTATTTTTGGAAATAAATTTAGTGAGACCTATATCATGGAGAGCTATGTATAAGGAACAGCCGGTACGGTTGTACGGTTGATAATATCTTCATTTTTATTTCTACCAAAGGAATAAAAACACCATTCAAATAAAGAATTTTTATTTGGCCTCTTATAAAGGTTGAGGGCAGTGCATTAAATCAGAGGAGAATATAGCAAATAAATCAGTCAAGGCATTTCTGTGGGCCCCTGAGATATTATATTATAGTTTAGGTACTTCACGTGACCCATATCTAATTTAGTACAGATATAGAATTTACCAAATCCAGGTGAATGGATACTTACCACCTTATAAAACTGTCATTCTCATATATCCATATTTTAAGGTGGCACTTAATAAGTGCTCTTGACGACTTTAGCCATCAGATGTGAATGGGGCAAAGTTATTTTTCTTCTATGATTTTCAAACCTGAATTTATACTCACTCCTACCTGGACAGAGGGCCCCCTCACTTTGTCATGGATGTGGAAAGGAGGCACATCTACAGAGCTCTTATTTTCCTCTACAAAAGCACTTCCTATTCTCACTGACTCTCAAAAGTTCTGATTCTTATAATACGGAAGAAACAAATGGGATAGGAAACATTGAGGGAGTGTGCTATTGACTAACTTCAGAGCTCCAGGAACTTAAGGGTGACCCCTTTATTTAAAACAACCAATTTTCAAATGAATTGCCTCTGGACTCAAACCTGCCCACTGTCTAGCTTTCATAAAGATACAAATGAATGAATGAATCTTTATTTTTGCTCATATAATCCTATACTGGTTAAAAAATGTCCTCCGCTCTTTTAGATTTCATTTTTGTGTTTTTGTCTAGAGATATCTTACCCATAAAATAGTTCAACTCATTGTGAATTCGAACATTCATTAATCAAACATTTGCAAAGCATCCACTATTGAGGACGTAACAGTGAACCATATAGGCCCGGCTGCTGTGCTCATGAATCTATAATCCAACAGGGAAAATACACATTGAATAGTAACTGTACTTCCATTTCCAGCAATATGATACGTTAGATGCCTAGAGAAATCCTCTTCACATAAAACCTAAAATCTATGAATAACATATTTTTAGAATGTAAACTAGACAGAGATTTACCATAAAGTTTATTTATTTACTTATTATAATTAATTAATTTTTTAAATTATAGTTGACATACAATATTATATTAGTTCCAGGTATTCAACATAAGTGATTTGATATTTATATACCTTTCAAAGTGATCACCACGATAAGTCTAGTAACCATACCATTTGCCACCATACATATTTATTATGGTATTGTTGACTATATTCCCTATGCTATCCATTACATCCCCATGATGTATTTTATAACTGGAAGTTTATTTCCATGAAGTTTATTGAAAATAAGGCCCTAGCAAATTTGTATTTACTCTTTTGTATTCTTTTTCTTAATGAGTCTCCCCCAAATTTTATAATGTTTTGGTCCTACAAAGTGATCTTCTCTGTATCAATTCATAGCTGACTAAATGAGAAAGTAAGAGGAAAATCTCAAAGACAATATACAAGGATAAGTTATGGATGAAGAAAGGTAAAGTAGCACTAAAACAGAGTTCATCCTGGAAAACATCTATCCATTCCCTGTGGCCTTGATGGGGAGAGAGACTCAGGGATGCTTGGGGTGGGAGTTAGACAGGAAAAGCCCTTCATAAAGCCAAGTTCCCTACAGGTGTCACCCTCTTTACATAATCAAAAAAAAAAAAAAAAAAAAAAAAGCTCCAAAGATGCACTGATGATAGCTGCCTGTTTTGGAGTTGTACTGGCAGAGTAAAAAGATACCCCTATTCCTAACCACAAATCTTGACTCAGGAGGATTTGGGGTCAAAATTAAATTCATTCATTTAACCCAATGCTTAAAATTTAGTTTTAATGGTACCCCAAATTCTGCTTGTACACTGACTGGTTTTCTCTTAGGTTCTTCTTTCTTTTCCTTTATCATATGCAGCTAACAGGAGCTAACGGAGAATTCCAACATTCTACTTGGAAATCTATCAGCCTGAACCTTCAAGTTCAAAAGGAACATTTTATATCTTAAAGCTACTGTGGACAACAGATTTGCCCATTGTTTTGCTACCACACGATATAGCTCACAATGCTGTCAGTCTCCACATTTGTTTTCTTATGGCTCCTTCAAACTATCACAATCTCCTTGCTGCCTTTGCAGCTTCAGCCACTGTCCAGTCCCAAAGCTAATGTCACGTGTTCCAAGTTTTGTCCCCCACTTCCAATACCAAATTCTGTATCAGTAATCTATTGCTTCAAACAACTCCATAATGTGGTGGCTTAATATAATGATTTACTATTTTTCATAACAATGTGGTTCGTTTGGGTATTTCTGCTGGTTTCTTGTGGACTCACTTATGTAGGGGACCCACCTTGAGGACTGACTGGAGGCTGGTCCTGTCTCTGACATGGTAGAGGCAACATTTCAAGAGGGGAAGCTCCACACATATGTACTTATACCTCTGCTTGTGTCACTTTTGCTGATAGCTTGTTGTCCAAAGCAACTCACATAGCCAAGCCCAGAGTCATTGTGGGAGGGTACTACACAAGTTTATGAATATTGGAAAATATGAGTCATTGAGTGTGGTTGGTGTAACAATCGACCACAATGAGATAGAAGCTGAGAGGCTGCTTTTATATGAATATATAGCCAAATAGTTTTAACTTCTTAAAACTAATCATAATCAGAGGATGTAAGGATAATCAGAATAAATAATTTGGTGAAGAGTTGGATTCATCATATATGATAAATTATAAACATTTTGGTAGCAATTAATCTTCTTTGGAGAATTTCATCAATATTACGTGACTGGTAAAATAGTCTATAGTAGGTGACTCCAAAACATACGCTCTTGGATTTATAAAACATCATATTATAGTGGATTGAACAGAGGTTTTTGGTCCCTTATTTGAGCTTCATTCTATTTGTGAAACTAGAAGGTGAAGCTTCTGTTATTATTCCTCCTGCAGTGGCCATGCTGAGACAGTGTCTCCTGCAAATGGAGTTCACTTTCCCAACAACACGTCCACAAGATCTCATTGTAATGAGTTCTGACCCCAGTGAGTCAGAACTGGTGTCTTTAACTGGGTTTCCTCATTTTGTTTACATGGTAGCACATATATACCTATAGGAACAACATTATTTATAAGAGCAATTGTTATCAGATTGGCTAATTCTCTTGTTTCCTAGGTAAAGAGCAGTACCTAGAGACTTTACAATTTTTACTATTAGTAATATGTAAATAAAGAGAAACTGTTCAAAAAATAAAATATGAAATGAGTGATCTCACAAATCCTTACTGAGCATGTTGAACTCTTTTTTCAGAAATTTCACCCCTCAGTTATACTTGTGATGGCAGTTAGAATGAGTAATGCTGATAATCAAAATAAGATAAAGGCTGAAATGCTTAATTTCAGCGTGGTTAAATATTTTAATTTCTAAGATGGGTAATCATAAAAGATAATGTTTATTGAGAGCTTACCATAGGCCAGATACTATGTCTAGTTCTTTATATGCATATTTTTAGTTGATTCTTAAAAGAAGATCTATGTGTTATCATTTGCAGTCCCTTTTTAAAGAGTGTGCAAACTCTGGCTTAGATAGGTTAAATAAAACGCTGAAGGTCACAGCTGGTAATTGGTATTGACCCAAATGTACCCAGTTGTGTCTAAATTTAAGCCAATTGCTTAACTGCTAAGCTCTCTTTTCATGAGGAATAATTAATAAATAGTAATTAGGGCTTCTCTCTTAGTAAAGTATCCCTTAGACTTATTTAACATTAAGTTCTATCTCATTGTATGAGGTAAGTTATATAGTGATAAATTATAGATTTGCTTGTAAGGAGAAAAAGAAGTTTCCTATGAACAAATGTTTCCTGGGTGATTTGCACTACTGTCTCTAACCTCCATTCATTCAACACTTTTTCCCCTTAGAGCAAAGGTGCTAGAAAATATTAGTGACTAAAACAGTTATAGTCCCTATCCTCATGGAGTTTACAGTCTACTTGGGGGGAGGATATAAAAAATATGCAAGCAAAAACTAATACATTCACAATTGTAAAAATATAGTATATGCTCTGAAGCAAACACTCTGACCTGGAAAGATTCTTTTCAGTCTAGGTGATTCTGAGGCAAGTGGTTGGGAGACTTCACATAAGAGGATAGTGGGGTGAGGTGCAGCTTACTTCAGGTGTTACCATACATGGCTATGCAGCAAGGTCATTTGACGAGCTTTCAGAAAAGGAGGTTTCTCGAGTTCCGTCCCCTTTAGCTAAAGCTGTATTCTCCCAGTATCTGTATTTGTGTTTACGTCCAGTCAGAAGAGTCTAAGAACTGTGCTTGGGAAAGGCTGAGATAGACAATCTGTTATGGACTACTTATATAGTTACTTCCTGTTTCATATAAAGGTTTAAGGTAAGTGCAATAAGATAAAGGAAACATATCAGCATACACTGATATTTCACTGAGGTCTGACTATTACTCCAAATAAATATTAAAAGGAGATACAATATGAAGTTGCTGAGTCATTTACCTGGAGTATTTTAAAGGCTATGGCTAATTTTCTGAGAGAGATTGGAAAATGAAAATTTTCTGGAAGTGAATACCCATGGAGTCCTGGAGCCCAAAGAGCAATAAAGGAATAGAAAAAGCATGGCCCTAGAGTCTTGAATTTTACAACCCTCTGCATCTGCTTTAAGTAAGACACATTACTATTTGGCACCAGGGCCCCACAATATTGGTTCTTTCTAATAATAATCCTTAAAGTACCAGTGAATTAGCTATTGTTTGTTATATTTCTATGTCAAGAATGATGTTAAACATTTTGAAGGCACTGACTTTTTAAATCTGCACAATGCTTTCAAGAAGTTTACTTTTATTACCCTAATTTTTCAGATGAGCAAACTGAGGCTAAGAGAGATTAAGTAACTTCCAAAGGTCTGTTAATTTATATGTGACAGGAGCAGGATTTCAATTTGTCTGATGCTCTGTAAGGGCAGGGTTGAAGGCATGAAGGAATTGTACTCTTTATTGATTCTAAGATGCACATTGTTTCCACATTTTAATACCCTAAAAAATGGGTAGTGGTCTAAATTTATCATTAATAGCATTTTTTTTTTCTTTTGGAACAAAAAGTTCATGGTGCTGTTTCAACCGATGGCATTTTTAATTCAATAAAATGCTGTAATAGGTAACCTTATGCAAATATTCTCCACACATTTGTGAATGATGTCCCTCCCTTCATGTGTGGCTTGCTGTTCTATACTTTCTAATCACCATCTATTTTCTTCCGCACATTTAACTTATTTTCATGATATTTTCACAAGCATTTTAATACAAGCTTAATGTATCTTGTTGAAGACCCCAACATTGCTGTGAGGGATGGTTGATTATCATCAATCTACAAATATTATTCAAACTGATTCCATTATATAAAGAGCTCTATTTTTTTTTATGAGCCCACTACAACCTGCTCATTTTCTAGACAAAGAAAGTGAAAATTAGAGGAAGTACATTTTTTTGCTCAATGTCATGCCGCTAAACAATGACAAAACCAGCTCTTAATCTTTAGTTGATTAATTCCTTTTTAGAACCTTTCCTAATGTATACTGCTACTTTCTACATCAAGATGTTGAACCTTAGGTGTATATTACACTCTACAGTCCCCCTCTCCTTTCCTTTCTTTAAGAAAAAGACTTATTTAAAATTAATGTTCTCTGTGGATACAGACAAACACTTTAAAAGGTTATGGAATTCAAAGAAACTAGAATAGCTAGAACCATTTTAAAAATCAGAATAAAGTTGGAGGAATCCCACTAGTCAATTTTAAGACTTACTATGTAGCTGCAGTAATTAAGACAGTGTAGTATTACTGGAGTGATAAACTCATAAAGTAATGGAATAAAACAGAAAACTGAGAAATATAGCGTGACAAACATGCACAGCTTATTTTTGACAAAGGAGCAAAGGCATTCAAGGAAGAATAATCTTTTGAACAATTAATGCTGGAACAATTGGATAACAATATGCAAAAAAATTAACCTTGACCTATACCTCACACTTTGTATAAAAATTAACTCAAAATGAATCATAAATTTAAATGTAAAACTGCAAAACTTGTAGAAGAGAACATATCTGAGAAATCATTGCATTTTTTTCTAAGTAGATAACTTTCAGTGTTCTATTTTACTTTCCTTGTTTCTATTATTACATATTTTTAAGTTACTTTCTTAGGGTTGGCTAGGGATTACAATTAGCATCTAGTAACAATCTATTTCACATAAGTGCCAACTTAATTGCAATAGTATACAAAACCTTTGCTCCAATTAGCGTACAAAAACTTTGATCCCAAGTAGTGTCTTACCCAACCCTACTTCTTTGTGCTATATTTCTAATACAAATTACTCTTTTACACATTGTAAACCCATCAACACAATTTTATAACTATGGGTTTATATAGTTACCTTTTAAAACAGATAACAGAAGAAAGAATTTCCAAACGAAAATACATTTATACTGCATTTTATATTTACCTATGTAGTCACCTTCAGTGGTGTTCTTTATTTCTTTGTGTGGATTTGAGTTACTGTCCATTGTCATTTCATTGTTTTTGACTAACTCCTTGGCAATAAGGCTTCAAACTAGTTCTCCCCTTTCCCAATCTGCTGGTCTTTGGCTATCATACCTGCCAGGGTGTGAGTCTAGTGATTGTAAAGGCTATCGTGGAACTGAGGAGAGAGTCATGGTAACAGGACAAGTGAAGAGGCCATAAAACTTGCTATTCTGACATTCAGCCTTATTTTTTTTCTTGAATACTTAGCTATTGGATTATTGAAAGGCTGCATTTAATTTCCAGTGTGTGAACATTAGATTTTACTTCTGACACTGTTCTCATTGCCTTTATGAAATAGTGGATTTTGGAAAATTATTTCCCTGTCATTCTGGAAGAGCTTCTCCTGTGGTCATTTTTTTTAAATGCAACAATTGGGAACTAATATACTTCCCCAAGATGAATTAGTGACTTTTGGAAAGGTGGAATGAAAGAATGGATGCTGGGAAGGCAGTCTTCAAATTTCCACTACAGTGAGCGGTTCCTGAGGATTTTGGAATCTCTCTTTTGTAAAGTCTTTTTATCAGGTCTTCCTCCATTCTTATGAGATGAGAACAAAGAATCTAAGGATCTGCCTTATTGCCCTGAGATTTGATTTAATAAAATGATTAATACATCAGAATGAGACATAAGTAGGTTGAAGTCATAACCCCTTTACTTATTAAGTGTGTGTTCTTGGGAAAGTTATTGAACCTTTATTAATTTCAATTATTTCATCTGAAAATTGGAGATTACCTGAGAAAAATATGGTATATGGTAGACATTGTAAAAATGTTGGGAATTTTAAGCAATCATTCAATTTAAGGACATCTTTGTTTACAAGTAAAGTTAATGAATGCTTTATTATCTTCCTATAGTACTTTGACAACTATTTAAGATAATCTCAGGTAATCACTGTTTCTGAGTCAAAATAGGGATCATGAGTTGATAAAAGATACATTTTCCCTAAGTGGTGAATTTATCTATAAAAATAATTTTAAAAGTACCAATACACACAATAGTTAAATATCCTTTGTTTTAAAGGAACATAATTTAATGGAGTTAGGACCACTATACACACTCTAGGACATAAAATATTTATTGTCAAAGATAAGTGGTGGTTCAGTGGCAAAAACCGATTAAAGAATCTAGATAATATTATCATTAAACTTCAGCTCAATTTACTTACTTAAAATTGAACTTAAAAACAACAAAAACTTTTTGAACTTCAAAAAAAACCCCAAAACTTCAACTTAACTTCTCATTTTATGCTTCCTGTTTTAAAAACTCAATAGTTAATGTCTATGTTAGGATGAAAACAACACAGGGAATACTTTTTTTCTTTCTGATACAAAAATAAGGTTTTATTATGTACATTTTTCAGTATCTTTTCTCATGCTACAGTACTTTCACATTATGATAATCCATCTAAGCCAGCTGAAAATGATCAGGTAAGCTAATGCATTCTGTTTCTAATTGGATAATATCCTACAACATGGATTTATCACAATAATATACATTTGGCAATGATTGAAGACATTTTTAATTGTTATGATTTCCTGGAGGGGGGGAAGTGCTATTGGCATCTGGCGGATAGAGACAAGGATGCTGCTAAAAATCCTACATTGCACAAAATAGACTTTCATAACAAAG
The DNA here is from genome assembly GCF_036562045.2 of Rhinolophus sinicus. NCBI lineage: Eukaryota > Metazoa > Chordata > Mammalia > Chiroptera > Rhinolophidae > Rhinolophus > Rhinolophus sinicus. Next base: position 125,527,952 of record NC_133752.1, read on the forward strand.
GTGTGTCCAGCCCACAATATCAGTAGTGCAGATCTTGAGAGACCATGCCCAACCATATATTCTCACCACTTTCCATTTTGATGTTTTAGCATCAAGTTGAAAAAAAAAACCATTTGGTTATAAAAGTCCTTTTTATTCTTTCTTTCTTTTTTAAAATAAGTTTCAGGTGTACAAAACAACATAATGATTAGACATTTACATCCCTGACAAAGTGATAACCCTGATTAAGTCTACTACCCATCTGATACCGTACATAGAGCTATTACAATACCACTGACTATATTCTCTGTGTTGTACTTTATATCCCATGAACACACACACACACACACACACACACACACACACGAAGTTGTTGCAACGATGTTGCTAACCTTTTTTTTGATGTCAGAGGGATTATTCATTATGAATCTGTACCAACTGGACAATTGACCAAGTTTGCTATTTGGAAGTGCTCAAGAGGCTGTGTGAAAAAGTTAGACAACCTGAACTTTTTGCCAACAATTCATGGCTCTTGCATGACAACAATGGACCGGCTCACCTGGCACTGTCTGTGAGGGAGTTTTTAGCCAGTAAGCAAATAACTGCATTGGAACACCCTCCCTACTCACCTGATCTGGCCCCCAATGACTTCTTTCTTCACCTGAAGATAAAGGAAATATTGAAAGGAAGACATTTTGATGACATTCAGGACATCAAGTGTTATACGACAACAGCTCTGATGGCCATTCCAGAAAAAGAGTTCCAAAATTGCTTGAAGGATGGACTAGGTGCTCGCATCAGTGCATAGCTTCCCAAGGGGAGTACTTTGAAGGTGACCATAGTGATATTCAGCAATGAGGTATGTAGCACTTTTTCTAGGATGAGTTTGCGAACTTAATTGTCAGACCTCTGTGTGTGTGTGTGTGTGTGTGTGTGTGTGTGATATATTTAATTATAGATGACATTCACTATTATTTCATATTAGTTTCAGGTGTACAGTACAGTGGTTAGACATTTATATAATCTATGAAGTGATCCCCCCATGTCCAGTATCCATCTGACACATAGTCTTTACATTATTGATTATATTCCCCATACTATGTTTCATATCCCTGTGATTATTTTGTGACTATCAATTTGTACTTTCTAATCCTTTCACCTTCTCCCCTATGCCCCAATCCCTCTCCCATCTAGCAACTATCATTTTTTTATGTATCTATCAGTCTATTTCTGTTTTGTTTGCTCATTTATTCTGTTTTTAGATTTCACATATAAGTGAGATCATATGGTGTTTGTCTTTCTCAGTCTGACTTATTTCACTTAGCATAATATCCTCTAGGTCCAGCCACGTTGTTGCAAGTGGTAAGATTTCTTTTTTTTTTTTTTTTATGGCAGAGTAATACTCCATTGTATAAATGTACCACAATTTCTTTATCCAATAGTCTATTGATGGGCATTTTGGTTGTTTTCATGTCTTGGGTATTGAGAATAGTGCTGCAGTAAACAAGTGTTGCATGTATTTTTTAATTAGTGTTTTGGATTTCATGTAAGTCTGTAATCAATCTTTTTTTTTTTTTTTCGTGCAGTGGCGGTCCAAGGGGAAAAGTAATTTGTCAGCACCGCTGATTAAATATCCTAGTTTTGTGTCACTGAAGATAATATTGCTGGGGTAATGTTTGGGATCTTTATGTTGTTTCACTGATTTAGTTGCATATTTTAAAGCCAGTAGCACATAATTTTGACTATATTTATTTTAACATCTAGTAAGGAATTATAATCATTTTAATATTTGGTCGACATAATCCCCCTTTACTATTACCATTTCGTAAGTTTTTGCCTTTTTTAGCATTTATCATTCTATTTGGTCTTTAAAATGATTTTGTCAAATTTTGAAACAAAATCATGGAGCATTTCAGCTTAATTTTCACTTTTATCCCTATTAGTTATCTCTGCTTACTTTCTGTTGTTTTGCTTTCAATTCCTCAAAATGAATACTGAGTTGCTTAACTTTAGACTTCTCAATAACAAATGCACTTAAGTCCTTAAATTTGTTCTTGAACATGTTTTTTGGCTATGCCCCATAGTTTCTGGTAGTGAGTTCAGTACATTTCATTTCTCTCTGTCTCTCTCTCTCTCTCTCTCTCTCTCTGTGTTTCTCTCTCTCTCTCTCTCTCTGTGTGTGTTTCTCTCTCTCTCTCTCTCTCTCTCTCTATATATATATATATATACACACACATATGTATATATACACACATATATAGCCATCTGTTAATATAATATATATAACTGTATTAATCTAAATATAAAACTATATAGTAATATTAAAATGTTAATTACATCATGAGCAAATCTATGATCAAATTTTAAAGCACTATATATATATGTGTTAAATCAAATTTTATCTATTGTATTATCAATTCTTCTGTATCCTTATACATTTTGTCTATATCATCTCTCCAATTCTCAGAAGTTTTGAAATTCTTCATTATAATGGTATTTGTGAAATAAATATTTCCTTGAAGCATAATGCAGTATAGGTAGATACAAAAATAAAATGCATGTAGCTTGATGAATTATCAAAAAATGAACACACTTATTTTTCACCATTCAAGTCAAGAAATGGAACATTACCAGAGTCCCAAAGCCCATCTATTGCTCTTCTCAATAACTCCCTTCCAATCTCAAAATGGCACCACTATTCTAGCTTCCTATATGACAAATTTCCTTGCCTCTCTTTGAAGAGGATATAATTGCAATCAATATAAATATGATATTGTATAATAATAGATAATATAGTATATATTATATGATATGTATGTGTAATTAGATATTTTAATCATGTAACATAATGAAACATTTTATTGTTTTTGACTTCTTTTAAAATTTTGTTAATAAATTCCACCATTAGTTCATTTTTATTGCTCTCTAGTATTCCATTGGATAAATTTACTAAAATTTATTTGTCTGTTCTACTGTTGATGGATATTTGAGTTGTTGCCAGTTTTTGGTTGTTACAAATAACACTGTCATGAATGTATTTATATATAGCTCTTCATGCACATATGTATGAATTTCTTCTGGGTATATATTTAGTAGTGGAATACCAGTGTCATAGGGAATGCTTATGCTCAACTTTAGTACATAATGCCAAAAGTTTTCCAATGTGATCATATCAATTTATATTCCTACCAGTCGAGTATAAAAGTCCCTATTGCTTTCCAACCTTGACAATACTTGATATTGTGCATTGTTTCAATTTTATCCATACTGGCATTTATGCAATTGTATCTCATTTAGGTTTTAATTAGAATTTCCCTGATTTCTAATCTTATATATTTATTGCCTATTGTTTATTTTAAGTTTCTTACTCATTTTTCTATTTGAATTATCTTATTTTTTGTTGATTTGTAAAGGGTGTTTAAATATATATTTTACTAGACATTTTATATATTTTATAATCGCCAGTAAATTCCTTCAATTTTTTTGGGTACAAGTCCTTTGTCGTTTACAGGGCACATTGATCTTTTCTTCATAGTCAATGCATTTTACCCCTATTAAGAAGACTTTTCTTACCCATATCTTAAAAGATATTTTCTTATGTTATTGTTTGACCTTACACACGTACATCCCACTGGAATTAATTTTTGTATGTATGAGAGGGAGGGAAAGTATCCCCTATTATCTTTTATTTAGATATTCAATTAAACAAACACCATTCTATGTATTTGATTTTTAAAAGTATAAATTATTTTTTCGAGCACTTTTAGATTTACAGCAAAGTTGTGCAGAAAGTACAGAGAGTTCTCATATATCCCTTACTCCCACACATGCATAGGCTCCCCACTACCAACATGCCTCACAGAGTGGTACATTTGTTACAACTAATGAACCTTCACTGATCCATCACTACCATCCAAAGACCATAGTTCACATTAGGGTTCACACTTGATGTTGTACATTCTACAGATGCATCTGATTTTTGATGCTGATATACGTGGTATTATTTTATACATTTATGTTGTAATGTTTGATGATGACACATAGAAATACAATCACTTTTTAAATGATCTTATGTCCAGCAAGCTTGCTAAATTTACTTATTCACTTAAATTTTTTTTCCGTAGGTTCTTATGACTTTTCTAAAACACTTTTATGTTACCTTCAAATGAAGTTAGCCTCCTTTTTTCATATTTCAGGTTTCTCTTTTGATTTTTTTTCTATTCTTTATACTTTATACTTACTTATCTTAGTGCATGGGCTATGTCTGCGAGTACAATATTGAATAGAAATTGTGATGTGCTTTATTTTTCCCCAAATTGTTGTGAGCTACACTTTTTGGTTGGGATGAGGAAGGGTCCATTAAGATGATGCATTCGTACTCCATCAATTTGATTTACTTAAGGGTCATTTTGTTTTCTCTCTCTCTGGATACAGGGCCACTTTCCCATCTCTGGGTCTTCGGTCTAAGAGCCAGAGTGACTTAATTTCACTGATAGTTATGGTGAGAGGCACAGGGGCTATTATTTTCATGGGTTAATAGTTCATTAGCAAGCAATTTATATGTTCACTCTCTGTTCTCTCATCTTCTCAAAAGCTGGTACTCTCTCAGAGACAATACCAAAGGGAACTCAACTTGTTGCCTGGCTTCTCCTCACTTCCTTGGAGGGAAATTAGCTTGTTTTCCAAGGGACAAACATTACCATGACTAGGTGCAAGCCAGGCTCTCTTTGGAATTAAGAGTTGGTTTTGATTCTCACTTCAATTCTATGCTGATTTTACCTTGACTCCTGTCTATACCATTTCTCTCCTTTAGAATCTCAAGTGCCCAAGGCCTGTTCATGTCATCCAGGCACTACAACATGTTTGTTTTGAGAGAGGTATATTAGGGAGATTATAGCTGATGAATGAGGCCTGAAATAGCCGTCTTGCTTATCTTTCACTTAGAACTAACGGTTACTGTTTACAGTTTTTTGTGTAACTGGATAGTGAATATTCTCTACTATGTTGTCTACCTGCTTTATCTTAATTTCAGATGTTTTGAAAAAAAATTTTATACATTGTCATGCGGGAGAATCCCCCTCCCCCCCATTTTCAAGTAGTGTCCTTTTCAGCAAGTTTATGCTACAATTATTTGAAAGAAGATATTACAGAAAACTCACTTAAATGCCGAATGGTGAGCATCTATGGTCATATTTTATAGTGAAAGCTGTACCCAGTAAATTCCTTGAATTTCTTTTGGAATGCAATGTTTGTAGAATTCTTATTAGGAATATGCTTTCTATGAGATTTTAATAGTAGTTCTATTTTTATCTGAGAAGAAATGAACCTTACAATACTTATTTTCTCATTTAATGGATTTTCCTCCCTTAAATAAGCCTAATTTTCTAATCTGGGGTGTGTAGCACCTTGCGTTAGTTTGTGTTGAAAAGTGCACTTACGTTATACATGGGAAGAAAAATTCAAGTAAAATGTGATTTTAACCTCTCTTTGGGAGCTGCAGACATCTATTCCTAATTTTCTTTCATGTCTCTTTGGAGGTTGTCTTTGCAAAACCAAGGCTTTTAAATTATGCATGAAGTATTTCCTATGCTGTGCCATTTGGTGGGAAATAACATAGATTTTTAAAAAATTCATGAGAAAATGCAAACAAAGGATATGTGTTTATTGATTTAATAAGTACTTCACTGTATGCCAACTCTGTGTTAGACCCTGGTCTAATCACTAGAAAAACTGCTGAGCAAGACAGATGAACTGGTGAGCAAGACAACCTTCAGACAGTTTAAATGTGTGTGTATGGGAAATAAATAAATAGATAAACTAATACATATGTAACATAATGACACATATAATGAAGTAAAATAAATCAGGGAGAGGGCATAGATTTGAATGCTATTTTAGACAGGACACTCATTTTGGGTAGCAGCTTGTGTGTGTGTGTGTGTGTGTGTAAATATATATTATATTTATGTATACTTGTGTATGTGTATTTCTTGTGTATGTATGTATATATCTACACATATATACCCATATATGTATGTATGTATACGTTTTCATAAGAAAATGAGCCACTTGAATTTGAAATTTTTTGCCATGTATTTTTATGTAGTATTTACTTATAATTTTATCTCTTCTTTATCTGTGATTGTGTTTTCTTTCTTATTCCTATACTTGTTTATTTTTTCTTTCCCTAAATTTTTAACACTTGATTAGTCTATTTCTTTGGTCTTTTCAAAAACAAAAACTATAAACCCTTGATTTTAATTTATTCTTTCAACGCTTTTTGTTTTCATTTCCTTAATTTCAAACTCTATCTGTATTTTTTCTGTATACTTTATTTTAAATTCCTTCTAAGTTTTCTTTCTTTTTTTAAAATTAAAGTTTATTAGGGTGACAATTGTTAGTAAAATTATGTAGATTTCAGGTGTACAATTCTGTAATACATCATCTATATATCACATTGTGTGTTCACCACCCAGAGTCAGTTCTCTTTCCATCACCATATAATTTGATCCCCTTTACCCTGATCAACCACCCCCTCCCCTGTTACCCTCTGGTAGCTACTAAACTATTGTCTATGTCTATGAGTTTTTGTTTCTTCATTTGTTTGTCTTGTTCTTTTGTTGTTTTCAGTTTTACATGCCACATACCAATGAAATCATATTGTTCTCAACTTTTTCTGTCTGACTTATTTCACTTAGCATAATAATCTCAAGATACATCCATGTTGTCGCAAATGGTACTATTTCATCTTTTCTTATGGCAGAATAGTATTCCATTGTATATATGTACCACAACTTCAGTATCCAATCATCTATCTAAGGTAAAAGCAGGGTGCACATTACTGAAGAAATGGACTATGAAAAAGATTACTAATTAGTTCCCAATATTCTTTTTTCACCTAACTGCACAGTAGTAGCATTTTTAGTTGGGCAAATGCTTTATCTCCCCAGACAAAGATTTTATTTGTTGGTCCCTTAGTTTCTGAATATACCACCCAACAAAGGACAGGTCAACGGGCTGCAAATGGAAATACTTTTTCTATTGTGTCTTGTGCTAAAATGGAAATGTGTACCTTCTTTATGATCTTTTTCCCTTTCTTCTCCTGAAAGCAGATAGGATGGTGTAAAGAGGAATGTCACTCTGGATGGGTGGAGGGAAACTATTTTTGGATGGAAGGGAAGCATAGGTTCCTGTTGATTGTAGAGTTGTATATGTACCCCAATGTCTCTATCTGCATATTTACATGAGTGGAAATTTAATACCTATTTTGCTTAAGACAGTGTTAATTTTTGGTCTTTTTTGCAGCAGTTGAGACTTTATCCTAAGTAGTAAATTAATAGGGAAGAAGAAACAGAAGTACCATATACCTGGGACAGAAATAAGCTCAGTTTTTTAAGGATGAGCTATGACATCTTGGTTGGAGCACATTGTATAGGAGATTGAGAAGGTGGATGTGAGTTCAGAGAGGTGAGAGGAATTGGATTCATGAAATCTTCTAGATCATAGATTTTATTTTATTTTGTTCTAAGTTTCCTGAGAAGCCTTTGAAATGTTGAGAGCAAGAGAGTGACATGAATTGACTTATGCTTTAGAAAATACATGAAGTGTAAAGTTCCATCTACAAGTTCAATGAATGTAAGATATCAAAATTTCTGACTCAAGAAAACAAGTACATCTTTTAATCTCATAGTACTGAAAGAGAAAAACAATTGAAGCCTTGCTCCTTAATATATGTTATTTCATTGGCCATGGACATCTTTTAAAATCACAAACTGATCTGTTATTTCTCTGCTTATAAATCTTTGATAGTTCCGCATGGATAAAGGGTCCTTAAGGTTTTCACAATATACTGAACTGGCCTGGTTTTCTGACATTTCCTTATGCTGTAGCATGAGTACATGGAAGTACTCAAACAATAAATCAATGAGTCAATGAACCTTTTGTGTTCAAAGCAAAATAGGAATTAAATTCTGTCTCATGTAAATATTCAGAGAGTTGAGGGTGAGTACACAACTCTATGATCAACAAGGAACCCTGCTCCTGTGTGTCATCTGCCATCTACTGGCATAAGTTAGGTTCTAAAATACACCTGTGAACAAGAAAGACAGTACAAATCTGCCCTCGCCGAGCATAGGATTTTAAAGGGAAGACATGTTAGGCCAATAAGTCCTAAGAATGTAAGCTCTGAGTGAGTCCCTAGAACAGTGACAGGAACATAGTAGGTGTGCAAGAAATATTTGTTGAATGTTGAATGAAATTTTAATGAATCTTTTCAAAGGAGACTAAGAGTAATGAACCTTTAGCAATAATATTTAGTTTAATCTACAGCTCTGCTATCTCATATTGTAATTCGCTCTTTCAACTTAGATTAATTTTAAAAAATTAAAATTTTAGTTCTTCAGTTGTATTGGCCAGTTGCACTGGACAAGGGTTCAAGAGCCACATGTGCCTAGTGGCTACTTTAATTGGACAACACACATAGAGAACATTTCCATCATCACAGAGAGTTCTAATGGGCAGAGGATCATGATAGAGGAGCTGGTCTAGAGGATCATGGATGAGTTTCGTGAGAAAGTAGCTTGGATGTTAAGACCTAAAAGCCGTGGTATATTAAGAGTGGTATGGATTGGTGGGAGTGGTCTTCTCCAATGGAGAGAAATACTTTATTACTGATGGTGTTTATAGTTGTCAGAGCATGGTTTTAATAAAAAGTAGACCAACTTTTATACTTTTATTTTTTAATCCTTTATGGGCAGTGCATCCCTTATCGTGTGCACCTAAAGCATATTGTTCTCATAGTACCCACTCTCTCTTTTGGTCCAATCTGTCTAAAAAACATTCAGAGGCTAGTTAAATAAAGAATGTGGTGGTGAGGGTGGGGTGGAGAGAGAGCATTCAAATAAGAAAGAACAGCATATATGAAGCTCTGGGGTAGCAGACACTCTGGACTTTTCAAAGACACGTAACAAATCTAACATTGCCATAACTTATAGAGCAAGGGGATCATGTTTGAGATGATGCTTGGCAGTTACAATAAGTTCAGATTGTGTAAAGCCTTACAAGGCTTTACACAATCTGAACTTTTAAAAAAAAATTTAAAAAATTCATTTTAAGAATTTTTGTCTTTAAACTAGGCACAATGGGAGACCATTGAAGGATTCTAAAGAGGTGGATGTCATGCCTATATTGGCACCTTAAAGAAATCCTTCTGTCTCCTTTGTGGATATCTAATTGGGAGGATGGGTAGAAAGATGTTATCAAATTATATTAGCTGTTAGATTATTAAAATCATCTTGGTGAGAGCTGATGGTAGCTTGGACAAAGTTGGTGTCAGGAAATATGCAAATAAGTAGATACATTTGAGTTGTCTTTTGTAGTGAAGGACTTGAAGAGGGCAGTGGGGGATAAGAAAGGGTTACAGATGACCGCCTGCTCTCTGGTTTGTACAGTTTTGGATGCCATTTACTGAGATGGAACTTGGGAGATGATAACTGTTTTTGACCCACTAATTTTGATTTGCCTTCAGACACTTCCATTTTTGGTGGCTGTTTGCTATTTTGCTCGCACTTTCTTCTCTGTGATAGACGCTTCCTTTCCCCGGACTCATTTTCTCAATATAACTTTAACAAAGTAATCCAAGGAAATTAATTGCTCTATCATTTATGATTCTGTAACAATTTATACATAACATGATTGTAGGAGTCATCATGATAAGCAGGCTTGTCTGTGTCCTCCAGTAGATAAAAGGCTTCCTGAAGGCAGTGACTACCTGTTCGTTATCATTTTGCTTCCAGTATAGCACACGGATACAACACAGTGTAGAGAAAGTCAATCCAGAGCATGATTAGTATAAGCAGTTATTCAGGAAGCTAGAGCACGAGAATTATTCCAAAGGAGTATTCTATTTAGGGACAGAAAGAATGTTTTCATAGAAACATTAGCAAAAGAGGTCGGCCAAAGTTCTGCTAATTTCTGTAATACGTGGTCAAAAATGGTTCTTGGAGGAGCAAGAAATTATTCCAGTGGTTTAGCAGCCATGGGTTGAGAAACTTCAGTTTAACAAAAGGGAAGAGGAAGAAGAGTTGGGGACTCAGGTCCTGAGAGGGCCATGGTGAAACGTTTTCAGACCTTCAACTCTCTTAAATTGCAACTATTAAATTTCCTTTTGAATGAATGAATAAATAAAAATATTTATCATATCTCTCTTTCCCTAGATCTTAACATTTCTCCACAGCTGCAGGAAAAGTTCTGGTATTAGGTAGGGTCATACTTAGCTGATATACCAAATAAACCCTGACATCTTAGTATCTTCATGCAGTAGACGTTGATCTATCATTCAGATCCTAGACCGTTGCTAGCATTCTTACTTGCATGAACTTCCACTTGGTCTTTCAGAGTACATTTGCTATAAAACTTCAGACTCCTTGCTCTAGGTCTGCTGATTCCTCTCTAGTTGGCTCTCGGGTTGAGAAAAACAACAACAAAAATATGGAATCATGTGTGGAAGGTTTTAATTTTCTAAGTCTGGGAGTGGAGGCTATCACTTCTGTCCATGTTCCATTCACTGAAACTCAGTCCTCAGGTGATACCTAAATGTAAGGGGAGTTTGGGAGATGTGGCATAGATACATCTTCAGAGGAGACAGTGGGTGAGCATGTAGTGATTTTTGTCAGTTTTCAATACACTTTGTGCGTGAGTGATTGAATGAGAGTTACTTTTAAGTTTAGTACAAAAAGGAGGACAGATCTTTTTTCTACTGAAGGATAGAATATGACCTGTTTTCTCTTTTGAGGGTTAGTATTTTCTTGGTGTTTGTTTGATGGAGTTTCTGGGAGCTTAGATACTTGAGATATCTAAGTTAGATATAAAGAATGCTCAAGGGCAATTACCCATTGACAGCAGACACAAATAATATGAGCACTTTTATTTTGCCTCTTTCCTCCTACCTCTAATGTAATCAATGCAAAATTAAAGTGTCAGGGTGGTTTGACTTATATACAAATTTGGACTTTGGTTCAATTATTTATTGGACAGAATTCCTTGTAACTAAAATAAAAAGCTGAATTATAGTCATAAACTGAAAGAGTAAAGTGGCATATGACAATCTATGTGAATACAATTAAATTTTTTAAATGCTCACAAATCATTAGAGTTACGTGATTTGTTAATTAATTCTCTGAACTTAGTACTAGAATACCTTAATCTTTTCATTTTTAAACATTCATTGTAAATTAATCTTTGTTACACCAAATAAATTATATGTTAGAAATGCAGTTTCTTTTATACATCTCTCACAAATGTCATTGCACATATAATAATCACATTTTATAGTCATTTGGAAATAAGAGGTTTCGACCTGAAATGACCAAATGACCAGAAAAACACTGCATACTTTTCCTGGAAGGAATATGTGTATCTTTCCTGTATGATTCTGTACCATCTCAGAAAATAAAATCACCTTTGTGATTTCCTGATTGATGCAAGCGTCATTTTGTCCTCGAGTTGCAAAATAAGTAGGATTACAAACAAGTTGTTACTCATGGTTGATTTTCTACTGTTATAATGAGAAATTTCTAGGATCCAAATATATAATTTGCTACAAGTCAAAGAATACGAGAACTAGAAGACAGATTAAAAAGTCCTCTAGTCAAACATTCTCATTTTATAGATTAGGAAACTTAAGCCTAGAAGATAAAGTGACGGGACTGAAATCCTAGAACTCTCTAGCAAAAAAGTAGAGATTGGCCACACCCAGGCTCACAGTCCAGAGATTTAAATTAACTCATCAAATGTAAACTTAATATATGAAAAATCCTCCTATCAAGCATATATTAATAGTTTCTTCCTCTGTATATATATATTTTTTCTGTTCTAAATTCCACCAAATGCTCATTTCATGTTGATTTAATGGATTTTTATTTCAAAATAAGTCATTCAAAACGTAACTCATCACTTTATAATTAATACAGAAAAGTTTTAGTTTAACACTTAAATCTCTTCTGGTTATTAAGCAAATAGACTACTTGAGATTAGTATTAAAAATAACCAATTGAACAAATAAACAAATGAGTCATTCACAGAAGACCACAGCATACAGTTGTTCAGATTGTTTACTGAACCCAAATGAGCAGAGAAGTTGGTACTGAAATCAGGCTTTGTCTTCCTGGAGGAAGAAGCACCTTTATTTATTTTGCACAAAGGTGATAAGTAAGTTAGCCGTAACCCAGACTTAAAATGCTTTTTAAGATGAGCAAAGAAATATGTTCTAAAATTAAATAAAAGCTGTCAGGAATTATACCTCTGACTTACTGCAGAAATCTTTGTTCACAGAGATTATTCAAAATTTATTTAACTAATGAATAAATAAACAGAAGAGCCAAGATTTGGAGTGGAGTCAAATTGTCCATAGGATTTGGAGATATTTGAATTAACTGGTATTAAAGAAAAAGGAATCTAACAACATATTGGCAATCCTTTTTGTTTTTATTAAGGGTGTTTTGTGTTTTTTCTTTTAACTTAAAAGAAACTGAATATAGTTCTCCTTGAAAGTTAACAACTGAAATTCAGTGACAAACCTCACTAAAATGTTCTTGCTTATTTCATGTGTTTATTGCACTTACAAATTTCTTTTTTCATATTACCAATAAAAAGCTATTATTAGCAAAAAGCTTAAAATTATTTTTTGGGTGCTTCTTTAAGAATAGCACATTATTGTGAAATAAAACATCAGATTGCACCTATAAAGTATCTTTGCAAAACCTTAACTGCATTTTGGATTATACTTTCAGATATTTTGAACAATTCTGCCATGCTTGTATGTAGAAAGCACTAAGGGCCGTGGGTATTCATAAGAAAATCAGTTATTTATGTCAGTGGGGTCTTATTATAAAAACAGTAGATATTGTACTTTAGAGAATAATAATCGAAATGAAAAAAATATTTCAAAAATTATTTTATCCATTATGTTTTAATATGACATGGTGAATTCTCTTAAAAATTCTTTTGAAACATGCCAATTTATTGTTCAGATTTTACAAAGACATTCGGTATATGGTCTTCCAATTCCCTGAGAAAATAGATGAAAACTGTTGTTATCAATGTACTCAAAGTGTTTGAAAGAGCAAAACACCTTGCTTACCTCTACCACCCTTCTTCCAGACATTTTCAGCCATTCCGAACTCATTATAATTTCCCCAAACACCATAATTTTGCACACCCCTTTTCTTCCACCTGGAATTTCATCTGTATTTGCAAATCAGAAATGTAGTCAATTAGGTTTTGTTTAGAAAATATTCACTTATGCCTTGAACCTCTCTGGGAAGAGTCTACTTTCCTACTCGAAATATGATTTGCTTTGGCCAATGGGATGTTAGACAGTAACATGGCAATGGAAAAAATATCTGGAACTAAGTGATAGTGAAGGTACAAAATATCAAAACTTGTGGGATACCATTAAGCATTTCTTAGAAGGGATTTTATAGCCTTAAACATATATATTAGAGAAGAAGACAGGCTGCAAAAAAAATCAATGAATTTCACAAAGTTAGAAAGTGTCACTGAAATTTCCTGTTCTTAAATCTGTATTCTTTCTCAGAACATACAATTCCATCAGTGTGCACCTAAAATTATTTCTGAGTGTCCCATTTGTTCACAAACTGGTCTTGCTCTGCAACTCAGACTGTCCTTTATCTTTGAACTATATTTATACGAGTATAGGTAATTAAAGGTTACTATTGCCACTATTGTTTTTTCCATGTGTACTTGACAAAATGGACTCCTTGGAATTTTTCTATTGTTTTTAACAGCTTTATCAAGTATAACTTACATACTGAAACACTCACCTATTTTAAACATATCATTCAATGAGTTTTTTATATTTTCAGAATTCTACAGCCATCCTTACAATCTAATTTTAGAACATATGTATTACTTGTGTCCATTTACAGTCACTCCCCATCCCAACCCTCAGGCTTAGGCAACCACTAATTTGTCTTTTCTGGACATTTCACATAAGTGGAATCAAAATATATGGTCTGTTGTTTTTTATTTCTTTCACCATGCACAATGTTTTTGAGGTTTATCTGGGTTGTAGCATGTATCATACTTGGTTCATTTTTATTGACTAATAGATTGGTTTTGAGAGTCTACGGAAGGAAAAGTTAGGTAACTGATTTCTTGAGATAGTTTATGAGTTCTGGGCACAAACAATGCACCTTTGAAGCACATGTGAAAAATTATATCAGTAAGTTAAGGAGAGTGAAATGCCCCCACTGTGCACACAATAAAGCAGGAGCTTGACTCCTCGAGAAATGACAGAATCCAAACCGTCAATATTACGTTAGGCAGAGATATTGATATTCTCATGTTGCATCTCTAACAAGTTAGGTAACTTGCTCAAGTTAGTACAGCTAGTAAGTGGCAAAGCCTGAATTCCAACTCAGGAAGTTTGGATCCAGAGTCTTCTCTGTAGGATACACCAACACTTATGACCAGAACCAAAGGCACAGCCACGGCCCAACAATAGGAATATCTTCTCCTATTGCCAATACTGGCCTTTTTGATCATGGACAATTATACTGTCTTTTAGTTTAGGATTCTCCAAAATAAGAATGTTTTCATGTATTGCAGCCTAAAGTGACTAATGCCCACACAACATCATGTATTTTAATAGAACAAATGGAAATGAAAGTTTGACATTATACATATTATCTATATTTCATATTTCCTCATTGGTAAAACATGAAAATGGGTAGTTTTCTTACCAAGTTAATAATAGTGCTCCATATTTTAAAAAAGTTTTGCTGTACACATTATCTGGTCCTCATTAAAATTGGTGAAGAGAGTAAGACAGCTGGTTTTAAGTGCTTTATGTGCACCAGGCATTATCCTTAACATTTTTTGTGTATTGTCTCTTTTATTGATCACAGCATTTCTGTGAGGAAATACTGTTTTCCTCATTTTATAGACGAGGACAATGAGTCTCCGACAGGGAAATAGCTCACTTTAGTCCACATGGCCAGTTAGTGACAGATCGGTGATTGGAACCTTGTGTCTTTCCTTCTAATCTTTCCATTTGATTTTACTTCCATGAAACTCAATGTGCCAGAGCAGATTGGAAGGATAAGGATGCATAGAAGAAGCTGTGAGAACGTTAGAAAGGTTCATTCTACCACCAAGTTTCACTTTTATGGATTCTCCACAAGTTATGAGATATTTGTGTTATGCATATGGAAAGCTGAATTTGCACTCTGTGTGGAATTTACCTGGAGGTTAACTATATCTAGTCAGCAAATATTTACTGAACAGCTATGATTAAGTTACTAGATAACTGTGCTGATGTGAAGTCAATAACGTGGGGGGGGGGACGGGGGAGAGAAAGAAGAACAATAATAAAAACTGCCTTCCTTGAAACCCTAAACTCATTGCTTGTGTGAATTCAATCTTTTCTAACACAATTTAACTTGCTCACACCATATTGTATATATGGGGATAAACCAAATATCTTATCTTGCAGAAAACATGAAAATTGATTTTGACATAATATTCTCTACCTAAGATAAAATACAGAATCACTGATTATTAGAGCTGTGAAAAGGCCTTAAAGCTCAGTTTAGTGATTTTCAAACTTGATTGCACAACAGAAATCAACCAGAGAACTTCCTAAACTGCAGTTTTTGAGATCCTGATTCAGCATGAGTAGGGTACGTCTTTGAGTCTGAATTTTTCATAAGAATTTCCAGCTAGTCAGCAACAGGTCTGTATATAGGACTTTGGGAACCATTTAGTCTAAATATCAACATGTAAAGGTGGAAAATTGAGACCCTGAGAGATGAAGCGACGCCAGTAGTGTCAGTATATATGTTGGACATATAGGGGCAGCCTGATGTTTTGTGTAATATGCTATGATGAAGCCTCCTTAAATAACTGCATGTAACTATCAACCATACAGAATTGAAATGAAAGATGTGAAAATTTATATGATTTTAAAATGATCCTAATGAAGAGGACATGAAAACATTTTAAAGCATTAGCCTCAATGCTTGATAGAACTATGCTAAGAGAAAAGTTATTTATTGTTTACATTGTATCAGACAGCACTGATCAATTTCAGATATATGTGAAGTTTATAGACAAAAGGGTATCATTTTATAGAAAAAGCAGAATTTACCTTGGAATGGTGACTTTTAAAGATTTATAATTTTATTGTTTTGATTAAGTCATTGCATGTGATAAATGCGATATTCATATCACAATTCTCATGTTTCATCGCTACATTTCAGGGCTATGAAGCACATTAAGTTTCCCCTCCATTCTTTCCTATTCTGTTAAGAAATACAAATATAATGTTGCATTTATTTTTTTTGAGGTATTGAGTTTGTAGTGAATATATAAAATGGATAAAATCAATATTGATAGACAACTATATAAATATTACAATGGGTATTATTTTTATGCTTTTACTATTAAGGTCTTTTAGTGAAATGTGTGTGTGTGTTATGGTGGGAGCAGCTTGTTTCTTTGGATGTAGTAAGGGCTGAGCAGTTATTCAGATAATGACTATCCCCAGAGACAATTGTTGAAGTTATTGCAATTCACGCACGTGCATACATGCAAGCATACACACAAAGATACACAATTGATTTGGAATCAGTCGTTATCTTTTTGGTCCGTGATGCTTATCAATAGTAATTACACTATATGTACTTGTGTCCATCATTCAGTCATTCAAACATTCACTCATATGACAAAGATATGTTAACAGATATATACTGAGTATAGATTGCACGAGTCAGACACTAGAGGTGCTTAGTGGAGCTTCTAAGAGCCATTCAGGGATGTGAAGAAAGTCTTTAGAGTCCTGTCCTACCTACAGACACACTAGAATGTTTAAGGGCTGTACTACAGATGTGAGAATAAAGTACAAGAGGCCCTTGCAGGGAATTGTAGTTTAGTTTTGAGCGACCTTAATCGCTGAAATTGGGTTAAGGTGATCCCATTGTGCCTGTGCCTCTAGGAAACTAGAAGTATACACTTTAACCCTCTCTGGAGGAAAATAATATAATTTTAGGGTCCAAAGTATTTCTACCAACAATTTTTCAGATACCATGCCAGACACTAAGCACCTAAACAAGAGGAGCTACTGTGGGAAAAATAAAACACTGAAAACACTTGTAACAGTCAGGCCCTATGATATTAAGGGAATAGTGATGGGCAAAAAGTGTTCTGTTGAGTTTATGGGAAGGTCAGTTGGAGAATTACAAAAAGCTTCCTGGAGGTCTGGAAGAAGGTCATGCCATATTCAATGGATAGTTATATGCCTTTTGAAAGATAACTTGCAAAAAGCATGGGAGCCCTAACAAAGATAGTGTCTGAACATGAGACATCAAGTAGGCATTCATCCAGAACTGTCATCATGAGACATATGAGAGCTACCAAGTCATGAGGTCAGGCAAGACCAGTACCAATGTATCTGGATTTAGAAGCTGGAAGTTCTAAATCCAGATTGAACTTGAGCAGGACCCAATGGCACAAGCCAGCTGAATGCAAATAGCTCAGACTCCCATATAATCTACCACTGTTGTCTGATCCCCTCCTCAGCTCACACCTACAGCCATTTGGGAGATCCCTTATAAGCAGCTGATGGAAAAGAAATATTCCCAAGCTGGGTTGGCTGGGTATCCGGGGGCATGTGAAAAACAGCAGTATAACAGTCTCATTTGTGGGTGGCTCTGAAACACGTGGCAAGGGAAAATCCTCCTGATAGGTAGAGCTTTGCATGGAGTGTGGTCAGACGTCTAGACTCATGGGCAGTGAAAGGTGGCCTAGCCAATGCTCAGAGGCCTGAAAGAAGATAGGTGGGAAAAACAGACAAAAAAATATTAGGGTAGAGGCATATTCATAGATATATGGGAGTGGAAAAAAGTGTGACTTTTGTATTAAATGTTTTTCCTGCAAGAGAAAATCTACCTTGTATGAGGCACTAAACAAGTATATCACCAGAGGTAAGGGGGGTGGGGGGTGGGAGATGAGGGTAAGGGAGATCAAATATATAGTGATGGAAGGAGAACTGACTCCGGGTAGTGAACACACAATGGGATTTCTAGATGATGTAATACAGAATTGTACACCTGAAATCTATGTAATTTTACTAACAATTGTCACCCCAATAAATTTAAAAAATAAATTAAAAAAAAAGAAAAAGGAGATTAGAGAATAGATTATATACTACAATCTCAATTATGTTTTAAATTAAATTTTAAAATAAACCACAACCCCCCCCCAAAAAAAAAAACACACCACAAGTATATCAAAACAAGTAGACAACATGACATAGCCAGCTGATATGAGCCAGTCTCTGTTATTGGTTAAGTGCATTGCTATACAGTGGTCACAAAAATTAAAAAAAAAAAAATCACTTCAGCAATATTGGAGGCTATTTTTGAGCCCAACAGCATGAGGTCTGACTTACCAAAGCTGAACTAGCCAGTGCACCTGCTGAATGTTCAAATTTACAGCAGCTGAGACCAACCTTGCTCCAATATGGTACCACTCTCCATTAAGCCCCTCCTTCCTGGAAAGGCCAGTAATTTGTTCTGGCAGGAATTTCCTTTTGTGAGTATGGTTTGCCTTTCCTACTTGTTGAGCTTCAACCATTACCACTATCTGAGAGTTTTATAGAGTATTTGACTTCTGGCATACGATCCCACATAACATTACATCAGACCAGGGGACACTCTCTGTTGGAAAGGAGGACCATGACCATGGAATCCACTAGTTATTATATGCTGCACCATGAAGCACTTTTTACAGCATTTGAATGGCCTGCTGGAGGCACACTGTGGGGGCAGAGCCCCAGAAAGAAGTTTCCAGGCTCTCAGCCTCACATAGACAGGTGCTGGCTCAGGTAGTAAATGGCCATCAACTGTGATGGGATGGCCATCAGCTGTGGCTAGTTGGCCGTCAGCTGTAAACAGTGAGCCATTGGCCACTAATATAACTGCTGTGGCTACGCTAGCAGGAAAGGAGAGAGAAGAATGGGGGCTAGCAAGAAGATGGCGGCTGGTCTGGCAAGTGTGGATGGCGGTTTGCGGACAGTGTGGATCCAGCCTCCAGTGAGAGTATAGTGCCGCCAGAGAGAATATAGTGGTATGACTCCCCTACCTATGGCTCCGTGGGTGTTCCTTTTTGGCCTCACCATATCCTGCGTTCTTGTATGGGGAGCGGGAGCAGAGACCCTGCAGGCCGCCCCGCACGACAAATGGCGCAGCGAGCAGGGTCTCCCGCACGACACACACATAAGCACCAGCTTGGAGCTGATATCTTCCAAGGATGGGACACCATCCTCCAGGGCACAGTGGATGCAGGAACCAAAGCTCTTCATTTGGCACTAGCCATGCTTACTTTAACTCTCAATGGCCCAGTTGAGGAATCTGAGCTGTCTATACCAACAATGGTGAATTCTGCATGGTTACAGGCCCTGGTCTCCCTGCAGAGAACACTTTCACCAGGGATCACAGCAAGCGAAGCATGAACTCTAAGTTATGGCTGCCACATGACACTTCAGGATTTTTTATGTCCAGGGACCAGTAGGCAAGAAGAGGAGCTACCATCTTGCAGAGGTTATTGGCCCTGATTATCAAGAAGAGTTAGGGCTGCTTTTACTAAGTGGGGGTGGGGAGCACATAATTGACATTCAGGTGACCTAGTTAGGTGCCTCTTGTTATTCTCTTATCTGCTGGGATGGTAAATGGCCAAGTTCAGCATCCCCAACCTGAGAACTTGGTGACTAGTGCCTCAGCGTTCTCAGGATGAGGTTCAGGTCTGGGTTGTGCCACCATGTCAACCAATCAGACCAGCACAGGTAGTAAATGAGGGTGAAGGGTATCTAGACTGGATGTGATGGGAGATAAGTATCAGTTGCTGTGCGAGACCAGCTGCAGTACAAGCTGTCGTTCTTCCACTACCATCCTCCTCTACAATCCCCTCAGGAAGAGAGCCTGCCTGCAATCCCGGAGGAGTTGCTTCCAAACGTATATTAGTTGATATGAGAAGCATAGAGTTGTCAGTGATTGGGGTTGCCAGGTAAAATACAGAACTCTCAGTTAAAATTTGAATTTAAGGTAAACAAGAAACTTTTACTTTTAAATATGAGCATGTTCTATGCAATATTTACACCAAAAATTATTTGCTGTCCTGTTTTTTATTTGCTAAAAATGGTAACCTGCATGTGGTGAACATGGGGTATGTGTTGATATGCCTCCCAGATATCTCTTTAAAGGACTTGTCCCCAATGCTGGGAATGCTGTCAGCAGATGCCTCCAGTTGTTGGCCCTTTCAGGGATTGCCTGAGCTTCAGCTTATCTGAGGTCACACCCCTCTGGGGATGTCCCACATTTCATTGCTGATTGGAGCAGATAAATAAAAGTCTGGCCACTTTGACCCAACAGGGACAATTCCGATAGAACATGAACTTGAGAGCTCTGAGTTGGGCCAGCTGACACTGTTGAGCCTCCACTACATTCAAATACTCCCACTGCTCAACCCTGCTTCTGACTCTTCCTTCCAAAGGTATAGATTCCAAAGGAACTCCCAAATAAACATCTTGTTAATTCCATTCTTAATTTTTTAGGAACCTCCACGCTGCCTTCCATAGTGGCTGCACCAGTCTGCATTCCCACCAACAGTGTATGAGGGTTCCTTTTTCTCCACAGCCTCTCCAACACTTGTTACCACCTGTCTTGTTGATGATAGCCATTCTGACTGGGGTGAGGTGATATCTCATTGTGGTTTTGATTTGCATTTCTCTGATGATTAGTGATGTTGAGCATTTTTTCATGTGTCTATTTGACATTTGTATGTCCTCTTTGGAGAAATGTCTATTCAGGTCTTCTGCCTATTTTTTTAATTGGATTGTGTTTTTTTTGTTGTTGTTGTTGAGTTGTATGAGTTCCTTATATATTTTGGATATTAGCCCATTATCAGAGGCGTTGTTTGCAAATATCTTCTCCCATTCGGTTGGTTGCCTCTTTATTTTGTCGATGGTTTCATTTGCTGTGCAGAATCTTTTAAGTTTGATATAGTCCCATTTATTTATTTCAGCTTTTATTTCCCTTGTCTTTGAGGTCAAATTCATAAAATCCTTTTTGAACCCAAGGTCCATAAGTTTAGTACCTATGTTTTCTTCTATGCAGTTTACTGTATCAGGTCTTATGACCCAGCACTCCCTCTCCTGGGTATACACCCCAAAAATTTGAAAATATTTATCTGTAAAGATATATGTGCTCTGATGTTCATTGCAACTTTATTTACGGTGGCCAAGACATGGAAACAAACAAAGTGTCTTTCGATAGATGATTGGATAAAGAAGATGTGGTATATATACACAATGGAATACTACTCTGCCATAAGAAAAGATGAAATAGTGCCATTTGCGAAAACATGGATGGATCTTGAGATTATTATGCTAAGTAAAATGCGAGGTGTCACAATTAAGTTTGTGAACACATCCTAGAAAAAGTGCTACATACCTCATTGCTGAATAGCACTATGGTCACATTTGAAGTACTCCCTTGGGAACCTATGCACCGATGCCAGCGCCTAGTCCACCCTTCAAAGCAATTTCAGAACGCTTTTTCTGGAATACCCATCAGAGCTGTCGTTATATTACCCTTGGTGTCCTGAATGTCATCAAAATGTCTTCCTTTCAATATTTCCTTTATCTTCTGGTAAAGAAAGAAGTCACTGGGGGCCAGATCAGGTGAGTAGGGAGGGTGTTCCAATACAGTTATTTGTTTACTGGCTAAAAACTCCCTCACAGACAGTGCCTTGTGAGCTAGTGCATTGTTGTGATGCAAGAGTTGTGATGCAAAAGTTCAGGTCGTCTAACTTTTTCACGCAGCCTTTTCAGCACTTCCAAACAGTAAACTTGTGAATTGTTTGTCCAGTTGGTAGAAATTCATAATGAATAATCCCTTTGATATAAAAAAAGTTAGAAACATTGTTACAAGTTCTTGAACTTAAGTATTAATTTGTCAGATATATGTGTTGTGAATATTTTCTCCCAGTTTGTGATTTATCTCTTTATTTTCTTAATGATGAACTTTGAAGAGCAGAAGTTTTAAAATTTTTTTGGTGTTCAATTTGTCAAAAATGTTTTTTGATTGGTGTGTTCTGTTTTTTTCAAATGCACTATTTTGACTTTTCTTCAGATGCAGCTAAAATTATTTCTAGCTGACATGCTTTTTTACAGTAACACAAAATATTTTAATTTTCAGTTTAAAAATTAATGTATATGGTTTTTATATGTGGATTTCTTTCATTTTCTTAACCTCTTTAGATCTCAGTTGATAATAATAGATGTGAATTCAAATTTTAGGCATATTTTATAACATGAAGAAGAACTCCAGATTTTTAAAATTTGTCCAGCATATTAAATTAACTAAATAATTTATTCCACTATTAGTGTAAATATTTGAGGGCTGACTATATAGTTAATGTTTTGGAAATTTTTACATGTGATATACTGTACTATATTATTAGACTTTTTCTATAATATAAATGCTAAATAGACTGTCAACATTATAAATTCTCTGATAATGGTAAGTATGTGTGCATTTGTCTCTCTGTTGCTCTCTCTCTCTCTCTCTCTCTCTCTCTCTGTATTTGAAGTAAAAAAATCCACCAAAGAGGGGTATTCAAATAATGAATATAATATTTTTATACAATAGAAAAAAACTCAGACAATTTGAAAGTATGTTATATAAATAAGAAAAGCAAATAAGAAAGTTGTGCTCAGTTGAATATTATGCAGAAGAAATCTGTTTACTTGCTGAAAATAGAAGCCATGATATTTAGCAGAATAATATTTTCCATTTATTTAATATTCAACCCTTGCATTTGTGCTGAAATGGGAGGCAATAACTGATAAAAGCACTAAGGTGCTTCTAAATAAAGCACTGAAGGACCTTGGTTAAGAAGTTAGTAAAATACATTTCAAAAGGAAATACTTAAATTCCTATCCATTAACAATTTATCTAACCACCAATTTTTAATTTGCAAGGTGACATGTATGGCTGGTTTTAAAAATACGCTTAAGATAATTGTCTCTATGTTTCAATTTCTGCAAATGCATTCCTTTCAGAATTTTAAAAAGCATTTTTATGGTGAATAGTTTATTTTCACCAATTTTTTTCTATTCCCCACCCCCTTCCCTGGACCCATTGGTAGTTAATCTTGAACTCATCTATTTTGTGCAAGTTCAAACCCGGGCTCCACTATTTATCAGCTATGTGAGTATAAACAATTTCATAGTATATGATGCTGATATAATAATAATACATAACAAACTGTTGTATAAGTACATGAAATTATGCATGTACCTAGCTTAAAACAGAACCTGGAGCATTTGGTAAACATTAAATCCATGTTGACCACTGTCATTATTATTGTATATACATCCACATATATCTTCGTCTGCTTCAGCTGCTATAACAAAGTACTATAGACTGGGTACTTTAAAAACTAGGAATTTATTTCTTACAGTTCTAGAGGATGGGGGTCCCAGATTAAGGTGCCAGCTCATTCAGTGTCTGGTTAGAGCTCTCTTTCTGGCTTCCAGATAGCTGCCTCCTTTCTATGTCCTTACATGGGGGGCGGGGGGGGGAGAGAGAGAGAGAGAGAGAGAGAGAGAGAGAGAGAGAGAGAGAGAGAGAGAGACAGTCTTATCAGATCAGGGTCTCACACTTATGATGATTTCATTTAACCTTAATTAACCTCCTAAAGACCTTGCCTCCACATTCCGTCACACTGGGGGTTAGAGCTACAACATGTGAATTTGAGAGGAACACAATTCAGTCCAATTCAGTCCATAGCAACACACTTTTAACATATCTGTCAATTATATTTATTTTATGGAAGGATTCATATGTATATGACATATAAATATGTATATTTGTATGCAAAATATGTAAATACTCCTCATAAAATATATATAATACACAAGTATAGTTTTATGTTTATATTTATATTTAGTACGTAATGTAATATACATAAATATTTGTTATAGAAATATAAAGATTTCTACAATAAAATAGGATTTGTTTGCGTCTATTTACAATGACTGATTTTAAGTTAAAAAATGGCATAAAACATGCTATTGGAAATCCTATAATGTTTATAAATGACTAGCTGACTCAGGGTGTTAGTGGACTCTGGTCAGACGGCAGCGTAGGTGAACTGTGCTCGCATCCTTCCATGATCGTATCAAAATTACAACAAATTGTAGGACAACCATCACTGAGAACCACATGAAGACTAGCTCAACAAAATTCCTATGACTAATGATATAAAGAAGAAGCCATGAGGAGCCTGATAGGAGGGGAGGAGACTCAGACCAGGCAGGTCCCAAACTCATGTGTAGCAATTAACAAACGGAAGGAAAGGCTCTGCTGTGGAAGTCCCCCCTGAAGAGCGAGGGGTCCCCGTTCCACACTGGGTTCCCCAGCCTGAGGCACCAGTGCTGAGAAGAGGACTTCTCATAACATCTGGCTGTGAAAACCAGTGGGGATGGCATCTGAGAAAGACAAAGGGCTGCCAAGACGGAGGTGCCACAGGCTTTAAAGGGCCCACACAGTCTTACTTGCTCTCAAACTCACTCTGAGCTCCAGTACAGGGGCAACAGTTCTAAAGCACCAGGGACGTATGGGGAGGAACTAAATCGACTAACTTCCGGGTGAGGGCTGGAGGGGTAGTAGTCGGGGCTACTCTCTCTGAGGATGGAACCACTGGCAAGGCCATCGTTCCTGTGTTGAGATCTTCTCCCACCCAGCTGGCCTGGTGCAGGTGGGGACCACATCTGTGCCGTCCATTCCCCGGGTGACACTGTTTGCACTGCTCTGGTAATTCCCACTCAACTTGCTTGCCTGGCCTGAACCCCTTCCAGCGGTTACTCCACACAAGTGGCCTGCCTTGGCTAATGCGGAAAACTTTCTCCCAAATCCACAAACTTCACCCTAAACACTACTTGCTTATAAAACAAAATTTATGGGCTTGTGCTGCAGACTTTATCAAAGGTCCGCAAATCCACACAAGCAGCAGCAGCCCTTGGCATGTATTGTAGCTCCTGCCAAGCAAGCAGTGAACAGCTTCCATCTACATCTAACTCCCACCAGGTAGCCTAAGCCCGGCATAAGCAGCACCCAGTCTTGGTCTGTAATGTACCTCCAACCAAGTGGCCACAAGATTGGCACAAGGGGCAACTGGACTCAACTCCCACTGTCATGCCCACCGAAGGGTCTAAAGTCTGCACAAGTGGTAACTGGCCTCAGATTACAGCACAGCCTCTCCCAAATGCCCCCAAGCCCAACACAAATGGCAACCAACTGCGGATCATTTTGGAGCTCCTACCAAGTGGCCCCCAGCCTGGCACAAATGTTGGGTGAACTTGGCCTGCACTGGAGCCTCTCTACCCAGTGGCTGGTTTCAGATCGCACCAGAGACCCACTCCACCAACTCCGCAAGCGACATGCCTGAAGTTTGGACTCAACTGGCACCAGAGCCTGACTAAAAGGACTCTGAATTTAAGGGGTTAGCCCCTGCACAACAGCTTATCTGCTGTCGTCGTGGCTCTCATAGCCAGTCAGCCTGAGGGCTAGCACACATGGTTTTTCTTTTATTAAATCAGGAGAATATAAAGTCTTTCCTCCCACGGACATACTGAAATGTCTGAAGGTAACATATGTAATACCTTAAGGAAGCAGCTCTAAGGTCTAGAGTTTTAGATTTTTCAGGAATCTTACTATCTTTGGACAAAGCCATTTGCAGGAGGATATAAAAATATTTTTATCTGTCTATCATGTTCATTAAATGGTAATATTGTTAAGTCAGATTATTGGAATTGTGTCTTAGCTTCTCTCCTCAGCACTCTGTCACTGTCTCAGTTCTTCTGCCCCTTGGTTTCATCACCTGTAAGAGAGGAACAATAACAGTACTTATGTGTGAGGCTTATTGTGTTATTCAGTCCTTTAGATTATGCTAAGAAATGTACCTGGCACTAAGTAAAACAATAACGTTACATACTGTTCTTAGTTTATTAGCTATGTATTACTCCCACTTCTCTGTTAAATCTGGTAATCTATGTTGCCGACTCTGGATACTCAGAATATTCCATCTTTCTCATTGCAGTTATAGGTTTGTTTGAACATATCATCTAAAATCAAGCAATCAGAGTTTTTTAAAGACCTATTTTATTTCTGACCTTTATTGTTCTTGAGCTGAGATTCAAGCTTTAAAGATAAAGTAGGTGTTGCATAACCACTGTCCAGCTTCCAAGGAGAGCCGGGGGTGGGGAGGGGGAGAGAGAGAGAGAGAGAGAGAGAGAGAGAGAGTTGATATTTGAACATCTGAATCCATTTATGTCTGAAGGGAGCAAGTTCTACCCCCTAGACCATCTAGTTAGCGGGCCATTACTTTTCTCCTCTGCTGTCCTCCCTCCTTCCTTCCCTTCTTCCCACCATCTTTCTCTCTCCCTTCCTTTTTTCTTTCTTTCCTTCCTTTCTTTTCTTTTTCCTCTCTTCCTTTCTTCTATTTATAATAGTTTGAATTAGTTTCTGATCACTTGCCATTTGACCAATATATAGGTATTTTCTAATGAAAGAGTTATATTAATAATTTTAATATCATTTTGAAAGATTTGAAGATGACAAATGCAGAGCAGACAATACCGGGCTCTGAAGTAATTATATATATATATATATAGATGTATATAGATGTATATAGATGTATATATATATATATATATATATATACACATATATATGATTGAGTCAGTCCTGTGAAACAGTAGCATGTATTGTATATATTTAACCTTACTACAAATTATTTGTGGGACAAAAATCATCTTAAACACTACTTGCTTATAAAACACAATTTATCTTGCTTCTTGAACTTATTTCTGCTTATTATGCAGAAAATTATGTGATAAACATTTAGTGAAGGAATTTACTCTTGTGTAATATACATATTGAAATTTAATGTGATTAATTGAATTCCAGTAAATTATAGCTTCTTGTTTAGATGAGAATCAACCGCTGAAGAAAAAAGTTATTGATTTCTTTCCCCGTAAACATCAGATTAATGTTTACAAGAATAAAGAACACCGACATTGGATTCTTGTAGACTTGGAGTTGTAATTAAAAATACTTAGCGTATTTATAGACTCAAAATCGCCAAGTGGAGTGAGGTGATTATCTGATAAGAATTTTCAAAGAAGATATCTTGGCATTTACCAAGTTTCATTGAAAATCTACCAGAATAATGACTACCATGGCAGTAAATGCAGACCATGATATTCATAGTAACTCACAAAGTTCAGTTTTCTTTCTGCACTAGTGAGAAAAAGTACTTAGAGGAAGACGTACAATGAATCAGATTGAGTATCTTGAAATGTTGTTAGCACATAATGGCTTATTGGATCTCATTCAAGTCCTCTTCACTGTCACATTGTCCAATAGAATATGTCTGTATTTTCATAGATCTGGCACATATTCAACATGTCCTTGTTAAGCCATCAAGAAATATAATGGCTTTTTATTACAAGGAAGCAAGGAATATTTCCATTTCAAGACTGTCATATCCCCTGGATTAGTTCATTGATTTTTTTTCCATATCTTTTTTGCTTTACTTTATTAAGAAGATATGGTTTCAGAAAAAATTCTGTTGATTATACTTAGGGGAATAGAGAGATACCAAAAATGTTTATAAGTCTACTTTAAAACTTTTAATTTCATTTTTCTTTTAAATCCTAGGTTAAGTCCAACCTACCTTCCAAATCTTTGTCTGATTTACAGTAATCTCTCTGTTCTGAGATCTTAATTATCTTTACTAATCATTTAGTACTCATTATTGAGGTTTAGTGGGGGTGGCAATAAAAAGCACACCTCTACTGTACCCAAATTTGAAGTCATTAAAAATAAGACACAAGGGCCGGCCTGGTGGCTCAGGCGGTTAGAGCTCCGTGCTCCTAACTCCGAAGGCTGCCTGTTGGATTCCCACATGGGCCAGTGGGCTCTCAACCACAAGGTTGCCTGTTCAATTCCTCGAGTCTCACAAGGGATGGTGGGTAGCGCCCCCTGCAACTAAGATTGAACACGGCACCTTGAGCTGAGCTGCGCCCTGAATGGCTCAGTTGGTTGGAGCATGTCCTCTCAACCACAAGGTTGCCGGTTCGACTCCCGCAAGAGATGGTGGGCTGTGCCCCCTGCAACTAGCAACAGCAACTGGACCTGGAGCTGAGCTGCACCCTCCACAACTAAGACTGAAAGGACTACAAGTTGACTTGGAAAAAAGTCCTGGAAGTACACACTATTCCCCAATAAAATCGAAAAATAAAATAAAATAAAAATAAGACACATGAGGCAAACAGCATAAAAAAACAACAACAACCTTCATTACTCATTAACTTGATGTAGGTAAAAGTAGTTTATATCTTATGGGCAAATGAGTTTACTAATAGCGTTTACCAGCATGTGGTTGGACTAAATATGCCCAATTTCTTTTCACCAGCTGATAGATCCTCTATGAGGGTAGAATGAGTGAAGAGATACCATGATTGTGGAGCTTTTGCTACATATAAATCTATATCGAAGAGTTTGACTCCTCTAACATTCTAGCTGTTCCTGTTCTTTTGGTCTTTTGGTGGGTTTAACTAGTAAGCTCCTGGATTACCAGTGTTGTGGCTGTTCTCTTGAGGGAAGATGTCATCAGCCTACTAAGACAGTCCTGCTTCTACCTTCATGAGACCACTACTTTTATACACATCACTGTTCCTTTGGTAATTTTCTGGGACCACTGATAGGTAGTATAATTTTGTTGCCACAAAGCTCTGGAATTGGACAAAACAATTCAATGTTAAATTAACATTTAGGTCACACTTATATAAACACTGAAAATTCTTTTCCATGCCTACTTCCCTTTTCAGATTGTTTCCAGTCATATTGTGTTAACATAGCCTATCAGGAGCTCATGACAACACCAAATGATGGCACTAAGATATGAAAGTAATGAAGTGGGAACATAGAAATGCCCCAAATTTCAACATGAACCCTCTCATATTATTAATCATCAGAGAGAAATTATATCCAAGGAAATTAAATCTTCTTGCAGGTTAATTACCAAATATAAAACACAAAGAAGTTTAATATCAAATGTTCTTGTCCCTGGTTGTTAAATTTCAAAGAAGTTAAAATCAAACTCCAAAGTTTATCCTTCTCTCTTTCTCTTTTGCAACTCAGCTACGGCAATTTCCAGTGTTTGGGTGATTCAAGACTTCTTCAACAGAAGAAGTCAGAAGTTAATTGAATGCCAAGGGCCTAAGTGGCTTGCTTTTAAAATACTTTGTAGAACACACATAAGTATAGCTCTGCTCTCAAAACCATTGAATTTAGAAAATTAACCATTCTCCACTCAACAAAAATTATTCCAGGCAGAATTATACTGCCAAAAGCATTTGAAAAGACTTAATTATTTGAGTGAAGGAGAGTAGAATAGGGAAATATTCTACTACCAATGTTTAGTCTCATTAGGATCCTAGTTAGTTTATGCCAGAGGTCTAGAATTCATGACTTTGAACACAATAAGGGAAATTCTCACATTAGAATGTGGATTTTGGCATCACACCATTATCATACCTAGGGGAAATATGCTCATGCTTCCTGTTTATGCATGGTGAGTGATATGTTAGGCACAGAGTCTATATATATATATTTAAAACCACTGAGATAGTTTGTTATAGCAACAAATTAAATTATATATATATATAAAATAAATTATAAAATAAATTATATTATATATATATATTTTAACATGTGGGTTGCTAGTCACTTTAGATTACTAGTAGGTCTGTTAAACATTTTATTCCAGGATCCAGGCTGAAGAATCTTTGCTTATTTGGAACATACTGTTCTCAAAGCAGAGGAAAAAGAGTAAGAGAGATGACCAAAAAAAAACAAAACCAAAACCAAACAAAAAACAAGCACACAAAAAAGCAGTGGCTATGAAAGCTGTGTAGACATGGTAAATGTCACTTTTTCTCACATGCCGTTGTCAGAGCAAGTGATATGGCCAATGCCAACATCAGTGTGAAAGATATGTATATTCTTCCACTGGAGACACTGCACATCTTATAGAAATGATGCAACTCATAATTTGCTTACAGGGAGTAGGAATACATATTTGGGAACAGTACAAGCTATTACTACTTCCTCCTTGCAAAGTTTAGAATTTATACAGTAGGTCACTCAATGGTTTTCCTCATCCATTATACTAAGTATATCTTAGTTTCTATTTCCCCTTTGGAAGTTCCATTTCTTCAGGCTCCTATGTATTCAATAAAATGTGATATGGGTCTAGTTAGTACAATAGCATCAAACATCTCTTCTGAGAATGCATTTTCACACATTTTAAACCCTTGTTGTATGGATTTGCTTAGGCCCCAAATGAACTATTCTCCTAGGATTTTTTGTTATAATGCTTTGACTCATGTAATTTTGAAAAGCATGTTTTTAATACACTAAATGCAATTTTTTTATATTAACATCTAATTTAATAGCATTATTATTTGGGCAACCCTACCTTTCACCTTCATTTACCGCTAACCACTCCCTATTCTGGTTTAAGCTCATGGGTTGTTGTTTTTTATTATTTTGGACAAAGAGGTAGTAACTTAGAGATTTCTCTCAGTTCCTATAAATTTAACAATGTATTAAAAAGTATGCTTTATATAGAAGAGTTTGGTTTTTAGAAGAGAGTCATATATCTATGTGCCATATTGTTGAATTTCGTTCTGTTATTTCTTTGGAAATTTTACAATGGTTCTTTGAGAGACAAATTCATGTTCTAAGTTCCTAAAGGAGTTACACCATATCCTTAGAAGATCTTCAATCTATGGTGTAAAGGAGTCCCAATTACATAGGTGCATCAACAACCCTCTCCAACTAAGACCCAGCATTAGATAAGACATTTGGGAATAATTTTATTTATTTAGGCTTTTTACTTAAAAAGAACTAGATGGTTCAATTTGAGGCTTTAACTTATTTGGATTTTGATGCCTTTAATTTATATCAAGATTTAATATTTGTGTTTTATTTTTTTCCTTGAAATATAAAAATGAGAAGAAATTTAGTTTAGACTTGGGAAGCTCTGCTGGCTATTATTACTGGACTATCTTGATTTGACATTTGATCCTATTTGCAGAATCTTAGTTAGTTTATTTTGGACAATGTGAGTGCATATAATTTGAGACAGGAAATAGAAGTAAGAGTGTACTGTTGGCGTTAGGTATAAAATGGCCTTGACATTAATTTTTAGTGGAACAAGAAATGACCCATCGTCCATGGTAATTAATTTGTATACAAAGATAAAATCAAGTCCATTTTGTCTTTAGTTTGGACAGTGTGCAGGTTTATACACTTACATAAATCTAGATTTTACAATTTTACTTATGACATAAATTATTGGACTGTTAAAATTATTTTGTGCCGTAGATAATTTCTCTGATTAAATAAAAAAAAAGACTAGTTGCCTGACAAGTTGATCATTAGCTGAAATTTTGCAAGTAGACTCTTCAAGGTTGATTTGCAAGTTTGGTTGTAGGACTTTTAGATAAATCTTCTAAGTTAAGTTTAAAAATTCTTCTGGAGCTAAGACTGGAAATCTTTCTTCCTTATCCTCGAAAGCAGTTTTTAAATAGCCCTGTCCATTTCAAAATGCCTTACACTTTTCATTTTGATGGGGTCAGTCATACTTCTAATATTTTCTCAACTGATTTAATTCATTGATATTTTAAATCATTTTAAAAACTTTAAGAATCAAAATCTACACTATCCACCAACGGTCCCAGGAAGACACTTAAAGAAGCAAAGATTGGTAAGGGGAGAAGTGACCTCATGAAAGTGGAAACCAAACTGTCATGATTCTCTTGTAATCTCCATCAAAGGGGACAGGTAGAACCCTATTTAACCATAAGCTTAATGTTTAAAAATCAATGGATTAAGAGAACCAATAGCTAAAGAACATTAGTAGGGGAGTGCTTCTTCCCTATTCTTGGTATTTCTTTCTATGTAGAAGGAGTTCTAGCAGTATAATCTCCTAGCCTCTCTCCTGCTCCTGCTCACCCACTTCTCCCCACAAATACAGCGTGAGTTATTTTGTTAGAGAGCTTAGAAAGAGAAAATGCTGAGGCTGCTGGTCTACACACCACACTTTGAGAAACTGCTACAGTCCAACTCTGCCAAAAGAGAGCACACATTCTGCTCTGCCCCTCCATGCTAACAGTTACGTAGTGGCAGCTTCTGCCCCTTGGTAGCGCCAGCACCAGGGTTGTCTATAATAGGGTTGGTGAGTCTGCCCACTTCTGGGTCCATACAAGGAGGCCTTTGCCAAAGATTGAAGTGTGCTCTATGATTTTGGTCTCATATGCCTTAACATCTTGTCTGTGTTTTAACTTGATCAGGATTTGAGCTGGACAGAGGCTGCTATTACTACATCTCCTTAAAATCTCAAAATAAACATATATGCTCTCATGCAGTCAATTAACATATATGTTGGCCTACCTGTCTAGGTTGTAGGGATTTAGAAAGAAGGACCATATGTTCTCTTTGTAAAGCCAGTATGCAACCCAGGGCTGTCATTTGTTCACTTGAACCCAATGCTGATTAAATAAAAAGATCTTATATATAAATAACATCAACTCCTAGACAATTCATTGTTAGCTAGAATTTTAGACATTGTCTCAAACATATAAAATACCTGCTATGTAGAGTGGACCATCAGCAATCTGTTTTAAAGGGGTGATGCTAGTGAAATGATTAGAATGGGACTTGCCAGTGCCCAGTGAGTAAGCTGTCTTGATATATGCTATCCCAGGAAGTTAATTTTTCAAGTTCGATTAATCATCGATGTTATTCCTTCAAGGTTTCCTGTCTCATGCTGGGTGGATTACAGTCCAATGACCCCTCCTAGCAGCTAGCCAGCTGGTGATAATTGCTGTTAATTTCCTGATATTTGGCAAACAATTGTTCCTTGATAACTGGTGGGAGATAATATAAGAAAGTGTCAGAAAGGAATTTTAAAAATAACATTTACTGTTTTTATTGATTATAAAATAAATAAATACGTGCTTATATTTGAAAGTTTAAAAATATAGAAAATATAAAGAACAAAGTAAGAATTTAAACAATCGTTTTATTCAGAGAAAATCATTTGAATAATTTTAGTAAATTTCTGTTTTGTATATCATCTATCTATACTTACATATACTGATATGTTACACACACACCACTATCGCCACCACTACCACCACTTTTCCTTTAAGAAATTGGCATCGTTCTGTTCTCCCAGCTCTGAATTCTACTTTTTTCTATTTAAAAATCTATCCTTAGCGTTTCCCATCTTTAATTTTCAGGATTGTTTTTCATGGCCCTACAATATTCTATCACATGGTTGTTGAGTATATTGATTTAAGAAATAACCAAGAGCCAAAAAGTCCATTAAACAGGGATTTATCCTGAAATTCATTATAAACTCCAGGAGGAGAGATTCTCAAAAGCAGCCAAATGATGTAATTTCACTTGATAACCATAGTCTAATGAGGGCCTAGGCAGCAAAAGAAACAAATCTAGTGTTGTAGGACATATGCTATGTTTTTACTGTATATATTAATCCATAAAAAACAGATACGAGGAAATTAACATTTCTTTGTTTGTAAATAATTAAATCTGAGTCTAACCATCTAACCTAGATTTACCTTTCTGGGTTATGGATACATTTAGTCATTACTAGAATTTCCCTTCTTCCAGCTATGCAATGTTTCCATTGTCCAACACAGCATAAATATATTTTCTACCTCTAAGTGCTGATTAAGGTACCATGCTCACTGATTCAGTCTACAGGGACTCTTCTGATGCTTAAAAATTATTCTTAAAGATTGGCACTAGTTATGAGGGTTCTCCACAGAAGCAAAACCAATAGCATATATATATATATATATATATATATATATATATATATATATATATATATATATAGAGAGAGAGAGAGAGAGAGAGAGAGAGAGAGAGAGAGAGAGAGAGATTTATTATAGGAATTGGCTCAAGTGGTTATGGAAGCTGAGAAATCCCACAATCTGCCATCTGCAAGCTGGAGAACCAGGAGAGTGAGTGGCATAATTCAGTCCTTGTCCAAAGTCCTGAGAACCAGGGGCTCCTACGTCTGAGGGCAGGAGAAGATAGATGTCCTAGGTCAGGAAGAGAGAAGATTTGCCCTTCCTCTGCCTTATTTCACATTTGGGCCCCTAATGGATCGGATAAGGCCAATCCAATGGATTGGTTGATATTTTTCACTCAGTTTACTGAATCAAATGCTAATCTCTTCTGAAAATACCTGGAAACAGTATTTTACCATCTATCTGGGCATTGCTTAGGCCAGTCAAGTTGACACAAAAAATGAACCATCACAGTACTCCTTCATGAATACTCATTGGGTGCTGATTATTTAGGTCCATGGCACAAGCTTTTCTTCAGAGTTTTACCAACTTCCCCAGCTATTGCTCTAAAGTACATAGGGATAGAATTTACCTTCTGTGTTTCAAATTTAATTTGTGAGCAATGTCTCCTTTTATTTTCATGCTCTTTGTAAACATAATACTTTTAATAAAATAGGCTATTAATTAAAATAGGAAAAAGCACTGTCTTCCAATAGTTCTTTTTTTGGTGAGCAAAAGTCTCTAAGACAAGGAATTATCAAGGTCCTGAATACCTGCTTGGATTGGAGTGAGAAGGAAATTACATAGACTTTAATATGTTTTTGAATACATGAATGGATGAATGAATGAAAGCTTTCTAAATTATGACTAACAAGGATTTCTATAGTGTGTCACAGTTTTAAAATCACATATTGTCTTCTTTTATTTCACAAATACTCTGAGGTATAGAAATCATGATTCTCATTTTCTAGAGGAGAGATAGATGCTCAAAATAGTTTTGACCTGCCCAGGACCACATTTGTAGAAAACATCAGGTCGATGTAGGTTTGATCTTAAAGTAGGTGTTCATTTTGCCAAACACGACTTATGTTGTACAATGGAAAAACCACTAGGAAAAGAAGAAATAGTACAAGAGCTGAAGGGAATTAAATTTATAAAAATCTCTATCAAGCATTCAGAGAATGGAGGTTCATGACTCAGAATAAAGAGAACAACTCTGTAACTTTTTAACTAATACATGTGAGATTTGTTGCCTTAAGGGTGACACTCAGGAGAAAATGTGCTCTGTGAAATAAGAATGAAAAAGTATTTGGAAATCAAAGCAAAGCCACACAGAGAGTTTAGAAAAGTGATCTATGAGTAAGTAGGAAAGTAGAGGAGTAAAGTGCTCTACTGAAAACCTAAAATCAGTAAGTGTGTTCTGTTATAGAAAATCAAGGTTTCTGGACAAAACCATGTAATAGTGTAAAAAATTCCGAGTTCCATTGGTTCCAAGAATCCACTAGTGTTCCTAGAGGGAACTGATGGTTAGTTATTGACTCCCTACTGAGGGTTGTAGATCTAATGTGATCCAGTGAGAGATGTATTCATTGAGCGTGGGATATAAGAGACAACCTAAGCTGCTGGATGCTAGTTGTTGTTAATTTATAAGGAGGTAAATGATATTTCTAGATGAGGGCTCCCCCAAATTTTACAGAGAACTACACAAAGTGGTTTTAAACAGAAAACTGAAGTACTGAAAGGAAACAGTGACGTTTTCAAGTGAATTCAGATATTACAAGTGGTACTGAAAAATGGCACTTGAAGTCTGAATCATAACATCATCAAAAGCCTGAATCCTTGACTAAGAAATTAGCTCACTTCACAGGAGCCAAGAAGAATGTGTTTGACTTTTGCCCGTAAACTACATACTTGTCCAAGGATGTACTAAATTAAATATAGAGGAGAGATTCAAATTCTAAGATAAAAGAATAAAATTGAATACAAGAATCCTATGCAGACTAGAAATACTAGCTATTTAGGAGAGGGTAAGAAATAAAATGGATAGTCTCAGAAGTCTGATTTTCAGCATATGGGTCATAAATAAGTTAAACATGAGATGTGGCAGAAGGTGGTAAAGTTTAACCTCACTGATGTCCTAAAGAGTTGTTGGAATGGGTTCACAAAGGAAAGAAGCAATTGGGACTAGTAAGAAAGCATAGACAAATCAGGAGGGAAGGACCAGCAGTAACTAACATGAGGGAGACATTTTAATATGTGCCAACTCACTGAATGCATTGTGGCTCTAACATAACATAGGTTTAAGTATACTCTCCTCCTAATGCCAGTATATTTTTTTCATGTACAAAAATGAAACAAATCAATACAAAATAATCCTTGACTTTTCAGAACTTAGAGTATAGATCTAGGCTAGATAAGCATTCCTGGTAAATTGACGAAGTGGGGGGCATTAGAGGCCAAATTGTAATAAAGTGAGAGAGGGAGTTGACCCACTGGTCCCTGAGAAAGATTTCTCTTAAAGGAAAGAAAAATTATGACCATCAAAAGAGAACAATGGCTTTGACTATAATCAGGAGCTGGAAGAAAAGTGAGTCTGTCACTCAGATCCTTCCATTTCCCTCAAGACAAGCAGTTTTGACTGGAACAGATCTTCTTATGAATATTCTGGTGGAATTACAAGCTGGAAGGTAAATGAAGGTCTCCCAGGAGCTGTTGTATATTGACCAGATATCCTTTTAGCTGAGAATCCTAGCTTGTTAGAACAGGTTATTATAAATAAACTTATAATTTAGGAACTTATGATACAGAGCTGTACTGGAGAGTAGAAGTAGTCACACAATCTTTGTAGCGACATGACTAGTAAGGCATAAAACCTGAAGGAACCACAAACTAAGTAGCTTCTGTGTCAAGTTTGTAACAGTCATTGTAAGTGCTGCTCAGTCTAACCCAAAATACACTGCAGAATGGAAGCAATTTTAGGAAGGTGGCTCTGGTAGGATTAGGGCATCCCTGATTTTGATTTAGCATTGAGTGTGGCTCTAGCTTGGTGCTGGGTAAGACTTACTCTGTGTGCCTCTGAATGAGAATTGAACCCTTTGGAAGAGGACGGTAGCTATAACTTGAACTAAGGTGGGCTGAGGTCCTACAGCCAAGCATGTGGGATTAATGAGCTAACAAACTCTAAGTCTCTGTTAGTGTTGAGAAGGTAAAAGGAAGGAAGTGCTGAAGTAACACGTTATTCTCCCAGAGCAAAATGCATTAATGCGGCTTCTTTATAATTCTTATGTTTGAGGGTGACAGACTAACAGATGGAGTAAATGGATGATGCATTCTTGACACCAATTACAAAACTGGTAAAGAGGCAAAATGAGGGAGTTTCTGGACATCTGTTGGAAGTCTCAGTTGGCTAAAATCAGAGTATCTGACAAGTTCTTGACTTACTTTACTGATGACTTCATCTCCCAAAAGGCAGAGAGAGCAAAAACAAAAACTTCTATTCTAGTTTTGATCTTCTTTTCCTCAAGAGAATTGGTGGACTAGAGGAGATGGAAAACTTTGAGGAAAAGAAACAATGCCATTTTGGGAGTCAGTCCAGCCAGGAAGGGAAGGCTGGGCTTATACTGACCTATAATTTAGATATTTAGAAGGCCACTTTCATAAAGGTAAGGGAAAAGATAGGCTCACTTCCAGGAGAAAAGGCTCTACAAGGGAAGAGTTGTGACTGTATGAGTTTTCTATTGATGCTGTAACAAATCACTACCTAATTCATGGCCTAAAATAGGACCAATTTATTATCTCACAGATTGTGGGTCAGAAGTCTGGGCAGTGTGGCTAAGCTGGATTCTCTGCTCAAGACATCACAAGGCCAAAATCACTGTGTTGTCTTGGCTGGGTTCTTATGTGGAGACTCTGGGGGAAAATTCCACTTCTAAGCTCATTAAGCTATTGACCAAGTTTATTTCCTTGAGTTTTTAGTACTAAAAACTTTCCTTGCTGGCTGTCAGAAGGGGGGTAGTCTTTTTTTCCTAGAGTCTATCTATAGTCCTTCTCATGCTTTTCTTATGGCTCCTTTCATTAACAACAGAACTGTTCTCATATTTTAAATCTCTTTGACTTCAAGTTCTGCTGAATCTCCCAGACTTCATCTGGAGAAAGTTCTCTGCTTTTTAGGGCTCATGTGATTAGAATGGATATGCATGGATCATCTAAGGTACTTCTCTTTTCTTAATGTCTGTAAATTTTTTGTCTGCAAAGTCCCTTTCTTATATACAAAGGTTAGTGCATGGAGCTCTTTGGGTGTCCATTCTGCACACCACAGTGAGAATTTTCTTGATGAGATTTGAACTATTCAAAGGATCAAACTAAGGCATGAAAAGTATAGATGAAATTTCCCTTGAACTCAAATTATTTTTAAATTTATTTTTTAAATTTATTGGGGTGACAATTGTTAGTAAAATTACATAGATTTCAGGTGTACAATTCTGTATTACATCATCTATAAATCCCATTGTGTGTTCACCACCCAGAGTCAGTTCTCCTTCCATCACCATATATTTGATCTCCCTTACCCTCATCTCCCACCCCCTCCCCCCTTACCCTCTGGTAACCACTAAACTATTGTCTGTGTCTATGAGTTTCTGTTTCTCATTTGTTGAGAGTGTAATGCTGAGCGAAATAAGTCAGACAGAAAAAGCAGAGAACCATGTGATTTCACTGATATGTGGTATATAAACCAAAAACAACAAAAGAACAAGACAAACAAATGAGAAACAGGAACTCAAATTTTTAAAGAATTTGTGTAAAAAGTTTTAGACACTTACATTTTAAGAATAGTGTCAGGAAGGCTAACACCAGAAATGAGCTGATGCGTCCAAAAATGTTAATAAATTATTGAAAGAATCATTACATTTATATTTTCAGTTATAAGACAAAGAGTTTTAGGCTTAGAGCTGCTGAGGTTAAAAAGAGTATTAATGAATATTCAAGAGATAACAGAACTTTTCCTTTAAGACAAATGATCTTCAGACTGGAAAAAAAAAATTATTCAGGAAGTGTAAGAACTAATTATTTTAGCTGCTCAGATGAGTTGTGTCTTGGCCTACTATAGTTGAATTATATGCTAGTGCAGTGTGAGGATGTAAGGGGGATATCACCACACGATTTTTGAGGAACCATGTTGAATAAAAGAGATTCAAGAAATATGAAGTATAAGGACATTGATCTATCTATCCTGATCTATTTAGTGGTTTATACACTGACTTACACAACCACATAGAAAGGGTTGCTCAGAATTATCTTGTTCTTTAATCAGGAAGGAGAGTTAACATACATTGAAACTTCTCAGAATTCTGATTTGAATGTTTATTAATGCCTACAAACTATGAATACTTATTCTAATGTTATAAATTAATGTTACACAAACAATGGCCAGATAATAATCTTGAAAAGATAAGGTAGGATTGACAGTGCCTGAAGACTTTTTATTATGTGTGTAAAATGAAAATATGAAGAAATATGGCAAGTTCTAATATCAATTTCTGGTTTCTCCACATTAAGGAATTGAAAACGCTTAACAAGAGTGGAAAAAATAAATTTTCTTTGTCCTGACCTATTGGCTTTTTATTTCAGAATTTGTTAATTCTTTTTAGTTCATTTTTAAAACATTTTTTTAATTTTTCAATTACAGTTGACGTACAATATTATGTTAACTTTCAGGTGTACAATATAGTGATTAGACATTTATATAACTTACAACGCATTCATCCTGATATCTGGTGCCCATATGACAACATACATAGTTATTATAATATCATTGACTATATTCCTTATGCTATACCTTACATCCTTCCCTATGATGATTTTGTAACTACCAATTTGTACTTTTTAATCCCGTCCCCTTTTTCACTCGTCTCCCCAAGAGCACTCCCATCTGGCAACCATCAAAATGTTCACTGTATCTTTGAGTTTGTTTCTGTTTTGTTTGTTAATTTATTTTGCTTGTTAGATTCCACAGACAGGTGAAATCATATGGCATTTGTCTTTGTCTAACTTACTCCACTAAACACAACACCCTCTAAGTCCATCCATACTTTAAAGATGGCAAGATTTCAATCTTTATTATGGCTGAGTAATATTCCATTGTGTATATGTACCACCTCTTCTTTATCCATTCATTCATTGATGTACACTCACTTTGCCTCAATATCTTGGCCATTGTAAATAATTCTGCAATGAACACATCGATACACATGTGCTTCGAAGTAATGTTTTGGGTTTCTTCACATAAATACTCAGCAGTGGGATTACTGGGTCCTTTTTTGTC
Source organism: Rhinolophus sinicus (assembly GCF_036562045.2). NCBI lineage: Eukaryota > Metazoa > Chordata > Mammalia > Chiroptera > Rhinolophidae > Rhinolophus > Rhinolophus sinicus. Next base: position 125,568,289 of record NC_133752.1, read on the forward strand.
TCTTGTTATAACCTTTGTTTTAAAGTCTATTTTGCTTAAATAAGTATAGCTACCCCAGTTTTTTTGGTTTGTTTCAATTTGCATGAAATATCTTTTTCCATCCTGTTACTTTCAGTCTGTGTGTATCTTTTGATCTGAAGTGTGTCTTTTGTAGGCAGCCTATATATGGGTCTTGTTTTCTTATCCATTCAATGACTCTATGTCTTTTGATTGGAGCACTTAATCCATTTACATTTAAAGTAATTACTGACAAGTATGTAGTTATTGCCATTTTATTTATTTATTTATTTTTCCTTGGATTCAACATCTTTTTTTTATTACATTATTTTATTATTTTTTATTATTTTTATATATTTTTTTAATTTATTTTTTAAATTTATTGGGGTGACAATTGTTAGTAAAATTACATAGATTTCAGGTGTACAATGCTGTATTACATCATCTATAAATCCCATTGTATGATCACCACCCAGAGTCAGTTCTCCTTCCATCACCATATATTTGATCCCCCTTACCCTCATCTCCCACGCTCCACCCCCTTACCCTCTGGTAACCACTAAACTATTGTCTGTGTTTATGAGTTTTTGTTTCTCATTTGTTTGTCTTCTTCTTTTGTTGTTTTTGGTTTATATACCACATATCAGTGAAATCACATGGTTCTCTGTTTTTTCTGTCTGGCTTATTTCGCTCAGCATTACACTCTCAAGATCCAACCATGTTGTCACAAATGTTCCTATATCATCTTTTCTTACCGCCGAATAGTATTCCATTGTGTATATATACCACAACTTCTTTATCCATTCATCTATCGAAGGACATTTTGGTTGTTTCCATGTCTTGGCCACCGTAAACAAAGCTGCAATGAACATTGGAGCACACGTGTCTTTATGGATAAATGTTTTCAGATTTTTTGGGTAGATACCCAGGAGAGGGATTGCTGGGTCATATGGTAATTCTATTCTTAATGTTTTGAGGAACCTCCACACTGCCTTCCATAACAGCTGCACCAGTCTGCATTCCCACCAACAGTGTATGAGGGTTCCTTTTTCTCCACAGCCTCTCCAACACTTGTTACTATTTGTCTTGTTGATGATAGCCATTCTGACTGGGGTGAGGTGATATCTCATTGTGGTTTTTATTTGCATTTCTCTGATGATTAGTGATGTTGAGCATTTTTTCATATGTCTATTTGCCATTTGTATGTCCTCTTTGGAGAAATGTGTCTTCAGGTCCTCTGCCCATTTTTCAACTGGGTTGTTTTTTTTTTTTTGTTATTGAGTTTCATGAGTTCCTGTATATTTTGGATATTAGCCCCTTATCAGAGACACTGTTTGCAAAAATCTTCTCCCATTCAGTTGGTTGCCTCTTTATTTTGTCGATGGTTTCTTTTGCTGTGCAGAAGCTTTTAAGTTTCATATAGTCCCATTCGTTTATTTTAGCTTTTATTTCCTTTGCCTTTGGAGTCAAATTCATAAAATGCTCTTTGAACCCAAGGTCCATAAGTTTAGTACCTATGTTATTGCCATTTTATTATTCATATTTTTTAATCTTTTTTTTTCTTCTTAAAAAAGTCCCTTTAACATTTTTTGTGATACTGGTTTGGTAGTGATGAACTCCTTTAGCTTTTTCTTCTCTGGGAAGATTTTATCTGTCCTTTGATTCTAAATGATAGCTTTGCTGGGTAGAGTAACCTTGCTTGTAGGTCCTTGCTTTTCATCACTTTGAATATTTCCTGCCAATCCCTTCTGGCCTGAAAAGTTTCTGTTGAGAAATCAACGGACTGTCTTATGGGAGTGCACTTGTAGGTAACTAACTGTTTTTTTCTTGCTGATTTTAAGATTTTTGTTGTTGTTGTTGTCTTTAACTTTTGGCATTTTAATTATGTATCTTGGTGTGTGTCTCTTTGGGTTCATCTTGTTTGAGACTCTCTGTACTTTCTCAGCTTGTATGTCTATTTCCTTTGCTAGGGTGTGGAAGTTTTCAGTCATTATTTATTCAAATAGGTTTTCAATTCCTTGCTCTCGCTCTTTTCCTTCTGGTTCCCCTATGATGAAAATGTTGGTGTGCTTGATGTTGTCCAGAGGCCCCTTAAACTGTATTTATTATTATTATTATTATTATTATTATTATTATTATTTTTCTTTTTGCTGTTCTGATTGAGTATTCTGCTACCTTATCTTCTAATCACTGATTTGATCCTCTGTTTCATCTAATCTACTGTTGATTTTCTTTTAACATATTCTTCATTTCTGACTGGTTCTTTTTATTCTTTTCTATCTCCATTTTTATATTTCCCATCTTTGTTGGAGTTCTCATTAAGACCATTGAGCATCCTCATAACCAGTGTTTTGAACTCTGTGTCTGTCTTCACTTTGTTTAGTTCTTATTCAGGAGCTTTGTTCTGTTCTTTTATTTGGGGCATGTTTTTTTTTTTTGTCTCCACCTTTTGGCTGCCTCCCTGTGTTTCTTTCTATGTAGGAGGTAGAGCTGCTAGGATCCCTGGTCTTAGTAGAGTGGTGTCATGTAGTAAGTATCCTGTGGGGCCCAGGATCATCACCCTGATCACCTGAGTCAGGAGCTGCAGGTGTGTCCCTTGTGTGGGTTGTGTGTGCCCTCCTATTATAGTTGATCCTTGGTTGCTGTTTGCACATCAGTGAGAGAGATTGACCCTCAGGCTGATTGATTGGGAGGACTGGCTGTGACTACAGTGGATGAGCTGTTGTGCAGGGGCTGACCCTCTGGAGCAGGATTCACATTAGCAGGGCTCTAGTGCCTGTCTAGTCTTCCCTTTGGATATGTCATCTATGGAGGCAACCGTGTGGTTCTCTGGCTTAGTTTGAAGCCAACCACTGGGTGTGGTGGTCCTGGGGTATCCTGGGAGGGGCCCCACTACCTGTACCCTGCCCAGGGAAACCTGGAATGAGCCACAAAGCAATCCACAGATGTCCACCAACTGCACTTGGCTTGGAGATGCCAAGCATGGAATGAGACTGGCTGCCACTAGTGTTGTGCTTGCAGCTGCTCAGCAAGATGTACAGGCATATCAAGGCTAGATGCTGCTTATTTGGGGTTTGCGAACCTTTGAGAGTTTTGGAAAATCTGCAAAATGAGCCAATACAGACCATTTATATATATAAAAGCAAGTGGAAATGGCTTGAGTGGGCCCACAAATTGGATATTGTAGGGTATCTGAGGATCACCAGGGTGGGGTATAGAATGTTATCTAGGTTGATTGAGACTCAGATATGGCATCTGCCTAAGCCTTTGCACTGGGAGCAGGGAGGGCTCAGCAAATGAATAGTACCTTCTGTCAGCACTTATGTCTGGCTGTCCCTCCAGCCCTCACACTGAAACCAGACAATTCAGTTCCTCCTCATGTGTCCCTGATGACTTTTGACCCATTGCTCCAACCTTGGAGCTCATTACAAATGATTTCATCAGTGAGTAAATCCATGCAAAGATCTTTTAAGAAGAATGCCTGGGACTCCAGAAGCCCTCCATATAACTCATCCACAATCTGCACTGGTTTTCAAAATCAGAAGTTGTGGGGACTTCTCTTCCCGGAATTGGAACCTTTGGCTGGGAACCTGGTGTGGGACTGAGACCCCACGCTCCTGAGGAATCACCTCTAGCTGAGATATCCCTCCCACATATGAGTGTGGGAGCAGCCCATTCCACATCTCTGCCCTTCCAACCAGTCTCAATGTGGCTTCTTCTGTACATTTTTAATTATAGGACTAAACCTCAGCCTATTCTCAATGATGCAGTTTAGTGGTAATTCTGATGTGGTTATGAGAGGTTGCAAGCACAGCATTTACCTACTCTGCCATCTTAACCAAAAATGGTAATTCTTTTTAAATTGTGTCATGTTCCTCTTACACTGATTTGTACTTTGATAATAATTTTTTATTTCAAATTGTAAATAAAAATAATGTATTCAGTTTTCTAAGAAGTAATTTTTGATTACCTATTATAGGACAGAGCTGGCTCCAGACAGAGATGTACTCTTTTTTGATTCTCTGCCTATTTGTGGGATCAATTTCTTCTTCCAGAAATGCATTTTGAAAGAAAATTTCTTCCAGTCAGGGTCTGTTGGAGCAAAATTTCCCCATTTCTTATATATCTGAAAATGTCTCTGTTTCATGCTCACTTTTAGATAGTTTAGCTAGGTCTAAAATTCGAGGTTATGTGTTATTTTATTTTACCTGTTGAAAGGTGTAGTTCCTTTTTCTTAGAATGTTTTTTGTTGCTATTGAGAGTTCTGTCATCTACTATTTGTTATTATTTCATTGATAACTTGTCTTTTCTCTTTGGTTGCATCTCCTTTTCTTTAGTATTCTGTAGTTTTGATGTGTCAAAGTGTGAATTTGTTTTTTTCATTTTTCCTGAATTGTTTTTATACTTATTGATTGATGATATTTGTATCCTTTATGGAATATATAAGTTTGTTAGCTATTTTGTCCTTGAAATTTGCCTCTCCCCGACTTTGCCAACTTTTTACAATTTTACCTTTACACTCTGTCTTTTAGAATTCTTAATCTTTTTTTACAAAACTTTTCTCTCTTTAGCTCTGCCTGCTACATTCCTGATAATTACTTTAGTTCTAACTTCTATTTTACTAATTGTCTCTTGAGCAAAGTATGGTCAATGGTTTGACCAAGACATTGAGGTTTATTTTTATTTCAATGACTACATTTTCTATTTGTGTAAGTTCTTTGGATTATTTTCTAAAGTTGCCTGGTCTTGTTTTTTTATAAATTTCTTTCTCATATTTTCAATTTTATCTGCATAATTATTTTAAATATCTGTTTGATAATTTTAAAATAATAATTCCAGAATCTGAAATTCTCAGGAGTCTAATTATAGGTTGCTTTCACTGGCTCTCATTTACTATGTTTTGTTTTCTCCTGTATTATGGAAATTTGTATATTATGCTTATGATTTATTTGTGGGAATCCTAGGAGTCTCAATTAAATATATTTGCTTTTGTCAGACACTTAACAGGTATATGTATATAAAAAGTGGAAATTTATACCCTAAACTTTTACGATGGCCAGGCTTTGATAATTTTGTGTGGGGAGAATTTTTGTTTCTATTAAGATTCTAGACTACACAACTTTTTATTTGTAAGAAATGTAGTAATATTTTGGATGTGGATGTAGGAACTCAAGCTAGCTTATGCAGGAAAATGGAGTTCAGTGACAGAATACAAAATTATTTCATTGAAAACCAGACAGATGTGTTACCGAAAAGTCAAAGGATCAGATAGGTAACACTCAGCCCACCTCTCCTTTTTTCTCTCTCTTTCGGTGTTCCCTTCATTACAAATGATTGGAAAAGGGTCACATTTGATCAATTTATATGATGTGAGAGCTTGTTTACCTCATACAAAATGGATTATAGAGTACCTACTTTTAATAGATAGAAAATTAAGGAAGGGATAATTATAATTTTGAAAGATTTGGAAATTATTTTCAGTGTCGTCTAAACTGACTAACAGCTTTCAGTTCCCAGACACTAGGCTTATTTGATAATTGAAGCTGTCAGCCCACAAACAGACGTACCCAGTGAATGTGCAATATTTGAGAACAGAAACATTATGAAAAAATTAAATTATGAAACCTAAGAGGAGAATGAAGAGAAACATGAAACCTAAAGTAAAATGAAGAATTTACAATCATAAAGTCTATCATAAAGGCTAGATGCTGTAAATGAATAATGTCTTTTAATCTTACAAGTAGTTGTGGGGGGAGATTTAGTCAATATTTTCTTTATTTAGAAAGTGGAGACTTGAAGTTCAGATGATCCCAGTGTCATACAGTTAATAAAAGTTGGAGCTGGAATTTGAATCCAGGTCTGACTTCCAAGATCATCCTTTCTCTAGGAGCACGCTCTGTTTTACTATAAGTTACATGATAAGAGAGCAGTCCACAATCATCGGACTCAGATGGGCTTGAATAAGCATGTTATTTCAACTTCAGGATATTTTTACAAAGATTCACAGAGTAGTTTCAGAATGACATAAGGAATTTAAGCATCTTTATTGACTGGAACCAGTTTATTTTAAATAACCTATTATTATTATTTAATCCGAAGCTCTTAACTTTAGTTTTAATCCTTCCTCTACTGGAATTTATTTTTATCCCTCATGTAGCCTCTTCTTTGAATCCATATTCAAGTAAAACTTTAACTTCTTATGTCCTTCTTTGCTCTGCTTCAGCTAAACTCACCTCTTGTTCCCAGGTTGGTATAAACTTTCAGTCAAGAGCCGAGGCTCTGAAGTCAAACTGCCTGAAATAAATCTGACTCCATCACTTAATAGCTCTGTGACCTCAGGAAAGTTGGAAAATCTCTATGTGTCTGAGTTTTCTCAGCTAAAAATATAGATGGGAGAATAATCATAGTCAATACCACCACATGGCACATAGTAAGCACCTCAAAATGTTAACTTCACCAGTGTTCTTAATTGGGAGAGGGATAATACACATATGCAGGGTGATACATGTGTATAAAATACTGATGTTTGGCTTGCACATAAACCTATTAGGACTGATATTGACTCTAGCACTGTAGTAGGAACCTGGAGGCATTTGGCTTTTTATTGCTGTGTAGTGGGGAAGTTCAAAGGGTCCTTGAAAGTGTCAAAACTTGCTGGAGCATTGAGAAGGTACTCAGAGGACTCAGTGCTTGGGCTATTTGCCAATTAATACACAAAAATTCAAATACTATTTAGTATGTACTAGATTGATATAACCCTAGGCATAAGCCCCTCCTCAAAAAAAAAAAAAAAAAAAAAAGTGGTGATGAGAGACACTAGTACCTAATTATGAAAGTAGCCAGGCTTAGGATTCAATATTGGAACATTGGTCTTCTGATAGGAAGGTTGCCTTTATTATATATAATAAATCCCATTCCACTGGAATAGTTGATGCGAAAAATAATAGCTAATATTGACTAAACATTTCTTATGTCAGTCATTGTACTAAGTGATTTGCATGCATTAAGTGAATCATTATAAAAACATTTTGAGGTAGGCACTATCAAATTCTGTAATTTACAGATAACAAATGGAAAGTGTCACAATCCGTTGGGGAAAAGCCAATACATATTTCAAATAGAGAAAATTTAATATGGAGGAGAGGCTAAAGTAAGGATGAAAGACAAATAAAATAAGGATGGGAGAGAGCAAAAAGGAGTTGCTGAGAATATCCAAAGATTAATAATGGTGGGATGCAGCTACAACCCCTAGGGCTGAGGAAAGAAAAGGAAGATATGGTATTGTCTGATCGTATGAGATTGGAGAAGGCACCCTGCAGGGCTAGAGGTTGGACTTCTTGGTGGAAGTTCTGCTCAGCTGGTGTTAGATCTCTGTGAAAGTATCATAACCTGGCAGGTGCTCAAACCACTAAGGGAACTGTTGGATTCATGGACAGCCTAAGGAACACACAGGCCAACAGATAAGTAAAGGAGGCATAGCTGAAACTCCCATCGCACAAAAAGTACAGGTTCAGGTTTACATCCAAACCTCTGAGTGGGTGTGGTGAGGCTAATGCTGGAAGTGGAAGAAGGTATATGCTAGAGCCAACAATTTGCTGCTATTGAAGTAATGTTTATGGAAACTGTATACAGTGTGATGTAAGGACCTTCTCTCCTACTCGCACTTTCTGATTCCTTTTTATTGCATTCCATGGCAGAACCTAACAGTAATCCAGCTGACAAAGCGGCTGGGAAATCTAATGTGCATAGTCTCTACAGTAGCATCAGTAGAATGGTGCGCATGGAGCTGAGAGCTGTGTAGGTTGTATAGTATAGTGTATAGTATAAATATGTATAGTTTATAGTGTGGACCTTGGAGCTGTGTCAGTTATTTACCTTCACAGAGATTGTTAAAAGCACCATTTCTGGGTGCCAGGTTTCCCACTTGAGTGCGAGTTTACAGATAAGAATGGGGAAGGAGCTAGAATGTTCTCTGTGACAATGATTAGAGTTGAATATATCAATGTGAACTCATGTTTAGTTTAATATAGATACAGATAGTCATACACACACACACACACACACACACACACACACACACAGCACCAGTGGCAATGAGCACACCTAGCAACCAGATCTTTTTTTCTAATGCCATTCTTTAATAAAAGAAACAAGATTTCTTTGGAGAAATGGCTGATTCTAGGACAGGGGCAAGAAAATATACAAGATGATTCTGTAGCATTTTATTATGCCAGAAAATAAGAAAGGGCAACCCACATTGAAGGAGGTATGTCAAAGGGCTGCAAAATCAACTGAAAATTCTCCCAGTGGTGAAATATGAAAGAATTTAAGGAACATAATTAAGTAGTATTAGGTTGTAACACAAAATATAAAATAAATATACATGAGTTCATACTGATATAGATAAATGATTGAATAAATGCCTGAAAAGAAACATATATCCCATGCAGAATAATTCTAAATAATTTATGTCTATAATTTGCCCTTAGTGGGGGGAGCATAGCTTCCTTTTTGCTAAGTGTGAGATGTATGCAGTGACTTCATTCCAAAGAGTACAATATGGAAAAGGATGTGGGAAACGTAGCTTTACAGTGGAGAAACCTGACAAATACTACCTTAGTCAGGTGACCAAGGTCAATATTAAAAGTGATAAGTGATGTTGATAGTATGTACCCTTGATATGATGTGACGAAGATTACACTTTAGCTTTGTGGTCCTCCCATGACACCATAGCCACTGTCTAATTATGAGAAACAAACAAGCAAACAAACATACAGACAAATCCCAGTGGAGGGCCATTCTATAAAATATCTGATCAGCAATCATCAAGCCTGCCAAGGTCATCAAGCCTGACAAGGAGAGACTAGGAAACTGTCACAGTCAAAAGGAACCTAAGGAGACATGATGACTAAAGAGAATGCGGTATACTGGATAGGATTTGGTGCAGAAAAAGGCATTAGGTAATAACTAAGTAAATATAAATAAAGTATAGACTTTAGTTAATACTAATAATGTTTCAATATTGGTTCATTCATTGTAACAAATGAACCATACTAATGTTCCTAACAGAGAGAAACTGGGTTTGGGGTATATGGGAATACTCTGTGTTATTTTTGCAATTTTTCTGCAAATCTAAAACTTCTACAAAAGCACCATCTCCTTTAAAAATGTGGATTACAGAATTTAGTTTTATACATATGAAGCTGAATTATACTCTATTATGTAGACCATATTATATAATGTAAGTTTGGGTACGAGAGAGTTTGTTGATAGAAGGACACTATTCCATTACCCATGATTCAAGTTCTTAGGAAAGAACTTATAATCTATCTTATTATGCTAAATTGGATCTTAGACATTTGAGAGAAAAAAAAGGTACACATGAAAAAAGGTGGAAATGCCAGATATGCCTGTTTAGAGAGTTAAAGAAAGCTCAGAGGGGTGGATACTGTAAGAACTCAGTACCCAGCAGATGACATGCATCCCAGGGTAGATCAGAGGACACCTCCTTAACAAAAGATTACGGAATGTGCTATAGAGGGTGACACCAGTAACACTGAGAAGCTCAGTGGTGGCTGTCCTGCATTGGGCAGGGTTGATGGTAGGAAATAATGTTGAACCTAAGTTCTCTAGTGTCAATAAGACAGTACCTTACAGAAGAGCAGGAGCCAAGGGCAGACCTAAACTTTTGAGTGAAGGTGGATAATATTAAAATAATGGGCAATAGACCAAATTCCCCCAAGGAAATACTGACCTAGAAAAATCTGTGGCAATGGCTAGTCAATCAGGGCTTTCTAGGAACTAGATAGATTAAAAGTGGATAAACAAAAAGTGGATTTAAAAAAATGGATAAACAAATTTTCAATGGAAAATTATTATCATTCGTTCAGTTACCAGATGCGAGACATTTCTCAGACCTAGAGTTCACCAATTGAAGAATAGGCCAGGTTCTCTTGAGGGAGGACTCCACAGCAATACAGCTGTGTATCATATTATACATATAATACTATATGATACGATATGATATATGTGATTCCCTCAATCACTCCTATCCAAAAATTCTACTGTCATTTACCAGAGTAACTGTACATTGAAGAAAGGACATTTCCAAATCTTTTGAAGGGTGTTGGATACAGAGTTCAAATTTATACTGATATCAGGAGTTCAAAAATGCCATCAAGGGATTGTGTAGATTGGGGGCTGATGGAGGTCTATTGCTAGCTCAGGTATCTCCTACTGTGGCTTTAACAGGTCCATGAATCAGCTGTACTGGCTATTTGCAAATCCTGACAGCCTGATAAGAATATACTTAGCATATGAAAGAACCATCGCACTGTTACCATGTGAGGAAAAGCCAGGTGCCCTAAAACTGACTTACCCTGCCCAAGATAATAAATCAGAGACTATACTGCATTTGAGGTAAAATCATGGTAGATTTTAGTGCCATTCTCAAAGATCAATGAATATAGGACTAGTGATTCTCATATAATTTACTAAACTGGCCTCTTCACAGTCAGCAGATTGTAATGAATCATGGTGGAATATACAAACTTTCTCAATTGGGTAGAATGAGAATAGTGGTAACATTTGAGCAAAGAATGGCTGTCCCTTCCCCAACATGGTTAAGACTGACCTGGGAGGGTATTACATCATACATTACCACATCTGTGCGAGGCAAAATAGGGCATTGATTAGAAGGGTCCATTGGCTTCGTGGAACACAAGTGAACCAGGAGCAACTACCCGAGAGGACCCCTTTGCACATGACATAGAACCAATGGAGTGGGTAGTAATGCCTGGGTGCCAGTAGTAAGGAACACACAGAAGAAAATATGCTTGTCAGCATACTCATATGCTGCAGAACAGAGGCTGCATTGAGGTCAGACAACGGATGTATGAGACCTAACACTTGAATCTGAGTATGAACCCAACACATGAGCTCAAGCCAAAGGGGCAGCATTGCACCCGTGCTAGCTCACATCCCTTAACCCACACTGTGGCGGATGTCATTGAGCACCACACACAATATGCTTCCTAGGGCTGTTCTGGAAACCCAATCTTATGTAATCCTGTGAAAGAAATACTACACTGGCTTGTAGGGCGCAATTCTTTCTCCAGGTCACCGTCCAGGAAATAGAGCTCCGCCGGGAGCCCTGGGATGATTTCCTAGCCATGCATCCTGGAGCTCACTGGGGCCTCTGGTTTACCACCCCATGCACAGGATTGATTTGAAAAGCGCCTGATGGGGAGACACAGGGACCAATGACAATACATGTCCTGTCTGAGCCACAGACTCTCCTCCGGGACACTACTGCTGGCCCTCAGCTGGCCTCAGGCACAGGAGGGGTACTTGGACAATTTTGAGGAAAACCAGCCCTTCAATATCTAGGGCCCCTTGAAGAGCGTAGCCTAAGGTAGTGTCCCCACTTTCCTGGACCCATGGGAGTTACTGGTCTCCCTTATGAGCTCCAAGAGGGCAGAAATGGGCCTGTTTTTCTCACAGTTTCCCCAGGACAAAACACAATAAATTTTTGAAGAAAAAATGCATTGGAACTTGATAGCCACACACCAGAAAGATTAAGGTAATCATGACAAAATTTTAGAGTCCCAGTTCCTTAAATGTAAAATATATATCATAATCCCTTTCTCATATGATTTTTAAAACATTGCTGTGATAAGTTATGTAAATTGCTTAGCACAGTATCTGGCACAGAGGTATACTTAATACATATTTGTTGAACAAATGTCTGAATAAATTAATCAACCCGTAAATGAAAACAATATCATTTTTCTGCTTATAGAGCTTTGATTCATTATTTTATCCATGATTTCTAATTTATAATGACTTCAAAATTAATTTCAGAAATGGTATGTGTTGCCTTGATTTACCTTGGCTGGTTGGCAGGAGAATATATAGATTTTTGTCTTCTGTTTTGTTTTTGTTTTTATTCTTTCTTTGTCAATGAATGAAACTTCTGGGGTTTCAGGCACCAGTGTCTACACACAGTAGGTGCTTAATACATTTTTGTAGAATTCAATTGATTTGGTTTTATGGAAACAAAACTGATTATATCGGTGGTGCTCTGGCTTTGGAGCTTGCCAGGGACTGTATAGAAGTTCCTGGCTGTGTGGTTTTTGTTTCTTTTTTAAATTTCTGAGAAAAATATAAGTTTAAATTTAGTTTTAGAGACTTCCCACTACAAGAGCTAAGAAGTGAATCTAGAGGGGTTACATTCCTTGTGGTTATTTCCGTTTTCTTATCTACTTAAAAATAACACTCTCAAAAGCCCAAAGATTGCAGAAAGCATAGGTAAATACTTTGCTGCAAGTAGAAAAATGCTAGTTTTTCTTTTAAGTTGTGCATACTGTATAGCAAGAAGAAAAATGTGAGATATTTAAATATTAATAAAAAATATGCTGATACATTCATATTGTAACTTGGAAAATCTTTGAGGGTTAAGATTATTCGTTTATACATTCATAAAACCCTCAGTCTCTGGCATATTTTCTCTTTAAATAACAATGATTATCTGAGAAGAATGTATAATTCCTTAATAGCGAGAAGCTAGTAATATTTCTGCAGAGGTTTGGCACATTCTGGAGGAGAATAAAAGAAAGTCTATGTAATCTTATTTGAACTTGGGGTTAAAATAATCAAAATGTGTACTCTTTAATTTTTTTTCTTGTTTTTGGCATTTAAATGTTATTAGTATGTAAAGGCACACAACCAGTATCTTAAAACGTCAACACATTTCTCACCTTACATATGCCTGGTAGGATGGCTGCTGTCAGTTTGATCTTCTGACATATATTCAGAAGTCAGATCATTTTATCTCCAGTGAAAATGGTGTCAGCTTTAACAGTCAATGCAAAACTGTCCTCACCAGAGGGAGTCATGATTTTCTTTAATCTATCACAAAGATTCAACCCAAACATTAACACCATGATAATTGGCATAATATGATTGATATTAGAGAATCAACTTTGTTTCCTTCTCTAAGGAAAAAAAGGAAAATAAATAGAGGAGTTGCACCACGAAAAATGGATAGCTGGGCAACAGCTATAGTTCCCTTGATTCCTGATGACTAATAGACAATTCTCTATCTACTTATTTAAAACCATCATCTGAACAGTAAAACTTTTTAAAAAATTCCCTAGTGCTTTCCTTACTTAGAAATTCTGGAACAGTGGGAATGGCCCCTTTACTTTTGATTGTTATAATGATCATAACTTTTAGATTTCATTAATCGGGAATGGAGAACACTTTCTGGCAAATGGGATTTTTTTTTTCTATCGAGTGTCACCATCAGACTTGTGAAAATAGCCATTTTACATGCACTGAATTATCTGTAAAGGCGCTATATGCTCAGAAGTGAGGGAGTGTGTGCTTTAGTCCTTTCTGTTTGTTTTTCTTGTTGCAGTTGAATACTGATAACTGAATGCCTCCATATTCAAAATGTTTTCAACTGCCAATTGCTCCACACTGTATGCCTTTTATTATTTCTTGAAATTGTAATTGGTTATAATATCACTAATTGACTTTTAGTTCACTTGTGCTCATTTGAGCTATTATAGTGTTGTATGCATGCAATTTACATTGTTAATGGAGAGTGCAAAGCAATGATCTCACTAACTGATACTGCTCTTTGATTTCCATTGCCATTGAATGCAGAAGGTATGTGTGTATGGGTCAAGCAGGAAAGAAAACTACTACTGTTGATTCCATCAATTTAACCCAATGCATATCACCCAGATCTAGACATACCTGACATCAAAGATATATAGTATTTACAAAGAGGAAATACAATCTAAGTGAGTTACAAAACAAACAAAAACAATTGGTGTCTGTTTAAAGCAGATTAGTAGATGACAAAGAAGTTCTAAGCAGATATTGATGCACTACATGACTTACAGATTTTAGAATTATATTATTTTTAGGAAAATTTTACCAATATTTTCGACTGTTCATCACCAAAATAAGAAAGATTAGAGACAAAAATGCAGTTATAGTGACCTAGGTTAGGCTTAGCATATACTGAGGTTTAATTTGGAAGAATTTTTAAATTAATATTGCTTTTATGCATCTGATATTGGTGTGTGCACTAAGAATTAAGTGGCTTCCTACTTCATGACTCTCCAGTTATCTTTGAATACGTATTCTATTCCCTGATTGACATCTCTGCTCCATCTCCAAGCTCCTGTCCCATCCTTAGTAGAGAATGCTTAAGCTTTAGAGCAGCAGTTTGGTATCTAACTACTTTGCTATTAGTCATATTCTAATCTTTGCCCCAGACCCAGTATCTGAGCTCTTTCCTGAAGTCCATCTCTATTATGCAGGCTCCTGTGGGAGTTTTTGCCCCAATCTCTTTGACATTTAATTTAACATACACTTTATACTATATTTTCTGGTCATGTTATGTTTCCTACTTTTTGATCCCTGTATTAGTTTGCCAGGACTCCCATAACAAAGCATCAGAGACTGAGTGGCTTAAGCAACAGAAATTTACTTTCTTACAGTTCTGGACATTGGAAGTTTAAGGCCAGAATGTCCACAGAGTTGGTTTCTCCTGAGTCCTCTCTCCTTGGTTTGCAGATGGCCATCTTTTCTTTCTCTTTCTTTCTTTTTATTAGCAGAAGTTAAATTTTTAAATTTCTGTTTTTTTTTTCCTTTTTTATACTTATTAAATTTATTGGGATGACATTGGTTAGTAAAATTATATAAGTTTCTAGTGTACACTTCTATAATACATCATCTATTTATCACATTGCGTGCTCACCACCCAGAGTCAGTTCTCTTTCCATCACCATATATTTGATCCCTTTTACCCTCATCTACCACCCTCCTCCCCTTTACCCTCTTGTAACCACTAAACTATTGTCTGTGTCTATGAGTTTTTGTTTGTTTTCTTGTCTTGTTCCTTTGTTGCTTTCAGTTTTATATTCCACGTATGAATGAAGTCATTCGGTTCTTGACTTTTTCTGTCTGACTTAATTTGCTTACCATAACAATCTCAAGATCTGTCCATGTTACACATGGCTCATCTTTTCTTTGTGTCTTCACATGGTCTTTTCTCCGTACATGTCTGTGTTCTAGTCTTTTTTTTATAAGGACACCAGTTATGACCCCATTTTAATTTAATTACTTCTTTAGAAGCCCTCTCTTCAAATACATTCACCTTCCAGAGGTACTGGAGGTTAGGACTTCAACATATGAATTGGTGGAGAGGGGCAGGGGTTTAGCCTAAACAAAATCCCTGTCTTTCTTCTGCCTGTTACAACAGCAACAATGACCATTATTTTCATAGCTAACATTCACTGAGTGCTTACTATATGCCAGACACTATTCTAGCTGCTTCATATCTACTATACCATAAAGACTAGAGCTCTAACCCCACCTCTCAGATCTCTCTAACCATGTGAAATGAGTCTTGCTGCCTACTGCAAGATTCTCTGATGTTAGCTGGTAGATACCTGACTGCAGATGCAGGGTGGCCTAGTGATTGTGAATGTGGCTTTAGAGCTGGGCAGTATGGACTTTGATTCTAGCTCTGCCTTTTATTGGCTGTTTGACCTTGGGCAAGTTACTAACCTCGTTATATTTCAGTTTACTCATCTGTGCAAAGAGGGAAATAATACTAGCTACAGAGTTGTTGTTGATGATTAAATGAGTTACTATGGTAAAGCACTTCAAGTTTTGCTAGGTGTGTGGTCATCACAATGGAACACTGAGATAATATACCCCACAATAATGCAGTTTGGGATAGAACACGGTTGGCATTCAGCTCCCATCCTCTGCAGCAGCCTTGCCCTTGTCATTTCATTAACTTTATATATTGTAACTTCGTATTGTATAGATTCTGTATTCTTTGGATCTCACATATGGTATTATGGTGGAATTTCACTGTATTTGCTATATATTAACTGTTGTTACTATTTCATTTTTCCTGCCACTGGGATTCCTATTTCTACATAGATTGCCTTTGATGATATCTATTATTATCTGGTATGTAGGTATCACCTCCCTGAATTGACACCTAACTTACTATTTGGATACTATGCCAGCCTAACTGCTTTCAACTGCTGCCTGTAATAGGTTTGCCCTGCTCCATCAAATATGTTTGATTACTCATCTGGTTTGGGCATCCCAGTGCCAACTTCTCATACCTGGAATTAAGCATGAGTCCTTGAAATTCATCATCTGCTGCAAATAATTTTACTATCTGTGTGTAAACCAAAATAACCAGTTGATGACTATGTTCATTGGAGTAATAAAATCAGTTTACTCCAGTTACTCAGAAATGTATGTCTTCAAAGACTGCACTGTTTTTCAATGTTTCATCCAATAGTTTGCTGTCAATAAAACTCTGTTGCCATATGCAAGAAGTTGTGGGCATGGTAGTACTATGAGGTGTGATCAAACTATACAGTAAAAGTAAATAAAAAAATATTACAGTAAAAGACACATTGCCATTAATCTCCCTCAAAATACTCCCCTTCACTTTGAACACACTTATCCCATCATTCTTGCCACTTTTTGAAGCCGTTCTGGGAGTCCTCTTTCATGAGCAGCTTTAGTTGCACTGTTGTGGCTGCCTCGATGTCCTGAATCAATTCAAAACGTTTACCATTCATGGTCATTTTGACGTTGGGTAAGAGCCAGAAGTCACATGGTA
Source organism: Rhinolophus sinicus (assembly GCF_036562045.2). Taxonomy (NCBI): domain Eukaryota; kingdom Metazoa; phylum Chordata; class Mammalia; order Chiroptera; family Rhinolophidae; genus Rhinolophus; species Rhinolophus sinicus. The sequence continues at coordinate 125,584,958 of NC_133752.1, forward strand.
CCAGATCTGGTGAATTAGGTGGATGATGACACACTGTAATGTTTTTATTTGACAGAAATTGCCCTATACCAGAAGCGATGTGTGACATGGAGTAGTGTCATGATGGAGGATGATTTATGGCACACGTTAAAACACACCTTCTCTCTACCATAGCTCACACCTGACTGACTGAACTGAACAAGTTGAAACTTGTCACATGGTTACTAAGGTTTGACACACCATTTCTCATATTAAAGATCCCTGCCTTTCCGTTGGATGGCACTTGGCAGCAGCATTTACCGTAGTATTTTGTGACCACAACAGAAAGGCTCCATGTCACACATCGCTTCTGGTATGACAATTTCTGTCAAATAAAAACATTCTGGTGTGTCCTCATCCACCTATTCATTGGATCTGGCACCATGCAACTTCTGGCTCTTCCCCAAAGTCAAAATGACCATGAAAGGTATTTGGAAGGTGGTATAATATCAGCTAAGTCTATTGCCTCTGGAGGCATAATCATGAGCCTGAATATCAGCTCCAGCATTTACTAGCCTAATGATTTTGGCCTCAGTTTCCTCATCTATAAAATTATGATATATGAACCTGTGGGAAAGATACAATAAAATAATTTATTAAATAATTGCATGTGCCAAGTGCTCTACAAACATTATCTTATTTGACAGTCATAGCAACCCTCCATGTTAGGTATTATTATTCTACTCATTTTACAGAGATGTTATGATTGAACCAGAGTAGACCCTGCCATTCTTTCTACACTCATCTGCTCTTTTCTTGTAAAATATCTTCTATTATTTTGATGTTCGGATTGTATTTATGAGCTTCCTAGACACAGAGAGTGTGTTATGTTTTGTATCATGCTAAAACCAACTCTTGATCCTGATAATTACATACTACATATGTTTTGAATAAGTAAATTTAATAAATTTCCTGGAATTGATTTTATAATGAAACATTTTATCATAATGGGACCTCTCATGGCAATTAGAAAGAATTAAATGTTTTTGCTTTTCTAATGGAAAAGTCCTTTGTGGGAAGGTGTTGGAACTCCATAGATAAAAAGGGTGATAGCAAAAGACTGACTGCTAAGATCATTATTTTCAACAGGGCTTATTTAGACTTTCTTTTCTGGAAAAAGAAGTTGCATAGCTTTAGAAAAAGGTCATTAATGAGTTAGCACATCTTATATTCAATATTGTCTTACTTTTAGAAAAAGACAGTAGAAATCCTTTAAGAAACATAACTATCATAGAAATGACCCCTGTTAGGATAAGGCAATACTATATTTGGCATCAAAACCACAGGCTATTTGGGCTGAGAAAGGACTAGTGTATTCATTTAATCAAAGCCCTCCAGTTATGGGTGATAGGCTGAATTCCGACTACATCATGTGCCTTACTCAAAATAACACGTATACCTCAGAGCTAGGATGAGAACCTTGATTTTATGTTCTTTAAAAAAACACACACCAAAACAAACAAAACAAAACAAAACATATATATATATATATATATATAACATCGATTGATGGATATTGAGAAAAATGGCTCTTAAAATTTGTACATTTTGTACAGGTTTGTTCCAGTGTAACAAAGATGTCAAGTTTGCCTCACCTAAGTTCACTTGTCATTAATGTAGTTAACTTCACCTGCTATTTGTGTATCTGTGTCACAGTCACTCTTAGGTCAGTTCTACACTGTAGCTGCTTCAATGAAACACTCATTTATGCCCTGCACAGCTATTTGGTTTGCTCTGGTTGTATTCTTTGAATATATGAATAAATAATGTTATGTAAACGTAATATCACTTTGAATACATTTAGTACAAAACCAATCCCAAGAGAACCTGCCATGACACATGGAATGTGGAGCTCCTGTCTATCTTTCCTCTTGAGAAAATCGTGGTAATCTAAGAACTGGTAGAAGAGGTAATTGTAGGGATGACCACAGTTCCTGTCACTACTCCTTTTCTTCTTATCCTCAATACTGCCACATGCAGACATGTCAGTGTATCAGGCTTTACTTAAAATGTGGGATTTAATATCATATGAATGAAAGTAGCTTAGAATTGAATATTAAGTACTCCCTGTTCTAAAATATGCCCTTTAGCCATGAGAAAGTTCTCCTCTGGATATTTTGTTGCATTCTCTCTCTCTCTCTCTCTCCCTCCCCCACCTGAAGCACTCCCCCTTACGCCCCTCCACCACCTCATTCTCCTCCTGGTTCTCTCCATCGTCCTCCCTTTTCTTCTTTTTTCTCTGCTCTCTTCCACTCTGAAATCATCATTGATTAGTACAGTTTAGCTATGCCATTTGTCTACTTCACCGTTGTATAACCTAGATTCAGCTTCCTCACTAATAAGATTACATCCCTCTAGCAAATTTGGAAACAAGGAGTTTTACTTCACACCTTCTGCTGAATCAGTTCTATACTGCAGCTGCTAATCTTACCACCTAGTGCAGTTTCAGATACGTATTGTCCCACACAAAAAATGCTCCACTTTTTACAAGCACCTAGGGTGTCCATGTTGCATAATATAAGTTTTTCTCTTGATAGTTAAAAAAAAATCTTGCTGTGCTTTCTCTTTGCATGTGTTACTACTTCACCTTGATGTTATCTAACCCAGTGCTTACCCCTCTGTTTACTGAACAGGGAATTTTTAATTCTTATTCTATTTTATTTCCATATCATCATGGCAGGTAGTATTTAATATGCACTGATGTTTCTTGCAAAAGGAAAATGCAGATGATTTATTACATCCTTCTGGTTCCCTCATTTTTCCTCCTAAACTTTGGTTTTGGCAAATAGCATGAAGATTTAACAATTATTGAACAAAAACTTAAGCACAGAAAGGAAATGAGTCCTTTGGTAATAAATAGTGAATGTTATATCTAATTTTATGTTTTTACTTATATTATAGAATTACATAACATCTTAAACATCTCCTGAAAAGGTAAGACCCTGAGAACTGAAACAACCTCAGGGTTACAATCTTGTAGGCATATAAAACTCATATCCAGAAACAATTTCATTATTTCCCATCACAAATTGTATTTCCTTTTGGTTACTATTTTACCACTATGGGTATCCTCTTGACCAATCATAACACATGGGGATTATCCTTGACTTAGCTCTCTCATTCACTTCTTACATCCAAATCTTGTCCAATGTCTGTCTATTCTGTTGACTATCTCTTGAATCTTTTATTATTAGCCTATTCCTACTGATAGCACTTTCCAACAACCTGCTCACTAATTTAATTTCTGTTTTTAATCTTGATGCCGTTTGCGCTTCTTCACATTGCAGAGCGATACTTCTAACATGAAAATCTGAGTGGATTCTTCCTTTGCTCGATTCAATGGCTCTTAGTTGCTTTTATGATATAATCTAAAATTACATGATAAATACAACAGAACAGCTGCCGATGCATTCAATTTTACTTTTCCGGTCACCAAAATCCCCTGGTTTCTATTGGTTCCCTATGGTTTCAGAAATATTGATTTCATCTGGGCTCCAGGGATTGAGCAGGAAACCTGGTCAAGACCAGTCAGTCTATTCCAATACCTAGCTTTCATGTGACTTAAATTGACCTGACCAAAGTGAATCTCATATTTTTCTGTAAGTAGGACTCACCTTCCTTTCTTTTTTTTTTTTTTTTCTTTTTTTTTCCTCCTATGCTGGGTATGTAGGGGAAGCAAGTAGATTTGGGAACTGTTGATAGTCACTTTGAGAATATCAATGCAGGTATTGGGGTGCCAAGAATGAAATCAGTGGCGAGGAATTGGACCTGAGAAAAAGAAAGAATAAACTGAGTCCTAGTCCAACTGTTTGTACATCCAGCTAGGTTTTAGAGGTGATTTTTTCTGTTATTTCGTGCTGAAAGCATCTGCTGAAGAAATGTTAACTGATACCTCTCCTGCTCAATTTAAACTCTATAATAGAATTTCTTTTGGATCATCTTTCTCTCATCTCTGGACCAATGCACATACAGTTCTCCCATGTTGAATAGCTTTCTTTCTTTTCTGCCCATCTCTCAAAAACTTGGCTAATCTCCAAACATCATTTAGGTCTGAGTTTTGATTTTAGAAAGCCTTCCCTCAATTTCAGCGTTGGTACATCTGCTTTGTTCTCCTCTCTCACAGTAGTTGTGATATTGGTTCCTGTAATTATCTGCTTATCTGTACCTTCAGTAAAATATAAGTGCTGTTATGATAGGAAACATGCCTATAGTGTTCATTACTGCATCCTCGGCACCTAGCTCAGTGCATGGCATGATAGCCATTCATTTATCAGTAAATATTTATTAAGTACTTATATGGACCTGGGACTCTTCTAAGATCTTGGTATTAAATAGTATATACTGCAGAGAGAGTCCTCCTCTTATGTAAGTCATATTCTAGTGGGTGGATATGGGCAATACAGCAATAAAACAATAAATATGTGTCGCGCGGGAGACCCTGCTCGCTGCACCATTTGTCGTGCAGGAAGGCCTGCGGGGTCTCTGGTCCCGCTCCCCACATAACGCAGGATATGGTGAGGCCAAAAAGGAACACCCACGGAGCCATAAGTAGGGGAGTCATACCACTATATTCTCTCTGGCGGCACTATACTCTCACTGGAGGCTGGATCCACACTGTCCACAAACCGCCATCCACACTTGCCAGCCCAGCCACCATCTTCTTGCTAGCCCCCATTCTTTCTCTCTCCTCCTTCTCTCTGCTAGCGTAGCCACAGCAGTTGTATTAGTGGCCAATGGCTCACTGGTTACAGCTGACGGCCAACTAGCCACAGCTGATGGCCGTTTACTACCTGAGCCAGCACCTTTCTATGTGAGGCCGAGAGCCTGAAAACTACTTTCTGGGGCTCTGCCCTCATAATATGTAATGGGTTATGTGGTGATAGCTACTATAAAGATGAATAAATCAAAGGAAAAGCAGAGTAAATGAATGAATAAACTACAAGAAGTTGGGCTTTTGTTTTATGTCTATAATGTTACAGACTTTGAGAAACTTAATCGTTCTCTCATTTAAATTGTTTCTAACAATCATTTTTCTAAAGAAAATGCTTTATTTTTTAATTAAATGTCCAGCAGTTGGAAGAACATTGTTTAACCATCACCTGCTAACATTTCTCTTAAACCTCCCTCCACTCTATGTTTTTAATGCAATAATATTATAAAGTAATATTTCTAAGACTCTGTTAACCACCTTAGACTTTTATTCATTGTGTTTGAATAGTTCAGATTACTATTAAAGTATAGGTTATTATAACTTAAAATAATAAAGCCTAGAGAAAAATTATGAATATTTAAATTCCTGAATCATATCTTTGAACAAGTTGTCAGTTTAAAATTGCCTTTAAAATGATTTCTCAAAGTCAATTTTTCATTTTCTTTCCAGAATCATGAATTATAAATTATAGTATAGAAGTACCTGTGAGACAAGACTGTAAAAGAGGTAGTTCATAACATCTTTGAATTGGTTTTAAATTACCCTAATTTCAGCTTTTGTGTCCTGACATAATTTTCATTGAAACTAAATAATATACTATAATAAAGGAAAGAGGTTTTTGTTGTTATTTTTATGAATACTAACTGACCTTTTAAAAAGATACAAAAACATTCATTTCTTTTTCAAATTATAGTTATTTGGAAATATAAACTTCTAGTCTGGCAGCAACATTTTGCTTCTTGTATATGTGTGTCTTTTAAAATTGATATACATACTTATGAATTTTTCAGTTTTCTTTAGAAGGTCAACTTTCCTTTGCAATCCTAACAAAAGTATCTAACATAGGTGCCATAATTTCCTTTGTCATTGTAATGCAGGATGTCAGGTGGGGTCTCTTGTCCCGCTCCCCACATAAGAACGCAGGATATGGTGAGGCCAAAAAGGAACACCATGGAGCCATAGATAGGGGAGTCATACCACTATTGTCTCGCTTATGGCTGGGTTGGAGACACAGGAAGCAGGAGCCACACTATCTGCAACCTGCCGTCCACTTGTCTCTGCCAACCAATCTCACTTGCTAGCTGCAATCCACCGTGCTAACTGCAATCCACGCTTACTAGCTCAGCCATCATCTTCTTGCTCACCCCCATTTGCTGCTAGCGTAGCCACGGCAGTTATATTAGTGGCCCATGGCTCACTGGTTACAGCTGATGGCCAACTAGTCACAGCTGATGGCCATGCAATCACAGTTGATGGCCATTTACTACGCGAGTGAGCACCTTTCCACATGAGGACGAGAGCCTGGAAACTGCACTCCTGGCTCTGACCCCACAGTTATGTCACATAAAAAACAGTAGAACAAGTGTATTTATTTAATTAATAAATATTTAGATGCCTATTATATGACAGTCATTGTATACTCATTACTCTCAATAATTTGAACCAGGATATAAATATAACATTTGTACGGACAGAGCCAGGAGTGCAGTTTCCAGGCTCTCGGCCTCACATGGAAAGGTGCTCACTCAGGTAGTAAATGGCCATAAACTGTGATTGCATGGCCATCAGCTGTGGCTAGTTGGCTGTCAGCTGTAACCAGTGAGCCATTTGCCACTAATGTAACTGCCACGGCTATGCTAACAGAAAAATGGGGGCTAGTAAGAAGATGGTGGCTGAGCTAGCAAGCACGGATTGCAGAGAGGCGGATGCTGCCAGCGAGAATATGATGGTATGACTCCCCTATCCATGGCTCAATGGGTGTTCCTGTTTGGCCTCACCATGGCCTGCGTTCTTATGTGGGGAGCGCGGGAGCTGAGATCCTGCAAGCTGCCCCGCATGACACATGGCGCAGCAAGCAGGGTACGGTGCCAGCCAAAGCTCTCTGAAGGGCAGTGGAGCAGTTTATGCATATAAACACTCAGTCTCAGGAAGACCAGGAGGAGCAGCTGCTGGAGAGCGGGACCCCCGTGTAGGGGTGGAAAGACGTGGACGGTTCTCCAACCAGCATAGACCAGAGAAAGTGAAGGTCATTGTGGCCCTGTGGGCTGGGATGTGCATGCTGAGGCCCTCACCCCCAGGTTGGGGAGGACTTGGAGCCCTCGCCCTGTGGAGAGGGCACACATTGTAAGGCTAATGCACAGCTCTGGAGGATGACTGTGGACTATGGGGACTTGCCTTCCATCCCTAATTTAATGGACCACTTGACTGTTTGCTTGGGAATGTACCACCATGTAATGGAATTGGTGGATGTTTGCTTTTGTGTCTTGACCAGCTGCCGTAGAGAATATGTGAGGAAGTCGGGCTGTGTCCAGAGAAATTGGCAGTGCCCTGAGAGGACCTGGCTGAGTCCAGGAAGTCTGGCTGTGCCTAGAGAGAGTGGCAGTGCCCTGAGAGCCCTGGCTGAGTCCAGGAAGTCTGGCTGTGCCTAGAGAGAGTGGCAGTGCCCTGAGAGCCCTGGCTGAGTCCAGGAAGTCTGGCTGTGCCTAGAGAGAGTGGCAGTGCCCTGAGAGCCCTGGCTGAGTCCAGGAAGTCTGGCTGTGCCCAGAGAGAGTGGCAGTGCCCTGAGAGCCCTGGCTGAGCCCAGGAAGTCTGGCTGTGCCCAGAGAGAATGGCAGTGCCCTGTGAAACCCTGGCTGTGTCCAGGGAGACTGGTGGTACCCTAAGAAACCCAGGAAGTCTGGCTATGCCCAGAAGTACTGGTGGTGCCCTGAGAAACACTGGCCGTTCTCAGAGAGCCTGGCTGTGTCCTGGATATTGCATTCACCTCCAGGCTCCTCGCACAGGACCCCTCATGGAAGACGCTTGTCGCGTAGATTGTGTGGCGAGACCCTGTAGGGATCAATAGCAATTAGCAGAAGGGATGGTATATCATTTCCAGTATTAGGTGTAAAAGACTGCAGCTTCTGTCTTAGAACCTCTCTTTCTCTTGAACCACTTGCTTTAGGGGAAGTCATCGTGTGTGTGAGCAGGCCCACGGGTAAAGCATGTAACCCTCCACTGGGAGTCACATGAGTGAACTTGGAAATGGATTCTCAGCCCCTTCAGAGGACTGCATCCCTGTTTTATTTAATTGCACCCTCCGGAGACACTCTGAGTCAGAACCACCCAACTAAACGCCACCTGAATTCCTGACCCTCATAAACTGTGTTTCAATATAAGTTCATTCACGTAAGCTGCTAATTTTGAGGGTATTTAGTTTTGTAGCAATAAATAACGAAGACATCTATAAATTAGTCAATTTTGTCTTTTGGTTTTATAAACTAAGCTAGGGGTTCAGCATAACAAATTTTCAGTAACTGAAATCTATTCTTAGAGTCAACTCAGGAAGACTTACAGAGATTTGCCAGTTTTTCATGAAGTAGAAAATAGTTATTGTATTTTTTCAGCCTTCCTTTTTCTTAACCCATGACCATGTCTTTAAGGAGGAAAGGGAAGGAGACAGGAATTGAAAGAGGGGTTGTGGGGGAGCCTATCAAGTGCTTGCTATATTTCAGGCCTTGTGATAGACAACACATTTAATCTTGTCAACCATGTCAACAAAGCTTGACAAACCCCTTTTTACTTAAACAAGTTAGACGACATTGTGGGGACAGAGCCAGGTATGCAGTTTCCAGGCTCTCGCCCTCACATGGAAAGATGCTCACTCGGTTAGTAAATGGCCATCAACTGTGATTGGATGGCCATCCCTGTGTCTAGTTGGCCGTCAGCTGTAACCAGTGAGCCATTGACCACTAATATAACTGCTGTGGCTATGCTAGCAGCAAATGGGGACTAGCAAGTAGATGGTGGCTGAGCTAGCAAGTGCGGATTGCAGAGAGGTGTGGAGTATAGTGGTATGACTCCCCTATCTATGGCTCCGTGGTTGTTCATTTTTGGCCTCACCATATCCTGCATTCTTATGTGGGGAGCGGGACCAGAGATCCCCGCATGAGTCCCGGCATGACAACATCATGCAGCTAAAACATTTTATAACCAGAATCCAAACATGGGTCTGCTTGACTCCAATGACTGATTTTATATTATACAAAGCTGCTAAATAAAAACATCAAAGACTTAAGTCCACATGTGGGGATGCTATTTTTGGAACCTCTTTTAAAATGTTTGGAGAATCCATTCTAAAGGTAGAAAAATATCTGTATTGACAGATTTGTTGTAAGGATGAAATGAAAAAGCAAGTGCAAACAAAGCTTTCACATGCAGTGTAAGACCTGGTATGATATTTATAGGTCTTGTGGTGGTTGCTCAGTATTTGTTCATAAATAAAGTTGCTGAACAGAAGTGGATTTTATCCTTTTATGTGCAAAATACACATTATTTTAATAACCTGCATGCTTCTATAAGACATCCTGGATTTAAAGTTTTTTCTATACATCTATCTGACATGCACTTATATCTTGCTTTGAGAATCTATTCTAGAAAAATCTCTCTCTCTCTCTCTCTCTCTCTCTCTATATATATATATATATATATATATACACACACACACACATATATATACACATGTTACATATATGTGTATATATAATTATGTATATGTATATAATTTATGAGAGGAAAAATAATCTTCAAGTTATACTGTGTAGGATGTTACCACTGCACATTGTCTAAAGTACAAGAATGTAGATAAAGCAGTTATAAATTGCTGGAAACATATATGTTAATGTCAGTTTTGGTTATTTTATTTTATATGCTGATTTGCTTTAGATGTGTATATCAGTTTGTGACTGCTTAATGTTAGCTGAGGCATTACCAGTGTGCATTTTTAAGAGTGATTTCTTCAATTAATCCCAAAATGAATTTGCAGTTGGTTGCTTTCAACTGAATGTGTTTTTGGTGTCATGTTTGTATTTTTGTCCTATGGCTTTACTAATGTCAGTTCTCAAGGCAGCCATATCTACTGACAAAACTTAGTAACTTATGTTTATAGCTAGCTAAGTAAGTGAACAACTGAATAATTCTACATGACAATGGTTGGTTTCTCACAGGGAAATGAGGAATCAAGGAAAATATATGAAAATGTTTTCTGTCATTAGCCCTCAATGCTCACTTGTATAATTTTGATGAGCCACAGTTTAGATCTCAATATCCTTGTAGGTTATAGAAAAATGTTTTTAAATTCTTTTTGAAATTATTTTGAGTTCCATGATATAGGAGACCAGGAATTCATTTTGCATTATTTTCTACACATAATGAGTTAGGACTAGATCCTGTGCAATCGGTTGGTTAAAGGCTTATAACATGGGAGCAAGATAATTTATAGAAAAATTATCTAATGGCAAGATTCACACTTGTGGCCATTCAAGAAATGGGGAAGTGCGACAAAAAGGAAACTACATAGAGGTAGGATTGTGTTGGCTCTATATTTATTAGATCTTTAATAAATATATGATGAATTAATAAATAAGTTAATTAATTAATTAATTAATGAGTTAAGGAAGCTGGAAAGGCAATTATGTACCAGTCATTCAGGTTGTGATATGGCTTTTGAATTTTAGCTTAACAGAGTTATGGAACAACTAAGAGGTCTTAAAGAGAATGAGATGAGATTTGGATTATAGAAAAACTATCTGATGGCAAATGGATTAAACTGGAGGCAATAAGACTGATCAGATGGATGATCTAGGCAAGAGATGCTGGTTTGATAATAAAAATGTTAGAGTGGGATGCACTTCGGAACAGCTGGCGTATAAATTAGGAAGGCGTTTGTCTGCAAGTAGTAGAAAACCCAATTTGCGGTATAAATGCCTAGTTTATTTTTTTCACAAACAGACTGTGGGGACAGAGCCAGGAGTGCAGTTTCTAGGCTCTCGGCCTCACATGGAAAGGTGCTGGCTCAGGTAGTAAATGGCCATCAACTGTGATTGCATGGCCATCAGCTGTGGCTAGTTGGCCGTCAGCTGTAACCAGTGAGCCATTGGCCACTAATGTAACTGCTGTGGCTATGCTAGAAGCAAATGGGGGCTAGCAAGAAGATGGTGGCTGAGCTAGCAAGCGTGGATTGCAGTTAGCACGGCGGATTGCAGCTAGCAAGTGAGATTGGTTGGCAGAGACAAGTGGACGGCAGGTTGCAGATAGTGTGGCTCCTGCTTCCTGTGTCTCCAACCCAGTTGCCAGTGAGAATATAGTGGTATGACTCCCCTATCTGTGGCTCCATGGGTGTTCCTCTTTGGCCTCACCATGTCCTGTGTTCTTATATGGGGAGCGGGAGCTGAGACCCACGTGACTCCCTGCGTGACAAGACTCCCGGAAGTAGATGGTAGCTGGAGTTGGTTCAGGAACTCAGTGATGTAAGTCCCAGTGTCTCTGAAGTTTTTTGGGAAATATCATTCTTTTTCCTTCTTAAACACAAAATGATGCAGGATGATAAATGAAGGGAAAAGGGGAAAGGCTAGGTATATATGTCCTTTGTTTATCATGAAAGGAAAAGCTTTTCCAGAAACACCTTTAGTAGATTGTTTTAAGTCTTTTTGGCCAGAGCCAGATCCCATAGCCATCTTAGCTTCAGGGGAGGTTGGGAAATCAGAAAAATAGTGTCATGCTTGATTAGCTGATGCATCACGAGGGTGCTAAATTGCTTCCATAAATAAAATCCTGATCAACTCCCCTGGTTCTCAAGCCATCAGACCGACTAAATCAACACCATAGGCTTTCCTGGTCCTCCAGGTTGCAGATGGCAAATCGTGGGATTTCTTGGCCTTCACAACTATGATTTCAGATTCAGACTGGGACTCACACCATTGATTCCTCCGGTTCTCGGGCCTATGGGTTTGGACTAGAATCACACTACCAGCTTTCCTGGACCCTCCAGCTTATAGACAGCAGATCATAGGATGTCTCAGCCTCCATAATCATGATGGTACCTCTAAGAACACACCATCCATGCTGAGAAAAAATCCTGAGCCATAGGGAGGTCATAGCAGCCACTGCAGTTCAGAGTCCTAAGTGAGCTCCCAGTATCAACTACCAGCCACTTGACTGAGCCATACTGAATGTTTGCCAGAGTAAAGCCTTCATGTTACTACAGCCTCCCCTGACATATTGCTGCAACTGCAGAAGACTCTCCAAGAGAGAATCATCCAGCTGATCCCTGTCAAACCACTGAACCATGACAGATAGTTATAACTTTTTATTTTCATCTATTAAGTTTGGGGGTATATTGTTATATAGCAATAGTTACTTAAAATAAATGATGTATCCGTCAGGATCCAGCAGGAGATGTAGACCACAATAGCAAGTTGAACAGAGAAAATGTAATATAAGGATCTGTTAACTAATAAAAGGGGTTAATTGCCAAAAAGTAAACATAAACTCAAAGGAAAAAAAAAAATTCTGATTCTGTTAGCAGTGGAGATGGGGAGTAGTGGTGTCTGCAAAGAACTAACGGTGTCTTCTACAGTTACTCATTGTGACCCAAGTGGCACAGTGAAATAGGTAGTTGAGACTCTCTACTTAGGTGTAAATATGCGGCTTCATTGGTGGATTCATGTCTGCGATTGTCTATGATAGCCTTAATTAAGTGAATATGTAACATAAAGGTGTATGAAAATTAAATTAAAAAGCAAAGTTTCTCATACAATGTAATTTTCCTTATCTTCTATTTTTAGTTATAACCTCCACATACACAACCTTCACCAATCAAAGCATCTCTCCCTTTAGCCAGACTGCTACAGAGCTTTTTTTGTTCCATGGTGATAAAATGTGTAATTTTCATTTCAGTGAGAAGAAATTGAAATACAGGCTTACTGACCTGCATTTAAAATTTTTCATTATCCAGACATTTCATTATTTTACACTTGTTTTCATTAGGCAGTTGATTTTTTTCTTGTAGCAGTAGTTCCTCAATAGCAGTGAAATCATATGATTGTGCAGCCTTGCACAATCTGCTTCCGTTCTTTGGCAACTACTGCTGAAAAGGACATTAACTCCAGGGAACCTTCTTCAGGCCTGAGGAGCTGGGGCATCTGCATGTTAATCAAGGATTTTTGTAAAGTCAGTGAAAACAAAAGATCTCCTATGTATTTTTAATTCATTTAAGTTGAATACCATGTACATTTAAGTGTTATCAATTTAGCAATTGAATTACAGTAATCAAGCTCTTTGTCTGTTGATGTGAAGGTATTATGCTATTTGCTAAGATGTATAGGAAATACCTTGCTTTCTGATACTGTGCAATAAATACTGCTTAATTTATCTTTAAGGGAAAATTGAATGTCTTAAGCAGTTTTGATACGCAGTAATTTCTTGGATGGAAACTACAAAATATGCACCTAAATATATGCACAAAATATGCACAAACTACAAAATATGCACAAAAGAAAAGCCAACTAGTTTAGATGAAGGGATTAAATTTATACCATGTTTTCTATTATGTTTTCTGTTTTCATATTTTATATTTAAATATACATTTTTACTGTTATGTACTATAAATATCTAAACTGTGAATAGTTATGTCCTATTCCTTAATGTGCTTACATGTTAACTTTAAAGGCTAAGTGAAAATATCCCACTCATCTGAACAACAAACAAAACAATTAACAATGTAATCTTAGGGGTGGCCAGTTGGCTCAGTTGGTTGAAGCCTGTTGTTGGTAGCACCAAAGTTGCCCATCCTCCCCCACACCCCTCACCCCACATGGGCCACTGTGAGCTGCACCCTCCTTAAAAATAAAAACAACAACATAAAAAACCAATGTAATCTTAGGGTCATTGAAATTTAGATTACAGAGTTGGTTGGAGAGATGGAATTCTTAAACATATTCATTGTGCAGATAAGGAAAAACTCAGGTCATTGAGTTACCTGTTCAAGATATCACAGCTTACGAGGGACAATTAGTAGTAGGATCACAGGCTCCCAATAGTGTTTTCTAATGTTCCCAAATTTCTCTTCCTAAATATCCAGATATAGTCATTACTCAAGCCAGGAAGTCCTTCTATGGTAACCTAACATTAGATAGATAAAATGGGTCTTTTATGCACCAAAGAGCCCCTTAGGTAGTTACTCTTTGAATCTCAGTTTGTAGAAGGATAGAATCTGTGGGAGGGTGGGAGCTAGTTGAGTGGAAGTCATTTCAAGCTTTTGTTTCATTCATGTAATTGATATATAGAGAGTATTTTTCAAGTGTCATGTACTATTTGAGGAACTAGGGACATAGTATTGTACAAGACAGAATTCTTGTTGTCATGGCACTTACATTTATAGAAGGCAAGTAAGGATTAAGCAGACAAAGGAATAAAGAAAAAATGTATTTACCTGAAAATGGTCATTCTCAGCACCTTGCTACAATTAAATTTTCTAGTTCTGAGAAATCCTACACATTCTTTGAAGTCGATGAAAAATCTCTTATAATTTAGCTTTTGAAATGTTTATAAAAATTTCTTTAGTGAGGGGATATTTAGCCTTCTTCCAACATTGCACACTAGAAAACCATGTGCTTTGGAATAAAACACAGCTGGGTTCCAATCTGCATTCAAGCATTTATCGTATTTGTAACTTAACTTCCATAAGCCTGCTTCCTCACCTGTAAAATAGACTTAACACTATGCCTTGCACACAGATACTCAGTAAATGCTTTTTTCCTTTATTTCTATTGAGACAGGTTAGTTAGCATATTGTTAGGTAAAGAGGGAGGGCCCTGGTGAAATAAAGAAAAGGCAGCCATACCCTGAAACTCCAGGCTCTGGAATGTCTCCTTCACTCCAGGAAAAGATATGAGAATGCACCTTGAGGTTAATAAATTATCTCATAAATCCCTTTTGGCTGGATGTCATGCGGGGTGACAGGCGGGGTCTCAGCTCCTGCTCCCCACATAAGAACGCAGGACATGGTGAGGCCAAAAAGGAACACCCATGGAGCCATAGGTAGGGGAGTCATACTGCTATATTCTCGCTGGCGGCTGGGTTGGAGAAACAGGAAGCCACACTGTTTGCAACCCTCACTGCATCGCTTGCAGGCTCAGCCACCATCTTCTTGCTAGCCCCCATTTCTTGCTAGTGTAGCCACAGCAGTTATATTAGTGGCCAGTGGCTCACTGGTTACAGCTGATGGCCAGCTAGCCACAGCTGATGGCCATCCAATCACAGTTGATGGCCATTTACTACCTGAGCCAGCACCTTTCTATGTGAGGCCGAGAACCTGGAAATTGCACTCCTGGCTCTGTCCCCACACTGGACAAAGCAGTAGATCTGATATATAGGGAGGGATCGGGTTCGTTCATCCCTTTAGGGTGGGCAAACAGGACAAACCTGATAGACGAATTCCATTAGAAAGAGCCATCCTCCTTCCCCAAGCAGGCAAGGTAAGGTATAAAAGTAAGAACTTTTGCCTCAATTACTGGTCGGGACCCCCACTTGTTCTGAGAGCTGCGACTACTTATTCTTTACTTTTAATAAACTATCCTCTTTTACAACTCCTTGTCTCTCCTTGGTCCGTGCTTCCATTCTCCGATTTCACGAGACACGATCCCAGCACAAAGAAAATATTCTACATCACTGTCATTGTTAGGGTTAGATCTACATGAGGAAGATAGATGTGGTCTGGAAGAGGCCTGAATAAGTCTTCTATCTAAGGAATCTCTATCCGGAATCTAATTCTGTTTGAAGTATAAAGTGAGTAGTTACTAAGAGTTAGTATGATAGTAGTATCTTGATATTTAGTCCTCTAATTGGGGACCAAACTGAGTCTTCAGTAGTCCCCGCCACCATTTTATGGATGATAATACCAGCAAGTCCATGAGCATTAAACCCTTTGTTTGTGTCTTTTGCCATTTGTCTGATGGTTAAAAGTAGTGCCGTGTGGGACAAAATGCTGATGCATTAGGAGTTTATTAAGTCCACAGGTGGTTTTGATAGTAGCACGATGAGTAAGGAAAGTGAATCCAAAAGCAGAATGAGTTTCTATTTCCATGAGGATATTTTACTGCCTTCTTCATGATGGAAGAGATCCAGTGTAGTTAATATGCCATCACCTCGCTGGCTAGATGGATTTCCTTGAAGCATGGTAGTATAGTAGAGTTAGTGACCACTTCTGAAAAGTGGGGTGACAGTGGTGGTGAATAAATTAATCTTTATGAAGACAATGCCCATGCATATTAGATGTCCATGCCACCGTGGCCACTCACCTTGTTTATGAGCCCATTGAGTGAATACTAGGTTGCTGGGAAGCAGGTTCACCTAAATCCACATTGAGTGAGCACATGCGTCAGGTTATTAATGCTCTACTTCACTGTAGAAGTGTTTTGTTCAGTATTTCTTCCCTAATGTTCTTAGTCACAAGTCTTTAATCTTGATTCTTACAAGTCCCTGATCATTAGCCAGTATTCATTAGCCGCAGCCCAATAATTGGTACAGCTCTTTACTTCAGGCCATATATGAAGTATGAGATATATGGTGAACATTCTGCCTGCTGAAAGGATTGCCTTTAGTCTCTGTCCTTCAGAATCTTTCAGAACGTGGTGAAACTAGTCCACTTTTGCATCTGTGTCTGGGCTTTAGACTACTCCATCTCTCTAGTTGTCTCTGTTATATGGTTTTGATTATATTTTCTTTATGGCAAATTTTAGTAGCTAATAGTATATGATTCCTCTCAGCATTTTTCTTTAAAAATAGTACTGCCAATCTTTGCATATTTCTTCTTCTATGTGAAATTTTACATTAATTTAGGAAAACTGGATCACTTTATTACATAATCATCAGTTACTCAAAGTATATTTTAAAACTTTTAATAAGATTGTGTATATATTTGGCCTGGTTTTGGAGATCCACCGTAATAGGACTTCACTCCAACTGTTTAACTTGGCCTCAATGATCAGTCAGATTCTTTTCCTTAGAGTCACCCACACAGCCATTTTTATGAATAACAGCAATAAAATACTGTCGTCTTGCTATGTGTTAGTTGCCAAGTAGTTAACAGAATTGGTCAAAATATACTTCCCTTTTTTATAGACATTTGCAATATAATGCACAAATTACAAAGGCATAAGCTAGTCTGTAATAGATGCTCCATAATAAAGGTGTCAGTGAAGTGTAAATGCGGTCTCCCCATCCTGTATCTATCACTTTCCCAATGTTTACTCATCTTCAAAGCCCAGATCAAAGTCATTTTCTACAGGAGATCTTCTCTCATGACCATAATTCTTGGTCATTTCATTTACTCCACTATTCCATAATATTAACTATATTACTAAGACTGAATGAATTTCTACTTTGCGCTAGATATTGTAGTATGTGCTTTAAAAAATTTATTCCCCAAATTTTACATAGGAAGGCATATTACTATTATTCTCATTTTTATTGATGAGGGAAGAAAGGGTCAAAGAATTTCCTTCCTCCAAAATTATGTAATTAATAAAAGGTGGAATTAAAATATGATCCTAGATTTGTTTGGCTTCTGGTTTCAAACTTTTCCATCATATTTCCTCTTCACTCAGATTAATACTAATTTATATGTCATATTTTTAAGCTTCTCATTGAGGCATTATATTATTTTATTTCCTCAATGACCATTTGACACTAAAATTCTGTCAACCTGTTGACGCATATATTCAGCACCTTAGACAATTCTTTTACATATTTAACGAATTTTTGTGGTCCATTTCTTCCTTAAAACAAAATCTTCCCTTTTACCTTGAGAATTTTCCAGTACATACTTTTTTATTTTATCACTAGCAGATCCCATAGAGTAGTAAGTTTAGGAAGTGATTCATAGATGTTCTAGTTTAAAATGTACCGATAATCAAATTTTGACTGGCTATACATAACACTTAATCATATCTAAAATACCAATTTTCTTCATTGTTTGTTTAGTGTCTATTTCTTCATTGCATATTTTTCAGTCTCTCTGTTTGAATGGAGGTACTGTGGTAAATAAGTGGGGGACAGATGGGGACACACAGGCAGGAAACTTGTTATAGCTTTCGGTGTTCCTGGAGAATGTGACATCTAAACTGAGATCTGATGGGTGAGGATTAATTAAACAAAATAGGGGAAGAGTATTTCAAATAATAAAAAAAATAATGTGAGAAGCTCAGGGATTTAGAAGAACATGGAGAATTACTGAATCATAGAATACATGTGCTGGTAGAAAGTGGGACTTGGGAGTGTGTGATAGGAAATGGAGAGAGGAAAGATCTGAGTTATATGTAGAGGAAAGGTTATACAGCTTTTGAAAAGTTCAGGGTCTGTCTTGAAGTCAGTAGGCAACCATGAGGAGACTTCAAATTCGAGGGTGATGCTCAGAATTGGATAGTAGAAAGATTATTTTATTCTAGCGGCACATTGGAGAATGCACTGTGCTGGGGAAGGTGATGAGATTAGAACCAGAGAAATCAGTTAAGTGGACAAATAGGTACAAGAGGTGGAACTGGCAAGACTTGGTGATTGATGAATGCAGAGATTCAGGAGGGCAGCAGACTAAAAACAGTGGACCAGCTATGTGCAATCTGAAGCTACAATTTTTTGAAGAAAATATTAAAGCATAATAGAGGCAAAGATGATTATAATTGTAGGTGTTATTTCTTGATAAGTTATAATGGAAATTATATATTTTATAAACAGTTTAAAAATAATTTCAAGGGCAGCACATCAAATGTTAAAGTGGGCTTCAGATATGATCAACATATCAAACAGCCATAGGCTGTTTTGAAGTGGTACAATTTGTTCCATTCCTAGGAACTAACTTACAAACGATGTTTACAAACAATATTTAGCCAAAAATTCTCAAGAAAATGGTGGTCCTCCATTATGCACAGTGGGATTGGCTAGTTCAAACCTAATTAACTACTTATGTTAACATTTACTTGACAGCATATAATGTGATATTTTTAATATACATGCATTTCACTGCTATTATATTTTTCTTACTGCTATAAACATTAGTACTACCCAGAAATCCCTTTATGTTATTACTATTCATTTCCTTATTGCTACCAAACCTTGAATCATTCCAAATTATTGCATTAACATTTTCCCTCAGATTCTTCTGTTATCCCTATAAGTGAAATGTACTAGATGAAAATTAAACTAAAATTAGACATAATCAAAACATGATTTCACCATAACTCAGTACATATTCTCTAATGAGTGGAAATCTTTTGTCTTGTTATACACTAATGTCCTAAGAAGGAAAGTAAATTGCACAGAAAAATTGCCAATAAAAAGGGAAATAAATGAACTAATTGCAATGAGAGGAGAAATGATTACTCTATGAATATTTCTATGTGGCTTAATTGCAGTGCACTCTTATGATACTAATATTATTCAGTTATTTAATCCAAGTTACTGTTATTTGAAGTAATGCTTATTCTACAGAATAATTGAAGGCAAACACCAGTGGTAGATAACACTAATTAGATTTTTTTGTATCATATTGGTGGAATAAATTTGGTTTTGATGTTGTATTTATATTCTACCTATGTTCAAGTGTATATGGATGTTTCATTGTATAAAACACTTTCATATTCTTCATCTTTTTTGATCCTCCCAATAATTCTGTTAGGAAGTCATTTTAATACACTTTTCATATAAGAGAAAATTGAGACATAATGAGGTTAAGTGACTTTTGTGACAACACCAAATTGGTAAATATTAGAGCTGGCACTCAAACTTCAATGTTCTGACTCTAAATCCTGTCCTTTTTCCTGTATCACAGGATCATGCTAGAAAAAAAACATGATGAGTTTTAGTGACTCGTTTTCAATTCCACTAACATTTATTCTGTGTTAAGTGACTCACGCTAATTGGTCAAAGTGCTGAAGCTGATAGCAGGATCTCTTCTTAGGTACAGGTAACTTCACTGGTGGAATATTCCAACTATTACATTTAAAGTTAACTCTTGTTAAATGAAGAGGACATATCTTTTTAAGTGGTTTGAGAGATGAACTCCAAGTAGCTTTTCACAAATAAGGAGAAATAAATCCATATTTTTAACTGGCTTCTATGTAGTAGTTAGGGGAAAGGCTTATTTTTGAAGTAGAAATGGAACTTACTTTTTTTTTTTTTGTCCTCCAAACACAATCTTAAAAGAAGTAATGATTTCAGAACTACTTTTTGTTTTTTTATTGGAGGTCAATGTTAAATCTAAATGTCTTATATTAAAATGTTTTCACCTTTACATATGCTTGAGGCCTGGGTGAGTTTAGGTAACTTTTTCAATGATAGGAAATGATTTATTAGGGATTTATTAGGAATGAAGTGATTGTCAATAGAGCAAATAATGCTCTCAGCTTGCGGCAAGTTGATTATTATGTTAATAAACTATAAGTAGAAATCCTCAGTGGTAAGTGGTCAAATAAAAATTATAATGCTGTGAATGAAATTATCTTGGGGAATGTGAATATTTTAATATGCTTGAAATTTTTATTCATAGCATTTTTTCCCTGGTTACTTCTGTTCATAGTCAGAGAGAGAGAGAGAGAGAGAGAGAGAGAGAGAGACAGACAGACAGACAGACAGACAGACAGACAGAGAGAGCCCTGGTAGCTTCCTGATCTTTGGGACATTAGTTCTTAGTTATTGTAATTGCTACTGAGATTCTGCTAGAACTGATTAAAGCTTAAAGGATACTGAAGACCTTACTTTCTGTATAAATAAACATGAGGTCCCTGAAGCATAAAGAAGCTGCAAGAAACTACCATATAAATTCCAAATTATTGAACTAAGGCAGGAAACTGCTATTTTATATGCTGAGTAGATCCATTGTATGTAATAAGGAATTTTTAAAGAATGCATCCTGTAAGTACCGTATTTCCCTGAAAATAAGACCTAGCCGGAAAATAAGCCCTAGCGTGATTTTTCAGGATGACATCCCCTGAACATGAGCCCTAATGAGTCTTTTGGAGCAAACCTTAATATATAAGACCTGGTCTTATTTTTGGGGAAACATGGTACCAGTGTGTGTAGTCACCTTTAAATACCTACACATGGCCTGTGTTAGGCTGATAGAAGATTTGGAAGCATTACAAGTGGGAAAAAGTGATCTTGTGTTGCTGATGGTAGCTGAGTAGACTGCCTGAGTTTGGGCACTAAGGGGACTATGTTTGAGGGGATAGTGATAGATTAATCTTAATCATCTTTATTACTTTTGTAAAAATAATCCACAGAAATAGAGGGACTATTGATCCAAGGTTCATAGTGCAATTTTGTTGTGAATACTGTACAATTGAACAATTATGTCAAGTTACAGAATTTAAAGGCTTCAGAGGTCCCTAGTCTCAAGGAAGACGTCAGAAAAATGGCTAAAAATTCTTTTCTATTGTATTTATGAATCATCTATTTCCTAAGTAAATGTGAGGAACACTAAGGTTTTATGTAGACTAACAGAAATTTACTGGAAATATGGTTTTAAACTTATGTGAGAGATGTATTGAGGTCAAGTTTATGTTCCACTGTTTCATGACTCTGATGAAAAACAACTTTCTGTTATCTTTGCATTTTTATATAAATGGTAAATTATAATGCTTATTATTAGACCTGAAAATAAACTAATATATTTGTACTAATGCTCTGTAAGAAAAGTGTTCTAATGTAACAGTTATATTGATTAATTAAAGCTACAAAATTATAGCTACAGCAAATATATGGTTTTCAAATGAACATAATTTATAAAATTATCAAACACTCTAGCATACCTAAAATTGATTTTAAGTAATTTTAAGTGAGAAATGCATGGGTTTTAGAATTAGATAGCTCTGTTTTTAATTGTACATCTCTTGCTTAGGAGAGTTATGACATTGAGCAATAAGAACTCCCAAGCAAGAGATGCCAGAGGGTGAGAGAGTCCAGAGTATTTCCGGAGGACTCTATTAGGTTGGTGCAAAAGTAATTGCATTGCTTGCAATTATTTTTAACCTTTTAAACCACAATTACTTTCGCGCCAGCCTAGTAAGATATTATAAAATGAACAAAGAACCCCAAATTTACAAACTGAATTTTATATCCTGATTACAAAATTGTAGTGTATTTTATGTGTATATTTTTAAACAAATGATATAGGGAAAATTAAGTACGGATTTTCTGAAGCATAAACTGCAAGAAACTACATACAAGAATTATGATTCTATTTATAATCTCATATGGAGGTACTCTCAGAATTCTAATTTTGAGACCCTTTGTCAGTATGAGTTCCTGGCTAAGGACATCCCCTGGTTCCTTCTGACTATTCTATTTCCTTCAATTCCTAAATGATACTAGAGTAGCTGTGAGGACTAAATACAATTTTTCAAAAATAGCTACTAAATGCTTATTATTTTCTTTTTTTCCTTTTCTCTGCTTCTGAGGGAAACCATCTGTAATTTTTGGATAAAATGCAATTATGGGATCATGGAATTCAAGATGGATTACCTCCTCACCCCTATTTTTAGAGACTCAAGTTACCACTTCTTCTGTGCTGCTTGAGTAAAAGAACACACTAAGGGCTTCCAGTCTTTTTTGATAGTGACTCACATGGTCAAATTCACACACACACACACACACACACACGGACTACATGCATCTCTTATTACCAGAATCTAGTCCATTTCTGAAAACACGTTTAATATAAAATTTTTAGTATAACAAGAACCTTAGTGTTTATCATTTTAAAAAGTATTATGATTGCTCAATCCATATAAAAATCTCCTCCCATTTTGTCAAATGTTAAAACAAGTAACTCAAATGAATATAAAAAAACTCTACTGTTTATGTATAATATAAAACATTTGAAAGTCAAATTAAGTAATTATTTAACATGTAATGACCTTAAATATAGGTATATTCTGGGGAAAAGCTCAGTAATACTATGTAGTATTAGGTACAAATTACATTATCCTCTTTCACTGCAAGGGATATGCCACGTAAGGTGATGAAATGAACAATTCATGATGTAGTATTTTAAAGATTCATAATGAAGACAAATACATTTAGCAAAATAAAAATTTTAAAAGACTATTTTAAAATGCTAGGTATTTGTCAATTGAAGGAAGGTAGGATTTGGTGGTGAGAGTGTGGAGACAGGTGTTAGGCACTGTTGCTGCTGAGGGATGAGCAAGAGTGAGGTAGTGACGGAGCGAGTAGAAGAGTAAATGCCCTAGTTTCATCTCTGACCAAATTTGAAGATCTGGTGGACATTTTTTCATCGTGCGTCTCAACATTGTTTAAGAAAAATGACTGCCTACACATCATCCATCATCTGAAGCATGAGACAAAGCAATGTGATGAAAAAAAAATCTTTGTGAGACCCTTTGCTTGCTCAATACAGGTCCCGATAAACTGAGACTATATTTGTAATTCCATTTTTGAAAATAAGCTTTCAGTTTCTGTCATGGTCATTCTCACTTGCAATTAAGATGACTGTTTTTATAACATATATATTATATATATATATATACATATATACACACCCATATATATATACACATATATACACACACATATATACATACACACACACACACACACACACACACACACACAGTAAATCTCAAAGGAAAAAAAATATATATGTTTTTCCTTTGAGATTTACTGAATCTTCTTTAGATCAACAGGAAAATTCCGTTGACTGAGTGCCTCAGTACCAAGCATGAAAATTTGCTTTGCTGTGTAATCACTTTATGAAAGGTTTACTACAATCCATTGGGACAAATTCCTCCAGTCGAACTAAATGGGAGACACTTCACATATAACCTTCAAATTATACAGATTTGAACATTTGTTAAGTCATTTGATGAATCCACTATTTCCTTTGAAACATAACTCTATCATTTCACCAAATCAATTCGCTCTTCTATTTCCTCCTTCCTCCGATTTTTAAATATTAATATGTTCAACATGTTCAGTTGTATGAACATGATGCTCAGTGGCATCTATGCTAATTGTGGCCATTTTCCCACTGCACAAGATGTTCTCTAGTTATTGCAAAAATATTATATTGTACTCTGGTAACATGGTAAATCTTTCTAGAACAAAACACATTTCCAAAATTTTTGTTTATTTTCTTATTCCTATGTATGTCCAAGTTTACAGCTTTTATGTGCTTTCCTCTATCTCTTGGTTTACAACTTTCAACTTTTCATCTAACACATGAGCTTCTCTATGGCTTTTAATTTAATTATGTTCAAAACCGTTTACCCATTTTTGAAGATATTTTTTACTTAATAATTTAGGAAAGATTATAGTGATAAAACACAATATATTTAAATGACAGAAGTACAAAATATGATCTTTTTAGAAGAAATGGTGAGATATGATGACAAGTTCATTTTACATTTTCTCCTCAGACTCACAGGCAATTGATATTTTGGTTAGCACATGCATGTCGATTAATTATAGTGCTATTTGCTTTGGATCCAGAATTTTGCATACACATTATTGCACTCCATTGAAGCATATATTCAGATAAAGAAACTTCACCTAGAGAGAATGCAGCCTACTGGATTATTGTTCCAACTCTTCTCTCACTTTCCGGTAATAAGATTACACATTCCTACCTTTTACTATGTAACTTTGCAGTGCTGAAAAGACTGTTCTTTCCCATCCCTTGGCTCTGGGTTCAGCAAGTGACTTGCTTTGGCCAGATATTAGGAGATATAATGTAATCAATCAGAGGCATGAAAAATATATGGGTGATAATACCTCCTCTCCTGTGCCTCAACCACGGTCCAGGGAAGAACGTGCCAAGCCAGCACTCTGGTCCCAGCGGGAGGGTGACAGATACATGGAGCAGAGCCAACTGAGCCAGATTGGCCCCAGATCAGCCAACCCCCACCCTTTCCAATGAATGAACCCCGTTGAGACCAGCAGAGGCATTCAGTGAAGCCTAGACTGAAATAGACAAATTCCAGCCAACCCACCATCTTGTGAGCTAAATAATTTTTTTCTTTTTTTATTGAGTGATACTTGATATGTACATTACATTAGTTTCAAGTGTACAACATAGTAGTTCAGTATTTGTATATATTGCAAAATGATCATTACCACAATAAATCTAGTTAACAGTGTTACCATACATAGATAGAGATTTTGTTTTTCTTGTGATGAGGACTTTTAAGATCTCTCTTAGCAACTTTCAAATATGCAATACAGTATTATTAACCTTAGTCACCATGCTGTATGTTACATTCGCATAAGTTGTTTATATTAAAACTGGAAGTTTGTACATTTTGATCCCCTTCATCTATTCTTCCAGCCACTTCACCCCACCCCCAAGAATGATTGGCAGCCATCAATCTTTTCTTTGTATCTATGAGTTTGTTTTTATTTTTAATTCCATATATAACTGAGATCACATGGAATTTGTCTTTCTCTGTCAGAATTATTTCACTTAGCATCATAAGCTCGAGGTCCATTCAGTTGTTGCCAATGGCAAGACTTCATTCTTTTTTATTGCTGAATGCATATATGTATATATATGCTGAATACATACACACACACACACACACACACACACACAAACATATATACACAGACACACACACACATACACCCACCACCTCTTCTTTATTCATTCATCTATTGATGGACACTTAGGCTTTTTCCATATCTTAGCTATTGTAAATAATGCTGCAATAAACATGGGGGGTGCAGATGCCTTTTTAAGTTAGTGTTTTTGTTGGATAAATACCAGGAAGAAGAACTGCTAGATTATATGGTAGTTCTATTTTTAATTTTTTTGAGGAAACTACATACTATTTTCTATAGTGACTACACCAATTTACATTCCCACCAACAGTGTACAAGCATTCCTTTTTCTTCGTATTCTCACCAACACTTGTTATTTCTTGTCTTTTGGTAATGATTATTCTAACAGGTGTGAAATGGTATCTCACTGTGGTTTTCCCTGATGATTAGTGATGTTGGACATCTTTTCATGTGTCTGTGGGCCATCTGTGTCTTCTTTGGAAAAAAGTCTATTCATATCCTTTGCCTATTTTTAAATTAATTATATTGTTTGATTTTGCCGTTGGGTTGTATGAGTTCTTTATACATTTTGGGTAGTATCCCCTTTTAAGACACATGATTTGCAATATATTTTCTCCCATTCAGTAGGTTGCTTTTTCATTTTGTTGATGTTTTCCTTTGTTGTGCAGAAGCTTTTTACTTTGATGTGTGTATCCCACTTGTTTATTTTTACTCTTGTTGCCTTTGCTTTTGGAGTCGATCCAAAAAATCACCACCAAGACTGATGTCAAGGATCTTATTGCCTATGTTTTCTTCTAGGAGTTTTATGGTGTTAGGTCTCACATTTAAGTCTTTAATCCATTTTGAGTTAATTATTTTGTATGATGTAAGATAGTAGTCTGGATTCATTTTTTTTTTGCATATGGCTGTCCAGTTTTTCCAGTACCATTTATTGAATAAACCTCCTATTCCCCATTGTATATTCTTGCCTCCTTTGTCATAAATTAATTAACCATATGTGTGGGTTTACTTCTGGGCTCTTTATTCTGTTCCACTGATCTATGTATCCATTTTTATGTCAGTACCATACTGTTTTGATTACTATGATTTTGTAATATAGTTTGAAATCAGGGAGTGTGATGCATCCAGTTTTGCTTTTCTTTCTCAAGATTGCTTTGGCTGCTCAGGGTCTTTAATGGTTCCATAAAAATTTTAGGATTGTTTGTTCTCTTTCTGAATGAATGAAATTTTATTGTATGCTACTGAGATTTAGTTTTCCTTTTTCTTTTAAACAAAGGATTATTGTGGCCATAGTTAACTACTACAAAGGAATACTTATATGAATAACTGAAATGTAAGTGTCACAAAACAACTTGTTTTGAGTGCTAGCTTGCCCTCTGATTTTTAATAATTATATTATTCTAATTGTCTCTCTTTTTTGTTTTTATTTTATTATTTAAAAGTGATAGTTGTCCTCAACTAGACTATATTACAGGACCACTAGTGGATTGCTATCTAAATACCTTACTTATTTTATTATTTCAGTTCTCCTGGACTCTTTCTATATACCTCATAACATCTGTGTTCTGCCCTTAAATGTAAGGTACTCAATCTGGAGATCCTGTTGCTGTCAAGCAAACACACAATACAGGCAAAGCCAAGCTCAAGGTTTGACTGATTCAGCTATAAAGATACATGAGCTGCTTATAGATTTAGACAGTTTATCACCTACATAGGCAATAAAAAGAAGATTAAGCCAAAGTTGTCAGGTCCCTGTGATTCTTGTTCCACAAGAACAAGAATGATATTGAAACAAAAGGAGCCAGATGATTACAGTGAGATCTGTTGGACAGGCCATTGCTGAGGAAGCAAATACAGCCTATAGCTAAGTGGGTTTATATCCTGACACTATTCTGAGGGGGTTGGGATTGAAAGTCCCATACCTCATTAGAACCCAGGCATAGTGAGAAAGTGTTTTTAGACAGCCTCCCAGGGGACAAAATAGGGCAAGTAGGAGCTGGCCTCATTGCAACTCCTTGCAGACATCCCATTCTCTCCTATTCCAAGATTCAAATAAGCTGTGATTCAAACCTCTGCCTATATGGATATGTGCAAGTATGGTGGAGTTATTCTCCTATAGTAGAAAACCTTATCTGTTTTTTGTGGTAGCAAGTGCTCAAAGTTCACAGGCTTTATAGAAGTGTGACATGCCTCCAAGAGTCTATGCAAAAATAGTAATAGCCTGCTTTACTTGTTATCCCAAATGGCTGCACAATAAATATATCAGCATCCTTCATATAAGTGCACTTAATAACTGATTTTATTTTATTGCTCTGATCAAATAATGGTTTTCTCTCCAGTGATTAGCATTATGCAGACTCTGGTGATTAAAGAGTCACTTAAAACTGTTTTGTAAGGAAGACTAATTTTATCATTGAAGTCTGAGTGCAATATGAATTTAGCTTGCGCATACCATCAGGTTTCTTATGTAACTCCAATAATTTTCATCCAGAAGCAATTGTTCAGAGATTTAAAGATTTCATTTGATATTATTATTTTATTATTGCTATGCTAGAGAAAGATACTGATGAAATAAATAAGTTTGGAATTTGTATTTCAAATAGTATTGCCAGATTTAAGTTGTTAATGCCCAAACCTTTCAGAAGATGTAAAATAGTATTACATTAGGTCAGTGAAAATACTCTGTATGATGCTACTTATACAGATAGGTAATGTCATGATGTGTTTTTTCTGGATCCATAGAAAATACAACACTGAGAGGGAACTCTGAAAGCAAACTACAGACTTTGAGTAATCATGATGTATCAATGTTAAGTTCCTCAATTGTAGCAAATGAACCACTCTGATATTGATAATGCTGGAGGTTACGCACGTGTGGGGATGGGGTATATGGGAAATCTCTGTACCTTCCTCTTAAATTTGTGTAAACCTAAAATTGCTCTAAAAAATAATCTTTAAAAAATGCAAATTAATTATTATAGCTCAACCATTATGTTGAACTTGCTAAAAAAATATTTCAGACTAAATTTTGTTTCCTTACAAGTAAGGAAAAATGTGAATTACACCATTAAATTTTCTATACAATCAGGAAACAGTATCTTTTTCCAGTGTTGGCATGATCATAAAATTACTGCAATAATTTTATTACATTTTTCATGAACAAACATGGCTTCATTGTTCTGAGAGAGGCGAAACAATTAATTTTACACAGTTTCTGCAAAATTTGTTGGCTAGAGAATTTATCAAAAATAGCAATTTATATCTTTAAAGTTACTTTTTATAGGTCATAGGTAAAAGTGAAAATATCCCCAAATATTAGTGCTAATTGCAATCATTTAAAATAGCTATTCTTTGCACAACAAGTTTAAAATTAGATGACTGACGCAAAGATATTAAAAATAAGAGAGGAAAAACTGTGTTCTTTTAATATACATGGTCGACAGTTTCAACACTATATAAAAAGAAGGCGATTTCACATCTTTCCTAGAAATTGCATGGGAAAAACTGCTAGTTTTTGTTTTCTTTCTTCTCGGAATAAATCTGTACTCATCATTTAAGGATCCTCTGTCTCCTTGAGCCACTACCTTCCATTACAACCTTGCGATGTGTCACTTCTATTTGTACCAAACATTTTTTGACTCGTTGACGTCAGAGATAAAAATGGTACCTGGATCCCAATATATTTCAGGTTTGGAAGACTATATATTTTAAAATAATCTAGAACAGAGAGTACTCCTTTGGCAAAGGGCACTGGTGTTAATCTTGCTCTGGCAGGTCATCAATAAACAGGGTGTTTTCCTGCCCTGCCCCAGGAGGAAGTACTGTTAATGCCAGAGTTAAAAAGCTCCCTTAACATTCATGCATAATTCAACATGTGCCTTCTGATTTCTAAAGACTGCCTATGGTAGCAAAATAAAAAAAAATCATTGAAACAGAAAATACATGTAATGAGGCAAAATAAATTGCTCTGTATGAGAAAAGGAAACATTTTTTGTATATGTTTTTATTGAAATGCTATCAAAACCATGTACTATTAGGTTGGTGCAAAAGTAATTGTGGTTTAAAAGGTTAAACATAATTGCAAAAATCTCAATTACCTTTGCACCAACCTAATAAAAATTCCTAATGCAAAATACAATGAAAATTGTCTCCTTCCATTATATATCCACAACACCCTCTTCCTCAGAGGTGATCACCATGAACAGATTTTTGTATCTTGGCTGAAATAATATTCTGTGTGTTTTCCAACACACACACACACACATAAACGTACCTTGAGAAATATTTTTAATTCATAATCTATGGAGATATAAATATAAGTAGAACCAGTGGACATATTTCCAAAGGATATTTTAAAAATATTTTACTTTCAGTGGCTAATTTCTCCCTAGAGTCAATTTATTGAGAATAATTCAACATTGCCTATAAGTCATTTTAATAGTTTACCAGATTCCTATAGGGGACATATTATTCAAATAAGATATTATTAACTTGAATAATAACAATAATGAATAAAATTGAGCGCTCACTGATTACCAGACCCTCTGCTAAGCGATTTACACGTATTAACTTATTTAACCACTACAACAAAAGCCTACTAATTTTATCCCATTTTATAAACAGAATTACAGAAAAATAAGTGAACTGTTAAAACTCCTACAACATAATACCAGCAAAAAGGTTGAGTTTGAATTCAGATAGTCTGACTCATGTTCTTACATATTCTGCTATATTAGCTATTAATATTTAATGAGAACTAATTTTTTGTTCTTAATCTGAAAATATTGTCTGGAGCCAAATCATATAGCTTTTAAAGAAGATTCATATTGTCATAATGTTTTCTTTATTTTTTTCTATGTGTTTTCCTAACACAAATGACAAAGAAGGCTTTTTATTCTCATCATAATGTATGCTTTAGGGATTACTCCTCATAATCTATATTGCCGTCACTCCTAACTCTTTCCAATAGAACTCTCAGAAATTGTTTCCTGGGACTCTTATGACAGCACATGGTGCTGGATTCATCTTATATATCTGACATTCTGGCTTCAAGCTTCTGGCTTCATGCAGATCCATCTGGAAATTGATTTCCTGTCTCTCTTGGCATTGTGTGCCTCGGTTGCGTGACACTTGGGTAGCTACTGGGTTCTTCTTCCTGGCTTCTCTTACCTTCTCTGTCACTCACATCAAATGAAAAATATCCTTTTGTGATTTGTTAAGTCTTCTGGGATCAAACCACTTTTTAAAGGAGTAATCATTATTTTACAATAAAAGTCCTCATCAATGAGGAAGGGTTGACCTACATTATCTTCCTCAATCAGGACATTCTGCTAACAGTGCCTGAGTGCAGCTGTGCATGACCAAAATACTTCTGTATACAGTTTCCCGTTTTCCTTACATAGCAGAAGCTAAACCATGTTGCTGAAGAGAACAATAACTAAAATCTTGAAGGATTTTGGGGGAAGGTCTCAGCTTCTTTCTTAAATGACATTAAGTTCTTATCACTACAACTAGGTATTTATTTTAAGTCCTATGTCTCAAGTTATGAAACCATTATATTATGTCTGATGAAGAATTACTCTGATAAAAAAAGAAAATGGGGATGCAAAGTAAGGGAGATATTTCCAAAAATATTCTGAGAATATTTGCCTGGAAGCCTAATGTAGTTCTTCTCACATGACTGAGAATACTCTATGTATTACATTTTACATTCAATTTTATACAAGAGAAGATTTTCATCCCTTGAGAATGATGAGCTAGAGGGGTAGGCCTCCTTGGTGCCAATTTCTAGATTTTTCAGAGGCTGCAAATCATGAGACAGTGATATAAATTTGTTAGGGACTAGAATTTTTCACTGCTTAGTTGAATTGCGTCTTTCTACTTCTCAAAGATTTATATATGTATATTTGTTTTTGAAAAAATTAGTTGTTTAGCTTGTTTATTTTATTATAATTTTGTTGTGGTCATTAGGGCTATTCACAAATATTTCATTTTTCTCCCTTCATTGCTTTGCCTGACACATTATATACAGATGTAACCTATATAACTTCCAGCTGTTATCACGTGCCCTGTGGTATAAAGACTCTATCAGCCTGTGTCCTTGAGTGACCTTCATGAACAGCCTCTCTGCTGACCTGAGTTGTATATGTAGTGAGGGAGAAATAAGCCTTCATTGTCTTATGCACTGAGATTTGGGGATTGTTTGTTACCACAGCGTAATCTGCTGAGTCTTGCCTATCCTAAAATCTAGTATTTCTATCTGCTGAATATGCTCTGATCGATCCTGAATGATATGTAATTTGTTAAAAGTCCATCAAAATATCTTATTGGAGCACATTAATTTTGTCATTCCAATTATCATGTATTTTTATATCATTAAATTATCTTCTCCATAATTCTCATTCTTTTTGTAATCCAAGGAGAAAACATACCTGGTTCTCCATGTCACCACTTTTCTCCTTCAGATCACAGGCGTATCTTCTCTGACTTTATTGTCTTAGTTATCATACTTTCATACAACCTTAGCAATTAATATTAAGGAGAGCCTCCACTAACCATAAGTTTGACTCTTAAAATGAATGAGTATCTTGCATGTATTGGCGCAGCTAATACCTACTCACATCACTGCTTATAATAAAAGGTGTATCGATCTTTTGAGAAACTGCCCTGATCTCATGTACTGTAAGAGTTTTTCCCTCCCTCCACTTATAACATGGAGGATCACTTTCTGTTTCATTTTAATTGGCAACACTGTCTCTATAAATATATTATTTTGAGGACTGATTCCACAAACTCATAGAGTTTTATTTAACACATTTATAAATATGGTTCAGAAATATCGTAACTAAGTTGACCATATGTTTAACAACAAAGCTTTAAATTAAGATGAATAATGGAGACCACAAATTTTACACCAATCATAGTCTTCATTAGAACATTGTAAATAGCATTCATTTCTCAAGAATTTTATCTCCTTTTAGGCAGTCACTCTCCTGTGACATAATTTTGAGCACTTAAAATATTCAAAATATTCTTGTAGATAATATTTCTACCATCTTATATTCTCTGGCTTTGGCCCCTCTCCTCCATTGATCTTATCCTCCATCCTATCTCAGCCATGCATTTCCATGGGGATACCCTAAAGACCCTGTCCTTACCATAATTATAACCACTACAAATTTCAATTTCATGTATCCCACACTCTAACCACATCTTCCTCCTCGTTTTCTTTCTTTCTTTTTTTTTTTTTTTTCAAATTTTACCTTGAGTACCCAGACCTCAAGTATCCTTGTATCTAACCAGTACCTTCACTCCATTCATATGGCCATTATTTTACTGTTCATCACTCTCCTCATGTCTTTTATTTCCACTCAGCTTAAAATCATGTTCTCTGATTTTCAATCCATGTATATACTTTCTACTCCCTTTTATTTATTTATTTTTTATGTTACTCCTGCTTTATTTTACTTCCTTGGCAAAATATAAATCTTGTTTAATTGAATTATGTCCTATACCAGGCTTCTACCATGCAACACAAGACTGGAAAAAAAGAAAACACAGCTATGCTAACTTGTCTCTCTTTAAATTCATGAGTTTGAATCACAGATGGATCTTTCATTCTGCTCAGCAATCAGAGTCTGTATCCCTAATCATTTCATATTTCATCTCTTCTAGATGACTATTTATTTTCTTTCCTCCTCAAGCTCTCAATACTTTTTCATCCTCACCTTACTTCTTACTTCATTGAGCAATTGTAGCAGTCATTAGCAAACTTTCACAGAAAGCCACTGCTACATCCAACCACCTACCCATATTTGCACACTCATAGTCTAATTTCCTATGTTGCTGTGTATGAATTCATAGTGTTTCTGTTTGGAGACAAACACTCCATTCATGCACTAGATCCATTTCCTATCATCTACTTAATGTCATTGTTCCAGGAATCTTCACCTCTCCAACATAATTTTTTATTTACTTGCTACTGGATCATTATACAAATGTATTGTTGTTTCTTCTGTCTGAAAGTATTTCTTTACCCATTAGCTCCAATGCTGTTTTTCCAAAGAAAATATACAAATGCCAATAGATACATGAAAAGGTGCTCAACATCAGTAATCATCAGGAAAATCCAAGTCAAACCACAATGAGATATCACCTCAAACCTGTTAGGATGGTTATTATCAAAAAGACAAGAGATAGCAAATGTTGGCAAGAATGTGGAAAAAAGAGAATCTTTGTGCACTGTTGGTGGGAATGTACGTTGGTGCCGCCACTGTGGAAAACAGTATGGAGGTTCCTCGAAAAATTAAAAATAGAACTAACTTATGATCCAGCAATTCCACTTCTGGGTATATATATTCAAAGGAAACAAAATCACTATCTTGAAGAGATATCTATACTCCCATGTTATTGCAACATTATTCACAATAGCCAAGGTATGCAGACAACTTAAATGTCTTTCAACAGATGCATGGATAAAGAAAACCTTGTATATATTCACAATGAAATATTATTCAGCCTTAAAGAAGAAGGAAATTCTGCCAACAGTGACAACATGGATGAATTTGGAGGATATTATGCAAAGTAAAATAAGCCAAACATAGAAATACAAATGCTGTATAGTATCATAGTATCATTTATATGTGGAATCTATACAGACATCCCTCCCCCCAAGAGAAAACTACTTCAAACTGATAGAAACAGACTAGAATGTTGGCTACTAGAGTCTGGGACAGGGGGGCGGAAGAAATGAGGAGGTGTTGGTCAAAGGTTACAAACTTTCAGTTGTAAGATGAATAAGTTATGAAGATCTAACATACTGCATGGTGACTATAGTTAATAACACTGTATTTTATTCTTGAAATTTGCTGAGGATAGATCTTAGGTGTTCTCACACTACACAGACACACACACACATAAACTAACTCTGTGACGTAATGGGTGTGTTAATGAACTTGATTATAGTAATCATTTCACAACGTATATGTATATCAAATCATCATGCTGTACACTTTAAATATATGCAATTTTATTTGTATATTATACCTCAACAAAGCAGGGAAAAAATTCACAATTTCTAATTAATTTATTTTATAGTAGAATATGCTATATCTCAGGCTTAGCAATACACATATTGTAGCTTCTATTTGTTTTCTTAAATGGTACACAGTTTTCTTATGAAAAATTAATTTTTACACCTTGATTTCATATTAAAAAAACTAGTTACCATTTTATAATTAAAAAACAATGTTGCAAATTTTCCTGATAAAAACTATATTCTTCAAAGAATTTGTCAAGACACTATAAATAGAGTTTATTCCAATTGTTATTTCTGTCCTCACATGTCCTTTATAAAAAAAGGACATAATGGTGTAATATATTCCAGATTGATTAGTAGATTTGTTCAAGAATTTTGTTAAATATGTAAAGGAAGTTTATCTTAAGAAGTATCATAAATGGCACACATTATTCTATAGGGAGGAAATACCTCATTTAAGTCATATGCTTCTTTATTCTATAAATAATTCTAAGATATATTTGGCCAGTTCAAAAATAGAGTGCTACTAACTTGCGAACTGAAAGTGGAAGTTGTAAGAAAATGACAGAATGGACAATTTTTGTTTCATAATATCAATGGCAGATTATTGCAATGTTTATTTGTTTTTCTGCTTGTTTTTCTGTGGATTATATTTTACATATTTTGGATGTATTTTTGACAACATTTAATTTATAAAACTTGTACCACACTTATAGTAATCTTTGCTTCTAGTTAATAGAGGTACATGAGGTCTGACAATTAAGTTCGCAAACTCATCCTAGAAAAAAGTGCTACATACCTCGTTACTGAATATTACTATGGTCACCTTCAAAGTACACCCCTTGGGAAGCTATGCACTGACGCCAGTGCCTAGTCCACCTTACGAAGCAATTTTGGAACTCTTTTTCTGGAATGGCCATTAGAGCTATCATTGTATTACCCTTAATGTCCTGAATGTCACCCAAATGTCTTCCTTTCAATATTTCCTTTATCTTTGGGTAAAGAAAGAAGTCATTGGGGGCCAGATCAGGTGAGTATGGAGGATGTTCCAATACAGTTATTTGTTTACTGACTATAAAGTCCCTCACAGACTGTGCCACGTGAGCTGATGCATTGTCCTGATGCAAGAGTCATGAATTGTTGGCCAGAAGTTCAAGCCGTTTTCGTCTAACCTTTTCATGTAGATTTTTCAGCACTTCCAAATAGTAAACTTGTTAACTGTTTGTCCAATTGGTACAAATTCATAATGAATAATTCCTCTGATATCAAAAAGGCTAGCAACATCGTTGCAACAAGTTCATGAACTTAATTATCAGACCTTGTATTTACATAGAAAATGCTCTAATTTTCTTAAATTTTATTGTTACAATTTATAAAATTGCAAATTATTTTATACAGATTTATGTAAATTATGGTATGTTTAAAATATTTTGAGCACTATTTTGAAATTGTTTTTAGAGTCAATTTTATAAGCTAGTTCTTTATAAAAGAACTAGCTTGAAACTGAACTATGATTCACTCCATTTCATTGGTTTTTACAACTTTATATATATATATATATTAGCAAAACCATGTAGAATATACCTATCTATCTGTCATCTATGTATCTATCTGTATGTCTGTAGGTATATAGATATGTATATATACATATCAATCATCTAGCAAATCCTAATGACTCAACTCATTGTAAGCACCATCAGACTTCTTCAATAACCACATTCAGTTTTATTTGTGATTTTGATTTTTTTTTTTTCCCCTGGAGAAATGGACAAGGTGAGAAGGTGAAGCCATAAAACTTTAAAAATTGAAATACAATAGCTACTTTAGGGAGTTTTCTCTTCAAAAATAATCATTTGTGATTGCATTTATGATATATTTAAAATATTTTAGAACACCCTTTTGAATAATTGATTTTAAGAGTCAAGTTTATGAGTAGAACAATAATTACCTTATTGTCAGACCTCATATATAATGAAAATGTAGTTGAAATCTTATTTTTAGAGACAAAACAGCACTATGAAATATTAGTCTTGTTACCTTGGGCTCATATCCATTTGAACGAGGATAAGTCCAAACACCAAAAAAAAAAGTTTATTAAATTAAAGTTCCTATCAAATTCTACCAATCTGTGCTATACATTGCCTTAGGAGAATAATGGGGAAAACTTATTAAGGAACAGAATTACACATGTGAAAATTACCTGTCATTCTTATAACTATAGCCTAGATTAGAATTCTCTCATCAGTTATACCATTTTAGTGGTTCTTGTCAACCTACCGTTGGTCTATAATACATGAATTAGCTACTGGCATTTTCTATTGATTTCCATTGTCTAGGAAGCAAGTAAAATATTTCAATGATGCCAGTGCTCCTAAACTGAAGTTATTTTTCTGACAACTGGACAATAGTCATCTGGTTTATTTAGAAAACCAATTAAAGTAAGATATCAAATCAGTTACAAATCTCTTTATGTTGCAGTAAAGTCAATGCCAT
This sequence comes from Rhinolophus sinicus, assembly GCF_036562045.2. Lineage (NCBI taxonomy): Eukaryota > Metazoa > Chordata > Mammalia > Chiroptera > Rhinolophidae > Rhinolophus > Rhinolophus sinicus. The sequence continues at coordinate 125,621,824 of NC_133752.1, forward strand.
GAATTCCCTCTTTCATTTTTTCACATATTTTAATTTTATTTCCATGAGATTACTCCAATAGAGTGTGCTGCTTTTATTTTCTCTGCTCCCCTAGATTCACTTTATCTGGTAAGCAGGTAGTAGGGAGTACCCAAATGATTAGTAAAACAAAAATGCCAGAGAATGAGAGATAAACTTCATAAAACTTAGAAGCCTGCCATATGTCTGTTGATCCTAGGGGCTCAGAGGTCTGCAGCAGCTCAGGGCACTTCCTTTAAGAAAAGGACAAATTTCTAAATCTTACACAACTCACCCATGAACAAAGAGGCACAACACCTGCAGAACCTATCAGGATTTGGGTGAGAAGGGAGGCTGCATTTTAGTGTGCTGCTCTGACCCCACACTGACAAATGCATAAGCTTCAGGTGAAATCCAGCAGGTGAGTCACCTGCCGAAAGTTTATGTTATACCCACTATCCTGCCCCATGGGCCCTGACTCAAAAGGTCCAAAAATAGTTAACTATCTGTAGCAGACATTAACTCATTTAGAAAAGTTTTGTATCTAGCATTTGTGTAACTGTGTAAGTTAGCTTAATTTTTTTTAAAAAAAGGCATAAACAGTAAAGTGTTGGGCAAATATGCAATAGAAAGAATAAAACTAGAAATGGATTTGCTTTTTTTTTTTTTTTGTAAAATGAGCTTGACATGAAGCATAAGAGACAGATCCATGAATAAAATCCATAACTTCCAATTAGTTAATTACCTCAGAGGGTCACTAAACAAATGGTTGAATATTAATCAATTTTAAGTAAAAACTTTGTCAGTCATTTACAAGTCTTTTCAGCAGTACATGTTAATAAATAGTTGAAAAACTCTTTGTGACATAGATTTCAAATATCAACAACTTTTCCTATACTTTTCTCATACTCCTGCATTCTTTTTGTTGTAAATTTAATTGTGAGCTGGGAGGGTAGTATGATATAATAGTTAAGAACTTAGGCTTTTCAGTTAACCTATATGTACGTATATATTCAAATGTTAACCATGCCACTTCTAAATTTTATGGCCTGTGTTTAGTAGGTTGTTTAAGACCTCTGAACCTAAATTTCCCCCCATATAAAGTAGAGATAATAATGGTACTAGATTAGAGGTTGGTATAAGGCTTAAATGAAATAGAACATATAAAGTCCTGAGAAAGGCTTCATAAATACTTAAATATTAAGTATTAATGTTCAGGAAAATGCATGTCAGCTTCTTCAACTGTAAAATAACAATTTCTTTATAGCCTTAAAATGGTTGATGTCTTTATTTTCAGGTCATATCTATGGAAATGCAAGGGGGTGATTTATTCAGTTACTTAGTGAACAAACAAAAGAACCACTATATAATCAAGGTTTATGAACAAATTGTAAGGACCAGTTGCATATTAATGAACTACTGAATAATTATTAGTTTTTTTGTAAACTATAAGAATTCAATCTTATTAAACCCGTTTAAAAGCACTTATTTATGCCACAGATAACGTTACATTGTATGCTAAATTCTCTTTGCTCCCAGCTACTTCATCCTTTTTTCTCAAATTATATTTTTTTCTTCTCCCCTTGGTATTAAGGATTTTGCCCTTAGAACAGATAATGTATACAATTAGCAACTCAATTTAGGTTAAAATGTTTCATCTTGTGTTTGGTGACAGGAAAGACACAATTTTTTCTAAATATCTTCATTCTCTTCTTCATAAGACTGTCAAAATAAATATTTGTTAAAGGTGGAAATATTAATGGAAATATGGGTCCATTTCTCTTCCAATACAAGAGCAGAAAATAACAACAAAAACTTTTTGGCATTTTTATTGACAAAGGGTCTTAACAGAAAATATCTGGGTACTTCTTTTCTCAGTTTAGAGATCACACACAGAATTATATTAATAGTAATTGCTTCATTTCACTTGAATTGATAGGATAAGCTATTTGGGGAAGATTTGGTTTCAAAATAACACTGTGGAATTTTTCAACCAAAATAAATATCTCTAAAAATGTGTTCACGATGAATGAAATTTTGTGCCTTTAATTATGACCTCCACAGTTCCTAACTATTTCTCACTGTGAAGCACAAAGTAGTTATCATAAAATGAACTTGCATCATGATTTCCATTGTTTTCTTCCAATTGTGGACTGATTTCTCATATTTGGATTTCACTGTGTGACCTGAAAATGGCTCATTGAGTGTGATACATCTCTCAGTACTTCTTCCAGTAATTGTTTGCTAAAGAATATGGCTTACATGTTAAATGCTGAAGAGTTCGTGTAGGATAGAAGACATCAGTAATGAACCCAAGACTAAAATGCATGGTATATAATGAAATACTGATAATCTTCAAGACGTGTAACGCTGTGACTAGAAATTTCCATTGAAACTCTTATAAGTAAAAATCACTTTATGGTCACAGACATTCATAATTCTAACATTGTTAAAAAATTATTATCGAACTATGTAAAAATTAATGTGTTTATTAATGATGAAACAGCATCACAAATATGCTGTTGGAAAAAATCAATGTTACCTGAAACAGGAAAGAGATGACTTCTGACCCCTTCTCTGAGACTCTTCCGCTACTCCTAAATTTAGACCAGATCTCATAAACTTGAATGCCTGAGGGAATTGCACTGTTAGTATTTCTTTTTGTTTTTTCTACTCAAACTTTCTCACTTTTATTTATTTATTTTTTAAAGAATTGTTTTATTTCGATTAAAGTTGACATACAATATTATATTGGTTTCAGGTGTACAACATAGTGATTAGACATTTATGTAACTTATAAAGTGATCAGCCGGGTGTCTACTACTCATCTGACACCATACATAGATATTACAACATTATTGACTATATTCCTCATGCTGTACTTTATATCCCCGATTTTGTAACTGACTATTCGTACTTCTTAATTCGTTTCCCCTTTCCACCCACCACTGAATGCCCAACCCCCCTCAAAGCTGGCAACAATCAAAATGTTCTCTATATCTCTGAGTTTGTTTCTGTTTTGTTTGTTTTGTTCTTTAGATTCCACATATAAGTGAAATCATATGGCATTTTTTTTTCTCTGTCTGACTTACTTCACTCAGCTCAAGACTCTCTAGGTCCACCCATGATGTTGCAGATGGCAAGATTTCATTTTTTTTTATGGCTGAGTAATATTTAATTGCATATATATTTCACCTACTCTTCATCCATTCATCCATCGATGGACACCCAGGCTGCCTCCACATCTTCACAATTGTAAACATTGCTGCAATGAACAGACGGATGTACAAGTCCCCTCGAAGTAGTGTTTCAGGTTTCTTCAGATAAATACCCAGAAGTGGGATTACTGGGTCCTTTGTTGTCTATTGTTATAGCATTTGTTTTAAAGTCTATTTTGTCTGATATAAGAATTGCTACCCCAGCTTTTTTTAAATTTCCATTTTCATGAAATATCTTTTTCCTCCCCTTTATTTAAGCCTGTATGTGTCTTTTAATCTGAAGTGAATCTCTTGTAGGCAGCATATTTAAGGGTCTTGTTTTCTTATCCATTCAGCCACCCAAATGCTCCATTTTGATTGGGACATTTAATCTATTTACATTTAAAGTAATTGTTGATAGTTGACATACAATATTATTCTACTTCAGCTTCAGTTGTACAGTGCATTTACAGGCAATGATGTGATCCCCTTGATAAGTCCAGTGCCCACCTGGTACCTTATGACCCAGCAATTTTACTCCTAGGTACCTTATGTTCTAAATTGTTGATTCAAACCTCTGCTTCATCTAATCTACTATTGATTGCTGTTAACATTTTCTTAATTTCAGTTACTGTATTCTTTATTTCAGACTGATTCTTTTTTTGTGTTTTTATCTCCATTTTTATGTTTTCTATTTCTTTGTTGAAATTCTCCCTGAGATTATTGAGCAGCCTTATAACCAGTGTTTTTAACTCTGCTTCTGGTATATTGCTTGTTTCCATTTTGTTTAGTTCTTTTTCTGGAGCTTTGTTCTATTCTTTTATTTGGGATATATTTCTTTGTCTCCCCATTTTGGATGCCTCTCTGTTTCTTTCTATGTATTAGGTGGTGCTGCTGTGTCTCCCGGTCTTAGTAGACTGGCCTTATGTAGTAGTTGTCCTGTGGGGCCCAGTGGTGCAGTCTCCCTGGTCACCAGAGCCAGGTCCGCCAAGTGTGTCCCTTGTGTGAGTTGTGTGTGCCCTCCTGTGGTAGTTGGTCCTGTGGTTGCTGTTTGCATGTTAGTGGGAGGGATTGACCCTCATGTTGATTATATGGGTGGAGGAGCTGTTGTGCAGGGGCTAATACTATAGAGCAGGTTTTGCTTTAGCAGGGCTCTGGTTCCTGCCCAGTCTGCCCTTTGGGCATATCATCCTTGGAGGTGGTTGGTTGATACTCAGCTAGGTCCAAAGGTGGCCACTAGGCATGTGAATCTCAGGGCCTAGTGGGAATGGACCCATTGCAGGCCAATTTCAACTGCAGCCTGTGCCCTGCCCAGGGCTACCTGACATGAACCACAAATCAATCTAAAGATGGCTGCCACCCACACGGGCTTGGAGGTGCCTCAAGAGGCCAAGCTGTGAACCAAGGCCGGATGTTGCTAGTGCCAGTCTTAGGGCGGCTAAGCCAGAGGTACAGGACACACCAAAGCCAAATCCTTCTTGTTGGATTTTGTGAACCTTGAGAAATTTTAGGAAAGTCCGCAGCATGAACCAAGACAGGCCATATGTATGGAAAAGGCACTGGAAGCGGCTTGAGTGTGCTCAAAAGTTGGGTAACATGAGGTCTCAGGGAACACCAGGGCAGGGTGAATGGTGTTAGCCAGTTTGATGGAGACTCAGGTATGGCTGCCACCTGCGTTTGCACATCAGGAGGTTGCAGGGCTCAACAATGAAACAATGGATCCTGCCAGTTCTTCTGACTAGGAGAAAGCTACCCGTGCAGACTTTTCCCTAAACCCAGACTATTCAGATACCCCCTGTATGTTCCTGCTGCTTTTTGAGCTGCTGACCCCACACTGGAGTTCAGAGCCAGTGAGTTTGTCAAGGAGTAATTCTATGCATGGTCCCTTTAAGAGCAGCACCTGTGACTCTAGCATTCCTCCATCTCACTCAGCGATAATCTCCACTGGTTTTCACAGATGTTGTGGGAACTTCTCAGTACTGTAACCCTGGGCTGGGGAACCCAGTGTGTGGGTGGGACGCCTCGCTCCTCAAGGGGAACCTCCACAGACACCATAATCCCTCCCAAGTTTTAACCACCACATGTGGTGTGGCACCCGCCTGTTTCATGTCTCTAAACCTCTACCAGGCTCGAGGTGTCTTCTTCTGTGTGTCCTTAGTTGTAGGGCTTTGGTTCAGCTAGACTTCAGGTGATTCTCAGTGATGGTTCTGTAGTTTAGTTGTAATTTTAATGGGGTCGTGTGAAGAGTCAAGCACAGTGTTTACCTACTCCATCATCTTGATTGGAAATCAACATTTCTTTCATAAGTGTAACAAAATAAAAGTATCAGACAATACATGTGTCTATGAATCCCACGCTTAGTATCTACCTAATTTCACTGCTGCTTATCACAAACAGCCCACACACATCCCATCTTGGTTTAGACTAATTTTCACAACTTGATTTAGTCCATGTCTTCATTTTGTTTAATCTATAGTATGTACTGTCTCTGCCTTCCATCTCTATTAACTCAAGTATGCCCTACACACCACTATACTGGTCTTCTAAATATCCAAACCAATTACATAATTTTCCTGTTTAAAGTGCACTTCACCTTCCCTTTGTTACGTGATACAAACATTTAATTTTCCAATACCTTCTTCTACCCCTTCCCTCATGGCAGCAGCCCATGCTCAGGACACACTGAATGTCTCACTGAGCCCTTTCAGTCCCTCAAGATTTTTCTTGACCAACACCTATCCTTTAATATCCCTCATTCCCCCAAATTTACTTAGTCTGAATCTTTCCTTTAAAATCAGCTGTTTTCATTAGGACCTTGGTTCTACTTATACAATTTCTCACACTGTATTGCAGTGTTCAGTGTATGTCTATGTTTCTGGTAGTTGACTTTCAGGACAAAGAAAAAATTTTGTTCATGTTTGCAGCAAAACCTAACACTATCTCGTATTCAAGAGATTTTTAGTTTGTGTGTGTGTGTTTGTGTGTGTGTGTGTGTGTGTGTGTGTGTAGAAATAAATGAATGAATAATCTAGCAGTGAAGTAAAATTAAAATTCTAATATGTATACATCAAAGCACAGTAAATGTTTCCTATAATTTTTCATGTAGTGAAGATTGCTTTCAAGAAATATAAGAATATAGATACAAACAATAAATGCGATGAGAATTTTCAGTGGAGCTGTGTCCTCTATTTTTATATTAACTGAGATTATTTTGTTCACAATCCATGTATCTACCATTGTTTCTTAGCCTTGACTTAAGTGCCTTCCATTTCTGCAGTTTTTTTTAATGATTTGCTATTTTTCTATAGAGTTTTCACCTGCTTTTCATTCAAGCAACATAACTGCCCTTGAAATCTCAATGTTTTAAAAGTAACAGACTTTTTAGCTGTCTGCTTCTGAGAAGACAGACTTTTCTGTGATATCCTGCACTGGCTGTCAATGAAACCTCAAAAGACAAAACAGAAAACGCACAGTAATATTCCATTTGGTGCATGAATGTGTGTGTGTGTGTGTGTGTGTATAAATAGTATGGGTTAAAATTAGTGATTTGAAAATTTAATGTGGTCTAAGACATATATTGTTATCTATGCTTTCATAAATTCTCTATTCTTTAGTTGACTGAGAATATTGCTATTACCTGTCTGTGGTGATTTTGTTCTATTATTATATCTCTTAATTATGTTGCCATTTGAATTGATTTTAAAGTTTAATGAAACAGCATTGTCATTGTCTACTTTTTTGAATAAAATCAATGATATAAATCTATGGTATAGCATAAAGTTTTCTTTTTCTTAGATTTTGGTATTTTTATGATCTTAAAAACATTATTCACATTTTTATTAAAATCACACTTTTAAAATAAGAAATGTTTGCATTTCTCACTGCTGAATTACTTTAATATTTCTCTGTCTTTTTCCATTTCTTTGGTATACTACAAAGTTCTAGGACTGTTCTTTGTGATTATCTGTGTTCACCAGAGAGTTCAGGTTATGAATTGAAGCTTTAGTGTCAGATCCAGTTTGAAATAACCCTGGTGCCAATGATCTCTATCTTAATTAAGATAATTAAACTTACTAAGCTGTAGAAAAAATGGGGATAGTACTAGGATGCATGTCATAGTGTTGGGAAGGTTAAATATCATAATGCATGCAGAAAAGATTGCAAAGTGTCTAGCACAGAATAAGCAATCAATGTCAGTTGTTGGGCTAATGATGATGATATAGGTGATGATGAAGATGCTTTTTCTCAGTGTCTATTTACACTGTAACACCTTTGTAATCCAGTTTCCACCTGTGTCACTTCACACTATAACAATCGCTTCTGTTAAAGAACAAAAATTCTCTTAAGCAGATTTGAAAATGCAATTGGCTTTATTGAATGATTCATGAAGCATGTAGCATCTCATCTAGTAAAGAGAGATGTGCTCTGAGAACCTGTACAGCATGGAAGGCTTTTGTAGGCAGAAAATGGGTGAAAAAACAAAGTGGTTAGAAAAAAAGAGAAAGGATTGTTTTAGGCAAGGTTACCTTCCCTTAGGGGAAGGCAGGGCTCTTATCAGGCACATCACCTCAGCTTCCTTTGTAGGAGTCTGGATGGAGAGGACCCATGTGACAGATTACCTCATTGGTGCTAACCAGAAAATTCAAGACTAACTGATTAAGATTACTTTCCTGAAGAAGATTGAAGCTGCCACTAGGTCAGGTATTAAGTTTGGGTTTGGTGTCATAGGTATCAGCACAAGGGACTCCATTTTTGGCCTGTGGTTTCCTCTTTAACACCGCCTATATTGATAACCATTTATCACATCACTCAATATGATTTACAGTGTACCAGGCACTGTTCTATTGGATGGAGATAGAGCAGTATATAAACAAAAAATCCCAGTGTTTTTGAAGTTTACATTTGAGTTGAGGGACAATAGATAATATACTAATAAAAAGTGAATTATGTTGAACTTCAGGTGATAAGTGCCATGGAGAAAAATAAAGCAGGCATAGAGCATAGATAACTGGGAAGTAATGGTGAAGTTTTAAATCAGGCAGTCGTGAAGCTCCTGCGAGTAAGGTGCTATGTGAATGAAGAGAAACAATTGTACCAATTTCTTAGGAAAGAACGTTTCAGGAACTGAGCAAATGCTTACCAAGTGAGAGATCAGAATACGGATCAGGTTGTGGCTAGAGATCAATTCCACTGTGATGCAGGCCGTTACTATACTTTGCTTTTCTTCAAGTCCGTGGAGGTTTGGAGCCCTTGATAATCATACTCTTCACAGGTTAGTCTTGCTGGGTGTGTCTGTTCACAGTAACAGTGGGACCAGGGAGCAATGGAGGCACCCGAGTGGGTCACTTGATTTCCACAGATTCTTTCCTACTCTCCCCGTGTGAAAGCAGCTCTACCTCTCGCTGATCAGAGTCAGTGCCCAGGGAGGATGGTGAACTCCTTTTCTTGCCAGTTGGTCACTTGACGCAAGAAGTCTAAAGCTCTGACAGCAACTGTAGTTTATAATTCAATAGGCCCCTTGTGGTGTCTCCTGACAAAGTGTGCCTTCTCTGTGTACTGAGAGCTTCAGCATGGACAAGCCCAGAGTGACGAGACCAGGAAGCAAAAAATCCTCCGGTGTGTAATTGGAAGGGATGAAAAGTAGGATAACTTGCTTCCTGGAAGGATCCATGTATCTTTCCTAATGAGCATACAGCATTATACTGTGGTCTTTGATTTAAGGAATGCATTGTCCTGAATGATAATGCATTGTCTTTTCAGAGGGCTTCCTTCAGTTACACCTTTGGAAGACTGTTGCAGCATTGTATGAGACTAGCAGTTTCTGGATGGTGTGGGACAAGATTTGAGCAGTGGATTCTATGGTCATGGGCTCACTCTCACATCTCCTTTACTGTGAAGTGAGTTTCCTGGCCAGATGCTGTGCTGGGTGGAATTCCAAGCCTATGAACTAGATATTCCTTAAGCCCCTTGGTAGTAGTGTTGGCTGAGGCTCTGAGGGAAAGAAAAGCAAACCCAGCCCACAATAAATATCCCCTATGGGGTCAAACCACTGGCCCTTCTAGGATGGAAGGGGACTGATGCAGCCAATTTACAACTAACTAGCATAGGAAATAATGCTGTCTTGGGAGCTCAGTAGTGATGTCTGTTTTGACAAGTTAGACGAACAGAGACATTAACTGGGAGGTAGATTTGCCTTGAGAAGCGGAGTCCATATGTACTTTCCATGCCTGCTGCAGTGGCCACTGTAGTTCCATTGGGCTTGATCCCAGATGTGTCATTTCCATCTTGTGATGGACTGCTGCTAGGCATATGTAACTTTATGACTTGGCAGGTCTGAAGAAGCCAAGTCTTAATGAATAGTTCTGGATACATACTCCTCGGAGTCCCATTGGTCAAACATTTCCTTTCTACCAGTTGCCAATAAAATACCAAGACTTACTTCTCAAAAGGCATAGATTATCTCCTCTGGACACATGGTATTTCTCCAAAATCCCAGTGGCTGGAGTCTGATCTTTCCACCAGAACTGCATCTTTTCCTATTACTGATACTTCCACCACTGTAATGTCTGCAGATCACATGATGCAAGCTGTAGAGCTTATACTGCACCAAAGACTGGACCTACTATAGCATCCTTTCATGCATTAGGCCCTACTCAGTGCTGGTAGCCTTATGTTTCACCAAGTATCTGTGCCAGAGCAAAATTCCTGTGGAATATGTTGGCTCAAGGACCTAAAAAAGCCTGTAGACACTGCTTCATTCATTCTAGAGGATGACTTGGCCTCCTCCTTTTCCATTCTTTTCCTGTTTTTGTTGTTGTTGTTTTATACCTTTGTTAGTTGCTCATCTATTTTGCTCCTAGGGACATCATGGTCTGTTAATTATCTTCACAACTTTCTGCAGGTCAAGTCACCTTGTCTGCTGCCCTGACCTTACTTGTAGTTACAGTAATTATTGCCTCTTGGCTTTTGGCAATTAAGTACTACTTCTAGCATTTATTTACTTTTTTTTTTGAGGCCCCCATCATCCCATGAATGTTCATGACAGCAGCTCACTAATTTCCTGTTCTACCATCTTCCCTGGACTACAGAGGAGATCCAAGGAACTTGTTAATGATGGCACTCCTCTCCCCACATACATATTCTTGAAGGACTTGGTAAATGGTGTGTTCTCTGCACCTTCTCGTGGATCATAATCCCTGCTGGGCCTTGTGCCCTTTCACAATATATCTATTCCAGCATTCTTACTTCTCTCAGACTCTTGGTTCCTTTCTCAGTCATCTGCCAGGGTTACTCAGGCATTTCTACGTGACTTAGAATTGGGTACCACTTTATTTCCGGGCTTCTAAGAACCACTCCAGCAACAACTTTGCTCCGTCTGATGGTGTCCTTGGTAGAGTATTAAATCCCACATCCCAAGAAAATGCCCTACCTCCTCAAGTCGATGAATTCTTGCTTATTCAGTCTTCCATTCTGGCACTCTTGATCAAGCATACTTACAATCCAATCCCAGGAAGACTCTCCTGGCTTCTGCTGGTAAACACCCACTAATATTTGCAATTCCTATTGTATACAGTATCTATCCTTCCTTATCACACTGAGCACATCCCCACCTGGCTTATGTTGGGATTTAACACTAATTGTCAGCGTGGTGGCCAGGAGAGGAGGTGGAAAGATGCTTCATGAGAGAGAGGCTCCTGCAGCATATTCCGGCACAGTTAGGTACTAACTCTTACCAGAGAAGTGTGAGCCACCTCTCTGGTAGACCAGAGAGTTTGAGCAGTTCAGAAGTCTCCACTCAGTGTCCTTGAAGCACGTTTTAGCACCCTGGGTTTTCTCTACCAGGCCCTGAACGTTGTATAACAGACTTGCCTTGACTGGGCATTCAGATATCTCTGGAGCTTTGTGAAGCCAACTGTCTTCAACCTGATACTTAACTGTCACAGAGACTGTGTAGTACTAACACTTAGCTATTACTGCTTGTTAATAGCCCTCAGTCTCTTACTATCTTTCTGTAGGACATTGGTGTAATATAGTAATACTCAGACAACTCCACTGTCTTTGCAGGCCCTCCACTCCTGCCAAATTTTAAAATGCTTGCTTTATTTCACCTTCCAAGGCACACCTCTCCATTAGGACAGATTTATTTTTTTATTATTTATTTTTTTCAAGTCACTACAGGTAAAATTGTTACAAATTACACTGTCATTTTGTGCCAGGGACTGCCCATGTCTCATTTACCAACTGGAAGGACATTCTCTTCACATTTAGGGTGGTGGTGAGCCAGTTCCATATCCATACCTTACTGCTGGCTTTCTCAGATCACTTTACTTCCAATACCAGGCCTATCAGTCAAGGTCTAACAGGAAGTAGACATTATGATGGGCTAAATTAGGCAAGGATTTTGTTAGAAGAAATGCTTCTGTGACAGAAAATGGGAGAGAGCTGAAGAAACCTGGGAGAGGCAAGTCTGACTCCTAGTAGAGAAAGGTAGCACATTAGTCTGCTCTGCAATCTTAGAAGGTTCAGCAAAATCATCCGAGAATCCTGGATCCTGTTTCAGACTCCCAGCATGCTCTGCCAATGGCTGGGAGTGGCCAATAAGATGAAAGTGTGGTGGAGCAGCTGATGCCTTTGGCCAGTCTAGCTCCCTAGAATTGGAGGTCTGTGGGGTACGTCCTCATGGCCGCCATATTAAATGAATAAAATTACACATTAATTCTGGGGGTAAAAAGAGATGAGTTACAAACTTACGTAACTATAGGGATGAGGCAGGTAATACAGTAAATGACAAAGTAGGAAGCCTGACTACTGGAAAGAAAGACTGCTCAAACTTGAAGATAACTTGGCTTCTGTGTTAGAATAACAACAAGGTTTAGTGCTAACTGTGAAGGAATGATTGTTTGGAAAAATTGGAGTCTAAGATTACTAGATTGTCTGATTTTTTTTATAAGCCAGAAATATTTTTATATGCCATATGAATTTTACATACTGAAAAGTAATTTTCAAACACCTATTGGGCTAATGTAATAGAAGGTATCAACCTGTTGATTTTGGCTTAAAGACTATGAGTTTTGCTTCTCCATTTAACTATCTTAATAGAGAACCTATTCTTCTCACCCTCCATTTTGTTTACATACCATAGGAAGAATGCTATACCCCAGATACCTCATTCTGCACTCTCAAATGTAAGAGGAGATACCTCCATCACCTATCCTATTTCCTTGTGTCTCCTAGTACATACTTGAATTCCTGGCATTGCTGTACAAAGGCAACAGCTTATGATAGCTTGTGGAGGAAAATCTTGCCCCTAATGCTGTGCCAATATCATGCTTGCTACCAAGAATGCCTCCAACCTCTTCTACTAGTTTCCATTTATACACTTTTTGGAGTTTTCTCTATCTTTTGACCATATTTTCCCAACACCTATTGTCGTTACTGTATATCTGTCACCATTTCAGCTCATACTAATAGTCACATTTACACTGTTACACTCTTTTCTTTAAACAAAATACTTTCCGTATTTTGTACATTGCCAGCTTTTTTCATATTTTGTAGATAGGCAAACCAAAAATTAAAAAATTCTGGGAATTTTTCCCTTGAGATAGACCCTCAGTATCAAGATTTTTCTAAAATAAGCATGAGCTAAAAGAAATTGGAACGTGAGTACTTTTTCCCAGTGAAATGTGCATTGTTTCATCTGAATCTTAAGTCTTTGATGCAGAAACTATATATGAAAATGTATATTTTGTTGTTGTTTTCTGGTTCAGGACCTCTTCTGTGGGTGAAATGCAGTTGACCCAAGCAGCCTTAGTGCATTTTTCTATGCTCTGTTTCTGAGCAATGACTTTCTCAGCGACCAATAATAGAAACTAAAGATTTTGTAGGGTATCTGATGGACCCTTGTCTAATTAGGGAGACCACCTCAGGGATGATGTAGATGCCTGATCACTGCACTGTACACCTGAAGCTGAAGCTGAACAATAATGAATGTCAACTACAATTTTATATATATATATAAATACATATATATATATATATATGTATATATGTATTATACATATACACACACATATATATATATGTGTGTATATATATATATATATATATTTGTATATATATATTTACAAGAAGTGGAGTACAGCATTAAGAATAGAGACAGTAGAAATGTAATGGCTGTATGTGATGTCACAGGGGTAGTTGTTTTGGGGGTGTTGTCACTGTATGAGGGATATAAATCATACGTGTCTGACTATTACATTGTTTTGTGCACCTGAAACTAATTTTTAAAATGTTAAAAAAAAAAAGAAAAGAAAAAAAAGAAAAAAAAAAAAGAAACGTAGTAAAGTAAATTTTCTCTCCTGTACACACCTCCACACTCCTACCATCCACCATTTCTCCCTCAGAATTGATTCCATTAAATAAATATATTATCATTTCACCTTTCTTCACTTAACTGTCCATCTGTGTAAAGAGCATTTAGAGATTGGGGCCTGATCATGGACATTATTTTCAACCTCTTGCAACCTCAATGTAAGTGAATTCATTGTTTATTTTCAAAGCTATATATAAGCAGTTTAATATAAAAAATAAGAAATGTTATTGTAGTATGTGTACATATGGAAGACTCGTTCATCCATTTCCATGTAAAAACAATGCCGTGAAACTTACATTTCCCATAAGAGTGTTATTGAGGAAGTCATCGAGTGCATTAAAGAGGGTCTTTTGTGAAGGTCCCTGGATAAATATTGATCTGATCTCAGAACCACAAAGAGTTAATGTTTTCCTTAGGAAACTAGTTGTTTTTATCTTAAGACACTGAGAATATAACTGAATTAATGTCATTCTTGTAGAAAGCTTGGAGCAGATTTGTGAACCTTCTAAAAGGTTAATGGCATTTATTTTGTGTTAAGCTCATACTAGCTCAATTTTACTTCCCTATCTTTATTTTCTCTACCTTGGTTTTCTTAAACTTTTAGAATTTAATCATACCTTGTTCTGTGGCATATATCTTTTATTATATACCATCTTATTATAAAAGTCCTTTCTGGACCAAAGTGGCTTATAAATAATGTATAAAGTCTACACTGTTCCACTAACAAGTTCCAAATTACTTTGAATGAACACATCTGATACTTAAATATCATGTAAGATTTCACAGAAGCCTAAGCCTTTAGCTTGTTTGATTCAAAGATTATTATCACAGGTGTGATTAATTTTAGAATTGTTTCCTGAGTACATGATGATATTTATTGAAAGTATATCGCAGAACAAATGCATGGCGTGAAATTAGGTTCTGTCTCCCAGTAGAAACCTTGTGAAGTGTGGCTGCAGATGCTGACATTCTTCAATCTCTGTTTCTTACCAGCGTCAGAGTAGTCCTGTGAGGTGTGACTTCCTGAAAGAATAATCTGACGTTCTAAACCTAGACATTTCTAAAGTAGAGAATAATTTGCTGCTCTTCCATCCAGATAGGGGTTAAGAGAAGAACAACATGAGCAAGCCAGTGTTCCATTAAACTTCTGAGGCTTGAACTCTTACTTAGATTAATAATTTCTCCTAAGAAAACTCAGACATCTACTGTAGTTGATATTGTCTCTACAATATACTTTTTTTGCGTATAATATAGTGATTGTTGCTTCCTCCTATTTTTTCTCTGAAAACCTTAAGTTGTTTCATATTTATACACATCTTTATATGGATAAATATATTCTTGCCATTTCATGTATTTTAATTTAAAATACTGTTCATGTAATTTACATTTAGTCAGACTGCTAAAGTGTTAAATTGTTATGGAGAAATTCACTCTTTCAAAGTGGTGGATATCACATCTTCATTTCCTAGAACCCTCCAAATCTCCCCACTGAATTTAGAACCCAAATTGTGTTATGTCTTATAATTCTTCCCTAGTCTGATATCTGACTAACTCCTCTGTCCTTACCTCCTACTACTCTCCCTTTTATTTCTTTTGTGGGGTCCAGTAATATGGGTCTTCTTTTTATTCTTTATTAACCAATATTGGTTCTCTCTCAAGCATGTGTACCTACTCCACTTTTTCATGGAAATGTCCCCTAGAATCTTCAAATGTCTGGCTCTTTCTTTCAGTTTTGACTTAAGTACACCTCTTAAGAGAGAGGATTGTTATGAACAATAGTGTGTAATGTCTATAGTAGGCTACTTCCCTGTATCCCCACCCAATCACCCCATCACATCATTCTTCTGTTTATTTTATACAGATTCACTAATAGTTTATTTATTAGTTTACTTATTTAATGTTGTTTTCTATTGGGTAATTGTAAGCTCCTTGACAGAGTAAGCCAGTTGGTCTCTTGATTGCCTCGCTCCTGTTTTCTGTGAGAGAACCTGGTACACAGTAGGCTCTCAATCAACACTTATTGTTATTTTAATGAGTAAAATAAAAATAAAAATGATGCAAGGTATTAGCAAACAATGCTGGGTAACTGCTTTATCCTCAGTTGTGCTTTACCAAGTTGGTGAACAGATGTCTTGGGAATGCCTCCTGCTTCTCTCCAGCAGCTGGGTTGAGGACTAGGAATGCTAAAAATTTCTTCACTCATTGACAGTGTTTTTTGGTTTGCTCCAGGCAAAAATTGGTATTCGTGTAATATCTCTATTAGTTTTAGAAGACTCAAATATATGGCTGATAGGCATTCTGTAAGACTTACGTTTTAATTTGGCAAATCTCAATGGTTACACTTGAAAACACTGTGTACTTTCTAATTGAATCTTTTAATTGAAATTATATATGTTTTGCTTCTCTGTATTATTTTAAAGTTGTTTTCAAAATCCTGAAGCCTAGAGTTACATAATGTGATTATATAAATTAGAAAATCATTAGAATAAAATGCTTTCCAAATGCCGTATTATTCTGTCTTTATTCCTGTTTTACCACATCTTTGATGGTAAAACTATTTCATGATTTAACTTTATATTTTATTCAAAGTATATGATAGAGAGTTGTAAAAACTACGATAAGAAAATAATATTAATTGAGTTCATATCATGTGCGAGGTGCTTTTCTAAGCACATTGATGTATTATCTCATTTAATCCAGAACAAACTTCTGTGACAGTGCTACGTATGATTAGCTTCATTTTACACATGAGACTGAGGAAAAATCTCAGACGTTAGTGGGGAACTAGGCTTTGAATCCAGGTAATCTGATAAATGGCCTTTGTGGTTTTCAGAAGGGAGAGGAAGAGCATTTCCTTCCCTCTCAGCAGAGGAGCTGGTGGACACCGCTGTGCTTGGTGTTTGCCTGGATCATAGTCTAGGCAGACTGTGAAGTCTTTTGCTCTGGGGTGAACCCTAGGATCTTCCTTCCCCTCTGCCCAGAATTATCCTGCCCATACTGTCTTTAGATGTGCCTTTCTAACCTCTAAACACTTCTATTTTGTTTGCTTTTTTGATGACAGAAATATTTGCTCACTCCAGACAATTTTGTAAAGAATAAAAATGTATTTATAAGAACAGAAAAATTCCCCATAATCTTTAAATCATTCATAATTGTTCCTTTTCTTCCAGTGTCTTGTTATGTCTTCCTTTTATAAGTAGACACTTTGTGCTCACACATCTTTTTTGTGTTGTTTCAGGTCTTCTTAGAAGCAGATACCAAGGTGGAACTAGACATGCAAGAGATTTACTGAGGGAAATGCCCGTGCTGGCACAAAGGGGAGAGAGCCAGGGAGGACCAGGAGAATCTTCAGATCACGATGCAGGTCTGATCCCAGTAAAAGTGAGCAAGTAGGAAGAAAGGCTTGGGTAGGAAGAGTTTCGACCTGTAGGGCAGTTCTAAAAGTTTCACTGTGGTCGTGGTCAAGGCATAGTACTTGGAGCTGTCCGTCAATTGTGCCCTGTATAGCTAATGATCAAGGTCACCAGGATCCATCCATTGTGTAGTACACATGTGTTTCTCCACACACATTCCAGAAGCAGTGCCTCGTGGTTCTTGTGGGTCTCTAAACCTGAGGAGAAATAGAAATGAGGGAGGTTAGTGGTATGAACAACAGCCTGTATCTCTCCTCCTCTGCCATCCATTCAAAATACCCCTAAACTTCAGCTATCACTTCATCAGGTCTTAGTGGCTTACCTGATTTGGGACTTAAATCTTCACTTCTGAGGAGGCTGATCCCTTGATAATTATACCCTCCTCAGGCTAGAGTTGCTGCATCTGTTCACAGTTACAGTGGGGCCAGAGAATACAAGTGGCACCAAGTGGATCACTGGGGACCCATATGTATTCCTCCCTATCTCCGTCGTGTAAAAGCAACCCTGCTTCCTCCTGATAGCAAGTCAATTATCTCTGCCACAGCTTCTCTTCTTACCTACTGGGTCCTAGACACAAGAAATCCAAAATTCCCTGGCAGCAGGCATAACTTGTAGGTCACTGATATCCTTCTGTTTCCCCTGGCAAGAATATGACCCCTTTGTGGACCAGATCATCCAATGCCAGAGATCCCAGTGTTGATTTAGACAGGAATAAGAATCCTCCAGTTGGTCTTCAGGAGTGACAGTTAGAATGATGGTCAGATAGGCCACTCAATGCTCTCACTCCTTGTATCCCAGGCCCATGTAATTTTTCTACTGGGGACACAGCATTGCAACAGAGTTCTCTGATTTTATGCATACACAACATCATGAAGGATGTCACCCCATCTTCTCTGTATATTGCCTCCACGCTGGAGCTTCAGCTGTGCCTTTAAAAGGCCGGCCCATTGTTCTATGAGGCTGTCTGTTTCTGAATGATAAGATGCGTGTTATGACCAGTGAATCCCATAGTCATGGGTCCACTCCCATACCTCCTTGCCAAGAAGTAGGTCTGCTGATTAGATGCCATGTTGTAAGATTCATTGCCTAAAGATCCATTCTGTAAGCCTCAGGATAGTGATAGCAAATGGGTCTCAGAAGGCAGGAAAGAACAACCCAGACCCCATTTAGATGTCTATCCCTATGGGGATGAACCACAGCCGATCTTATATGGGAAGAGTCCAATATAGTTGATTTTCTAAGTGACCAATTGGACGCCTAAGGAATAGTGTCACATTGCTGTTATAGATTAAATCGTGCCCCACCCCCCCAATTTTTACGTTAAAGTCTTAACCCTCATTGTGACTGTATTTGGAGGTAGGGTCTTTAAGTGGATAATTGGGGTTAAATAAGGTCATAAGTGTGGGACCCTATTCCAATAAAACTGGTGTAATAAGCAGAGCTCTCTTTGTCCATGCGCAGACAGAGAACAAGGCCAGGTGAGGACACAGAGAAAAGGTGACATTTGCAACCCCAGGAGAGAGGCCTCACCAGAAGTCAGTCATGCTGGCACCTTCATCTTGGCCTTCCAGCCATCAGAACAGTAAGAAACTAAATTTCTGTTGTTTAAACCCCCAGTCTGTGGTACTGTGCTATGGCAGCCTGACTGGATTAATATGGTTGGTAACAAGATGGAGGCTCAAAGATGCCACACCTGGGTGTATGAGTCTATTATACTCTTCACAGCAGATCTGAGAGCGGAACATTTTCAAGGCTTCCACACTGTATTACTTCTTATTCATTAGGCAGGCAACTCTGGAGGAGTTGGAATTGTTTTAAATGTAAGTTAACTATAAAATTATAATAAAAAAACATTCTCCACTCAATTCTTATTAAGCTACTGATTATTTAACAGTACTAAGAAAGAGCTGATTTAATATAATATCTGATTAATATAATATCTCAGTCATTAGACCTTGAAGTAAATTGTGGAAGATTAAATTAAAATGGTATTTCTGCAAGCAGGTATCTTTTGCCTTCCGTTCCAAAGGACATTTTGTTGAGATTGCCAAAGCTAGAAAATGGAATTGTCTTAAATATCTTTTTATGGTTCATTTATTAAATACTCAGTATGAATAAATGTGAATGTGATATTTTTTAAATATCAAATATGTAAAAAAATGATTTTCTACTTCTTTGCAGTTGATATCTATGAACCAGTAGATAAATTCCTAAATGATTCAGCAAATTTTATTTTGTACCTACTCTTTGTTTACTCTAGTAGGTGGTGGGATAAAAGAATGAAAAAGACAGGCGTTAGTTCCACCCTTAAGGTGATTATAGATTAATGGCTTCCTTGTCAGGACTTCACTTAGGGTGTCAAGGTGAGACATTCGTTACATCTTCTGAGGCAGCTTTCGAGGCCTGTGCATCTGCTTTAACTCCATCACAGTGTACACACTCAAGAAGAATAGCATAATGAGAGGAAACATTGCCCAGGGTAGCTGTCATTTTATTCAGTTGATACACATTGTGAAGATAAATCTTATTAATAAGTAAAGCAAGAAGGAGCGTTGTCATACTGTATATAGCTAGCTTGAAGTACAATCATAAAAGCAAACAAAGGAAAACCCCGTTCGTGCAACAAATCCAGTTCAAACCAAATTTGTGGCCAAAGAAATGGGACCTGGGTAAATTTTCTAATTGTTTCATATTATTATTCTCTCAAGTTATATGTTATAAATCATTTCTATAATGTGTTTTAATGTTGGAAGATGTTTGTAAAACAATAAATAATTCCCAGTAATGAAATTCTTTTGTTCATCACATCAAAGATATTTTAATCTTTGAAGGTTAATCACTATTATTTAAATTAAAGTGATTATTAAAAATAATCACTATTATTTTTGCATTCACTAAAATCTTTTTGCTGTAAACCACTAATGCATTGTGTGTGTGTGTGTGTGTGTGTGTGTGTGTGTGTGTGTGTGTGCATTCATTGTTGGGTATAACCTCTATATTGCTCCCTATATCATGTTCCTTGTTTTACACTATACACATTCTAGGGTTTCTGCTAAACTACTGTTCTGTATTAAATTGCTAATCCTCACAAGGAAATGTCTTTTCTTTCCCTAAATAGATTTAATATAGTCACACAAAGGTCTATTCTCAAGACCTTTAGCAATATCCAATAAATATGTGCAAGAAAGAACATGCATTATTTTTCATATCACCAAACTCAAGGACAGTATCACTGGCACAACTTTATGGTACTGTATAGAATTAAATGCATGTAACTGTTTTGTCGCAGTTACCTAGAAGCACATTGTATTTTTAAAATGTTTCCAAGAGCCACAGTAAATTTATAGAAGTAGAATTGAACCAAGTAGAATATTTTATGAATACAGTTTACATTAAAATAATTTTTAAAAACATATCCTGAGATGTGGTCGTATATTTGCTTCTGGGTGAAATAGAAAAAAGTCTACTCATAATTAGTTGTATTTGCTGAAACTAATAATTGTCATCTTTTCTCAGATGATTTGGTTGCTAGACTACATACTTAATGATGTATAATCTATGAAGGTGTGAATACTTCCTTAGAACTCTGACAGGGCATTATTTATGTTAATTATTCCTTCATATAATTTATGTTCAATTTTGAACGCGATTCCAGTGGCAAAAAAGTTTATGAATAAAAATAATCTTTGCTATACATTTTGTTTTCTGGTTGAAGAAATATTTGGGTCAGAAAAGAGTAAAAGCAAGGCATGCCCTGTGTTAGGGAATGCATGCCTAGGGCAAGCTGCGTTACTCAAAAGTGTGCTGCTTTTGTCTTTTTGAATAATATATTTTTTTAAAGTCCTATTCTTTTTTTGTTTATTGACTTTTTTTGCTATTGTTCTAATCTTATTATTTTATTATTTAGTCCCTAAGCACTACTTCAATTGGTTTAAGTTTTGTATAAAGTACCCTATTAACTAGTACCGAGATTGCTGGTGTAAAAAGCAATCTGTGTGTGGCCTTAACATAATTAGAGAATCATGTAATTATGTAATGAGAGTTCCAGTTGGATTATTTCATTTGGTCAGGCAGTGATCCACATCTCAAAGATGCAGGAAGCATAAACCATTTCTGCAACAGCGATAATACTGCCTGAGTGTTATATTTAAGATGATATGTGGCAACTTACATTTGTTCTACAGAATTTTCTAAAATGGCAGTTCAACAAATTCAGCAGATGAAATAACCTCAAAAACCAAACTCATTTGTATTATATCAATAAGCTAGATATTTTCTGTGTGGAGTGTTCTACTTCTTTGAAATCATTTCAGGTAGGCTCAAACTTCCCAACGTGACCTTTGGAAACCCAAGCCCATTCTATGACATTGTGTGACTTTACTGAAGCTTCTGTGATTTTGGTCCCTTTGTTGTGGGACTTATGCTTTTGCACCGGCTATTTTACCCCATACAACCCAACAGTGACACTTATATCCATTAACAGCATTTTAGGGAAAACCTACAAAAAAATCACTCCTAACTGAGGTAGTCTTACCAAATGCCGACTGGGAAGTGTATGATGGGGTGATGAACTTGAGAGAGGGGAGGCTGTACATCGAAACAACAGAATTAACTCGAAAATAGTAATTTCTATTGGGTACTGCTTACAGATATTCCTGCTACATTCCCTGGTTCTTCTGACTCACTCTCTTGTTATCCATTCCTTGTCTTCGTACCATTCTCTCTAAAGAACAAGACAAATTTCTTCTTTTGTTTTTTATAAAAAAGTTTAGTCACAATTCATGGTATCTTGCTTTCTCCTGATACTAATGTCCATAGGATTCAACCTCTATAGAAAGTAGCTTAGCAGGACATTTAGGCGAAGACATTTCCTTTCTAATGTTAAGTTTTCATTTGTGTCTTTTGTGAATGAAATATAACTTTTGTGAATGAAATATGATGTGAATGAAGCAGAAATGGCTCATTTGTAAGAGCTGAGGGTCTGACATTCCCTAGGTAGGAGTGCAGGGGGTGTTTTGCTGTCGGTGGTTGACTTTACTCCTCACAGAGTGATGGCTCCATCAGTCACTGAGTTCACCCTGTGGTAGAGCTACCCCTGTAAAAGCAAAGCAATATGTTCATGGGACAGTATTTCACAGGCCTCTTCCTCTGGCTGCAAAGGAGCAGACTTTATATGGAAAGTGAGTCTTCTGTTTTTAAGAATTGACAAGTATATTCCTAGCCTTTGAAGTATTAGTGAAAAGCTATATTTATGAAGCAATAAGTTTCTGGATTTTTAGTGCTCTATGCTCATAATAAAATTAAATTAATTATGTAATGATTCTAAATTGGAATATATGAGGTCAGACAATTAAGTTCGCGAAATCATCCTAGAAAAAGTACTACTTATCTCATTGCTGAGTATCACTAGAGTCACCTTCAAAGTACACCCCTTGGGAAGCTATGCACCAATGCCAGCGCCTAGTCCACCCTTCAAAGCAATTTTGGAACTCTTTTTCTGGAATGGCCATCAGAGCTGTCATCATATTACCCTTGATGTCCCGTATGTCACCCAAATGTCTTCCTTTCAATATTTCCTTTATCTTTGATTAAAGAAAGAAGTCCCTGGGGGCCCAATCAGGTGAGTAAGCAGGGTATTCCAATACAGTTATTTGTTTACTGGCTAAAAACACCGCCTGGTGCATTGTCGTGATGCAAGAGCCAGAAATTGTTGGCGAAAATTCAGGTCGTCTCACTTTTTCACTCAGCCTTTTCAGCACTTCCAAATAGTAAACTTGGTTAACTGTTTGTCCAGTTGGTACAAATTCATAAAGAATAATCCCTCTGATATATATTAAAAAAAAGGTTAGCAACATCATTGCAACAAGTTCACAAACTTAATTTTATGTTATCAAGTCAGGTAATACCTTCTTGTCTTCGAATTTTCCAGAAATTATATCTGTAAAATGCCCTATTTCTAGAGCAGAGTCCCTGATCCAGAACATTTGAATTGTTGTCTGTGTAGAAGTATTTCAAGAATTATAACAAAGAAACAAAAATATTTAGAAAAATTGTATGTATTGGCAGGCTAACAAGGCCAATGGAGAATTGAAATATTTTTAAAAATTATCCAAATTTGGTTGAGGTTTTGCTATCTTTTTCACACTCAATCCATCTACTTTCTCTGAATACACATACTTACACATGCATATAATTCATTTTTGAAGGAGAATATTGAAAATACTCATTTTCAAAATAATATGGACAGAGTATATAAAAATATCGGAAAGATTACCATAGACTTTATATGCTCATGTCTACATATTAAGAATTGTTTTACTCTGTTGCTTAGCAACTGTCTGGTCATTTAATTCAAAAGCAATTTCTAAGTTAAAAAGCTTTTTGTGAAAAACAATCCAATAACCTGATTTTTTCATGTGTAGGAAAAATGCAGAGAAGGTTATGCATAAATAGATTATAGTATTAAGTGCTGAAAAATAACATTGTGACTATATCATTTGTTGTGATCTTTATTTCAGTCTTTTTGTATAAGACATTAATAATGATGAAGTCAATTATTATTCTCTCTGTTCAGTTGTTAATGTGACATCTAATTTACATCCAAAAGGTTAAGTGTATAAGGAGAGCCTGATTGTCTACAAAAAGCTTGATGAAAATGTAGTCCTTTGTTTTCTGTCTTTGTGTTGTCTTAAGAAGAGATTAAGTAGGGACTTAATGTTTAAAACACACAAACATGTATTATAAATACAGCACTTATGCATCTATTATAGAAACTTGTTACATTCTGCCTGGTATTAAGAATTTTGTACATATTTTATCTTCCACACTAGTCTCTGTGTTTCTTAAAATCAGAACCCTTATTCATCTTTGAGTTCCTATAATCATTATTTTGTATATAACAAGCACCTATACATATGTGTCAAGTTGACTACTTTAATGATAGTAACAATCACAACACTGATGGCATTTTTGAGCAGTTATTTATGTGTTGTATACTATATACCATGTACTCTACTTTGATTGTAGAAACAATTATAGTTATTTTTTCTGTTTATATCAAGGACAGAGGAGAAGAGAATCTTAAATGATAACTGTAAGGGTTGGTAAACACTGAAACAGATGACCTAGGATTTGCAGTCTTCCATATTGTGATGAGTAAGGTAAACTGAAATACTTATTTTTTAAGTATTGATGGGTTTAACAATTGTTTTTCACAAACTTAGATCTCAAGACACACCAGGAACAATTGGTTATATCTTAGTGTAGTTGAGACCTGTTGATTTAGCCAGTGCAGCATCTATTGTCTCTTATGGTAACAACATCCTATTTTTTTCCTTGGTGAATCTCTCCTCATCTATTCTCAGGATAACCCCATCCTACAACCCCAGGCATGGGAACATAATCTGGCCTAGTCTATGACAATGGCCTTCCTTTTGGCCTTTCCTTCAGTAATCAATTAAGCAATGAACACATGACCGAAACAAAGGAAACAATTGGTAGCACTAGGTGTTTTGTTGCAACTCAGGAAAGAGGCAGGCGTGCTCTTCATTGGGAGTCCTAGACTGGTTGGATTTAAGTCTAGAGCTACTGCAGTCACTATTTAGCAGTGTCCCCTTTGAGAATGAAACTAATGAAGAAGAAGCAGTGCCAAGGCAAATATCATAGAGTAATTTTTCCAGACGATACCCACAGATGGATGCTAAAATCATTGGGGAAATTTTAAGGAAAAGCATGATATTAGCATAATCTGAGAGTGTCTCTTCCAAGTTATTTATCAATTACAAAGGGAGAAATGTTAACTGTACAATAGACAAACCTGGAAAACAAACAAACAAACACAAAACAAATAAACAAACAAACAAAAAACCTTAACCAAGCGATCAAGGTTAGCATTACCAGAATTAAGATATATTGGCATTGTGTTCCCTCAGTATTATGCACTTAAGAGAGAAAAGAAAATCATCATTTCTGTGGTATTTCTTGCCAAAAGTGCATAAACTAAATCTAATTATCAGACAATAAGAAAAACTGTCCAACTCAAATTGAGACACATCTACAAAATTAGTGACCAGCACTCATCTAAAGTATCAAGATAATGAAAGCAAGGAAACACTGTGTGGAATTGTTCCAAATTGAAAGAGACTAAAGAGATGGAACAACTTAATGAAATGTGGTAGCCTGGATTATATCTTGGAAAAGAAAACAAAAGACTTTAGGGGAGAAAATCCTGATAAAACTCAAATAAAATCTATAGTTTAATTAATATTTAATACTGTATCAACATAAATTCCCTGGTTTTGAACACTATATTATGGCTATCTAAGTTTTTAACATTAGGAGAAACTAAACTGAGTGAGAATATGTGGGAACTCTTCATAGAATTCTTCCAAATGTTCTGTAAGTCAAATTATTTCAAAATCAAGTTAAAAAGGAAAAATTGAGTCAACAGATTAAGAACAATAGATTCTTGTCAAATTTATATATGAGTATTTCTATCCACCTATATTCGAACACAGGCCTTCCACTAGACTTTTCAAGTGCATGAGTTGAAAAATTCCTTAATCATTTTAGTTGGGTTTCTCTCACTTCCGAGCAAAAAACACATGACAAATATATATTTATTCTCTTTGCCGGTGGGTTTACCATGCCTTGTCTAGAAAATGCCTTGTGACCAATGAGGTATTTCACATAAGGAATTTTCCAGATAACATCTATACTCAAGGCAATATATAGTATATTTTTCATTTTAATAATTTTGCGAGAAGGCATTTACAGAATGTACTTTTCACTGTCATATCTTTGTTGTGGAGTGTATGGTAGGTGATTTTTCATTATTTTGATGATTTTGAGTCATCATTCTGAACAGAAATCATCTTACATCATGGAATGTATTAGCATCATGATCAATAGAGGTGTAGAAATATATGTTTCTGTGTTAATTGAACTATGATTATTAAGATTTATTTATTTTGTCTATTTCTATAATTTTATGAGCCCCCCCTTAGCTTATATGGTTTTACGTACATTTTTCTTCTGTTAACCTATTTATAGCAGCTTCTCCTTTCTAGAACCTTCTGCTGTATATCTGTTGTTGGAGGACACAGTCTCATTGAAATTAAATCTAAAACAAGAGCCGTACTGTAAATGAGGGTCTCTCATATGATCAAAATTGATCGATTTGGTGTTATCTGTTTTGGACAAGGGGTTTTTTCTGGTTTTGTTTTCTTTATATTCGTAACTGTGGACAATAATACATATGGGTGATTTATTGAATATGTGACCTTTGATTATGATAATGTGGCTCAGTTAGAAGTTAAAGTTTGTAGCTTATATTTTTATTAATAGTTTTCAACATTTTTCGTCTGAATAACTCATCACTACTCCTATTCATCATGATACATTTCCCAAAAAGGCCTAAGAAAAATGAACATCGCATCCTGACAAGAAGAACTAAGAGTAACTCCCTTGGGCAGAGTAAATATGTCTCCATGTTCCAGGGCCTGCAATTACTCCATCCTGCTTACAGAGTCATTCATGACATCCTGTCTGTGACAAGTCTTTTGTCCTAGCTGATGTGAATGTAGAGTCATTTTGTTTCCCCTGAATGTATCAATTCCCTACAGCCACCTTTAAAAGCCTATCCCCTTTTGTCTTGGTCTCCTTCAAAATGTGTCTCTTGCACATGAATTGGCCTTATAATTAATCCGAGCTGATTATACTTCTTCTCAATGCCCATACGCATCTATTATCCATTCTTTTTTCCCCCCTCTTCCTTCAAGTCAGCAGTAGCTATACTGTGCTGTCGTTTCCTTGGCTTGGAATCAATTCTCTTTTCTTGCCAAGTACGATACATACTACAAAGTGTGTCTGATGTTGGAGTAATTTTGTGACCTAAGAGAAATGAACAGCATATCTTCAGAGCATTCACTATAAATAGCATGGGGTTTCTCAAAGGTCTCCCACTGACTGTTCAGCACACTGATTTAATCTCTACGAATAGTCTTAATGCATTAATTGACATTTTAGTAGTCCTTTCTGGATTTTTTTTTCACCATAGTACCAATTAATTTTTTTTATTATTTGTAGATAATTGGATCTTAATTATTTGTTTTAGAGCACTTATATGCAAACACATATAATCTTAAAGAAAGAGGGAAAAAAGGAATCAACAAAAAGATTCAAAATGTTCCACTCTTTCTTATTCTTGTGAACTGTTTGTCCCTCAACCCTCTGAATAGAATATAACTGTGGAGGGATTCTTTCTGCACATTTTGTCAATTGGTAAGCACATTTATTGATCACTGACTATGCTTAGAGTATAGTGTTCAGTAAAAGGGAAATGATGTAATGTAATGGAGAAAACCCTGGGCAGGGAGCCAGGAGAAGTGGGTTTTCGTCCCAGCTATGCTAATATATTTCTGTGTGCTAATGTGTAAGTTCAAGTTCATCTTCTGAAAATAGTTAAGCATGACTATATGAACTTAAATTGCTTTCATCTCTAATGTTTTATGAGTCTAGCATACTGTGTTCCTGGAGGAATTCACAATTTAATTGATATGCAGAATGAGAAAAGTGGCATTGCCTACAATTTTTATGAGTTTTGTAGTGCAGGGACTACGTTTTATTCTATGTTCCCAAGTCCAAGCTCAATCTGAAACAGACATTCCAATTATTTTCTCCACTAAGACACAAATGACAGATTATAGTCAAACATGCAATATACTTAAAGGAGCACATAGGATCATGAGCTATTCCATGTCCAAATAGTAACTTTCTCCCCTTCTCAGCCATCTTAAAATCCAATGATACTATTGAACTGCTCTTGTTTATTTATTTAAACACCTTTATGTAGGTATAATTGATATACATAAACTGTACATATTTAAGATGTGTAGTTTACTGTGTTGGTATACATATACACCTGTAAAATTATCACAATAAAATGAACATATGTACCTATTTCAACAATTTCTTCATACTTATTTATAATTCCTCCTTTCTGTTCCCCCACAATATTTTTCCATCCTACTACTGATGTGGTTTCTATCACTGGAGATTGATTTGAATTTTCTAAAATTTTAAACTAATGAAATTGGGAAATGAGAAGATATTATTCTGGGGGAAGAAGGGGTCTGGTTTTGATATTCATCCATCTTCTTACAGATATAAACAGATCATGACTTTTTTTCGAGGGGTCATATTTCACTGTATGAGAATCCCACAATTTGTTAATCCATTACCTTGCTGGTGGACATTGTTTTTGTTCAAATTTTTGGCTATTACAAAATAAACCTACTGTGAACATTTGTGTACAATGCTTATATGGACATATGCTTTCATTTATTTTGGGTAAACACTTAGGAATAGAATGATTAAATCATGCGGCAAGTGTACATTTAACTTTAAAAAAATTGCTGAACTCTTCCGAATTAGTTATACTATTTTATATTCCTACTTGCAGTGTATGAGAGTTCCAGGTCTTCCACATCTTCATCACCATTATGATCATTGATTTTAACCTTAGCCATTGTAATACATATGATGGTGTATCATTGTGTTTAACTTGCATTTTTTTAATGATTAATGATGCTGAGCATTTTTTTGGTGTATATATGCTAGAGATCTGTGTATCCCTGGTAATGTGTCTGTTAAAATCTTGTGCCCATTTCTTTTTTAAATTGTTATTTTTTTGTTGTTGCTGTTTTCTTATTGCTAAGTCCTAAGAGTTCTTTATATATTATGAATATAAATTCTTTATCAGATATATTATTTATAAATATTTTCATTCAGTCTGTTGCTTTTCATTCTCTTTACAGTTTCGTGTTCTTTACAATTTCCTTTGAAGAGCAGGAGTTTTAATCTTTGAGCCCTTATTTATTTTAAATTCAATTTATTATGGTGACATTGGTTAATAACACTGTATGAATTTCAGGTATACAACTTTATAATACAATATCTGTATACTACATTGTGTGCTCACCACCCAGTCCAGTCTCCTTCTGTCACCATATATTTGACCCCCTTAACCTTCTTCATCCTCACCCCACTCCATTTTGTTATTTGTATCCATGATTTTGCTTGTTTGTTTGCTTGATGATTGGATAAAGAAAATGTGGTATAGATAAGAACCGTATGATTTCACTCATATGTGGGATATAAAACAAAGAGCAACAATTGAATGCATTTTTAAAATAATAAAATAATAAATGACTTGCAGATTATGGCACTTTATTCATATTAGCAAATAATTTGTTACCCACCTCACAACAAATTATGACACACAGACATGTGTTGACATTATGGAAGAGAATGCTGAGACAAGGGAGTCCTCATGGTTAGTCCAGCCATTTGCAGTATTAAATTTCTTTTTTGTTGCATAATAATTGCTGCTACCCAGTCACTTTATTTAAAAAAATAGCTTAGCATGAAGTTTTTTTGTAGATGTAAGCTATGTTGGGTGAACTTCATTTGCATATAAGTCAAAAGAATGTGTATACAAATAATTCTCTAACTTTATAACTGTGGACTCATTGTTTTATTTTTGTTATTGAAATGGTTAAGCTAATATCCTCAAAGAGGAACTGTGTTATTGGAAAAATACTGGTGTGCTCCTAAGAGGCCTAAGCAATTACTTTTTATAGAATGCTTTTGATGCAGCAATTATTATGTTCCTTGCCTTTATCTCTATTACTCACAAAGGGTAGATGCTAATCTCCAAGACAGAATGGTTTATCCCAAAATAACATTCAGCTCCAGACTGCTAAAGACAGAGAAATGACAAGGGTTGTGACATATAGATTCTGCCCATTGTTAGATCCCTGATCATAATGGGAAGCATGGATTTGGGAAACTGGACTCAATTCCATTGTGGTTGATTTATATCTTCCAATTTACTACCCCCTCCTCTTTGGTCTTAGAATCTTTAGTATGCTCCAATAAAATAAGGGTAATTTATATCTTCTTGTTTAAAATGGAAATACCCTGGGAAGTGTAATATGATATAAAATCTTTCCATTTTATAATTAGAGTTAATGTAGTCAAATTGTTTTTTTCCTACCTACATTAGACTTGCCTATTAAGGTAATGGTAAGTTGGATTTGGTATGAGAGAAGAAGGAAAAGTAATTTTGAAATATATCCATTGAAAACAGGAAGAGGCAAACACGATAGGTTACTGTGTGGTAAGATATGGGAAAGAACTAAGGACAAATACTAGAAGTCCAACAATATCTATCCATTATGTCATTCTTTAATATTGGAGCTCCCGAATTTTAGCTGAACAAATGATTATCGTACACAGGCTACATTCCAAGCTTTCTCTGCAGTTGGTGTAACTGTGTGACTAAGTTCTTGCCAATAATTGGAAATAAAGAATGTCATTTGTAGTCATACCCATAAAAAGAAATATGCTGTGCTCCCTGTCTTCTTCTTATTCCCTGCATGTGGCAGGAGAAAGTACCAGAACAGCACATTTGGACCCAAAGATAGAAGTCATGTGTTTCGGACTACAGAACTGCCTTTTGTTTTCAGGCTTCTCACCTCGGAAGGGGTAAGGGTTTATGAGAGTGACAATAAATATCTGTCTTCTTTAAGTTTCTGACTTTTAGGATTTGTCTTTTACAGCAGATTAGCTTGTGCTCCAGGTAATTATGTCAAGATTATTAAGGAAGAGAAGATAGCACACATTTCTAAAGAGGTATAGAAATATTAAGTTTACTACAATGGTTCATATACTTTAGTTTTTCTGAAATTTTATCATGTATAGACAACATTTTTTATATACAAAAATTGGACTAATGCCTCAAAATAAACTACAATTTTACAATTACAGGAATGTTCAAAGGATTCATTTGCCAAATGATTTTTTACATGTAACCTGAGTAAAGTGGGTTTCTTCAGAGGTCAATTTCAAATCTAACGGATACTCTGCGGGAATGGCAATTAAGATATCTGATGTCAAGATTAGGAATTATTATCTAATTATATTTACAGGGGTTACTTCCTCCCCAACAAATTTGCTGACATATACATATATGTAC
Source organism: Rhinolophus sinicus (assembly GCF_036562045.2). Lineage (NCBI taxonomy): Eukaryota > Metazoa > Chordata > Mammalia > Chiroptera > Rhinolophidae > Rhinolophus > Rhinolophus sinicus. The sequence goes on from NC_133752.1 coordinate 125,652,841, forward strand.
ATGCATATGAAGGTAATCATGGCTAAAACTGATAACTTAGTCTTTAGGAATTGTATAGATCTGCTTTTATTGTATTATTAGGCTCAAGATTTGTACATTTCCTAAAGTCTGGGAATCTTCTGCTTGACTGTGATGGTAGTTTTAAGCCTTAGGTTAGAAAGTGGGAGCTGTAGGTTGTTTTTGACCTTGACGGTATTCAGCAACCTCTGTGTTTCTTGAAGTTAGTGTTTCCTGTTTTGCAGTTGACTTTTTACCACACAGCTTGAGGAGGTTGCTTTGAACTTAGCCTTTTATGAGGTCTGGCCACATGAGCTCACGACCTTGCCAGGTTATCACACTTTATGAAGGCTTTATTCACAGCTTGTGGCAGTACTTATTTAGGTGAGTGACTTTTATGCTGGCAAGTGGCTATTTTTTAAAATCAGAAGGACTACAGCAGAAGCCTTACAAGTAAATGCAGTACTGCCTTCAGCAATCAGGCACAGAAGAGGCAAGGATTCACCTACAGAGAAAAAGAAATTGTACTAGTTTTCTGTGGCTAACACATTTCCATAACCTTAGTAGCTTAAAACAACACAAATGTACTATCTTACAGTTTCCACGGTCAACAGTCCGAGCAAGGGTTTGGCTGGATTTGCTGCTCAGTTCTCACGTGGCTGCAGTCAGAGTATTAGCTGGAGCTACATTCTTATCTGAGGCTTGAAAACGCTCCCAACTCATTCAGTTTGTTGGTGAAATTCATTTATTTGCAGCTACAAAATTCATGGTAGCTTCCATGCATTTCTAGGCTAACAGTAGAAGGTCTCCCTTACAATTCACCTTATTTTATCTACCATCTATCTGTCTGTCTGTCTGTCTGTCTGTCTGTCTGTCTGTCTCTATCTATCTATCTATCTATCTATCTATCTATCTATCTATCTATCTATCTATCTATCCATCCATCCATCCATCCATCCATCCATCCATCCATCCATCCATATCTATCATTGTGTTAAGAACATTTAACAGGAGATCTACCATTATGACATATTTGGAAGAGCATATTATAGTATTGTTAACTGTAGACACAATGTTGTACAGCAGATCTCTACAACTTATTCATCTCGAGTAACTGAAAATTTACACCAATTGAACAGCAACTCCCTATTTACCCTTCCCTTCAGCCCCTTGGCAAATACCATTCTGCTCTCTGTTTCTCTGAGCTTAACTATTTTAGATACTCATATAAGTGGCACCATGCAGCACTTATTGTCCTGTGACTGCTTAATTTCACTCAGCATAGTGTTCTCCAGGATCATCCACAGTGTTGAATGGTGGTGCAAAAACTGGGTATCCACACACAAGAGAATGAAATTGGAAGCTATTATATACCACACAGAAAATCAACTCAAAATGGATTAAAGACTAAACCATAAGACATGTAACTATAAGAGTCCCAGGGAAAAAAAAGGAAAAAACAGGGTTAAAGCTTGATGACATTGGTCTAGGAAAGTATTTCTTGGCTATCACACCAAAAGCAAAGGGAAACAAAAGCAAAAATAGACAAATGGGACTATATGAAACTAGAAAGCTTCTGCATAGCAAAGTAAACAATCAACAGAATAGAAAGACAACCTAAAGAATGGAGGAAAATATTTGCAAACCATGTATCTGAATCATAGGTTAATTTCCAAAACAGGTTAATTTCCAAAACGTGTAAGGATCTCCTACAAACCAATAGCAAAAACAAAAAACCCACCCAAATAACACAATTACAAAAACAGGCAAAGGACTTGAATAAACAGTTCTCCAAAGAAGACATACAAATGGAAAACAGGTATATGAGAAGTTGCTCCACATCACCAATTTTCAGAGAAATGCAAATCAAAACCACAGTGGAGATATCAGCTCACACCTGTTACGATGGTTATGAAAAATAATAAGTATTGGTAAGTTTGTGGTGGAGAAATTGGAATCCTTGTATACTATTAGTGGAAATGTAAAATGGTGCAAACACTATGCTAACCATGTGGAAGTTCCCCAGAAAATTACAAATAGCACTATTATGTGATCCAACAATCCCATTACTGGACAATGTCCAAAACAATTTCAAACAAGATCTTGAAGATATATCTTTATTCTCATGTTCACTGCAGCTCTATTCACAAGAGCCAAGATATGGAAACAACCTAAATGTCTGTCAACAGATGAATGGATAAAGAAAATCTGGTACATGCAAATAATAGAATATTATTCAGCTTTTTTTTTTTAAAAAAAAGGAAAAACTGCCATTTCATTTTAAAGGACTTAACCTGATAAGGTCAGACTCACTTAGGATAATTTTCCCAATTTAAAGCCAATTGATTAAGAATTGTAATTACATCTGTTACATTCCTTCATAGTAACACTTATACTAGTGTTTGAATAACTGGGAGAAGGTGTGTACACCAGGGGCTGGAAACCTTGGGGCAGGAGGAGGGAACATTTTATTCCCATCAATTTTGCCTATCTCAGGGAAATGTTCCTAGATAAGCCTTTAGATATTGAGGTGAGAAATAAATTTTCATCTGCTTAAATTGTTAAGATTCTCAGATAAATCTGCCAACTGAGGACTAGGTTTTTTTCCACAAAGAGAGTTTAGTTCCACATGATGCTATAAAGCCCTAGTGATATTTTAGATTAAAATTATTTATGCCAGTACACAGTGCTAGGTAGACTGCCTCAAAGTCAAGAAAGAATAACCTTCAACCTGCTCTGGAATTGTTAATTATTAAATCTGAATGTGGCTGTATATATCCGAGCCTCAATGTGCCATTTTACTCACAGTGAAGGGGTAGATATTATTTGTAATAAAAGGAAATAATTTTCTTATTATAAAAAGAAGAATTCACCTTTTAGGTTTGTAATAGTGGGGAAAAAAACACATTACTGCAAGCCTCAAGGCTAAGATGTTGGTAGCTCGCATACACAAAATACGGCAGAGTAGCCAGAAGCTTAGTAAAGAGAACCAGGAAAAGAGAGAGTCAGTAAAAGACCTCCTGGGATCATAGGCGACTCTCAAGTTTGGAAAGCATTTGCACATGTGTTGCTATGCTGAGCCCACTCTGGAATAGTCACAACAAGATGTGAGGGAGACTTGAAAGCATTTGTCAAGCCCCACACAGATCAACAATGTCTAAAACTTCACAGTGAAGGGGCTTAAACACAACCTCTGACTGAATATTGACAAAACAATAAGCTACTTTGACCAGTGGTGACTTTAAAGAGGTCAGCTTTTAAAATAATATCACAGTCACCCTGGCTGCCTCAAAGGCCACGTGCATGCCCAAGGCTGTATTCTCTCAGGAGTGATCAGAGAGAACCTCCAAGCTACTATACTTGGCTGAACATGGGAAAAAATATTAAATCCCTGAACTCTGATAGCAGTCTCCACATCACACCGATATATTCAATGGTACAAAAAATAAAAACCTCATTGGCTAAGGAGGCTTATATACATGTTTAAAGAATGAAAGGAAGGTATGATGACAACGTCTATCAAATATTAAATATCAATGATCAGATAGAAACTATTAAAAAGAATCAAATTAAAATTCTGTGCTTGAAAAATACAATAACTGAAATGAAATATTCACTAGCGTGGCTCAACAGTAGAACTCAGCTGGCAGAAGAAAAATATCGGTGAACCTGAAGATAGAGCAATAGAGATTAAGCAATCTGAAACAGAGAATAAAGAATGAAGAAAAATTAAAAGAGTCTCAGAGAGGTAGAACACCATTAAGTGCACTGACATCCATATAATGGGACTACCAGAAGGAGATGAAAGCAGGCACAGAATGAATACTCAAGGAAATAAAGGCTGAGAACTTCTCAAATTATATGAAAGACATTCATGTACACACCAGAAGCCTCAACAAACTACAAGTGAGAAAAGCACAAACAGCAAAACCCCCAGAACAATCGTGTCAAAATGTTGAAAGACAAAGAGAAAATCAATCAAAACTTCAAACTGACTGCTCATTGGAAAGTATGAAGGCCAGAAGGCAGTGGGATTAAATATTCAAAGTGATACAGCAAAAACTATCAAAAAAACAGAATCTTACGTGTATACCGCGTTTCCCCGAAAATAAGCCCCAGTTAAGATTGTCAGTTAGATGGACGCATTTAGAATGCTATGACGATGTTCCAGAAGAAGATTACATGACTGTATTTGAATAAATGTAGATTGTTGTACATGAAAAAATAAGACATACCCTGAAAATATTCCCTAATGTGTCTTTTGGAGCAAAAATTAATATAAGACCCGGTCTTATTTTCAGGGAAACACGGTATAGCAAAACTATCTCTCAAAAATGAGAGTGACATAAAGATAGTCCAAAGGAAAACAAAAACTGAGAGAATTTGTTCTGGTAGATCAACCTTAAAAGAAACATTAAAAGAAGTTCTTTAGACTGAAAGTTCGTAACATAGGGAGTATTAATTTCCAAGCTATAAAACAAAAACAAAACAAAACAAAACAAAACAAAAAACACAAAGTGCCAACAAAGATAATTATGTGTATAATTACAAAATATAGTATAATTGAATAATTTTTCTCCTTCTCTTGACTGATTTGCAAAGCAATTGCTCAACAACTGGTATCACAATGATTGTATCAGAGGGCATATAACAAAGAAAAATGTAATATATTTGACAATAACCACACAGAGGAGGTGGATGGGGACAAAGCTATGTTGGAGTAAAAAAATGAGACCAGACAGTAGAAAAAAAAAAAAAAGAACCAGAAAGGATTAATAAGAAAGTTCATATAAACAAACTATATATATACATGTTTATGTTTCTTCAGCTTCTAAAACATATAAAATTACATAAAGTAATACTATAATTATAATAATGTATTGTTTGGTTTGTTAAATACATAAATGTAGTATGTGTGACAGTAACACCACAAAAATATAGGGAGAAAATAGAACTATATAAACAATAAAGCTTTAAATAAAGATGTAAATGCCTATGTTATAAAAGACATTAATTCACTATCCTAACCTTCCACCTTAGAAACTAGAAAAATGTAGAGCAAATTAAACCCAAAGCAAGGAGAAGGAGGAAATAATAAATATCAAAGTGGAAATAAATGAAATAGAAAACAAAAAAACAGTAGAACAAATAAAACCAAAATTTGAAAATATCGATAATATTGACAAACTTTTAGTGAGACTAACCAAGAATAAAATAAAATTTAAATTAATAAAATCAAGGACATAAAGGAGGACATTACTTTTGACCTTATAGAAATTAGGAGTATTATAAATATCATGAATGACAACATATCAACAGATAAAATGAACTAATTTTTAGAAAGACACAAAACTGAATTTGACATAAGAAGACAAAAAATTCTAAATAGGCCTTTAACAAGTAAAAAGATTGAATTTATGATTTTAGAATTTCCCAAAATAAAATTCCAGGCCCAGATAGTTTCACTAGTGAATTCCACCAAAGATCCAAATAAAAATAATTATGAATTCTTCACAAAATCTTTCAAAAATTATGTAAGTTGGAAACACTTTCAACTTATTCTATCAGTCTAATATTACACTGATACCAAAATTCGGCAAAATATCATAAGAAAATTATATACAAATACCCCTTATCAGTATATTTTCGAAATGAATCAACAAAATTCTAGCAACACAAATCCAACAATGTAATAATTATACATTATGACTAAGTAGGATTTATTTCAGGAATGCAAAGTTGACTGTATATCCAAATATTAATTAAGGTAATATATCACATTAATAAAATAAACTAAAAAACATAATCTGAAAAACATTAGACATAATTTAACTCCATTTTATGCTGAAAACACTCAACCAAGTAGGAATAAAAGGGAACTTCCACAACCAGATAAAGAGCATCTAGAAAAACTCACAGTTAAAGTAATACTTTTGACGAAGAATAAATATTTTCACCCACCATCAGGAACCAGACAAGGATGTCCACCTTTGCCACTTGAAAAAAAAAAAAAGCCTTTTAATATTGTTCTGTAGGTTACAGTACAGTTAGGCAAGAAAAAAAGGCATCTAAATTGGAAATTTGTATAAAAGGCAGCAAATTAGAAAAGAAGTAAAACTATTCTATTTGCAGATTTCATGGTCCTGTATATAGAAAATTCTAAAAAATATATTAGAAGTTTATTAAAACTAATAAATGAATTTAGCTAGGCTGCTGGATACAAGATCAATTTTTAAAAAAATCAATTAGTTAGCAGTGAACATTATGTAAATGAAATTAAGAAAATATTTTTATTTATAAAAGCTTAATAAGGAAAAAATGCTTAATTATAAATTTAACACAAGAGTGGAGGACTTTGTACCATGAAAAATACAAAACATTGCTGATATTTAAAAGACTTAAATGAATAGAAAGCTTCCTATTTTCATGGATTGGTACACTTAATATCATTGAGATGGCAGTATTCTCCAAATTATCTATGGATTTAATACAATCCTTATCAAAATCCTTGTTGACTTTTTGGAGGAAATTTACAAGTTGATGTTACAGTTTATGAGAAAATGCATGAGGCCCAGAACAGCCAAATGATCTCGAAAAGAACAAAGTTGGAAAGCTTATACTTTCTGATTTCAACCCTTACTGCAAACTACAGTAACCAAATTATGCCAATGGTACTGACATAATTATAAACATATGGTTAATTTATTTTGTCCAATGTGCCAAGAAAATTAAATGATGAACAAGAAAAGTCATTTCAACAAATGCTACTGTGAAAATTTGATGACTACATGCAAAGTATGACCCTTACCTGAAATCATATGCAAAAAAATACAAACTACAATGCAACACAACACAATACAGTAAAATTAAATTAACTCAAATTGATAATATATGTAAAATGTAAGGACTAAAACTATAAAACTCTTAAAGAAGACAGGAGTCAACCTTAAGAATCATAAGTTAAGCAATGGTTTCTTACATATCAGAAGCACAAACAATAAAAGAAAAAAAAATAAATTGGACAACATTATTTAAAAGTGTTGTGCTTCAAATGATATCAATAAAATAAAATCCACTGGATAGGAAAACATATTTGTAAACCACATATCCAATAATGGTTGTGTATCCAGATAAAAAAGTCTCATTATTCAATAATAAAATACAAATAACAAAAATAAAACCAGAGCCAAGATTTTTAATAGACATTTTCTCCAAGAAAGATATACTTATTACCAATAAGCCCATGAAAGATGTTCAACATCATTAGTGAAAATCAAATCAAAATCATAATATACCAATTTACACTGATTAGGTAGGCTATAATAAAAAAGACAGATAATAACAAGTTTGGTGAGGATGTCGAGAAATTGGGATTCTAATAGATTGCTGGTGAAAATGTATAATGGTGCAGTCCCTCTGAAAAACAGTTTGTAGTTCCTCAAAAGTTTAAATATAGTGTAACCATATGACCTGCAATTCCACTTCTGGGTATATGCCCAAATGAAATGAAAATATATGTCCACACAAAAGACAGTACAAGTAGATGAATTTCCCCCAAGAAATAATACTATTTAGTGAAAAATATTAGCCCCTCAATGAGAACTTTCTCCCAATTGTGTTTCTTAAAAGTATATTTAAATACAGGCTGATGTTGAGTGCTTGACATCCCATCATGGCTAAAATAAATGCTTTCTGCGTTTCTTCTCCTTCCTTTGAAAACCACTGAGTTTCTGCTATAACCGATGGAAATAACTTTTAACTCTGCAGGACATTAAAATACTCTGGTCAAGATGTACTTCAATAGATGAATGATAAAAAAATAAATGTGGTACATTTGTACATTGGAATTTTATCCCACAATAAAAAAATGAGCTCTTAAGTCATGAAAATACATGGAGAAACCTTGAATGCATACATAGGGTTAAGTGAAAGAAGCCAATCTGAAATGGCTACATACTGTATGATTCCAAGTAAGGGATTTATGTGGAAAGGCAAAACTAAGGAGAGAATAAGAAAAATCAGTAGTTGCCAGGGGTTCGGGTAGAAAGAGGAAAGGATAAATTGGTGGAGCACAGGAGATTTTGGGGGCAGTGAAAATATTCTGTATGATACTGTAATGGTAAACACATGTCATCATATATTTGTCAAAACCCATAGAATGTCCAACACAAAGAGTGAAGTCTAATGTAAACTATGGACTTTAGTTAATAATGATATATCTAATTAGGTAATTGGTGTGTCAAATATACCACACTAATGCAAGATGTTAATATTGGGGGAAACTAAGAGGGTATGAGGGAGTATGGGAACTCCGTATACTTTCTGCTCACTTGTTTTATAAACCTAAAACTGCTTTAAAAAAATCTGTTTGAAAAAAAAGACAAAGAAAATCCTGAGTAGATTTTTAAAAATGCATCAGCACAAATTCCTTCGTCGGAGTGCTGATTTAATTGCTGTTGGGTGACATACCAAAAACTTTGAGTATGTTAGATCATTATGATATACAGCCAGGATTTGAGAACTATTGGTTAATGACAACACTAAGTATATTCTTATAACATAATTTTACCAGGAAATGACCAGGTATTGTGGTTTGGCTTGTTTTCTAAATTTGACAGGAATGGTCCAGTGCTATGATAACAATAACAGTGTTGACAGTGTCCTGTTAATGCTTTGATTTTTTTTTTTTTAATGAGGCACATTCGAGACTTTGGCTGAGGTAAATTCAACTTTATTGGTGCTATGGGATTTGTAGTTTTTCCAAAGATGAAAACTGGTAATACAGCTACAAACATTAAGACCTCAATTTGCAGTGATTAATGGAATAAGAAATTAAGGAGAACTTTAAATTCATTAAGCTTTAAATTCTCTCATCTGAATAAGATATTTTGATTTTTTAATTAAATTTATGGGGGTGCAAAAGGTTAGTAAAATTACATAGATTTCCAATGTACAAGTCTATAATACATCATCTATATATCACATTGTGTGTTCACCACCCAGAGTCAGTTCTCCTCCCATCACTGTATATATTTTGATTTTAAACATAAAATTCCTTTGGACGTTTTTTCATATCTTCGTGTAAAATAATGGAAGACATTTGTATTCAAATATACAGCATATCTTAGCTGTTGTTCTATCATTGTCATATCTTAAAATTATTTACTATTATTGCAGAGTTTGATGAGTTATAATGAATATGAATTGACATACTTTGGGTTGAGAAATAGTAAAGGTATGACTTTGGATTTAGTGACCCTTGGAGTTAATTTGATTGATATATTAAAATAGTGTTTTTGATAGGTTATGCAGCTTTCTGTGAGATATACTTTACTCATCAGAGGATCAAAAATAGTCCAAAAAGAAATCATTGGTATTTGGGAGCCTCTTGTGTATAGAAGCAGGATAGTCCTGAGAAAAATGCTGAGAGAGACAGTCACAATCTAGGTTGACCAGAAGTCAGATGATCAAGTACAATAGCTAAGACTGCAAAGAGTTTGGGAGGTTGACCATGGCCATTCTTTTCTCCAGCAAGTTATCCCTAGAGAGGAGGTTCTGAAGATGGGCTACACATTAGAGTCACCGGGGGAGCAACAAAAAGTCTCAATGCCCTGGTAACACCCCAATAAATTGAATAAGAATATCTGGGATGAGACCTAACATCACAGATAAGTAACATGATTTATTGTTTGGTGAACGTGGAAGAATGTGTGGAATATCTGTAGATTACCCATTATTTTATGCTTTCCTTTTGAAATTTTCCTGAGTACAGAGAGATGCATTATCCGTGCCTCTATGCTGTGATTCTTTCCCCTTTTTCATGTATAGGCCCTCGTGGGTGAGATGTACAGTATTCCTTCTAGATTTGTGACTAGGTAGGTAAATCTGACAAATATAGGGTGTTAGAAAATTGCCCTTCATTAATTTAGCTTCTATCACTAATTAAAGCTGACAATTTGATCTCTGTTACATTTCCAAATATGTCTCTCAATTGGTTCCAAACTAGGTAGGGACCTAATTTATTAGCTCTGTAAAATCCCAACAGATATTACATCTGTCAAGCATTTAGGAACCAGAGTAATCTCAAGGAACTCAGTTATAGGAAATACAGCTGTCTTCCTCTGTTTTGGAAGGTTAATAAGCAGCTTCTGTCCACTTCTCTTGTCCTCTCTGTCTTTTCCATTCTAATTCTCTCTTACTCTAGCAGTTTCTCTGGGACTGTATGCTGTACTCGTACATCAACTTCATTCTCTTTTTCTTCAGACAGGCTTGTTCATGAGTGCCTTTACAGCTCACGTGAGTCTGGGTTTCTGTGACACTGGTTCAAACGCTAATTGAACAATACCTTATAATTGCAAGAACCAATACCAACAAACTAAGTCCCCAAATCAGAAAACACAAATTTCCAAGAGAGAATAAGATTAGGTTATCTTGGAATATATGTTCACTGTTGTTTCCATCAACAGTGTTTTCAGGGAAGTCACAGGTGCTTAAGAGGGCAGCCTGCCCCTTCATCTGAGTCTGGGTCTGAGAATGCTTCTCAGACAAGTTGGAAAGGCATCCTCCAGCATCACCAACTTTATTGTGTTGTAATACATGTGTGTATGCCAGGTCTCCTATGTAACTTTCAGCAAATTATCAAAACATTTCATCCTATAATTGTAAAATTACCAAAATTTTCCTTGTGGGAATAAATGAGATTACTATTTGCACCATTTTGAGAATTTTAGAAAAAGCCTAATCATATTTTTAGGTCGTTGAATTGCATATATTAAAATTCAATTTTAATATATTGAAAAAAGATTACTTTAAACTTCAAAAGTTGTTACTATTGTTTTTAAATATAAAATGACTACTGCATTTTATACTACCTTGGGAAAGATACCAATCACAATCATTTTATTTCTATAATGATTCTTTTTTAGGTACTAATTATTACTTTACACACATTTATTTTTAAATATTTTTTAAAGTGTGCTTTAACTGCACTTTTGACTATTTAATTTTGCTTAAGAATAGTCTCTGCTGAATTTTCCCTCTCTAGTGAGCTATATAAAAATTGATTTTTGCTCTTCAAGCAAAGTGTTGAAAATGTAGCTTGTTAAGGAAAGACTGTTTCCTTTTCTTCCTCACAGTCTCTTGCACTTTAGTTGTTAAACTCCTTTCATTTAGTTGTATATAACTTCTTAGAGATGCAAAAGTACCTAGTTTGGTTTCCCCTTCCATTTACCAATTATTGATTGGAAGCAATACTTTTTTAAGTTGAAAAAGCATTGGACTTGAGTCTTGGAAGAACTGTATTTGATTCCACCGCTCTAACTAATAAACTATATGACTTTGGGCCTGTGAGATTTCTGAACCTCAGCTTTCTCATCTGTGAAAGGAGGGAGTTGGAATATAGTTTCTTTAATTTCCTTTCTAGCTCTGATATATATTTCTATAAATGTATCTATGGAATGATTCTTGATTTACAGTTATTATGGTAAACATTTATATGACCAGAGAATAACATTTAAAAATGTCTATGAAACACCATCAGAGGTTCACTGCCCATGAGAGCATCTTGTACCACAAGAACTTGACAAAGAATTCTAAAAGGTGCTAGCGTATCTGCTAGTCTATCTTGATTTATTCACATACATGAACATTTGCTCCTGATCGAAATGGTCTCTGAGTTTGCCTAAAAAACTAGAATGCAATGGTGACAAAGGTGGGGAGTGACATGTGTGCCCAGATACAAAGGATATGAGATTGGAAACTTGTTCAGAGTAGGATCTTTTCTGAGAAATCTTGTTATAGAACAGAAAGAGTTCATCCACCCAGCACTAGCAGAGAAAAACACAAAACACAGAGAACTGCAGTGGAGAAATACTGCATATTGTGTTGATGAATGGCACCATCCAGGAGAACAGGAAGTTAATGCTCAAAACCCGGAACTTTCAGATGGCGTGTAGGTTACAGATTATATAGGGCAAAATCACAAGATGCTCTGGGTTTGGGGTTGGGGTTGTGCTGGGAGCTGATTGGTGAGAGATGAGGTAAAGGTAATGAATCATTTCTTCAGATCTTGTGGAGAGCTCTGAGGTCTTTTCCAGTGTCCCTCTGTTTGGACTCATGGGAAAGTAGCCAGGAGGTCATTCATTCCATATTAGGGCTCAGGAACTGAAACCTACTTTGGTCAAGATGTTATCTTTAGCCTGCCAGAGGTCCAGCCTGTGTCAGTGTGAACATTAGTCAGGGCTGGGCTAGTGTGTTCTGCTGCCGGGGGATGGAGGGGATAGGAAGTGGGGGATGGGGGGGTGCTGATTCTCCAGGGGAAAGGCTAGTCTCTGAGAGATGTGTTTGTGTGTGTGTGTGTGTGTGTGTGTGTGTGTGTGTATACATACGTACATATACATATGTATATGTGTACATATACATATAGAGAGACAGAGAGAGATAAGATTTCTAGAACTGTGATTTAATCAAAGTCAAAGGACCCTCAGTTTCAATCTGAAAGTAAGTTTCCCCCAAGTTTAGAAAAGCTTCACGGTAGGGGTCTGTTCTCGCTTTTGTTCATTGTTATGTTATCTTTAATGTTTTCTTTGGATCATGGGCATATGGAGGAAGAAGTTCACACAAGACATAGGCGTAGGCTCTGAGCCGCTATAACGTCACTCCCATTGCCTTCCTTGGGCCAAAGTAAACCATAAGGCCAAGCCTTGTGCCGAATAGGCTCCGTCTCTTGGTAAGAGGAACTGCAAATTATTGAGATCATTTTTGAAATCTATACATCCTCAGCTTCCAATAAAATTGACAAATAATATACACATTACAGAGTTTTGATGAACATTGAGTAAAATACTGTGCTTGTTTCAATGCCTGCCATAGAGTAGCCACCCGGTAGATACCTCTTTGTTAGCTGCATAGTTATAATTAGAAATATTACCTGTGTTTAGGTCACCAGGATAACCAAATCCTTTTACTTCGACTCCTATTTTGTATTCCTTCTTCTCTCTCTCTGTTGCTATTGCCTTAATTGTAACCTCTATCACTTGTCACCATGAGTATTGAAACAGCCTCTTGAGTAAACCACAACTGGTTGTCTCTATTGAGAAACTATAAACCCCACTAGGGCAGGGACCCTGGCATTCTTATTTATAGTTGTATATTCATTTCCTGATAGAGCACATTGCTCACAGCAGATGTTCCACAAATATTTGTTGAATGTATGAATTGAATATTAAACTTTGCATACAAAGAAAATTTTAGAACATCCAAATCTTGTTACTCTGCTTTCTTATATTTCTCCAATGACTCGCCATAGTGTTCAAAAAATTTTAAACATCTTAACTTAACCTATAAGTCTGTCCAGGATCTGACCCCTGCCTCTGTAACTATATCTCTGACTCTTTCTGCACATGTAACCTACTTTCCAGAAGTTTTCTGAATCTATCATGATTTAATGAAAGATGTTCTTTTTCCTGGGATACCTTGCTCTCCCTTCTTCACCTGGCCTAATTCCTACATGTTTTAAGACTTAGGTCAATACTTTCCTCCTGTGGGACATATTTTTAACGTCCCAGCAGTGGCCAAATGTCACTCTTCTTGTCTCCTTGGATACTTAGCATAACCCTGTCACACCTATTCCCAACCTACAGAGCAGATGCTGTATCTTTCATTTCCATATGACCAGCAAGTGTCTGGAGTATAGTAGATGCTTTATAATTATTATGTGAATGAATAAAGGCAAAATGGCAGGTCTGGAGGAAGGTTAGTTTTAAAATTCATTGCCAGCAGTTTGATGGAATATCCCCACTTAAGCCTAAGGATGTGTAGTTCTTTCACTGTTAAAGCCTAATTAGAGTTTTCTTCTACTAAATAGACTAAATTGCCTTTCTTTGTGCTTGAAATAATTCTCAGCAGTGAGCTTGGTGGCTATTGTCCTAACCTTTCCTTCCACTGAAGCTTGACTCCATTTCTCTTGGATTGTATTTTTGATTGAGTAGGTGGCTTATGTTTCATTTTAGAGCAATCTCAAAAGACAGACTAGTCCAAGTAAAGCTACGTTTGCAGAACACTAAACTATTCATGTGGTAGAGACTAAATTATTTTGGCATCTTGGGCACAGAGCCAGTCTCAGATTCTTCTATAATAATAATGATATTGTGTTAGTATAAGTGCCTCCAGGAAAGAAGACAAATCCAGCATCAATTTGACAGGACTAATGTTTAGTGAATTCTGCTGTGTATGCTTTCAAATAGAAAGGGAAAAACGATAGTTATACAAAGCAACATGTGAATCCTGCATAAGTCATTTGTGCATAAGTTAAAGTAGCCCGAGGCAATTATTTACTTACTCTTTGATTTACTATTTTCCTTGAAGTAATACAAAGGTATTCTAAACATTTTTAGGTCTCCTTGTGCTTTTCCTTATTTCCCAACTATAGCCTAGTTCTTCAACTTTTTAATTACTTAGTCAAAGAGTGACTAATAAAACAAACAATTTAATAAAGAGAAATAACAGCAGAACGTCACTAATAATCCACAATATGTAAATAACCACAGCTTCCTATTTCTTAAGAGTAAACTGGAGTTAACCATTAGATAACCATTTCATAAATACATTTGATAATTTCAAAAGATGAATGGACTTCTTTTTGGAAAAAAATTGTTTTCTTTTTAATGTTACCTAAGATTCAGCATGCACTTTCATTACCAATTAATATCAGTATCAATTAATTTTTCTCCTTATTGTACTATATAATATCTGACATACTTAAAATTCACTTAGTATGAAAACTGATATCCTCTTTATGAGGTAAGAAAACTGAGTCCCAAAGAAGGCAGGTGACAGGGCAATGTCATATAGCTATCTAATGCAAGAACTAAACCAGGTACAAGACTTCAGTCTCTTCGCTTTCTGTTCTTTCTAATATATCACTACAATTTTCATTCTAATTCTTCTCTTGGTGTTATCCTCTGAATGCTTAGTTATGACAAGTTGTTTTAAAGGTGTCTACACATTTAAAAAGGAGTGAGATTTTTAATTTAATAGAATTGGTTTTAAGAAGGATTTTTTAAAAGATGCAAGGCAGTTATTATCCAGACCTAATTTCATAAAACTCTTTTTATGGTAATTTACATGAAAAATAAATTAATATTTAATTAATATTGCCATGAAAATTGCAAGTTTTATATCACTTTGGGATATATGCTATAGGCAAGATATATGTTAGAAGTAAAATATATTATCTATATTTAAATTTTATTTAAATTATTTTTACTTGATGTCTAGGAATTGCTTGGAAGTATTCTAAAGCATTATTTTTGATCTGCTTACATCTTATAATGTTGTACTCAGACATTAACATAAATCTATATACCGAAATACAGGTATCTTTATGATCAATTCAACTTTGCATTTCTGTCTAGATCAATATTCATGAAATATGTCTGTATGGTATTAAATAATGGTTGAGTTTTTTCTTCCTCTAAATTAAACCTTTTGTACACATATCAAGATGCTGTAATGTATATGAATTCCATATAATACTCTATATTTATAAATAAGTGAAAGAAACCACGCAAAGTTTTACTTACAGAATTATGGTCTGGATAAACCAGAATACAAGTATTCTTATATATATCAAGATAAAAATGATATATATGTAACTATTTATATGTATATTTAAAAAATATTTCATTTAATATCACCTAACTTTTCTTCACTTTATGATGTGTACCTACCTTTCTTAAGATCGCAACATCATTTCTCAAAACATGTTACAGTTCTTACTAATTAGATTTTTATAACAACATTATGAGGAATAGATACCATAATTTTATTAGGGAAGAAATAAAAAGGCAGATGTATTTTCTAAAAACGTGTGTTTTCCCAGTTAGTATTGTCAAAATAGGTGGGACTAGATCTCAGGTGTCTTTAGTTTTTGTTTTACTACAGGTCATGCTGGAAACTTCTCTCTTTTTCTAGTGAAAACAGAGCATTATATTTACACTAACTTTGATAGCTACACATTCTCAAAGCAACTGTTTATTTTTTTAAAAATGTTTTTATTAAAAATATAGCTAACATATATTATTATACTAGTTTCAGATGCGCACCATCGTTATTCAACAATTATGTGTCTAAAGAAGTGATCACCGTAAGTCCTGCAACCATCTGACACCATCACACGCTATCACAATATGACCGACTATAATTCCCTATGCTGTACATTATATCCCCATGAGATATTTGTTTCTTACTTGGAAATTTGGATCTCTTACTCCCCTTCACCTTTCCCCCCTTCTTTTGATTTTTCAATTATAGTTGACATTCAATATTATTTTATATTAATTTCAGGTGTACAGCATAGTATGGTTAGATGTTTATATAATTTAAGAAGTGATTACCCTGACTAGTCTAGTACTCACCTGGCACTATACATAGTTATTACCATATCATTGACTATATTCCTTATGCTTTACTTTATATCCCCATGACTGTTATGTAACTACCAATTTGTACTGCTTAATCCCTTCACCTTTTTCACCCTTCCTCCAACCCCCTCCCATCTATCACCCCAACAAATTTAGTACCCATTTGACATCGTACATAGTTATAACAATATTATTGACTGTATTCCTTATGCTATATCTTGTATCTCCATAACTACTTTTTAACAAGCAATTTGTACTTCTTAATTCCTTCCCCTTTTTTCACCCATATCCCAACCCCCTCCCATCTGGCAACCATCAAAATGTTTTCTGTATCTATGAGTCAGTTTTTGGTTTGTTTGTGTTTTTTTCTCTTTGTTTATTTTGTTCCTTAGATTCCACATATAAGCAAAATCACATTGCATCTGCCTTTCTCTCTCTGACATGCTCCACTCAGCACAATACCCTCCAGGTCCATTTATGCAGCCACAGGTGGCAAGAAACCATTCCCTTCCATGGCCGAGCAATATTCCATTGTATATATGAATGCACCACATCCTTTTTATCCATTATTCCATCGACCTAGGCTGCCTCCACATCTTGGTCATTGTAAACAATGCTACCATGAACATATGAATGCACAGGTACCCTCAAAGTAGCTTTTTGGATTTCTTTGGATAAATAGAAGTGAGCCCTTCTTTGTCTCTTGTTATAGCCTTTGTTTTAAAGTCTATTTTGTCTGGTATGAATATTGCTACCTTAGCTTTTATTTGTTTGTTTGTTTCCATTTTCATGAAATATCTTTTTCCATCCCTTTACTTTCCATCTGTGTGTGTCTTTCAATCTGAAATGAGTCTTTTGTAGGCAGCATATGTAAGGGTTTCCTTTTCTTATCCATTCAGTCCTCCTATGATTTTGAGTGGAGCAATTAACCTCCTATAATGTTGAGTGGAGCAGTCAACCATTTACATTGAAAGTAATTGTTGATCGATATATAGCTATTGCCATTTTATTATTCATATTATTTATTTATTATTATTTTTTTGTCCTAAAGAAGTCCCTCTAACATTACTTGTAATACTGGTTTGGTGGTGATGAACTCCTTTAGCTTTTTCTTAGTGCACGAGTTGGGTGGCGTAGGGTCTAAGCTGAGTCACCAGGGCAGAAGATTCATATTTGGATTGTGGGGGTGGGCTCAACACAGAAAAGATGGCACCTGCCTGCTGGCTGCCTGGGAGAAGAACCTCAGACAGGGAAAATGGCAACTCTCCTCCAACCCTTACACTGAAGCCACATAGCTCAGTTTGCCTCCGTATTGCCTTGATGCCCCCCGAGCCACTGTCCTTTTGCCAGAGACCAGAGTGAGAGCCTGGGAGTGAAAGTCTGTGCATAGGCCATTTAAGAGGATGTCTAGGTTTCCCACAGCCTTCTGTCTCACCCAGACAGTCGGAGCCCCCACTGTTTTTCATAGTCATATGTTGTGGGGGCTCTTCTTCTTGCTACAAGTACTCCAGGCTGGGGAGACTGGTGTGGGGCTGGGGTCCCTTGTTCCTCCGGGAGAAACCTCTGTAGCTGGGATAGCTCTCCTGATTCTCAACCATCACATGGTGGTTGGGGCCAGCTTGTTTTGCATCTCTGCCCCTCCTACCATTTTTGACATGGCTGCTTTATAGCCTTAGTTATAAACTTCTGTTCAGCCAACTTCAGATGGTTCTCCAGGTTGATTGTTCTATAATTTAGTTGTGATTTTAATATGCTCATGGAAGGAAGCAGGCACAATGTTTATCTGCTCTGCCATCTTGGATATCTCCCCTCAAAGCAACTGTTTATTAACTAAGAGCAAAATGGTAACTAGTATTTTGAGTTTGTTTGTGTGTGTGTGTGTGTGTGTGTGTGTGTGTGTGTGAATGTATGTGTATGTTGAATTGAGAAAGTAGGATGATGATAATGGGGAGAGTGAAAATGTTTCTGGAGAAGCATGAGTGTGTTTTTTAGGGCTGCTATTAGCCTGACCTTGGGAGAACAGCAAAGGGATGATTAAGAAAGGAACTCTGAACAAATGGCAATAGAAAGCACTGAGGAAGAAATCAGCTTGAATAAAATGAAAATCCCTAAATTAGTGAAATATGCTTTTGGTTTTAAGTAACAGAGACTCAGCTCAATCTGGCTTAAGCAAGAAGAATTCTTATTATAAAACACCCTAGACACAGATCTAGTTTTAGGCCAATTAATCCAAGGCTTTGACTTTTCTGGTGTCATCAAGATTTTTCTCTCTGTCTCTCAGCTCTGCTCTTGGTGGTGTTTTACAAACTTACCACTTAGGAGTGAGATCTGTAAAAGAGGTCTATAGATTTACATGTCATCACCCGAAAACTGTATTGTATCCTTGGGAAAGGATGAAATCAATCAAGTGAGGGTCCTAGAGTGAGAAGAGGACCTTGAAGAGAATCTTGACAAAAACAAGCATTTAAGGTCAAGGTAAAAAGAGCCCATCAAGGACACTAAGAAGGAACCACCTGAAAATGAAGAATACCAGGAACACAGAGGCCATGGGAAAGGTTGAGTGTGTCATAGATACACATTACCTGGCTATCTGATTTACAACAATTTCTCCTTTTCTGGAAATAGTCTCTATACTCAGGAATGGCCAGCAGGATCACGTGGCTGATGCCTGGCCACATTTGAATGTTTCAGGTGGGTCCAATTGAGCCAAGCTGGAACATTCAAATTCCTTGTTCTAAGAAATTAAAACTTAGAACCGAGAGACACAGAAACCACATATAGCAAGCTTACTTGAAGCAAACAAGAAAAACAAATTAAATAAAAATAAAGCCACAGATACATCAGGAAGTAGAGGAGTTTAAAGGGTCTCAGCAGCAGGAGGGAGAGAAGTATCTGTTGGGAAAACTGAGGAGAGAAATTCACAGGAACTGGGAATATTTTCGCGTATGTTTTGATGTGTTTGCCTCCCCACTCTTATCAGATAAACTTGCTTCCTAGATAACAGAGAAAACAGAACTCAGTAGGTAGAAAATTTCTCCATTCCTTGCCACCAAAGCTGCAAATGATCTGCATCTGTGTTCATTCCTTTGTCTTTCTTTGCACCACGTCACAATGGTAAAGAGTGCCTCTCTGATAAATTACCTCACCATAATATTACACATAGGATCCAATAATTAAATAATATAATATGTGGGGATTACTTTATGGTGAGGTTAACGAAGTTAAGTCTGAGCCTGCACAGCTACCCATCTTGAGTCCCAGGGGTGTGTCTGCAAGATTCAAATCCAATTTATTCTCACTGATGTTTGGCACCATATGATAACTTCTATCCACTGTGGTTTAAATATGCATGAAGATGTTTCTAGGACCTAAAGCTGGCTGTGACTTCCAGCATTTGCAATTCCAGGAATATTCCTACTTATTTTGCCTTTGGGAGATTGGGACTGAAAAATACTGATAACACAAAAATCTCTTCCAGCACCAGCAGTTTTCCTGCCTGAATCCAACCCCCTTCAATATGCTCTCTTCCTCCCAGAAAACAAAAGTTTTGAGAATGGGAGCTGGATAGATGACAGGAGCTTTTTGACAAGGTTTTACTGAATGTCAGGTTTCTTTGTCATCTCAAACATTTTCTCTCTGATTAGTTTATCTTCAGTGACTAGCATAACGCTCAGTACATAGTAGAATCACAATGCAATTTTGCAGAATGTGTGAATGGATGAATAAATGAATGAACAGATAGATAATTTGCGCAAGTTGGGAGAGGCCAGGATCCAGAGTATAAAAGGATGAATAAATTTTAGAGAAGAGGAACTCCCTTTTCATTTAAAACCTCTCCATTCTGCAGGGAACATAATATGGATTCTGTTTTGCACACTACAAAGAAAAAGAAAATCAGAAAAAAGGTATTTGATATTATTTTTCATTCTCTGAATGGTGTCCTATGTGACAAAAGAATTATAATAATTGGGTATATGTTTAAAAATTCACTTCTAATTTTTATTTCCAAATGAGTTAATTGAAGTAGTTTAATACAATTTTCTTATTTTGGAACAACCATTATTATTAAAGTAGGTTATCATGAATTTAACTGCTGCAAGTTTTAAACAAAGTATGACTATTAAAATGATGTATCTTGGAGCTGAAAACAGAGTACTTTATTTACATTGCTACAATTATAATATGTCCTGTTTGATCAACATCTTTAGAATTTTTTAGAAAACATATATGTATACACATGCTTTTAAAATGTTAGTCTTTAACATTCAGCACCTCTCTTCTTTAAAATAGACAGAGCACAATTCCTATTACCTAATTCTCTTGGGAAATTAATCTAAGCCATACAGAAGCAGCTATCTACACTGGGCTTTGTTTTTATTGTGTGTCCTACAGGTTACCCTTGTCCTGAATGTTTTCATCTTGTCTAGGTTTCTCTCCTACTATTTCTAAACCACCCCAGAACACTGCTTATCTTTCATAGGTCCTTTCTGATGAATAAAACAAAATCAAATCCCTTAGAAATCTCTTTTCAGTTTGTAAATATATGGAGATATTTTAATACTTGGGGAAATAGAGGATTCCTTAAAAAAGTAGCTTAGTTTTACTAATACAGCTAATGATTACCATCAGAAGGTGTGCCCCCTACAAACATAAAACTCTAGGATGTTAACTTAGCAGCTGGTGCCTGAAGAGAAGCCCTCCGTGCTTTGTGGTGACAATCTGTGTTGTGCTGTGGCAAAATAGTTGGCAAATCTGTTTGGTGAGGTAACACAGGAGGAAGAGCATACCTATAAACAACGAACTCTTCATTTAGGGGAGGAAGTTGGAAAACAGTGCTAATGTGTTAGCTGTTGTTGACTGTATTTCCTCAGGAATTGCAGAACAAGTTGAGTTGAAAAATAAAATTGTTTGGTTTGCAAGCAGGAAATAACAGGACTAGATACTCCAGAAACGTGGGGCCTTAAAATGTTGGTAGAGACAACTAGTTTTGGAATCTAAACAGTGAAGATAACGTAGAGAAACTCTTTTAACAACAAAGAATGAGCACCAAAGACTTCATCTTCCTGCTACCCAGCTGCAGAATGGCTAAAGTCCAAAACACTGGCAATACCAAATACTGATGAGGATGAGGAGCTGCAGTCATTGGCTGTGGGAATGCAAAACGGTAAAGCCACTTTGGAAGGCAGCTGGACAGGTTTTTTACAAAGCTATATGTACTCTTATATGATTCAGAATCCTGCTCCTCTGCACGTACCCAAAGTTGTTGAAAACTTATGTCCACACAAAAACTAGCACTTGAATGTTTATAGCAGTTTTATAATAATTATCTGAAATTGGAAGCAAACAAGATATCCTTCAATAGGTAAATAGATGAAAAAACTGGTACATCCATACAATGCGATATTGTTCAGTGATAAAAAGAAGTTAGCTATCAAGCCGGAAGAAGACACGGAGAAACCTTACATGTATTTTGCTAAGTGAAAGTAGCCGGTCTATCAAGGCTGCATGCTGTATGATTCCAAATATATGGCTTTCAATAAAAGGCAAAACTATGGAGATAGTAAAGAAACAGTGGTTGCCAGGGGTTTAGTGAGCCCCTTGACCACCCCTCACACATACACCTGGCATTATGTCAGATACTAAGATTTTGAACCAGTACAAATTATAATTTCAGTTTTTACTGGAGCTTTCTGTTGATATTTGAATAGGATTGAAGAAGAACAAGGTTCAGCAATTGGCTTGTTTCTTGTTTCAACACCAAGGAAATACAATTTGAAACAAGAATGAGAATCTAAGAGTGTTGAACAAATAATTTGCATAATCATGAGAACTAAATCCTTGTTAGTTGGGGATCTTTAGGTAAATATTTCCCTTCATATTATTCTATTGTTTTGAGAACAATTGAGAACATTTTGGAGCGAGAGAGAAAGTGTGTGTGTGTGTGTGTGTGTGTGTGTGTGTGTGTGTGTGTGTATTTATGTGTATTTGACCCAGAGCAGCACAGCTATAAATATCAGAAGTCTGTGAAATCACACTGGTAAGAGATCTGGAAGAAACCAGATTTGGATAATCAAAGCATTAGTAGACTTTGTAGTATGACAAGAAAAACCTGGGTTTTGAGGGTAGGAGAACTTGAGTCTAATTCAGGTTTTACTACTATGGGCCCTGAAGAAGTTTTGTGAACTTCTATGAGTGTTGATCTACTTATCTGCAAGTGGGATTAATGATTTATAGGTCATAGGATTACTGTGATGATTAAATGAGATGATACATGCAAAGGGCTTGGCTCATATGAAAAGCTCAGTAAATGTTAGCTTGTTTCATTCTGCTGATATTTATAAATCATTGAAATTGCTTGAATAAATGGCATGTTAAATGAGGAAGTATATCTAGAAAGACATATCCTTTGTCAGGGCACCATGAAGATATTGGTCCAACTCCATATGGATTTTTTATACAAATGAGCAAACTTTTCTTTATATTCAGTCATAATTGTTGAATATTTACCAAGCATTTATTTTAAGTACCACACTAGATCAAAGTATATGCATTTAAAAATATATAATTCTTTTCTTCAAGAAGCTTAGAAGAAAGTTCACTTATTGATACATCCAACAGAATAAATATAAGTGTCAAAAAGTAAATGCTAATCGTCAAGTGAGGCCAGATTACTATGATGTGAAAATGTTGGTGAAATTCAAGTGGAAAATTAAGGATTTTATCTGGGTCTTAAAAGAGGAAAGTGGCTTAAATAAATGAGTATGTGGAATCAAAATGTGGGAGAGGAGTAAGTGACCAATGTTGAATGTTTACTATGTTTCAGCCACTATCTAAAAAATATCAAACTATATAGATAGTTTCTGATATAGTGTTTGCAAAGAAGCAGATGAATGGAGAGAGAGAGAGAGAGAGAGAGAGAGAGAGAGAGAGAGAGAGAGAGAGACAGAGAGAGAGCTTCATTTCAACTCTTAAAAGTAGCTATTAACTCAGTTTTGCTGGATAAAGAAATTGAAAAATTATTCCATGAGAAACTTGTCCAGGTTTTTAGAGCCAACAGGCAAAGATGTGGGTTTATCAGCTCAGTTCTGACCCACAGGTATGTAGTCTTTCTGATACAACATGATGCTTCTTAGATATTAAAAGTTTTTTTGAAGAGAACTAGTAAAATATAAGGCTAGAGGCTAAAGTCAAATTACATATTTAGATAATTTCTGCTCTCACAAATTCACAAAAATTTCTGTATAGATTAACAGTAAGGCTGAGACCTTTGGGATGGAAAGACAGAAAAAGATAAAGACATGGAAAGATAAAGACAAGGATAAAGGCATGGAATTTCTTGTGAAATACTAACCAAAATTTTTTTTTCTGGATTTTTACGTTGTAAGTTCGGAAATGAATTCTTGAGTTCACTAATCTCACTTTTCTTTTATAATATTTGTTTTTATAAAACTTTTATCCATTAGGAATTTTTCATATCTTCATAGGTATTTCCTGGCTAAATGTGTTTGAAATTCACAAGTTGACTTCAGCAGGCTGGGTAGTTGAATTAGATTATGTTGCATTACAGAAAAAAAATGAGATCTGGTAATTTTGTATTTTAATAACTTTAAATTTGTTTAGATTATAAGAATGTTTTTTGTTCTGCTCATCATATGTGTTATACAGCATTTACAATATAATTTTATCATTACCTACTATGTAATACTAAGATACACCAGATTGCATAGCATCATTTATATTAATAATAAGCAATTTCTGTTTTGTCTGTCAAACATTTATTGGACTATTACCAAGGTTTGTAAACGTAATCATCATGCTTTATTCTTATAGCACCTGAATACATTACGCATGGCGTTTACTTCTGTATTATTTAATAAGACATCTTCAAAAGGTGAGTATATAGAGACCGAAAAAATACTTACTGACTTTCTACATCACGAATGAGTTATTTCATCAGTTTTATATGTATATTTTCCTTCTACACTGTTACCTAGCACCATCTATCAACATTGCTATAAAATTCTGTTGGCATCTCCTTTTTGTTCTCTTGAGGGAGAGTTTTTTGACAGTCAAATTAATTTTCTACAAAATGCTGTGACATATTCATTGTTTAACACAAGGTTTACATAAAGTTTGCTTAGATCATCAGTAGATTGTTCTCTAATCAGTTTAGCATATCATTTTTATGTAAGGTTATTATTTATTGTTTAAGTTTGTAGTTTAAAAATGTATGTGTTTATTTTTAGATTTTCCTAACAGTTGGCCAACTATCTTATGTCATAGGTACTAAAATGTTGAACTAAATCACAATATTTACTTATTTTGGTGTTTTGTATAAAAAATATAAAACATATTCACTGCATATGATATTTATAGTATAGCCACATATAAACAAGAAAATGTTACCCATAGCTCTGTGACCCAGGGATAACTGCCATTAATCTTTAGATGTATTTTGAGAGAGATAAAATAGACACTTCGATGCAAAAATTATACTAGAGAGTTTCATTTTCTTGGTGAAGTTACATTCAGATGCACATTTCTCCAAAGAATATATACAAATGGCCAACAGGTACGTAAAAAGGTGCTGAACATTACTAATCACCAAGGAAGCTAAAATCAAAACCACAATGAGATATGACTTCACACATGTTAAGATGGCTATTATAAAAATAAGCAAAGAAAAAAGTGTTGGAGAATTTACAGAGAAATTGGAACCCTTGTACAGTGTTGTCGGGAGTGCAGCCGCTGTAGAAACCGGTGTGGAGGTCTCTCAAAGTATTAGAACTACCACACAGCCACTTTCTTTTGTACTTATAAGTGTCAAATCTGCCAGCAGCAGAGACCAACACCAAGTCCCCTGTATGGCAACATTCCCAGGGTCATCAGTCAGCTACCTGGTGGCAAACGGATTACACTGGACTGCTTTCATCATGGAAGAGGTAGCACTTTGTTCTTACTGGAATAGACAGTTTGGATATAGATTTGCCTTCCCTGCATACAATGCTTCTGTCATAACTATCATCCAAGGATCTACAGGATGCCTTATCCATGGTCATGGTGTTTCACACATACTGCTTGTGATCAAGGAATCACTTCAGAAATTAAGTGTGGCCATCGGTCCCTGCCCACAGAATTCACTGGTCTTGCCATACTCCCCATCACCATGAAGCAACTGGCATGATAGAGCCGTGGAGTAGGCTTTTGAAGACTTAGTAATAGTGCAAGCTTTGTGGCACTATTGTCAGGGCTTGGGCGATGTTCTCTAGAAGGCTCTGAATCTGCATCCAATATATGGTTCTGTTTCTCCTGTAGCCACCACTTATAAGTCCAGGAATTAAGAAGTGGAAATGAGAGTGTCATCACTCACTATTACCTCTACTTGCAAAATTCGGGGCTTCTCATGCCTGTGAATGAACAGGCAGGGAGGGTGGTTACTGTACTGGTTGTGGTGATTGATCCTAACCACCGAGGGAAAATTGGACTGCTACTACACAATGAAGGAAAGAAGAGTGTGTCTGGAATACAAGACATCCCTTAAGGACTTCTCTGATTACTACCATGCCTTATGATTAAGGTCAATGGAAAAGTAAAATCATCCAATTTTGACAGGACTATTAATGACCCAGACCCTTCAGAAATGAATGTGTGGCTCATCTGGCAGGCAAAGAACCATGAGTTAAAACTGAAGTTTCCTGGAGGGAAAAAAAAAAAAAAAAATCTCCCTTAGACTGAAACACTACTGCCTTAGTTTCCATCCTGCCCTCGGAATGTCAAACTCAAGACTGAAATTTCCACGCTTCTTAGTTTTTAACCTGCTGGCCTGCCCTACAGATTTCAGACATGCCAGCTCCCACAATCGCATGAGCCAATTCCTTAAAATAAACTCTGAATATATGTATGTATATATCCTATTGGTTCTACTTCCCTGGAGAACTCTGACATAGCAAGTTTTTAAAATACTTTAAGTCTCAGTTTCTTTTACATGGAATAATAAAAGCACCTATAATATTATAGTGTTGTTATGAGTAAAAAAAAAAAAGACACAATGCAATCAAATTACTTACCAAAATATGAGACAAATCATAAGTACTTGATAAACATTAGCCTCCACTCTTTTTTTTTTTTACTATTCTGACTTCCAAAGCAAAAGTTTTTCAGGTATGAGCTTTTATTTTTTATCTACTTCTATATCTCTATCTATTTTAATGTATAATAATTTCATTAGCTTTTGCTCCAGAATCATCCAAGAAATGGTTTAATTTTCCAGGAATTAAAAGGATCAGTTTTCTTTGACAATATATTCATTGATTAACTAAATTCTTTTTGGTCAAAAATATTTAATGAACACCTACTGTGTGCCAGGAACTGTTCTACAGGCTGATTAAATAACAGTAAGCAAAGCATACAAAGTCTCTCTCCTCCAACAGGATGCAATCTATCCAGCCATTGTTAGGCTTTTCCTCAGAAAACAGTAGCCATTGAAGGATTTTGAACACAATAGAGGTGCTCATGGAAGTGGAATTAACCCTGCTTCCATAGGGAATAAGTGTGCACATAATATATGCTTGTCATAAACAAACTCTGTGAACGCTAGGATAAATAAACAAGCAGAAATTAGGTCACCCTTTCTGGCTCTAATTCTCCAAATAAATTATATGTTGTGATTTTCCCATAAGTTACAAACTCCTTAGCAAAAACAACTTTATCTTTGAATTGTAATGCTAATGACTGAACATATGTGATGACTTTGTTATACAATCACCACATGTTTGAATGTTGTTTTACTATCTTAAACAGATTAGTATCAACTTGGTATACTTAGTCATCTTGCATTTTTCTTCAAATCCTTTTTTTTGTTTATTTTTCATTTGTTTTAAATAAAGTAATAAGGAAGGGAGACAAAATTCTAGAACAGTGTCTTGAGTAACTGGAAGAGTATTAGGATGTTTGCTGGTGGATATGAACAATAAACTAAAAAAAAAGCTGTGATTTACAGCATTTGCCAATTTTTGTGGTGTAAATACTCCCTCCTCCAAATTTTTATTGTTCAAATTACCAGTCATTATGGCCAAGCAAGACAATGGCATCTACCTAAAAGTTGTCATTTACCCAGAATTCTTTCCAGGTATTTTTTTAAGGGGTACAGGACTTTATTGGGGAACAGTGTGTACTTCCAGGACTTTTTTTTTTTTCCAAGTCAAGTTGTTGTCCTTTTAATCTTAGTTGTGGAGGGTACCATTCAGCTTCAAGTTATTGTCCTTTCAGTCTTAGTTGTGGAGGGCGCAGCTCAGCTCCAGGTCCAGTTGCCATTGTTAGTTGCAGGGGGCGCAGCCCACCATCCCTTGCGGGAGTCGAACAGGCAACCTGTGGTTGAGAGGACACATTCCAACCAACTGAGCCATCCGGGAGCTCAGTGGCAGCTCAGCTCAAGGTGCCGTGTTCAATCTTAGTTGCAGTGGGTGCTGCCCACCATCCCTTGCAGGACTCTAGGAATTGAACTGGCAACCTTGTGGTTGAGAGCCCACACTCCAACCAACTGATCCATCGGGGAAGCAGCTCAGCTCAAGGTGCCGTGTTCAATTTTAGTGGCAGGGGGCAGAGCCCGCCATCCCTTGCAGGACTAGAGGAATTGAACTGGCAACCTTGTGGTTGAGAGCCCACTGGGCCATGTGGGAATCGAACCGGCAGCCTTCGGAGTTAGGAGCATGGAGCTCTAACCTCCTGAGCCACGGGGCCGGCCCCCAGGTATTTTTTTTTTTTTGGAACCAGGTAAAC
Source organism: Rhinolophus sinicus (assembly GCF_036562045.2). Classification (NCBI taxonomy): domain Eukaryota; kingdom Metazoa; phylum Chordata; class Mammalia; order Chiroptera; family Rhinolophidae; genus Rhinolophus; species Rhinolophus sinicus. Next base: position 125,681,037 of record NC_133752.1, read on the forward strand.
ACATCTATCATTTCACCAACATTACTGGAACAATATTCATGTACTACCATTCTAGGGTGAAGCAATATGCTTGCTTTCATTTTATTTATTTATTTATTTATTTATTTATTTATTTATTTATTTATAGTAATTCTCTTCATTCAAGTAGAAATAATAAAAATACAATAAAAAGCTATTATATTTATAATAAAGACACTAAGAGAATTGAATGAAATAGTGCCATTAAATTCAGAGTCGTCTTCACTCCAGCAGACTAGATTTTAAATTGATTTGAAATAAAGCATCACAAACTAATTTAGGAAATCTTGATATTGAATATTGCTCATTTTTAATGTGGTAAAAAGTTCATTCAATAGTCTTCCCTTAGTTTAAAATGAACAACATGCTTCATGTTTTGTAAAACAATAGCACAATTCTAATAACTTTAGATGTTGATCAAAACAATCTTTGATTTTAAATTTATGCATAGAGATTTTAACTATTTTTGATCACCAACTGTAATGCTTTATTTTCGTTAATTGAGCATATTATGGTCCAGATGTTGTGTGTGACCTTGAAATAAAGTGGATATGGATATGGTCTCAGAATTAGAATATCCTGGAGAGTTAGTCTTACTATTTTGTAATAGATTTAAAAAACAAACAAACAAACAAACTATTTTTCATGTGTGTTTTAGGAAAACGAGTAAAGGGAGTGTTGGAGCATGTTACAGGTTGAACTACCTGAGAGGGAGATTCTGAGAAGGGATTTGCATGTGAAATTTATTAAGAAGTATTTCCACGCCTATGGAAGTAAGGCATGAAGGAGGTTGGCCAAAGGGAGAAGTTGGGCTGTGATGCATTCTTAACAAATGCTTCAGCCAATCCCCGAAAGTAATCCTGAAGCTTGTAGGACCCTTCAGAATTTTCCTGTGTTGGGGAAAGGATGCCAGATTGTAATAGTCTTGCATTGACCAGCCATTAAATACAGGGTACTCTGAGCAGGGACCATGACCTTGGGTGAGGAGACTCTCTTCAACTATGGCAATTCTCAAGGGCTATGTGATGATTGGTTTTACGCATCACCTTGACTAGGTTATAGTCCTCACTTACGCAATCAAATACTAATATAGGTTTTGCTGTGAAGGTAATTGTGGTTGACTTTAAAATTATCTCGGGAAATTATCCTCGATAATCTGGTTGTCCCTGATTCAGTAAGTTGAAAGTCCTTAAGAAAAGAACTATGACTTCCTTGAGAAAGAAGAAATTCTACCTGTAAATAGCAGCTTTAGATTGTGCCCAGAAGGTCCAGCCTGCCCTTCCTGATAGCCTGCTCTACGGATTTCTGTCTGATCTTGTCAGCTCCTATAATTGTGCAATTGAATTTCTTGCAATCTCTCTTCATATATATCTCCCATTTCTGAACCTTGACTGATACAGGCTGACATCTGAGAATTGTCTACAATGGAATGCCAGTAGCCAGTTGTTTAATTCTTCAGTACATAAGGAGCATTGAAGCTACCCATCACAGTGTTCTTATGGGGCAGTGAAGTGATTCCTTGTTCTCTACTTCTTACATTCATATTCATGCTTCCTACCACTTACCAGACAGAGAAAGATAGGGGAAGTCCGGGAACAGCTGTTATGCCATTGTACTAGAGATGGCTCTCATATTCAGGATGAAGAAATCTCATTCAAGTTGTCTTCACCTCACATTAATGGAAAGTCTGGGGGCAACGTTCGCTTCAGGTGCTGCTGAACCCAAGGATTCAAAACAATGATACATTTTTGGGTTCCCATCCTTGATCTTTCACCTCTGCTTTTGTCTGGATTAACAAACATTCTTACCGCATGTTGGCTCCTTCACTGCTCAGGACGTCATAAGCCTCACTCACACAGGCACACCTGATGCGGACAAACAGAAAACAATCTTCATATCAAGCATTCTGATATTAGAAGTAAAATTAAGTTTTATTTCCATTATTTGGATGGTGAGATTAACTTTGAAGTAATCGCCAAGAGTAAGTAAGACAGAATATACTGATTGACCAGCAAATTCTGGGTCACTAGCCTACCACTGGAGATAGATTTTAAATTTCATGCAAGAGAAGGAGCTGGAGCTATCTGGTTAACACCGGGAACAGTCATTATAAAGATAAACTGCAAAAACATCCACTCCAGGATAAGAACATGACAAAGCAGTTTAAAATAAACACAGAAAATAAAGTCAAAAGATAGGAAGTGACAATATTTTATGAAAACCGATGGAATTTAAAAAGAATGAAATAAAACTTATAGAATTAAAGTATATAGATATTGAAATTAAAAGCCCAGTAGATGGGTTAAATAGCCATTTAGTCATAGCATAAAATTAGTAAAACAAAAAATGGATTAAAGGAAATAATCTAAAATGCAGCACTGAGAATTAAAGACAGAAAATCTGAGAAATTACTATACAGGGAGTATTCAACATATATTGAATAAGAATCACATAAATATAAACTAAATGGAATGAGAAACAGCAATATTTGAAGGGATAGAGGGTTAACATTCCCTAGTATTGACAAAATACCTAAATCTTCACATTCAGGAAGCACAATGAGCTCCTGCGGAGAATGAACAAAATATAAGCTACACCTAGACACATTGTAGTGAAAATAGAGAGTACCAAAAACAGACACCTTAAAATCAGCTGGAGGGAAAAGGCAGATCAGGGACAGATGAATGGTCATCTTTTTTATTAGTTTCAGGTGTACAAGACAACATAGTGATTAGACATTTATATACCTCACAAAATGCTAACCCCAATAAGGGATTTGCATGTGAACAAATCTTCACATTCAGGAAGATTTGTTCCATTTGACCTTGTACATAGTTATTAAAATATTATTGACTATATTCCCTATGCTATACTTTATATCCCTATCACTATTTTTTCCAAATTATAGTTGGCATGCAATATTGTTTTATATTAGTTTCAGGTGTATAGTGTTAGTGGTTAGACATTTATAAAATTTATGAAGTGATTCCCTCTGATTAGTCTAGCACCCGCCTGACACTATACATACCGTGTTTCCCCAAAAATAACACCTAGCTGGACAATCAGTTCTAATGCGTTTTCTGGAGCAAAAATTAATATAAGACCTGGTGTCATATCATATCATATCCTATTATATTATACCAGGTCTTCTTATATTATATAAAACCTGGTATATATTATATTATATTATATTATATTATATTATATTATATTATATTATATTATATTATATATTATATTGCATTATATAAGACCTGGTCTTATATTATAGTAAAATAAGACCGGGTCTTTTATTAATTTTTGCTCCGAAAGACGCATGAGAGCTGATTGTATGGCTAAGTCTTATTTTCGGGGAAACAGTAGTTTTTAAAAGTATTGACTATATTCCCCATACTGTATGTTACATCCGCATGACTCTTTTATAACTGCCAATTTGTGCTTCATGTAATCTCTTCACCTTTCTAGCCCCCCAAACCTCTCCCATCTAGTGGCTATCAGTTTGTTTATCAGTTTTTTCTCTGTATCTATGACTCTGTTTTGTTTGTTCATTTATTATGTTCTTTAAATTCCACATATAAGTGAGATCATATGGTATTTGTCTTTCTTAATCTAACTTATTTCACTTAGCATAATACCCTCTAGGTCCATCCATGTTGTAGCGAATGGTAAGATTTTATCTTTTTATGCCAGAGTTGTATACCGTAATTTCTTGATCCAATTGTCTATTGATGGGCATTTCAGTTGTTTCCATATCTTGACTATTGTAAATAATGCTGCAGTAAATATAGAGGTGCATATATTTTTTTGAATTAGTATTTTGGATTTCTTAGGATAAATATCCAGAACTGGAATTGCTGGGTCATAAGGTAGTTATATTATATTTTAAGGAACTTCCATACTGATTTCTATAGTGACTGCACCAATTTGCAATCCCACCAACAGTGTACAAGGGTTGCCTTTTCTCCACATCTTTGCAAATATTTGTTGTTTGTTGATTTATTGATGATAGCCATTCTGACAGGTGTGAGGTGATATCTCATTGTGGTTTTAATTTGCATTTCTCTGATGATTAGTGACATTGAGCATCTTTTCACCAGTCTATTGGCCATCTGTGTGTCCTCTTCAGTGAAAAGCCTATTCAGGTCCTCTGCCCATTTGTCAATTGGTTTGGTTTTTGTTTGTTCATTTGGTGTTAAGTCATATTAGTTTTTAAATAAATTTTGGATATTAACCCCTTATCAGATTAATCATTGGCAAATATGTTCTCCCATTCAGTAGGCTGTCTTTTCATTTTGTTGAGGGTTTTCTTTGCTGTGCAAAACCTTTTCAGTCCTGTTCGTTTATTTTTTCTTTTGTTTCCCTTGCCAAAGAAGACATATATCAGTAAAAATACTACTAAGGATAATGTCTGGGAGTTTAATAGGCTATGTTTTCTTCTAGGAGTTTTATGGTATTGGGTCTTACATTTAAGGCTTTAATCCATTTTTGAGTTTATTCTTGTATATGAAATAAAAAGGTGGTCCAGTTTAAATTTTTTGCCAGTTTTCCTGGTTCCATTTATCATATAGACTGTCTTTACCCCAATGTATATTCTTGCTTCCTTTGTCATAGACTGAATGACCAGTTAGGCATGGGTTTATGTCTAGGCTCTGTATTCTGTTCCATTGATCTATGTATTTGTGTTCATGCCATTACCATGCTGTTTTGACTACTATGGCCTTGTAGTATAGTTTGATATCAGGTAGCGTGATACTTCCAACTTTGTTATTCTTTCTCAAGATTGCTGTGGCTATTCAGAGTCTTTTACACTGCCATATAAATTTTAATATTATTTGTTTTTGTCTGTGAATAATGCCATTGGTGTTTTGATAGGGATTGAACTCAATCTATAGATTGCTTGGGTCGTATACACATTTTAATGATATTAATTCTTCCTATCCATCAGCATGGTATATGCTTCCATTTATTTGTATCTTATTTAATTTCTCTCTTCAATGTCATAATTTTCTTAGTCTTTTACTTCCTTGGTCTTTCACTTCTAGATTAAATTTATTCCTCGTATTTTTTTGATGTTATTGTAAACGGGATTGTTTTCTTAATTTCTCTTTCTGGTAGTTCATTATTGGTGTATGAAAAATGCACCTAATTTCTGAATATTAATTTTGTATCTTGCTACTTATATAAATTCATTTGTCAGTTCTAATAGTATTATGGTGAAATCTTTGGGGTTCTCTCTATATATTACCGTGTTTCCCCCAAAATAAGACCTAACCAGAAAATAAGTGCTAGCATGATTTTTCAGGTTGACACCCCTGAACATAATCCCTAATGTATCTTTTGGAGCAAAACTTAATGTAAGACCCAGTCTTATTTTCAGGGAAACACAGTATCATTTTATCTGCAAATAATGATAGTTTCACTTCGTCCTTTCCAGTTTGGATGCCTTTTGTTTCTTTTTCTTATAGGATTTCTGTGGCTAAGACTTTCAATACTATGTTGAATAAAAGTGGTGAAAGTGGGCATCCTTGTCTTGTTCCTGATCTTAAGGGGAATGCTTTTAACTTTTCTCCATTGAGTATGATGTTAGCTGTGGGTTTGTTGTATATGATCTTTATAATATTGAGGTATGTTCCCTCTTTCTCACTTTGCTAAGATATTTTATCATAAATAGATGCTAGATTTTGTGAAATGCTTTTTCTGCATCTACTGATAAGATTTAATTTTTATATGATATAATTTTAAATTTTATATAATATAATTTTTATCTTTCATTTTGTTTATGTGGTATATCATATTAATTCATTTGTGCATATTGAACCAAACTGCATCCCAGGAATAAATCCCACCTTATCCTGGTGTATAATCTTTTTAACACATTGCTGAATTGGGTTTGCTAACATTTTGTTAAGGAATTTTGCATCTATGTTAATCAAGGATACTGACCTATAATTTTCTTTTTTTGTAATGTCTTTGTCTGATTTTGGAATCAGGATAATGGTGGTCTCGTAAAATGAGTTTAGGAGCTTTCCCTCCTCTTGAATTTTTCAGAATAGTTTGAGAAGGATAGGTGTTTGAATATTTGGTAAAATTCACCTGTGAAGCCAGGTGGTCCAGAACGTTTATCTGTTGGGAACTTGTTGATTACCGATTTGATTTCATTGCTAGTACTCAGTTGGTTCATATTTTCTGTTTTCTCTTGACTCAGTCTTGGAAAATTGTATGATTCTAGGAATGTATCCATTTCTTCCAGATTGCCCAATTTGTTTGTGTATAATTGTTCGTAGTACTTTCTTAAAGATTTTTTGAATTTCTGTGGTATCCATATGACTTCTCCTCTTTCATATCTGATTTTATTTATTTGGGTGATTTCTCTTTCTTTCTTGATGAGTCTGGTTAAAAGTTTATCAATTTTGGCTAACTTTTCAAAGAGCCAGCTCTTGGTTTTATTGATCTTTTGTATTTCTTTTTTTTTTAGCCTCTATTTCATTTATTTCTGCTCTGATTTTTATTATTTTTAGTGGTCATTTTTGAACAACATACTTATCTTCTTAAAATCAAATTCAGAAGAAAGTATAATAATTAGCTTGAATGTTCAGAAAGAAAATTGCTGTTGACTTTAAAGTCTGTTTAGTAGTGTGCTACACGCTTGCAAGAGCAAGTTTTTAGAACATTGGCAGCTTCAAATCTGAGCCACAAAATAGCAAATGAAATTCCCAGGGGCAATAAATAAATATAGTCTCTGTGATATTAGCTAAAAATTTGTCTTAATTGACAAAAGACTATCTTAGGTTCCAGAAGCTCAACATAAGTTAAGCATGGAAAACAAAAAGAAACACATTTGCATGCATATCAAAATGAAAATTCATAATATCAAAAGAAAAAACAATATTATAAATGAAGCTGAAGGAATGAAAAGATGAAAATAAACATTAATCTGTTTGTCAAATGTCTTTATTATCACTAATGGGGGCCATAAGGCTGTAGAATAATATCTTTAAAGAGATAAAATTTAGAATTGTATGCTACTCATATATTAATATTTTAGCTAATCCTATTTTAAAATGGTGTATTTTATTATCAATTAAGAGATGGAATGTTTTATACTTTTCTTTAAAAATCCAATTAAATTATACTTGATTGTCTTTTCATGTCATGTTAAGCCTTGGTGGGGTTTGGATTTTAAAGTTATTTTTCTATCTTTAAAATATACTGGCTTTTTAAAATTTCTCCTTTACATATCTAATATCTAATATATTTAATTTATGTATATATTATACATATAATATATGTGTATATTATATGTATAACATGTATATTATATGTATTATATACCGTGTTTCCCTGAAAATAAGACCTAGCTGGGCCATCAGCTCTAATGTGTCTTTTGGAGCAAAAATTAATATAAGACCTAGTTTTATTTTACTATAATATAAGACCGGGTCTGATATAAGATCGGTCTTATATTAAATTTTGCTCCAAAAGATGCATTAGAGCTGATGGTCCTGCTAAATCTTTTTTAGGGGAAACACAGTATATATAATAAGAATATAATAAGAAATCTGACTCAGAAAGTACAATTAAATATGATCTCAAATCTTCTGTAAACTTTTTATATTTTGCTATGGAAGTTATAAATTTACCATAATTCAATGATATTTTTATTAGAAAGAAGTAAATGAGGTACAAAGGGAATAATAATAAACCCAGTTCATCTTTTTTATCAAATCCTTAGATCATCTTGAAGTACAAAAGCAATCTAAGTTTGCTGGCTAGAAAAGATATTTATTACTTCAGAGAAATTTGACCTGTTTGAAATCCTAATTCCTCCTGAAATTTCTCTGTATCTTCAGCCTTGGACCAGTTAATCAGTCTGGTAATTGGACTGATTCATCCCACAGAGTAAATTCTGATGAGCACTATAAACAACCTTCAGTTGACTTTTTTTCTTATCTCATTTCTTTCTGTAGCTTCACTCTTTATAATAAACTGCTTATTTAAGAAAGATTAAAATTGTATATTTTATTATTGGTTTTGACCAATCCTTTGGTTAATATTTTATATAAAAGGAATTTGATGAATATGAAACCAGTTGATGAATATAAAACCAACATACTAGATTCATATTTCTATTCTCCTTTCCCTGAAAAATCTGTAACATGAATTCTTCAGGGTTTATCTGACCTTCATTATTTCAACACTTACAAATTAGTTTGGCAGGGGAAAGGTAAGATCAAGTCTACCTATCAAATCTTTGAGTAGAATTGTGTCCTACCCTAAGCTTAGCCTAACATAAAAAAATCATAATAGTATATAATTTATTCATGTTTTTAAAGATGATAATAAAATGCTTAATTTTAATTAAATTTAAAACAATTGTTTTTACATACAATGTGCTAAAATACAAATTATTAAAAACCTTGAGAAATGTCAGTGGATGTAGAAAAGTAATGTTATATAAAGTTTTGGAGCCTATATTTTACATGAGAAATGTTTGAAAAAGTATAAAGCTGTTTTGCCTGGAGAGGAAATTAATAAAAGTAGACACAATAGCTATCATCAAAGATTTGAGAACATTCAAACAGACTGTTCTTTTGAAAGAGAAATTACTATGGAAAGAGAAATTACTATGGATTATGAGAAGACAAATTTTAGATTTCTTTAGAAAACCTTTTTAATAACCAGTCATCCAACATTGAAACCAAAATGAATAATTTATGTGATGCTGGTTATCTGAAGGTCTGAAATAAAAATGACTCCTGAATTAGACGAGGTCTGGAATTAGAGTACAGGAAGTATGAGTATATATACCAAGTATAGCATACTCTTAGTTTTGCTTAAAGAAAAACAGAAATGGTGCAACAAGAGAATGTAGGGCAAGAGAAATGTTTTTCCTTAAGATAAAAGAAAAGACATCATGATTGTATGTTAAGAAGGATAACCCAGGAGAAAAGGGAGACATAAAGAGGTAACAATAGGGAAATTGTGGGAGCAAAACTCTATGCTATAGTAAAGAAGGTGGGATGCAGGGTACAAGTGGCACAAACGTAAATCTTTGATAGAAATGCAAATTGTTCATTTCTTATAATGTGAAGTGAGGCAGAGAACATGAATATAATGAAGTAGATTGAAGAATATCGTGGTGAGAGAATGAAAGGGTTCTAATAAAATCTGAATATATCTCTCAATTTCTATTCCCTGAAAATTCTGAAAAAGTCTCAGTTTTGAAATTTGTGTTTGTTTCAGGAGAGAATAATTAAATAAGAACAGAAAAGATACCAACATTTACAGAATATGTACTGCATTGCAGGCACTCTTTAGAAAGCTTCCTTATGTTCTCACATTTTATTCTCATAAAACTCCTGAAATGAAGATATTAGTGTGGTTATTTTATAGACAAGTAAACGGAGAAGCAGAGCAATTAAGCTATTGCTTAACTGACACACTGCTAGCTCTGACAAAGTACGGTTTAGAACAAAGGTCTGGCCTACTTTAGAGTCCACGTTTTTTCCGTAACTCATCATTGCTTAAATAATTGAAAACCACGTGGAAGAAACCCATTCAATTTCATTTTAATGAAAAATTAATACTAGTGTGTTTTTAAAAATCTGTCCTAGCATGTGAATTTTATGGTAATGGTTTAAAGCAATTATTATAAACTCCCTTTATTTTCAGTTTTTTAACGACATAAGACCACATTGTCACTCTGGTAGTGCTTGTCAGACAATTCCTAAGAGAGTGCACTTAGAAGCTAATATGTATTTTTTTATTGTTCAAAATTTATCTTAATTTTCTAACTCCTCCATTATACAATTACTCCTCCTTGTTGTATAATTCTGATGGCCAATCATTATTTATAATTTTTAAAATTGATTACACACCATATGTTTAATGTCAAAAACTCAGCACTATCTTCACAAAGTTTTAAATGTCAGGTAAAATATCTTGCATTTGAAAAATAATGCAGTGTCTGAGTAATCACCTAGAGGATGCTGAATATCCCTAATACTTTTTTATTTGTCTACAATAGGAAAATCGGTTGTGTGTTCTGCCATTCTATTAGTGACATGGTCATTTATAAATCAACAACTTAACTTTAACAAAAATTATGGACTGTGAATGGTTGATTTTTTTTCTTCTTAAGTACATAACATATTAAGCTTCTCTGCCCTTCTGCCCTTCTGCAGTATTAGCAGATATTTTATGCTATTCATATGTGGGAGAGTCAACATTTGAAAATAATTCAACTTTGCCCAATTATTATTAATATTAATAAATCTCAGTCAAAAAATCAGAAGTATGTACATTATCAAAAGACACTGTGTTATATATAAAGTTAGCTGAATGCAGAATGATTTTTATTGGAAGTCAAAACAAAAACACAAAGAAGCATACTAATATTATATATACCTACAGCTGTCTCATCCTTTTTAATTATTGAAAAAAGTAACCAAGACATTTGACAATATTAATAATCTTAGGTTGCTCAAAAGAAAAATTTTCAGAAAAAGTGTATAGAATGTATAGGGATATATGACACAAACGGTGAGCTGTTGTTTTTTCAAAACACAAACCATAAGAATTAGAAATATTTAGATAAATTGTTTTATGCTGAACATTACAGATGATATGTTAAAAGGAGTCTGGATGATGCTGACTTTTTAGAAAAGAGTATTGAACTTGGTTCTGGCTGGCTGTTAGGTGGATCTTTTTGACCCCATCAGGATTTTTTCTTTAGGCAGTTTATTTCAGTTGTTATTCAAAAGTGAAAAATGTGGTCTTACACTATGCATGATCCCTACTCTGAAGATTTGGACGATCGTGGGTCTCACCTTCCGAGGGCATTCTCTTCTCTCTGGTCAAGCAGGAACATTGTGGCGCGACCCCTGGTATCATTGCTCAGCCATGCAGTGCTCAGTCTTGCCCTTTGCATCTGCAGCCCAGCCACTGGTCAATTACTCCATCATAGCTGGAAGCGAAAATTCTCTATATAAATTTTTAACCAAAATAGAAATCAGGGTGTTGTTTTTTTTTTTTTTTCTTCTGAGACCTCTTTCCTTTCTTGAAGGGTATATATTAAATCAATCCTTAACATTATAGACATTATATGTGTAGCGTAGGAGAAAGTAAATACATGTTACCTTTTGTAACTTATGCTATATGTTGTTGTTGGTAACAAAGATTTCCAGCAGGAATTAAAGCAAAGAAACTAAGTAAAAACTCTGTAATTGTACAATTCATGGGAAATGGCAGTATGACCACTTTAATTTTTCCTTTTTTAAAAAACGTGCATGTTCCTCAGGTCTGTCAACTGAGAGGGCCTAAAAGCAATGACAACGTAGTAGTATTGCGTTCTCCAGTACTGTCTGCAAATATCATTTCCCACTACAAGAGAAAGAAAGACCTCTTGAAAACATGGTTGATTTCAAGTCAGGGTCCACAAACGTACAAGATGAGCCTGGGATGTCATGCTGTGTTAGAAAATAAGCTATAAAAACTAATGGGGTGATACCATAACTTCACAGGAGCTGTCACTGACTGAAAATGAGACAATGGGCGTCTTAAAAAAAAAAAAAAAAAAGACTGAATTTGATTAAAACATACTGAGTATTAAAAGCCATGAATTTATCATAGTACTTTAGAAAAACAGGAAGAAGAGAGAAACAAAACTCAGTGTAACAGAAATACCTTAGTGGATGAAGAATTAGACAATTTATCTAAAGCTTTCAAAGAGAAGAATTCCAAGTAACAAATCTGGAAGGACTGACATAATTAGAAAAATCACTGTTTTGCTACCACGAACAAAAGGAATGATTTGGGCAATGGCCAATAATGGACGCTAAAATCATTAGGTGGGCCTTCATGGAAAACCTGATAGTGAAGGAATCAGGAAGTCACCATCTAAAACTACCTGTCAGTCAGTGTCGCTGAAGCAAGTGATGTGACATGAAGTACAAAACATCACCTGTAGAACATTTTTGTGAAAAAGAAAAAGAAGTACCTGAATCGACTCAAGTCGTTAAGAACTTACATCCAGTCTAACAATACACATGGTGAAACACCACTAGAAATAATCAGGCAAATACCGGCTGTGGATCATCTTTAGGATAACTGATCTAATTTCTTTAAAAAGGCAATGACATGAAAACTATAGTGGGAGGAGGAGAGACTGGTCTATATTTAAAAGAAAAAAACAGAGAGGGAGAAAGAGAGAGAAGAATACAGACTAAACACAGAAAAAAATGGTTTAGATTGAATTCTAATTCAAACAAAGAAAAAGTAAAAAAAATTGAGACAATTAGCTGATAAGAAATTATTGTTAATTTTGTTAATTATTCAGTGATAATGACTTTATTATTTTGTAAGGAAATTACTTTCTTTGCCTTTGATGTATACTGAAATAGGGTGTAATGAAATGCTTTCTAAGATTAGCTTTAAAATACTTCAGCCCTACTCCCACCCCTACCACCCCCCTACCCCGGCCCCTCACAAGGGCAAAAGAAATAGACTGAAACAAGTATAGCAAAATATTCATGATTTTTGAAACTGGGTGATGAGAATCATGGGAGATTTTCTTTTGCTGCTTTTTTTTTTTTTTTTTTGCTTTACTGTTGTGTATGTTTGGAAATTTATTAATGCAAATTTATAAAGAAAAAATGAAGATACTCATAAGTTATATTTTACTGTCTTCAGAAAAAAATGATTAAAACAGGCCTTATTTAAAAATGTAATGTTAATTTCCTTAATTGTCTAAGACAGGAACTTGAACTCAATTCATATGTGGCATTGATATGATGCATACTATGTCAGGTAGGAAACAGATGGCACCCTCAAAGAGGTTAACTGATGAACGTGAAAGACTGAACTATTTACAGAGGTGAGTTCAGGGTGAAGCAAACAAAGGATGGTGAAGCCTAAGGGACTTGGAGAGCCAGCATCACCCCGGGTCTGCAGAGACAAGGGCAGGGAACGGAACACCATTACTGGTACTTGTGAGAGCTGGAGCCTTGGGAATGGGCCAGTGAAGAGGAGCCAGAACTGAAGAGACATGGCACAGGCACGAAAAGCTTCATCTTCCAATCCCCTGCTAGTGTCTTCCATCCTTGCAGTTCAATTTGAAGTCAGAGGCAGGAATTGGCAGACCATGGAGGTCAGATTGAAAGAACACAGAAGTCAGGGAAGGTGAGGAGGAGTGCAGTGAGGAAACTTATTAACCTAAATGTTTATTCCATTAATGTAGCGTTCTGGTTTGGAATAAGTCAGGTAACATAAGCTAAGTTTTTCACGGTCCTCAGAGATTTCATAATATGGATAATAGCTGTCAAATTTCTGTTTTTGTAATTCATAAATTGTCCATTCCTTTCATATCTTAATTATTATGAATGATGTGACAACATGAATGGACCTTGAGTGGATTATGCTAAATTAAATAAGCCAGACAGAAAAAGATTAATACTGTATAGTATTACTTATCTGTGGAATCTAAACAATAAGTCACTTCACAGTAATGGAGAGTTCCCAGTGTCTATAGGGGTAAGGAAAATAGGGAGAAGCTGATAAAATGTTACAAAGTTTCAGCTATAAGATAAATAAAATTCTGAGGATCTAATGAACAACATGATGATTGTAGTTGATAATACTGTATTGTATAATTGGATTTTGCTGAAAGAGTAGAATTTAAATGTTCTCTCACACAGAAAAAGATAAATATGTGAAATGATGCATGTGTTAATTTACTACAGGAAGGAACTTTCACAATGTATGTGTATATCGAATCATCAAAATGTACTTTAAATTAATTTTACAACTTCATCAATTATATCTCAGTTAATTGAAAAAAAGGCCATTACTTTATGTGGAATTACTAACATGTTACATTTTAATAATATTTGATTACTATATTTGTATTTTAGAGTATACTAAAATGTGTCCTTTTCCCCAATATTTTGTGCTTTCTCTTTTATTTGCCAAATTTTAACATTTTTATCTCTGTTTTTAATAGTTATAGTCACTTGAAAGACAAACTACCTGAATTTAAAATAACTATTAATTTTTAATTCAAATGATAATTTATAGAATTCTATAATCAAGATATCCATGAAAAAACGGCATCTAATATAATTTTTTAAAGTATATTATGGATGTGGCAAGAATTTAAACAAAAGAATTTAAGGAAAAGATATGTATTGGAAACTATATTTGGAAAAACTATATGAACCAAGATTATTTTCTTTCCATTTCTATTTTTTAATAATTTTTATTTTTTAATTACAGTTGACATACAATGTTATATTAGTTTCAGATGTACAACATAGTGATTATACATTTATATAATTTATGAAGCGATCACACCAATAAATCTAGTCCCCATCTGACATCATATATAGTTATTACAATATTATTGATTATATTCCCTATACTATAATTACAACCCTATGACAATTTTTTAATTACCAACATGTACTTCTTAATCCCTTCCTCTTTTTCATCCTTCCCCCCACTCCCAGTCGAATCTGGCAACCTCTGTGTCTTTGAGTTTGTTTCTGCTTTGTTTATTCATTTATTTTTTTCTTTAGATTACACATATAAGCAAAATCATATGGCATTTGGCTTTCTCTGTCTGACTTACTCCACTCAGCATAATACCCTCTAGGTCCATTCATGTTGTTGCAAATAACAAAATTTCATTGTTTTTAGGGCTGAGTAATATTCCATTGTATTTAAGTACCACCTCTTCTTTATCCACTCAGCAATTGATGAACACCCTACTTGCCTCCATATCTTGGTCATTTTAAATAATGCTGCAATGAACACGTGGATGTACATGTCCTTTCAAAGTAGTGAAATTTTGTCTTCCAATAAAATTCCAGAAGTAGTATTACTGGATCCTTTCTGTCTCTTGTTACAGGCTTTGTTTTGAAGTCTATACTGTCTGGTATGATTATTAGTACCCCAGCTTTTTGTTGTTTCCATTTTTATGAAATATCGTTTTCCGTCCCTTTACTTTTAGTGTGTATGTGTGTGTGTGTGTTTGGTCTGAAGAGAGTTTCTTGTAGGCAGCTTATGTAAGGGTCTTGTTTCATTATCCATCCAGCCACCCTAAGTCTTTTGATGGGAACATTTAATCCATTTATATTTAAAATAATCATTTATAAATATGTAGTTATTGCCAGTTTTATTATTAATATTTTTGATTCCTCCGCCTCCTCCTCCTTTCCTTCTCCTCCTCCTGCTTCTTCTTCTCCCTCTTAGCATTTCTTATAATACTGGTTTGGTGATGATGAACTCCTTAGTTTGTTTGTTTGTTTTTGTCTGAGAAGCTCTTTATTCCTTTATTCTCTCCTTCAATTTTAAATGATAGCTCTGCTGCATAATCTTAGTTGTATATCCTTGCTTTTCATAACTGTCCTTGCTTTTCATTCCTGCCAATCCCTTCTGACCTACAAAGTTTCTGTTGAGAAATCATTTGACAATCTAATGGAAGCTCCCTTATAGGTACCTTGTTTTCCTGAAAGTAAAACCTAGCCAGACAATCAGCTCTAATGCATCTTTTGGAGCAAAAATTAATATAAGACTCGGTCTTATTTTATTATAATATAAGACCGGGTATAATATAAAGAATACCAGGTCTTATATTAATTTATGCTCCTAAAGACGTATTAGAGCTGATTGTCCAGGTAGGTCTTATTTTCGGGGAAACACGGTAACTAACTGCTTTTCCATTGGTGCTTTTAACATTCTCTCTTTAACTTTCACCTTTGGCATTTTAATTATAATGTGTCTTGGTGTGGGCCTCTTTGGGTTCATCTTGTTTGAGATTTTCTGTGATTCCTGGACTTGAATGTCTATTTCCTTTGCTAAGTTAGGAAAGTTTTCAGTCATTATTTCTTCAAATAAATTTCAACGCCTTGCTCTCTCTTCTCCTTCTGGTACCCCTATGTTGTGAATATTGGGTCACTTGATGTCCTAGAGGGCTTTTAAACAATCCTCATTCTTTTGGATTTTTTTTTTTCTTTTTGCTGTTAAGATTGAGTGTTTTCTGCTCATTATCTTCTAGATCATTGATTTGATCCTCTGTTTCATCTAATCTACTGTTGATTCTCTCTGATGTGCTCTTCATTTCAGTTATTATATTCTTCATTTCTGACTGATTCTTTTTTATGTTTCTTATCTCTTTGTTGAAATTCTCCCTATGATCATTGTACATCCTTATAACCAGTTTTAACCTCTGTATCTGGTAGATTGCTTGTCTCCAGTTTGTTTAGTTCCTTTCTGGAGCTTTTTTTCTGTTATTTCATTTGGGACATGTTTCTTTGTCTCCCCATTTTGGCAGGCTCTCTGTGTTTGTTTTTATGTATTAGGTAGAACTGCTATGTGTCCCAGTCTTGGTAGAGTGGTTTTGTGATCGGTGTCCTGTGGGGCCCATTGGTGCAGTCTCCTTGGTTATCTGAGCTCCAGGAGTGTCCCCTATGTGGGTTGTATGTGCCCTCCTGTTGTATTTGAAACTCAACTGCTGTTGGCACATCAATGGGAGGGACTGACTCTTAGGCTGATTGGTTGTGAGGCTTGGTCATAACTACAGTGGAGGAGCTGTTGTGCAGAGGTTGACCCTACAGAGCAAGATTTGACTTAGCTGGGCTCTGGTGTCTGCTGAGTCTGCCCTGTGGGTGTGTCTTTTGGGAGGGGCTCTATTTTTAGCCAATATCCAATATCAGTCACTGCTTGTGCCCTGCTTGGGACCACGTGTAATGAGCTACAAAGTGATCTATAGATGGTTGTCACTTGTGCTGGGCATGGAGGTGTCTGGGAGATGCTAAGCTGTGAACTGAAGCCTACTCCCGCTAGTGCTGGGCTTGGGGCTGCTTAGCAAAAATATGGGGCTTTCCAATGCCAGATGCTTCTTGTTTGAGGTTTATGAACCTTTGAGAGATTTTAGGAAAATATGCAGCATGAGTCAAACAGGACATTTGTATGGAAAAGACACTGGAAGTGGCTTGGATGGGCCTGTATTTTGGGTGGGTCTGCATCTCAGGGAATTGCCAGGGCAGACAGAACAGTGTTAGCCATGTTGATGGAGACTCAGATATGTGGCCTGCCTGCATCTGCAAGCTGGGTGAGGGGAGGGCTCAACAAAGGAACAATGCTTCTGCCAGCACTTCTGTGTGGGAGAAAGCTGCCCCTGCAGCCCTCAGCCTAAAGCCAGATAATTTAGTGCCTCTCCATATGTCCCTGGCAACTTTTAAGCAGCTTCCCCAGCACTGGAACTCAGAACAAGTGTGTCCGTCAGCAAATAAGTCTGTGCACGGGCCCTTTAAGAGAAATGCCTAGAACTCCATCAGCTCGCCGTGTCACTCAGCCACAATCTTTGCAGGTATTCACAGCCAAAAATTGTGGGAATTTCTCTTTCTGGCACTGGAACCTTGGACTGGAGAGCCTGGTGGGAGGCTGAGACCCCTCACTCCTCAAGGGGGACTTCCACAGCCAAGATATCCCTCCTAATTCTAAACTGCCACACATGGGTGTGGCATCAGCCTGTTCTGTGTCTCCAACCCTGCTACCTGGTTTCAAGGTGGTTTTTTCTGTATGTCCTTAGTTGTAGGACTTAGGTTCAGCTAGACTTCAGGTGATTGTCAATGATGATTGTTCTGTAGTTTAGTTGTAATATTAATGTGGTTGTATGAGGTAAGCACAGTGTTTACCTACTTTGCCATCTTGACCGGAAGTCTATTTCTTTTCATTTCAAAATAATGCCAAGAAGGTGAGAAACCAATAAAGGCATTCAAGGAATTTTGAGCATCACAGTTTCATTCAATTTTGTGTCTTCACTGCTTAGCTGAGTGAATGAAAGCTACATTATAAGTCAGGATTGAAACTCTGTCAATTTAATGCAAATATTCCCATAGTTTTAATTAAAAGAGAAATTGTTCCAGACCCATTACACAGGCAAGGAAGACTTTATTAAAGACTATTGCAACAGAGGAGAGAAACTATTATAATAGGAAAAAAAGATCGAGTTCAGCTTCACCAAAACAAAAGGTAGAAGAATGGAAAATCACTGAAGGATATTTGGGGGAGGTTGGGTTTGGTCAATGTGATTAGGCCATCTCTGTTTGCTATTTGGCACTTACAGAAGTAAGAGAGAAACTGGGGTATAAGGGCACTATCTTATTTGAAGATTATATTTCAAACAGATGACTCCCAGGTACTTGAGAAAGACATCCTTGTGTATTAGAAGATTTTCTTCTCAGAGGGGCTGAGAAATGATTTATAATTCAAGCTTTCTAAAGTAAATATTCTGAGAAGCGATAGGAAGAAACTTGTCTAAAGTGTAGTCAAACTGATGGGGACATTAAAGAAAGCCCATCTTTGTCAACAATATCAATATTCTAAATGTAGGTATTTCATAAAACAATGACATACTGTGTACTTGATGTTCTCAAAGCTTTAGGGACAAGTAACATATTACTATTTCAAAGTTAATCTTATGTTTAATATCTAGAAAATGTGTTTCATTGTGCATTTTGATTTATTTCAAAGAATTATACTTCCATATAATAAGCAAAATTATCTCAGGGCTCTTTATCCCAGGATGAATAAACAGTTAATCTGTTGTCATAGATAATGAGGGCTAATGAACAGCCCAATTGTTTAAAGAAGTAATAAACCTATTTATTACCTAGAAAGAACTCTATACATCAGGGCTCCTTTTTAGGAGGGCTGGCATAATCATAAATTGTATATAAAAGCATAAACAACTATTGCATGACCAAAAAATTATTTCAGGCAATTCAGTGAAGAAATTCACAAGCACATTTTCCCGTCCCTCTTTCTGATTGATGTGCAATTCACATTCCAAAAGGCTCTAGCCTCTCTTGTCTTAAAACTTTATACCTGCTGCTTGCTGAGCTGTCTTGTTTTTTACAGCTCTTGTTTTAGGTGGGTGAAAGTGCACATGGGAATTTGTTTGTAAAATATTTAAAAGAGAATAGGTCTGTGAAATCCCTTGGAAAAGGTAAATGGAGAAAAATAGGTGATATTTTTGAAAAAAAAAAAGGACAAAATCTAAAGATATATTTTTATAGATATAAGCAGAATGCTACAATTGAAGACATTTGGAATAAATATGCTTTACAAAACAGAAGAATGACTATTTAGGTACAAAAAGAATATCTGCAAATATCTGAGGAAAAAAGAACACCAACAAAGGATTATGATGAAAAGTTGTAGAATTGGAGAAAAGAGGTCATTTTTTGACAGTACTATATGGACTCTATATTTCAATGAAGAATAATTGAACTCAAAATTAGAATCAATCTATAGATATAGCTTATAGTATGTGTAGTTCTGAGTGTGACATCTATTTCCTGCATGTACTCCAAATGCTAAAGTTGGCATTCAATAGTAAAATCAAAAAAATAGTTAAAACTATTTCTAGGAAAATAAGGTATATAAGACACAGCATATTTCTGAGTATATTGTGATACTTAATAAATGGTTATAATTATTGTTATTAGCCACGATTTAGTCTCAATATTAGCATCTTAATAGAATTCTGTATAGTATTTTGAATATAGTATAGCATTTTAGCATATGCTATAGCACATAATATAGCATTTTATTAAATCCATCTGCCCTTTCCCATGTTAAAATATTGCATCAATAACTGGAAAGTTGTATAGTAATAACTTTGTTAAGACGTGGGTCTTAATGATTAATTTATTATTATTTTATAAAAATGCAAGTGCATTCTCCAAAACTGTTGTAGTAACAGAAGTGTATTTACTTTGTTTTATGTTAACTGGGTGATTCCTCTGTATATAATCGTGTAGTTCAAATACAACTCAATTTATGATGCAAGCAATAAGAAGATAAATCACAGAACAAAGTTCTAAAAATAACCAGTGATTACCTGTCAGCTTCCTGAATGTCAGACTGCTATAGTAGTGACTCACTTCTACTTCATTCGAACAATAGCCACAAAATCCAAATGGACAAATATAAAGCTATGGGGTATTTAACAATTACGTTAAACGTAGGTTTTAAATTCTGTGTTCCTTTCATTAATGTTTGTGCATAATTTTGTAAGATGGTAAATCTACATGATGCTCTTAATGACTTTTTAAATTTCTCTGTGGTGAAGAAATCAACATGGTAGCCTTCTGTTTGGAATTCCTCTTAAGCTCACACCTGAGAGTAATGTAGTCTGTATGACACTGCATGGGTCCCAGATCTTTAATGAGCTGGGGCAGAATGGCTGGGATAAGAATTACTCTAATGTCTACAGGAAGTCCTGCAAGCTTCTTCATTGCCAAGAAGATAAAATTCAAAAGAGGAAGGACCACAGCCTTTGGACAAGATATAAATTCCAAAAAAAAAATTAAGAATTTTTACTTCTATAGTCACATTATGTAATTTATTTCATACTGTAACTATAATTTTTAAAGTACATAATTAGTAATGTTACTTTTAGTAATTTACTTTATTGACAATTAAAAAATACATGATACCAAATAAATCTGATGTTGTTAAAGGCCAAATGTCCTTTGAGATATCAAGTCCATGAAGAATCTGTATTTCTGTAATTTATATCAACTATGACTCCAAGAGGCAGAAAAGCTTCATATTCCCCTACTTTTCAAAATTCCCTTAATTCAAATTTTTCTGTGTCAACTACCTATGACATTTGTCTTCCAGATTTATAGTTAAGCAATTTGTCAGACATTTCTTTACTCCTGGCACATAGAGCCCAACCAGCTGTTTTCAATTTTTATCCTTTCCAAGTCTTTTGGCTCAGTGACAACATCTCGCCTCAAAAGATTCACTGGTATCTTGAGATGAAATGATGAAGAAGAAATTTCTCTGGAAATTTCAAAATTCTCTATATACAGAAATTGTTGAAAAATTACATTTAATTTCTCTAATCTTTCAGATTAATTTGCATACTTAACATAGCATATCTTTTTTTATGTCTGTCCTGCTTGGTGCCTTTGTTCTCTCCATCGTTATATCTTGGACCTAGTCATGACTTGGCACCTATCTTTCTGATTGTCACTGATTCCTCAGTTCAGAATATACAGTGCCCTTGAAAAAAAAATCTCTACCCAGTGCCTCATTTCTGCCCTAAATGCTAACTGTTTGAGGATGTGGGTAGACCCATATTTACATTGCATGATTCTAGGGCTTACTTAGTGTTCCCCTAGATTTGTGCAGTGCAGAAAGTAGATTTTCCATGTGAATATGCAAGAGAAAGAAGCATAAAATCCTACAAAAAGTTTACTAAATGCATGTCTAACGTCATAACATACTATATCTGATTATGACTACAAAAAAAGCCAAATGAATATCCGTAATATCACACCACAGAAAATGCTTCTGGGAAATGAAAGGCTGTTATAATTGCCCAGTCTAACGATGAAAATGGCCAAAAGTACAATTTGTTTACAGATCACTGAGGATAAACAATTGCCTCATCGTGCTCCAGAGAGTCAATTCTAAACATATCCCACTCTAGAGTAAAATAAATACTGCTATGCTACCTGCTATGAGTGTTCATCTTAATTTCTCTAATCTGGTTACATTTTTAAAGATCTAAAAAGTCTATATTTAATAAACATCTATACAAAATTTAAAAATTAAATTTTTTTATATTTAAAATAATAAGCTTAAAATGTAAATAAGATCTGACCTTTGTTTTTAATTCAGTAACACTTTATTAATCAGGTCATTTGATTTTTTTTCCTCATAGAATTAAGATTCCCTACTTTTGCTAGTCCCACCTGACAAATTGCAGGCAGGTGAGCAAGTGCACATTCTGTGGCACATTCCTTCACTGTGCTGTAATATCTCAATGCCCACACCTCTTGTGCTATAAATGGAATGGTAGATGGACTGGAAAGAGCAGTGAGAAATGTACCGATGATCTTTGGTGCCCTCCAGTTCGAAGAGTCTGGGGCCTCAGATTATAAACTAAATTTCTCATGTAATTCAATTTCTGCCTGAATTTACATATATATTCAGTATATATATATATATATATATATATATATATATATATATATATATGTATGTATATGTATATGTATGTATGTATATGTATATATGTATATATGTATACACATACATATACATATACATATATATTCAGTATATATATACTGAATATATATATACAAATATATATATTCCACAATTATAATAAAATTAAGTTCTGAAATAATTTCTGCGTCAGCTATATTATAGCATTTAATTCCAGGGGATTTTTACTGAATTCATAGAATGTTACATTTTTCTCTCCCTTGGCTACTCTTCCCTCTTCCCCATTTTTGCTTTATTATCAAAAATATTTATCAAAGTAATATGGACATGCAATTTAAAAATAAGTAGTATTGAAAATCATATTCTCCACTGCTAATTCCCAGTAGTCATCACTTCTCTGTCTTTCATTTGTCTCTTCTGATATTTACCTACATTTTGCAAGTGACATGTTAATGCTATTATTTCTTAATTTGTACTTTTTTTTATGGAGATGAACACAGTTTCCTTGTGTTCTTGGCATTCCCTTTCTTCCACTCAATATGAAAATTACAATTTTTAGTTAAATCAGTAATCAATATTTAAATTATCATGGCTATGCAAATGTTATTGATTGTTGAGTGTACTGAGATTTGTATTTCCTTTCTTGAATATCTTTCCATGAAATTAATAACGTTTTTCTTTTTCTATAAATTTGTTGTTGTTGACTTCTCTGGTGAAAATTTATAATCACAAAGTTGATAGGAGACTATGGAAGGCACACAAAGGGAAATTCAAAATGTCGAAAGCCCATGTACTAGTTTTCTCCAGAGAAACAGAACCAATAGCATGTGTTTATATAAACACATTTATATATATATATATATATATATATATATATATATATATATATATATACATATATACATATATGTATGTATATGTATATATGTATATATATTGAATTGGCTCACCCAACTATGGAGAATGGTAAGTCCAAAACTGCAGGGTCTGCCAGCATGCTCAATACCCAAGAGAGCTAATGGAGCAGGTCCAGTCCAAAGGCCAGTAGGCAGAGACCAGAAAGCCTATGATACAGATAAGTTTAAAGGTAGTCTGCTGGAGAATTCACTCCTGCTCAGGGACACCAATCTTTTGTGCTATTCAGGCCTTCAGTTCATTGGATGAAACCCACCCACACTACGGAGGACCATCTGGTTACTCACAATTTACTGACTTAAATGTTAATCACATCCTGGTGAACAAACAATGTGATATATAGATGTAATACAGAATTGTGCACCTGAAACCCATGTAACTTTACTAACAATTGTCACCCCAATAAACTTTAAGAAAAAAGTTAATCACATCCAAAATCACTCTCCAAGTTGTTACATAAATTTTTTTTTGAATAGTTTGGAAATAATACGTATTACTCATTCTGTAAGTATTTGATAGATTAAGCAATCTATCTTGAAAAAGAACAACAAAGCTGGGAGTATCATGCTCCCTGATTTCAAACTACACTACAAACCTATGGTAATCAAAACAGTATGGTTCTGGCACAAAAGCAGACACATAGATTGATGAAACAGAATAGAAAACCCAGAATTTCACCCACATTTGTATGGTCAATTAATCTGTGACAAAGGAGGTGGGAATATACAATGGGTAAAAGAGAGTCTCTTCAATAAATATTGTCTGGAAAACTGGACATATATATGCAAAAAATGAAGTTCGACCACTTTCTTATACCATATAAAACTAAACTCAAAATGGATGACATACTTAAATATAAGACACAAAACCATAAAACTCCTAGAAAAAAACATAGGTAGTAAACCCTTTGACACTGATCTTAGCAATATGTTTTTGGATATGTCTCCATAGGCAAGGGAAATAAAAGACAAAAATATAAACAAATGGGACAACAGCAAACTAAAAAGCTTTTGCACCATGAAGGAAACCAACAAAGCAAAAGGCTATCTCCTGAATGGGAGAAAATATTTGCAAATGATGTATATGGAAAGGGGTTAATGTTCAAAATATATAAAGATCTCATACAACTCAACATCAAAAAACAAAAACAAAAATAAACAATACAATCAATAAATGGGCAGAGGACGTGAATAGACCTTTCTCCAAAGAAGACATACTGATGGCCAACAGACATATAAAAGAATGCTCAATATCACTAATCATTAGGGAAATGCAAATCAAACCCACAAAGGGATATCACCTCACACCAGTCAGAATGTATTACTAAAAAGACAAGAAATAACAAGTATTGGCAAGCATGTAGAAAAAAGAGAACACTCGTGCACTTCTAGTGGGAATATAAATTGGTGCAGTCACTATGAAAAACAGTATGGAGATTCCTCAAAAAATTTAAAATAGAGCTAACATATGACCCAGCATTCCACTTCTGAGCACTTATCTGAGGAAAACAGAACACTGATTAAAATCATATATACAACCCTATGTTCATTGCAGCATTATTTACAATAGCAAATATGTGGAGATGACCTAGGTCCCCATCCAATAGATCAATGGGTAAAGAATATGTGGTGTATATACAATGGGATATCACTTAACCATAAAAAAGAATTAAATGTTGCCATTTACCACAATATGGATGGACCTAGAGGGCATTATCCTAAGTGAAATAAGTCAGACAAAGACAAATCTCATATGATTACACTTATATTTGGAATCTAAAAATCAAAACTAATGGACAAACACAACAGAACAGAAACAGACTTATAGATACAGAGAACAAACTGATGGTTGCCAAAGCGAGGGCAGTGAGGGGAAAGGCAAAAATATGAAGGGGACTGATTGAGGGATATAAACTTCTGATTGTAAAATATATAAGTCACAAGGATGTAATGTACAGCATAAGGAATATAGTCAATAATATCGTAATAACTTTCTATGGTGACAGATGGTTACTAGACTTAGAGTAGTGATCACCTCATAAGGTATATAAATGTTAAATCACTATATTGTACACCTGAAACTAATATAATATTGAATGTCAACTATCCTTTAATAAAAAAAAATCTTTACAACACTCCTGTGGAGAATTCTGCAAATAAAGAATTAAGCCGTAGTCACACAACCTGGATATGGTTTAATAACTGTAGAAGAGTATTTTTATGACAAATAATTTTAAAACAGGAGGAAATAGATAACTCATCTGTAATGTTGATGTGAAAACTGGTTACATGTTTTAAAAGCATTTCCATTCTAGCTTGATTAAAGAGTTAAATTTAAAATGAAATAAAATGATTACAAAAAAGTAAAAAAAATTGTGGTAACTAATTACCAGTTGCAAAAATATGAAGTTATTCATTTACCTCACTCTTTCTCAGAAAATTAATTACAGAGAGACTAAATATTTAACTGTAAGTATAATAAAAAACATAAAAGTTATTATACAAATACAGCCAAATACATTTTTGTAAATTTTGGGATGGAATATTTTCTTTCTGATAATCCTGTGAAGACTATAATTAAATGAGAAGTTTGATAAATTTAATTACATGCACATAGAAGATGTCTATAGTAAAAAAAAACCCCACATAAATAGTAAGAAATATTACAACCTCAAGAAAATATTCGCAGCACATATGATATGCACAAGATGAATAATCTAAAGAATATATAAAGAAGTCCTATAAACCAATAAAAGGACAAACAGCCTAAGATGACTCAAGTCTAAGAAAAGATTTACAAAAGGAGAAAGAGAATGACTGCGATATCAGGAAAAGTTTAATTGTTGCAAAATCAAACATGTACGCACTAAAACAACATTAAGATCCTATTTTTCACACATTACATAGACAATGATTAAAAGATTAATGTCAGCATGGGGGAAATAAGCCCTTTCTGTACACCGCTGTTGGGGAATTAAAATTCATAGAATTTCTGGAGGAAAATTTGTTATGTATCAAAAAATCTTTAAAACATCCGTACAAAATGCCTAGAAATTCAGTTTATCTTATCCTAAAGAAATAACAAAACATGTTGCATATACAAGTTTAAACATATTGAGGTATTGTTTTTAATAGTAAAAAATGTCTAAGTACATACGAATTAGGAGCTTGGTCAAAGAAATGGTACATCTAGATATTCTGCTCTTTCTCAGAATTGCATATATCCGTGTTTGTTGACCTAAAACAATGCCAATAAATGTATGTGTATATCTGTAATCAACCTGGAAGTTTCTAAACATAGGATATTTATCATTACTTTTCAAACTTTATTAACTTCTTTATTTCTGTATTTTCTACAATGAGATTTTACTTATTAATACAACAAAAAAATGGTATTAAAAATACTGAAAGAGCAAGGTTAATTTGTAACACTTATTAGTATTAACTATGTCACTGATGATTAAATTGGTGTGAACTCATAAGAATATTACATAACACATTAATTTTTTTTCTTTTCCAATTAAAGTTTAACCACATAGTTTATGAAAGATGAACCTAGCCTATAACAATTTAAGCAGGGGCTAGGAGAATTGATAGTTTAGATCATGCTAAATTTGCCTCGCTGATTTTTTTTAAATGTTTCTCAACTACTGTTAAAAATTTCTGTAGCAAAAGCCTGATTTTCATGGATTTTTCCCCTTAAAACAAACTGAACATTTTCAAAGAATTCTTATGTCAAATTTAAACATCCTATTTCCAGATAGCTATGAATAATCTGATCTGGGGCTAACTTCAAAGCTTCACTTGGCATTTTTCAGAACCCCAAAGGCAGTTTGGACTGGGAATTTGAGCCAGTAAACCAAGCGGCAGAATATGTTAGACACAATTTATACCACAGAGGTTGCACACTAGATGCCCACTTGCCACATCCTGCCAGGAAGCATGTTTTATTTGGCTCACACAAGGTTTAAGAAATATTGAATTACTTAACAACAATTTTTAAATGTTTGACTTGGTAGCAAACTATAATTTGGGTTTGGGGCTCCTTTCTTGGTATCCTGCATGGCAAAAGTCTTCAGGAACAGAGCCGGGCCCCTCAATGGAGCCTTTGCACTCAAGCTTGCCACACAAGATCTGCATTGCTCATGAATATTGCTTGACCTTTATAGAATTTGAATTTATGATAATTTCATTAGGTTCATCCAAATTCTTTACTGACAGAAAATGATTTCCCAACATGTCTGCTATGCCATTAAATAATAAATAAAGACTTTTTTTTTTTTTTTTGGCTTATGAATTCTACAAAATTTCCAGACAGAGATTAGATGTGTATC
The DNA here is from genome assembly GCF_036562045.2 of Rhinolophus sinicus. Lineage (NCBI taxonomy): Eukaryota > Metazoa > Chordata > Mammalia > Chiroptera > Rhinolophidae > Rhinolophus > Rhinolophus sinicus. Next base: position 125,708,335 of record NC_133752.1, read on the forward strand.
ATGGGAGAAATGAATAATCATTCTCATGTTAACAAAGATTGGCTTATTAATGATTGAATAGGAAGTAGAGTTCTGAGTAAGGTGATATATAGGATATGTACATATTCATGGGGTTGAACTTAGAAGCAGTAGGTACCAAAACATCTATGAAAGTCTGAGCCAAAACAAACAGTCCACAGAAAGCAACAGAGTTAATTTACTTTTGAAATTAGTGTGTAAAATTCCCTGACCTGTGACAGACACAAATACTAGCAGGTTAAAATGAAGCTAACCTTGGCTTTTGAACAATTCTTAGTTGTGAAGTTTTGAAATACGTGATTAAATATATATCTTTCTTAAAGAAAGAGACTGACATACAATATGTTTAATATCCTATGGTAGTTTGATGGTAGAAGTGCTTTTTAATTCTCATGTTTTTCTTGATTATTATAAAAAACAACTTTGAAATCTGTTGTTTTCTCTTCAAAACACATGAAATTAGTCTACTTTTGACATTGCTGTAGCAGTAAACATGATAAAATTGTGATGAAGCCGTTCATACATCATTTAACAAAATGTGAATTATATCCATATTTAAAAATCCTACATGGTTCTTTCTGTAAATCTATTCAACTTTTTGAATTTTGTCTCAGGGAATTTGAAATTGAGATCAACTACAGTCAGCAGTTGTTGGAATGGTTTGCTGCCCCAAGGGATGATAAAAATTGGGTATGAGAATTTGGGTCCAACTTGGGGAAATAGAGTATATATTCCTTTTACTTATTCAGAAACCATTGACAAAAATCTGATTACACGTTATTTTTACTAGTCCTTGCTAAAGCTATAAAGAGCAGACGACATGATTCCTGTTTGTAAGGAGCTCACAACATAACCAGGCCCTTGTGATAACTGAGGTAATGATCGGAGGCAACTGCTAAAGGACCGCATGGGAAGAATAGATTAATATTGCTGTAGGAATCAGAGAGTTTCCCAAAAAAGCAATAGCAGTAAATTGGACTTAGAAAGAAGACTGTGATTTTATCTCATAGTAAAGGGATACGTGAAAGCACACAGCAGGTTCAGAGAGCCACAAGTAAACTCCTACGACTGGAAAAGAACTTTGATGAGCAATAAGGCAGCCAAAGGTATATTGGGACTAGATGGCAAAGTGTTTTATATTGAGGCATTGTCCAAGGAAAACAGGAAAATTGGGAAGCATATATCAAGAGTCTTGGAAGTTATGTGTGCTTTGAGCAATTTCATGTCTAGGCATTTATTCTAAGAAAATAATGTGAAGTAGACAATATACCTACCATGTTTCCCCGGAAATAAGACCTAGCCGGACAATCAGCTCTAATGCATCTTTTGGAGCAAAAATTAATATAAGACTTGGTCTAATATAATGTAATATAATGTAATATAATATAATATAATATAATATAATATAATATAATATAATATAATATAATATAATACCGAGTCTTATATTAATTTTTGCTCCAAAAGATGCATTAGTGCTGATTGTCCGGCTAGGTCTTATTTTTGGGGAATCAGGGTAGTAATAGCAAGTCTGCTCCTCATAGCATTATACAGAAAATAAACATTTGGAAACATTTGAAAGGTATAACAATAGGGACCTGAAATAGGGTAGATCTTTAGAATCAATCTATAGAATTACATACATTTTGGTCTGTAAGGATAAGATTTTACTGTTAAAGCAAACTGAGTTAGACAAAGACCAACTTCCAGCATCTCTAACTCTCTCCACCCTTGCACTGTTTCTCAAATTCCCGTTTACAGTCTCCCCATTGATTTTAATGACCTGTGTAGAAAAGAGTAGATTCAGGAAAGGACTCAGAATATGGCTGGTTGGTGAAGTGAGTCTTCCAGAGACCCAGGTTTCTGCATTGGTACCAATCTCTTCACTCTCATCCCTTAGTCACTACTGTTCACATTCTTTATTTATCCTTCTTAAAGTGGAATTCATAACTTTTCTCTAAAGTGATACATTTTTAGTATGCCCCGTATATATTAAGTAAGAAAAACTCTTACTTAACCCTTCTCTTCTGCAGTTTACTCATCTGTTAAAATTGAGAAAAAGAAAATTCCTACCTATCATGACTTGAATTGTGTCTCTTGAATATTCCTATGTTGAAGTCCTAAATCTAGTACCCCTTATTTGGATATAGGGTCATTGCAGATATTATTAGTTAAATGATGTCATACTGGAGTAGGGTGGGGCCCTAATCCAATAGTACTGGTTACCTCATTAAGGGAGAAATTTGGACACAGATATGCACACAGGAAGAATATTATATGAAGACGAAGGCAGAGATCTACAAGTGAAGGAATGCCAAAGATTGCCAACAAACACCAGAAGTTGGAAAGGAGGCGAAGAACAGAATTTCTGTCACAGCCATCAGAAAGAACCAAACCTGTGACATTCTGATCTCAGACTTCCAGCCTCCAGAACTACGAGACAATACATTTCTGTCATTTAAACAACCCAGTTTGTGGTACTTTGTTAAGGCAACCCTAACAAACAGATACACTACCACAAAGGACAATTGAGACAACCAAATGTAAAGCTTGCAGAATGATTCTTCTCATAATAAGCTAACATTTTTAGCCATCAACTAAAAGAAAAATAAAGGTGTGGGTACAGAGGATTTTTTGTGCAACTTCTGAATTATGATACTTACTTGGAACTATTCTGCTCTCTATTAAGTGAGGTAAATTCAAATTCGAAACTTATTTAACCAACTCAACATTTTTTTTTTTTTAATTCCAACTTAAATTTTTTTTAGAAACTTCCATTAAAATTTTTTTTTCTAATTCCAACCTTTCTCCTACACTGCACCCCTGTCTAGGGAATGCTGCCATCTTTTTACTCCTTCAATCTGATGCAAAAACATTAAGTCATCTTTAACTTTATTATATCTTTCATCATTGTTCACAAAATCTTATTTTTTATATTTGTTCAGATTTTCATAAAATATAACATTTAGATGTTCTTAGTGGTTTCTATATTGTCTGTCCTATATATTTGGCATACTGCTGCTCAACACATCATCCTGAACTGCTCTTTTGAGCACATATCATTTCCTTGCTAGAAAATATACGTTGTTTTCAGAAACTGATTTAAACTCTTCAAGTTGACATTCAAGACCCTTCATGATGAAACTACCATTTAATTTCCCAAACTCATCTTCTACTCTCATGAAGTTAGTTTCCATCAGCAGTTATTCTCAGTGGCAGAGAACATAGGAGGAAAAAGCCTTCTATTTTTGCATTTCACCTTGTGCCAAACAAACACTACAGCTCAATTTTTCTATAAACAGTCCTTCTCTTTGTTTTCGGAATGCTTCACTCTATTGTTTTTTATTTTAATAACAGTATTATACTTATGAAAAATTTATAAAATATGATGATGAATACTCATGTACTCACTGCACAGAAATCAATATAAAGCATTAAGAAAAAAAACCCTTGGATCAAAATGGCGGCGTGAGGTGAGCCTCTGTAAAGCTCCCCTGGAATTTACAACTAATCGAACAACAATAACTCCACAAAGGACTCCCTGGACAGCAGACAGGCAAGATGAAGAGACCCACCACTGAATTCACCTAAAGGTGGGCGAATCACAGAAGCAGGGTAGGAGGGAAGGGAGAAGTGCGGAGATGGAGCCGCGTGGGTGCAGGACGCAGACCTAGCTCAGTGCTCCGAGCTCACTGCACCCCAGAACTACCGCAGCTGCGGGAGAGGGAAGAACTCGGACTGCTAGGGTTCCGCTTATGGCCCACAGGGCTGAGGAGGCAGCATATAACATGGCTGAACCCAAGGCTCACGGCAGAGACCTCGGAGAAAAGACTGAGGGAAGAAGGCTGAAAACGGTGGTTTAAGCCCTCACTGCTGAGCAGAGAATGGAAGCCTTTGGCACTGAGACTAGCTGTCCCCTCCCTACCTCCCAGAGCTCGCCCCGCCCCCACCTGCCCGGTGCTAGAAGCCAAACAGTAGCAGTGTCAGATCAAAAGAACAGAATATTTGCTGTTCTGAGAACTGTGGACCGCAGACACAGATTCACAGTGCAACTAGTTCTGGCAAAGGGGATGGAGCTATGGAAGCAGGACGGGCTGTGGTGGTGGTCGCCATCATTGCTCTGGGCCACCTCTCACTACTGAAGCTGCCCCTGGCCCCACCTATCTGGGTGGATCCCTGCAGGAGTAAACAGAACTGCTGAAACATGGGCTCTGAATATGGTGCAGGAAGAGCTTTGGGACTTCAAAAGCTCTCCGCATACCCACACGGACACTGCGCCCTGTGACCCAGGTGAACTATTAACAGAGGAGAAGCCCGTCTCCCAGGGAAACACCCCATTGCGTGAGAAGCTGGAATAGTGCAGAGAAAACATAGCACTACTGTGTGAGAGAGAGAAAAAAAAGGCTGCAGTCAGAGAGAAAATAAAATATTCTACGAACAAGTACAGGAAAACAAAAGAAAGACCACTTCCTATCAACCTGTTGCAGAAGTCCCTCCTGTAGATGTCTAGGAAGAGAAATAATAAATCAGTAATTGCCATGAATAACCAAGGAAACAAGACAGCTCAGAAGAAAGTGAAAAGTTTCCAGTAAAGGATCTTAAAGATATGGAAATGTGTGACTTAAATGACAGAGAATTCAATATTACAGTTCTGAAAAAACTCAACGAGATGCAAGAAAACACAGAAAGGCAGTTTAATGAACTCAGAAACACAATCAAAGAACAACATGAGCATTTTACAAAAGAGATTGAAATTTTGAAAAAGAACCAAATAGAATTTCTGGAGATTAAGAACTCAATAGAAGAAATTAAGAATGAAATAACCAGCTTAGGTAGTAGAGTTGACCAGATGCAGGAAAGAATCAGTGACATCTAAGATAGAAACCTGGAAATTACACAGATGGAAGAAGAAAGAGACGTGAGACTTAAAAGAAATGAAAGAACTCTACAAGAACTTTCTGACTCCATCAGAAAGAGCAATATAAGAATAATGGGCATACCAGAAGGAGAAGAAAGAGAGAAGGAACAGAGAATATATTCAAACAAATTGTTGATGAGAACTTTCCAAACTTGTGGACAGAACTGGATCCTTGAATCCAAAAAGCAAATAAAACACCTAATTACCTCAATCCCAACAGGCCTTCTCCAAGGCACATTGTATTGAAGCTGTCTAAAATCAACGACAAAGAAAGAATCCTCAAGGCAGCCAGGGAAAAGAAGACGGTAACTTACAAAGGAAAGCCCATTAGATTATCATCAGATTTTTCAGCAGAAACTCTACAAGCCAGGAGGGAGTGGAACCAAATATTCAAACTATTGAAAGAGAGAAATTATGAGCCAAGAATAATATATCCAGCAAAGATATCCTTTAGATATGAAGGAGGAATAAAGACCTTCCCAGACATACAGAAGCTGAGGGAATTTTCTAATACACGACCTGCACTACAAGAAATACTAAAGGAGGCTATTCGACCACCATCAACAGGGACAATTTGTGGCAACCAAAACTCAAAAAGGGGGAGAGTAAAGGCCTGAACCGGAATATGGGAATGGAGAAAGTAAGCGTGCTGAAGAAAATGGAATACTCTAAATATCAAACTTTCTTTTACATAAACTTAATGGTAACCACTGAAAAAAGAAAACCCAGAACTGAAATCTATCCTGTAGTAAAAGAAGAAACAGAGGGGAAAATCATAGAATACCACCACCAAACAGAAATAATAGACAGTAAAAAGGCAAAAAAAAAAAAAAAATGGCGACACAGTCTCACCAGAAAAATAAAGACAGAATCATAGGAAATCCTCACATATCAATTATCACCCTAAATGTAAATGGACTGAACTAACCAATAAAAAGGCACAGAGCAGCAGATTGGATCAAAAAACTAAACCCAAACATATGCTGTCTCCAAGAGACACATCTCAGCTACAAGGACAAGCATAGACTCAAAGTGAAAGGGTGGAAATTGACACTCCAAGCAAATGGTACCCAGAGAAAATCAGGTGTAGCCATAATGATATCAGATGAAACAGACTTCAAGGTGAAAAAGGTAACAAGAGACAAAGATGGACATTTCATAATGGTAAAGGGGACTATACAACAAGAAGACATAACAGTCATCAATATTTATGCCCCCAATCAGGGAGCACAGAAATATACCAAGCAACTACTAACAGAACTAAAGGGAGAAATTGATCAAACACAATTATACTAGGGGACTTAAATGCATCATTGACAGCTATAGATAGATATCCAAACAGAAAATAAATAACAAAATAACAGCCCTAAATGACACATTAGATGAAATGGACATAATTGACATATATAGAGCACTTCATCCTTAAACATCAGACTATACATTCTTTTCTAGTGTACATGGAACATTCTCAAGGATAGACCATATATTGGGACATAAAATCAGCCTCAGCAAATTTAAGAGGATTGAAATAATACCAAGCATATTCTCTGATCACAAGGCTTTCAAATTGGATATCGACTGCAAAAAGAAAGCAGGAAAAACACAAACACATGGAAATTAAACAACATACTTTTAAAGAACGACTGGGTCAAAGAAGAAATTAGAGGACAGATCAAAAGATACATAGAAACAAATGACAATGAAAATGCATCCTACCAAAATTTTGGGGATTCAGCAAAAGCAGTTTTAAGAGGGAAATTTATATCATTACCGGCCTATCTCAAGAAACAAGAAAAATCCCAAATCAATAACCCCATTTACACCTTAAAGAACTAGGAAAGGAAGAACAAGTGAAACCCAAGGTCAGCAGAAGAAAGGCAATAACAAAATTCAGAGCAGAACTAAATGAATTAGAGAACAAGAAAACAATAGAAAAAATTAATGTGACAAAGAGCTGGTTCTTTGAAATGATTAACAAAATTGACAAACCCTTGGCTAGACTCACTAAGATAAAAAGAGAGAAGACACTAATTAACAAAATCAGAAATGAAAAAGGGGAAGTTATCATGGACACCACAGAAATACAAAGGATCATCCAAGAATACTATGAAGGACTATATGCCACCAAATTCAACAACCTAGAAGAAATGGACAAGTTCTTAGAAACATATAGCTTTCCAAGGCTGAACCATGAAGAACTGGAAAATCTAAACAGACCGATCACCAGTAACGAAATTGAATCAGTCATCCAAAACCTTCCCAAATGCCAAAGTCCGGGACCAGATGGCTTCACCAGTGAATTCTACCAAACCTTTAAAGAGGATCTAATACAAATCCTGCTCAATCTCTTCGAAAAAATTGAAGAAGAGACAGTACTCCCTAACTCATTTTATGAGGCCAGCATTACCCTGATACCAAAACGTGGGAAGGACAACACAGAAAAAGCAAACTACAGACCAATATCTCTCATGAATACAGATGCAAAAATCCTGAACAAAATTCTAGCAAATCGAATACAACAATGCATTAAAAAGATTATTCATCACGACCAAGTGGGGTTCATCCCCGGGGCACAAGGATGGTTCAACATCCGCAAATCCATCAATGTGATACATCACATAAACAAAATAAAGGACAAAAATCATATGATTATATCAATTGATGCAGAAAAAGCATTTGACAAGACACAACATCCATTTATGATTCAAACACTTAATAAAATAGGTACAGAAGGGAAATACCTTAACAAAATAAAGGCCGTATATGACAACCCCTCAACTATTCTCATAATTAATGGTGAAAAACTGAGGCCCTTTGCTCTACATTCAGGAACACGACAGGGCTGTCCCCTATCACCTCTGCTTTTCAACATAGTGTTGGAAGTCCTTGCCAGAACAATCAGGGAAGAGAAAGAAATAAAAGGCATCCAAATTGGGAATGAAGAAGTTAAATTATCACTCTTTGCAGATGACATGATGCTATATATAGAAAACCCTAAAGACTCCACCAAAAAGCTATTAGAAACAAATACAGTATCAACTAATACAGTAAAGTTGCTGGCTACAAAATCAACGTATACAAAATTCCATTGCATACCTATATAATAACAATGAAATCTCAGAAAAAGAAATACAAAAAACAATTCCTTTTGCAATTGCAGCAAAAAGAATAAAATACCTCGGAATAAACTTAACCAAGGATGTGAAGGACCTATATGCTGAAAACTATAAGACTTTTTTGAAAGAAATTGAAAAAGACACAAAGAAATGGAAAGACATTCTGTGCTCATGGATTGGAAGAATCAACATAGTTAAAATGGCCATATTACCCAAAGCGATATACAGATTTAATGAATCCCCATCAAAATCCCAATGGCATTTTTTAAAGAAATGGAACAAAAAATCATCAGATTTGTTTGGAACCACAAAAAACTCTAAATAGCCAAAGCAATCTTAAGAAAAAAGAACAATAATGGAGGTATCACACACCCTGACTTTAGCTTGTACTACAGGGCTACAATCATCAAAACAGCATGGTATTGGCAGAAAAGCAGACACATAGACCAATGGAATAAAATTGAAAATCCAGAAATAAAACCACATAAATATGGACAGATAATTTTTGACAAAGAAGCTAAAAACATACAATGGAGGAAAGACAGCCTCTTCAATAAATGGTGCTGGGAGAATTGGATAGCCACATGCAAAAGAATGAAACTGGACTGCTATCTGTCACCATGTACCAAAATTAATTCAAAATGGATCAAAGACTTAAGCATAAGACCTGACACAATAAACTGCATAGAAGAAAACATAGGTACTAAACTTATGGACCTTGGGTTCAAAGAGCATTTTATGAATTTGACTCCAAAGGCAATGGAAGTAAAAGCTAAAATAAACGAATGGGACTATATGAAACTTAAAAGCTTCTGCACAGCAAAAGAAACCATCGACAAAATAAAGAGGTAACCAACTGAATGGGAGAAGATTTTTGCAAAGAGTGTCTCCGATAAGGGGCTAATATCCCAAATATACAAGGAACTCACGAAACTCAACAACAACAACAAAAAAAACCCAATTGAAAAATGGGCAGAGGACCTGAATAGGCATTTCTCCAAAGAGGACATACAAATGGCAAATAGACATATGAAAAAATGCTCAACATCACTAATCATCAGAGAAATGCAAATCAAAACCACAATGAGATATCACCTCACCCCAGTCAGAATGGCTATCATCATCAAGACAAATAGTAACAAGTGTTGGAGAGGCTGTGGAGAAAAAGGAACCCTCATACACTGTTGGTGGGAATGCAGACTGGTGCAGCTGTTATGGAAGGCAGTGTGCAGGTTCCTCAAAAAATTACGAATAGAATTACCATATGACCCAACAATCCGTCTCCTGGGTATCTACCCAAAAAATCTGAAAACATTTATAGATAAAGACACGTGTGCTCCAATGTTCATTGCAGCTTTGTTTACGGTGGCCAAGACATGGAAACAACCAAAATGTCCTTCGATTGATGAATGGATAAAGAAGTTGTGGTATATATACACAATGGAATACTATTCAGCGGTAAGAAAAGATGATATAGGAACATTTGTGACAACATGGATGGATCTTGAGAGTGTAATGCTGAGCGAAATAAGCCAGACAGAAAAAGCAGAGAACCATGTGATTTCACTGTTATGTGGTATATAAACCAAAAACAATAAAAGAACAAGCCAAAAAAATGAGAAACAGAAACTCATAGACACAGACAATAGTTTAGTGGTTACCAGAGGGTAAGGGGGTTGGGGGGTGAGAGATGAGGGTAAAGGGGATCAAATATATGGTGATGGAAGGAGAACTGACTCTGGGTGGTGAACACACAATGGGATTTATAGATGATGTAATACAGAATTGTACACCTGAAATCTATGTAATTTTACTAACAATTGTCACCCCAATAAATTAAAAAAAAAAAAAATTCTTGGAAGTTTCATTGTGTGCTTCTCCTCAATGTAATCTCCCTTCTTAAGTTTTAAAGAAAAGCAGCTCCATAAATGCCTTTATACTAGCACTATATTTCCATCTTTAAATAATACATAGTATTATTTTAACATGTAGTATTCTATATTTATGCTGTATGTATCCTTCTGCAACTTTTTAACTCAATATTATGCCTTTGGTACTCATCATGTTGATGCAGCTCTAATTCATTTATTTTCCCTTTTGTGTGGCTTTTATGCATGATTAAGCCAAAATGAAACTATTGTCCTGTTGGTGGACATTTTGCTGATAACTGACTTTATTTCATTCATTTAACAAATGTTTATCAATCATCAAGGATACAGGAGGAAAATGAATTCCTTGTCCTCCCGAAGTTTATGTTCTAGAACAAATCCATCCTCTTTTAAAATAAACAAGCATGTCTTTAGAGTAAATTCCCAGTGATGACATTTCTGGGGGATTGGTTATTGATATCTTTAACATCAAATAGATCCTGCCAAAATTTTCTCCACAGAGATTGTACCAGAATATTAGAATGCTGTCTGACCTATTTCCTCACCACTACTTGACATTGTCAAAACATAAATTTACCAGTCTGATGGATGTGAACTATTATCTCCCTATGGCTCTAATATGCAATTCCCTAATTTCTAGTGATGCATAACTTTTTTTTTTATGGTCATAGGCTATTTGTGTTTCCAGTGCTTATGCCTATTTTTCTACTGAAATATTTGACTTTTTAAAACTGATTGGTAGGAGTTATTTATATTTTTTGCATGCTAACCTTATAATTTTCTCTATATAATTTAAAAATATCTCTAATATTTTATCTTTATTAATGTCTCTACAAAAGTCTTAACACTTCTATTGATATATTAGTCTTACCCTATATGTTAACTTTTGTAAATGGCATTTATAAATTAAATTTTCTGATTGTTTGTGGTTGTGAAAGGATTTTTCTGGAGATCTAAGTCAGGAGTTGGCAAACTTTTTATATAAAGGCTAGCTAGTAATTATTTTCAGCTTTGCAGACCAAGGAGCAAAATCTAGCAAAAGAGCAAAACTGTTCTGGCTGAAAAGTTAAGGGACTTTCTTACATTTAAAATCATTTTTAGCTCATAGGTCTTAGAAAAACAGGCAGCACAATGGATTTAATCAGCGGGCTGTAGTTTGTTGATCCCTTATCTAAATTAGAGCATACTTGCCAACTCTTATTATCAAGTACAAAAATTTTGTAGATTTGTGTGAGTTTTCTACTTAGGCAATCATATCATCTATGATATGGGATAGGTTTACGTTCCTTGTTAGTCACCATAAAATTACTTCTTTTATTTTACTAAATTTCATTAGGACTTCCAGAAAAGTACTGAGTGAAAATGTTGATCACAGTACCAGGTTCTTGTTTTATATACAGGCCTACTTTGTTTTATTGCACTTTGATTTATCATGCTTCTCAGGTGTTGTGTTATTTACAAATTGAAGGCAAGACCCTCCACCAGCAAAAGGATTGGTACTTACCTATCATGGTATTTGCTTTATTATGATGCTCTGGAATTGCAAGTGCAATACCATTTCCGAGGTAGGCCTGTAAAAGAGATCATCTTATTGTTTAACGATTGGGTATGATGTTTGTTATGGGCTTGTATTAATTGAATTAATTGACCAATCCTTCAGCTTGAGGGGATTGTCTTCCATTCCCAGTTTCTGAGGGTTTATTATTTTTTTCATTATGAATGCATATTTTATCATGTTTAATGTTATTTTAATTTTTTAATTCAGATTATTATATTTTTCTTATCATGACTAAAGCAAAACATATGAAGAGATTTTATGACGTTAAACTCTTTTACATTACTGTGTTTATGCATTGCTAAATAAGATGCTGTGCAAAAACAATGTAGAATGCTGTGATAGATCAGTTCAAATTTTCCCCACATATGAACAAAGAACTCAATGTGTATGATCTACTTACTCATGGCATATAGGTAGCCCCATCGCTATATATTGGGGTTCATGTTTTAAGTTTGGCCTATAATAGTCAACAGGAGCAAAATTTAGCAGAGGAATATAATTTACTAGAATTTCTTACTGCAACTATTTGGAGTTGGGTAGAGGTGCTGATATTTTCAGCTATTCTTTCAAAGTTTTATGTTGTATCCATAGCACAAATAAGATTTCTTTATTGTCCCAGTATTCATATTTTGATTATAATTGGAGAAGTGCTAGGACAGTATGTACATTTTCCATCTAACACTTGCAATATCTTTTATTTATTCTCATATTCATTTGCCTAACTCTTATATCAAAATTTTAGATTGGCTTTAAACTTAAGCAACAGTCAATCTTTAGTTGTTAAGATATAAATGAAAAAAAAGTGCAAACAGAAAATGTGTTATATTGTCATTGTCTATATTCTTGTTTATTTGTGAAACAGGATACATTTGGGTGATGGTGGAATTAATTTATCTTAGTAAAGAAGATGAAAAAAGTGGAGGCTTGAGGGTAGCTGGGTGTCCTAATTGAGCCTATACTAGGATTTGAAATGGTGTGGTATGAGAGACTTGTTCCTCTTTTCTACCTGCCTCCCAATAAGGTTGCATAAAGTGATATGCAGAGATGTATTAATTACCAAGGATAGTTTCAAATTCTTGGCATAGGCAAATATGTGTATGTACATATGCACACATGCACACACACACGTACACACACACACACACACACACACACACATTTTGGGATTTTTAATTTTGCACTTGTTAACAAGACATGGTTTTTAGTACAAAGACATATGAGGAAATTTTCTTAGAAAAACAGAAACAAGATTGCTGTATCATTCCTGTACTCTTCTGCCTTTAGAGGAATATTTGAATCTTAAATGCCTACTTCTCACAATTGCTTATAACACAAACCAATGTGACAATGCCAACAGCCCGTGTCAGACTTATCTTGCCTGGCGATATTCAGATATTATATAACTTTATCATCCTCCATGATTGTTAGGAATTGAAAAAGTTATTTTATCTCACATTGGACTGACATTGAATAAAAGGCCAGTGGCCATTTTGAGTTTTAGCCTTTTGTTTCTACAGAAAAAAAGACACACACACACCAAAAAAACTATAAGATTTAATCAATTACCAAAGGCTTCCACTTCAGCACATACTATAAAACTGTAACTTTTTTTTACTAAAACTATAAATAACTTTACAATCAAAATTTCAAAAATCTGAGTTCCCATTTTGACAGCATACTGAGAATAGATACTGAACCACCAATAATGACAAGAAGAAAGCTATGCAGGGTAAGACGTTGACAACCTACTCAAGCCACCATAAGATGAAATCTAACTTTGCTAATGCTTACAGTAGTCGTGCTGAACAGAATGGTGTTTTCATCACCATTCTTATGGGACCACATATACAATGGTGGTCCCATAAGATTATACTGGAGCTGAAAAATTCCTAGCACCTAGTGACATTGTAGCCTTCCTAATGTCATAACACAACACATGGTCATGTGTTTGTGGTGATGCTGGTGTAAACAAACATTCTGTGCCACCAATCATATACAAGTATAGCATATAAAATTATGTAAGAAAGTTAATACTTAATAAGTGACTGTTACTGGTTTATGTATTTGCTACACTATACTTTGATCATTATTTTAGAGTGTACTCTTTCTATTTATAAAATAAAAAAGTTTGCTGTGAAACAGTATGCCATGTTACGCAGGCAGCATCCTCATACATCTAGTGTTTACTGTGTCTCTTGATTGCATCATTTTCTCTTGTGCTTGATTTAATCTCTTGTTATTTTGTATAGTAACATGCTGTATAGGCTTGTAGTCTAGGAACAAGAGGCTACATACAGCCTAGGTGTGTAGTAAGGCTATACCATCTAGTTGTGTGTAAGTGCACGCTATGATGTTTGCACAATGACAAAAGTCACCCAAGGATACATTTCTTAGAACGTATCCCCATCCTTAAGTGGGGCATGACTGCACTGCTATTGTATGATTTAGCAGGTGTATACCAGTATGGCATACAGCTGAGTGTTCTAATTATTCAGGCAGTTCTCATGATGTACAAGTTGCTAAAAGTATTGAACATTATCATTGTTTAAAACTGCTTGTTTTGCTTTAAAGTAATATATGTTTAGGAACCAGATACTATGTACATGCGAGGGAGAGAGGAGATTTTCGTGAGAAGTGTCTGGAAGTAGTGACAAGTTAGAGGGGGACAAGGAGAGCACAGGTTGGTTTACACTCAAATTTGCTTCCATTCACTATGTTTGAAATCACTAGAGAGAGAGACCATAGCTTAAAAGTAAATTTTTTCAAAGGGATTGAGGAAATATAGGGGATGTATACTGCTATCTCAGGGTTTGGGAGACAAACTGTGACCTTGAGAGGTCAGTAGTCTTATCTCAGTGTCTGTGAGAATCACCTTGCAGCTCTGACACCATGAGAACTGAACCACCATCAGTGTACAAGAGAGCTTCACATCTAGATACACATGAGCAGGACTTGAGAGGATGTCTTTGAGATCGTATAAAATGCACATTGGTGACCTCCAGAGATAATTGGAGATTGAGGGAAAGGTAGGGTGCGTAATAGGTCTTGAATTATTCTTTTAAAGCTAGAAAGTAGCAAAATTTAGGTACTAATAGTAACCTGATTTGCATAAATATCAGTTACATAAAGAAGAAGGAATGGTACCTCATGGTTTGATCTTAATAGCAGATGGAATAGAGGGAGAGAATATGTTTACATCTTGTATCAGGCTAACGAATTGTCTCATGTTTATAATTTATTGAGTAGTAAAACAAAAAACAAAACGAACAAAAATTCCACGTGTCAGACTTTCTCTCTTAATAGGGAACTTAACCAAGTTACATTCATTATAATAAGTAATTATAATACATTTTTGTCCCTGTTCAGGTCATTTATTTTACATTTAATATGCTTTCTGATTTTCCTTATTTCAACTTTTGTTTTATGTATAAAGTCACTCAACTTCGTATCTTTAAAGATAGTGTTGATAGCTACTGTGTTTCCCCGAAAATAAGACCTAGTCAGATAATCAGCTCTAAAGCATCTTTTGGAGCAAAAATTAATATAAGACCCAGTATTCTATTCTATCCTATCCTATCCTATGCTATCCTATCCTATCCTTTTCCACCCGGTATTATATTATATTATAGTATGTTATTATATTATAGTATGATATTATATTATAGTATTATATTATATTATATTATATTATATTATATTATATTATACCTGGTCTTGTAGTAAAATAAAACTGGGTCTTATATTATTTTTTGCTCCAAAAGACGCATTAGAGCTGATTGTCTGGCTAGGTCTTATTTTTGGGGAAACACAGTATGTATTTCTATGTTGACAATAATTTTCACTGTATACTTTGCAAGTTTTATTTCACTGCCTTCTGGCTTGCATTTTTAATCTTGTTGAGAAAACTTTCATTTTAACTGTTATTCCTTTGTAAATGATATATTTTTGCTTGGAATAAAATGTGTCTCCTGGATAGGTATATTGCTATTTTTTGTATCAGTTCAGAAAACTCACAAGCATTATTTCTTCAAATGTTTTGATTAGTGTGCTTATATTTATGCTTTGGATTTTTTTGACTTTAACTTTTTTTTCTAATTCTCTGCTTCTGAGACTCCCATCAGATGCTCACTAGATCTCTCACTCTGCCCTCCATACTTCTTAATGTTTTAAATACATATCCATCTCTTTATCTCTTTTATGCATTTTAGTCATTTCTTAGGATATACGATGAGGTGTGATCAAAACATATGGTGAATGTTTGAATTTAAAAAAATATTACAGTAAAAGACACATTGCCATTAATCCCCCTCAGAATACTCCCCCTCACTTCCAGTACACTCATTCCATTATTCTTGCCACTTTCTGAAGCAGTTCTGGAAGTCCTCTTTCATGAGTGTCTTTATTTGTGCTGTTGTGGCTGCCTCGATGTCCTGAATCGATTCAAAACATTTACCTTTCATGATCATTTTGACTTTGGGGAAGAGCCAGAAGTCACAGGATGCCAGATCCAGTGACTAGTACATGAAGATACACTATAATGTTTTTATTTGACAGAAATTGCCAGATATCAGAAATGATGTATGACATGGAGCATTGTTGTGATGGAGGATGAAGCAAAGACACTCACTAAAGAGGACATCCAAACTGCTTCAGAAAGTGGCAAGAATGAGGGGACATGTGTGTTTGAAGCAAGGGGGAGTCTTTTGAGGGAGATTAATGGCAATGTGTCTTTTACTGTAATATTTTTTTTTTTTTTAGGCTTTCAGGTAGAGTTTATTGTGTCTTTATTTTGTGACAATTTTTTAAAATTTAAACATTCACCATATCTTTTGATCACACCTCCTATAGTCCAATGTATTAACTATCTTTTTGGTTTCTTCTAATTCACTTTAACCTATCAAATGGTTCTTTTTATTTCAAAATTACATATGATTATTTCTAGAAGTTGATTTCTAATTGTGTGTTTTTGCTTATATAGTCATAATGCAGTTTAAATGTTTAAAAATAATTCATACGTAGCTCTAATAAGTATCTGCAATTCAATAGGTATCTTTATATTTAAATGTCTAAATGGTTTCCCTTCATGTTTCAGCTGACTGGCTTATAGTGGCTTGACTTCTTTCACATTTGTATTTGTTTATTGACTTTATTTCTTCATGTTATTCTTGATAATCTAGCACAAGTTGGGAAATCTTTCTTCCAGAGAGGATTTATTTACCTTCGCATTTGCTAGTATCCAAACAGATCCTTTCAGCTTCCTGAAGATCACAGTCAGTGGGGAAATCTCAGAGTCTGCTTTTCCACTTCATCCCAGCTAAGACTGAATATCGTTAGAGCCCCATTACTGTTGGAAAACGTCCTCAGCACAACTCAGTTTATTGGGGCCATACACTGTTCCAGCAACAGATTATACTTTTTTCTTTTTTTCCATTATGAGGAGAATAACAAAAGGCCTCTTTAGCTCATATGAAGCCAACTGTGCATCATGGAAAGTGTTCTATTTAGAACATACTTGAAATATAGTGAGAATGATCTATTAGTAGACTTAGGCACTCGTAGTGTGCAAAGCAGAAGTCACATTAACTGTATATAAATGTTTGTTATCATTATTTACTAGAAACTTTATTGTTAGAATCTACAAAATCATCTGGAATATTGGTGTGCTATGTCTCCTTTTTTAACTGACATTAGTCTTGTCCTTCTTTAAAATCTTGGAAGTTACCACTTAGAAATTTTCAAGTGTGGCAAGGCATTTTATCCCTATGTTTTTTTCTGTTTTTGTTTCTTGGTGGTTGTGTTAATTTAAAGCTTATACTTTTTCATTGTAAAAAGGTTTCATGCATGAATAATTATTTGGAGAATATATTTTATAGAGAGAAATAATGACAACTGATCCCTTCACCTAGGAAAATACTATTATCACTTTGAACTATTCAATCCCTGCATTTATACACATTTTTACTACTATATTTTCATTTAATATGAATATTTGCTAATACATTTTCATTTAGGGAACACATTTTTGAAATAAATTTATATGATCAAATTAAAAGTTCAAATAAATTTTAAAAATGGAAATAAGAAAGAAAAAATGATATAAAATGTTCACATTCTGATGTGACAATTTCTAATCCTTTAATGAACCTATTCAAGATCTCTAAGCATGTGCATATGCATGTGTACACACACACACACACACACACACACACACACACACACACTCGTGCACACAATTTCCATATATAGCATATTATGTAATATCATGTTATCCATGTTGTTTTATAAGTACCCTTTTCACTTAATACATATTCCAAACTGAACAGGAACAATTTTTAAGAAAAATTTCAATACAGATAAAGCTCAAGAGAATAGTTTAGTTGATACACATGAAAGCTTAAATATATAACATGCGTTCTCATATTTTCATGAGATCTTTCCAATATGTGCCTTTATAAATTATTGCTTTCTGTGACTTTGTTCATTCTCATTCATTCCTACATGCATGTATATATTAGGCATTAATTCTACTATTGAGAGCCCATTATTTTGCATTCTTGAGCTAGATGCTTGGAAACAAATGCAGGTCTCCCCTTGAGACATAACAACTCAGTGAAGAGGAAACAGAATTCAGCATGTAGAAAACATATTAGTGACCTATATAGAAACACCAGGGGTACTTAAAGGAGAGGGCAATTGTTCCTAAGGAGGAACATGCTTAAGAAATCTTAAAGTAGGATATCTGTGTTGAGTCTTAATGATGAAAAAATGGTTCTTTACCCTGTGGACTTGTAAGATTCAGGGTAAAGGAGAAGAAATATGAAATAGTGTCTAGTATTGAAGTAATAGCAACTTCAATTGATTCAATAAGTCAAGAGTGTAAGAATATTAAATTATAGGTAGTGGTGGTAGAAGTAATTAAGCCTAATTAATGAAAAAAATTAAGCAACTAAAAAGAGGACTTTTTCCCATATTAAATTCTTTTCCAGTGTTATGACGCCTTATATTGTCAGACACATCTATATTATATGCCCTCATGCTATGATAGTGAGATTAGGAATTAATTTCAGTAAACACTTGGGTATGTTTTAATTAAATTGCCTTCTGAGAAAATGGAATGTCACATTTTTAAACAGAATTTTAGGTTGCTATAGTAACTAATGAAACTATCACTATTTTAAATAACATTAAAAGCATCTTTGAAGATGGTAAATCATTTTTGAAATATCCTATTAGTTACTGGTATGAAATTTAATTGTATTAACAATTAATTGAACGTTTCATGTGTAAGTAACTCCAGAAAATTATATAGAACATGAAGGAAATAGAGATATCTTTAAAAAGTTTATGAGTTAGATGGAAACAAATGTTTAACATACCTTATACAAATGAGAAGACTGTTTTCCTTCATTATCAGATTATCTGGTAAGTTCTAATCATCCATTAAAATTATTATTGTTATTGTTGTTCCCATGAAAGCATGCAACCCACTGAAGTGTAAGGGTGGCTAAGTGAGGGAAACAGCGAGTGATGTAAGGGAGTCATTCAAGCATCGTGGAACTATGAGGCTCTTGGGGTTACATCTCCATAGGGATACTTCTCTGTGTTGCAGACTTTCTGACATTGCAAACAGAAGGCTAACTGCAAAACAGTTTAAATATTTAAAATATATATTTTGCACAATATAAGGAAGCAATGTAGAATCTCAGAGACTTCCTGAAACTTAGTAGAGTAAAATTAAAATGTAATCATGTCCCTATTTATCTAATAATACAGAGACCCCTAGAGTACAAAAGGAAGTAAAGTCAGGAGCTTGTGGTCAAGAACCCAAGGTGAAAAGTCAAGAATCACCAGGACACATTCAAGGTTTGAAAGCAAATTACAAAAATTGCAAGCGTACATATTACTAATGGAAACCATGATGCCCTCCCTTCTTTTGGAAGAAGCAGCATCTTACAAAATGGGAAAATAATGCCCACTGCGCTGTGAATGTTGAAGTGATTTTAAGGATTCTAGCACTGTGCTGGGTAAACCTGGTTCCCTTCTTTTGACTACCAATTTCAAATTTCATAAGATTTCATAAATTTTACCCTGCCATAGAAATTTACAGAAAAGTGTTTTCATTGAAGGTATAGTTTTGAAATTAAGGAAGAATTAAAAAGTCCTGCTTTTTTAACAAGAGGAGTGCACCATGCATGGCAAAACAAAATAACCAGTTTCATAGATAAAAAGATGCATAATGATTCTGAGGTCCTTTTTCTTGTTAGTGCTGACATAATTCATCATGTTCATTTAGGAATCCCAGTCCATATTGTTTTCCTTTTATCTGTTTTTTTATATTCTAGAATGGTAAAAATAAATGTAATTTTCTTCCTTTATAATGGTTTATTTTAATGTTTAAAGGATTTGAAAACTTTAGTTGAAAATACTCCTTACATCTGTCTTTCAGAGTTAGTCATTTTTCTGTAATGGTTTCTAGAATTGTTTTATGGGGTAATGGAACAGACACATTCATTTCTTAGTAAATGTCTCTGTGACAATCTTTTGTACAATAATTTGGAATAAGAACTAAATTTTTAAATATAAATTTCCTGAATTAACCATTTTGCTCACTTGTTTTAGTAATACTTGATGGATAGGTGTGATGTGTCTTAGAGAAGATAAACTTAAAAGGAATGGTGAGAAGGAAAACATAACTTAAATCTTATCAAACAGTAAAAAAGATTGCTATGCATTCATATCAAACTGATATTTTTATACTAGAATTGGACTTTGTATTATTATTTTGAAAGATCAAAATGAAATAAAATAATCTATATTAGTCAAAAGTGATCCAAGAAAAACATAGCAAGTAAAAATGTTTTCTGTGTCATCAATTAGTCCATGTAATTTCCAATATTCTAAAGGAAGAAAAAACTATTTTCTTAAAAGTTACATTTTTGCAATGTTAAAGGTAATTACCCAGGTATTAGAAACTAGTGGAGTACAAAGCATAAAAATTAGGTGCTAGAATAAAAAAAATATGAATTTTCATTACATATCCACTGCATATATATATATATATATATATATATCTATATCTATATCTATATATATATATATATGGTATATTACTTACCTTCTGTAAACTGCAGTGTCCTCAATTGTATAATGAAAAAAAAAATTAACAATTGTATGTATTAAATGAGATAATATAGGTGACACCCTTAGGAAATGCTGTGTGTTGCTGATGATAAACAATCAATAAATGTTATTACACTTATATTTACTTTTGTTTTGCTCTCTGCATTCAGTGTTATACTCAATATAATTAAGTATATAATTTATTTATAATTCTGTTCCCCTTACAGGGTTAAGTCATTATGGATCAAGTTAAAGCCAGAGGTGAAGCTTCAGGAAATGTATGCAGTTTTCATCTCCATTGGTACTGTCAAAAACAAGACAATAGGTCCAAAATGGAGTCACTTATGCTAAGTCTCATGTCACCAACTTGAGACTTAATTACAGTTTTGGCCTGTCCCAGAAATGAAATCTTAAACCAGTCAATCAGGAATCAGCTGGTCAGCACTAGTGACCTGCCTGATACCTCCCTGCCAGCCCCTAAAGGAAGCTTACCTTGCCACAACCAATCCACTTTTTGCTAATATAACTTACTTGTTCCTGCTCCCTTCTGCCTATAAAAGACTTTCATTCTGTACAGCTCATCAGAGTCCCTTTCTGCTTCCTAGATGGGATGCTGCTCAATTCGTAAATCACTGAATAAATTCAATAAGATCTTTAAAATTTACTCAGTTGAATTTGTTTTTTAACACTATGTTTCTCTGAAATTTCTTTTTTTATATAAATAATTTTTCAATTATAGTTAACATACAATATTATATTAGTTTCAAATGCATAACATAGTGATTAGACATTTATATAACTTACAAAGTAATCACCCCGTGAGTCTAGTACTCATCTGACACCATACATAGTTATTACAGTACCATTGCCTGTATTCCCTATGCTCTAATTTACATCCCTGTTACTGTTTTCATAATTGGCAATCTGTACATCTTAAATCCTTCCTCTTTTCCCCCATCTCTCCCAACCCCCTTCCCATTTGGCAACCATCAATTTGTTTTCTGTATCTGAGTTTGTTTTTGTTTTGTTTGTTTTTTCATTTATTTTGTTTTTAAGACTCCTCAGATAAGTGAAATCATATGGTATTTGTCTTTCTCTGTCTGACTTTTTTCATTTAGCTTAATGCCCTCTAGATCTATTCATATTGTTGCAAATGACAAGATTTCATTATTTTTTATACCTGAATAATATTCCATTGTATATATGTAACACATCTTCTTTATCCATTCATCTATTGATTAACATTTAGTTTGGTTCCATATATTGGCTATTGTAAATAATGTTGCAATAAGCATAGAGGTACATATGTCTTTCCAAATTACTGTTTTGAATTTCTTTGGATAAATACCCAGAAATGGAATGGCTGGATTATATACAAGGTGTGATCAAAAGAGATGGTGAATGCTTAAATAAAAAAAAACATATTACAGTAAAAGACATATTGCCATTAATCTCCCTCAAAATACTCCTGCTCACTTCCAACACACTTATCCCATCATTCTTGCCACTTTCTGAAGCAGTTCTGGAAGTCCTCTTTTGTGAGTGTCTTTACTTCATCCTCCATCATGACAATGCTCCATGTCGCATGTCGCTTCTGGTATATAGCAATTTCTGTCAAGTAAAAGCATTATGGTGTGTCCTCATCCACCTTATTCACCGTATCTGGCACCAAGGGTCTTCTGGATCTTGGTACCAAAGTCAAAATGATTCAAGATACCGAGGCAGCTGTGACAATGCAACTAAAGACACTCATGGAAAAGGACTTCCAGAACTGCTTCAGAAAGTGGCAAGAACAATGAGATAAGTGTGTTCTCACACAGGAGTACAAGTAAAACTGGAGAAATCTGAATAAGATTGGTGAATTGTTGTTGCAATCCTTTTCATCTTTTCTTATGGCAGAATAGTATCCCATTGTGTATATACACCAGATCCTGAGATTATTATAGTAAGCGAAATAAGTCAGACAGAAAAAGTCGAGAACCATATGACTTCACTCATATGTGGGACATAAAACTGAAAGCAACAAAAGAACAAGACAAACAAATGAAGAAACAAAAACTCACAGACACAGACAATAGTTTAGGGGTTACCAGACGGGAGAGGGGGGAGGGAGGTGGTAGGATAGGGTAAACGGGATCAAATATATGGTGATAGAAAGAGAACTGACTCTGGGTGGTGAACACACAATGTGATATATAGATGATGTGTTACACAATTGTACACCTGAAACCTATGTAACTTTACTAACCATTGTTACCCCAATAAACTTTGATTTAAAAAAAAAAAAAAGTGTGTTCAAAGCCAGGGAGAGTATTTTGAGAAGGATTAATGGCAATGTGTCTTTTACTGTAATAAATTTTTAGAATTTAAACATTCACCATATTTTTTTTATTATACCTGATAGTAGTTCTATTTTTAATCTGAGGAAACTCCATACTGTTTTCCATAGTGTCTGCACCAATTTGTAATCCCACCAACAGTGTACAAGGGTTCCCTTTTCTCCACATCCTCACCAACACTTGTTTGTTGATTTATTGATGATAACCATTCTGACCGGAGGAAAGTGATATCCCATTGTAGTTTTAATTTGCATTTCTCTGATGATTAGTGGTGTTGAGCATGGTTTTATATTTCTATTGCCATCTTTGAAGAAAAGTGTATTCAGATACTGGGCCCATTTTTATATCAGATTGTTTTTTTATGTTAAATTGTATGCGTTCCTTATATATTTTAGATATTAACCCCTTATCAGATGTATCATCAGTGAATATCTTCTCCCATTCAGTAGGTTGTCTTTTTGTTTTGTTGATAGTTTCCTTCACTGTGCAAAAACTCTTTGGTTTGATGTAGTCCTATTTGTTTGTTTTTTCTTTTGTTTCCCTTGTCCAAGGATAGATAGATATATTACTAAGAGCAATGTCAAGAGTTTATTACCTATGTTTTCTTCTAAGAGTTTTATGGATTTGGGTCTTACATTAAAGTCTGAAATCTGTTTTGTGTTATTTCTTGTATATGGTGTAAGAATATGATCCAGGTTCATTATTTTGTATGTGTCTCTCCAGTTTTTTCAAAACCATTTATTGAAGTAACTGTGCTTACGCCATTGCAAATTATTGCTTCTTTTGTCATAGATTAATTGATCATGTAGGGATGGATTTATTTCTGGGTTCTCTATTCTGTTCCATTGATCTTGTTCTCCATTTTTTGCCAGTACTGTGCTGTTTTGATTACTGTAGCCTTGTAATATAGTTTTATATCAGGTAACATGATACCTTCAGCTTTGTTCTTTTTCAAGATTGCTTTGGCTCTTCTAGGTCTTTTATGGTTCCAGATAATTTTAGAATTATTTGTTCTAGTTCTGTGAAAAATTCCACTGAAATCTCAATAACCGTGAGAAAAAGATAAAAATACGTATTCATGCTTTTTCCAAGGAATACTGTAAATAATCAGCTTTTATCCTAATATAATGTTTAAGTAATTTTTTGAGCGGTAGAGCAGGGAACAAAATGACTGTGATTTTCTTAGTTAAGTACCTTAATTTAAAAAATATTTTAACATTCTGAGTGTATATATGTGTAAGCCATAGTACTGTAAATTTGTGCCATAAATGCACTAAAGAGCATAACAACTGATATTTACAGCTTAAAATATCAAAGGTAATTTTACCATACTATAGAGATATTTTGGAATTTTGTGTAATTTGTAATTAAATACTGACATTAAGTAACCTGAATAATTATATACTCCTTCTCTAGATTTATATAATAACCATTTTTCATTTATGCATTTATATTACTTTAACATGTCAAAGTAAGTGCTCATAAAATCCAGAATGTTTTAATCAGTGTTTTATAAAGTATTTGGGGCAAAGCTTGGTAAGAAATCAGAGAAAACCAGTTTAGAAGGGGTTTATGACACATTAAGGGCATGCGATCCCTATCAGCACACATTCATTACAGTGGGTTTCCACTGTTTCTGTATAAGCGCTTAAACTTTTCAAAATATTTTGTAAGTCTCAGATGAAGTTCTGAATTATGTTGTCAGATTTGTAGGTTTCTTTTCTCAAGCCAGACTTCAAGTTACTAAAGGATAGAACTCCTTTTCTTCTAACTTTGAATGAACATCAATCTGTACGTGGTACTCATAGTTGCTTGACTGGATAAAAATTGAATTGCATGAAAGACTCCTGAAGTCTGATTTTAGGAGACTTAGATTCATACTCTAGCTCTATTCTTAATATTCTGTGGGATACTGAGCTAGTTGCAAGCACTCTAAATCTCTGACTTTTCAGCTGTCAAGTAGGGCTTATAGCGTGCTCTGCCCTGCTGACCTCGAAGATCCATTTTGTGCAATGATATGAATAAATGCATGTTGTTTAGTATAAATGCATTGCTTCCTTTCCAATCACATGTTCTCCACCTCAGCTAGGAGCTCTCCTTTACCAACTGATACTAAACTATAGGCCCCAGATTTAGTGGCAAAATAGTCCTGTTCTCACTTCTTTTCCCATTAAAAACAAAAACACATTACGTCTACAAATGTTAAGTGATATTCTTTTCTAAAGAAAAAATTTGAGCAGAGAAAGGCACCAAAGATGAGAATGTGGCTATGTTCATTAATGTTTTGAGCATAATTTATAGAGATGGACAATTTTGTAAGTTCTATTATTCATCTTTAATTTGTCTTGTATTTTATCAAGTCTGATGGCGTGTATTTGAATTGGATATTTATGCCTTGCCCTCAACTGTATTTGTGTCTCAGCTAAGCAGTTTAGAAAGATATATACATATAAGAAACCTCATAAACCAACTACAAAGAGTGTTTTTATGATGCTGTTTTGGCAATTATTCTCCTGAATTATTTTTACTATGATATCTAACATGTATTTGACACTTTTATTAAAGTCTCCATAATTACCCAGTGCAAGTGTACTATCTGTGTCCTGATGGACCACTGCTGCTATAAAGTATTAAGCATATAAGCTAAAAAGGAAAGGAAGCTACTAAATGTGAAGAATTTCCATTTCACTAAAGAGTGTATGACTTTAGCTTATATTTGGGGGGAGGGGCGACACTGAAAGTTTTTGAATAAAAGAGTAGCACTTTCAAATTTCCATACTTATCCTAGCAGTAATAAGCCAAGATCACATGGCAGTTCAATACATCAGGAGATTCTGAAGTTTCAGAAGTGAGTACATTCAGATCTGGCTGTTTAATAAAAAGCAAATGAACAAATAGCTTGTCTACATCAGTTTATTGACAGCTATTAAGGTGTATTTAATCTAGATGAGGCAAAATGCAGAAAAGAAGGCCTATCAGTGTTAGTCTTCCCAGAAAAACACCTTCAGACACCTCACTCAAACATTCATGAACCTCCATTCTTAGACCACTTTGTCATACAGGCTATTATTCTTCTCCTTGTCCTACTATTTCAAAAGTACTGACATACCTTTGAAATTTTACCTTGACTAGATTTGTATATTGTTCTTATTTCTGAGAAGTCTCAAGAACTCTTCTATTATCTGTAACTTGTTATGCAAGTTTTTCTTACTCCCTTCTGACACTTCTGCAACTTATTCTTAGAAAAGATGTGTTATCCATTTGTTTCAAAGTTCTTCCACTAGATATCTATACGACCAACCTCCTATACGCACCTCCTATAATTCTTTCTCTAATGAGTTTTCAATGGCAATTTACCACAGAATTTAAGTTGCTTAATCTTAATCAACTTAAATGAGGGGAAGCAAAGAGCTTCACTTAAAGTTATGTGTCTGTGATTTGTAGAGGGCCAAATAATCTATGAAAATTTGGATCAGTTTTAGATATAGCATAGTGATTATGCAGTGGATGGGTAGAGAAGGAAGGAAGGAACACCATGGAGGATGCTATTTCAATAGCATAAAGAAGAGAAGTTAATTGAAGATGGAGTGTAGGGAAGAAATTCAAAATAAGTCACCAAGGACAACTTGTTGACTAAGTGAGGAAGATATTAATAGAAGAGTTGAGGATGATTATAACTTGCACATGGGTTAGCAAATGGCATAACGATTTCTATCATTCCATGCAGGAATTCATATATTGTTGGTGGTATTGTACACTGGTATTTCTTTCTTCCCATTCTCTCTTATTTCATTCTAATTAGTCTTTCACTACCCCTACTCCAGTAGAAGAGTTCTCTTCAAGGTTACCTATGATTTGTCTGTTGCTAAACCCTAATGGCCAATGTGACCTCTCAGCAGCATTTGACAAAGTTGATCATTATGTACTCTTCAATATACATCTGTCATTGGCTTTTTGGACACTATACTCTTGATTCTTTTTCCGTCCCCTCAAGTCACTCTTTCTTTTTAATTTTTGCTCTTCTCATTGACCTTTTAATGTTTGACAGTAACAAGACTCAGTCCTAGGTTCTGTTATTATTATTATTTTTTTGTCTATCTACAATCACTTCCTTGTAGTTTATCCAAGATACTCCAACTTTTCCCAAATTTATATTTCCAGACAAAACCTCTCTCTCAAATTCCAGATAGGAGTATAAAAATATTTACTTTACATCTCTATTTGGATACCATATAGATACTTTAAACTTGGATGAAAACATCCAAAACTATGCTCCTGATCTTTCTTCAACAAACTTTTTTCTTGCTAG
This sequence comes from Rhinolophus sinicus, assembly GCF_036562045.2. Classification (NCBI taxonomy): domain Eukaryota; kingdom Metazoa; phylum Chordata; class Mammalia; order Chiroptera; family Rhinolophidae; genus Rhinolophus; species Rhinolophus sinicus. The sequence continues at coordinate 125,735,602 of NC_133752.1, forward strand.
ATTTATCAATTCAGGTGATGGCAACTCAAAATTTTGATCAAGCCAAAGGTCTTGGAGTTATCATTGACTTCTATTTATCTTTACACATCACACTCTCCTGGAAAATCCTTTCGTGTCTAACTTTCAAAGGTTCCAAAATCCAATCACTTCTTACAAAATTCAATAGTACAATTTTGGTCAAAACTACCATTAACTCTCAGCGGGAATATTGCAATGCCTCCTTACTGATCTCCTTGCCTCTATCCTTGCCCCTGTATGTACATTCTCAACACAGCATCAGGAATAGTCTCTTTAAACACTAGTCAGATCATGTCTTTCATCTACTCAATAACCCATTTCATTCAAAGTAAAACCCAAAGTCCTTATGATGACCTACAATTCCAACATGATCGGTGTCACCAGAGACTGTTATCTTCCTGATTTCATCTCCTACTTAGTCACTTCCTCAGCTACAATGGCATTTTTGCACAACACATTTTGAACTGATATTCCCTCTACTTGAGATGTTCTTCCACTAGATATCTATATGGCCAACTGCCTCACCTCCTTAAGTTTTTGCTCAAATGAGTTTTCAGTGGAATTAAATTGCAGCCCACCCCTGCTCTACAGTTCTCTCAATTCTCTGAAACCTATTATACTTTTTACTTTTCCCATAGTTCTTGTCACTAACATACTATATAATTTACTTATTATATGTATTTCTTATGTATTTCTGTATTCTCTACCTAAGTGTAAACTCCATGAAGGCTTGATTCTTTGTTTTCATTCACTGATGTCTTCCATGGATACAAACGATGGTTGGGAGAATACATTTTCTTTAAAATAAATACTTCCTGAATGAATAAACCATTTCTCAAGTCAACTTGACATTGGATGTTGACATTGAACATTCACATATTCTCCAGTAATTCCACTTCAAGATATATATACATATATATTAATATGAAACATATATATTAATATATATTATATATTAAATTATATAAATAAATATATATATATATATATATATATATATATATATATATATATATCCAAAAGAAACTTTAACACACTTATACTAGGAGACATATGCAATCCCAAATATACAAGATACTCCTACAATTCAATAGAACAAAACCAATTAATCCAAATCTGAAAATGGGCAAAGGACTTGAATAGACATTTCTACAAAGAAGACATCCAAATGTCCGACAGGTATATGAAAAGGCACTCAACATCATTAATTGTCATGGACATGCAGATCAAACTGCAATGAGATATCACTTCACACCTGTTAGAATAGCTGTTATAAAAAACGAAAGATAATAAGTGCTGTTGAGATTGTGGAGTATTTGGGAACTGTGTGCTCTTGGTGTGACTGTAAAATGGTACCAATGCTATGAAAAAAACAGTAAAGATGATCCTCAAAAAATTAAAATAGAACTGCCATATGATCCAGCAATACCACTATAGGTATGTATCCAAAATAAGTGAAATCAGGATCTTGAAGAAATATCTGCACTCCTGTGTTCATAGCAGCATTATTCACAATAGCCAAAATGTAGAAAAATACAAATGTCCATCAACATATGAGTGAATAAGAAAAAACATGGCATATACATACAACAGAACATTATCCAGCTTCAAACAAGAAGAAACTCTTTCCATTTGCAACAACATGGGTGAACATGTTGGAGGGCATGATGCTAAATGAAACAAGCCAGTCACAGAAGGAAAATACTGAATCATTCTACTTACACGAGGTTTCTAAAATAGTCAAGAAATATGAATAGTACTGGAAATAATCAAGTACAGTAAAATAGGCAGTAGATCTTAGTAACAATGTTGAGTGAATAATGCAGATCCAAATATATAGTAATGATAAATAAAATATTTATTCAGATTGCATAATCAATAAGAGGAAGAATCCATAGTAAAAATAAATTAGGGTTAGTTTCTAGTTTTTAGTGGGTAGTAGGTTTATGGGACTTTTTGTTTTTATAAAAAAGAAGAAGAAAATGACAGAAAGGAGACCATATATGAACCAATGCTAATAGTGTACCATGAACTATGTTACTTTATAATAAGCTATTCATCTACTTCTCTGCACTTAAGTTCCAAAAAAAAAAAAAAAAAAAAAAAAAAAGAAAGAAAGAAAGAGGAATATTTGAAATTTGGAATTTAGGTAGAAATTGTTTAGCTTCTCCTTGGTTGTGCTTCCACTTCCTTTCATCCTCTTCTCATTAGAATGCTTACGAATGTTCAGGACAATTGTCTCCATTTTCCAGTTCTGGGGGTCTTGGGTCTTACAGAAGAGTGTTCAATAAACTACTTGAGTCAGGTTATATCTGTGGTATAAAATTAATAAATCTTCAAGTGTGATGCAGAATATCAAAAGGTCAAAACACCAACCTTTTCATGTAGTTTCAAAAAGTGGAATTTTATTCTCAGCATGTAGATGTCATAGTAGGAGAATCTAGCTCAGCAATTAACTCTCCTTAAAAGTACTCAAAAGTGAAAGTAATTTAATTTTAATGACACCAAATTCTCTGGTTTTTGAAATAATTTCGAAAAAGTATAAATATGAGTAATCAACTACATGCATGAATTAAAATGAAAATACCCAGCAACATGCTGGAAAATTATTTAAAATCAATGTCTTTGTAATATCGTCAAATTTCATTTGGGATATTTTGGCCACTAGGAACTCTTATTTGGCTCTCCAAATGGAAATGCTCATTTTCTTGCTTTTAAAATATTTATGTGTCTTTTAAAATTCAGCAGTATATTGGTTTCTGAATTTTATTTTACTTGTAGACATAATAAAATAAATGTGATGGTGAAGAAGATAATACACTGTTTAGCTATGAAACTTTCTGAACATAAAGATTTTTTAAAAACAATATTATCATGAATGTATGCATTAGAAAACCAGTGAAAAGAGAAATCTGGATCAAATAGTTGACATGGTCTAGGAAAGAGCCTGGAGTTTTAATCTTTATTATTAATCACATTTTTTTCTTACTGGGCGAGGTTTATGAAATACACATCATAATATCCAGAAGGATATTAGGAGTTTTGCTTTCCAATACATGAATAATGTTATGCTACAATTTGCATAATAACAATTCTAATTATTTTATAATCAAAAAGTAGATGATAAAAGGGAAAAGCCAAGTTTTTTGGCTAGAAAATATTTATTTTTTCTGTAATGGGATAGAACGTTTACCACATTCCTGGTTCCTTACCCTGTAAATGGACTAGATAAAATAAACATGACACAATAATCTCTGGTAATAACAATTAAATACCATCAATAAAAACTTAGTAAAATTTCTAATAAGAAAATGATTTTATTAATTATGTTAATTTTTCAAAATATTTTTTTTATTTTAGGTCATTTAGTTAAATGAAAGTTTGTTCATATTTAAAATTAAAAAAGAAAGTCTTACATTTCATACAAAAACTGATGCCAAAAAATAAAATAGGTTTGTTCATTAGTCTTTTATAGAGATATTAACCAAAAATTGGCCTTGATCTTGATCATAATTAATTCAGATGATAGAGGTAAGCGAGTCAGCATTAAAATTATTTATCGCATTAAGAGAGTATTTTCTTATGTTTAAATATATGATACTTGAGTTTTTGTAATATTCTAGGAATTATAATTCCATCAGCTCAAAGCCCTTTATATCTTCACTGTGCATTATCCATTTGATATTGGTAAACAACCTGCTGATTCTTCTTGTACTAAACATAATTCCATTTTTGATCAATAAAAAAGCTGCAGTTCGCTCAAAACCAGAGAAGAAAACCAAATCATAGCGGGTTAACTGATTTACATGCTCCGAGATGTTACCAGCTGCTGTTCTTAATAATAAATGAAGCCATCGCTTTCAGCAATCTGGAAAATAAACTGGAATAATTATATTTTCTGTTTTGATTTAACTGAAAAAAAAAAAAAAAACAGTTAATGGGAGGGGAGCAAATATTCTCTCAACTGAAAAAAAAAAAAAGATGTGGTTCACTGACAACCAGGTCAAGTGTGTATTTTTTACAATGGCCTAATTTATTAGTATGCACACCCACTGAGGTGAGAAAGATCTCAGAGGGTCTAATGCACCGACCCAAGAGTTAATCTGAAAAGCTCTATATTCGTAGTTAACAAATATTAAAGGCAGTGTTTGGGGTTACTACTCATTTTTGACCTTATTTTGTGTTAATAGCAAACATTATTGAACACCTAACCTCTAACTTGCTTTCCTGTTCTATTGACTATATTTAACCCCCAAAATATACCTGAGAGAAGATTGATGCTATTATTATCCCTGTTGTAACTGTAAAGAAACTGAAATGTATTCACTTGCCCAAGGTCACACAGTAAGCAATAGATCTTGGATTTCTCCAGTCTTTCTTTTCTTTTTTTATTTTTTTTTAATTTTTTTTAAATTAAATTTATTGGGGTGACAATTGTTAGTAAAATTACATAGATTTCAGGTGTACAATTCTGTATTACATCATCTAGAAATCCCATTGTGTGTTCATCATCCAGAGTCAGTTCTCCTTCCATCACCATATATTCGATCCCCCTTACCCTCATCTCCCACCCCCCACCCCCCGCCCAATTTACCCTCTGGCAACCACTAAACTATTGTCTGTGTCTATGAGTTTCTGTTTCTCATTTGTTTGTCTTGTTCTTTTGTTGTTTTTGGTTTATATACCACATATCAGTGAAATCACATGGTTCTCTGCTTTTTCTGTCTGACTTGTTTCGCTCAGCATTACTCTCTCAAGATCCATCCATGTTGTCACAAATGTTCCTATATCATCTTTTCTTACTGCGAATAGTATTCCATTGTGTATATATACCACAACTTCTTTATCCATTCATCTATCGAAGGACATTTTGGTTGTTTCCATGTCTTGGCCACCGTAAACAAAGCTGCAATGAACATTGGAGCACACGTGTCTTTATCTCTAAATGTTTTCAGATTTTTTGGGTAGATACCCAGGAGAGGGATTGCTGGGTCATATGGCAATTCTATTCGTAATTCTTTGAGGAACCTCCACACTGCCTTCCATAACGGCTGCACCAGTCTGCATTCCCACCAACAGTGTATGAGGGTTCCTTTTTCTCCACAGCCTCTCCAACATTTGTTATTATTTGTCTTGTTGATGATAGCCATTCTGACTGGGGTGAGGTGATATCTCATTGTGGTTTTGATTTGCATTTCTCTGATGATTAGTGATGTTGAGCATTTTTCATATGTCTATTTGCCATTTGTATGTCCTCTTTGGAGAAATGTCTCTTCAAGTCCTCTGCCCATTTTTCAATTGGGTTGTTTGTTTTTTTGTTGTTGAGTTGCATGAGTTCCTTGTATATTCTGGATACTAGCCCCTTATCGGAGGCACTGTTTGCAAAAATCTTCTCCCATTCAGTTGGTGGCCTCTTTATTTTGTCAATGGTTTCTTTTGCTGTGCAGAAGCTTTTAAGTTTCATATAGTCCCATTCGTTTATTTTAGCTTTTACTTCCATTGCCTTTGGAGTCAAGTTCATAAAATGCTCTTTGAACCCAAGGTCCATAAGTTTAGTACCTATGTTTTCTTCTATGCAGTTTATTGTGTCAGGTCTTATGCTTAAGTCTTTGATCCATTTTGAATTAACTTTGGTACATGGTGACAAATAGCAGTCCAGTTTCATTCTTTTGCACGTGGCTATCCAATTCTCCCAGCACCATTTATTGAAGAGGCTGTCTTTGCTCCATTGTATGCTTTTAGCTTCTTTGTCAAAAATTATCTGTCCATATTTATGTGGTTTTATTTCTGGGTTCTCAATTCTATTCCATTGGTCTATGTGTCTGTTTTTCTGCCAATACCATGCTGTTTTGATTATTGTAGCCCTGTAGTACAAGCCAAAGTCAGGAAGTGTGATACTTCCATTATTGTTCTTTTTCCTAAAGATTGCTTTGGCTATTCGGGGTCTTTTGTGGTTCCAAACAAATCTGATGATTTTTTGTTCTATTTCTTTAAAATATGCCATTGGGATTTTGATGGGGATTGCATTGAATCTGTATGTTGCTTTGGGTAATATGGCCATTTAAACTATGTTGATTCTTCCAATCCATGAGCACGGAATGTCTTTCCATTTCTTTGTGTCTTCTTCAATTTCTTTCAAAAATCTCTTATAGTTTTCAGCATATAGGTCCTTCACATCCTGGGTTAAGTTTATTCCTAGGTATATTATTCATTTTGCTGCAATTGCAAAAGGAATTGTTTTTTGTATTTCTTCTTCTGAGATTTCATTGTTAGCATATAGGAATGCAATGGACTTTTGTACGTTGATTTTGTAGCCAGCTACTTTACTGTATTTGTTAATTGTTTCTAGTAGCTTTTTGGTGGAGTCTTTAGGGTTTTGTATATATAGCATCATGTCATCTGCAAAGAGTGATAATGTAGCTTCTTCATTCCCAATTTGGATGCCTTTTATTTCTTTCTCTTGCCTGATTGCTCTGGCAAGGACTTCTTACACTATGTTGAAAAGCAGAGGTGATAGGGGACATCCCTGTCGTGTTCCTGAACGTAGAGCAAAGGGCTTCAGTTTTTCACCATTAATTATGAGATTAGCAGAGGGCTTGTCATATATGGCCTTTATTATGTTAAGGTATTTTCCTTCTATACCCATTTTATTAAGTGTTTTAATCATAAATGGATGTTGTATCTTGTCAAATGCTTTTTCTGCATCAATTGATATAATCATATGATTTTTGTCCTTTATTTTGTTTATGTGATGTATCACATTCATGGATGCGTATGTTGAACCATCCTTGTGCCCCGGGGATGAACCCCACTTGGTCATGATGAATAATCTTTTTAATGCATTGTTGTATTCGATTTGCTAGAATTTTATTTAGGATTTTTGCATCGGTATTCATTAGAGATATTGGTCTGTAGTTTTCTTTTTTCGTGCTGTCCTTACCAGGTTTTGGTATCAGGGTAATGTTGGCCTCATAAAATGAGATAGGGAGTACTGTCTCTTCTTCAATTTTATGGAAGAGTTTGTGCAGAATTGGTATTAGATCCTCTTTGAAGGTTTGGTAGAATTCACTAGTGAAGCCATCTGGTCCCGGACTTTTGCTTTTGGGAAGGTTTTGGATGACTGATTCAATTTCGTTACTGGTGATCGGTCTGTTTAGATTTTCCAGTTCTTCATGGTTCAGCCTTGGAAGGCTATATGTTTCTAAGAACTTGTCCATTTCTTCTAGGTTGTTGAATTTGGTGGCATATAGTCCTTCATAGTATTCTTGGATGATCCTTTGTATTTCTGTGGTGTCCGTGATAACTTCCCCTTTTACGTTTCTGATTTTGTTAATCAGTGTCTTCTCTCTTTTTATCTTAGTAAGTCTAGCCAAGGGTTTGTCAATTTTGTTAATCTTTTCAAAGAACCAGCTCTTTGTCATATTAATTTTTTCTATTGTCTTTTTGTTCTCTATTTCATTTAGTTCTGCTCTAATTTTTGTTATTTCCTTTCTTCTGCTGACCTTGGGTTTTACTTGTTCTTCTTTTTCTAGTTCTTTAAGGTGTAACATGAGGTTATTTATTTGGGAGTTTTCTTGTTTCTTGAGATAGGCCTGTAATGAGATAAATTTCCCTCTTAAAACTGCTTTCGCTGCATCCCAAAAATTTTGGTAGGATGTATTTTCATTGTCATTTGTTTCTATGTATCTTTTGATCTCTCCTCTAATTTCTTCTTTGACCCAGTCCTTCTTTAAAAGTATGTTGTTTAATCTCCATATATTTGTGTTTTTTCCCGCTATCTTTTTACAGTTGAGATCCAATTTCAAAGCCTTGTGATCAGAGAATATGCATGGTATGATTTCAATCATCTTAAATTTGTTGAGACTGATTTTATGTCCCAATATATGGTCTATCCTTGAGAATGTTCCGTGTACACTGGAAAAGAATGTATGGTCTGATGTTTTAGGATGAAGTGCTCTATTAATGTCAATTATGTCCATTTCATCTAATGTGTCATTTAGGGCTACTATTTCGTTATTTATTTTCTGTTTGGATGATCTATCCATAGCTGTCAATGATGTATTTAAGTCCCCTAGTATAATTGTGTTTTGGTCAATTTCTCCCTTTAGTTCTGTTAGTAGTTGCTTGGTGTATTTCGGTGCTCCCTGATTGGGGGCATAAATATTGATGACTGTTATGTCTTCTTGTTGTACAGTCCCCTTCACCATTATGAAATGTCCATCTTTGTCTCTTGTTATCTTTTTCACCTTGAAGTCTGTTTCATCTGATATCATTATGGCTACACCTGATTTTCTCTGGGTACCATTTGCTTGGAGTGTCCATTTCCACCCTTTCACTTTGAGTCTATGCTTGTCCTTGTAGCTGAGATGTGTCTCTTGGAGACAGCATATGGTTGGGTTTAGTTTTTTGATCCAATCTGCTACTCTGTGCCTTTTTATTGGTGAGTTCAGTCCATTTACATTTAGGGTGATTATTGATATGTGAGGATTTCCTGTCATTCTATCTTTAGTTTTCTGGTAAGGCTGTGTCTCCATTGTTTCTTTGCCTTTTTGTTGTTGTCTATTATTTCTGAGTGGTGGTATTCTATGATGTTTCCCTCTGTTTCTTCTTTTATTTCAGTATATATTTCAATTCTGGATTTATTTTGAGTGGTTACCCTTAAGTTTATGTAAAAGAAAGTTTGATATTTAGAGTATTCCATTTTCTTCAGCACGCTTACTTTCTCCATTCCCATATTCCGGTTCAGGCCTTTACTCTCCCCCTTTTTGAGTTGTGGTTGCCACAAATTGTCCCTGTTGATTCTCCAGTCTTTCTGATTCAGTGCCCCAGAGTTTTTACCCCGGTGATACTGACTTCTTCTTGGCTCATTATTAAACCCACTATTTACATTGAGAAATTACTATGTAGATCGTGTGTTTGGTTGAAGAACTATTTTGAAGAGAAACAAAGAAACTCTTTATATCTACATATAGTATAGCAGTCGCAATCGATTTAGTACCACGAATATTTAAAATCCCAATATTCCAGAAGACAGCACTAAAAGTACCTTGTAGATAAGTTAAACTATTTATTTTATGTGATCTTATAAATTAGTAGTTGGATACTAGAATATGACAACTCGTGGCTACAATGCGCTATTGTGGTGCGCATGCCTGTTTCTAGTGGGTGCTATCCGTGTTCCCTACTGTATAACGGGGATGCGAGATGAAATGACATACATATGTGCTTCCAATAAATTGTAGAGTTTTGATTTCAAAGAGCTAACAATGCAACACGTTACTTTTGTGTGTATTTTGCTAAACAGAAAATGAGCAGGAATTAGAATTTTCCTTCTTTTAATCAAGGGACAGAAACACAAATTAAGCACAATATAATTCTACATACTAGTCAAAGCCTTCAGTATATATGCTCAAAGACCAAAAGCAATATGCCGATTGTAAGAGGTTAGACTTTTTTAGGGGAGTAGGTGTAGTTCTAGAATCAATCTGCTTGAACTTGGAATCTGGCTTTCCTTATTAGAAGTTACTTAACTGTTTTATACCTCAATTTGCTATCTGTAATGTGAAGGTAACAATAGCACTTATCACATCATTTGTTTTGAGAATTGAACGAGCTAATGTATGTAAACCCCACAGCACAGTACTTGGGACATGGACTAGTTCAATTAGTGTTCAATAAGTGTGAATTACTTTTAAAACAAAATTGCATATGTGGCAGGATCATTGATTGTAATAATTTTTGCAAATTAACGTGAAAAAAGTAAATTGTGATTAAAATACTAGACAAAGAGGAAATATAATTAGTAACTAAATGTATATTTTTAAAAGTTAAACTTCGGTCATAATCAAACTAATGCAAAACGAGGCAAAATAAAAAATTCATTTCCTATATACTCACTAAGCAAAATATAAATATTTATAATGGAGAAAGTGACATAAAGTAGTTTTATCCTTCATTCAGAGTGTGCAATTACACAACTATATCGGAAATGTGTTAGGCAATATGTATCAAGAGACATCTTTATTTTAATAATCTTTGATCCAGTAATATCAGTACTGCGGATCTTATCTAACAAAATAACCCTGATACAAAACACAAATATACTCTGGTAGTGAAATTCTTACATAAATAATCATTTAGCTACATAATTGCATACTATTAAAAATTAATACTATAGTTTGTAGAGAAAAGGAAAATCTTTGGAGTTTTAAATAAAAGAGAGGGCAGAAATTGTTAAGTATGTAAAAAAGATGAAACAGACCCTAAACTGAGGTGAAACATAAGAGCGTAGTAATTGTACTATATTCATAGCATTTTGAGTGAAATATTTTTCCTCTTTCAATATTCTGTAATGTGGTTACAATACTTCATAATTTTAAAAATTATTTAAAATATATATGATACAGTACAAATGATATTAAATAAATTTGCAATTATTTATATTGTATACATTGGAAAGTATACTGAGAAGCCACTGTGACAGACCAAAGAGGAAATATACTAGAATTGTCTGAAAATTAATTTTTGAAGCTTTAAACAACCACAAATGAAAAGCACCAGGTTTTGTTTTTGTTTTGTCCTTTACTTAAGTAAGAACATTTATAAATTGAAAATATTGAGAAGAAATACAGGGCTTCCACATGAGCTTAAAGTAGAGGAATGAGCTAAGAACAGTAAGGCATATATGCATTAGTTTATGTATGAACAATAAATAATGTAAAATGAGATTTTACTCTTTGGAAACTTTGTACAAACATAACAGCTATCTTCCTTTAGTATTTGTCACAAATGAGGCATTATGCTCCACACAAGGTATACAAATTTAAAAGACTTAAAACACAGTTTTGGGAAGAGAGAGAAAATTTACCTCAGTTTAGTAGTTTGGATAATAGTGGGCAATTTGATATCTTAGCCAAATCTTGAAGGATGAGGAAAGTCTGAGAAACGAAAAATGCTAAGAGACGGAGAATACAGTATAAGCAGAGATGTTGAAAGAAATAAATAATCATAGTGGATTTATATAGGGAAGAGGCAGTTCAGTAGAAACATAATGTAAATTACCAGACAGGAGTAGCACAAGAGATGAAGAGACGGCCAGTTCATGGGAAAACTTACATGAAATATTTAAGAAAACAAGCTCAATGGTTTCCTCTCTTTCTTTAGATCATGGTCCTCTGATTATCTGATGAAGGTAATTAATTCAATTCTCCTCAAAATTGTGTACACACACACACACACACACACACACAAAGTTCTGAAAATTAAGTTCGCGAACTCATCCTAAAAAAAAGTGCTTCATACCTCATTGCTGATATCACTACTGTCACCTTTGAGGTACTCCCCTTGGGAAGCTATGCACCAATGCCAGCGCCTAGTCCACCCTTCAAAGCAATTTTGGAACTCTTTCTGGAATGGCAATCACAGCTGTCATTGTATTACCCTTGATGTCCTGAATGTCATGAAAATGTCTTCCTTTCAATATTTCCTTTACCTTCCAGTAAAGAAAGAAGTCATTGGGAGCCAGATCAGGTGAGTAGGGAGGGTGTTCCAATACAGTTATTTGTTTACTGGCTAAAACTCCCTTACAGACAGTGCTGTGTGAGCTGGTGCATTGTCGTGATGCAAGAGCCATGAATTGTTGCCAAAAAGTTCAGGTCATCTAACTTTTTCATGCAGGCTTTTCAGCTCTTCCAAAAAGTAAACTTGGTCAACTGTTTGTCTAGTTGGTACAAACTCATAATGAATAATCCTTCTGATGTCAAAAAAGGTTAGCAACATCCTTGCAACCATTTCGTGAACTTAATTGTCACATTGGTGTGTGTGTGTGTGACTATACAGTCAATTATTTTGCATACAATTTTAAGAGTGCACTGAGCACCTGAAATCTATTAATTGACTCCCTGAATCCTGTGAGAGGTGAAAAACAAAACAAAACAAAAATTGATCTCATTAATGGCAGGAAAAAAGGGAGCTGTGATTATTTTACCAGAACTTCTATCAGTAACTCTCGCTTGTTCTAATTCAAAATACATTCCAAATAAATCATCCTCTTCCCACTTGCAAAGGCTGATCCCAGCCCAAAACCAGCGTGGCTACCTGGAAGACCTGTTAGTTGGCCTCAGTGTTTCCATTCTGCTTTCTGATAATCTGGGCTCTGCACTACAGCCAGAACAATATGTCTAAATGATATACCAACCCATGTTACCTGCTGATTAAGACTCTAAATGTGTTTTATTGCACTTCGATTAAAGCCACAAGTACCAAGGTCTACAAGACTGGTGCTCCAGCCAGGGTTGACTCCCCCAACCTCACTGATACCCTGCTCATCTGCTATGCTAAGCTCTAGTCCACTGTCTTATTTCTGCTCTCCACCTACCAAGTTGGGTCCCATCTCAGGCCTTTGAATCTGCTTTCTTCTCTGCATCAAATATTTTCCACATGCTTTTCATGATTAATTCCTTCCTGCAATTAAAATCTCAGCTCAAATATTACCTCTGACAGTAACATTCCTGAGAAAGTAATTCCTTAATAACTCAATCAAAAGTACCCTGCTACCCTACAGGCACTATTTCAATTATATGCTTTTATAGCAATTAATAATATCTGATACATTATGATTATATCATTATTTACATTGTTAATTTTTTCCTCTCTCTCCTCCCCATCCCCCTCATCCCTAAGTAGAATTTGACTGTGTTCTAAACATCCTTATCTGCCTGGCACATAGTAGGTCATCAATAAATTTCAGCTAAATCTATTTCTCTAAATAATTGAGACTGTATCATGCAGTATTTAGACTAAATCTAAAATATTAGCTTCCTTGTGTGTACTGAACAAATGTGTTAAGTGAATGGACTGGACGACATCTTTTAGTAATTGTTTTATGTTGACATTTCTGAGATGAGCAATTAACCTTTGCAAATGGGTTTAGGTTTACATACTTTACTCTAATTACCCCTTTTAAAGAAATGACTTCGGCAATTTAAAGTTTGAAATTTCTGTATATCTAAAGGGAACATAAAATTCTCTGTATTTTTTTCAGCCTAACTCATCTGTCAAGTTGTTTCCCTGCTTATTTGAGGTATAAAACAAACATTGCTGAAAATTGTCCCAAGTATTTGGAACTAGTGAATAAAAAATTTAGAATTGTGCTGATTTTTAAGTGCTGGAAAAACAATGATTAATATGTAATGTAACTTCCGCTTTCTTAAATCCATTGTGAAATATAAGCGAGATGACTATATTGTTGGGTTTGGCTGGGATAGTCCTAATTTGTCTCTCTCTTACCCTTAATTATTCTACTTTCACTCTCAAAGTGTCCCAAAATGGACAGCAAATTATATGCTAATTATAACTATGGGCAATATTAACTTTGGTAGTATTATTTGTCAAATTGTGAGAAAAAAATAGTTAACAGTATCTACTTGTATTGGTTGCTGTCAGGGATAAATACTTTATTGTATGTAAATGTGATGTGCTTTAAAAGATGTCTGGCATATGATGCGTGTGAAATCAATGTTAGCTATCACTATCTAGTTCCTCTGGGAAGGATAGACCAGCAAAAGCGGCTCAGTTAGATAGAATGACAGCATTTAGTGGACACAGAAGCACTGCCCCATCATAGATATCTTTTCCTATTGAGTTCCACCATCAGATTTCCACCTGATATTTTCAAGTTCCTGGTATTTCTATGTAAATGAAGCCAACTAACCACCTAGACCACCCGTAGTCCTTTAAAATGATTCCTTCCTTTGTAGGTATAGTTTTCCAGCATTTGATTTCACTAGGAATAGGTCACGCGGGACAAAAGACTGAAAAAAATATAACATACAGACACTATTTGGTTAGGGATAGTATAGGAACACAATTTTCTTTTCATGTGGGGAGGGAATTGGATTCAGGAGAGTGCAAGAACTGGAAAGGTGTTATAATCTGCTAAAGGTATCCTGCTTTAACTAACATAACACTGACAAGCCTCTAGTTTTAGAATATTATTTAGTTAAATTAGGTAATCAGTTTCAGATGTAATAGTCTCACAACTGAAATGGAAGTATGTGTATTATATCCCCAATCAACACTAAAGAGTTGTAGTTATTCATGTGTTGAGGAGCATTGTGATTTATGATAAAAAAGGATTTGGGGATTCCTTTTTTGTGATCTTCAAGCAATATTTAAGAAATACAACACTTTAATTTTTTCTTTAAGGTAAGCATAATTTTGTCTTTTAATTTAGGCATGGAGATTTCAATCATATTAAATTGGAAGCAGTTTACTTAAATTTCACAGGAAATGTGCTTAGTAGCAGATATATAATTGGCCAGGAAATCTTTATTCTTGAAAATGTCTGAGTGAAGGTTTATTATTAACTTCAGGATGTTAAGTTACCAAGGTATTTATGACCTTTACATCATTTATAAATTAATTACAAAGGATTTTGTAAAGCATCGCTGATGTATATTTGTCTTTTTATATTCATTGGTCTCTAGTTTACATTATTATCCAGTTTTAAATATATTGTTCTTTAAGTAGAGCTTTTTGGGAAATCTACAGAATCATCTTGATCATTGATAAAGAATGGAGTGAGTTCTTCTATTCCCAAATTTTGATGCAGGGCAAAAAAACCCAAAAATGAATGCTTATTTTTAGTCTACATTTCCACAGACTATTGTCGTCCATGAGTGTATTTGTAGGAAATGTTTTAATTTTTTTTATTTAGCTTATAAAAAGTGTCAAAGTGGCAAAAGTTGTATATTTAAATTGTTTATTACTGTGCAAAAATAGATCCTTAAATTGAATTCACAAATCAGTTTTACTGGCTTTGATTTATACTATTTCCTATAGAATAGAAAAGAAAGTAGAGATCATTTGCCGTTTAATTGGTTGTGATGTACTCCAAACCAGTGGAAAGATATCTGGTTTGTGGATGATAGAAATCCTATATGATGCAAGGAACTCGAGGATGATGGTTTGTCATAAAAGGGTGCTGCTGTGAAAAACAAAAAAACTGATGAAAAATTCTGAAAGTGACTAAGAAAATGACAGCCAAGGCAAAGAGAACTCCTCAGAAATAACATGTCTGATACTGCCTGTCAAATAGTAACTTTTAGATGAGATTGGATTTATATACATTAGCAAAACTGATAGTTTGTTTATTATCAAATAGATTACTAAAGATTTGGTTAGACTGCATTTGAGGTGGTTGAAATTTGGTTGTGATTTGCTTGAAAAGGCAAACAGAAAAATGTAATATTGCCGCTTTATCAAATTAGCCACTGACTTATTTTAGATACTGACTCTTTTCAACACGAATGAATGCTGGAAAATAATTGCTAAACCCATATCCATTTTTAGTGCATTATCTGAGGCCAATAGATAGAGTTGCTACATGCTGGTTTTAGAGATGATGCTTAATTTGGATCATTTATTTGTTCATTTATCAAATCATTACTATAATAAATATAAATGAAGAAGACATTCATTATGCAAACCCTTGGAGGATCAGTATTGACAGGATAACTTGTCTTCTTCAGATAATAAATGCTTCATGGATCAAATGGCATACTGACAATATGACCTTAAAAAGTTGGGTTTATTGTTTAAATTCTCTCACGGTAGAGTTAATGGACATTTTTTCAGCTGTCTTATAGAAAAAAAAACTGATTGATAAGGCAACGAAGCAAATATAAATAATTATTTCACAGTAAATGTATTACTGATAACGTTTACTAAGCTTTTCCTATAGGTGAGGCTATGTGCTAAAATGTTCTTCACAACAATCCTTGCTCAGTTGTATTAGTTAGAATAGGGTAAACTATTAATACTTTAACAAATGACTCAAACCCAGTTCCTCAGTTTAAAAGTCAAAGGTATTATTTCTGGTGGGTGAGCAGCTGTTCTCTGTGCAGTGATTCATCTGCCATCAATTAGTGGAATGAGAAAGAAAGCATGGAAGAAAAACACTCTCTTCATAATCTTGACCCCAAAGAGACAATTACTTCTGTTCAGATTCCATCATAGGAACTGGGAACACAGTGACACCTGGCTGCAGTGTGAGCTGAGAAATGGGGTATATAGATGGGGTATGTAGGTTTCCCAGCGAAACCTAACAAAAATGGGAGAGAGTTGAACAGCAAAACTTCCTGCCTGATATGTGTTAATGTGATCCACATTTTACTGATGAGGAAAGTGAATTATACAATAACCCAGCATTTTCCAAAACTATTTGATATTGGACCATTTTATTTTATAAAACACCTATTAAAACCAATAGAAAACTTGAAAGTCTATAAAATTCATCTTGAATTTTATACATGTTAGAAAATAAGTCTATATCACCAAACACTGGAAAGAGATTTGAAAAATACTAGTCACAATAGAATAGCTAAAGATAAATGTTAGACAATATCTGGAAGAAAAAAAATAATGATTGATTAATCCTGCATGGATTTTGAAGGAATTAGACTTGTCATTGATATTTACTGATAGGTGACATGAACAAATATCACTCAGATGTCATTTAGTTCTGTTTAGCTCTTACGTCTTGAGTACTTCTATGACCACTAGCAAGGAATGGTGGTCTGAGAAACATTCTTTTTATATTAATATACAGCCACATATATATTTAATAAACATATGTATACACATATATTCATATATATTTACTTAGCCTTTTATTCATATAAATTATTAGGTGAAAATGGAATATTTTGTGACAAAGGATATTAAGGACTTATTAGTTCTTTTAAATAGATTTTGTTTTAAAGAATTTTGTTATTTGTTTATCATTTGTTTATGTAGAGGTTTGCATAGTCATAATACTCTTACTATGCTAAATACATTTTAATTCCAGAACTCCAGCAGAATTAGGCTTAGTTAAAGCTCATATGAGAAAGAAAAGGTTAGGTCAATATCCCATTTCAAAGCACTTTATTTATTTGATACAATATTATGTGGAATATGTAAGGCATCTGGTATTTTATTTTAATTGATTTTCTTCACTTAAGTAATCAGTTATACATACATATATTTTTTTTCTTTTTTGGGGGGTGGGTAGGTCCCAAAAAATGCATACAAGTGGACACTATGGTCAACGTTGCTCAAGCAGTAATTTGCCATAATCAGAAGTATCTGGACACTGATGGTAACCACTTTGAGCACCTCTTGTAATTGCAGAAGTCAAATGTGACTTGTATTCATCTTTTGTTATCGATATATATTGAGTAGTATAATTTTAATAGTTTTTCTTTCTTAAAATGTGCATACATATTTTTGGCACCCTCTGTGTATGTATACAGTCTGTAGAACACGGATTTTGATAGGCATAGACCAAAGGATGCAAGCCATGTTAAAGATTTTGAACTCGATCCTAGGATCAGAGGAAGGACATTGAAGACTTTTAGATAAAGTGACATTATATTTGCATTTAAAATGATTTGGGGGGAATAGATTGGATTGAGGGATGGAAAAACAGTGAGCTGAAGGTCAGTATAAAGGTCAGTCTACTCTCTTTTCCTTTTTTTGATTGTAGATCTCCGTACTAGCCTGCTCTCCCATTTTAAGCAGAGAATATTGAATCACTTTTTTTTCTTATGAAAGCTACTCTTATTAACACCAGGATATAATAGAGTATCAAAGGAAAAACAAGAAGCAGACTCTCAGTACAGGGGAACAGAAGTTAATTATAGGCAGGGGCCATAGCCAAAGGGAGCTGGGAATAGGAACATAACATTTCAATACAGTATAATAGGAATACAGTGTTTCAAAGCCTAGATTTCTAAAAAATCACTGGTCACATCAATTTCACTCAATTTTTATTTTTTGGCAAGATCATCGTCTTAGTAATAGATAAATATGATCAATATTATGAATAAATACTATATTAATATCATATTTTAAACTTTTGACTGGAAGAGTAAACAATTTAAAGGTGTAAGGAGACAAATACCACAGATAGTATGAAAATTATTTTAAAATGATAATACTTAATCCTGAATGATATTTTGGATGTATGGAGTTTTATTTTGACTCACAAAGCTAAAGATAAATTATATTCCTTTGGATGTCATCAAAATGGCGGTGTGAGGTGAGCCTCAGTAAAGCTCCCCTGGAATTTACAACTAATCGAACAAAAACTCCACAAAGGACACCCTGCACAGCAGACAGGCGAGACGAAGAGGCCAACTACTAAATTCACCTAAGGGTGGGTGAATCTCGTGAGCAGGGAAGGAGGGAAGTGAGAAGCGCGGAGTAAGGGCTGCCTCGCTCAGTGCTCCGAGCTCGCTGCATCCCGGAACTACCGCAGCTGAGGGAGAGGGAAGAACTCGGACTGCTAGGGCTCCGCTTATGGCCCACAGGGCTGAGGGTCAGCATATAACACGGCTGAACTCAACGCTCATGGCAGAGACCTCAGAGCAAAGACTGAGGGAAGAACGCTGAAAACGGTGGTTTAAGCCCTCACTGCCAAGCAGAGAACAGAAGACTTAGGCACTGAGACTAGCTGCCCCCTCCCCACCCTCCCAGAGCTCGCCCCGCCCCCACCTGCCCGGTGCTAGAAGCAAACAGTAGCAGTGTCAGATCAAAAGAACAGAATACTTGCTGTTCTAAGAACTCTGGACGCAGACACAGATTCGCAGCACAATTAGTTCCGGCAAAGAGGAGGGAGCTGAGGCAGCAGGACCGGCTCTGGTGGTGGTCGCCACCATTGCTCTGGGCCACCTCTCACAATTCACCCCGCCCCGGGCCCCACCTATCTGGGTGGATACCTGCAGGAGTAAACAGAACTGCAGAAACACACGGACTCTGAATCTGGTGCAGGAAGAGCTTTGGAACTTCAAAAGCTCTCCGCATACCCACATGGACACTGCGCCCTGTGACCCAGGTGAACTATTAACACAGGAGAAGTCTGTCTCCAGGGAATCCCCCCATTGTGTGAGAAGCTGGAATAGTGCAGAGAAAACATAGCACTACCGTGTGAGAGAGGAAAAAGAAAGGCTGCAGTAGGAGAGAAAATAAAACATTCTACCAACAAGTACAGGAAAACAAAAGAAAGACCTCTTCCTATCAACCTGTTGCAGAAGTCCCTCCTGTAGATGTATAGGAAAATAAATAATAAATCAGTAATTGTCATGAATAACCAAGGCAACAAGACAGCTCAGAAAGAAAGTGAAAAGTCTCCAGAAAAGGAACTTAAAGATATGGAAATATGTGACTTAAATGACAGAGAATTCAAGATTGCAGTTCTGAAAAAATTCAATGAGATGCAAGAAAACACAGCAAAGTAGTTTAAGGAACTCAGAAACACAATCAAAGAAAACATGAGCATTTTATGAAAGAGATTGAAATTTTAAAAAAGAACCAAATAGAATTTCTGGAGATTAAGAACTCAATAGAAGAAATCAAGAATGAAATAACCAACTTAGGCAGTAGAGTTGACCAGATGAAGGAAAGAATCAGTGACATCGAAGATAGAAACTTGGAAATTACACAGATGGAAAAAGAAAGAGACCTGAGATTTAAAAGAAATGAAAGAACTCTACAAGAACTTTCTGATTCCATCAGAAAGAACAATATAAGAATAATGGGCATACCAGGAGGAGAAGAAAGAGAGAAGGGAACAGAGAATATATTCAAACAAATTGTTGATGAGAACTTCCCAAACATGTGGACAGAACTGGATCCTCAAATCCAAGAAGCAAATAGAACACCTAATTACCTCAATCCCAACAGGCCTTCACCAAGGCACATTGTATTGAAGCTGTCTAAAATCAACCACAAAGAAAGAATCCTCAAGGCAGCCAGGTAAAAGAAGATGGTAACCTACAAATGAAAGCCCATTAGATTATCATCAGATTTTTCAGCAGAAACTCTATACAAGCCAGGAAGGAGTGGAACCAAATATTTAAACTTTGAAAGAGAGAAATTATGAACCAATAATAATATATCCAGCAAAGATATCCTTTAGATATGAAGGAGGAATAAAGACCTTTCCAGACATACAGAAGCTGAGGGAATTTTCTAATACACGACCTGCACTAGAAGTAATATTAAGGAGGCTATTCGACCACCATCAACAGGGACAATTTGTGGAAACCAAAACATGAAAAAGGGGAGAGTAAAGGCCTAAACTGGAATATGGGAATAGAGAAAGTAAGCATGCTGAAGAAAATGGAATACTTTAAATATCAAACTTTCTTTTACATAAACTTAAGGGTAACCACTCAAAAAAAAATCCAGAACTGAAATATGTACTACAATAAAAGAAGAAACAGAGGGAAACATCATAGAATACCACCACACAGAAATAATAACAAAAAGGCAAAGAAACAATGGAGACACAGCCTTACCAGAAAACTAAAGATAGAATGACAGGAAATCCTCACATATCAATAATCACCCTAAATGTAAATGGACTGAACTCACCAATGAAAAGGCACAGGGTAGCAGATTGGATCAAAAAACTAAACCCAACCATATGCTGTCTCCGTGAGACGCATCTCAGCTACAAGGACGAGCATAGACTCAAAGAGAAAGGGTGGAAATTGACACTCCAAGCAAATGGTACCCAGAGAAAATCAGGTGTAGCCATAATGACATCAGATGAAACAGACTTCAGGGTGAAAAAGGTAACAAGAGACAAAGATGGACATTTCATAATGGTAAAGGGGACTATACAACAATAAGACATAACAGTCATCAATATTTATGCCCACAGTCAGGGAGCACCAAAATACACCAAGCAACTACTAACAGAACTAAAGGGAGAAATTAACCAAAACACAATTATACTAGCAGACTTAAATACATCATTGACAGCTATAGATAGATATCCAAACAGAAAATAAATAACGAAATAGCAGCCCTAAATGACACATTAGATGAAATGGACATAATTGACATATATAGAGCACTTCATCCTTAAACATCAGACTATACATTCTTTTCTACTGTACATGGAACATTCTCAAGGATAGACCATATATTGGGACATAAAATCAGCCTCAGGAAATTTAAGAAGATTGAAATCATACCAAGCATATTCTCTGATCACAAGGCTTTGAAATTGGACATCAACTGCTGAAAGAAAGCAGGAAAAAACACAAATACATGGAGATTAAAGAGCATACTTTTAAGAACGACTGGGTCAAAGAAGAAATCAGAGGACAGATCAAAAGACACATAGAAACAAATAACCATGAAAATACATCCTACCAAAATTTTTGGGATGCAGCGAAAGCAGTTTTAAGCGGGAAATTTATATCATTACCGGCCTATCTCAAGAAACAAGAATAATGCCAAATAAATAACCCCATGTTACACCTTAAAGAACTAGAAAAAGAAGAACAAGTGAAACCCAAGGTCAGCAGAAGAAAGGAAATAACAAAAATCAGAGCAGAACTAAATAAAATAGAGAACAAAAAGACAATCGAAAAAATTAATGTGACAGAGAGCTGGTTCTTAGAAAAGATTACCAAAATTGACAAACCCTTGGCTAGACTCACTAAGATAAAAAGAAAGAAGACACTAATTAACAAAATCAGAAATGAAAAAGGGGAAGTTATCACGGACACCACAGAAATACAAAGGATCATCCAAGAATACTATGAAGGACTATATGCCACCAAATTCAATAACCTAGAAGAAATGGACAAGTTCTTAGAAACATATAGCCTTCCAAGGCTGAACCATGAAGAACTGGAAAATCTAAACAGACTGATCACCAGTAACGAAATTGAATCAGTCATCCAAAACCTTCCCAAAAGCAAAAGTCCGGGACCAGATGGCTTCACTAGTGAATTCTACCAAACCTTCAAAGAGGATCTAATACCAATCCTGCTCAAACTCTTCCAAAAAATTGAAGAAGAGACAGTACTCCCTAACTCATTTTATGAGGCCAACATTACCCTGATACCAAAACCTGGTAAGGACAACACAAAAAAGAAAACTACAGACCAATATCTATGATGAATACAGATGCAAAAATCCGAAAAAAATTCTAGCAAATCGAATACAACTATGCATTAAAAAGATTATTCATCACGACCAAGTGGGGTTCATCCCCGGGGCACAAGGATGGTTCAACATCTGCAAATCCATCAATGTGATACATCACATAAACAAAATAAAGGACAAAAATCGTATGATTATATCAATTGATGCAAAAAAAAGCATTTGACAAGATACAACATCCATTTATGATTAAAACACATAATAAAATAGATATAAAGGGAAATACCTTAACCAAATAAAGGCCGTATATGACAACCCCTCAGCTAATCTCATAATAAATGGTGAAAAACTGAAGCCCTTTGCTCTACGTTCAGGAACATGACAGGGCTGTTCCCTATCACCTCTGCTTTTCAACATAGTGTTGGAAGTCCTTGCCAGAGCAATCAAGCAAGAGAAAGAAATAAAAGACATCCAAATTGGGAATGAAGAAGTTAAATTATCACTCTTTGCAGATGACATGATGCTATACATAGAAAACCCTAAATACTCCACCAAAAAGCTATTAGAAACAAATACAGTATCAACTAATACAGTAAGTTGCTGGCTACAAAATCAACGTATACAAAATTCCATTGCATACCTATATAATAACAATGAAATCTCAGAAAAAGAAATGCAAAAACAATTCCTTTTGCAATTGCAGCAAAAACAATAAAATACCTAGGAATAAACTTAACCAGGGATGTGAAGGACCTATATGCTGAAAACTATAAGACATTTTTGAAAGAAATTGAAAAAGACACAAAGAAATGGAAAGACATTCTGTGCTCATGGATTGGAAGAATCAACATAGTTAAAATGGCCATATTACCCAAAGCAATATACAGATTCAATGCAATCCCCATCAAAATCCCAATGGCATTTTTTTAAAGAAATAGAACAAAAAATCATCAGACTTATTGGTACCACAAAAGACCCCGAATAGCCAAAGCAATCTAAGAAAAAAGAACAATACTGGAGGTATCACACTCCGTGATTTTAGTTTGTACTACAGGGCTACAAGAATGAAAACAGCATGGTATTTGCAGAAAAACTGACACATAGACCAATGGAGTAGAATTGAGACCCCAGAAATAAAACCACATAAATATGGACAGATAATTTTTCACAAAGAAGCTAAAAACATGCAATGGAGAAAAGACAGCCTCTTCAATAAATGGTGCTGGGAGAATTGGATAGCCACGTGCAAAAGAATGAAACTGGACTGCAATCTATCACCATGTACCAAAATAATTCAAAATGGATCAAAGACTTAAGCATAAGACCTGACACACTAAACTGCATAGAAGAAAACATAGGTACTAGACTTATGGACCTTGGGTTCAAAGAGCATTTTATGTATTTGATTCCAAAGGCAATGGAAGTAAAAGCTGAAATAAACAAATGGGACTATTTGAAACTTAAAAGCTTCTGCACAGCAAAAGAAACCATCGAGAAAATAAAGAGGCCACCAACTGAACGGGAGAAGATTTTTGCAAACAGTGCCTCCGATAAGGGGCTAATATCCCAAATGTACAAGGAACTCATGAAATTCAACAACCAAAAAACAAACAACCCAATTGAAAAATGAGCAGAGGACCTGAAGAGACATTTCTCCAAAGAGGACATACAAATGGCAAATAGACATATGAAAAAATGCTCAACATCACTAATCATCAGAGAAATGCAAATCAAAACCACAATGAGATATCACCTCACCCCAGTCAGAATGGCTTTCATCAACAAGACAAATAGTAACAAGTGTTGGAGAGGCTGTGGAGAAAAAGGAACCCTCATACACTGTTGGTGGGAATGCAGACTGGTGCAGCCGTTATGGAAGGCAGTGTGGAGGTTCCTCAAAAAATTATAAATATAATTACCATATGACCCAGCAATCCCTCTCAAAAAATATGAAAACATTTATCCATAAAGACACGTGTGCTCCAATGTTCATTGCAGCTTTGTTTACGGTGGCCAAGACATGGAAACAACAAAATGTCCTTCGATAGATGAATGGATAAACAGGTTGTGGTATATATACTCAATGGAATACTATTCGTTGGTAAGAAAAGATGATATAGGAACATTTGTGACAACATGGATGGATCTTGAGAGTGTAATGCTGAGCAAAATAAGTCAGACAGAAAAAGCAGAGAACCATATGATTTTACTGATATGTGGTATATACAATAAAAGATATACCAAAAACAATGTTTTGTATATACCAAAAACAATAAAAGAAGAAGACAAACAAATGAGAAACAAAAACTCATAGACACAGACAATAGTTTAGTGGTTACCAGAAGACAAGTGGGGTGGCGGGTGGGAAATGAGGGTAAGGGGGATCAAATATATGGTGATGGAAGGAGAATTGACTCTGGGTGGTGAACACACAATGGGATTTATAGATGATGTAATACAGAATTGTACACCTGAAATCTGTATAGTTTTACTAACAATTGTCACCCCAATAAATTTTAAAAAAAAAAGGTAAATTATATTCCTGTTGATTAATTATTTTTGCTAAACTCAATCAGATTATTTTTGGTATTCAAGTAGAATTTATCAGGTTTTTTTTTTAAAGTTTTTTTTATTGTATTTGTTTCAGGTGTGCATAACAACATAATGATTAGACATTTATACTCCTCACAAAGTGATAACACCCACCCCAAATGTACTACCCTTCTGACATCGTATATAGCTCTTATAATACCATTGACTATATTCCCTATGCTGTCACTTTACATCCAGTGACTATATGTATCTATATATAATTATAGCTGCCATTCAATATTATTCAGCTTCAGCTTCAGGTGTATAGCGCAGTGGTCAGGCATCTACTCTACACAATCTATGAAGTGATCCCCCTGATAAGTCCAATAGAATTTATCACTTTTGAAGTAAATTGGAAATTAAAAATTTATTTCTGATTCTTCTACCCATCTCATGTATATTATGATTAAATAGAGCTAACATTCTAAAAGAAAAGACCAATTATCTTTTAAATTGTATTTATGGTTTTAGATATCTTCTTAAAGTTGTTTTACTATGCAAAATCTTTTGCTGTGATTGTCTCATAGAATAAGAGATTTATTAAGCCATACATCTTATATGAGATAGAAGATATAGATTTTACATTTATCGAAGTAATTGAATTCATTTCACTTTATAATTGACATTCATGGTGCTAAAAGTTTTTCTTACACATTGTACTTAGAAAAATAAATTTAATCAGATTAATAAATTACCTTTTATATTTTTGTTTCCACTTTTGTACATAGATTCTCTCTAATTTTGACATTATTATGTAAAACATGTTTATTAATTCATCTCTTTCATTTAACTAGTAGCTATTAGAACTACAAAATTGAGATAAATAAGATAATATAAGCACCAAAATAAGATAATATAAGCATTTTTCAAGAGATGTCAATAATATGGGAGTAGATGAGAGAATGGTAGGCATACTGAAAAGTACAGGTTATTGAAGAGACAAGGTTGGCACTAAATTTGAAAACCACATCCAGGTTTACAACTATGTACCTTATTATTTCAAGGGAAAAAGGAAGTAATTACTTAAGAATATTAGTGTTATGGGATAAAATTACTAATTATTAGGAAGAACAAAACACATTTTCATTAAAAATCTTTCCATTTTCAAAAGTGATTCATCATGTCAGGATATTAATTTTAAAAATGCATGATCTTGTCAGCAAAACCTCACAAAACATGAAGAAAATAGAAGGGAGTCATTCTGTACCAGCATTAAATAAATAAATAAATAATAACCAGACTGAGTGTTTTTCAGACTTGCTTATGCTCAGTGTTAGGCATGAAGCATATAAGAAGACGGGGTATTTAGCTGGGCACCACTTCAACTGAACGTACCTAGGTTTGCACAGGTGAAATAAATGGCTTTCTACTCTACATTTCCAAAGCATTTGATCATACCTATTCTTGTGCATGTATTTGTGTGTGTGTGTGTGTGTGTGTGTGTGTGTGTGTGTGTGTGTTTATTTTAAAATTAAAATTAACATTTACAAAGATAATTGAACTATTTTTAGGTGTATGGCTGGATGAATTTTAACATATAATTTTTACATATTAATACAGCTATCTAACCACTACTAAGATCAATATATTCACTTCCAGAGCATTCCCTTTTCTTGTGCTCCATCCTAGAACCTTCCTCCAGACGTAATCAATATTCTATAACCTTAGATTTGTTTCATCTCTCCTTGAAGCTAGTATAAATTGAGTCATGCAGTTCATATGTATGTGTGTATGTATGTATGTATGACTTTCAAACAAAATGATGTCTCTGAGATCCATTTATGCCATTGTGGTTATCACTGATTTGTTCTTTTTATTACTATGTAGTATTTCTTTATGTATGCATATACTGAATATATAAGAGGTCTGCCAATTAAGTGCTACACACTTCATTGCTGAATATCACTATGGTCACCTTCGAAGTACTCCCCTTGGGAAGCTATGCACTGACGCCAGCACCTAGCCCATCCTTCAAAGCAATTTTGGAACTCTCTTTCTGGAATGGCCAGCAGAGCTGTCGTTGTATTACCCTTGGTGTCCTGAATGTCATCAAAATGTCTTCCTTTCAATATTTCCTTTATCTTCTGGTAAAGAAAGAAGTCACTGGGGGCCAGATCAGGTGAGTAGGGAGGGTGTTCCAATACAGTTATTTGTTTACTGTCTAAAAACTCCCTCACAGACAGTGTTGTGTGAACTGGTGCGTTGTCGTGATGCAAGAGCCATGAATTGTTGGTGAAAAGTTCAGGTCATCTAATTTTTTCAGGCAGCCTTTCAAGCACTTCCAAATAATAAACTTGGTTAATTGTTTGTCTAGTTGGTACAAATTCATTATGTATAATCCCTCATAATGAATAATCCGTGAATAAAAAAGGTTAGCAACATCATTTCAACAAGTTCATGAACTTAATTGTCACAGCATATATATATATATATATATTCTGTGTGTGTGTGTGTGTGTGTGTGTGATGTATTCTATTGTTTATGGTCATTTATTGTTTTTTCAAGTATTTGGGAATTGTAAATAAAGCTGCTATGAATAAGTCATTTAGTACACGTACGTACTCTAAGAAATCTAAAAGTAAAGTAATGCAGCTAGGAAAAGTGTAGGTTTAACTTTGATAAATATTACCTAAAAGTTTGCCAGTAGTTTGACCAATTTATACTATCACCAGCAATATATGATGGTTTTCCTTACTCCATCTCTGTTTTAACACCCTTGGAATGTTCTCTCATTTTAATTTATCCACTGTGTTGGGTGTTTTGTAGTTTTACTTTCAATTTCTTTGATTATAAAACTGTTAAACTTTTCATATGCTTATTGATCATTTGAACATCCTCTTTTGTGAAGTGCTTAGCCAGTCTGTTGGCCATTTTTTAAACCGAGTTATTTATTTCTTTATTATTGTTTGTTTAGAGTTCTTTATATGTTCTGGATCTGAGTGTTTTGTCAGGTGTATTTATTTTTTTTTTCCGGTATGTCTTATTAATTCTCTTAATGATAATTTTTGATGAACAGATATTCTTTTTTTCATTTATTATTTATTTATTTATTTATTTATTTATTTATTTATTTATAATTTATTTTTTAAATTTATTGTGGTGACAATTGTTAGTAAAATTACATAGATTTCAGGTGTACAATTCTGTATTACATCATCTATAAATCCCACTGTGTGTTCACCACCCAGAGTCAGTTCTCCTTCCATCACCATATATTTGATCCCCCTTACCCTCATCTCCCACCCCCCACCACCCTTACCCTCTGGTAACCACTAAACTATTGTCTGTGTCTATGAGTTTCTGTTTCTCATTTGTTTGTCTTGTTCTTTTGTTGTTTTTGGTTTATGTACCACATAACAGTGAAATCACATGGTTCTCTGCTTTTTCTGTCTGACTTATTTCGCTCAGCATTACACTCTCAAGATCCATCCATGTTGTCACAAATGTTCCTATATCATCTTTTCTTACTGCCGAATAGTATTCCATTGTGTATATATACCACAACTTCTTTATCTATTCATCTATTGAAGGACATTTTGGTTGTTTCCGTGTCTTGGCCACCGTAAACAAAGCTGCAATGAACATTGGAGCACACGTGTCTTTATGTGTAAATGTTTTCAGATTTTTTGAGTAGATACCCAGGAGAGGGATTGCTGGGTCATATGGCAATTCTAGTCGTAATTTTTTGAGGAACCTCCACACTACCTTCCATAACTGCTGCACCAGTCTGCATTCCCACCAACAGTGTATGAGGGTTCCTTTTTCTCCACAGCCTCTCCAACACTTGTTACTATTTGTCTTGTTTTTGATAGCCGTTCTGACTGGGGTGAGGTGATACCTCATTGTGGTTTTGATTTGCATTTCTCTGATGATTAGTGATGTTGAGCATTTTTTCATATGTCTATTTGCCATTTGTATGTCCTCTTTGGAGAAATGTCTTTTCAAGTCCTCTGCCCATTTTTCAATTGCGTTGTTTGTTTTTTTGTTGTTGAGTTGCATGTGTTCCTGTATATTCTGGATATTAGCCCCTTATCGGAGTCACTATTTGCAAAAATCTTCTCCCATTCAGTTGGTGGCCTTTTTATTTTGTCGATGGTTTCTTTTGCTGTGCAGAAGCTTTTAAGTTTCATATAGTCCCATTCATTTATTTTAGCTTTTATGAACAGATATTCTTAATTTAGTGAATTTGTTTTTTGAGTGTGTCTTGTTTAAGAAATCTTTGCATAATGTAAGGTGGTGAAGATATGCTCCTATGTCCTTTTGTAGAAATATTATTGTTTTACCTTTCTCATTTGTATTAGTAGTAAAAAATTAAATTTCTTCTTTATTATAGTAAACATAAAAGTAGAATATTTTTTTCTTATTTATACTTAATTTTCTAGTTCTATTTATTAAAAAGACCATCCATTCTCCACATTGGCATGTTTATTTATAAAATAAAAAAATGATTTCGTATATATAAATACGCTTCTTGACTCTTTATTCTAGTATTGGTTTATTCGCGTATTCTTTTGTCAACATGATGCTGTCTTAATTATTATAGCTTTGTGGTAATTCTTGTAATCTGATAGTGTAAATCCTATAATTTTAAAAAAAATTTCCTTTGTTATGCAAGTTTCTGTGGCTTTCTAATACATTTGATTTAAGATCTCTAGTTGGTTTAGACAAAGACCAATTCATATTCTAATTAGTCTGTAAATCTTTAATGGTAAGAATGGATTTATTATTACAATATTACTTTATTACTGTTTTATTAGAAGGAATTCTTCCATAGTGAAAGTGGAGAAAGCTCCAGTAAGATGCAATTTTTTTTCTGGGTAATTATAAATTTTGTAATGTGCCATTGGAAATGTTCAGAATATCTAGACTAATCAAATGATATTCAAAAATAGAAAATTCACAATATATCTCACCCTCATATTGAAACAAATGTT
Source organism: Rhinolophus sinicus (assembly GCF_036562045.2). Classification (NCBI taxonomy): domain Eukaryota; kingdom Metazoa; phylum Chordata; class Mammalia; order Chiroptera; family Rhinolophidae; genus Rhinolophus; species Rhinolophus sinicus. Next base: position 125,765,091 of record NC_133752.1, read on the forward strand.
GTTAAAATAAAATTTCAAAGAAGTATCTAAACAATTTATAGTTCATCAGTTAAACATTTTAGGAAAATGCTGTGAATTGGGTTGCAATTGTTTTTCTTTTAATGCAATTTGAAAATACATTTTATGTAGCTTTTAAGAGTTAGAAGAATATTTTAAAAATGAAAAACTCTTCCATATTTCTTTTAGCAGAAGTAGGAAGGAAATAGATTATTAGCTAGGAAAAGTTGTATGATTTAGAAACGTTTTGTGCTTGTTGTTTTTTAGAGTATAGGCTTGATCATGTTTAAATGCAAACACAGGAAATGGAAACCTTGAATGTAGAGGACAGAGAAATAAAAAGTAATGATGTGAATTCAGGTTCCTAGGAAGTTAAGAGGGTGTAGGGTAGAAGCACAAAGAAGGATTAGACATAGATATAATGAGGGATACCTGTTTTGAAAGGCGATGGATAGAGGAGAGAATGTATAAATAGATATAGCAGGGGAGATCATTTCCTGACAGGAAGGGAGCAGGGGGTAGAATGTAGAGAGTGGAGAAGTTTTCAAATAATTTATAGAGTAAGAAAGCAATTTGACTAAATAAACGTACGTAGCAGGAATCCTGTTGGGAGGGGCTGTAGGTCAATGTTAGTTCTGTTATCATAAATTTGCTTATGGTAGAAATCTCTCCAGAAGTAGGCAAATGGTCACCTTGTAGGTATCACCATAAGGTATTATATTTTTAAAAATCTTTTCAAAATATACCAGAGGGTAAGGGGGCAGGGGAGTGGTAGATGAAGGTACAAGGGATCAAATATATAGTGATGGAAGGAGAACTGACTCTGGGTGGTGAGCACACAATATGATATAGAAGTGATGTATTACAGAATTGTACACCTGAAACCTATGTTACTTTATTAACAATTTTCACCGCAATAAAATTTAATTAAAAAATGCCATCTCACAGACATTGATTTCAATATAAATCTAGATATTCTGATTTAATATGGAAACATCCCTTGATACAGAATATTATTATACTTAGAAATTTTAAAACAAGTCTTTATTTTAATTTCCCTAGAGTATTAAAACTCTTGTTCTGATTGTAGTGAGGAAGGAAAATAACTGTTAATCATTATCTGTATGATTGATTATCAACTACTTAAAAGTCATCATGAAGTCAATTCAAGTTTTTTTCGCCAAAATTGATTAAGAAATATATATGTATATCGTATTATACAACCCTTAGATGATTTCCCCTGGTATCCACTGCTTTCTATGTTCCTTTTTCAGGTTTAGAATAGTAATAACTTACATTTACATTAAACTTCAGGATTTGCCAAGTATTTTCCCCTCTCTTGCTCAAGTTCATGCAACTGTTATGCTGCATAACTAGAGAGTAAACTCACATCTTGCTCTAGTACCACTTCCACCATACCCCAGGGGGAATAGTAGTACATTTTTAGTCAGACTGACTTAATTATACTGTGAGGCTTGAATTGTATTTATTTCTGCATATGTTGTTATTTGAACATGAAGATGTACATATAGGAGTTTTTTCCTTTTGCATTTCACAAATATTTTATATAAACTGAATGTTAATTAGTCAGATGATTAAATCCAATGGACAAGTCAAACCAGTCAATAGCTGCTTTAGCAGAAGGCGGGTCATCAAACGACACATCATTGTCTCTCCCTTAACTTGCCCATCTCCCTGTCTGTGCACAGATTAATCATGTGCTGTCCCATCTTCTTATTCATCTTAATAATGCTGATCTGCTTGAAGTAGTCGGCCACAGACTCGATGGTGACATTCTTGCCCAGGCGCTGCACAAAGATGGTGTTGTTGTTGGAATTGTCCTGTTCAGAGTCATGGCGTGATCCTTGGTCCAGAGGGCCACCAAATTTATTGAAGCCACCACGGTCACTTCCGCCCATGCCGCGTCTGCCTCCTTGGCCACCTCCATGGCCTCTGGGTTCATAGCCACCACTGCTGCGGTTGTAACTGCCACCACTGTCCTGGACGCGGCCACCCCGTGGGTTTTTTGAAATCCTGTAATTTCTTTCTTACTTTTTCCAGCAAAAGTGAAAAATATTTTATAAGGTATATACGATTTTTAGTTTATTTTTTTGGTTTTTGTAAATGTAGATTTCCTTTATACCATTATTTTTCTAGAGTGAGGCATACTTAAAATTATAAGAAGTAACTTTAACATATATAACGTTATATAATCAAGAAATTGCACCTCTGCATTTCAACTCTATCTGTATTTTAGGAAATAATTTCAAGCTTTGAAGATATGGTTCATGGTTTAATGTTTTATATAAATCAACACTGGCTGAGATCCAAAAACTAATAGCATGACTAATGAAGAAATTGTTTCTATTTCCTCATGACCCATATGAAATTATTTTATTTGTTTTTGCTACACTATAACAGCACTTATATGACAGTTGAAATATCCCTTTAAAAATCTCCTGAAAATGTGAAAAATTAAGATCAGATCATTTTAAATTTAGATCCATGTAAAAGATTTGAACAGATATTTCTCCAAAGATGATAAGTACATTAAAAGATGCTCAATTTCTTTAGCCATTAGAAAGTGCAAATAAAAAACACAATGAGATTCCATCATATACCCAGTAGAATTGCTTGATAGAATAATAAAGAATAAAAAATACAAATATTAAAAAAGTAATAAAAAGTGTTGTCAAGGATATGGTGATAGCTGAACCCTTATATATTGTTACGGGGAATGTAAAACTGAGGTTATTTTGGGAAACACTTTAGCAGTTCCTCAGAGTATTACAGATGGGGTTCTATATAATCCAGCAATTTCATTCCTAGGTTTATATCCAAGGGAAATGAAAATATGTCCACACAAAAAAACTTGTTAATGAATGCTTATAGCAGCATTATTCATAATAGCCAAAAAGTAGAAACAACTCAAATGTCTACCAAATGCTGCATGAATTATCAAAATGAAATATTACTCAGCAATATAAAGGAATGATGTCATGATGCATGCTATAACATGGATGGAACTTGAAAGTATTATGCTAATGAAAGAAGTTAGCCAGTTATAAAAGGCCACATATTATAATGACATTAATATGAAATGTCCAGAATAGGAAAATATATATAGAAATAGATTAGTGATTACCTATTAGTGGTTGCCTATGTCAAAGGAAAATTGCACCAGAGAAATTAAACAGTCAAGGAAGATTTTATTCAAGACTATTGCATTAGAGGAGAGAAATTGAACTCCTCTGAAACAAAAAGTGAGAGTATTATTAAATGCTGAGGTGAGTGAGGGGAAAAGTACTGGGGGACATTAGGGGAAAGTGAGTGAGTATGATTAGGCCATGTATGCTTGCTAATATAGCTAAGCTCCTACCCTCCCTCAGAGACTGGGAGATAGTGGCACTGTCTCCTTTGATAATTGTATTTCAAAGGGCCTTGTCAAAGATATTTCTAGCTTGTAAAACTAGTAAGAGACTTGTTTTCACTTCATTTACTTGCATTTCAAAGTGGCAGAGAAAATAATTGTAATGACAAGTTTTCTAAAGTGAATGTTGTAAGGAAAGGGGAGGCCAAAGGTCTATAGCCAGGATGAAACCTGTCTAAAATTTAGTTAAGCTGAGAGAAAGGCCATCTTGATCACCTAGGGCTGGGAGAGGAGTTGGTTGAGAACAAGAGTCACTGCTGATAGGTGTAAGCTTTTTTGGAGTGAGGAAATGCTCTGGAATTGATTGTGGAAACTGTTTCACATCTCTGTGACTCTACTAAAAACCATTGAAGGTACACTTTAAATGGGTAAATTAGGTTAATTATATCTCAATAAAGCTATTTAAAAATAGGTGCTTATATAATTATTTGGGTGTGTAGCCCTACCTCTTATTAGTGTTTCTTTACCTAATTACTATAAAAAGAATAAAAGGGCATGAAATTGCCATTGATTATAATTTTTGTGTATGAGATATCTATCTTTGTTATTTTAAGAAATTTTACAGGTCTCTCATTACTTGACTCCCAATACAATTTAGTGTTCATCAAGCATCTTTTCCTCTTCTTTTATACTGCCTGGATTACCAGCCAGAACAGTCTGCCTGTCCATACTGTTGCTTCATGATCATCTTTATTTGATCTGAAGAACAAACTAGGACCCATATCCCAAGAGAGTTATACAGTAACCAGGTGATATATCATGGGTACAAAATCCTTGTGTGACCTCTAATTCATTTAACAGGTACATATGGAGTACTTGAAAATTCCCTTGCCTTTTTAACACATATCTTTGATTAAAGGTCAGGCATGAATAATACGTTTTGTTTTTTCTTTGCCTGAGAAAAAGGTTATATTTGACAATTCAGCATCCTTTGACACATTTGACCTCCTGGAAATACTTTCTTTTGCATATTTACATAACACCAAATTTTTCAATTTTTTTCTCCGACCTCGTTGACTATTCCATCTCTCTTTTGTTGAACTTTTCTTTTTTTAGACGTCTGAATGTTTGACTACTGAGATTCTGTCCTCCCCCTGCACTCCTTTTTTTATGTATATTTCTTAACTGTATGTACTTTATGGGTATACAATTTACTTTTGCTGATTAATGATAAAATTTATGTAACAAGGAGAAGTGGTTATCATTATCTTCGCTTAGGGACAAAATACGAATAAATTTCTTTAGCTATGAATTTAAGCCATTATTTACTAGAAGTCATTTTAAAGTTGCTTTTTCGTGGAACTAGGCAACACCTATTAAAATGATGTGGCTGATATTATTTTTGCTTTCACAGAATTATAAAATGACTGCATGCTTATTTAACATGCAAGAAATTTTTCTAATGAATGTGTAAGACCAAGGTCAGCCCGTCGACTATTTTTTAAGCAATAGTATGACATTATGGAATTTAAGAAAAACAATGCAAACTCATCCACTAATTTATTCAGTAAATATTTATTAAATGCCTCATATGACAGGATCTATTTCAAGAACTAGAGAGATAGTAGTGAACAAAATTGGAAAAAAAATCCTGCAACTATGGATTCTATAATGTTCTGTGAAGAAACAAGGACAAAGAGAAACAAAACAAATGAATAAACAGTATACTGTAAGGTGGTGAGTGCTATGGAGAAAAATAAAACAGGGCAGGGAAAACAGAATGCCTTAGTTGGGGGTTGCCATTTTTGAAATGATGCTCTGGGAGGACCTCTATGAAAAGGAAGCACTTCAGCATTTTGTTGAAGGAGGTGATGTAGTAAATGATGTGGGTAAATATCTAGGTGCGGTGCATTCTAAGCAGAGAGAAAAGACAATGGAAAGGCCCTGTTGTAGGCCTTATGTAAATACAATGTCTAATGTGGTTTTTAAAAAAGCAAGGAGGCCAATATATTTGGAGAAAAGTAAGTGAGAACAAGAGTAGAAGGAAATGAAATCATAGATGTACCAGGTCATGTTACACTTTGTAGACAATTTAAAAACTCTAGCTTTTAATCTTCATAATATACTTGATATTTATTGGAGGATTTTGTGCAGAAAAGTGACCTGACCTGTTACATTTTTAAAAGATCTCTCTTGCTTTTAAGTTGAGAATCAATTTTAAGAGGCAAGAGGAGAAGTGGCGAGACATGTTGGGAGGTCATTTCAATAATCTAGGCAAAAGAGATGGCAGTGGTGGTAGGAAGTATTGAGAAGTGGTCAGTGTCTGGATATATATCAAAAGTAGATGTGTATGGATTGGATGTGGAGTATGAGAGAAAGAGAGGTGTCAAGGGTAACTCCAACTATTTTATTACATAAGTAACAAGAAGGATGAGTCCCTTTAACTGACATAGGAACAATGCAGGATGAGGGGTTTGGGAGGTAAAATAGAGATGGTTAGAGCCATAATAATTTTGAAATGTCTATTAGACATGCAAATGGAGATGTTGAGAATGCAATTGAGTATATGAGAATGAAGTTCAAGGAAAAGGACTGAGCATGAGATTTACACTTCGGAGTCATCACTGTGTGTGTGTGTGTGTGTGTGTGTGTGTGTGTGTATTCATCACTGTAATTATATATATACATATATACACAAACATCACTCTAAATATATATATATGCATATATATATACACACATCACTCTAAATATATATACATACATATATATACATATACATATATATGTATATATATACGTATATATATGTATATATGTGTGTGTGTGTGTGTGTGTATATATATATATATATATATATATATATATATATGAATGAGATCACCAAGGGAAGATTAGACAGAGAGGCCAGTGACCCAAATCCTGAGTCCTGAGAGTCAACAAAAGAGACAGAGGCCAGTTTTAACTGTGGTTGGACATGTACAGCAAACTGAGAAGTGTATGACTAGCAAGTGTTCAAACCATACAGAGGGGTTGTTTTGGAATATATATTGATTCACTAATTCAATGACATATTGGTATGCTATTGATATGTTGATATGTTATGCTTAGGCTAAAAAGCAAATTATCTTTGCTTAGTTTTAAACAAAATTTAAATCTTCTGTATACACTCTTCTATTTAAAAGTGATAAGTAACACAGGTTACCTTGAATTCAAGGTAATGATAACTATATCTTTGTTAGAATTTATGACAGTTTTATCCACTATCATACGTTATTTCAGTATATTTTCATCAGTTCCTTCCCACCTTAATTTAGACTGACATTGATACAAGAATATTTTATTCAGAAATATATCTCAAGGATCATGATTAATCCATAAGCTTTCACTTATAATAAAGTTACAGGTAAATTTTAGAAAATCTCTCCATTCTGTTTACCCTTAAATATTATTTTGTTGAGTAGCATCTGTATACCCCTCGACTTTTTTCGTTCTACTCTCTGACATAGGAAGCTGACCTGTAGGTTATACCAAGGGGAGTACCATTCCCTGTAGCTTCAGTTTATAGGAGTGACTCCACATTGGAACCTGTGGCAGGAGATCTGGAAAAGGTAGGAAAGTGAGGTTAGGAAATTTGTTAGTTATAAGTCTTTCCCAAAGCATATATATATATATATATATATATATATATATATATATATATATATATATATATATCAGCCATAAAAAAGATAAAATCTTGCCATTTGTGACAACACAGATAGACCTTGAGGTTTTAATCTAAGTGAAACAAGTCAGATGGAGAAAGACAAATACTGTATGATTTCACTCATATGTTGAATCAAAAACAAAAAAGAGAACAAACCAAAAAAAACAAACTCATAGATGCAGACAACAGATTGGTGGTTATCAGAAGGGAAAGGGTGAGGGGAGGGAAAAATGGTATGGTAAGATGTCAAATGTATGGTGATGAATGAAAACTAGATCTTTGTTGGTGAGCAAACTATAATGTATACAGGTGTCAAATTATAATGTACAACTGAAACATACATATATAATGTTATAAACCAATGTTACCTCAATTTGAAAATACTATGATAACATCTCATATTTTTTCAAACCCAAACTTAATTTCCCCCACTTAGGGAAGATCTCGCTCCTTTTGAGAATACTTGAAATAACTGGTAACAGAAGTAGCCTAATGGATTTTGAAGATTACATGCTCATATAAGCAAGCACCTCAACTGTTTGGAGGAAATAAGACCCAGTAGGCTTACAGGACGTGATACATGCCTTAAACCAGTAGCTCATATATGCTTAGATTGCATAGGTGTGGGAACCAAGAGTTGACAGTGAAGATAGTCCATCTCATTATTACAATAGTAACCCCTTGAAAAATTTTTCTTTCTGTCACTGCAAATCTGCACACGGTGGGTATAAGGATTCTCATGCCCCAAGCAGGAATGTTTCCTATGTGTATACACACACACACACACACACACACACAGTCAGGGTTCCAATGAATTAGAGGCAAATCCACTCCTGTCTATTTTGGGCTTCTCATGCCTCCAAATCAACAAGAAGGGAACTTACTGCGGTTATTGATCCCTTTACTAGGGAAGTATTTGAATGATGACCCAAACGAAGGCTATTATTAGAATCCAGGGGATTGACTGGGGCACCTCTTGTTACTCTTTGGTGCTTGTTAATAGCCCTGATCAGTTGGTGGAAAACTGTGGCAAAGCAAGATGTCAGATTCTATAGAAATGATGGTTTGGGTTACCACACTAAAGAACCCCATGCATAAAAGTTACTGTTACAGGGTAAGTAGAATATGGAATATCTTGTGGATTAAGGCAATTTTGATGACCAACCCAGGTCTCTGACCAGCTAAAAAAGTGAGGACTTAGCCATATTTTACATTATTTAACTCATTTTTTTTCCTCCCTGTTTTCCACTCACTTTCTTATACGAACACTGGTTGCGGTTAATATTTTAGGTTTCTGGTAGCAGTATGGTTGAATGAACATTCACCAACAGTTTGTGTCTCCTCTATTTGAAACACAACTGTCACCCAGGCCAAAGACAACAGTGCATACTGAGAAGTCAAAAGATTAACTGTGCCATGTATCTTCTTTTGTCCATTGAGATTAACTCTCCACCCTGCTCTCCTTTCTGGAAAGTGTACCTTAGTGGTTATCTCAGCAGGCTATCTTGTCCTCTGACTTCCAGTTGAATTAGCCAATAAAGAATCTTTGACAGATGACCAGCAGAAAGGAAGACAGACACATTGGGTATTTAGTGCACAAGTCGTTTCCCTATACAGTTCCTCAAACAAAGATTGTCACACTAAAACTTTTTAAATGATCTCTTTAACAAGCTGTCCTCAGTTTATCCTAATTGAAGATACTGTATGTTTCCTGCTGGGACCTTGACTTATACATTAACTATGATATTTTTTGTTTTTATGGGCATAATTCAAAGATTATGTATGTATGTTAGTCATATGACCCATAGCATTGTATTCAATATGAAACTAACTGGAGAAATATTTTTGGCCAAAGAAAGTATTCTGAATCTTGAAATTTGAAATTAACTGCTACTTTGGCAAAAATTGAATATAATCTGACCTGATAATTTGAGCTATGATAGAGTGTAACATTATTCCAGAGAAAAACAAGTTTGCTCTTAGAAGTCTATATAATATTTTGTATATTATTCTATTGATGGACAATAAACTTAAATGAATTCTCTATATTTGCATTTTTTTCCAGATTATATGCAGATAACAATCATGTATATACCTAATGTGCCTTAACTGTATTTAGCTTAGTATGCTATTATTTTTAAAAACGTTTATTTATAAATTTTACATCTTCAAGTATAAAACAAGGTCTCAATTCAAATATTTTAAAAATGTGATTAAGATGATGTTTCTTTTTGATTAAATATATCATCTTCACTGTTTAATCCCCAGATTTTAGAACATTGAATGACTTATTTTTCATGAAGTAAAATAAACTATCAATATTTATTGAATGAATGAAAAACTAGTTTTTTTTTGAAAAAACTACTAAAAATATCACATAATGGATCCAAGAATTCATAGCACAATCATATGCAAAACCTAAACTGAATTAAAAATAATAGGAAAATGCGTTCAGCATGAAATTGTTGACAATTCTTGAATTTCTTGATATAATCATCTAGAGATATAAAATACAGAAAAAAATGTTACCATTGTTTTTATCAACAAAAATATGAAGTATATTTTAGTTAAGTATATCAATTAGAATAATGAATGATCCAGATATCAAAATTAATAGTCACAATTTTCTGGAACGTGGTGAGCCACTCTGATTTTCCTGTCTCCATTATTTTAATAAATTTTATTGGTAGAGTTCTTTTTTGAAATCCAAATCTTTCAAATTTGGTATGTGGCTCATCAAATTAAAAAGGAGAAACATAATATTTGTTGCATGATTCATAGTGACCTGTGTTCATGATATGTGTCTGCACACCTTATATATTTATATGTGTGTATTTATTGAATCAACCATTGAATAACATTTATTAATTTATAGTCTATAAAATTATTGTTTATATGAATTATGTCCATGTCATAACTTGAAATCTATAAACCAAAATGAAGAACTCTTTAGAATTCAAAAGGGAAGTTTCTAAAAGTAAAAAGTAAAGCAATCATCTAACAAATTAATTTAAATTCCTCTATTTTGAATTTAATGAACATTATTAGGTACCATACAGGAACAAAAATCAAAGCTCCAATCCATGTACTTTAAAAGCTTTCATTCAAATAGGGAGATAAAGAGCAACCATCCTTCCCAGTTTCTACTGGGTAATCTGATTTATACATGTACTCCTGGCTTAATTAATAAGATGCCCCCTTTCATTCTCAAAGGTGGCCTTGTTAGGTCAATAAATTATATGGCCATCCTAGAGATAATGCATATAAACCCATAACTAAAATATAAAGTGGCAAGTAATTAGTATCAGGAAATAAGTGCAAAGCAAGTACCCTTGAAATTTATATTTTGTGAGTTCAGTTCTCCTGGTGATTAGGGAAGCCTTCAAAACAGAGGTGGCAGTTATGTCAGATGTTTAAAAACAGAGGAATATTTCAATAAAGATAATATGAAAGGCAGGCAGTTTCTTCAAAATATCCATGTATTCAGGGTGAAAAATTATTCACATTAAAGTCTGAATGTAGATTTAAAATGTAGGTTTTTTTTTCTATAACAAATCTGGTTTTCTTACTGAGCTTGTACCCACTGTTCAGTGAGAAAAATTTTACATTTTAGTTCTATCCAGTTTTAACTTTCTCCAATTAAGGTAATTTAATCAAAAATGTATACACTATGGGAAAAAAATTCTCAGTCTCTCATATGTTTTAGTTTTCCAGTCAGAAGAGTATTTGCTGCAAAATATTTGCAATGTTTTCACCATAGTCTATTATTATAAAAATTTTAAGAGTAAATATATTTAATTCTAATTGGTTAAGACCACTATATTTTCCCACTCCAATAATACTTTCATTGCAGTTTTCCTCATCTTGATGAAAGGAGAGTGGCTGCTGGTATTTTGGGGCTCCCCCAAAGGAAGGAAAATTTGAGTTTGGACTATGTTTACTTTGTGCTAAGTGCTATAATTTTGAAGGTCACCCCTAAGCCCCTGTAGAGTTCTGTTACCGCTTGCCACCCCAGTATAGAAATGGCTTCCCAGAATTACCCCTACTGTTTGCTTGTGACAACTCTCCCTACTTCATGACATGAGGATATAGGGCAACAGGATTTAATATCATATAAAAATGTTCTGTGGCTTCAGAGACCAGAAGTATGTGGGCAGTGATGGAAAAAAACCAAAAAAAAACAAACACAAAGACAAACAAAAAAAGCCTAAAACATATAAAACATACAAAGCCAGAAGCCAATCTATAAAAACATTCTTTCAGTTATCAAATGTGTACAATTTTAGGGGAAATTTCTCTTTGTCTTTCTGTCTCTGTCTGTCTCCCTCTTTCATTCTCTCTGTTTCTCTCGAACTCTTTTTGTCTCTCTGTCTTTCACTCTGTCTCTATTTCTTGGTCTCTCTCTCTCAATATGTACAATGGGATTGCTCAAATAGAATTAATTAGAACGTGTGTTTTGCATGGCACAAATCAGAAGCAATACTACCAAGTTAGGTCTAATAAAATCAGGAACTAGTAAACCTCATAATCTGTTTCCTTCTAGTTTTGTCAAAGTATGCCCCCTGACAGATTCAGTCTCATATCAGGTCTTTTTGGGACTTCCCGCTTGGGTGGCCCACCTACCTATGTGACCTCCCAACTACTCTTGGAAAGCTTAGCAGTAAGGATCATCAATACCTTCTGGGTTCCGCCTTAATTTATGCAAGAACTTTGGGGAGTCAAACTTAATTGCCTGATATGTCATATGACCACTTAGTCTGATGTGGAAAACCCAAGACTGAGGCAGGTGAAGATAACACCTGAGAAACTGTTTTATTCCATAATCCAAAAGAAAATGGAGCAGGATATCCTCTCTCTGTCTCAATCTGTCTGACTCTTCCTTCCATGTCAAGACCTAGAAAGGAAAAATTAGAGCCCAGTTTCACCAATTTCACTTTCTTCTCTCTCCTCTGCTTCCAGAATTCCATGGGACAGAGAAGGTCTGGTTTAACTGTCCCTCCCCTTTTTTGTCCTTATTTCTTTCCACTAAGAACAAGAGGTCTAGCTGTCACAGGAGGAAAAGGTGACTGTCTTCTCTGCCCTATGCCTCTGCTCTTTACTATTGCCCATCAAAACATGAAATGGGAGTTGGAAGAGTCTGGTAATGTTTTCTCTCTCCATAGAACTTATTCTTCACGTCCAGTGTCATGCTAAAGAGAACTCTTCCCAGGAGCTGTGAAACTTCTGGCTTGGCTATGAAGGTGGCAGATGGAAAAAAAATCTAATATGATTTAAATGAGAAATTAAACTGCATTTGGGTCACAATTGGCAAAATATTAATCATTATACAAAAGTTTGTGTCTTTCAGCAGTGTTTCTATTTCCCTAACCTTATTTACAACCCTTGTTTCCAGAATGGAATACTGAGACGTAGTGTAAACAAATCCTGAAACACCTTGAAAGTATAGAAAATTGATATTTTTTTTAACTAAAAAAACCTGCCAAAAGTTCTGCAACACTCATTGTTAGTACCCTCAAAACTATGGATTTCAATTTCCTTGGATAAAAGAACTTTATAACTAAAGTTCAAGAAACCATATTCATATGAAAGTATTGAAATTTTTATGCCTATGAATAAAAAATAATGGAAAAATCACATTTTTATTAGCACTGTCATAACACCTGATTTATTTTTAATACATATTTAACAACAATAAATTAAAATTACGTAAGTTATACTACCAAATGATAACAGACTCCAAATTTATCTTGCAACAAAATTCTGTCATTCTGTGTTTTACCGAAAAGTAAAATATTAATAACATCCTTCAATTTACCTCATTTTCTGTGAAAGGAAGAAAGGGAAAGATTCTGTCTTGTCTTTAAAATACTTTTTCAATCACTGCAACTATTTCTAACTTGTTCAATTCTATTATATGTTTGCTCTGTCAGGATTATGAGACAGTTAAATTTCTTCCTGATAAATAATCTTGATGTTACATGATCTAGCAAAACTACTCAAGGATGTCTTCAGTGAACGATGCTTCTCTGTCTTCCTTTTCCCCCATTCTTAATATACACCTTTCCACATTCTCTAGTCTTAAGATAACTGCTACACTGCCAATCATCATGTTCACATTGCAGAGAGGAAGGAGAAAGGTGAAGGTCAAAGGAAAAAGCCTTGTTTTCAAGAGATTTTGACGTTTGCTCAGGAAGTAAAACCTGGGATGTCCCTCCACATTCTACTCAAGCCTCTATGTCCTGACCAACCCTGTAAAGAGGTTGGAAAAGAGACTTGAATAATGAATATTTTGCTTCCTAGTCTCTAGAGTGGAGGAAGGCAGAGAGGTTTTCAGTGAGTTGTGAATGAGCCAACTGCCAGCATCTGCCACGTTGACATAAAGCTATCTTTTGGCGTGACTTTAAACTTAGAACTTTGAAAACACCCTTACCTATCTACATTTATAGTTATAATTACATTATAATTATAAAGCTTTTTTATAGTAAATGTTTATGATTTTGGGTAATCAGTATATTAATTACTGCCATTTGCATACTGTATAGAATCTAATATGATTAAATACTAATTCTGATCTACTATGGCAAAAGTTTCTTCATGATTGAGACAATAATTCTCTGTCAAAACCATAGTAAACTGATAATATTTTTAAATTATAATAAAAGGCTATTGTGTGCAATTTAAGTTTTTCCCCAGGAAACAAAGGCAATTGATTTCAATTGAAATTCTACTTGAATCTCAGTGAAAAACTCCTTTGGTCAGCACATCCAAAAGAATACAAAATTAAAAAGGAAAATGAATGAGAATGAACTTGATTCAGGAGAATATTACATTTAGGTCTTTTATTTTCTTTAGGTAAAGTTCTTTATTATAGCTACAGTTTAAGTAACACTATTTCTGATTATGTACCATAACTATTGCAGGATGAGAAATTTGAGGGTGAGGGTCAGATGGCATTATTTGCGTTTCTGTTAAACAATTTACTATACAATGAAAGACACCTGATATGTTTATAAATGAGGAAATCAATTCATGTAAATAAGAAATATATGTAATTCATGTAATTTCTATGGCAGAAAAATCCTGAAACTGATGAAATTAGTTTTTCATAAGAAAATAAGTATCCTAAAATAAGACTCATGGTGGACAATTTTGAGTACTTTTGCCTAAACATACAGAAATTAGTCATTCAGGAAATATTTATGGAACATCTACGCTATATTAAGTCACAGTTCTAGTGACAAGAATACAGTGGTATACAAATGAGATGTTAAGATGTTTGAACCATACTTTAAATAGTTCAGCCTAGAGAGAATGAGATTTCATGCACAATTTAACTTAAGGGCAATAACTAGGAGTCATTTGCTTCTGCGATCAAGAATGCAGTCTGGGGTGGTCAGTACCATTATTTCCGAAGACCTACACTGTAGTAGTAGTTTCAATAAGGGCGTTGGATATCTGTGTATTGAATAACTAATGGTTTTCTAATTAGCATACTGGACATCAGAAATTGATCTATATTAGTGAAAGTAGTGGCTGTTGAGTATCATGATAAATACTACATTTAGATTCTCAACAGAGAATCTAATATTAGGTTGGTGCAAACATAATTGCAATTATTTTTAATCTTTTATACCGCAATTACGTTTGCACCAACCTAATAACATTCAAGAAACTCTATTGGTTAAAGTGTTTTAGAAATGCATCCTGCCTTTGCACAATGGAGCGTAAGATCTAGCAAATCCTGTATTTTGTATCCTTCAGTCAGCTTCAGGGAGGGTTATGTCTGATGCCTGAAGATGACCATGAGTGTAACAAAATATTATTTTATCTGCCCTTTGGTCCAAGTGTGGTGGGAGCCCCTAAAAGGGCAGAGTTGGAATGTTTTGTTTTACTGAATAGTTTGTGTGAACTGTTTTGTGCCACCTTGCCAATGACTGTGTATTTACTAATGTCTGACATGTAGCAGAATTGGTCTGAGGTAACTTTCATTTTGATCTAGCAGTGAAACTGTGGAAGAGAAAGAAGGCTATGGAAGAAGGCCATACTACCTCATACATTTTTGTAACTGCTGTAGTAATGTACAAATATAAAACTAAAAGAATAAAAGTTTAAAACTTCTCCATGACCAAATCAAATTCAGTCAGATTACAGCAAAAAAAACCAACAAAAAAAACCCTACTCTGTGGAGCTTACCTTCTGGTAAGAGAGATGGACAACACATGAATAAATATACCATTTATTACACTATTACACTACTTTACTGGGTGTTCACAGAATGCCTCTTGGTAGATGATGGTTGAACCCAAGCCTGAATGAAATGGATTAAAGCAAGTTAGAAACAAATGACATCAGCGTAGAGTCCTGTCAGGTATCATCAGGATCTGGGAACCCTTTTTCGTAAAGTGTACAAAAACTAAGGCTGTTGGAACTAAGTGTCTGCTAACCATGCAAAAATGAGTGCAGGGCAGGAGGGAATAGCCCTAAGTTCTAAAGAACAGTTTTATCATCTATTTGTGTGAGCTGGAAAAGGACAGAGACTAGTATTTTGTCCTTTATGATATCTAAACTGAGGTTGGAGTAGAAAATGTCGCTTTCAATTGTAAAATTTAAAAATTATTATTCCAAATACCTCTAGGAAATGCTGACATTCTAGGCTTTGATATAAATGAAAGTCAAAGCAAACATTTTTAGAAGTGCTTTCTTGAGATATAATTCACACAATTTACAATTTGCCCATTTAGTTAATGATCTTGAGATGGAGAAATTATCATGGATTGCCCACATGGTATATAAATGCATTCCCAAATGAGGAGGCAAAAGGAGATTTGATACAGAAGAAAGCAATGTAGCCACTGAAGGAAGATGCAAGATGCTACACATTTCGCTTTGAAGATAGAGAAAAGGGCCATGGGCTGAAGAATGCAGCTCTAGAAAGCTGGAAAATTCAAGGAAATGGATTCTTTCCTAGAGCCTCTGGAGGGCGCACTGAAATGCCAAGACCTTGATTTTGACCCAGTGTAACTGATTTCAGACTTCTGACCCCCAGAACTATAGTTTACACATTTACAGAATAAATGTGTGTTGTTTCACGACACCAAATCTGTGCTGATTTGTTACAGCAGCCATACGAAATTAATGTATCAGGTAATATATTTGCATATATATTGGGGGAGCTATACTGCCTTACCTCTTAGGGATAATTTTAATGGTAATATCATATATGGAGTAGGAAATCAAAGGACATATTTGGGATGAAACAAGCTTTTTATTTCCCATAAAATCACGTATTCTATATGGCAGCTTATTCTTCAAATTCGGTAACTGGAAAGTACACAAGTCTTTAATCTTTGTATAAATAATATTCCGGATTTCAGGGAACAAAATCTACCTTCCAATCAATTCTATGTATAGGTCAAAATGCATATTTATTCTTATTTTTTTTCTTTACCAAAAAAATCTATGATCACTAGGCTATGTTCTTGCCTTTTCTCTGCTTCCTGTGGAAGGAAGTATAGTGAAACAGTTTACAAACTCAGGCTTTGGTATCAGCTAGTCACAGTTTGTGTACAAAATATAAGGCACATGTGTCAGAGTTTGGTATGTGAGGAGATAAGTTTTATACAGTACTAAGTACAGAGCCTAGTGCATGGTAAACATCAAAAGTGACCTTTAGTTGTTTTATTAATAGTAATAATAAAGATATCAATGAGTGACAGTTGCATATTAATGAAGAGCTCAGATTCTAAAGTCAGTCCTGAGATGTGGCTCCCAGCTCAAATATTAGGTGTACGACCCTGGATAATTTATCCACTCTGTGTCTCAGTTTCCTCCTTTATAAAATGGTTTTAATAATAGAATCCACACACAGGGACGTTGTAACTACAGGATGAGTCCATGAATGGAAACATGAAAAGTCATGCCTAGCATCTAGAAGTTCAGTACATTTTAATATAATTTATTGAAGAATTGCTTTAAATTCCGTAGCTTACCATGTCCCGAAATCTCACCTTTTCAGTGGTGGAGTTATATTTGTTTATAAGTGGGTAGAAGGAAACTTGAATAATTTGATGTGGTATTTCTGTAATTGTCTTCCAGACTGTCACACCACTTTTGTCACAGTATTCATACCAAACAACATTGTGTAGACCTGGTGAGCAGTGTGGGGAAACCCCCTATTAAGTGGCCCATTTACTCAACCCACTAAGGTAGCACAGTGCTTGGTGATAAAGAGGATTAGGGAACCCTGAAAGCTTCCCTGGGGACAACATCCCCAGTCCTGCCACTTGTGTGCAAATTTGTTTCCACTTTTGGGAAAGGAGACTTCTTTGCATGATAAACCCCCAGGCAACTACCTATAGGACCTCAGTTTACAGAATCAGGTTGCAAATTCAAGCCAGGTAAGGAGAAAGAACAAAGCACCCTGAACAAAACACTCTCTTGAATTTTATCTGTAAATTTTCTTCAAAAATATTCTGACCAATTAATATAATTTGATTCGCACAAACATTTTTTTGTAACTTTTCTTAAACTCAACATTTTAGTGTCCCATATCTGTAGAAAACTTGAAACGTATCGTAGCATTCACACTTGACAAAAATACCCTGGGGTAAGTATTATTTACCCCATTTTGCATTTAAGGAAATGAAGGGTAAGATATATTAACTAATTTAGAAACAGAGAAAACAGAGAAGGGAAAGAATTGGGATTTAAATCTATGCCTACCTAGTCTCCCAACAGCAGATGGGTGTGCCAATGTTTTTAATCATTTTCCAAATGTTGAACATGTAGGTATTTTCCAATATCTTGCTATTAAAAGCATAGCCACAATGAATATAACTGAACATTAATCTTGTCAGATTTTTTTATTACCTCTAGATAGAATAGTAGGAAGTATCGCATTAGATCAAAGGGTATGGAATATTTTTAAAGATTCTTTTTTTTTTTTTAATACATGAAATGAGATTGCTTCCCAGAAAGGCTGTTCTGGACCTCACTCCCAGCAGGAGTAAGAGTGCCCAATTTGTGCACTTTCAACCACTCTATCATTCTTTAATCTTTGTTGAATTTAATAAGTAATGTAAGATATTAGTTTAACTAATTTACAATGACATTGAAAATTATTGTATGTTTATTAACTATTCATATTTCCTCTGGATTGTCTACTCATATCTTAAAAAAAAACTAGAGATATTAATGGAATTTTAGAAACTAATTAGTGGGAAATATCTTTTTGGTTCTCACATATTATATTTCCCCTGGTTAATTTTTGCTTATAATTTTGCTTCCGGTGGTTTTGTTGTTTTTAAGTTGGTAATTATGTCTGTTAAAAAACAAAATTCAACTGAGTAAAGATCTTATTGGCTTTATTCAATGACTCATGAATCAGGCAGCATCCCATCCAAAGAGCTGTTTAAAATGCAAGACTTTTATAGGCAGACAGGGGCTGGACTAAAAAGTTATACTAACAAAGGGCAGATTGTGGCAAAGTAACCTTCCTTTAGGGGCTGACAGGAGTCTATCAGACAGATTACCTCACTAGTGCTGACGAGGTAATTCCAGTTTGACTGGTTTAGGATTCCATTCCTGGGAGAGGTTGAATATGTGATTAAGTTAGGTATTAAGTATTGGCGACATGGAGCTCAGCACAAGTGACTCCATTTCTGGCCTGTTCTTTCTTTTTTAACATGTTTAATAATAACATATTCAAATTGATTTTTTCTTTATGATTTATTACATGATTTTTTGCTACAACCTCTATTATCACCTTCCCCTAGATCATACACCCACGTTCACCTATGTTTCCGTTTTCAGTTGTATGTTTCATGTATAATTCTTCAAACTGCTTGGCATTATTACAATATATGGTGTAAGTTAGGATATAACTTTATTTTTTTTTCTTAAATAGCTAAAAATTTGCAGCTGTGTCATGTATTGATTTACTCTTGGTAGTTTTTGTTAGAGCTCTTGTTATATTATTGATATGATCCTGTACTTTTTGTATTTTGAGCTATCTTTATAAATTTTAGCACTGTTTTACTTTCTCTTCATTATCTACAAGGAACTTTATGATTCTGCAAAGCTAAATAACAAACTAAAATCATATAGTTGATAAGTGCTGTGGTGGAACCATATTTGAAGTCCAGCTTTCAAGCTCAAAATGCCGCATAGTTATCATCATGCTAGTTTATATCCAATTTATTCCTTCTCCTTTTTTTCCTCCCATTTCAGGTAGCATGTGTATTTCTTATATTTTATTAATAGCACATAGTGAGGGCAATTTAACATTTTCTTACGTTTCTTGTACTACATTTCAAGAGTCAACTTACTGCTATATTTTTAAGGCAATGTTCCCATTATGTCTTGCCTAGTATTTTCATTAGCCTAAGGCCATTTCTTCACCTCTAAACTTCCTCCAGTTTTATTATTCCCGAATAATGAGTGCTCTTTCCCAGTAGCTACTGTTCAGCACAGATAAGATGCACACTTTTCTGTTGAAATCCCTCTTGTCCACCTGGATGCTACAAGAACATGCCTCTTATATCTTTAGCTTAAGGACGGATCAATGAGCAAAGTCTCAGCCAAATTTCCACTGTCTGACAGCTTTTAGCCAGTGTAGTTCTGCAAGATTACAAAATGATGTTCCTCTCGTTTTGCTCTTCTTCCAACACTGAAGGATGGGATCAGGATTTGTTTCTCCTGGACATTTTGAAATAAATGGTAGTTCTTTTGCCAGCTTCAGAATGACTTCCTCAACCTCCAGTATTGTTCACATTCCAGGGCTAGTTTCCCTGTTTGGAAATATTCTCACCTGGCCTGGTTACATTAGTCTGGGTGCTTAGTCTCCAGGGCAAATGCTGAAAGTGTAGAGAGAGCACCGGAACTTGAAGAAGGCAGGTTCAGAGTTTTGGTGCCGATCCTGACTCTCCAAGGGCACCACACATTGTGACTGTACCTGAACTTCATAGTCATGACATTCCTTTGTGGCTGTATTTGTTTCACTTGAAATACTCTGAGTATTTGCAGAATCGGGCACATCTGTTGCATAGCAGAGGGAATTCCTCTCAGAATGTGGCAAATCGGAATCAGGGTTCTCTCCAGCGCCAGGAGACTTGGAGACTCAGTCACTTGTGATTTCATGGGTAATTTGAGGAAAAAGCAGAGGAGGTGGATGAGTCGATCATTGAAAACCATTAGTCACCAACTTAAGACAAAAGCCATTGACTGGTTAAAGAATGCGAATATTACACAAACTATGATGATTTACACACTTGTAACACTTCATTTCAGCCCATTTCCCTGAGAACTCCTGTTCTTGCAGCACATGACTTCAGGCACGCTGATGGAAAAGTTCTGCCAATTTCTTCCCCATGCTTTGTACTTTTCCCTGTGTATTCCCCTTCATAGAAACCAGCATGGTGAGGCAATCATGAGACACTTAATAATTGGTTGTAAGTTGATCCTGATAGGTGTCTTCTCTTACCAGTTTGCTTCATTGTTTTGATCCGCCCCCACTTAGCTGCAGTGTTTTTATACGTGAAATTCCAGATAAAAGCTACATTAGCTCTGGAAAACTACGTTCCTTCTTCTACTTCATTACCTTCAGGAAGCACACTTAATAAAGTCCTGTTCCTATTCTTCTGAATCAAAAACTTTCAGTTCAAGAGTATCGTTTGTTTTGTTTCTTCCTCCTCACTCAGTTATTATTATGTATTTACTTGAAACAATTTCTCAAAACTTGTAAGGTAAATTGTTAGGGGTAGTTCCCATGGCTTGCTCATAACCTCATACCTGCTACATCAGTGGTAGATCCCTATGAGGATGTAAGGATGTGTATAGAGCATATAAAATGTATTATATGTGTTGGATTAATGTTTGCAAAACAAGTTGTTTACTAGTACGGACAGGACTATGGCCGCACATGTGTGAGACTGATAAAAGTGAAAGTAAACATGTTTATGTTTTTGTGTGAAACTGAGCCTAACAAAATTGCGTGATAAACATGTTCACCTAAGAGGTAAACAACTCCTGGCAAACAACTCCAGGTTATCACCTAAGAAGTAAACAAGTCCAAGGAAAAGAGGATAAAAGCAGAACTCCAGAGCAATTGCTGTGAGAAGTCTGATTGGGGAATCCGCCTAAGACCCTCTACGAGGTGCAAGACATGATATCAGGACTCTCCGAAGTTCTTCCTCACAAGACCAGCTCGCCTCAGACCCGTCGTGGGCCCAGTCACCTCTCCCGGACCAGGGACCTTAACCATCTCAATTGACTCTGGGACTTGGTTCGTTATTAAATTCTATTCTATTCTGTATAACCTTCTGTGCTTACCAGAGCGTTGGCTTCTGGAGGGACATTGGCTCCCAAGTAAAACTGTGTTACTCACTCTATCTGAACCTGTGTGCTGGAACTTTGTTCTCCACTCGTGTCATGAATACCATGCAGGGATGTGAGGCCTTGCCGAGGGGTTAGCGTCCCCTTGACTTTCAGGAGACTGAAATGTAGCGACTGCCCTTACAGGTGCTCGCGAACGGATGTTAATCTTTCTTTATGTTTATTAAACTTATTGGGGTGACATTTGTTAGTAAAATAACACGGGTTTCAAGTGTGCATTTCTATAACACATCATCTATATGTTGCATTGTAAGGATGTTAATCTTTCTGGTTGCAATTTAAAAGTCTTTGTAATATACTCATAACCTCATGGGAAGTTACTATTCATTTTATAGATAATAATGACAAACTAATATGAAATATACTTTTGATGAACTAAGACATACCATGAATCCTTCATGTAAATTAATAAAATGTTGCCTTGATCATAATCAATTTTATAAAAATTAATTAAGGGTAAAAAATGGGACAACAAATATAAAGTGTTTAGCAGAGTGTCTGGCACATAGTAAGTGCTCACCAAGTCTTCACTATCATTATTTCAGTGGCTAATAGATGCCAACTGAGCTGTTATTCATGTTATAGCTAAGAAGCCTTTAAAGCAAATTATTTAATTGTCAGGATTTCTTTGTAGGCTTTGATATGTTCCTTGAGTTTATTATATCTATCTACTATCATCTCCAATATAATTTAAATCTCAGTATATCATCAATAATTGAGAATTTACATGTCAGAGACTAGTGTATTTTTCTGCATCTATTTAATTCCTTTAGTTGTATGCTGCAGTGAATTGGCCAGGTCTAGCACTGTGTTTTTTGGAAAGAAACATGTGCCCATAAATCTGCTTTTGACTGGTTGCCATAGTTTCTGCTTAAAATTTTTAAAAAAAAAAAAACCTTTGTAATGTTTTTATGTTCTAATATTTCTTATACAATGCTATATAAAATGAAACCCTAGTGATTGAAAATGAGTAATTCCAACTCAATAACATGGCTTCAGTTAGTATTAGATACACAATAATGCCATAGTTGGATAAGGGTAGCTTCTAAATCCTCTAATGTTTAAAATGAAAGACAGTAATAATTCATTTCATAAATTCACTAAGGTATTTTTCCAAAGGATGCCTAACAATTGCTCTGTAGGGAACACTATTGTGTTGTACTGCCATTAGCAACATAGGGTGAAAATGACCACCACAATGGTGTCTTTAATATTTTGTGTTCACAGAAGTCATAGGGATTGCAAGACTCAGATCCTTCTTTTTTCACTGTATTCAAAGACAAAATATTTTTGTACTTTGTTTCTTCCGTACAGGATGCCAGCAGTACCTAATCCTTTCAATTGTCTGAAGTCAGCCTTCTGTCCCTTCTGGGTGGGTCACATTGATCCCTGTTCATCCCCTGATCTGTGTGACTGATCGGAAACAAGGAAAAATTGAACATATGTGTATTGCATACCATCAGTTAGGGCTTTCTGCCTATTGAGTATCCTCTCCTGCCCCAGTATAAAACAAAGCTAGGTCAGAAGAGGGACCGTGTCTAAATTCAAACCGGGAGAAATCAGAGCAGCATAACATGTAGGATGTGACTTACCTTTTGAGGGGAAGCAAAGCTCACTTGTCTTTGAGAAGGAAAGGCTGAACTCACCAGAAACATGTGTCCTTCTGCATTGGCTAGTTGCCTGCATGGCTAGTTGCCTGCATGGCTAGTTGCCTGCACTGAGAATTGCAGATGGAGAAGCTTGTTTATGTTTGGAGGTTACCTGTGGTAAATCAATCTCTTTTCAGTACTCCATATTCCCACACTTTTTCAAAAATTTTTTTCATATATATATTTTATTAAAGTTTATTGGGGTGACAATGGTTAGTAAAGTTACATAGGTTTCAGGTGTACAATTCTGTAGTACATCATCTATATATCACATTGTGCGTTCACCTCCCAGTGTCAGTTCTCTTTCTATCACCATATATTTGATCCCCTGTTACCCTCATCTATCATCCCCCTGCCCCCTTACCCTCTGGTAACCACTAAATTATTGTCCATGTCTATGAATTTTTGTTTGTTGTTTGTTTGTCTTGTTCCTTTGTTGTTTTCAGTTTTATACCCCACATATCAGTGAAATCATATGGTTCTCGACTTTCTCTGTCTGACTTATTTTGCACAGCATAATAATCTCAAGATCCATCCATATTGTCACAAATGGCACTATTTCATCTTTTCTTATGGCAGAGTAGTATTCCATTGTGTATATATACCACATCTTCTTTACCCAATCATCTATCGAAAGACACTTTGGTTGTTTCCATGTCTTGGCCACTGAAAATAAAGCTGCAGTGAACATCGGAACACATATATCTTATGGATAAATGTTTTCAGAATGGCTATTATCAACAAGACAAATAATAACAAGTTTTGGAAAAAAAGGAACCCTCATACACTGTTGGTGGGAATGTAAATTGGTGTAGCCACTGTGGAAAGCAGTGTGGAGGTTTCTCAAGAATTAAGACTAGAATTACCATATGACCCAGTAATCCCTCTCCTGGGTATATACCCACATTTCCATTCTTTTGCTTCATCCTGTGTTCCACTGTAAAGAGTTTACAATTACTTGTAGGTCAATCTCTCCAGAGTGTGATGTCTACAATTACTTGTGACAAATGGTGTTGATAGTCATTTAAGGGAAAGGTTTTCAGAGTAGGGGTGTGTGTGCATGCACACACCAGTAGGTAATGACAGAACTTGAAGCCCCAGTATAAACATAGTATGTTTATTTAGGAGTGCAGCCAATTGCATATTAAAGAAATCTGCCTATATATTTTAACTAAACAGAGGTATAGGTCTCATTGTACTATCCAATACAGTGCTCACAAACCACAGGAGTATATTTAAGTTTAAATTAAAAAATGCATTAAATTAAAAAATCATTACTCAATCTTATTAGCGGCATTTCAAATGCTCTCTAATTACTTGTGACAAATGGATATTGCATTGGGCAGCACACAACACTTAGACAGCACTAGAGAGGTGCAGTTACAGTGCCAGTGACATTCCTTTTAGATTCTTACATTATATGTACTTGTCCATGAGTTCATAGTTCAAATATTATTCCACCTCCAGGCTTCATTCAATGCCCCAGAAAGGAAAAAGGGAAAGAGCAGAGGCAAAAAGCTGATTATAGCTGATTCTCTCCCCACTTTTTGTTTTTCAGAAAAAATAAAGCTTTCCCAGAATCCTCAGCTACTAGATGCCTTATAGCACATGGAACTGAAGTGGGTCACCTGGCCTTCCCTGACAGAGTTTGGCCTAGTGAATATTGGTAATTGGCAAACTTACCAATTTGGATTTCTACCAATCCAAACAAAGTCAGTGTTGTAATGTAAGACAGAAGGGAAGAATCACAATAGTCTAGGCAGCATCAGAGTCTGAAATACATGAGATACCTCTTTTATGGTGTCTATTTTACTGAATTTTAAGAAATTTAAGATATTTACTTTAAATTTTTGGTAAGCAAATTGTAAGAATTTAGAATATTAAAGTGCATATTAAAAGAAACATGGATATGTTGTACTGTGCAGTACATGAATTTTTAGATAAAATATGATAATACAAAGAAATTTTGTCCTTTGGCAGAATCACTTTAATATATACCTCCACTTACTTTTGGAGGTACTTATTCTTCCTCTTCTGCCATGAGGGAGATTTTGGTTTAATATAATATATTTTATATATGTAGGTTTAATATATTATATTAATATGATAATATAATATATAATATAATATTAATATAATATATTAATATAATATATAATATATTTTATATATGGATTTAATATAATATATTATATATAATATATTTATATATTTGGTTTAATATAATATATGTTATATATGTTTTATATATATATTTGGTTTAATATATATATACACACATACATACAAACACATACACATATATACCTTCCTTTACTAGTAGTAAAATTTTCATTATTATAGGAGGCTGAAAAAAAAACCAACGTCTTCATTGTATCAAGAAATAATGAGATAGTCACCACTGTGAAAGTTGAAAAGATTTTGGTTGGTTGCGGTTGTGTGGGGACTAAACTTTCTTCAGTCTTTCAGATAAACCTCAATGACAATTGTGTACACTCATGATAGCAATTCCTCATCTCCCTTAAGAAGCTCTTTGAACTCCTTATAGTATCTTCTTAAAATTAGAAATTAGGTTTTGGATTACTAAATGCTATGATGTTGAAGAGAAAGTGTCAACCTAAATCGTCTGTCATCAAACGCTTACTCTTGGGATATGAATATTTATTTACATGTGAGTTAGCTTTGAAAGTCCTGTGGTATGTCGTTTCTATGGTAGCATTATTTTGGGGGAAAAATTATGTCTTTTCCCCCTCCCCTCAAATATGTGATTTTAAGAATGGCTAGTCTTTCTTTTTTCCAACAAGTTAACTTTTAACCACAATAATTATCCTAAAGTGTAGCTCTGAGATTTTCTCTTCCCCAGTCATTAAATGGCTACCCCGCCACACACACACACACACACACACACACACACACACACACACACACACAAAGTACAATTTTCTTAATGACTTTTTTAGATCTTCCACTATCTGAGTCCAATCTATGATCTTAAGACCTTTTATGTCTTCTCCCAAGACTCTACTTTGGACAAATATGATAACTCATACATCCTCAGTAATGACTATGTGTTCCCTTTAGAGTTTTAATAATGTTTCTTTCACCACCATTGTTATATAGGCTTAACATAGCACATGGGCGGCCTCACCAAGGAGAAGGTCTTAGGATTTTGTAGAATAAGTAACCAATAGTAGAACAATTTTCCATAATTTTCCTAATCCCTCATGTGCATCCCAATGTTTCCAATAAAATAAAATGGGATTTTGATACATCTTCACTCTTTGATGCTTCCATCTTGAAATTTGTATATTAAGGACGAATACTGAAGACAGAAAATGATTCTTCTCTTTGCTTCTTGTGGGTCTATGGCTTTTCATCTCGAATGTAATGATTTAACATATATAATATTTAGTGTCCCTTAACGTGCAGCATGTTATCTTCTTATAGATTGGACAAACTCAGACTCCCACATGGAACGGTGCTTGACACTCTTATAAGGAAAGCAAAATTAAAAAAAGACTGTTCACTCTTACAATTTCAAATGGATACTAGAGCATAAATTAGCACAGCCAATGGCAACGAATGAAGAAATTGAAGCATCTATATCTTGAATATGGGAAAATTGAAGCAATAGGAATTTTATATTTGCATTTATTAGAATAATAAGACTGGAAAGAAATTCACTGAATTCATTTTTAACCTTTTAAAACTAATGTATATTGTATATCCATAATAGTGTACAAACCATAACTGCACTGCTTATTAAAATAAACACACCTATGTAATCTCTACCTATATCAAAATATAATAGAGACCCACATCTTGAGAAGCCTCCTTGCAGTGTTGCCTTCCACAGAAAACTGCTGTTTGAACTCCCATCACCATGAACTAGTTTTGTTGCTTTTCTTCTCTGTTTTACACCAGTGGATTCATATATGTTCTTCTTTGCTGGGATTCTTTTGTCTAACATAATGCACCTGAAATTCATCCCTGTTGCTGTGTGTAGAAGTGATTTTTATCATTGCTGTATATTCCATTTTATTTTATTATTTTTTTTGCTTTCCAATATTTATTATTATTATTCATCATTGATTATATTTATTGAGGTGACATAGGTAAGTAAAATTACATAGGCTTCAAGTGTACATTTCTATAATACATCATCTATAGATTGCAGAGTGTGTTCACCGCCCAGAGTCAGTTTTCCTTTCATCACCATATATTTGACCCCCTTTTCTCTCTTCTACTAACCTTCCTTTCCTATGATATCCCCTTTTTAAAATGATTTACTTATTTTTACTGCTGATGGTTATTTGGGTTGTTTCCAGTTTAAAGCTATCATGAAAAATGCTGCTATGAATATGTAGCATTGTGCTTATATTATACATTTCTGTTCACATTTCTGCTATATATATATATATATATATATATATATATATATATATATATATATATATATATATATATATATATATATATATATATATATATACACACACACACACACACACACACACACACACACACCTGGAAGTGGAACTGGTTGAGATAATTATAGTCAGCTTTGTTAAACACCACAAAACAGATTTTTAAGGAGATTATACTAATTTATACCTTAGCAATAGTACACGAGAGTTCAAATTTCTCCTTATCCTCACCAGCACTTGGCATTGTTAGCAGTTTTTAAGGCATTCTTTTGGGTGTAGAGTGGTATATCATCATTGCTTTTAAATTTGCTTTTCCCTAATGATTAAGGTTGTGTTACACCTCTTCATATACTTAAAGGCCATTTGGATTTCCTCTTGTGAATTTCTTGTTCGTGTCAGTTGTCTCTTTTGTTTTTTTAAGGTTCATCTATCTCTATTTTTAGATTGTTTGAATTTAGAATGTTCTGAATGAAAGTCATCTTCAGGTATAATTATTAAAAATCTTATCTCTGAAGCTTGGCTTTACACTCTTAAAATAGTGTCTTTTGATAAATAAATTTTACTGCAAATGGAGAGACATTGCTGCCATGTAGCAGAACTTAACAAAACTTTCTCTAAGATTATTTCTGTATCATTTATCCGTCTTTCTTTCTTTCTTTCTTTCTTTCTTTCTTTCTTTCTTTCTTTCTTTCTTTCTTTCTTTCTTTCTTTCTTTCTTTCTTTCTTTCTTTCTTTCTTTCTTTCTGCCTCTTTAACCAACTTGTGCTCATAAATTCCTATAAATCTATCCCATAAATTCCTTTTACTCTCTTGTTCCAATCCTTAAATATCTTTTATTCTCAGATATCTATTTCACTTTTGAATAAAAATACATTCTTTGTGACAGAAAAAAAAAATATTTACTATTTCAAGCCCCCAAAGCTTTATAAGGAACATGCTTTGCTTATTGAACTAGGTTGTGGGACTGAGGAAATTTGCAAGATTTAGATGGTTGATGGATAACTGAATTTTGCTAAAGAAGAAACAAGTGAAATGAGAAGACCCTGAGGGCAGATTCCAGATGTTGAAACTGTAGCCCTGGGGGCTGGAGAAACCTGTGTGGAAAGAGAGCTAGAGAAGGGGAATGAAATAGAAGGTACTTATAAAGATTTTTCTTAAATTCTGCTATGTGGTTGCAACAAACCTCCATTTCCAGTAAAATCTACTTGGCAAGATTTTGCTTTCTAGAATTGTATCTACTTTGGGGGAGGTTATGTAAAAAGTTCTTCTTCAGGATGAGTGCAAATAATGAGTTGCTGATCCAGAGGACCCCGTCACACTTGGGTTACCTGCATTTCTAACTTATATCTGCATAGTATAATTTATGCTATTTTAAAGTTAGATTTTCAGTTAACAATAGAAAAATGATTTCTATAATCTTACAGCAATATGTTTATTTCAACAAATAAAATCTTATCGTATTTCCAATCTATTATAGTTCTCTAAATTGCAGATATGTGAGAATTACACCAGCATGTATCTGAATTGGGCTTGTCTGTAAAATTTCGTCATTTTTTTGTTTGTTACATTATAATCATATTGTTAATCAAATTAACATTGGCAGTATAGAACCATGTTGTATTTACAAAGCAGGTTTTGCCTTATTTAACAAACTTTAGCCATGTCCTTGTTTCTTCATCTCAATTATATAATTTGAGTTTTAGTGTGTCCAGCCAAAAAAAAAAAAAAAAAAATACTGGCAAGAATGACTAGTAATAGTAATAATTGCCTATCTTTCATATTGATGTTTCTTTTTGAAAAAAAAAAAAGAATGCTGCAACCTCAGAAAGTACTATTAGTGCTATTACTCATGTTAAAAAAAACATATTTTGTTACAGTGTACCACTAATCTTCCTCTTCCACTTGATTCTCTAATGTTTTCTACAGTATTAGAAACTGATAAAATTCACTGATAAAATCCCCAACAGATAACTCCTGCCTTCCTTCTTACAAAAGAAAGACTTTCACACAAAATTTCTATCAAAATAATTTCAAGACTTGTAAAACTTGGTATGCATGTAAAGTTCATGTAGCACGTACATTCATGAAGGCCCTTCATTCTGCTAAAATGATTATTGGTGAGAACCAATGTCATGGGGAGGAATGCCACCCGGTAGGTGGAAAGGGGGAAGGGTGATTTCTAGAGAACCTGAATGTCAAAACTAGAATCCTGATGAATGCTTTGTGTAGACTTTCAAGAGATTTCCAAGGTCATAATCTTTAAATGTTAATTCTGACATTTTATAAAATGATAGATAATTTATTTTGTGGGGTATCTTCTACCGAAAAAAATTTTTTTCGCTTGTTGCCTTTGATTGTCAAAGGCTGAGTAGGTAGCACAGGAGCTGAATACTAGGACTTCTTTCCTAAATTAAGGAATTCATGTCTATAATCTTCTAGAACGAAAAAATACTTTGACTCTATTTCCAGTAAGATAAAGGGATTTTTAAATAATAGCTCACACATGAAATAAGACGAAACGCTCAATAGATATGTAGGAAATATTTTTTTGAGTGCTTCCTTTGTATAGTATGAACTCAGAACTTCAGGAAAGTCCTGTGTTCTATATGTACCACCTTCTACATGTTTTTGAACAAAGACCACCCCAAATTCCCAGCAGCCAATGGCATCTCCTGATGGAAAACTTACTTGGTGTCAGTTTCAACCCTCAAATAAGATAGCCTAAAGATTATTTTACTACTTTCATTTTCCTGGAGAGAATGTGAATGAGCAGATGCCAATTCCCTTTGAGTTTTTTTCTTCTCAATTGCATTACAAATTAGGGTCTAAATAAGGCAGGTTGTTACTATTACTATTTCTGTGTATTTTACTAAGTCAGGGAAAATGTGTCATATAAGAGCAATGTGAGTGTCCCCATTCCTGCTGGATGTTTTCCCTGCCATCTGCTTCATTATTCTTCACTTTGCTTCTCCTACACGTCTCTAATAATCAAGAAAAACAGAGAAGGTAGCAGCGATCTCAGTAGTTTTTCTTTCATCCAGCACGTATCCTGTTGTTGATTACTGGTTTTCTTGAGGCCAGATATCATCAAGAATAAACATAATACTAGGAAGCAGTATGTTGTGGTGTGAAGAGAGGGCTTTAGAGCCAAGGGTCTTCAGTTTAAATCATGGCTTTTCACTTACTCAGCAGTGTGGACTGACACTAGTGATACCTCCCTCTGTGACTTACTTTCCTTAATATAAGATGGGGATAAAAATACCTAGCAGGAGATGCAGTGTAATTAGGGATGAGATATATAATGTTCTTAGAACAGGGCAGGCATGATTTAAATGATAGCTAGATGTCAAAAGTAAAATTCAAGGTCTCTGTCCTTCAGCAGCTTAGAATATAATTAAAGATACATTACACACACACCAAATCAGGCTCACAATACGGTGTGTGATTCTGCCAAATGATTGGCAAAATCAGAATAATCATTACTAGAGAATTTTAGAAACCCATGTGAATGATTCTGTGACATTCCTAAGCTAGTGATCTTTTCTGAGCCAAAAGCACCATGATGAAATCATTGTTTTAGGCAGGTCTTCTTGACAGCAATTGCCACAAGACACCAGAAGTGGCGATGGGAGATTAAAAGCTGTTGCAAAAAATTAACAATGTGTTCAAGTATGGAATTGTGCAGATAATTCTGTTTACATTGGAATTAAAAGCATTTAAGGACTAAGGGGAGCAAGCAGCACAAATAGGTAATTCATTCACCAAATGTTAAACAGAGATAAGCATAATTTTCTTCCACATATAGATTGGTAGCATCAGCTTGAAATGAATTAAATTGCATTGAAGTACTTATTAATCCAGAGAACACAAATTGCAGCTATGAAAAAGTATCTTTCCAAATGATTTCCCTAGCAACTTCACACCCTGATGCTAGTGTTGAATTTAATAAAAAGGGCCCAAAGATACTGTGGCAATTGAAGCATATAGCTTAACTGCAGAGCTGAGGGAGGGCATACAGGGCTTCATCCAGACCATTTCACAAGGATGTAATATCCACAGAAAGAATCTCAGGATTTGCTCCCTTCCAGATTTCTCGTCTTTCTTTCACTCTTGACCTCCTACATATAGATACAGAAAAAATAAAAATTTCACTGTCCATTATAGCAATGACAATAACTGTATTACTGAATATTTTCTTTATACTTTAGAACTGTCAACGTGAAATTGCATATACCTTCAGCAGTTCTTATTGGCTATTTTTTCTAAATTTCTAAATATATTTTTAAAAATACATTTATTTCTTCAAAAATTGCAGAATATTCCCATTAGTGGAGGACGTTCTGTGAACTAATTTTTTTAAAAAAAAAATCTTTTGAAATGTCCCTATTTTAAGATCACTTGAGAGATATTAGATGAATGGAAATATGAGAAGTTAGGTCAGAATAATTATGTCTCTTGGTAGGAAAGGAAATGGAAGTGTGAAGCATAGAGATTTTGTTTAGGAAACAAAAATGAATTGTTTGAGACAGGATCTGGAAGATTCTGCACAATAGAAAAACAGTAACATTTTCCCATATACCCCAATCCAGCTTCTTGAATGCATCCGTGTAGCATTAACATGGTTATATAAGTCTTTAGAGAAAGAGATTGCAGTTCTCAGAACTCTAAACTCAGACGTTGAGAACAGCAAGTATTCTGTGAGTGTTAAAAGTGATGCTTAAACACAGTGTGCTCAAGGACAAATGCCCAAGTTGGCAATGTATTCCTCATCTTCAACTCTAATAAATGTGAGCTGTGCACGTCGCAATCCGTCTACCCGTATTCCTGAGAAGGAAATGAATATTCCTTAAAAGTATGTGCCCTGAGTGGATGATTCAGCTCTTCACTTATAGGAAATCATTGGTAAAACATAAAAAACCCAAAACAAGTCAAATAGGAGAGCCTATTACTGTGCATGTGTGTATGTATGAGAAAGAAAAGCATCTAATATAGATAACCTATTCAGATAAAAAAAACCAAAAACAAAAACATTGGAACTAAATCTTTTTTCAGTGTTATGAAAGACTGTATTTCAAAGCAATGATTCTGAGGGTTAAGTTAATATTACGTTTTCTAAGAGTTTATACACCTTACTTGGGGAAGGTATAGAAATAATAATTAATAGAGACTAATCATGCTTTCTATCTTTTGCTCTGTGGAAATATACTGTGAGTATAAATTCAACCCACAGTCTTTATGAGATCATGCCCAAAATTATTTCAATTACAATATAATAATGTTTACAATGAGAATTCTGAGTACTGCCCAGGTTTTTCACATGGTAGGCAAGATCATAGCAAAACTTGGATATTTCAAAGTAACAGTTTACCAAATCTGAGGTCTGCCAATTAAGTTCACGAACTCATCCCAGAAAAAGTGCTACATACCTCATTGCTGAATATCACTATGATCACCTTCGAAGTACTCCCCTTGGGAAGCTATGCACCAATGCCGGTGCCTAGTCCACCCTTAAAAGTAATTTTGAAACTCTTTTTCTGGAATGGCCATCAGTGTTGTATTACCCTTGATGTCCTGAATGTCATCAAATTGTCTTCCTTTCAATATTTCCTTTATCTTCACGTAAAGAAAGAAATCATTGGGAGCCAGATCAGGTGAGTGGGAGAGTGTTCCAATACAGTTATTTGTTTACTGGCTAAAAACTCCCTCACAGACAGTGCTGTGTGAGCTGGTGCATTGTTGTGACGAAAGAACCATGAATTGTTGATGAAATATTTCAAGTCCTCTAACTTTTTCATGCAGCCTTTCCATCACTTCTAAGTAGAAAATTTGGTTAACTGTTTGTCCAGTTGGTACAAATTCATAATGAATAATCCCTCTGATATCAAAAGAGGTTAGCAACATCACTGCAAAAAGTTCGTGAGCTTAATTGTCAGACCTTGTACATCATGCTATATTTAATGCAAGTGTTAATAGTAAAAAAATTATTAAAAAGGAAAAATCTTGGAAAAATACAAAAATGAATGTGACACCAGAACAGCAAACATAATCCATGGTTCTTTTGAGTAAACCAAGAAATCTCGTCATTCTGGTTAGGAGTAAAATCAGAGAATATGGTTTTACTGAGAGAGTTCTGAGAAACAGGACTGTCAACATCGCCTTGTGCTTCTGGGAGCTCAGGTTAGAAGAAGCCTGTCAAGTTCCCATTTGGTTTAACAACATGAAGCTCATAGTTGACCTTTGAGAATTTTGGTGTGGGGTGTAGAATGAGTGGGAGCTAATGAAATAATGAGATTATAGATGAATATGTCAATGAGATTGGCCGTAAATAGGAAGAGACCTAGGGTAGTAACTGGTAGATGGGTCCTAAGGAGGACTTGAAAGATGGATGAAACTTGAGTAGGTTTATATGTTTGTAATAAAAAAGAATCAAAAAAAAGGGAGAAGTTGTTAATGAAAAAAGAGAGCTAGATCAATGGAACAAAAAGTGGAGAGAGCTCCAGGTATAGACATATATTTAAAATCAATTTAAGTGAATTTTGACACACTATAAAAGGTTTATTTGTACTTGTGTGAAGCAAACCTAAAGTGAATTAAAACCAACAGAAATAACAGAAAAAAATTACACTTATTAAGAGGGGGTGAAATAATAAGTTATGAGGATGAGTCTTTAGTAGATGAATTTCATTATATAATACTTTAAATAAATATGAAAATGTTACAAAGTTATCGTGGCATTGATGGGTTCTAAATTTTATGAAATGCTGAGATAATTAGGTCAGAATTTTCAAGTGGAGATTGAGTGATCGTCCTTAGAGATGCAAAACATTAATGGTGCCTGTAACAAGGATGTTACTAAAGTGTTCAGATAAATATAATTCTGGCTCAAAATAACTTTCATTTATCATCCTGAATCTCAATAAAATTTGTCTCCAAATGTTTTTATAGAAACTAAAATTCTATATAATAGGTTTTACAGTTATTGGATGAGAAGTTTTGAAATTCTATTTTTTTTTTAGAGTTGAAAACCAGTGAAACTCTTATATACATGTATAGATATAATTAAAAAATTCATCTGTTTAAAAACTTTAGTTCAATTCAGTCACTACATCACTTCGCATATAGCAATGTAACTTGTTAAAGGTTTAGTTTATTGTCTACATTTAGCTGTGTCATTCCATCTTTTCATTATTTATGCCACTACTGGAAATAAATCAGCATGTGTTTATATGCCGTAGCTGATAAAAATAAAGTTTCTTCATTATTAAGGTACATGATACATGATACAGTGACTCTAGTAAAAACTTAAAAATGAGAAAATCTGTATTCTAAGAATATAAACATCAGTCTATCTCTTTTTATATTTCACTGCTGCAAGTGAAATTGAATGAGATAACATTCTACATATCTGCATGAGAACAAATGTCATAGACATAGCTATCCTATTCTCCATAGCATTTTTGCAATACTGTGGTTATTAATGACATGTCCTATTTAATGTTACTATTTATTTCATCCAATGTGTTCAAATAGTTTTAATGAAACAATTCACTTGCTATCAGAGTAAGTGAAAATAATTTAACAGAGTTTTATTTGTAGTGATGAAAAACTTACAATGTGAATTAGAAACTAGTGTTTTTGTCATGCAGTGAAAGGATGTACATGAAAGACATCATATATACATAAATATTGAGAATATAATTTTTAATTGAACTCAAAAAAATTTTAACGTGTGACTTCAGTTTAATTCTTTAAAATAATGCCAAGTCTTGGTAGCACAAACTTAGTGGAGAGAGGTGAAGAGCAAATCAGGAGGGGAAACTGACAGTATCCAAAACATTTTTTTTATGTCACAGGCTTTTAAAACCTTTCAAATATTCATTGTATGTCTAAACCTTAAGTTATTTAAGCCGTCCCTTATGAACGGTCATTATAAACTTATATGATGATGATTTTTATCTGTAGAGTGCTATTTCACATATATTAAATGAAAGAGTATATACTTTCTTCATTTCTGTTTTATTTAGGAGCCTTTAATGTTGTTTAACATAAGTAATTGATCTTTTAAAATCCTTTCTCTTACTGTACCTTCCTCATGAATAGAGCCTGTTTTAAAATACTAAAATATACCTCAAAAAATGGACATAACACAAATTAATAGAATCTCTGACTAATGCAGAACTTTTTCTAGTGTAACCATGGTTTCATCATTGAACATTTCTATTGTTAGTTCCCTGTTCTAGTGGAGAAACGCTAAACAGCAGGACTTTTTGCTATCAGGATAATTTGAATGTAAAACGACAGAATATAATACAAAAAGAATCTAGCTGAGTTTGTGTAAGTATGGATTTAAATATATATCTTAATTCCCAAAAGGTAATATGAATTCCTATGCCAAAGCAATGCCTCTAATTTAAACTTCAATTTATTGTGAAGAATGAAGTGCATAATGAAACACTAAGGGAAACTCTCAGTACTGATGCTTAAATGTTGTGATTACAGTTGCTATCTGAGGGCAGAGATCATTTTACTGAATTCCTTGCTGGTAAATTTATTGTTTAAATAATGTGGTCCCTAAAATGTGGTATAAAATGGATAGCTACAATCAATAGCCTTGTGATTTATGCATCTGTTGTAGATATTTTCATTGTCAGGTTGCTATGTACAAAGCAAATAAAGAGTGCATACCAGTGGGGAAAATGTGGAAGATGCAAATTACAGAATATGCTTTTAATTCACTCAGTGGCAGGACAATTTCAAGGCATATACCAGCTTCATGTTTTTACCTTTCTTGTAATTGGAAGAGAGTAAATATTCCCAAAACAGGTGTAAAATAACAAGAGACATTACCTCCTTTGGTAAATAATATTGAACAATGTGATGTGATGGTGAAGTTAAATTATACATCATCTATATTGATCAATACATTTGTGGCATAATTTATTAAATTAATAGTTGTAATATAAAGTTTAAATTTAAAAGCTCCCAGAGCAAAACCTTCAAAGATAATAAATTAACCTTCCTTTGACCTGTCAGCTAAACATTGATGGACATAGAAGAGAATATTCTTTTT
This sequence comes from Rhinolophus sinicus, assembly GCF_036562045.2. NCBI lineage: Eukaryota > Metazoa > Chordata > Mammalia > Chiroptera > Rhinolophidae > Rhinolophus > Rhinolophus sinicus. The sequence goes on from NC_133752.1 coordinate 125,801,704, forward strand.
TATGTGTAATTTTGCCCTTAGCCTCATCAAATTATGTTTAAATAAAGAAAAACCTCCTACCTCATTCCTTGAAATGCTACATCAGAATTCCTAGTTAAGTTTTGGCATATTTTTGAAAACTAGTATACATTTTCTAACTGAGATATCATAATAATGGTCTAATGGCCCTCTCAGATAACTTTTTGAAATAGATTTCAGAAATTAAATTTTTTAAATTCCATAACTTATTTTGAGCTACTAGAGACTTTCCATCTATCTATCTATCTATCTATCGATATGATTTTCTAGTATTGGAAAACATATCCTAACTAATCAGAGATGCAGATTACAGGAGTAAATATTTCAGTTGCAGCTTTGATTCTAAACCACTGTGTGAAACCAAAAAAAAAGTAATTTAATATTTATGGCCTGATTTCCTACAGGAAATATTTTATTATTATTTGTATTAATATCATTATTAAAGATTGATTTTTTTTTAGTTCACAGTGGAATCTTAGAGTGTCCTTGTAGGCCAAAATTAGTCTTTCTATGGAAATCATGTATTTTTCTCAAGTTCCTTATATGTGAAAATATTAATTGCACATAAAGGAGTTAAAAACTTCCAGATGCATTGTAAGCCCACCTACTATACCTTTTACTTGCCATTAGATCTGACCATACTTGAAATTCCTTGAAGGCAAGGCAATATAATTACTTTTATTGTCTTCCACAAATATATATATATATATATATATATATATATATATATATATATATTATCTAGATAAATATGTAGAATAATTTTCTCAGTCTATTATACAAAAACAAGCAAATGATTTATTTCACATGCTTTTTTCTGTTTGCATTTTTAAGTCAGTTTTCTAAAGTGACTTTAATTTCAAAGATCTAAGTGAAATTGTAGCAGTAGAACTCAGTTTAAAGGTGTCATTTAATATGACTACATTTTAATATGCTTTTCCTTTCACAATAATTAAATTGTGAAGTGTAAGGCCGGAATGGTTCCCGATGTGAAAAATTTGCACTGCAGTGATATCATTTAAGAATTGATTTATCCTAGAAAATTGACAGCATAATGGATATTACATCATTAACCTTGAAACCAAGACCTATAATGAGCTGAAGTAGACGAAGAACAAAGGTCACCATCTGAAGGTTATCCTCAATATCATGATCTAATATCTAAGGGACAAACTACTTCATTTAACAACCACTATCTAAGTGATCACACAAAAAATCATTGTAAATTAGTGTACACTAAATCACCTTGTCCATCTGTAGAGTTCCTTTGTCCTATGAAAGGGAAATGACAAGGAAAGGGAATACTGGATTACTCTTGCTGATGTCCACTTGGTGCCATAAACTAGGCAACCTATTAAGCTAGTGGTGTTTTATTAATGTTAACCACAGTGGTCAATGTACTTAGTCCTTGCTAGAATGTGCCCTTTTCACTAAGCATAGGTTTTTCTGAAGTTCTTCAAAGAGATGACGTCATTACAACCCTGTAGCCTTGAATAGTTTTCCCACTTGAATAAGTTAAACCTGTTTTTAGGTCACAGAAAAGCAATTAATGAAGTCATCTGAAGGACTTTCAGATAGAGATACAGCCTTCCATTTACATGATATGTATATTATTCCAGTAAAAGACAAGAAAATAAATAAGAACAAATATTACTTGGGAAAATTTTTCAAGTAATGTGGGTTTATAAGTTAATATAAAGCAAGATTTAAATTTAAATACCTAATGTAAAAGTTCATGAAAGAAATAACATCTCTTATTCATATAAGCATAAATAATAGAGAGAGAGAGAGAGAGAGAGAGAAAGGAAAGAAGAAAAATAATTAAAGAAACTGTTAAAACAGCAATTGTTTAAATATGGAGTGACTAAGCATAAAACATTTCATGAGGTGGTAATTGATAAGCGAAAGATATTCTTTAGTTGTATGGTCATTTTAAAATCTTCTGACAGTACCTAGTTTATTAGTCATTTAGCCAATTTTAAATGTGTACAAATCCCTTACTTATAACTTGAATTTATATTTAGAGTACATTCATATGGAATATTATAAATTATTTGTTAAAATTGAGCAATTAATATAAGTATAATATAATGTCTTTTCTAAAATGAACCAAAACGTAAATTACACATTTAAATTCTTAAAACGTAATGTTTATGGCAATAAACATAATAGGGTATAATAATATTCTTAAACACTCTTTGACAGGAATATTGAGTTTATTCTTGAAATAAATTGGATAAATTAAATTATATTTTCCCATATAATAAAAACTATCAGTGTTAATCCCGATACAATTTTAATATTCAGTTTTTGATAATATGAACACAAATATTAAAATGATCTTAGAATACGTATGAGATTTTCCTGTAATATGCCTTCTGTTTGGAAATTTTGTCACATTTTTCCATAAAAATGGTATCTGAGAGGTAATTATTTTTAGCAGCCCACATTTTATTTAAGATTTTGAAAATGGTTTCTTCTTAGGAAATGTAAAATTCAAATACTCAGAGATTAAAATATTTTCTCATAACTGCTATCCTTGATGACATCAGAAATTAGCCTGAGACTATTATAATACTCTATCAAATAGATGACATTTTAGTGAGGTAGGCGGAGTAAACCAATAAAATTGAGTTTGATGTAGAGTAAAACAGTTATGAAAAGTTATTCAAGTGAACAATCTATATTTGCATATTTCAGTTTAATATTAAAAATATGTCTTTTTTTTCTTTAGTAAGTCCAATTTGTCAGCCACTCTATGCATTATTAGAGTGCTATTTAAACACATACAACTTCTTATTATTTAAAGTAAAAATAATACCTTAGAACAGTTTACATAGATATTTATTGCTTGTTTCGATAAGTTGCTCATCTGAATTTAACTATCATTATGGTAATTGCTCAAAGAGAGTATGTTACATTCATTTTCGTATCTACTATGTCTGGCACAATGAATATTTGTTGGATGAATTAATAATTTATTGTTTTAAATACAGGGATATTTCTATAGATCTGAAATATGTGCATAATCCTAAGATAATGATATTACTAATATTTACCATGTGTTTTTATTCTTTTTAAAGAGCTCTCATATAGCCTTGTTGAAGAATCAATATTATCTGAGGAAATGATTTGAGTGCTGCCTTCTCATAAGTTGTCTTAGCTCCATACCACGTGATTTAGGAAAATAACTTAAAGACTAAAAACGGGTAATTCCAATGCATTTCCCACCAAAATGAACATATAAAAGATTCTCATACTTGAATAATCTATTTTAATCATATGCTTATATTCTGGTAAAGAGGCACTGAAGATGATTATATTAGAAAGCATTTTCTACATTCATTAATAAGCTAAATAGTATGTTGGTGGCATAAATGTTAATATAAATTCTATATAATTTAGATATGTATTTTCTAGATGAATCCTGAGAATTAAGAGGGTAGAACAAAGTATACTTATCTGTCAAGATCATCCCTGACTTTCATCTGCTTATACAAATTTGGTCTACTGTGACCTCTAATTTTTATCTCAGCTGCAAATACTAGTTTTTGCCTGGTTTCTCAGGTCTGGAATTACTGGTGCTAATAATAGCTGGCATTTATTTAGCTGTGTATGTAAATGATCTCTTTTAATCTTATGATGTAGATACTATTTTATTCCTACTTTATACACAATGAAATGGGAAATGCAGAAAATTTAAATAATTTGTCTAAGGTCAGCTAACATGTGATAGGATTTGAAACCAGGCTGTCTGCTTAATTGATACTTTCAATACTACATTTTATTCCTGTTCTTAGGGCAGGTGTCCTCGCTCACCCTCCCACCTTCTCATGAGCTGGAATTCTGCTTCTGTTTATATCTAAGTAAACCTCACATGCTGCCAGGCATTCCATTTGTTCCCACTCGACTGTTGAATTCAAACCTGTTATGTGTGGACATGATGATTCAGATATCTGCCTGCTGAAATATTTGTGTATAATTCATCGCTTCACTTCACTAGTACATCTCCCTGCCTGATTTTTGCCCCAAGGCTCTCTTTATATATTGACTTCCTCTTACACTTGCTGAACTCCTTCAAGATTATTAAACAAGATCAGTTAAGTGACTGATCTACAGTAATGTAGCATGAGATAATTGAGTCATAGTAGGAGAAAGAGAAAGAAAAACTGAGGAATAGTTTGTGGTTAAAACTTAACAAATCTTAATATCATACTGGGTAAAGGGGCAAAATTTAGAATGAGTTAAATGGAAATTCCAAAATTATGAAATTTAGTTACCAGGAGAATGGATGTGTCAAACAGAGAAAAGGGACAGTGGGAGGAATTAGGAATGTAAAGAAAGCATATGGTTTGGCTACATTGAATTTGAAGCAAAGGATAAATATACAAAGAGAGGTTTTAATCACCAAATAATTATTCCAAATTGTTTTCTCGTGAACTTCATTAAAACGTGGAAGCATCTTAATAGTCATAAAAGTGACACTTGACAATAAACAACGGCAATGAGGAAAATAAAGAGTAGTTTTGTAAAGAAGTACATTTTGTATTTAAACTTCTTGGTAAATTAATAGGAACAGATACAGAAATGAAGTGCTTTTTAAGAATAGGATATTTGTGACATGCTTCTGGGGTCAAAAGTTTCCCTGCACACACACACACACACACACACACACACACAACACACTATGGGTTCATGGTTTGCAAAACACTGTACAATAACTGATATTTATAACTAGTGTCCTATGGTACTCTCGAACTGTCTGATGAAAAGAAGTCAGTAATAAATATTTTGGAATGAACGAATGAGTACTAGTACATTAACTACATGATTTCAGTGATTTTTTGTTGTTGTTGTTTTATTCACTACTATATCTTCAGCATCTGTAACAGTTGGGCACATCACAGCTGATTAATAACTCATCTATAGAATAAAAGAAATTAAATTCATAAATATGAAATTAATAAAGCAGGGAAGAAATTATCTTAGCAGAAAAAAATGTATTTCTTGCTACTTGCCCCTTCATTGCTGCTCCAAGTAATGTATGCTTAATTCCCACCTCAGTATCAAGAATCATCTTGGATTTCTAATTTAACTCCTTGTTTCTCCTCTTCCTGTTACTTATTTCCATATACAATTAGCATAATGCTATTATTTGTCTTTACTCCAATTGTTCTTCGATTTCTTCTTACACCAAAATTTTGTGAGCCTGTGTGAGCCAGTTAATGATCTCGTGTCTGATCATTTAGACAACTTACTCCTCTGTACTTAGAACATCTCTCTAGTCAGATGTTTCTTCTCAACATTTAACCCTTTCTCCACTGCCCTCATTTTCAGAATACATTCTGTATATATGTTCAAGCCATTTACTCATACTTTTCTCTCCTAATGTAACTCATAAAGAACATTTAAAACCAGATTCACATCTACCTTCTTTGAGAACATTACTGGTCTGATTTGCACAAAATTACACTGGCATATACCTTTGCTTTTTCATGCTAAATTCTGTTGTGATTTTATTTCTTCCTTAAAGTCCCAAGGAATATGGCCTCAGTTTTCTTTTTACATGGTTCATATTAAGCAATACACTGCCATCTCTTTCTCTTTCTCTCTCTCTCTCTCTCTCTCTCTCTCTCTCTCTCTCTCTCTATATATATATATATATATATATATATATATAGTTGTATATATATATGGAGAGAGAATATATATATATATTCTGTAAAAAAAGAAATAATGGAGTCCTTCCTTTACATTGCTTATATAAACTGGAAAAGGGAGCAATACCTGAAATTGGCAATAATATCGAAAGAACAGTAATATAAGAAACATATTAGGCAAGGTGTGATTTTGAAGACTATATCGATATATTAGGCTGAAAGAACAGAAACTATCTTGGATCTGTAGCAGAGAAAAATGAGCCACGGCAAAACTGGAGTGATTCTTCACATTTCTACCAGGTCATAGCATGGCCACTTCTTCTCACATTCCATGAACAAAGAAGACTGGTAACACGACCAGGTCTACATCAATACAGAAGGGATACATACTCCTTCCGCCGAAGGCAGTGCAGTAAGCATTGCAACAGATAGAAATTTATATTCTTCGGAGAATATTGTGAATAATAGCAAACAGTAATAAAATATACCATAATATGCATTCTAATAAAGTTTAAAAAAGATTTCTTTTCCTGTCCCAAACCAAACCAATCACAGTAATATATTGTCATCATATATAAATTCAGGTTTATGCAAGTTACAAAGATTACACATATACTGTATAATACTAATGAATATCTAATATTATATGCAGCTCTGGTTACTAATATTTTGATGTCTGATTGCCTTAAGAATCTCATACTATAAGCATTCATCTCAAAGAATGCATTTATGCATATATATATATATACAAATTTGCATAAATTTTAGAGGATTTTGGAACTTTCTAAAGCCCACCTAACAACCACTTAAGGCTCTATTGACATCCAAGACAAGGACTCTTATTATCTCTTTTCAACTTGCTTCTATCTTTTTCACACAGTTGCATTTCTTGGGCAGCCACTATTTCAACCTGTAATCTCCTTAAGCCATTGTGATTTGTCCTCTGCAATTATCACATCAGTGAAACTTCCCTTGTTAAACATTCTACATCATGTTGCTAAATCCACAGGATGTTTCTATTTTTTATCTTATTTCATTTCTCAAATATCTGACACTGGTCACCACTGCCCACTTCTTGCAATATTTCTCTTTCCTTTATATCTGAGACATATTTCGCTCCCTTTTCTGCCTATTCCTTGGTAGAATTATTTCTTAAATATTAGTGTTCATTGAGTTTCTGTAATTTTGCCCTCATCTTGTCTAATTCTATACTCTCTTCATTGTCAATGTTGTTCACTTCCATGGTTTCAAATGCGACTAATGATTTCCAAACATCATCATCAGCCCAAATTTCTCATTTGACAGATTAACATTTCCAACTCCCTTTGAATATCTCTAATCGGATGGCTCACAGTCAGACAACAAATTCAATATGACCAAAACTGAATTTAGTTTGTTTTAACTGAAACATACTCCTGCCTGTTTTATATCCCATTGAAGGGTGGTTCAATCTTCATATTTTACCTATAGCTTTCTTCTTATCTACCAATGTTTATCCCGCTCCTTCCAAATATGTTCTAACTTTCCTTGATTTAAAACTTTCCTGGGCTCCTTATATCCCTCAGCATAAATTTTAAGCACTTTAACAAGGTTTACATGTTCTTTTACATATAGTCTTAGATGTTCATTCTCTTCTTTCAGTCTAACCCTCCCTCATCTATACACAGAAGCCATCCCCTTGCATACAGATAAACTATAATATATGTAAGCTGTAGTTTATCTGCCTCTGTATATTTGTGGTTAATTTTACACTTTCAAATCATTCATTCAGAAATGTACTTAGTAAAGCCTCTTCATCCTCAGCTCTAATTTCCCATAAATAGATTAGATGGTTCTTCTTTGTACTCCCATTTCAGCTTCACTACATCTCTTATCACATTGTGAGACTCCTGACTCTCTGCACAGCTGGTTCACAGATGATGCAGGGACACCTAGAATTATAAATAACTTATGTACAAATATATTGTAAAATATGTTTCAATACCCAAAGACCAATTTTATGAGGTAAGATAATTAAGTTTGTGAACTTCTTTCAATGACATTACTAACCTTTTTTGATATCAGAGGGGTTATTCATTATGAATTTGTACCAACTGGACAAACACAACCAAATTTGCTATCTGGAAGTGATGAAAAGGCTGCGTGAAAAAGTTAGACGACCTGAACTTTTCACCAACGATTCACGGCTCTTGCATCATGACGACGCACCAGCTCACACAGCACTGGCTGTGAGGAAACAAATAACTAACCAGGAAACAAACAAATGTACTGGAACACCTTCCCTACTCACCTGATCTGACCCCCAATGATTTCTTTCTTTACCTGAAGATAAAGGAAATAGTGAAAGGAAGACATTTTGATGACATTCAGGACATCAAGGGTAATATGATGACAGCTCCGCTGGCCATTCCAGAAAAAGAGTTCCAAAATTGCTTTGAAGGGTGGACTAGGCACTGGCATCGGTGCATAGCTTCTCTAGGGGAGTACTTCAAAGGTGACCATAGTGATATCCAGCAATGAGGTAGGTAGCACTTTTTCTAGGGTGAGTTCACAAACTGAGTTGTCAGACCTCGTATAACCCCCAAATTGTAAAATTGAGTGGAAAAATGAATGAAAAGAAAATAACACAGAGGTGTATACTGTAACAGATATTTACTAACTATGGTGAAATTATTACTAAATTAAATTTAATGACATAATGTGCAGATTTGAATAATTTCAAGATTAATCAAAGGATCTTAGTGAGCTTTTATTCCAGCTTGCCAGGAGCCCAAGTTCTGGTTCCCCTACACAAATCTAACCTGGACCCAGTTGCAGTTTGGCATCATTTGGTGATAGCTGTCTGCCTCAGCTTACATATCTTTGAGATGATATTAGGTTCCATGGCTGAATGGGATTCAGAGATCCCAGGGAGTATCCAGTTGGCTGACACCAACTGGTTGGTTAGTATCAGGGTTTGGGGGTTTTGTTTTGTTTGTTTGTTTGTATGTTTGGGGGGATCCATGGAGATAATACTTGAAAAATATTTGGGTTATAAAGAACACAGTTTGCTTCCCACTTTCCACGATAAAGTGTCATATGGGACATCACCTTGGTACAATGGTAGCCTCCAAATACATTATCAACAAGTTATCCCGAAGGTCATGAAATAGAAAAGCTCACAGAATGTAATAAAATATTCAAATCATATATTTTATCAAATCTATTAAAAATACACAGAAACAAGGGAAAAGAGATAGGCTAGGTTAACACACATATGATAAGGTACAATAATAACACACATATGATAAGGGATAGTTTGGGCTTTCTCACAGCATGGCAGCCTAAGGGCAGTCAGACATGGCAGCAGAAGTCAAAAGCAAGTAGTCAACCTATGATAAGGTGTGGAAGGACAGCACTCTCTGAATCCTGGGTTATGCAATGCCCAAATGTTTTGTTCCTCTTTCTGCCACATTAAGCTTCCCACACTGATGGCATGGCTATACGGGCCAGAGGTGAAGTTTGAGTCAACAGGCAGAAGACACTCTGGGTCAAATACACATACTTGTTCTACTAAAATGATGCAGGAGCAAATACACCTATCCAATAGATGTAGCTCTCCAATTAGCCTAGCGAACAGCCGTGGGTTTTATTTGTGTTCTTAGCAGAGGACATATAATATAGGGTCATAATTGAAGCCACTGATGGATGGCCAAATAAAGTCCTCAAGAATGATCATTTTTAATGTATATCTACTGTATCCTGAATAGTTATAGGCTCTTACATATTTATTCTTAGGTATATTTACATATTATAAATATATATTACCTAGGTGTCTCATCTTTCCATCCCTTTCTGTCTATGTTTGACATACACACTATCTGCTTTCTACTTATCTTATACTTAATTTCCATGAATTCTGCCCACGTCTAACAAACATTTTGTTTATCAGCTACTTAGTGATTCTTAAAACATTTAAAAAACTTTGCCTACATTTTAAAACTGTAAACTCATTCATCTAATATAACTGAATATTTTCGATAGCAAATGTACATTTCACAAGGGTGGGCTGCTGTGGCTGATTGTGCTTTTTTTAAAAAATGTTTTCAACATGCTCTTCTTAACATGTGATTTTGATGCTCCTCCCATTGCGAAGTGGGGTGGGTGCGGCACACAGTCTATATTTCTTCCCCTTGAAACCAAGAGGGCTTGTTATTGAAACCAATAAGGGAGTATGGTAGAAGTGATACTATGTGACTTGTAGAGCTAGGTCATAAAAAATGAAGCAGATTTTGACTTGTTCACTATTTGCTTTTGACTTCTGCTGCCATGTATGACTGCTCTTAGGTTGCCATGCTGTGAGAAAGCCCAAACTATCCCATTTAGCAATATCACATGGAGAAGCCATAAGATAAGGGAGATAGATGGGTGGATAGATGGAAGGATAGATAGATAGATAGATAGATAGATAGATGATAGATAGATGGATGGATGGATGGATGGATGGATGGATGGATGGATAGATGATAGATAGATAGATAGATAGATAGATAGATAGATAGATAGATGAGAGAGAAAGAGAGAGAGAGAGAGAGAGAGAGAGAGAGAGAGAGAGAGAGAGAGAGAGAGAGAGCTCTCCTGGTCAGCCCTAGCTCCTTTAACTATCTGCACCTCCACTCTTTCGGGCCTAGCCATTGTCATACCACATGAGAGAGTCCAAGCCAGAACTACTTAGACAAACTAGTTTCAAATTCCTGATCCACTGATACCATGATAAATAGGAAAATAATTGTTGTTTTAAGTTGCTAAATTTTGGAGTAATTTTTACTCAGTAATACATGCCAGAACACTTGCAACTTCCCTACCTGGTCTTGACTCATCCCTCTGTATTCAGGAGATACGAATTTGATTTTACCCCATTTAGGACTGAACAGAAGTCAAGAGTCAAGTGCTAAAGACATTACATGTAGCTGTCATTTTAACGAGAGTTTTCTATATGACATGTACTATCTTGACTTTTTATCATGAAATTATTCTTATTAATTTAGCATTGAGGATGCTGTCTTCTATTAACAGTCTTTGTAAAACATACATTTATGTTTTTCACTGCTCTATGGATCTTCAAACTAGATCCCAAATTAGGATTATCCTTATCAGTTATTTTCATTGTTTAATTTACTATCCATGACTGCTTACACATGACTTAAATGGTGAACACTAAAGAAAACCTCATTTTCATGTTAGTGACTTTTTTTCCCAATGATTTCTTCTCTAAAGAACAGCATAATCACTGATTTCAACTTCATCTACTTTATTTTTATTGCCAGTTGATTCAAAGAAATATTGGCTTGGTATCAGTGATGTCAATGATCAAACTAATTAGGTAATCATAAATAATTTTGAGTCAAATTTTGAAAGATATATATTTGATAAGAAAATTAAAAAGTAGGTATCTAAAGTCAAGCAGTTCCTGCCTCGCTTCTTCAGTTGGGAAACCTCGGCATTAATACTACTGAGTTTTATTTTACCTATCTGTAAGATTGGAGTTAGATTAGAACTCCCAGCATAAAATTGCATGATTTTTTAATTACAAAGTGAGGTTCCCTGAAGTAGAGCGAAGGCAAAAATGAAAGCCTTTATTATGAGGCTTTATGTTAAAATAAATTTCCTCCCTGGGTAGAAACAAATGCTTACTATAATTAGAATGTCCTTTTTTCTCTTAGTAGTTTATCTCATAGAAGGCAAAAGAGGAACACAAATGATTTTTTCTTATGATATATTATTTTTCCTTTAAAAAGAAGAAAAAGTTATTTCAGAAGGCATCACTATTTTATTTGTTTTCAGTGCCCTTGTATTGCTCTCAGATTGATGTCAGATAGCATTGAATAATGCAAAATAAAATTCTCTGAAACTTGTCTTCTCTTATCACACCTTGACTTCAAAAAATAACAAACAGTTTTTGCTCTTCTATAACACAAAGGTACTCTTAGTTATGAGTTGAAATCTCAGTGACTATTTGTCAAATCGCTACATTTTACAGTAATCCCATATAAATGCATAGATAAAAGCTGATTAATGTAACCTTTCACAACATTTTATCTTGTGAGAATTCATGCTTATACATTTGGAGGCGCAAGAGTCAGCAACTACTATGTGCTTAGGGTAGCTTTTATATTCTGTAGTATGCTTTTCTGGACAGGTGAGAGGAGTAACGTGTAGCATAAAAAATAAACACAAAACCTACATAGTAAATAATGCTATTTGTGATAGAATTGGGTAGTCATTTTATGATCATTTATTCCAATTAATTGCATTTAATCATTTTTTAAATGTATGCATAACAGATAGTTTAACATATTTTCTACATGACTTTTGTTTTCATTACTTTCACAAACAATATCATGAGAGAAATTGGTGAAGTTTTTACAAAAAGCCTCTTTAATCTTCTTCCAGCCTTAAGGCTAGACTACTTTCCAAGCCTCTCTTGTAATTGGATATTACCATGTGAGTTGTTCTCATCAGCGGAATATGAGAAAAGCATGTGTCACTTTTGGACCAAGGATTTTAGAAATGGGTGTGTTTATTCCAGCCCTTCTTTCTTCCTACTATTTGGATGAAAAACTCAACGATAGCAGGAATCAGACAAAAAGGAGCCTAAATTACTGCGAGGAAGAAAGTAGCCCACTGACCAACTGAAATATTGAGAAAGTGAAAAATGGTCTTCAGTTGGAGACCAATATATATTTGGGGAGGGGGGTGGTTGTTGCCTATTCTAAATAATATAATGTAATAAAATTGCATGGCTTTATTGTTCAATGAAAATAAAATAAAACTCACGTTCCCACAAGACTATAGGTAAAGTGTATGTGGGAGTCACTTCTATTATCTATTCAAATCCATCCTAAATTTTAAATTAAGCAGTAAGCATAAGTGTAGAAAATGTCACTTAATTGTTTTATAATGTTAATGTAAACTGTTGTAACTTTAGGCAAAATATTTTCATAAATGGGTAACTATACATTTGAAATGGGGTGTTATATATCAACATGTCTGGTGCAGCTAATATTACTTGCTTTCATTTTGCATGAAAATTATCCTTGCACTTAAAAGAAAAATTGCTGCCACTTAGTCTCAATAAATCTTTGTTATTGTTATGGCCCATGCTTAATTATCCATTTTCTTTTGTGCTTGACTTTGGCAAACCTTATCTTTACAAACAAAACTATCCATGACTTCAATAAAACAAGTTCTTTTTATTATTACTATCATATTAATATACCATGCAATATTCAGAATATCTAAAGAGATGGAAGCACTAGCAATCATAGCAAAAATGAAAGTAGTTGTATGGCATTCTTCAGTTAAAAGAATATATAGACAAAAAGCTCATATTTGAAATGAAATGTGCAGTGGAAGCATTAGTAAGTGTGGCTAACAATATCGCATGCTTCTGTAGACTAAATCCTTTCTTTCACTGATGTTAGATTCTAAGACTAATTAATGAAAGAGGTGGCTTCCACTACCTCTCCCTAAACTTAGTTGACTCTTTAGGATGTAAGCAAATTTCATCTTAATCATTGACCCTTGGCTATCAAAAACTAGTAGGAGCAGATTATAACCTCAGCATAATAATTGTTTTTATATTTGTATAAGAGACTTTTTGGCTCAAAGGCAAAATATTTCTCAGCTGTTTTTCTTGTTCTGTACTTAATTTCTTTCCAAATTTCTTCAAAGTTATTCAAGCAGTGGTCCTCAAAGTGGGATTTCTGGGCTGGCAATATTAGTATTACATAGGAACTTGTTAGAAAGGCAAAATATCTGGCCAGCCACAGACCTACTGAATCTGAAACTGTTGGGAGGAGCCCAGAAATCTGTGTCATAACAGCCCTTTGGACACTCTTGCATGCCAAATTAGAGGGCCACTAAGCTAGAAAAATAAATGCAGGGAGTGACTCTTCTCATGTGAATTGGTTCACCTGATGCTTTCTGCAAAATTGTTTCTTTAAAAATGCCTCTATTTGATAGAAAATGTTACTTACACTCTTTTTTGATGGTATTAAGGGTGAGGTGATAACATTAGAACATATAGTTTCTAAGCTGAGAGTAACCATGAAGACTGTATCTTCTTAATAAAATATCCTTTACTCCATGACTATTTCCTGCCTTCTATTATCAGATTTTTCCTTTCTGTGATATCAACTATGGGGTAGCCTTTCAACTGTTGTGTCAATTGAATGTGGGGGCTAGACTTAGAATTAAAACTTTTATTTGATATGCGAAGGGGACTCAAGCAAATCAACTCTTCTTGGAAATTGGTAAGACCACCTGAGCCTGTGCTTTACAAATGTTGATTACCAAGGCAATTAGAACCAAGGTTTAATAAGGAAGCAATTCTTGGAGAAAAAGACATATTAATTGTCTTTAAAAATGTCTAGGTCTTTCCTGTATAAGGACATTTTATGTCTTCTGGTGAATTCCAGGGAGTGAAAGTTAGAAGAGTATTGCTATCTAATTAATATGATAAGGCTATTATATAATCAAATCTACTTGAAAATGGTCAGGGCTGCCTTGTGACTTAATGGGTTCTTATGGCTAAGAGTTTAAGTCACATCAACTGGTGGGTTGACTGGGTAGTCCAGATCCTCGCTGCTCAAAATGTGGTCCCATCTGGGAACTGTTAAAAGTACAGAATCTTAGGGTTTGCCCCAGTCCTAGTGAATCAGAATCTACAATCTAACAAGATCCATAAGTGATCTATATGCACATTATGTTAGAGAACAGTGTTCCAGTTGACATCTCATGTATCTTCATATTGTTCTTATAGTTAATTCTTTTAGGATTATCTTGTGATGCAGAATTTGAGTAACAGTCTAGCAAGGAAGAGGGTAAAAACATGAGCTTGACTTCACACTTCCCTGTGGAGTCACTAACTGAATTAAATACTACCCCCCAGAATGAAAGACCGGTTTATTGAATATCGTACTTAATTTAAGGGAGCTGGTATTTGAATATTGTTTCTTTAGTTAGCTTTCACTTTTCTTTACACAAAAGTGAAATATACCTTTTGGATTTCTTTCACGATGTACTGAAGGTACTTGCATTAACCCCCAAATTATTCCCAGTGTTTAACACTTCTTCCAATTCCCTCCTGCACACCCGCTTTCTTTTCTCTAGAACTAGGATATGTGAATTTTCCTCCCTGAAATGTTTCCTTTTTTGCTTAGAGTAGGTACTGGTTTGGTCTTCTGCTTCTTTTTTTTTCCGAACGGGAAGGGTCTGTATGAATGGATAGCAGCGGAAGGAGCAGAGACTAGGTAAAGGGATGTGCACGTACAGGGGAACTGGAACACGATGGAAGCCAGACACCTCAAAGCTAAAATTCGCTAGGGCAGGGAGTACTTAACAAACAATCCTCATCGCCAAAGCAATGAATGGTGGAGAGCTGTAGAAGTAATGAAAAGTGACAGATGCCGCCACACCCTAGATTGACTCAGGTTTTTACAAGCATGACTACCATGCCCTAGTCCTGGGAGAAGGAAGCCGCGTAAAGAAATGACAAGCACGGAAGGCCAGGAAGCCAGAAGGTGCCCAAGCCCATTCACCTCCCAGGCAGCGCTGGCCTACACACGTAACTTTCCCGTAACGAACGTCGTGTGGGTGGCAAGCCCCGGCGAGGAACAGCATCCCCTCTTCCCACACCTGCCCATCCCCAACCCTTGCCTCGGCCTGGGGCACTGGGACCCGCGCGAGCCCCAGCAGCCCGGCGGCGGCTTTGGGTAGTCGTGTGTATCCGCGAGCGCGTGTGCGTGAGGAGGAGAGCAAAGACGTGATTACTTCAGAATTTATTTAAGGGCCGGTGGAAACCACTGCAGCAGCTTCCAGGGGAAGCCCTTGTTCCAGAGGAAGAGGAGGTGGAGGCTGCCAAGGAGAAGGAGGGGGGAGAGACCCAGGAGGAGGAGCGGCGGCAACAGCACGAGGCAAGGGAGGAGAGAAGATGCTGTAGCATCCGCACCGGCTCCCAGCAGGTTGGTTCTGCCGGCCGACTGATGCAAGCATCGCGGCTTGCAAAGAGGCTGGGAGGAGAAACTGTGTGTGTGTGTGTTGGGGTGGGGAGAGGGAGCTGAGCGCTTGCGTTTCTGGAATAGAAGTGTCTATTTTAAGTGAAATGAGACACCCTAGCGCGGAAATAGGATGGGTGCCAGGAGGGGACCTGTCCTGCTTCTCGCATCCCTAGGGACTCGCTTCCCTTTAGCTTCCCAACTCCCAGCGTTAGCCGTAAACTCCGGAGGGGCTCCGGGTGGGGGACCAGATGGAGAACTCTCCTTCCAGATATTCCTCACGCCTTTTCCCAAAGCTCGCGTTTGGAGAGATACCCTCCGGGTGGCCTGGGCGCGTAACCGGAGCAGCGCCGCTAGGTTAAGTTTCTACAGTCAAACCCAGCCCCGGGTTCCCGGCTCCCGGCCCCCAGTCTCCAGCTGCACGCGGGGAGCTGCGTCTGCTCCGGCAAAGGGGCCGCTGCTGCTTTAAGAACCGCCTCCCCCTCTCCTCCCTTTGACAATGGTCTGAACCGAGCTCTGCTTCCCAAAGCAAAATTTGTAATATGCCATTTTTCCGATGGACGCTTCTCCTTTTGGCTGCTGACGGAGCCGCGGGGAAGATGCCGAGATGCTGCCACTCCACCGAGCCCGAGCTCGTTCCGGGAGGGCGCCGGGGCACGCCAGTGTCTAAGCTGCCTTTCTCCTCCCGTTGCTAGGGAAATGGTCCAGGAGTGCCCGGCGTGAACCTCTCCTCTCTTCAAGCAGGAGACTGCGGTTGTCATTGATCAATTGAAGAAGCAGGACCCGAAATTACAGGCATTAGGTACAGAAACTGTATTTGAGTTACAAGGTTTCCCTTCCACTTTATTTTTTTACTTCCCGCCCCCCCCCGCCCGCCCCCGGCCCCACCCCGCCCCCAGGGAAGATGAGATGCAAATTCCTCCTTGCCAATTACTGTTCCGTACCTTTTGCTTTCTACCCGCCTCCTATCCCTCCTCCTATTTCTCTACCTCCTCCCTACTTGGCTCTCTCCTCTTGGGCAGGATGAAGGATTTTAGTGTGGAAATGATGAAGTCAACTTCTCCAGGGTGGTGGGGGGTGTGGCTGAAAGATAACTGTCCAGCCATGTGGGGTGAGCTGGCTCTTCAGCCATCTGTAAATGCAATGGGGTAAAGGAAGTGTCAAATGCTTCCATTAGAGGTGATAATAATATTTCTTGAGGACAGGGGATTTCAAAGAGTTAAATAGGAGGAGGAATATTCATGTAATGTAATCAGACAATGGCTAGGATCTCTCTCACCTAATTACTTTTCTGTGCGTTAACTGAGATGGAGCTGGACTAGTTCTTAAGACTAAATCTTTGCAGAAGGAACTAACTACCAAGAATAATTGCATCTTTGCCTGCTCTAGGGTCTAAATCCTAATGATCTGCCTGTATAAAGTGATTCATTGACAGAAAAAAAAAGCCTTTTGTAGCACTATTACATCTGAATAGATACTACTTAGAGGACATAATTCTAAGAAACATATTGGATCCTGAAGGCCCTGGGTAATGTCTCCAGTTCAAAACTTTTTTTTTTTTGAAATTTGAGAGATTTAGAAGACAGTCAAGGTTATGTGCTAAGAAAAAGGGAGTTGGTTTTCCTTGTATAAAATTCTTTAAGCTAAATTTAAACAATGGTATAATTAAACCAATCAGGTTTATTCTTAATTTTTCCTGTCACAACAAATAATCTCTAGTAGGTCTTGAAATCTTCGTTTATTTCATGAACAAGGCAGCCTCATATAGTAAAGGCTAACATAATTCATGTCCCCAATTGACTTTGGGGAGAAGGAGATAAGGCAAATATCAAAGCAAACTGTTAGTATGTCCTTCCTGTTTTTTCAGGAATTATGTGATACAATGCAGTTTTAATGTTTAAAATTATTACAAAAGTTAAAAGTGGTATATGAGGATTAAATGCACTGGATGTTCAATGACCATAGCCTTCTGGACTGTCCAGGTTGCTTCAGATGTCATCCATTCTGTAAGAGGGTGTTTAACTCTTATACTGAATATAGATTTTTAATTGGTTTTAATACCTAAAATGTGCATTAATGAAATAGGTTATAAGATATTTTAAGGAATATACAAGTATTTTGTAATATATATTAAACAGAATTTGAGTTCTGCTGTAAGAAACTAAGGTAATTTCATGAAAGTGGTCTTATTTTTTGCAGAAACATTTTTTTCCCTCTAGTTTTGTTGAGAAGATATTAGATTTACTTATTTGGGTTGACTGTTGGTGAAGAAAAGCAGCATATATTCATCTTATTTCCTAAATAAGTTTTGCATAGTTTGATGTTTTTAAGTTGGGTTTGCAGAGTTCACAGTACTCACTGGAATTAAACCTTTAGGCATAGAAGCAGGGTGAATCACAAAGGTAAAATATTCTTTCTGAAAAGGTGAACGTTGGTCACTTTATGATAGAAATAAATACTTGAATATGTAATAGCTCTGTATCATTTTACTGTGTGATCTCAGTCAGGTATCCTATCAGAGTTTTACAACAGGCTTGGTTTTTGTTTGTTTGTTTGTTTGTTTTTAGCATGGATTATTATCCCTACTTTACAAAAGAGAATACTCAAGTTTTGACAGGTGAAGTGACTTGCTCTGGTTCACATGCTACAAAAGTGAAATTGAATAAAGTTCTTTAGAGTGTAGATTTAATAGACTTTCTAAGTGCCTAAGCTGCTTCTCATCCTAGCATCTTTGGACTGACTATGCCAAAGACCAGCTTTGATAGTAATCTAAGAGCCTAAAGTTTGAGATAGTGATCTAAGAGCCATGGTGACGATAAGCCTTTGTTAGAGTTAGGTTAGTATATTCAGGAGAAAATTGTAGCCTAATCACTGCAGTTATGTTTTTCCTGGGAATTTAAAGTTGTTATAAGTAATCCTGAGTGAAGACAGGCTAATGGCTTCCTTTCAAGAAGGATATGAGTGAAAATACAGATTTATGAATGTTTAAGTAACCCTAAAATTTAAACCTTGCAAGTGTTTTGGCACAAATTGTCACTTTGCTGCCATTTGCTCTTCCAGTTATTTTGTTGTAACCTTAAATATAAAAAAGAAACATACTAGCTCCTGGTAATTATTTCTCAGAATGACACAGCTGTTCAGAGTGTGTATTTCATGCATGGCATGTAAAGTAATTGTTTTAAATATTCAAATGTATTGGAACATTTATTTTGTTTTCCAATTCCTTTCCAATTAATGTAAAGAAAATTTGTAGCAGTTGGAAAAGAATCTCTTTCTTCCATCTCTGTGATAGTGTTTGTATAAAATTCAACTTGAGTAAAATATAAAATATTATATTTTCATCGTGTTTAACAATAGTCATCCTGTGTGTGTGCACACACATGTGCATAAATACACCCTATGTATCTATTCTGTTATTTATTTTAGGGTAAACAGGAAATTGAACAAGTCAAATTCTTACCTTCTGGTGGCCCAGTGTTTTGAGTGATGCTCAATAATTCAAAGTATTATCTTTATTCTAAAATCACCTCCTTAATTTTTTTAAACAAGACATCAGTCACAAAATACTTTCCCCTTATCTATCTAAAAGTTTCTCCTAGTTTTCAGTGGGTCCTGACCAAATCATTCACAGATAATTGAATTTTTCTCCTCAATAACTCAATTTATAAGAAGAATCACATAAAAAGTAATTAACTATTGAGCTGTTAAGTCTTGACATTTTATTTGAAAATATCACCAGAAATATATTCCCCAAGGACAGGAATATGTAGGCTGAAAAATGAATTGACCTTGCATTAGAAAACCAAAGAATGCTGTAGGATCAACAGCCAAACCAGCTTTTCTCCACATCAGCCTTCTGCAAAACCAAGTCCTCTAATTAATAGCTCCTGGCCTCAGGACAGCAACTGAAATTAAGATGGGTTTGATTCTTTTGGAAATATTAAAGGGTACAAAAGAAAATGAGATATTTTCTGATTTTTAAAATGTCAACTATAGATCAGTGTTACATCCTAATGTTTGTGTTGTCAATTTTAAATCAAATTAATAAATGCTTTAAAAACTATTCTGAGCACTTCATTTATTTCATAACCGGGAGCCTCTGATTAGCAGCTGAGATGTGAAGTTACTACATTAGCTAATGTAATTTATGGCATCTGTTTTGTGGAACATTTGAGAGAGTGTTAGTTTATGTTGTTTGAATGGAAACCAGACAATGCAGCTAGCTCACAGGAAACAAAGGACTATTAAGTATAATTAGTAGTATATTCACCTAAACATATTTATGCACCTCAGTCTGTTTCATAAAGCTTATATATAATTCAGTCACTCTACTCTGTGTAGACTACTGTAGGAATTCAGAGAGCATACAACAATAATAAAATGGGAGTTGTAAAGTCAAGAAGCTTTAAACTAGTTGGTATGAAAAAAAATCTGTTGATAAAGTAAAACTGTAAAAGCTGATTATTACTTAAAAAATACTCAGTCGTTTGTGGACTTTTTAAAAAAAGTGAACATTTATTCATTCAATTATTCAAGTCATTCAAAAATCATTTTCTATCCACCCATTGAGTAAGTGCCAGACTTAATGTGCTTGCTGTTAACAATATAACAAATTAGGGTAAGATGGAGGTATTATGAGGGATTTGTAAACTTACAGGGGAAGAAAGGTGATCAATTAATAAATATAATAATAATAACAGCGCATTACTATAAATTGAATTAGGTGGGATAAATCATGAAAACAAAACTAAACTAAACTTTGAGCAGTAGGTGAAAACAAACTGTATTTTGTAGGAGATATGTGGATTGTCATGATCAGAGAAAGCATGTAGGTTGAAGGAAGTCAATGAATCATTCATTTTGCATTGAGGCCAAAATATTTAGCTTGGTTGCAGTTGGGGTAGTTGGGCAGGAGACAAATAGACAATTAGGCTAATGAGCTGCAAAGCATTTGGCGAGTTGAGGGCTAGGTGGCATTATTGGAAACCATTTCTTTACTGAGACTTCCCTCTCCTTTACTTTCTTTAAGCAATGATGTGTGAAGTGATGCCCACGATTAATGAGGACACCCCAATGAGCCAAAGGGGGTCCCAAAGCAGTGGCTCGGACTCGGACTCTCATTTTGAGCAGCTGATGGTTAATATGCTAGATGAAAGGGACCGTCTTCTAGACACCCTCCGGGAGACCCAAGAAAGTCTTTCACTTGCTCAGCAAAGACTACAGGATGTCATCTACGACAGAGATTCGCTCCAGAGACAGCTCAATTCAGCCCTGCCACAGGTATGCTTCCTGGTAGCATTTACCCTTCTTATTGCAATTGAAAATGTGATAAGACAAATAAGCTTTGCTTTATTCCCATTTTTATAATGACTTTTCCCTTTAAAATATATGATATGCATGTTTGGGTGACAAAAATTTAAGAATAGAAAATTAATTCACACGAAACCTTGCCTCAAACAAAATCATGGTACATTGGTAATGGGAAGTATGACGCATGAGTTTCTATCTGGTCTTTTCTTTGAAAATTTTATCTGTATGTTTTGGTGGGGGTAGAATATCACCTGTTGATCAGCTTTTAATCACCAGAATATGGGAGTAGTTGAGTTTCTCTTTCTTGCTTCTTAAAGACAATAATGATATTTGGAAATAGCTACTTTTCTTTTTCAATTATGTGTTCTGTCTCTGGAAATGATAGCTGTTTGGAAGTCTGTTACCTAATTTTTTTTTATTTGTCTTTCTTTAAAAATGCCTAACACCTGCTTAAAAATTCTCGAGTTATTGATGTATTATCCTCTTCCCTCAAAAATAAAACAAAAAAACATTTCACCAGTTTCTTTTTTAAATAAAATATTTTGGAAATTGGAGAAAAAGCAAAAGTTCAGCCCCATTTCACAAACTTAAAATTGTTATATTAGTTTTTTTTTAGTATTTTTTTGTCAAGCATCTTATTTTATAGAAAAGGACATAACATTTCAATGACTTCCTAGATTATATATACACAAAGTTAATAATGAGATTCAATTTTCTTATTTAAGAATAGCATAACTGTGTTTATTTTAGGTCTGAGAAAAGCATAGAATATGAAAGAGATTTTTAATAATCACCCCAAAGCACTGTGTTTTTTCTTGTAAATACAAGTTTGACTGGCCCTCTGCTTTAAGGACAGTATAGCAATAGATGAAGAGTTGACCTCTCTCTATGAAATTATGTCTTATAAATATTTTGTCTTCATAAATATTAAAATTATATAATCAAAGTTGTTTAAATTCTAAACCCAGCTGTATTAGAACTAATTTGCACTGTGATGTTGAGATATTGACCACTTTCAGAATGTAAAGGGTCACTTTTGTCACATCCCCATTAGGTAATCCCATAACCCTATATGGGTAACTTCTGTCCCAGTCTTTTTCATTTTCAGGTAGTTTGTCTTGTGAGATGCAATGATGTTTCCAGTAACTCTCACCTGTTGGTACATTGGTTTGTTTAATTACACAGAATGAGTTAATTCATTCAAAGACAACTACCAAATTTCTTCACCAAGAATTACACATTTTCAAGCTAGACATTTCAGTCTTTGCAATTGTTCTGCACAAGGTGATTTCTAGAACGAACCATCATGCCTTACTCTTTCTATGATTATTTGAGTTGGTCAATGCTGTTGTTAAAGTGTGTTCTCTGAACCAATCACACTATTCCTTGTCTTCTGTGACGAGCATAGAATGAGACAATCACTTCTCTTTCTGGATAGAGTGTTTCATTAGAGAAGCCTCGGATTGTATTATATTTGGGGGCAAGTTCAACATGCTTTCAGTATGTCCTGGGACAGTAGTCAAATGAAGTTTATAACTGAGTTGCATAAATGCTCATGTGTTCCAATTTTCCCTATTCTTCCTGTAAGTTGACTCTTTGGTCCTAAGTGTAAGAATATGAATGTATCCCTCCTACATTTATCTTCTTATATTTTATTCAAGCCTGATGCTGTCCATTTGGATCTTAACCCTATCAAAGTGATTCTAAAAAGAATTTGGGTTTTTTCAATTTTTTATGTATTTGTATGAAAGTGAGTGGTTATCTCATAAGGAATGTTGTAAAAATAACGTACTAGAACAAGATATTTGGTGGGGGGGAGGAAAAGACTAGACATGTTTTCATACATAATGATATTGTATAGATAAATATCTTCTTAAAGATAGAAGGGCAAAAAAATTTAATTCTGGCAATTCTGTTGTATTAAATACCTAGATTATAATGCCACCGAAAATTTTAAGTTTTGAAATTTATACACTGTGGCACCATCTCTTATCCAAACTCCTTGAGGCTAGTAGTTTTACAGTTCAAAATTTTCCCCATTTTTTATATGTATATAATGCATATTGTGGAACACTCCTCCAGACGAATTTTGGGTAGCACTCCATACTTAACATTTCATATGTGAAGAGAATTCTTATGAATATTCCTACTGCGTGGAAAAAATAAAGACTATAAATGTCTCATGTTAGTGCAGATCTGGTTTTGCCACCAATTAAGTTTGCAATACACAAATAAAATATTAGTTTATAGAGTGTATAGGTTTTGAAATTATATATTAGGCATTAGGAACCTGTACATTTAGATGAATGTGGTTTCGATCCATTTTACAAATACTTTGACACATTTTTTCAGTATTGGTATGTGTTTTACTATTATAAATGTTGAAAACTCCTAGTAATGCACAGGTCCTTATGACAGTGATTTTCCAGTCATTTTTTTAAAGCAAATTTTTAACATCCTAATGTGTACTTTAATGGCTATAGGTTTTCTGTATTTAATAGAGGAATGTTTTCCTTTAATTGGTATCTTTGAATATTTTTGAATATTTTGTAAGCAATGTACCTTCACTGTTTGGTGGCATTGCATTTGACATTGAGCTCGATGGAGAAAATGACTACCATAAATGTGATTTTTGAAGCAGAACTAAGGCATATAAAATTGAAAACTACTAAAATAACATAAAATGAAAATTACTTTAACAAAGCTGGGAGAGAATTCAAAGCAGAGTCAAATTTTATGACATACTGTGTTTTAAGTAGACTATACAGTACTTTTACGTGTTGATTTGGTAGTTTGCTTTAGTCACTTTCTTGCCTATCAGTCCTTTATGGACAAATGTAGCAATGATTTGAACAACCCTAACCATAGAAAATGTATGTACCTATAGTGTTTCGTTTTTCATTATGTGATTGGGTTTCAATGTGTATGAAGAGTACTGATACTCCCACATTATTCCATATCAGGCCTATTGTTTCCAAGCTAGCTACACACTCACTTTTCTACCTTAATAATGCACAGATTCGTTTAAATATTCCACAGAACCTCAGATCCAGCGTGCCTCAAACTCAGCCTCCCACTCCTCAAACAAATCTGCTGGAATTCCTCACCCAGATGCCTGAGCGTCCTCATAGATGGTGCTTTCTCCCTCATCTCAGAATTCGGTCAACTTCAGGCCATACTGTTTTTAATCTCCTACGTCATCCTCAAATTTCTCTATTCTATGCTGTTTTTCTGCACCTCGCCCTGAACTTCTTCATTGTTCTCTCTCCTAACATTTCCAATTTGGCAAATGTGTCACATTGTATGCTGGCATAATATTGCATGGCTTGCAGTGTCCCCACAAACTTCATGCTATTCTAGTCTTTTTTTTTTTTTTCATGTGTAGTCATCTCTCTGCCCATAATGTTCCTCCTCAATCTCTTTTTCTGGCTCACTTCTCATCCTGACCAAGACTTTATCTCTTCCATTAATCCTCTCTGAACCCCTCCCTCCAAATACATTTTTTCTGTGTTCCTTACTCTTATTACTTACCGTACTATTACTAAATTATATGATTATGAGCCTGTGTACCAATCTAGACTAAAAGCTCCCTGAGAACAGGAGCATACGTTAATCATCCACAACCCTCTCAACCCTAGCGTACCAGTAGTTAAGTGCTTTTAAAGTAAAAACAGAACTAAATACATATGTGTTTTGGTGTAGAAAGAGCAGTAAACTTGATATATTTTGTATTGTGACTCTACTGTGTATCATCAACTTCAGTCGGGACTTTGGATTTCCATACTACAAAAAGTGGTTAATACTAATACCTCACAGGGTAGTTTGTGATGAGTAGACAAAATAATATAAGTAAAAATTAATTAATAAAGCATTAAATATGAAAGTGCTTGTATTTGTTTCATTTATGCAGAATGCCAAAATGTAAAATAATTTCTATATATGTATGTCAGTGAGCATTTAGTACAATTTACTAGGAATATTGATAAAATAAATAGTCTTTAACATTTTGAAAACAAATATCTGTCAGTTATTAATATGCTTATTCAGAATATTTAAAGAAAAGTTAAGGGCAGTGAACTTTCCATTGCTAAAAGTCGTTATATATGAAAGTTTATTCTTAGCACCTTATTTACCATATATTGAGGGTCTTCTGTGTATTACTCCTGTTAAATGGTTACATATGTTTGTGAATGGGATAGGAAAAAAGGAATATAATTTGTCTCCTAGAGAACTTAAGGAACAGAGTTGCTTAGGGGGAAGTATATATATATATATGGGGAAAAAAAATATATGTATATATATATATATATGTGTGTGTGTGTGTATATATATATATATATATATATATATATATATGAATGGATGCAAATTAATATAGTACCAGAAGATTATAGAAGTATTGAAAATACTTGAGCTATAATATTGATATATTATTCACCGCAGAAAGTTTCATGTGGGAAGTGATATTAGAGAGGTATTTTTAAGAAAAAGGTTGGAAATAACTACTCAAGGGTATTTTATGTGGGACAGTAGAGTTATACATAGGACCCTGCTTAAGAACATTTGGGGGACAGAAGTTCAGCCTGTACTCTGCTTTCTTGGTTAGGCTTGGGGGTCCCAATTTGTACCAAGGAGACAGATGGACTAGCAGTATTGCTGTTTTCTTTTCCTTTTTTTCCTTAAAGAAGACAATAGGAATTAAATAAGGAGAATAACAGATTTGTTTATTGAAGGGTTTATTGAAGGTGTAGTGTCAGTGGAGGAGTGTGGCCTATTTACATGTTTGGTGACAGCTAAGGACAAGAGTTTGTATACAGGATAATCAGTAGAATTTTGAGTGAACTGTTGACAAATTAAGATAATAATGGACTATTATTCTGCTGTTTGATTTAGGATAGAGTATGTAATACTCATGTATCAGCTATCTATTGCAAAAATAACGCTATGTAACCAACAACACAAAACTTCACTGTCATGCAAAAGTGTGGCTTTATGAAACAGTTGATCTTGTCTTGAATTGGATGATTGTAGCTGGGCTCACTTATGCCATTGGTTAGCTAAAGGTTGGCTCAGTTAGTTATATGTTAACTGGCCATTGTCCGATATAGATGGCCTCAGCTGGACCAACTGGGGCCTCTCAGTTCTATGCATGTGTTTCATACTGCAATAGGCCTGATTATTCATGATCATGGCAGAGGAATAAGAACAAAGCAGAAACAAGCAAGTGCTCTTTAAGCTTCTGCTTGAGTCTTTTTGGTACTATCACTTGGCCAAGCCCAAAAACAGAGTGGAAAGCAACACAAAATTACATGGCAAAATTTGACAGGGAGGCATAAAGCCTGGGGCCATCAGTGTAATCCTACCACAAATGTAAGCTGAAAACATTTGGGTCATTATTATGTCAAGGAAAGTTTATTATGATAATTTAATAGTTCTCCTGAAGTGTGGGAATTTGAAATATGATTGTGAACCTTGAATCTAATAAAGACAATAGAAATGGAAAGACTATTGAGGAGAAAGAAGGAACAAGGATTGGTAATAAACCGAATGGCCAAGGCTTTGGACTTGAATCAGAAGATCTGAATTTGGATGGGATTCCTTCCATTCACTAGCTGAGGATCTACTGCTAAATAACTTGCCTTCTCTGAAATTGGAAGGAGGGATGGTATCTTCCCTCAGCAATGACTGAAAAGAGATGTGTATATGTGCTTCGAAACCTTTGAACATTATCAAATGTCAGGAGGTATCTTTCATAAATTGGGATATGCTAGTATATACTCTGAAGGGGTAGTAAATTAAAAGAGGCTACCTGTGGAGACGAGGAATATGTTTATATTTTGACATTTTAAAATGCAAAATATTTAAGTGAAACATAAAGAGAGTGACAGAAGTCACTTTTACTTTGAAGGCAATCGACTTAGGTATCTTTTTGGCTTGCTACTTATTAGCTCTATAACCTTGGTCAAAGTAGTTAATTCAAATGATGATAGAACCTGCCTCATAGGATCATTATGAGAAATAAATGAGCTGGAACATGTCAAATGATCAATTCAATGCCTCATAGATAGTACATGCTCAATAAATGTTTAATGCAACTATGGATGCTGTTATAATTACCATAGATATCATCATTATTATCCTTAGCCAACCTTAACTGCACAATTTTACTGGGTAGTAATGAACACTAGCCCACATTAGAAACACTAACATCCTTACTCTCCACAATCTTTATTAAATTTTGGAAGTCCTTTTATTTATTTATTTACTTTTAGTTCTAAACGATACTCTTGCTAAATAAGTTTCCCAAATTCTCCACTTCCTCAGTGGTTCCTCTTACATGTCCCTTGATTACTAGGTCAAACAAGATCCCTTCCTATTGTGATGAGAAGATAATATCTGGAATGAGCTCCCTTCTTTTCAGTGAAACTTAATGCCACCGTATGAAGCATTTTATCCATTGCTTCTGTCAGAGAAAAATGCTGCATTTTTTGCTACTTCTTACTGTAGTCATTCTATTTTCTTAATGTGTTTTTCTTTCTACCAGTTAGCTATTTTTTCCCCTGGCCCAATGAAATGCTATTCACCTATAGCCTTTATTTTTCATTATTTATATCTCTTTATTTATATCTCTTTTCTTTTTTAACGCTTATACTCACGCTTCTATCATCACCGTTCTCCTAAAATACACTTCTATGTGCTATCAATGGATGCATATTTGCAAATCTATTAATCCTCTTTCATTCTTCATGCCCCTTGCATCTTTGTGCCAAGCAATGTTATTTCATCTTGAAATTCCCATGTTCTTAATTCTCCATAACCATTCCTTTTCTAGTATACCATGTATGTTGTCCTTCAATATTCATTCTTTTGTCACATCTCACATACCACTATATACTTATTTACACCCATAATTGCCTTTATTTACTTGTTCTCTAATTTTAAGTATTGCCTGTCCTGTTTAGGACTAATACTTTCCTCTAAATTCTTGATCGCTCATCCTATCTCCTCCTTCAATTATTATTATTATTTTGCTCTTTTATTTTCAATAGCTTCCTCTCTCTCTCTCTCTCTCTCTCTCTCTCTCTCTCTCTCTCTCACACACACACACACACACACACACACAAAAAAAAATGTCTTTTTGGTAACATATTAAAATCTATTATTTAAAAGTAAAATGATGACAAGTACAATAACAACAACAACAACAGAAAACCAAAACCCAAACACTGGTGGGGTAGGGTGGTGGAGGGAGGATGGAAAGGGTAAAGAGGGTCAAATACATGGTGATGGAAGGAGACTAGACTTTGTGTAATGAACACATAATGCAATCTGCAGATCACGTATTATAGAATTGTACACTGGAATTTATGTAATCTTATTAACAAATGTCATCCTAATATATTTAATTGAAATAACTGTCTCTGCCTAGCAACAATCTAATTTTTATTTTCCTGTAAACTTGTTTCCCAACTTCTCTGTTCTCACTGTCTCAGTTTCTTCATCTTCTATTCACTCTTTGAGCAACTGCTTGTAACTGGCTGCTCAAAATGGAGTCACCAATAACCAATTGATAAAGGCAGTTGGTTTATTTTATTAAAATTCACTACAAAATTCAACACTGTGTTTACTCCCTTCTCCACAAAACACTTACTCTCTTAACTTTTTTGACACCAAACTATCTTGTTTTTTAAATCTTTTTGACTTTTTCCTCCAATTTTAAAAAATGTGGGTAACTCCACCTATAGCCACACTTTAAATGTTAAATAATAAAGATAAGATGAATAATAGCAATAGCTAGCATTTCTGAACACTCCTGCTCTGCCAGACAATGTTTTATTTAAGTATCCACATATTGAAGTGGGAGTCTTCCTTTCTATTTGAGGGGAATCTAAATAAGTGAGGTGCTAAGATGCAATTCAACTAGTAAGTCCAGCACTAGCTCAAACACCATTTTAAGGTGCTACAAAGTTTGCCGTGGCAAAGCTAGAAGACAGAGAGAGTTATTTTGGAGAGTTGTTGCTTTGCTGTGTATAATGTACAAGTCCATGTATGAGGGGTGGGGTGGTTCTTGTTCAGGTTATGTAAGTGAGAAGGGCTTCAGGGAACGTATTCAGAGAGCTTGATGTGTTTCCTCCAGTAGCTCAAGTCTAAAAACCACAGGTGTGGCTGGAGAGTCCCTCTATCTATGACAGATTCAAGAGTCGTATATCAGGCATGCTGCAGTTCCTCCACTGTCAAGACAAAAGTTGGTGATTTTTTGAAGAGCAAATTGGACCCTCAAAAGGGGAGTTTGCGTAGGGTTATCTTTGTGTAAACCCACAGAGTGAGTTACCTGTTAGAAGCTCAGGTTCCTAAATGGTGAACAATGAGCGACAAACTGGGAGGTTGATAACAGAAAAGAGACAGAGAGAAAGGCAAGTAAAACTGGGGGTTCTACAGAGGGGTTCTTTGAGAAAACTACAGACATACTCCAGGAGAAGGGTTGTTGATTGTATATTTGCCATTCAGAAAGCTCTGACCATGGATGACAACTGGGTTGGTCACGTACCACTGTGATTGTTCTCCCCAATTTCTCTTTATTGGACCCTGACTCTGAAAGGATCTGCTGTTGTGAAAGGAGGATGTCAGAATAAAGGGAGACCATCATGCCCTCATCCTCCAGTGCAGACTTCAAAGCTTGAAACAAGCCTGAACTGAGTGCAAGAGGGGAAGCTTTAGGTTGGATAGGAGCTCAGGGCTTTGTATATTATGCAGTCCTATATTGAACTAGAACTATGAAATCATTAGACTTTTTAATTCCAAAACAAAAGGGCACGTAGTTTATTTCCTAAGCATGAGCAGAAAAGCTAGGATAACTACCTAAAATTTCACTTGAAGTTCATTTCATTATCATTTCCTCTGAGGTAATCAGAGGAGGTCTAATACTGTTAGTTCTGAACCTAGAACATTCATTAAATTGGTTAGGTTAGCATCTCAGTTAATCCTCAAAACATTCCAATAAGGTTGTTATTATTATTATTCCCATTTTACAGGTGATAAAACCAAGGCACAGAGAGGTTAAATAACTTGTTCCACACCACACTCTTGGTAAGTGGTACTCACCAGGATTCCATTCATGGCTTACTTTTGTTTTACCTTAGCCATTTCCTTCATCTCATTATGTTCATCTAGATTTAAAGAAGTCTAAACTTCTCTGGAAACAGTCTTAAAGAGACACGGACCATTGAAAACATTTCTCATGACTACTCCTCAGTTCTAATAAGGCAAATGAAATTATCATTAATGAAATGTGAAATGATTATTAGATATAGTATAATTATACTGAGCATAATTATTCAAGGATCTCAAATCCTCATAATTATGATACCATGAATTTGTCTTTTTATGTACTGAGCATACTTTATAGCCCATTGGGTCCTTTTAATAAGCAAGATAGTATGGGTTCCATGGAAAGAGAATTTAACTAGAAATTATAATACTTGGATTTCATTTTCAACTTCTCCAAACCCTTTGACAATGGGTTTGACAATGTTTACTTACACATAAGTGAGGGAATTCTAGTTTTCTCTAATATGTTGTATACTTTTGCTAATTTCAAAGGATTATAGAGGGTATACACCTTAGCTTTATTAATTTAATCATAGCCATTTAATAAAAAGCTACTATTTATTCAACAAATATTTTAGGGCCGACTCTGTGTCTGGTTCTGTGCTTACAGTATAATGTTGCTGATATCTATGCTATATTTTGTCTTAAGACCTTGGGCAATACAATACAATGACTCCTAAGAATACACTGTGGCAATAAGAAAGTGAGGCTTATAATACACTGAATATCACAATTACTTGTAAATTCTTTGAAACGGACTGTTATTTCTAGTTATTTCCTTGCCTTTAATCCTCTACTGTGATTAACTGTCCATGATCCTAGAAAGGACCGGCTACCTCTCTTAATGTTCTCGATATCCCATTTTGCTATTCCAGGACATAACTTCCCCCTTCTTAATTCTACATCATCAATGTTTCCATCTCTAATGGATTGTAATCAACAGAATTAAATATTCTTATATTTCTTCCATTTAAAAAATCTATTAATGACCCTGGCGTACCAAGCTACCACCCCACTTATCTTTCCCTGTACAGCAAAAGTTGTGTGTTTTTTTTAATTGCATATACTTGATTTTTCTAATTTATATTCCCCCATTTTTTCTTGAATACATTCAAGTCTGGCGTTCATCCCATCAACTTCATCGAAACTGCCCTTGTGAACATTATCCATAACCTCCGTATTGCTAAGTGCAATGATCAACTCTCTCTCCATCTTCATTCCTGTTTATCAGTACACACAGTGGAATTCTCCTTCTTTCTTGAAAAATTTTCTCCATTTGGTTTCGGCATATGTCAGTTGCCTGGTTATCCTCCTAGTTCATAGGTCACTCCTTAGTCTTTTTTATTAGTTACTCCTCATCCTCCTGACTTGATTAATACTTGATTACTGCAGGGCTTAGTGACTCTACCTTTTCTCTTTCCATCTCTACTGACACCATTGTTGATCTCTTCTGTCTCCTGGCTTTAAATATCATGTAAATGTTAATGATGCTGGAATGTACATCTCGAATCCAGACATTTTTCCCTGACCTTCCGATTAATATCGTCAAATGCAGAAATTAAATATGTCCAAAACTGAGTTCATGACCTTCATTTAGTCGTCTTGATCTCAATAAAATGCAAATCTGCAATTGGTTTAGGCTAAAAAACTTCATGTCTTATTTCTCAGTGACACCATGCCTGATCACCCTATTTAAAATTGTTATAGCCCTTCCTTAATACTCTCAATCCTTCTTCTCTGCTTTCAATCCATAGCACTTATAGCCATTCAACTCAGTGTATATTGTATTTCTTTGTCTTGTTTATGAGATCTTTCTCCCTCCACTAGATTCTGTTCTGTGAAGCCAGCAGATTCTTTTCTAATGGTTCACAGCTGTATTTTCTAACTACAACAGTATCTGGCACTTGGTTCTTGTTCAAAAATACCAAATAATAAAATGAAATTAAAAATCATTATTTTGCTTGGTGAACACATTCTCCATATCTACTCTGTGCTTATTTGTCAAGTCATATAGTCATAAAAAATTAGACAGCATCTATTAAATATTTAGATAAAACAAGAGAACAAATATAATTTATAGAGCCTTATGGCTAAAGTGTTTATGAAACTAAAGTCATAGTATATATGAGGCCTGTGTTGATATTGCACCTCAAAGCCCTTTCCAGAATGAAGTGGGTTTTATATGAGGAGGTGGTGATATTTTGAATATTTTACAAATCATAGCAAGGAAGATCAGAATGTAAATCATTTGTTTTGAAGATGAGGGGTATTAGTGCAAGTTATATTTTTAATGAATTTATTGCCTAAATTAAGCCAGGTTTTAAAAAAGAAATTATATGGACAGTTTTGTGATGTTATATAACTACTATTAATATTTGATATCTGTATCTTACTTTCATTTTATGGAAGGACGAAAGTATAAGTAGAATGTTTTGGTTAGTTTTTATTTTTGAATCAGTTTGTTTTAGTTATTGATTTTTTTCCATTTGCTCTCATTCTCATTCTCTCAGAAGGAATGATATCAACAGAAAACAGCCATTAGTATTCTCAAGATGAATGACTAACCTATTTTTCACTAAATTTCATAGTTTAATTTGGTGTATTTAATATAAGCATGTATACGATTCTTGTTTGTGTTTTTTTTTGTTAACGTTTCAAGAAAAATTCTAGATTCAGTAATAGAGACATTGAAAGTAACACTATTACTTTTGCTGGGTATTCCTCTTCTGGACCTTATGGCTCAAAGCTAGATATCAACCATCACAATGCTCTAGTTTGGGAAAAGAGAGAAAGTTTAGCATTATAACTGTGGAATTTTTTAAAAACATGACTATCACACCCTAGTTAATTATATCATACATCTTTGCATTGATCTCTGTAATTTAGTTTACAAAATAGTAGCTATGTGTTAGCTTATGCTGCATGACTCTTAGTAAGTCCTTAATATTTCTTGTCTGATTACTTAGGCATAAAGATTTTGTACTTTAATCTTAGTGAAGACTAGTAGACTAAAAGTACATAGAGATCAAATTTTAAATTACACTTTGCATTGCAATAAGTCAAGTTTTATTTGTGACTCTAGTGACTTGTTTGTTTGTTTGTTTTACATAAAGAATTTCCCCCAAACATGACAGAATTTATTGAGTGAGATTCTGATGGTTTGGTAATTTTTTTCCTGGGCTTTGAATTAGGATGAATTTCCCCCAAAATGAAAATTTTAAATCCTTTTTTGCCTTTTAAGAAGGGGGGGTGAGAAGATGGTAGAAGAGGGTAAAGGGGATCAAATATATGGTGATGGAAGGAGAACTAGCTCTGGGTAGTGAACACATAATGCAATATACAGATGATCTATTATAGAATTGTACACTTGAAACCTATGTAGTTTTGTTGACCATTGTCATCCCAATAAATTTTAATAAAAAATAAAGATTATTACTTACCACAAATAACTACTGAAAATTGAAAAATGTAAAGCCACAGTTAACAATGATATTCAAAAAATTTAGAAATAAAAACAAATTTAACCTCAAAAAAAAATAAATAAAAAACTGAGATCCTTGATAGTAGAATTTGGAATATGTGCTATGGGAACAAGGTACATCTCATCCCTCTTGGCTCTTGCCCCACTCCCTGCCAGGAGGTGGTCAAGCGGTCTCAGTTTGCCTTCAAAGACAAGTATGAGGATTGACAGTTATTCCTAAAGTATTAGGCGGAAGATTCTGCTTTAAAGTGTTTTTGCAAGCCTATGTTAATTTCTATGTTAATTAGAGGAAATTATTCAAGAATGGATGTGATTAGAATTTAACACCACATTGTTCTGTAGTAAACTAATTTTTCTGGATTATTCTGACGTATGATTCTCTCTCTCTCTCTCTCTCTCTCTCTCTCGGTGCCAAATAACATGTTTTTATTAGTGGATATAAAGAAATAAACATATATTATAGACATAGCAGTTTACAAAATCATAATTTAATTGTATACTCTTTAAGATGAGTCACATTAAAGGTTGTCAACAAACCTTGCTATATCTCACCCCTTGGAAAAGACTAGTTGGGAGTCCCTTGAATATTTTGAGATGGCCAGGATTATTGGTTAACAATATACCTTTCTGATTCTGTCAAATTCTTCTCTCCTCCAATCTGGAAAGAGTGACCTGAAAATAGGGTATATCCAACCCATCTAATTTCCATGCAATTCTGACTTTAAATTCATTCTCTAGTTTTCAAATGAGACTATGATAGTAGGAAAAAAGCATGAGTTGTACATTTCACATCTGGACTGTCGCAGCCCTGTCTCTGTCTTCTTGATTCTCTCTTTTTATGCTCACATTTAAGGTAATCTGCTTCAATTACGATATGCAATATTTTGACTAAAAGATTTTATCTATTCTTGTGAGAGTTTACAAGAGACATTTATGTTTTAATGACTTACAATAGATTTTTAATGGACCAAGTTTAAAAATAATACTGGTGCTAATCTGAGAATTTTTCATGACGAAGGTCTTACCTAATTATCTATTTCTAAGATAAAGGAGATAAATCAGTTCCAAATAATAATAGCAAGATTATTTTACCTTTGTTAATTTTGTATATGAGAAACATTATTTAACAATACAGAGGATGGCTAAAAATATATACAAATTTTAAGAAGGGAAAACAGTATTAAAATTGTAATACTCAATATATACCGATAACAAAAGATGAATACAAGTCATGTTTGACTTCTGCAATTACAAGAGTTGCTCAAAGTGGAGACCATAAGCGTCCAGACACTTCTAATGATGGCAAACTACTGCTTGAACAACGTTGACCATGGTGTCCACTTGTATGCATTTTTTCGGCACCCCTGGTATTCATAATAATCTCATTTAAAAATTCTAATAGCCAATTGCCTGATATACTGTGTCATCTGAATATGGATCTATGAACTATATTCAATTTGTAAAAAATAACACATAGCAGTTGGCACTGTTAGAGTTAGAACAAACTTGTCTATTACAAATTTTTTTGTAGAAAAGATTTGACCTCTGAAATACTTTTTTAGTGATGTTGTTAGATAAATTTAATTTTTCCTGTAAAAATGTAACTTTACTTTACAGTTCAAAGTTTAAAGTTTGATGTTGGTATAATCACAAGTTTTCATGTTTCCCAGCTATGCTAATAGATTTTCTATTTCTTCTTGCAGTTCTATTAAGTTTTTGCATATGTTTTGAAGCTGTTATTAGTTGCATTCAACTGTATCATTGTTTTATCTCCATGGCCAATTTTTACCTTCTATCATCATGAAGTGTCCACTTTTATTTCTAGAGAGATATTTTCTCATAAATTCTACAGTGTCTGATTTTAATAGTATTATAGTAAATTTATTTTTTGTTAGTGTTTGCACTGTGTACCTACCCTCTATCCTTTCACTTTCAGTGTCTCTGTGTCTTTACATGTATTACCCACAAATAATTTCTGGATTTTATTTTTAGGAAGTCTATTAATCTCTCTATTTTAATTGATCTCTTTATATTTACTGTAATTACCTGTATATTTGTGCTTAATTACTATCTTACTAACGGCTTTCTCTTTTCCCCCTTTTGTGTTCCTTTTATTAACCTTTCACGCCTCCTTTTGAATTGATTGGTTATCCGTCTTTTGTAAATCAATTTTCCCCCCTATTACTCTAGCAGTTTTATACTCTCTTGCTATCCTTTCATTATTTAACATACAAATTGACATGTGCATACTCAGCATACCAAAGTGTAATGTTAATGTGTACTTTTCCTGCTCTTATATTCCCATGTGTGTGATGTGAAATATATTCTTTTGTGGTTTTATACAGACAATGTTCCTTTAGACTTATTTACACATTTATCATTTGTGTTACTAATTATTCTTTCTGGATCTTGAATCTTTTATCTAAGATTTTTATTCTACCTGAAAAACAGTCTTCATATTTCCCTTACTGTAAGTCCATAAATGAGTAATTTCTCAGCTTAGAACTTTCTGAAAATGTCTTTATTTCACCTTTATTCCTGAAGGATGTTTTCACTGGATAGAGGATTTTAAGTTAGAGGTTATTTTCTTTTAGCACACTTAACGTATCATTTTATTCTGACTTTTATTTTTGTTATTGAGAAAGCATTTGTCAATTGAACCGTTGCCTCTTTGAAGGTTAAATTGTCTTTTGTTTTCTGTGTGTGTGTGTGTGTGTGTGTGTGTGTGTGTGTGTGTGTGTTTTCTTTTGGCTGCTTTAAAGAACCTTTTTAGAGTTTTACCAGGATTTGTCTAAAATGTATTCTTTTTATTATTCCTATTTTCTGTTCATAGGGATTATTGACCTTGTAACGCAGTGACTTTTATTAGTTTGGGGAAAATTTTACTAATTTTTAAAAATATTGCTCCTGTCACATTCTGTTCTTTCTTTAATTCTGGAATTTCACTTCCCATATGTTCCTTCTTCTCATTTTATCTTCTATAACTCTTACACTTTGTTCTGTATTTTCTATCTCTTTGTCTCTCTATGATTCATAGGAAAGTTTTTTGTGCCTACATTTTGCTGTACTAATTTTCTCTGCTGTATCTGCTTTTCTGTTGAACCCACTTTCTTGGTTTTTTATTATGTTAATTGTCTTTTTAATTCTACAATTTCCATTTGTTTTGTTTTGTTTTCTAATTTCCAGTTTCCTAAGAAAATTTATATTCATGCTTTTATTGTCTGGATCACTATAAGCAGTTATTTTAAGTCTTTTAGATAACTTCAATATCTGCAATTCCTATGGTCAGTTTCTGTCGTTTACTTATTTGTCTAATTGTTTATTCTTATTGTCTTGTCATCTCATGTGCATCGTTATTTTTGTATGTATGTCAGTCATTTTATTTGTAAAATTGTTAGTGGATGTCATTTTAATTTTAGGATTAGATTTTCTTCCTCCAGAGGAAATATCTATTTGTTTTGGCCAAGTAGCTGGGAAAATAGCAATCCTCAATCATCTCTATTCAAATAATTCCTGGGAAGATCTATGATCCAGGGGTTATTCCTTCCAGAGTGAGACTCTTTAGAGTCGACTCCAAATGAGGAGGATTTGCCTGAGCCACTCCATTTTGTCAGGACTTGATTCCAATTGCTGTCTCTTTAGTCCAATGAAGCTGCCAAATATGCTGAGACAGTTCCCTTAAAACTAGGGAAAAAGCAGACCTCAAACCCAAATTCCCCCCAGATCCCAAACTCTCAGTTCTTCACTGTCTTTCTTTTTGTATTAGGTCATAAGTGAATTAAAAAAATATAAAAAAAATTCAAAAGTTGTAGTTTTCCTTATCAACAAAGCTGAACCATTATGCACAGTCTGCCATTTCTGGAAGCAAAAGTCCACAAACTTTAATGAGTACAATAAATGTAATTAATTCAAATGACTGCTTAAAACAATTTTCTTAAAATGAACAGGCCAATTTTTGTGAAAAAATTTAGCAATTATCTTAATTCATTTTCTGGTGTACTCCTAGTCTTGTTATATATTTTTGCTAGGATTCTAGATGTCAGTAACTGTTCCAGATGTATTAAAAAAATCATATTTTCTCCAGTATTTCCCCCTTCAAGTACATCCTCCTCACAGGTTCGAAATTATCTACTTAAAATGCAAATTTGAATATGCTACTCCATTTCTTAAAATGCTTCCATGTCCACAAAGAAGGAAAATAAAACAAAACAAAACATCTAGAACCAATAAACTAATTCAGTGAGGTCACAGGACAAAAGATGAATATAAAAGAAAATTGATTATGTATCCATATAGTATCAAAAAAGTAATCAAAATGAACTTAGGAAAAATATTTCATCTACAATAGCACTAAAACTAATAAGATAATTAAGAATAAGTTTTAAAAAATACAAGGTGTAGGCACTAAAAATTATAAAATATTTTTAATAAAAATAAACATTCTAAACAGATGGAAAGATATTCCATGTTCATATTTTGGAAGACTCAAAATTATTAAGATAACAAATATGCACAAATTGATCTATACATTGAGCACAATTCCTATCAAGATGTCAGATGGCTTTTTTTCAGCAAGGGAGAAGATGATTCTAAAATTTATATGAAAAGGCAAAGGACCCAGAATAGCCAAAACAATGTTTAAAAATAATAACAAAGTTTGAGGACTTAAATTACTGATTTCATAACTTTTTTAAAAAATGCAATAATCAAGAAAGCTTAAGGATAAGCACATCTTTAAGATAGCTTAAGAACAGACATAAGGATAAAACAATGGAATACAATAAAGAGTGCAAAAATAAACCCTTAGATTTATAGTCAATTGATTTTCAACTAACATGCCAAGACAGTTCAATGTGGAAAAGGTAGCCTTTTCAACAAATGAAGCTGGGATGACTGGATATTCACATTTGCAAAAAGATTAATTTGGATCCTCACCAAATATCATACATAAAAATTAACTCAAAATGGCCTAGAGACCTAAATGTAAGAGCAAAACTGCATGTTAAAAGAAAAAAAAATAGGATAAGAACTTCGAGACCTTACATTAGGCAAAGTTACATGGCAGTAAAACCATAATTCATAAAAAATTGATGAATTGATCATCAAAATTAGGAACTTTTATACCTCAAAAGGCACCATTAAGAAAATGAAAAGACAAAGACAACTAAGAGAAAACATTTCCAAGTCACTTATCCAATAAAGGACTTGTGTTCAGAATACATGAAGAACTCACAATTGAATAATAATAGTAAAACACAACTCAATTAAAATATTGCTAAACAGGAAATGACATCAAGAACATGACAAAAAAATAGTCTCTCACTAGTATTCCCCCTTCAACAACAAGAATTTGGCATCTATTCAGGGAAAAATGTTCCTTTGTGGGAGCTGTGGGGACCAGCAACATATGCCAAGTGACTCAGGAGGAGTCTCACCTCTCCACGTATCAGGTAATAGACATAGTGACCTGGGTTCCAGATGTGGACTCTGCAATGGTCCATGAACTGTTTCTAGCCCCTTTTAGCTGTGGTCCAGGAACCTATGGAGAGCACTGTCTTAGAAAATTCCCCACAGTTGAGAGAGTCTTTCTGGAAGTTCAGGTTTCCCGTGAAGTTCACTATCAACAAGATTAATATAGCTACTATGGGAGAGTGTGGGGGTTTCTGTAAAAAGTAAAAATAGCACTACCATATGACCCAGAAATCCTCTTCTGGGTACATAGTTAAAGCAGGTGAAATCAGGACCTCTAAGAGCTCTCTGCACCTCAATGTTCAATGCAGCATTATTCTCAATAGTGAAGATATGGAAACAACCTAACTGTCGACCAGTGAATGAATGGATA
This sequence comes from Rhinolophus sinicus, assembly GCF_036562045.2. Classification (NCBI taxonomy): domain Eukaryota; kingdom Metazoa; phylum Chordata; class Mammalia; order Chiroptera; family Rhinolophidae; genus Rhinolophus; species Rhinolophus sinicus. The sequence goes on from NC_133752.1 coordinate 125,841,160, forward strand.
AAGAAGATGTGGGATATATACAATGGAAGATTATTCAGTCATGAGAAAGAAGGAAATCCTGACATTTGCAACAACATGGATGGATCTTGAGAGCATTATGCTAAGTGAAATAAGTCAGACATAGAAAGACAAACACTCTATAATATTACTTATATGTGGAATCTAAAAAAGTCAAAAATCATAGAAACAGATTGTAGAATCTGTTCAGGGCCTGGGGAGTATTGTTGTGGGGAGAAGTGGGAGATATTGGTCAAAAGATACAAACCTCAAGTTATTAGATGAATAATTTCTGAAGATCTAATGTACAGCGTGGTGACTGTAGTTAATAATACCATATTACATACTTGAAAGTTGCCAAGAGGGTAGATTAAATGTTCTCAGCACAACAAAGAAATGGCAATTATTTAAAGTGATGAAGTTGTTAACTAATTCTATTGTAGTAATCATTTACAATGTATAAGTGTATCAAACCTTTCTGTTGTACACTCTAAATCTACACAATGTTATATGTCAATCATATCTCAATAAAGCTGGGAAGAAATAAAAATGTTGGAACATTAGACAAATGAGCAAACAATTCAAATAGGTGTTTTGCCAACAATGATCAATGGATGTCAATAAGCAATTGTAAATATACTCAACACCTTTTGTCATTAGGAATTCCAAATTAAAAGCACAATAAAGTTACACTTCACACCCATGATCATGTTTATAAAAAAAAAAAAAAAAAGATAGTCAATATCAAGTGTAAATGACGTTGTAGAGACCCTAAAACTTCCATAAATTGCTAATTGGCATGCAATATAGTATAACCACCATCAAAAACATTTTGGCAGTTTCCTAAAATAGTTAAGCATCAATTCCATTCTTAGAAATCTACCCCAAATAATTGAAAACATATGTCCACATACAGCCTGTTTACAAATGTTCATTGCAGCATTATTCATAATAGCCCAAAATGGAAGAGGCATAAATGTCCATTAACTCAGCAAATGGATAAACAAAATAGTGTATATCCATGAAGTGAAATGCTATTCAGCAATACCAGTAACAAACTACTGATACTAAAGTTGAAATGAAACTCAAAGCAGTTTCCTAAGTGCAAGAAGCCAGTCACAAAAGATCACCAATTGTTTAATTTCATGCATACCCTGTTTCCCTGAAAATAAGACCTAGCCGGACAATCAGCTCTAATGCGTCTTTTGTAGCAAAAATTAATATAAGACCAAGTCTTACATTATATTATGTTATATAAGACTGGGTCCTATATTACATAAGACCCGGTATTATATTATATTATATTATATTATATTATATTATATTATATTATATTATTATATTATATTATATTATATTATATTATATTATATTATATTATATTATATTATATTATGTTATACCCAGTCTTATAGTAAAATAAGGCAGGGTCTTATATTAATTTTGCTCCAAAAGACGCATTAGAGCTGATTGTTCAGCTAGATCTTATTTTCGATTAAACACAGTAGAAAATATCTAGAAAAGGCAAAGCTAGAGAGATGGAAAGTAGATTAATGGTTACCTAGGGGTAGAGGTGGGAATTTGAAGTGACTGCAATTGAGCACTAGGGATTTTTTGGGGGTAATGGAAACATTCTAAAATTGTGGTGATAATTATACCACTCTATAAATATATGAAAATCATGCCCTTGTATACTTAAAACAGATGAATTTTACGGTATTTAAATTATTTCTCAATTAAGGTGTTGAAAACGTCCTTTTCCTGGCTCCCAGTCATCTAAAGCAGTTTTTACGAACTTGACTGAAAATAGGAATCACTCACACGGCTTGCTGACAATGACATCGTCTTCTCTGGAGACTTCTATTTCATATTTTTAACAATCATCTTGGATAATTCATATAATTAGATTCCAAAAACACCAATCTAGAATATATGCGTAAATTATCAAACTCTTATTATATCTCTAAAGTCTGACATCTAATTTGCCTCTCCCCACCTCTTCCATGCTCTGCCTCATAACTTAAAATACAAGTCTAAACTTATTAATGCTGTCTTGTTCGATATCATTTCATGTATTTTCTCCTCCATAAGCAATATAATCTCTGAGAATACAGAGATTTTATTTCCCGTGTCCCTATCTCCCCAAACTACTAACGCAGTGCTGAGCCTGGCTTTATCTGCTGTTAACAATTCTTAGATGTTTGAAGAGGTTTACTTAGGACGAAAGAGAAACTCAGACTGTGAACTCCACAGTTGTAAGGAAAGCGCCTATTATTTTCTCCACAATGTTCTCAGATTTGGGTGTTGTATGCACCCCTCAAGTGGGAAACAGGGGGAACATGAGACAGTGGCTTTATCTAGGACATGTCTTGATCATCTTCAACTTGCATTCGTGCCCGCAGTGATTTTACATATTTCCAGAAGACACAGTCCTAATCAGAAGATTATAATTAAATGGGTACGCCTATATAATAGACAGACAGCCATGTGACTACCAGTATGGGGACACAAAGGATGGGCATTTAGGCTCTCCTGGGGGTTCATTGTGCTGGGCTTATAGAAATAATAAAGACAACTGAAAAATGGCTCTTCCTTTGAGAAATGCTTAGCTTATTTTAGGTGACTGATGATTACACCTATGTTTCAGATGATATGTGATAGAAGTATGGTAATGATAGAAGTATGCAGATAATGAATACGTAAAAAGCGCAGAGTAGTGGAATGGTGAAAGGAGACGCGTCTGTTGGTCACGTATTCTATTTCCAAGTATTACATTAGTTGACTCCTTCAAATATTTTATTCTCATGGGAGTTCTGAAAGCAATCCCTTTAATTCAATTTTATATATAGTAATATAAAATCTCAGTAATGTTTTTCTACTCCCACATTACTGGAGTCAAAAACAGGATTTAAATAGTTTTCTCTGATTTTATTATTTATTTTATTTGTTTACTTACTGTGGTAAGGACACAACATGAGATTTACCCTCTTTAAACGTTTTTAAGTGCACAATACACAATATTGTTATATAGACACGATGTTGTACGGCAAATCGCTAGACTTACTCATCTTGCATAACTGAAACTTTATATCACTGCACCTTTGAAATGCAACCTTTCTTAAAGCACTTAACATTTGAGAGTCAAAGATAGTCAAGAACAATATTAAACACATGATACTTACTAGTTGTTTTACATTTCTGGAGGAATTATTTATCCCGAAACTTAATAAAAGAAAACAAAGACTCTTGAAACAATTACAGGCGTGTTAGTACTGGAATTTTATTTATTTCATCATCATAAACTTAAATATAATGTATATAATCCTCCCATATAGGGACCACAAATGGATTGCTCTATTTATTTATAATATCTCCTCAGTAAAAGATTTGTCAAAAGCACAAGATCAGACATAACTAAGAGAATTTCTTTCTGATGCTCTGAGCTGATTTTCAACATAGTTTATGAAACATATTTTGCTGATTTTCCACTTGGAGTCACATACTGACCTTGTTCAATTTTAGTGTGCCCTTGAAAGTTGTTTTCTTGTATTGTTTTTTTGGTGCTTTGCAGAAAATATTCAGGTATCTATACCTACAATTCCTTAAAGTTTACGTAGCTCTTTATCATCTGCTATACTAGGGGAGAGAAACTTTTCTCAAAATTAGAATCATGCTCTATGTAATTTTATATGCTGCTTTTCCCATTAAACATATGAGCAAGTTTTCATGTCATTAACTTTTCTTTCCTTTTTCTTCTTTGATGTTACCTTTGCTTTTTTCCTTTGGCTGTTAAACTGAGTTTGGTTGCTTTTCTATCTGCAGTATATGTAAGAAATACAAATTATTTGTAATTAAAATAATGGATTTGTTTTTCTTTGATAAATTATGATCTCTATTTTATTTAGCAAAATCAGGAAAGTAATTGCATCATTTTCTAAAACCATAAAGAAGAATTGAATACTTCTCTATTCTGGCTGTTTATTCACACTGAACTTATCCCTTTGTGTTACATGAATTGATATTTATTTTTAGAAACTTTTATGCAATCTTTTTTACTCCAAGGCATATTGTCTATATTTGGATTCCGGGTTGCAATTAAGTGTTCAGCAAATTTTAAATGTCACTTATGTTTAATGTGTTTGAATGTTTGTATCATGCCTGTATACATCATTTGTTCGTTTTTATATTTTTACTTTGATTTCATCCCTTGGCCAGGTGGAAGGTAACCTTAAGTAAACTGTCTAAAAAAGGTATTTGGGTGGTGGTATTATTTTGGGTCCTTATATATATGACATTTTCTATTGACTTTCTATGTGGTCAAATTCCATGTTATAGTCACCTATATTCCTCATATTATGCTTTGACATAGGTTTTAATGATTGACACTCATCTTTTCATCGTATTTTACTTTCTAAATATTTTTAGAACTACTCTTCATTCACCTCTGCACCACTATCTCTCGAAAGTAGTAAGTAGAATCAGAAACAGAAATGATAGCTATTGTTTCAGAGCCTGTGTTCCAGACACAATTCTAGGAACTTTATATGTAAACTTAATCTAAACTACCACCCTCTGGGGTAAAGGTACTTTTATTGTTCCTCTTTTACAGGCAAGAAAACTGACATGGAGAAGGATTAATAATCTTCCCTATGTTGCAAAGGTTGTGTATGGTAGACTTCCAATTCTAACCAAGGTAGTTTGTTTTCTGAACTCTCACACTGACACCAGTCTAAAATGGTATACTAATATATGGATATACAACTTCTAATGCTATTTCAACTTTTATATATATAATTATATATAAATAATTAACAGAAATATCCTAAAAGAAAAGGTTAAGATTTTTTTCTGGTAAGATATTAGGAAAAAAAGTCCTTTTTCGAAACACTGAGGCCTAAAGACACTAGAATTTGATGTACAAAGAAAAAGCATTGCCTGTGAAATTTGAAGTTTAGATTTCAAATTACATAAATATTGAAACTCTCCATGTCTCAGGGTCTTCATTTTCAAAGAGTTAGTGAGGTTCACATCCATAGCCAAGAAAAATCAGCAAAAAGGACTAACTTGCAGATTCAAGTATTTCACATTGTCATGTGGGGAATGGGAAGCCACACTGAAATGTTTCAGTTCCAATCGCTCAGACAGACAGACCAGAGATAGCCTTCATTTCACTGCTGAATTCAGATAAGAAACGAAGAAATGGGGATGAAAGAGAAGAAAGCTTTTCTGAGGAGCCAGCACTGGGCCATCAAAGCAGCATCCAAAGCAGGAACTCTGCAGGCAAAGGTTGAATTTCAACTGAGCTTTGTAGCAGTTGTGGCAGTGCCGTTAGCATATGGAAGGGGTGGTGGTTGTAATTAGCATAGCAGACTGGTGCAGCCACTATGGAAAACAGTATGGAGGTTCCTTATGACCCAGCAATGCCACTCCTGTGTATTTATCCAAAGAAATCCAAAACACTAATTCAAAAAGGTATATGCACTCATGTTCACTGCAGCGCTATTCATAATTCCCAAGCTATGGACAACCAAACTGCCCACCGATAAATGATTGGATAAAAAAACTGTGGTGCATATATACAACGGAATATTACTCTGCCATAAAAAAGAATAAAATCCAACCTTTTGCAATAACAGATGAACCTACAGGGTATTATGCTTAGTGAAATTAATCAGACTGATGAAGACTACTACCATATAATCTCACTGACATGTGGAATCTAAAGAGCAAAATAAACGAACAAACAAAACAGAAACAAAACCATAGATATAGAGAACAAACTGATGGTTACTCAATAGGAGGGTAATGGGGGCTGGATGAGAAAGGTGAAGGGATTGAGAAGTACAAATTGATAGCTACAGGAGAGTCACTGGGATGTAAAGTACAGTATGGGGAACATAGTCAATAATACTATAAAAAGTCGATAGTGTCATATGGGTAGTAGACTTATTAGGGGGATCACTTCATAATACATATAAATGTCTAACTACTGTGCTCTGCACCTGAAACTAATATAATATCCAATGTTTTAAAAACAATAGTCATGGGGATGTGTAGTATAGCGTGGGGAATATAGAAGATAATGTTCTAATAACTATGTACAGTGTTGGGAGGGTAGTAGACTTGGTGGGGTTATCACTTTGTGAGTTATGTAAATGTCTGATCATTATGTTGTTCTCTACACCTGCAACTAATAAAAAAATAAAGTCATTTTAACAATTAAAAAAAAAGAACAGCAATATCAGTATGTCAGCAGCAACAGAGATGAAATGGGTTAAGCAAAAATTATTGACTCCATTTTGCTATCTTTAAAGAGTACCATTTGAGTGCTTAAAAATTTCATTGTTTTAAAAATCTTTTTGTAGTTGATAGTGTCAACTACAAAAGATATTTCTTATCTTAATTGTCAGGGAATAATTCTAGGGACAGCAATGTCTATTTTAGATTAGAAACGTCTCAGAAGCAAAGTCTGTATCTAATTCAGTTTTGCGTATGCCCAACAGTGTACATTATGTAGCAAATTGTAACTTTCCTGCAAATTTTTGGTGAAGCAGGGTGAGCAAAAGCCAGTCTCAGTGAGTAAGAGAAAATGAATTGAGTAGAATTAGAGATTTCAAGTATGAAGAGCTGTTTCAAGGAATTTTGCCATAAATAGGAAGATACCAACAGGTGGCAGCTGATGGGTAAAATAAAATCAAGAGAAATATTTTTTTTTTTCTCTTCCTTCCAGATAGAATAACAGGAAATTTTTATGCTGCTGGATGCTGATGGGAATAATCTCCATAGATCTGTGATGTAGGATGTGGGGATAACTTCTTGGAGTTACGTCTTTCAGGAGGTTGAGAGGGAAGATAGTAGCAATGGCTTCAGTAGAATGCATAGCTTTTCTGTGATAGTATCTGAGACATTAAATTATGTCAGTAGAGGTGCTGGTAGGTGGGCTGATGTGATTATAGAGTCTGTGCAAGTTCTCTGTTGGTCACTTCAATTTTCTCAGTGCAGTAGGGGGCATGGGCATCAGGTGAGATTGAATATGGGGGAGAAGTGGGAGGTTTGAGCATAGAAGGGAAGATGTGAAATAGTTTTCTAAGAGAGTGAAAGAAAAATAAACTATGATATAGCGTATGATTGCTGGAAAGCACTGAGGATACTCTTAAGGTTGTTAAAGTATCTGTTATTTACCTGTTACCATTTTTTTCTTTTTTCTGTTGTGTATCTATGAATAATACTCCCACTTTTTTTTCTTGATTATAATACTCAAAAGATTGTCTTTTTTTTCAACTTATAGACTTTTATTTTTCTTATCAGCTCTGTAACATTTGTTACCTTATCAATTTATTTTTTACCATTTAAATATTTTATTCTATTTTCCATAGGTATTTTTGTACATTTTTATAGGCACCATATTATTATTATTATTATTATTATTATTGTTATTTTAAAATTAAAATTCATTGGGGTGACATTGGTTAGTAAAATTACATAGGTTTCAAGTGTACAATTCTGTAATACATATCACCTCACACTGGTTAGAATGGCTAAAATCAACAAGACTAATACAGTGGTACCTAGGTTTTCGAATGTAATCTGTTCAGGAAGACCGTTGAAGTTCTGAAACGTTCGAAAACAGCCGACAGCTAGGCCTTAGTATCTTGCACTCAGCAGAAGCCGCGTGACATGTTCGACTTCCGAGGAGTGTTTGAAAACTGAAGCATTCATTTCCGGGTTTATGGTGTTTGTAAACCGAAATGTTTTCAATGGAGACTTTGAAAAACTGAGGTACTTCTGTAGTAATAACAAGTGTTGGAGATGCTGTGGAGAAAAAGGAATCCTCATACACTGTTGGTGGGAATGCAGACTGGTGCAGCCACTATGAAAGGCAGTGTGCAGGTTCCTCAAAAAATTAAGAATAGAATTACCATATGACCCAGCAATCCCTGTCCTGGGTATATACCAAAAAAAAAAACCTGAAAGCATTTATCCGTAAAGGTATATGTACTCCAATGTTCATTGCAGGTTTATTTACAGTGGCCAAGACATGGAAACAACCAATGTGTCCTTTTATAGATGACTGGATAAAGAAGATGTGGTATATATACACAATGAAATACTATTCTGCCATACAAAAAGATGAAATAGTACCATTTGCGACAGCATGGATGGATCTTGAGATTATTATGCTAAGCGAAATAAGTCAGACAGAAGTAGAGACTCATATGGTTTTACTGATATGTGGGATATAAAACTGAAAGCAACAAAGGAAAAAGACAAACAAATAAAGAAACAAAACCTCATAGACACAGACAATAGTTCCATGGTTATCAGAGGGTAAGAGGGGAGGAGGGTGCTAGAAGAGAGTAAAGGGGGTCAAGTATATGGTGATGGAAAGAGAACTGACTTTGGGTGGTGAACACATAATGTGATATATAGATGATGTATTTTCATCTATATAGGTTTACCTTGTTATTTTTCTAACTTTATGAGTTGGATGTTTAATACACTTATTTTCAGTTTTTCTTTATTAATATGGGTTTTAAGTCCATTTTTTAACTGTTTCTCTCCAATATGTAGTGTTTAAAATATTCTGAAGTTTATAAAAATAAAATAATTTGTTTAATAGTTTTGATTTTCAGGTGATGGGATATATTTTGTTCTGTAATTTTATTAGTATTTCTGTCTTTAATACATTATGATGAGAAAATGAAGTTTATACTAAGACCAACTTTCAAATTACTGATTTTTTTTGTTTTAATATGATAAAATTTGTGAACTTTCTAAGGGACTTTTAGAAAAAAGCTTTATTGTATTTCAAGTTATAGAATTTAATGTATATATCATGTAGACCTATCTTATTATGTTAAATTCTTCTAAATTGCATTTAATTTTTGTCTACTTGATCTCACATGAACTGAAAAAAGCTGAATTAATTCTATAGGTGTTTCAATGACATTTTGTCATTCCTTATAAATATAGAGTTTTCAAGTTACCAGCCAGGCATAACACAATGTCATTTTGAAAATTTTAATAAGTACAACAATTAAGAATCACTTTAACAATGTTAAATACAATCTTTTGAAAGAAGACACTCTACAAATCTTTTAATATTACTTTTGAGATTATTCAAATTTAGAGATCAAGTTGCAGTCAAACCAAAAGATGACAGGAAATACTCTCATATGAAATAGTGATATTTTTCTTTCCCCCCCTATATTTGGCTCCATTATTTAAAATAAGCAAAGTAATAATAGCTTGAAATTCTTTAAAATGTGCTTCAATCTCAGACACTTTAGTTGACAATTTAGATCAAATTAATAGAAAATATTATTTATAATTTATCTCATAGTCTTGAAGGAGAAATGTCTCTTAATTTGTGCTTTCAAATATAAAACGCCATAAGTGGGAGAATTATCCCATTGAAACATATAGAATTTTCCCAACTAGCTTGCTTAATAGACAGAAATTCTAGAGTGTCTTTATAGTCATAATTTGCATTACAATAGGTATTTTTTGCAAGAACTTAATGCACTCAACTGGAAGCTTTTCAGTGTGTACAGGGAATTATACTCTGTTAAGTGATGACATGATTTTTTCTTTCTTTTTTTATGAAAAAGAGTAATTATTTTCTTGGACACCTGGGGATGTGTTAGAATTGGAATACTTAGTAAAGACTAGTTGGCTATAATGACAGATATGATTATATTTCGTTGATTCCCCCAGGTACCTCAGTATGGACATTTTTCTACAGAGTAATACTCTTTGGTCATTGTTTTCATGAAACTGAAAAAAATATTAACTTTCCATCTATTAACATTCTTTTAATTTTCCATATTTAAAACAAATTATAGGTGTGTCGTATTTCAATTAATTGTCACCATAAACTATGAGGCAGCTGTTGCAGTCTTGGCTTTGCGATTTCTTTAGACTGACAAAGCGTGTTCTCTTTATGTTTTATATTCACTTGCAGGTAGAAAGGGTATAGTCAGTACCAGGAGATGTTAATTAAAGGTTTCAAATGGGTTGCATTGAGTTAGTGAAGCGGTGAAATATGAGGCAGTGAACTAAAGACACAATGTATTCATAACCTTTATGTTCCTGAACACCTTTGTCTATATGTTCTAACCTATACAGATGTGCAATTAAACTTAATTGAGGCTAGGCACAGGTGAGAGAAGGTTGTATCTTAGGCAAGGTTATGTTGTTTGGTGTTCTATATTGCCAAATGGTATGTAACTCATGTATTTCAGAAACCTAACAAGTTGAAGAGGTAATTAGTATCCTTTATCCTTGACACATGCACCCTCATGAACTCTCAAAAGAGAAATTTGAAAATCAATCATAAGGCAAGGCAGCAAGACATTTAGATAAGCATCAATTGGACTGGTTTGTCAGAACAGGGATCTTCCTTAGGAAGGTTAGAATGAGGTACTCTGGAAAATAAAAATAAAAAATTCCTGGGTGGAAACTAGAGTTTGCCTGAGGTGGTGCCCTGATTTGCATTCAAGGAAGCAGGGGGGAAGAAAATACATAAATTATTCCTCAAGGGACTTTGATGTGGGAAGCTGAAACTTAATATAGGAAGTGAGATGGGTGTGCTTTCATGGTGTTCTGTGATGTTAGGCAATCTCTTGTGGAAAATGAGGAATTCCTTTTCAAAGTTTTTGAAAGAAACTACAGAAACATTGTTACCCTTACAAATATATTGAAAGATCAATGTCAGATCTAGCCAATTAAGATTTGGGAATAAGGTATTTGTGATATGCACATTAAGGGAATTCTCATAAAACATGACTCGATGGGCAGTAAATCCTGTTCAGAGAATTAGCAGAGGCAGGTTGATGTACATATCATCAACTTTTCTATTGTTGGTTGTTACATACTTCCTTCTAATATTTATAAATGGTTCAGGACAACTTGATGTTTGGTTAAGATTAAACTTGGCTGGAAAGTGGAAGTTGAGGGAGAATGAAGAGTATGTCACACTGTGGAACTCGGGGTTATACCTACTCTCCATATTGCATCATCTATATAAAGTTTTGTGATGAAAAAATATTATTTTAGAGATAAATGTTGTAGAAAAAGTTTTCTCTGAAAAGCTGATGTGTTTTCCCTTCTGGACAGTAGGAACAATTATAAATCACAGGGGTAAATTAGTGACCTATTCCTATCCCTGCAGATATAGTCTCATTTTACAACACATTGTTTTAAATAAAAATATAGCTAATATTTAAGTACTTATATATCTATTATGTCGTTGAAATCCTCATAAAACACTTTAGGAGGTTGATATATTATTATTTTGTTTTCCAGCTGAAGCACAGAGAGAGTGATTGTCACATCTAAGGTCGAACAAAAGTAAATGGTGAAGCCAAGACATAAGCTTAGGCAATCTGATCTCAAATCCCATTTCTTTTTTAACCTCCCAACTATGATTTAATTAGCAAGTTTCAAGCTTGGAAGATTACACATAAAATCCATAATTCCATTGTCTCTTAAAAGTTGGGTAATTTGGTGACTACAGAGTTTGCATTTCTTCCTACAAATAATGAATTTCAGCTGAACAGCAGTTGGCCCCTTAGACACATTTCACCAGGGCTGTCCCCCTTGTTTGTGCTCATGGGAGCTGTTACCCTGAATGGTAAAAGGAACGATGTGCTCCTTTTTGTTTTGATCTCCAGGATATTCAGAACTACACTGGTGACTGAGTAGTAAGTTTTTGTTTTTCCATCTGGTATTGAAGTTCACTATTTTACACGCATTTCATTTTAGGTATGACAGAGTCTTTGTAGGATGTTTTATTCAACTATTGTGCTAAAATCTCTTCTGTGGGTGTATAACATCTTGGATTTTAAATAGACGTAAATTGTGTGTGAAAGGATTTAAATAGATTGCCATGGAAGAGTATTAGAACTTCTATAGTTCAGCTGTGTTTTCGCTAAGTATATGAAGTTGATGTAACTAAAAATGTAAGTGGATGGTATAGAATCAGTGCTATATCATGATATTACGAAGAAAGAAGCAGAGTTGCTTTTAGAAAAGACTTGCAGTAAAATGTTTTTCTAATGGTAAAATTGGTGAGAATATGCTTTGTGAGACCCGTAATTCTTTTGAAATCAAGTCCCAATTGCAGTTACCTAATCACTGGGGGCAGCCTTGGAGATCAAATTGCCAATAGGTGTGTGTGCGTGTGTGTGTGCGTGTGTACACATGTATGTGTGCACTTGTTAACTGGAATAGGGTCAACATGTATTAATAAAATAAATATTCTGCACAGTTTTATTCTATCAATATAGAAAATAGAGTAACCACAAGCCCTGTCCAATTGAAGTTTATAAATACATTGAGGAATTCAATACAGCTCAGAACACATGCAAAGCAAAATTTACAGATTTTAAGAGCAGACCATGATTAAGCAAAATTCATCAGGGGGATTTTTTTAGGAAAACCCTGTGATCAACATAAATCTCCAATCTTGGCCCAATCTACACTTGCTTCCCCATGTCACTAGAGTCCCTATACTTTTCCCCATTATTGTAATACTAATGTAATATCTAATAGCTGCAGCTAGGCAATAAAAACCGTCATTTTTGTTTGTTTGTTTTGCTAGGGTATTATGGTTTATCCATTTCATAACCATCATGTTGTGATTTAAGGCACGTTTTAGATGTCAATTCTAATTTATTTGGTATTACTACCACATCGAAATATTTTGTTTTTCTCTGACTATATATTTCATCATTTTTATGAGCTTTCCTTGGTCAGTAATCTTTGTTTGTAAGTAACCGAAGTTGATTCTGGCTAACTAAACCCAAACACAAGTTTATTAGAAGTATACAAGGCAGCTCAGGGACTCAGAAGGGAAACGTTAGGTCTCAGAAAGAATAGGAACCAAGAAAAATCCAAGGATGTGAGTAGAAACTAAGGGACATCAAGGGGGTGTTTGTGTAAGAGCTGAATTACCTCCATTTAGTTTTTCCAGCATTCATGACACTGTTCAAAATTCAAATTCCCAGGTAAGAGATTTGAAGCAGCCTAAATTGAGTCAGGAGCCCACACCTGGGCCACAAGAGGGAAGTACTTTAATTGATGGTCCTGATGTATGTGATGGGGAGAAATACTGTTCCAAAGAAGCTGAGGGCTCATTAACAGAGAGGGGAATAAATTGATGTGCAGGGAAACCAATAGATGGCGGTCCTGCTAGAGTCTTAATTTCTATCCTTTTTAGGCTCTCTTATTTGTGTGTAGCTCTTTTCCTTATAAGAATGAAGTTACTATGTGTATTTGAAATGCAGATCCAAATGTATTTAGTGCCAAAAATTTCAATCAATCCTCCCCCCTAATGTTTTATAATCAGTAAAGGCTTTTACAAGAACCAATTCTATTCCTAATTAAAGAATCCTGTTGAGAGCAAGAATTCTGCCTGCAAAGAGAGTAACAATTAGGGATTCGATTCTATTTGAAATTTAAGATGTGAGTGTATGTAGGCCATGCTTCCTCACCAATTATATCACAGGTTATTTCACAAGAATCATATTTGACCTCTTAAAGTAGACAAATGTCAGACTATTTTTAAATTGCATTAAGTTTTTTTGAGACTTACTAAGTCTAAATACATTTAGAATGGATACAATTTGTTAAAACAAACATCACTCTTTAATTTAATTGTAAGAAAATGAAATACTCCTTCACACCTAAATATTCTAGATATTTAAAACAAGGGTATTTAAATAAATTACTCTAAGTACGTCATGATGTTGTTTATCAAAAACATCCTATCTTAAAAGTCAGTGGGCATAATCACTGTTCAGAAATGACTTTGTTCCATCAAGGTATGAAAACAAATAAATATATTTACGAATATATATTTATATAAATGCATGTTTATTTATATAAATATATATTTATAAATATATATAATTGTAGGAAAAAACTGAATTTTTATTAAGAGCTACAATTTTAAATATAAATTTAATTAAATTAAGGTAGAGATTTTCAGTTAAAAGCTTTAACTCCTCCAAATGCGTCACTTGGATTTAAATTTCTTTTTGATGTCATTGGTATCTCAGCATATTTTTAAAAAGGAAGGAGAAGAAGTGTGATATAGAGATGAAAATTAGACTTCTATTTCAGGACATTGCCTCAGTAAGGGGTAATCGCCGCACTGAAAGTTTTAGTGGCAAAAAATCAGAAAGCAGTATTAGGATGAGAAACTCGTATATGGGAAAACGGACATCAGAGTAAGATATGGACTCTTTAACGTAAAGCCAGAAACTTAAGAAATTGTTTCAAGCAAATTAGCAAGGTATGGCTTCTTATTAAAGAATATAAGTGTTTTGATGTAATAGAAGTATTGGATACAGTTACTCTACATAAACAACAACAACAACAACAACAACAACAACAACAGAGGGCTGATGTGACCAATACATATTTCCGTGAAGGCCAATACTAGTATGAAATGGAATATTTCTTTCAAACTAATAGAAGTACTAGGCTATCCCTAGTGTTATTGGGTATTCATGTGTGATGTTATTTTCAAATTACTTCCTGACTACTTACTAATTATCCTTCAAGGATGGTCTGCTCTTCTCCATTCATCAACTTGAACATGAAATACTTCGTATTGGCCTTAGAGGAACTGACAATTTATGGAAGAGAGTCATCCTGGCAGTAGCTGACTATTGCATGTGAGGAAAATATGGCTCACTTGTTTGAAACCGTTATCATTATTTCTCTTTTCCAAGGTGATAAAATTACAGCTAGAATAAATGCCAAGCTAATGCCAAACTGTGAGCATGCATTCTCTGCACATCAGCCAGCTAGCTCTTATCCTTTCACAGTTTTGCCATTGGTGGGATGACATTAAGATTTGGGACTTAAACAAGTGGAACCTAATATGCAGAAACTTTTCAAACATTTATAGCAGAATTTTCTTCATGTATATTAAATGGAAAGTCACTTTCCATATATTTTAGAACTCTATCCCTGTCTTTTAGCTTCAATGAGATTTTTCCATTGTAGAAATTCTTTAAAATTGGCGAGTTAGACCAGATGGCATATGAGAGCCCTTCTGGTTCTAAAAGTATAATGCAAAAATCTTGTGGAACTTGGTGCTTTCCTTTTCTTAGTGTAGAGCTCAACACTATACAGTGATCTACGAGGCTCTATATAGTCTGTCACTACCTCTTTCCTATCCAGCCTCAGCTCCTACTCTCCATCCATCCATCCTTAACCACTTCAGCAACACCCACCTTCTCACTCTCCCTTGAACATTACAAGGCTAGTTCTGGCTTGATTTAAAGTCTCTCTTCCCTCAGATAACTGCATGACAAGGACTCTTAATTTCCTCAGATCCCTTCTCAACCTTCACACTATCAGAGATTCATTCTTTCTCTACCCTATCTGAAAAAGCAGTCCCTCTACCCATGTCATTCTCTATCATTCTACACCCACATAGCCATGTCACCGCTTGAAATATTAAACGTTTATGAGCTTAGTATTTGTCTCCCCCTTGTAAGGGATGTTTGTTTTTTGTCTCAATTCCTCTATTGACCACTCTTACATACTTCTGTCCCCCAGTCTTGGGAGTATTGCCCTCAGGAGCTGCTTGTCCAGAGAGGCCATGTCCACCCCAAGATGGGGGTACAAGAGTCCAATCCCTTTCCCTCAAGGTGAAGCCAATGGCGGTGTAACTCCTACTTCAAATTTCCTCAATGGGATCACTTTGAAGCCTGTCTCCATTTAAGACTGAATTCTTGCTTAGTTTTTACCTCCCCTACCAAACTCTGCTTCCTCTGTTGCCCTTGTCTTGAGAGCACTTACCCATTGAACGAACCCCTTGTCCAAGAATTCACACCTCAGGCTCTGTTTCTGTGGAACTTGATGAGCTCCCTGAGGTTAGACAACATGTCTCCTTTCTTCACTGCCATATTCCAAGCACTCAGGACATTGCCTGACATATGTAAGTGCTACATAATGTTGAATGACCATCTTAGTGTTGGAGGACCTAATTGTTTTAGGAAGAGCAACACTCTAGGTTATCTGAGCCTTCATTATGCCTTGGGCGAACACAAGCAAACAAACAAATGAAAACAAGTTCATCCACCAGCTTTACCCTCTTCACTTACAAGCATCTTAAAATTCAATTAAAGAGAGGTTCATTGACATAAATGCTTACTGTTTTATTAACCAACATTGTATTTTCTGTAGTTCTATGATGATTTAGGCCAGAGGATAGCAAACTATGACCTTTGGGCCAAATGCATCTCTGTTTGGTCCTGACCACAATGTTAGAATGCTTTTGACATTTTAAAATCATTGAAAAATATCAAATGAAGAATATTATGTCATTATCCATAGAAATTGTATGAAATCCAAATTTCAGTGTCCGTAAATAAATTGTACTGGAGTACAGTCATGATTATTTATTTGTATATTGTCTGTGGCTACTTTCATGCTACAAAGGCAGAATTTCTTAGTAGCTACAATGGAGACTGCATATATGGTCCACAAAGCTTGAAAGTTTTCTAGCTGGCTCGTTGCAGAAATAGTTTCCTGACCCCAGACTTAGACTCCCATATTGTCCCACTATCTCTTGGATTCTGTAAAGAATCACTTCAGATCATGAAATGTCTTTAGTCCAACAAGGCCTATGACACCATACCTTGTCAGGTCATAATTTTCTGACCTCTTCCATTCAGAACAAACTTCGTTCTTTCCTGGTGGGAAGTTCAGTCTTTTCCTCGTTACCAGCTGCTACTTTTCTAGTTGGTAATCTTTCTTAGTTATCCAAAGCATTCGCCACTCTGAGAAAATTTGCTGTCTTATCCCAGAAAATATTCGCAGCACAAGTCCTGCTAGCATAAACAAGAAAAACAAATAGAATGCTTGTACAAACATAACAAAAGACTCCCACTCGTGGCAATTTTCTCCTATGTAATTTCTTTTTACTTAGCAGGTGCAAGTCCCACAGTCCTTCATTTCACATAAAACTACTTTTATCAGCATTCTTTCTAACTTGCATTTCTTAAATAATGTGTCTTTTTTTACCCCCTTCAAACAGTATACAGAGGAGAGATGGTGTGTGTGTGTGTGTGTGTGTGTGTGTGTGTGTGTGTTGGTGCTTTTCAACTAAGAGGCACTTGATTATCTAGTTGAAGAACAGGTGAGAAATAAAATCTCAAACAATAACCACAGATTACACTTGATATTAAAAATGAATGTCTTGGCAGTTTTGTGAATTGCTTTATTATTTAACTATCTCAGTTAGAAGTTAGACCATAGTTCTAATGAGTTGAAAAAGATGAGCTTATTTCCTGATTAGGTGAATTAGCTTTCTGCTTTTCTTTGGACACATAAACTTTAGTTCACTGAAATGTTTTGCTGGTTCAACTTGTTGGCATAGAGAATAAGGCAATAGAAAAGATGAAATCAGTAAAATTATATAGATTTTATTCACACTCTAGGAGAAACTTTATTTTATGCATGATATTTAGATTACATTTTAATATTTATGAAACTTATAATTCTAGATTATGTGTAGATTAAACTCAGTGGTAAAAGTGAACAATTCGTCAGTTTTACTATTTAAGGCCATAACAATCAATACTAAAAGCAAATGTTTTGGAACAATATCAATGTTAAATGTTATTTTTCATTCACCCAATAAATTTATTAAAGATTTTATAAAAGAAATTTTCTCTGGTTTTACCTAAAGTTTTTAAATGAACTGTGAGCTAAAATTTAAAATTTGTGCTTCCATACAAATTTTAGAATTGGTTTCTGTATCTCGGTGTAAAATGCTATTGAAATTTTGATAGCAATTGCATTAAATCAGTATATCACTTTAGGTAGTATGGGCTTTTTTTCTAACAATATTAATTATTTTGATTCATGAATACAAGTTATCTTTTTATTTGTGTCTTTA
This sequence comes from Rhinolophus sinicus, assembly GCF_036562045.2. Classification (NCBI taxonomy): domain Eukaryota; kingdom Metazoa; phylum Chordata; class Mammalia; order Chiroptera; family Rhinolophidae; genus Rhinolophus; species Rhinolophus sinicus. The sequence goes on from NC_133752.1 coordinate 125,859,080, forward strand.
TTTTTTTTCATCAATGTCTGATAGTTTTTAGTGTAGAGGTCTTTTACCTCCCTGGTTAAATTTATTTCTAAGTATATTATTGTTTTTAATGCTATTATAAATGTGATTGTTTTCTTTATTTTATTTTCAACTGGTCTGTTGATATTATATAGAAATGCAATTGATTTCCATATGTTGATTTTGTATTCTACAATTTTACTGAATTCATTTGTTAGTTCTAACAGTTTTTTGATAGAGCCTTTAGGGTTTTCTATAGACAACATCAGGTCATCTGCAAACGGTGAAATTTTACTTCTTCCTTTCCAATTATATGCCTTTTATTTATTTTTCTTTACTAATTGTTCTGGCTAGGTCTTCCAGCACAATGTTGAATAGCAGTGGTGAGAGTAGATATCCTAATCTTTTCTTGATCTTAGAGGAAAAGCTTTCAACTTTTTACCACTGAGTATGATAGCTGTGGACTTGTCATCTATCACCTTTATTATGGTGAGGTATGTTCCCTGTAAACCTACTTTGCTGAGAGGTTTTATCATGAAAGGATGTTGAATTTTCTCAAATGCTTTTCCTGCATCTATTGAGATGATTGTATGATTTTTATACTTGATTGTATTAATGTGGTGTATCACATTTATTTGTGTAAGACGAGCAATCCTTACATCCCAGGGATAAATGCCACTTTATCAATATGTATGATCCTTTTAATGTGCTGTAGATTTTGGTTTGCTACAATTTTGTTGGGAATGTTTGCATCTATATCCATCGGGGATATTGGCCTGTAGTTTTCTTTTCTTGTAGTGTCCTTACCTGGCTTTTGTATCAGGATAATTATGACATCATAAAATGAGTTTGGGAATATTCCCTCTTCTTCAGTTTTTAGGGAGAGTTTTAGAAGAATTGGCATTAATTCTCCTTCAGATGTTTGGTAACATTCACCAGAATGAAGCCAGAGCTCAAATGGCCAAAGCAATCTTAAGATAACAAAATTGGAGGCATCACACTTCCTGACTTCAAACTATATTACAAAGCTGTATCAATCAAAGAGTACAGTATTGGCATAAAAACAGACATATAGACAAATGGAAGATAATTAAGAGCTCAGAAATAAACCCCCATATATATGCTCAAATAATATTTGACAAGGGATCCAAGAATAATCAATGCAGAAAGGATAGACTCTTCAATAAATGTTGTTAATAAAACAACAATTTAAATGTACAAGAATGAAATTGTACCCTTATGCCACTCAGAAAACTCAACTCAAAATGGATTAAAGACTTAAATGTAAAACTTGAAACTGAAAAAAATCTTAGAGGAAAACACAGGAAAATAACTCCTTGACACCTTGACATTGTCATTGGCAATTTTTTTTTTTTTTTTGGGCAGGGGGGATATGAAACCAAAACACAAGCAACAAAAGCAAAATAAAAAAGTGGGACTAGGGTAATGAAAAGCTTCTGCACAGCAAAGGAAACAAGAAAATGAAAAGACCACCTATGGAATAGGAGAAAATATTTTCAAACTATATATTTGATATGGGATTAATGTCCAAAATATACAAGGAACTCAGAAGCTCAATTGCAGAAAAACAAACAACCTAGTTTAAAAATGGACAATGGACCTGAACAGACATTTTTCAAAAAAAGATATAGGTGCTCAATATCACTAAGCATCAGGGAAATACAAGTCAAAGCCAGACTAAAATGTCCCTTCACACCTGTTGCTCAATATCACTAAGCATCAGGGAAATACAAGTCAAAGCCAGACTAAGATGTCCCTTCACACCTGTTGAAATGATTGTTATAAAAAAGTCAAGTGATAACAAGTGCTGACAAGGATGTGGAGAAAAGGGAACACTTGTGCACTGTTGGTAGGAATATCATTTGATACAGCTGTTATGAAAACTGCATGGAGGGTCTTCAACAAATTAAAAATAAAATATATGATCAAGCAATCCCACTTCTGGATATATATATATATATATATATATATATATATATATATATATATGAAAAAATGAAATCATTATCTGAAAGAGATATCTGCATACCCATGGTTATTGTAGAATTATTCACAATAGCCAAGACATGAAACAACTTAAGTGTTCATTGACAGATAAATGGATGAAGAAATGGTGGTATGCTTGTCCAAAAAACTGACGAAGAGGCGATACCTCCTAATTCTCCTTTTTGTTTTCTTTCCTACAATCTCACTAGCAACCCTGGATGGTCCTCAGAACTCCTCCTGGAGTGGTTTTCTCTCAGAGATCTACATGATCACTCTTTCACTTCATTTAAATCTTTACTCAGAGTTCATCCTATTGTTGAGGTCTACCCCACCATCCTATAAAATGACTTTCCCCATCTTTGATTTTTTTCATCCACATCATTATTGCTAACTGATAAATTATGTGTCACTCATCACTCTGATTTAGAATATAAGAGCTTCATAAGAGCAGGGCTTTTGTTTTATTCTCTGCTACTTTCCTAGTTGCTGGAACAGTAATGAACACATAGTAAGCACTTAATAAAATGGGATGAATAAATGAATCAGGCTGACCTGGGAGTTAAATTAGACATTGGGAAACTTCATGGCAATGACATGGGATATATACTATCGAATAAACACATTGGCAAGCCCATGACACATAGCCAACACAGTAGGATTTTTAGAACCTGCTAGGAGTAACTGAAACTGGGGTGCTGTAGAACTGTAGAAGGCGGCCTTGCTGAACCAAGAAAATGTTGTCTCTATTACTTTGATTATGACCCTGTCATAACTTCAGACTATGGAATCTAGAGAAAGGTGTAAGTTATATGAAACAGTAGAGCATATACTGTAGTAGCTGTCATCTGGGCTTTGTGTCTTCGTTCTGCTACTCCTAGCTTTGTGACCTTGAGCAAGTATCTTTATATCCTGATGACATGTCAATTTTCTTGTCTGTCAAATACAGATACTTATAGTACTAAGGTCATAAATGATATAAGTAAAGATTACATGAATTAATACACTTAAAGTTTTAGTGCACAATCAGCGCTCAAAGCAGGTTTGTTATTATTTATGGCGTTTTCTAATAAATTTGCACTAACATATTGAAGGGAACCATCGATATACTAATTATGAGCACGTCACACACAGGTGAAATTTGACTTATTATAAGTTCCATTATGCACTACTAAGAGCAAGAAAATGAAAAACATTCATCTGGGTCTTTTAGACTTCCAGAAATAGGCCCTAGCCCTTGCCTTGAGAATGAGCCCATGATACAAGCATACTTACTCCGTGGGACTCTCGCCACACTATCACCTTATGTCTCTTGGAGATGTGGTTAAAAATATCAAAACATTTAAGGGAGTTTTAGGCACTGGCAGGATAGCAGCTCCCTGATCCAAGTTAGAGGCAATCAGCTCAATTGGAAGAATTAAAAACACTGAGTCACCAAATGAGCCAACTGTTAAATCACAATGTTTCAAGAAACTGTCTCTACCTTCAGAATATATGTGAGAGTGGGCTGTTTATTAGTCATAACTGAAAGCATTATATGGTACTGAAATGCAACCTACAGATGCATTTTCTCTATGACTGATACTTATTACTAAACTCCTACTCTAAGTTTCTAAGTCGGCTTAGAAGTTCAGGCAGACCTCCTTTTAATGAATGTCTTTATAAACCCAAATTAAAGTCAGTTGGGAAAGACACATTAGCAAGTAAGGGATTTTAGCATTTTTGTCCTATACAGAAAAAACATTTTTGGGGAGGTTCTCTTTGTGATCAATCAAGAGGAATATTAAGCACTTTTTATTATATTATATGGTCCATTGATATAAGCTTCAACAAGTTCAAACTTACAAAGTAATTCCTCTGATACTATTTATAGATTTTTGTTGAATATTAAAGATAAAAGTGAGACCAATATATAGCATGTACATGTCTGATATGTATTATAAGGTGTGTACTTTGTGTATACATACATAGTGTGTACAGTTTTCATAATCTTGGCATTAAAGTGAGACCTTTTAAAACTTGGTACTAAAAATAAAATAAAAAATTGAATGAAGAACAGATTCAACTATAAAACAGCTAAAGATAAACACACAAAAATATAAAATACATACGAACAATTAGAAAAAATATTTGCAACTGTGTTATTTGACTACATATATTAAACATTTAAATATATGAATAGATCTTAGAAATCAATGAAATAGATAAACTTCCCAATAGAATAAAATGTCAAAGACAATAAACAATTTATTTAAAAAGGAATGATATATCCTCCCCTATTGAACTGGCAAGTATTCATAATTTCAATATTGCCGAAAGTATGGCGAAATAATCACTTTCAAACAATGCTTATTTAAGTAGAACCTGGTAAAACATTTTTGGAGAACAGTTTGGCATATGAGTTAAAATTTTAAATGTGTATATTTTTATTTATTTAGCAATTTAACTTAGGGAAGTATCTGGAGGAAATAATCAGGCAAGTGTTCAAATATCTAAGTATAAAAATGTGAATTAAAATATTGTTTATAACAGTAAGAAATGGTCCTAAATAAGTATCCAAAAGTGAGGGGATTTGATAACAAAGTCTAGTATATTCAAATAGTAGAACACTCTGTAACCATTAAATAATATGCTGCAGAGATATGCTTATGGACTTTGAAACTGAGTATATATACCCTCAGTTTGTTAATGGTAGTCTGTTAATGGCAGTGGGTAAGCCAAACAGGTTTCTGCTCTCATGGAGTGTATATTCTACAGAGGAAAGTCCAATAATAAGCAACTAAGCACATAAATTAACAAGGTACATTGAAATTTGATGGTTGTTAAAAGGAAAAGAATAATTTTTGTATTAGGGGAAATAATCAGCGCTTAAAAAAGGGGACTTTGGAAAGATGCCTTTGAAGTAGTAATGTTTGAACTGAGACCTAAAGGAAAAGTAGGAGCTACTTGTGAATGTACTGAGGAACATGGCATTCGAGGAAGAGGGAATAGCAAGATCGAAGATTCTCGGGCCAGAATACACTTGCAGAGCTGGAGCAGGGACCTGAGCAATGAAAAGGGTGTGAGAAAACATCTGAGATGCTAATAGTCTAAGGACCCTGGTGGGTCATGAGTATTTATAAAAAATAAATAAATAAATAAGCAAGTAAAATTTAATCTTAATTCACTGTGTGAATTAAGCAGGACTTAATTTTATAGTTATAAAAATAATGAAACAATTTTACTTTTAAAATTACCTTGCCTTGAAAAGTAAATATAAAATTCAGAAAGAATCTTTAGTATTGACTTCCTAAAACAACACTGTTTGCCTTCCCTAACAGTTTAATTTAACAGGTAATCAGGTTCATTGAATCACAGTTAGTTGCAAAGCTTTCAAAATGAGCAGAAATCTTCCATTTAGGGCTCAGTGATTATTAGTATTGGTGGCTTGATTTATTATCAGGTAAAGGATGCTATTACAGTGTAATCTCATGCATTTTAACAGCTCTGTTATTCCCAGTCATTCTAAGAAGACTGTAAACTGAGTCTGTTTTATTAACAGATTCCCTAAGCACAGTAGATAGTAACAATCCATTTCATTTTAAGACACTTCATGGAAATTAATGTTACTATGTAATAAGTTTCATGTTATTGAATGCCACTAATTGCTTCATGTTAACTAAATATCAGTTGAAATTTTTATACAAGTAATAACTTTATCGAAATACCTTCAGAAAACTTTTCATATGAGGTTCATTGACTTATGAGTAATTTCTAAATGTATTTTTCTTAATTTTACAGCAAACGGTGGATGGGTCCCCAAAATCTCTAATTTAGTTTTCACAAGTAGGTACTGATCACTTTAAGCCATTTTCAATTTGATTCTAGATTATGTTGTCATCCTCTGTACTTTTGTATGTCTTAAACTTAAAAAACAAAGACAATCACAATGAATATATTGCTATACATCTCTACCTAATGTTTACTTTGATTTTTTAAATTTAGTTTTAATATATACAAACTGCTGTTAGAAATCAATAAATTCAAAGGAAGGGTATTATACATGAATCAGAAAAATAAACAATTTTTGTATATTAATTTTCTAGGGTTGTGGAAATAACAAAAGTAACACAAAAAATAGCCTCATTAAAAAAAATAGAGGTGGTTATGAAACTCCACTAGAGCCGCACAATACCATAGAAACTTTTCAGGTTTAATTTAAATTATAAAATATTGTTTCACTGGGTTAAACTGCATTTTAAAAAAATACTCAAGGTTTCCCCACATGCATAAGAAAATAGTTCTGTGCTATACAATGCTAAACTTTTATGGTTTTCATTTAAGCCATATATACATATATGTATATATGGCTTAAGGAGAGAGAGAGGATTTTATGGGCTCAGTGTTGAATAATCTTTAATCTTCTAAATTGGTGCTGTCCATTCCTGGAGAATAGTATTAACTTGTTTTATAAAACTTTTAGGATAGCAGTGTCTAATAGAAATAGGTGCACATGAAAATTTGAAAATTTTGAAAATTTTCTAGAAGTCACATTTTAAAACAAAAAAAAATTATTAATAATGCATTTTATTTAAACCAATGCATCCAAAATATCACTTCAACATGCAGTAGTGCCACATTTCAAGTGCTCAGTGGCCACCTGTGCTAGCAGCTCCAAATGAGTGAAGCTTCGAACCACGCACTTGTCTGTCACTTAGATGTGTCCCTATAGGCTATAGTTTCTCAAAAGATAAACTACATTTCAGTTTACAAACATGGTTAACACAGTGGAAAAAAATTAAATGACTGATTAGACAGTATTGCGTCATGACAAGACAACCAACTGCATCACCCTATTTGGTTTTGGTTTTTGCATTTTTATCTTTCAGTGGGATGTCTTGCCTCTGGGTGGGCAAAGTTTTGTATGCTCCAAGGACCTATTGTATTAATTTACTGAGATTACTTTGCATTCCATGTTGCACAACTACCCCAGTTTTACTCTGGCTGATGACTTTGATCAGGTCGTTCCTTCTCTCTGGAATAAGCTTCTCTCTTTATGAACAGCCAAACTCAACTTAAACACAAGGATAGGCTCAAATGGCACATCCTCTGTAAATTCATCTCAGAATCTTCCAGGCACAATTAATTGACTCCTTAATACTGAGGCTTCCATAGCATTTGTCTATGTCTTTTCTACACCACTTGTTGAAGTGTATATTGATTTGGCATTTATGATTATCTTCCTTCCCTCTCCTTCCAACTGGAATATGGACACTCTGTAAGTAGGTACTGTGAATTACTCATTTTTGACAATCTGATACCAGCTAGAAGATAGACATAAGGTGGGTACTTAATAAGTGTTTATACATTAAATTGCCACCCCAAAGTATTATGCACTTTGAATTTTATTTTTAGATAATCATAATTCTGAATTTATCTTATAACCTATCTGTGGCTATTTAAAATTCCCAAGGCGCATGGACCTTGCATGTGCATATACAAGTATATGTGTAATTTGATTGTGATACTTGAGTGATCTGTTATTGTCCTTTATTTCATCTCATCTCACTTGGAGCTCACATTTTAGAGGGCCATGGATGTTCGAGGTCACTGTTATCGAAGAAACCCATTTGTTATTGTTAAGTTTTGTTAAATATTTTGCAGTGATTTTTCCACATCATGAAATTATTATATATGTGTGTATATATATATATATATATATATATATATATATATATCCTTTTCATATTGCTTTGCTTATTTAAACCTAAGGTCCTTGAGATTATAACCTTTTTCAAGAGTAAAGACTATATTTATTTTGTGTTACTTTGGGTTTTTTTTTTTTTTTTTTTGATTCTTTTCTTTAATTAAATTTATTGCGGTGATATTGTTTAATAAAATTATATAGGTCTCAACTATACAGTTCTATAATACATCTGTATATTGTATTGTGTGTTCATTACCCAGTCAAATCTCCTTTTGTCACCATATGTTTGATCCCCTTTATACTTTTCTACCTGCCTCCTCTGCCCCTGGTAACCTCTAAATTGTTTTCTGTCTATGAGTTTTTGTTTGTTTTGTTCCTTTGATTTTTCAATTACAGTTGACATTGAATATTATTTTATATTAGTGTCAGGTATACGGCCTAGTGGTTAGACATTTATACAATTTATAAAGTGAACCTCCAAATAAGTCTAGCACTCATTTGGCACTATGCAAAGTTATTACAATAGTATCGACTCTATTCCCTATGCTGTACTTTACATCTGTGACTATTTTGTAACTACCAATTGATTTATTTTTACTCAGCTCTCTCCATAAAACCAAACTGTGTTCAGGGCATAGAGTAGGTACTGTGTTCAATAAAAACTTGTTGATGAACTCACAATATTTTTATATAAAAATTATGTGTAATATTGAAAGTTACAAAATAGCAATATAACTTTTTTTATATTGTGTAATTTATAATAAACCCTGCCTAATTATATAAGTGTATGTTGAACACCTATCTCATACTGGAGTACATTCAGTCAGCATATTGATATTGAGTGCTACAAATCCAGCACATGTTTTAGATACTGAGCATGCATTAATAAACACAAGAGACGAGATCCTACCCTTGTGTACCATGTAATGAGAAATACAGATAGCAAATAAATAAACAACAAAAACCCATAAATACAATTATATGTTCTTAATTCAATGAAGGAACAAATGGTTTATGAACAGAGAACAACCTGGGAATTCATATAGATGAAGTGGACTGAGCCACTATGATGAGTATGGGACATTTAAACTTAGATTTGTAGGATTAAGAATGAACTGCTTTCATATCTTGGCTATTGTGAATAATGCTACATTTATCATAGGACTGCAGACATCTTTTTGAATTACTGTTTTAGATATACTTAGATAAATACCCAGAAGTGGGATTGCTGGGTCATATGGTAGGTCTATTTTTAATTTTTTGAGGAACCTCCATACTCTTTTACATAGTAGAGGCACCAATTTGCAGTCCCAGTAATAGCTCATGAGGGCTCCCATTTCTCCACATCCTCGCCAACACTTGTTTATTGATTTATGGATGATAGACATTCTGACAGTTGTGAGGTGGTGTCTCATTGTGGTTTTAATTTACATTTCTCTGATGATTAGTGATGTTGAGCATCTTTTCATGTCTATTAGCCATGTGTATGTCCTCTTTGGAGAAATGTCTCTTCATGTCCTCTGCCCATTGCTTAATCAGATTATTTTGGTATTAAGTTGTATGAGATAGATATAGATATAGATATATAGACATATAAAACATGTATATTATATATTATATTAAATATATTATATATTATATTAAATGTATGATATATAATATACATTATATATTAAGCCCATATTGGATGTATCATTGGTGAAATCTTCTCTCATTCAGTAGGTTGTCTTTTTGGTTTTTGACAGTTTCCTTTGCTGTGTAAAAACTTTTTAGTTTGATGTAGTCCCATTTGTTTGTTGTTTCCTTTTTTTCCCTTGACTGAAAAGATACAGCAGAAAAAAATATCACAAAGAGCAATGTCAGCGAGTTTACTGCCTACATTTTCTTCTAGGAGTTTTGTGGTTTGGGGTCTTACGTTTAAGTCTTTAATCCATTTTGAGTTTATTTTTCTTATGTAGGGTGCAAGAATGTGGTCTAGAGTACATAGATAGATGATTAGATAAAGAAGATGTGGTACACATATATAATGGAATATTACTTGACCATAAAAAGAATGAAATCTTACCATTTGTGACAGCATGGATGGACCTAGAGGGTATTATGCTAAGGGAAATAAGTCAGACAGAAAGACAAATGCCATATGATTTTACTTATATGTGGAATCTAAAGAACAAAATTAATTAAAAAAAAACACACACAACTGAAACTGACTCATAGATACAGAGAACAAACTGATAATTGTCACATGGGAGGGGGGTTCAGGGGTCTGCTTGAAAAAGGTAAAGAGAGTAAGAGTACAAATTGGCAGTTACAAAATACGCATAGTCATGGGGATGTAAAGTACAGCATTGGGAATGTAGTCAATAGTATTTTAGTAACTATGTATAGTGTCAGGTAGGTACTAGACCTATTGAGGCAATCACTTCATAAGTTATATAAATAGCTAACTAACCACTATACTGTACACCTGAAACTATATAATATTGTATGTCAGCTGTCACTGACAAAATTTTTTAAAGGAAAGAATTGCTGTGTGAAGAGTGGGAGAAAGAGCATTCCCGGAGAGGGAACAACATGTGTAAGACAGAGTGTGATGCATGCTGGATTTAAAAGATGGCCAGTGTAGCTAGAACCTGGCAGGAAATAAAGGTGAAGGGGTAGGCAAGGCTCAGGAGTCATCTGAGATTTGTAGGCCACAATAAGGAACTTGGATTTTACTTAAGTGATTTTGAATAACGAAGGGCATGATTCATATTTAACAGATGAAGCTACAGAAGCAAGTGGAGGAGGGCCAGAGGGCAAATGGAATAAGAACAAGAGGCACATTGTAGGAGTGCCTGTGATAGAAGATGCCTGAGTTGTAGCCATGGTAATGAAGAGATGACATATTTTGGATTTGTTTGGAGAATATTTATTGAGAGATAGAGTGTGAGGATTGAGGAAGGGTGAAGAATCAAGAATGACTCAGTTTTTCTGCTTTGTAACTTGTGAATGTTAGAGCTTTCTTTTTTGTTAGATGGGCAAGATTGAAAAAGATGTTGGTGGTGAAGTCTTCAACATACTAATTTCAGGGAAACAAACATTCAGTCCATAATAATTTTCATTTAGAGTTTTGGAGGTTACACCATAGCTATAGGAGCAAAACCCAGAAAGTGTAGTGTCCTTGGAAGCCTTCCCTCCCAAAAAACCTTTTTGTGGCCTCCTATGGCACTTTGGATAAATTCCCAAATCCTTACTGTGATATATAAATCCCAGTGTTTTGAAAAAAGTTGTGAAGAACTCCAGGAAGTATTACTGACATGTATTAAAATGGATTTAAACAATTTGGTGATGCCAACAGATTGTTTTAACCAGAGTGGTGGTATTTGAAGACAGATTGGAGTGGACTGGGCAATACAGTGGAGGAAACTAGTGGAGACAATGTTAAAAGTTTGACTGTCAATTGCAAGAGAGAAACAAGAGTACTGCCTGGGGGGAAAAATGGACCAATCAAAGATACATTTAGACTGGGAGATGCTACAGTACTTTGTATATTGAATGGGATGTGTGTATAGAACTACATCAGCTTGCAAAATCTGGGCTCAAGTGCAGCTCTAGACAACAGTAGGCATTTTTGGTTGGTGTGAGTCTCAGAAACAGCAGCTATACCTGGGTGTTTGCCATTTATCCTATTTTTCTTACTCCAATCCAGCAACCAGCTTCTAGGAGCAAGTGATAGGAAATTCCTGCTTACATCCCACATTTTCTCTCACTTTCTCCAGTTACCAGTCTGCTGTTCTTTCTCTTTCTCTTTCCTCACTAACCCAACTCTTGTAAATCTAAGCTTCCTGCTACTTTGTTTTTACTCACTTTACTTTTTCATATAATGTACAGCTTACTCCTGAGGTTAATTAAAAAAGAATTTAGTTCAGAGTTTATTAGAACAGTTATGTGACCAATGAAATGAAGCATGTGTAATACGCCTCTATTTAGATAGTTTTAATGGAGAACTACATTACCATTTTTATAATGTACCGAATGATAGAATGGTAGAATATTAGGTGGTGGTTGATATTTATTTATTGAGGACTATGTTTCATGTACTGTTGTAAGTACTTTAGGTGAAATGTGCCATGTAAATTTTACATAACTCACTTAGTCAGCTTTTATTTTTATTTTCATTTTATAAAAAAAGAAAGAGGTTAAGTAACTCAATTAAGAGCATGAATTTTGAAAGTTCTGGAGTCAATATTTGAATCCAAGTAGTCTGACACACAGCCTAAGCTCTAACCCCTAAGTTGTACTGTCTGAGGCACCATAAATGATATGAATGATATCCTAATAGAGTCCCAGCATCATGCAGTTCATTTAGGATGGTGTCCTTCTAACTCCTTCTAAATGCTTGGATCAGTTTGACCTAAGCCCCAAAAGGAGGGGACCACGTCTCTACCTAACACATATAAGCAGTAGTAATAGCAGTAGTTATAGCAGCCTTACTTAAAAGATAACCTGTGCTGAATGTTGCCTAAATACCAGACACTGTGCCAATACTTTACTTGTAGCATTCCATTTAATCTTCCCAAAAACCCCGTGCAGGGATTCCATGATGATCCTCATCTCTCAGGTGAGGGAAATGCGATTCGCAGTGGTCAAGTTTTGCCACCTAGCTGTAAGTGCGGGAGACAGTACTACTCCAGAGTCTAAGCTGTTGGTCTCAAAATCTTGAACACTTTTACTTGTTCAAAATTCTTTTGGAGTTTACCTACTTTTCCATAGTTCACCTCTGCTTTCTCTTCCAAATCATTTTATCCCAATTTGGGAACAACTTGTAGGTGATATTTTATTGATTTCTAATGTATATAAAATACAGCAAGCCCATACTTTGAGCATGCTCAATGAAGTTTATTTCCATTCGAAAGTTTTGTTTTTACTTAATTTTTATATCCAACAAATCTATTTTCTCCTCCTCCTCCTCCACCTTCTCCTCCTCTTCTTCCTCTTCTTCCTCTTCCTCCTCCTCCTCCTCCTCCTCCTCCTCCTCCTCCTCCTCCTTCTTTGTTGCCTTTATTGATAATTGTCCTGTGAAATATTTCTGTGGCAATTTTCAGCTGTTCGTTTACTTTTTATATCATTTTCAACACTGTATGCAGTTGAAACGTAAATTCAAACATAATGTATAATGCCAGAAGTGGAACTTTACTAGTTCCACTCCAAAGATTACTTCTTTTACATAGTGATATAAAATTGTTTTGAAATACATGTCCCAGAAAAATGTGCTTTGTAATGTACCAAACAAACAAACAAACAAACCCAAAACAAAACCCTCTGAGCAGGGAAGGTTTTCAGATTTCATGTTTTATTTTTATAAGCTCATCATTCATTGTTTCTCACAAGCTATGGCAAATTTTACATTTGGCAGAGAAAATATCTTTAAAAAGCATAAGAACAGGGATTTTAACTTAAAAAAAAATTTTAAAGCAATAGCCATACAGTTACTAGAACTTTGTGCTTGATTAATAACTGTCATTTTTATTTTTCAAAATATTTTCATTTACATAACAAGTATAATCTTCGTTGTTACTCTTACAATTAGATAGGTTTATCTTTGCTTACCAAGTGAGGTAACTGTGATCCTTAGAGGCTTCAGAGAGCCAAACAAGTTGATGTAGCAAGACCAGAATTAGCATATATGGTAGGGAAAGAACATTCAACTTTTTTTGGCATTTTGGCCCTTAGTAACTTCATTGGCAATATGGAACAACTCCTTGGAAGCAAAACACATCTCCAAAGAGAGTGCAAAAGATACTTCTCTCTTGAGATCCACAGTCACTCAAAAATATAATGAAAATAAAGATTCAGGCACTTTCCCTGAGAGCTGCAGCACTCAGTACGACCCTAATTGCAAATGGAGTGCAACTCTCATTTCTGTCCGGCCATATTTTTTGAGTCCACAATCTTACAGCTGCCAAGCCAAGTTCTCAGGACACAAAATGAGACAAACAAAAAGGCAATAGCTATCCCTGATAGAGAAGGGATCGACAACCTTGGGTACCTACCCTAAAGCAAATTCACAAGTCATAACAAAGATCTATTTTATTCCAGATGTATTTTGTCTGCCAACCTGAAGTTGCAAAGGAGTGATAATTGGAAATTTTACCTTCCTCTCTCTACCAGGCACCATATATAGAGATCTGGGAAATATGACTTGGGTAAGAACTTTTACCCTTTCTGGTCTTCTGCCAGTCTTCCAGGGATCCAGTCTGCATAGTCTGGAGCAAGTGGTGTGTCTCAGTGCATCTCATCCTGGTAACCAGAAAACTGTAGAAGAGGAAACATAATTTTCCCTCCACCCTTTATAGTGAATACTTAACTGAGACCCTGTTTTCTCTAATGCACCTCATAAATGGATAAGCTTATCTTAGTTAAAAGTTCTCAGCTGAGGCCACTGCAATTTAAGATTATCTTTGGTAAAGTTAACCTATAATACTTGTTCAAGCTTAATACAAGATTTTATTCACCTGAGGCCTCACGCGGGCCCCAGTGAAGTTCAAGTAGGAACTAGTTTGTTCTGGAACCAGTTTGGTTTTTAAATCAGACCCAGTCGGAACCTGAACCGGTCTAGTTTTTAAGTAGGAGCCAGCCTGACTCCAGCAGTTTCTGAATGCAGTTCGGAAGAAGAAATGCTCAAAGCCTGGAAGTTTGTAATGCAAAAGCTGCAGAGCTGGGATCGAAGAGGGACTTACTACTTCCTGAAGCAGTGAGAAGACAGTAAGCTCCAGGAGCTCAACAGGTACCGACGTGTGGTTGCTTGTTGTTCTTGGGGGCCGTCGGATTCTGCTTAGGTTTCATCTTCTTATACTAGAACTGTTAATAGATAAACTGAGGCATATGAAAAATTTTTAGAGGTTTAGCAAGCATTTTGAATTGGGCAACATCCAGTGTTGCAGATAGAAAGGAGCTCCAAGGAGCTATTCAAAACAAGACTTTAATAGGCAAAAGTGAGCAGAGCAAAGAAAATAAACTAGGCAAAAAAGTGGGTTGGTTATTGGCAAGGTTACTTTAGGGGCTGACAGGGGTCTATGAGGCACATTACCGAAGAGTGCGGATCAGGCGATTTATGATTGCCTGGTTTGATTACTGTGGGGACCGAGCCATGAGTGCAGTTTCCAGGCTCTCGCCCTCACGTGGAAAGGTGCTGGCTCAGGTAGTAAATGGCCATCAACTGTGATTGCATGGCCATCAGCTGTAACCAGTAAGCCATTGGCCACTAATATAACTGCCGTGGCTACGCTAGCAGCAAATGGTGGCTAGGAAGAAGATGGTGGCTGAGCTAGCAAGTGGCGGAGTGTGGATTGCAGATTGCAGAGAAGCGGATTGCTAGCAAGTGAGATTGTTTGGCAGAGATAAGTGGATGGCAGGTTGCAGATAGTGTGGCTCCTGCCTCCTGTGTCTCCAACCCAGCCACCAGCAAGAATATAGTGGTGTGACTCTCCTATCTATAGCTCCATGGGTGTTCCTTTTTGGCCTCGCCATATCCTGTGTTCTTATGTGGGGAACAGGACCAGAGACCCCGCATGCCACCCAGCATGACAATTACATTTTGGAAAGAGTGGAAAATGTAAATTAAGTCTTGGTTTGGCGGTATGGGGATTATCATAAATGGGCTTAGGCCCATTTTAGGCCGATTGTCTTGTTTTTAAGAAAGGATGTCATTTTTTCTTATGCAGTATAAAATATAACAATAAAACTTTTAAAAAGAAGGAGAGAAAGGTATTTTTCTGACTCACACAGCTAAGAAAAGGCTAGATAGGGTGAAAATAATAGGATCTTTAAATTTGTACACCCTCCCCTCCCACACACACACATCCCTTTCACTACCAAATGTTATGGGACTAATTTCACAAAAAAGGTGATGCCTACATGAATAACAACATTATTAGTTCCCTGTTTTCTTCTTTGGTGACTCTTTTTGCACAGCCTGTATACAGCTTGTAAACATGCTCAGATTGTGCCCATCCTACAAAAACCTCCTTTGCTAGAAATGCAAATTTTTATTCCCAGACTCACTAAATCAGAAACATTGGGTAAAGTGTGGGATTTGCATTTTTATCATCTTTCCAGGTTACACTATATGCACAGAAATTTGAGACTTACATACTTAAGAGGTAAAATCAGCAGGCCCAATGATTAATCATTCATCAGATGTGACAGAGAAAGGAATCATCCAGGGGTTCCAGAAAGTCTGATCTGGGCGATGAATGGTGATGTTATTTTAATTGAAGGTATAAAGGACAGTTAAGAAGAAAAGATGAGGACTTTAGTTGGATACATTATGTAAGAGATTTCTCAGTGACGGTAAGCACCAGGACAGATAAAAATTTGGAAGCCATCAGTATATATTACTGCTGATGGTTATAACTCTATGAATGAATGAGATCATCCAAGGGAATCACAGAGTAAGAAGACAGATGAAACAAGAATTGAACCCCGAGGAATATCAGTTTCATGGGAGCTCAGGTGAAGAGACATCCATGAAGAAATCTGACGAGTGATCAAGGGAGAAGGGGTAGAACTAGGAGAAAGTCCAATATTTCATGGAAGACAGTTTCATGGATTAAAATTTCAAGGCGTGAAGCTTCACCTGTGTTATAGTAGTATTGACATCTAATAAAAATTTTATTTAGCGACATATTATGATCATGATGTCCTTGGCAAGATAAGATTCAACAGAATTGTGGAAGCAGAAACAGGTTTGGAATTGAATGGTAAGTAAATATATGGAGAAAGGGAAATGTATACTACTGCTTCTAGAAGGTGGACTAAAAAGAAAAGGAGAGATAGAGACATCTGGAGGATGATTCAGGTCTAAGAAATGTTATTTACAAACTATGATTAATATTGTTTAATGTTATAAGACAGATAAGCGTGGTGATAAAATCCACTTAAAGCAAACTCTTATGCTTATGGAATCATCTTAGATTTCAATAATTTGTTTTGCTCTTTATTTTGATTAACCTTAACTAACCTGTATCAATTTTAATACTCAAGGAAGAAGCTGACTTTTGTTGTAGGGTATATTTCACATTTTTAAGTTTACATATTCTTGACTAATGCTTATATCACTGCCATGAACAAAGTAATTTTATCATGGCACGATTGTTTTCTTACATAAAATATTTATGATAATTGTTGAAAAAACTTTAATCAAGAAGAGAATATTTCTGTAAAAGGTTGCATTTATATAATCTTAAAATCATTAAAAAATTAAAATAATGTTCATGTATTGTTATGTTTATTTGAAAAGTTTTTTATATAATGTATACCAGTGTAGTGTTTGCTCCCCCCCATCAATTTTTTAAACTGTTGAAACACATCAAATTCAAGTCAGTATTCAATTGATCTTGTTTTATCTTTTAGTAATGCTTGTGTGTGCGTAGATATTTACCAATTAAAAAAGGTTTACACTTTATATACCACCTTTGGTAACTTCTTATAATTTCTTGAATCCTATAATGTTTTATTTTTGAAGACTTTCTGTAGTTTTATAATACATTTATGGCCTGATTCTGCGTATCTGTTGATAGTAGAATATCTGATCTAAAGGTTTTTCTGGATGAACTTTTTCATGGATAGCAAACAGCTTTACCAATATTTATAATAAAGTCCTTTGTGCTCAAATGTATTTTAATACAATATATGGTAATTGTTATGGAACATGCAACAGATAACTTAAGTCTGCTTAAAGCCACTACTTTAATGGAGAAAAATCAATGAATTTTTGTTTCTACTAGCTCTGTGTGTATGTGTATGTTTAAGTGTGTGTGTGTGTGTGTGTGTGTGTGTGTGTGAAAAGGACTAGATAAATTCAAATTAATAACAATTCTAAACTGCACATTACACACACCACCCCGCCAGAGGTACAGAAAATGATAAAAGTTATGCAAATTAATTGTAATTAATTAATAAGGTAATTAAAAATTTTAAAGTATTTTCTTCAAATTATAAACAAAATTGTTTTTTCTTCAGGTTTCTACATCTTGATACTCCTTTTTCTGACTCTTTATCCACAATCATCCTGCATAAATCTTCTTTCTTAGAAATAAATATTTCAAACCTTGGACTACTAAATTAGAAACTCTCAGAGTAAGGCATGGAATCTGTATTTTTGTCATCTTTATTTCTTTTCTGGAATAGTGGGACCCGTAGTGGCATTCATGTAGATATATTTTATGAGGCTTATATAAAAATGTCATTCAACAAACTTATCCGAATATCACTATTTTTATCACACTGGTTATATTATTATGTTTCAGATTTCAAACACCATATATAAACTTTTTATGAAGCATTAATGTCATATACTTCCTTGTTTGATCATTCTAGTCTGATTTAAATTGAAAGATTATATTCACCCAGTTTTTCAATTGTGTTTATTGAATGCCCATCATATGTACACATTGATCTAGTTGCCTGGAAATTGAGCAGTGAACAAAACAAAGTCTTGGCTTTGAGGAAACATGCTGAATTATGAGGGAGAGAGACAACATGAGTGCATTTGTAACATTTTATAAGTTTTTCTATTGATTGATTTTTGTTTCACTAAAGAGAACCATGTTATCTTGCAGTTTCTAGGTTAATGTTATTACTAAAAAGTTGTATAAATTATCGTCCTCTGAATAATGGAAATCTACATCCAATAGTGTTATATAATTATGAACAGATTTTACAACTGAAGTGGTATAGAAAACTTTTGTTAATTACAAATATGATTTATCTGGTTTTCCTTACTTTCCTTTTCCAAACAAATTGGATATATCTCCCTAGTCTGAGCTAGGAGTTGTTGCAAGGGAAAAGAATTGTAACTAGCGTAAATAATTGTATTTTTAAATCAGTTTTTAAACAATTCAGTGTAATTTTCTGTAACTTATTATATGGTATAACATTTAGTGAATCAGAATAGCCTTAAGGCCTTAAGTATGATTTAATGACAATTTATCTCCTTTTAGTGTATATTTTCTGACAGGACCTCCCAACTGAGAGAGAGAGGGATGATACCTTTTTTTGTGTGTTTGATTTGCTACACAATTAAAACTTATTCATTAAATTAAATTTAGAAATTCAGGGGAAATCTATATTTTCTATGTAAGTCTTCCACTTTTCTCATTAGGTAATGTCTAAGATTTATTTTAACAACAAAATGAGACTAGATTCATAAATCCAGATTTACTATTAAAATATTTTACTATAATATGCCCAAAAGAATTGCTTCTTAAGAGAAAAAAATCAAGGTCAAAAGGTAGAATTCTATTTTATCGTAAGTGTGTGAGGTTTAGGGATAAAAGAGTATCTTTTCATCTAGTGGAGAAAAACATAGAAGGAGAGCAAATATGTCAGGACTAATTGGATCCCATTTTAATAGGTTAATGTTTTATTGTCTATTTTCAAAAGACTATCCAAAAAAGTCTTTAATTCCTTCCTGAGAAAAGAGTTCATGATATGTCTTGAGAAATTGCTTGATCAAAAATAAACTCTGAAGAAATAAAAATACAGTGATATGTATTATAAACAGAAGGTTTTGCTGAAGCCATTGTACTCTTGTACAAGAAGACTTCAAGAGACCCTGCTTAATTAGAGGTCCTAATTAAACCTGTAAAAATACTGTGAGATCTGTTAACCTCGGTTTATGTGTCTGCTTCATAAGAGAAGCCTGGTTGTTTTGTAAGTCCGATACGCAAGGTTTAAATATGCAATATGTCAGTCTTTTTTCTACCGTTCACTTGGTCGCAATGTTTCCTGATGAAATTGTGCTACCACATTCTTGTTGTTAGATAATGAGAGTGGAGCGATTGCAGGTAATACCCCTGGTAGAATTGAAAAGCCAGTTTTTTCCTCCACCACCATGTAATTTAAAATTTTAAATAAAATGCATCAGAATATTACAATGACTACTACCGCTGCTACTATTGTTACATATGCTACTACCAGCTAACCTTATTTGCACTTGTTATGTACATTTACTTTCCCAACAACCGTATGAGACATCTACTATTATTATACAAGTTTTATATATGAGAAAATAAGCACAGACATGTTAAGTAACTAGGCCAAGTTTACATATTTAATCGGTGGCAAAGTCGAGAATGGAACCTAGGTATCCTGGCTCTAAAGCTTGTATTTCTAACTAAGCTATATATCACCATGTATTAATACTAACAGTAAACTACACAAGACAATCACAATATGCTAAAATTAAATTAGCTTCTTTTTGCTGTTGATTTTCTGATTGGGGGGACCCTGTTTGTTCAGATAATTATATAACAGCACTGGGAAATTAGGAATGAGGTCAGGGAGTTGCCTGAGGAAAATAAAAATTGGAGAAAATAAAATGCAAAACCATTTAGAAAAATCAGAAACCAATTGATGTGTAGTGGTGAATATTTGAGCAGAAAACTGAGGTTTCTAAAGAAAACATATATATATATATTTTTTTTTGCTAAGGGGTGTGTGTGTGTGTGTGTGTGTGTGTGTGTGTGTGTGTGCCCGCACGCAGAGTGAGGCTGGATCATTCATAAATGCTCATATAGAGGGGAATTCTTTATATGGAATTTTAAGAATAATTTATATACTGCCTCAAAATATGCTTTTAAATTGCCTTATTTGTCACTAAAGCACTAGGTAGAAATGAATTGGATGGATACGTTCATATTTTTATTATGTGGTCAGACATTGAATGAGGAGTATTTTTAATCTATGTTGTAAAATATCTTAGGTTAAAAATAAAGTATGAGTCATCTGCTGTGATGATATATTCAGCAGCTAAAAATCACAGTGCTTTTTAAACATTTGTTTGTGTCAATTTTAGCAAGTCATTCATACATAATTGAAAAGAAATTGCTTTTTCTCCATAGGATTCCACATTATAACTGATAGTTATATGGCTTTGAGGTACCAAACCTCAACCTATAGTAATTCCCACAAAAGAATGTTTTCTTAGAAATTTAAGCATCCCTAAATATTCAGAAATGACTAAGAAAATGGAAATGTGTGTGGAAGAAAATATGAGTTGTATGTACTTTTTAAAATGATTCATACTGATAATTATCAATAATGCAAGCAATCAATTGCTTACTTAGTGTTTTTCACCCAACATTGCTTTGTTTTTAGAATTATAATTAGAGTTGCACAAATGCATAAAAATCAGAAAAAAGAAAAACGCTGGGGTTTTTTTTATGGGTATATTGGTAAAAAAACGTTTAATGCTGTGAAATATTTTTATTTTATGTAGAGCTCTTACATGCTGAATATACAAAATTGAATGATAGATTAGAAATGTATGAAATTTGCCTTCAGTTGTATCAGTTATCCTTTCCTGTGTAAACAATTACAGTTTTATAAATGTCAAAACGTACTGGCTTAGAACAGGATTCATAACCTTACAATATCTGTGAGTAGGAATTTAGTGCGGCTTCCTGGGTCCTCAGACTCAAGGTCTCTCACAAAGCTTCAATCTAAGTATTAGCCAGGGCTGCAGTCATCTCAGGCTCATGTAGGGGAGCCATGGCTTCTAAGTTCACTTCCATGAGCTGGACAAGCTTCAGCTCCTCTATGGTTATTGGCATGAGACATTTGTTTCTTGTCACATGGACTTCCCCACAGGGATACTCACAATGTCAGCTTCCACTGAGGGTTCTGAGGGACAGAGAAAGATAGAGAGGAAGCACAATTTTTGTAACCTAATCTCAGAAGTGACATCTCATCATTTTTACCATATTTTCGTTAGGTCCACCCTACAGTCAAGGGGAGGGGATTACACAAGGGCATGAATTGCAGGAGACAATCATTGTGAGCCATTTTAGAGTCTTTGACCACAATTTCCAAGGACATCTTAAACAATATTAGTAAAATAAGTGAGATATATAATTTTCTTCTCTTTCTCTTTTTGATAATTTTCTTCTTTATGTAATTTTCTCCCTGGGTGTTACCTCTGGTCTGAAATTACTTATGTTTTTCCCATGACTGACTAAAGATTGCTTTGAGCTGTTATCTATCAATAGGTATTTGCTGAAGTAATCTTATTTCACATACATTTGGCAAATGCAATGCAGACAATAGAAGAATAAGTAATTTAGTGTACTTCCTTCCAATGAGTTTACTTTGGAGGTGCTTAAGATTGGGTAGAGTCTATTGAAATGATTTACTTTGTGTTAGTGACTAATTCCAATATGTGTTATCTTTTAATTATGCCTAAGGTTTAAGTGCCTTAGGAAAGAAGAATAATACACAATGGTAGAATTTCAGATACTGGGATTGAATGGGGATACCTTTTGGCAGAGGCCTTAGGAGTTCCTTGCTTCCACCTATAGGCAGCTACCTAACTCTAAATACCCTTCCATGGATTTGGCATTTTTTGAATCAACATGTTTATTGGAAGCCCAGAGAACACAGAGAGGTGTAGGTAAATTTCTGCTAAGGGAGTAAGAATTTGTATGGGAAGAAAATGCATAAATTGATAATATAAGGCAATATATATCTGAAAATAAATACAATGAAAATTTAGTGGATGGAGAGGTCACTCTGGCTGGGTTGATAAAGAAAGTCTTGTTTGTTTAGAATCTGAGGTACCTTTATAATTCTTGTGATTTAGGCCAACGCTACTCTGGCATACATTTTTGATATCCCCCTGCAGTAGGCTGAATAATGACCTGTCAAAATGTCCACATCTTAATTCCCAGAACCTGCGAATATGTTACCTTACATGGTAAAAGGGACTGTGCAGATATGTTTAAGAATCTTGAGAGAGATTGTTCTGAATTATCTGGTTAGGTCCAGTGTAAGCATCAGGGTCCTTGTAAGAGGGAGCCCAGAGGGTTAGAGTCAGAAAAAGGAGATGTGAAGATGGAACCATAGATTGGAGTGATGTTCTTTGAAGATTGAGAGTGGGTCCATGGGCCAAGGATTGCAGGCAGCTTCTAGAAGTGAGAAAAGGCAAGGGAATAGAGTCTCTTCTGAAGTCTTCAGAAGGAACACAGCCCTGCTAACATCTTGATTTTTAGACTTCTGACCTCTAGAACTGTAAGATAATAAATTTCTGTTGTTTTAAGCCACTAAATTTGTAATTTATTTGAGCAGCATTAAGAAACCAATACATCCCTAGAACCCTGGGATTCCACTTATCCATTCCCAGTCTAGGTTGCTTAAGCCTTCTAAGCAGTCTCTCAACTACCTTTCAGGATGCACTCCCTCCTTTTTAGCTCAAATCTGGTCCTCAGGAATGTGTGTGTGTGTGTGTGTTTGTATGAGTGTTTTGGGATTAGAGAGTGAGAAACTGAGAGGTTTTGGTGCCCATGTCTGAAGATGCCAGACATTCTGAAATGACACTGTACTATACACAAATAAGACAACAAATGGTGAAGATGTGGAAAAATTGGAACCCTCATACACTGTTGGTGGGAATGCAAAATGGTGCAACTACTATAGAAAACATTATGGAAATTCCTCAAAAAATGAAAAATAAAAGTACCATATGATCCAGCAATCCCACTTCTGGGTATTTATCCATAAGAACTGAAATCAGCATCCCCAAAAGATATTAGTACTCCCATGTTAATTAAGGCACTATTTACAGCAGCTGAGATATGGAAAAGACCTAAATGGATGACTGGATAAAGAAAATGTGGTATGTACACACACACCACAGACAGTAGCTACTATCTATCTATCTTACATAATACACACACATTGGAATATAATACAGCCTTTAAAAAAAGGGAAATGCTGCCAAATGGAATGATATGAATAGAACTTTAAGACATTAGGCTAAGTGAGATAAGCCCATCACAGAAGGACAAATTCTGCATGCTTCCACTTATATAAGAATAGTCAAAGTTATAGAAGCAGAGAGTAGTGGTTTGCAGGGGCTATGGGAAGGGGGAAATAAGAAGTTGGTAATCAATGTGTATGGAAAATGAATAACTTCCACAGATCTCCTGTACCACAATATGCCTTTAGTTAATAATGCTGCACTGTGCACTTAACAGTTTGTTAAGAGGATAGATGTCATGTTAAATGTTTCTCTCTCTCTTTGTGTGTGTGTGTGTGTGTGTATACAAGTGGACACTTTAGTCAACATTGCCCAAGCAGTTGTTTGCCATAATCAGAAGTGTCTGGACGCTCATGGCAACCACTCTGAGCACCTCTTGTAATGCAGAAATCAAACGTGACTTGTATTCATCTTTTGTTATTGGTATATATCAAGTATTATATTTTAATACAATTTTCCTTTCTTAAAATGTGTATGCATTTTTTGGCACCATCTGTATATTTACTATTCAGTATGCAAATAATGACCCCATTTAGGAAAGATGCTTATCAATTCTGATGGAACTTTTTTATTCATTTATTTTTTACATTATTTTGTTATAAAATAGCCTGCTGTAGCTCCTTGTTTGAGGATGTGAGGATGTGTCACCACAGCATTGTTCTTGGCCTTTGGGCCAAGCCAGAATTGAGGAAGTTTCCAGTTTTAATGTTGGGTTATATGTAGCTACGGCAACACACTTTCAGGATTTGCAGTTTAGTTCTGGGGATGCTGGAGGCAAAGGAATGAAGACTGACCGACTGTTAAACAGTAACTGCAGGTGGTCGGTGTTTTGCATGGTGCTGCATTAACTGAAACCAGCACGTATCAGAACCAGGGGAGCTGACTGCTTGCTCTAACAGTAACTGAGTTACCACGTAGCAAACAGGACATGGTTCTTATGTTTACCGGTTTCAGTTACGGCTCTGCTATGCACAGTGAGCAGTGTCTGCATTTTCTGTCTGGGTGGCTTCAGGCTAGACACATGTACACACTTCTTTGCCGCTGCACTAACTTTAGTAGTCTTAGCTTTCTTTGCACTTTGGAATTCTTACGTGGCTATCTGGGTCAGTTGAATGCTTTTAGTTATATTTGGGAGGAATAGTAAATAATGAAAAATGTGTTTCAGAAATATTAAAGAAAGGAGAAATCTGAAATAAAATATTCTAAAATAATGTTAATCAAAGCACATTATAAATTTTGAAGCTTGGTTTTGGTTGATATTGGGGGGAACTTGATCAAATGATTAGAAGAAAACAAAACTGTCTATACAATATATACTGACTGTGGGACATTCTGTCATTGACTGTAAATCTCCAGGTTGGAAGACTCTTGCATTATGCTATAGTCTAAATTAGTGTAGGAGAACAGCATCCGTGTACTTTATGCTCTAATTTCAGTCATTTTCATTTCCTTTCATTTAATAGTATTTTGAGAATGTGATATTAATATTGCCAGCATTGATTTATATCAGAATCCGGTAGCATCAATTCAGATGGAACTGCCCAGAAGAAAAATAGAGAAATCATATCCTAGTGCTATTCTTAGTTACCATTATAATCTTCATTTATCATTTCAGTAACAGAAGAAATAGGAAATGAATTCAAAATTTACTTCTTGTCATTTAGAACTTGGTAAACTTTTCTTTCTCAAAGAAAATAGCAATGCAAAGCAAATTTGTCTACATATCCTTTACATTCAAATTAGAATAGTTTCTGAAAATTTTGCATATCTGATTTTAGATAGTGCTACTAATAGCTGTTTTCTCAAGTTCTCATCTCTTCCCCCACTTCTGTCTGATTCCTCCATAACTATTATTTCCAAAATTAAGGTATGAGCATGAAATACTTGATATTTAGGTGAAAAATCCCATGGCGTATTTCTCTGAAAGTTTGAACTTTCAATGAGTTGAAAATATTTTATCTGCTTTCTTACCAGCTTCTCATAATTACCTTCAAATCTATTTATGTTAATTGGCCTACTACCTAATATCTAGTAATACAGAGATACAGTTAAAAAATATTTATTAGAAGTATCTATTTAATATGCATATACATTTTAATAAGCTATTTGCTCTGTTTTTGTTTTCAGTTCAAAGCAATTCTTTCTTGCAGTTATTTATGAATCAAAATGACAGATGGCTTTAAGGTACTAGATTCAGTGGAATTGCAGATAACAACAGTTTGAAAAAAACATATTTTATTCTTTCCTCTAAAAAAAAAAATCACCTCAGGTAGGATAATCTCCACTTTTTTTTTTTAACCAAGTAAGTATTTTAAGCAATCATTTACTGAAGTAAAATAAAACCTGATTTTTAAAAAGGGTAGAGCATTGTATTTTTTCCTAGTTATTTATTTGTGTTTGTGTCAGATAAGGGGTGATCAAGTATCACATATTTAGAGGTTTAATTGTAAATTAAGATCACAGTCACCGAGCCTCTCACTCTCACATAACAAAGACTGATAAATAAATCTCCCATAGATTATGTGTGTCTAGGATTAAGCATTGATGTTCTCTTTTAAAT
Source organism: Rhinolophus sinicus (assembly GCF_036562045.2). Lineage (NCBI taxonomy): Eukaryota > Metazoa > Chordata > Mammalia > Chiroptera > Rhinolophidae > Rhinolophus > Rhinolophus sinicus. The sequence continues at coordinate 125,885,126 of NC_133752.1, forward strand.
TTTGGATGCTTCCTTTCAGTTGGTATAGTACATTTCAAACTGGTTCAAAGCTGCCCACCATGGTACATAAACATGTGATGTCAGATACACACTGAAAGAGGAATAAATTGTGTGTAGATTCATAATATGAATTTTCTCCAAAAATAGTTCTTACCCTACAGCAAAAAAGTTGCTCAATTTTTAGTTAGGACAATAAAAAATTATATATTTTAAAATGACAGGGAAAAATTTATAACAACCAATGTCATAGAAATGCATGAAAATTGTATGACTAATTGAGGAGGTAAAATATAAAACAGGATCTCTTGCCTTTCAGGGAAAACACATTATAGAAATCTAATGGAGATTTGTATGTAAAATTAATCTACATCTGTGTCTTATGTACATGTATTTGAATGCATACCTGTTTCAACACGTATTATGTAATCTTTGCTCATAACCTATCTTTATTTTATACTTGTGTATTCTAATCTGTGCCTATGCATGATTCTATGGATAATAATAGCTAATGTTAATTGAAAGTTTATTATAAGTTATCAATAAGTAACTTTTCATGAACTATCATAATTAATATTATAAGATCCTCCTATGATAGGTACTAGGACATAGATTGACTTATATGAGGAACAGAAAGCAGTTGGCCCAAGGTCACACAGTTGGCAAGTAGTGAAGCCAGTCTTCAACCTGTTCTCTTGATCACTATGGTAGTTTTTCTGGTATGTGTGTTGCATCTTGCAGGCTTGATGTAGAATTGAAGGACTCCTAGCTACCCCTCAGGCAGGGTCTCTTGGGGGGTAGTACTTCTGCTTTGTTAAATAAATCACACACACACACGTATGTATCATCTAGAATTTCCATTTCTGAGGTAAACTCAAAGATAATCAGCTTCTCAATGTCTGCTTTATGCTAACAAACCAATATATAACCAGAAGGCAAATCTGTTTTTATATAGGATAATGCATATTTCAAAGTGGTCCCAAGTACCAATGGCAGCCAATCAGCTCATCCTTTCCCTGCACAAGGAGTTCATGGGAAGCTAAAGTCAACATTAATTTATTTAATTTCTTTAATATTTATTGGTCATTATTTGTGATAACTATTGTGAACACAGTGATGATAAGTTGAGCATTGAGCTATTTAGCCCTTAAATCACTGGGGAAGACAGATGAGTAAAAGGAAAACTATGAATGGTGTAGTCATGAAAGAGTTAAGTGTCCGATGCTGTGGGAGTAACAGTAGAACCATTACCCGAGCCTGCGGGACTCAAGAAAATCTCCTGAGAGGAGGTAATGCCTAGGTTCTCTCTCAAAGGCCGAGTGAGATTTATCCAGAAGAGAGGGGTGACTTTCTAGGCAGAAGGATCTGTGGTGCAGAAGCATAGACATAAGAAAACACTTAACATAAAAAGGAAGTATAGGGTTCAGTATGATAGGAGTATAAGGTTTCTTTAGAAGAAGTGGTAAAGGCTGAAATGAGGAAAGTAGTACAGAGCTACTATATAATGAAAGACCTCAGGCATAAAGATCCTTGGTATTTTTTCTTCTTAAGAAAATGGGGACCTTATAAAGAATTTTGAGTACAGGAATGACCTCTACATATTTACATTTGAAACACATCATTCCGGAGCAGTGGTTCTCAAACATTAGCCTGCATCAGACTCACTAGGAGGAGTTGTTCAACACAGTTTCGGATTCCGTAGGACTTGGGAAAGGCCCAAGAAAATACATTTCTAAGTTCTCAGGTCACACTGATGTCATTGGCCTCCAGCCTGCACTTTGAGAACTATTTCTCTGTGTGAGGTTGAAAGTGTGAAAAAATACCTCAAAAAGAACTCAGAAAAGACATTATTTGGGAGGAAGCCAGAGATGGGGAAAAATTAAATGAGGCTTTGAACTAAGGTAGTGAATACAGTGGTTATTGAAAGAAGGGGATGAATTGGGCTGAGCACATATTTAGAAGGAAAAATTGGCTTGATGTGTAGATACCAGATTGAGGGAAGACTCTATTGACCTACAGAAATCCAGATTGGGTGATTGACTGCTTATTGGAAATACCAACAGAAATGAGTGCTGGGGGAAGAAATTGGATGGGAGGCAGCTGGCCAAGATCGTGGCAGAAGAGGAAAAAAGATGATGTCTGATTTGGATGTACAGAGTTTGAAATAACAAGGATGAATCAATGTGTAAAAGTTGGCAGAGAGGAGCTGAACCGGACTGTGTCAGGAGTTAGCAAAAGGCCCTCTTTATCAACTCAGCCATGTGGAAGGGAATAGACAAGAAAAAAGTAGATCCAAAATTTCGTAAGGAAAATGTTCCAAAGAGGGCACTCCCTGGAAAAGACAGGAGCCTTAAATCTCTTTGGCACTTTCTTCAGAATACCCTGTTCCATGCAACTGGCACAACTGGGTCTTTGATCCATATTAGATTTCCAGTTTAGGTCTGCATTTGAGAATTTTTGAAATTATAAATATAACAAAAATCTTTGGAATATACTTTTTTGGTAAATCCGGTAGCATTGACTCTCATATCTGCAGGTCAAACAAGGATATTTTTTTTCCATCAGAAAAAATCCGATTGCAATTTTATTCATTCCTTCTACAAATATTGAATAAGTATGTTTTCTCAGTCACTGTGTGGTGTGCCAACAAATCCTCCACCTTTTTTTCACACCTTGTTTTCATACCTCAACTGATTCAAAAGAGCACGACTGTTAAAAATAATTGCCTGTAGAGTCAGCCTATCTGGATTTGAACACCTGTTAACTATGTGATGTCTGTCAGATCATTTAAACTCGGGAAGTCTCAGTTTCATCATCTTGAAAATGGTGGAAATAATAACAGGTAGAAGAGCTAGGGTGCGCTTTAATGAGGCATTAGTGTTCTTAGCATGGTGACCAATACAGTAAATGCTCAATAAATGTTAATTATTAGGTTACCCAACTAAATTCCTAGGACAACTTACCCAGTATTCATTCAAAAAGAAAATACAATTCTGACTGTCTGAAATACTCGAAATTATTTACACCAGATAAAATTTACCCCTATATTCCCTGTTATAATTTTCATACTTTATCAGAATTCTTCCTCATGTTGTTTGACAGATGGATATACTCTTAGACTGGGAGATCCTAAAAGTCAGAGTGTCTCATAGACTGGATTTCCATCCAGCAGAGTCGGTGTGGCACTTGAGGCTTATTATGTGTACACGATATGTTGACTAAATTGTATTTCCCATTCTGACTCCCTACTAGACTTTGAAGCCTTTGAAAGCTGACCTTGACATACACATCATCACGTTCTCTATGTTCAGCATATTGCTTCAGTCACAACAGAGGCTCAGTCATTCTTTTCTGAAGGAATGAATTATGTGGCTCAAGGAAAATTCAGATTTGGGTGGATTATGCTGAAAGTAAAAGTATAGTTACTTTTCATTTTTTTTTAAAAAGAGTGACTAAATAGGGCTCCTTCTGGCTTCCATAGGAAAGAAGATTTATAAAATTGGTTGTGTGTGTTTTCTGCTTCTTCTCTGCCTCCCAGGAAATTTACCCTGTAATGTTTCCAAGGAAACACTAACAGTTTAAGTCTGGTTGAGGAGGAAGATGCCTCATTAACAAACTCAGCTTTATTATTTGGATGCTTGCCTCAAGGAAGTGGTGTTCTGTGATGAAGGATTGTTTCTATTAAGCATCATGTGAAAAGCTGAATGATTTTTTTTTTAATTTTGTCTTCTGACTTACTCATTCCCAGTGCTGTGAACCTACAAACTATGAGCTGTTACATAAATATAAACTATTGATTTTTAATTGAATGTATTTGAACTGTTTATTAATACTAAGCACATATGTTAGACAAAGCTTTCAATCACTGATTTATTCATTGTACAATGATTAAGGTATCGGGTCTGTAATCTGAAGTATTGGCAGTATTTTGCCAGAAGATAAATTTAACATTGTTTGTTGCCTATTTAATTATTTTGTATATGTTCCTTCTTGTGAAATAGAAACCCTGGGATATATAGGCATTTACTGCCTCAAGATGAGGTAATACAAGTTGAGTGCATTTTGCTTTAGGAGTATGTCTCATTAATGATGTAGAATAGAATAGAAAGTGCAGTGGGCTTGGGGTTTTGGCATTTTTTTATTTTAAAGCTTCTTTCCAGCAGTCACCGGCTGTGTGATCTTGGACAAGTCATTCCTTAGTTTGTTCATTCAGGCATTGCATAAAGATTTGTGCAGCCACTGTTGCCTGGAGCCATGCTTTCCACGTGCTACATTTATACAAAACTGAGAACTACTTTATCATGTATACCCTCTGAGCCTTAGCTTTTTTGTGTATAAAAAATGGTTTTATGAGCTTTATTTATTCAATCAGTCAGTCATCCATTCAAAAAGTATTTATTGAGCCTCCCCTATGTTGCAAGCATTCTAGAGGCTGATGAGAGGTGTTCAACCCTTCCTTACTGGACTCTGGACAACAGAGTTTTCACCTTCTTGGGGCTTGGGGTGGTTATGACTTCCAGCTGTTGCTAGGCCCTGTGCTTCACTATTCCTTGGATCCACTAAACCTTCCTACATGTACAAAGTATCCTTTTATTAAACACTCCTTTATAGTGTTTCTGAGTTTGCCATTTGTTTCTGGGTATAACTGTCATTGATTTAGACCTTTAGGGAAAGTCTGAGATTTTGATATTTAAAATGAGATCTGAATGAAGTGAGTTAAGTAGGAGGATATCTAGGGAATGAGCATCCTAAGCAGGAGAATCATGTGCAAAGGCCCTGAGATAGGAACGATATTTGGACTGTACTTGAAACAGCAGTGGGGCCAATGTGACTGGATGGCAGGAGAGAGAGAGGGATAATGGCAAAAACCAGGATCAGTGTGAGGGCCAAAGCCAGATCACCACAGGGCATTGCATGACAGAGTAAATGCACAAATGCAAAAAAAAATGCAAGAAAAAGTTTGCATTTTATTCTAAGGGTAATGGCAGACCCATGGGAGGTTTGGGTCCGGGGAGTAATCTTATCTACCTGATTGGATAATTTTTACTGTTGTGTGGAGAATACATGGGGGCAGGGAGATATGACGGATGCATGGCCAACAGTTAGGAAGCAAGCATTTCTGTAGTCCCAGGAAGCGATATTTTTGATATGGTCCAAGGGGTTAGAATGATAGGAATGTAGGTGATAAGGAATAGTCAAATTTAAGCCATATTTTAAACAGGGAATTGGCAGGATTTGCTCATGGATTTGGACCTAAGAAACAGGGTGAATGGTCATGTCAAGATGGAGAACACTAGAGCTGGAGCCTAAATTGGAGGAAGGGTTCAGGTGAAAATCAAGTTTGATTTTGCATTACTAAGTTTTAGATGACTGTTATACTTTCAAGTGAAGATTCGAGTAGCAGTGTGGATCCCAGAGGGTAAATTGAGGCTGACATTGTAAATTCAGAATTCATCAGAATACATGGTACTTAAAGCTGTGGTACTAAATAAGATCATTTAGAAGGTGAAACTAAATGGAAGCCAAGAGAAGAAGTATTTTGAGGAAGATGGTGTGGTCCATTGTGTCAAATGTGGCTTAGAGATCAAGAACAATGATGATGGAACATTGGCAATTGACTCAGCCAATTGGATCTCATTGGCAACCTTGATAAGAGCAGTGGCAGTGATGTAGTGGGGACAAAGCCTGCATCATGAGATAACAGGAGATGAGGGATATTTTGAGGATTTTTTTCTATGAATGGGATGAGAGAAATGCTTGATTTTGATATTTTGAATATATGTTTGTGCAACCTTCTCTACAAACATAAAATACCTCAATCAGGTGTTTTTAAAGACCTTGAAACAAATTTTAAATACAATCATTCAATAAAAATAGTTGTTATTTTACTATTTTATGTTAATTTCACTGCACCGATACATTTTTGATAGATTGTTTAATGCACTAAAATGTACTCTATATTGAAATATACTCACTTTGCTCAAATAATTTATAAAATAGTCCCAGATTATAAACATGCATAAATCAAATTTTAAAACACACATAGCTGGTAATAACATTGTAATGCTTTAAATATTTTTGTATTATATAAAGTGACTTTTTGGAAGAGAAATACTTGAAAACTGAATATTAACTTTAAATGTAATTATGAGATTTTAAAATGTTCTGGGTCTTATGGCACATGCATCATTAGAGTCAATGAACTATTTAGAATTTTGTTTTCTTCTTTTTCAATGTATTTGATACCCATACTATAATATCTTTTTCTTGACCATAAATGGAGGATCAGGGATAAGAATAAGGATCCAACAATAGCCCCAAATGAGCCTAAAATCCCATTTCCCACCTCCACACAGAGGAAGCAGGGCTTACAACATCTGACCGTAATGACTTGCACTGAAAACCACATGATTCCCTATAGCTCTGTCATTCAAATTGTCTGTCAAGGGGAAAATATGTGAACTCTTGGAGCCTGGGACCATAGGGAAAGTCGGTACAGGTGGGAAACCCACAGCATCAGTGGAGCACAACGTGTTTATTTTAAACCTGTGCTGAGGTGATACCTATGCCCCAGGATGCCCTCCAATCTCACTGCACTGAGAGCTGTGACACTGATTGCCTCATTCCAACTGCAGGTCAACCTTCCCAACCTTTAAGACTTCTGATGCAGGGGTCAGCCTTTGATGACAGGTTTCCTACCCAGAGGCAGAGCTTCTCAGTATTAAAAGAGACTGACTACAGAGTATGTGTCAGAGACTGGCTAATAATCGCACTTAGGTATTTGACGCCTTGGAGAAGAAAGTGAAACTTTCATTACCTGACATTTCTTTTCAAGAAATAAACTTGATCATATACTTAATGGATGCTAGTTTGTTTCTTTCTGTATAGATAAAAACAACCCATGTGATGGAGGCTATGCAATACTGGTAGTAGGCAGCAGGCAGTCTCTGAGCAACAGCACACAGGCAGGTGCCAGGTTGGCTGGCCACACTTTTATAGATTTGACTCGGAAGGAGACAATGAGTCCAAATGGATTTAAAAAGTTTATTGCGTATACAGCATAAACAAGGTCACTGTGTGGTGTCAGCTTTCCAGGTCCCTAGAAGGGCCAGGACTAGGGTGAGATAAGTAAGGTACTTAGAACACAAAGTTTAAAGAGTCACTCATTTCCAGGATTGTATAACTGCCAGCCCTGTTCTTGCAGGACTCTAAGAATGAAGCTGGGCACAACATTTAAGGAGGCACTTAGTCTCAGGGTGCTACAAGTGCAGAGTTAGCACTTTTATGACCCTTAGAATGAGCACCTCCTTAAATTTTGCACCTTCAGCACATGATTTGCCTCCCTCTAGTCCTGGCCCAGGTCCCTCTTTCTACAGGACAACTCTGAATTGGATGTGTCAGATGATAGACAGTAAGAGTGGTGCACCCATTTCCGTATTGCACCCAGGCAGTTTGATAGCCTGAGCAGGATCTGTGGTGGGGAGAGTGAGGTAGAAAGTTCCATGCCTCATTGGTGCGAGGGAGGAGAATGCTAAACAGCCATGTGAAAGTTCTTCATGAGACTACCTAATCACCATCTTGGGAGGCTCACAGGACATCCCTCCAGGACTTAGGCCAGCCTATGGTTTAGCCTTGCTGAATGGCCTGTGGGGATATATGCAAGGTCACCAGGATGCCAGGAAGCTGTGCCTTCACAACTGGTATGAAAAATATAGGCTTGGAGCCATGCAAATATTTTTTTTTCATTTTTCAATTAAACTTTTTTATTTTGAGATATTTGTAGATTCCCATGCAGTTTTAAGAAGTGATACAAGGGAGCAAATATGTTTTGTAACCCCACTTCTTAATAGCGATGCGATATTGGGTATGTATATAAGCTTCTAACCTATTAAGTGAGAAAAGAGGTAACTAACATATAAGGCCGCTATAAGTCCCTTATAAGGCTGTTTATAATGTATATAAAGCATTTAGAGAGTGCCTGCCATATAGTAAATGTTTGGTAAGTAGTAGCTATTTTTATTAGCTATTGAATTTAAATGAACAGAGTTTGTTTTGAATTTTTCTGATCAAACATTACATTATTTAGTTTAAAAACTTTCTAAGATATCAATGTATTTACTTTTTCATGTCTCTTTTTGTCGTTATCTATATTAAAAGACATTTAAATAGCAAGAGAGACACAATTGTCAAATATTTCAGTTATATTTTGCAGATAAAATATTTAAAAACCATCAAAAATATTGACTTGCTTTTAATTATGTTCAGAGTTTCTCAAAGGATTGATTTATTTCACCTATTAATTTGACCACATAAATGCATTAATGCACACTTATGCTCATTATTTACACCTGAAAATTGTCTTTTTGCATCAAGTGAGAGAGAAGCCATGTCTAACCTTGGTGTCTGTCCAAGTAGGACACTCTTTTTAAACTTATACTCAAGCTAACACATAAGCTCAAACATTGGTTTTCAAATAAAAGAACAAATGGAACAAAAATGTACATCTGTACTGTTTAGAGCCACAAATTCATAATTTGCTTTAATTCAACCCATTTGAAACCGTAAATATCAATGCCACTTCCACTCAGCTTCTAAATTGTACTTTTGCTTTATTTTTCTCAAGACCATGAATATTGTGAAAAGCTTAAAATTTTAGAAATCTGAAAATTGGCCCAATTTATCTGTGATAGCAAGAAGTCTTCATGATAGAACTTTCAACAATTTGCATCAACAAATTTCAACAAAATGCATCAACTAAATTGCTAAAATACTTTTTATCTGAATCAATTTCTCTATTATCTCTCGGGTAACACCATCAGAAAATCTAAAACCTTCAGTTCTTCATAGCTTTCTAACTCAAAATGTACTTAACTCAAAATGTATTTAACATCATTTCCTTTCATTTTAAATGTACTTTGAAGAAATCTTCCATATGAATATAACTTTTTTTGTCATGGTCATAACAGGAGAATGGGTTGTGTGTTTCAAGTTCTGTCAATATAATGTTTTAGCCATTTTACTACCAAATTTTGTCAGTTCATTTCATAACATTCTAAAACAATTTGCTAATTTGTGTTTTATCTTTGGATTAAAAAAGAATATTTTGTCAACTTAGAAATATGTTTTATGCTTTACTTTTATTATATAAGGACATAATTTGCTCAGATGACAATAGGAATATTAACATGTAAGAGCAAATAATTTAGGTGATTTGGTTGTTTATAGTATGCGCACTGTTGGAATAAAGAATTTCAACAGGATGGAGAGAGAGGGCCTTTTAAAAATAGACTTAGCAATGCAGACATATTAATTAGGATCTTTTAGTTTTTAAGAGCCAGAAGCTCTCTTGAAGTTGAAGGCAGAAAGAACATCTAGTTTCAAACATTGCCCAAATAAGAGAAGCAAGGACTTAGACTCTACCATGTTATCTTCCTGATTCTAAATTGCCTTAATTCTCTGTCAGGTGCCTGCAGCATTGGAAGAGATTCTTATAAACTGTTTTTGGAACTAGAATGGGGGAGGAAAAAGAGTAGTTCCTCATTTTTTGAGATATCAGGGAAACGATGCAATCGAGTCCCAAGTGAAGTAGTAGCATAAATCTTTTTGATAGCAAAGTGTTTTTTTCTCCTATCATAAGTATCTAATTTTCTGTTCCTTCTGTCTTTACTCAAGTATCATTCATTTTTGACCTTTTAACTGCAACCGTATTTCAACAGGTTCCGCAACGCTATACTTACAATGAGATGCAAACAGATAAGAGGTGATCAGGGTCACAAGAAAGAAACTTTTTAGCAAAAAGTGTAACTCTCCAATCTAGCCTCAAACTCCTATCCAGCAGCCTTTGAAGAAACAGATTTGTTTTAGCTTTTTTTCATTTGGGGGGTGTGGGAGGGTGATCTAAAAATTAAAACAGTTGCAAACCTTAGACTCCTGAGAGATTTTACTTAAAAATCTGGAATTCTAGCTTCTTTTGAAAGTAATATGATTGGTAACCCTGGAACCAAAGTCTTACAATGGATAAGGCTGAGCTGTTGTAGTTGTCCCTGTAAACAGGGTGCATGCTCTCCAGTTAGTCACAGGCTCACCCATTTCTCTGTGATACCTTTAACAATTATACTCATTACTCAGGTAATGATTACTCTTTGGATACTGACAGGACTAGCAATTGATCCTTGTAAAAGCATAGATTATCTATCCTTAGCTTTATATTTTTCATCTTTTATGTATAGTAACAGAGTGGACTATAAAAAATTGAAAATTTTTGTAGGTTCAGTATTTTCCATGGAATTAATATTCTTGCAAATATTATGTTAAATTGCAGTTTCATTAAATTTTCTTTATTATTTTCTGCCCTCACTTCAGCTTCTTAGACAACAAAACATCTGCTCTCCCACCTAGAGCCATTTTCTTTGCAAATTTCAGGAATAATTAGTCTGTTTGTATTTTTTTTTTCTTTTTATAGATTGTACAAAGTTGGAGAAAATATCTAAATTTTTAGATACAGGTTAGTTGTATAGCATTTGTATAGCAAGATTATTTAAAAACAAAACAAAACCAATGTAGCTGAGTGCCCTAAGTTTGTAGCTTAAAGAAAATATTACTCTGTGGGATTGGGAAATTCTCCATGCCGTTGAGTAGCATTTTACAATCAACACCTCTCCCCTTTTCAGGATATCGAATCCCTAACAGGAGGTCTGACTGGTTCTAAGGGGGCTGATCCACCGGTAAGTTAGCTTCTTCATTAAATATAACTGTTGACTAATTGAATTATGTACACACCGGATCATCAGATAGTTACTTGTATACAATTTGTCATTTAGGTAGCTTTTTTGAAATATATAGCTATTGCAGTAACTAATACAAAAGGGTGAACTTGCTTTGTGGTGTCATTTGGTGTTTTAAAAAGTTTTAATAACTCATAAAATTCATCTCCATATATTGACTCTAAATATAAAATAAAGGCTTCCTTAGCATATACAGATACTTTTATGTCCTACTAATGGGCTACACGAAAAGTTATAATCCTTTGGGATTTGGGAGTTACCACTGTAAGTATGAATGTATGATTTGGGTTGCAATTCATTTTCTAGTTACTGAGAAAATTTATTTTATCAGCCCATTTAATCAACATTATTGATTCTTGATATTGCTGTTTCTTTCATACTTTACCCAGGAAGCTTCTAGAATATTAGAGAAAGTGTTCTAAAGTTTTAAAGGTTTGCCATTTTTAAGCAATAAAAAGCAATTGATAGTCTAGTATTAGAATATTTTGGTCCTTTCTATGATGTCTCATTTCAGAAAACATTGATTAAAATAATATTCCTGTGATTTCATGTTTGAAGTACAAACATGAATTTGTGCTGTATATCTAAAATACTAAGATTCAATATATTTCAACAAATAGTCAATGCGTTAATTTTTATCACCATTTGCTTTTTACTGTGTGGTTTAATCTGGAACATGTAGAACCCCATGTTATCAATTTTTGGCTATACTTCATCTAGACATCCAGGTGAAGTACCTTATTATATTAAAATACCAGTGAGAGGTTAAAAAGATAACTTCCAACTGTAGCTCTTTCTCTCCTGTCTCCCTCTCATGTGTCTCATGATGTTATCTAATCTTCATCAAAGTGCTTCAAAAGTAGGCTAAACAACATATGTTAATCCTTTATCTTTCTTTTATTTTCACTTTCTGAGTTTATTCACGGATGAAAAAAAAAAGTATTGTCTTCAGATAGTTGCTTGTATTTAGTCCCTGACCTATTACATTGTAGTATAAGACAAGATGAAATGTAAGTCTGCCCAGGAAGTGCCTTGTGACAGCCCTCTCTGTAAGTAGTACAGGTGACTGCTTATGTGATGTAATTTCACTGAGTTGCCTGTACCATGTCTGTGCATAACATCTAACTTTTATTAGAAAAGTAAATCTGTTTTCTTCAAAATAATTTCCTCACCTGTTCACTGATTCCTGAAAGAATTCTAAAATTAGAGATCAGTTGGTTTTAAAAGGATTTATCCCTGAACACCTCTCTTCTACAAGTGGTGATAAAACTCTTACCGCTGGTTTACATGTTAAAACAATTGAGTTCATCGTACCCTTTGAGAAAGCATCTTTCCAAATATGAAAGATGGAGTGGACATAAAACCCAGTTATTGAAAGAAGTCCCTTGCAGGGGAAAAAAGTCACAGAAAAGAAAGATGGTGTCCTGAAGTCAAATTTAGTCAACTTCATTCCTGTTAGCTAAAAGTGAAGTGTGTGTGTGTGTGTATGTGTGTGTGTGTATATGTGTGTGTGTATACATATGTGTATGTTGGCTTTTTTTTTCTTTAGACAGAATTGATAATATTTTGAAGATAGAGATTCTCTCTTGGCCATGGTCTGCCATGATTATGGGTATTTTGTACTGCTACCTACATTTTCTGAAATTTAATGATTGTGCTTACTTTTTAACTTTTTGTAGAGTGGAAAACATCTTGCAAATTTAAGAGTGCGTAACAGTTTAGGAAATTGGGGAGGGGAATGGTAAAAGTACACATAAATTTAGTGTCTGCCATTGTTAAAGAGCAATCCAGAGCATATTACCAGGAGTTATGTAATAAAATCATTTTCAGTCTTCTCTAAAGCTTCTACAAAGTAGTCTTAAGTATGAAAGTGAAGTGGTAATAGTGTCCTAGGGTTACTTCAGTCATTTAAAAATAAAGCTTTGAATAAAGTTTTTGCCTCGGAGTTAGAAAACTGAAAATCAGATTAAATTATACATAACCTAAATCCATTTGATGTTTTATGTTATTTTTTCTTTCTTTTAAAAAAAATGGCTTGTAATAGATCATCTAAGTAATGTTATCCATTATCCATTTCTAAAGTTGTGCCTTTTGTATAAATATTAACTGTATTTCTAAACCCTTTTTATGATGAAATTTTCATTGGTAAGAAATTCAAAGTCCTATAATTTTCACTCATTGAACAAAATCTATAAAGTGCTGAATGAATAGTCTCTTATAAGGATGTATGGCTGTGGACTCATTTCTTTATCAGTATAATAGGAATCTCAGATACATCTTTAAAGGTAAATCGTGTATTTAAGAATTGCAAAATTTTCTGTAAGTAGATATAAATATTATTCTTCAGCATTAGAAAAAAGGTGAATTTTGCACTTTTTCAAATAGCAAGTATATGTAAATGTATCAAATTTTGCAAATGTCATTATAAATAAATTTGCATACCTGGTAAGAATAAATTTGAGGAACTCCAGGAATATAGTTTGCATTAATATTTTTAATAATAATTGCTAAGTAGGTATTTTAAAAATTCAAATAGTGTCAGTTTTAATGCTAATAAATAAAATAATCACTCATTCATGATTTTCAGGGTCATTTCAAGAACTTTTATAATGCCTTCCTCCTGTAAAGGATTTCAAGAAGCTTGTTTTGTAATTCAGAACCAGAAAATTAGTTGCTGCAGCAAATAAAAGTTGCAGGTTTTTCTAAATCATGTAGTTATCACAGAAAATAAATTCTTCTATCAGTGAGAAAAATATTACCTGTTAAATGTTAACTTAGAATTGTCTTTGAAAAATTATATCAGATATTCCGCATTCTGCATATGTTTTTCATTTACAGAAATTGGATCACAGATTACCCTCTAGTGTAACAATATAGCATATATTTATATGTAAAAATAAAAGGAAAGAACACAGATAATGAAAATCTAAAGGATAAAATATTATTAACTGGTGCTTTTTAAAACTAAACCATTTTGCCATAGTGTTTTAAATATTAGCAATAGGAAAATGTGAAAAACTTATGAACTGTAAAGTATTGGGGGTGTCCCAGGTGATCAAATTGTCATCCAGCTTTAGGAAGGCCAGGATATGGTCTAAGTAAGTCAACTTCAGATAGCCAAGAGGATTTCAGATTCTGAAAAATTAGGGTGCAAAGTATAAACACTCTTTTTCAGCTGTACCAGCTGTACCTGGTATCTGGAGAGCTGTGGATATGCAGTCCAGGTGGAACTAGTAATGTGACAGTTTGTTGTCCTTTCTTGAGCCAGTGAGCCAATGACCTAGAGGCATTGGCCAAACCTTGGCCGGGAGCCAGGATTTGTCCCAGGTTGTGGGCTAGGTTTATGTCTACAGTGGAATTTAGTAGCTCAGTGTGGCCACAAATATTAAGTTTATTGGTAGACTCAAGCAGACTAACATACACAATGAGGGGACTTTTCTCTTTTTAATTGGGTTTAAGAAACATGCTGATTATTAAGTGACTATTTTCTTACTATTTCTGATTCATTTTAAGGGTTAATATAGACAAAATCTAATAAGCAGTAATGTGGGCCAAATCCTAGACTACATGAAACATATCCCTGAACACCTTGGTCAAATGTGGAAGTGTGCTGTTTCAGAGGGCTGTGATTGGTGCTTGCGTCAAGTTCACCTCATTGCCTCCTCCAGAACTTACAGCAGGAATGTCACTAGAGGTATTCAGTTCTTTCCTTGTTATTCGTTACCTTGGAGTAATAAGATCTATAAATTTGCTTTCTACACAAGCTAGTACTTTTAATTGTTCTAAGTTCCTTTATCCAGATGCTAATGGTTCTCTCTATTTCTAGAGTATGATTAAAAAGTGAATCCCTATTTAATTCCTAGCCTTGGGTTTGATGTGCACACTGTCCTGAACATTCTCCAGCTCTATTAATTTTTTTCCCCACTGAGGAACCAAAATTGTACACTTCGTATTTTGTACTTTCTGTTCTCATTTTAATGGTCTTCCTGATGGTTCTTAGCAATTTGAGTAAACACTCCACAGAATTGAAAACCAATTTAATTTCCTGAGGGTGCTGTTTAAACCAAGTTATATATTTTTAAATTATACATGATCTTAAAATTTGAAAGTCTCCAAAATTGATTTTACTTTGATTGTTCAAAAACAGCCAATATTCTACTCATTTGTTCCAAAAGATAAGGGAATAAAAAATGTGAATTTGAATCATGATCTAATTTAATTTATTTCTACCTGAATGTTACATTTCTATATTAGTTACTTTCATTCTTGTCTTCTTTTTTGGTCAGAATTCAGTGTATATTTGAGTGTACATTGCATGCTAGACATTTGGTTAGGTTTTGTAGATACAGTGATAAACAATACACTTTCTCATTTCAGAATTATATAGTGAAGTAGACATGTTGGTAAAAAACAATTACAGTATAAAGTAAGCACAGGATGTGATGAAAGTAAGAGGATTATGTACTTCAACTGGAGGGATTAAAAAGGGACTGGAGAGTCAAGGAAGGTAAATAAAAGGAAATAACTTGTTAATTGCAGCATGAGTTGAAGTTTGCCAACTAAGGAAGATGGGGCACGGTGTTGTAAGCAGAGGAAGTAGTATCTACATAGGTTTTAAAAAATGAGGAAATAGTGTGGCTAGAGTATGAAATAAGCTCGAGGATAGGAATTAGTGGTGAGATAGAAGGTATAAGTCTGTCAGGGCAAGAAATAAGACATTTCATGGAAGGAAATTCCTATACTAAGGATCATGAGGACCCACTACAGTTTTTAAACAGGAGAGGCATTTACTCAGCTCTTTCCTTTAGAAACATTTTCTTGGTTCTGGTTGGAGAGTGATTTAGAGAAAAGGATAAAGGAAAGATACCAGTAAAAAGTCTCTTGCAATCATCCAAAGCATGATGATGAAAACAATATGGTAACTTTTATTTTTTGGTCTATCCCACTATATTATAAAACTAATTGAAGGTAATGTCACAGGAGAAAGTCAACATTCTATTTTGAGTAAAAAACTAAATTATTAATATGAGCCTATAGAGTGACAGTGAGAATGGAGAGGGATGGATTGATTCATGAGATATTAAGGACATAGTGAATACACAAGAACTGGTAGTTGTTTGGAGGGAGGAGAATAGGACTTATTGAGAAGTCAAGGCTGACTTTTGAACTTTCTGGTTTGGCAATTGAGTGGTTGAAGTTACCATATATAGAGATAAGAGTCCCATGAGAGAGAATTTTTGGAAGGGAGATAAAGAGTTCAGTTTGGGACACATTGAATTGAGCTGAAAGAGTTGGGAATATATAAACAATTTTGGAATTTAACAGTGGGATCTGGTTTATAGCTATTGATTTAGATATGTAGAATAGTTAATTGTGACTATTGGAGTTGATGAAGTCATTCCCTTGCCCTCCCCCAAAAAATGTATTCTGAGTGAGAAAATAAGATATTTCAGAATATAGGAGAGTTCTTCCCTGAGGAAGAAAAGCATTAAATAAAGATCAGAGGAAAGGGAAAGATGGGAGGAAATGTATGCCTCCTGAAAAGATAAAACAAAGATGGATACAAGGAAGGAATACCTGGAAGATGTGGAATCATGACTGCTGAGATCAGGAGAGGGTGGTGAAAGTGTTTGTTAGCAGTTTCACGGTGTTGAGAGTTCAAGAACAAAGTGCCCATTGAAATTTAGCAAGAAGAAGATAAAAGGGTTTTAGGTGAGAGTAATTTTAGTGGAATAATTCCAGTAGAATCAATTTTCCAGGGCCTGAAAGGTTAAATGAAAGAGTTGGATTCAGTGGCTACAGTAAACAATTTCCGAGAGCTGAATTATGAAAGAAGAGGTAAGGGGATTGCAATGGGTACCGGCTCCTGAGGACAGAAGGAAGGAGGTTGGCTCTGGGCCCTGGCCCCATTCATTGCTGCAGCCTGTCAGGTGGGGGTTCCATGTTTTCGGAATCATGGAGGCACTGATTCCTGTTATCAACAAGCTCTAGGATGTCTTCAACAACATGGGTGCCGCCATCATACCATCCAGTTGCCTCAGATGGTTGTGGTGGGAACAAAGTGCAGTGGAAAGGCCTCGGTATTCGAAAGCCTCATGGGAAAGAACTGCTTCTCAGAGGCACTGCCTTTGTCACCTGGGCACCTCTCATTCTGCAGCTTGTTCATGTTTTACCTGAAGATTAATAGAAAATAACAGGAGAAGAAAATGGTGTTAAAGCAGAAAAATGAAGTAAACTTCTTCACACCGAAAATAAGCTTTACGTGGATTTTGATGAAATTTGACAAGAAAATAAAAACCAAAAAGAAAGGATTTCAGGAAATAAAAAGGGAGTAAGCCTTGAACCAATACATCTTCAGATTGTTTTCACCTAGCATTGTCAGTCTGACATTTGTGGATTTGCCAGTAATGACCAAGGTGCCTATAGTCAATCAACCTAAGTATAATGAGCTTCAAATCAGAGAGCTCATTCTTTGGTTCATCAGTAATCTAAATTTCCTTATGCGCATTGTCACTGCTGCTAATACAGATACGGCAACATCAGAGCCACTTAAAGTTTCCAGAGATGCAGATCCAGACGGTTGAAGAACCCTAGCTGTAGTCACTAAACTTGATCTCTAGGACGTGGGTACTGAAGCCATGGATATATTAATGGGAGGGTTTATACCAGTCCAACTTGGAATAATTGGAGTAGTTAACAGCAGCCAGCTAGATATTAACAACAAGAAGAGTGTAACTGATTCAACCCTGATGAATATGCTTTCCTTCAAAAGAAATACCCATCTCTGGCTAATAGAAATGGAAAAAAGTGCCTCGTTAGGACCGTAAACAGGTTACTGATGCATCCCACCAAGACTGCTTACCAGAGTTGAAAACAAGAATAAATGTTCTAGCTGCTCAAGATCAGTCTCTTCTAAATAGCTATGGTGAACCTGTGGATCCTTTCCCAGTTCATTCCACTCAGTTGTACTGACACTTTAGCTATTTCTTTACCCAGACAAGAACTTACTATTGTTTCTGCTAGCTGTGTTCTCTCCACGGGTACTCCCATGGCTTATTCTCTCACTTTTTTAGTTCTCAGTTCAACTGCTTCTTTAACGGAGAGATCATCCACGAACAACCAATATTCTCTTCCCTCCTCCTGTGTGTTTAATGTTTGTTTTCTTGTACTAGAATATAAACTCCCTATGGTTAGGGGCTTTGTCTCTTTTGTTCACTATTCTTTCCAAGGGTCTAGAATAATACCTGTCTTAAGAGTTCCTCAGTACATATTTGCTGCATAAATGAATGAAAACAAATGCTCTTAACCACATGATATATAGGATCACATTTGTGCACTTAAAATGATAACAGTAGTAGAATACTGCATGAAGAAAGAGATTGAAGCTGTTATGATAATTCTGAAATGAGATTACATGGATGTACTTCAGCTATGGTAGTAGTACCATAGTACCGTTTCCCTGAAAATAAGACCTAGCCAGAAAATAAGACCTAATGAGTCTTTTAGAGCAAAAATTAATATAAGACCCGGTCTTATTTTAACATAAGACCGGGTCTTATATAATATAATATAAAAAACTGGGTCTTATATAAGACCGGGTCTTATATTAATTTTTGCTCCAAAAGACGCATTAGAGCTGATGGTCCAGATAGGTCTTATTTTGGGGGAAACCCAGTAGTAAGAATTAAAATGGCAGAGAAAAAAATCTTACAAAAACAGTATTAAAAGAATCTTACAGTGATGAAATAGTTAGGATTCAAAGATAACTTCAAATATTTGCCACTGGGGGGGAAAAGCAGTGATATAAAATCAGAAGGATATAGTTTGGATATTGTATATCTCACTTATTTGTCATGTTTAATATTACTAGATATAAGCCTCTTGAAAGCTGTCTGATTTATAGTTGCACCCTCAATGCTCTGAAAAATGCCAAGCACATAGTAGGCCTTCAGTAAATATTTAATGAGCAAATGAATGAACCAGGAATGATGATACTGATAGGTGTTAGATGGAAAAAAAATGTGAACGAGGTATTGAAAACATCAACAAATAAGAGAGTGAAAAATGTGAACTGGAACTTTGTTGATTCAGAATTTTATAGAAAGGCTCAAAGGGTAGTACCACTGGTAATTAGTATCTATACTCTCTATGGAGAAGTGCTACACATACTCTCCACAGACTTACTAACTGATAACTGCAAGTGTCAGTCATGCCAGTGTGACTCACCACCTTTAGATCCTCTAAAAGATCAGAAAGGACTCAGCTGGTAGGGAGTGCTGCAGGAGTATTGCTTGTGAAGGAGAGAAGGGTGTGCTTCTCCACAGCTGAATGGGGGTAGACCTAAAGCGATGACTGGTAGAAGGAAGCATTGTTAGCTCTGTGTTTGGATATTTATTCAACAGCTATATCAGCAGGTGATTCCATGAAATAGACGTAAGAAGAAATTAATGTGTATCCCTTGGGTTTGGGGATAAGCATAAAACTGAATCAGATGTTTGTTTCCTATAGACCAGTGTGGATGGGGGATAGGGAAGAAAGAAATCAACAACTTCATGTCAATTAATTAATTTATTAACACATTGCGTACGGCGGGGTTTAAATCCCTCGTGAAGATTCTCGTGATCCGTACGCAACGTGTTAACATTTTAACTTGTCAGAATAGGTACTTCAGATATTGGTGGCATGAATATTTAGTCAAAATGATGAAAGATATTTCTTATGCAGGAATTTTATAATGAGAAATCTAATACTAAGCATATTTGGTAACAAAATATCTCCATGTTAGGTATTTTCCTACTCATTAATGCATTACTCATTAGAGCTATTTATGCACCTACATTTCAACACAAACTACTTAATTGGAGGGCACATTAGAATGTGTTTTTCCATTTTCAAAAGTTTAAATTATGCTAAGTATGAATGTGAGCAGAGATACGAATCATAGGCTAACACCTGAAAGTTGGGTTTAGAATAACTCTATATGTGGGAAGCATTTTTGAGATCGCTCAGCATATTGTTTCACTGATGGTTAATGTGGTAGGAAACATTTCAGAAATGATTTTTCCAGTATTGGTCAAGTTATTTGGGAAGCTTAGAGTAATAAAACAACTCCATATTAGAAATAGATTCTTATTTGTAACTTACTGTTAATTTGTAGTCAATCTATAAGAATAAAGATACTTGAAAATTTTTTGAAGGGAAACCAATATGTTAATGAAAAAGGACAAATAAGTAAAATAAATCAGGAACTTGCAAAGTTATATTGCAAAGATATATTATTTTTGCTAATAATAATAAAACATTGAAATACACATTAAAATAATAAATTTCCTGATCATATAATTTTGAGTTCAATATGAATTATTTTAATTTATATCTCTTTGCTCCCCAAAATACCTATCATAATTCTGGCCAAAATAATAATAATTTCAACTACAGACATTGTACATACTTGTATTTTATTCTTTTTTTCCCTACCTTCTATTCTATTTCTGTTTAATTTTATTACACATAAATTTATTTGCATATATGTGTATATATTTATATATAGCATATATAAATATAAATATATGTAAAATATAGTATATGTACAACTACATATATTTCCTCTTACAAATTACAGGACAGATTTTTTTTAGTCTCTTAAATCCTTGACTAAACAAAAGGGTGATTCCTAATTAGACCATTCTTATCTAACACAATAAAATGAAACTTTTTATTCTTGATCAAAGATACATATAATTGAGGATGTTTATCTGAAAAGACAGATGAATACAGCTTTATACATATAATTGCTCATTAAAATATGAAAATATAAAGTAAAACTAAGGTTTTTTTTAAAAAGTAGATTTGTAATGTCTCTTGTGTACTTTGTACTATTCTGGGAACTTTAGAAAAAATAAAAGGTGACTCAGTACTATAGAGTTTTGCACTCTAATTCGCAATTGTTTCTTTTAAAAACATGATTTATAAGTGTAAATAAGGGTATATAGATAAATAATTACTTTTGTGTTATATGGAAATAATGATGATAAATGTGTTTTAAGGAATTTTATTTTTATTTTTTGGGACAACCTATTTTGAGAGGTAAATGTTGAACCAGGTTTTGAAGAGCTAATTTACATCAAATTAAAATCTTTGTTCTCAGTGGAAGGAAATCAAGGATCTTTTTTTCCTTGGTATTCAAAAGTAGTCCATTCTATAAGCTTTAGCAACTAATACAGTTTGCCACTGCAAAGCTTGTCAAAGTTATTTAGACTATAAAATTAAAACTGGTTTTTAAATATCTTTTTAGAAGTATGTATGGGTTACTTTTTTCAGGAAACCCCAGACACCTTCCATGTGCTTGTACAGCTTAACAGCTAAACACCTATTCAACCTCAGTGAGATTAGGCTACTGGCTGATGATGCTTGCCTGGCCATTCCAGAAAAGAGCTATGGTTGCATCCAACTGGCTCTCTAAGAAGGAGGGTCTGATGGGCAATTCCAGCATCGCCTGAGGCAACAGGACTTGCACAGATGCTGGGCTGCTACTGTTGTTTTTCCAGGGAACCCAGTGAGATGATGCTCTCTCTATCTCCTTTGGCAAGATGAAAGTTTTCTGAGGGTTTGCCTCTTTTCACAATTAGTATTCGTCATAGGTTGGCTGGGTAAGAAAGTACAAACTGCTTTGGCTAGAGATCCTCCCTTTTCCCCTCATCTGGCTTCCAGAGGAGGCTGTATTAGGGCTTCCTTGCCCTCTATCTCTCCCAAGGAACATGTGTCTCTTTTTCAAATGCATAGTCAGAGAAACATGAATCAGCAAAATGTAAGTGCTTGAAATTGTATGCATATCCTTTTTTCACTTAATATTAATTATACCACTACAGACACTTTAAAAAATAATCTGATTATCTAAAGCTGAGATTCTGCAGAATTCTTACTTTCAGTTAAAATCTGTTTATTCCAGAACACCACATAATAAGGATATGCCCTAAAGATTTTATGATAGGGTATTAAATTATTTTTCAAAAAGATATTTGAAGCTATTGAAGTATTTTAGAAAATTATACATATCGTAATAAAAGTGGGAGAATTATAATACTAAAAATTTAATATTAGAAAAAAGAGCTCACCAAGGTCCTCTGAAAGTTGCTAAATCATCTTCTGGATACATAACACATTTTCCAGATATGCTAATATTTTCCTCATAGAAACCTTTTATGTTTTTATTGAACTATATTGAAAAGTTTGGTAATGCTAGTTATTTTCTCTACTTTTCCTTTCCTTTATCACAGATTAAAATGGGTAATGACGTGAATTACTGTGTTTCTTTTACAGACAACTCTTTCTACAAAACTGTTTTAAAAATCTTGTATACCTATCCAGAAAAACTGGGTTTCATTTAATTTATATTACATCTACAGAGCCAATAAATTAACTAAAATTTGACATTGTAAGCAACATCATTATTCTAACTTTTAAATAAAGGTATATAAGTAATTGCATTAAATATAAATATAAATAATGGTCAATGTGAAATAAAGATTGGATGAATGAATTTGTAAAAACTATGTTTAGTTTATAAAAGAAATCTAACATGAGAATAAAGAAAGGTTGCAGCTGAAATGATAGGAAAAACATACCATATAATACTAGGTTAAAACAAAAAAATAAAAAACATGTTCGGCAACATTAATATCAGGAAGTATGAGTATAGTCATTCAGGGTAATCAAAAACAACATAAAAAATTAAATATCAAAAGAGAGATACTTAAATATGAAAATTGGTATGCCAGAGAGATAGAAATTTTAAATGTTTATGCACCTAATAACAAAAACTTAAAATATAGAAAATAAAAATAACAGAAATAAAAAGAGAATAAAAATGCTCACAGTCAGGGTGGAACATGTTAATACTTCTCACAGTACCTGACTTAACAAGGAAATAAATGTTATAAAAATGATGATAATTTGAGCATGTAATAAACAAGCTTATCTTCAGTGATATATAGAAAATCCTGTACTTTATTTTCTAAAATTGACCACTTTGAGCCATATAGGAAGATTCAACAAATTTCAAAGAATTGAAATTATGCAGAATATGTTTTCTTACAATAACAGAATTCAGCTAGAAATTAATGCAAAAAATGAAATACAGAAAACTATAAATATAAATTTTTTGGAAAATATGGCATATACTTCTCATTAACTCATTAGTCAGAGAAGAATTCCAAATAAAAATAAGAAAACAAATTGAATTCCATGATATTGAAATACTACATATTGACACATTTACCAGACAGTTAAAGACCCACTTAGATAAAAATTTATAGTATTAATATGTATATTAGAAAAAAATAAAGGCTAAGAACAGATGATGTAAGCATGAATTTTAAGAAGCTAGGAAATAAAAGAGCAAATAAAACCTAGGGTATATAGAAAGTGGGAAATAATGAATCTAGTAGTAAAAATTAATAAACTAGAAATATTTAATACAGAGCATAAACAAATCTAAAAGTTAATTTTCTAAAAATCTTATAATTCTGTAGTGGTTTGTTAAAATAAACAAGTGAGACAATACAAATGCATTAAAATAATAAGATAATTTGAACTCAATTTATGCTGATGAATTTAAAACTGTAGATGACATAGAGAAATTCCGAGGAAAACACACCTTAACCAAGTTAACACAAGAAATAATAAATGCAAATAATATATCACAATAAAGACATGAAATCTTCAATAAAAAATTTTCTCACAAAGAAAACTCCAGGACTAGATGACTTCCAGTACCAGTAAATTCTACAATCATTTAAGGAAGGATTTATACCAACTATTAAAATCTCTAAAAGACAGTTAGAAACAAGAGGTGCATTATGAGGTGTATTAGTTTTCTATTGCTCTGTAACAAATTACCACAACTTTTGAGGCTTAAAGCAACACACTTAGTATTTCAGTTTCTATGTGTCAGGAGTCTGGGAGTAACTTAGATGGGTCCTTTATTCGGGGTTTAACTGGCTGCAATCAAGGTGTAGGCTAGGCTGCATTTTGATCTGGAGCTTAGGGTCTTCTTCCAAACTCACATGATTGTTGGTATATAATGTATGGGGGGGTTGCCAAAAAATGGGGTGTCAAAAATATGTATACAAGTGGACACTTTGGTCAACATTGCTCAAGCAGTAGTTCGCTGTAATCAGAAGTGTCTGGACATTGATGGTAATCACTCTGAGCACCTCTTGTAATTGCAGAAGTCAAACGTGACTTGTATTTATCTTTTGTTATCAGTATATATTGAGTATTACAATTTTAACATAATTTTCCTTTCTTAAAATTTTCCTTTCTATACATTTTTTGGTTCTCTCTGTGTGTGTGTGTGTGTGTGTGTGTGTACACACACACACACATATATACACATATATGTATATATATATAACATATCACATATATGTGAACTGTATGTATGTGTATGTGTACACACATACCGTGTTTCCCCCAAAATAAGACCTAGCCGGACAATCAGCTCTAATGTATCTTTTGGGGCAAAAATTAATATAAGACCCAGTCTTATTTTACTATAAGACCAGGTATATATAATATAATATAATATAATATAATATAATATAATATAATATAATATAATATAATATATAATGTAATATGGGGTCTTGTATTAATTTTTGTTTCAAAAGACACATTAGAGCTGATTGTCCAGTGAGGTCTTATTTTCAGGGAAACACGGTATATGCACATGCATATGTAATGATGGGAATGACATCCTGTTATCTTTACCATGTACTGTTTAGTTAGAAGCAAATCACATGGACATAGAGACTACCCTAAGGTCTGGTCTGTCTGCCATATGAGGCCAGAAAAATCTTAAAGCAAAGCCTGAAATGCTAACCTAAAATTTTAGCTAATAAAATAAAGCAATAATAAGGATATGACATCAGTACCTAGTTGGGTTTTTTCCAGAAATGCAAGGTTAATTTAATGTTCACACATCAATGAATGTAAGTCATCATGTTAATTAATAGGGAAAAAATCATATGATTGTCTACATAGATACAGACAAAGTATAGATGAAAATTCAGCATTTATTTATAATGGTATACTTTTATAGAATTATCACATAATTATTAAAATTATGTAATGATTTAACATCATTATATATTAATATAATAATTATTTTTAATGTTAAACTTTCCGCATTCTAGAAATATAAGTGAACTTCCTTACTAGTCAATATCATTATTTTAGTCAAATATTTTTTGTCATTATTTTAGTCAAATATTTTTTGTTTTATTTTTTTATTGGGGAATATTAGGGAACAGTGTGTTTTTCTAAGGCCCATCAGCTCCAATTCAAGTCGTTGTCCTTCAGTCTAGTTGTGGAGTGCACAGCTCAGCTACAAGTCCAGTCTCTGTTTTCAATCTGTAATTGCAGGCGACGCAGCCCACCATCCCCTGTGGGAACTCAATCAGCAACCTTATTGTTAAGAGCTCGTACTCTAACCAACTGAACCATCCGGTTGACCCACTGGTAGCTCAGTGGAAGTTCATTGTCTTCAATCTAGTTGTGGAGGGCACAGTTCACTGGCCCATGTGGGAATCAAACTGGCAACCCTGTTGTGAAGAGGTTGCACTCTAACCAACTGAGACATCCAGCCACCCTAGTCAAATATTTTTTGAGTAAATAATATTTACCATAAACTCAACTGTTTTTCGTGTTCATGTGCACTCAGGAGAATCTCTTCCTTTAAAATATTTGCAGCTCTCCGTATGCTTTCACTATATAGAGAAAATTACTTTATAGTTTTAAAATAATTATACATCAAAGGTATATATTAAGTAGTTTACACTTATCAAGATACATGGCTGGGTTTATTTTTATTTAGTAATATTTTTTCTTCTCACATTTCCTTCTTTATTTCTTTCCTTTTCATTTAACTAAACACAATAGGTGTTCCAGATCTTTCCATATTTAACAGCTGGAGTTGTATCCAATTTAAGAAATAATATAATCACTCCCTTTTAATAGATAGATCTTATGAACTTATTTTTTGGCTAACCATACAAAATTAATGAAACAAAAAGTATTTAATGAAATGTGACTTTCACAGTAATTTGAAATTTTTAAAAGTGAAAAGAAGAGGAATTATTATAAGTGGATTATGTAATATACTTCCCACAGAGAATTAGGAATATGAATATTTTTGCAAACATGAATGTATGAGTTGTGATCAAGCAATACGGTGAATGTTTAAATAAAAAAAAATTATTACAGTAAAAGACACATTGCCATTAATCCCCCTCAAAATACTCCCCCTTGCTTCAAACACACTTATTCCATCCTTCTTGCCACTTTCTGAAGCAGTTCTGAAAGTCCTCTTTTGTGAGTGTCTTTAGTTGCATTGTCGTAGCTGCCTTGATGTCCTGGATCAATTCAAAATATTTACCTTTCATGGTCATTGTGACTTTGGGGAAGAGCCAGAGTCACATGGTGCCAGATCTGGTGAATAAGATGGATGAGAACACACCATAATGTCTTTATTTGACAGAAATTGTCGTACCTGAAGCGATGTGTGACATGGAGCCTTTCTGTTGTGATCAAACAATAAGGTAAATGGTGCTGCTGAGTGCCATCCAATGGAAAGGCAGGGATCTTCAATATGGGAAGCAGTGAGTGGAATCTTAGTAACAGTATGGGACAAGTTTCAACTTGTTCAGTGCAGTCAGTCGGGTGTGAGCTTTGGTTGAGAGGTGTGTTTTATTGTGCTGTAAATCATCCTCCATCATGACAGCACTCTGTCAGATGCTTCTTGTATACAGCAATTTCTGTCACATTAAAACATTACAGTATATCCTCATTCACCTTATTCACTGGATCTGGCACTGTGTGACTTCCGGCTCTTCCCCAACGTCAAAATGATTCAGGACATCGAGGCAGCCATGGCAGCACAACTAAAGACAGTCACAAAAGAGGACATCCAGAATTGCTTCAGAAAGTGGCAAGAACGATGGAATAAGCATGTTCGAAGCAAGGGGAGTTAATGACAATGTGTCTTTTACTGTAATAAATCTTTTTTAATTTAAACATCCAGAGTACTGTTTGATCACACCTCGTATTTATACATATTTAAAATTGTTATGGAAAAAGGTATTTAAAGAGGTGTTACATTCATTGTAAAGAAAGATAACCCATACCAGAATTAAGATTTTAAAAGCAATATTTTGTTTTTCTTCTCTTGCAGAACTTTTAATTCTAAAAGCAAATCACCAAAATGCATACACTATTACCAATAATTAAGTAGGGGTTTATGTTTGTCTGCTTTTGAAATATTGAAAATATATCTGGAACTTGTTTCTTGTAATTATGTTTTGTTTATCTTATATTTGTTAATATCAGGACTTACTATCTCTTGGCAAACAAAACAAAACAAAACAAAACAAAACAAAACAAAACAAACCTTTAGTCGAAAATAGCCTTTACGTGGTATTGTTTTTAGTATTAAGCTAAAGAGCACAGTTGATATCCTGGACCACATGGTAAAACTCCCTTCCTTCTTTTTTTCCTTCCTTCCTTCCTTCCTTCCTTCCTTCCTTCCTTCCTTCCTTCCTTCCTTCCTTCCTTCCTTCCTTCCTTCTTTTTTCTCTCTTTGAAATTCTTACTTATGGATCAATTTCTTTGGGGGCACTAATCAACTCTTTGGATTGGATTATATGGCACACTTGATTAGCTTATCTAAACTAGATTATGTTGGATGTCATAAGAAACAGGAAGAATGCCACATTCTAGCTCATAAGAAATGTAATTCTAAAATTGTCAAAGCATTAACTTAAGTTCACATTTTTTAATGCTATTCAAACAATTTTAAATATTTATTTGGACATAAAAGAATTCCATTTTCAGTTATTAGAGCAAGAAATATTCCTGCAGATACTTGAAATTTTATTTATATTAATGCTGAAGATGTGACAAGAATTAAAAATACTGTACTTCCAAAGTGTAACTACAAAAATAAAGGTTTTGCTAAAGTTTATAGAGGTTTGATTTTGATATCACATCAAGCAGCATATCCGTAACCACTCATGTAGTTCTCTTATTGTTAGCTGTCAAAGTTGGATTTAATAGGAATGACTGAGAAGGCTACTTACTTTCCTTTCATTTACCTTTGTAAGATTGCCTTTGGCAAGCCAGTTTTTTTCCCCCATGTTACAAGTAAGTGTTTATTGTGTCTGTGTAGTCATACAAAGACGCTTTTATAAGAGACATGGAAAAAGGCTTTAGATGCTTTCTTTTATTCAAGAATTTTTAATCCAAAAACGTCATTATTTATTTTTGATATTCAGATTGTTCCAGATTTGACCAGCAGACCCCTTTCAAGATGGCTCCTTGTCCTTTTGAAAAGTCCCCATCATTCTCAGAGTACTTCCTTACTTTCTTTTTCTTTTTGTTTTCTTAATTAAAGTTTATTGGGATGACAATTGTTAGTGAAGTTACATAGGTTTCAGGTGTACAATTCTGTAATACATTACCTATAGATCACATTGTGTGTTCACCACCCAGAGTCAGTTCTCTTTCTATCACCATATATTGGATCCCTTTTACCCTCATATACCACCCCTTCCCCCACTTACCTTCTGGTAACTACTAAACTATTGCCTGCATCTATGAGTTTTTTTGTCTTCATTCATTTGTCTTGTTCTTTTTGTTTTGTTTTGTTTAAGATTTTATTGGGGAAGGGGAACAGGACTTTATTGGGGAACAGTGTGTACTTCCAGGTCTTTTTCCAAGTCAAGTTGTTGTCCTTTCAATCTTAGTTGTTGAGGGCGCAGCTCGGCTCCAGGTCCAGTTGCTGTTGTTAGTTACAGGGGGCACAGCCCACCATTCCTTGCGGGAGTTGAACCGGCAACTTTGTGGTTGAGAAGACACACTCCAACCAACTGAGCCATCTGTGAGCTCAGCTCAAGGTGCCGTGTTCAATCTTAGTTACAGGGGGCACAGCCCACCATCACTTGCGGGAATCGAGGAGTCGAACCGGCAATCTTGTGGTTGAGAGCCCACTGGCCCATGTGGGAATCAAACTGGCAGCCTTTGGCGTTAGGAGCACAGAGCTCCAGCCGCCTGAGCCATTGGGCCAGCCCCTGTCTTGTTCTTTTGTTGTTTTCAGTTTTATATACCACATATCAGTGACATCATATGGTTCTCAACTTTTTCTGACTTATTTCGCTCAACATAATAATGTCAAGATCCATCCATGTTGTCGCAAATGGCACTACTGCCTTACTTTCTGATAATATGTTCCAGGCTCATCTAGGACTTTGCCTGCCCCAGATCTACAATTTTACTCAGGTACCCTGGTATCTTTTAGCGGGAAAGAGTATGCTCACTGCTTCTCTGATACCATTGCTTTTAGGCTCTTTTAATGCACAAGTTAGGAAATATGTGTGAGTGTGTAAGTGTAATTTTTTAAACCATAGGTTTATACTAATCCTCCAATTTAAATCAAACACAAGCAGGTTCTTCTCTGCGTTCCCCCATTCCAATATTGCATTCTTTGGAAGCCAAAGATACAGTCTGTGTTTTGCTCATTCTATCAGAGAACTCTATAATCCTTACACTCCAATTAATAGACTGACAGTTTATGTTTAATTTTTTAGAACTTCAGATGTATTTTTCTCAACACCTCATATAATACAAAGTGTCGTTATCATGTGCCTTCACTTTACATTTCCATTTTCTCGTATCATGGATACCAGATTAGATTTACAGATGTTTGTTATTTTATTTTCTTCTTCAATTGTATTCTTCATTCTTTAGGTGATTTTATTATTTTTCTCTATTCCTTAAATATCCCAGTGTTTCTTGCTAACTTCTGCTGAATACATGCCATGGCAAAGTTAAATTTAAAAATATTCTCATGTTAACTGATCACACAGTGTGTGTGTGTGTGTGTGTGTGTGTGTGTGTGTGTGTGCATGTGCGTGTGTGTGCGTGCACATACAAACACATGTTACTATATGTAGGTTTTACATTTATATATTAATATTTAGTATGTATATATCTCTATCTATATATATCATAATCTACATATAAAATGTGCCACTGAAATTACACATGCTTGACTGGTGTGAAGGAAACAATGGGGAGCTATTATTAAGAATGGAAGGCAAGGTCAAGTAAGATCTCCCTGAGGAAATAACTTTAAAAAGATGAACCTTTTGAAGAGTAGATAATGAATGATCTGGGCAGATGTAATAACATGAGGAGTGTAGTGAGTTAAAAGTGTCCCCCCAAAATTTATGTTTATCCAGAACCTTGGCATGTGACCTTATTTGAAAATACCATCTTTGTAGATGTAATTAGTTTAGTCTCTTGAGATGAAATCATGTTTAAGGTGGGTTATAAATCCAATGACTACTATCTTTATAAGAAGAGGAGACACAAGATGCTCAGAGGAGAATGCCATGTGAAAATGGAACAGAGGTTGGAATCATGCACCTACAAGCCAAAGATTGCTGACAACCACTAGAAGCTAAGACAGAGATATGGAACAGATTATCCCTCAGAGTTTCCCAAAAGAACCAAACCTGCCCAACAACTTGATTTCAGACTTCCATCATCTAGAACTGTGAGTAAACGAATTTCTGCCTGAAAGTGAGAATGTTGGAACAACTTGCATATCTCTGTGTCTGGTTTATCGGACTTTCTTCTTCTTGTATGTCTGGCAGTTAGTGATTGAGTACCAAACATTGTATAGAATAAAAGAAGAAAAAACTGAGGTCAATAATATTTATGTTCATAAAGATTCACCTCTCTATCAGGCCCTTATTTTGGAAGTTGAGTCCGTAGTAGTTGAGCTAGGTTTGGGCTTCAGTGATACTTTCAGTGCAACACAGACTTAAAATTGCTGTTTTTGAACTGCCCCTATGTTGTATTTTTGTATGAGTTTTGGAATGCCACAGCGTGTCTAAGTGTTCCTGTTCCACCCTCAACTTTCAGAAGACTGCATGCCAGTGCTACAGAAGGGGTGGGGGGTATCTCTGTCTGCATTCTTGTGACTTCCCTTCACCAGAAACAGACTACTGTTGCTTGTTACTCACTGCAGGACTCATGGTAGCAGCCAGGGGAGTGGGAGACTGGGATTTCATAGTTCTTCTCCAGCTTTAATCTTAAGCTGGCTCTGTACACCAAGCCTCAGCACTTGGTCTTTCTCCATTTTTCTGCCCTTTCGCTAGTGACCTTAGAGTTTTCTACCTTTTCTTCAAGTCAGCTGACCTCTGCCTTGAATCAGTGGGTGTTTCCACAAGCTAGTCTTCTGCCCTCTCCCATAGCAATAGATCTCTTCTTTATATCAGTAACGAGTCTTGGGTTTCTTGCTCCTCTCCCAATGGCGGATGGTTTTTTTTTTCCTATTCACAGTTCTGGTTAGAGGAGTTGGATTTCTATTCCACTCCCAGTGGTACTTTACCTTGGGAGCAAAGGTGAGAGGATTCCCTGTATCCTCCCTTTGCCTAGGACTTCTGGAAGGGTTTTCTTCTTCACTCATATACAGATGGCATTTCTTACCAAAGCAGGACCAGATGTTACATGCTAGAAGAATTCTTGCCATGCCCCCAGTGCCAGATATATTTTTCTCTCTCCCTGCCCATCCCCAAGCAGCAGCTGAGCCCATCTTGTAAAAGCGCTGGTAGGCCAGCAGATGTACACTCCCCTTAGGCGTGGAGCTCCCAGGAATTCTTCTCTCGTGATAGGCCACACTAGGCTTTTAAAAATTCATTAAAATGTGAGTTTATTTCTTCTTCTTACTTTTTATCACGGCTTTCACTTGTCTCCCATGTTCTGCCAGTAATTAAAGAGTTAGTGTATCCTGTCTTTCCTCAGAGGCTCGGCGACCTTGGAAATTTGGTTCATCTGGATGCTTTGTGTCCTCAACTCACTGTTAAATTAAAATTTATGATGTTTTTTTTTAAATCATCTGGCTTTTTCTCATTGTTAGCGTGACAGCAATGTTCTCTTAATACTTTCTGTACCCTAAGTGGAAGCAGAACTCCTCATCCAATAAACCTTTTTCCAGTATTAAAAAAAAGGTGGATATATTATTTTTCCTTTGGTTGGTTGCTAGATACTCTTTGGTTGTGCTGAAAAGAGTGATATGAACAAATAATATAAAATTCT
Organism: Rhinolophus sinicus; assembly: GCF_036562045.2. Lineage (NCBI taxonomy): Eukaryota > Metazoa > Chordata > Mammalia > Chiroptera > Rhinolophidae > Rhinolophus > Rhinolophus sinicus. The sequence goes on from NC_133752.1 coordinate 125,917,066, forward strand.
AAACACTAGAATGGGCCGCAGGAAGGTGAGATGTAATGTTCTGAGAGACTTGAGGGAACTGAAGCCACTGACGAAAGTGCATATTCAAACTTCCTACCTCATACTTAGGACATAATAGCCTTGAAAGAAATGGTGGATAATGTCACCATCATTATTCAGTTTCTTCTTTCTTTTATTGGTTTCCTCCCCCCACCTCTGTCTGTCTCTCTCCTTTCCTTCCCCAATAGCTGAGTTCAGAGGTAAACATACTATTCTTCATATGTGACTCTGTACTTTGCTTAATATTAAAGTCTTTTTAGATAGTGTTTCCATGTTATATTCTTAGTTTCTCTCTATTTCCAAAGATCATCTGTCCCAGACAACTTTATCCTCTTACTATCCTTTCTTCTATGATTTTGCTTATGAATAGAATTTATTTCCCTATTTAGATTTTAATCCCGAATTTTTAAAACTTCTAAATTTTCGGTACCTAAATTGCTACCAATACTTATTTGTATATTTGGCATTTTAAAAATGAAAAGCAAACTTTAATCCAGTAAGTGAAATGGGATGATCTATAAAGAAAAATTTTATGTAACAAATACACAACCACTGCTTATTTGAACATTTATAGTATGCTGAAGCTTGTATCATGTCATTGAGAACTATGCAAATATAGAACAAAACTGCTTTCTGTTATGGTTTTTATATAAAGAGCACCACCTTGTGGGAATATATGCTTATATGGAATGGAAGACAGGACTATCAAAGAAATAATAATTCATTTTTTAAATACTTATAACTTATACTGTAATACATTATTAATGTAGAAAGAAAAATACCATACTTTTTCCTAAGGAAAATTAAATGATAGAAAGATAGAATTAGGAAATTTTTATTGTGTAATCATATGTCCATTTTCTCATATTTTATGAAACTATAAAAATCCTCTGCAAAATTGTAATAGCTAATGATTACTTTTATATAAACATTTTTTTAGAAATAATTTTAGTATAAAACAACAAATAGCATTTTAAGGAACTATTAAGATGACCTAATGCAAAAAGAGCCTTACTTTAAAAATAAGGAAACAAAAATTGAGGGTGTTTTTAGTGTGTCTACCAACTTATGTGTAACCAATGGTGGGCTAGGTATGTTCATAGCAACATCATTCCAGTTTGCCTGACTAGATGTTGATCAGTTGTCAGATATTAGAATATAATGATGCTTCATTGACCTGTCTGGGGAATAGATTACTTAACAAAAGTGAATTTTATCATAATAAAACAATGTATAACATATAATATTGTCTGTTTAAAAATGATCACCCTTCTAGAATCTTTCTATGGTGCATTATCTTTATTTTTAACAGCAGACATAATGCATCAAGTGTTTCATTAAATTTAATTCAAAAAATATTTTATGAATTAAGGTGTTGCTGTTTCTTTTAAAATTTCCATATTTGACATTGTTTCATCCCAACTAACTTTCAAAGGTTGGACTGTTTGTTTAATAGTCCTCTTACAATGGGGAAGCCAAAGCTAGATAGTAGTCTTCCTCCCAAATAGAAAAGGAACGTAGGTTCCATCACCTTGCACAAACATTGTGCTTCTGCTTTGGAACACCAAATTACCTTACTACTCTTCGATGACAAGTCATCAATCTTCTATATTGAAACTGCAGAAGAATAAAATCCGTCCTTTTTTTTTTTTTTTTTTTTTTTGTAATTGTTTATTTTTTAAACACGGAATTTTCTTAAGCCAGGTCTTCCCCACCTTTTTCTCACATGTTTGAGTTGGGCAGCTATTTCTTAATGATGTCAAGCAATCGGGCTTTGATTCTTCCAGTTTGCTGAAATCTTTATGAATCCTGATTCTGTACTTTGTTCCTCTAACTTTGAGTGATAAAAATAAATTGTAAATGTATCTTTGTGTCTTCATATATATCAGCAAATGATAAAGGATCAATTATTAAAAAAAGGAAAATGAGGTTTGCTTCTGATAACCTACATTCAGGTGACTCACAGCCAGTTATTCATTCTGATAAGAAACCATCTGACCATCACACCATACAGCCTACATATCCTTATCTTTTCTCTAAGGGCCTCAACTCAGATAATCATACCCACCAGGATTATTGGCTTCTAGCAATGTTCATCTCCCCATTCTTAGAACCAAATATAATTCAAACAAATCTTGGACTTGGAGCTATTTTCATTCATAATTTATTGCATTTAATAAAAGTTTGATTCTGAAGAACTAGAAGTCACCAATTTATGGACTTTGCATGATTTTAAGAAACTGTATATGGTAATTCACAGAAGCTTTAGGACAGGAGTCTGTGAAAGTATTTTAGTGCTTGAGGCATCGCAGATGCTTAGCTTTCAGATATTAGATAGATATTTATATCTTACCTGTGGTGTATTTATTGGAAATCTATCCTTCAGAGAGAGATAATTTATTCAAAATAAATTATTTTGAATAAATTTCAAATCATAATCCCTTTGCATTTTTAGGCAATCTGAATAGAGTGCTCAGTGATAATATATTATATTTTTACAATAACTTTTAAAATTATTTGTGTATGTATGTTTCAAGAACAAATGTACATAAAACCCTTAGTACAGTATCTGGCACATAGTAGGAGCTGAATGTTTGTAGTTGTTATTAACATATCATTATCAAGATCCCCAGAAAAGTCGTATAGGAAAGAGAAGGATCAGAAGGCTGTAAGTGTTGTACCGACGTGAAAAATAAGACCATGAAAATAAAATAACCTATATAAGTTCTTATATAATTTGTATAGAAATTATTCTGCAACTAGAGCTAATCAATATTTTCAACCTTTTTCATTGTAGCTGTTTAACTCTTAGTTGTATAAGCAACTTTCATTTTAATCTTATTATAAAAGAATTTGTGGTTATATATAAATATAGCAATATTTAGCTCTCTATTTTTATAACCAAGTATAATTCAAACAAATCTTCTACTTGTAGCTATTTTCATTCATAATTTATTGCATCTAATAAAAGTTTTATTCTGAACAACCAGAAGTCACCGATTTATAGGTATATATATGTTAAAATCATCTCCAATATTTGACATAGCAAGCCTAGGGTAACTGCAATAATGTCTTATCAGAAGGTAAACTTTCAATGAGTTTAATCAATATATTATTAAAAGAAAATAATATGAAAGTGTGAAATATATTATGCAAGTATAAAAATGGAGAAATAGTAAGTAGGCCAGTTTGACTCGACCAGAGTTTTCATAAGTAAATAGCTTGCATTGATGCAGAACAACACACCCTGACACTCAGTGTTTTGAAACAGTAACCATTTAGTTAGTTTACTATTCTATGGGCTGGCATTTTGTGGTGGGCTCTACAGGGCAGCTCAGCTGTGTGTGCTATGGTCAGTTGAGCTTGGCTGGGCTTGTTCATATGACTTGGTCAGTTCTCAGATCGAGGGAGCTCTCTGGTATAAGATGATTCAGGTGGGATGGCTCATCTTGTGTGGTCTCCCATCTTGCAGCCAGCCAGGCCAGGTGTGTTCAGTAGGCAGTAGCAGAGTCTTAGCAGGGAGAGCATAAGTATGAAAAGCCACTTGAAGCTTTGATTCAGAACTCATACAACTTGATTTCTGGAACATTCTGTGGTTCATAATAAATCACAAGTCAGCCCCTATTCAGTGAGTGGGGTAACTAATCCACTTGTTAGTGGATGGATCTGCAAAAAATTCTGGTCACTTTTGTAATCTACCACAATCAGAATTGTAGTCATGGAAATGGAAAAGGTCTGTACTGTGAGATAATAACCAGTGGGACTTGGAATCAGAGAAATAAATGAAGAAGGGAGAAAAATCAAGTTAAATTATTTGAACAAAGAGACTTTATTAATAAGAATTTATGTGGTTTAATATTTGCAACAATGTTGACTTGAATTAAAAGTGCATTCAGCTTTACCATCAATTCCCTTCCCTAAAAACTGGCCTTAGGCATGTCATTTATTTTCTTTAAGTTCCTGTACGTTTTGTTCTTTTGAAAAACAAACAAACAAACAGAAAAAAACTGGAAATGATAATAGCTACCTCATTAGGTGATTGGGAGGGTAAAAGGAATTCTTGCAAGTAAAGTGCATAACTACATGCTTGATAGGATAAGGACTCGAAAAATGTCAGTAGTTTATTATTTATAGAATTCATATTTTTCTTAGTATTATGAATAGTATTATGGTTATAACAAGAACATATCTCAGAAGGGAAACTAATTTGAAAGGAATTCTGTTTTGGACAAGGTTTGATTGCATTGTCAATGGAAATATTTGTTAGGACATTGAAAGTTTAAAATTAGAGCTCTTGGTGGAAATCACAGATAAGCGATGTCTGTACAGAGATGATAGTTGAAAACATGGGAATGAAGGAAACCTAGAGCAAAATCCTGTGCAAGGAAAAGCAGACAGCCAAAACTAAGTATTTAGGAATTTAAAATATTATGATTAATTTGGCATATTTGATCAAGTATATAGGATAATATGGTATTTTTGTTGTTTGCTTTTCTGGGACTAAATTTTTGCTCATACTCTTTCCAGTCATTACCATCATCACAAACTGTAAGAATTCTACTCTTCTGTAAAGACTTATTGGATGCATCCTCTGCTTTAAATGCTTAATGATCTCAGCCTCAAATATATTGTAGGCGAAAATAAGAGTTCAATAAATAGTTTAATTGAATAAAAGGAAAATAGAAGATTCCTAATATAAATAAGATTCCAAAATTTTATGATAATCCTTCAAATATTATATAAACATTAAATTTAAACATATCTAACCATACATATATTTATATAATATATAACCATGTTCACATTAAAGGACCATCAATCATAACTAAGCTTCCCTAATTTCAAATATTAAAAACAGCTAATCATTCTTCCTGATAGTTGAGCATAAAATTAGCACTACCGGGTAAAATTAGTAATGGCTAATTACAATTGAAATAGGAAAGCATGGAATCATCTGGTTCCTTTAAAAGCAACTTTACATTCATTTTTTTAATGGGTCACCACAGGGCAGAGCATTGTCCAGATTATCAGCAATTTTGGCCTCCGTTGTATAGTTGATTATTATCTTAGCATGAACTGTTCATGAAATAATATTGAAATATTAGCATATATTAGGTGAAGCATGTTTTTGTTTATCAATTAAGAAAACATAATTTTTATGTTTTGTGAAACATAGCATAACAAGTGAAACACGTATATTTTAACTTTCTTAGTTTAAATTCAAACAAAACAAAACATTTCAGCATCGGTAGAACCTGTTGTGACTGCATATTAACATTTTATTTCTGGCCTTAGGAAAACTAAATTTTTCCACTGAGTAGACATTCTTTGTAAGTGTAGTTAAGGGAAATGTGTGTGTGTGTGTGAGTCATACTACAAGTGGGAGGGGATAGGGGTGGTTGTATTTTATTTTTCTAGGCTATAGGTGGTATTTTGATATGTTGGGGATACTTCAAGGCTTGGTAGTGAATATTCTATTGTAGTTTGTGTTTTCTTCTGTTGTTTTTGTTGCAGGTGGTATTTGGAAATTTGTTCCAGAGAAGCATATATTAATAGAAAAAAAGTGGGGGGAAATTGATACCAGTCAAACATACTCCTACACTACTCATCTGGTAGTTACGGCCTTTGTACTTATATTTTGTTTCTTCATGAGGCAGATATTCAGTGATGAACAAGATTGTTGCCTTTCATAAGGGCTTTTACAATTCTCTTAGTAACAAGTACTTCCCTCAAAGGAGAGAGAGACAAGCGACAAGAAACTAGAGAGGAAATATGGGAAGGAGGTTCCAAAATAAAGTGGGAAAGAAAATTGAAGACGAAAAAGAAAAGCTGGAATTGCCTTCTCCATTTTACTATATTAAACATGAAGCTTTAAGAAGTCCTTATATAGAGACTTCAGATTTATAAGATGATTATCATCTTGCATAGACCTCGTGGATAAAATCAATTAAATAAACATTGCACTAAGATTCATCCTTAACTCTCTACTTGTCTCTCTCTATAAATTAACCTAAACTGGTGACTCCAAGCATAGATATAAAAATGATCTATCACTGTAATGATAAATTTATCTCTCAACATACAGAAACTCCTATTTGTTACTTCTTTTATCTGACTTTTAGATCCACTTTATAACTTGGATATCATATAAGCACATGAAGTACAAATTCAGTATTACCCTCATTTTCCCCCCTGTATAACATATTTTAGTAAATGGTTTTATTACTAAGTCGGGTGCTCCAGTTCAAAACTTGGATATGATTCTTGAATCTTTCTTGTTTTTGAACGACTCTTCCATCACCAACTTCCATCAATTTACTGTCTAATTTCCATCAGTTCAATTTTTAAAATACGTCTCAAACCCAAACATTTCCTTTTCTTTTTACTGCCACAACCCTGTTCCCAATCACTGTTATCTCTCAATTGGACCTCCTCATTAGATTCCTTATCCACAGTCACTCCCTCAAATTATTCTCTGAATTCTGTACTAAGTGGCCCTATGATGTGTAAATCTGGTCACAGCATTGTTGCAATGGAATACTGGAGGAAGTGAGTTGGAGCACAGGTGATGGTACTTAAACAGGTAAATTCTTAAGCTGAGCTTTAGAAGTTCAGGCTGTCACTGAGGATAACAAGATAAAGGTATAGCCATGATCACGGGTATGACCTAAAGGAGGTGAGAAACCTGAAAACCTGAAGAAGCAGGTGGCTAAAGGAATATCCTGTGATTTTTCAAGCCATTAAGAATCATGCTAGGAACAGTAGAAAACCTGGACTTCCACCCCCACCTGGAAGTAATGAGGCAGCACCCCTCTCTACCTACTGGAGTAGTAAGATTTAAATAAGATCCAGGATTCATAACAGAATACCCCAAATTTTCAGGTTTCAGTAGGAAATTACTAGCATACCAAGAACCAGGGAGAGCTCAAACTGAATGAGAAATTTCAATTGACAGATATCATTCCTATGATGGCACAATTGCTAGGATTATCTGACAAGGGTTTTAAAGTAGTTATCATGAACATGCTTCATTGAGGAACTATAAACATTCTTGAAACAAATAAAAAATAAACTCTCAGCAAAGAAAAAGATAGTTTCAGCAAAGCAATAGAAGATATAAAGGGAACCAAATTGAAAATTTAGAACCACAGTGTACAATAACATAAATAAAAACTCAATGGCTGGGCTCAACAGCAGAAGGGAGAAGGCAGGAAAGAGTAATTGAACTTGGAGACAAAAATAAAAGAGATCCCTTAATCTCAAACACAGTAAATAAACTGAAAAACAAAGTAAACAGAGTCTCACACTCATATGGAATGGAAGCACAATATTGTTTGTCAGTGGAGTCCAAGAAGGAAAGGAGAAAGGTGGGCTGGAAAAGTATTCCAAGAAACAATGGCTGAAAAATTCCCATTTTTGAGCAAACCCCAAATGAGATAAATTCAAACAAATCCCCACCAGACACATCATTGCAAATTTCCAAAAACAAAGGTTTAAAAAAAAAAAAAATCTTGAAAGCAATGACCCATTATAGGAGAAAAACAATTCAAATGTCAGATTTTCATAAAAGATTTTTAAATGTCAGAAGAAAGTGATACAGTATTAAGGGCTGAAATAAAAGAACAGTCAACACAGATTCTTATATCCAGTAAAAATATCCTTTAAAAAATGCAAGGGGTAATCAAGACATTTTCAGTGGAGAGCAAAGTAAGAAATTGTGCCACCCAGAGACCTGCTCTAAAAGAATGTCAAAAGAAAATTCGCTGAACAGAAAGGAAATGATAAAAGAAAGAAATTTGGAACATCAGGAAGGAACAAAAAGCATGGAAAGACAAAAATACAGACTTTCCTTCTCCTCTTGAGTATTCAAAATCATGTTTAATGATTGAAACAAAAGTTATTATACTGTCTAATGTGGTTCTCAAAACTAATTATGATGACAAGTAATGTCTGTGAAAATTGTATTGTAATGTGCAGCTTGTTCCTTCAAGGAAAAATAATCCACTTTTCTCTGCTAGAGGGTAATCCTTTGGGGGAAGGAACTGGTTTTAACCATGGAGAATTAATATGTAAGACATGGAAATGACTCAATTTCAGAAAGTTATTAACAGCCTTCCCAGCTCTGGGGAACAGCAAAATTACAATTGGATTGAGCCATTTCATTAATTCACCTGAAGGCCAGAAATATGCTCTCTGCTCTAAAGAATACAAAACAAAAAGCTTAAACATTTTTTCATTCCACAAAAACAAGCTTACAGAAATCATTCTGGTTTTATTGAAAATGGTATTAGTCACTTGCAGCAGGAACATTCAAGGAAAGAATGAAGATTTCTTGCCTTATCCACAATTTAAACCCTTAGCTATAAAACTCATATTGTAAGCTACAAAAACATGCCAACCTTCAAACCAATAGTTTATATAGAGCAGCCCATGAGAAAAAAATCCCACTATCGTGGAGGTTACAGACATTTCTAGAATTTAAAGAAACTCCAACTTTTATTTGCATCTCTATTTGGTGTAATAGGGCACAAAAAGTGATTTACTGAAAAAAAAATCAAACGTAACATTTTACTTACATTCCAAGCCTTTTCTGAAGTGAACTTCAGCTTAACATAGGTTACAAGTACCTTTAGGTAGATATTTTTTTGTATTCCAAGCTTTGCCAAAGAGTCCAGGAGAGTTTTAAGTACTTGGTTCCCTCATTTTTGGCATATATTTTCCTGAGCTTCTAATGAAAATATAAACAACCTCTCTATTACCCTTCACCCATATAAAACAAAAATAAAATTACCTTAGATACCATTCTAATGAGGAATTATGCTTAATTTTATATTCTCCTATCTTGTTTAATTGTTTTCATTTAGTGTCATTATCTTCTCATATTAAATTATGCAGTTTTTATATGTATGAATGTGTGATCCTTTGTATATTAAGATTTCTTTCCTTCACTCATAGAATTCCTCTGGCCTGGAATTCTCTATTCCTGTATCTACCATATCCTTCTGTACTGGCAAGCTCCTTTTTTAACTTTCAAGAACCAATTTAAAAGTCACCACCTCTAGGAAATCTCTGCAGTAATTTTTGTTTTTGTTTTTCCTTCTGTCAGGGGAGAAAAAGCAAAAAACCCTAATCATGATTCTAGGACTAGTTCTGTAGCTAAAGATCCCAGGTGATCTCCAGAATATCTTGTATCGCATTGTATTAGAGTTATTTACATAATTATTTTCTGCAAGGTTATCAGAAACTGAATGGTGGGGACAATGAGAAACTTATCACCAAATCTCCTAACCCAAAACATAGCACAGGACTTCAGTGTCTGGTTTATTAAATATTTCATAAGGGACAATAAGCCTTTTTCTGTCTAATCATCCAATGCCCCTTCTAGAGATTATTCTTTTATCTTTTGCATAAAATAAGAGGACTAACTCTGGGTGGTGAACACACAATGCAATCTATAGATGATGTATTATAGAATTGTACGCTTGAAACCTATATAATTTTACTAACCATTGTCACCCCCAATACATTTAATAAAAATTTTCTAAAAAAGAGAAAGCTCAGATTTGTTCCAAGTGTATGAAATTGGAAAGTGTTTTCTTTTCCTATGGTCCTGTTATTAAGACAGAAGGGCATTATAATAAAAATAGTAATGTTCCCAGATTTTGAAGTCCGACGAACACCGCATTCATTACTTACTAGATATATGATCATGATCAAGTTTTCTAACCTCTGCAAGACTCAATTTTTCTCTTTAACGTATTAACTACCTCAAAAGATTATAATATAAAATGTGTAAAGTAAATCTAATGTTTAGAGTTCTTCACATAGCATTATACTTCCTAGTCAGACAAAAACTGACTTTCCAGTTTGGTCTCCAGTGACACTGAAAATCAGAGTGCCAAGGACTTTGATAGAGACCAGTCAGTTGTCTGGGCCCATGTGGCTGGGACCAGAAAAGAAAAATGCAGCAGTTCAGAGCGCCCCTGGGCATAGAGGCTCTCAGTGCACAGGAGCTAGTCTCTGTCTGTAAAAGTGGGACCCCTCACACACATCCTAGCTTGTTTGTCTTTGCCTCACAAGCTGCATTTGCAGCTTGAAGATTTCCCTTCGTATCCCCCATGACAGGTGAGAGTTTACATTTATTATATAATTCCTGTTATCAGTTTTAAAAAGGTAATGATAAAGCAAGGGAATGGGAGAGGCAAGAGAGCAAGAATGAAGTAGCAAAGAATTTCAGACCAATGTAGTGTTCTCCTGTCCATGTAACCATTATATTTTTGTATTGCATTGATCTCTTTGCTAGTTATATTTTGGATTTTTAACAACTTTTGTGCAATGTACACTTGAACACTTCCAGGTAGGAGATGATTATATTTTTATGTATATAAATATATTGTGTATACATATACTCCCATGAGCGTATATTTAGATATGCACATATATAGGGATTTACTATATGTTTTTCAAATGATGATCTTTAAGAGAAATTAGATCATTTCATCTGGTAGGGTAACAAAGTTAGCAGTGACAAATATTAGTAGAATGATTTCATGTGCTTTTGTGATTAAATAAAACAAAAAAATAGACAACTATAGTTTATGAAGTAGTTGATTCCTTTCATATTGAGAGCAGTTTTGGTACACAAAGTACTTGAAATTACAAAATATAAACCATTTTCTCTCTTCATACTTCCTGTTAATGAATACTTTTGAGAGTTGTATTTTGATGAGAAATCTTCTTTAGCTCTATGTTAAAAAACATGTACAAAAGATGATTGTAAGAGATCTGGTCATATAGGTGAATAAAGATAGTGCTATTTCAGTGAAAAAAATGTATTCACCACATTTTTTACATTATGTATAGGATACATCATGTAAAGACACATGTATATAAGATATTTGTAAAAGAAAAATGTATTTTAAACCACCGACTAGCTGTACGTTTTAATGGTTTACAACAGTAGAAACACAGAGATGCAGTGAACATAGTATGTGTCCCTAAAACTGGACACAAATATTCACTCAGGACACATTTGACTTGCCCTTCATTTATCATTACTGATAATTAATAACTAACATGTACTGAGAATTTTGTGCCAGGTAACGTGCCTAGTCACTAAGGCATTATGTCATGCCCCTAAGTCACATTGCTAACCTCTGAGTTAAAAACTGTGATTACTGTCATCTTGCACATGTAGAGCATTGTCTGGATATTTTAACAAGAACAGGTCAGAGCCAGAACTGAAATTAGGTCTGTTGGGAATGCAGACTTTGCTCTCCAACTCTGTTCTACACTGTTTAAGAGCCACTGGTAAGCAGTACTGGGATGAAAGTGTTTACAGAAGCATAAACACTGAATAGTAGACATCGTGGTAATTATGTTATAATTTGGCAGAGATGGTGTCTTCCAAATTTAAGGTTCAACAATTCATGAAGTAGGTCTTCCGTGTTTATCACCCGAAAAATATTGAAAAGAATGAAAAACTGAATTTTGAATTTTGCCTTTCCTTTTATATTTTTACATGACAATTTTATAATTTCACATAACATTGTCAATTGTTTTTCCTTCATTTTAACACATCTCAGACATTTGGATTAGTAGAGATAGAGGATTAGGCAAAGGAACTAGACTCAGAAAATCATTTTCACAAGACCAATCATTCATCCAATAAGAATTTGATTGTAAATATAGGGTCCAGAATTTCTCCTGATTCTTAAGTCAGTATGATTTTTTCATCAGATGACAATGATAAATTCAATTATACAATCCAAATTTTATATTTACTACAATAACTAGAAATGTGTGTTTTAGAGTAAATATTGCTAGTAGCATTGAAATCAATATCTAATTATATGAATCAGGTCAAAAAAATTCTACAGCCTTTCCATAGCAATATTTATCTAAGAATGTGACAGAGCCCAGCAGCATGCTTTGTTTTTTTAAAGAAAACATGGTGCTTTATATAGAAAATACTTTTCTGTTTCATGATATGTCAGAAACAGCTGTACGTTGAGATACATTAGAAAATTGCTGTTATCTCTGATAGTTAAAGTCTTAGTTTTGTAAATTTTGTGATTTTACTTTGAGCTACCGAAGGTAATGGTTTAGAAATGAGTGAGAAAATCTATCAGAAAGTCTAGAACATCAGGCTGCCAAAAGTAATTTCATGACAACGTAGTCTTAATAATAATAATAATAATAATAATAATAATAATAATATGATAATAGTGATATTTCTCCTTTCTTTGGGTTTATCAGCACCTGAAATTCTTCCCTATGTTTGGTGAATTCTTTACCATATACTTCTCTCCTAACCCTACTTTTACTGAGATATGATAGACATATTGCAGTGTATAAATTTAAAGTGTACAACATATGATTTGATATATGTATATGTTGTGAAATGATTACCACAGTGAGTTTAGTTAACATCATTCACTTCTCATAGTTACAGTTGTTTTCCTTGTACTGGGAACTTCTAAGATCCAGTCTCTTAACGACTTTCAAATACACAATATGGTATTGTTAACTATAGTCACTGTGCTACACATTACACCCCAGAACTTATTTATCTTATAACTGGAAGTTTGTACCCTTTGATCACCTTCACCCGTTTCCCCTACTCCTCAACCCCTGACTCTGGGAACCAGCAGTCTGTTCTCTGTTATCTATGAATTCATTTTTCAGATTCCACATATAAGTGAGATCATACAGTATTTGTCTCTTTCTTTATCCGTCTTATTCCACTTAGCACAATGCCCTCAAGTTTCATCCATGTTGTCAAAAATGTTAGGATTTCCTTTTTTATGGCTGATAATATTCCGGTGTGTGTGTGTGTGCGTGTGTGTGTCTGTGTGTGTGTCATGATTTCTTTATCCATTAATAGACACGTAAGTTGTTTCCATGTCTTGACTATTGTAAATCATGCTGCAATGGACATGGGGGTGCAGACATCTCTTTGTGATGTAATTTCTGTCGGAGACATGCTCACTAGTGGAATTGCCGGATCTTATGGTAGATCTATATTTAATTTTTTGAGGAACCTTCATACTTTTTTTCATAGTAACTATACCAATTTGCGTTCCCACCAACAGTGCACAAGGGTTCCCTTTTCTCCAGATCTTGCCAACTCTCGTTATCACTTGTCTTTTTGGTAATAGCCATTATCAAACAGGTATGAGTAGATATCTCATTGGGGTTTAAATTTTTATTTTCCTGATGATTAATGGTGTTGAATACCTTTTCATATACCTGGTGGCCATTTGAATATCTTCTTTGGAAAAAGTCCTTTGTCCATTTTTAAATTGGATTATTGGGGTTTGTTTGTTTTTGTTTGTTTGCTTGTTTTCTACTACTGAGTTGTAAGATTTCCTTATATTTCTTGGATATTAACCTCTTATCAGACATGGGGTTTGCAAATTTTTTTTTCCCATTCCATAGATTGCCTTTTCATTTTGTTGGCTGTTTCTTTTGCTGTGCAGAAACTTTTAGTTTGATGTAGCCCTACTTATTTATTTGTGCTTTTGCTGCTTGTCTCACTATCTATCTCTGGGAAGAGGAGCCTACGTACTCTATAGAAGCCACAGAAATACTGGCTTTTTAGGCTCTCATGTGATTAGGCAGTAGCTGTATTCACTGGACCCGGCAAGTCTGATGTACCCAACCAGGACTGGAATTGAGAGCTAGTGATCCAAGAAACATCTGCCCTGGGGAATTAAATTTGTTTTCTACTGCGCTGTAACAGGTTACCAGAAATTTAGTAGGTTAACACCGCACACATTTATTATCTTGCCTTTCTGGAGGTCAGAAGTCTAAAATTGGTCTCACTGAGCTAAAATGAAGGTGTCAGCCTGGCTGTATTCCTTTCTGGAGGCTCTAAGTCAGAATCTGTTTCCTTGTCTTTTTTTCCAGCTTCTGGAGTCCATCTGCATCCGTTGGCTCATGTCCCCTTCCTCCATCTCTAAGCCAGCAGTGTATCACGTTCAAATAAATTACTCTTTTACTTGCACTCTGCCTTCCTCTTTTAAGGACCTTTGTGATTATATTTGGGGATGTTAAATGATCCAGAATAATTTTCCATCTCAAGATTCTTAAATTAATCACATCTGTACAGTCCTTTTCCATGTAAAGTAACGTATTCACAGATTTCAGAGATTAAGATACAGACATCTTTGGAAAGCCATTGTTCTGCTTACCACAGGAATCCTTTCTGCTGGCTCAACAGAAGCAGCAATATCTATTTCCTAGGAGCAGCTGTGACCTAGATCCTAGAGAGGATCTAGAGCCTAGTGGAAACTGTAAAGTGGAAGCTGTAGATTTAGTGGCATTCAGTGTTCTGTGACCACAGTCTTCATTCTGTGGGTCCTGGGGTGGAAGTTTAATATTTGGTGTGATCCCATTTACTCCCTCCCAACCCTTCAGTCTTTCTTTGCATTTTTCAGGTGCCAAGTGTCTCAGTTATTTTTCGTTTTTGTTTTTGTTTTTTGGTAGTTCTGTGAGCTATTAAGTACCCTTTCCATAAATTCCTTTTCTGCCTAAGTTAACTAGAACCATGGTTATGGAAGAGAGGGGAGAGTGCAGACAATATAGAGGGAATGGATGAGATGTTTGGGGATGGAAATTCCAGGCCAACCCCCACCCCCCCAAAAAAAAAGCTAATCAGTTGTTAAAAAAGCTAATCATTGATTTATTAAATAAATGTAGTGGAGATTAATCAGTTGTTTTTACCGTTAAAGACTTTATCTAAAAAATATTTTATATGACTCATATTTTAAGTAGCTATCTAGTTAAACCAAACCATCAAAGCTCGTCCAATGCAATATAAATTTTATTAATCTATGCATTATGAAACCAATAAACTTGTATACATATATTCAGATCTATGTTACCTAAACATTTACAAAGCTTTCATGATCTAATTTGTGTCCATTTTTTATTGTGATCACAGAGCTTGTTTTACCTTTCTTCTTGGCATACACGTATGTCCTTCTGGGAGAGGGAGAAAGGGCAACTAATTTAGTTTACCCAGGGGAGCCTGTTCACCTTCTCCCTACCTGTGGTCCTTTTCCTCCATTCTGTTGGCTCTGGACCACCCCTTGTTGTTGTAACATTGAAAACAGGAGACTGTAAACGTCATGTGTCATTGTGTCCCTTTGCTCTAAGACTACCTCTGAAGCTTGCAAATGTGACCATGAAGCAGCAGTTTCAAAACCAGAGGACTTAATAGACATTTTTGACTTACACTTTAGAAATCAGGTAGAGAAAGTGAAAAATAAGAATGGAGCTGTTGATTCTAGTTAGTTCTTGCTAATAGGACACATCTAAAATGAACATTAATCAAGATAATCTGGCTCAAACTTTTCATTTTACAAATGAGGAAACAGAAGCCTAGAAAATATAAATAGCTAGCTCAGGATCAATAAATTTTTAACAGCTTAATTGTACAATTGTATTTTTTATTATTTTTAAGCTGTTTTTGAAAATAAAAACACTTAGTTTATTAAGTATGTTAGGCAACCAAAAATAAATCATTTTCTAATAATAATACTAGTACTTTTCTAATGTATTACTAACCTTAGATTTTAATATTACATCCTACATTTGTTCTTTCACCTGACAATTTTATTAAAGGGAGCTCTAGAACTTTATTGTATGAAATTAAACCATTATATCAATTTTATGGATCAATGAATGTCCATGGTTTAAAACTAATAAATAATCATAGCAAATCTCTATTTACGTCTTATTTATTGTATTTCATTAATAATTATATTGTAACCAATACTGAATTTTCAGAAATCAAGATTTTGTTTACAATTCACATTGAGGAATATTCATGGAGATTTCACCTTGAAATATTATAAAGTGATTTTTAAGCTAGTGATAAACCCTCAAAGCATTACTAGAAGGAAAAATTAAAATATATGAAACATTTTCATTTTGTCGTTAGTATTATAGCATCATATATGGCCACAAGAGGGCAATCTATTAAAATAATTGAAAGTCCAAGGAAAACTTCAGTAGCATTTAATATGTGGATGTTATATGGTATCTTTGATCATTAATTTAGAGTTATTGTCAGAATATATAAAAGAGACCCATTTTAACTACATAGTATTTATTTTTTTCTAAAGTGGAAAATTAAATAAGACAAATGAAGCTCTAAATTTTCCTTTAGGTTGTAATGTTGACAGCTATGCAATAGACTCGTCCCATATGTGACACTGAAATAAGATCATATCTTAGTAATAATTATGTTTTGGAAAAACAATTGTAATAAACCATCACTACCGCCCTACGAGAGTGACAGTCTTTCAATGATCAAAATGATTCTCATTTTTAAAGGTTGTCATGGATCTTAATGACCCTTGCTCAACCTTTGATAATATCAATTACCTGCTTTCAAGTACATCACATAAGACTTAAGGTGAGAAAACGTCCTTTATAGATTGAGATCTCTTTTGATAGGTCAAAGTAGATTGCTTACTGTATTAATTTTGTCTCTATCCCTATACTGAAAGTAATGTATAATTAAAATGATTACATTTTATTAGAACAAATTGGAAAGAGTGTTTAGAGGATAAAGAATGATTTGGCATACTGATTATTTAAAAATATCTGGTCACTCTAAACTCTCACCCCAACAATTCCCAAAATAATGCATATCATCTAAAATGCTTTGGCTCTTATAGAAATAATGCAATAGAGTTTTCGAATTGAATTTCTGGAAGCAGGTGTCCTTTATGATAGCATCATCTTATATCATGCCAAGTACATAATGTTCAGCACACAGTTTCAGTTTTATTAATTTCATTATTGTTTGCAGTACTCTGACTGTTCTGCAGGGAGACTCAAACAGTTCAAGCGAGAATTTCTATTTATATCCGACATTGTGTCTATTTAGTTATGTGCTTTAATTTTTAATATACTATTTTTTAATTTAATAAGGATATAAATATAATGCTGTATTAAATATTTATAGAATTAAATTTTCAGTGGTGCCTCAGATCATGTGGTTAGCCTTACATTTGAGATTTTTATCAGTTGACATAAGCTACATGTAGTAGAAAACATCCCTTAGATGTACAAAGGTTGAAAATAGCATATTTTTCAACTCACAGAGAAAATTTTCAGGTAGCTTTAAAGTCCTTTTTGACCTAGGCTGAGTCGTCTCCAGGACCTTTAATGTTCCTGTAATTAGGTAGAATGTGTAAAGCACATTTATAAACTTGCTGTGAATGATATCAGCATTAGGTGATCCTCTCTTGGAAAAGGAGTAACAAAAACTGGGTTTACATATTCTGCTCTGGAATTCTAGCAACTAAGTATGGCACTGTGGTTGGGTTTTAAAATGAAATCTAATAATGATGGCTATGGAGAATTACCCATCCCTCTTTCTGTGACTTATGCATTTTCTTTTTAGTATAGACACCTAAATGATAGCACATAAAATAATTATGGAGGGTAAAAATAGTAGAGAGGAGAAAAATCAGGAAATAGCAATAATGTTTAGAAAAATGCCAGAGAATAACGGAAATAACATATACATGAAATTAACAAACATGTCATTTAACTACTTATAATGCTAGTTATTTTCAAATAAGATGTCCTAATCTAATCTTCAGAAGAACTCTCTCAGCTATGTGTTATTACAGCTAGTTTATAAAGCCGTAGAAACTATGGCTTTAAAACTTAAGTATCTTGCCCAAGCATACATAATAGCCACTACACAAAGGAGCAAAACCAGGATTCAACTCATACCATTTGATTTCAGTGGAAATCAGTAAACTACTAGGACACTTGAGATTAACACATTTCCTGGGTGTTCACAATACCTAGCAGGAAGAAGAGCCAGAGAGAGAAAGGATGTAAAAGGAAGAAAAATAGAGTAAAAGCAAAGAAGGGATATAATTTGCCAGGACTGGACGTGGAGAAATTTGGGTTCTATATCTGAGAGGCACCAGGGCATAACTGAGAGGTACGTCGAAGCCACTTCTCTACACTTACGCTGTCACTCACCAGCATTCTACCCTTAATCCTTCTCTTCCCATGTGCTGTGATCTGTGCGTAAGCCGTGTCTCATCCCATCACCCTGTGTGGTAAGGCTGCCTCTCAGAGGTTACAGCTGTGTCAGTCAACTTTGGCTGAATTTCTCAAGCTCATTTAGATTTCTTTTCAGGCTTTTTTTTATTATTATTACTATTATTTTTTAAACAGGGAGATTTTTGCTAAGCTTGGCCAAGGAATCGAGGAAGATCACATGTCATGACGCCGCTGTATCAGTGATACTGGCCTTGTGTTTTGACTCGCAGCCTTCAGCTCTTTCCTGTGACACTGAGTTTTCCTGCCTTCTGGGGCTGCCATCCAGATGGAGTTAGATTTCAGCAATGAATCTGAGCATTGGATCTGAAGTCAAGCGTGATTTTCTTGCCAAATGTCTTATTTCAGGATGTAAACGTAGGCTTTGAATTTCTCTTTCACAGCTCTTTCCAAGTACTTAAGACATGTTCGTACAAATTGGATGTATTTTAGACAAACTGGACATCTCAGAATTAATGAGCTTGATAAGGTTAGGCCCCAACCATGACCCTAGGTAAAGTGTGTAAGGGCACACGTTTAGGAAATAGCCATTTATCCAATTCTCTCTATTGGTTATGTACGATTTCCATGAGCTGAAGCGATACATTTCCGACACCCCAGAAACCTCCTGCTCTCTATGTAGAGCATAATTGTGTGTGTGTGTGTGTATGTGTGTGTGTGTCTAAATGAATATATGGTATATTCATACAGACATATGTATGTATAATGTGTAGTCTTAGAAAAATAAAATCACACTTTTATTTACTTTATTTAGCAAAAGTAGTAACATGTCTCATACTGCCATAAATTTTTATTTAAACAGCCATATTTTGAGCCACATCCCCCTAAAGCTCAGGACAACTCTTTGCAATACAGTGTTGAGCATGGGGTAAATTCTTTCACTTCAGATAGTAAAACTGATTATATGAGCAACATTATAGCATCAATACCTCTATGTTTTAACAAACGGAATTAATGTCATTCTACATGAAATTTTCCCAAATATTCACATTTTAACAGGATAAGTTATTCTTAAAATTTTTAATAACATACTTAATTGCAGGGCTTAACCTTCACTTTTACAAAGTGATACAATATGTAACATATGGAAAGATTTTTAAATGTATGTGACTTATAACTTATAAGTAGTTACTTCTATCAAAATTCTGAGACAGACAAAAACCAGTAAAGGAGTGTGTCATTGTCTTAGTTTGGTTTGCTTTCTATGATAAAATTTGGAGAGGCTACTCTTGAATAGTTTATCGTCATCCTTATCATGAGTAGATAGTATATATAAAATTGTGTCCTGGGACAAAGGCTAATGCAATGTACAGGTTATAGAATCAGCCTTGCCCTGAACCTAAGAAATTAATAATTAAGGAATGAAGTATATAGAAATTAACAAGCCTGCATCTACTCTAAATATTTCCTGGATTTGTAAGTTGGCATATGATTGTCAACTATGCTAAGAATATGTTTTGATGTTAAATGCTTGTAGATGTGAAGATCTGTTTTCTAACCCACCTGTCTCTTCCATTGCACCTGTTCCTTCCTAGTCACCATTTCACATGGAATCTTTTCTTTTGGCAAAGGCAAGATAGATTAATTCCAATAACTGATTAGTACAAAATAAAATGACAGGTGATTTACTCTAAAAGAATATGTTCTGATCAAGAACATAGTGAAAATTGTGTTTTGGGGTGTGTGTGTGTGTGTGTGTGTGTGTGTGTGTGTTTCTTTTTATGCAATGGATTGAATAGTGTCCAAATTGTAGCTGCACTGCTTACATGAGATAAAAGAGTGCTTAGTAAAATTTGCCTTTTTTAACCCCGATATCACAGTCTTATTTTCATCACATCTTAGGTGGAAAATGATGTGGTTAACACTTCTCTGTTCAAAATAGACTCTAAACTCAAAAACATGATATCTTTAGCTAACACATAATAATTTCCATTTAAAAATTTTTCTGGTGTCCTAATTTATGTAACTTGGAATCTAATTGTTTAAGTATCCTTGTATAAGTTCTTTTAACTAATATGTATCACTACATCATGTGCTGTTTATCCTAATGTCTATGGTTCTAACAATGCACCATTCAATAAATATTGTGTGACTTTCTTCTAAGCATAGAAGATATTTTCATGACTAAGGGTCTTTGCTGTCATGAAGTTTACAGTCTCGATTTATAGATGAAGAAACAAAAATACAGATTCATCTGCCATATTTTATGATTTAAATATCAGTATATTAGTGCTAAAAGGTAATAATCCATTATTCCTGCTCTTTAAGAAAACTGACAGTTAATTGACAGAGATGAGTATGCAAATAATTCTAATGTAGAAAATGCAGTTATAACCTTTATAATGAAACTATAAAGAGAGTGATCTGGGAGTATATGAGAGGGAGACGGTATACCACCATGGCTGGAGGTTTGAGTATAAGGATGAATAATTATTATACAGGCATTTATATTTCCCTAAATGTTAACTACAGCATAGCAATCACACAAAGATTGATTGCAGCTATGATAAAGTGAGTTATTTAGAATGTAAGATTTTCCTTTTCTCTCTCCCACCCACATGCATGCATTTGCATGCTCACAACATGGTCCTTTTTAGAATTCAAAGTTGAATATTCATTTCTCTTTTGGGTCACCCACAAACTGGATTTTAACTACCCAGTGTTCTTACATCTTGTATAGTTTTTTGTTTTATTTTATTTTAACCCTGCTTGGCACACTTTTAATGTGAGTGGAAAAGCCTACTGCTGCCTAACCATGTTTTAAGACTCTTCCTTGCCTAATCATTCCTGATGATTGCTGGCTTAGGGAAAATTAGAAAAATCAGTTCTTTAACTTGCTTAGTGTGTTTTGATTACTGAATATCATTATGTTTATATTTCCATCAAAAGCACAGTGTATTATGTATAATTTGGGACTAACTGATATTTTTTTTTCTAAAAAAGTGAACATACATTTTTAGGGCCTCCTACCTATTCAAGTCTATAATTATATGTAAAGTAGCTTGTTTAAAGTGGACATTTTACTGACCAGTCCAGGGAATGCTGTTGCCACTTTGGCTTGTATATGGTAGTTGGAGTTCATTGATTTCACAAATATTCATTGAGTGACTGTTTTATGTGAGGCACTGTTCTAAGCACTGAGCTTACAGAAATGAGCAAAACAAAATTTCCTGCCATTAGAGAATTTACATAATTCTAGTAGAAGGAGAAAGTGAGTTAGTTTCATTTCACGTTAGTTTTTGTTTCTGGGTTTTTGTTTTTTTTTTGCATTGCGTTTGTATAAGAAAATACCCAGAGATGTATCTAGATCATTGGGACATTTGATTTGATGTCCTGAATCATTCTGACTTTGAGGAAGAGACAGAAGTCTCATGGTACCAGATGCAGTGAATAAGGTGGATGAGGACACACTCTAATGTTTTTATTTGACAGAAATTGCCGTACTAGAAGCGATGTGTGACATGGAGCGTTGTCATGATGGTGGATGATTTGTGGCACACTTTAAATGCACCCCTCACCATAGCTCACACATGACTGACTGCACGAAACAAGTTGAAACTTGTCCCACACTGTTTGTTACTAAGGTTCAATGAGCCACTTCCCATATTGAATATCCCTGCCTTTTCATTGGATGGCACTCAGCAGCAGCATTCACCATATGTTTTGATCACAACAGAAAGGCTCTGTGTCACACTTCGCTTCTGGTATATGGCAGTTTCTGTCAAATAAAAACATTATGGTGTGTACTCATTCACCTTATTCACCAGATCTGGAATATTTTGACTCATTCAGGACATCAAGGCAGCCACAACAGTGCAACTAAAGACATTCATGAGGGGCAGCCAGATGGCTCAGTTGATTAGAGCATGAACTCTCAGCAACAAGGTTGCTGGTTCAATTCCGCATGGGATGGTGGGCTGTATCCCCTGAAACTAACATTGAAAATGGCCACTGGACTTGGAGCTGAGCTGCGTCCTCCGTAAGTAGATTGAGGGACTAAGACTTGGAGCTGATGGGCCCTAGAGAAACACACGGTACCCCAATATCCCCCAATTAAAAAAAAAATTAGAAAGAAAAAAGGAAGGAAGGAAGAAAGAAAGAAAGAGAAAAAGAAAGAAAGTAAAAGAAGGAAAGAAGGAAGGAAGGAAGGAAGGAAGGAAGGAAGGAAGGAAGGAAGGGAGGGAGGGAAGGAAGGAAGGAAGGAAGGAAGAGAAAAAAGAAAGAAAGTAAAAGAAGGAAAGAAGGAAGGAAGGAAGGAAGGAAGGAAGGAAGGAAGGAAGGAAGGGAGGGAAGGAAGGAAGGAAGGAAGGAAGAGAAAAAAGAAAGAAAGTAAAGGAAGGAAGGAGAGAAGGAAGGAAGGAAGGGAAAAAAGAAAGAAAGAAAGTAAAAGAAGGAAGGAAGGAAGGAAGAAGGAAGGAAGGAAAGAAGGAAGGAAGGAAAGCAAGAAAGACAGACACTCATGAAAGGGGACTTCCAGAACTGCTTCAGAAAGTGGCAAGAACGATAGGATGTATTCAAAGTGACGGGGAGTATTTTAGGGGCATTAATGGCAATGTGTCTTTTACTGTAATAATATTATTTTATTTAAACGTTCAGCATATGTTTTGATCACACCTCGTGCATAGTTATTGCCCTATTATTATTCATATTTTTGATTTTCATTTGTTTGTTTTCTCCTTTCTTCTTCTTAAATAAGTACTTTTAATGTTTGTCGTAATACTGACTTGGTGGTAATAAATTCCTTTAGCTTTTTCTTGTCTGGGAAGCTCTTCACCTCTTTTTCAATTTTAAATGCTAGCCTTGCTGGGTAGAAGAGTCTTGATTGTAGGCCCTTGTTTTTCATCACTTTGAATATTTCCTGCCACTCCCTTCTGGCCTGCAAAGTTTCTGTTGAGAATCAGCTGATAATCTTATGGGATCTCCCTTGTAAGTAACTGGTTATCATTCTTTTGCTTCTTTTAGTATCTCTCTTTGTCCTAATCTTTGCTGTTCTAATTGTAATGTGTGTTGATGTGGGTCTGTTTGGGTTCATCTTGTTTGGGACTCTGTGTTTCCTGGGCTTATATGTCTATTTACTTTGCCAGATTAGGGAAGTTTTCAGTCATTATTTCTTCAAACAATTTCTCAATCCCTTGCTCCCTCTCTGCTCCTTCTGTTACTTCTATCATGCGAATGTTGTTACACTTGATGTTGTCCCAAAGGTCCCTTAAACTATCTTCATTTTTTTTAAAAATTCTTTTTTCCTTCTGTTGTTCTGATTGGATATTTTCTGCTATCTTGTCCTCTAAATCACTTATTCAGTCCTCTGCTTCATCTAATCTGCAGTTGATTCCTTCTAGTTTATTTCTGCCATTGTATTCTTTATTTCTGACTGGTTCTTTTTTATGGTTTCTATGTCATTTTTTTATGCTTAGTGTCTCTGTTGAAATTCTCACTAAGTTCTTTAGGCATTCTTTTAACCAGTGCTTTAATATCTGTCTTTGGTAGCATGGTTGCCTCCATTTCATTTAGTTCTCTTTCTGGAGTTTTTTCCTGTTCTTTCATTTGTGACATGTTTCTTTATTCTGGCTGCCTCTCTATGTTTTCTTCTGTGTATTAATTAGGTAGACTTCCTATGTCTCTCAGTCTTTGCCAGGTGGCCTTATGTAGAATGTGTCCTGTGTGGTCCAGTGGCACAGTCTCCATTGTCACCTGTGCATGTGTTCCAGGAGTGTCTCTTGTGTTTTGCATGTATTGTTCTGTTGTAGTTGAGCTTTAATTGTTTTTGGCATGTCAGTGGGTGGGATTGACTCCCAGGCTAACTGAGTGTGAGGATGTGCACATAGCAATGTGTGTGAGGGGGGTGACTTTCAGAGGAGGATCTGCCCCTGTTGGCTCTTATGCCTGTTGAAACCACCCTTTGTGTATGCTGTTTGTGGGGCTAGCCAGATTGTGCTCATGTGTAGTCTGAGGCCGGCTTCTGGAAGTGTTGTTATTGGTGTCTTTAGGATAGGCTTCCACATAGGCCAATTTCAGCCTTGTCTGTGATTGGCCTGAGGATACCTGGTAGCAGTTACAAAGCTATATGTGGTTGGTTGCTGCCTGTGCTGGTCCTGGGCATATAGGGGTGGCCTCGCTGTCAACCTGGGCCAGCTGCCACCAATATTGGGCCTGGGGCAGCTTAGCAAAAGGCCCAGGGGTTCCCTAGTCCTATTGCCACCTGCCGTAAGACTCAACTGTTGAAAGAGCTTTCCTTAGGTCACAGGCTGAGCTGGTTGAGCTGGAGTTGAGAGTGTCCCTTGCAATGTAGCTCTAGGTAGGCAGGGTTGGGTTCCAGGATATTACGGGGTATGGGTGGTGGTTTTTACATGGTTAATACAGATTCAGTTCTTGAGCCAGTGCCTGGCCTGTGACCACTTCACAAACTGCCCTGAGAATACCACAACCAGCCACCACTCGCCTCAGACCTGCAGGTTTCTGAGAAGGTTTCTGAGAACTGCCCAAAAGTGACTGTGGCACAGATTTTGGGTCTCTGTTCACTATCAAAAAATCCCCAGTCTGCTGTAGGCTGTCAGCTGATGTAGAAGGCTTCTGCAGCTTAGAAGTGTGCCTGGAGATGCAGTACTAGCTGTGCAGGGTGGGGCTGCTGGGTGTCACCAAGGTGGTGCGCATGTGCGGATTTTACCAGAAGAATGTGCTCTCAGATTTGGTCCTTTGAGGAGTGGTTCAACATAGAAAAGATGGCACCCTTCTGTATGCTACATGTGAGGCAGGCTCCACACAGGGACAGTGACTCCTGTTCCTCCAGCCCTCGCCTGGAAACAACACAACTCAGTCTTTCCCTGTATGTCTCTGTCGCTTCTCAAGTTGCTGCCCTTCCACTAGACACCAGATGAGTGTTTGCAAGCAAGTAAGCCTGTGTGCAGGCTCTATAAGAGGGTGTCTTAGTTTTCAGCCACCTTCTGTCTCCCTGGGACAGTCAGAGTCCTCGCTGATTTTCACTGCCAGATGCTGTGGGAACTCCTCTTCCCAGCACAGGATCCCAGGCTGTGGTTCCTGGTGTGGGGCTGGGACCCCTCCCTCTTCCAGGGATACCTCTGCCACCGAGGTGTCCCTCACGGTGTTCAACCACTACCTGTGTGTTTGGAGTCAGCCCATTTGGCATCTCTGCCCCTTCTACCAGTCTTGATGTGACCTCTTTTTATATCCTTAGTTATTGGGGTTCTGTTCAGCTAGTCTTCAGATGATTCTTGAGGTTGATTGTTCTATAATTTATTTGTAATTTTGATGTGATCCTGGGAGGCAGCAGGCATAACATTTGCCTAATCTGCCATCTTGGACTTTCTTCCTTGGCTCTACTTTTTATATTTAATAACCATTAGATGAAGCTAAGTACTACTTGCATTTATTTATTCAATAAATATTTATGAACAACTTTATGCCAAACATTGTCATAAGCACTAGGAAAACAACAGCTAAAAAAACAGAAAAAAAAACGTGTTCCCTCATAAAAGAAATAAATGATAATATACATATATATCGTGCAAATGAAATGAAGAAAATAAAGCTGATTAAGGGAATAGAGAGTTGCAGTGTGGGAATAGGGGCATACATTTTACACCCTCTTCAGATAAAAACTTTCAGAAGTGTTGACGTTTGAGAGGACACTTAAATAATGGGATGGAGGGGACCATATGAATATTGGGTAGACTGGGGAGAAAGCCAGGCTAAAGGAACAGCAATTGAAAATACCAAGGGGAAAATATGCCTGATGTGGGATTTGAAATCGTAACTCACTAATCCCTACTTCCCTTGCTCTAGTTCTTGTCCCCGTCCTCTGCTCTACTTCTTTTCATTGCACTTATCCCCTTCTGACATACAATGTAATTTATTCATTATAATTTTGATGGTTTCTGTACTTCTTCCAACTGCAGCTGGAAGCTCTACAAGGAAGGATATTCATTTATTGTGTTCACTAATGTATCCTAAATGCTTAGAATAGCATCTGGCTCATAGATGGTACTCAATAGATCTTCATTGTATTAATTGACAGTATATTCTGGGAACTGCAAGGAGACTGTGTAGCCAGTGGACATTGTGTAGGGACAGTGTAGTGACATGAAGTGAGGAAAGAGAGGCCAGGATCAAATATTGTATGGCTTTATAGGCCACGGAAAGGACTTTGGATTTTCTCTGAAGTCTAAGAGGAAGCTGTTGAAGAGTTGAGAGTAATAGCACGGGATGGTCTGATTCACATGTTTACAGATCTTACAGGCTGCTGTGTGGACTACACAATCTACCGTCTCCAGGAGCTCCTAGTTGAGTGGACGAGCACACTGAGTGGCTGATAACTCACCTACTGCAGACCTGAATAAGGGCTACAGCTGGAGTACAGACTAGTTCTGTGAGAATAAAAAGAATCTGGACTAGAGAGACATCATAGATGAGGGGGCACTGGAGCTGGATGAGTAAAAAGAGAATTCTG
The DNA here is from genome assembly GCF_036562045.2 of Rhinolophus sinicus. Lineage (NCBI taxonomy): Eukaryota > Metazoa > Chordata > Mammalia > Chiroptera > Rhinolophidae > Rhinolophus > Rhinolophus sinicus. Next base: position 125,943,668 of record NC_133752.1, read on the forward strand.
GGCAACAGAAAACAAGTGAGAAAACGGTAAATGCAACACTATTGAATTATTGATAAAAAAGGAAATTTAGAAACTACGTTTGATTCTGAGTGACTGAGAGGGTGACAGTGACAATACGTGCTTTACATACATTATCTGACTTAAATTTCACAACACCCCAGTGAGTTAAAATCTGTGTTTGTCCCCACTTCTCTGAGAAGAAAGTTGAGGCTCAGAGGAGCTAAATCAAAGCTTTTTTCATCAATAAAGTAGAAGCATGGGGATTTGATTTTGAGTGTGTTTGATACTAGAGGCCATATACTGAGTTGATGATTTAATAATAATGCAGTCAGAATTCAGAGAAATACTCAATTGCTTGCATCTAATCAGTTCAAATTAATATTTTATGTGACTAGGGTGCCAGTTTATATAATGCTGTCCAAGAGACTGTAATCATGTTACTGGTTACATGCCCTTCTGATATTAAAACAAAGCATTTATAATAAGAATTTCTGCCTTTGTTATGAAATGTTAATATTTATGTTCCTTTCATTTATTTATGTGTGGTAAATGCCATGTACAAGACAGACAAATTGAAGAAACGATGTATACCCATAATATACCATGACATAATAAACTGTTAAATCTGGTCTGCATGGCCTCCTAATCAACAAGCTGCAAAACTGTTGACTTGACAATCATCATTTAGGTGTCTACATTTCCACCGAAGAGGTTGGAACCCAGGATATTTTTAATAATTCACTGTCAATATGTTCAAAATAAAGTTTCGCTGAGGTCATTCCCTGTCTAAGCGGTGTTTAAACTTTTTATTCCTTATTTAGTAATTAAACTGAAGAATACATTAATAAATCAAGTCACATGACCTGGACTTAAAATAAGGGTCAACATAAAAAATAGAATTAAAGGAGAAAGGGAGAAAAAAATAGACTTCTCAAAGAGGAAATATTATCCAGTGGTTTTTAAGGATAAGGGTACACCAGATCAGTGTTTCTCAATCTTGTTCACGTTATGGCACAAATAGAAAATCACGACATTTGTACATCACACTAATGTAGACAGAGGAGGATGCTCAAGCATGGAATTTAGTACCTCTGGAGTTCTGGAAGTCCCAGGATTTAATGAGTCTCTCTGAAGCTGAGACTAGTGTTTCAGCACCTATAACCTATTTACAACACACTGCTTAGGAAGCTCCACCCTAGTTAGCTCAGAACGATTTATGGTATGACCAAGAAGAGCAGAACTTTTCATCTCTCTTATGTTCAGTCTGACTATAAAATAAAAGAATTGCACTACATCAGTGATCCTGTAATCCTGTTTGCACATTGAAAAACGCCTGAGGAGATTTAGAAAAAATACCAATTTGACATCCTTAAACTAATTAAACCACAATTATTAGAGGTGAGGGCTAAACATTGGTGTTTTTTAAAGCACTCCAGAAGATTCTAATGTGCAGAAGAGTCTACTGCGGTAGATGATTTCCAGGGTCTTCTATTTCTCTAACCATCTGGGATTTTAAATAATGTTAGGAGATATTCTTTAGCAACCTGTGTTAGGAGAATGGATATGTGAATGATTTAAAGGAACAATCAAGGAAAACCCATAAAAGAGACGGTCCCAGAAAGAGATGGCAAATCATTGCTGATGGTGCATAAGATCTTCATGTTGATTTAAATTTGCCAGGAAGCTTCTCTTTTTTCCTTGTGACAAAATTCACATGGAAGTATCAGTCTCAGACTTTGAGATGAGAGAAAAAGAGGTAAGGATAGGGACAAACACATGTAAGTTTGTAAGAAAAAGATTTTCAGTGTAAAAGTATGAACTGTTAATCTGTGGAGAGGAGGTGAGCCAGCAGTGGAGAAGGGGTGTAAAAAGACAGGAGAAAGATTTATTAAGCTGTTGTGAACGGAAAATGGGAGATAATGAGAGGCCAGGCAGTGTAGAGGGCACTATTGGGGTTGACGATGGCAAGTGTGTCAGTGTATTTGTTGTCTGATGTGCTCCAATGGGACACGGCAATTCACGTTGTAGCAGAGAAGCTGGACAATTAGGTTAATAGAGTTTTTACTGAATGAGGCAAAACAATAAATTAGGAAAATACGCTGAGGGTATTAGCAAGAGAATAGAAGACCCAATAGACCATGAAGTCTGGCACAAACTCCCACCACCACAATTACCAGCATGGAGCTCACAGGCTCCGCCTTTCCACGTGTTACAGAACATGGTATCCTCTTCCTCTAAAGCCAATCTCTTCTCTCATGGATTCTATCTCCTTTCACCTACTGAAGGACATCACTTCAGAAATTTGCCTCTTTCCATCCTACGTCATCAGTTTGTCACCTTCCACTAGAGCCTTTTCTTTAGCATAGAAACTTGTAATTTCTCTCCCTCTTTTCCTTGCCAGCCACTGTCACATTCCTTTGGCTCCCTTCGCACCAGTATGCTTTAGGCACACTATTTCCAATTTCTGTCCTTCCATTTCATCATAAACTTACTTTGGGAGGTTTTCCTCCCAAACCGAAGCCTACTTATACATTGCTAAATCCAGTGGCCCGGTCTCAGTTCTCATCTTTTGATCTCTTGGCAGCATTTGATACAGATGATCACTCTCGCCTACTTAATTTATATTAATCCCTGGAATTGCAGGACACATTGATCTCTCGGTCTTGCACCTACTTCACTGATTGTTCCTACTCATTCTCTTTTGCTGGTCTCCCAGGACTCTTATTGTTGGAGTGTACTATGGCTTGGACTTGGATGTCTTCTCTATTTGCATTTACTTCCTGATGACTTCATTCCTTTTTTTTTCTTTTTTCCAGTCTGTAATGCCAATGCGGTCTCCAGATTTATATATTCAACTGCCAATGTGACATCAATATTTAGGTGACTAATGGAAACCTCAAACTCAACATGTACAAAACTGAGCAACTGAATGTTTCCCAAACCTGCTTCTCTCACAGCCTTCTCCCATCTCATTAGGTAGCAATTTCATCCTTCCACTGCTCAGGCCAAAAAGTTGAGCAACTGCTTTGACCAAAGACCTTTCAGTTATTCTGTGTTCCTTTCTGTCTTCCACAGCCCACATCTGATACACCAGGAAAATCTGAATATGTCCATAAAATAAAAATACATATTTGATAAAATAGCCAGTCACCTAAAAATGTTTTGATGTATGAAATCAATTGATCAATCACGCATTTATTAATCCCTTTATATTCTGTACTGAATTAAAATCAGTGGCAGATAAAGCAGTGCCAAAATGTAATTTTGATTTATAGTGTGGGTTTGTAATCAGGTAGACCTAATTTCAAATGATGAGATTTTTCCACTTATCAGTTATGTGATCTTAGACAAGTTATACTTATTCTAAGACTCAATTTCCTTATATTTAACTGGGGGAATAAATACCTTCTTTAGAGGGCTTTGTAAAAGGCAACCCTAAGCTGCCATATAATATCATTCAATAAATGGGAACTATTGAGCCATTGTTCTTGCTCTTAATAAAAAATAAAACAGAATAGTGATTGGCTTTGTCTTTCAAAGAACATTCTGGGAAAAAGTAAAATTGAGGAGAAAATAATGTACTTGCTACCATGGCAACTGTGGCAGTAGAGATTTTGTAAAGTAAGAAATAAGATAGTCTAAAGATCGCTTTAGTTTACTCCACAGTTTTGTCTAATATTGCCCTTGTTCCTATAATCTTGCCATCTTTCTAATCTTAAAAATAGGACTATGAATGGAGTGTTCATACCGTGTTTCCCTGAAAATAAGACCTAGCCGGACCATCAGCTCTAATGCATCTTTTGGAGCAAAAATTAATATAAGACCCAGTCTTGTTTTAGTATAAGACCGGCTCTTATATTATTTTAATATAATATAAGACTGGGTCTTATATTAATTGTTGCTCCAAAAGACGCATTAGAGCTGATGGTCCGGCTAGGTCTTATTTTTGGGAAAACATGGTACATATAAATTCATGTTTTTTAAATTGTTCTATTGTTTCAAGCTAGCCATGATATACTAAAAACCCTCATGTAGAATTGGTTACCATCATGATTCTTTTCCTCGCATCCTATCAGTTAAATCTATTTCTTCTGGAATGATAAAAACAAAGTGTTAAGATTAAAATAAACTAGATTAAAAGCATTAGAATATGGGCTATTTTTCTTGGAACATGCATTTTTTTTCCTTTAATGTGATATTTCTTCCAATGCTCTGTGAATATGTGCATGGAGATGAGTTTATCTGTGTGTGCATTTGGGTAAGAGGATGCATGTAAGTCTGCAATCTGGTTGTTTTTTGTTTTTTTTAATTTATTTTTTAATCTATTTGCTAAACCACTTAAGTAATATTTAATAAAGTAATATGAGTGGTAGTTAGACTATCTAGATTTGTTCACCTGTTTTTATTCATTCATTCATTCATTCATTCATTCATTCAAAACTTGCCTATTATGTACTGAGCCCAAAAATTTGAATGTTAAATATTCCACATGTTAACTGTAAGGATCTGGGAATAATAATAAGCATTTTCAAATTCTCAGGAGTAGTCAGCAAGTCAAAATGAGATAATTAATATTAAAATACAATCCACGCAAAGAGAGAAGCAAAACAGCCAGAGAAAGATGTTTCAAGCATTTGCCAAATATGTACTGGATGCCTACTCTATACCATGTATTGTACTGGTCCTTGTTAGTGATAGACAAGAAGTTTCATATAAGGAATAACTTTTACACACTAAGGAAGCATATTTTATCTTAAACTTGAGCTAGAAATTATGCTTTCTGATTAAAACAAGAAAATCCAAATTCTGTATTAGCAACTGAGAATTGTGTCCTGGTACAGTAATTCTGGTGCACAGTGTCAGAGAACACATATGGAAACTGGACAGTAAATAAATTAAAGAATATAGACTTACCCAGAGTAGAAATATTTTATTTGGTCACAAATGGCTAGGGATTTCACCAATTTCTTCAAAAAAGTGAAACTTAACATCAAACTGATACTGTACAATAGTGTACAATAGAACATGTAGGGCATATCCAAGTTTAAGTTCGACATATAATATTCTGTATGTAGTTCTCATGCCATAGAATGGACCACTAACTCCACTAACTCTTTCTCCACTAACTCTTTTTATTTTGCATAAGTCAGAGCTCAGCAACCCTTTCAGGTATTGTTATAAAGACTTGAGCTATGTGGGCATCCGGTATTCAGAGTGCTATTCAGAGTGAGGAAATAATATCCTGTCATAGAACTTTAATATCATTTTTTGTAAAACCAAGTTGATGGCACTTATTGCAGAGCATGCGATAAACTTAACAAAATATAATGAAATTAATGAGTTGTAGAATTATAAAGTGCTAATCAATGAATATTTTTCTGTTCAATGACAAAACAAAACAAAATTCAATCCTGAAATTCATACAATATTTGTAATTTACATAAAGGTGTTCATGGACAATCATAATACATGTAAACATTTGTGGGAAATGTGCTTTCAGCAAAGAAAAACTGAAGTAAAAGAAAAGAAGGAATATAGAAATAAGATGCCACTGTAAAATTTTCTAGTTTCAGTTCTAAAGATAATATATACAAGTATGTAGGCATGTATGTATATGTATATACATGTGTGAACACAAACATACATTCATGTTTGTATGTATATGTGTATAATACACATGCACATACCTATATACATATAAACACATCTACATGCATGCCTAAATCTACAAACATGCAGATTATGTATAAAATACGCACGTTATGGTCATGTGGATTAAAGTAAAATTGAACATTTTTTCTTGTTATAAATGGAAGCTTGTAAATTTCAATTTATTTTCTTTCTTTTTTTTTGTATATTATCTTGATTTATTTGGGACATCCTCAATGAATGGTTTGTTAACTAAAGAAAGCACTTGAACTTGGAAGAATGTCTTTAAGGCAGAAGTTTTTTAGTTTGTTTTGTTTTGTTTTTCTGTTTGTTTGGATCGTCCAATGGAAGATCTCACTGCTAGGATTGATTACACCTATTGGATGGAGATTCTTATTGGCTTACTACAAAATGGAATGTTTCCACTTGGTTCACCTGCCCTTCATTTCTGTTAAAAGTGTCCGGCACAGCAGCATTTCTCAATAAAGATTTTTTGAATAAATGAGTGAGTGAATGAATGAATGAATGAACCCTACAAACTTGTATAGATCAGCTGTGACAGTCAGGAAGTAGGAGACACAGAAACAGGATATAAAAGTAAATAGTGTTTTTGCTATATATGTAGGGTCATCTTTGCTGCATTTTGTAGAACTTGTGATACAAGGATAAGGATACGGAAATAGATAGATGTGAATAAATATAGATAGATAGATAGATAGATAGATAGATAGATAGATAGATAGATAGATAGATACATTGATAGATACATAGATAGATACATAGATAGATAAATAGATAGATATGATAGACTAAGAGATAAGTAGATAGATGGATAATCTAGCTGGAAATATATTCTTAACTAGCTTCCATTACCATTCATATGGATTAACTAGGATATATTGCCCATCTGGGCTGCAAATTTCACTCCATCTGGCATGGCTTCTAACTGAATGCTTAGCTATAATAATCTTGGTTATCCTACAGTGCTATGGTGTAATATGGTGTAAATTGTAGTGATATCTCTCCCTTCCCTTCCTCTTCCTCCTCTTCTCCCCTCTGCCTCTGTCTTTTTCTCTTTCTCTCTCTCTGTCTCTCACTCTTGCTCTTGCTCTCACTCTCCCACTCTTTGTCCAGTATGACATTTTCTTTTCAGTGTATTCCTTTAACTCCTCAAATTCTTGTCATTCTATCAAATTTTTGAGCTTTTTGCCCAATATCCATAAATGAATGAAAGAAAAGTTATATAGAGTTCCTTGTCTTGAAGCAGAATATCTGCAGTTATTTGATTAAAAAATTACATTGAAGTGATGGATTTGAGCCAAATCCTCCTGACAGGATATGAAATGGTAGGCTCTAAGATATTTTTTGAACTTTTTATAAAAACCAAGCTGATAACATCCATTTCAGAAGGCTAAAGAGTAATTATTTCCAGAGGCAGAAGGATGTATTAGTTGACTTCTAGAAATCTTCTCTGTTTGTCTATTAAAAACAAGTGTCTGATTTCAGGACTTTATTATATACATTTTTAAGAACGTGCAATTTAGTTACCATTTTACTTTTTCATTTTCAATTTATTTCTGTAAAAATTCAAGTGGTTGAGATGCCTGGTGTCAAACTTTCTAGAGATCATAGTCTTAATTTATTTTTTTTGGTAAAAGATATAGCTTGAGAGGTTTTTTGGGGTAGTCTATACGTAGCAATTTAAGTGGACATATTATTTACTCTCCGAGTGGTAGACATTAACTGACTATTCCCAAAAATCTCTCAAGATATATCTTTCACCAAAAAAAGATATGCTACCATGCGCATATTAAATTTTGTTTCACATAGTAATATTGCACTATATACTTTCACTTTCAAGTTAATACTTAAAGTAGTCTTAGCATAAATCAAAAACAATCGAACGAAAAATGAAGTTTCTTGACAAGCCAAAATAATCTTGGAGAAAGCTATTTGAAAAAATAAATGTACTAAACAGAAGTATGGAATTATGATTCTATCTTTCATATACAGTAGTACTTCAGTTTTCGAACCTCTTTGTTGACGAACATTTTGGTTTATGAGTGCTGTAAACCGGAAGTAAATGCTTTGGTTTTTGAACACGACTCAGAAGTCGAATATGTCACACGGCTTCCCCTGAGTGCAAAATCCTGAGGCCTAGCTGCTGGCTGTTTTAGAATATTTCAGAGCTCGTGGATTATGTTAGAAAACCGAAATACCACTGTATTTTTTTGAGAGAAGAATGTTTTAATTTTACTTGATTTCATAGAAATAGGGTGTTGACTAGATTAAGTTTCTTTACTAATTTCACTTGAGAAAATGTTTATATGTGAAAAAGCACATCTAGGACGAGTCATCCCACATCCAGGACAAACAAATCAAATGTTCGCTGTTAAAGGAACAGCTCTTCCAGTAGCCAGGGCAAGGCTGTTACACTACTCACCTGCACCAATGCCAAAAGGGATGAAGAAACCAAGACAGAGAAGGCCCAGGTTAAGTTAGTCATTAGCATTCATTAAATTGCATTGCATTTGTCTTACTAGTTATCTACCTCTTATTAGTTGATGTCTCTTCCACCAAATTTAAAGTTTCTTGAGGACAGAGACTGTATCTTTTATAATTACGCCTCCAGGGCCTGGCAATAGTACCAGCTCTCTACAACTGTAATGGACAGGCAGGATTTTATATCCTCAGCAACTTTCAGACCTGGACACGACCTTCTCTATGTCAGGCAGAGAGAGAAAGTTGAGTTGTCTCCAAATAGTAGGTCTTCAGAAAACTGAAATAATGTCATTATCATAAATTGCCTACATAGAAAAAAAAAGTTTGGAGACGCGTGTATATTTTGGCAATTTTTAACAACATTTAAAATAAAGCACACTATTTATATTAATTATATACTGTTTCTTTTTCTTGCCTCTTTTAACATTAATTCCTGATGACTTCTTCCCCTCCCACATAAGAGAAATGGAAAACACATGTTCTTATTGGCCCTAAAGCTTCAGAATTCCTAGCTAAAATAGTTTGCGGATTGATACAAATTCAGCAAATAGGAGATTATACCAGGATTATGTAATATACCAGAAAAATAGTTTATTGGCTCCTGTACAATAATAGTGAGAAATCTAATGAGTCGTCTGGTCTAAATTACGTTAGAACCAATGTACAGGTAAGCATAAAAGTACATCGGTGTTATATTTACACCATAATAATCTATTTGGCAAACACATTTTTTCGTTTAAAACCCGGATTTTCAAGAAGCTTTACATTTGTTTTGGAGATGTAATTTCCGCTCACAGCTCTTTGGGGAGCACACGTTGTGGGGCCTCACTAAACACAGGAGGAAATATGGTCCCAACAAATATCTTCAAGTGCGAATAGCAGAATGTCTCACATATACCACTGATTACCACAGCTGGTATGTTTATTTACTTATTTTATTTGAGAATCATTGGAATGAAACCTATATGGGCTAAGAAATTAGACTGGATAAAAAATAAAGTAATATAGCTGCTTAAATACTTATGAAAAAATGAAACAATTTTTCAGGTTAACTTGTAATGATAATTAAAGATATAGTTAAGGAGACTAATAGTTTTAGCAAATAGGTGATTTATACAGGAGAAAGAAAAACACAGTTAAAAAAATCATTTGTTTGCTCAAAAAACAAAACGATTGGAGCTGGTCAAAGGGAAATGGGGGTCAACCTGAAGGACCTCTTTGTGGCCAAAGCTGGGACAATTTGAGCATCAAAATAAATTGAATGATCACCCAAAGTTTAAAATAAATCTACCTGAGCCCATACTGATATAAATGAAAAATAACCGAAATAAATGAAAAAGTAATCAGAGAAGAGGCAAATCTTCTGTACAGAAAAATTCCATTTAACATACATGTAGTTACTACCCACCTCCAGGAGGAAAAGCTTAATTTCACCCTCCCTATCACCTCTTTAATGGTGCACTAGGCTTAGTGATTAACTTCTAAATAGAGTATGGAAATGGAAAAATAGTAACTTTGCCATAGGACAACATGGCAAATACTACCTACCCCACGTGATGAAGGTTAACATCACCAGTGACATGTGGATATCAGGTACCTAATGATATGATGTGATGAGAAGGACACTTCATCTCTGTGGTATTCTTCGCCCAAACCCATAGCCCTAGTCTAATTATGAGGAAAACATTAAACAAAACTAATATACACAGAAGCATCAGAGCAGGGGATACCCTATAGAAAACTTGGCTTGGCTAGTGCTTTTTTTATTATTAAATTTATTGGGGTGGCATTAGTAAAATTATTAAGTTGGTGCAAAAGTAGCTGCAATTTAAAAGGTTAGAAGTAATTGCAAAAACTGCAATTACTTTTGCACCAACCTAATACATCTGTTTCAAGTGTACATTTCCATAATACATCATCTATATATTGCATTGTGTATTCACCACCCAGAGTCAGTTCTCCTTCCATCACCATATATTTGAACCCCTTTACCCTCTTCTGCCATCCCCACTACCATCTTACCCTCTGGTAACCACTAAACTGTTGTCTATGTCTATGAGTTTTTGTTTGTTTGTCTTGTTCCTTTGTTGCTTTCAGTTTTATATCCCACATATGAGTAAAGTCATATGGTTCTTGAATTTTTTTCTGTCTGGCTGTTTTGCTGAGCATAATAATCTCAACATCCATCCATGTTGTCGCAAATGACATTATTTCATCTTTTCTTATGGCAGAGTAGTATTCTATCATGTATATATACCACATCTTCTTTATCTGATCATCTGTCAAAGGACATTTTCGTTGTTTCCATGTCTTGGTCACTGTAAATAAAGCTGCAATGAACATAGGGGTACATATATCTTTATGGATAAATGTTTTCAGATTTTTTGGCCAGTATTTCTTGATAGTCTTCTAAAAACTGTCAAGATCATAAATAAATAAATAAATAAAATTAAATTAAAAAAACAACAAAAAACAAGGTAAAGCTGAGAAGCTGTTACAGACTGGAGGAAACTGGGGACACATGAAAGCTAATAAATGTGGTACACTGGATGGGGACCTACAACAGAAAGGGGGCATTAATGGAACGACTAGTGAAATCCAAGTCTAGAGCTTAGTTAAGAATAATGCACTGATATCAGTTTCTTAGTTTTGAAAAATATACCACAGTAATGTAAGATGTTAACAGTTTGGGAAACCGGTTGAGGGATATTTGAGAACTCTCTGTATTATCTTTGCAACTTTTTAAAAAATCTAATATTGTCCCCAAACTAAAGATTTATTTAAAAATTATTTTCTATTATTATTATTATTATTATTATTATTATTATTATTATTTATACCAGTTTGCTAAGTACACAATTACCTACTCACATAATTTACCAGAATGTAGGAGTCCCATCTCAGGAACTAAGAATCATTTTTCTGCTTTACCCTCATTGATATAAATTTGAATCATCATTGGAGAATCAAAAGTACAAATGAATAATTTAAGTTTTAAGAGCCCATCACCATCATATTTCTTTTATAGACTTCAGGTTCAGAGCAGGTGGTTTCTGGTTCTTGATTATGTGTTACTGTGTCATTTTAGATACACTCACAAAGAAATACTTTTGGCTCATTTTTGCCTCTGTCCTCCTGAAGTCTCCAGCTCTGAACCATGTGTAAATGGAACATTTATTTTTACCTCTAAAAAGTGTAGAATCATCTGAATATGATCTTTTCTACAGACTAAATAATTCTTAAAACACATAGAAAAATAACATGCTTTGCAATGCAGCCTAGATGTTTGCAACTAATAATTTTGGATCTTGAGTCAAAAATCTTTACGTATCTAAAAGGTATTTTATTGTTTTCTATATATGACAGATAAAGTTGTGATGTTTTTAAATGTACTTTTTTAGGCATTGACTATGAAACTTAATGATTTTTGAGTTAAGATGGGGGAAATAGAATACTGATTATTCTCATATCAGGTTGTTCTTTAGGAATTCAGAGAAGTAGATATATTTAGTGCATTTTATTTGATAATATTCCTAGTATTATATACCCTTACTGAATTGTATGCCTGGTGCCTCAGTGAAAGTAAAGAATTCTTTAATTTCAAAGAAAGAGCTTTGTACAAAAATTGAACATCTTGTTGAAAATACTGGGAGTAACAAAGAGATTTGGAAACATACAGAAATAAGAATGATAGAAAAATAATTTGTTACTAAATACAGCTTTAAACATGCTTTAGGTTAGTCAGAAGAGGTCCTCAAATTACACTGTGTACGCTTCCCTGAAATGAAACTGTATGTTATTGGTTAACCAGGGTATTTAGCATAATCACTCTGCTAGACTGTGGTGGAGGGGGGTGATTATCACTGAGAACAGATGGGCAGGTCCACAGCACTGCCAGATTCTGCACAAGCTCCATTTATTGTTGGTTCTTGCTTTTTTTCCCCTCTGCATTACATTTTTTTTTTTTTTTTTAAAGCATTGTATGTTCTAAAGAACTAACTGCACAGAAAGTCGGTGGCTGATGACCTTTCATCTTAGATTTCAAACGTAGGAGAAAGGTTCAAAATGTTATTACTGGGTATCTATGAAGGATGGGGCAGATTGCATTTTACCCTTCAGCCTCCCTCAATGCATGCACGGATTTATCTGTCCGCTAAGCTCTCTGCTCTGCATCTGTAACTCCTTGTGGATTATATTGTCTCTGTGATCAGAAATGATTTTCTCCGATACGAGCACCGTTTCTGGCTCCCCTAAAGTGCATCCTCCTAATGGGATCCGGTTTTACACTTTCCAAGTAAGTGTGCTTTAAATGGCTTCACTACTTAAGAAGTTAATATATAGTCAAACTTTTCATAAAGGGAACTATAAGGAAAGGAAAACTGCAAAGTATTAACAAGGATGTAAGAAATGGATAATGTGCATGTTAATCTGTGCTTTAAATATGGAAATAAAATGGCCTTCTCTGTGAATTCAAGCAAAATAGTAGTGAACACTTAATTTTCATAGGAATTTCAAGTTTTTCTACAGTATCATACTTGAGAATTTATGAGCTATGTCTCCTAATATTTTTGTTTATGGCTATCATATGGTAAACATTATAGAGTCACTCCCTTTTATATCACAGAGAGGGTAGAATTAAAAGACATTTTATGGAACTTTGCAAACTATGTCCTCTGGGATTAGAAAAATGTTTTGTATTTCATATGCATAATTTAACATAATTCCTATTATTTAATTTCTTATGTGTGCAATATATAAGCAAACAATAATACAGGAGGCTTAAGTATCAAGTTTAATATGCTTTTCAATTTGAGGAAAAGTAGAAACTCAGTAAGATGGATGATTTTCTGTGTTATCCAAAAGTCAAAATGATTTATAACATAAATATAACAGTGAGTTACAAAGCTGTTACCTACTAAATATATTTCAACTGCCTGAAAATAAATCAGCCATCCATCTAGAAAATTGTTCAGTCTAAACTAAACCAGATTCTACCTCATTTGTATCCTCAAATTGCATTTTTCAGTACTAAGGTTTACTTTGTTATTCAGTCATGTCATCATTACATGAAAAGGGAAAATGAACCTCTTCTCTCTGTATATTTTACATTATGGAAACATAAACATCCTGCCATTTAATTATTTTAGCTACATAGTTGTAATGTTCTGGGAAAAAAACCATAATAGACGCAGAGAATTAATAGAGTAGAGGTAGTCTGAATTCTTTTAAAAGGTGGCTCTGAATAAATGCACATCTTGTGTATTAAAGTCTCTTGCTTTTGCATACTATAAGCAGTAGATATAATTACTTTCTCTTTCCCCATTTTGTACTTCTATTTTTAATCCTGTTGCCTCTCCTGCTTTACACTGATGTCTACTGATAGTGCAAGGCTGTGCTATTACAGAATATATTTGCTTCCCAGTGGCGATCTGGGTATTGTGGCAGTGACTGAAAATGCAAGTGCCCTAGGGCTGTTCTACAGAATTATTACTTTTTTTTTTTTTTTCTCCGTACACTGAGGTATAAACGCTCTTTACAATATCCTGTAGCTGGCTCTTTGGGGCAGCTTTTGACATTAGGTATTCTACTTCAGTCTCTTAAAGTTTAAGGGTCAGTAAATTCCATATGCTCAGTCATGACATGGGCTCCTTCATGAAGGTCTTGCTGACACCTTTCTTGGCAGATGATTTTCTTTGAAAACACATTTGAATGATTTTTAACCACTCATTTTTTTTTTGTTGTTGTTATTGATGTTATAACAATTCGGGGAAACACTCTAGGATTTCAGATAAAGTAGAAGTGCTGAATTTCTATAGAATATGAACTTTGTTTCCTACATTTTTAATTAATAAAATGATATTTGATCTTGACATTTATAATAGAATATGTGTTTAACTTTTCGTTGCTATTGTTTGTTTTTGGTGGAAGAGAAGGAAGAAAGAAAGATGGTTTTAAAGCATGAAGGTAAATGTTTATAAAATTGACTCTGCTTTTATTTTCAAAGGTACAGAATTAAACACGATCCCTTTTCTTATTTATATACTTTAACCTGTTTTAAGGCAATGTGTTTTCTTTGGTTGAAATACTGTTATAAGAAATGAGGTGCTGTAAAAGTAACATAACACTTCTCAAAAAAAATGTATCTTGTGCAAATGATTAAATTTTCAAAAGTGGTTCTCATTATGGAATGGCATAAATGCATTTATGAACTGATTCTGCATCAAGGAGTTGAGACTTTAATGCTTACTTTCTTAAAATTATTCTAGCACTAGAGTTAACACAGGCAAAAACATTTAAGATAGCTTAGCATAAATAATACTGTTTCAGTTTCACCTTCTCATAAATGTTCAAACTATCTTGTCATTTTTTGCTGAAATTGTATTTAAATTTTAAGTAAGATTTAGTATGTATTTGACTTGATCATTTCAAAGGTAAAAAGGTAACAAATAAGAAGCTGAAGGATATTTTAATTGCAAGACTTTCTTTACATTGCATTTTAATTTAGTCAAATATATTTTTACTTCCACACATACATGCAAATGATGTTTTTGTATAGACCATCTAACACTTAATTTAAATTAATTGCTTTATGTGTGCCATCTCTCTTCTATATTATTATGAATATACTTCTGTCAGCATTTTTCTATTCAGAGGTACCTAAACCCTGGTTAATGCCAACACCCAATTTGTACTATATATTTAGTAAATTACTTATCACTCAAAATTAAGTTCCATAGTGTAGTTGCCTAGACTGCCCTTTGATAGACAAAAATTAAAATCAAATGCTATTAGAATAAAAGATTAATTATAATATCTATGTGCATTAGAACTGTCCATTTATGGGTCTCAAATATGTACAAATGGGAAACTCACTTTAAAATAAAATTAAATGGCTATACAGAGGGTGCCAAAAAAATTTACGCACATTTTAAGAAAGGAAAAACTGCATTAAAATTGTAATATTAAATATATACCAATAATAAAAGATGAAATACAAGTCATGTATATACATATTTTTGGCACCCCTGGTATATAATATAGTATATATGAATGCAGTGAATTCTCCTTAACTTTATGTCCACAAAATGATGTCCCAACATGACTTTACATATAGCTCTATTTTTGCAAATAAACCACTTATGTGCTTTGCATAACCTGTAGATTGGTTCATCATCACTTACTGTGTTAATCTTCCCAGAGGTATTGAGGGCTAACACGCTGCCCCTCATTTCCTAGAGATGAACTGTCTTAACTGGGTGGTTTTCAAACTGTGTGTGCACAGCCCTGAGGTTTCATGGGAGTTTGTCAGTAGTGGCTGGAGACAGTGTGGAAGAGGAACACACTCTTCTGACGCCCTTAATGTTTCCTTATTCTGTACTTCCTTGCTCTGTGCAAGCTTTCATGGACAACAATAGTAACAAAAGGCAAAATAAAAGAGTTTGCAAACCACTTCCTCAAACCAAAGGAATTCATTTCTGACAGAACACTTTCATCTATTGAACCCAGAGAAGAATTATTTCAGTTTAAAATACATTTCTTTGCCATTTAACCCTAGCATTAGTAACATTAACTGCCAGGACTATGTGTAAAAATGGACTGTTGCCTCCTGGCACCCACTGGAGACAAGAGAAAGACACTTTATCCCCAAATATGAAAACATAGTTCTCTGCCATTTCCATGTTTAAACTATCTCATATATCCCTTAAAGGATAAAATCCATCTCCCTAACTGGCATAAGAAGCCCTTTGACGTATTGCTTTACTTCACTTTCCCAGAAAGTTGTCTGTGTGCTTCTATTGTCTTTGCCTCTTCACTGAAACTGCCCATTGGGAAATTGTTTTTATTTAAAGACTCGTCTCAAGTGCCACCTCCCTCATGAAGCCTTTGCACATTCACTTCATGTCTGCATGCTTTATTAAGTGCCCTTTCTGAGATCCCTTGCCTGTTTGTGCCACTGTTAAAGCACTTTTTTTGCTTTGTTTTAATCCCCGAGGATTTTGTCAATCCCTAGACCATGGATACTGAGTATCTCTGTTTAATACACTGGAGACATATATTTGAAAGGTAAATGATTAAAATAAGAATATTTAGCACAGTAAACAACACATGATCTTTTCTTTTTAGTATATAGGCAGTTGGTGAGGTATAACTATATATTACTAAAGAAAATATCTAAAGACATAAAAATATATAAAAATACATAAAGATATATAAAGATATATAAAAGTAAATTTGTTTAATGCTAAGCCTTTGTGTACCACTGTTGAACTCTTCAAAATAGGTAATAGTTCCTTGAGTAATCAAGAAAAAGCTTTAATTTTATTGTTTTAAAAATATACTTCTATGGCAGATAGACAAAACCTTTCTGAGACTTTCTTTTCTTTACATCTCTTTACTGTTCCTTATTACTTGGAGTTTTCCATATTGAATCAAGAGGAATTTAAAATTTGATTAGTATATATTTTCCCATTTAGCAGATAGGATTAACTCTTCAAATATATGGAAAACTAATAGGCGAGCTGGAAATCTCAATTGCATGAAGAATTGCACTCAAAAGATATTACTGGTAATTAGTATGGGATGCCATATCTTTGTGATTGAATGAGATTGAGGTAGTTAGGGCTGTTTGGCAAAGAACCAGTCTTTTTACTATTCTGTCATTTTGATCCTACTAGGAGTCCACTGTTACTTTTATATTATTTGGAGCACATTGTAACTTCTTAGTGTTGATAATTTTAAAATGTATTAGAAATATCTAACACAATGCTTGGCACGTGTTACATACTTTGAAAAAAAAAGAAGAAAGAAATGAAGTCACAGTAGTCTTACAGAAATGGTAAGAAAGACAGACCCCTTGGCTTTAGGATTACATAGTCATATACGCAGAGGTCTCCAGATAAATGAAAGAATTGAGGTTTTTCTCTGTCGTCCAGTTGTACACAGTCATGGTTATGAGTGGGAGAGATAACAGAGGAGGTGTGTCAGCAGGTGGACAAGCAATATTCAAAGGTACTTACTGGTGTCGGGGAAAGGCAGAGGTTAGCATAACTGGAGCGTAAGCTGGACACAGGGAATGACTGAAAATAAAATGTGCAAACTCCAGAATACAAAAATACATTTGAATGTCATCCTCTCAGGATCTTGGAGTCAAGATTGAAGATCCTGGACTTAAGGAAGGACTGACAGGCTTGTATTTTCTGTTTAGTTAGAATATTCGATTGTGCCTTGGCTGGGTGATAGGACCAGAACAGAGACAACAATTTAGTAACTTTCCAAAAATATCCCAATGAATTGGCATGATTTCCCTGCTTTTCAGATGAAAAAAACTGATGCTACAAAAGGTACCCAAAGAGTCATTTGTAATGCAGAGAGTAGGTATTGTAGTTTCTGTCTGAATCCAGGGTAATGGAAGCCAAAAGTCTATGCTCTTTCCCCTATAGTTTGCTACCTAAAGTGTTGATGGTTCAATATAACAGCAAAAGAATTCCAAGTTATACAATTTCTAATCTCACTGATCTGTTTATTAAGAAGTTTATAGAAATTTGGCTCTACCACTTCAAAACACTGTACTATAGACTCATTAGGTTTTTAAACTTAAGGCTTTCAATTAGTTATACCTCCTTATTTTGTCTTTACTCACACAATATTCTTCTAGTTGGAAAAACATTTATATAGTAACCAAATTGTCAAAAAACTTATATCTTGGAATTGCACTGAAAGACAGAAAAGGGAAATTGAGGGGGGAAATCTTTCCTAAATATACACCTTTGTTAACTTAAGAATGAGCTTGACATCAGTGTGGCTAACCATAGAAATCAATGAATAGCCCCTGGGGCTCCATGTAGGAAATCATAACTCTCATCTGCAGAGGTTTCTGCTTAATAGAAATCTGCTAGGCTCTGTGTTCTGAGTACGGGCTCTGTGTCCTTGTTTTCACTGTTAAATCACTAGCCTCAAGCAGAGTGCCTGGCACATAGCCATGATTACTAAATATGTATTGAATTGAATTACAAATGGAATAGAAGAATGTCTTGCTCTGTATTATGTAGGCATTGCTGATATTCTCATTTAGAATGACCTCCCCACAGGAACACATAAATAGTTGTAAGATCCCCTGGCTGTGTTCCACAAATACATTTCACCTAATTCACCTATACCTAGCTAAAATAGCTCTATATTTCAGGTAATGCCTGGAGGAGAGGGAGATTGGAAATGGGGAATAATTGAGGAAACTCGAGATAAAGTATTTCATGCACTGACTGCAGTGCCTGGTGGTTAGTGAGAGAGCAATAAACAGCAGTTGCAGCAGTGTGATCTGCAGACCACAATAGAGGTGCAACAATGTGAGCTAAGAGCAGTTAACAATCAGAGAAAAGTCATTAAGACATACATTCAAAAGAATTTATTAACTTACTGAATATAGGAAACAAAAGAGAAAAAGGCAAGATTACCTCCTAAGCTTTTAGTGAGGGAGAGAGGAATATGCAGGAGCAGCTTTGGAAAACAATATATTGAGTTAAGCTTTGGACAGATTGAGGAGACAGTTGGAAATCCAGGTTTGGCTCTCAAGAGAAAAGTCTGAGTAGTAAATGTAAATGTGTGAGGCATCTGCTTACAGGATAGGGAAAGCTATAGAAATGTATGAAATGACCTTGGCCAAGAATGAGGAGTATGGGGCAAGTGGGATGGAACATGGAATACTTGGACACGTTGATGTATCCAGAATTACCATCATTTTGAGTATGTGAGCTGGATGTATTTTGCAAACACATTTTGAAAGCTTTTTTCTTATCACCCACCTTGAATATCATCCCTGAACATAATTCAGGTTAGATGCTTCTGGCTCTCTATGTGTGTTTTTGCTTTACTTTCTAAAGGAATTTTGGAAGCTGACATTCCCTTTCAAAACCCTCCTGAATATCATCCCTGAACCTTAATAAAAGTTAAATCCTGTCCTTACACTTTCATAAAGTAAATAGTGTTATGTCCATTGTACTATTTATTATACTACATTTAGTTCTTCACTTATCTCTCTTTACCATTAGTCTGCGAACCCGTGGAGAGCATAAATTTTATTTTACGTAACTACTTATATTTATCTATTGATGCCTAGCTTTGTGTCTGTCAAATAGAAGTTGTCTGTGCTTTTGGATTGAATGAATGAATTCATGTTTAAATTGAAGGCTGCCTAAAATTAATACCTTTTTATTAATTTGTGAAATCATTCAACACACCTTTTTGGGCATCCCCATTATGCCAGATTTTAACAATGGGGAGCAAAACACCTGGTTTCTGCACTCAAAAATCTTAATGTCAGCTCAAGGAAAATTATTCACAAGTCACAGTAACACATTACTTAGTTCTCGACAGTAGACAGACAAAAATGCTTTGACTTTAAAGGAACGTACCGATAGTTTTATTATAACTCGATCATGTCAATTCAATAATTCTATTTCCAAATCCACTTTTAATTCTAGTTCACAGTTAATTTTTCCACTGTTACCCATTGGTAGCAATGAGATTGCATAATGGTTAAGAGCGTGTACTTTGGAATTTAAAAAAATGGTTCAAAACGAGGGCATAGCTATGAGCAAGTGGAATTATTTCTGAATTTTCACTTTCTTTGAGTATTGTAAAAGAGTAAGAGTAGGTCATGAGGTCTTTGCGAGTGCTAAAAGGATTATTTATGAAATAATGTATATTTTCTTCCAGTAAAGATGGGACTGAATCAAGATTAGCTATTGTTGTTTTAATGATTAATGTACTTTCAAAATAATAGCATAATTTATTCTACAAATGATGATTTTCGGTTATTCTAAATTTAGAAAAACATAATGCTAAGAGAACATATTCACCACTTTAATACTTCACTTTAAATATTTCATATATAAGGGAGTCCATTAAAATATATTTAACTTTTCAAGATGTTAATTTTATATAAATTTTTTTGTTCTTATAGAATGTAAGTTTTCAGAACATTGATGTTCAGTACTCTTTTGAAATTGTACATGATTTCTTTTATAACTACATTTTTGTATTTTCAAAATATATTTTTTAAATTTACTTTTCAGTTTAGTTTGTATCTTTATTATGACTTTTATTATATCAAGTTTGATACACATACAAATGCAAATTTAAAATCACCCATTTGTGAAATTAGCTAATTTATATATAATTCAAAATATCTACAAATTAAAAGAGAATAGCTCATTTTGTATCCTAGGTGCTCCATACATGTAAAGATTTAAAGTAGTTTACATTTCTGAGAGCCAACAAGATAGATGCTATTATTTGCAGTATAATTGTCCAAGAATTTCTGAGTATCTCCAAAATTATCAGGCATTTTAATAATATTAAAAAAGTATAACTTTTTAAAAGAATATCAGAAAATAGTATTTTAAGTTATATCACAAAGAGTTAGTTGGCAATATTAAATGGATAACCAAGCAATTTAACTAGGGAGAAATGGACATAACCCAGTTCTTGTAGCTTGAATATTCACAATTTTAATTATGTTGGGAAAAAAAATACAGAACTGCCATAGAAAACAATGTTATACTTAATTGTTTTCTATCAGTAAAATCAATGCAAAAGTGACTGTTCTGAACTACAATGTCATGTTACACTGTTCTATAGCATACTATTTCCTTTTATCCTGTATTTTTGTTTTGATTATTTAGTACATCATTAATCTGCTTTTTCTAAGATGATTCATCTTTGAAGTTACAGTAGGTCTATAGGAAGTCACAGGGGTATTTTGATTCATGTTACAAAGAAGCTAAAAAAAAAAAAAAGAAAAAAAAAAGGCTTTGAAATCCTAAAAGATATACAATATCATAAATAAAACAATAAAAATTCAGTGAAGAATTATGCTTTATTATTGTTTAACTATGTTTTTGTTTTAGATGTTAACATCTAAATAAAATGTTAACATCTAAAACATTTTGTTTAGATATTAAAATATTTAATTTATAAAGAATCGAATGTTTTAACAATAATATAATGCAGTTCAAATATTTGCATACACATTTCTTTCATTTAGGAAATATTAATAACTTATTTTACATGAGGTCTATAGTTTTAAGGAGCAATTATTGCAATACATAATAGGTCAAAAAATGGATTTTGTACCAATCTTCATTTTGAGAACATGTTGATTAAACTTGCCATTTTAACTATAAAGTATTAAGTATCTGACAGAAGATTAGGTGATTAGCTTCATTCGCTTGCGTGTTTGTGTTTGTGTGATTGTTGATATTGCTGTCTTTGTTTAATTTATGGAAAGAAGTTATAATTATGGACATAATTTATTTTTGTAGAGATTTTAAAAGAAAAATTTAAATATTCCTAAATTTTAAATAAACATATTCATTCAAATTTAATGTCCATTAAATTATATCGGAATCTATACACTTCATGTGAACTTTAGGTGTTCCATTTCAACCTGTTTGATGCTTTACATTAGTAGACTATTTAATCAGCTTCAGTTTTCTTTCCTTATCTAATATTTCTTCTGAAGTTATCACTATTGTATACTAAATATTCTTTCATTTATAATGATGTAGTATAGCAGTTTGAAGTCAGACAGACCTGAGTGTTAGTCAGTCTCTGCCACCTACTGGACAGGTAACATAATCTCTCTAGCTTCACTTTTTTTTCATCTGTGAAATGGGGTGAATAGAATTACCAATCTTAAGGGACTGTCATTAAGGCCAATTGAGGTGCTCACCACGGGGCTGAACATGAACAAGTAGAAAATAAGTGTACCTAAATCATTGTCTTCAATAATATTATTAAAGTATCAAATATTTGAATGAAATACTTAATTTCTTAAGACTGTAATTACTTCTTACTATCAATGCAAATTCTCCCTGGGAATTGAAATTGGGTTTTCAGATTTTATGTTGTTGACTACAATTTATTTTTTCCTTCCTTTCTTGTGAATGGGTGTCAAAGCTCCTTAGAATTGTTATAGAGATTCTCAAGCTTCAGAAGACATAACTATCCAAAATGTAGGGTTTCATGTGCCAACTCCAGAGATGATTCAGGAAATCTGGTAAGGGCCAAGGAATATTCATTTTAAACAGAGTTCCAGGTGATGTCTATGCAGAAATGTGACAAATTGGGAAACAGTGACAGAAGATGGAGAATTTTTAGCACTAAAAAGTTACTTTCTATTTGAAAGATAACTGATGAGCAGAGGTTAAATATCCACGAGGTTTAAATAATTATCCTATTTTAGAAAGACATGCTTTTTTTTTTTTTTGCTTTTTTTGGTTTCAGGTGTAGAAAACAACGTAATAGTTAGACATTTATCATTTATATCCCTCACACAGTGATATCCCCCTCCCCCCTCTACTACCCTTCTGACATCACATACAGCCATTACATTTCCACTGTCTCTATTCCTAATGCTGTACTCCACTTCATATAGATAGATAGATAGATAGATAGATAGATAGATAGATATAGATATATATAGATATATATAGATATATATAGATATATGTGTGTGTGTGTATCTATATCTATATCTATATCTATATCTATATCTATATCTATATCTATATCTATATCTATCTATATCATCTATATCTATATCTGTCTATCTATCTATCATCTATCTATCTATCTATAATTGTAGTTGACATTTATTATTGTTCAGCTTCAGGTGTACGGTGCAGTGATCAGGCATCTACATCATCCCTGAGGTGGTCTCCATAATAAGACAAGTGTCCATCTCGGGTAACCTACAAAGTCTTTACAACATTATTGATGACATTCCCCAAATTGACTTTCATATCCCAGTGGCCATCTTGTGGTTACCAATTGTGCTTTCTAATCCCCTCATCTTCCTTCCCCCTGAGCCCCCCTGTCCCCCCTCCCCGCCCTGCATCTAGCAATCCTCGGTTTTTCCTCGCTGTCTCTGAGACTGTTTCTGATTAAAAAGACACGCTTTTGATTTGTTGGGATGAAGGCATTTAGTTATTTCTTTCATGGACCAATTTTTAACTCCAATTGATGTGTGAATTGTGAGGATTCCAAGCTATTCCTAAAATAAGCTGATTAAATCAAGGAATAGCCCTCAGTAATGACAACTTTAGTTTAGCCCTCTTTTAGGGCATATGTTTGTCATGAAATTTCCCAATTCAGATTTAATATATTTCCATGTCAAGAATGATATCCATCTGTTGTTAATTAATGATTTATCTGTCACTTAGAAACTGTGTCAAATGAAACAAAACCTTTATCCACTACAGTAAATAACCAGTTTTGAAATTCTGATTTCAAATTACAGCTTGATTAAAATAATACGTGTTCATTAGAAGAGGGGTGTTATGTGGTTGTTATTCCTGTACTATACCATTTTCAAATATCAAAAATAATTCCTCCTTGTGGGTTTGGTCATTATCTTTCTGCCTTCTGCTGAATCTCAGTATTAATGCCTAGAAATTGTGACTTTGCTTTCATAAAATATCTGCCCTTATGCCAAGATATATTTGCAAATTCAAAATCACAGGTTCATAAGAAAATTCATGAGAAAGCCCTACTATGTGATTGCTTGTAAATTCACTAGTTGCTTATCCAATTTTTAAATTTAGCTTCAATGAGAAGAAAATTGGGAATCTTATTCCAATATAGGAAAAATAATCTTTGATATTAAATATATTTTACCTGTTACAGAAAAATGATTTAAGATACCAGAATTATTAGTGTTGATTAATGTCTCCAGCTCCTGCACTTTGTGATATGTTTAAGAGGTGCAGTGGTCACTATACAAGCGTTTTTAATATCTAGCAGGATCAGTCCAGAGCAGACCATATTTTCTGAGAGGTATCATGTTGTGATTAAAAAAGTAAACGATTTGGAATCAGGTCAATATATATCCTGCCACTTACTACTAATGTGACTTTGGGCCAGTTATGTAACTACTTTGAATTTCAGTTCTCTCACTATGCAATGAAAATAATAAAACTGGTCTCACAAGAATTTTATGAAGATTAAAAATAATGTAAAGGAATTGTATGAAGGTTAGAAATGAGTAAACTACCAAGTACCTGGTAGACTTTTTACAATAAAAAAAAATGATGATCGTGACAATAAGAAACTGGTAATAATAATATTAATAATACCTGGTTTGGTTTCTAACCTCCAAGATAACCACCCACCAATGATCCTCACTTCCTGAAATTCATGCCTCTGTGTAATCCCCTCCTTCATTAAATTAGAACTGAACCTGTGTGGTTAATATATGGTACAAGTGAAAGAGTGGGCCTTCCTTCTAAAGTCATTTTCTCAGGCTAGCTGTAGTAGATATTACTACTTGCCTCCAAATATTCATTGTTTTGTTCTTTATTAAAAGATTCCCAATTTTTGGTTTGGCACGTTTCACATGGCCACGCCATCCTCTCTTACAGTTAGGTATGGCTATGTGACTAAGTTCTCACTGATATAGAGAGCCAGGCTGTGCAAAACTTCTTGGAAGCTCTTTAAAAGGGATGGAAGCCACCGTTCTCCAGTTTACTCCTTCCTGATAATTGTAATGCAAAGCTGATTGCTGGAGCTCAAGCAGCTGTCTTTGATAATGAGGTGAAAGCACAAGCTCAAATTGGCAGAGACAAAAGAGAAGGAGCATGGGCCTCTGTCAACTTGGATCATCTACAAATAGCCTTGGGCTACATATATCCAGTAGTCTTTTATATGAGAGAGCAGTAAACTCTCTTTTTTCTGTCATTTTTTAATTCGTGAATTTTATATCCAACTGAAACCCATCCTAAATAAGAGTCTCTGCTGACCCATTAGATAAGGGCAAGTTCCACTCTTTAATAGGTTTATGGCACCATATTCTTTTGTTTCATGCTCGTTATCTCAGTATATAATTACACACACACACACACACACACACACACACACACTCTCTCTCTCTCACTCACTCTCGCGTATGCGCACACGTGTGCATATTGGCTTTTTTTCTTTTTTAATGAAAACTCCAGACAGCAGGGGCCTTGTATGTTTTTACTCACTTTTTTTCACAGAAACCTATTGTGGTGCTGACCACAAAGTCAATATTTCATGAACATTTGTTCAACACGGAACGACCACAAGGTCAACATGCATGAACTGAAATTGATAAGCGTAAATGGATCTTTAAATTTTTCATGATATACTGTGAATAATGATTTTCCAGGCCGATGTTTGCACAAATTGTCCGGCAATAACAATGGATTTGTAACTGTTTACTTAGTCATAAGACTTAATAGGTGATAAGAGCCATGTGAGAAATACTCTGTTTTGGTGGGATGATGAAATATAGTGCCATCACTCTGTGATGAAATTCACAGCTTCTAGGAATTTAATTACATTTATCTTCAATTTCATGAACTATTTCCATTGTGAATATGGGGCTATTGAAAAGTAATTGTTAAGTATATGTTTACAAATCTACAGTGAGATATAAATCTAACAATCTTACGGTGATTTTAAAATTAGTGATCCCACAAATATTGCGTTTTTAAATTTAGAGGACATATTTTTGAAATGATTATTCTTCAACCTCCTACATAATTTGAAAAAAGTTTTAAATATGTATATATGCATCTTTTTTGCTTCCTGATAGAGTATTTTGCCAGTTTTCAGAACCCAGAGAAACAGTTTATTTAGCATTCAAATAAGTCTTACTACAATTTCATGGAAATAGGAGAAAATACCAAAATCTTTTTGGTGGCATGTCATCTAACCTCAGGTAACACAAAGCTTTACCAAACAAACAATTAAACTTGGTAAATGTAAGAGCAGTGTGAACTACAAAAGGATCAATTAAATTAGGACTTTGTTTCTGTAAATGTACGTGTGACTCCCAGAAGCTCTCTCAGAAGAATGGAGGTTTTTTCCAAGAAAAACAAAGTCTACAGAGATACCACAGTAATTACAGATACAGAGATATCTGCACTTATTTTGTTCATGGGAACTGCAAAGTCAAAGGATATTCTAAGGATCATATTGCTAAAAGGTAATTGGTGGGTTGTGCAGCTTGTTACCATTGCATTAATTTAGTCTTAACAGAAAGTTGAAAACGTTTATACCTGGGAAGCTGAACAGTGCCATAGAAATAAGAACACTCTAATTCTGACCATTTTCTACTTAATGGGGTTTCTATAAGCTTTTTTTTTTTCAATACTAGGATATTCAAAATTCTGATGGTCCTTTTGAAACATCAAGAAAAGAATCAGTCATGCTCAGTGTAGTTTTGGTCTTAGATATATTCTACTTCTTTAAAAAACTGATCATCTATTGCTGTTAATAAAATCTGAGATTACCTAGAATTCTCTATTAATTCCCCGATTAAAAAAAACATATACATTAGCAAGCTGTAGATCAACAGATTGTAAGGCGTGGCATGCAACCTTCTGGCTGCACAGAAGTAGATGATGGAAGAGAAAATGTGAAAGTTATTTTTCCTGGGTATCTACAGAAAATGGATATGCAGCCCATAACTATTTTTGTATTGTGATATTAGAAAATGTAACATTAAATGTGCAATTGAATACCATCTGTCTAGATAGTCTGTCTAGTTGAAAGCCAAAATTATGATCACAGTATTAAGTGATCTATTAAGTAAAGCTCTAATGAGAGGGTGAAAGTAAGAGGTACAGTTCCTACTGAGAATGTTTCCAGCTTAGCACAGTATACAGCTTGGATTGTTGGATTGTTGTGTGTTTCTGTTTTTCAGTTAAAATACTAAAATGTTTTTACGTTAGAAAGAAATATTGACTTGCATAGGATCTTCGGGTCAACCAAAACTTCGTTAACCATAGCAGATATTTCAAAAATAATTTAATGTAGTTAAGGACTATAGTTATTTGTTGTTCAAAAGGAGCATTTTAATTAACAGTTTTGAAACTCCTGGCATTAGTTATTGAACCCATGCTGCTCTTTTTCTGTGTTCCTTAAAGGAGTTACAAATTCTTAGCTAGAGAGGTAAAGAAATTCTTGTCACTGTAGTTGTCAGGCCCAACACAAGATCAGAATCAGCTGGTGAAAGCACTGAAATCAGAGGCAGAAACTGGGATGTGGGGATTTAACTTTACCAGAGGAGAACCTGGACATAGAGACAGCCTGTCAACCTAGTGATGTATTACCCTGCTGTTCCCTCTTTGAGGACACAGTCTTGCTAATGCCATATGTAGTTCAAGAGTCAGAAGAATGGATGTTTGTAATCTTTTTTAAATGGACATGTGTAGACTGTTAACATTCCCAAATGGTGATATAAGCTGTAAGTATAAAATACTTATGTGTTGTTATTAGCAACGAATTGGCTGTTTTCTCACTACTGCAAAGAATGTGATGGCAGATGTACCCATCCTTTAGGTGCCAATGGATAAGGAAAGGAAGGCGAAGATATGCTATTGCTTTGTGTGGTGGCCCTCTTTTCTTAAGGTCTGTGACCATCACCATATAAACGGGGAACTTTATAGCAAGTGCAACGGTGCTGTTCCTTCCCAATGATCTACAACACAATCTTAAAATCTCAAGATAGTCCTATTGACATTTGGAGCACAATGTTTAATTAGACTTATTGTTAGTTAGTTAGTTAATTTATTTATGAAATGTATTTTTGCCTTCTTATACCTAACAAACTATATTAGTTCCCATTATATATTGTATATATTGTATTTCTAAATTTAGGTATGACTTGTTATTAATTTTCCTTTACATATTTTCTTTACATATGGTATGTTAATCATTTGCTCTTATTATTTAACAACAAAAAATAGAGTATCTTAGAAAAAGAATTTTATTAAACAATATTTTTTCCATGGTTGTAATAAAATTGTAAGACAATTTTTATTTCATAAATTAATAAAATTAACTCTTTTGACATACAGTTCCATGCATTTTAACATATATATAGATTCATGTAACCACCATCATAATCCGGGTATAGATTCTACCACCCCCAAAAAATCCCTCCTGTTATCATACTCTCCTCCTATCTCTATTCCTTGGCAATTTGATCGATTCTTCATCACTATAATTTTACTTTTATCTTTTCGAAGATGTCATATAAATGGAACCATGCATAATTTAACTTTGAGACTACCTACTTTCATTCAAATTAATACCTTTTGAAATTCATCCAAGTTGTTGCATGCATTAATAACACAGATGCATATAAAAGCTTCTTATATACATTTCTGGTGATACTTTTTTTGTTCCAAATGGGTGCATCTTTTTCTGTGTAAATTTACCATGGACCAAATTAAAATTTTGATATCTCTTACTAGAAACAGCAAACCTTAAACTACAAGGCCCAAAAAAAGAAAAAATACCTCTATTAGCAATAATGATGTGGATAAAGATATAATTTTATTAAAAAAAAAAAATGTTTGCCAGAGGCTTTATCAGAAGAGCGTTTTTTAAATTTAATTTTTTAAAAGTAATTTTTGTTAATCCTCACAACCACTTTTGTCCCCAGGATTGGGATACAAATATATACTTTATGTGTGTTTAATGGGAAGAGTTGGATTTCAACAAATGTAGTTTGTATTAATGATCAATTGGTTTTTAGTCTCTAAACATCTGAAAAGAACAATTTGAAGGAATGGAAAAAAAAAAAAAAAAACGTGAAAGGAAGTGGTTCTCAACCAGACAAAATGTTGCTGCCCTAGGGGACATAAGACAATGCTTTTAGACATATTTGCTTTGGAGGAGGGGAAACAATGCTCCTAACATCTAGTGATAGAAGCCAGGAATATTGTTAAATGTTCTACAATGCACAGACCTTTCCCTCACAGTAATTATTCAAATGTCAAAAGTACCAAAGTTGAGAAACCTTGAATAAGGTATTGTATTCCACAAATGTTAGTAATTAATTTTCATCAACATTTTCTAATTTATATACAAAGAGATATTATTTATTATTATGCCAATTTCAGATTATCTGCAGTTTGCCACTGATATGTAAACTTTTTGTTACGAAATATTTCAAAAAATGCAGGAAAATCAAAATAATAATAATAATATTAAGACTTGAATCACTACAACTTGATTTAACAACTGTAAATACTATGCATTTGTTTATCTCTATTTTTTCTTTTTCTGAACAATTTCAAAGTAATTTACATATATAAATGTACTTTTACATGAACTCCTAAGAGTAAAATATTCTTTTCTATACCTAAAATCACATCACATGTAAGAAAATTAGCAGTGATTTCCTAGTATCATCTAATACACAGTCCATATTCACATTTTCCCAGTTGTTCTAGAAATATGTTTTTTTGGTTTTATTTCTCTTTTAATCAAGGATCCAGTCAAGGTTCACACATAACATTTGATTTTTGTCTCTTTTATTCTAGAATAGTTCCCCACCATTTTTAGCATCCATGAATCATCCTTGACGACCATATTTTTTTGGGAGTGGCCAAAGTATAACTTTGTAATTCTATCATCCCTTCTATTCATTAGCTGGGATACTACTGTAAAGAGGAGCTTTCTCTTATCAGTTGTGAGCGAGCCACAGTTCCACCTAAAATAACAGAGCTACTCTGAATTACCAATAAACACTTGATGAAATAGAAACTTTAAATGTGGCATATGAGTCTCTCTCTCTCTCTCTAATCATGAAATCATGCTGTTTTATCTCTTCAGTACATTCAAATCAATTAATTGTAGTCATCTCTTTTAATACTCAAGTTATCCCACATTTTGTCAGTGGCAGCCCCTTCAAGCTGACCTTTATGTCCTTTGGCATGCCTCTACTAGTCTTGAGTGCTAATTTATTTTCTGTCACTCACACACACACACACACACACACACACACAAAGATCATATTTCAGGCTCCCCTTCATTTCCCTTACCCAGACATAAAATCATCCAATTCTTCATTGGATCTCAGTTCCTTTTCATGGTAAAGGTGTTCAGAATCCAATATCTGAGCACCAGAAGGGCTTCTTGCTAATGTTTAGTACCCACAGGGAACCACTCCAGATTGTTGCATGATCTGTTTCGTGTGTAGTCAGGAAAGCAAATAGTCCACGTAGAGAAAATAGCTACATTTAGTCTTCTATTCACTATTTAGATATAAGCTATGTGGTAGTCACTGTTCTTTGAGGATAAAAATAAAGTGGCTGTCATGATGGAGCTTGCGCTCCATAGAAAGGAGATCAAATATAACAAATAAGCAAATGGATTTTTAGTATGTCATGATGATAAGTAATATGGGAGAAAACAAAGCAGGACAAGGGGGCAGAGTAAAGGGGGCAGAGATCTGAAGGAGATAAGGGCATGCGTGTTGGAGATAGGGGACAGGGTTGGGAAGAAGGAGAGTGCTCTAGACAGAAGGAGAGGGAAATGTAAATCTGAAGTGGAAGATTGATTGATGTGTCCTAAGAAAGCAAGGAGACCAGTGTGGCAGGAGCCCGGGTGTTCAGAGGTGGACAGACAGAGCTAAATATCTGGCACGTTCTGAATGATACTATGGAACATGTTCTGCCTTTAGCTTTCTTAGCTCTCAAGACTCAGAATCCACTGTGGTTCACCACTTTAGCCCAGATAACATAATTAGAGAATACTTTACTTTCGTATCCGAAAGAAGTGGATGAACCACATTGGGTTTCTCTTCTGTTAACTTCTTAATACCTATAGTGCATGAGTAAATGCTGTTTCTTGTCATCTTGAACAAAAAGTGTTCCGAGCCCAGAAAAAAAGGTGGGGAGGGCAGAATTATAGTATTCTGTAAATATTTTTGGAATAAGTGAATGAATAAATTATTAAATGAATATGATTATAAGGTTATAAAGTACAGGGAACAAGGTAATTTTATTTTATAAACACATATAGAGTGCACACTGGGTGGTGCACTTTCCAAAGCAATTCACTCACATATGAACTAGTTGACCTTTATAATAATCAAGCGTGGTAGGTGGTGTTATTATCCTATCTTCATAAGCATAACTTGCTCAAGGTCATACAACTAGTAAGTGGAAGAGCTGGGATTTCAATCAAGCTGTCTGCTTCTGAGTCCTTGATATAAACCAGACTTCTCCTAAGTAAGCTGGGCTGCTGTGTTGCCAGTCGCAAGGTAAAGCAGGGAGAGGGAAAGTTAGCAGTATATATGAACAGTCATATATGAACAGTATATATGAACGTTTGCCTTTATGTATTTAGTATGTTGTGGGATTTTTTTCCTTTATTTTTCTTTACCCCCAATGCCCAGTTCAGTGCTCAGAATGTAGTTCAGAAATGTTAATTTCAGAAATTGATCACCACATGTGGTCAATTCCGGGGGGATATGGAACACTATTTTACAGTTGTTTATCCAAGGAATTTTCAATCCCGGAGTTATCCTCGTCATGGACATGCTCTAATTAGGTTCTGTGAATGCCAGTATCATAGCTACTTTGTGTAATCATAGCCTAGCTGAGTGTAAAAATCAATCCTCAATAAAAAGAAAACAAAAACAAAACAAAGAAATGTTCTCTGTTGACTGCAATAAATATTCTAGAAGAATTTTTTTTACTGGAGGATGCAACTTAAACTTGGTTATGTAAATTATACTTCGTGAATCTAGATTTGTAGAGCAGTCAAAATCTTAGAAGAATAAAAACTGTAAAGGAAACTTATCTTCAGTGAGTTTCAAACTGGCTTTCTATGAGGGGCTGATATCTCCTGGTATGCCTTGTGGAGCTATTTTTATAATCTGCATTGCAGTTTACTGTGTTTTAATTAATAAGTTTTTACCTTTATATTAATATATGCACATTTTTTAACTGAATGAGTCAGAGTTTTCTCCCCCTTTTTATCAAAAGTGTCTATCTTATTCATGAATGTTAAAGAATTAATCAATTTTGAAAACAAAAGAAGATAGCATAAAAGATGCACAATAGATTATTTTTAATGAGTCATGCATACTGTATTTGTCTTGACAAAAATAGTAGCGTTTCTTATTGCTCATAATCCAACTCCCATCACCCTGCCCAAGCACATTTCACGATTTGGCAACAGCAGTTGTCTTTCTCTAAATTTAATTTGGCAAGAAATGAAGGGAAAAAAAAGGAAAGAATGAACAAACTTTGTATGGACTTTGCAAGGAATCATTGGAGCCTATGAATTTTGAAAATTCTAATCTAAAATTTTACCAATGTTTTGGAATAACATACAAACCAATATTAAATGTGATTGTTAAATTGAAAAATAGCATCGCTCATCATATTTACACTGGATTGAATGAAAACAGTATTATCTCTGACAGGTTACTTTTGTCTCCTGATATTAACCAGTTAGAAAGTTATATTTGAGAAACAGGAAGTAGTGGTAGGAATAGACTGAAAACAAAGAGGAGGGCAAAAGGAGTGAACAGGTGTTTTGGTGGGGTTTGAAATAATTTAGGATATCTGGCTAACCTGTGTCTAGATTTGGAGACTTGGAGAAAGAGCTCGTAGATATGGCTCATTCCCCCAATATTTTTTTTTTAACTTGGGAATACAATTTCAGCTCCAAGTTTTAAACCTGGAGTTTTTATTGTAGGTAGACTTGACCTCACTGCTTGACTATTCCTTCACTACCTATGACAAATCATGTAACCTTGGGTAGTTGATTTAACCACTTAGAACCTAAAAAAAAAAAAAAAAATTAATAAAAGAGGCAATGATAGTGTCCACGTCATATATTTTTCATATTAAATAAAATAGAATATATAAAGCTTTTCTACACAATTCCTGTATTCACTTAGGGCCAGTAAGCGGAAGCTGTTGATGCTATTATTTAATTCATCCTTAATTCCACAATGAAAATGTTCCAAACTTGCTCACTATTCTAATTTTATGTATATTATTTTGTGTTAAATAAAAATATAAGATATAATATTCCATGTACAGTATGATTCTATTGGTATAAATGTTTTTAAGTGAATGCATTTTAAAATTCTGGAAGTATGCCCTGAATGATGTTATGAGGATTTTTCTCCTGAACAGTAGGATTTTAAGTGATGTTACATTTTGCAAAATATTAAAGCTTTTTTTGGTCAGAGTTGTAAGATTTCAGGTGACTTTATTTATTTATTTTTTATTTATTTAGACATTCAAATTATTCTAGATTAAACAAAAATAACTTTTTTGCTAGGGAAGATAACAGTTACATACAATTCTCAACTTAAAAACATCATTTTTATTTTTTACTTTTTCAACAAAGGTAACAAATATTGTACAAAGTCCTGTCAAATCGTGTGAAGTCTAATGCTAGGTATTTATCATATATTTTATTTGTTAAAAAATAAAATAATATATCGACATTATCCCCAGTGCATTCCTTTGGTCTAAGTAAAATTATTGTGAGCTTCTGTATCATTTGACCCTGACCCAAATAAATCTGAAAAACTGAAACATAGAATGATGATATGATTTATACAAATCATGTTACCATGCAGTTAAATTTTCCTAAACAACGGTTTTCTATTTTGGCCACATACCTATATCTTATTACTTTAAATAAATAATTTTAAATCTATATTCTTATTTAACAAAGGATAGTATTTTGAAAAACATTAAACTGATTTGGTTTAATTTGTATCTTCTGAACTCATAATGCTCTGGAGAATGGGTTAAAGCCAAAGGGAAAATGACTGGAAGAAAGGATAGGAATTAAGCAAGTTAAAGATATATTTGATAAAATAGAAGTATGTAAGGCAGATGGAAGTATTGACCATAATGGTTCCCGTTTGGAACTCTGAGATGAGACTTCCTCCACCAGAGTCAGAGGAAGTTTGTTTTCCTAGGCTCCCTGTTGCACCTGTAGGATGGATAGACCCATGAGTTCTCAGATAAAATCACACTGGAGACGTCTGATTTGAGTACCTGTCAGCTTGCAATTGGACTAGCCATGGGAAAAAGCATTTTGACCCAGTAGTAAAGGCAGGGGTGTGGATCCCTGATACAAGGAAACTCAGTGTAACTTGGGGCTTAGGTAAGAATAAGCTGGCTGACAGTGGTGACCAGGCTCCAACAGAGCCTCCCAAGTTACATTAACTACAGACAGTTTGTGAATATAAGAAAGAAGACACACCACCAGACAGATAAGGGATGAAGGAAGTAGAGGACAGTGTCCTTTCAGGCCCCTGATTTTTGTCCTTTTTTGGAAGTTTGTATTAATCTCAACACCGTGAGCTCTCATCTCAGAGTAGCCAGGACACAAGATATGGAAATCCTGGAGAATCAGAGATTTACTTAAAGGGACTATTTAAATTGTCAGACTGGATTAAATTATATTCTTATCTTCCACCCAATGTGTGTACCTTCTTGAGCAAGATTCAATAAGTTATACGAGTACATTAAACAAACCAACAACCCACTCTGTACCTTCAAACGTAGTGTTAGTCATGTTTATGACATGGTTACTATAATGCAGTTCTGACCTGACTACCCAGAGTTAGCGCAGACTTCACAGGTAGAGGGCAAGTCCTCCGTGAGACTCTGCACACTTCAGACATCAGTTATAAGCTCTAGGGTTTACAAGCTACCCATACTTCTAACCAACTAGCCATAAATTCTAGGGTTTCCACTACCCGCTAAGGTTTGTAATTTACTAGAACAACTCAAAGACCTCAGGAAGAGGCTATGCTCACAGTTCAAGTTTCATTATAAAGGATACAAATCATGATAAGCCAAATGTAGAGACACATAAGGTGAAACCTGGGAAGGTCACAAATGTAAACTTCTTTGTTCCCAGAATGTGTCACCCTCCTGGCATATTGATGTGTATCACCAATCAGAAAGTTCCTCAAGCTTCAGGTGTCCAGAGTATTTGTTGGGGTTTTATCATGCAGGTATGGTTAATTGAGACATTGGCCGAGGGATTGTTTGAACTCCATCTCTAGTCCCCTGTACTCATCGGAGGTCAGGAGATCAGGCTAATATCACATGGCTCAAAACCCCAACCCTCTCCTCACTTGGTTGATCTTTCTGGCTTGCCCAGACCCTATCCTGAAACTTTCAGTCACCTCATTAGCCTTCATGAGTCACCTCATTAGCATAAACTCAAGTGTGGTCTGAAGGACCTACCAGGAATAATAAAGACATTTTATCACTGGAGATATCCCTCCAAGGATTTAGAAGCTCCCTCCTGGAAACCAGGACAAAGACCAGACAAATTCTTTATTATACATATTTGAGAAGTTGTGTTATTGTTAGAATTTTAACAAAATTGAATATTTCCTGAAACAAATTTTTACACCATTATAACATGTCTTATACTACATATATGTGTATAGTTGAGTACTGATATACATATATGTGTCACATATGTATATTAGTATATATACAGATATGTCTCATATATACGAAAAAGAGTATGTTAAATTGAGTGGCATCATTTGCTCATGTATCTTATGTAAATTCAACTATTCATGTACTGCAACAACAAAAAATGGGGAGACAAATAACTGTTTAAAAGTTACAGAAGATTCCATGCAATGAGCATAAACCCCCAAGTGAATATGAGACTGGAAACCCGAATATTTTGTGAAGTTGCTCCTGTGCTTCTCATGGTGTGAGCACCTCATGATGCTGAATGAATGTAGTTTTTAAGGCTACTGCTCATACATTTGAAATTACATACTGTTGTTTTTAATAGAAGAAAGCCCTACGTTCAGGGCATGTTATCTATCTGGTGCTCTTCCCCAGTCGGTGTGATATGTTCTAACTGAGGAGAAAAAGTGCCGGGACCGAGTATGTTGATCTGCAGTGCAGTGCCTCCCTGAGGGATTGTCTAGAGCGGTTTTGAATAAATTGATTTTTCCCTTATGAACTACCTTTAAAACCTAACCCTCCCTCACAGAGAAAATGTGATTGCCCTGAAACATTTTTGTGTGACAGGTTTGAGGACATCAAATACAGTCTGCCTTTGGCAACTAAGTTTTTCAAAAGGAAGTAAATAGTTGGAGATTTGTCTTAAAATGAAGCAATCAAATGATATACAAAGAAAATATTTGTTTCATTTTCTATGACATCTTTTGAGACATATCTGTAATTTTTTATAAGATATGAAAGACATTTCTAGGAATCTCATTTCCTCCTTGTTTCTCAGCTGTGTTAAGTAACATCCATTTGAGGGTTTCTGGGAGTTTAACACTGTGTTTAGGAGTTGGTGTCTCATAATTAGAGTAAAAGAGGGGGTGGAAAAACACATGTAATACTTATGAAATTATTTTTCTTTAGACTATTCTAAAAACTTTCAGAGAGGTGTGCGCGCACTTCACTGTATAGACTTACAGGCGCTCAGTTTGCCTTTTTGTGGAACGGAGTATCCTGTGTTCTAATTCACTTATGGCCCACGGAGTATCCTGTGTTCTAATTCACTTATGGCCCAATGAATCCATGTGATTTGTGTCTTCCAGAGAGTTATTTCGTTCTTCATAAAATAATGAGTTTTTACCAAATGGACACTAAGTACCTTCAGCTTTAAAAGTCCGTAGCTCTATTAAGTTTTCTCAGTTCAAATACACCACCATTTGATTAATGATTAATTTCATATTTAATGAAGATATATGTTTTCCATTTATAATGTTAATCAGAACTAATAATATTATTAAAAATAATTGTTTTCATACTTAAGTCTGTTTCACAAAATGAATGAGTAACGTTTTACGTTATTCATGCAGAATTCTTTAGAAGCCATTTGTGTTTATTTCCAGTTAGAGGAAGAGATAAGAGTAATTTTTGTTGATTTTCATATACTTGAATGGAAAGAACGATGTGTATTAAAGGTTTTTAAAATGAGCCCTCTTCCATGATACTGTAACATAAATATTTCTATCATAGCATTTATCACATTGATAACAATTATTTGTGTACATTTTTCCCTCAAAATGTTCAGGGACATATCTTACTAAGATTTACACTTTGGCATCTATAAGTGGTGCCTGCCAAATGGTAATGATTTAATATCTATTAAGTGAACAAATTGATGAATACTGACTAGAATTGTGTGGTAATGTAGAAGCCAAGCATGGAGATATTTTTAAAGAAAATAATCATAATTGTGACAAATACTACATTAGATGTGGATTAGATTCATTTCATTAGAAATGAAGTCAGATTACTATGAACAAATGGACGCAGTGAAGTTAGACCACTTAAGAAGCAGAGTTATAAAAAGGAGAAATCTAAGATAGTAGAAGAGAAATTATAAATATATTATTGTTTTATTTATTTAAATTTTTATTAAATTTATTGGGGTGATTTTGGTTGGTAAAATTGTATAGGTTTCAAGTGTATATTTCTATAATACATCATCTATACATTGCAATGTGTGTTCACCACCCAGAATCAGTTTCCTTCCATCATTATATATTAGACACCCTTTACCCTCTTCTACCATCCTCCTCCCCCCCTTTCCCTCAGGTAACCACAAAACTGTTGCCTGTGTCTATGAGTATTCATTTCCTTGTTTCTTTGTCTTGTTTGTTTCTTGCTTTCAGTTCTATATCCCACATATGAGTGAAGTCATATGGTTCTTGACTTTTTCTGTCTCACTTATTTTGCTTAGCATAATAATCTCAAGATCCATCCATGTTGTTGCAAATGGCACTATTTCATCTTTTTCTATGACAGAGTAGTATTCCATTGTGTATATATACCACATCTTCTTTATCCAATCGTCTATTGAAAAACACTTTCATTATGTCCATGTCTTGGCCACTGTAAATAAAGCTGCAATGAACATCGGAGCACATGCATCTTTACGGATAAATGTTTCCAGATTTTGGGGGTAGATATCCAGAAGAGGGATCACTGGGTTGTATGATGATTCTGTTCTTAAGTTTTTAAGGAACCTCCATACTGTTTTCCATAGTGGCTGTACCAATTTACCTTCCTACAAGTACTGTTTTTCTTGGGGGGGAGGGGGTCCTTTTTCTCCACAGCCTCTCCTACACTTATTACTTGTCTTGTTGATAATAGCCATGCTAACAGATGTGAGGTGATATCTCATTGTGGTTTTGATTTACATTTCCCTAATAGCTAGTGAAGCTGAGCATTTTTTCATATATCTGTTGGCTATTTGTTTGTCTTATTGGGAGAAGTGTCCAAGTCTTCTGTGCATTTTTTAATTGGATTTGTTGTTGTTGTTGAGTCATATGAGTTGTTTATATATTTTGGATATTAACCCCTTATCTAGGTGTTATTTGCAAATATCTTCTCCCATTTAGTTGGTTGCTTCTTTGTTGATGGTTTCTTTTGCTGTGCAGAAGCTTTTTAGTTTGATATAGTCCCATTCATTTACTTTAGCTTTTACTTCCCTTGCATCTGAGGTCAAATTCGTAAAATTCTCTCTGAATCCAAGATCCATAAATTTATTACCTATGCTTCTCCTATACAATTTATTGTTTCAGGTCTTATGTTTAGGTCTTTGATCCATTTTGAGTTAATTTTAGTATATGGTGACAGTAGTCTAGTTTCATGTTTTTTGCATGTAGCTTTCTTATTTTCCCAGCACCATTTATTGAAGAGGGTTTCTTTCCTCCACTGTATGTTTTTGGCTCCTTTGTCGAAAAGTATCTGCATTTATACCTATAAGTTTATTTCTGGGCTCTCAATTATATTCCATTGGTCTATGTGTCTGTTTTTCTGTCAATACCATGCTGTTGTGATTATTGTTCTTTGTAGTATAAACTGAAGTTAGGGAGTGTGATACCTCCAGTCTTTTACATTTTTCTTAAGATCGCTTTGATTATTCGGGGTCTTTTTTAATTCCATACAAATCTGATTTTTTTTTTGTTCTATTTCTTTTAAAAAATGCCAATGATATTTTGATGGAGATTGCATTAAATTGCATTAAATGGGTAATAGGGCTATTTGAACTATGTTGATTCTTCCAACCCATGAACATGGACTGTCTTTCTATTTCTTTGTGTCTTCTTCATTTCCTTTTAATGATGTCTTATAGTTTTCAGTGTATAGGTCCTTTGTTAAAGGCGTTGTTTTAAATCTTCAAATATGTCAGTGGTATACAATGTTTGAAATTCATACTGAAGGGTCTCATGGAGATGCTGGGGGAGGAAGATAGCCAGGATAAGTAGTGAAGTGATACATCAGAGGAGGTAGAAGAAGGTAAATGTAATGGCATAGACAAGTTGATATCTTTGGAAAGGAATAGATGGCTAAGTTCTTTGGAAAAGATCATTTAAAAAGAAAATGAGTTAAGTATAGAAAAGAGGACAAGATGAAGAGATTCACTCTTGATTAAGAAAGACAAAACTTGGAGCCCATGTCTTCTCTGTATAGACAATGTTCTTTGTCCATTGCCATGTGTATTGCCAGAATATCTCTTCCTGCCCTTATACCCTGAAGCAATATTCATAGTTCCATGTTGGAATTCTCAAGAGCAATTGATTATTGTAGTCAACACAAACTCTTTTACAAAATGGCTACACACTCTTGAAATACTCCTTAGAGAATCTCATTCAGCTATCACCTTCTGTCCTAACTATGCAAGAATTTTTATTGTTGTTTTTTTTCTAATAGTACTTTTCCTGTAATTATCTATATTGTAAAACAAATTATTGATTGACAATAAAGGCAGTGCACTAACATTCTCTGAATCATTTTTATTTATATGCTGGCTTAATTACTTTTTTTTTAACTTAAGTTATAAGCTTATGATCAGGGAACATCTATGCAAATAACCCTTGTTTTAGATTAGCATTCATTATTCTTCTTCGTAACTTACCACTTTTAGATCCATTCAGTTTTTACATGTTTTCCACTGGGTTTTCATAATTTTCTCTTCGTGTCCCCTAAGTTATATTTATTTTTCTGCAATGCTTGGCAACATAAAACTGCTCTAAAATTAGGTCTGAAACACATGCAGGCCCGTTCTTTTCTTAAGAGGTAAGAAAATTTTAGAATTAAAGAAGTCCTGTCAATATTAACTTTTTACATTTCTATCTTTGATGACATCTCTGTTTTCTGTCACTAGGAAAACAATGTGAACACAGTTTGTTACAGTTCAAAGAAAGTCTAGCTAAAATTTACTGGACATAAAGGTTATCACTGGATGTTGAATATTGCTGCCTCCACTCTGGTGGAATAAATTGGCTTGTCCATGTTGCTGTTTACCCTGTTTCATATTATAAACCTCAGGTAGTAGAATTTAAATGGATGACTGTATATAGGTGCTCTCATTGTTAATGATCAGGGTAAGCATCTAGCTTTTTGCACTGAAATGCAGATGTTTTCTCCACCAGAACCTACCTCCCCATCCCTCAACTTTTCCCTTCCCCAACTCAGTTAATTCAAATGGTGACCATGTTATCTAAAATTGTCAATGAGATATTTCTAGGAAACTTTAGGAGAAACAGAAAAGAAAAGAAGCTTTATACTTGTACACATAAAGTTTGGAAGCAGTATGAAGTCCCACTTTTTTTTTTAAACCAGGGGCCCTAAAGGGGAGAAAGCAGAACTTCAAAGGGCTGAAATAGGAAAGAACAAAAGGAGATTAAGAGAGGAATACAAATAAGAAAAGTTAGTCTGTTAACATTCAAGTACTCTCTTTTCTTCACTCCTGTGATCCACTTCTATTCGTATCCCTGATTTTTATGAAACAACACTTATGGTTATAATAATTTGTTTCTTAACTTAATTTGAGTTGTTCATCTGTGAACTATGGTTGCTGTAAATACATTTCTTATTTGAGAGGTCAATTAAAATAAGATAAAATATGGTGAGATTGGATGCGGATGAGATTGTCAAATACGTAATGTAGTGTTTGACATTTAGAAACTTTTTAAATTATGGAATAAGTTGTACCATAAATAATGCCATATAGGTCAGTATAATATATAAGTATTATTAAAAAGAAGAGAAAACAAAGAAATTATACCCATGAAAAAACCTAAATTTTTGCTTAGAGACAGAATTAGTACTTTGACATTATAACTTACAAACAATATGATATTTCCACCTCAACAAATAGAAAAAATTGCTTATTTGACTGCATTTTTCCTGAAAATACATTAGCTTAATATATCTACATTCACAGTACAAAGGATCTAAAATTCTCCCAGGGTTCAAGTAGAGAGTTTCCCTGTATAGAATATTAAAATGCTCAATAATCTTCATGCTAGAACATTTTCTGTATTTTAGTGGATTTATTCTTTAAGAGCTTTTCAAAACATCTATCCCAGCTTAATATTGTTTATTTAAGAATAATAGTGATAGCAGAGATTTTAATTGGATAATTTTTGATCTTAAAAGGTATATATATTTTCTATATCTTCTTGATTCTAGATGTATGACAGCTAGTTTTTACAAGAGATACAATAGTTCCTGAATTGTAATTCTGAATTATGATCACAATTTCTGAATTATTGCAATAATTATTTTTATCAGACATTTCTTTTTATTTATATATGCAATCAGAAGTATAGACATCTTTTTTTTAATAATTTGCATATCTTCTTTAATAAAGTCTTTATTCAATTTTTCACCTATATTTTGTGAGATTGTGTGCCTTCTTGTTGAACTGCAAACATTTGTTATATATTCTGGATACAAGTCTTTCGTCTGATATATGTATGTATTGCAAATATTTTCTAACTCTGGCTTCTTTTTAAATTTTTTTAAATTAAAGTTTATTGGGGTGACAATTGTTAGTAAAGTTACATAGATTTCAGGTGTACAATTCTGTAATACATTACCTATATCTCACATTGTGTGTTCACCATCCAGAGTCAGTTCTCTTTCCATCACCATATATTAGACCCCATTTACCCTCTTCTAGAGCCTCCCTCACCCCTTAGCCTCTGGCAACCCCTAAACTATTGTCCATGTCTATGAGTTTTTGTTCCTTCATTTGTTTATCTTGACCTTTTGTTTTCAGTTTTATATACCACAGGTCAGTGAAATTATATGGTTCTCTATTTTTTCTGTCTGACTTATTTCGCTTAGCATTATAAGTTCGAGATCCATCCATGTTGTCACAAATGGTCCTATTTCATCTTTTCTTACCACCTAATAGTATTCCATTGAGTATATATATTACAACTTCTTTATCCATTCATCTATCAAAGGACATTTAGGTTGTTCCCATGTCTTGGCCACCATAAATAAAGCTGCAATGAACATTGGAGCACACATGTCTTTATGGATAAATGTTTTCAGATTTTTTGGGTAGATACCCAGGAGAGGGATTGTTGGGTCATATGGTAACTCTATTCTTAATTTTTTGAGGAACCTCCACACTGCCATCCATAACGGCTGCACCAGTCTGCATTCCCACCAAAGTGTATGAGGGTTCCTTTTTCTCCACAGCCTCTCCAACACTTGTTACTATTTGTCTTGTTGATGATAGCCATTCTGACCGGGATGAGGTGATACCTTATTGTGGTTTGTATTTGCATTTCTCTGATGATTAGTCATGTTGAACATGTTTTCATATGTCTATTTGCCATTTGTATGTCCTCTTTGGAGAAATGTCTCTTCAGGTCCTCTGCCCATTTTTCATTTTGGTTGTTTGTTTTTTTGTTATTGAGTTGTATGAGTTCCTTGTATATTTTGGATATTAGCCCCTTATCAGAGGTGTTGTTTACAAAAATCTTCTCCCATTCAGTTGGTTGCCTCTTTATTTTGTCGATGGTTTCTTTTGCTGTTCAGAAGCTTTTAAGTTTGTTATAGTCCCATTCATTTATTTTAGCTTTTACTTCCATTGCCTTTGGAGTCAAATTCATGAAATGCTCTTTGAACCCAAGGTCCGTAAGTTTAGTACCTATGTTTTCTTCCATGCAGTTTATTGTTTCAGGTCTTATGCTTAGGTCTTTGATCCATTTTGAATAAATATTGGTACACGGTGACAGATGGCAGTCCAGTTTCATTGTTTTGCACGTGGCTTTCCAATTCTCCTAGCACCATTTATTGACGAGGCTTTGTTTTCTCCATTGTATGTTTTTGTCTTCTTTGTCAAAGATTACCTGTCCATATTTATGTGGGTTTGTTTCTGGGTTCTCAATTGTATTCCATTAGTCTGTGTATCTGTTTTTTCTGCTAATACCATGCTGTTTTGATTATTGTTGCCTTGTAGTACAAACTGAAGTCAGAGAGTGTGATACTTCCAACATTGTTCTTTTTTCTTAGGATTGCTTTGGCTATTCAGGGTCTTTTGTGGTTCCAAACAAATCTGATGATTTTTTGTTCTATTTTTTTTTTAATGGGATTATGATGGGGATAGATATCTTTAAAATTCTTCTTTAAACTGTAATGTTTGACCATATTTATTGATTTTTAATTGTTGAGAAGTCCTCATATGGAACTTTGTTTCAATCAGACTGGTAACTTCACACTTATCAACATAGTGAATGCCTATTCCAACCTCTGTATGTAAGTTCTCTATTCTCCCAAACCCTTCATTTCCATTCACATTATCCCACTTAACTGAACTCTACATCTACTTCCTCTCACCTCCTTATGAATCATCCTTGATTATCCTCCCGTACTGTGTTTTGCTTTCCTTGAACTCCATGTGTAATAGTCTAATAAAATCAAGCTGTTTCTGTGGTGCTTTGTGTGATATAATATTTATTAATTTGGCAACTCTAAGAATGTTCAAAATACATATCTCTTTTTTTTTCTTTT
The DNA here is from genome assembly GCF_036562045.2 of Rhinolophus sinicus. Taxonomy (NCBI): domain Eukaryota; kingdom Metazoa; phylum Chordata; class Mammalia; order Chiroptera; family Rhinolophidae; genus Rhinolophus; species Rhinolophus sinicus. Next base: position 125,987,440 of record NC_133752.1, read on the forward strand.
TAATTAAAGTTTATTGAGATGACAACTGTTAGTAAAGTTACATAGGTTTCAGGTGTAGAATTCTGTAATACATACATTGTGTGCTCACCACCCAGAGTCAGTTCTCCTTCCATCACCATGTATTTGATCCCTTTACCCTCTGGTAACCACTAAACTATTGTATGTATGAGTTTTTGTTTCTTCATTTGTTTTCTTGTTCCTTTGTTGTTTTCAGTTTTATATACCATATATCAGTGAAACCATATGATTCTCTACTTTTTCTGTCTGACTTATTTTGCGTAGCATAATAATCTCAAGATCCATCCATGTTGTTGCAAATGGCATTATTTCATCTTTTCTTATGGCAGAATAGTATTCTATTGTGTATATAAACCACATATTCTTTATTCAATCATCTATCAAAGGACCCTTTGGTTGTTTCTATGTCTTGGCCACTGTAAATAAAGCTGCAATGAACATCGGAGCACAATGTTACCCTGGGTAACATTGGATAGATAACCAGGAGAGGGATTGATGGCTCATATGGTAATTCCATTCTTAATTTTTTAAGGAACCTCCACACTGCTTTCCATAAGCAGTTATACCAATCTGCATTCCTACCAACAGTGTATGAGGTTTTCCTTTTCTCCACAGCCTCTCCAACACTTATTATTCATCTTGTCGATGATAGCTATTCTGACTGGTGTGATATCATATTGTGGTTTTTATTTGCAGTTCTCTGATGATTAGTGATGTTGAACATTTTTTCATATGTCCTCTTTGGAGAAATGTCTATTCAGCTCCTCTGTCTATTTCTTAATTGGAGTTTTTGGTTTTTTATTGTTGAGTTGTATGAGTTCTTTCTACATTTTGGCTATTAGCCCCTTATCAGCAGTGTTGTTTGCAAAAATCTTCTCCCATTTGGTTGGTTGCCACTTTATTTTGTCAGTGGTCTCTTTAGCTGTGCAGAAGCTTTTTAGTTTGATATAGTCCCGTTCATTTATTTTAGCTTTTACTTCCCTTGCCATTGGAGTCAAATTCATAAAATGTCCTTTGAACCCAAGGTCCGTAAGTTTAGCATCTATGTTTTCTTCTATGCAGTTTATTGTGTCAGGTCTAATGTTTGGTCTTTGAGCCATTTTGAGTTAATTTCGGTACATGGTGACAGATAGCAGTCTAGTTCATTGTTTTAAATTATCTGTCCATATTTATGTGGGTTTGTTTCTGTGTTCTCAATTCTGTTCCATTGGTCTATGTGTCTGTTTTTCTGCCAATACCATGCTGTTTTGATGATTGTAGCCCTGTAGTACAAGCTAAAGTCAGGGAGGGTGATACCTCCAGCATTGTTCTTTTTTCTTAGGATTGCTTTGACTATTCGGGGTTTTTTGTGCTTCCATACAAATCTTATGATTTTTTGTTCTATTTCTTTAAAAAAATGCCAATGGGATTTTGATGGGGATTGCATTACAAAAAATAAAAATAAAAAAATAAAAAAATTTACCCTTATGCATCATGCCAAGATAAACAAAATCAAAATTACTGCAGACATTCCTTTGCATCCTGAAGAGAGTAGACTTTGAATATGCAACTATATTATACTTTGAAGACTTCTTAATAAAACTATAATTTCAAGTTAAAAATGCATACCTTATAATTATCACATATCAACACTAAAATATTTACAGTAATTATCTTTGGGTTGCAGCATTCAGGATGATTTTCTTTTTTCTTAAGAGCTATCTAAGGGGAAGGTGAGAGGTTTAGAAAATAGTCGGTAACCACAAGATGACCATGGGGTTTTGAAAATTAATTTGGGGAACGTACAGAGGGATGGTGGATGGGGTGAGGGGCTTCACACAGTATGAGGGATATAAATGATAAACGCCAAATTTTTCTTTGTCTTGTGCACCTGAAACTAAAAAAAAAAAAAAGAGCTAGCTTTTCTGCATGAAGCCTAGTCTGCCAGTAATTGATCTTTAGAAGCTGCCAGCATTGTCAATCTGTAAAACAAAACTTGCCCTTTCACATTTGTCAGGTGAAAAAAAACTCAGTGGCTCCTAATTTTGCTAAAAGAAGATTGTCCATTCTTTCTAACACATTTAAGAAAACCCTACAGGCTGATTCCTGTGGACATTTTTGATATAGTTTCTTGCTGCTTTCTACCTTGCACCTTATGCTTAGTTAGTCCCCTGGCACATTAAAACCTGTTTCTTATTCCTGTGTTTTTTGCTGAATTTATTCCACCTTCACCAGGATAATTCTACTTACCCTTTAACACTTCTTCATATTTCACCTCTTTATTCATTAATAGAAGTATTGTTATTAAGTAGCAATTAATTATATGATGTATATAAGGTTACATGATGTTGAAACATAGTAAAGGCAAACTGTTATCTCATTTAAGTTACATTAAAATATTTAGAGCTATAAACTTACAATCTGAAAGAGTCTTCTGTGAGAGAGCGCCCAGTTCTCTGTTTGGCACATAGTTGCTCTCACTGGACATTTACTAAATAATTTAATCCAGTTTTTACTTTAAAATGAACCAAGACATCCTGATAAATCTTCTAGATTTTTTCAAAACACATATGATTTTCTGCTAATATTTTATGAGAGTAGTCAAATGGTGAGGTCATGTGAATACTTGTAACTAATAACATGATTACATATTGCTTTCCACATAATTCTCCATCTACTGGTAAAGGAAAAGGAGATGGCAGTATCTTTGACAGTACTTCACTACCTCTGGTTTCTGTACCGTTTCAGTCATATTTTGCCTTCTCGCGTTCCCATCTCTAGTACATATTTTCCTCAGAATCACAGGTATAGAACAATAAAAGCCAGGTTGGGGTCTGACAAGACAGTTTTTGATCTAAAAAGATAAGAAACAAGGCTTGCAGCTCTCCTGCCTCTGATAGCGTGAACTATAATAATAATATATTTTTGATGGAGGAGGCCACATAGGTTAGCCCACAAATTAACATTTGAACTTTTTATTCAAGTTGAATGAATCTGTTGAGATAGAATGTTAATTAATTTGAGCAAACGTATGTCAACATCACTCTGGGTGGGGTGGGGGGAAAATGAGCCAGAAGACTGCCAAAGAACTTAGCATCACTGTATAAGACAAATAAATGATATGCAAAATTATTTAATATTTACCTTTACTTTGCAATATTAAAGAGATTTACAACAACCCACCTAAATATGAAGACTTTTTTTTTTTGGTCATGTTTTTATGAACTCTTTGATACAGTAGCACTTGAACTCATTCTTATGTCTAGAATTACTGAGCCCTAGAAAAAAGAGTTTTTAGTGGCTCCTTGTATATAAATTGTTCATATAAACTTCTATACAAATTAGGCCATGGCTTTCCTATAGACAGCTTTCCTCAGTCTCAGATGATATTAGAGAAATAATATATGGCTAGAGAGTTTGTAAGTACATTTTAGCATAAGCATTAATTCTCTCAGACCATTAATACTTTAAATAAATTACCCATTTAGTGAGCTAAATGCTATTTAATTTGAGACAGCTCAGTTATGATCTGAAAGTATTTAACTCTGAGTAATGGCCTTGACTTTCTGCATTTTCGGGAATTAGCTTAAATAATAGAGAAAAGAAATTACAGTAGCTATTCACCTATTCACCTATGCAAAGACTGACTTTAAGGATAGCTGGTGGAAATTGCTGAAATAATTCTCCTTCTCAGAACAATTGATAGCCTTTCTGATAAAATCTTTGAATAAGAAAGCATTAACTCTGACAATTATGTAAATCCTTAAGGTTGATTGGTCTTAAAGATCCTTCTCTACTCTGGTAAGCAGCAAACAAAATCTGCAGGAATTCTAACCAGAGTGAATTTGACATTATATGCCTGTAACCGAAAGGATTTTAAATATTCTTTAAGGTTTTGGGATTTGGGGATTTTGAGAATTTATCCTTTGCAAGAAAACTTGTCATCTGGGAACGTCATAAGGAAGGAAAGGAGGCCTGATCGCTCCACTCATGGAGCATTCAGTCCAGTTGACAGACAAATGTTAATCACATGATTAATCACCAAGCTTTCACTCATAGGACCCTAAATCCAATCAACACATTTTACATTGAGTTTGTGAAAAATAGTTCAGAATTTTGCATCTTTTAATATGCATTGAAAATTGTAAGAAATATTCTCTAGGTGATCACAAAACCAGTTAATCAAGTTTAACAAGGAGATAGTTTAAAATGTTAGAATCTCAATAATCCCACCTTATTCATAAGACATTTTATTCATTTGATAGCCATAGACTCTTATTTATTCATTGGGTAAATTTTGATAAAATAACCAACATACATTTATTAATGAATAATCATTGGGCAGGCATCACCTCAAGTATTTGGCCTAATTAGCAAATTTTCATTAGGAAGACTCATTAATGATAACCAGAAAGTGTGATAATATAGTGTACATTATTTACAGTATTTGGCCTGAGCCCTAGGAGCACCCAGTCCGGTGATTCCCACATATCATTGCTGGTTACAGACGAGGGGTATCAGAATCCCAAAGGGTGCTTTTAAATATAAACATTTATTGGTTCAATGCCAAAAATGTGTTATTCATTCTTATTCAGTTTATTTAGGGTTAAGCCCCAGGAGTCTTTATTTCTAAAACTATTTGAATTAATCTGATGAGCAGTGAGGTGCATGAGCCACAGAATTTGTGTCCTATTACATTTTGTAAGGGCCCTATTTAAACACCCAGAAGGAGTGGAACTGTAGTATGTACATCTCTGAGCCTTAAGCTTGTAGTTCTGCAGGTATTATTTGAGATTCTGGATATTTTTTTCTCTTCATTTGCAATTAAAATTTATTTTGTAAAAGATCTCAAGTCTATCAATTTGCTTATTTACTAATTTGTGCTCTAATCTTATTCTTGTCTTTTATGGAATTAATTATAATGTTGTATGTTTTGCTATCCAAAATATCAGTGAAAAGATTAAATAACAGAAACCCAATACTAAGGAACTATTTATTTTCTCCTAATGAAAATCTGTCATTATCTGAAAGATATGTATATTAAAATTGATAGATTATTAATTCAAAGAATCTAAGATTAATAAATCTTCTGGAAAAAATAGGATAAGAGTTAAAGTCATTGTTATCCCTTATTTATAGCCATCATGTTTAATGAGATTTTATTTAGCTAATAATATATGTGATAATAATTTTGTACACATTATTATATGTTATGCTATGTTACCCACCATTTAATCTAAATTGGAATTATAATTTAAATGCTTTCCATTTTGAAATCACAGAAATAGATTTTTAAATCAACATTATTTTATATGCATTTCCCACAACATATAGTACAGAATATTTAAAATGTTACTTGAAAAAAAATGTCAAATACATTAGAAAATATTATATGTATGTACAGATATAGATAGATATAGATATACATATAGATAGATGTTTTCAGAGCCTTTTAATCTTCTAATGTATAATATGTAGTAAATGCTTAAGAGACGGACATAGAATGTAGCACGTCCAAAGTTTATATGACCACAAAACCCTGTGTTTTTAAAATATTTAGAGGAGTCCTAAACTAAATTCAACAAACTTCTATAAGATTTCCTCACAAACTATACCCTGTGATCTTATTCTTGAAAGAACTTCCCTACCTTTAAAGAAAGGGAAAGAACCTTCACTATTAAAATATCTACCCAGTCCTATCACTGAGATTTTGAAATGAACTCACATGGTAATGAATAAGAAAAACTCTGGCATACATTTCAAATGGCCTTCAGTTATTGTGCTGAAAAATTGCATAGCTTCTTAGTTCAGAAACTTTTCTATTTCACATAGTAGAATTAATTAATTCTACTTGATCTATTGCCCTTTCACTTGGACTTAATTATTTTCTTCTGTAAGACTATTCACCACACCAGACAAAATTCCCATTGGTCACTTAGGAGAATATGAGCACTAAGGAGTGAATTCTTTCTCAAATATCTGCCCAGGTTTCTTAAACATTCTGTTCCTGAATCTGAGGATGAGAAAGGAGGTTTTCTGTTTGATTTTGGACTATTAAATGCAAACTTTAGCCAGTTTGGAGGCCATGTTTTTCTCCACTAAGGTAAGAAAATTGGAAGAAGCCTTTGTACAGAGAAAGAAAATAAAGATTTAGAAAGGAGTAGAGAAGAAAGGTGAAAAGAGATCTTGGGACATTTTGGTTCTTAGTTCCTGTTGTCCCAGAGACTCAGACTCATCCCAATCTTTGAGTTCCAGGAAAACCCCCACTATCCTGGGAATATGACCCACTGTGGCTTAAGAAAGTTTAATTTGGGTTGCTGTCGTTTTTGACTGTTTGAGTACTCAAAATGGGATCTCCCTTCCAACTGATTAAGCTCTATAAAGTTTTTCTCCTACATTGATCTTTTATCAAGTATATAAGTATAGTTGGTATACAGTCTTCTGTTGGTTGTATTTGTTTCAGGTGTACAATATTGATTTGACATTTTTATACCTTACAGTTTGAGCATGCTACTAATGCTAGTAAACATCTGTCACTGTGCATACTTATCACAATATTATTGATACAATAGTCCCCTTCCCCTTTTTACCCAACCCCTCATCCTCTTCCTTCTGGTAACCATCCCTTTGGTCACTGTTTCTATGCGTCTGTTTTTGTTTCGTTTTATTTGCTTTTAGATCCCACATGTAAGTGAAATTATACGGTATTTCTCTTTCTCTGCCTGACTTATTTCACTTAGCATAATACCCTCTAGATCCATCCACGTTGTCACAAATGGCAAAATTCCATTCTTTTTTATTGCCGCATAATATTCTATTGTATGTACGTATGTGTGTATACATGTATGCACACACACACACACACACACACACACACCACTTCTTTTCCATTCATCTATCGATGGACACCTAGGTTGCTTCCATAGTTTGGCTATTACAGGTCTTTACACCATTGTATCCCCCTTCCTCACTCTGTTCAGTCTCATCATTTTCACTTCAATTGGTAAAGCACCCTTCCACATGGTCTCTTGATTCTAGTGTTAGTCTTTTTTCATTTATGTTATAATATCTAACATGTAACTTATATTAAATCAATTTCTAACAAAAAAAGTATCAAATCAATTAATTTTTTCCTGCCTTACTACTGTTCTTAAGATAAAACCACAATTTTAAAATGCCATAAAGGCCGTTCTCAATTTGGTTCCCAGCTACTTGTCCAGCTCTATCTCTTACCACCTACCCCATCATCACTACCAAAACACATATTTTATATTTCAGTTATCCACTGCTGCTGAACCCAAACTCCAATGCTTAGTAGTTTAAAACAACATTTTATCACTATTTCTCATGATCTGAGCATTGATGGATGATTCTCACTTGGAGTCTCTCAAGAAGTTTCAGTTGGAAAACACTTGGGGTTGGAGTCATGTGCAGTCTCAGCGGGACTGTTAACAAGATGGCTTCACTCACGTGTCTAGCAACACAAGACGGCTTCTTAACTCACGTGTCGAGAACACAAGATGGCTTTTTCACTCACATGTCTGTCAACATAGTGCTCCCCTGCATCCTCCCTCTTGGCAGAGTTCACCAGTGCCTGAACTTCTTGTATGAAGTCCAGGCTCAAGGCAACAAGAAGCAGGAGCAAGAAGTTGTTACGTCATTTCAGGGCTATGCTTGGAGCTGGCACATGATCACTTCTATTATTTTGGATGGGTCAAAATACTCACAAGGCTTGCCAGGATTCACGGTGCTAGAGATATGGAATTCAGTCCACCTTTTGATGGGGGCAAAGTAAAAAAGCATTTCAGAAGAGCATTCAGGGATGGGATACACAACAGAATATGTAAAGCATTTACTTGACCAGGTTTTCTTCCCCATCCCCTATCCTCAGTAGAGAGGTCCATGCTTATATATATGAGACTACTTACTTTTCAGTCTATTATTTTTGAGATACTAGTATTTTTAAACAATTTTACCTTTTAATTACTTTGAAATTCAATGATGATTTTTGTCGTTAGCACTATTTGTTATTATAGTAATAATAAAAGATACTTCAATTCTTTCGAATTAAATTGGCTGTTACAAAACGATTTCTTAGAATTTTTATCCTTAGCATATTCACTCAGCCCTCAATGTGGTCATACAGAAAAGACCATGTTGAGTAAGAGAGGAACTGAGTTAATTAATTTAACTATTTTTATTTTTAAAAATAAGGTTACAGAGTATGATCTTATTCTTTTTGAGAAAGGTTTAAGGGGAATAAAACAGAGACTGTAAGTAAGGATATGGTCAAAATATACATGGATACACTTATTTGAAAAGATGTTAATGTAGGCATAAAGAATTTCATAAAGTTGCTCTGAGGAGTAAATTTTATAATGCAGAAAAAAATAACTGTATAAACATAATCCTCCAAAAATAGATTCATTTCCTTTATGACAGAATATCTTCCTCTGAATATTATAATATTGTATTGTAATGAAGTTAGCTAAATATCATAATGTATTATCCAATAATAGGGTAATTATCAATATTGCATTTTGTATCTGGATAAACCAGGAATTTTATTTGTCATTCATCTCTTCATTCAGTCATCCCCAAACTTTTATTGAACATTTGATAAATGTAAGTCCTGTTGTTTTGGCCTTGATGTGTTCACATTGCCACAGAATTCTGAGTATATATTTCTAGCTTAGTCATTTCCCACTCACTGTAATCTCTGTGTACCCTAGCCATGCCAATTAATTTGGTTCTACAGTGTTCTCGGTCCTTCCATTTGCCAAATTCAATGACTATTTTTCAGTTTATTTCTCATTTGATCTCATTGTATCATTTATCACTGTTGATAATGTCTTCCTTCTTGAATTCTCTTGTTGGGATTCTAAAACAGCACAATCATCTGGTTCTTCCAGTTTCCTTCTCAAACTTCTTCCTATCTCAGACTCTTCCTCTCCTTAGCCATTAAATATTGATTTTCCCCAGGGTCCAGTTATTAGTCCCCTTGTCTTTTCACTTATATGTTCTTTATTCATGTATTTGCTTTCACTTCCTGTTATGTACTAATGACATAGCAAAGGCATCTTGACTATTAGTTCTACTAAAGAACTAACCCAATGTCCCATATACACATCAAGATCAGTTCAACTCTACTTCCAAATTAAAAACCACCATTCAATACTCTAACACTACTCTTTGGAGCTACCTCAGCTGGAGTTCTCAGGGTTCATCAAAATGAAGTTCTGAACAGGGAACTTGTTCCTGGTTAAATTTTCCAAGTAATGTTTACTTCTACTGCTTGCCTTATTTACACCTTTAAAATGTATACCCTACCTTTAATACCCTACTTTCTGTGTAAGTGTATCACAACATTCTGCATACACCCTGTCAAAGATTTCTCATTACTATTTTTTCAAGTAAATTACTTCCATGTTTTTACAAAGGCTCTTCCCTGGGTCTCAAATGTCTCATCCTCTTACGTGCCCAGCAAATTCTTACCCGTCCATGAAGACTTAGCTCAGATGTTTCCTTCTATGTGAATCCTCTTCTAAGCAATGAGATTACTATGTATTATTATCTATTAATTATGCAAATGCATTATGTGAATAATGTTTTGATAATATTTAGGTAAAAGGACCATATTAAATAATTAGTAAGACAAGAAGTTTGGAATACAGAGGTTGTTATGAGAATGAACCCTTCTATATTTAAAAAAAATATATCAAAGTGGAATGCATTAGACTTCCCATAGGGTATGATATGAATGTAGCAGTCAGTATTCTTTAAATCTCCACATGAATGTAACCTCTGTTGACATCTAGGTCATATTTTTACAGAAGCTAAAATTTCTATCGGTTTCTGTAGGGTCTCTAATGTGCATCACTAGGTATTTTAAAAGTAGATTTTTTTTCTTAGAATATACATTAATTTCCCACTTGTTAATTGAAGTACAATTTCCAAATATGAATGGTAGTTACTGGTATCTTTCCAATGAAGTATATAACTGTTACTCAACATCATTAAAGGACAGAAAATTCTAGGAAGATGGAGGCATAGTTCGAACTATATATAAATGAAAGCAATGATAAATACATAAGCCAATGCTCTTTCCAGACAGGTATGTGTTGCTAAAAGATACAGTTGGGTTGGGACAGATGAAGGCGTATGATTCACTGCTTTTGTGGAGGCAAGCTATGGCTCAAAGATATTGGTTTCTACTGTTTATTTATCTTGTGGGAAATGAAGCTTCCTTGTATTTTTGTTAATAAAAAACTTACATACTAAAGCTTTGGAGTAACACAAGTATTTTCTTTGCAAATTTATTATTACAGTTCCATAATAAGCACCTGTAGCCTCTTTGTGTAAAATCATAGTACCTATTGTAACATTAGTTTAATGACTGCCTCATAATTCCTAACTGTGGATACAGGAGTCATGAGTTAATGGCATCATTGTTTAAAAGAGAGTAAATATGCTAATTCTCTTCTCACTCTTTGAAAATGAAAATAATTGTTTGCCAGAAACACTTGGTGGCGTTCTGGTTCATTTCCTTATTACATCTTTTTCTAGGTACTTGTTATTATTTCTATAATTAGAGAACACTTATTATTCCTATTTTTGTGATTAAAATATTACTCATATGGAATTTATATAGATTGTCAAAGAACCTTATAGAAAATCATGGTGGAATTGAGCTGAGATCTGCAATTCTTTTTGTTCTTTCTCTAATTCTCTGTTGTCTTATCAATTATTAGGTTGGTGCAAAAGTAATTGCGGTTCTTGCAATTATTTTTTACCTTTTAAACCACAATTACTTTTGCACCAACCTAATAAATACATCACTGATCCATTTACAAGTTAGTCAACAACTTAACATTTGCCATAAAGTGAAGAATATAGAATTTCATTTTAGACTGTGGCTCGGGGATAGACTTTTAATAACAGGATTTAATATCATTCAAAATGTGAAATTGATCAATAAGATTTTTTGGGGGTAATAAAATAAGAATGAAAATGAAATTTATACAATATGATTTAGGATTGTAGTTAATGTAAAGTGAGCATACTTCCATGAATGAGCACAATTTCCATAAAAGATAAATGTAGTTTATCATGGACAAATAATTTTGCTGCCAACACCAAAATCTAGGTGCTGGAAAATATTATTTCCTTTTCCCTTCCAGCACACTCACCTCAGCTCCTGCCACACCTCTCACTGCCAAGCTTAGGGCATGATTAGGACGGAGAAGTCACAACTTGCTAACTCTTTCATACCGGAGAAGAAAACAATCACATGCTCAGAAGCTCTCTTGACTACTCAGTGGTACTCAAACTTCCCAGACCCTACCAGCCTGACTTACAGTAAATCCAGTGCTTTCCAAAGTGATGCTCTTTTATATACTAAAGCGAAATTCATACAAAGTATAATTCATCTAAATATATAATTTTTAAAAAGTCAGTATTAAAAACCACCATTCTCTTGAATGTAAAAGAGATGTAAAATACTATTGAATGTAAAATATGTCAAATCAAGTTAATTCATAATAAATTATATGTGTTTTAATATGTAAATGTCCAGGCATGTCCAGACATAATGAATTTATTAGATGCTTTTACTTTTATATAAGATTTCTGTGAATGTGACAGATAAAACATTAACATATCTCATATTGGAAATTTGACTTATTGGTAATGGGGCTTTCCAAAATATTTTCAAGTAAAATAGAGTCTGGTCAGTATTCCCTTTGCTGCTGGGGTCTCATGACTTCTAGGCCCTCTCAGCTGACAGAACCATTAAATATATGTGGATACTTACACACACACACACACTCACATGCATACATATATATCTACATGTAGATAGAGGGATGGATGGATGGTTAGATAGATAAATCAATCTGTATTAGATTCCTGTGGCTGCTGTAACAAATTACCACAAACAAGGTAGCATTAAAAAAACAGAAATTTATCCTTTCACATTTCAGAAGCTGGGAGTCCAAAATTAAGGTGTAGGCAGAGCCACACTTCCTACCAGGGCTCTAGACTAGAATTCATTCTTTGCCTTTTCCACCTTTTGCTGATTATAAGCATTCCTTGACTTCTGGCCACATCACTCCGGTCTCTACATCAGTGGTCTCATTGCCTCCTCTTCTGTCTCAAAACTTCCGCCTCTCTCTTCTAAGGAAGAATACATGTGATTGCATTTAGGGCCCACCGGGATGAACTAGAACAAGCTCCTCTCAAGATTCTTAACTTAATCACATATTTTGACAAATAAGGTAACAATCACTCTTTTGTCATGTAAAGTAATAGTTATAGGTTCCAGGGATTAGGACAGACATATCTTTTTAGGGGTCATTAATCAGCCCACTGCAGTATTCCACTATATTTATATTAAGCTAAGCGTGAATTCATTCTCATGTCTCTAACCCTAATTCAGTATCACATGGCTCATTCTGATCTTCTCCCTTTGCTTGTCTGTAACCTATCACTCCAACAGAGAAACCTGACTGACACCTGAGCCATCTATTTATGTCATTGTTAAATCCCATTATACATCTGCAGTGGTTTCAAACTTCTTATCCTGTAGCCTGGAGCAAGTCAACTCCTGAGAAAATCAACTCAAGAAACTGTGTCTTTTTACCCCAGAAGCCTGATCATAGAAATCCTGAGTACTAGTTGTCTTTATTTATTGATCACTTTAAAGACATAAACTATCTGATTAATACAAAGAAAGAGAACTATTTGTTGAGCAATAACAATGTTTTTCACAGTTTGCTTTATTTTCTTTTGTAGAAAATACAAAAGAAAATAAAGTCTTTCCCAATTTGTCATAGATACTGTAAAGATCACATGGGGAGCTGCCAAAATGGATTTACTGTGTTGCTTATTTCTTCTGTATGGAGTTTTCTTTTGTACTTGATTTCCCACTGCAAAAGATAACTTCTCTCATGGCAACTTCTTATAGAACATTATTTTTTACATGAATTTATCTTGCATTAGTTTGGACAGCTGTTAAGGAGGGGCTCGGACAGGATTGTCAGATTTGACTAAGCCATGGACAATTTCCTACAGATGAACTCATTTGGAGAGAGAGAGAGAGAGAGAGAGAGAGAGAGAGAGAGAGAGAGAGAGAGAGAGAGAGAGAAAGAAAGAAAGAAAGAAAAAAGAAGGAAGGAAAATGTCTGCCAATTAACTATTTGTAATGCAAGAAAAAAAGTGGAAATAACCTAATTCTCTGTAAGAGGATAAATAAACTGTGTTGTTCTTACAATAGACGACTATGTAGCAATAAAAACAGATGAACTGCAGCTACATGTATACATACGGATACATTTCTAAAATGTAATCTTAAGTAAAAACCAAGTTATTTATACAAATTCTTAAACAGAATGATACTGTATGTTGTTTATGCATGCATACATGTATACATAATATGCAAGAATTCATATGGGGATAATATATTCAAACTTCTGGATAGTGGAGTTCCCTAGAGAAAGAAATAAAGGAGGACTAGATGAGGAGGTATCGGTTGCAATTGTATCTGTGACATGTAACCTAGTTTTTTAAAGAGAGAACCAAATTTAATGTGGAAATATGAAACATCTCTAAAAATGTGGGTAGGTACAGGTTGCATGTCATACTATTTCTGTATTTTTCTATATGTTATTTTAATTGAAGAGCAGCAAAATACCTTAGAATGCTAAACTGTAGTAATATATGAATATGGATAATTATTTGAGTATGTACATTTTTGTTTTGAATACTACTTGTTTTTATCAATAATAACACAAAAGCATATATAGACCAGCACAATCTGCTCTTAAAACTATTTTTAAAGTCTTAGTCACAGAGCTATATTTATTTAAAATTAAATGGTTGATAAGTTCCCTTAGTCCCAAAGTTCCTTCCTTAATGAGAGATTATTTCTTTCATCTATGAGGTGTGATAAAAAAAAAGACGAATGTTTAAATTAAATTAAAAAAAATTACAGTGAAATTACACTGCTATTAATACCCCTCAAACTACTCCTCCTCACTTCAAACACACTTATCCCATCATTCTTGCCACTTTCTGAAGCAGTTCTGGAAGTCCTCTTGGTGAGTGTCTTTAGTTGCCCTATCGTGGCTGTCTCGATGTCCTGAATCGATTCAAATGTTTACCGTTCATGGTCATTATGATTTTGGGGAAGATCCAGAAGTCACATGGTGCCAGATCTGGTGAATAAGGTGGATGAGGACACACCATAATGTTTTTATTTGACCGAAATTGCCCTATACCAGAAGTGATGTGTGATACGGAGCATTGTCATTATGGACATAAAGTAAAGACACTCATGAAAGAGGACTTCCAGAACTGCTTCAGAAAGTGGCAAGAACAATGGGATAAGTGTGTTCAAAGCAAGGGGGGGCATTTTGAGGAGGGTTAATAGCAATGTGTCTTTTACTGTAATACATTTTTTAATTTAAACATTCACCGTATCTTTTGATCACACCTCATATTTTTATACCAACCTAATCTATGCTTAATTTTTGATTTGACAAAGCATTGTCACTTATGAGAGGTCAATATCAGCCCTCCTAGTGAGTTTTCAGGGAATGTTTTCTGGTTGTATACATATTTATTGTTGAACTTAAGGAGGTTCTGAGAGATTAAATCACTTTTCCAGAATTAGTACCAAACACAGTTCTTTCCATTTTTAATTATTAACTCTTAAGATAATCCTTTCTACCTTCCTTAAATATTAGTGAAATATTCAAAAGGTCTGTCATGTATTTATTCCTTGATTTGTGTGTTTATTCCGTTGTTATTTCTTTTGTTTGTTAAGGCAGTAGTGGGAGAGTTGGTGAGAAGCAAAGCGTTCTCTCTCTCTCTCTCTCTCTCTCTCTCTCTCTACTATGGGAATTCTTTTGGGTAAACAAGCTCCTCTTTTGGAATTCTAATCATCCATGGATGGGTAAAACCTTAGTTAAATTTTAGTTGCTTTAATCAGATTTAATGGAAATCAATTGAAATTAGTGAAATCAACTTGGGAGGGTAAAACTTGCTTTAAGCAATCATGCCTAAGAGAAGTGGAAAATGAGAAAATAAGGAATATAAAAGTATGTAAAAGTACTAGCAATCTAAATGTGGTCACATCTTGAAGTGCTAGAATGTCAGCTCCCTGGGTGACTGCTTGGTACTGTATCTAATAGAATGCCTGGTTCTTCACAGAGGCTCAATAATAGTTTACTAACATTTAAGAGGATCACTGCAAGTCCTTCCATTTTTACCCCAAATCTAACTGTCCCCCCATGGCAGTAGTTCTTAAATTTAAGCATGCATCAGAATCATCTGGAAAAGTTATTAAAACACTGTTATGAAATTGCTGGGTACTACCCTGAAGCTTCTGATTCCTTACAGAATGGGTATGGCTAAAGAATTGCATTTCTAACAAGTTCCCTTGTGATGTGGTTGATGCTGCTTGAGAGAAAACCATACACAGTTTTTCTCCTACTTCACTGATCTTTCCTTCTCAGTTTCCTTTACTGGTGTTTCTCCTCTACAGACTCCTAGTACTGGAATATCACAGAGCCCCGTCTTTTTCACTTGGTGATCTTATCAAATGTTACTCAATCTCATGGTTTTAAAGACCAGCTAGGCCAGGGACTCTAAATACATATTTTCTGCCCAGATTTCTCCCCTAAACTTCAGACATATATATCCAAATACCTTCTCAACCTCTCCATTTCTGTTTTTAATAGGATTTTCATGCTTTACATGTCTAAAAATAGAACTCTTAAACTTTGCTTCCAAACTGCTCACCCCAGAGACTTGCCTATCTTATTTGATGACTATTCAATTCTTCTAATGGATTATTTTCAAAATCTTTACATCATTCTTGATTTCTCTCTTTTACATAGCCAGAAATCTGACCACATCTTACCATTTACATTGCTACTGCCCTGGTCTGAGCAATCTCTCTCATCTGGATTATTACAATAGTCTTCTAACTATACACCCTAAACCTTGCTCTGCCCTTGTCCCTCTACAGTCTGTTCTCAACATGGGAGTCTGAGTGATGTTAAAACTCTCTGTTCTTGTTATTCTTGTGCTCAGAATTCTCTAAATACCACCCCCCACCCCAATCTTAAATAACCTACAAGACAGAATTCACGCTCTGACTTCACCTCCTGCTCTCTTCTCCCTAGCTCACTCCCCTCTGGCTTCCATCCTGTCCCACACACAAAGAAAGGCAGGACTTTATACCTTAGAGCCTTTGTGCTTACTGTTTATACCAGAATGCTTTTACGCCTGAAATCCACATGCTCACTGCCTTGAAGGCTTTGTTCAAATAGCGTCTTCTTAATGAGACATACTGGGATTTCCCAATTTAAAATTCAAACCCCACTCTCCCTCCTTCATTCTCAGCATTTCCAATCCCCTTATATCTCTATTATTTTTTCCCAAAGCACTTGTCTTCCTCTTATGTAAAATACATATTTATTGGATTTTAACATGTATCTCCATCCCCTCCAGAATATAAACCCCATAGTAATGTTTTGTACATAGATATATTTGAATATCTAGAATAGTGCCTGGCACTCAATAAAAATACATTTGATGAAGGACTTAATTAATCATTGAGACCCACAACTTTATCTTCTTTGCATTTGTTATTGTCTTGATAATACCAACATGTCCTGCTTGTTGTGAACATGCAGTGATTATGCTATGTATTTATCATACTTTATCTTTTTTTAAATTCAACTTTGGAGGTAGCTATTATTTTACTTACTTTACAGATGAGAGAACAGGCTAGTTGGGATATAGTAACCTTCTATAGCATCTAGTGGGGATGACCACATTGGATTCAGTGAAATCTGATCCAGGAGTTGTAACCTTAGCCTCTGTGCTGTGATGCCTCATACACACTCATTGGGACTCGGTCTTATCATCAGATTATTCACATGGGTGCTGTGAGTCTCAGTTTAAGACATGGGATCACTCTCAATGTGCTGTTCAAAATAAAAATTTTAACCCTACGAGACTGCGGGGAGGTTACTGATCTAGGGAAAACTCAGTAAGGAAATGGCCCACCTTGACATCCCTCATAGCCAGCCAGCAATCTTCTCCCTCAGAGCTCAAGCCTCTTCTTCTGATTAAATACCGGCACAGACCAGGCACTGTACAAGGCCCTGGAAAACATTGGTGAAACAGAGGACTAACTCACAATCTAATGGGAAGAAGGGATTCTGAAAATACTTTGCAATCTACACTCTAGTAGAGGTGTGTTGACAGTACCATAAACGGTGTATCAGGAGCATCTAAGCTTACCAGGAGGTCTAAGGAGGCCCACAGGGAACTGAGGTAGATGAGTAAATTAGCCACAGAACATTGATGGAGACGGGTTTATAGACTATAACAAGGCACTGCCGGGCAAAGGCACAGAGTGAGGAGGAGCTGGTGTATTCTTGGATGTCTTCGGTTCTACCTAATTCAGCCACACTCTACTTTTATCTCTCCCCTCTCACCTCTTTTACTTCCTTTGTTTCTCTTTCATTCTTTTATAAGTCAGGGATGAGGAGTTCAGGGACAGTGTCTGGATTGCCAGTGAAAAAGTGAGAAATGTAAGTCAAATGTTTAAATGTTGGATTTTTATCTAGTACGTAATTGTCCCATCAGAGATTTTTTTTTTTTTTGTCATCTAATTATCAAATAATTATCCTCTGTTGCCTGGTTTCTCTATGACTGTTTCAGATGAAATGTTTTGTTTTATCTATAAAATACATATGTATTTATGTGCTTTATTGGAAGATACTATTTTAAATTCTATATCCTTCTGCTTCCCACTTAGGTTTTAGGGCTGTATTGTACAAAGAGCATGTAGTTGATAAATTGTTTTTATTATTAGTTTCAGGTGTACAAAACAACATAGTGAGTAGACATTTACACCCCTCACAAGTGATAACCCCAACAAGCCTACTGCCCCGCTGACACTGTTCACAGCTGTTATAATACCATGACTATACTCCCTATGCTATACTTTACATCCTGTGACTATGCGTGTGTGTGTGTGTGTGTGTGTTAAATTATAGTAGATATTTAGTGTTATTTTATATTAGTTTCAGGTGTACAGCTCGGTGGTTATATTTACTGATGTAAAACCATAAATCTGTCAGGCACTGGCAGGCAGCCATTCATGGCTTTTAAAAATACTTAAATTTTACATTTAATATATATGATATATATTATTAAGTGGGTGATCTGTAGTAGTCAATTTGTCATTCACATCTTCTTACTATTCCTTAGGGAAATTGAATAACTTTGTTCTTTTCAGTATTACATTTTAGAACTTTAAGTGACAGTTTCTAGTTTTAGTTTTCTGTAATAAACCCATGGTGAGAAAAGACATCTTTATGTGGTATCTAAAATACACTTTGATACTTTTTAATATGGTACTTGAATAGTTTGGAAAATACAATTAAAATCTTTATTTGTAAAGCACAATAAGAGTCTTAGATAAAAATCACAGTTTATATGTAATATTCAATATTAATTAGCAGGTTAGAGTAAAATTTGGAAATTATGCTGAGCCAGCGAGGATTACTGTGTTGATAGTTCAGAACAGATGATATGTTTATCTTGTTTCATGCTATCTTCAGCTAATCTGATAGGGGAGTAAATAATAGTTGTCAGCTTTGTTGTGATTATGGATGAATGTTACGTGATTAGATAATTAATTCTTATAGTTATTCTATGCATGCTAAGGTGCTGACTATATAGCGCTCATATTTTCATTGAATAGTTAGCTTTGATGATGTATGAAAATGAATTTGGGAAACAAATTTGAAAATCTGACTTTGCTTGTCTTTTATGATTTGACTGATTTATTGAAATAACTAATAGTACACTTTGCTAATGCTTTTTTCTTAGTTGTTACCTTGTGTTTTATTCTGGTTTCACATATAAGAGGTCAGTTTGTACTCAACTATAACAAAAATAGCATGAATGAAAGAGCTTTTCAAGTTATCAGTTTTACAATAGAGCTGAGATTTTCATACAATTTGTATATAATAGAAAATTTTATAAGTTTCTTTATTTTCTACAATGGATATCTTCTTGTTCTTTTTTTTTAAAAAAATATTAAGTTTAATTGGGGTTACATTAGTTAGTAAGATTATATAGGTTTTAAGTGTACATTTATATAAAACATCACCTATATATTGCATTGTGTGTTCACCATCCAGAGTCAGTTTTCCTCCTATCACCATATATTTGATCCCCATTTACCCTCTTGTACTTCTTCTTGAGCCTGCGTTTCCTCATATGAAGAAACGTGTGATAAAAAAGACCTCAGTCCCTTTTAGTTTAAGATAGTCTAACCTTACATAATTATTCAGGTTTTTTGGGGTGAGGTGGCAGGACATCTATCCATGGAAGGAGTCATGAACTTTCTTCCTTCCCTCCTTGTCCAGATAGTATCTGTGTGGAGAGGGAAACAGGTATTTTTATGGTATTAATTCAGATTTTCTTCATTTTAGTTGTCTCACCATGATCTCAGGGCATCCGCTGCAGTGAAATTTCACCTTCCTGGAAGTTGGGCATCATGATCTGGTATGAACTGAAGTGTGGCTGGTCCCATCTGATCTTTGAAATATTGCTCTGAAACCTAGCTCTAATGACTGTGGACCAAGCCTTCACCAATAGTCAAGAGTACCCAAACTCTGGGACCCCCTTATCCTAAAACCAGGCCTCTTGAAATCCACGGCACCCTCAGAACTTCTGTATATCCTTTGATGCCCATTGTCCTGAAGATTCCCCCTATATATTTCATACCCCAGGTTGGAGGGGGCCAGATATGCTGAGGCTACTTTCTTGTTTATATAACTAGGGAACTTCTTTGGTCATTACCTTGTTGCATCATGCTGGCCACAGCACCTGCTAAAATGAAGGCGTCTCTGAGAGCATTGGGGCTTGCCAGGACTGCACAGCGGGAAGCAGGAAATATTCCCAAGAAGACTAGTTCTCCAGTATGCCTGAATTAATTCATTCTACCTTAATCTCTTTGTATGTTAAGTACTTTATCTGCTCACTCTTCTGACATAATAGTCTGTCATCTCAGCTTTGGTTCTTGACAGATGTAACCTCTGCTTTGGTTGTTTCTATAGAAAAGCTTTTACTCTCTCTTCTGAAAGTCTGCCTTCCTGTGAATTCTTGAGTTAAGTTTGAAACTCAAAGTTTAGTAATGCATTCTTCGTCCTTGGGGTCCACTCATGGCCTTTTCCAAAATCAGCAAAATAAGTCAGACAGAAAAAGTCGAGAACCATATGACTTCACTCATATTTGGGATATGAAACTGAAAGCAACAAACAAACAAGACAAAGAAAGAAACAAAAACTAATAGACACAGATAACAGTTTAGTGGTTACCAGAAGATAAGGGGGGAAGGGGATGGTAGAAGAAGGTAAAGGGGGTCAAATACATGGTGATGGAAGGAGAATTGACTCTGGGTGGTGAACACACAATGCAATATATAGATGATGTATTATAGAATTGTGCACTTGAAACCTATATAATTTTACTAACCAATGTCACCCCAACAAATTTAATTTAAAAAAAAGAATTCTAAAAGAATGAAAAGTAACAAAAAATAATTTAATGTCCAGAAGGGAAAGTGCATTGGCAGTATTTCAAAACATTGGCTTCCTTTGTTGTGTTCCTTCTTTTACTTGGTTAAAAGTCCAGCAAGTGAGTAATAATTGAAAGCTAAATATGATGTTATTACACAAGTTCACTAGGATAGGACAATGACCTGAAGCAAGGCCCTGTGAGTTTAGGAACCATAATAATTGAAGAGGATCTTTGGCATAACATTGATTAAGTTCTAATTTATATTTTTCACATTTCACTATAGGCCTATCTGTAATTCAAAGCAATTTTTGCATCTAATTTCACTATGGAAAGTCTGCAACTGAGTATACTCTATTAGCACTTATTTGCTATAGATTTTGATGTCTGCTCAGTTCACTTTTGAAAAATTACTTTATCCTAAAAACAGGATTAAAAGGGTATTGCAGGCATTCACTATTTATATGTGATAAATTTGGTAGACCCTAGAATCATAAGTGGTCTTTGGAGAAAAATAGTACATTTATAGAATATCCTTTTACATTAAAATGTTAGAGCATTATTCATAACAGTAGCATACATGAGTATCTATAAGCACTTTGAACTTTTCAACCACTGCCCTTTTCATCATGGTTATATACTGCACTTTGTAAATCCCTTTCTTCAGCCAAGGTATCCATAACATTGGATATGAAACTGAACCCTACTTTGCTCAGAAGGCTAAGTGCTCCTTCACAGCATTTCATATCAATGTGATACAAAGTTGGAATGTCAGCTAAATTTTGGCCAAAAAATAGATACATGAGAAACATACTATTAATAGAAAACCCTTAAGTGATATTTGATAAATGGAGACTTCTTGGTTGAGATAAAGGGGCTTTCACTTCTGTCAGTGAGAAGCTACTTCAGTTAATATGTTAAGAGAGAAGGAGATGCAAATAACAAATTTAACAACATTTCTAGGCACTCTGCTAAAGAGAAGTTATTATGGAATGGGGGAAAAAGAAACAATAGGCATAATTCTTGTGATAATAAAATGAGAATCGAGATAGATTTCATCATAATATCATGAACTTCCTAATAATTAATACATACAATTTTGAAAATGGAATAGACTGTATCCAAAAGAGATGTGCTTCTGGTAACTAGATATTGGCAAAGAAGCTAAGTAACATTTTTTATTTTTTTGGTACGTACAGTAAAAGAAATTCCGAACTGACTTGTTTCTTGTTTGTTTGATTATTGATTTATTTCCTTTTCCACCCTGTTCTCCTTTGGTTGCAAGAAACAGACACATCTGAACTAGATGAAAAACTGAGTATTATTCATAAAGGTTTGAAGGGCCTCATCAACAATCCAAAAATGGAGTAAAAGTACTACCTGACTTCATGAGAACTGGCAGGCCTTTGGGAGCTGAGCTGCTCTGACAGCCTCTCAGGAGCTGCATGATTCTGATCTTCCTTTCCCTTTTTATGTCTTCTCTATCCTCCTTTCTCTACAAATTGGTTTAGTCATCAGTTGGCACAAGCCTGAAAATATCCACCCCAGAACTTGATGGTATATAATCTTTCAGCTGTAAAGTCTATGGTTCACTCGGGACAATCTCTAAATCTCTCATTTGACTGGATTAGCTCATCTGTTAAAGCCAGACCACCCAAGTCACACGTTTCTTCCAGCAAATGTCATGGCTGCTTTTATTTCAGAAGACTATTTTTGATCCACCTAACTGAGATGAAAAGTTGTGGCTGGAGGACTGCATTAAAGATAATTCTGACCTTTTAGAAAACTAAGCAGTTCAGTTGCCAGGAAATGTGACCATTACATTTATTTCCTTAATTAATATCTACTTATTCTATTCTCAGTTATTTCCAGAAGTGATTTCATAAACCTGGGAGTTGATCTCTAAGCTTCCTGATTTTCAGATTCTGTTGTTCTCGTTATATCTTACCAATTCCGCTATTGTTATAACCCTTAAACTCATATCCTTGCCTCCCGTCTTACTCCATTTCAGTGTACCCTTTTATGTCATTCTTCTTTTTGGGAAAAATAAAAGTTTTCAACACCTTCTCTGTAGTCTTAGGAGGAAATCTTCTTTCCTTTACATTACATATCCTACAAGGTACCTAGGAATGTAGATATTCTCCCTATCTTATATCTTGCCATATCGTCACGTGCCAATCTGTCAATCATCCTGATTACATCCTGGTTGTCAATTATTACCTTCTTCCTCATCATTAGTTTGTTTTTCTGCAGTTTGACTAAAATTTCTCTATTCATAGCCTAAGTAATTGTTCATTATTCAAAATGTCATCCAATCATTAACTCACCTGGACAGTCCTCTACGATCCTTTGATGCTGTGTTTTGTTTCTTTTTTCTGTGATTTCATGGTACACTCTACTTACACTATCATAATTTTTCTCCTCTAGTATTATTTAATTGTCTGTGTTTTCTGCTATACTATAGTTTTCCATAGGTCAGGGGCATTATCTTTCATCTCTGAATATATAGTGACTAGTTGAATTCCAAGCACATGGTATCTAATTATCCAGTAGGCATTTTTAATAAATAAATGTTATACTATTTATGCCAGTTTGATATGCTGATATGGCTTCCATGTACTAGATATAAGAGAACTGAAACATTTTTCTTGAGAAAGGTGAACGACATAGTAGGGAAATAATTTATTTCTTTGAAATTATCTTTGTATCATTGACCAAAGAATTATTACTTTTTACACCTTTGATTTCTCACCCATAAAATAAAGAACAAGAAATAAAGATCTCCAATAAGTCCTCAAAACTAAAACACTGATATTATAGAAAACTACTGACTTTACTGTTAGCAACATCAGTTTTTCTATCATAAATATTCCTATGGTAAATCAAAATAATGTGTTGATAACTGCACATTAGACTTACCATCTAATTCATATAAATGAATTTGAAATGTATTAAAACAAAACAAGGAACCAGATAAACAGGTACAAGTTCTCAAATATACTTATGCCCTGACATCCACAGAGCCCTAGCGTGTACAGTCAACTGCCTACTTCACGTCTCCCCTGGGATGTATAATAGATAACTCAGTCTTTCTGAAAAGAGAAGTCTTGATTTTCCACTCTCAAAACTTGTTTCTCCCCAGTCTTCTCCATCTCAATAAATAACACTACTATCTGTTCAAATTCTCCACCTGAAATTGTAGGACCCATTCTGGATCTCTCCTTTTTCTTATATGTCCCTCATCCCTTAATTCTCAATGGAAATCAGCAAATTCTATCTGCTTTACTTGATGTCATACATCCAAATATCCTGATTTTATTCCAGTGTAAGGCACTAGCAACTCTTAACTGAAATATGGCCCCTAACTCTCAACTTTTAACTGGCCCCTGTGCTTCCATTTTTGTCTCCTCACCATTGGGGAGGGAGGTTATCACTTTGTGAGAGGTACAAATGTCTAACTATTACATTGGTTTGTACACCCGAAACTAATTTAAGAAAAAAGAAAAATGCATATCAGATCTTATGTCTTTCATACTTAAACCTATTTAGGCGTTACAGGTACTTGGGGTGGGGGGAAGCTTTAAATCCTCATTCTGGCCTCCACAGCCCTCCCTTACCATACTCTCGCCTGTGTGTAGTGCTCTGACCCCAGATCTTTGAATCAGTCTTAAATATCATGTTCTTTCTAAAGGTCTCCCTTTATGATATATGATACTATGTGAAATTATTGTGTGCATTCATATGAGTTTTTTCGGTTTCCATTCCCACCCTTCACGTACACCCATGAGGTTTATTTTAACATGTAGATAATATTTATTAGATGACTACTTAGTTTTAAGAATCAATATTCAGTGATTTAAAGTTGTAAGTCCCAAATTTAATTCTCTCATTTATAAGGTTTAATGTTTAGATTGTGAATCATATTTTTCTATTCATAATTCTAGTAAATTTTAACATTCACCTTTATAGGGTTTTTGTTAAATCTATATGTTATCATTTGCAAATTTAATTATACCTTGTTGTATTTTGGCCTGCATTTATATAGTTAATACATTTGCTTTCTCTTTTAATACCTTAAATTGTTTGACAGATTACATCATTTCAAATTTCTTAAATTACTCTTAAACTTTAATAAATATAATATATTCAAGTCTAAATTTTCTTAAATATTTTAATACTGCAAACTTAGTATGATTTTTAACTTACAGCCACAGGTCTAAATCAGCTGACACAGAATAAGAAATAGCGGTTCTCATGATTGTATCATTAGTGCCGAGAGCAATCTTGATACATAAATAATTATCTCTGTCTGTATCCCCATCTATATGCTATCATTGGAATGGATATAAAGTTTATATTCTGCCTAGAGGTTTTTCCTTCATGGTAGACTATTGGATTTAGGTTTTACTTCTCTCATTTGACCTTTTCCCATCTTTTTTCCTCTACCTTCCACCCCCAACTTTTTTGTTTTTTAATGTATTACTCATGATTCTAGAGTTGTGCAATGCAAAATAAGAGGTAATAGTATTAGATTGATAATAACAAGAAAATATAAATTCAAGAAAATTAAGATATTATTTCTTCACGATGCTGGAAAGGTAAATAAAATATTAGCGTTAGACTCAGGTGTCTTTTTTGTTTGGCTAGAGAAATCTATAATGGCCTAATTTTTATGTTTTGTGACTTAAACATTTAACATAAAAATGTGTTTATTTTGGTGGTATTTTCTTTATTTAATGTGGTCCATTAAAATAAAAGTAATTCTCACTTTGGCTGTCAATTTGATCTTCTGATACATTGACTATGACAGGTCATGCCTTTTTGATTCCAGGTGAGTTCTTCTCAGTGTTAAGGAAAAACCACTTTCATTGGTACAATATAAATTAAGATGTTTGATCATTTTTTTTTTTTTTTTTTGCATTTCTTCTAAAATCGGAACTTGAGCTGCAGTGCTTTAATTTTAGAAAAGTAATCCAAAATTAGAATATAATATATTTTACTGGTACTAAAAGAATTACACTTGTCCATTTTCATAGCTATCATTATAAAAGATGTTTTTGGGCCCATTGGTTTACATATAATTGTAGAGTACACAATGACTGTTTTATATGTAAAATACATTTTCTGTTGTTCATGCTGTTGATTCTGTTGTGTGGGTGAGAACTGCAGTCCCATGATGCTGAGAAAAATAAAGCTCAGCTTCAGCACATTTCCTCTGCTGCTGCTGATAGAGATAATTATTCTGATGTTCCTGGGGAAATACGTTTCATGACACGTTTTGTAGATTGTGTTGCTGGTTTAATAGTTCTGTTTATTTTCTTATATGATGGTCATTTAAATTCTATTTTGTGGGCACAGACAATTATAAGGCACTTCTGCTTAGGGCTGAACACATAAGTACTCAGTAGTTTGAATGGAATGTGGATTCCCTCACATTATCAATAACTCCTTTTGTTTCACCTCACACCTAGAAATTATGTTTGCCTGCTTCCACTTACAAATAAGCTCTGTTCTAAAGTTCTGTCTTTAGAATATATGACATATGTATGGATATTTTCTTCAGTAGAAAGCTGATGCTTTATCTAGTTCCATTCTGGAAGATGGAGTTCTATGAATTTTACCTAGTCTTTGTGTTGAATTTATGAATTACTGTTACCTATGTCCATGCCAATTATATAGTTCAAATGTTTGAGTCTTGATATATTTTTTTGACCCATAACATTTTATTTTTGCCTGTAGGAATTGGGCTAATCAATATATTATTTTAATAGTGTCACCACTACATAAGCAAGGTGGGAAACATACCAAAAAACAAGTGTGGGGCATCTGATGCATCATAACTTTTCTGTTTCTACTGGACCAGTCCCATCAGCATACCAATACGCTGCAATTTCAACTGTCCTAACAAACACGTTATCAATTCTCTCACTTCCTATGTACCACATCCCATTTTTCTGCTTTCCTTTAGAATGAAAGTCTTTGAAAAACTGGTCTCTATTCATGGTATTACTTCCACTCCTATTCTCTCTCAAACTCTCCTGGCTAAAACTCATTTTCACGATGTCTACAGTGACTGCCCCATCAAATATATGTACAGTCCCTTCCTCACCTTCTCTTGAGTTCTTGCCCAAATGCCACCCTCTCAGGGAAGCCTCCCGAATACCTCCAGCATCTTCTGCTTTACTTTCCTCTTTAGTGTTTAATGATCATCTGACACATATTTTATATATGTTATGTATCATCATCACCAGTCACTCCGACAAAATGTAAGCTCCACAGGAGGGCCTTTTATTTATTTTATTCATTTCATATCCCATTTCCTAGAAGAATGCCTGGTTCTTAGTAGAAACTCAATAATTTTGGAATGGATGAGAGAGCACCATTGATCAAGTGCGCAAAACTTAGGGCAGCTACTATCAGTAGACAGAGGATGTCTTAAAGTGGACAAGTTGATTGAAAAGTATTAAGAATGATTAAATGTTTACTTTATGTCATGTCCGAGTGATGTCTAGAGAATAGTTTTAGAAATTGCATCAGTTTGGACCTTTTGTTAAAGCAACAGAATCCCAACTAAAACTGGTTTTAAATGATGAAGAGATTTATTTGTAACTCAAAATCTAAAAATAAGGCAGGATTCAGCATTAACTGGTGCAGTACTACTACTAGGTCATCAAGAACACGATTTCTTCTGTTTCTCTGCTCTTCACTCCAGAAATGTCATCTCCATCCCACAACAGGCCAAAGTCAAAGCTACCATTTGGATCATTAACATCCAGGGCCACACGCATCCTCGCATGAGAGGCAGACCGCTTTCTGTTTTCAGAATTCCATGTGAGAGATTTACTGAAGGTACATCCTTAGGACAGTGTCTGAGATGAAGGAAATAAAAAATGCAGACGATCTCAAGTCAGAAATGTTCTCCAAAGTTAGGAGATTAATTAGCTTTCCTCAGACTGCCTGGGATGCATGTAGGTGGGGTGAGTAACTGTTCTAAACCCTGAAGACTTAAAAAGGAGACAAGGAGCCAGCAATGTCTGCTACTGTGACCTACATTTTTATAAGAATTCTTTGATTTTCTTCTTTTACCTTTTACCAATTACTAGATTTCTTAGACAAGTGTAGTAGAAAAATGTGTAGGAATTTTACTGTGTAAGTATATTATTCAAGTTGACAATAAAATATTTGCTGATTTACTTAGTTTTAGATGAGCTATGGTTCCTGACTTCAGTGAACTTAGAGTGTCACTAGGAAGAAAGACATGAGTGAGTCACAGATATAGCATGTTAAATGTTCTAACCGAGTTAGTACACAGTACTAGCAGACCGTATACAAAGATCCGTGTTAGTTTTCTAGTGCTGGACAATGAATCACTTATAATCCATCACTAGAAAACCAGAGATACAACAGTTTAAAACAACGCACATCTATTATCTCACAGCTGACTTGGTTCAGGAACCTAAACACAATTTAGCTAAGTTTTCTGCTCAGCGTCACAAGCCTGTAATTAAGATATCAGTAAGGTTTGAATTCTCCTCTCAAACTTGGGGTCCTCTTTCAAGCCCACAGTGTGGTTTGCAGAAGTCAGGCCCTTGTGATTGTAGTACCGAGGTCCTCCACTACTAGAGGCCACCGACAGTTCTCTTCAGAATCAGCAGGAGAGTCCCTCTCACCTCAAGGTAGGCCAGTCCTTCTTTGAAGGCTTTTCACCTGAGTAAGCCAACCCCACCCGGGATAATAATAGATTTTTATTAACTCAAAATCACCTAATTTGGAACTATAATTACATATGCAAAATCTCTTCACCTTTGCTATATTCTATTGGCTAGGATTAAGTCACAGGGTCTGTCCACACTCAAGGGAGATGATATACAGAAAGTGACCAACAGAGGAAAAAACACCATCAGGGTCATGACTCTGTTCCTACGATTCAATCCAGCACAGGAGCCAAATTGTGTCTATCTAAAGGGGCAGTGGCTTTTAAGGAAGGCTTCAAATCATCGGTAAAATGTGAATTAACTAATGGAAGATAAGTATGATGTTTTCAGGCAGAAAAGGAAGGGAAGGGCATGGCAGTACTGACCTAAAATAGACAAAAATATGGAGATATAAAAGTGAATAAATATGGAATAGAAAATAGGTCTAACATGATTAAACCAAACTGTTGATGACAAAAAATGGCTTTAGCTTTGATGATGTATGGCCGTGTCATAACATGTGATAAAAATATTAGACTTTTCTCTGTATGCAATAAAGCATGATCGTAGGTATTTTCAGTTTTGTTCATGCATTCATTCATTCATTCATCAATATTTACAAAATGGCACTCCATGCAAGGTACAACTTAGATATTAAGGATATGAAGGTAAATGACACCCTTTGTCTGCCATCGGGACTTGTGGTCTAGTAAGTAATAAGTTGAGTTTGGCAACTTGGATAAATGAGTCGAGTTTGGCAACTTGGACTGTGACACAGTTATAAATCTGTAGCATACCTGGTTCTGTCCCAGAGATGCTTTGCCATCCAAAGAACACAGTTCAGCAGGCAAAATAATTTCAAAATAATGCAATTCCTTTGTTTGTTTTTCTTGAAATTGGAAAAAGAACATGAAGTTTGCAACAATACATACTTCCTAAACATTTCCTGTTCTTGTTCCTAATTCACTGTCCTCATATATTTATTGCAGCTGCTTTCATCCTTCTCTTTGTAAACTGCCTTGAAAAACTCATTAGCCCGCCAAGTCTGTACACATTTTCCATATCCCACTGCTCATATCCTTTCCGAATTACACAAAAATAAAGGGCCCCAGTCTAACAAGTTGGAAACCTCCTCATGGGAAAAGGTAAAGGAAAAACTGATTAGACAGAGCAAAATTCTCTTCGGGCGACAGGAGGAGGGGAAGCATGAGAGACTAGTCATATTTTAATACATTTAGGTCTGTCAGAAAACTAATAATGTGGAGTAAATGTTTTAATACAAGAGAAAAGCAACCCAAATATCACCTGTATAAGACTTTATTAAAAACATTGCAATATGAAAATGGCTGAAGATGTGAATTTTGTAGGGTCTAAGATGCTTAAAATTTTAGAGGATAAATGGAGAACTCCATCAACGTTCAGTTTAGTTTTGAGAATTATTAATTTTTCATAGTTTTGGAAGGTATATGGAAACCGGCATTGCTTTAATCATGGAACTGGATATACAGAAAGCAGGACTGGGTCATGTTTTAGCAGCCATTGGTAGGTAAATTTGGGGTTAGCAAGATGTGGGGTGGAAAAATTCAGACTAAGGTTTTGCTCAAATTAGTGAGAATTTTCATTTTTTTAGTATCCTTTGCATTATAGATTTAAACTCTAGGTTCTTTGACAACACAGAGTACAGATACCACCCCCAGAATGGGGAAGGAAAGGCCAGGAAAGACTTCCTTATAAATAAAGGTGTTTTTTTCAAAATGAGTAGCATTTTCAAAAGGTATGCAGATGAGGAAAAAAATGCACTATTCAAGAATTAAAATAATTCAAATGTTCAACTGACAAATGTGTAAAGCATTGTGCATAAGTGTCCAATGGATATGGGTAGCAGAAGATGTAGAAAGAAAATGCACTTATGTCGAAATAAATTTAAAAGACAAAACAAAATTGTAAGATAGGTTTTGCAATGGATCAGCCACATGAAGATTAAAACTTCTCATATTGATAATATAAAAAGTGGTAAATTCTAAGAAGCTGTGATTTCTATAAGGATCTCAAGGAATAAAGAACTATTTACTACCTAGAAAAATGCCAACACACCGTGTGCCTGTTATACATGAATCCTGGGAGACTATGAGAGACTGGTTAGCTATTTAGCAAAACTGTTTTCCTTTCCTGCAGGACACCTGGCTACAGTACATATCCCATCTTCCTCTGCTCTTAGGAATAGTCTTATAACAGATTTATGGCCAATGAAATAGTGGCCACCAAAACACACCAGTTTCTGGCCTGGCCTATAAAATCCCATGTAATCTTCTGATAGATAGGTGTTCAGTTTCCAAGCAAACTAGAAGCAACCTGTTAAAGACCTCAGAACTTCTATCAGCCTGAGTCCTTGATGAGTGTGTGTAGCAAAGTTCCCCACTCTGCTAATTAGAAGAATTTCTATTAATATTCAAGGGTTCCTCCATTATACAAACTACCATTACCTTAACTATACAGAATATTATCTCCATGAGTAAGGGCAGAGGGAGAGTGACTTATTCTATATAAAGCTCAGTTTCAGTCGAAGAGGGCAGGTGGAAAGCATTCTGTGAAGAATTAAAGTAATTAAGGGAGTTATCATAGAAAATGGCTTTTGATGAAAAAATTTGGATGGGAGAAAAAAGAAGTGGGGTAAAATGAAGAAGTGATGTAACTTATAAAGATAAGTCATGCGGCTATGTAGTACTGAACTAGCAGGAGCCTGGAGGCAGAAGGCTTGTGTGATTTCATATTCAGTGTTATTTCTGTTGTACACTTAAAGGGATGTAGTACTGATTGATTCAAGTATTATATCTAAAGCATTCTGTATAAGAACTTTGAAAACATTTTAATACTCTCTTTTCTCTATTATATAGATACAATACTCTATTTACATGTGTCATAATTTTCTGAACATATAAGACATACAGGGTTATGTTGATTTTGCTTATATTGTAGTATATATATATAGAATCCATAATAGATGGTGAATGCATATGAGGTCTAACAATTAAGTCTGTGAACTATGATGCTAGCCTTTTTTTATATCAGAG
Source organism: Rhinolophus sinicus (assembly GCF_036562045.2). Classification (NCBI taxonomy): domain Eukaryota; kingdom Metazoa; phylum Chordata; class Mammalia; order Chiroptera; family Rhinolophidae; genus Rhinolophus; species Rhinolophus sinicus. The sequence continues at coordinate 126,018,809 of NC_133752.1, forward strand.
GGATTATTCATTATGAATTTGTACCAACTGGACAAATAGTTATCCAAGTTTACTAATTGGAAGTGCTGAAGAGGCTGCATGAAAAAGTTAGATGACCTGAACTTTTCGCCAACAATTCATGGCTCTTACATCATGACAATGCTCCAGCTCACACGGCACTGTCTGTGAGGTAGTTTTTAGCCAGTAAACAAATAACTGTATTGGAACAGCCCCCCTACTCACCTGATCTGGACCCTGTTGACTTCTTTCTTTACCTGAAGAAAAGGAAATATTTCAAGGAAGACATTTGGATGACATTCAGGACATCAAGGGTAATACAACGACAGCTCTGATGGCCATTCCAGAAAAAGAGTTCCAAAATTGCTTTGAAGGGTGGAGCAGGCGCTGGCATCGGTGCATAGCTTCCCAAGGGGAGCACTTCGAAGGTGACCGTAGTGATATTCAGCAATGAGATCTGTAGCACTTTGTCTAGGATGAGTTTGCGAACTTAATTGTCAGACCTCGTATTTCTAAAAAGAAGGTATTTGTGTATATATGACAGCACTTATTCATTCCTTGGGAAGGTGTAGGCAGTGCAATCAAGAGAAAAACATTGCTTGCAACAAATTATTTTGAAGCAATTTAACAGCTAGCTTTAAATACTTGAATAATGAATGTCTGCAGTCAAGTTCACGTTTTTTACATTTCTTTCTCCTTTCAAATGTACAGATTTAATATTTTCAAAAAGCTATTATGGAACAAATATATATAAAAGGCCATATTTTGAATATTTTCCTTTATTCATTCTTATTCCCCTAGATAAATGCATTTTCTGATTATGTTTGGTTGGAATAAGAACAATTGCAAAAATCAATCCTTGCTCTTATCTTTACATAACAACCTACAATGTAAACTTCATAATACAAAATCAAGCAGACGTAGATGTAATTTAACTTCTTTACAATATGAGGAAATTGATTTGTACATAAAAATGTGCAATGATTTTAACAAAAGTCGATTACCATTTCAAAATCTTTTCATTTGGATGACCTATTACTATTCAAAATTGCACTTCAATTAAGAAAATAGTTACAGTAAGCACTTACTGCATATAGACTGACCTTACTGTTATGGATCATACATTGTAGGTGCTTGCAATATATTGGCCTTTTTCCAACAAATTACTGTTTAGGAAAGATCAAAATAAACTTCCATCAACTCAATTAGATGATTAATATGTCAAATTCCCTCTCACAGGGTTAGTGCATAAGTGGTGCACACGGGCTCTTGGAATACACTATACTTTTCCCACCAAAGCAGAATTGTGTGGATGCTCTCAGAAAAGACCATCACCACCTCCTGAAGAGCTGTGACTTCCTCACAGCTCTTCTCTTGAGTGACATCTTCCTATCCTTCAGACCTCAGTCACCTTGTTTGTCTTGTTATTTGTTATTCTGCCAAGCCTTTCAAAGTGCCTGGCACATAGTAGGAGACCAAATAATATGTTGTTGAAGGAACGAAAGAAAGCAGGAAGAAAGAAAAAATGGAAGGAAATAAAATTGTCCTTTTATTGTATACTATGTACAATTACAAATACATAAACCCAGATAATTCCATTTTAAAACTAATGCATCATAAATATTATGATAAGTTCTAAATATCATTTTGTGGGATATGCTTCTACAGCTAAAGACTGTGCAACTAATTACACAATATTTGAAACATTTCTTTAAGTATACTATTTTATGTGACTTGACATACTACAGATCTCTGGATGGTTCATTATACTAATAAAAGCAACATTGCTGTAAACAATCAAAGTTACATGCATGTTAGTGTATGGATAAGGGTCTCCTATTGCATGCTTATGTAAAGTGAGTCTGTCTATAATTAGCTTATCAGTTTAAACAGTTTTTACTAATTTGATTTTCTTCTCCATTTCCTATTAGTAGATTGTTATGGTTGATTTACCTGATGTAATTAATAACTTGGGAACTCCATTATGGCTGTTGAAAGGCATCATTAAAATGAGTCTTTAAATATTTTCAAGCTATTTAATTTCCTTCCTAAAAGACAGATTGAAGAGAGTAGAATCAATTTGAAGAGTTTCAGTACAACATTAATATAACCTATAGTTCTATTAATTGACCAATTTAAGAATCAGTTAAATTATTTATCGCATATATTTTTAATCTCTGAAAATAATATTGTTACTTTAGTTGAAGTAGTTACCATTATAAAGGTGAGTTGGGGGTGGCCGGTTAGCTCCATTGGTTAGAGCATGGTGCTAATAACACCAAGATTGCAGGTTCAATCCCCGCATGGGCCACTGGGAGCTGTGCCCTCCTTTAAAAAAAAAAAAAAACAAACAATAACAAAAACAAAAACAAAACAAGTGAGGAATTTTGTAAGGGAAAATAAAAAGGGAAAAATTCAAAGCTATATATTCAAATTTCATGACATACAACAAAAATATAGAATACCTTTACTTATTGTAAATCATTGATTTTACAAAGTGGACTATTCCATTTACTTTTAATGGGTAGATCAAATAGAATTTTAAGGGTTAGCTTCATTTTAAAATTGCAATACAGTATGCCTCATTCAGCAAAATGTTTGAGCATCTATAATGTAGGACTTAGTTTTCTAGTTATACTAAGGCATTATTTTAAGTATGTCATTAATGTACCCAGTAAATATTTATTAAACTCTTACTACATGCCAGGTAGTAAGGTACATTACTATGCTACATTCTGGGGCAACAGCAGTGAACCAAAGTGTCTTTGGCCTCATGGAAATTTTAATCAAGTATGAAAAGAGACAGATAGGTAGGTAGGTAGGTAGATAGATAGATGATAGATAGATAGATAGATAGATAGATAGATAGATAGATAGATAGATGTTATGGAAAATTACAAAAAAAGAAAGGTGGTTTATTTAATTTTTAAATCTATTTTTCATTTTTCAATTATAGTTGACATACAGCATTACGTTAATTTCAGGTGTACAACATAGTGATTAGCCATTTGTATAACTTACAAGGTGATCATCCTGATAAATCTAATACCTGACACCATACTTAATTATTACAATATTATTGACTATATTCCTTATGCTATACTTTACATCCCCATGACTGTTTTATAACTACTAATTTGTACTTCTCAGTCCTTTCTGTTTTTCACCCATCCCTCAAGTCCCTACCATCTGTTCTCTGTATCTCTGTATCCCCCAAAATGTTCTCTGTATCTATGAGTTTGTTTGTTTTGTTGTTTATTTTGTTCTTTAGATTCCACATCTAAGTGAAATCATAAGGCATTTGTTTTATCTGTCTGACTTACTCCACTCAGCACAATTCACTCTAGGTTCATCCATGCGCTTGCAAATGGTAAAATTTCATTCCTTTTCATGCCTGAGTAATATTCCCATTGTATATATGTACCCCCTCTTTTTTATCCATTCATCTATTGATGGACACCCAGATTGCCTCCATAACTTGGCTATTGTAAATAATACTGCAATGAACATATGGATGGACTATGCCTTCAAAGTAGTGTTTTGGGTTTCTTCAGATAACTACCCAGAAGTGGGATTACTGGATCCTTTGTCTTTGTTATAGCCTTTGTTTTAAAGTCTATTTTGTATGATATAAGTATTGCTACCCCAGATATGATTTTTTTTGTTGTTTCCATTTTCATGAAATATCTTTTTTACCCCTTCACTTTCACTCTGTGTGTGTCTTTTGATCTGAAATGAGTCTCTTATAGACAGCATATGTAAGGGTCTTGTTTTCTTATCCAGTCAGCCACCCTATGTATTTTGATTGGAACATTTAATCCACTTACATTTAACATAATTATTGATACATATGTAGTTATTGCCATTTTATTACTCATATTTTTTATCTTCTTCTTCAAGAAGTCATTCCAACATTCCTTGTAATACTGATTTGGTGGTGATGAATTCCTTTAGCTTTTTCTTGTTTGAGAAGATCTGTCTTTTGATTCTAAATGATAGCTTTTTTTTTTTTTTTTTTTGGATAGAGTATTGTTAGTTGTAGGTCATGCTTGTTTTTCATCACTTTGAATATTTTGTGCAGTCCCTTCTGGCCTGCAGAGTTTCTGTTGCAAAATCAGCTAACAGTCTTATGGAAGCTCCCTTATAGTTAACCACTTTTTTCTTCCTGCTTTTAAGATTCTCTCTTTGTCTTTAACCTTGAGGGTTTTAATTATGATGTGTCTTGGTGTGAGCCTCTTTGCATTCATCATGTTTGGGACTTTGTACTTCTTGAGGTTGTATGTGTATTTCCTTCGCCAGGTTAGAGAAGATTTTCATCATTATTTCTTCACATTCCGTAGGTTTGAATTCCTTGCTCTCTCTCTTCTCCTTCAGGTACCTCTATGACATGAATGTTGGTACTCTTGATATTGTCCCAGAGGCCCCTTAAACTATCCTCATTCTTTAGGATATTTTTGTTGTGGTTGTTCTGTTTGGGTTTTTTCTGCTACCTTGTCTTCTAAATCACTGATTTGATCCTCTACTTCATCTAATCTGTTGATTTCATCTAATGTATTCTTTATTTCAGTTATTGTATTCTTCATTTATGACTGGTTCTTTGTTGTTTTCTATCTCAATTTTCATTTTTCCTATCTCTTTATTGAGGTTCTCATTGAGATCATTAAGCATCCCTGTAAGTGTTTTGAACTCTGCATCTGGTAGATTGCTTGTCTCTATTTTGTTTAGCTCTTTTTCTGGAGCTTGTTCTGTTCTTCATGTGGGACATGTTTCTTTGTCTCCCCCATTTTGGCTGCCTCCTTCTGTTTATTTCTATTATTAGGTAGAGCTGCTATGTCTCCTGGTCTTAGTGTAGTGACCTTAGGTAGTAGGTGTGCTGTGGGGCCCAGTGGTATAGTCTTCCTGGTCGCTTGAGCCAGGTACTCCAGGTGTGTCTCTTGTGTGGGTTGTGTGTACCCTGTTGTAGTTGAGTCTTGGTTGCTGTTTGCACATTAGTGGGAGAGATTGACCCTCGGGCTGATTGGTTGTGAGGACTATCGTGACTACAGTAGAGGAACTGTGATGCAGAGGCTGATCGTATGGAGCAGGATTCGCTTTAGCAGGGCTCTGCGGCCTGCCCAGTCTGCTCTTTGGGTATGTCATCCATGGAGGTGGCTGGATGGTGTTATGGCATGGTCTGAAGTTGACCCCCAGGAATACAGGCCCTGGGGCCTCCAAGGAGGGGCCCCACAGCAGGCCAAGTTCAGCTATCACCAGTGCCCTGCCAGGGGCCACCTAGCATAATCCACAGATGGCTGCCACCCACACTGGGCCTGTAGATGCCTGCGAGAGACCAAGCCTTGAATTGAGGCTGTTTGCTGCTAATGTTGGGTTTGGGCCTGTTTAGCAAGAGGTACAGGGCACACTAAGATCAGATGCTGCTTGTGGGGTTTATGAACCTTTGAGAGATTTTAGCAAATTATGCAGCATGAGCCAAGACAGGCTGTTTATATGGAAAAGCCATTGGTGGCTTCAGTGGATTTGCAAGTAGGGTGGGATGGGGAATCAAGGTGAATGAACAATGTTAGGCAGGTTGACAGAGACTCAGATATGGTGGCCACCTACACCTGCATGCTGGGTTGGGGGAGGACTCAACAAAGGAACAATAGCTTCTGCCAGCACTTCTGTTTGGGAGAAAGCTACACCTCCAGCCCTCATCCTGAGCCAAACAATTTAGTTTCTACCCCTGTGTCCCTGGCGCCTTTCAAGCTCCTGCACCGGCTCTACAGCTCAGAGCAAATGAGTCTGTCAGCAGTAAGTCCATGCTGCTGAGCCCTTTAAGAAGGGCTGGCACTGCAGCCACGTTCCATCTCACTAAGCCACAGTATTTGGTTTTCACAGCCAAAAGTTGTGGGAACTTCTCAGCACTGGAACTCTGGGCTGGGGTGCCTGGTGTGGGTCTGGGACCCCTCACTCCTTAAGGGTGACCTCTGTAGCTGAGATATCTCTCCTGATTTTTAACTGCCAATGTGGGTATGGGATCAGCCCATTCTGTGTCTCTGCCCCCCCACCAGTCTTGACTTGGCTTCTTCTGTATGTCCTTAGTTGTAGGACTTCTATCCAGCTAGACCTCAGGTGATTCTCAGTGATGGTTGTTCTGTAGTTTAGTGGTAATTTTGATGTAGTCATGAGAGAATGCAAACACAGAGTTTACCTACTCTGCCCATTTTCTGTACTTTCGTTGAAATCATGAATTGGATCCAGGAAGAGTGGTTTAGAGACTGCTGGGGAAAAGGAGGATTTGCGTGGAAAGGTGAAGGTGTCTGCAAGATTATAAGGATGACTATAATGACGGGTTGTAGTATCTAAGACGGGTAACTAGGGATATGAGTACATAAGAAAGAATGAGGAGATGATATGCTGTGGATGTGAGTTCTCCTAGCTTTGGAGAATTGATTAATTATGGGTATAAGGGAGTTAGAAATATAGAGGATGGTACATAGAGATGAGATGTTTAGAATTGAGTTATTGGAATTGAGATGTACCTATTGTTATAGGACACAGCATGGCCTTGAAAGTGGGTGTCTGAGATATGGTTGAGGATTAAATCATTTGAAAAAGTGAAGGTCAAGATTCTTTTGCATGATGATTGAATCATCAAAAATTTTGACTGGAAAAACGAAAATGGTAAGCCAGGTGTTAACATATTTAAGGAATGAGGGAAATAAATTAAATTACATCTTTAAATTATTGCAGTTAAAAAAGATAGTATGCAGTGCAGAGTTTGGGCTTCAAAACTAGAAGTTTTCAGGAAGGAAATAGTCTGGAAGTGTCAAAGAAATATAAAGACTCCTATGTAGAAATTTTTATTGAACACCTAAAGTACTTCCATGATGAACCAACCTTACTAATTTATCTGGTTGGTGTGGTGGATTGGTTTTCAACACATGCCATCCTTCTAATGGGCCTTGATGAATAGCGAAACAGGGAAAGCTACAACCTACATTTTCAAGTTTCCCTTGCAGCCAGGGATCTCGATGTGATTTAGGTTTAATCTCATGTTGTCTCAGAACATGACTTCTGCTCTATTGGCCGACAAGCATACCAGAGAGGTATGTTGGGCCACTGTGGCAGTCTTAGCAGAGGTCTGAGCATCTTTTCAGCCACTCTGAAGGTGCGGCGAGACAAGGCATGTGGCACAGGTCTCACTGCTGCAGGGTGTAACAGATATGCTGTGGTTCTGGAGCCATCAGTACTCTTGTGTTGTTTTTTTCTTGATCACATCAGTGGTGCTGGAAGGCTGGAGACTTCGTGACTGGGGAAGAGATAAAAATTCCTCTGGATCCTTGTTCTGTGGGATTAGTTATGGAATGTTTACCGAAAGTCTGTTTCTTCCATCCTCCCAGTGATTCAGTCATTTAATATGCTGTGACAAATCCCCCACTAGCTAGAGTGAATTCTAGATTCACTCATAAAACCTGAACTATAGAGAACAATTAGTCAAAGAGAGCTACATAGAATTCCACATGGTAGACATACAGGGAGAAGTTAAGGAAAAATGTTACATAAATAATTGCACGTAGCTTCTCTTTTGCCCACGAATCCTTTCCTTTGGTACTATAGAATGTAAAGGCAATTTATTTAACGTGTTTTCTTCTGGGTTCAAAAGAATTTCATGTCTTGTGTTATCAACATCTTTTATTAATTATCTATTTACCCATGGTACTTACTAAGTGATACGGCAAGTGATGAACATAGTATTTTTTCTTAACCTTCTAAGAATAGTTAACACAAGAATAGACACATTTTTATATCCCATGTATCAGTGAAATCATATGGTTCTTGACTATGGGGTCAAATATATGGTGATGGAAAGAGAACTGACTCTGGGTGGTGAACACACAATGTGATATACAAATTATGTATTACAAAATTGTACACCTGAAATCTCTGTAACTTTACTAACAATTGTCACCCCAATTAACTTTTATTTAAGAAAAAAAAGAATAGACACATTTATATAAACACAATAAAACAACTATATTAGTTTCCTGAGGCTGCTATAACAACGCAATACAAATAACAGAAATTTATTGTCTCACAGTTGTGGATGCTCGAAGTCTGAAAACAAAGTACTGGCAGGGCTGATTCCTTCTGAGAGCTGTGAGTGAGAATCGGCTTCCTGCCTCATGCCTCCCTCTGGTTACCTCAGGGAATTCCTCGTCCATATGATCTCCCTGTTTGTTCACATTGCCTTCCCTCTGCAAGTGTCTGTCTCTCTGTGCAAATTTATCCCACTTACAAAGACACAATCATATTGGATTAGGGTTTAAACCAAATAATCTCATCTTAATGTGATTATCTGCAAAAATCTTATTTCCAAATAAGGTCACATTCACAGGTACTGGGGGTCAGGACTTGAACAGCTTTGTGGAACACAAAACAGCCCACCAGAACAACCAAATAATAGTAGTAATGTCTGGTCACTGAAACTTAAGTGCATAGTAGAGTTGATAAATAGAGACAGGAAAATTGTATGCTAGAACTAATTTACTAATTTAGTCTAAACAAGAACGCTGTCAGGAAATATAATCCTCATTTTAGCAATGAGTTGGTCGTGTCTCTGGGTATTTACATGATTTGGCCTACTTTAAACAAGTATAAAGACAGTATTTGAACTCTGAAATTCTAAAACTAATCCGTTTGAAACAAATCCAATATACTTTTCCACCCTTCTACACTGTTTTCCCAAAACAGAAAACGTTATAAGAATTATAAATCTAGAAAGCATCTTTTCCTTGGTTTTCACAATCAAAGAGTTATTTATAGGGTAACAACTATTTTCTTAGGACTATTTTCTAGGAACAAGATTATGATAACTATTTCAACCATAAGGAACAGAAAATTGGGTGTGGTTGGAATTTAAGACCCTTGCAAGTAAGTGACGCTGGAAACTTTGGTAAGAGTTTTGATAAGAGATGATATGCACTATGGGAAAGAAGAGAAGGAATGAGATCCCAGAGACATACCTGGGGTAGAATGTATGAGTCTTGATGATTTATTGGATGTGCAGTAATGGAAAAAAATGGAGTTTAGAATGACTCCCCGATTTCTGATTTGAAAAAAAAAAAGAGGTCAGTCCTAAAAAGCATCTACATGCATATAGAAAAATCATTCAGACAGAGAAAGTAATTTTTGAGGCTACTGAGGCTGAGATGTTTTTGAAATAACCAGATGATCAGCACAGAGAAGTTCAAATATGAGAATCTGAGCTGATGGGAGAAGCCAGTGAGAGTCTTCAGAAGCCTGGACTGAACATCACAGTAAAGGTCGAAAAGCAGCCAAATCCAAACATGAGTCAGAAGTCAGAAAAATGGATAATGGTGCTGAAATAATTGTGGTACCATATTTAGAATTATTTACTATTTACATTTTTATTAATTTAATTTTGTAAGCACAATATGTTGATCAATAGAAGTAACATATCTTTGGACTTGTGTATTATCTGCATACATCAGAGAGTTTTTATGAACATGTTGGATAATCCTCAAGATTTCTGAGAAACAACAGGTTTTTATCCTAGAATCAGTTTCCTTTTGATTTACCTTATGCCAACAATTCAGTTTATCAAGCTGGTAGGAAAGAGGGGTGTAGCCTTATTGTAGAGTCCAGTACTGTTGAGTTAGCATTATCTGTTATTTTTAAAGTGCCACATGTTATTTACTACAAACAAAGTATAATTTTATTTGTCAGTTCATTTTATAGTGTTTTTAAAATACTTAAAAGCAACAAGTGTTATAAAATTCATGGAGATGTCAGTAGTAGGAACATGTTATACTTTCTTATTAATTTTCATTTTCATATGTGTGATCTCACAGATTAAAGTTAATAGCAGGAAAGAACACCGAAAAAGTGCAAAAAATGCATGAAAAGAAATCCACAAAAAATCCACAAATAATTATTCTTTATAATAAAAGCATAAGTGACAGCTTAAATAGTTAAATCTCACAGAGTAACAAATGAGTTAATTTATTTCCACAATGTTATCAAGGAAAGGATAGTGGAATGAAGAAAATAAAAAGGCTAATCCATAGAGGAAGGATAGTTTTGTATATTTACTTTAAGAACTAAAAATCAAATTTATTATTGTATAAATGTAATTATTTTGAATTTCCAACTATGTCAAAAATGTGTTATTTCATTGTATCAGAATACTATGATGCCACCCTAAAGTATTTTTTCCCCTAATTGCATGGTTATAATGAAAAGTTTACTTACATGTGAATAAGTTATAAGAGAGTACAGATTTCCAAAAATATCCAAGTTTGTATGGATAAAAATGTTCATTAAAAAAAAGTACTTCTAAAAGGTTTAAAATAAAATCTCCTAACTTACAATTAATTCATTTCCTCAGATGATTGCAAAAGGGAAGTTACAGGTATTTGTCATTATTTAGCAACCCTGTATGTGAATTACTATCATAGTATACAAAAGTCAAGGCCATCATTTCAAATGTCGCATGCCACTTAAATGAATGTGCTCCTAGGGTAAAGGGTGGGTAAGACATTTTAAATGATATCATCAGTAAGTGTGTACATGTGAAAAAGGAGCTAACAGGAGAGAAGAAATTTCCTCAGCAGGTCTGCTCATTGCATTGATTCCACATACTGTTTGTCTAGGCAATTAGGTGATTGTAATAGTCAGCTTGCTCTTTATCTGTAGAATTGTGCTTTTCTTTTTTTCATCTTCTAGTCTCCCCTAACATCTAAAAGGTAGAATAGAATTGTTCTAAACTTTTTAAAATGTTCACATTAGTTCTCATGAAGAAAGATAAGGTTGAGTTCTCGGGAAATTATCTTGAGTTCTTTGTTGTCAGGGACAAGGGAGAATATTTCCTTTAAAGGTCATGTCTGGCTTCCTCTCTTGTTCCAATGAGGTTTTCAGAGCTCTCATCTGTCCTGGGTCACAGAAGCACATTTTATTGTGAGAGTGAGCAGAGGTGACCTGCAGCTTTGAGCTTGGGGCAGAGAGAAAACAAAGACTGAATGTTACACAAGAAGACTACACAATTTCAAGTTTAAGAAGAAAGTTTGGAATCAGGAGGTAAAACTGAAGTGAAGTGACCTCAAAAAAGATGAGGTGGAGTGAGCAGGTTCAGAAAGTGAGGCTAGAGGACATGGTGAAGATGAGGGAGCTATCGAGGGCCCCAGGAACCTTGGGACAGAGCAGAATATATTCAAGTCCCTGAAATCAAAAGCTTGTTCGCCTTGGCTCTACATCGAATATTGACCCTGTTATCTGATCTCAGACCAAAGATGGGAGAAGGGAGATGGAACAGGCATCCCAGTAATATAATTTGAAGGTCTTCCCTCATCAGCAAAAGTGTTGAATCTCCCCCGCCCCCTCCTTTTCCCCCCCATTACTATTTTCTAATTCCTGTGTAATATCTGAAGTCTGTGAACTGCTGTCGGGGGCACTCCCCAAATTTCCACCATCCGTACATCTGAAAATCTAGCTGGGAACTAATGGACAAATGTTTCTGCTTTGGTTTGGACCCAAGTGAAGTGGTTTTGTGTCTATTTTTTAAATGCCTATAAAATATGCTTTGGTTATTTGTAATTCTTTAAGTTTAAACTGTTCCTGCCATAAATATTTTTTCTATCCTTGTGGGATAATACGTGAAGGGTAACGTAGGGTTTGTATTATGAGCTTTATTTCAGACATGAAAAGCAAATGTACACAGATGATAAAGTCAGTACCATACTGCCAAGTTTAATAGTATGTGACTAGAATACTAAGGGACGTAGGACTTACTTATGTCAGAAGCAGTAGTAAAGGTTCTATGATATTATTTTTCATGTCCCTCACACCAAGAAAACCATCAGCATATGGATATAAATTTAGGAACCTCTGGTCATGTGACAGGGAATCAATTTTAATGCCGGATGTTCTCTGCTCTAGTGTCAGACCTGCCGGAGTCTGTGAGGTTGGACAGGTCCCTCCTCCCTCTCACAGACTGCTCTCCATCTAAAACTGACCACACCGTGGGTTTGGAGCACAGGAGAGACATACGTGTGTTATGTTTTAAAAGGGTCTCTCCAGTTACTATGCTGAGAGTAGACTGAAAGTGACAAGGTGGAAGCAGAAATCCGTTATGAAATTATTCCAGAGAAGGGGTAACAATGGCTTGGACCAGCATGGCTGCTGGAAAGGAAATGAGAAGCAGTTATATTCTGCATGTTTTAAAAAAGAAAAGCCAACAGAATTTCTTAATAGACTGAGTGAAAAGAAAGACAGGAATCAGGGTGATTTCAAGTTTTCGACCTTGATAATATCTAAAGAATCTATAGAAGGTATTGGATACCAGAAAATTATGTCAGAGATACTTATAAAATTCAATTTAAAAAATTCCCCAGACATTTAAATAAGAATCTCATCCTATGTTTTAACAGTATGTATTTAGTTTTGACTTCAGAAAGACTGGATTGAGGGAAATACTGCTTTGCTAGCAATCTGTATTTTTAAAATGGTAGTTTTTATTGCTAAAACCTACAAGAAAATAATTGAAAATGATAAATGTGCAGTTTTCAGTTTAGGTATAATAAGACAAGTGAAAAAGACCTGAGGGGATTTGCTTAAAAGAAGATCAATAGGAATAAAAAATATTATGTGCTAAAAATGTAATGTAGTCTTAGGCTTATCCAAGAATGGAAGTACAGTGTCTATATAAGCCTTTCTGTGAACCAGAATTGCTCATCTGAGCCACAGAAAATAGAAAACTATTTGAGAAACTATTTTCTCAATTCTCCTAAGATGGTACATAGTTACTACTACCGTTCTAGATGCTTAAGAGGGAAGTTGAGTCAATATGTAAATGCATACCTTGAGGCATTAGGTCTTCTTTCCTTGTGTAACTATGGTGGAGAAAGTCCGGTCTAGGTGACAGCCACATCTAGACAGTCACCTGTTTTTTTGTTTTTTTTTCAAATTTTATTGGAACGTAGCCACACCCCTTCATTCTATTTTATCTATACTGCTTTTGTGTTGCCACAGTAGAGCTGAGGTGAGGGGCGGGAAAGAGACTTTATGGCCTTCAAACCCTAAATTGTCTACTGTCTGGCCCTTTACAAAAAAGAGTTTGCTGACCAATAGTCTGGGTCTATTCATACATCATTAGATGTATGATTCTAATGAAGATCATACATCTACTGTACACATTCCTGGTTATATATTTTCCACCTTCTCACATTGATAAACATTTGTTTCATGATAAAGATGAATAGAACACTATAGGAATAGAAAATGTAATATGTATTTAATTTAGTCCATCGAATAATAGTATCCTTAGTATATGTCAAAGCTAGATTTAGTTTGGAGTCAAGAAAGAATAGCCACAATTCATGTACTCAACAAACTTATATTTTATCAGATATAATGCTATGTAGCAATGTTAGAGTTATGTGCAAGTCCTACTCGAACGTAAGTTAATTCTGCTGATGGTGAATTGGGAACATTCCATGCAGAGTAGGCGTTTGACCTGAGCCTTAAAGGATACTTGGAAATTTGATAGGCAGACAAGACAGAAAAAGTATTCTAATCGAGGGACATGTGTGAGCAAAGTATATAAGTTACAAAGATACGTGAAATCTCTCTTAACCCTTTTGGGTTGCTATAACAAAAATGTCATAGACTGGGTGGCTTATAAATTGCAGATATTTATTTTTCACAGTTCTGCAGGCTGAGAAATCTAAGATCAAGCACCGGCAGAGTCCATGATGGTGAGGACCTCTGCCCGGGTTCATAGCTGACCATTTTCTCTCTGTGTCTTCACGTGATGGAAGGAAGAACGGAGGTCTCTGTGGTCTCTGTGATAAGGGCATTAATACAATTCATGAGGGCTTTACCCTCATGACATAATCACTTTCCAAAGCCCGCACTTCCAAATACCATGGCATTGGAGGAGATTTGAACATAGGCATTTGGGGGGAACACAAACATTCAGTCTATAGCAGGGTCTCTATTGAAAAGTAAGTACAAGGAATATTTTATAAGCCCAGTTTAACTGAGTATATGACCTTCAACTTCCTCAACCTGGTTCTTCCCACCGCCATGGCAACATTCTCATGATACCAGTAGCTGCAGAATGGCTTACTGGGACTCCATCCTTACATCATGATGATGGCCAAGTAACTCTTCTGTGTTCTGTGCTTTAGTGAGCCCTGCTCGGGTGCTCCTTTGGTCTCATTCCTCCCACTTGTTTTTGAGACCAAGAGGATATACCCAACTAGATCCCCCATTTTTCCTTCTAGATCATGTCTATATACTAGGAACTCTGGAAGTCCCTGACCCAATGACCTGAGCCTGCTTCCAAGGCCCGAATGGACCCCTTCCTTCATCTGTAGACCTCATCTCTGACATGTGCACCCCAAGACCATATGGCCAAAGGCAGGCCTCTTGTAGTAAGGGAGCTTGGGCCTCTGGGCCAGAATGTACAAATGTGCACATGTGTCTGAGTCCCCTCACTTGTGTGGGACAGAGCTGGTAGTGGTGGGAAGAGAAGGGGGGCAGCACCGAATCTCCATTTGTACGCTTGCCACAGGCCCTGCCAATGTTATGGGCAAGGCTGTAGCCAGATGCCAGAGAACACGTTCCCACTGCTGGCCATCACTATAGATCTGGGTACAGATCAGACCCAGTTCCATAAGGAGCTGTCAACAAAGACACCAAAGAATAACCGTCATGGGTAAAACACTTGGCTAAAGGGAACAGAGTGCCAGAGACTGCTCTTTTGATTGATGGCCAAGATTTTCTATTTCCTTACAAAAATGAAGCAGAGCAGCTACTCTGCCATTAATCTCAACACATTCTCTACTTATTCAGGTACACCTTTTTAGCTCTCTCTTCCCTTGCCATTCCATAGTGCCCTTGCCTCTGAGCCTCAAAAATTGATGAGAAAGAAGATTCTGTGTTAAAACTTTTAAATACTTGGTAAATACCTGATTTGATTATAATTAGTTTATGATTAAATTATTTATTATGAAACTGTGTAAGAGTATCTCACAACAAATAGTAACCTGCCTCTAGAATATCACCAGAATATAACTGTGTTTAATCACCTAACATTAAATACAGTGTTATTTTGCTCAAATTACCTTCTTATTATCTTTCCACAGCAATCTGTAATATTTTCTGAGTGTTCAACCAAGCATTACTTAGCAGTCTGCCCCAGTTTTCCATATGCTTTAGATTCTGCTTAAAATAACTTTTTTTGTGTTTATGCATAGGCTTTGACTATTTAAGCTTTGAGGTCAATTTTTAAAATGTAGGATTTATAAGTAGAGAAAAATGAGCAATCTACTTATCAGGAACCAAGGAAAACTCATTTATATGCAAAGACTATAGATTTCAGTTCATATTTTACCTAAAAGGTTGTCGAAAACTGCATAAATGGCAAAAACAATTTACATCATTTTTGTTTTATTTCTTCATTTAATAAACTTTTTTTTTTTTTTTTTTTTTTTTAACATAACAACAGAAAAGTGAGTAGTTCTGTGTGTATCTAGACTTGGCTAGCTAGAGTTGCACCAGAGAATTTGATCAGTCAGGTTGTGGAAAACTGTGTGTGTCGTGCTAAACCGTTTGATCTTTACCACGCAGATCATGGAAATTTGTCTGGCTATTCGTTTTTCTTTTTGACAGGGTGATGAGCAGATCGGAGTTTAAGGGACATTTTTGGAACTCTGAAGGGCTGTCTGGAGAGTGAAGATTGTAAATGATAGGAAACTAGTTAGCAGGCTGTTGTAGTCCTTGCCAGAGGAATTGATCTGGACCAGGGCAGTGGCAATGGGAGGGAGAGAACAGAGGAAACGACTAATCAGAGTGAGGTGTTGGGGCGTGGGGATGTTTAGTCTGGAGAACAAAAACCACACACAGCGTTTCAAAATAATTGAAGTGCTCTTCTCTGGTCTCAAATCAAATTCTCTTTTTCTCTTTCCCTCCCTCCCCCTCTCTCTCTTTCCCTCTTAAAACTTCTGGAAGCAGATGGTTTTTGATGGAGGCTGTGCTTTCTCCTAGAGGAGATATTCCAAGTGAAGGGTGCAGTGTAAGTTGTATTAGATAATAGCTGGTGGCCCAGTTTTACTAGATTTTAGATATTATTTAGATAAATGTTGAAAAATAAATTTAGATTAATTTGAATTCAGATTCTCTATGAGTGAAGTAAGAAAGAAAGATTGAAAGGATTCCTCATAATAGGAAAAAGCCATTTGATCTGTTTTCTTAAAATTACAAATCAGGTCAGAGCATGACTTCCATGAAAATAATCATCTTCCACTGGAAAACAGAGAAGTGCTCCAAAAATGCACATCCCTTTTTCTGAGAAAGAAAAAAAGAAAGTCTTTTATTATGTAACTTCCTCTCAGTGCCAGGATTCAGATCTATTCCTCTTTAAAGCCACATTAATGTTTCCAGCTCTGTGCATCCTTGGCTTTCAGTTTCTTGTTCTTTGATCTACCTTAGCAGAAAATTTGGAAATAGCAGTATTAGGTGAGGTACATATAGTTAAGAGCCAATCTTTATCTTGGAAATAACACTGCCTTTAGTGTACCCTTTTAAAATTTTATTTAAAAATAAAAATATGAATGATAAACTTCTAACAATAATTGTGAAGATTTAGCAAAATATGACCCCATCATATTAGCTTTTATCAACTGGCTAGTTTATTTACTAATAATAATTCTCGCCTCAAACATTTGCAAAAATCAACAATGGTGTGTCTATTTATTTATGTATCCAGTCATTTGATAAATGTATTTTGAGAACCTTTTAGGTGCCAGGTAGTTCTTTGGTCTTCATAATATAACATTGCTCAAAGTAGAGAACTATGCCCGTGGCATGGAGCATACGGAGTTCAGGGGGAAGAGACAATAAACAAAATAATTCAAGCAAATACATAGTATGTTCAATAGTGATAAATATCCTGGTGAATAATAAAGCAAAGAAGGGGTGTTGCAGATTTAAGTAAGATGGTCAGAGAACGCATTGTTAAGGGAGCATTTGAATAAAGATTTGACTGAGATGAGGGAGAAACTCTCTGGGAAAAAGCACAGGAAATAGCAAGTCAAAGGCCCTGAGATGGAAGTATTGCGGGCATGTTCGAGCAAAGGCAGTTCTGCTACAGGAGAATGTATTAGGATAAAAATAGGTGAGTGACAAGATCAGAGGAGGGTGCAGATAGTGTAGGACATTGCAAGCAGTGGTGATAACTGGCTTTTTCACCGTGAATGAGCTAAGAAGCCACTGGAAGATTGTGAGGGGGTGGTGGTGCTGGTCTGACTTCGGTGTGAATAGGATCTCCCGTCTACTGTATTGAAAATAGACTGAAGTAGGGCAACTACTATTATTGGCAATGGTTTTAACCTCTTCCTGGAAGCAGCTTTATCTGATTTAATGTGATTATGAGACACAGAGGTCAGGAGTACAAGAGTTAAATCCATGGACAGACAGAAACAACAGTTGAGGAATCAGGGTCAAATTAACAGATAAAATTTGGTAAAGCCCACAGCTCATAGATACGGGTCAGATAGCAGGTCAGGATATGCACATTATTAGCCAAATGAACATTGGACACACAAAATACGATTTAATATAATACCCAAGCAAGATAAAATCTGGTTATGTTAATTTAAATTGTACTTTAAAAACAAAGAATTTGCCATATTTTTTAGAAATAGAAATTGAGCAGCTTCCATTGTGCATCCATGGAGGCATGTGGTTAGAGTGACAAAATGTTGGATGATATGTGCCAAAGGGAGCATTGTGTGTGCTCTTTGATCTGGAAGCTTTCTGATCTGAAGTGCTTAGGAATTTGGGTCAAATATGCACATGAACTTAAAATGAATAAAAGCCCATGGAAATTGTTTAATTCAACAAAATTTATGGGTTGCTCATTGTGTTCCAAGCACTTTACTACAAGCAGAGACTGGGCAGGGATGAGTGGTACAGGCCGCCATACAATAAGGGAGGGTGTGTACTGCGGTGGTTGTGAGGTCAGGCTTTGGGCCAGAGAGAATAGAATTCCAGCCCTGATACTCGCTAGCTTTGTGACATTGAGTGACTAATTTAATCTTTCTAAACCTCAGTTTCTTCAAGTGTAAATGGTAATTGCAATACTTGTTTTTACAGGGCTGATGGAAGCTTAAATGAAATAATTATATAAAGGGCTTAGCAAAGAGCCAGGTACATAATAAGAACTCAGTTAATGGTGGTAGTTCCTCTACTGTTACTTTTTGTTTGATTTTAATTGTTTACAGGTTAGGATAGCAAACTCTAAGTTTTGCAATGTTATGTCTTATAAAATAGATTGCTGTAGTAGATGGATGGATGGATGGATAGATAGATAGATAGATAGATAGATAGATAGATAGATAGATAGATAGATAGATAGATAGATAGATAGATAGATGCTAGATAGATAGATGGTTCGATGTAATTGCAAGAAAGAAAGTACTAAAGGTATCTGGGAAATCAAGAAAGATGTCATGTTAAATAGGTGAGGGAGTAAATAAGCTGGATTTTGAAAAATGAGTTCAAGTTTCCAGGTGGAGACCATCATTCAGTCAGTCAGTCAGTCAGTCATTGTTGGTCATTTACTTAATATATATTTATTATATGTATGCTATATTTTGGAACTGTGCTAGGAGCTGAAAATGCAACACTTTATAAGAAATAATTTTTGCCCACTCTTCCACTGTGATGGGAAAGAGCAACTTGTAAGAATCAACTATTGTGCTACGTGAATATGTGTTCCCTCAGGCTTCCTGTAAGCTGTATGCCTTGAGAGTGGAGTGGAAAGACAGTAAAGGTGGATTCTGTTTGCAGTAATGAGAGAAGGAAAAAGAAAATAACATCTTGCAAGTGTCTCTTCTAGGTGCTTTACACTCTCACTTAACCCTTACAAAAATCATCTGAACTAAGTATATTTTCCTTATTTGGCTGGTGTGGAAACTTGGGTTCAGGGATGTTAACTGTCTTGTCCAGGTCACATAAGTAGCAACGGGAAGAAAGAGGATTTGAGTATGGCCACAGGTAACTTCAGAGGGAGAAGGGACATGCATGTTGCCACGTACCTGAAAGGAAAGGAGACCAGGAATATTAGTGAGTGTCTCTAATGACAACCACAGATGGCTCCTGCTTTGAGAGTCTGGTCAGAGCACAGCTGGCTGCAGTCAGTCAGTGCTGGAGGATCGTGTCCTTTGGTATAAGGGTCCCTGGTGAGCGCTGGAAACAGGAGAGCAGAGAATTGAGGGTGGTATTCTGGGGAGCTTATCAAGTCAGCACATATGCATGGAGATTGACCAGGGACCCCAGTGCAGAATCTCACATGCGATGAAAGGTGCCGTGGAAGTACAGGGCTGCCCATGCCTCCACCATAGTTACGTTATTAGGTGAACCTTCCAGTTTTAATAGGGGATCCTATAGCCTTTGGCATGAAGATATTCGTTCTGTAAATTGAGAACAAATATCTTTCACGTTAAAGCCAAAACTAAAGATCAGTGTCTTTGTGTTTAGTGTATCATTTTGCTACATAGCTATAAGGAATTCTTAGTTATTGTATAGTGTGACTCAGGGAGCCATCAGAAACATATATATTTTGCTTGTACTTTAGGATTACGTGATCTATAACTCCGCATTTGTATTACAGTAGGACAAGCCATTTGAAAGGGGAGGCACTGAGTTCTTTAAGGAAGACAAACAAAAACCTTGTACCTCTAATCTGCATACAATTGTTCACATCACTTCTGCCTTTCCAAAATGGGTCAGAGGCATAGAAAACATTACCAATATCCCAGGGCAGTTACTGGGTCATCTACCCTCCAGGAGAATGAGATCAGGATTGGATTTGACTGGTGATGTCAGGACAATGTGTGTCTTTTAACCACAGACTCAGAGGATGTGTGTGATTTATATCTCCAAGTGACTAAGAGAGGGGCATGCTATATATAACCCATGCTCTGTACCCCTTACTATGCACTGACTTTGGAGAATTCTTTTTTTAATTCTACTGAACTCCAATCTCCTCAGCTATAACAGAGGGATGATGATATTTACCTCATAGGCTCAGATTTAAGGGATTTGATGGAAAATGCTCAGCATGTTACATGGTGACTTGTCTTCCCTTCTCCCCCTTTCCCTGTCCCTCCAAAATATTATTATTATTAGCTGAACCTCTACCTCCAAGGTGAGAATTAAGTGAGGAAAGAGTGTGGATTCCCCAGGGAGATTGCTTTTGACTGAGCCTCTCTGCTCAGGTGCAGATTAAAAAGAGAGAAAATGAAAGAGAAAAACAAGAGGTAATAGCCCCCTACACACACACTTTTTTTTGTGACGTTATGAACAATTTTCTTAGCTGGAACAAAAGGGGGGGAAAAAAGAGGGACCCCCCTGTCGTTGTTATAGTTGTTGATAATAGAAGATAAAGGGCAGATGTGGAATGGTGCGCCCTTTGAAGAGGAATTACAGAGGACTGGTACATAGACAGGGCAAATGTCCTGGCAAGTAGAATGTTCCATCATTTCATTGCAGAGATGGCAGAGATTGCAAAGACTAATGTGGCAGAAGTACTGACAGTCTTGCAGCAGCCTTCCTGCCAGCTTTTAGCATTGGCTTATGGCAAGCAGGCCAAAAATGCCGGCAAAGATAGTATCGTAACAATTTTCTCATCAATTGCTTGATATAAAATACTTTTTTTAAAAAATCTCACTTTCCCCAAGGGAAACATGCATTTCTAAATAGCTATGACTCCCTGAGAAGATGCAATAAGAAGGGTACATCAACTCCGTGGTATTTTTACAAAAAACAAACAAATATATATATATATATATATATATATATATATATATATATATATATATATATATATATATATATATATATATATACATATATATATATATATATCTCCTCAGTGTAATCCTGGGGAAAATATCAAATAAACCCAAATTGAGGATCATTTTACAAACCATGTGACCAGTACCCCTCATAAAGGTCAAGATCATGGAAGACTGAGAAACTGTCACAGATTAGAGACTAAGAACACATGATGACTAAACACAACATGGAGACTTGGTATCTTGGATTGGATCCTGTGAAAGAATAAAAATATTAGTGGAAAAAGCTGGGGAATCTGAGTAGTTGATAGTTTCCCAACAATTTTAATTTCTTAGCTTTAATAGATGTTGTGTGGTTATGTCAGATGATAACAGTAGGTGAAGCGGGTGATGGGTATATGAGCAATCTTTATACTATCTGTGTAACTCTCCTGTAAATCTAAAATTATTTCAAATGGAATTTAAAAACATCTCAGTGACACAGACTACTGTGTGCTCTCTTGAGCCATGGCAACTTTTTATAACTTTGTGAGAACTGTGGGGATTAGGATTTTTGTTCGTTTTATCAGCTTTGGGAAACTGCCTTCCCTCTCATCTGCCTCTTTCCCAAATGAATCTTATGGGAAAGTTTGGAAAAGGGAAAATTATGAAGAAAGGGTATTGAACATTGCCTATGGAAGGTGAAGGAAACTTTAGATCAGGAACTTTAGGTAGTATTTAAGAGCATCAAAACAGACCTAACTATGAGATATGGGGAGTTATTTAGATGCAAGACCAACATGAAGGAGGAGAGGAGAGAGAGCCTTTTTATAGTTCGTTCCTAATTATGTTTCTTATATAACTCATATTCCAAAAGCATAAAAGGAAGCCTGTGTTCTAATAAAGAGAAAATTAATACAAAGAAGGTTAATTTACAAATAATCTTCGGAAGAAAAGATATTAAGTCACTAGTCTGATCTAAGAATTCAAAACTATCTCATTTCTTTATTCTTTAATTTTCCATATTGTGGAGCCAAAAATAATCATGAAATGACCTGAAAATGTGGTCTTGGTGCAATTGCTTCTGTTCTTATTTTTATTAATCACAAAGAACCATCTCTAAGAGGATTATTTCTGTAGTCAAAACTGTCATTGGTGAATAAAGCATTTGGTTGTCTCTAGGGAAGTGGGATGGCCGCCAAACAGCTCATATGCATGAGGAACTAAGCGTGAGTTAGGACATACATTTTGACCTTTATGAGTCAGGACTATTAATTATAACAAATTTTTGTTAGTGATTGTTGAATTAATACAACAACCACCATAACCACAAAAACGTTGGTAACCGCATTCTCCAGAGAAATGGAACTCCAATAGGGGTAAAGCCATTTTAAAATCTATCAAGTCGGGTCTATTTGCTCTGAGGCATTTCATAGTCAAGAAGGAGAGCAAGCTGTGGTACATGGCATGAGATATCCACCTTCCCAGTTTTATTTTTATGCCTTGAAGCTGGCTCCCTTTCTATTGCACTAAACCATCCTTCTAGTCTTACTCATATAAACGTAACATCATTGACATCCCATGATATACGTGTGTTTCTTTTTCCAGCATGGCTGTTCTATTTTATTCTTACATATTGAATTATCTCTTCCTATCCCCAAAGATTGTAGGCTAGAAACATTGAACTCTGATCATGTGTAGTCAGGCTGACAAAATGTGCCGAGTAAGTTTATTGTTATTAATTTTTTCCTTCATCTATACTTATGATTATTTTGCCATACTTGATTCCTCTATTTCTTTCTCCACCTTAACTGAAACATTTTAAAGTAATTGGCAGATAACATGGTGCCTCACCCTGAAAGACTTAATGTGTCCCCTGAAACAATGAAGATTTTCTTCTATTATAACTACAATACTATTATCACACCCAAGAAATTTCACGATACAATACTATTATCTAACAAGTAGTCCATATTCCATCTTCTCCAATTCTCCCAAAATATTCTAATTCTTTATAGCTTTTTATTCAGTCTAGAATTTAGTCAAGTATCACAAATTGATGCACGATTAGAGTTTCCATTACTCCCTTTCCTAAAATTGATTTGCCTATTGAAGGCTCAAGCTGATTCTCCTTTATCATATCTCTCTTTACAAATACCTATTTTTCTATATATATATATATATATATATATATAAATGAAAGATGAAAGCGATACAGGAAGAAATGAAGAAAGGGAGGGAGGAAGGAGATGCATCACTTTCATCCATCCCAAATTTTTTCATGGTACATTGCTCTGGTATGAAAACTCCTGAGACACCAAACAATAAGACAAAACACAAAATTGGCATTTTTGAAGTATTCCTTAATCAAATTGTAATATCTTTTTCATTATGCTATGCATTGTAATATCTTTTTCAATTTGCTATATTTAATAATTAACTATCAGACTTTGTAATATATGTATATTGTTTATCTTTTGACTAATAATTTTAGTAACGATAATTAGTCAATAATTTTGATTAATAATAATTTATGAGAATTCAAATCAGAAGGAAATTTTTTAAAAAAATGAAGGCTTATGGTATTATACATTTTGGTTTAATTTATTTAAATATATTTATTGCAGACAAATATATTAGGTGATCATTAAGTGACCCAAAGCTTAAAAATACATTCCATGTGCTTGAGAAATAAAATGGAAATACAATTTAGGCCAATCAAAATTTGTGTTTATGTGTGTGTGTTTTAGTTGATAATGGTGAGTATGAAATTGCAACGGTATTATGATTCAATTTGATGTATTTAAAAGAGTAATGTAACAGTTTTATTTTAATATGCTAAAGTTTACAATGTATCAGAAATTACATACTTTGCTTCCAATTAAACGTAGCGTAACAAATTTTATATTTCACTCTAAAGATGTGTAAGGGGTTGCATTCCCTAAATGTCTTTTAGGCTATGATTGAAGAAATATTTGAAGACTAGTGTCCTAAACAGCACTTTCACACCTTCACTTTCTCTCAGATTTCCAACACCACCTTTGCATTATTCCATTGTTGACTCTGCTTCTTCTCTTAACTGAGGAAACAGAATTTCCTAACATGACATCTCCCTACATACTTGAGTGTTCAGCATCTATGTTCTGTCTCCTTTGTGGAGAAGCTGGCCCTGCTCCTAGCCAAGGCTCGTCTCTCCCGTGGCTCTGCTCTATCCTACTCAGAGACTGTTTTCATAATTCTCTCTTTCTCCTTGAAAGATTTCCCCCTTCTAGTGGATGTTGCCACCAGTGTTCACAATTCTGTTATTTTTATGATGTTAATAATAAAATATCATAAATCCCCTCTATTCCACTTGTGCTTCTAATTATACCTTCCACTCCAATTTCTCTCATTTCCTTTACCACAAAATAATTTTAAAAATTGCGGATGCTAATTTTCTCCATGTCTCCTAATTCTCCCAGGTTCCTACCCCATCTCTCCAGTGAGACAGAATATCAAGAACATCACTGATCTCTGTGTTGCCAAATCCAGTGATTCATTTTTAGCCTTCAGGAGTGTATGTCAGAGTCCATTACTCCCTCCTTGCAACATGTTCCAGTCTTCTAAGCAGTACACTCCTGTTTTTTCTCCCTTCTCTTTGGCCATGTTCTCTCTGTTTATTTTATTGGCTTTCTCCTTATCTCCCCAATATCCAAAAATTGAGGCGTGTACCAGACCTCGTTTTTAGACCTCTTCTCTTTGTATTCTTTCTGTCTCATATTTCGGTAATCTTGGCTGAATTGTAGGTTTAAGTACCATTTTATAAGTAAGGACTCACAAATTAATGTCTCCAACTTGGGCTCTCGCCACAAAACTCCAGACTTCAAAAGTACATCCTAACTTAGTTTTCTAATACGCATCGCAATTCGTTTAAGACCTCAAAAACTGACCTCCTGGCTCCCTGCCCCCTGTTCCAAAACTGCTCTTCCCATAAATTTCCTAGTCTCTATTGTGTTTTTCTAGTTGGTTTAGCCAAAAGTCTCTGAATCCTCAGCCATCATCCTTAAATTTTCTCTTTCTCTCATATCCACATACACTTTTTCAACGTACCTACCCTGTTGGCTTTTACACACACACACACACACACACACACCCTGGCTAGTGAATCTGGCTACTTCAACACTTCCATGGCTAACACTGGTTCAAATGACTGTTATCTCTACTGAAAAAAGAGGGTTTTTGCAGTAACCCTCTCATTGATCTCCCTACTTCCTCTCTTGCTCCACTTCACTCTGTCTCTCAAGTAGCTGCCAAAAGGATATATTATTACAGCAATCAGATCATGTCACTTTCCTGCTCAAAACCTTTCAATTGCTTCCTAAAAGCTAAGTCCTCACAATGGCCTATAGAGTCCCACAACAACTGAGTCCCAAGTTACCTCCCGGGTCTTGTCTCTTTTTCCTTCCTCACTCTACTCTAAATACTCTAACCTTTATTATATTCACCCTTCCATTATATCAGATATCCACTCACCCCTTAGATATCCACAAGTCTTACTTTCTCACCCCGTTGGCCTTTGCTCAGATGTTGCACTCTCCTCTAATGTTTTCTGCCTATCCCTTCTAAATTGCAGCTCCACCCTTTCCACTGTGTTTTATTCCTTAGCACTTACCACCATCTGATATACTCTATGTTTGCCTCTTTGTCTTCTTTATTGTCTGCCTTTCCAGCCCTCACCAAGCTCCCTGTGGCGGAGGATGTTTTTGTCTCTATTGACTAAATAGGGTTTGCTACTATATTTCCATTTTCTAGCAGAGTGCCTGATCCTCTTCTAGGAAGTTTGTCAGTGTTTTTGAATAAGTGAATACATAAATGAATGTGAAAAATTATTGAAAAAAGGTAATTGAGAGATTTTTCTGGATTCTTTTCTGCAGATTTTATTATATAAAACAATAACTAGCATAATATGTGATACCTATTTTCCCAAAACAATTTGTGAGACAATTTTAAATTGTCTTCGTAATCAGACACGCAAAACTCTTCCTGCTTAGATCTAAGTAATTATGAAGAAAAATGAATTGGTTATTAAATTTTGGGACAGTTTAAAAAGAGTTGTTTGAAGGAATACGACTTGACCTAGGCCTTGAAAAAAGAACATAAGATTTGGAAATGTAGAAAGGTGAATAAGATTAAGAACAGCAAGAGAAAAGCAGTTAGTTACCAACATGGGGGCTGATTTCTGAGCAGAAATTAGCTCAACTATCAGCTGATTTCTCAACAGAAACTTTGCAGAAAAGAAGAGATGGGCACAAAATATCAAAGTGATGAAAAGCAAGGACCTACAATCAAAATTACTCTATCCAGCAAAGCTATTATTTAGAATTGAAGGACAGATAAAGAGCTTCCCAGACAAGAATAAGCTGAAGGAATTCATCACCTCCACACCAGTATTACAAGAATGTTAGAGGGACTTTTTTAAGATGAAAAAAAGATAAAAACAATTAATAAAATGGCAGTAACTACATATCTATCTACAGTTATTTTCAATGTAAATGGAATAAATGCTCTAATCAAAAGATAAAATAGCTGACTGGATACAAAAACAAGACCCTTACATATGCTGCCTACGAGAGACTCACTTCAGATTGAAAGACTCACACAGATGAAAAGTAAAGGGATGGAAAAAGATATTTCATTTCATGAAAATTTAAACAAATAAAAAAAGATGGGGTAGAAGACTATAACAAGAGACAAAGAAGGACCTGATAATCCCACTTCTGTTTATTAATCCAAAGAAACCCAAAATGCTACTTCGAGGTGGCATGTGCATTGTTCATTGCAGCATTGTTTTCAGTGGCCAAGATGTAGAGACAACCTTGGTGTCCATTGGTGGAGGAATGGATAAAGAGTAGGTGGTACATACATACAATGGAATATTGTTCGGCCACGGAAGGGAATGAGTTCTTGCCATCTGCGGCATCATGGGTGGACGTGGAGAGTATTGTGCTGAGTGGACTATGTCAGACAATGAAAGATGCAATGAGATTTTGTTTATATGTGGAATCTAAAGAACAAAATAAACAAAACAGAAACACACTCATAGATACACAGAACATTTTGATGGTTGCCAGATGGGAGGGTACTTAGGGGAGGCAGGTGAAAAAGGGCAAGGGATTAAGAAGTACAAATTGGTTGTTACAAAGTCGTCATGGGGATGTGGGGTACAGCATAAGGAGTATAGTCAATAATATTGTAATAACTGTGTATTGTGTCTGGCGGGTACTAGATTTATTGGGATGATTGGAGGTGTTTGGGGTACAGGGTGAAAAGGAGAAAGGATTAAGAAGTACAGATTGGTAGTTACAAAATAGTCGTGGGGATATAAAGTAATGCATAGGCATAGGGAATATAGTCAATAATATGGTAATAAATATGTATAATGCCAGGTGGGTAATAGACTAGTCAGGGGGAGCACTTTTTAAAATTATTTGTATATTTATTTATTATTTTATTAGTTTCAGGTGTATGAAACAACATAATGATTAGGCATTTACCCCCCTCACAAAGTGATAACCCCCTCTCACCCAATCTGCTACACCTCTGACATCCTATATAGCTGTTACAATTCCATTGACTCTGTTCCCTATGCTGTACTTTACATCCCATGACTATATATATATATTTAATTATAGTTGACATTCAGTATTATTCTACCTCAGCTTGAGGTGTACAGTGCAATGGTTAGGCATATACACAATCTATGAGGTGATCAGGGGATCACTTCTTAAATTATATAAATGTCTAACCACTGTGCTGTACACCTGAAGTTAATTTAAAATAATATTGAATGTCAAAAAAAGTAAATAGAAGTGGGAGGTAATTAAAATAAGAAAGGTAAATAAGAGAAAGCACCAGGCAAGAGAAATTATGTGAAGCTAAACTGAGCAGACAGGGCTGTATGTACACATGCTTATTTCCCGAAGGCAGAGCATTCCTTTAAAAGGAATAGAAGTTATGGTTTAGGGCTATAGGTAGAGGCCAGCACATAGTACCCTTGAGCAAAGGGCTAAGAACTTTTCATTTTATCCCCTAGGCATGGGTATTTATCAAATGTTGGGGTGACATATTTTGGCAGGAGGGTGGGGGAATGAAATGTCCAAACAAAGTATTGGGATGAGTTGCATTCTGGCTGTAAAATGAATTAAACATAAGATTGAATTAGAGAACCCGGATTAACAATTATTTCAATAGAGTGGGCATGAAGCAAAAAGTAAGTAAGTAAATAAGTAAGTAAATAAATAAATAAATACATAAATAAAGTAACGCTGAATTCAGAGAAAATATCAGGAGGTACAAGCATGTACATGCGAATGCCATAAGCAGCTGTATAAAATGAGAACAAAACAAGAAAAGATGAAAAAGACTAAGAGAAAATGGTGCGCCGGGAAGGTACGGGGGGACCCTGTAATAGAGAACCTGATGGTTTGAAAGTCTTAGAAGTCTTTGACATTTTTGTTGGTGCTTTTCTCCTGTACAGTAAAGCAACTGAACAGCATTTACTTACATTTCATGAATGTGAATCTGAATTCCCATTGGAATTCCTATGAGATCTAAATATACACACTTCAGCAAACCTCTAATTGCATTAAATGCTCTTACTTTTGCATTTTCTCATATATAAACTTCTAATTTAGATGAAATAGTATGATGCTCCTTTAGAAAGTTTAGTGATGGCAAAATAGTGGTAGAGACAACCACTGAAGAGAATGATGCTGAGAGTCTGAATGCATTTCTCTCTATTGGGCAATTATCAGCTTCCATTGAGGCAGGTGTTTATATTTATGCCAAGTTTGCATTTGCAATTTTCAGTGGATTGCATTTCTAGAAATATCCTACACAGCAATATACGCAGCAAAGAATTAACAAACAAACAAAAAGTCAGAATTTTTCCAAAAGATGACCTTATAGCTCCTAAAATTCCCTGAGTAGATTCACTATATCAGTAGACATAGTAAATTTGAGTTGAGTATTTCCAAAGTTTTAATGTTTAATTGAACATTAATTTTGGCTTTTCTTTTCCCCTTTCTTCTGCCTCCCTCTCAACCCCACACTCCGGTTCAAGCCGTTGTTTCTCAGTCTAGTTATGTAGGACACAGCTCCCTGGCCCATGCTGGTATTATGAGCCTCGCACTCCCTGGGGCTGAGGCAGTTGGTTGCTAGTTGTCAGTCAGCCACTCACAGCAGCTCAGGGCAGCTCACGGCAGCTCTCGCTGGCCACCGGCTACTCGTGGCTGCACAGCTTAGCCCACAGCAGCTCACCTCCAGGGAGAACTGTTGTTCACAATCTTAGCTGTAGAGGGCGCAGCTCGCTGGCCCATGTGGAATTGAACCGGTGACCTCCACGTTAGGAGCCCGGCACTCCAACCAGGCCGGCCCCATACGGTAATTTTTCAAACATCTGCCATACGCATATGCTCAACACTGCTAAGGTGTTTATTCATGATACTGAGATGAATATTAGGTCTTATGATGGGTAAGATCTTATAAGGGGGAACCTGAGCACATATACAAAAGAAAGGTTGTAATAATAAATAAGAACAAGTGATATGAGACAGGCAATAGATGACAGATAGATAGAAAGATAGGTAGGTAGGTAGGTAGGTAGGTAGGTAGGTAGGTAGGTAGGTAGATGATAGATAGATAGATAGATAGATAAAGTAAGGTAGGGGCAGGGAAGGAAGGCAAGGGAAGAGAAGAGAAGGGAGGAGATCATTTATTTCTAACTAGGGGACTATCTGAGTACCCTTCTCTACAGTGGTGAAATACAAAATGAATCTTGAAAGATGGGTAGTGTATCAATAAGTAGTTATACGACAAGAGACAGACATTCTTGTCAACTTCCACTTGTGCAATGTTTTGAATTATTAAATATGATGTGTAAGGGTTTTTCAGGTAGACGAGGCAAGCAAGGGCAACATGAGCAGAGGAAAAAGTCAGTTCAAAATCAGTAAGGTCGCAGTGACTTAGGTAGTCGCTGTAAATCCGTGGGCTTTTGAGTGAATGACAGCACCGTGTGAAAAAGGAAAAGGCACTGGATACAGAAAGAGTTGATAAGAGTCCAGGCAGAGATACAAAAGATATCAATAAAGTAAAATGACAAGACATGGCAATCAATTGGATATTGTGACAGAAAGACAGGGAAGAGTCTTTGTGTTATTGTCCCTGTCTCGTAATTTTTGTTTGTATGTGTGTTTTGGTGGTAACTTCAGTGAAACCCCCAGTTATGATGGAGCAGGCAGATATGGCACATGATCTTAAGACCCTATCCTGAAATGGCAAAATGGCAAGTGATGAGAATTTTCAGTGGTGGTAGTGGGAGGAAATGTGACAAAGTAGTGCATTGTACTCATTTGCTAGTAAAAATTGAAGTGGATTCTGGCATCATTATGGTTATATGCTCCGTATGTGACAAATATTTCATATTTGTCTGATCCTATTCTCTAAATGTAATTCAAAAAACAAACAAACTTGGAATAATAAGAGGAGAGACCATCAAAACTCTGTAACTTATTTTGTGTAATATTGTTGCATAAGAGAACTTTTCTTTGGATAAGTGCTGGAATTCTCAGCAATGGTTAGTGTGTTTATAAAGTATTTAACTATATTATATGTCTTTTAAATCACCAATTTAAATGTGAAAATGAATAAAAATGTAAATGGAAATACAACTGTTAATCATAAAATCAGATTTTAGAACTTACTACCCTTATACACATTCCAAATTACTTTTGAGTATGATGTATTTTTCATCTTTTGTTTTCTGTAGTAATTTGTATTAATTACTCTTTCTCTCCAGTTCTGTCCAGACTCTTTAAACATCAGGCTGGTTATCAAACAGCTGTCATTGTCATGACATTAGGCCCAAATGCCATTATTTGTTCTTGCCATAACAGAAGTAACTGGAATTGACTATAATAGAATTCTGATGGTAGACTTAAGGGCTTGGATATGAAATACCAGCCATGGAAGCTGATGATTAATGTAACAATGTCAGTACTTATGAATTGGGGGGATTTGGGGACATAGAGCTTACTCCTAGAATCACCTGTGACATGAGCCCTCCATCCTTAAAGGTGTGAGCTGTGAGTTTGCTCCAATAATAGTACTACTACTACTATTATTACTACTAATAATAATGAATAATAATTGATAATAGTAATAAATACTTAATACTTAAGTACTTACACTTGTCTAAGCACTTCACGTGAATGACTTAGTTAAGTCTCACAACAAACTAATGAGACTGTGTATTTGGTTATCTCATTTATTCCCATTTTACAGATGAATAAGTTGAGGCACAGAAAAGTAAATTTCCCAAGGATACACAGCTACTAAAATATAGAGCAAGAATTCAAACACAGCTAGCTGCTGTAGAGCTGGAGGTTTTAACCACCGTGCTACTTTACCTTCCCAGAGGTATCTCTCTTGTGTAAATAGATAAATAACAAACTCACCCCAACAGACATTCTAGATCAGCCCAGTCATGGCCAGTGAGATTCCAGATTCTTCAAGAATATTATAAGGTGCTGTGCATGTTCACATGGTTTTCCTTCTTAAGGGAACCTCCCTCAGGACAGGGATCACATTATGTTTTGTGAAATGTGGGGAGCCATGGTTGCAGTTAACTTTAAAGCCTTAACAGAATGGCTCAGTTTATACTTAACCTATTTCCTCCCCCTGAAGCAATTGTCTCTGCCTGCATCTGGAGAGTGCTTGCATGCTGCTCAAGAATGTGGTGGGAGTGGCCAGTTCCCAGAACAGAAGGCTGATGCCTATCAGGGCTATTGATAAGATAATTACATTTGGGAGTTTCAGTAAATTTTGTGTCTCCTGTGTTAAAGTTAAAGATTCACTGTTAACTAGGTAATGCATTTTTGTACTTGCTAAACTGCACGTCCACAGAAGGTATAAATTCTGGGGACAGAATAAACTCAGCGTCTCCAGGAACACTGGGGTCTGCGATCGCCATCATCAAAGTGTGAGTGCCTTCTTTCATTCCCACTCCCCTTGTCAGGAATCGTTCGACTCGTGGCGGCTGGCCCGCTACAGTGAAATGTGAATATTCATTGAATAAATAAAGGAACTCATTAATATATACATTAAAAAAAATCTGGTCCCAGCGTTTTACATGATTCATTATCTGCTGTAAGAAGGACATGGAGTTGACTGCATACGTTTTCAGGTTTCTTAAAAATTTAGCTAAAGAGTGCTATGGCTTTTTTTTTCAGTTTCACTTGTATTCCCTCATCAACAAATTTGACAAATTGGACTTGACAGTTATGTAAAATCATATATTTAGATGAACTAAAAACTATTATTATAATGATTACTGTCAGTCAAAGTGGATCTAAGTACTTCTCTTCTGATGTGTAGCTAGTTTCCTACTATAGTTAGTACGAGTTATGTGAATTAAAATGGCATACCTATTACTTTTAAGATGTAATTACAACGTGAGTTAAGGATTCAGCAACCAAGTTTGAGAATATTTGGCAAATTTATTGACTAGAGCTATCACTAGTAATCTGCAATTTGAAAGTATTGGAATATGTTTATAATCAATAGAGTTTTTCCTGATGCAGTTTGTGCCTGGAAAATGCATTGGTAATATCATTTCTAGAAATATCATGGTTATTTATTTCTCTAAGCTTATATCCTAAAGTTCTATGCTTTGTATATCAGACTGTGTTACACTGTTCATGATATAATAAGTAGTTGAGAGTGGCAGTAGGACTTAAAAGAGAACCTTTGCCACCAGATCACAGGGTTCAAATACTATTATAACTTTGCCATGCAAGACATTAAAACATGTATTTGGAACATTTCTTAAATTATCTGGGCCTAATTTCTCCACATATAGAAATGACATAATCATAATAGTATGTGAATAATAAATACTCGTAAACCAATGCATATAAAGAGCCTTGAACAGTACTTGAATATAGTGAAAATTATGTTGTATTATTATTATTGATCCAATGAGTTGTATTGTGTTTTAAAACTAATTTAGTTTCTAACCGTGAAAATGTATGATAATATAACAGAGATTATGTGCAATGAAGTAAATGAAACATGAAGCCAAAACAGAAAGTCTTCTTTCAGAGTTTTCAATTTTATTCAGTAAAATTTTGGTATTAAAAGGTAACTTTCCTCTGGGAAATCTTGATATCGATAGATAACTAATTCACTCTCAATTCAATTTACATAGTTATAATGGATAAAATTTAAGGGTTTTAAAAAATATATTAACTACTTTCTGAAAACAAAATGTGGGGCCATAAATGAAGCACTTTGGCCAATGTCTCAACACCTTCAATCCATTGCAGTAAGTTTTGCCCAAGAAGAGCAAACCTAAATTCAATAAAACCTGAGATACACTCAAAGAGTGACATTTTAAATGGAGTTTTCAACCATTAGGTAATTATTAAAGCTTATCCTTGAAAAAACTATTAGCATTTAAAATCGCAATGCACTTTCTATTTTAATGAAGACATTTAGTAGAGAAAAACATTAAATTGAATGCCAAAATGGAAACTTAAAGTAGAAATTTAAAAGCTGAGAAGATTAAATATAGTAGGATGCTTTTCTTGCTAGAATAAGGGGCTGGCCTACTGTGAAATATGTATTCCCAGTTCCAATGGTCATTTATTTTCAAGGTAGCTTAAGAAATGTTGCTATTATTCTAATTTATCTTTGAAAGCCTTCCTTGACTCTCACAGTCACCATCAATCCCACTTCCTCTGGAGTGTTCCTGAGAAAACTTTGCACACATTTTTATCATGAGGCCCTGTCCCATTGTATTAACTATTCATCTGCTTTGTTTTCCCCATTAGATAATTAGCATCACTGTGGTTGAAACTATGTCTTCAAAAGTTTCTAGCATAGCACAGGGCTCAAAACAGTGTTGGCTAAATTTTTGGATTTGTCCATTATATCTACCTCAAGAGCTTTGGGTTTTCCCTGGTGGCATTGTAGGCCTTTTATTTGATCTTATATAGGGCAATAAAATGAACTAAAATTGCTAGAATATAGTGGAATTATTAATAAGAAAATGACCTTTGCCCAGAGAACACCACATTTATTTTTTCCCAATGTCTTTCAAGAATATAGTACTACAAATGAATGAAGCAGTAGGACATTTTAAAAGTGATTCCGGAGATACTTTAAGTTTCTGTACAAGGGCAAGAACTAATTTGTGTGTTCACCACCCTCACACCCACAAATAAAAAAAGGGGCGGAAGAGTCTGCAAAGTACTTTCAAACGATTGCATTTGTAATGTTATAAATTCCCAAGCATGCAACAAGGATTTTAAACTTAAAATCTACATCCTAGAAAATTAAACATATTAGACTTCAGAAATGGAACAATTGTCTTCTATTAATTTTTTTCCATTTTTTATTTTTAAATACTCTCTATATAAACTTTCTTTCCTTTATAGTTTTTTATAGCAACTATATGACGATATAATTTACAAACCATGAAATTCACCCTTTAAAAGTGTACACTTTAGTGTTCTTCAGTGTAGTCATTAAGTTGTGCAACCTTCACCACTGATTTTAGAGCATTTTCATAACCCCTACCCCCAAGAAAAACTTGTACCTTTTAGCAATCATTCTCCATTCCCCCAAAAGCCTGGTAACTACTAAACTACTTTCTTGGTCTATTGATTTGTCTATTCCAGACATTTCATATAATTACAGTCACACAATATGTGGTCTTTTGTGGTTTACTTCTCACTTATCATATTTTAAAGATTCATCCATGTTATAGAATGTCAGTATACTTCATTTATTTTTATTGCTAAATAATATTATTTTAATTGGTTCACCATCCAATTAATAAAATTTTGTTTATCCACTCATCAATTGATGGACATTTATATTGTGTCCATTTTTTGGTTATTATAAATAGCGCTGCTACGAACACACATATATGATTTTTTTTGGTGTGTGTGTGTGTGTAGACAGGTGTTTCCATTTCTCTTGGGTGTATAACTCTGAATGTAATTTCTGGGTCATTTGGTAACTCTGTGGTTAACATTTTGAAAGTGCTGAATTGTTTTCCAAAGTGACTGCCCCATTTTGCGGTACCACCAAAATGATAAATGAAGGTTCTCTACAACTTTTTATGATACATACTTGAGTCACAAAATAATTCTATTTCTACTTTTATAGGGTAAAATTTAAATTTTCACACTATAGTATAGTATATCTAGAACATACTTGTCACCTCCTTAGATGATAAGCAGAATTTTAGAGTAAATATCTGTAGGTTAGAGGGAAGTCAAGAATTTTTCCAAAATTTGGCTAAACTAAATCTTTGCAGATTTCTTATGAACAGTTCAAAAGGTTAAGAATATATGTGAGTGATTTTCCATATAGTTTTCTTCAAAATTTATCTTACAAAATGCTTCCCAAGGAATCTGAGTCTTCTGAGATTCTTTCTGCTTCTACAGACCAAAATGCTACTCACATGTCACAGGAAGTCCTCTGGGAGGAGAAGTGAAAATGGCATATTTCTTATGTAAAATGTTGTTATTCATATCTTTTGTTGCTGGGGAAGGGACATCAAGATGGTCAGAATGGGAATGAAAAAATTTCCAGTGGTACAATAAACAAATGCTGTAAAGTTGAAGGAATTGAGTGTTCACAAGAAGACTGAATGGCTATTAAAAAGAATATGCCTGGGTATTACTACCTTGATAAAGTTAGCAAGGTCCAGAATCTGGCCCTTAGCTTGGCAGGTCCAGAGAGCTGGTGTTTCCGATGTCTGAGTGGTTGCTATACTTGTGAGAAGGAAGATGAAGTTAATAATGTCATTTGCCTACTGAAATCCCTCCCGTGGTTCCCATTGCCCTTTACCAATGACTACAATTATTATCGAGCTCACACTGACTACATCCATACTGAACTGCTTTTTTTAAACAGCGTTTTTGAAACATCATTCACATACCATTTTATTCACCC
Organism: Rhinolophus sinicus; assembly: GCF_036562045.2. Taxonomy (NCBI): domain Eukaryota; kingdom Metazoa; phylum Chordata; class Mammalia; order Chiroptera; family Rhinolophidae; genus Rhinolophus; species Rhinolophus sinicus. Next base: position 126,054,652 of record NC_133752.1, read on the forward strand.
ATTTTAAGTGCAATTCATTGGTTTATAGTACATTCATAGAATTATGTATCCATCACCACAGTCAACATTAGAACATTTTCATTGGCCCAGAAGAAATCCTGTACCCCGTAGCTGTCACCTCCTCCACTCTCCCCATTTCCCCGAGCTCTAGTAACCACTATTAATTTACTTCTTGTTTCTATATATTTACCTATTCTGGACATTTCATGTTAATGAAATTATATAATACATGGTCCTTTGTGACTAGCTTCTTTAATTTACAATAATATTTTTCAAGGTTCATCCATGTTATAGAATATATCAGAACTTTGTTTCTTTTATTTCTATTAATATTCCATTTTATATGTATGAGGTCTGACAATTAAGTTCACGAACTTGTTGTAACGATGTTGCTAACCTTTTTTGATATCAGAGGGATCATTCATTATGAATTTGTGCCAACTGGTAAAACAGTTAACCAAGTTTACTCTTTGGAAGAGCTGAAGAGGCTGCATGAGAAAGACGACCTGAACTTTTTGCTAACAATTCATGGCTCTTGCATCACGACAATGCACAAGTTCACACGGCACTGTCTGTGAGGGAGTTTTCAGCCAGTAAACAAATAACTGCATTGGAACACCCTCCCTACTCACTTGATCTGACCCCCAATGACTTCTTTCTTTACCCAAAGATAAAGGAAATATTGAAAGGAAGACATTTTGATGACATTCATGACATCAAGGGTCATACGACGAGAGTTCTGATGGCCATTCCAGGAAAAGGGTTCCAAAATTGCTTTGAAGGGTGGACTAGGTGCTGGCATTGGTGTATAGTTTCCCAAGGGAAGTACTTCGAAGGTGACCATAGTGATATTCAGCAATGAGGTATGTAGGACTGTTTCTAGGATGAGTTCACGAACACAATTGTCAGATCTCATATACTACTTTTTTGAATCCATTCTTCAATTGTTAGACATTTGGGTTGTTTCCACTTTTTTAGCTATGAGCAATAATGCTTATATGAACATCAATGTACAAGTTTCTGTGTGGTCATGTTTCCCATTTCCTTGGATATATTCCTAGTAGTGGAATTGCTTGATCATATGATAACTCTATGTTTTACCATTTGAGACACTGCCAGACTGTTTCTCAAAGCAGTTGTACCGTTTTACATTCCCACCTGTGGTGTAGGAAGCTTCTCCACATCCTTGCCAACACTTACTATTATTTATCTTCTTGATTATAACCTTCCTAGTGGGTGTGAAGTGTTATCTCATTGTGATTTTGATTTGCATTTCCGTGATGGTTAGTCATGTTGAACATCTTTTCATTTGCTTATTGGCCGTTTATATATCTTTGGATAACTGTCTATTCAACATTTTTAATTGGGTTATTTGTCTTTTATTACTGAGTTGTAATAAGTATTTATATATTCTGGGAAAAAGTCCTTGTTATAAGAATGATTGGCAAGAATTTTCTCTCATTCTATGGGTTGTCCTTTCACTTTCTGGATAATTTCATCTGAAGTACAAAAATTATTGATTTTGATGATGTATTAGTCATCTCAGGCTGCCATAACAAAGTAGCAGAGATTGGGTGGCTTAAACAGATTTAATGTCTCACAGTTCTGGTGGCTAGAAATCTGAGTTCGGGGTACCACTATGGCTGAGTTCTCTTTCTGGCTATACACATATACTTCCTGGCTGTGTCCTCACGTGGCAGAGAGAGAGCTCTGGTGTCTCTTCTTCTTAAAAAGGCAGTGGTCCTATCATAAGTGTCTCACCCCTATGTCTTCATCTAAACCAAATTGCTTCCCAAAGGCCTCACCTCCAAATACCATCACATTAGTGGCCAGGGCTTAAACATACAAGGCGTGATCAAAACATGCATTGAATGTTTAAATTAAAAGAAAAAATTATTACAGTGAAAGACTCATTGCCATTAACCCACCTCTAAATTTCCCCTCTCCCCTCCCCCCCGCCCCCCCTGCTCACTTTGAATACACTTATCCCATCATTCTTGCCACTTTCTGAAGCAGTTCTGGAAGTCCTCTTTCATTAGTGTCTTTAGTTACACTGTCATGGCTGCCTCCATGTGCTGAATCGATTCAGAACATTTACCTTTCATGGTCATTTTGCCTTTGGGGAAGAGCCAGAAGTTGCACTGTGCCAGATCCAGTGAATAAGGTGGATGAGGACACACCATAATGTTTTTATTTGACAGAAATTGCCATATACCAGGAGCAATGTGTGACATTGAATGTTCTCATGATGGAGGATGATTTACAAGCACACTTTAAAACACACTGCACTGAGTGACTGTCCTGAACAAGTTGAAACTTGTCACACACTGTTACTAAGGTTCCACACACCGCTTCCCACATTGAAGATCCCTGCCTTTCCGTTGGATGGCACTCGGCAGCAGCATTCACTGTATTATTTGATCACACTTCAATGAACGTGGTGGAACACAGTTCAGACCATAGTAGATGGTGTCCAGTTTATCAATGTTTTCTGCTCCTGGAACTTGTAGTGTCATAGCTAAGACACCGTTGCCTAATCCAAAGTTATGGTTTACTACTATGGTTTTTTCCTAAGAGTGTTACAGTTTTAATGTATTTAGGGGTTTTTTGTTTGTTTTATTTTGTTTTGTTTTGTTTTGACTTTTGGAATTCATTCAGTCTGGTGTTCCTTCGATCTGGAAAAATTTTTACTAAACATGTACTTTGCCCGACTCTTACTCATTTTTCCCATGTTGTCTTAGATGCTCCCCGCATACATATACCTGCCATAGACATGGGTTAGTTTAACAGTACCTGTGCATTCTGAGCAGCCTGGATTAGCCCTATTACCGCATTTATCACAATCTGTTGTAATCACATCAGGTACCTTTATTTACTATGTCTTTTTCACCATTGTACACATTCTAATATCTGAAAACAATTACAGGATCATGTTAGGCATCCAGTAATACTTTGTGGAGTCAATAAAGAAATGATCAAAATGTCAATTTATTAATTCATCCTGAGAAGTAGGATTGTCAAGTGGACCTTGTATCCAAACTGGGCCGACAAAAGCAATTCTCTTCTCTCAAGGGAAATAACACACTCAAAAAATTCAATTATTCTGAGGACATTTCTTGGTATTTGTGAACTCAGAGCTTGTTACATTATTTGAACATTTAATGACACAATGTCATGTTAGTATGTCTGAAAATTCCAGAATACACATACACTTCTTTTTCCTCCTCTTCCCAGGTGAATATAATCCTTGAGACTTGACTCCATTTCAGAGAAAGTGCTTGGAAGAGCTTTGCCAGCTCTGTCTTTTCAGTGGCTTGTTTTTCTGTTATTTGATGCCATCCCCTCCCTTTCTGCTTTAATTCCATATTAATACAACATAACAGGACACAAAATGTTATGCTCTGAGCCGTGTTCCTCTTCTAAATGCTACACGCAGTAAAACTCTTCAAGTCAGTACAGTATGTTTTGTTATCCTTTATATCTTCTGTAGTACCCACTGCAGCATTTTAACTCAGGGAATAGCTAACAATGTCATAGATGAAATATTTTTGGTTATATAATTATAACTGTTGATGGCTAGAGAGATGTGATTTGGTTTTGTTTTGTTTAGAGTAAGAGCTTTGTTGGGCTATGTTGGGAGATTTAAATATTCAGCTTGGATGCTATTTTGTGTGTCTGGGAGTGTTCGCCACAGCAGGTGTTACCTAACCAGATGCTAAATCCTTTGAAATTAATACGCAGCATCTTGTCAAACATGCCTCCTGCTTTACACTGTCAGAGCTGGTGAAAATTGGCTTTTTCTGCCAAGAGATTTTTCATTTGGCAATGACTCAGTCCTGACATGCTTTAGCTACAATGCTTACTGGGCTAGGTGATTTTACTAATGTCTTAGAATGTTCAGTTTTAATAAATTTTCAAATCCTTCATGCATCAAATAAGCAAAACTATTTTTTGGTAGTAGATAGAGGTAAAAGATAGTTTTCCTCTCTTTCTCTAAAGATGAGTCAAGATTCAGGACAACATCATTAATTGGGTTACGGAGCAAGAAGGCATAGCTCCTCTGTTAGCATTTCTCCCTGATGATCTTCCTCTCTCTTCTTTCATCTATCTGGTACTATAAGACCAGGCCTAAGGTGTGTTTCTGTTTGGGGAAAAGCACAGGGAAAGCTGGATCAGGTTAAAGGGAAAGGATACTTGGAGTGGTAACTTCAGTATTGGTTCTGGGCCACTGAGTTTGTCTGTCTTTCTCATTCCAGTAATAACATACACAGGGACAGGATTTGGGAGTTAGAGAAGCTGCTCAAATTTAGGATTTGGGAAGTTACTCAAAGTGCCAGAACCCAAGCAGGGTGGGGATGTGGAGTGTGTAGAGTCTTTAATATGGTTCATCCTACTTACCTGGGTCAAGAAACCTGTGAATGGCTTTATAGGCTGTAACCCTGGATTCTGGCCAGACTTATTGTAGACGATTGGGCTCCTCTCAAACAGCGTATCGTAACAATTGACACAAGGATTCCCTGAAAACTCCTGATATGTTTTATCCTGTCATTTTATTTCAGACTCCAGACAACAACTTGAGAGTTGTGTGAGAGCCAGGATAGTGATAGATGCCGTCAGAGACATGTGGAGGGAATAAAGCAGATAAGGTCAGAGATATGTGTTCTAGGGAAGTTTTAGGAACAGTTTTATGATATCCAGAGAGTTTTCTCATAGTTTCTTTATAGACATTAATATGATTCCTTATTTTTATACGAGAACACGGAGTATTATTTGATGTGCTTTAGGTAATAATAACCTAATTAATTGATCAGCAAGAATTTACTAAGTGAAAAGGTACAAAGGGGTTCAATAAACCACTTTCTCTTATAAAAATGTACTGAGTATCTGTCATGTTGATATCAATCATTTTTAATATGCTAGTCGACTAATGATACGGTGGGTACATTAAATGGTACATTTCCTACAATTGGTGAACCTACATTAACATTATTATTGCACAAAATCCATAGTTTACATTGGGGTTCACTCTCAGTGTTGTGCATTCTATGTGTATAGAAAAATGGATGGCATGTATCTGTCATTATAGTATCATACAGAGTATTTCACCTGCCCTGAAAATCCTCGGTGCTCCATCTAGTCATCGCAACTCCCTCTGGCTCAGCCCCTGCCAACCACTGATCCTTTTACCGTCTCGGTAGTTTTAACTTTTCCAGAATGTCGTATAGTTTGAATCATATAGTATGTAAACTTTTCAGATTGGCTTCTTTTAATTAGTCATTTGCCTTTAATTTTCCTCCATGTTTTTTCATGGCTTGATAGCCTGTTCCTTTTTTGCCCTGAATAATATCCCATTGTGAAGATGCGCCACCATTTATTTGTCCATCACCTACTGAAGGACATCGTGGTTGCTTCCAGGTTTGGGCCATTATGAATAAGCTGCTTTATATCTTCCTTGTGCAGGGTATTTGCAGATATAAGTTTTCAGTACCTTTAGGTAAATTCTAAGAAGCATGACTGCTGAATTCCATAGACTAACAATCTCATTTTTACCTACACCAATCCAATAAAAAGGCATTTTCCAGATAGACAACCGAGGCTTAAAATGTTTACTGCTGTCGAGCCTAGGTATGAACCTAGTTCTGTTTCACTCTGAAATTGGTGCTGTTTGGACCACACTGCACCTGAAGTAGGGAGAGTGTAAGCCCAAGTTACCCATTAGGTACAGTGAAAGCACTGCTTAGGGCTTATGATGCTTTTAGGGGCCCACAGAAATGTTTCAGTTACCGTTAAAGGTAAAAGAAAAAAAATGAATCTAATGTAATCTGGATTACATTAATCTTTATTTCAGCATAGTCATAAAATACAGTTTCACGTATGTATACTAGGGGTGCCAAAAAATGTATATGCATGACTTGTATTCTTCATCTGTTGTTATTGGTATATATTGAGTATTACAATTTTAATACAGTTTTTTCCTTTCTTAAAATATGTCTACATTTTTTTGGCACCCTCTGTGTGTGTGTGTGTGTGTGTGTGTGTGTGTGTGTGTGTGTGTATTGGTTTTAATGAAGGAAGGGGCCCACCAAGGCTCAAGTACTGAGGGCTCACAGAAGTCAAAATGCAGTGCTGGCAGGGTTGTCAGTTTCGAGGTCCTGAAAAGCTAACTTGCCTCTAAATATGGTCCCAACCAATTTACGGTAACACTGCCTTCCTTCCAGGATTCAACAACGAAGATGAACCTTCTCTAACAGTTGCCGTTAAAGAACACCTGGTACTTGGGGCAGCTCCATACACATATTGACAAATTAGAGTCTGAAAAGCAGAGCTGGGATAAGACATAAAACAGGCTCATCTGAGGAGAGTGTAGTAAGTGAAGAACGGTAGGGATGCGACTGGGTGCTCAGATAGCCTGAGGCTGTCTGATAGCACCTATGTTTAATTTCTAAAAACATCCACTTTTTGGATTTCTTTATGCCAGTTGCCGTGATTGGAAGAAAAAAAAAATTACCCAATAACATAAAATGGCTCTTGTAACATGTTTGATTTTAAACAGTCTTGTATACCTTAGGTCACCATTAACGCATGAAAACAATCTATGCAGTTTTAGGAAAAGACAAAACAGTTGTCTTATTGGAATATGGATACATAAAAAAAAAAATCAAGTGGGCATAAAATAGTATTTGCATGGAGTTTAAATCTCATTTTCCTTTTCAATTGAGCAGCCTTATCCAACAATTTCTGTGAAAACGCTAAAGGTCCAGTTGTGCCTGTCAAATTGAATTAGTTATGCAGGCAGTTTTACCTTCGAGCTGTCTAGCCCAGGGCTGATCCATGAGACATGGCTGTTTCATGCAGTAATTTTGGATGACAGCTTACCCTAAGCTCATGCAAGTCTAAGAGGCAATTACAAGACTGGAGGTCATTAATATGGCATTTGATTACATAATACAGTATAAAAAAAATCACACGCATACATACAAATATTTAGCGATGGGGTAGTGATTTCTGTAAAACAAAAGCTTTTTGTTTCTGAACTAAATGATTTCCAAACTTCATTTCTAAAGTCTTTTGTGAATTTATAACTAATATTCCGAGATACATATACATATAAAATTTAAGGAATATATTATTGTCTTTTGTTGCTTTGTTTTCATCTCTCCAATGTGATACTTCTGTTAATTTGTTCTAGAAAGTATGTCCTATGATGTGGGGCAGGAGATATGTGTCTTTATATATGTAAATTTATGTACAGTTATGTCTAAAAATATGCAGATTTTAAATCTGAAGCTTTTTACCAAGTATTAGAAATAGAATTGGTAGAAGAATTTTCAATTTTCAAAAGAGGAGACACCAAAATATAGTAAATTGGGGGCTCAGCCTAAGGAAGTCATTATAAAAACATTTTGAAGTAATTTTGTCTAATTTAAATGCTACATGGTCAAGTCAGCATGCTTCTATGCCATATGCTTTCCTCAGAGCTATTTTTGATTTGCACAAATGTTAGATGTTTGTAGAATAAACTTGAAAGATGCTTTTTTTGGTGGTTGGTGAGGGTGGTGGTGGTGGTTAGTGAAGCTGAATTCCAACGGACTCTGATTTTTTCTTTTCTCTCTTAGACTGGCTTGCACTCTTCATTCTGTAGCCAATGCTTACTCAGATACATGACTGCAGAAATAAGGCCATTGTCAGTTCATTAATTTAGTGGCCCATATGATTAGAGAATGCAGGTTTTATTGAAAGCAGAGTGTTCAAATTGTAATTATGATGACAATCTATGATTGTCATAGATTTCTCTGGCAACTGCTGCCTGGTGTCAGGGACTTGAAATTAAAAGTTTGATTTTCCCTTTGTCATGCAGCTTCTCTTGACCTGCTTTCCAGAGGTGAGGACTCACCTATTAAACCAAGGCCTTTCAAACATTTAGTTAATGAGAAAATATATCCTTTTTTCCCCAAGTAAACCCCTCGAGTAATTACACCATCCTTTAATGAGTCAGGGAAGTTAACAGTCTCTTTCAGTCCTTCTGTATTTAATATTAAATATCAGAAAATTTACTTAAAGATAAAAGCGCATAAAAATAGAATGTTCTATCTCTGTTGGAAGATGGGCAGCCTACTAGGGTGTGGTGACTTACTGGGTGGAAATAGACACAGGGGCAGACAAGAGGGAGGATGGCCAGAGGAAGCTCCACATCTTTACACTCTTCTCCTGAACAGGTTACTTCTGTAGGATGTAAGTAGGCACAGGAACTGAGTGAATCTGTACTTTGTGTTTTCCGCTTTGAGAATGACACATGTAGGGACCAAAACAAGAGAAGCTTCTTTGCATGAAAGTGATTGAGAACAACCCACTGACCTAAGGGCTAGAATTTGAAATTTTCGCAGCTCAGACATTTGAAATACTCAAACTCACCCTTCACTGGGAAGCCAGCCTGCACAGGTGAAACCACCGTTAGGATACAATGGGAGGTTACCTCTGCTCTGGGATCTGAAAAGTCTGGGGGGTGTTGACACCAGCAGTGACATTGCCAGATACTAGCATGTTCCTTGCTAGAGTTAATCTCTTTTATCCAAGTTTTCTCATCTGTGTTCTGAGACTAATAAGGCTGCCATGATGAATAAATGATATAACAGGTGTAAAGTTCCTAACAACATCTCTAGCCTATATGATCAAGAAACAATAGCTTAAGAAGAGGATGAGCTGGGCAGGGGAGAGAACTAGGAATTTAGCTAAAATTGAGGATCTAGATTTTATGTAATTTAAGCGACTTGTCACTTAGAATTAGGAGCATAGGGAAATTAGACGACTTGTGTTGGTTAATAAGAAATGATACCTTCAATTTTTTAAGATACTAAGGTAACAGGAAAAAAAAAAGGTTATTTTGCTTTGCTTTATTTTTTGAGGAAATGGTACTGTACATTAGTTAGGAGTTGAATTAGTATGGAGATGGCTTAATGTGGTTAGAAATGTTTCACTCCCGAGTAACAGAACTTTGAATGGTGAATGCCTGAGTGCATATATGTAGACTTATTGAGAGCACGGACTTGAACTTGCTTCTTTTGCTGCCATCTCCCTTGCGCTGCGAGTGGTGCCCACTGCATAGGGAGTGCCCATGTGAATGTGTGTATGAGTGAGGTGCATGAGTGCATGCTGAGAAAGAACAGAACGTTCCCTTCGGTCTGAGGGTATTTGTATGGTTCTCTGTGCCCTGACTGCTCTTTCAAGTGCCAAGAAACAAAATATAGAGTAGGGAAAGTAATTTTGGTCCTTGGGTAAAGTAAGAATTTTGGCAGACTATGTTTGGGGAACAAAATGATTGGCCTGAGAAGTTGTTGAATATGGTTTGCGGTCAGTAATTGACCTACTAGTCCTGTCTCAGTGATTCAAAGCAAACTCAGCTGTTCCTATAGACTCCTTTGAACTCAAACATGGTGAAGTATGAATGAAGTTCTCTTCTGACATTTATCCTTTGCTGTTTTCAGCTTCTGACAATACTCTTATACACTGTTCTGTTCATTATATTTGTTACTCAAAATTGTATTTTTGAAATCTTTCCATGTTGCTATATGAAGATCTAGCCTATTTATTCTACCCTCTGTACAATATTCCATTATGTGCATTCAGTATATTTAATTCATCCATTTTATTATAGATGAAAATCCATTTTCAATTCTTGACCACAAAACCAACTTTCCTTGGAATCTTTTATATTGTGATACCTGCAGTAGATATAAAAAAGCAAAAGATAATGTATATCATTGTCCAAATCCTCTTTGCTATGGATTTTTTTTTCTGAGAATCTTGTGGAAACACTGTTCTATAGAATGTGCTTTGAGAAAAAACAAGGTTAAAGAAATAACATAGGTTAAATATGTATTTTCACTTTGAGAATGAATGAGACCAATGTAATATATGCAATAAATAAATGATAAATCTAAAAACATAAATTATTAGGAGTAATAGTATCACTTTATATACGTACAATGAAACATTGCAGACAATAATGTCATCGTTTTGTAGATGTGGTGTAATATTATATTTCAGATACAGAAAAAACAACAGCTACAAAGTAAAATGGATATCAGACATTGCATAATGAACAAATTTTAATAATCTCACTCAGAAAAAGAAATAACTCTATTTAATTACACTTTTAAAAAATTGTTTTGGTATTAAAGTCAAAAAGTTTAGAGAAAATGAAATTCATTTATTGTTACAAGGCTTTGTTGAGTGTCTACAATTGGGCAGGAACTATGCAGAGTCCTGAGGATATAAAAATAAGCAAGATAGCCTTGCCTTAAAGGACCATGCTCTTTTACTTTGAGGAGATGAATACTTAATTCAATTATTATAAAAACAGTACAATAGGTGCATTGATAGATTTTGAACAAGGTATTATAGAATAACTAGCAAGGCAAGCTGGTGCTTTAAAAGTGAATTAGTTAGGCAGAGAGGATAGGGAAGAGTATTCTAGGTATAGGAAATAGTATGTGAAAGAAAATGATGAAAAGAAGAGAGATGAGAAAATGGAAAGGTAGAAATAGAAATAAGAAAGAAAAAAATCTGTTGTAAGTGCAGAAAATAGACCTTTTAAGAAATAGGCTTTAGAAGGTCAGTGTCACCTGTAGATCAACAATGTTTCTAAGCATATGAACGACTATTACTGTGTGTGTGACGTTTCGGTGATGAGTTTGGAGTACTTGTTAGTGATGGAAATCACTGATGTGGCTTAAATGTGAATTCTGAAAGATCTATGGGGTCAGGTGCAACAACTATGTCTAAGTTATCTCTGTATCTTCAACATAGGCTCTGATAGACAGTAGGTGCTCAGTAAATATTGTTATATATGGATAGAGGGATGTTACGTTTGTATCAATTAGCACAGTTGAGGAATTTGATGATTTTCCATTTTCAGCCAGAAAAAGGCAGTGCTGCAGAAATTAAACAGTTGGAATCAGGGTGGATTATTTTTAACTGTGTGACCCTGAGCACGCTATTCATCCATGCTCATCTTCACTATCCTTATCTGCAAAATAGGGAAGAGATGAAATAATTCGTATAAAATGCTAAGCTCAGGGCCGAGCATAGTGGCGCCTGCACTAAATGGTAGTTGCTGTTATTCAGTGAGAAATAAAGCTAATTAATTGTAAAAGGGCCAAGTTTTGGGTGATTTGAATTTTAAAAGTTAGTCTGTTTAGGTTAGATGTGTTTGAAAGTAGGAAGCTCTGAAAGATTTTGTGATCTTGAGAAAAATACAATTTTTACAAAGACTGAAAGAATGACAAATTAGAAGGGGAAAGCTTGTAATCAGGAGTTAAAAAACAACCTATTGTCATCATCCAGTATGAAATGGATTGTCTGGGTTCAAAGCCCAGCTATGCTATTGACTAAGTGTCTAACTTTGGAAAAATTACTTAACTACTCTAGGCCTCAGTAAAATTAAAAAATAATAATAGTAATAATAAAACCCCACCATATTCTTGGAGCAATTTTAGGTTCACAACAAAGTTTAGGGAAGTTAAAGAGCTTTTCCATACACCTTTTGCCCCCACACGTAGATACCCTCAGGCTTTATAAACATCCCCCCTCGGAGTGGTACATTTCTTACAATTGATGAATCTGTATTGACACATCATCACCCAAAGTCCATAATTTACATTATGGTTCACTCTTGGTGTTATACATCCCATGGGTTTTGAAAAGTGTATAATGATATGTACCTGTCATAATAATATTGTACAGTTTCTTTACTGTCCTAAAAATCTTCTGTGCTTGGTCTATTAGTCTCTCCCCACCACCCCCACAACACTCCTGGCAATCATTGATCTTTTTATAGTTTTGACTTTTTTCAGAACGTCACATAGTTGGAAATACATAGTATGTAGCCTTTTTCAGATTGGTTCCTTTCACTTAGTAACATGCATTTAAGATTCCTCCATGTTTTTGTTGTGTTTTTGTTGTTTTGTTTTGTTTTGTTTTGTTTTGTTTTCTGGCTTGATAGCTCATTTCTTTGTAGCAATAATTATATTCCATTGTCTGAATGTAGCACAATTTATTTATCCATTCACTTACTGAAGGGCACCTTGGTTGCTACCAAGTTTTAACAATTATAAATAAAGCTGCTATAAACATCCTTGTGCGGCTTTTTGTGTGGACAGTTCTCAACAGCTTTGAGAATACCAAGGAATGAGATTGCTGGATTGTATGGAAAGAGTAGTTTTGTTTAGTGAGATCTTAGAATTTTTTACAGAGTTTTATTAGGATTAATGAGATAGTACAAATTGCTTGGCAGAGTACCTGGCATATGGTAAGGCCTCAACCAATATTAATTATGTTTGCTGTTATTATTATCTGAAGAAAATTACATAAAACTCAATTGTTGACAGTAAGGATGAAGAGGTATGTACAGAAAAGAGAAATATCAGAGGAAACATATTAAAACATTTGATAATTAACTGCGTACAAGGTATCTGCCTCTGTTGCAGTCCCAGATATGCAGCATGTGCTTGTCTAATCCTTGTTACTCTGCATGGAAGGCATACTGGGCCTTGGGACTTTAGTTTCCCACTCTGCCTTTGGACTAATTAAGAAGCATCATGCAAAGTAATTGTCAGTAATGGTTATCTAATTCTTCAAATTTAGAAAGAGTACTGCTAAATGCTCTCCAAATCTGAATCATATCAACCTGATGAGTAGCTCGGGATGAAATGGTCTAGTGAAGAAGCACTAGGCAAGCAAGCTGGACAATGATGTTCACAGCCTCACTCATTCTCTGTGGGTGGCAAGCTTCATGAACTTGGACTTAATTCTTAGTAATTCAGTTTCCTCGGCCATAAAATGGGAATGAGACTCCCTCACTTATTATTTAGAGTCACTAAATAGCTTTCTCAGAATCAGTGACATGATAATAAATTTAAAAATGCAGTCATCTGTCACCAATAACGTTTTGACTAATTTCTGTCCTCAGTTTTGAGTACATGATTGTTTCAGCGAACTTATAGAGTTATATTTTGTCTTATTCTCTAAGCATCAAAGCATATTTCTCCATTGTGGAGAGTTTGATAATAGAAATACATACGAGGAAGCCAAAAACAGAATTCACTTGTTATTTCACCACCTGTAAATATCCAGTGTTAAAACTCTGAAGTATTTTCTTTGATCTTTTATCTTTCTGTAGATAGCAAGCTAAATCTCTAGAAATATCGACCCACATATATTTTTTAAATTGGTATGGGTAAATATAAAGATTTATGTTTTATCTTATAATATTCATGAATATAGGATTACTTTTAAATGCCTATATGTTAATACACAAGGTAGAGTCACTGTAACTTTCTTCTTTTCTCCATCAAAACTACGCAGTTTATATAAAGTTCCATTTTTAAGGAAATGTTTATTGTTTTCTACTTATTGTTTATTTCAATTCTCCACTCTAATGATATACTCACAGAATGTCAATAGCATTTAAGCAGGCAACAATTAGGGCAGAAACCATTTATCTGCCATGCCAGCCCAAATGTAACAGTGGACTCTTTCATCTTGATTCTAAGCTCCAAGTCTACTCTGAGGACTTTCAAGTACCCACTGGGGCTGAAGCCACTCAGGGAACTCAGCCAAATAAGTGGTTTGAAGCAAACAAAAATATAAACCCTCAACCTTTCCCATCTTTGCATAGTCATCGTATTTATTTACTTTATACTAAATTTGCCTTTGTGGAGATTAGCTTAACCAACCTGTCTCCCCCATTTTTGTTTTTCTGTTTGATCTTCTGACAGTGCCTTCTCAGCCTGCAGAGAAGTTTTCCCAAATACTTAAAACATTTGACAAGCATCAGTTTTATTACTAAGAACCACTCTAAATGATTAATGATACTATGGATGTTTACTATTTTTGAAAATTATTTTGAAATAATATTTGCTTATAACTTAGAGTAGCAGAACTGTTGAAACAGATTTCTTGATCTTCTTTTGATGTAATTTTTCCTGTGTCTAAATTATCTGCCTAGTGGTAAAAAATACCCATCTCATAGAATTTCTGATCCCATTTTGAGGAAGGAAGCCATGGAAGATTTCTCTGAAGTGTCATTTGTCACATAGAGGATTACTCCAAAATTCCCAATTTTTTTTTCATAACAACATGACTCATTCTCATTTACTGAAAATTAATACTAATTGAGCACCTGCTGTGTCTTACATATTGGGAATGTACCAGTGAAGTCAAAGTCCCGTTTCACACAGAGCTTACATTTCAGATGGAAATCAACCCATAAACTATTAAGAGACTCTTGGATGATGCTATCAAGTCTTAGATACATTTATTGTTTTGTAAGCGATTGGTACATTCTTCTTCTTCATCTTGTTAACAAATAAATGAACTTCTTAATATGTAAATAGAATATTTAGCAGGATTTTTTTTTCAGTTGGTATTGGTGGTATTTTTTTTTTTTTAATGATCTACTGTGTTTCCCCGAAAATAAGACCTAACCGGACAATCAGCTCTAATGCATCTTTTGGAGCAAAAATAAATATAAGTCCAGTATTATATTACCCCCAGTATTTATTATATTATATTATATTATATTATATTATATTATATTATATTATATTATATTATATTATATTATATTATATTATATTATACCCAGTCTTATATTATAGTAAAATAAGACTGGGTCTTATTAATTTTGGCTCCAAAAGACGCATTAGAGCCGATTGTCCTGCTAGGTCTTATTTTCGGGAAAACACAGTAGTATAATCAATTGTGACATTGCTCTATAGGAATAAAAGTGTAAGATTTTTGGAGTTATTCACAAAATTAGCCAAATTTAAATCATTCTATATTATTAGTATGTTGTCATACTAATGTTAAGTTGAATATGCTGTATCTGATATATTTTATACATTCATCTAAGCAGTGTGTTATAATGTAATATATATGTTAAATAGCATGGATTAGCATTTTCTGAACACTGGAATCAAGTTAATTTAATAACAGCAATGTGTATATATTAGTCAGTCAAATGAGTCATTTTTTCCATTCAAAAGTTTATATTTTTAATTATGACTGCTGGAATACATTTTTTACATCTGGAATATGCCTTCAAATATTTGTATTCCCCTTTCAGGAATTTGCCGCACTGACAAAAGAATTAAATGCCTGTAGGGAACAACTTCTAGAAAAGGAAGAAGAAATTTCTGAACTTAAAGCTGAAAGAAACAATACAAGAGTAAGTATAAAACTGCCTCTGCTTGGAATTGATTCCATATATTGCTCAGTGCCTTATCTCTTATATATGCATAAAAAACACAAACATTTGAAAACTTCAGGAAGACTTGAAGCAGACACAACGAATAGTCTGTTACTTAAAGTACAGGCGACTATACTATCAAACTGAAAACAGGAAGACAGGAAACCTAAATTATAATCTCTGTTACTAAATCACCATGTTGACTTAGAAAATGTTTTTACTCCTTTTGGCCTGTGCTTTTCTCAACTTTAAAAGGAAGGGCTGGATTTCCATAGAGAATTTCAAACTTTCAAGCTGTTGTATTTCAGTAGGGGACCGATACCACAGAGGCTGGAGACAGGCAATGGAGGAGAGGTTTGAAAGGAGAGCATACGTTTCAATTAAAAATATAAGAGCATAAGGGACTGGCGTCCCATTGGTCCTCACTTCACCCCACCCCACTAGCAAGATATTTATTTAAAAAAGAAAAAAAATGTTAAAATGTAAAACCACTGGAACAGAACCATCTTTGTTAAAAGAGGCCTTTTTGATTTTAGAAGATTGTTGTGGAGACTTTGAGTTCTGATATTCTGAAACAGATGTTTGGTTTCAGTCTCACGACATGTAACAGTAAAGTTCAGAATTTGATCAAAGATGCTGTATTTTCTATTTCCAAAGATAAAGTCACTAAATTTCATAAAATATATAAATCGCTATATTACCCATAAATGAGAATAGTTTCTCTACTAAAAGAACATAGGAAAAATCCACTTTTGGGTGGATATAGATAAAATGTGAAGTAGGTGAAAAATATTTTAAGTGTTAGAGCTCTGACAGATTCATGCTGAGAAAAGGTACCATTTAATAATGTATTCATTTCATGCTTGGTCTTAGAAAGTAATATAAAAATGGCAGCACCACAAACAGTGACCTTGTGCATCTAATAAGAGATGCCATTCCATGAGCAATGGTTATGTGATCAAACCTGATTTATCTTCATATTCATTAGGATATTTTTTTATGGTAAAGAGAGTTCACACAGTGTACCTACAAGGAATTGTTTGTCATTGAGACTGATGAACCAGTCCCATGGACCGCCTCAAATAGTCATATTAAGAGCAGTTTAGGTCATGTTATCAGATATCAGATTATTTTTTTATGTTTCTTTCTCCTTCTATGTATGTTTCCCACCCTTGATTTTTAAATTACACTGTTGTTTTGTTGTTGTTGTTGTTGTTGTGTGTGTGTGTATATATATAAATTTAAAGTTTATGCCATGAGATTTATTCTGCCCTGTTTTACTATTTTAATGCTTTCGGCCAAGTCCCCCATGTAGCCCAGTGTAGCCAAATGTAAAAGTAGAAGCAGGAACCTGAAAATGGAGGGAGATACAAACCTCCAGATAGCTTCCATTTCTCATATTTAAAAGGAATAGAAACTGTTTTATTAGCTGTGCATGCATTTCTCTTTTCCACAACCTTTCTTTCTACAACTCTAACTCTTTTCTGCAGCCCTATGAGGGAGATGTTATGATTGTCCCCATGTTACACATGAGGCCCCTGAGCTCAGAAAAGAGCAGGTAACTTGCCAGCAGTCACACAGCACATGCATTGCAGAGCAGGGATTGGGAAGTTATGGCAGAATAACTCCAGAGCCTGTGCTCTTCACCGTAAGGCCATCGGCACAATTACTCAAGTGAGATCCATGGAAAAACCCCAAGGTTTATTTACTACAGCTTAAAGAAGACATTGCCTAAGAGTAGACCTCTGCAGTATGGAGTATGTCATTTCCTCTTGTTTGTGACTAATGTCAGATATCTAGGAGATTTGGGGGACAGCATCCACCTCGTTTTTATCATATCACACCCTATGAGGCCCAGAAGTACCCGTGGCTATTGCATATGCAAAGAGACCTTGAGTAATAAAGGAACTAAAGCAAGCTATACTCGAAATACCTATTCAGGAGTCAGTGAGCAAAATACGAATATTAAGTTCTATTCGGATAACAGAAATTGAAGTCATTGAATTTAAACATGAATAATAGTTATTATGAAAACAGTATATAAAGCTGGAAAACATTTTTCTTTGTTTTTACTTTCATTTTAATTGTTTAAGTGACATGCAATATTATGTTAGTTTCAGGTGTACAACATAATGATTAGAAATTTATATAACTTATGAAGTGATCACCACAATAAGTCTAGTACCCATCTGACACCATATAGTTATTACAGTATTATTGATTATATTCCCTATGCTCTACTTTATATCCCTGTGACTATTTTTATAACTGGTGGTTTGTACTTCTTAATCCCCTTCTCCTTTTTCATCTATCACACGTGGAAAACCTTTTTTTACTTTCCTTCAAAGCAGTGATGGGGAGGACTTTTGTTGTTGGTTATGTCAATGGAAGACGGATTTATGAAACCTTCCTTGTGCAAAGTATTGATTATGTGACAACGTCCTAAGTTACATAACCATCTCTCACCTCCCCCACCACCCAAACAATATCCAGGGCTTAAAATCAGACATATCTTCTCTCTTTCCCCAAAATACCCTATTAAATGTTGCTAAGTATAACAGTTTTTATAGATTTTACACAATAGTTTCTCCTTCTAAATGTTGTTTCTCTTTTTGTTATAAACATTTACTTATTGGTTATGGAGAGAAAGCAACAAGCTAATATTTCCTTCTCACACCTGAAGAAAATTTGATTGGTGTTAGATTGTGAGAGATTTTAAAGTAGAATGGCATGTTTTAATTTCCAGGGTTCTCATAAACTTGTGACTCTCTCTTTGCATGTTGAGTAGTTAACATATGCTCATAGGTTTATATAAATAATACAAAAAAGACAGTCCACAAAGAGAACTCATAAGTGAGTAGGGTTATTTGTGTTAATTTTGAGTGTCATCATAAACAATAGGTCAGAAAGGGCCCTTCTGTACCATATTTGAATGAATTATACCTTCTTGCAAATAGAAAATAGAAGTTTCAACTGGAGTTGAATGAATGAAATGTATCTAATATATCAAATAATAATGATGATAATAATATAATAGCCAAAAATAATCAAGTTTTTCTAAATCCTTCACATGTTTCACTCCCTTTATCCTTATGGCAATCCCATTATCCCCATTTAACTGATGGGAAAACTAACACAGTTAGTAACTTGCCCCAGGCCACATGATTTAGAAGTGACATGCCCAGGGAATCCACTTCTCAGCTTAACTACAGGCTATGTATTTAAGAAATCATATTCCTGTGTCATTCACAAATCAGATATGATACAAGGAATTGTGTTTTTAGGGAAGAGCAGAGTTTGTTCAGTCTTTTGTAATTCACTCCTCATCTGTACAGTAATTTCTTTTGCATCATTTATGTAATTGTGTGGAAAGTAATGTACTAGGTTTTGTGATGTCAGACCTGTAAGTTGTGGCCATTTATCACTTTGTCACTACAGAAACACTTATTGGTGAGTGCAAGAAATCAAAATAATCATTGTAGGTGCTCTTAAATCCAGCTGCCTCAATAATTAAGTTGAGAAATCCAAATAAAATCACTATAACATATTCTTGATTGTGCAAAAATTGAAATTTCAAAAACTATAGTGGATATTTACAGAAACATTTAAACAAGCTTTGTTGTTTAATATTTCCACACTAATAAAATACAGAAAAGGTGATTAAACAAAACTTGTCATTCCTAAAATTTCTCTGACCATACTAAGACAAATTATACTTATAGAAAATAACTTATTCCTGTTGTTATTTCAACATACTCAAATTTACTACTAAGACTTACCGTGTTTTTTTATTTGTTTGTGTTTTTTTCAGCATTATCTGAATTAATGTAAGGGTAAAGAAAACTGGAAAGGTTACCATAGCTACTATCTCTTAATACCAGAGTAAATAATTTTTGTTGTTTTGGAACTGTTTCAATTGTTCTTGAGGCTGAACATCTCAAAGGATTGTTATTGACAGTATTTTAGAATGTAAACTATTGCATGACTTCGAAAAACAAGTTATGATTTCAAGAGCCAGTCTTAATGTCAGTTAGAAATGATAAAGCTGTAATTTCACCTCACTGGTCAAAAACTAAAAGAATTAATTGTCCTTAATTCAAATCAAAGATACAATTTGAAACATTTCTTACCATGTCCTTTTATTGTGAGCTAAAGGAATTATGTTAAGTGTTCCAATACAATCAGACATCTGGCATTACTAAAGAAAAGCTTCCTATTCTTGACAAACATGTCTATACACGTTAATAAACTCCCCCAAACATGCTTCCTCAATGAGTAGAAAATACAATCCAGTTGAGGAAAAGCAAGACCCTAGCAGTTGAAAGCAGGTGAAGGTACATGTGTATGCATACATGGGTGCATGTATACATATTTAAGGACATGTTATGATGGAATATAATGATTACAAGTGAGAATAAGATAGGACATGTGCCCTCCCAATAGCTGTTTCAATACAGGACTCAGACATGTACATAAGAAACAAGGCTATTGTAAACAGTATTGGAGAGTAAAGGATATTGTGAGGACTGAGCACAAAAGCAACTAGTTCGAAGGTTTTCATTTTCTGATGTTAGCGTTGTGTTACGTGATCACACCACATCAGCAGAATTAGTCTACGGGGAAGAATGTGTTTCCACTTGAATGCCATTGTGATTGAAAATAATTATGTAAAAGGTTATGTTGAATTCAGATCTAATAGGAAGATATATAATTTTAGAAAGTTAGTTCAAAAGTTCCCAATGATGCAATATGTGTATATGCATCTATGATATACATATATATGCATATATAGGCTATGTTCATTTAAAGTGAATTCCAACAGAGTATTAATGGCCATTTATATGATTCCTGCAATTTTTTTGAATATACCAAAGAGAGCGCCTCTGCAATCTTTATTAAATATTAGATGAAAGTGTGGCTCCCAGCAAAAGTGTACAATTTGGTTGTTAGTGGTAGCTTAGATGAATTCTTCTTTATTTTTAATTTATTTTAATTTGTAAGCTTAAAAGCCATAGACACATGCTAGAGTAGAACATTCTGGGCCATGTTCTCTAGGCTATATAATTTGCATTTATCATTAGTTCCAATCAAGTAGTAAGCATATATTATATAGAATGTTTTCCTAGGTATCGAAGAGTATTCAGGATTAGTTAAATTGTTAGGCCTTTAAGGAGTCTGGTTTATATTAATAAAAACACATTATGTAGATGAGAGCTCCTAATGGCACAAAACAGTACAGCTTAGCTGTTTTAACCAAGAAGGTATTAATTAAGGTATATAAGAAATCTCTAAACTAAGGTTCCAGGCACATTTCTAGGACCACATTTCTTGGACTTGTAAGTTTCTCTCACAAGAAACAGTAGCCTCTGCTACTACCTGTGCCAGCAAAATGGACGCTCCCTACCCGGCGTGTTTCCTCATCTGACTCCCTCAGAAGCTGTCCTGTGTGTGTGGCTCTGGTTGGCTGACTCTTAAGTCACATATCTGCCACCTACTGGTAAACATGCCTGAGAAAAGTTTTTGACACTATATTATTGGAAAGATAGCGTTCAGAATATGGGGAGATATTAAATATGGATGGTATGTTCAAAACATTTGGGACAACCAGAAATGTCAAGTCTGCATTACAGTCCAACTGTTATCATACCCCTTTCCATATTAAAACTCTAAACAACAGTAATACTGACAATATGTATCTACCCAACAATACAACTACACTTCTTAGACAAAAATAAAATCACGGTTTCTTAAAAAAATAAGGTCCACAATCACTAGTTACTGCATTGTGCTACATGTCTAGGGTTCTCATTAAATCATAATCCTAGTTTAACATTCTGTACCCTATGGCCTACTTTAAATGTTCATCAGAACCAATATACCCAATATAAAATAGAAAAAGAGGGTAAAAATGTAACAAGAAAGATGGGAAGATAATTTAATATATATTATGTGTATCATACAAAAACAAAAAATCCTCTTTTCTCCAACAGGTCACAGAGTCCTGTTGACAATTATAAATTCCAATTCTAAATCTTGATTCCTGGATCTATGTTGTTGGACCTACGTGTATTCTAAGAAAGAAACTATGAAGTTTCTACTATCAGTATTTCCGAATATATACTAATTCCTGGAGGTAGCATTCCCAACCTAGCAATGTGTTATCGCCCAGCTTGAATCAAAATACCCTTCCTTGGGTCATTTAACCATTCCATAGGACCATTTGCTTCTGCATGATGTGAAACCAGCACCGGGATCATCAGTCAATTACACAACTCCTTTCATTATAAAAACATGACTGTAAGCAAAACTCTAGTAAGACAGTGTTGTTGATAGAAGCATAGCCATTGGAGAAGGAAACTCCATATCCAGAAAAAGCTGCCTCCTCCCTGATGGAAGAGATTTGATGTAGTCTGCTTGCTTCACGGTGAATAGCTGGTCTCTGGGTGTGCTTTGTCACGTCAGAGTTTCAAGGTTGATGGCTGCCAGTAGTAACTTGGCGATTCAGCTGTGGTGGTAACCATATCAACCTTAGTGATGAAAAGCCCTCTTCATCAGGTTAACTCCTATCCCTGAAACCATGGTCGCTTTTTTACACCCATTGAGTAAATGCTGTGGCAGCCAGAGAAATAGGCTAGTATCCACAAGGTGAGTCATTTTTTCTACCAGATTTTGAAAGACACTACAATAGTGGGTACCAAAGAGCTAGTCCTAGTTCAGAGCTAGTATCAAGAAATTTTGGTACTCTCTTTTCCTCAGTATTATTACCTGCTAAATGGTTTCAGGTCCTTTTAGGGAATATTTTCTGATTATCTATTGCGTCATAACAAACCATCCCAAAATTTAATAAAACAACATTTTATTACACCTGCTGATTTTATGTGTCAGGGCACAGTCATGATGACCCTTCTCGCTTCCGTAATGTTTGGACTCTCAGCTGGGATGACTTGATGCCTAGGGACAATGATGTACTAGTATAATAAATTATTTTTTTATCAAGAAAGTAAAAGCACTGATCTATAGTATGTGCCAACTTGCATGACGTAAATGCCCTTCCTCCCCACACTGCAGCTGACTTGAAGCTACTAATATGATGTCACTGAATGCAGAGTTGGGAGAAGATGCACGGTAGCAAACCATTATGTATCTACTGTTCAGGTACAATGGAAGTAAACAACCCAAGGAGCATAGGTTATTGTGAAATGTAGTAAAATAATTAGGATGTGAACCTCCATGTGTTCTCTCTCGGACACAATAGTCTCAGAGTAGTAAGACTTTTATACAGTGGCCCAGGGGTCTGAAAGTAAGCTAGCTAGAAACTTCATTGTCTTTTAGGACCTAGGCTCCAAACTCACAAAATGTAACTTCCACGCATGGTGTTGGTCAAAATACTCACAGGCGCACCCAGAGTCAAGGGCAGAGAACATAGATCTTGCCTCTTAATGGCAGGAGTGTCAAAGAAATATTGGGCTATCTTTTTCAAAATCATCACAGATGGGTAGGGTTAGCAGCTGTGGGGACAGAGTCCCACGGAGCAGTTTCCAGGCTCTCGACCTCACATGGAAAAGTGCTGGCTCTGGTAGTAGATGGCCATCAGCTGTAACCAGTTAGCCATTTGCCACTAATATAACTGCCGTGGCTGCGTTGGTTGGTTGGCAGAGAAGCAGATGGCAGATTGCAGCTCCTGCTTCCTGTGTCTCCAATCCAGCCACCCGAGAGAATATAGTGGTATGACTCCCCTATCCATGGCTCCGTGGGTGTTCCTTTTTGGCCTCACCATATCCTGCATTCTGGTACCGGGAGCACGAGCTAAGTCCCTGCATGACAGCAGCTACTAACAATTACTTGTGGTGGCCGATATATATGATATCATATATGATATGATATGATTTAAATCAGCTACCTGTGGTGTTAGCAAAGGGTTTTTTTCTCAATCATATCCAGTGTCACCTTCATTAAAAAAAAAAATCTCCAACTTTAAAGTGACACAGGTGTAAGATTTGGAGAAGGACAAGACACTTCATCAGGTGACTCAAGTCAAGAATCAGTCCTCCAGACCGATTTTTTCATATTACTATTATTAATACAACCTGGTCCTTTCTTACCTCTTCGGGATTCTGTGATCATTTACCATTACCAGAGATCCCAATGGATCAAACTATTCCTCCTGTTACAATTACTACACTCATGTTATATCAGATGATTACTTAGCCTCTGCTACTGCAGGATTCTGTCATCCACAGGAAAAGCATGGAGTTCGTTTAGTACCAGCATCTGTCCCTTTTCATCTCTTGTTTATAACAAACTGACATTATGGGGATGTTGTAGGTTCAGAGCTCTCTTCCTGCTAATACATTTCTCCGGGGCTGAGCGAAGATAGTGTCACCCTTTCATCTAAAAGAAATAGTTACAGGTAGGCAAATTCTCCAATTTTAACTCCATAAATCTTCAGTTTTTATCTTCTACCTTATACCCAAGGAATTTCTGGATTCTTGCCTTCACTTATTCTAAAAATGGTCTTATTTCAGACCACTGAGTTTCTATTTCAGTTAGCCAACAAAAAACACTTGCAACCACTCCCAGCTGCTTAATATCAAGGTTAAATGCAGATTCTCTGATACAAGCACATTGACTAATATACCCAGCTCAATTTTTTTTGTTTTTTTCCTTCCTCTTCCAGTACTATTTAGCATCTATTTCTACATATATTCCCAGATTTCTGAGATTATAAATTAGCAAAATCATACAAGTCTTTTGATTGGAAGCCTTTCTTCTTAGGTTAGACTTTGTAATATATCCCTTGGTGTTCTAGTTAAAAGTCTGTAGGCAAGGAAGAAGGGTGTTTAGGGTGGGACTTGGAGAGCAGAAGTTTTATTTTCTAAGATAAACACTTTAAGTGATGGTCATCAAGACAAACAGCATAGAGCTTATCAGAGAAGTATGGGGACCTTGGGATTTCGAGAATAAGATTAATTCAGACTCATGTGAATCATTCAAAATGTTCTTTTTCCAGTTCTTGTAATACCTTTTATTTTTAGAGTGGTTCCACAATTTCCACACAGGGCACCTGGTAAGGCTGTGATTCGTCATACATTGTAATTCAGTGACCACTCCTAGATCAGGCTTTTTATCTTCTTTCTGTTATGTCTTGGGACCTCAATAAGTGGCTATTATGGGCAGCTATAGAAACTCCTGGGTTCTCTGAGCCTTGACCTGAAAAACTTAAAACCTTAAACTTTTCATTTTCTTTCTTTAGTTCTTTAGTACTGTTCAAGGCATCCAGCTTATCTCATTGTCCTTACATTCTTGGTGCCATTCAAAATGGTCTATTGTAACTATGACTCAGTCCATCAAAGCCTTACTGTCAGAGGCACCTCATTTTAGAAGAACTCAGGTGATCGTTTAAATTACTATTTTACTTCCATGTACAAAGGAAGATAATGTCTCTTCTTTTGATGTTAATCGAATCATTACTTTGACAAACCTACCTAGATCAGATACCCAGATTCCCATTTGTGTGAGGAGTTGTTAAAGACTACTATTTTAATCAGGGTTCATTTATTCATTCAACAAAAATGTATGTACATCTATTATGTGCCTATCTTCTAGACACTGACAATATAGCAATGAACACAACAGAATAAAAAAATTTTCTTTCATCATAGACCTTACATTGTTTTTCTTGACAGAGAGACAGTAAACAAGATAACTATATAAAATAAGTGGTACACTAGATATGGACAAATGCTAAGGAGGAAAAATACAGCTGGGAAGAGGATATTTAGCACAAGAGGTCACCAGGGAAAGTCATATAGAAAGGTGGATTTGAGTAAAAACATGACAGAGAGGTGAAATGGAGTGGGCATGTGGGCATCTGAAAGAAAATGTTTTAGGCAGAGAAAACTGCAAACACAAAGTACCTGATAAGAGAGCATGGATGTCTGATATGTTTCATGAAATAAAACAAAGCAAAACTGAAAGGAACTCAATGTGGCTAGACTGGAATGAGCAAGAATTAGAGATGAGTTCAGACAATTTAGATCCGTTTTATACTTGCAAGGGCTTTGGCTATTACTTGAACCAAAGGAGAAGACATTGAGGATTTGAGCAGAGGTGTGTGACCTAACTTACATTTTAACTTAAATAGTGTTTTGGGAACAGTCTGATGAACAGGAATGATGAAAGCAGGAGGACCAGTTAAGAAGCTATTAATAATAATTCAGGGGGGCGATTATGTGTCTTTGACTCAGGTGGTAACAGTGGATGTAGGTGGAAAGTGGTCAGATTCTGGAATTTGCAGGAACATGAAAAGGAGTGAATTTAAAGGCCAAGCTATAAATTTTAATATGAGGAAGGAGTGAGTGTGGTGAGAAGCAGTAACAAATTCCTATGATAAAGAGATTGAGGGTGCAAGTATTTTTAGAGTTTGAGCATTTAAATAAGTGAATTAAAATGTAATGACTTGTGAGTTATATAATAAAAGCTGAAATTATGGGAGAGTTGCACTTATTGATAACAGGAGAATCTACAGTGACACCATGAATGTGAGTTATGGAAGTTGAGACCATTGGAAATTTAGAGACCAATATGCTGGGGAAATCATCTAAATGAATAATAACAATCACCAGTTATTATGACTTAAGTAGTGCTAGGAAAAATGACAATTATTTACTTGCTAACATATTTAAGGAACAATGGAGAGGGTGACCCAAGTCATGGCAGATGATTTTACAAGGAAAGGTAGCAGTAGGTATAACTAGTTACTTCAGTGCCATAGCATTTGTAATTGCAGATAACAGAATTCACCTTCTAGTTGAAGCAGACAGTGGTTTTTAATTGATATTAAGAAATTCTTAATAAAAACAATCTGTAACCTGAACTTTCAGGATCAAATTTCAGAACTTCATGGCAAAGTTGGTAAGGGGATTGTTTCTCCTTTTCAGTATAAAATCATGATTCCTTTGTCACCTCCCACTGAAAAAAATAGATGCCTTAACCAACTTATTTATACAGCTTATAACTTATTCAGACAGTTCGTTTCTTGCACGGGTATATAATTAGTAGAACCTGTGTGGCACTGAACACTGAGAATTGAAGTTTTTTATGTTCTATGTTGGGAAGGTGGGATTAGCGATATGAGGAACTTGCCAGACATAAACAGTGAGATCAAAAGATTTAGGAAGTCTTAATAACAGATTTCTTTTATAACTTAGTATATATTCAGTATAATACTCATATTGTGTTTCTTTCCTAGAGAATGAGGATTATATCTTATACATTTCTGTATCCTACAGTGTCATGCGATACTAATGTTCAAATAGTTATTAAATTACTGTACAAATTAACATATCTTTAATTCACAGTTAGAGAAACCAGTTTTCATTTCATTGTAAGACTTATTTCTATATTAGTGTATCATCTATCTAACACATACATGTGTATAACAATTTTGAATAGCTTAATCTTTTAGGAAATGATACCAATTAACCATAGCTGCAGGTTTAGCTTTGATATAGACCAGTATGTACACTGGAAAATTTATCCCATTTATCATTGTTTCTATTCATTCAACAAGTATTTATCAGAATATGATAAATATGTCAGAAACAAAGCCAATACCCGAATACAGAGATCAAGAAAATCAAGACAGACATGGCTTCCACCCTCATGGAGTTTATATTTCAAAGAGGAAACAATGAAATTTAGTGAAACTATTCCTTAAGAAATTACACATCATGAGATGTTATGAAGAAATGAAGCAAGAGATTTAAACAGAGAATTACAGAGGCGGGGAAGAGAAAAGACCTACTTTACATAGAGTAGAGAGCAAATGTTTCATTAAGAGGGTGATACTTAAACTGAGATTAAAGAATGAGAAAGAGCTGGCCAGATGAGGTGCCAAAGAGTACTATAGTCGGAGGGTACAGCATATGCAAAGGCTTGGCATGTTGAGGAACCGAAAGTAGGCTAGTGTGGTTGGAGCATACTTTGCCAGAAAAAGACTAACACCAGATGATGCCCGAGAAATAGACAGGCTTAAGTTCATACACTGTCACATAACCTATGTGAAACAGTATAGGTTTAACCAATACATGCATGTGTCTGGAGAACTCAAGAGCACAATACAGTGAATATAATCAGAGGTTGATAAATAAAAGGAAAACTCCTTGAAGTATTAATAATTATGTCATCTTCACATTGAATTTCTATTACTATCATTTTGATCCTTAAATAGGAGTCTTACCTACTGATCTATATGCATTTACAATCTCAGATATTTGTGCTCTTTTGTACCAATGGCATGGCGAAGTTTTCTAACACTTTGAACTGTAATTAGGAACAGTCACTTATTAAGCACTAAGAAATGTGATACTAATACACAACACTGAATCTAACAGGGGCATCATGAAAACCAAAAATGTTCATTACATTGTAAGCTTTAGGAAAAAATCCTGAAAAAAAGAAAATTGTTTTCTGTACTTCTTTCAACCCCAGTATCTATCTGCTTTTTCCTCTTTTGTTTGAGTAACGTATGCTTCATTTTGCTTAGACACCATTTGTTAGCTTATGCTTTCATCATCTTCTGAAAATCTCTTCTACAAAACTTTCTGGTCATGTGTTGCTCTTCACTAGAAAAATTTTAATAACTGATAACTCAGCTGTTTTATTTTATTTTCACGTAGTTTTTTTGTTTGTTTGTTTGTTTTTTAGTGACACAACTCCATTATTAAATAAAACAAAAGCGAAACCCCCACTTATAAAACATTTAAAAGCAGATTTCTCTGGGAAAAGTCAGAGCACAGAGTCTGGAACAGACTGAAACACAGTCCACTGGAAGTCCTTCTATCTACCATTGACCTCTATCAAGGCTCGAGAGGCTACTCTGGGTCAATGTAGGCCCTAGAGTATTTAGTGTAAAAATTATGTCTTTTTCACATCTTTTCCCAAAATAACTATTACAAATCTGTTACTATATTCCAGTTGGTTGCATGTGTTTTTCTGTTTTATAATCTAAAAATTAATAGTGCATAAAATCATTAGTGATTATCATTATAATTAGTATTGTAACGTGATTATCACTATAATCACATTTCAAGCAACATGACGATTATATTCATTTCCTTCAATTCAAAATTTTAAATGCACAGATGTAAATGAATTTAATTTTAACTTTCAACACTAATTCTCTTGACAAATTCATCATGCATTGTGCAATGTTCTTTAATAATTATCATATTGGATCACACACAATTATGTTGTGTTACACTTCTACTGAATCCACACTGAAATTCTTCAGTTTTCTAAAAAGAATTCATAAAATTTACATTATATTTTCAAATTCAGTCACTTGTTATTTGATAGAAATACAATTTACTTGGAATGTTTTTATGAACCTGGTTTCCACTTAGGTTTGAACTTTTTTCTGCTACCTGTAGTACATAATCTGGGATTATCATGAGATACTATTAGTGACCTGTATCTATAAGATAATTATGTTTCTGTTAAACCTGATAGCTGTTACTGGAGCATTTGGAGTGCCTTGTGTCACGCCATGAACGGTCGCTGAGAATGACGGTGGTTAAACGGCAAGCCCAGTCCCCCTCAGGAGTTTCCAGCGAAGTTGAAGTTCTCAAGGCGCTGAAATCTTTGTTTGAGCACCACAAAGCCTTGGATGAAAAGGTACCGTATGGTAAAAGGATTCCTACCATTTTATATGTCAGTTATACCTCAGAAAGCTGAAATGAAAGAAAAACCTTACGGAAAAGCTGTAGCACTGACAAGAGTTCAGCTTAATTAATTCTGTGCTCAGCCATGTGCTCCTGTCTCCATCCTTGATGCACCTGACTCCAGAAGTCAGCTCCAAGGAGCGCACTTAAGCTATAGCAATCCATTTGTTTAAAAAATGCAACTGGATTATTGTGTGTATATAGGTAGTATTCGTAACTATGTTGTTATTAATATCACAAGTTACACTTCTGTTACGGTGCATTATGGTCCTAGTCCATGTGACCATTTGCAATTTAATATTGTCATTCAGTCTCTCTCTCTCTCTCTCTCTCTCTCTCTCTCTCTCTCTCTCTCTCTCCCTCACTCTCTCTCATTTTCTGTCTCCTGCATTTCTCTCTGAAATGCATATATATGCATACCAACTTTGGAAACTACTAATTGGCAGTTAAACATATCTTGAGATGTAAATTGAATGGACTTTACCTTCAGAGGTTTATATTAGAAGCAAACCATTTTTTTAAGTCTCTAATATCTTAGTTCTGAATATATATTTTTAGTGGAAAATCCCACTTCAGGTTTTTTTAAATGTAGCTGTAAGCGTCTTTTAGCTGTTACTCAAATCAATTCCACTGACATAAATAAGCCAAAATGATGATAATATCCTTTGGAGATTAGTAAGGCTTATGACATGATTTCAATTTTGTTGAAATTTCAAAGAATGAAGCTTTTAAAATGAATAAAGCATTAGATTTTGTAGAGTGGGAATTGGGGCACTTTATTGTACAGTAGTTGACAATTTCTGAGCATTAAAATCCAAACTAGGGATTATTTCCCAGTTATATCTAGGTTTTGACATGCAGACCCTTTTGCTCTATTTAATATTTATATACATGTATATTTTTATCATTGGTCTTTCAGATGTTCTTTGAACAGGGGATTACGTGGAATGTGTACATAATGATAACTATAATTATGTCTTCTAGATTATTAAGAAGAAATTGTATTTTATGTTTCATTTTAGCTCTGAGAGGCAACTAGTTTATGAATAATGTTGAAAAGCCAGAAATGAAAATTATTTGAAGATCCCTGATAAATATAATATCAACTAATATTGTTTATCAAATCATTTAATATATTTGATGTCAAGTTTCAAATTATATCCCCTTTCTTATTACAAAAGTACATTGTTAAGAATTTGCAGGACTTTATAGAATATCTATTATGTGTCAGAATCCTTGGCAGATGTTTGTCACACAAAGATAGATAATGCATTCTTCTTACCATTGAGGAGTTTATAATTAGTGCTGGAAATTCACATGTCAGTAACAGGCCTAGCTAAGAGGAGATGTGTACAATGCGAAATGGAGTCACAGAAAAAGTTGTGACTTAATCTGCTTGAGAAAGTGACAAGAAAGTTGAGAATGTCTTCACAGAATGGGTGACAAGTAATGTGGGTATTAGAAAATCTCAGGGGGTTTTAAGCAGAGAAATAAACATAGTCTAAATAGTGTGACCAATATGTAAAATAACTCAGAGCTATAAGGAAAACATAGCCTGTTCAGAAAACATGTAACATGACTTGAATGAAGGTACTTGAGTATGTGTGATTTTGGATGCTGCTTAGAAGAACTCCACACCATTTAAATGAGGGATACTTTTAGAAAGGAATGAATAGAAAGCAATAAGCAGCATTTAAGACAAATAACCTAATGAGTGTGAGTACATTTAAGAAGAAAATGGTTGTTGTACAACTTAGAATCTAGAAATAATTGAGTCAGTTCAGCGAACTTAACATAATTAAATGACATATTCTATACTGTGGCCCCAGGAGCTATAATACTATTTATTAACTCACGAGAAGAGCCTTGGACATTGGTGAGTTCAGGGAAAACTGAACTGCTTATCAACTAAGTAATGCTGAACAGTCTAAAGAAAAAAATGTTATGACTTAGGGCTCTGGAGTTGGACAGACCTGTATAAATGGCTTCTCTAAGCACCTGCTTCCTCTTATTTGAATGAGGAGAGAATAATAGTACCTACCTCATAGTTACCGTGGGGATTAGGTGTGATCTGTCATGATGTGGTTATCACTGTTGGTCCTCATGCTTGTTTGAAATAGTATTTCATTTAGTTATTAAGGGAGTAATATGTGCCTAAGCATCTTCATAAAATTTTGCTAACAAAGAATAGCTCACAGCTTCTTATGGGGATAGCGAGGGATGGCGAGACAGACATATAGACCAGCAATTACAATATTCTAATTTAAGTGTTATGGATGTTATATTAAAATAGAGATAGAATATCAAATGAAGATGCAACTATTTCTTGAGGGCAAAAAACTACCAACTTTATCGTGCAGGTTTTAGAACACATGAAGAGCTAAATAAAGTATAAAAAATTGGGCATAGCTATGGAAAATTACAATGGCTGTCAGTCTTCATGATCAATGTCTTTATTTATACATCCACTGAGTTGCAGGGTAGAATTTTTCACAATTAACTAAGGCCAACAGTAATTTTAAAATCACTCTCCGGTGTGTTCACCAATTCCATGGACTGAAGGAAATGAGAAATACATGCTTTGCAATCACTCAGATATCACTGACTTTTTAAATATCTATATATAGTTGATATGTATGGGAAATATAACAAAAAATATTAAATATATATGTACTCCACATTTATTTCCATGATCTAATATCACAGTGCCAAAACTGGATTTGAATTTCTGGTCTACGGAGATTTCCTCACAATGTTTTCTGTTACAAGACTGATAATTCCAAAATGAAACCCTGCCATGACTCAATTTCATTTTGAAATGTATACTTCTCCCACCAAAGTCCCTTTTCATCCTGAAATGCATTTGTCATTTTTAGGGACTTATTTTAATTGCCAGGGACAAAATTTCGTGGTCTTGAACCATCCTTTGAGAAAGAAAAAAAATGTTTCTCTTTATTTTTATATTATGAAGAAAATAAATGTAACAGATAAAATCAGAAACCAAATAGTCTAAGTGTACATAAATAATTTTGGGGTTACACTATAGCTCTATAAATAAGCAATCAATATATCTTAACTTAAAGACTATGCAAAAATAAATTAAACATGGTTAAATAGAAAAGAAAAATAGAGCCAAGGCTATCAACTGTATACTTACATTTAGGAAACAAAGAACAACAAATCCAACAAGAAAAATAAAGGTAATTATGGCATTCTTCTGATGCTATGCTCAAAGCAGAGCAAAAAGCTAAGAGCCTTGTCAGAGAGACTTCTTTTTCCTATCAATAAAGTTCCAGCTATGCACACAAGATAAAATGTTAGTATTCTTTCTACCCTAGAAAAGTTACCCTTTTGGATCCTACCTCTTTTTTACTAAGTTTAGCGGAGATTATAA
Organism: Rhinolophus sinicus; assembly: GCF_036562045.2. Taxonomy (NCBI): domain Eukaryota; kingdom Metazoa; phylum Chordata; class Mammalia; order Chiroptera; family Rhinolophidae; genus Rhinolophus; species Rhinolophus sinicus. The sequence goes on from NC_133752.1 coordinate 126,087,017, forward strand.
TTATATGTTAAAATATATGTTCACTATGCAAATACTGTGGGAAAATATTCCTATGGAAACATCTGTGTTAATTCATAAGTACTCAGAAACTCACCATAAATTGCACTGAAGCTACAATTTTTTAGAACATTTTTTCTACGGAAAACGAAGCTGCTGTAGTTATTCATTTTAATTCAATCAAATTCATTTCTCTGAATTTTTTATAGGTGTAATATTTTACATGATAAAATATTTATCTTTTTGGATAAACGTTATATGCAGCATATCTATAGCTATGAATGTGTAATAAATATAACAATTTTAGAAGTTCTAAGAAAGGAAGAATAAAAGAAACACTTTGAATTTCATTAATATATGAAACATTTATAAATCATTATTCCTTTTTTAGACAATGAAAAGTAAAATAGACTAAAATAAGTAAATTGTAATTCTTTTCAAACTAAATGTGTAGAGTCTTTGGTTCTATAAAATATAATGGTTTAACCTTTGGTATCTGGAAGCTAGTTAAGAATTCCAGAGTAATTAAATACTTTCCAATCTGTCAATAACAATGTAGATCTCTAATTAATACAAAACATACCAATGGACTACATTTTTCAGATTCTAAGAATCCTTTTCATGTAGACAGATCATTTTTGAAGTTCGGTAGTAAACGCCGAATGAAAACTCGTTTATTAATTTAAAGAAGTAGAAAATGTTATGCCTATGCCTTAACACTCAATCGGTGACTGTTTTTCAGATGAATTCATAGTATACCTTTGAACTTTGCCTCCACTTAACTATGCATCAGAATTGAGAACACAGCAGTCGATCTCCAACCCCACTGGGAAATCTATCATTGACACACTAAAGGACATGCTTGCAAGGAAATCCCTTGATACAGTGAGGTGAAAATGTGTTCATAATATTCCTGAGCACTTGGGGCTATAAATATTACTTTAATAATAGCCAAATGTGACCATCTCTGATGATGTTAATGATAGAGTCAGCACAGTTTGACATGTATGGGATGTACATTACAGCACATGTTTTGTTTTTTCTTCCAGGTAAGGGAGCGACTGAGGGTTTCTTTAGAAAGAGTCTCTGCACTGGAAGAAGAACTAGCTGCCGCTAATCAGGAGGTAACATACCAACCTTTCTCCTCTTTTGAGGCGCAATATTGCTAACATGATATTCCTTGTGTTTCATGTCACTTTTATTAAAACTGTCACAAAAAATAAATTACTTTCTGTATATGCCACCGAACAAGGCCCACTGAAACTAGTTGCCAGAGTCATGTTTTCTCATTTCTGATGATTCAGATCTGTCACTAATTGATGAAAGAAAAATTATGAAGAGCTAGTGGCCTGTGAGCTACTGAGATGGGGATTTAGAAAGACTACAGTCCTTTGGAGAAGTAAAACATAGCTCCGAAATTGGAAAACATGTAAACTATCTGTTAAATTTAGAAAATATTACAAATGAAGTTAATTCCATGGAGATAGAAATGTATTTCCCCTCAGGTCCTCATTATTCTTCTAAAAATCATGTACCCGTGTTTAGTGGCATCATTGAATCCATTTATTTTGCTGTTATTCCTGCCTCTAAGAAAGTGTTTCATAATTGTCTCTGAGATTTAAAGAGTTGTTTTCCTTTAGAAGATTTTGCTTCTTTTGGCTATTAGTACACAAATGAACTTGAGTTATTAGAATATATAGAACAAATTTATAAATATATATAGCAAATTTAATCTGTGTAGGCCACTAAAATATCTCGCTCTTCTCTCTCTCTCTTTGTGTTTCACTCTCTCGCTTTCTCACATTTTAGTTTCAAGGCAACTTTTTTTAAAGACGCTTAGTCCAGTAATATAAATACAGTTATTACTAATAGTGGAAATACTAAAACAATTCATCAAAATCTTCCCACTTTTAAATAAAGAAGTGGAAGTTAATGTAATTAATTATGTATTATCAAGGGATTCTTATCAAAATAATATTCACATTTATATTACACACACAAACAATACACACATTTTCAAACCAGGATAAAAATCTTATCCAGTACAAACTCACTGTTCTTTAAAATAACCTGGAGCAATTGAGTAGTTTATATATGCTTTTGTTTGTTCCAGGTTTAACATTTTTTTTAATTAAAGTTTATTGGGGTGACAATTGTTAGTAAAGTTACATAGATTTCAGGTGTACAATTCTGTATTACATCATCTATAAATCCCATTGTGTGTTCACCACCCAGAGTCAGTTCTCATTCCATCACCATATATTTGATCCCCTTTACGCTCATCTACTAACTCCCTCCCCCCTTACCCTCTGCAGGTTTAACAATTTAAACTTTAGAAATAATGAACTTTTAACTACAGGAAGAATGAGTTCCATGTGAATTAAAAGCTAGCAGTGTGAAAAGAATAAATGGTGGCACAACAGTTTAAGAAGTATGTAGAACTTTTTGATAACCAGATCAGCTTAGCAAACTGGATAGTTTAATAAAATCTACAAAGTAAGAGATCAATACCTCCCAGTCATCGTAGAAAAAAAGAAACTCTAAGATAATGGATACTGATAAGAAAAAAACTCAGTCCTTTTATGAGAGAGAATATGTAAATTATTTATAAAGTGAGAGTGCTCATTCCTGAAGTGTTCAAAAGAAAATATTAAATGTTTATTTGTATCTTATCATTTTTAATTTTGATTATCATGTAAGTGTACATTTATTTTGAGTAAATCCCTCAAAATAGTATATTGATAAGGATAAATAAAAGGTTTGGTGACTACTAATATGAAAGTCTTGCTTAGTATGACAGTGATAAAATTTCTGTTTGTCAAAAGAAAAGGGTAGTGAGACCATTTGGCTGAAGTATTTATGCTGAAATTAAAATGTTCCATAGAAGTGAGGCTCTGAATATTTGCCTCAGAAATGGCTACTGAATAGTTCAATTACACGTAACATGGGAAAACAGCACTTGAGAACAAAAGTGGAGAACACATTTTTGACCATTGGTTTTAATACAGTTTTATCCCTCAAATATTACTGTAGTACCTTGTCTGAAGTATAGTTCATTTGATTGTTTGTACATAGATTAAATATATTTTAAATCATTCAAATTAGTCTCAAAATATTGCACCTTTCTGAATGCTTTTATTTTGTTTTAAGCGATTTATATAAATAAGAGGAAAGGAAATATGTAGTCATTATTAATTTCAATATATTTATTATTGTTGATTATATTACTGTAGTACCTTGTATGAAGTATGGTTCATTTGATTGTGCATAGAATAAATACATTTTAAATCATTAAAATTAGTCTCAAAATATTGCACCTTTCTGAATGCTTTCATTTTGTTTCAAGTGATTTATACAAATAAGAGGAAAGGAAATATGTAGTCATTATTCATTTCAATATATTTATTGTCGTTGATTATAATTAATTTTCATAGGACTTGACCTGAATTCCTACTTAGGAAGGCACAGATCCAGCAAAAAAAAAAAAATAAATAAAATAATTAAAATAATAATAATAATAGTAATAAAGTTACCTTAGTTTTCTAATAATAAATCATTTATAAATAATTAATGATTTTTAAAGTAAGTACAAGGAAAGATTTGCTTTTACTTCATAATGAAATACTAAAAATAAAGTCAAAAGACACTGAAGTTTGAATTCTTGATTATAGTAACGGCAATTGGTAAAAGAAATTTCTGTAAGTAAGGCGTGATTGATTGATGATAACAAGATACATTTAGAAACCTGATGAAATCAGTTTAGAAAAATTCATACTATTGACAGCTTTAGAAAAGGAAACTAGATAAATTTTGGATATTAGAGGAAGTAATTGAAAAAGATATTTTAGAAAATAAAGAGAAAATTTTTATTTTTAAAAAATGAACACTTACTTAAGAGCACATTCTTAAGAACCAAATGAAAATATGTAAGATAGACAAAACCAATCAGTTATTAGAACAAAATTCCTACACATAGCTAAATGAGCCAGGTGTTGGGGAAATTTTCATTTGCTGCTTCAGGTTCTAAGTTAAAATTACAATTTATATACAAATGTTCCTTATAATTCAAATCTATTTGTTTTCTGAATTCATATAGCAAGCTTGGAGAGGGAGGATACCACATTATCAGAATTTGTTTGATTCCTGAGTTTCTAGTAGTGATAACGACAGTTCAGATAGCAAGGAAGTTATCCAAACATTTTTCTAAATTATTTCAGTTTCTGAATTCAGAAGGAGAAATCAGAGAGCAGGGGTTCAGACTGCAAGTGATACCTTGCTATAGACATATGACATATGCATATGAATATCTGCATATGTAGAATCTAAAAGATGATCAAATTATTTATTCTATCATTATATGTTATTTTTATTAGAGTTTATTATGTCATCTATATATCATCATTCTGTCTCCCTCTGTCTCTCTCTGTCTCTTGTTTACTCTCCCTTATTCCATTCTCACAAATGGTTTTGGAGTTATCACCCTTTAATATCTTTTCTTTATATAATGTCTCCCATGAAAGCCTCATCCATTTCTCATCCATCCAAGGCTTCAACCATGACTTCTGTGGAAAAATAAATAAATCTGTAGCTTGAAGCTCATGCTCTTTTCTGAGCTGCACAAAAGATTTTAAACATTGGTTTGGCAATTACACACAGTTTTGCTAATGGTTGTATTGATTGTTCTCTGCCATTGGTGTCCAGCAAGGAACAAAAGGGGGAGTTTAAAATACAGTTTATGGTTTGCTAGTCAAGGTATACACCTGTGGAGCTGTAACCACATATAGGGTATCCTGTCCTAATTTACACAAAGACACCATATGAACTGGTGGGTGTGAATCTCCACCTAGTTTCCCGAGTGTCCCCTTAGATCTTCTATGTCACATTAATGCAGTGAAATAAGTTGTAGTATTAAAAAGAATATGAGACAACTATATGTTGTGGACTGAAATAGTTGCGTAGAATAATCCTAATAGTGTACAAATACAAATAATAATAATTGTTGTGGGACTAGAAAAAAAATTAGATAGAAATATCAAACTGTTGTTATAAGTTGTCTGTAGTGTTTGCTAATATATGTACTATGTATTTCTGTAGCATTTGAATTTTTAATAACTTTTTCTTATAAACAAATAAAAAGGGTATTATACAGGCATGCCATTTTCCATACTTTATCATTCTATTGGTCACTTAATAAGAATAGCTAATATTTACTGAGTGCTTTAAATTTCTAGGTACTGTGCTAAATACACACACACACACACACACACACACACACACGTACCGGGGGTGTCAAAAAAATTTATATAAGTGGACACTTTGGTCAGCATTGCTCAAGAAGTAGTTTGTCATCATCAGAAGTGTCTGGACGCTGATGGTAACCATTCTGAGCACCTCTTGTAATTGCAGAAATCAAACGTGACTTGTATTCATCTTTTGTTATTGATATATATTGAGTATTACAATTTTAATACAGTTTTTTCCTTTCTTAAAATGTGTATGCTATTTTCTGACACCCTCTGTAATTAGCAAAATAATACTGGAAGTTAAGTACTGCTGTACTGCAGCTGAGGCCAGAGATGTTATTTCTCCTATTTTGACACTATTCTCTGCTACTTGAAAATATACTTGTCTGAATTTGACACGACTCTGTATTCAGGTAGTTCCAATCCATATATTTAACTATGTCCACAATCTAGGCCCCGTGCATTTATTCTCATCTTTCTCCATATGCATTAAAACCACCATGATTCAGGTTTTCATTAATTTTCACCTGGGATATTACAATAGATTTTTATCTGTTCTTGTCTCCTGTCCCTTTGTGCTGTATAATTCTTCAAGGTTAAGCCTGTTAAGCAAAGCTCTGATCATACTAATTATTTTTCATAACAGAGTCTCAAGTAATATATGCTTATATTTAATATGTACTATATTAAAATATTAATATCAATGAATTAATATATTATATTAATATATGTATAATGATATATTTTACATGGACCTGTGATACACCATTAAGAATCTCTTTAATGGTCCTAACCTACAAATCCAGCTCTAACTCCGACTACCCCTGACTGAGTCCTTCTAAAATCTTGTTAAATTATAGTATTCATTGTTTTTGAAAGCAGCCAACATTTTTCTGCCTCTAAGTCTTACTTATGCTAATGTCTCTCTTGGAATGCCTTCACAACTCCTGTTCACCCATTGAAATCATACCTCCCCATTCAAATTCAAGTTCAGACATCACTGTAATTTTCATGAAATATTTAATGATTTCTTGCCAACAATCATTGCTCCTTAGTTTATATTGCTAAAGCTTATTGCTTCAGCATTTAGTACGACTCTTCAGCAACGATTAGGGTTAATTATATACCTGTCTACGCCTTGGTTGTTAGTTTCCTGAGAAAATGGACTGTGTCTGGCTCATTTGTATTTATTTCGCTCAGTCCAGTGATATGAACCCCTGTGATCAATGTATATTTGTCAAATTTCGTTGTGTAGAGTTTTTTCTGACCAGTGTTTTCACATTGTTCCTTGGCTATCTCCTTCATAGAGAGTTTGAACAACTTTGGCATGTTCCGTAATCAAGAATACATTGATTATATGTGTCAAATGAATAAGGTGTTTATTCTTTCAAAATACAATTACTGAGCAACTACCATATGCAGAAAATTCTGTGAGTCTTTGACAGGAAGGAATAGGAAAAAATAAAATTATAAATGAAACATTATGTAAATTTTCATGTAAGTTGACTTCAACTGATGGAGACAGACATATAACCAGACAGTAAGATGGAATTTAGTGCAAAACTAAATAAATGCAAAGTAGAGGCCCAAACAAAATACATACACAAAAGCAGAAAGGAGAAATGTATTCATTCTGAAACAAAGGATTAGAGAAGTAAGATTATGCATTCATTCTGAAACAAAGGATTGAAGTAAAATTATGATTTGGCTTCAAAACTGGGGGAAAGCATTTTATTCTGAGCAGATAGTAAGATTAAGAAAACCTGAAATTAATTGTTTCAGGAAAAATGAAATGTTTCAGGATGATGTTGCATTTGTAGGAATCAGGGTGTAAACATATGTAGCAGTGAAAGGTGGAAAGGTTGATTTTAGAGGGCCCTGATTGCCGTGCTCAAAATTTGGAATTCATACTTTATAGAATGAGAAAGCAGTGAAGGTGTAGTTACTTTGTTGTTGGTTTTTGGTGAACTGAATACCACTGAAAGCATATTGTGTGGGTTTTTTTTTTTTTTTTTTTTTCTTTTTGTAAAGGGTTAGGCTAGAGTGGAGTAGAACTATAAAGTTGGCATAATCTGATATGGCTGGCTGACATATTAATCCGATATGTGATTTTCATCATGACACTTCAACAAACATTTGTTGGGCATCTTTTGTTTGCGAGGCACTACGTTAAGTACTGGATATAAACGTATAGTAATAAAACTCAGATATTAATAAAGCAATACGTCTCTCAAGTCTAATATGGGAGATGGACATGGTAAAAAGTAATTGTAATGGAGAGTTCTTATTTAATGAATATGGAGTCTCAGTTTGAGAAAATGAAAAAAGTTCTGAAGATGATTGGTGGTGATGGCTGCATAACAGTATGAACATCTGAGTACTTAATGCCACTGAACTGCTCACCTAAAAATAGTTGAAATAATAAATGTTATGCTATGTAAATTTTACCACAAAAAGTAATTATAATACAATGTGACTTAATGTGAAAATGAAAGTAAGTACAAAGTTTAGTAGTATGACAAAAGAGTAGTTAATTGTATGCACATGGGTGAGGAAAAGCAGATGGTGTTTAAAATATTTTAATAATCTTCCTAGAGAAAAAAATTACCTGCAATTTTAAGGGTGACTGTAAAGAGCTTACAGGATGGACTTGGAGGAAGAGAAGGAAAGCAGGCATGAGTAGGGAAGGGGACAAAACTGCAGAGACCGGCAGATCTGAGTAAGGGAGAGCTAGAGCGTTCGCTTCCTCCTGTAGACAATGGTAAAGCCAAGAGTTTTTAAGGAGGGAAGAGATATGATCATATTTTTAATTTTGCAGCCCAATGGTACCTCCAAAAGTTAAAGGTAAAACCTGTAATATGATGGCCAAGATACCAATGTCATAGTTCAGATTTTTTACGATGTCTTGAAAGAAACAAGGGGCTAGTATCAGAATATATTGAACTGTGTAGAGAAGAGGTATTACCCCCATCTGGCATTTCTTATGTTCTTTTCGTAATGAAAAACATAAATATAAATGAGAGAATCAAAGCTATATTGTATATAAATAAAAATATATATGTGTATATATACACATACATAACCAAAACTTGCTGTTAGTTTTTGCCTCTGTAAATAGCCCCACACAGGCAGATTGTGTTGTTAATAGCAAATGCATTTTCCAGGCCATTATCCATTTAAAAAATGAGTCCAGAGTATGTAGACACAGAAAATACAATAAAGTCTTTATTTCTTTCAGAATATTTTTGTTACTGCTTAAAATTGGAAACCACAAGAAAATGTACAATAAAAAGAAGTGCAAAGAGGAATAAATAGAATACATCCTAACAATGTGTTCTCCTTTAGCAGAAGTCTGTATACTTTTTAAATTATTTAATTAAAACAGACAAATGGTTACTTAGAAGCTACGGTAAAAATTCAATTGACAGACGAAGTTTCTCTGAATACACAGGTGTGCTTATTTTTAAAGTGTTTCTACATGATTGCATTATACATAAAGACAACTGGCATATTTAGCTGTAGGCTGAACTGTATTTTTATATTCTATATTTGTTTAACTACTGAATTTATTAACTTTCAATTTAGAATGTTCTTTAAAAAGTTAACATTTCCTTGTACCTCATCTACAACCAGCCTTATCCCTGAAATCTAATTTCCTAAGAAAAAATTAAAGAACTTTCATGGGCAAATCAAATACCATTCACATTCAGAAGAGTATTGGATCAGAATAGTGGGAAAAGGTAGTGTTGGGTGGTTATAGGACTGTGGATGGACCAGGGCCATTGCTTTAAATACATTATGGCATTCAATGATCACAACAATCTTTTAAGTTAGGTTAAAAACTAGTACTCTGGTGACTCCATGGAAATGAATGGAAATGTGGAAAAGGTGAATAGATACCAGCAAAGTTGGAACCTACCAAAAAAGCCAAGAAGAGGCTGGGAAGGAGCAATGAAAGATGTGAAACTCAAGAGAGACAAGAGTCTCTGAAGCAAAATAAATAAATAATAAATAAATAAATAAATAAATAAATAAATAAATAAATAAATAAAAAAGAAAGAAATAGGAGAATTTTAAGTGTAGGGATTGGATGCGATCACCAGTGTCAAATGTTTCATGAAGGCATGTAGGATTATGTCTTATATGAGGTGATCAGACTTACCATTCAGAGGTCACTGGAAATGTTTGCAAAGACAGTTTTAATAAACTGTAATGGAAGGAGAACAGCTGTGATAAAAAAAATTTCAGTCAATTAGAAATTTTTAAATGGAAGATGTTGAGTAATATGGGAAGATTGGCAACTAAGAGGAGAGGGTAAAAACTGAATAAGTAAGCAATAATGAGAGATAGCCTATTAAAAATGCTTACAGCCAATGGGAAGAAAGAAGGAAGAAACAAAGTAGGGCAACACAGGAGAAGCATGGTTTCAAGATCAATCATAAGTAGTAGAAGGCTTCCTCTGAGAAATGGAGGAAGGAGAATAGAATGTGTAGTGTACAAGTGATTGAAGATTTTCATTGGGAGAGGAAAGACAGGAATTTTATCAGAGAGAGTCTTCCCAAGGAAACAGGCTTGATCTGCTAAGGGAGATGGAGCAGAGTTATTTTTTATCAGCTTAAAAAGACTGAGAATAAGATAATATAGAATATGGCAAGGAGCCAATAAAGCTATGCAAGGAAATTTTAGTGTGGAATGGTAGACCCAGGGGAGATTTTCATTAAGTTACCCCAGTAAATTAAACAAAGCGTTTCCACAGCACTTACCAACTGAAACAATTAGAATTCTACTACAGTATTTCCTAATCGAAATCTATAAAGCTCTGTTATTCATCATAATTTGAAAGAAGGTGATACAAATATGGAATTAAAATTGTCTCAGCTGACTTTGGTCACTTGGAATAAATCCAGAGGTGAAATATTTTCCTAAAATTTAACAGGAGTGAAAATCGGGAAGCTTCTGAAATCCCTAACAGCTATATTTAAATAGTTAGAAATAAATTTAATACCTGAAGATGATCATGTGGAAAGTGGGAGAGTTGTTGAACAGTACTTTTTAAAGGAGTTAAATTCAAATTTTCTTTGGGGTGACTGATAACAATACTCATGTTGAAGTTATTAAATTATTTCAGAATCTTAAAATAGATATAATTTATCTGATAGACCTTTTGCCACTTACTCATTTTTTCATTCTTTTAATAGTCTCTTTCCCAGTTCTATGAGATAAAAGCAGATTTAATATTTTATGTCTATCATTACCTTTATAAAAACAATGAATCTTATGACTGACCTTCTGTCTTCCTTATGTTTGTGCATACTACTCATCCTAATTCAGTTTATTAGCTTATTTTCATCATTAGTAAATATATGAAACTATTTTCATTATTAGTAAATTCCATGACCAACTTTGAATTAACATTCTAACAAAAAGTCAAATAACAAGTTTTTTGTTTGATTAGCATTTATAGCAAGTCACCATGGCTAAACTTACCATAAAATAGTATTTATTTAATGACAACAGTGTTTGCAGCTCTGAAGTCATATGCCTTAAAGATAATATAAAACTCTATGATGTAATGTTCTTAGCTTGCCTGCAAACCATTATGAGTTTCCAATGGACTCCCCCTAGTGGGAACCTATTCTGCCTGTTTGAATTGTATCATTTTGGGATACAAAATTGTATAGTTCTTAATTAGTTTTATTTCATGGAAGAGTTTAATGATAGTTGAATGGTGTCCTTTTTTTGCTTTATATTGGTAAACTCAAATTTTCAGTATAGTCAAACGGGCAATTATTGACAAATGCCTATGTTCCTTATTATACCTCTAGATTATCCCTTATGTAAAGATAAGTGTAGAAACTAAATTACATAACTTATTATCATCAATAGAAAATGTCTTCTTGTCTGTTGATAATTGTACTGTTCCGGCACAAAGAATCTCTTCCAAATAAAAGGAAATCAAGATGTCTTACGACAACTATGTTAGAACCAAACAATGGAAAGAGAGCTAAAGAAATTGCTGTTTGCTATTTCCACAATCTTCACTATTTCCAAAACCTGTATAAAGCAATTGTTTAAAATACAGGTTAAAATTGTCTCCTGTTGTGTATGAGACATGCAGGTTGTTTGCAATCTTTTCAGATTCTCTTTTCTGTTTTGAATAAATTTCTTCTTTGATGAAAGCATAGGATTTGTTTTTCTTGGGATAGCAGACATGGTTGTTTTATCTTTGCATGTGGAGATTTGAATTGCTCTTTTTCTCTTTCTGTTAATAGTAAGATCATGCTTGATATTAATGCTTTGATCATAAGCATCATAATAAATCGACCCATTTTATTTTACCCATGTGTTACTACAGTATATTTATGAGAAAGATTACTTATCTTTTAGAAAAATTAAATGGAATACATTTTAATGAAAGTTAGTGAGAGACAAGGTGCAAAGTAAAAAAAAAAAATTGAAGTAAAAAAATTCCAGTTTGAGTCAATTATCTATCACTTACTAATTATGAAAACTTTGGCAATTTATTTAACCTCTTTGCACCTTGGTTTTCTCAAATTTTGGACTGGCCTATTTTCCAAATAATTCAGGATATTTAAATGAAATAATATACAAAAAAAAACACACGTTGTAAACTTGAAGCATTCAAGGTATATTGCTGTTATGCTCAAAGGCCAATGTCAGCCAGTTGTTAGTTGAGTTGATAAAACTCTTTTCTGTTGACAACTTGAAAGTGGTGATAAAATAACATTGTTGTATACTCAGGAATAAATTTAAAAAATAGTGTATCTTATTTGTTCTAGATTGTTAGGAAGAATCTAGCACTACATGAATTTTAGAAATGACTTTGCAATTCACTTATTTATGCAATTGGTAAAAATAATAGCATCTACCATTTGGGGAGGAGATTATTGTGTGCCTGGCATCATACTATGCATTATGTACCGCCCCCCCCCAAACATACATGCACACACACACACACACACACACACACACACACACACACTTTTTTTAGTTAATCAGCACTATTACCTTATGAGAAAAATGTAATTATTACTAGCATTTTGCAAATGAGGAAACAGAGGCTTAGAGGAACTATGTGAAATGTTTTTCATATTATCCCTAGTCAGCAGGAATCCAAAACCAGGATACCTGACTCCAAACTTAGTGACAACTTTTAGTCACTAGGCTGCCTGGCCTTTCTCTTAATAACAGGATTTCTTTACATATGGAAACTGCATTTCTAAATCAACACTTTATCTTCTACCAGTTATTTAAACCAGTGATGACATCTTCATATTTGTTATATTTCTGTGGATTATTTCAAGGCTCGTACCTTCATTGTACTGACAGAGATAAAATAGTTAACTAAATTAATAAAACATGTATTAAGTCAATTAGTTTAATTAATCTACCTGTATACTGCCAAATATTAAACTGGAATTAAACATTTAACTCTGTAGAGAAAATACCATGAATCATCTATTATAAGCAGTTATTTGGATAAATTCAATTACTGGATTTTAAGTTTTAAAATCTAAATGTTTTTCCGTGGTGTAGGCTTCAGTATTGGTGACTGACTAGTTTTCTGAAGTAAATTATATGAGAGCTTTGTATCGGTCCCTATGTTTTCAGTGTAGAAAAATGTGAGACCTCAAGTTATATTAAATAAAACCAAAGGACTTTTACAGCATTTCTTTATTTCCATTTCATTTTTGGAAGGGAAGAACATGGATCTCAGATGTTGAGAAATATGAAAATTCCCAAATAGGTGAATTTCTGGGACACTAAAAAGAATTGCATGAACAAAAAGGGTGCATGAATTACTTTAATCTGTTCTGTTTTTTTCTTTTTGTTTTTTTTTTTGTTTGTTTTTAGATAGTAATTTGATTGCTCATGATTTTACTTTTTAAAAACATGGTCACAAAAAACATCACAACTTTGATCAACTGGTATCTATCCTATGCTGTTTATTTGTCTTAGCCTTTTGGGGGGTGCTGTAACAAACCACCATAGACTGGGTGACTAAAAACCACAAACGTCTATCTCTCACAGTCCCAGAAGCTAGGGAGTCAAATTTAAAGGTGCTAGTAAATTCCATGTCTAGTGAGAGCCTGCTTCTTGGTTCATAGATGTGGCCTTCTGTGTCCTCACATGGCAAAATCAGTGAGAGACACCTCTGGGGTATCTTCTATAAGGGCACTTAATCCCATTGATGTGGGCTCCACCCCCAGGACCTCATCACATCCCAAAGGCCCCATCTTTTACTCCCATCACATTAGGGGTTAGGATCTAACATATGAATATTGGGGGGACAGAAATATTCAATCCCTAACACCATTACAAGCACTCAGCCTACCTGCAAAATCTGAGGGCACACTCCTTCACACGACTGGCCTCCCTTCTGACACCAACTACAAGTTTAAGGGGTTCTGAAATCTACATGCAGATTCAATAATTTACTACCACAGAAAGACTCAACAAAACTCACTGGAAGCTACTATACTCACAGTTATGGCTTATAACAGGGAAATGATACAGATCAAAATTAGCCAAGGAACGCAACATATAGGGCAAGGTATGGAAGGATTTCAAGTACTAGACTTCTGTTGTCTTCAGGATGCACTTTCCTCCTCGAACTGCTATGTGCTAATACACACAGAGTGCTGCCCACCCGGGAAGCTCACTCAAGCTTGCAGTATCCGAAGTGTGTATTGAGGTTTCATTACAGAAGCATCATTGATTGATTGTCCAAGTGGTTGATATCAGCCTCCAGGTCAAGACGCAAAGCCTCCTAAACAGTATGGTAGGTCTTTTGGGCATAACTATCCTCTAAGATAAGATCATTAAGGGTGGCCAGTCGCATCCTAAGATCCATTGTGGCAGACCTCACCCTAAACAAAAATAATGTGAGCAGGTATGATACAGATTTCTCCCTAAAAGCTCAGGGCAAAGGCCAGACCTCTCTTTGGGCAAAGCCAGATTCTTTTCTACACAGCTATAAATCATCTTAACTTTCTGTTTTAGTTGAAGGTGTTTGTTTTTGTTTTTGTAAATACTTAGTTTTGAGAAGATCTCCTTATTTAATAATATGTTGATAAAACCAATATGTTATTTTCCACTCAGAAAGCACTATAATTGGGAAATAAGGAAGAACAAAAATCTATAAGTAAAATCAGATTATGTGTTGAGGAAGTCTTATATTATCAGTTTTAAGAAAAAGTGAGGGGGAAGGAGGTTGGGAGATGGAGAGGAGAAATGAGTAGTTTTTGAAGAGCAAAATGCAATACACTCAGATTACAGTGTCATTAGAGATATTTCTGGGGCACCTGTTTTTGAGATACTGGGCTGGGTCAAGCCTAGTTAAGTGCTGCTTTTCCACACTCTGCCAGGCAGCTTCAATCACTTAGTTCCCCTCATCTTCAGGTTTACAGATCCCCACATCATGAGCTAACTGCTACTGTTAACGGTGAGAATTCACTGAGATCCTGCTAGTGCCCCATCACCTTATAAGGTAGGAAGTACTGTATAAAGTACAGAAAACATTTTAAAGATGCAGAAAACATGATTCTAACGCTTGAAGCAACTCATGTGGAATCCACAGCTAGTGAATGACTGAGCCAATGCCCTTTTCTTGGGTCTATTCATTTCTTTGAATCTTTCCTTTTTAAATCTCTTCACAAGGTTTTGGTTATTATCCACTGATTTCCAGAAGTATAGCTATCATCTGTTCAAGGGATTGGATGGATTTTCACGTTCACTGATGTTTCCGATGTATCTACAACAAAAGGGCTAGAGGAGGAAAATAAGTTAATATT
Organism: Rhinolophus sinicus; assembly: GCF_036562045.2. NCBI lineage: Eukaryota > Metazoa > Chordata > Mammalia > Chiroptera > Rhinolophidae > Rhinolophus > Rhinolophus sinicus. The sequence continues at coordinate 126,102,072 of NC_133752.1, forward strand.
TCAGTATTAGAAATACCATCCACCGAAGTTCTGTTGTCCTTTTTAAAAAAAATTACTTCTGATGCATAGCCTGTCACCAAAGAGGAGACATAGATAGAGAGGTAATATGTCATCGTGGAACAGTTCTCAATCCTGTGTGTACACCAGCATCTCCTGTAAAGCATTTGAAAAATACAAATGTATCCAGAAATTCTGATTCATCATCAGCATGAGGCCTGGCTATCGGCACTTAAAAGAGAAAAGAAAATGTTATATAATTGATTCTGATTTACGCCTGTAGTTGTGAACTAGAAGGGGGGACACAGCGGAGAAAAATCATGGTCAGACATAGGTTTGGCTCTCTTGCCTGCCCTTTGTAATCTGTGTGATTTAAGTAAGTCAGTCAACATTTTAAATGTGTGAATGTCTGTCAATAAATATAGATGAGATCAAAACCTCCCTCTAAGTCTATTGTATTAACAAATAGAGATAATGCAAAAGTAAAAAATCTAGCACAATGAGCATAACAGTCACTCAAAAAATAATAATCATGCTGATAGTCAAAATGGTCTTGATGATTCTTATTTCAGCAATGAAAATAATTTGGGAGACACATAGAACTTTTCCCATGAAAGGGCGATTAAGATATTGTGCAAGTGTCAGAAGCCTTCTGCCCAAGGCTAATTAGAATTCAGGGATGTGGTTGCAAAGTATGACCAAGTTTCACCAGAAAATTAACATGCTCAAAACACTTTTCAGATATCAGGCACAAGATTCGGGGTAACACATTTAGGCTCCATGTGGAAGCACCTATGAGTGCACGACTAGGCCTGGATTTCCTACAGGAGGACACTGGTGGTATAAATGTTTGGACCAATTTACAGTCTGGTCCCAGTTCCTGGCTTCAGTCATTAGATTGCAACCTTGTTCTCCTAGGGACACTGATATACATCTCATGCGTGACTGAGCTAACCTCCAACCCTGTCACCTCGCCTTACTAGTTATTTGTGGTAGAATATTAAGCTCCATCTGTCCATCAAGACCACCTCATTGCAAAACCCCAGTCTAACGTGGTGCTCAGACCAAGGTTCTCAGCAATCTTTGCTCACTTCTAACCATGGTGGCAGAAACCTTAATGGTTACTGAATTTACTGCTAGGGTCCATGCTCCCTTGAAACTTAAAGATGTGCATTCCACTTATATCAGAATTCCTTCCCAGGAACAGTACCTAATCTTAGACATACTTCCTATAACAGCAAAAGTAGCTAATTTTATCTGTACATAAACTCAATATGGTATTTCTAAAATTTGCAGCTGGTTCTAAATCATAAAATCCATTTGTGCAACTTGCTTTTATCCATCCTTACTGATAGATTTTATCACAATTTTTTTTGGCTCCTCTCTCTCTCTCTCTCTCTCTCTCTCTCTCTCTCTCTCTCTCTCTCTCTCTCTTGCACACACACACACACATTTCTATCTTTGGGTTGAAGAGTCTGCCACGGTTCTCACCACTTCTGGCCAGCAGGATCTGGAAGGGAATCAAAAAACATATAAAGGTAACACAAATGATTTTTGCTTATATTCCATTGAACAAAACATGGTCTCACAATTACTCTAGGCTATAAAAGAGACTAGCAAGTACAATCTCTATTCTGGTCGTCATATTCAGGAGTTCCATTGCTAAAGAATGAGAGAATGGATATTAAAGTGCAACTAGTTGCATCTAGAACACACAGAATATAAAGAATGTTTGGAGATCATTAATAAAGTCATATAAAAATATATACACAAATATCAGTAACATTCTTACACCAGCAGTAAATATAAATGAAAAGTAACAAAACCAAAATAATAAAAACTGAATACCATGAAAAATGATTGATCAAAAATATATGTAAGGATAATTTAAGACCTTATTTATATTTAGCAGAAATAATATTCTTCAACAAACATTTATTAAAACAACAACATTAATAACTAACATTTACAAAGTACCTACAACATGAGAAGCCCTCTTCTAACTGTTTTATACATTTTTACTCATTTGATCTTCACATTAGTAACCTTTGAGGCTGGTATTACAGGTGTCATCATTTACAGAGGGAGACGCAGAGGGATAAACTGAGGCACAGAGAGGTTAAATAACTTAAGTCCACACTATCAAAAAGTAGAACCAGAATTCTCCTTCACCGTTCACACCCTTAATCAATACTCTGTGTTATCTGCTGGACAGGTATCAAGCACTGTTTGGGGCATTGAGGACATTCTAGTAACTAAGTCAGAAGTAATATCAGCCCTCAAAGAGCTTATTTTAGAAACATAAATTTAAAAATAATTTTAGGTAATGATAAATTTTGTGAGACAAATTACACAGAGTTATGGGTAGAGAGTATTACAAATATAATCCACACGTACTTTTAAAGTTCTTCCTGTGTTTTCTTAGTTCTTTCGTAGCATTATTAACCAATGTCATCATGCCATCCAAAATAATTCTATTTAGACATAGGTATACAAAAGAGCACATGAAAAAATACATTCAAGTAATTGCACTTCCAGGACTATGTTATCCTATGTTTCTACTGATTTAACTGAAATTAGAAACAATGTGTTCAAGTGAATAGAGAGCATAAATCTGAAAATCAGGAAATGCAATTATAGTTCTGATTTTCATTGGGCCTATCAGAACAGTTTTTTGGTTTGTTTTCTTGTTTGTTTTTTATGAGATGGATATGAACTACTGCACCAGGGATCAGCAAACTTTTCTCTAAAGAGCCATCTAGTAAATATTTTAGGCTCAGTGGGCCATATGGTCTGTCATAGCTAGTCTACCATTGTAGAGCAGAAGCAATCATAGACAATTATGTAACAAATGAGCTTGGCCATGTTCCAATAAAAATGAATTTATGGACACTGGAAATTCAATTTCTTATAATTTTTATGTGTCACAAAGTATCATCCTTCTGTTAATTTTTCTCAGTTGTTGAAAAAGAGGAAAACTTCTGCACTTGAAAAATTTGTACATGTTGGTCCTTAAACTGAAGGGTGTTATAAGGGTTACCTAGAAGCATATTAAAATTCCGATTCATTGAAACGGAGGCCACATTTTTAACAAGCATCACATGTGCTTTTTATGTACTTGATTTTGAACTGCTAATAAGAACCTTGACCTAAATATAACATACACATAGAACATATAACCCATAAACTGGAGATTACAAAGCAGTGAGATAAGTATCGCCATAGAAATAAGAAGTAGCAAAAGAATTTGAAATATCCGATGAAAAGTGGGTGGTGAAGAGTAGTTAGAAGTTAGTGTGGACAAGTGGGGAGAAAGTCACACGTATCAAACCCTCATTCTATATGGAACATTTAATTGGGTGCTGTGAGTATGGTCTGTCCTGCGTGGAAAAGAAGGCTGAGGATAGGAAACAAAGCCAAGACACTGAACACCGGAGCTATGGTCTCCACCAGGGGAAGTTACTTTCTCCCTAAGTGGCTCTGCCATTTGCTAGCTCTGTGACTACAGGCAATTCCCTTATGCCGTCTGGGCCTCAATTAGCTCTACGCTAACAATAGAACTTGTAGGGCTGTTGTGAGGTTTTAATGAGTTAATACATGCAAAGTGCTTCAAACTGCTTGGCAGAGAGTATTTTTCAGTAAATATTACTGTTATTGATGTTAATCTTTTTAGCCATGATGCTAACTCCATTTAAAGGTGATTGAACTGAAATCTAGAGGTGGAGTGTGTGTCTGTCCCCCAATAGGACTACACGCTGGTACTTTGTTGGGGCTGGGAAGACGTTTATCATTCATTCTCTGTAAACTTCATTTTCTTTACCCATAGAAAGAAAGGATAAAGAGCATGTACGTTCTGACCCCTTCCCATTCTGACATTTTGTAATATGTACATATTTAAAAATCACATAAAACTAAAATTGGAATGCATGCAAAAGAATATAACATGTGATTAATACCATTAAAAGCCAAGTAAATGGATTACTTTTAAAGGAATTGTTCAGAATAATGGGTTTAGTGTGCTTCTTTGTTTCTTTTTAAGGAAGGCACTAAATGGATAAATTCTTTTTGTTGCCCTGGCTTGCTTTTTTACATGCAAGAATGACTAATGGATATTGTTTCTGCTTTGCACATTTTCTCAAGTACTTTTCAAGCATTTTGAAATGCTTTTTTCCCCCTTAGGACTCTTTCCATTAGCATACAGAGCTAAAAAGAATTGTTCCAAGACACAGCATCTAATTTTGTCACTTCTGCCCTGACTGGGAAAGAAAAAAAAACAAAAACAACAACAGACAACTCAAGTGTGTACTTACAGTGTTAGTCGTGCTTGGCTGAGGAGGTCAAATCTCATGATGTTGAAAGGGGAATATAGTCCATCTTCAACGGGATTAATTTTATTATTTTTCATGTGCTTGTTGGCCGTCTCTTTTTCAAAGTGTTATTGAGGTATAATTGATACACAGAATTGCATATACTTAATGTGTACCTTTTGATGAGTTCAGACATAGGCATAGATTGCTTATACCATCACCACAATCAAGGGACTAAACATATCCATTGCCTCCCAAAATGTCCTTGTGTTCTTTTATTGGTTTTGTTGTTGTTTGTTTTTGTGGTAAGAATGCTTAATATGATATCTATCCTCTCAACATACTTTTAAGTGCACAAGACCATACTGTTAACTGTAGGAGCTATGCTGTGCAGCAGGTCTCTGGAACGTATTCATGTGAAACTGAAACTTTATACCCATTGAGCAACAACTCCTTACTCTGCCCTCCACATAACCCTACTGCCCCCCCAGTGCACCAAATCCCTTGTCTGATCTCAGAAGCTACGTAGGGTGGGACATGGTTAGGACTCAGATCAGAGAGATTAGTTAATAATGTGACATTTTTGAAAATTAAAATATCTGTTGATAGAAATATAGTGTGGCTTATTAAAGTGGAATTTTCATTCTAAAATTTCCAAAAATTCCTAACAGCCGAGGATTCACACTTGAATAACAGATGGCAGAGACATGATTAGTAGTATGTAGATTTATCTTTACTAACTTAAAAATCAGTATTTGCTCAAACCATTTTACTTTTTAGCATACTTAAGTAACTAAAGTAGAAACTTATTCATGTCTTAACATATTTCATAAAAAACATTTACTGAGAATTTTGGAAACAGGTACTCATTCACAGAGGATACTGTACTTGCTGTTTTGAACTGGTCATACCTAGAGACCCATCAGACTACTTAGTTTGCTGTGACTCTCTTCTCTGCATTACTTGGGTTCCTTATTTTTGCTTTGCTTTTATTTGTAAGGGGAACGATAATTACTGCAGTCAGCGGCCTGTCTGCCCTTAGCTGAAGGCCAAATCAAATTAGAGGGTTAGGTACCTAGTGGGCGTAATTGTGGGGAGTATCATGAAGGAAGCCTGTGCTCTATGTCAGGATGTTCTTTGTAATAATCGATGCCTTAATAAGTCCCATTTCCTTTTTCACTGTGAGACACGTTAAATGATACACTAAAGCATATTAAAAATGTTACGTTTATTTGAGCAAAACTTGATTTATATCAAGCGGAGTCAAACCAGGAAGTGGTCCTACCCACAACTCCATGATAGGACATGGGAAAAAGACTTACGTAGGTTCCCCCACTATCTGAATGGAGAGCACCCCTATGAAAGCCTCCCGAAGCCAAAATGGCGTAAAGCAGAGTATCCCCCACTATCCCACAGTTCACCTTCCTCCACTTCACTTTTAGGAAAGACCTCCATTAGTACATGTAACCAAAAGGAATCTGAAGAGAATTGTCACTTTTACAACAAAAGCCCTTACATACTTTTCTTTTTTAAATGTTTTATTGTAGTTGACATACACTATTTATACTAGTTTCAGGCATACAACATAGTGATTTAATTTTTATATACCTTACTATGTGATCAAAAAACTGTTACCATACTAATGTAGGTCTTTCCTAAAAGCATAATGGCCTAACACAAACTTTCAGCAAGGGTGTGTGTGGGGGTGATATTATATAGAGAAAATGCAGAGGCAAAGAAATAACATAATTTAGCTGTAGCTTAAACCCTAGTTGGCTGTTTGTGATTCATGTGTCCTTAGCATTTTGATTTTGTAAACTTAAGGAATATAGGCTTATATTTTGGTTTGCTGATGTAGGTTGCCCTGGCATTAAAGCCACCTCAGTCTAATGGTCTTCTTGTTTAATTAATTCAACAGACACCTAGTTTATTTTTTAAATAGAATTCTGCTGTCTTCTTCAGAGAGGGAAGAAATTATTAGCAGTGGCGTCTTCCTGGGTGATGAAGATTGTAATGTATTTCTTTCATGAAACTCAAAACTTTCAACTATACCAACATTCTCATCACTCATCGCTGAATTACTGCAGTTGTTTTATACTTGGTATTGTACTTCTCAGTGTCATTTGTTTTTTACCTGAATGAATATTCTCCACCCTTCCTCATTTATTGATTTGCTTATTTATATTTTAAATTGAGGCTTGCATTCTTGCAATAATAAGTGTAATTTGGTCAGAATGCATTTTTCTATTACTGATACTTTTGGAAAAAAATTTAAGACTTTGTTTTTTTGTGTGTTTGTTCCCTGGATTCTTATACTTGACCACATTAACAGCATCCTGGATCAACTATTCTTCCATCTTATGCCACTCTCAGCTGCTAACTTACTACAATAGCAGCCCTGTGCCTAAATAATGTTCACCTAATTCTTCTGTCCAATTCAAGTTGTTCTGTAGCCATTTGTATGCCTCTAATAAAAATGCCAGCGTTTGATTTTATTATCATTTTAAATATTAATAAACTTTGAAGAGTGGAAATAAATGAAATAACCAAGTATCAAAAAATGCAGTGATTGTAATATTGATTAGATGAACAGAATAGAGAGTTTGGTAGAGTTGTAATTTATATTAGAATTACGTATCAATAACTATGTTAAAAATATAGGTATTGTTGAATATTATAATTAATGTTGAAAATGTATATCATAAGCATCTCTTGCAAAAACAAATCTACCTTTATCCACTCACCTATCAGTTGACACCTAGGTTGCTCCATATCATGGGTATTGTAAATAATGCTGCAATGAACATAGTGTGAATATATCCTTTTGAATTGGTACTTTTGTTTTCTTTGGATAAATACCCAGAAGTGTGTCATGTGGTATATCTATTTTTAGTTTTTTGGGGAATAGGAGCTGTACCAGTTTGAAATCCCACCAACAGTGCATAAGTGTTCCTTTTTTTCCACATCTTCACCAACACTTGTTGTTTGTTGACTTTTTGATAACAGCCAGGCAGGCAGGTGTGAGGTGGTATCTCATTATGTTTTGACTTGCATTTCCCTGATGATTAGTGAGGTTAAACATCTTTTCATATGTCTGTTGGCCATCTGTATGTCTTCTTTAGAGAAATGTCTTTTCATATTCTTTGCCCATTTTTTGAGTGTTTATTTTTTTTGTTACTGAGTTGTATGAGTTACTTATGTATCTGAATATCAACCATTTAATGAATGGTTTGCAAATATATTCTCCTATTCAGTGAGTTGCCTTTTTGTTTTGAAGGTTTCCTTTGTTGTACAGAAGCTTTTTAGTTTGATGTGGCCACATGTGTTTATTTTTGTTTTTGTTTCCCTTGCTGGATTGCACACCTCTAAAAGGATATTACTTAGACTGATATCAGAATGTTTACTTCCTATGTTTTCTTTTAGGAGTTTTATGATTTTAGGCCTTACATTTAAGTCCTTAACCCATTTTGAATTTTTTTTTTTGTTTTTTTTTCCTATGGTATCAGAGAGCGGTCCAGTTTCATTTTTTCGCATGTTTTCCCAGCACTACTTGTTGAAGAGACTGCTGGTTCTCCAATGGATATTTTTACTTCATTTGTCATAATTTAAATTTAGTGAGGGTTTATTTCTGGGCTCTCTATTCTGTTCCATTGATCTATGTGTGTGTTTTTGTTCCAGTGCCATATTTTTTTTTTTATTATTATAACTTTGTAATATAGTTTGAGACAGAGAAAGTGATACTTCCAGCTTTGTTCTTCTTTTTCAAGATTGCTTTGGCTGTTCAGGGTCTTTTGTGATTCCATATAAATTTTAGGATTATTTGTTCTAGTTCTTAGAAGATGACATTGGTATTTTGCATATGTAAATTGCTTTGGTTACTATGGTTATTTTAACAATATTAATCCTTCCAATCCATGAACACATGTACACAGTATATCCTTCTAATTATTTGTGTCCTTTTCAATTTCTTTCTTCAGTGTCTTACATTTTTCAGAATGTAGGTCTTTTACCTCCTTGGTTAAGTTTATTCCTAAGTATTTTATTATTTTTAATGCAATTGTAAGCAGAATTGTTTCCTTCATTTCTCCTAATTGTTCGTTATTAGTATATGGAAACACTACAGATTTCTGTACATTAATTTTGTTTCCTGCTACTTTACTGAATGCTTTTTATTATTTCGATCAATTTTTTGGTAGAGTCTTTAGGTTTTCTATATATAGTACTATGTCATCTGCAAATAGTGGCAGTTTTACTTCTTCCTTTCCTATTTGGATGCCTTCTTTTTCTTTTTCTTGTCTGATTACTGTGACTAGGATTTTTAGTAGTTGAATAATAGTGATGATAGTGGGCATTCTTATCTTGTTCCTGATCTTAGAGGAAAAGGTTTCAGCTTTTCATTATTGACTATGATGTTAGCTGTGCACTCCACATATATAGCCTTTATCAAGTTGAGGTAAATTCCTTCTATACCCACTTTTTTGAGAGTTTTTATCATAAACGGATGGTGAATTTTTGTCAAATGCCTTTTCTGTATCTATTGAGATAATCATATGTTATTTGTTCTTAATTTTTGTTAATGTGATAAATCACGTTAATTCTTTGGAGGATCTGGAACTACCCTTGCATCCCTGGCATAAATCCCACTTAATCATAGTGTAAAATTTTTTAAATATATTGTTGAATTCGGTTTGCTAGTACTTTGTTGAAAAGTATGTTCTATGTTTACCAAAGATATTCTCCTGTCATTCTCTCTCTTTCTTGGTACTCTTTGTCATAGATAGATAGATAGATAGATAGATAGATAGATAGATAGATAGATATAGACCTGTATATCTATAGATCTATATAGATATAGGTATATGTTATCTATATATTATCTATATCTATATAGAGCTATAGATAAATAGTACATATATGCGTATATATCTATATATCATATATTATATATAGTATATTATATATAATATATCTATCTATATGTAGATATATAGGGACATATATATGCATATAATATATATATATAATACATATATATGGTGACAAAAATGTATACACATTTTAAGAAAGGAAAAAACTGTATTAATTGTAATACTCCATATACGAGGTCTGACAATTATGGTTGTGAACTTGTTACAACAATGTTGCAACAACATTTTGATATCAGAGGGATTATTCATTATGAATTTGTACAAACTGGACAGTTAACCAAGTTTACTATTTGGAAGTGCTGAAAAGGCTGCATGAAAAAGTCAGACGACCTGAACTTTTCACCAACAATTCATGGCTCTTGCATCAGGATAAGGCACCAGCTCACATGACCCTGTCTGTGAGGGAGTTTTTAGCCAGTAAACAAATCACTGTATTGGAACACCCTCCCTACTCACCGGATCTGGCCCCCAATGACTTCTTTCTTTACCTGAAGATAAAGGAAATAGTGAAAGGAAGACATTTTGATGACATTCAGGACATCAAGGGTAATACGATGACAGCTCTGCTGGCCATTCCAGAAAAAGAGTTCCAAAATTGCTTTGAAGGGGAGACTAGGCACTGGCATCGGTGCATAGCTTCCCAAGGGGAGTACTTCGAAGGTGAATGTAGTGATATTTAACAATGAAGGATGTAGCACTTTTTCTAGGATGAGATCGCAAACTTAATTGTCTGACCTCATATACCAATAACAAAAGATGAATACAAGTCATGTTTGACTTCTGCAATTACAGGAGGTACTCAAAGTGTCCAGACACTTCTGATTATGGCAAACTACTGCTTGAGCATAGATAACATCTTTTAAAATGCATGTACATTTTTTGGCACCCCTGGTATATATATAATGGAATATTACGAATCAATAAAAGAGAATCAAATCTTGCCATTTACAACAATATGGATGGCTCTAAGTGAAATAAATCAGTCAGAGAAAGACGAATACTGTATAGTTTCACTTATATGTGGAATCTAAAAACAAAACAAAACAGACACCAAAGGGATGGTTATCAGAATGGAGGGGGTAGAGGGATGGATGCAAAGGGAAAGGGGAATATAGTCAATAGTATTATGTTAAGGTTTCATGGTGACAATTGATTACTAGAATTGGTGGGTGATCACATTGTAAGATATAAAAACATCGAATCATTATATTGTATACCTGAAACTGATATAACCCATATAAGATTGTATACCAACTATACTTATATACTTAAATTGGAAAAAAGAGAAAAATATATAAAAAAACAAATTTATCTAAACAAACATTTGAAATTTTATTGCTATTACAACCATTGTTTTAAACTTAAAACTACAACTAGCAGTTTTACATGCTAGTTATTATTTTAAGAATAGTCTTAACAAATCTTTAATATTATTTTTAAAGGTTTTTTTTTTGTTTGTTTGTTTTTTACATCATTGAAAATTAAGTAAACTTAGATTCCGTGATTTGGCAAAGGTATCCTTATGTTTTTAGGTATAAGCAAAATTGGCTCAGGTGTAAAATTTGGAAATAGTCACAATTCATGTACTGTATTTTCCATCAAAGGGTTATCAGAAACTTACTGGAATGGCATTTAAATTTTAACACCAAGTCAGTTAACCTAATGGAAATTGGGAAGGCTTGTCAGCCAAAGGGAAGAAGTTAAAAATAAAGGTGTGTAGTATTTTCTCATTCATTCAATAAATATTTGTTAACTGAAAAGAGGTGCTGTCGTTGTAAAAAATTCTTAAAAAGCACCAAGTTGATCTGTGTTTCCCACCTCTAAGCTATCTAATTTTCATTAGGATTAGTGGATTCATTTATTGAATCATTCAATAACTTTTTTTTTTAACTTGGGAAGAGGCAAATTCTCACAATCCAAACCTCTGATTCTCATCTCAGAACAATTTGATAATTCATTGGACCAGTTTAGTTTCACAAGTTTTCAGAGTCTATTCATGCTCACTGAAAAACGTTGAAAATAATGGTTACATACTAGATGATCAAACTGCATTAGACGACATGAAGTTGTTTTACATTGCTTTTAATATGCTTCGTGATGTTTATACATTTTATTATACTAAATCCACAGCTGAAAAGTGAAATATCTATTGGCTTGGGGTTCTGAATTCTGTTTGAATAAGGGTCTCAATTTTTATGGTTTACCGATTAATACATAACAGTACAAATCCAAACTTTGCAACTGGAGTTGCTTAAGTGTAAATTATAAATCCCTACTATTCTACTATTTGCTTTTTTTGGTCTTGTTTTTTCATGCTGCAACCTCAGTGTAATCTGTACGGAATTCAGCTAAATTAGAATAAGTATCAGTGTATAAGCAAATTATATGTTGGTATAGTGAGACTTCTGTAAGTCTCACTCTTGGAATTGTTAATTGAGTTTGGGGTAAAAATAGATGAAAAGGATCTTTGTTAATTAGATGTAGGCACTGTATGAAAGTTCTTGTTAAATAGGTAAAGGCAAATCTGAATTTGAAAACTTCAGAAGGAAGATCCCTGGAGAATAGCATGAAGGGTAGACATGATTTATTTTTTAAAGTAGTGGGGAAATTTTCAAAGTAAACTGAAACGCCTGTGCCACCTAAGAGTTATAAATAAAAATGATAAATAATGTAAAGAGCATGATTTTATTCCAAGGAATAATTGAAGATATCATCTGTGTCTAAATTATTTTGCCAAAACAGAGCAAGTAAATTCCCCTGCTATCTGACCACAGAACTGACCTAGGTAAATATTTGGATTATATATGCTGTGAATCATTTCATTAATTTTCAAATGGCATTATAGCATAATGCTTAAACATAAATTTTGAAGGTATCAGTGTGGATTGGAAATCTGTTGAAGTTCTATCTATCTATTATATCTATAGATCTATATCTATTTATCTGTCTAATCTGTATGACTTCAAGTATAGATTAGATATAATAGTATGTAGCTGATACCTTCTATGCTAGTTTTCTCATTTCTAAAATAAAAATAATAATACCAGATTTACAAGGTTTTAGGGAGGATTAAATGATATAATAAGTGTAAAAATTGCTTTGCATGTATGTGACACTTAATAGATGTCCAACATATAGCAGCTGTTATTATTGCTACCCTATTTTCCCCAAAAATAAGACCAGCTGGACAATCAGCTCTAGTGAGTCTTTTGGAGCAAAAATTAATATAAAACCCATTATTATATTATATTATATTATATTATATTATATTATATTATATTATATTATATTTATTATAAGACCCAGTCTTATATTAAAATAAGACCGTGTCTTATATTAATTTTTGCTCCAAAAGACACATTAGAGCTAATTGTCCGGATAGGTATTATTTTCAGGGAAACATGGTAGTAATTCTTAATTACAAATTTAATTTCTAAACTCCTATTTCTTATTTGTCTTTCTTCATTATCTAACTCCTGGAAATGTCCTGTATATTAATATTCTCAAAAATGAGGAAGAGAAAAAACAATTGAAAACTAACTTACATTGCTTTTCTTTTTCCACTTTAAGAATTATGTTAACAGAAGTGACTTACTAGATACACTTGGAATTTCGTTTTCCCGTCTATTGTCAATCTATTCTAAATCTAAAGTAAATAAATACAGTATATAGTTCAATGCACCTGAAACACATTGCCAAGGCTGCAATATACTTGCAAATTTTTGTAATATTTTAAGACATAATGAAATTGCCTACTACTTTATATTTACATAATATCTTTGTTGACTTTCTTTAAGCTGCCCTTCCATGATCTTACAAGGCTATTTCAATATTTCTTGTTCTTTTCTGTCTTTCTTTATCCAGTTATCTTTTCCATCCTTAGGGCTCCTTTTCAACCTTGAATCATGTAATGTGAACGTTGGGAAATACAAGTTTATTTAGTCGTCTACGTGGATGACTTTATTTATTTATTTATTTATTTATTTATTTATTTATTTATTTATTTATTTATTTATTTATTATTTTGACTTAAACCCCTGGAAGGAGGATGGTCCTATCCCAAAATGAGTGACATATAAGTTAAAACCAAAAAGATGACTAAAAGGCAGTTAAGAGGAAGAAAATGTATGTAGATTAAAAACCCCAGTCTACTTCCTGTGTTTCTGCTTTACTTTCACACCACTAACACATTCACAATACTTCTGATACCAGATATGTGGGATTTTTCTTTTTTTTTCCCCTCCACCCAGCAATTCACTGAGAATACAGCTGGGTGCCCTACAATTTAACTCAATTCTGACACCATCTGCCTGGGGTTAGTGTCAGATCCCACAGGTGAAGTCTCCGTCCCACAAGCTTCCTCCCACCCTACTTCAATGCAAATCAAAAGTCCAAATTGTCACCTGCGTTTCTGACTGATTGGCTTTAGATCAGAGGTTCCCACATCCCATCCTTGAGTTTGGTTAGTGTGCTAGAGCAGCTCACATAACTCAGGAAACCAGTTCCTGCTTACTTTTACAAGTTTATTAAAGGACATGATAAAGGATATAGACAAACAATCAGATGAAGAGATTCATAGAGAAAGGTCTGGAAGGGGCCCAAGAGCAAGAACTTCTCCCTGTGAAATTAAGTTATGTCACCTTCCAGTATGTAACTGTGGTCACCATCCTGAAAGCTTCCCGATCCCATACTTTTGGGATTTTTATGGAGGTTTCATCATATAAGTATGATCAATCATTAACTCCATTTCCAGCCCCTCTTCTCTCTTTGGAGAATGGGGGTAGGAGGGGAGGGCTGAAAATTTCAAGCTTCTGATCATGGCTTGGTCCTTCTGTTGACCAGCCTTCATCCAGGAGCCATCCAGTAGCCCACTCAGTCACCTCAATAAAGCAAAAGATGCTTCTAGCATTTGTATCACTTAGGAATTTACAAGGGTTTTAGGAGATTTATGCAGAGACATATATATAATTTCCTATCGTCTCACAAAGGGCCACCCAAATGAATAGAAATTCAGAGCCAAGATGGCATTGTGTGTGTGTTTGTGTGTGTGTGTGTGTTTGTGTGTGTCTACAAGCTTTTACTCCGCAGCCTAGAGCATTAAGTGTGAACAGGAAGAGAAAGTTGAAGAGGCTAGTGGAAGTCTTTATTATTGTCATTACATAATGAATGTTTAATATACATCATATTTGACTAAGTACCTTACAGCACAAACACACTACAGCATAGGTATCCCTCACTTTAGAACGTGGGGATGTGAACTTGAAGTTAAGTAAGTTGTACAAGGTCGTACTACCAGTAACACCTATTAAGGCCTGAATTCATCCTAGGCCTTTCAAGATTATGTAAGGCATGCTATGCTTCTGGGAAGCACTTCCCAGATAAATTACTTGTGCATAATTACTTGTCTCAGGGTCTGCTTTGAAGAAGTCTCCAACTTGAAAAGAAAGCGTAGTATAGATGAACACACAATAGTTGATATAAAGAAGCAAAGTGCTTAGCACAGTTTCAAGCACATTTTAAGAACTTAATAAATCATAGTTATTTTTGTTGTTGTCTTACTGCTTCCTTCTTCTGCCCCCCACTTTCCACCCCACCCCCTTTACTAGAATGTAATCTACTTGAGAGAAGGACTTCATCTGCATTTTTTCATGTGGCGTATGATTCTTAGCTCAGCGATCAATGAGTATTTGTTGAATAAATGAATTAATATATCTTAAACACTTGAGAAACCCCAAAGTTTGGGAATATAAACATCTTGAATAGACTATTTTCTCCAAAATCACGTTTCTCTTAATACTTGCATATTTCTGTGTATTTCCTGACACTTCAAGTTTCCAAGGCATCAACTTTCACTGATTTTTTTTTTAGCCCCCTTTTGAAGGGGATCTTTTACATCATTTGAATAACTCACTGCAACATTTTCATGAATCTCAAACTCTTGTTTTCAATAATGATTTATATTTTCTGAACCCTCTGCCTAGAAAGTTCTTTTCTCAGATATCTACACTGCTTTCTTTGTCCCGTCTTCAGGTCTATATTTAGAAAGCTCCCGATTCTTAATTAAACTGCACCTCATAGCACCTCTCCCCTGCTTTCATTTTCCCTGTGCAATTATCACCATTTGAAAATATATTCTACATATTTTTTTTTGTTTATAGTTTTTTCTCATTCAACAAGAATTAAAGTTTTGTTAGTGCAAAAATTTCTACCTCTTTCCTCTATTGTATTTCCCTAATGCCTTGTGCTCAATGAATATTTGTGAAATGAACAAATCTCTCCAGGCCATGAAGGAAAGCAGTTGTTCAAAAGAAAGGAGATAGAAGAGGGTCTGTTGGAAAACCTGATAGGATTCCAGAGAAAGTCTGGTAGAAAAAAAGGAAGGGCTGAGGAATTTCCCAGACTGAAAGACTGGCTACCAAGGCCACCAGTAGTCCGCAGAACAGGGTCAGAGATTGATCAGAGCAAAAAACAACCTGGCAGAAGCAAAAGCAAGAACAAAACTTGGAAGATTGGGTTGTAAATACGAGTGTTTCAGAGTACATAAAAGCAGTGGATCCCATTGTCAGAAGCTGAATGAGCAATCAGGAAACACAAATACGGGTCAAGGCAAAGCATTAAGCCAGAAAACAAGAAGTACACAGAAGCCAGAGTTTTAGCTGAAGTACTTTTGTTTTTTTAGTCTCCTGTCATATTTCCATCTCCCTCCAGATACTTTTCGCATTAAAATAATTAACAACCAATAGTATTAGAAACACAAAGAGCCTGTGCTCTCCTATCTACCTGAAAAGTTTGCTCCCATTATGTCCCTGGTAAATTCTTAGACATTCTCCAGAATCTCCACTTAGACATTGCATGTGCTGTGTTGCCTTTCACATTCCCTGTTATATTTGCATGAACACTTTTAGTTGCAAGTGACAGAAAATCAATCAAAATCAGTTTGAATACAAAAGGGAAATTTGGGGCTTATATTATTGAAATGCTAGAGGTAGTGATGATTTAAGAATGGCTGGAATCAGGAGCAAAGGAATTGATTGGGGCTCTTGTCCACCTGCTTTCTCTGTGAGGTGGAACTATAGTAATGGTGAACAGCACCCTGATATCCTACCAGCTTATCTTCCATAGTAGAGAGAATCTTCCCCCATACCTCTGCCAGAAACATCTCAAGGAATTGTCTAATTGCCCTGACTTGGATCATGTGCCCACCTATTTGCCATTAGCTCTGGCCCCTTGATTGACAGTCACTCTAGGATTAAAGTGGTATAAGGAAATTCTCTAATGAACATGTACAATGTTGATACCGAAAGGAATTTTGAAGGGATGCGTGGCATTTAGAAAAAAAATGTCATAAAACACTTGCCAAAGTCATGATTGATCAGCTCAAATGATTGCAGAAAGTTTCTATTGACTACAGCTCCATGGGTGTTCAGTGGACTGATATGCTGAAAATGTGTGCAAAACTTGCCTCATGTGACTCTCCCCAGAAATGCGTGCATACCTTAATGATGTATAAAGGGTTCAAGGGTGGGATGGTAGCAGTACTTGGAAAGGAAATGTTTACTCTCAATATACTTTGTGAAAACTTGAATTCTGTAATTTTGTAAACAATTTTTAACATATGTTTCCATACAGTGTTTTTCATAGGAATTTGGTGTTTTGATCTTTTTAATTAAGTGTATTAATTCATCCTTTCACTGAATCATTCAGTAAAACTTTATAGATGGCCTGCTTTATTATATGACTTATTAAACAATTGGATTTAATCTCTAAACTGGGAGTTAAATTTCATGTTTAAATACTTTTTAAAAGGTCTCTCTTTAATTCTATGTAGATTAAATAATGGAAAAAAATGCATAGAAGTTTTAAATTTGTTGTTACTTTTGTCATGGATACTCGTGCAATATTGGCATACAAAAGTCAGACAATGAAATTCACGAACTTTCTACCATGCACTTACACGGTGGAAAGTTCGCGAACTTCATTGTCAGATTGTGTACAATACTTAAATTTTTAAAAACTCAATAAATTCATAATAAAATTTCATTATGTATTGGTGGTAATATAGTGTTATTGTTTTATGCAAGAGACAAATTATAAAAGTACAATATAAAAAGATATACACAAGGACTGTATCATTTTTATTTTTCCTTTGACATAATCCATTTTTACATTAATATGAAAGGAATGTCTCTGAAGGAGTTCCCAAGCACTTTAAATTTTTATCTTTTTGTTATTTCTGAATGAATTAGGTTTACACTCTTTGTTTTTCTGTGTCTATTCATTATCTAATTCAATACATTTTTTTGAATATCCTGTCCATAATAATATTGATGTATCGCTTCATATGAAAATATTGTTTGCAATATAGTATTCCTTTGAAGGTTGTTGTCCCATGAGATAAAATTTGTACTTCTGCTAGCTAAATAAACAAAGTGAGTAAGTAAATAAAGACTAAAATATATTTTAATGAATGAAACACACACAAATAAACAGGGACATATTGTAATAAGTGTTTGAAGGCAAGCCACGTTTTCTCCGAGGAGTGGTAGTTCAGCTGAGTTGTGTAAGCTAGGATTGCGTCAGCTGTGTCTGAGCTGGGGAAGAATGTTTCAGGCAGGAAGACCAAGTTTCTCCGTGCTGGGTAAGAAAGAGTGGTTATATTTAGGAGACAGAAAGGAGGCCACTGGAGCCAAAGGGATCGTGTAGGACATTATAGACCTTGGTAAGAAGTTAAAAGTAAACTCAATAAGTTGGGAAGACGTTGAAGTTGTTTAGAAAGCTGAGTAATGACACAATATAACTTAAGTTTACAAAAGGAATCTGGTTACTTTGTGGATGGATGATAGATTTGCAGATGGGCAAGAATGGGAGCAAGAGAACTAACTATGTGGTGATTTCAGTATTACAAGAGAGAAAAGCATTTACATCATTTTTCTTCATTATGAGGTGATATGCCCTTACAAAACGATTTGCTGTATGTTCAAACGCTGGATGTAATGTGGAAGATCACTTGATGTGATGAATATATCTTGCTCCCTCTGGGCATTGAAGCACTGACAGGCAGCAGGAAAAACACCCAACCTCTGGATGTCTTGTGTTATTTGATGGTTATTGGTCTGTGTGACATATTGGTCTCATAATTTCAATATATAAGGTTTACATGATTCACTATTTATTGTGTTTTAAATAGTATGGACAGTGATTTCCCCTACAACCAATACTGATGCAATATCTGAGTTGATAATACAGTTGACCCTTGAACAAGTCAGGAGTTAGGTGTGTCTATGACCACACAGTAGAATATCTGTGTGTAACTTTTGACTCCACAAAAATACCTAACAGCCTGCTCTTGACCAGAAGCCTTACTGATAACATAAACAGTTGATTAACACATACTTTGTATGTTATATGTATTATATACTGTAGTCTTACAATACAGTAAGCTAGAGAAAAGAAAATATTAAGAAAATCATATGGAAGAGAAAATACATTTATATAATTTATTGAAAAAAAAATCTGCATATAAGTGGACCCACACAGTTCAAACTGCGTTGTTCAAGAGTCAACTGTATATATTAAAACACAATTTATAAAATGCTAGAATGCTATTTTCCACTTTGTATATTACCAAAAACAGTTAAACTACAACTATTTGAAACTCTTTTGTAGCTGGAAGTATCCTGTCTGTAAAATTGAGTTGCAAATTTGCAGGAATTAATTGCCTTTGGAGAATTTTTTTGTGAATTAACTATCTTTGGACTAGCTGTGCTAAGATAATTGCAATAATGATAATGAGACCCATTGAATTCTAAGTTCCCTTGATAGTTCCACAAAATTATTTAAGTCCAGCTTGTGTGTTTGCTAGTTTTTAAATTGCAGATACGCTATCTCTTAGGGTGATTGAATGTGCTCATAATTAGCCTTCAGCCTTCAATCTTTTCATTTATGTTTCCTTTTATACTTTAAAAATATAGACAAATGCAAATTTTATCACATTTCATAAATTAATTTTAAAGGTAATTTCTGAATTAATAACACATGGATCATGCCACTGATTTAGATGTTTCCAACTAGATAGGTACATTTTCCAACTCAAAAACATTTTAAGTAAATTTTGCATTCTTATAAATATTATAAATATTATTCAAAATGCTAACCTAGATTTAAAAATATATTTTTCAAATAAAATGAGTAAAATAATATTTATTTTCTGCTTATTTGTTTATATTCAATAGTTCTTAACCATATTCAATTTTTTTATAATGTATGCTCTATTTTAGATTTTAAAAGCATAATGCTTTTATTTTACAGATTGTTGCCTTGCGTGAACAAAATGTTCATATACAAAGAAAAATGGCATCAAGTGAGGGGTCTACAGAGTCAGAACACCTTGAAGGGATGGAACCTGGCCAGAAAGTTCATGAAAAGGTATGACCCATACAACATGCTCTTACATGAAAATGTTTACTTGCTATAGCATTTGACAGGAATATGAAATATGAGATCCATGTGATAAACATTATTTATTATATTTTGATTTATTTGTCAAAAGTTTATGATTATTTCCCTTCTCAGTTGTTGTTCTTTATTTGGTTCTCTTAAAAATAATGTATGTGTGTTTATGCATATGTATATTTTATATGCATAAACATATAAACATATAATTTTACATGATTGGCTGTTAATTTGATTCTCTTAAAAATAATTCAGTTATATATCTAATTGAACATATATATAATGTATATGTATAAATATATCTATATAGATGTATATTGATACTGTATATTCAGAACTTTTTAAAGGATGATAATTTTGATTTATAAGTGGTATTATGTACAATAGGCAAATAATCTGTGACTTATCACTACAAAACTTTTTTTGTAATTTGACTTTATATTTTCTGTGTATTTGGGAAGTCCCTATAATACTCCTATTAATGAGAAACTACATAAAAGGATATATGAAACTATATATGGGATATTTTTAACTGTTTAGAAGAGAGTGATTCTCTTTTCGGGTGGGGGTTAGCCCCAAGCTGAGGTATTCAGCAATCTGGTTCGGCCCTTTTTTGTGCTGCACCACTGTTTCTAGCACACAAAGAAGAAGGCTGGTTGCTGGTAGGTCTGAAATCAGATAAAGACTACATAGTCATTTTCTTATTCTATACATGAGGCTTAGACAATCTCCTGGATATTTGCCTTTAGTAAGTTTTATCTTTGGATGGTTGAACTCCTTAATCATCAAGACCATGAGACCACATGAATCAGGAAGATGAATTTGTATCATTGTAAATGTCAAGAGATTTTAAACATAGAGATTAGGAAGCAAGTTATTGGATCTCAAAACAAATAGCACTAATTTTTTTTACTAGAAAATGAATTAAGCACTCCCTTACCTACACAGTTAAGATACATAGAGGGTCTTCTTATGTTTCCAACTTGAAGTATAAAAGGAAAGGAAGACAAGTAAACCAGACTGATTTCCTGAGACTATCAATTCTGGGTGGCTGAGATCAAGCTCTTCATTTAAATATTTACTGTTCTAGCCTTTATCCACGTATTTTATAGATATTTTAAACTAGGAATTAAAAATAAACTACAATCTGACAGCTATATTTCATGAGCTGTATTTAAAATTTGAATAAA
Source organism: Rhinolophus sinicus (assembly GCF_036562045.2). Taxonomy (NCBI): domain Eukaryota; kingdom Metazoa; phylum Chordata; class Mammalia; order Chiroptera; family Rhinolophidae; genus Rhinolophus; species Rhinolophus sinicus. Next base: position 126,122,946 of record NC_133752.1, read on the forward strand.
AATGATTTATTTTTCCTTCAAATAAACAAACTGACATTAATTCAGTAAATAGATTCTAAGTAGTTGGTGACCTAAAGTATTTGCTGTTAACTTTCTTTGACTTCCAGTTGTTGGTGAAGCCATTTCAGCCAGTGTAGAATAGAAATACTATGACACTGCTATCCTACTTACTCTTTGTTATGGATGTAATTAAAGATTTTTAAATATTGTAATTATTAATTTTTTTTCAACCTATCAGAATTGTAGGAAAAGTTATTCCCAAATGATTTGGTGTAATTATATACTATCATATTATTTAAAATGTCATGCCCCCATCCGCCAAAGTGAACCTAAATTATGTGTTATGTATATACAGAGGGTGCCAAAAAAAGTATACACATTTTAAGAAAGGAAAATACTGTATTAAAATTGTAATACTCAATATATACCAATAACAAAAGATGAATATACGTCACATTTGACTTCTGCTATTACAAGAGGTGCTCAAAGTGGTTACAATCAGCGTCCAGACACTTCTGATTATGGCAAACTACTGCTTGAGCAATGTTGACCAAAGTGTCTACTTGCATACATTTTTTGGCACCCTCAGTATATGTTTTAAAATTTAAAAATAAGTAAATTGTGTTTCTGTTCCTATTACTCCTGAGCCAATTCAAGAAAGTACTCCAAAATATTTATTTGTATCTCATTTCCTAGCTTGCATTTTTTCAAGTTGTATTGTGATATAATTGATATATAACATTGTGTAAATTTAAGATGTAAAATGGGTCAGAAACATGGTGGCATGAGGGGTCCCCCTTGATCTCTCCCCTTGAAGTTACAACAAGTGGAACAGCTATAATTCAACAAAGGATCCCTGCACAACACACAAACATGTCTGAGAGATCTGCACATTGAAACATCTGAAGGTGGGTGAATCAGGGCAAACAGGGGAGGAGGGAAAGGAGAAGAGCAAAGATGGGTGCTCAAACACACCTCAGAGCTCACTATAGGTCTCTGGAGAGATGATTCAGGCTGCAGGTGTGCTTTCTGCAGCCTGAGCATTTCTGTCTGAGTGAACATCATGTAATATAGCTGAACCCAGTGATCACGGAAGACACCTCGAGGCAGAGACCAAATATAGAAGTATGACAGCTGTGGTCTAGCAGCCCTCAATGCCAGGCAAAAAACAAACCCACAAAGCCTGGTTGCCACACACCCTCATCTTCCCAGAGCTCAACTCCTGGGCACTCAGAAAAACTAGCAACGGACCCCAGAAGAAACTGTAGCAGAGAGTGTTGGGTTAAAGAGCAGAATATCTATAGCACTAAGAACTGGAGAGACAGTTCCTGAATGGCAGATACACACCACACTGTGCCTAATCCCACTGACAAGGCTGGAGATATAGATTTGAGACAGCTGAGATCCAGCAATAGCAGTTGCTTGAAGGGGAACAAAGCCACAAACACACCAGCAGCCTTTCCCAGCCCTCCCTGCTCCCACCTTTCCTTGCTGATCTCAGCTGGGGCACCTAGGACTGCTGAGGTGCACAATTCTGTATCTAGCTGCAGGGACAGCAATGGGATTTCAGAGGCCAGACCCCATCACCCACCACACTCTCCCATGGGGATGGTGCCCTCAGACCAAGGTGAGCTGGTCCAGAGGAGTCACCCACCTTCCCAGGAAATCTTCCACAAACAGAAGCCAGAACAGGGAAAGATAAAATGAAATGCTCCAGCACTACCTACTGAGGAAAAAAAAACAAAGAAACAAAACAAAAACAAACAAATACAAAACCCCTCTTCCTATAAACCTGCTGCAGAGTTCATTCCCGTAAATGCCAAGGAGGAGAGATAATCCGTCAAATGCTATGAACAACCACAGTAGCAAGGCAGCTCAGAAACAAAATGAAAAATCTCCAGAAAATAAACTTAAAGACATGGAAATATTTGACTGAAATGACAGAGAATTCAAGATTGCAGTTCTGAAAAAAACTCAATAAGATGCAAGAAAACTCAGATAGGCAGTTTAATGAACTCAGAAATAAAATCAATGACAAAAATGAATACCTTACAGAAAAGAATGAAGTGTTAGAAAAGAACTAAATAGAAATTCTGGAGCTGAAGAACTCAATAAAAGAGATGAAGAATGAAAAAGGGAGCTTAGGAAATAGAGCTGACCGAATGAAGGAAAGAATTATTGATATTGAAGATAGAAATCTGGAAATGATGCAGATGGAGGAAGAGAGAGACTTGAGAGTTAAAAGAAATGAAAGAACTCTATCAGAAAGAGTAACATAAGAATAAATGGTGTACCAGAAGGAAAAGAGGGAGAAGGGCACAGAGAGTCTATTCAGACAAATAATCAAAGAGAACTTCCCAAACCTAAGGAACGTTCTGGATCCTTGAATCCAAGAAGCAAACAGAACACCTGATTATCTCAAGCCTAAAAGGCCATCTCCAAGGCACATTATATTGAAACTGTCAAAAATTAATGACAAAGAATTTTCAAGGCAGCCAGGGAAAAGAAGATGGTAACCTATAAAGGACAGCCCATTATATGATCTTCAGATTTTTCAGCAAAAAACTCTACAAGCCAGGAGGGAGTGGAATCAAATGTTCAAACTATTGAAACAGAGAAACTACCAGCCAAGAATAATATATCCAGCAAAGTTATCCTTTAGATATGAAGGAGAAATAAATATCTTCCAGACATACAGAAATGGAGGGAATTTTCCACCACAAAGCCTACATTACAGGAAATACTGAAGAAGGTCATTCAACCAGAAACAAAAACACAAAAGGATTTAAAGCTATGAGTAAGATGATTAACAGACAGACAGAAGCAGGAAATGGCAACCCCTATACAGACTAGGGCACTATACACTTAAATACAACATACAAGTTAAAGGAGATAAAAACATAAAAAAGAAGAAGACAGTTTGCTACTGCAACTTGGAAATGAACTCAGCATAAATAGGGATAATTTGTACCAACAAAAACAAAAAAGGGGAGGGGGTGAAAGTCTGAATTTGCAAAGAGGAATGGAGATAAGATGCATGCTGAAGAAAAATGACTACTGGATGTATGAAACTTTCTTTTTTATAAACTTACATAAAAATCCAGAACTGAGACATAAAAAAAAGAGGAAACGGAGGGGAAAAAATCATAGAGTACCACCAACTAAAATAACAGATAGAAACAGAAAGGCAAAGAAACACTGGAGACACTGAGCTGCCAGATAAACAAAAGATAAATAGCTATATGAAATTCTCATATCAATAATAACCCTTAAATATAAGTGAACTAAACTCACCAATAAAAAGGCACAGAGTAGCAGATTGCATCAAAAAACAAAACCCACCATATGCTGCCTTCAAGAGACACATCGCAGCTGCCAGGACAAGTCAGCTCAAAGTGAAAGGAAGGAAAATGGTTCTCTGAGCAAATGGCATCCAGAGAAAATCAGGAGTATCAATACTTATATCTGAAGAAACAAACTTCAAGATAAAAAGGTAACAAATAACAAAGATGGACATTTCATAATGATAGTGGGGACAATACATCAAGAAGACATTACAGTTATCAATATATATGCTCCCAAATAGAAGATACCAAAATATATAAAGCAACTACTAACAGAACTAAAGGGAGAAACTGACAAAAACACAATTACAGTCGGGGATCTAAATAGACCATGACAGCTATGGACGAAAGGCTCCATGTCACACACACATTGCTTCTGGTATGGGAATTTCTGTCAAGAACATTACGACATGTCCTCATCCACCTTATTCACCAGATCTGGCACCATGTGACTTCTGGCTCTTCCCCAAAGTCAAAATGACTGTGAAAGATTAAATGTTTTAAATCGATTCAGGACATCGAGGCAGCCATGACAGCGCAACTGAAGACACTCACGAAAGAGGACTTCCAGAACTGCTTCAGAAAGTGGCAAGAACGATGGGATGAGTGTGTTCGAAGTGAGGGGAAGTATTTTGAGTAAGATTAATGGCAATTTTTTTTTGGAAAGTAATTTTTTTATTTAAACATTCACCGTATTGTTTGATCATATTTTGTATATAATTTTACTAAGCAATGTCGCTCCAATAAATTAATAAAAATTAAAGTAATTTTAAAATTTAAAAATGTACAATGTGCTGATTTCATATACATATGTACATATTTTGAAATGGTTACTATAATAAGATTAAGGGCAGTTAACACATTCATCACCTCACATAATTATGTGTTTGTGTGTGTGGTGAGAATATTTAAGATTTACTCTCTTAATAACTTTCAAGTATACAATACAATATTATTAACTATAATTATCATGCTGTACATTAGAACCCAGAACGTATTTATCTTCTAACTGCTATTTCTTGACAAAATATTTCTTGAAAAAAATAAAATAATATTCTAATTATTATTTTATCACCTTAATGTAAATACTCCTAAATTTCACACATAATATTACAAAATATATTTTTTCAAAATTATCCCCTATAACATGATTATTTTAAATATATCAATACCGTTGAATAGCAAGTATCATAAGAATGTAATTTAAATCCTACCACTTAATTCTTTATTGAGAACTGCTGAAAAGCTATATTCAAACAAAGAAAAAGAGCATATTATTTTGGGAAGTATCTATGTGATGAAAGTTATCAGTGTAGGATGACTGCATTAGTGTGTAAACTGCAAAGTGGTTGTTGAGGGGAAACACCAAACTATAGTTAGATACTATGGAACTGTCAGCAAGTGATTTGTAAATCCTAGTTACAAGGATTACCCTTTGTTTAGAGCAGTAAAGTTACTTAAATTACAGAGTCAGGGTGGGTTATTAGCCAACAGGAGATGTTTTGTCAGTGACTTGAGAACTCTCCTGTCAAAATAGTTGATAAAAATAGTCTCATAAAAGCACACTCTGAAACAGGCCTCATTACTCATAGAAAAGTTGTGTAATTATTATCAACATTTTAAAAACAAAATGAAAAGAAAAATAAGCTTAACTGAAACAAGGTTAAACATTTTTGTGTACCATAAACTTAATCATTTGTTCTAGAAGAACATAAATATTCACAGGACAATAAAAATTTTACCTCATTAAATGCTCAGAACTGGGTTCAATAACTTTCTTCCTGTTACTTGCTAGAGACCAGTTAATTTGTGAATTTTTTCCATAAACACTACTTTTGTAAAGGAGATAATAATGCTCCTGACTGGTGTATTCTGTACTTCCAATTATTTTTTCGAGCCGCAAATGTTTACTAAGTGATGTGGGTGGCTAAGTAGTAGAATGTTAGGCACTAGTGGAGACTCAGAAGACATAGTCTCTGTAATAACTTTGCTAAGAAAACTAGAGTGAGAAATGAACATGCCCAAATTAATACTGCAAAAAATTATGAATAAAGTGGAATCAAAATGATATAAGTGTTTAAAGAAGCAATAAATTAATTCTGATTGGAGGGTGTGAGAGAGGCAGCATGAAATACTGTTTTGTTTGAAGTCAGTAGACCTGAATGCAAATCCCATCTGTGCCAATTACTTGTGGTGTAACCTCATCCTTCAGCTTCCCTGAGCATCAGTTACAGGTAAACAGTTATGCCTAACTTACAGGTTCATTGTAAGAAATAGAAACACTGACTATAAATGGCGAAAGTCTTTGCACATTGATTACAAGCATTAGTGTAGATATAATATTTATTAATACGGGCTTTCATGTTCATTCATTGTTAAATAAATATTTAGTGATGACCTTATTAAAGGTGCTAGGAAGTAGGTCCTGTTCTAGGTGTTTGGGTCCAAGTAATGAACAAAACAGAGAGGGCCCCAGCAATTAACAAAAGCATATAAATGGGTGAAGGGGCTCAAAGGTAAAAGGAAAGAAATTGTTTTTTAAAAAGCAGTGAATGTGATCAAGGGAAAGATACAGGGTAGGTGGGGAGGAAGTTAAATAGACTTGGCAGGGAAGGACGGTTTTAGGAGGTGGGGTTTGACCTGGGACTTGAAAGAGTACTGGGAGTCAGCCGTATGGAAAAGCTTGAAGAGTTTTGGAAGCGGAGGAAACACGAGGTGCAAATGCACCAAGGGTAGGCAAGAGCTTCTGGCAGATTCTCTGGGAGGAAGTATGTCAGGGTAACTGGAGTCCAGTGGTCAGGAAGAGACAGGACAGCACTGGGCAGGGGCCAGATCATTTGTGTTCTTGTGGGCTGTGGGAAAGAGTCCGGTTTCATTCTCAGAGAAATGGGAAGGCATAGTAGTGTTTTAAACATGGACACATTTTGATTAGACACTTTTTTTTTATTAAAGATTTTATTTGATTAGACACTTTTGAAAAATCATGCACACTGCAGTTTTCTGTGGGCTTGTCATTTTTTCACATATTAGACTTCCGAAGTAGATAGAGATTTTCCTTTTCTTAATTTGATAGGTATTGAAATGGAGGCTTACTTAGGAAGATGAGATGACTTATTTGGCTGGAGCAGGACTAGAACCCTGGTCTTCTCGCTTCCAGACAATGTTGTGCTCTCACATCCCTTCGTGCCAGGGTGATTTCTTTAGGTGTTCTTGTTGATTTTTAAAATTTCATTCTAACTCAATCTTATTTTTCTAATCACTTATTCTGTCATAATTAGACATATGTATTTAATTCCTAGAGTTGATTATTTTATTATATTCAAGAGTATGCTTAAAAAAATTGGTTGTTTTCTCCCACAACTTCTCCTAGTTAATTTCTACTCTGTTGCATTCAGAACTTTTAACCAGTATGAGTGTGGTGCTCAAACCTGGGCTAGAAAGGCCCAGGCTCTGGCCCCACAATTTGTGGGGTCTTGATCTGGACTTCTCTGCTCCTCTATACAGGATGAGCGGTCCATGGGACCAAGGGAAATGACATGCCCATGAGCCACACCACCACCCTTTCCTGACAACATGCCAACTATCTAGAAGCCAGGACATACTGACCAAACAGACCTTACTTAGCCTGCCTTTAGGGCCTTTACGGGCTTAGTGTGTGTGTGTGTGTGTGTGTGTAGTAATTTATATATATAATTTTATGTATAGTACATGTTAGATTTTATATATATACACATATATAATATATATTACATTGTATTTATACTGTGTTTCCCCGAAAATAAGACCTAGCTGGACCATCAGCTCTAATGCATCTTTTGGAGCAAAAATTAATATAAGACCCAGTATTATCATATAAGACCTAGTCTTATATTATAGTAAAATAAGACCAGGCCTTATATTAATTTTTGCTCCAAAAGACTCATTAGAGCTGATGGTCCAGCTAGGTCTTATTTTCGGGGAAACACAGTATGTATATACACATATATTACATTTTGTTTATATGTACATATATGATATATATTACATTTTGTTTATAGATATACACATATATACAAGTATAATATATATTACATTTTATATATACACATGTGTAATGTATTCTATTTATATATATATACACACACACATATAATTAGCTGTAAATTTAAATGATTGTCTTACAAGTATACCACATTTCTGTATAAAAATTCCAATAAATGTCATTTATCACAAGTGCCATTTTTTTAAAGACCTCTGCCAAGTTCTAGCTAAAAGCCATCATCCACAGGGATGTCTCCAGGTGGGATCGGTATAATAACAAGCCCAGTAGGGAGATTGTGAAGGCTAATATAGCATTTATGTAGATTAAGGCCACTTGATAATTATGAGTATGTTCATAATTTAATGAGTCAAAATCATTTGTTTTATTTAAACTAATTATCATTATTCGGTTCATTCTAGTCCTTTTTGAGATCATTCGTAGGCTAGGCTGATGGCCAGTAGGGAGATTAGGAGTAGGGCTGTGGTAAGCATGACTTTCTTTCTTTTTTTTTTCTTTTTTCTTTTTTTTAAATATTTTTATTGGGGAAGGGAAACAGGACTTTATTGGGGAACAGTGTGTACGTCCAGGACTTTTTTCCAAGTCAAATTGTTGTCCTTTCAATCTTAGTTGTGAAGGGTGCCGTTCAGCTTCAAGTTGTTCTTTCAGTCTTAGTTGTGGAGGGCGCAGCTCAGCTCTAGGTCCAGTTGCCGTTGCTAGTTGCGGGGGGCTAGGGGCGCAGCCCACCATCCCTTGTGGGAGTCCAACTGGCAACCTTGTGGTTGAGAGGACGCACTCCAACCAACTGGGCCATATGGGAAGGCAGCTCAGCTCAAGGTGCCGTGTTCAATCTTAGTTGCAGGGGGCAGAGCCCACCATCCCTTGTGGGACTCGAGGAGTTGAACTGGCAACCTTGTGGTTGAGGGCCCACTGGCCCATGTGGGAATCGAACTGGCAGCCTTTGGAGTTAGGAGCATGGAGTTCTAACCGCCTGAGCCACCGGGCCTGCCCCAAGCATGAGTTTCAGGTTGTTAGCTTGGGATGCTCATGGTAGGGGTAAGAGGAGGGCAATTTCTAGGTCAAATAGCCGGAATGTAATAGCTACCAGGAAAATTTTTATGGAGAAAGGTAGGCGGGCAGACCCTATGGGGTCAAATCCGCATTCGTAAGGACTTGATTTTTCTGAATAGACATTGGTCTGTGGGAGTCAAAATGCGATAGTTACAAGTAACAGGGCCAGGAAGGTATTTGTTAGAAGGGTTAATATGAAGTTTATTATTCTTTTTCGGGGTTTACCGAAACTAATTGATTGGAAGTCAATCGTACTATTTAATACTAAAAGAATAGGATCCTCATCAATAGATATGTATAGGAACAGTCATACGATATCTACAAAGTGTCAGTACAAGGCAGCGCCATCAAATCCGAAATGGTGTTTAGATGTGAAGTGAAATTTTAGTTGACGTAGAAAACATGCAATAAGGAAAGTTGAACCAATAATGACGTATAGGCCATGGAACCCGGTGGCTAAGAAGAATGTTGAGCCGTATACTCCGTCTGCGATTATTTTTCACCTAGATTATTATAAGCACTTCCTTCCCGGTCTCTCTGTGTCTCCCATGGGCCCTCTACCATCCATTTTCAACATAATATGAATCAGAGTGATGTTTTAAAACATAAATTCAACAGAAAAAGTTGGGAACCATATCATTTCACTCATATGTGGGATACAAAAGTGAGAGCAACAAATGAACAAGACAAACAAAAACAAATTCATAGATACAGACAACAGGTTAGTGATTACAAGAGGGTAAGGGAGGAGGGGGATGGTAGAAGAGGGTGAAAGGGGTCAAATATACAGTAACAGGAGAATTGACTTTGGGTGGTAAACACACAATGCAATATATAGATGATTTATTACAGAATTGTACACTTGAAACCTATATAATTTTACTCACCAGTATCACCCCAATAAATTTAATAAATAATTTAAAAAATGACATATATTTTAGTGGGAGCAGTGAAATTAACATTATTTTATTCTTTAAAAACTATTGATTGAGTACTATACAATACAGAAATTCAAAAGTTAAAAAGCATAAATCTGAACATGTCGATCATCTGCTCAGAACTCTGCAAACACTTATCATTTACACAAGGCTCTACATGATTTGGCTTTTCTTCTGACTACATCCGAAACTCTACCCCAGCCACACTGAGCTCCTGTTGGCTTTTCACTTGGTCTTTCCTCTGCCTATAATGCCCTTCTTCTAGATATCTGCAAGGCTATTTCTCTCACCTCCATCAAGACTTTATTCAAATGTCATGTGCCAACAGTGTATAATTGTTTAATTTATAATATCTGTAATTTATTGTCTGTACAACCCACTAAAGAATAAGCTTCATGAGGGTTTAGATCTTTGTTTTATTCCTGCTGAGGCTCAGGTGCTTAGAGCAGCTCCTGGTACCTGGTAAGCTCTTAATAAGTATGTTTGATAAATACATACATATATACAACCATGCATACATACCATACTGTTTTAGCTATTCTTACTTTATAAATGTTGATTCTCAGAGCTTAATTATAATATGTTTTCTAAATCCCACCCTATTGAGATATCGATTGAAATTACTTAATAGATTTAATTTGGAGAGAATAGTCATCTCTACAATATTACCATCCATAACATGGCTCGTATCTGCATTGGTTTGTGTATTGCTTTATGTTCTTCAATGAAATTGATTATTTTTTCAGTTTCAGATCTTATAGATTGTTATATTTATTTCTAGGCACTTAATAATTTTGTTTCCTTTGTGATCATTATCTCCTTTTCATATTTTTATATATTTCATATTTTTTCATAATACATTAATAGTCCCATGTAAAGATGCTGTTGGTTTTTCAACATGAATATATATCCAGAAAACATGCTAACCTATTAGTTCTAAGAGCTTGTGCTCTTGAAATTTTCTAAGTAGTTAAGCAAATAAGGAATTTTATTCTCCCTTCTCTTTCTTCCCAATTTTTCTTTATTTTAAAATATGTATTATCTAAGACTTCAATGTTAAATACAGTATTCAAAACTTCAATACAGTATGGAGTGGAATGGGTCAGAATGGTATACTTGACTTTATAAAGCTTTAAAGAAGACTTACGAAGCTTTTTAGAAGCTTTAAATATCTAGACTTTAATTATAATGCTATCACATTTTACCATTGCCTATGATGATTGCCATTGTAACCTTTTATAAAATTTGGAATCTCCCTCCTATTACAAATTTTCTATGAGTTATTATCAATAATCTGATACATTCACCTCTTAAAGTAGTGTATTTCATTGGGGAGGAAAAGATCATTGGATTTCATTGGGGATAAAAATTTTGATTTTTATATTTTAACCATATGCATGTTTCTTTGACAGAAATAAAATTAAAAAATAGAAAAACAAAACTTTCTTATGCTTTACTCATATTTATTATTCTTCTGTTTATTCTTATTTTTTTACATTTATAATTGTTATGATCTGATTGAGATACAGATACAGTAATCCCTTCTTTGACTATTTTAACGTGAATGAATTCCAGAGGACCCAAATGACCCAATTAACAGTAAACCTGATAACACTCTTGTCTGCCTAAATTATCCAAGAACCCCAAAACCTTAATCAGACAAAAGGGGACTAATTCTTTTTAAAACATTTTGTGAGAGAAGAGCTGGAAAATGTGACAAGGTAACAAGTGAGCAACCATTTTTTTGAACTGTTATTGCTTCTCTTGAGTCTTCAAAGATCAATTTGAAAATAGGTGTCCCCTCAAAATCAAACACCATCCATGTGCCATTGCAATAATCTACTGATATACAATCTAACTAAAACCATGCCATACCAATCACTGACCCAGTTTGGAACTTCCACCAGCTGTCGTGTCATCCCCTATCAGAGTGCTTCTCAGGGAACATTTCCCCTTCTCCAAGTTATACCAGTTTGAGGCTTAATTTCACACTTAAGTTCTGAAATTCATCAAGATGACAGAGCCTGTAAGGTCTTCCACACTGAACCACACATGATGCTGTAACCACCACTGACGTCAGGTATTGGACACAGGTCCCACTCCACAGGTCTACTTCCCTCATGTTAAGTTCTCCTTGTGAACTCTTGGAGACCTTTCTGATCCAGTCAACTGTCTGTCTTCATCTGTAAAATTCAGAATAACATTGAACTTCATAATTGAAAGAAGAGCAGTCTTGTTTTTTCTCTCTCTCCCAAGGTTTTCTGGTAATTAAGCAAATTGTTCTCTCCACTCTTGTATCAAGACACAGTAGACTATTGTCTGTGTCTATGAGTTTTTGTTTCTTTATTTGTTTGCCTTGTTCCTTTGTTGCTTTCAGTTGTATATCCCACACAGCAGTGAATTCTTAGTGGTTATTAGAGGGGCGGGGAGCGGGGTGGTAGATAAAGGTAACAGGGTCAAATATATGGTGATGGAAGAAGAGAGAACTGACTCTGGGTGGTGAACACACAATGTGATGTATAGATGATGTATTACAGAACTGTACTCCTGAAATCTATATAACTTTACTAATCATTATCACCCCAATAAATTTTAATTAAAAAAAAAAAAAAAAAAAAAAGACACAGTAGAGGAGACATTTGTCAGGGTTCCATGAGATGTTCTTCCTCTGGGGCAGGAGTGCCTATTTACCTTATATTTACATATCTAAAAGAACTGCTTAGTGATTCAGGAAGAAGGAAGATCCTCCCCAGTGGTACTTCTTTATTCTATAGCTGAACAGAGAAACATTTGAAGACTTGCAACCAAAAACAAATAAGAAACAAACACAAAATCCTGACTATACATATTTCACCTTCTTATATCTTCTAACTGTATAGATCATTTAAAATTTTTGTACATGAATATTTTCCTACATTAATCATTTAATATGTTTATTTCATGTTGTAATATGGGAAATAGCTACTTTTTACCTTTGTGAGTATTATTAATATTAATCATGAGAACACTAAATCAAAATTCCTCATGTTTTAACTAGATTTAAGATACTATTAATGGAATAATATTTCTATCAAGCCATGTACATAGGATATAGTGAGTGAATCATATTTTATGAGAATATCAATATTATGAGAAAATCAGAATTTCAAAATAATACATATTCGTCAGATGAAAATAGTCTTGCTCTTAAATTCGATGGAAATTAAAAATGACTTACAATTTCTGTGAAAATAATAATTTATTAACAAAACACTATCGATCACACTATGCTAAAGAACTGACAAGTAAAGGTCTATCAGCTGAATATTTTTATTAAATAAAATTATTGGGAGTTTATTGTTTCATAATTACTTTGCAAATCTCAATGTTGAATAATAAAATTATTATGGGGAAGTATCAGAAATCATCTGGTCTAGAAATTTTCCAAGCAGGTCAATATTTGGTCAGCTCTGTTTAAGAGTTTATTTCTTGTCATCTTTCAGAAATAAGAGATAAAGTCAAGTCTTTCCATTTGAAACATTAAATATATTTTTAAAAAGTAATTAGTTGATAGTAAGATAAAGAATACTAATTTTGGGGGTCTATTATCATATATTCTATTATATTCATGGGTCAATCATTTTATTATTTTGTTTCTTTAAAATCTTTCCCTTTTCATTACAGACAGTTTTTTAGGTTTTATGAATAAATGAAACACAGTAATTAGAGACATACCTGATAATATATATCTGTGGTTCTTAACTCCAACTAAGCATTACAGTTACTTAGGGCAATTTAAAATCCAGTATATGTCTGCACCTTACCTTTGAATATGGTCTAGTTAGGATCTGTTTTATACTTTTATTCAAGTTTACCAAGGCTTCTGGTGTGTGGTCAGGGTTGAGAATAATTGATATGGAGTACAAATATAATTTCAGCTTTCTTCTAGGCTTTAGGCTTGCAGGGGCTACAAATAGAAGGGTTTTGCATGATGAAACAGATTTGAGTCAATGTGGAATTAAAAATAACGGCTGTAAATTCTGTGCTGGATAATTTCAAATCAAAGACAAAATGTGGTTATTTGTTGGTATTTGTTGGACAATATTTGAAATTTGAAGTCAGACCTGATTTTTGAGAGCCAGAAAGCAATATAGAGATTAACAAACACAGTGTAGACAGACCCAACATGCCCAAAATCATAGCTTTGAAGCCTTTAGATTCCTTAGCACTTAAATGCTTTCTCGTCCTTCAGAATCTAACTGTTTGGTTGCTTGATTTGGTTTCTTCTTTTCTTTCCACATTATGTTAATTTCAGGCAGGAAATTTCATATTCTGAACACCCAACCTAGGGTCTGACATATGGAAGAGGCTAAACAAATAGTAGAGTTTTGTTCATTGAATGAATGGATAAATGAAGCAATGAATGAACAAAAGAAGGGAGAGAGGGAGGAGGAAAGACTCCTAGAAATATGACATTGGAATCAGAATTCCTCAGTTCAAATCTTAACCTTATTACTTTTAGATAGTGTGACATTAAGCAAAATACTTACACTCCATGCTTCAATGTCATGTTCTGTATCTAGAAGCTTGTTATAGAAAATAAAGAGTTTATGCATGTAATGTACTTTGTACCATGCCTAAAACATAGTCAGAACTTAATAAATGTTAGTAAAGTGGAGTAACTGTTATGAACCCATGCATGTGTAAAGCCAGAACATTTTACCAGCTGTGTGTTCTTGGGTAAGTAGGTAAGTAAATACTCAATAAATGTTAGCTATTATTATTACCTGTCATTATTCTAATGAAAGATACAGTCTTATTTGAGGATTTGGAAGTAAATTCAAATTTGAAGACATGAAGTAAAATGAGGAGCATAACAATCTCTTGGAATGAAAAGAAATAACTGTTAGACATCAGATTGGCTGAAGTATTACAAAGTCCCTCCTTGGGTCAAATGTCTGGTGTAGGGTTTACTCACATATTCACAAATAGACTTTATTATTGGCCTATTGAATCCCTAATTGATTTGGTCCTTCATTCTGTATGTACATTTCTTTCACTCTACATTGCTGATGCTTATGAAATTTACAATGAACTATCAGCTCTAAGTTTTTTATTTTCCTTATTATTTTTATGCCTATGAATACTTTCCCTATGTTAATCTGTGTTATTTTTTAAATTAAGTTCTACATGTCTTTAATTCTACATTTCTCTTCTCCTCACAGAATAAAATATATTTTATAAGACTTTCCCATTTTATAGATTCTTCGCAATCCTCCAAAGAATTATTAGTGCTAGATTACTTATGTTAATGATTGCAAATCTTACTGTAAGTTCTTTGAGCAGACAATCAATAATTCATCTCTAACGATAACATTTTATAGAAGTGTTTTCAAAAACACAGTGGAACTGCTCAGTGTTTACTCCTTAAATGCTGATAAATTTTAAGTAAATCTATGCCTTTAATATTTGAATTTGATTAATAGTAAGGTAAATTCATAATTTTTACCCTTTTGCCGCACCTTTTCCTATTTTCTATAGAAAGATTAATAAACCATGAGAAGTAAGATGCATAAAACAAAAAAGGCCTATTTGAAATTCATTAAGAGAGAATCAAGGACTTACGGTTTAAAAATGAAAAACATGGGAAGGGAGATGTCAGAAATGTACAAAGGACGTTTAGAAATATGTTCACAATAAAGATTAAATCATCAGCTGTCCTGATGACTATAGGTGACAGAACTGTATTGTATATTTGAAAATTGCTAAGGAGTAGATCTTAAATGTTCTCATTACAAAAGAAAAATGGTATCTATGTAAGGTAATGGATGTGTTAACTAACCTTATTGTAGTAATCATTTCACAATATATACATATATTAAATCATCACATTGTACATCTTAAATTTACACAGTGTTATAAGTTAATTACATCTCAATAAATTTTGGGGGAAATTATCAGCTGTATAATAGCTCCGTGGGGCAGGGGCTAAAACATACTATAACATGTTTTTAAAGTTAATTTAAAACTTTAAAAACATGTTATAGTATTTTTTAATAAATGTTAAAGCTAGAAATAGGATAATAAAAAATATTAATGATAAGATGTTGTTGAAGATTATCAAATACAAAGAGAGACTTGTTTCCATTGTTTACCTGGTAGAAAATGGAAGAACATGTTTAAATTCCTGTCTTCATCTCATAAGAAGTTGGTATAACTGTGACATGTTGCGATTTCTGGGATTCATTCACTCTACTTGGTCTTATATGTAGGCAGAATATTTCTACTGCATTATTTATTTTAATATGCATTTATAATAATAGTTCACTGTTTACTTCATATTTTTCTACCATAAAGATAATTCATCTATATAGTGCTTTTAAAACAGGAGAAAAAGACTAAATTCCCTTTTATGTTTGTTATTTTGGAAACTTTTTTTTCATAAACTTTATGCAATGATTGCTAAATATATTGTCTCTATATTTCATTTCTATCTGAATCTTTACTGTTTTTTCTAAAACTCATTCATTAGTGAAAACATTCATTCATTCACCCAACAAATATATTTGTGTGGAAGATACTGTTCTACCACTAGAGACACAGAAGTAATCAAAACATGTATTCAGTCAATAAAAATCCATCGCATAACCATCATGCATCAGGCATCATTCTAGGCACTTGTGATGTACATAAAAGAAAACATATGAAGGATATTTGCCTCCTGAAGTTTATAATCTAGCAAGCTGGAAGAAGTTAGGAAACAATAAACAATAAATATAAATAGGAAATAATCTGGTACATTAGACAATGATAAATACTATTGGAGAAAAGAAAAAGTAGACACACGAAAGGAATCCTGGGGAAACACAGGAGTGGGGACTGTTTGCACTTTTATATAAGATGGTCAGTGTTGGCCTCATTGAAATAGTTGAGGGTGTCAGCCATGTGTGGATTGCTAGGGAAGAACATTCCAGGCAGAAGGAAAAACTGAAGCGAAGCCTATAACATGGGAAATCGATTGACTTATTAGAGGAGCAGTGAGGTTGCCAGTGAAGCTGAAGCAAGATAACAAATGGAAAAATTAAAGGAGACAGATCAGGGAGGAAACGGCATGGGGGAAGGTTAGGGGAGTAGGAGGAGAAAGCAGGATGAGGGGCTGTGGTTATTGCTTATTGTAAGATTTTGGCTTTGTACTGAGAAAAATGGAAAGCCATTGCAGTGTTTTGGGCAGAGGAGTGATTTGCTGTGACTACAGTGTAACAAAATCACGGTGGCTCACTCTGGCTGTTTTAAGAATGAACATATGAAGACAAGGTTAGAAGCAAAGGGACCTGTTAGGAAGTTGTTACAGTAATTCAGGTGAGAGTAAGTGACTCAGACAGGAGCTGTGTTGAGCAGGAAGACCGACCTATCTGTCCTAGGTGAGGATTCTCATGGAGGATGGCAAAGACCATAACCACGCCAACCACCAGACGTAGGATCCCTAGATCTCGGCCCATTGTATCTTCTAGGGGTTCAGAATCACTAAAGAGGATTGAACACACAAGGCGCTCCTTGACACACAAAGGTGGCCTTGCAAACGGGTCTGATTGAGATATGTTGCGAAGGTAAAGCAAACAAATTTGTCTGCCATTCCTCGGCTCAACACTTTCCCAGGGTACCCGTCACACTCAGAGTAAAAGTTAAGGTGCTGAGGTGATCTCAAGAACCCACATCGTCTGCCCATCTACATCTGCTTCCATCCTCTTGTTGTATTTGTTTCATTCTGGCTACACTGGTTCCCTTGAAAATTCTAAACCCACTTGTGTCTCTCAACCTTTGATCTTTCTGTTCTCTCTGCCAGATAAATATGTGACTTATGCTCTGATTCCAGGTCTTGGCTCAATGTTTTCTTTGTATAACAATTCCCCTAGTATAAGCTTGACCCAAATATTGCATGTGACATTGTATACTGAAAAATTTTTCATTGTTTATCTGAAAAACAAATATAACTGGGCATCCTGTATTTGATCTGCAACTCTAGCTGAGGGGAAGGAAAATAGATGTTGATAAGGCAAGCAAAAATTTCCCATTGTAGGATTATGAGGAGAGATGAACAGTTTGCCAGCAGGTATTTTACATATTATTTCCTGTTCAAAAACCTTTGATGACTCTCTTAATAGTCACTTATTTGTGTCTCATTTCTCCGCTTGAGAATTTCCTTGATGTTAGGAATGTATCATCACATTAAAAAAAAATCCTAAAACCTAATATGTTCCACCTGACACATAGTAGGTGTTCAATAAATATTTGTTGAATTTATATATATATATATATATTTAAAAAATTTTTTTAATTAAATTTATTGGGGTGACAATTGTTAGTAAAATTACATAGATTTCAGGTGTACAATTCTGTATTACATCATCTATAAATCCCATTGTGTGTTCATCACCCAGAGTCAGTTCTCCTTCCATCACCATATATTCGATCCCCCTTACCCTCATCTCCCACCCCCCACCCCCGCCCCCCTTACCCTGTGGCAACCACTAAACTATTGTCTGTGTCTATGAGTTTCTGTTTCTCATTTGTTTGTCTTGTTCTTTTGTTGTTTTTGGTTTATATACCACATATCAGTGAAATCACATGGTTCTCTGGATCTTGAGAGAGTAATGCTGAGCGAAACAAGTCAGACAGAAAAAGCATATTTAAAATTTTAACATCTGAGCCTTTATTACATTTGACAATAATTTAAGTATATACTTCTACTTTTTAAAAGAAAAAATGTAGAAAGTCTTTATAATCTTGTGTTAAAAAATAATTTCTTGATACAACACCAAAAGTGCAAGTCATGATGAAAAAAAATTGATAAATTGGACTTCATTAAAATTAAAAACATTGCATTTCACATTTTAAACAGCACCATCAAGAAAGTGAAAAGAATCTACAGACTAGGAAGAACTATTTTAAAGTTATCTATCTGATAAAGGGGACTTGTATCCAAAATATATATCAGAAACATATTAAGCTTACCATAAAATGTGTTTAAGGTGATTTGACAAATGAAATATTACATATTTTTAAACACACAAGATTCATAAACACTTCAGAAAAAAAATTGAGTTTGAGAAATTTCCCATGAATAGCCCCAAATTCCAAAATAGTGTAAAAACTATGCAGGATACATCTGTTCTTTAAAGGAATTCAGAAGGTGAACATTTTAAAGTGCTTTATTTTAGTTGCCTGATTATTGTTTATATTTAAATTTTTCTTACCTTGAGTCAATTAAAAAACATGCAATTTTTAAACAAGATTTCAGTCGACCTCACGTGCACAGAATCAGAATAATTGTTTTTTCTGATTAGAAAGCTAACACCATTCAGTTTCACTGAACAAATATTTGTTGAATATATATATATATATATATATATATATATATATATATATATATATATATGCATATTCATACACATACATGCACCATATTTTTAGTACTTATCTATATTACTCAGCATGTGTAACTTTATCATGTTGATTTATTTATAAATGGTCTAACAATTAAGTTCGCAAACTCATCCTAGAAAAAGCACTACATACCTCATTGCTGAATATCACTACAGTTACCTTCGAAGTACTTCCCTTGGGAAGCTGTGGACTGACAGCAGTGCTTAGTCCACCATTCAAAGCAATTTTGGAACTCTTTTTCTGGAATAGCCATCAGAGCTGTTGTCGTATTACCCTTGATGTCTTGAATGTCATCAAAATGTCTTCCTTTCAGTATTTCTTTTACCTTCAGGTAAATAAATAAGTCATTGGGGGCCAGATCAGGTGACTAGGGAGGGTGTTCCAATACAGCAATTTGTTTACTGGCTAAAAACTCCCTCACAGACAGTGCTGTGTGAGCTGGTGCATTGTCATCATGCAAGAGCCATGAATTGTTGGCAAAAAGTTCAGGTCATCTAACTTTTTCACACAGCCTTTTCAGCACTTCTAAATAGTAAACTTGATTAACTGTTTGTCCAGTTGGTACAAATTCATAATGAATAATTCCTCTATCAAAAGAGATTAGCAACAGGCTGGCCCGGTGGCTCAGGTGGTTAGAGCTCCATGCTCCTAACTCCGAAGACTGCCAGTTCAATTCCCACATGGGCCAGTGGGCTCTCAACCACAAGGTTGCCAGTTCAATTCCTCGAGTCCCACAAGGGATGGTGGGCAGCGCCCCCTGCAACTAAGATTGAACACGGCACCTTGAGCTGAGCTGCCGCTGAGCTCCTGGATGGCTCACTTGGTTGGAGCGCATCCTCTCAACCACAAGGTTGCTGGTTCGACTCCCGCAAGGGATGGTGGGCTGCGCCCCCCGCAACTAGCAACAGCAACTGGACCTGGTGCTGAGCTGCGCCCTCCACAACTAACACTGAAAGGACAACTTGAAGCTGAACGGCACCCTCCACAACTAAGAGATTGAAAGCACAACAACTTGACTTGGAAAAAAGTCCTGGAAGTACACACTGTTCCCCAATAAAGTCCTGTACCACTTCCCCAATAAAAAAAAAAAAAAAAAGAGATTAGCAACATCATTTCAAAAGTTCACAAACTTAATTTTCAGACCTCGTATGTTCTGATTAAAGGCAATATGGTAAAGGGTAGATGAACTAAACTGGGAATTCAAATTTCTGCATTTTAATTCAGATCACCTTTGTGTAATTACAAAGTTTCTCCAGATTTTTAAGACTCTAGAAACCTAAATGTAATTTTTCAATTATGCAAAACATTTTTCAAAGCAACATTTTGTTTTCTAGTGATTTTTGTAGTTTCTAAAAATTGCTTTTTTTAGTTGACTAGAGACAGTTCTCAATGTGAGGAGGTAGAAGTTCCAATAAAGCCTACGTTTACCTAGTTACTTGTAAGTAGTCTAAAGAGTTCAAAGATATTTGCCATTATAACAAAAAACCTGTAATATCACACCTTAGTTATCCCAAATTTGGATATAACTGACTGGAAATTGGCTCCAGCCTTCTTCCTGAAACCTGTTCTGTTTTTGCCTAATGATTATAAACTGGCTTTTTTCAGTTCATTATACAGCTGATTGTGACCTCCATAAATGTCATTATCAGTGTTTTTGAGTCCATAAAACCTGTCTAAAAAGGTTCATTTTTAATTAGCTTCACAATAATACAGCACTACATTGTATGTGGAATTGCATGCCCCGGGGGACGGGCGTAACTTTGGAAAGGCAGTTCCCTTCTGCTAAGAGCAATTCCTGGGGACATACTCAGGTGTGATTCCTCAGCAAGCAGCAATATCCTTGGATATGGGAACAGACACTTTGAAAGAGGATCTGGTCAACCCACCACAGCATCCTCTCTAATGTCCCTACAAAGTTGTAACATCTCGTACTTTTTTACTAGATAATTAGAGGTTCAGTACGTGCAATACAAAGGTTCAGTAGTGTCTTCAAAGTAGTAGATCTGTAGATCCAACTGGCATCTTTAGAGACCATCTTAAGGCTGTCTCCAACTTTTCCTGCCCATCTTTCTGCTTTTATGATGCTTTCTATTCTCCCCTTTTCTCCTATAGTCAGTTTGCTCTAACATGACTTTTGCATTCCTAAAAATCATGAGCTATACAAAATTGCACAATAAAAACCTAGGGCTTACGGAGGAAAAAGGAGTTTGTGGCACACACTAAACACTTTATCAATGACATAAAAAGAGATAGAAAACTAATAAAAATGTTGGTACAGCTTTACTCATGTTAATTGGTCAAGAATTGCATAAAGACTAGTTGTATATTATCTAATACTTTACCTTGAAAAGACCTGAAGTTTACTTATGAAAGTGGGTATCAGAAGGGATATATCTGTGAGTTATTGTGAGGTGGTGGAAGGAGGGGTATCTGAAATCAGAAAGAAAGTTATAACAAACATGTGGATGGTTTGTCTCAAAGCACATGGTACACTGAGGTCAATGTTAGATGTTTGAGGAATGTGCCCATGTGCATTTTGTGTATCCCTACCTGGCTTGGTTCGGCTAGGAACAATTTTCTGTGTTTAGCCAGTGATTCTCAGGAATGCAATCAGACATAAGAAAACACAAAATTGAGTATGTTCAACCTGTTTCTTAATACATCTATAGTGTTGGAACAAAGTCATATTTTCCAAACAAGAATTACAGCAGAATTGACTGTACTTTCTTTGCTTTTTCTTATTTTCTTATTTCAGCTTGGTTGTGCTCCTTTTCTCCTACCGCTTACTTCTCTCCAATTGTTTCACCAGAAAACTTCTCCAATGCAGCCAGACTGTAGGGCATGCTTTTAAAGACACAGGTCACCCTGGCTTCTAGACAACCCCTTCAAAAAGGGGGGAAAAATCAGTCTCAGAGTATTTAATTCCTTTCAGCCTCCTTCGGGTGGCTCATGTGCACTCATGACTTTTATGTTGATAGCGATGTAGAAGTCAAGACTTTTCTGTGCTACACCTTTGTTCCAGCTAGGTGACATTCACAGCGGGCATAACCTTCCTTAAAAGTAAAATGGTGCATCAGTTCTTTTTCTGAGTGTCATTGAAAATAAAACTTGCAGATGCACACAGGATGTTGAATAAAAATAGAAAACATTACATAGTTTCTGTGTCCTTACTATTTAATAATAATATACTGTGTTACATACATATAATATTTATAATAAATTTTGTGTATAATTTATATCAATCGCTGCCACTTGTTAAATATTTAAGATACACTGGTGTTCTGTTAAAAGCGAAGTATAAGATAGATAGATAGATAGATAGATAGATAGATAGATAGATAGATAGATAGATAGATAGATAGATAGATAGATAGATAGATAGATAGAATGGCTTTCAGTTAAAATGCATTTGTTAACCTGTTTGAAAATCACTGATCTACCTTTATATTCTAATGTCAAGTTTTTTTCTCAGAAACTTAGTTTTCCTCTTAAATGAGCTTAGTGTTCTTATTTCTCAGTGTGAAACTTGTATCAGTTTCATTTCTTTAAGTTTGTGAATTTTAAATTAAAGATGAAGAAAACCCTAAGCGTCATTTCTTTTTCATCTCCTACAGCGTTTATCCAATGGTTCTATAGACTCAACAGATGAAACTAGTCAAATAGTCGAACTACAAGAATTGCTTGAAAAGCAAAACTATGAAATGGCCCAAATGAAAGAACGTTTAGCAGCCCTTTCTTCCCGAGTGGGGGAGGTGGAACAAGAAGCAGAGACAGCAAGAAAGGATCTCATTAAAACAGAAGAAATGAACACTAAATATCAAAGGGACATTAGGGAGGTAAGTGATTCATAACACTTTCAGTCTTTGCTTCCTGAATGCGTGCAGCCTTGGAGATGCTTTTTCCAAAATTTCCCCAAATGGAAATACTCTCTACATCTCAAAGACCATACTTTAGGATGTATTATATTGGTTATGAAACTTGTTCACTAAGGCAAAAATTGTTCATTTCACAACCTTTTAAATATGTGTGGAAAGAAAATTTGATATCATATCTCAGATATAATAAAATATTTCTACAGTTTTTAAAGAATTTAAAAAAAATTTTTGAGCTGTTAATTTTAAACAACTCTAGATGTATGATAATGAATTGCTGTGCTATTAGCATGTGGGAATACTCAAAGACATTACTTAAACATTTCCTCTCTCATTTTAGTTTTGTGTCTATGGATGTAAATGTATATGTTTGAATGTGGGAATCTTCCTTTTTCTATATATTCAATTCTTGCTAGACTTAACATCACTTTATCTATTTCAGTAAAAGAGTATTTGACAGTTACTACAAAAGATGAAATGAGATATTTTATTTGTAACACTGCCAAGTCATCTTACCAGATAAGGTGAAAATTTAGAATTTTTTTCACTTTCTCACTCTATTCAATTGAAAAGTATCTATATTTATGGAAATTTTATTGTGACTTTTTACTGTTTCCATTTTTACATATTTCTTTAAATCATATATTTTATCCTTTTTATATCTTTTGCATATAATTAACTAGTTATTGAAGTTACCTCTACTCTGTGTATCCAATTCTTTTATTTCCATTTGCTTTTGAACCCATGTTCTCATACTTTCGCCTCCACTGTCCTATTAATTTGTTTTTATCCAAATTGTTATTGACTTCCATGTTGCTGAATCTAGAGGTCACTTCTCAGTTCTTTGAAGTACTTGATCCAATTACCACTCCCCGGAGTGTTTTCTTACTTGGCTAGTAGCACACTACACTCGCCTGATTTCCTCCATCTTTACTTGCTCCTCCCATTTCAGACTCCTTTACTGTCTCCGCTTCTCCTTACCAACCTGGAAGTGCCTTTCTTCCTCAGTGTACCTTTACTCCCCCCATTAGTTCATATAGTCTCATGGCTCCAAAAACTGCCCATTGACTTATGACTCCTGATTTA
This sequence comes from Rhinolophus sinicus, assembly GCF_036562045.2. Classification (NCBI taxonomy): domain Eukaryota; kingdom Metazoa; phylum Chordata; class Mammalia; order Chiroptera; family Rhinolophidae; genus Rhinolophus; species Rhinolophus sinicus. The sequence goes on from NC_133752.1 coordinate 126,146,698, forward strand.
TATCTCCAGTTTATTTTTCTCTCCTCATTTCCAGATGCCTGTATCTAAATCTCTAATGGGTATCTCAAAATTAGCATCCTCAAGACTGTTTTTCTGGTATTTTCCCAGAAAACCAGACTTACTTGCAGTCTTAAATATCTCAACTATAGCAATTCCATTATTGTTGCTCAGACTAAAAACAAACAAACAAATAAACAAACAAAAAATGTGGATCTGTCCTTGGTACCTTTTTCACTCACACACTGCATTCGATTCAGTTGTAAATCCTATTACTTCCAAGTTCCAAGTATCTCCATAATATGACCTCTTCTTACAATTTCCTTGTCTCTTCTTCATTCTACACAACCATCATCTCTCGATGGATTATTATAATAGTTTCTACTCAACATAGCAGTGTGAGTAATCTGTTACAATGTAAGTCAGCTCAAGTCACTTTTCTGCTTAAAACTTTTCAATGGCTACCTGTCCTATTTATATAATAATCAAAGCCCTTGCCTACAAGCCAAGTACAATGTGAACTACCGTCCTACTGACCTCTTGGGATTTATCTCCCAGTCTTTCATTTTAGCCCACTCTGTTCAGTAAAGATGGCCCCTTAAATAAGTGAACCCTGTTCTGTTGCATTTTCTTATCCCTCTGCCTTTTGCTGAAATATATTTTCAGTGAAGTGTTTCCTACCCGTGCTATTTACACATATGCACTCTGCCTCTTCTCTCATTTTTAAAACTCACAGCACTTAATGCCTCATGACACAATCTGTACTTTAATGATTTACTTGTTTATCATACTCTTCTCTCTCCAACTGTACATAAAGATTCATAAGGATTGGAATTTTTTGTTTTGTTTCTTTCACTGCTCCATTCCAATCATCACCTATACAACTGTTGAGCATATTATAAGCACTCAAAAAATCTTTGTTGGGACAATCGATATTTATAGATGTTTGGTGTAAACATCAAGACCCCCCCCCTTTCTTATTGACTAGGTAAAAATAATGCCTTGATTCTAATAGTCTTTGGTTGTAGGTAGTAAAAAGCCCAGTCAAATGAAAAATGTCAATCATCTGATGCCAGGTGTTCTTTTATTGGGAATCCCTTCTAATGGGTAAGGTATTCTGCTTTCACATAAATTATTTTAAAATATAACTTTTATCAGCTCTATAATTTCTATGTAGTTGTATTTTAGAAGAGTTTCCTGAGAAAGGAATATCTCTCATCATTACCCTTTGAAGGGAGGTTGCAAACACCACTACTTTCAGAGCCAGTCAGGTAGTATAAATGTATGGAATGCGACGTGCAAGACAGGACATCAGGATAGAATTAATGAGACCTAGACAAGAAGCCTAGACTCCCTCTACCTTTCTAGAGGTGCACACGTGCGCGCGCTTGTGTGTGTGTGTGTGTGTGTGTGTGTGTGTGTGTGTTACAGACACTGTGAAGGACAACTAAAATATTTTCCAAAAGATTCAGGTTACAGGCCATAAGCCCCTGGTTTGCTGCTAGGGACTTTTTGCGGACCAACCATGAAAATTAGGTGCATACGTTTAATCTTCTCGAATTCCTCACAACTGTTCTATAGAGAAAGTACTTGTCATTACCCCCATTTTTCTCAGGTAAGGAAACTAAGGTTTAATAGGGAAAAGTGACTTGTCCAAGGCCTATAAACTGCCCTCCCAACCCCCTTGCCCTCCAGCACTGGCAAGATGCAGGACCCCTCAAAATCTGTGCTTCTTCTACTTTGAGCAGCTCCCAAAATTAATGTCATACATCGTTTACTTAGTGATAGAAACTATCGTAAAAAAAAATGCAGCTGCAATATAACTTCCTGTGAAATAATTAATATTTGATCATTCCTTCCAACAAGCAAGAAGATATAAAAATCACATACTTAAAAAAGGGATCACTTACACTTAAAGCCTCAGACTTTACTTTGATTTTCCTGAATAATGTATTCTCGGGCTGTGATTATACAAGGTCTACCTGATTGCAAGTATTTTAGTGGGGGAAAAATAATAATAAGTTGATTCTTTTTGCTGTCTCTGTGGCATTGCTAGCACAGTATGATTTATATGTTGCCTGAGTAATAACTATGCTATACTGAATTAAGGAAAAAAATTAGAGAATAGGAAAAATTAACCATCTAATAAAAAACAAAAGTATATTTTTCTTTGTATGTGAGGACAGTCTAATATATCTAAAATGAATTATATCAATATGTCTTATTAATGGTTTCAAAATATATTTTAGTAATTATTTTTTACCAAGAAATCAATCTATCCAACATTTATTTTTTTTTAATTTTTGTCTTAGTTTCTTCTTAAATTGAATGTGACTTATTAGAGTAGGGGGCTAGATTAAAGCTAGGCACAGTATGCATATAAGAAAACAGAGACAAGCTTAGTCTTTTGTGTGGGGAGGGTATTTTTAAGAGCAGTTATTATTGGATATGTTTAGGTACTTGATCCAAAAATGCAGTCTGAGAGTTCAGCTAAAAAGTATTTTTTATCTACAATATTTGAAAAGGAAATGTTCAGAACAAATCCAGAAATGTAGGAACATGCAGAAGAGTAAAGAAGTTGTCAGATAAAGCCTTGGTTTACAAAAGCAAAAAGGTAAACAAACAATCTCATAACAGAGGTTTAGCTCTCCACTTTTTAATCAAGAAGGCTACTAATCATGTATTGGATATGATACCTCATTAATATAGAGATATGCAAAGAATTCACATTTTCTGTGAAGTATTTAAATTATGTTTTGTTTTATGAGTAAAACAAACTTATCTTTACAACTTTCTATTAAAATCTCTTTCAAAGATTGCTAAGTGATTAAATAAATTTTGTCTTTTCTATTATCTGAAATTTGGAGTTATGTTTTTCACTTTTTTAAATTTATAGGATTATATTTATTTGATATAATAAAATCCAATTTGTACATAAACTTCAGTTCATCAAGAGATAGTGAATCTTTCTTCTCTTTTTTTTTCTTTTTCCTTTTTTTAGACAGCAGTTTTCAGGGACTAGAAAAAGCTTCCTTTTTTTAGAATTTTGAAGTGACACACAGAGAAAAGAAATTTCTCTGACTTGTAAATTCAAAATTTATTTTTGGCAACACAGCCTGCAGTTAAAAATTGAATGTCCCTCATGAATCATTGAATTACAAATGCAATACAAAAGTCATATACAGTGACTCCTGCATTTAATGTATGCTAGAGGCAGATCAGCTAAATGTAGGTATAACACTAATTTATAATAGAAATTAGCTATTATTAATTGTGTGTCTTCTACATGAGACACCATGCAAAGCACTTAAATATCACAGCAAACATTATACCATAACAATGTTATGTAGTAGGTATCACTATCCCAACCAAAAAAAAAAAAAAGAAAAAGAAGAAGAAAATGAGGTGTAGAAAACTTAAGCAACATTTACATGATAACAGTTAGTATGTATTAAAAACTAGGACTTGGAGCAGGTATGTAGTATTCCAGTATTCATGTTCTGAAAAATCATGTGTATGCCTTTTACTGAATTTGAGTTTATTGCTATTAAAATTTAGTACAGAGTTAGATTCAGAATTTTCTCTTTGAGCTACAAAATTGGCATAATATCCCCAGGGTTCTATATGAAAATGAAATTAATAATTGTAAACACTTTCTAGGGATCCTCTAAGAAAGAAAACTCTACCCTCAATGGCCTAAAATATATATAAAATAGAAAAAAATCAATATTTGAAATAAAGGCTTTTAAAATAACAGCTGTTGTTTGGGATAGCTAAAATATAGGGGTACGTACATAATGTTGAAAAAAATAGTCAAGATACTTTTTTTTTTTACCAAATTGATGGATTAATTGAATTTTATATAATTGTTCTTAATAGTAACATAATTAAGCAAGTAGTCTTTAATTGGGTCTTGAAGGTCAGCAGACAAAGACAAAGAAGGCAACAAAAATGCATTCCAGGAGGAAATAAAGTCACAGAGTTTATGTTTCCTGGGACTGCCGTAACAAATTACCATAAACTGAGGGGCTTTAACTTATTTTCTCACAGTATTGGAGGCTATGAGTCCAAAATCAAAGTGTTAACTCCCTCTGAAGTCTCTAGTGAAGAATCCTTCTTTGCCCCTTCCAGCTTCTGGTGGGTGCAGGAATTCCTTGGTGTTCTTGACTGGTAACACCTAACTCTAATCTCTGCCCCCCCGCTCTTTACTTTGCCTTTTTCTCTGGATGTGTCTGTGTCCCAGATCTCCCTATCTTTATAGGAACACCAGTCATTGGATTTACAGTCAGGCCTAATCCTGTATGACCTCACCTCTTAACTTAATTGCATCTGCAAAACCTTATTTGCAAATAAGGTCAAATTTATAGGACCTGGGTAGACATGAATTTGGAGAGGGATGGGGACACTATTTATCCAAGTACGTAGAGCTAGTGATGAGTCAGGTCACAAAACTACTTGTTTTCTAGACTTTGTAGTTCAGATTTTATATTGAAGATGGTGGGAACACATAAAAGTATTTAAGCCAAGAAGCAATGTGATCAAACTGGCATTTAGAATTGCCTCTTGGTCAGCAGAGCAGAGAATAAGTAAACAGGGAAAAAAAATAGCAAAATGACAGGTTTGGCTCTTTAGTAGGAGTAAGAGTGACGGAGTTTTCAAGAATGATCCTAAATATCTATGGAGCATAGTGTCATTCCCTAGTCAAGTAATACAAGAAGAGCTGATTTGGGGGTACGCAGGAGACTAAGGACAACGTGTTGAGTTTCATGGTAGATATATCATTTTTATTTAAGTTTAATACCATATATATATATATATATATATATATATATATATATATATATATACTTTTATATATATATACTTTTTCAATGTCAAATAATATCTGGAGTGTACAAATCTAAACACACACAAACAGCTCCCACGTATCTCCATCTCACTTCTCTAAGATTCTTAACATCAATTCTTTTAGCCATTATTTCTTGTATTTTCTCCCTTATTGAAACTTAATCTATGTCTTTCTGTTATATTAAAGGGCATTTTACCTCTTATATTCTCTCCCTTACTTCTCTTCCACCCATCCTTCTGCTATAATTATCTTAAAATCACATTCAGTTATTTGATTTTAAGGCATTTTTATTGCCATTATTATGCCTATATAAATAATTTCCACAACTAATTCAAGTAGGAGTTTCCTATGATAGTATTTTATTTTATTGTACAGATTTCTGTTTTTCCAAATTTTATTAATTACCTAATAAATTAATTTGCTTAATTATTTTTAAAATTATGGGAATCTTCCAATCCACTCCAACAGTTTGGTAAAATTCCATAATTTCAATTCAATTATGGTGAATGGTCAAGAGATAATTTATTATTCTTATTTTTATTTTCTTCAAATCATCTCATTTTCCTCTGCCCTCCACCTCTGATCTGTACCAGCTTCTTTATAAGCCTATTTTATTGTTTTAGCTGTTGTTCTGGGATTTACCTCTACTACCACCTTGAAAATCTAGAAGAAAAGAGTGATGAAGTTCCCTCAGAAAGAAATAGCATAAAACCCAGAACACAGATGATTATTAAACTGAGTGAAGGTGGAACATCTGTTCTAAACTAAAAGCTGGAGGTTAAGGATTTGTGTACATGCAGTTAAATTTCCACATGGTGTTGAGGGAAGTTCAAGAAGTTGAAGGACTATCCATTTAAAGGCATCTATTTCTTTTGGAAAATTGGAAGAGAATTTATCTGTTTTGTGGGTATGATAGGATTGGTTCTAGATCCTGGAGGAAGTAACAGGGATTGATTAGGAATGAGTGATCAAAGGAATATGGATAGTAATATATGGAAAACACCACCACCCCCTCAATTCCAGGCTCCTTATGCAAAGTAGCTTCCCACATTATCAGGGAAACACATTAGGCCCCTGAGGCTTACTCCTGCAGCTGACTTTTCCCAACATCATCCCAAAAGGTAGATTATCTAGCTACTAGTCAATTCCCATGTAAACTGTTAGAGAGATAAAAGCATCTCCAAACTATCTATGAATCAAATGATCTAAAAATTATTGTTTGAAATATTATTAGTACAGTAGTTTTACTGAATTTGCACCAATAGTTGATTTTCCTCTAGAGTTCAATGTGTTCATTGAGTGCTCTAAATTATTTTTTAATAGGAATATATATTCATATTATATATATACATGAATTGACCAACTTCACCCTTGATAGATCTCTATCTCTATCTCTATCTCTATCTCTATCTCTATCTCTATCTCTATATCTATATCTATCAAGGGAAATGGTTAAGTTCCAAAGTCATTGGTCAATTCATTTGTGAATATGATTAAACTTACTTTTTTCCCCAACTCTTTTAACTATTAACTTTTTTGTATGTGAAGATGAGAATACTGATGATATTTGTTATCCTTATTTGAAAATTGCTTTGCAATTTGGACCTGTAGCCACCATTTCACCAATTTTATGGTTTGCATATCTACCCATAATTTATACTTAACTCTACTGTGTAATGAGCTAATTTATCTGCCAAGTGTTTTCTAAATATGCCAATTCTGCAGTAGATAGTTTCATATTGTACTCCATTGTATGCTCAGAGAGCAAAAACTTTTGGTTAACCAAGATGTAAGAAGAATTCTGACAGATAAATTGGAAAAACTCACATGGAATCTTGCATTAGTTCTATGAAAATAAAGGATTATATTTACATCAAAAAATCAATGGTTTTATATCTTATTATTTTATTTAAATAACAAGATAATAAACTATCGGAGAATCTCATTTGAATTTTTCTTAATTGTAGGCCATGGCCCAGAAGGAAGATATGGAAGAAAGAATCACGACCCTTGAGAAGCGTTACCTCAGTGCTCAGAGAGAATCTACCTCCATACATGACATGAATGATAAACTAGAAAATGAGTTAGCAAATAAAGAGGCCATCCTACGGCAGGTTCAGTATCTCCATCTTGGTTTTGTTCTGGTTCATGTGTGTGTTTTCACCATCTCACAAAATATGTAGTAAATAAAATACAGTATTGGTAATCAATCATTCTCTAACATTTAGGATGGAGTGAACTAAACATGTGACTTTATGTAATTTAGAAATTTGTCTTAATAATAATAAAAATAATGACTAATATTTACTTTGGATCTAGAAATGAACCAGAAACTGTGCTAAGCAATTTTGATGTATTACCTCCCTTAAATCTAACCACCACCCATAAAGTAAGCACATTTATTATACTAGGGACACTTTCCCAAGGTCACCTATCTGGTAATTGCCAGAGTCTACAAAGGAAGCCTAAGTTTATTCTGCTCTACAACAGGAGTGGGCAAACTATGGCCCATGTGCCAAAACTATGGCTTTGTCTTGTAAATAAAGTTTTAACAAATCAATACCATACCCATTTATTTAATCATTGTCTATGATTGCTTTTGTGCTACAACAGAATCAAATTGTTAGAACAGAAACTACATTATACACAAAGCCTAAAATATTTACTATCAAGCCCTTAATAGAAAAAGTTTGCCAACCTCACCTCTAGAGCCTAGAGTCTTAACCATTATGCTACATTACCTCTCCCTCTCCAGCTAATATATGCTTTTCAGTATTTTGCTATCATGATACATCTGAGGTCTTAGTACTGAGTTGTATTCCATTTGTCCAAGTTTATACTCACTAGTAACTTCTTTACTTTTTGCTGCCATTGGTAAGAGCTTTTCTATTTTTTTATGTGCTGAAGTTTATTAAGGAATATATATATATATATATATATATTTTTATATATTACATATATATGTATTACATATATATATGTAATATATAAAAACACGAGGACAGTAATCTTTCTGCACAGTAGGTATGGTACTAGTAGCTGATTTTAAGTCTAGAATAATGGCCAACACCCAAAATTCTTAATGACTGGTGTTTGTTATCCTAACTGTGACTCTTTAAGGGTCTCTTTTTCCATCCCAATTTCAGATGGAAGAGAAGAACAGACAGTTACAAGAGCGGCTAGAGCTGGCTGAGCAAAAGTTGCAACAGACTATGAGAAAAGCTGAGACCTTACCTGAAGTAGAGGCTGAACTGGCTCAGAGAATTGCAGCCCTGACAAAGGTACTGCAATAAAACAATTGTTCAATCTAGATATACAAATGACTAGTAATCAAAATGGAATCTATAAAGATTTCCTTTGGGCTTTAAGAAAATTAAATTTATTTAATCTTTATTATATTGGTTTCTTTCTAGATGAATTTTTCATATTATACATATCTTATGCTGATGTGAATGATTAATATATGAATGTGATGATCTCTTTGCCTACTTAAACATTAACCAAAAAAAAATTTCATGTCTTTATAGTTAATTTCCATGGTAATATTTCCACATGGGAATAATTACCAAATATTAACACATAATGATGATATTTAATATGTATATACATGTGACATAATTTAACATGCTTAACATAAATTGTTTGGTATTAGAAATACAACCAATATCATAAGAAATTGATTCCTTTCTGACAAAAGTATGAAAAATTTGTTAGAAGTTAGATTTGTAGAAGTCTAAAGTTTAAAGCCATTAAGTGGTCAGAAAGGGGCTTTAATAGTTGCAATTTCTTCTGAACCAATTAAATTCAATAGTAATGTGAAGAATGTTGAAAGTTATCGGCCATGTTAGTGTTTTATTCATTGGATTCTGAAATTCTCTGCATATTTTAGAATTTTGCATCCGTTATATTGTTAAAAAATATATTCTTACCTTTCAGTCAGATGCAAATGGCATTGCTTCAAAGTGTATATGCGTGTCATTAGAAGTCTAGATTGTGTTACTAAAAACGTGTCTGACTTTTAATATCAATTAAAAATATACACACATTTTAGATGTTCACACAATCATTACTGTGTGCTCTTTTCCACACCAGTACAATAAGTGGGTAAAATATATATGTGAACTACAAAGTACAAACGCTGACATGGGGGATTATTCAAAACAATTGATGCCGCAATGTAAGAATAGGCCCACATACTTGCTTTCCTGAAAAAGTAAATGGAGAGGAAGAGTAGACTGATGCCTGTTTGTTAAAATAGGGTAGTTAATCAGGTAGTGAAAAGGCAAACATTGGACAAAGTAGAGCAAGGTTAGAAAGTATTGGAATAGTTGGTCGTCTATAGAGTACTGGAGTAACTAACCAAATTAAACTTTAATCAAATTAGGGTAATGTTACAATCTGAATCATTTTGTAGTCACAGATCATGCCATTTTGTCAATTATGGAAACGTGTCATTTCTAAGATAAAGACAAATTTATCATTTCATTTGAGAAATATTCTCTAAATTATATAAAAATGTGCAACTATAGTAGTAGTATTTTATTTGTTTCTTTCAAACACCTTTTAAATTACTATAATATGAATTAATATATGTAAACATAGACTTTTCATTTGAGAAACATAAGTCATTTTTATAAAGAATTACCTTATTGAACTGAATTATTTTAGGGGAAGTTAGGTGAGTGGCTAAAGAATAAATTTAAATTTTAGAAAATTTTAGTGTAAAATAATCATCAGTGTCATCCTGAGTAAAAAACAAAACAGTATGGAATCCCTCCCAAAGAAACACAATTTAGAATTCAGCAAATAATTGCCCGAAATTAACCTCTGATGGACTAACAATAAAACATAATTTAAAATATACTGGGTGAAAAAGGGGAAGGGATTAAGAAGTACAAATTGGTAGTTACAAAATAATCACAGGGATGTGAAGTACAGCATAGGGAATATAGTCAATAATATTGTAATAACTGTGTATGGTGTCAGGTAGGGACTAGACTTAGTGGGGTGATCACTTCATAAGTTATATAAATGTCTAACCACTATGCTGAACACCTGAAGCTAATATGGAATGTCAACTGTAATTGAAAAATAATAAAATATAATACTTTAAATATTCATAAGAAACCTTAATTTAGAATATTTTTCAAAACTTGAAATAGGTGTCCCATTTTTTTTGCCATTCACTTGAGCCACTTGGGCTCTTATTTTGATACATGTATTCATTCACTTTTGCACTCAAAATAATTTATTCAATTTACTCCTACCTAATAATATATTGCTAAAACTCCACTTTACATGGACCCTTTTGATTTCTTCATTTTTCAGTAGAGTTTTATTCTTCTTAAAAAAAAAATGTTAAAAATACTGGAATTTACTCTGCTTCTCCTTTCTACTACTTTCCCTTCTGGCTGGCTCTATGTCAACAACATTATTCCAGACATACAGTTTTATATTATTGTTTTATTTAATTTATTATACATGCTCCTCCAGTGCTGAGATTTTTATCCCTCTGCTTGTAACATTTTATAACGTTTGAAGATCATTCTTTCATTTGTTCTCCCAAGTTTTATGGCTACAATAATATATTTTTTCTTGTTCTCTGTACTCAAGACCTTTAGGGACCATCTCTAGAATCTTCTTTATTTATTTGTTGAGTTTCACTTCATTTTCAGTATCTCACTACTATTGATCACCATAGTCATTTTCTACTCCTTAATATATATTTTTAAATGGATAATCCCAGAAACGGCACTTTTTTTTTTTTTTTGAGGAATATTTTTTCCAGGACCCATCAGCTCGAAGTCAAGTCACTGTCCTTCAGTCTAGTTGTGGAGGGCGCAGCTCAGCTCCAAGTCCAGTCGCCCTCTTTAATCTTTACTTGCAGGGGGCGCAACCCACCATCCCCTGTGGGAATTGAACTGGCAACCTTGTTGTTAAGAGCTGGTGCTGTAATCAATTGAGCCATCCCGTCGCCCGGACTCTTTCTATTTTTGACTACTCACTAAAGTAAAACGATTTCTGCTTAACTTAAACCTGGGCTTCTTCTGTATTTTGAATGGTGTTCTTAACAATCCCTCAGACATTTTCTTTATTTTATTATCAGCTGCCTATTTATTTCTTCTCTTAGGACCTCCTCTCCTTAATTTCTTCTCCATTTCCAAACATATTCATGCTTTACGCAAAACCATTTTTTTTCTGTGTAATTTCTTGTAAAACTTCAGCTCATTTGAAATTTTCCTGTGTCACATCAAAGAGTAAACACAAGGTAAACGCTATTATCACATCAAGGAGTATAAAACATAGCAGCTTGTTCTTGTATGACCCTTGTATTTACACCAATTGCTTAAACTTAAGTCCTCACAAGGCTAAGATGAACATAAATCAATAGTGGTTGAAAGTTGATCCCAGTGTTTGTTTAAAAATTATTTCTGAATCTGTTCTTTGGTTGATAATACTATCTCTTTCTCCTCATATGGTGTGTGTGTGTGTGTGTGTGTGTGTGTGTGTGTGTGTGTGTGTGTGTCTGTCTGTCTGTCTGTCTGTAGATAGGTATGTAAAACTCATTTCAGGCTTTTAGAAAGTCAGAAGTATGGCTATGGATAAAACTAAATTAACTTTTGCAAGTATATATACAATTACATAATAAAGATATCGGGCTCCCAATCTTATGATTTATGATGTTTACTTGTTTAATTAAAATGCATATTCCCTCAGCAAGGACATAACTCATCTTGAATTCCATAAGGTATTTCATTCATTTTTAGTACCAGTAAAAGTTATCCGCAATGACATAGTAATTTAAACATGACAAAATTCTTGTTCATTCTCTGAAGTGAATTTTCATGATGTTTGGTGTCTTTTCACCAGTTAAGATGGAAACAGGTAGAAGTTTTTTAAGGACCTTGAAAGACTTCCTGGACTTTACTTGTATTTTTGAAGAAGCGGTTTTAGAAATTGAAATATTTATGTCTTGACTGCCTTGAATCAGTCACCTGATAAGTTTTCATACCACTAACTGCCTTTAAATTATACTTCTGAGAGATTATAGATAACCTTATGAATTTAGATTACATAATTTCAACATTTTGACTTGCTTACTGTATTCTTAATTGAATTTTAAGTTTTAAAAGCTATCACAAAACCATCTTATGGTAATTGAGTACTATGGCAGCTTTCTGTGATGCTTCTGCTTGGAAATTTGAGGAGAAAAATGAGCTATTTTATGTCTTTATTATTTCCCCCATTTATGAAGTATCAGAAGGAAAATCTTATAAAATGTAAATGTTGAGCTACAACTTGCATAAGCATACCAGTTAAATGTTAACTGTTATTTCATAGATTCAGTTGGAAATTGGTACATAAAATAGTACAAATACATATGGACCAATACATGAGCAGGGTACTATTTCTTTTCAGGTATTACATGATGTATTTATGTATAGCTCTACATTTACATAGTTTCACTGTTTTAGAATAAACTTATAAAATGTAATAGCATATGCTCTGGAGTTAAATTTTGTAGTCCTGACTTAGGATACTTTTGATGTTATAATTACTTAACTTGTAATTGTGATTGAAATGTTGATATAACTGTACCTGTAATCTGTGCATAACATGCTAATACAATTCAGCCATCCGCAATGTCACATGTGCTGAACACTCTGTGTCTGTGGTAACCTGACAGCCACCTCCAAAACATGTAACTAACCTTGGCACTGGGGAAACTTTAGCTCAAAAAGGCAATATGCTGCCTGTTCTGTTTAGGGCAGTAGTTTGTTTCCACAGCAACAAACCAAAGCAGAAACAATTTTGGAGTGGTCACTAGTGTCATTCAGGAGGGTTCACAAATACGTTTTCTTGCCCTCACAAGCATTATTATCACCTCAATCATTTAAGGACTTTTATCGCATTCATTTAAAATTTCAAATTAAGACTGTACCTGAGAATAAGTTCTAAAGTTCAAGACCTACAGCCATAATGTATTAAAAAAGAACTTGTGTTGTAAATTTGCTACTGTTGCTGAGGAAACTCAATCCTGCTCTAATTGGAGAATACTAATAATAATTAACTCTGTGCCTTAGCATTTTCTCTGATTTCTACAGAGTTGTGGTTATACTAAATTTTATTCCAAATTTATTTCACCTGAGTCATTGCCATAGCATAGTCCTCAACACTGAGGTACATTGTTTCCATTATTTTTCAGTACTGTGATAAACAAGCAAACCAAAATACAAAACTTTCAACAGTCTGTCAAAGACATATTCTAGTGTTTGCTTTCTCATAATTCCAATTATTACATGACTCTTTCCGAGTTGCTTTAATTCATTCTGTAATAGTCTTTCATCGCCAGCCATCACTAACCTTCCATACCTTAGGGTGGTAGCTTTTTATTTGAGCCTATCATTGTTTTTCAACTATAACCATTAACTGCATCACGTTCACCAGATACTGGTGTAGTTTTTTCCACATAAAATTCTGTCTGTTAAAGTATTAAATTTGCTGTCACACTTTTCTTTTAAGCATTCTGTGCTATGTTCTGTTCAGTGTCAGTGTCTTTAGTTCTGATTTTTCAATTTTGTCCCTCTCCTTTTCCTTGACTTGTTAGTCTGATCCAACCTCTTCTACCTCATCAGATGATTATCAATATGTTATGGAAGCTAAACTACAAGAAATGATCTCCATACGTAGGAAGGTAGTCCTACTGGACTTTACTTTCTATTGCTAAATAGAATCCATCTAAGTTTTTCTTTTCATTTATAAAAATTCTGTTACTTTTATTTATTGATAATCAACCATCTGTGCAATTCAGTGCTTCAGGAGCTTAAGATTGGACAATGGCAGGTTTGTGTTCAAACCATGCACAGTCTGCATGTTACATTTGGCTGATTTCATTGCTCATAAATAACTCCAATATTTTGCTGATGCTTGGATGTAACAGGCCTTTGTAGCTGACACATTTCAAGCAATGCTGTTCAGCTGCCTGTTTAAAGAAAGTTTATTTTTTGAAAACTACATTTGCGGTTGGTAGTAGCTTGCTTTACATTTTATTTCAATTTATCTAGAGGAAATGTGGTAATCAAATCTTACATGTCAGGTCCATTTTTCATATTTCTTAACAGGCTGAAGAGAGACATGGAAACATTGAAGAACGTATGCGACATCTAGAAGGTCAACTTGAAGAGAAAAATCAAGAACTTCAAAGGGTGTGTATATTAAGAACTGCTCCCCTCAATTATCAGTTTACAGATTTATAGTCTATATATAAGAAATGAATGTCTTTTTAAAAAAAATATTACATTTAACGGGGTGACATTCGTTAGTAAAATGTTATAGGTTTCAAGTGTACAATTCTATAATACAGAGGGTGCCAAAAATATGTATACACATTTTAAGAATGGAAGAAACTGTTAAAATTGTAGTGCTCAATATATACCAAAAACAAAAGATGAATACAAGTCACATTTGACTTCTGCAATTACAAGAGGTGCTCAAAGTGGTTACCATCAGCGTCCAGACACTTCTGATTATGGCAAACTACTGCTTGAGCCACGTTTTCATCTTTTGTTATCTGTATATATTGAGTATTACAATTTTAATACAGTTTTTTCCTTTCTTAAAATGTGTATACATTTTTCTGGCACTCTCTGTGTATCACCTATATATTGCATTGTGTGTTAACCACCCAAAGTCAGGGGAATGCAAATCAAAACCACAATAAGATAGCACCTCACACCTGTTAGAATAGCTATTATCAGTAAGACAAGTTAATAACAAGTGTTGAAGAGGCTACGAAAAAAACACGTCTTTCCTGATTATGCATTTAAAATGTTATGGATATGCTCCGTGCATTTTAAAGAAAAAAAATTTCTAGCAATACAATCAGATATAAAATAAATTCAATTTTAAAACTAGAAAAAAATATATAAAAACAAACCCAAATACTTTTTAAAATGATTTTTATGTCAAATGTATTATTTTTTTCTTGAATGTAAGGCAAGGCAAAGAGAGAAAATGAATGAGGAGCATAACAAAAGGTTATCAGATACTGTGGACAGACTTCTTACGGAATCCAATGAACGCTTACAACTCCACTTAAAGGAAAGAATGGCAGCTCTGGAAGAGAAGGTAAAGTGACAGAAGAGGAATCTCATGAACATTTAGCAAAGCTCTTACGATCATGTTTGTTATCTACCTTAAATCATTGTATTGGTCAGATGATCCATTTACTTTCCTTAAAACAAACAAACAAACAAACAAACAAACAAACAAACAGCCTGTTATATTCTTAGAAGTGAATGGTTTCTGTAAAAATGTATAAGATCAATTTTTAAATGAATAAAAAATACTTCATTATATATAAATTGTGCATATTAGCATAATCATATAAAACAATGTATTAAAACAAACTGCGCATTTGTGATGAAAATATTTCATTTATCCTTTGGTGTGTAAAAAAAAGAATGATAAGACAAAAATAAATATTTTGGGGTATGCAGGAGGCTTGTTTGAAACTATGCAAATGTTTCAAGTAACTGAATCTTCTATTAGTCTAAAAGCCAAAATGTGAGTTTATATCACTAATAGTGTCGATCCCACTCCAGAATTTAGGAATGCAATATTTTCAGCTGCATTGTTTCAAAAAAAGCTTTCCTGTGCAGGCTGAAATTTCATTCACAATTGTATATGTCTCGCTGACAGTCAGGAGCTACCAGACCAGCAAGAGTTATGTGAGCTGGTTACAAATCCCAGACTATAAACTAAGGGAGGGGCAAAAACTCAGGTGTACAAATCACGTTGGAAATGTAGATTAAAATGCCAATCATTACACAAGCTAGATATTTTCCTCTGTTCCATACAATAAACCAAAATAGGAAAATGATTTCAATGAAATGTTAGGGTATTTTTATTAATTTACCCATTAGGAAGTCATAAGGCATGACTTCTTTCAATTTAACTCTAAATGCATGGCCACTATGCCAATTACTACACTCTTAGTTTAAATTTGAAAAGAATGCATTATCTTAAGTTATGCTTTGTATTACCATAAGAAAATTATAAAAGATTTTACAACAGTGATACTTTTACCGCAAGGATTTTTAAAAATATCTATGATACAGCTTATTTCCACAAGCCATGATATGTAACATTAGTTTTTTAAAAAGCTGAAATTTTATTTTTATTTCTTTAATAATTTAACCATCATAGAAATTGTTAATTTCGTATTTGAAATAGAAGTCCAGAAATTGAACTTTTAAGAATATGATCTGATCATTTTTTTCTATCTTCAGGTAATAGAAATCACTCCTTCTGAATTCTTTATCAATAACACCTCTGATTGAGATTTAGCTTATAAATCATTGTTTCTCATTTGAAGAGTAACCTAATTATTTCAAATTTTTAAAAGACTGAGAAGAGGCAAGCTGAAATAGCTTGAAAGATGATATTAATTCCATTTGTCAATTCCAGTGTTACAAAATAATGTATCCCATTTAAATTACATACTTCTCAAAATGTTAAGGTGTCATGTTTGCAGATTATGTTGAAATCAAGAAATAGTCACTCCAAGGAAGAAATCAAAGACAATTCTGGAGTGATGAAAAAAATAAGTCCACATACTTAATTATTTTCTGTTTAGTTTTTTAATTATTTGTTTGTTTGTTTTTCCCCTCTCTGTAGAATGTTTTAATTCAAGAATCTGAAACTTTCAGAAAGAATCTGGAAGAATCTTTACATGATAAGGTATCATGGAAACTTACAGTTTGCCCATTTTTCTGTTTTGCACTGGTGAATGTTTTGTTGCAAAATACATTTGATAAGAAATAATTTTAGGATGTTGTGTTTTAAAACAATGTAGCTTTTAAAATATATATACAAAAACTGTTCATACATAGGGAGAGTCTGATGAATTTTCACAAGCAAAACACACTAAATATCAACACTGTGAAAAACCCCCTCTGATTAACATGCAATCACTACTCTTATAATAAAGGGTAATCACTATTTTGACTTCTTACAGAAAAAAATGTTGACTTCTTTGTGCTTTATATAAATGGAATTAAAATATGTGTACTAATTTGTGTCTAATTTTAGATACGTTTTAGCAGAAATGTATTAAATACCTAATATCGATAAGAATTGTGCTAAGTTATATATTTTTAAACATAGTCCTAGTTCCAAAATAGCTGAAAAATCTAACTGAAGAGAAAGATCACAACTTTGACAAAGCAATCAGTTGCAGGATAGCCGATGCCAAGTGTCAAATGAATGAAATAAGCAATAAGAACTACAGGTAGGAGAGTTTACCATACATTAGTGCTTCAGGGAGGTGAGACTTGACTAAAACTTTATGGAAAGGTAGGACAGTGTTGTTGCAGGCCTTTCAGATACAATGCATGTAGCATGACTGAGGTGCTTGAATATGGAAGGTATGGAAAGAGAGAAGGGAGAGAAAAAAAGGGGGGAAGAGGGAGGGAAAGAAAAATGGAAGGAAGGAAGGAAGGAAGGAAGGAAGGAAGGAAGGAAGGAAGGAAGGAAGGAAGAAGGAAGGAAGGAGCAACAGTGCAACATATGGAAGGTACTGGAAAAAATAAAAGAATGAAGAAGAGTGAACAATTGTACATTCACCCCTACTGAATGTTATATATTATGATGTTAATTTTAAAATAACTATTTGGTCCCACGGTCAGTGTATACACCATCTCCCGAAAGATAGATCTACTAGAGCAATGTTTTGCGGCATTTAGAAGATAACACTGAATTCTCTTTGAAGAGAATTCATGGGGGAGATGACATTTCATCAGGCTCTTGAAGGCAGATATGACCTTAAATAGAGAAGGGTAGGGCAGAGGACAGAGCCTATGTAATAGCACAGAGAAAACAAAAACAGTTGATTTGCTGTATCACCAGAAGTTTGCTGTGACTGGTATATTTGTAAAGAACTAGATTTTGACCAGATTGTGAGTTTTGGACTTGATCCTGTTATGCAAGATTATGTTATCCAAAATTCCGTGTTCTCCTGGCGAGATCCCCAGAACCCATCCCCACCCCCCACCTACCCAAGCCTCGTAGCATCAACAATCTGCCTAAGCAACCAGCAGTACTAATCATTCCATGCTCACATCCTTGTTCATGGCAATTGCCAAAAAAAGCAAAGCCTAGGTCATACTTCATTTCTGAATATCATCTCATACAGCTAAACCCACTTCGTCATCTCACCACATTTCCTATAACTCCTTAATTTTCCACTCAGTTGTCTATAACTTAGAGTCCATTATCAGCAAAATCCCCTGTACACTCAGCCTCTGCTTTCAGTGGTTTTGTATATCATCGTGAAGTTCTTAGGACTGTCCTCGGATTTCTTCTCTACATTCAGTCCCTGGTGAACACATGATCTTATGGGTTTAAATACCATATTTAAATTGAGCACTTCTAAATTTAGATCACCTACTGGGTCCTCTCCTCTGAAGGAGTTCATGTTTTCAAGAGCCAACTTAGTATCTCTGTTTGGACACTTAGGCATCTCAAATTTAACAAGTCAGTACCCTCCCCACCCCACCAATACTGGCACCCCCTCACCTGAGCACTACCACCAGCAGTCTTCTCAGTAAATTACAACATCTTTCTCTTAGTTACTCAGGTTCAAAATTTCGGAGTCCTTCTTAACCCCTCTCTTTATGTCATACCCCACGTTCAGTCTAATGACAAGTTCTATTAGTTTTATCTTCAAAATATAACCAAATTCCAGCCATTGTCTCCCTAGCACCATTGTTGTCTAAGCTATAAGTCACTTGTCTGTGTTTTTTGGAAGACCACTAATAATTTTATGTCCTCCCCATCCCATTCAGCATTCCATTTCACAGCTGTCTGAATGGTCATGCCACTTCTCAGCTCAAAAATCCTCCAGCCATTTCCTGTGTCACTCAGAGTAAAAACCAAAAGCTCTAAAGGGGTACAAGGCCTTACAGGATTACCCTTCCGAAACCCTGAAACCACACTTTTCTAAATCCAACCCCTATCTGCCTTCCTCGTTAACGTCTCCATTCCAGCCTCACTGGCCCTTTGTTCTCTACTTCACCAAACATACACCCACTAAGAGGCATGTGCACTTGCTGTCTCTTCTATCTGCCATGCCTTTTCCTAAGATAGTCCCATTTTTTTAACTCGTTTCTTCTCTCCATGTCCTTACTCAAATATCACTTTATTGGAGAGTCCTTCCATGATTCTCCTAGTTTCTCCTTACCAGCATTCTTAAGACGCTATTTGTTTATTGCCTTTTCTACTAGATTGTAAATTACATGAGAGCAGGAAATTTGTTACTTCATTACTATATCTTAAGTGCCAAGCACACAAGGGGTGCTTAATGCATATTTGTGGAAATAACAAATGGATTAATAAATACAGTAAGAAACTGTTGAATATTTTTAAGCAAAGGATTCATTTGATCATACATTTTTTTTAATTGATACATCTAGCAAAAGAATATGTAGGGAAAAGATTAAAGGGAGCACCACCTCTGGGGAAGCTGGTAAAGAATTCAGGAAAGAGGTGAAAAGGACATAGAGTAGGATGGTTGTATTAAGAATAAAAAGGGCAGATGAGAGAGACATTACAAAGGTTACATTGAAAAAAAAAGTGTGATGAGAAAAGAAGTATGAGTCAAATAAAATTGCTAGCATGGGCCACTTGGAGAGGGAAAGAAACAGCAATATAAAAGCCAGAGAATATTTATAATGCTATAAAAATTTTAATCAGAAAAAAAAATTAAGTGCTTACATGAGCATTTTAGGGCTGGCTATAAAACAACCCTTATCTTCATTAATTTACAAACTAAAATTGATAATGCCAATCTGAGAAAATTATCAGCTACACAAATAATTGTACCAATATCAAACTAATAATTCTAACTCATATTAGGTTATGATTTTTTTCCTTCTCCTTTTAATTTTATCTTCTTTCTCCTTCACCTATGTGTCCTTCAACCCTTTTAGAATAATAGAAATTCTTCACTTACTGCATAAATAAGGCCTTTTCTTTATTTTCTCAAAATGGCTGTGATTTCTACTCTGCATGTTGAAGTGATAAAAGTATATACATAAAGGTCATGACCTTAGTATTCTCATATGTTTGCAGAAATATAGGATTAGTGAATGCCAGGGAACGTAGATAAATTTTTATTGATTTTGCTGTTCACATTTTCATTACAAGGGGGAAAATCAGGCATATTTTGCTCCCATGTCTAATAATCTTTCATAAAATTATATCCATCAGTTTCTCATTTTTAAAAAGTCACTAAACTTGGTAGCTTGATTTATCATAATTGAGTGTTGGTATTACTGGCATTTGCATACCATTTGAGTAACACTTCTTTGATTTTTAGGAAAGATTAGCAGAAGAAATTGAAAAGCTGAGATCTGAACTTGACCAATTGAAAATGAGAACTGGCTCTTTAATTGAACCCACAATATCAAGGTAACATTAAATTAAAAGCTTATCTACAGGTCACAAAAAATCAATATTAACGCCCTTATGGATCATAAGTCCTCAAATAAAATAAAGAAGTATCTCCTATTGCTCAGCCGTAATTGTCCTATTTTGACTCGTTATCAATTGACAGTTTTTACACTCAAAAATAATTCTCTAATTTAGAAATCCTTGCTGCAGATATGCAATAAAAATTTAAATTACTACCTTTAATATTCCACATTTAATTATATAGATAAAAGTACATGTAAAGAACCTTAATTGAAGAAATGGAACTGTGTATAAGGAGGTTACATCTCATTCCAGGAAGAAGTATCAGTCATTTTCTCTACAGTTAGAAATATTTTCAATACTCTTGTTACTGAAGAAATATCACTGACTATGGTCACTTAACATATACTTATATTGGTACAGTAATTAAAAATAAAGAGGTAAGAAGAAATTATACATGTTAAAAATATTCAAATAAATTTAGCCATAACTCATCTATTTTGACTCAATACTTCATCTTAAAAAAAGAATAAATTAGATGATTGTTTACTCTGTAGATAGGTAGATAGATAAATAGATAGATAGATAATTTTATTTCAGATTCACATATACTCTTCTTTGCTACTTAGAGCCTTCTGTTGGAAGTTGATAAGAAACCCTAGAAGGACTCACTCATTTGATCATTTATTTCTTAGGCAATACAATGATATCAGCTATTTACAAACTTTGACCACCATAGATTTCTAGAAGTTCATTTCTCGTGGTCTGATGCTTATCTGAAGAATATTAGCTCCACAAGGGCTGGAATTGTTGTCTTTTTAATTGCTATAATCTCAGCATTAAACAAAAACAAAACTTCCATGTAGTATGCTCTCAATAGATATTGTTGAATGAATAGATGAATATCTGGTAAAGCTCAGATGAAAAATCCAAATTAAACAACAAAAATTCCTAAAGGAGCTTATATTTTCAGTGTAAGTATTAAAGAAACACTCATTATTTTGAGTGTTTCTATCTTCAGTTTAGTTTAAAAAACAGAGTTCTGCAGTCATAAAAACATCCAATTTTTTTTAAACATGCAGGTCTTTAATTTAGAAAATCATGCACATTATAATTTTTAAAAGATTTATTCCAACATGTATCTGAACTGAATGTGTTCACATGGTGATTATGATGATGGTGATGATGATGAAGAAGGAGAAAAAGAGCTGATAGAATATCAAAGGAGTAAATACATAGAATGAGCATTATTCAGTCAACAAATTAAAGATATTTTACTAGGACCAAATGGCCATTTCATTATCTTTTTGACCTGCAGTTACAGAAATGAGGAGTTGTGGAATGTTATCTAAGCATTCATCGCCACAGTGAGTCACACGAGCCACCTAATAATGTGACCTTTATCCACAGTAAAGGAACTACACACACAACAATTTTTCTCTGACGCAGTGGACTGTAGTAGAAACAACACTAGAACAAGCATAATAAGACTTACATACCTAGGTCTCAGACATACAGTTGTAGCTGTTTGATTTTGGAACACTCATTTCCTTAAGATTCTAATTTTTATATATTTTACCTGAATTATATAAAAAATACTATTTGTCTCCCAAGCTTACTTTGCAGATAAAATGAGACAAGTAAGCAAAGAGAGTTTTGTAAACCATAAACACATCTTAAGTATAAAGTATTCTAGGAAGTATTAATTAAGATAGCTAAACTTATGGAATTTATAATGTTACAGAAAAACTGAATATTTATTAAAAGCAATTATTTATTGAACACCCATGCTTCTGAGTGCACGGAATTAAGTAATGAAAACATAGTGCTTGAGAACTTCATCTACTTGTGTTTGATCTTACAGGTAAGGAGTTAGGAAGAGATGAACTAAAAGTTAGGGAATATCAATAACTCATATCCTCTACTAGTATCTCACCTGAGAAGAAAGTAAAATAAGTTCCAGAGTGTCTGGAGATGGCCTGATTTGGCTGAACTCTGAAGAAAGGGTAGGATGTGGATTATTAGGAAGGATGACGGAGGACATTCCAGAAACAGAGGGATGACTAACAGGTTTACTCTAAGAGAAATTCATATGTGACTTCCTATAGAAGTTCTTTCGGGAAATTATGCACAAGAGTCTCAGGAGATTCAGGAGGGAAAACTACGTGGTTCCTTGTCTAAACAAATCAGTGAATGTAGATGAACTTGTAACCTAGACCTCCAAGTGCCTCTGAAAATAATGTACACAAAAATGATTAAAAATTGAATGTATAGAAATATTACCTTTGACTTCTGTCAGAGAACTAACTTACAGACTTGAATAAAAGGAAAGAGGTGAGCAGTAACTTTTCTAGATAAAGTACAAGTAATGGATTCTTCTACAATTGGTGTTGGCTCAGATCTTTTGTTATTTCAAGAACTTTCTACTTGCCAGACACTGGAGCAGTGGACATACTGGTGATGGTGATGAAGAAGACATGTTCCAGTGGGAAGATACAGGCATAAATAGTTAGAGGACCGTTTTAATGAAAGGAATATGGGGAGCGAGAATAGTATATAACAATGGGACTTTAAACTGAGATTTTAAGACTGTTAAGCATATAAATGTAAGAAGAGACTGTTTTCAAAGGGCCAGAAGTGAAAGAAAGTGTGAGTTATTGAAATAATTGAAAGAATGTCATAGGTTTCAAGTGTACAGTTCTGTAATATATCATCTACATATCACTTTACTAACAAATGTCACCCCAATAAATTTTAATTAAAAAGAAAGAAAGAAAGAAGGTCAGTACAGGGAGATGGAAAGGGGAAGACTGAGAGTAACTGGAAGGGAAGCTGGAAAGTGAAAAGGGCCCAAATTGTAGCCTGGTAAGGACATTGAGTTTTAAGCAAGTTATCAGTGGGACCAGACCTGTGTTTTGTTTCATGTTTTAATAAATAAACTGGAGTTGAGAGATAAAACAAAAAACAGTACTTCTAGGATTATGAGTTATAATTTTAGACACGCTATTCTGATGCCCAAAGAGACATTACCCTAAGCAGCCAGATAAAAGGCACCTAGAATGTTCTGAGCTAGATTATTGTGCTTGCTACATGCTAACAATACCTTCTTCAGCATATAATGGTGACTAAAATGTATTTGTCTTCATGAAACTTATATGCTCTGCCAAATAGATGAAAACTGAAGTTTGTACCATTTTTGCATGTGGCCTTGTTGATTAGTTTTTTATATGATTAATTCACAATAAAGCCCTTATTAAAAGCTCAAAAATTGTTTTGGTGGCATATCCTATTTTATTAAAAAATAAGATTATTAACCTTGGGTTAATCTGATTTTAGGCATTTTGTTTAATTCCTAAATTGAAAATAAATAATTGCAAAGTAATGAATTCAGGTACCCCCAAAACTTACACTGTTAGGTTAAAACAAATACAGTCACAAAAAGCACTTATTGGGATATCCACTAAACAGCTCAAACTAAATAGAATTGCCAGAATTTAAGCCAATGGATCTTGGTTATCAATCTTAACATGTTTTATTGTACTACTGCATTTGAAAATGATAATTAGTGAACTGAAAGGCTTCTTGTATTCTAAAAAGAGAAAGTGCACTCACCCTTCAGGAATGAACCTGAGAATGGAATTTCTGACAGAAGCCTTTGAAGAGACCTCAAAGAGTCATGGCAATCCATCAGTTTTCTTTCTTGAAGTGTATATTTCCTTGAGGGTTTATGCTTTCCTGCCAATTAAGCAGTCAATAGTGATTCGCTGGTAAGTTAATTTTGGAGATTGGGTATGTTTAATATTTTTCCTTTTTTTCAGGACTCATCTAGATACCTCAGCTGAGTTGCGGTATTCAGTTGGATCCCTAGTGGACAGCCAGTCTGACTATAGAGCAACTAAAGTAATAAGAAGACCAAGGAGAGGCCGCATGGGTGTGCGAAGAGATGAGCCAAAGGTGAAACTTTTCATTTCCAGTCTCTTATGGTTTTAAGTAAACATTATTCCATTTTGGATAGAATTTTAATACTGAGATAATTCAAATACTAGCATTTTTATTAGTTTGAAGTGTGACATAGGACACATTTTTAAAACTATAACATAAAAACCCTACTATGTGCCAAAAGTTAAACTAACCATTTCCCATGTGTTTATTCACATAACTTTATGAATTGGGTACTATTTTGATACTAATTTCAGACATGAAAAGATTGAAGCCCAGAAATTTTAAGTGTTCAATAAACACAGCCAGGAATAAAATCAAAACACGAGCCTATGTTTGTATGTGTTCCAATTCATGCATTTATCCATTATGCTATATTGCCAAACAAATGGATTTTTGGTTTTCTTGGGCACCGAAGCAACGACATTCATATTGTTAATTAAAATGAAATATAATCGCTATTTTAAAAACACCGAGGAAAATGTACATAGATGTTGAAGTGTTTGTAGAGAACTGTTCATGATCAACTACAGTGCCAGCCTTTCATTCACTCAATAACTTAAAATTTGTAAGCTATACATGTTAAGTATATAGTTTCATTTTATAATGAAGTAATATATTTCTTTTGTGGCCTAAGTATATTTTGCTCTTTCCAATCACTTTTATGTGTCCAAAATACCACATAACCTACTTGTCTTTATTTGCACACAGGCTCTTAACACCCTATAGTTTTTAAATGGCACCTACCTATGTGTCATGTATAAATTAATCCCTCCCAGTAGGCATTCAGTATCTTTTGAATGGAAAAACAAATAAATGAACAAATGAAGAATAAATTCAGTTCATATTAGTTATTTTCTCATTTTTATGTGACAACTAAATTAGTGCTGTTAGTCCCAAAATAATTTGTAACACAAATGCTAATTTAGGTCCTCAAATCTTAAATAAATACACAAGGCGATAGCATGTGGTTCCCTCCAAAATTATTTTACATCATCACAAAAATGAAAAACATTTTCTTAAAAAGCAGAAGACTCTAGGATCTCCCAAATTTCTCATACTTTCAGATTACAGCTTGAAAAACACTGGTCTGTTGGTTACTTAAGACTTTTCATTCATATAATGATTTATATCAATTAAAAACATAGCTATGTAAATTTTTATGTCTTGGGCTTTAAAAACATTAATGAGGTGTTTAAGTGACCAGAGAAGTAGAGATGAAATTAAATAACTTTGCAATATTTTTTAATAATAATTTGTTAGAAACTCTGTAAATGACATAGGATAGATAATATTTGTAGTCTCAGTCTATAATAAGAAAGTGTAGGTAGGAGTAATTATACTTAGTACACGAAATGGGAATGCTTTAGTACAAGTCAATGGAAACCATTAATTTGGAAGCAAGAATAA
Organism: Rhinolophus sinicus; assembly: GCF_036562045.2. Classification (NCBI taxonomy): domain Eukaryota; kingdom Metazoa; phylum Chordata; class Mammalia; order Chiroptera; family Rhinolophidae; genus Rhinolophus; species Rhinolophus sinicus. The sequence continues at coordinate 126,172,367 of NC_133752.1, forward strand.
ATGCTTTAAATAATTGTTACCTTGATTTGGGGTTGAACTAGAAACCATGAAGATGTTTATCACCTGTATTTCTATCAAAATCTTGATATTTATGCTGACAGTAAGTACCTCCCATAACTTAAAAATGCCATGGAACTATTTTATTGAACTAATACATTGAAATGTTAACAATCAATTCCTCTTTTGCCAAGTAAGCTATGAAAGCATGTGTGCTTTTTTGTTGTTTTTCAAAATATTGCTTTGAAAATGAGCAATGTGATGAATGCTATAATCGTTCATTTACCATTCAGGTAAAATCTCTTGGGGATCATGAGTGGAATAGAACTCAACAAATTGGAGTACTAAGCAGCCACCCTTTTGAAAGTGACACAGAAATGTCTGATATTGATGATGATGACAGAGAAACAATTTTTAGCTCAATGGATCTTCTCTCTCCAAGTGGTCATTCTGATGCCCAGACTCTAGCCATGATGCTTCAGGAACAATTGGATGCCATCAACAAAGAAATCAGGTGAGTTCAACTATTATCGATTGTGTCCAGGGATTAGAAGACCTTGATACTAAAAATGTGATCGTCAGATTGAAAGCATTGGCATCACTTGGGAGGGTGTTAGAACTGCAGAATTTCAGATCTCACCCCACTGATAAGAATGTGCATTCTCACTAGATTCCCAGGATGTCTGTATATGTCCTATATAAAATTAGCACAGCCTTTGTAAGGAACATACATGAAACATACAGATTAAGGAAATGAGGGCAATAAAAGAATGAGGTAAAGATAAAATCTTCAATGAACATTGAAGCATATTTTAAATTAAAATGTACTATTTAAATGGTATCTGTGGTGATAAGATATATTCTTAAGGTACATTTAACACTGCAGTAAAGGTATGAAATAGCATGCAAATTAATGTGCAGCCAGCTCCTTAAAAGTATTTAGACATTGGAGTGAAATTAACTATGACTGAATTATTTTGAAGTAGATATGAGAAAATTTAGTATCACCACACAGTATCTGGAGAACAGATGATTTCAAAAGAGTAGATAATATTATAGAATTGAAATTACACAAATTAACATTTCAAATATTGAGAAATGTTGTCACTATAGAACATAACTTAAACTTTTGTACTTTCTTGAAGCCCAGTAACATCCACAGTCTTTTTCAATCATTAATTTGACTAAACCCTGTGAAGAAAGAACTCTACTCTGCCAGGGGGATTTGTTTTCTTTCACACATCAGGAAGCTATGCTTGTTTTTTCAACTGATGAACAGTTTTACTGTATTGAACAATGCCTTTATGTCTTCTTCCCGATCTAGTTAAATCTGTTGACCTCCTATTCTGATTCAAATCTACCTAGCTCTCCACTGTCCACCATATGTACACATTATAATAGTTTCTCCTCTGGGTGACAGTAATAGTTTCCTTCTGGTTTCTCTGTAGTGTTTGGGTTCCCTTTTAATCCAAACTAACACTACAGCCAGAGCAGACTCTCTAAAACCCAAATGTGCTTTTTCAAGTGCTTCAGTTTCTCAAGAAAAAGATCAAAATCCTTCAGGTCGTCTGCAATGCACCACCCACCTCTTACCATTCACCTGTCTGACTCCATGTTCCACTATACATGACTTCCAGTTCTTTGAATGTTCCATGCTATCTCCTTTGTTGTTGCTGTTCCTTTCTTCTGGAACATTCTGCTCAATCCACACTGTTCTGCCCTAACATTTCACCTACTTTATTCTTATTCTGAACAGCTCCATCAATTCTGTCCTTCAGTTCTTTACCTTCACTAGATTGTAAGTTATATAAGAGAAAGGAACACATCTGGTTTTTCCACTGTTTTATTTCCAGAATTGAGCACTTTGATTGATAAATAGAAAGTGCTTCATAACTATTTGATTACTATAAATAGAAAAAAGAATATAAAACAGAAATTCCAACTAAGTAATAGTTTCGGATGCTATGCAGCTAATGGTTGCACTTACTAAATAGATTAGAAATCAGGTATAAATCCTTGTGATATTTGTTTTCACCAAAAATATATACACACACCCTCAATAACAACCTGTATCCCTCCAAGGACTGTTAGCTTGCTTATATTAGGATAGTAATTCCCAGGCACAATCTTGGCATAAACTAAATTGCTACCCAAATAATGAATTCAAACTATTGTCCTTCACTATGTTACATTACTGCTACCCTTAATGTATATTAATGTAGTTGCTGATTGTAAGAAATCAGGAAATACATACAATTTGAATATATAGCAACATTTAAAAGGAATTAGTACCTTGATATAAACCATGGTAATATGCTTACAATAACCAGAATTTTTCTCTGGTTAAGATTTTTCTTCTTACATAAATTAATTATTTTACAAAATAATTTTAAAAATTCTTTTCTTTTGGTTTCTCAGTTTACTGATTCTCTTAAAGGGAGAGGTCAAATGACTTCAAACTCATTTGCCACTGCAACATTCATTAATCTGTTCATCTATAGTTAGCTACATTTCCCTACTTTACTTTTGTAGATTTATTTAGCCTCTCAGCCTTCTGTCTGATTCCTCTGGAAATTTCTCCCTAACACACTGGACATTCTATTATGTTATTTTCTTTGCTTTCCATATTTACATTAGGAGTCAAAGATCAATGGATTGCCATTTATTTTTTTCCAAATAAACTGAACTTCTGGGAAGCATTAAATTTCCTGTTTGTTTAAACTTTGATTTGCCTCTTACTCAACTGTTCTTCTAGTTTTGACTCTCTTTTAAATTAATAGAATACTAGAATTAATAACTATAAATGTTTTGTCCAGCAGAACCACATTGCCTCACCACATTTTCTGAAGGAGTCATTTTCCACCAATCATTTTAAAAGTATGAAATTCCTTCTTCTCCTCCTTCTTCTCCTCCTCTTTATGAAGAGGAGGCAATCTCTCCCCTGGAATGTGTTTATGTGTTTAAAGCACATTAATGATGTTGTACTCTGTTACTTGACAAAGCCTCCCTTTGGGATTCTGATCTTTGGCTAAGTTAAAATGTACCCATGAAAATAAAACAAAGTAACAGAATTCATATCCTTTGTGTAAGTAAAAAATTATAATTAAGATTAAATGTTCCTCTTACTATTTTTTTATTGACTTTAATTTTTTAGAGCAGTTTAGTATTTATAGCAAATTTAATTGAGGGAAAGGTAAAGAGATTTTCCCATAACCCCCCCGACCCCATGCCTAGCCTCCCCTGTTAGCCACATCCTCTGCCACAGCAGTAATTTTATTACAACTGATGAACCTAGAATGACTCATTGCGATCACCCAAAGCTCATAGTTTCCATTATGGTTGACTCTTGGTGTTGTACATTCTATGTGTTTGGAAAAAGTGTACAATGACATATATCCATCATTATGGTGTGTCATGCGGGGTCTCTGGTCCCTCTCCCCACATAAGAATGCAGGTCATGGTGAGGCCAAAAAGGAACACAGACAGAGCCATAGATAGAGGAGTCATACCACTATAGTCTCGCTGGTGGATGGGTTGGAGACACAGGAAGCAGGAGCCACACATCCGCCACCCGCCACCCGCCATCCGCTTGTCTGCCAACCCACTTCACTTGCTAACTTCAATCCGCGCTTGCTAGCTCAGCTACCATCTTCTTGCTAGCCCCCATTTTCTGCTAGCATAGCCACTGCAGTTATATTAGTGGCCAATGGCTCACTGGTTACAGCTGACGGCCAACTAGCCACAGCTGATGGCCATCTAATCACAGTTGATGGCCATTTACTACCTGAGCCAGCACCTTTCCATGTGAGGCCAAGAGCCTGGAAACTGCACTCCTGGCTCTGTCCCCACATAGTGTCATACAGAGTATTTTCACTGCCCTAAAAACCCACTGTGCTCTGCCTGAGTCATGCCTCTTACCATCCCAACCCCTGTCAACCACTGATCTTTTTACAGTCTCCATATTTTTGTCTTTTCTAGAGTGTCATATAGTTGGAATCATACAATTGTAGCCTTTTCAGATTGGCTTATTTCATTTAGTCATACGCATTTATTGTTCCTCGTCTTTTCATGGCTTGATAGCCCATTTCTTTTTAGTGCTGAATAGCAATTCAGCGTGTGGATTTACCATGGTTTATTTATCCATTTACTTACTAAAGGGCATCTTGGTTGATTCCAAGTTTGGGCAGTTTTAAATATAGCTGCCATGAACATTCATACACAGGTTTTTGAATGAAAGTCAATTTTCAATTCCTTTGGGTAAATATTAAGGAACATGGTTATGTTTAGTTTTGCAAAAAATTGCTAAATTGTCTCCCAAAGCATATATGGAAAAAGAAACCTTTGCCATGATCATAACCTTGAAATTAAGGACAGTGTGTCATAGGAGATCACAATAAGCCATTTGTAATTAAGAGGAAAATATGTCAGGAGAGGTTTCTATCCCCTTTTATTAAGAAAACTCTACTGGTACACAGTTTCATTATGTGTAATACATACTATATAAAATATATATAGATTCAACTTAAATAGAAACTTTATGCAACCCAGCTAAAGTTCTTTATTCTTTGTGTCTTTATGTCACTAATTTATACACAATCTCGAAGTTTGTCCCTAAAGAAAAAGAGTAATGGTGATTTTTCTTGTCAAAGGTTTTTACAGCGACAGTTTAATTTTTTTTTATTATCTAGCACTCTTATCATCTACCTACCTACCTACCTACCTACCTACATATCTACCTACCTACCTATATTTACCAATCATCTCCACATTATTAAATTACCTGGTGGTTATTTAAAGGCAATTTAGCTAAATAGGTATTAATGCTAAAAAAAGACTCAGGGTGTTATTTGGTCAAATGATAATTGTGACTGACCATTTATTTGGGATTTTTTTCAGTTATGCTTTTTTATTGGGTCGGAGGTAAGATTCAGTAACTTTGTTGGAATCTGAGTTTCTAAAAGTCTCATTTATCAGGACCTGGGTTCAAATGTAAGCTTAGGGGCTGGCCCAGTGGCTCAGGCTGTTGGAGCTCAATGCTCCCAACTCCAAAGGCTGCCACTTCGATTCCCACATTGGCCAGTGGGCTCTCAACCACAAGGTTGACAGTTCGATTCCTCGACTCCCACAAGCGATGGTGGGCAGCGCCCCCTGCAACTAAGATTGAACACGGCACCTTGAACTGAGCTGCCGCTGAGCTCCCAGATGGCTCAGTTGCTTGGAGCGCGGGCTCTCAACCACAGTGTTGCCGGTTCCACTCCCTCAAGGAATGGTGAGCTGCAACTAACAACGCAACTGAACCTGGAGCTGAGCTGCGCCCTCCACAACTAAGACTGAAAGGACAACAACTTGAAGCTGAATGGCACCCTCCTCAACCAAGATTGAAAGGACAACTTCACTTGGAAAAAAGTCCTGGAAGTACATACACACTGTTCTCCAATAAAGTCCTGTTCCCCTTCCCCAATAAAATCTTAAAAAGAAAAAAAAAAAATGTAAGCTTAGTGGCAGAAATTAACTAGGAAGGCAAGATTTAAAAACAAAAATTCTATCAGGTGATAGTGTAGAAAGAGGGTAAAACTGAAAGTGGGGAGGGATTATGTATCACTTGGAAAGAAAGATTTTCTAAACTTCAGCCAAGAATTCCCTGGGAAGTATTGAAAGTTATATTTTCTAGAGAAAAAATAAAGATGAAAAAATGAGATTTGATAGAAAATGTTTACAGAGAAGTTTTATTGGTTTATTATATGAATTTCAATTACCACTATAGCAGCACATGATGGATCAAAATTAAACTGTATCTTTCAGGTTAATTCAGGAAGAAAAAGAATCTACAGAGTTGCGCGCTGAAGAAATTGAGAATAGAGTAGCTAGTGTGAGCCTGGAAGGCTTGAATTTGGCGAGGGTCCACCCAGGTACCTCCATCACTGCCTCGGTGACAGCTTCTTCGCTGGCCAGTTCATCTCCCCCCAGTGGACACTCCACGCCAAAGCTCACCCCTCGAAGTCCCGCCAGGGAAATGGATCGCATGGGAGTCATGACACTGGTATGCCGGCGTGTCCGGAGAACCTTTGCCCCTTATTTGGATTAATGATACATTGCTCTCACTGATTGGGTTTTATTCTAGTCCAGGGCTTTCTGTGTGTTTTATTGTTTCTCTTTCTTTTTTTCACAACCACCCTATATGGTAGGTTCAGTTATCAATCCCATTATGATATGAGGAAATGTAGCCTTACATAGGTATAACTTTCCCAAGGTCTAATAATAGTAAGTGGAAGACTAGCGATCTAAATATCACATTAGGTATCTGAGTGACATAAAACCATGAAGTACATTTTTATTGATGACATCTTGATGAAGTAAATTGGGACAGGGTTGTTGTTGTTGTTTTTTAACAGAATAAATAACAAAAATGAGTTATTATAATTGCTTTAGTATACCAGCATAGGCTGTTATAATTTTATACTATATATAATATATTTTTAATAAGAAGAGCCATCAAGAGCAGTAGCAGCAATGTCTCAAATTTGTTTTAGAATTTCATGTCAACATTTTTACTTTTCTTTATTGTTTAATTATTTATTCATTTATCTTTATATTTGGGATGAAATGTTGGAATCTTGAATTGAGAAGTCCCTGAACATAACTGAGAGAAAATCAAAGTGCCCCTTGCTAAAAATAATATGGGACAAACTCTGAAAAATATGGTTGTAATGACTACTGAAAGCTATGATGTTTAGTCATTTAATTCTCATGATAACATTTGAAATTCTGAGGATATTACCTCGATAAAGAATGCCGGTGTCTGAGGCTTTGAGAATATGGGTAAACTTCCCATGTTCAAAAGAGCTAGTAAGTAGAGCGTTATTTTTCTTCAAATTTGCTAATTCAAAAGCATGTACTGTAGTCTTTTTTTTTTCGGTGAATATGTTAAGTTAGCAACAATAATGAAAATTTAAATATTCTGGACTATTTATAGAGATAAAATTCTGTTTTGTAATGAATATTAAAACTATATTATTAAAACAATAACATTTTAGTTAAAAATGAACAGTTTGGGGATAGAGATTAATTAAAATATAAACAGGTCAAATAATAGTACACATAATAAATCTGGCACAAACACATAACAATGGAGGAGAAATTAATGATACTACAGAAAAATATGAAATGTATATTGTGTTTCTAGTCAGAAGGTTGTGAAGCTGCTATAAAAAGGCACAATGCCTCTGTGTGTGTGTGTGTGTATGTGTGTGTGTGTAATATCTGAACAAAGAAGTCTAATTCATCTTCTAAATGTCACCTTTAAATGCATATGTTGCAAAAATTTGTGATACGGTTAAAAATTATAGAAATTATATTCATTAGAATTAACATATCTATATATAGATCTATATCTATAGATACAAATATCTATAGATATAGATCTATATATAGATATATAGAGGAAAACTACCTTATAAATAATTAACTTTTTAGTTTTTATTTTATCTTCAAAAAATTTCTGTTATATATATATATATATATATATATATATATATATATATATATATGGTTAGGTATCTTTTCCTTTGATTTTGCAATTGAGAATTGAAACAGAAAACTATTTACATGGTGAGGCACTATTTGCCATATTCAAACTCTATAGTTATGGGACTTCAACACAATAAAGTCAATAAAAGAGAAATGGTGAAATAAAAATGTTAAAAACAGAATAAAACAAAGAAACATTTACCTCCTTAAGCCATTGAGTCCTCTAGTCTGTGCTAATTTCCAGAGTTGATATTAAAAATATATATTTTTAAAGACAGCATAGACAATGGCCAATCAGAGAAAAGACCAACTAATGAAAACCAATCCTACCCAGATGCGGCACAAACTTTTAGCCAATGCACTGAGATATGCTAATGCAAAAATTAGGTACATTATGATCTCCTTACTTTAGAAATCTGGAAACCATCCACCTGATATTATTAACTAAGATGATATTGTCTGTGGCTTAGTTTCTGTATATGTAATATATGCTACATCTATTGATTACCTACTTATTACTAAAGTTAAGTAACAATCTTGGCCCAGAGAGCATAATTTAGTCAACATTCAAGGCAAGGAAACTGATTATTCCTGTAGTACTATTATTTACTTACATTTTTACAACATAGTATTTTCCCTTTTAAGTATTTTTCATAAACATTAGCATCATAATCCTGGACAGTGTTATTTTATATTACTAAAATAATATATTTATAATATTTAGATGTGACATCTGTGTGTGTGAATATGTGCGTGTGTGTGTGTGTGTGTGTGTGTGTGTGTGTGTGTGTGTGTAAAGCATGCCAGTGTTTTCATGCATTTTCTTAAGCAGTTAGTCATAAATAAATCAGTGGTAAATGAACATTATTACACTATAATCAGAGTACTTAAAAAATACTCAGGGTGTTTCCTGAGGGTTAAAATGTATTTAAAATGTTCAAAATCTGACTCAGAAAAACAAGACATGAAATGCAGGAAGTCCTTATCACCTAACAAAACTTTGTCATCAAATTCAATTTGTTGCAGTGAAACATGGGTTGATTTTCTTTTACCTGTAGAAAATATTGGAGAAAAAATAATTTTGTTGGACATAATCCATGTTCTAATATTCAAAGGAATTTAGAAATTTAGGGACTGAAAATAGACATTGTATTGTTTGGATTATATATCTTTTTATGTTTTGCAAAGATTGTTTGTTTTTGTTGTATTTACTTTTACTTGTATTTGCTTTTACCTCACCACAAATCTATAAGCATAAACAATATGCTGGCAATACCTAGTTAGAATATGGGATGGGGTAAATCAATCCATTTTCTAATAACAACAAAAATGTCAAGTATAATGGAATAGTTTAACAAAACTTATTTTACTTATGTAAGAAAAATTAACAAAAATATTAAGTGAATCATGTTCATATGGAATCAAAAGAATTAACTTTTTAAATTTCTGTAAAAGAGAATTGACAAGAAAACAGCAGGCCCAGGAAACATGTTATACTGAGGTTGGAGCTTTTGTCATTTGAGAATGGGAGACTTGTTAGAATCCAGGAAGTCTAAGATCCCTCAGAAACACCAGGCCTGCCCAAAGGAGTCCGAAGCCTCTGAATCGATGGGGCAAAGGGAGTGTTTGCAAACTCCAGATACATGCATGGAATCTTCATTTATGCATAATATTTTTCATTCTCATCTGTATTTTCTTAGGAGGAGATAGTCCCATACTTATTTCTGGCTAGCTCAGTCTATATGTGCTTTATCACCCCTAGGGTCCATGTATCATATCTCATGTGTATAGACATAGCTCCATCATGGAAACATGGCCCCACCCATGCCATGTAGGAAGTTCCCTGTCTAAGGTAACTCCTGGGAGGGGTGCTTTTATAATGATTAACAAACAATTATAAACATATTTATTTAGAAAAAAATGCAATGGAAAAAAAAGATAGCCAAGTTGCAGATACTATAAACTTGTAACATGATCAAATGGGAATCATTAACTAGTTCTGTTTTATGTTGCTTTTATTACTGCCACTCACAGCCAAGTGACCTAAGGAAACATCGGAGAAAGGTACTGTAAACTTTTATGTGACTACTAATTGAATATTGGTTTTGTCTATGAAAGTTTTAAAATTATATTTCCTCTAATTGAAGTATTTTATTAACATCAGCAATTAATATTAAAGGTTTTTATGTTTTATTTAATTCTTTTAATATGATCATAAGAGCAAATGCCTCAAAAATAAAAATTATTGATGCTTGCTGGGGCAATGATTATATTCGAGAACTAAGTATCCTGATATTCCACACAATATTTAGAGCACTCTTGGTAGAAATATATAGTTTACTATCCATTCTAGAACAGCGCTGCTTGTTTTCAAATGTAGGTTTTACTTTTATTCGGGTATGGTAAGGCCAACAGATCAGGAGACAACTGCCCAGGAAAAGATAAGTTGTTGCTCACACTCCCAGAGAGGACGGGGCATGCCGCTCTATGGAGAGCCTCTGGGAAGACACTATGGGTCCAGAGGCAGAAAGAGTGAGGGGAAAGCATGGGCAGGAGCCTTTATTGTGGTTTTCGTGGGAAAGGAAAGCAAGGTAAGGTAAGTAGGATTACGATTGGCTGGTTTGAATCATTTCAGTGGGCTCTAAGGTACAGGGGCTGTCTCTAATCATGTGATACCTGGCCTAGGAAGATTAAGGCAGCTCAATATTGCTTCCTGGAGTGTAAGAGCCAGATAGAGAAGATGGTTTGGGGTCCAGGTCCAGATTGATTGATTTGCATGTGGAAGGCATATTGCAGCAAAGTGTTTTGCTTTTTCTAGGAATTAACTAGACCTGGGAGGGGCAGTCTCTCCTGGGTCTGCATGGCTCTGCATTGAGAATATAGAAAATATAAAAATATGGTTAATACACTGCTTTCCTGTTTGTAATGAAATCAAGAGAATAAACATTGGGTATGGGAAACAAAATAGACTCCAGTTCTGACTCATAAAATGAAATCTTGTTAGATAATTGAGAACACCAGAGCTTGGACTCACAGGATACCAAATGGGAAAGATTTCAAATATTCAACTTATGTTATCTAGTGCATAAATCTATTTTTCAGCATCACCAAGATGTGGTAGTCAGCCTATGCCCCAAAATATCTGGAAACACATAACTTTTTTTTTTTAAATTAAGAGAACCTATATTATACTTACATGGCATAGATTGATGAAATTTTCTTTTTCTTTTCCTGAGCCATTATCTATCTTCCTATAGTTCTTCTCCTTGACACTACCAGTTGGTAGTGTCAAGGAGTATCATGCATCATGCCCTTATTATTTGTCTTTGACTTCTTCCACAACTTAAAAGGATTATACTGGGAACATACGAAGAAATCTGAGTAGATGATGTAAAGAAGTTCAGTAGGTATAAGAGAGAAAAAGTCACAAGGAAGGTCGTGTGCAGAAATTCAGCCTCAGCGAATTCAGTGAGTATAGCTGATTGGTAAGAAAAGTAGGTTATGGAAAGAAGACCACGGCTAAAAATTGTTGCATATCAGGGTAAGAGATTACATGCATGATTTCATTTATGTTTCAAAAGAACACTTTAAAATAAATATTATCACTTCAGTTTTATTGAGGAGGACACTTATTCTAGCACGTTATACAACAAATAAGACAAACTAAGATTCAAATCCTTCTCTGATTCCAAACTCTCTTCAATTTTGTTCATATAGTGTGAGCTGTCAGCATTATTCAGAGGAACGGTTTGTGTATGATGTTCTTAAAAGATGATATTTTAAAAGTTGGTGTAGTTTGACTGAGAGAACAGAGAAAGAAGGGTATTTTATAAGAGACATTTCAGGAAAAAAACATGGAAGCAGAAATCATCATGCTTAACAGAAACAATTGTGGAAAACAATCATGGTTAGATCGTGAACTGTGAAAACATATACATATTAGGAAGAGTTTGGAAACACACGTCAGAGTTTAAATGGGATGTGAGTTTAGAAAAGGTTTTCCATAGCATTGATATCATGATGAAAACATCTCTTGAAAACAAGACTCTTCTGGTTGCACTATGCTAGCTGAGGTGGAGAGAGGAAATCCTATTACGAATCCTACCTAAACTTTGAAGAGTTCAAGAGTAATCTAAACTTGGATGACAAGACCACAGACAATTTCATTAACTTTCTCCAATGCATGAGGTCTTTATCATATATAAACACATTTAGGCATAATAGCTTAATGTAGAAACAAGCAGCACATTGCATAGACATAAGAAGAGAACACAGCTTTAAAATTTTTGCTGTAGACTTACTGGGAACTTTTATTTATCAATTGTCTTTTTTTTTTCAATCAGAACTTCTAGAACTTTATCTTTTATCTATACATTCCACAGTTTTTTTCTCACTTTATACATTTTTAATGCACAACAATGCTATGAAAAAAAAACTACAGCATTATTGTAAAATATCTTTCTACAATTAACTTGATTGTTAAAAAATCTTATTTTAATACAGCTCTATATCTGTATCTCTGACAAATTTATGCTCTCCAGAATTGCTCTGGATTGTTTCTGTGTGTGTGTGTGTGTGTGTACCAACTCTTCTTTTTTTTAATTTTTATTAAATTTATTGTGGTGAATTGGTTAGTAAAATTATATAGGTTCTGTGTACAATTCTATAATTCATCATCTATCTATTGCAATGTGTGTTCACTACCCAGTCAGTTTTCATTCCATCACTATATATTTGACACTGTTACCTGGTAACTACTAAAGTGCTGTCTATGTCTATAAGTTTTTGTTTGTTTGTTTGTCTTATTTGTTGTTGCTTTCAGTTTTATATCCCACATATGAGTAAAATCATATAGTTCTTGAATTTTTGTATCTGACTTATTTCACTTAGCATAGTAATCTCAAGATCCATCCATGTTGTTGCAAATGGCAGTATTTCCTCATTTCTTATGATTGAGTAATATTCCGTTGTATATATGTACCACATCTTCTTTACCCAATCATTTAACAAAGGACACTTTGGTTGTAATGATTTGGCCTCTGTGAATAATGTTGCAATGAACATAGGGATACATATATCTTTATGGATAAATGGTTTCAGATTTTGGGGGAGATACCAGAGAAGGGATTGCTGGATAATTCTATGAGTATTCTTAATTCTTGAGGAACCTCCATACTGTTTTCCAAAGTGGCTTTACCAATTTACATTCCCACCAGCAGTGTATCAGGGTTCCTCTTTTTCCACAACCTCTCCAACATTTGTTATTACTTTTTTTTGTTAGTAATAGCCTTTCTAACAGGTGTGAGGTGGTATCTCATTGTGGTTTTGATTTGTATTTCCCTAATAGCTAGTGAAGTTGAACGTTTTTTCATATATCTATTGGCCATTTCTTTGTCTTCTTAAAAAAAGTGTCTGTTCAGGTCCTCAGCCAATTTTTTAATTGGATTGTTTGCTTTTTGTTGTTGTTGAGTTGTATGAGTTCTTCACATATTACCCCCTTATCAAAGGTATTGTTTGCAAATATCTTCTCCCATTCCGTTGGTTGCCTCTTTCTTTTGTTCATGATTTCTTTCTCTGTGTAGAAGCATTTCAGTTTGATATAGTCCCATTCATTTATTTTTGCTTTTACTTCCCTTGCCTTTGAGGTCAAATTCATAATATCCTCTCTAAACCTAAGGTCCGTAAGTTTAGTACCTATGCTTTATTCTATGCAATTTATTGTTTCAGGTCTTATGTTTAGGTCTTTGATCCATTTTGAGTAATTTTGGTATACGGTGACAGATAGCAGTCTAGTTTCATTCTTTTGTATGTGGCTTTCCAATTTTCCCATCACCGTTTATTGAAGTGGCTTTCTTTTCTCCATTGCATGTTTTTGGCTTCTTTGTCAAAAAATTGCATATATATATATATATATATATATATATATATATATATATATATATATATTTGGATTTATTTTGGGGTCTCAATTCTATTCCATTGGTCTATGTGTCTGTTTTTCTGCCAATACCATGCTGTTTTGATTATTGTCACTCTTGGTATAAATTGAAGTCAGGGTGTGTTAGCTCCAGGCTTGTTCTTTTTTCTCAGGATTGTTTTGGCTATTCAGTGTCTTTCGTGATTCCATGCAAATCTGATGATTTTTTGTTCTGTTTCTTTAAAAAATGCCATTGGGAAGGAAATACCCATTTCTTGATAGAAAGTGATAAGAAATATTGACATGATTTTTATCCTTTATTTTGTTTGTGTGCTGGATTCTGAAATAAATTGTTCTTTGAAGAAGTATCTTCCATCCCATTATCTTATGATTTTCTGTATGCTTTTGTCAATTTTCCCATGACAGGTATTGAGATAAAACAATTTGTAAGAATTATGTTTTTACCTTTTATTAATGTCTTTTTTAAATAGAAAGGTTGTTTGCCTTTTTTTTCCTTATAAACTGCAACTCATTTTTAAACACCCTGGAATATATTTCTTTTGCTTGACGGATTAAAAACACTTTATCTGATAAAAAATTCCCCCACTTAAAAGATACCATCTTATGATAATCTGACTAATGCATTTTTTAGTAAATTTGCTCATACCATTTACATTCTGGCATGTTAGAATAAGTTCCAAAATAGCTTTTTCATGGTCTTGGCATATTGATCTATGATGTTTATTTACTCTTAAATAATGTTTTTAGTGGGTCCATGTTAATTTTAACTGGAGTGTTCACTTTTCAAGAGTTACGTAATTCATACTTTTTAATAATGTAAATTTATATATGTAATACCTATATGCCCCAGATTTGTTGTTTTGTTTTTGCATTAGATTTACTCAGGTAGACTTACTTTAATGATTCTCCATTTTCATCAGTTTCAGCTGAAATTTAGAAAGAGTTCATCTGAATATATTCTTTTCACTTCTAGATTGCAGTGGTGGAAGAAGATGGTCGGGAGGATAAAGCAACAATTAAATGTGAAACTTCTCCTCCCCCTACCCCTAGAGCCATCAGAATGACTCATACGCTCCCTTCTTCCTACCACAATGAGGCCCGAAGGTATGTTTCTCCCGCACACTGCATAGTGTATGCTTTCCTTCTGGAAATATTCCTCCTCTTTTCAGTGTTATCAAATAGACTGCTTAACAATATATATAAAAAATTTTAGTTGAACTTTAATTTTCCATCAGTGTATTGTCCTGCTCCCCCTCCTCAATATTACTTGTTAAAAAAAAAAAGTACACATTTCCATCCTGAGATCAAAATTTTACTTTTAAAATTAGTTATATTTGTGGTCTTATTACTAGCCAATATTTGTGAGAAGAGGTCTTCTATTTTTGGTGGCTATTTCCTATTAAAATGGAGTCAGGCTAGAGGAAGAACTTGTTAGGAGTGGTGACAAAAACTAATGGGATTGTAAAATGTAAGGGAGGAAAACATTCCCCCTCTTTCCTTCTAGGTTCTTTGGCTGGTCTAATAATTAAATTGACATAATACAGATTAACAGGAGAAAAAGAAATTTTATCCATGGAGGAGCCTCATAAAAATATGAGACTCCCAGGCATTCAAACTCTTATTGAGGCTTACTTACCATCCTGAGCTAAGGATAAGAGGGTAAGGGGTCAGCTTTCTCAAAGAGAGGAAGGCAATTCACAGAAAGAAGAAAAAAGCAGATGTTTGGTAACAAATGTTTGCCCTGTCATGCAGATGAGTCCTTCTGAGATAAAAAGTTATCCCTGGCAATTGCTGTCTTCCTGGTACAGGCCCCCATCTGAATTCTTTTAGGCAATTAGGGGGGAGGTAAAAAACTTCTGAGTGTGATGGGCTCAGATTGTCTTCGACTTGAAATAATTTACATACCAAAGTGGCGTATTCTAGTGTGGCATATTCTGCTTCCCCTTAAGAACAAGATATCAATTTGGCTTATACTGTAAGGGTATTTAGGTCTGAAAAGTCAGTGTCAGTGACTGTGCCTCACTTACTTTTAGTAGCCTGAAACTTACACCTTCCTTTGAGTGCTGCTGCTGCCAGCAGTAGCAGCTCCTCAGTCAAAGTTCTTAGAAAGATAGAAAAAAAAACACACAGCACATTTGCAAAAATATTAAAGGAAAAGATAAGCTTACATGGAGAAATATCACATTTGTCATAGTGATTATTTATACTGTCTTTTCCATCTACCTAACAAATGGAAAGTAGATCTCTATAACAATTAATGATAAAAATAAATCTAAGTATGCAGTTTACATGTTAAATGTACGTCCTTTTGCTGTCATCAGCTGCAGCATCTCTGGACACATAATTGATATAACTGAACATAATGACAATGATTAATGCTTTAAGTAAGAATCTGTCCTCTAAATAGTATGTGTTTTACAGCAAATATTTTTGAAAACACTTTTCTGTGCTGGCAGGCATTCTTTCTTTCTATTTTGCTTATTTTGAATTTCGGATATAAAAGAAATATTTACTCATGCGTCACAATATGTGCTTTCTTCACTCTCCAAAAAAAAAAAAAAAAAAGTGAATTATACTGTAACATATGAAAAGCAATTGCTTTTGGACTTTAGAGAATGTGAACTCAGATTAATTAGGATGAATAAGTAAAATAATTTGTCATGATATTGTCAATTTAACAGCTGTAGAAAAAATGTATACCACTATCTATTGAATCACTTCTGTTAATACAGTGTCAAATGCATTCAACAGAAATGGAACCTAGACCAACTGCTTGGAAGTCATTTCAGCTTATCATGTACCTAAAAGAATGAGAACTATAAGAAAAAAGTATACAGTGATCACTAGGGTATACAATTTGTTGCTTCTAAATCCCACCCAAATGATTTAAAATTAAATGAATTAAGCTCTAAAACAGAGCGAGAAAGATAGCTAGAGGAAAATCTGATAAAACCATAGGTTAGGATTTGAGTGTAAACTTCATTATTAGTTATACTTAAATTTCTTATCATAGGCATTATGTTTAAGATTCTAAAAGCAAACTCTGAGAAAGAAAGGGTCCAGTACTAAATAACAGAAGGTTATTTAACATGTAGTTAATAAGCCAACCTATGATGATTGATTAGTTTGAGATTATATGAAAAATAAGGGGAAAAATCATATGAAAAAAAGAAAATTTTCTAGAGAAAATTTGCAGGCTCTGGGCCCTGAGGCTGAGGAAACCACACTTCAGTGTGTTTACAAAGAAATATGAGTAGAAAGTGAGAAAATCACTTTAAAATCCACTTGTTTCTCCTTTCATACCTTTATAAACGAAACAAGCCTTGTGTACCTTATATGTCACATCAAAACGAGCAGTTTACCTTCTTTTGTTTTTTGCACTAGTTTATCTGCCTCACTTGAGCCAGAAAGCCTTGGGCTTGGCAGTGCCAACAGTAGCCAAGACTCTCTTCACAAAGCTCCCAAGAAGAAAGGAATCAAGTCTTCAATAGGACGTTTGTTCGGTAAAAAAGAAAAAGCTCGACTTGGGCAGCTCCGTAAGTATGCGTGTGTTGGACTTTCCACTGCTACTCATTTTGGTCACTTTTGAGTGTCCATGTTTTTCATTTCACTTCATTTCTCACTTTTTTTCATTTTTTTCTTTTACCTACTTGACAAACTTTCTATCGTAATCAACTGTGTAAATCCAATTCAGCTGAAAAAATGCTTGATAAAAATTACAGGTGGAGAATACTGTATTGTAAAACTTTCAGTACCTTCAATTTCTCTGTTCATAACAACAGCTAGAATTTATTTAATGCTAACTCTGTGACAGGCGTGAGAATCCTCTGTTATTACTATTATCCTTATTTACTGATGAGTAAACATGTAATTATAATTTGCTGAACTGAGATATTCATCCAGTGCCACTGTTTCAAAACCAACTTAAAACCATTGAGTATTCTTTTACTTAGAGCATAGATGTGTATAAAAGCTTAGTCATGTGAATTTTGAAGCTTTTTTTTTTTTGGAAAAAATTGAGAAGACTACAAGAAATCCAAAAGAGTTTCTAAATCAAAATAAAGCATTATGATAAGTAGGGGATAAAATCTAAAGGACAGGGTTTTCTTGGTTAAAGCTATCACAATTTTCCACTAACAAACTCTACAGTATGTAGCTGGAACGATGGAGGAAGGAATAGTGCTGTAGAGATCGTGTTATAATCAGCCATTGTCAGTGACTAATTGAAGAATGTATATCAATACATTTGAAATGACCTTGGGTTATTATATAAACATATATGCATAGATAGATAGATTGATGCATGCATGGATGGATGGACAGATGGACGGACGGATGGATGGATGGATGGATGGATGGATGGATAAATGGATAGAGAAATGAGAGAGAAAGAGAGAGAGAGAGACAGACAGACAGACAGACAGACAGACAGAGAGAGACAGAGAGACAGAGAGAGACAGACAGAGAGAGACAGAAATATGTGAAATGTACTTATTTCCTGAAATGATATATACACTTGGCTTTTTATTTGGTGTCTTTCTATATATTTTTTCCTTTAAAATTTCCTTTCATAATCTTAGTAATTCATAATTCATCTTCTATTTTTCCCTGTTCACTTTCTGTTTAACTTAGAACTAGAATTCAATGATTTAGTTCCTACCTCCAGTGATAAGTGCTAAATAGAATGACACAGGTTTCTTAGTACTCCCTTTGGTTTCTCAAATAAAGGAATGATTATTCACAAGCAATGCCTCAAGGACTAGGTTTAGTTTCTTGCCCTGGCCCCAAAAGAATTTCTGAGAATAATATTCATGTTTGCAGACATATAACTATACCGTGTTTCCCCGAAAATAAGACCTACCTGGACCATCAGCTCTAATGCATCTTTTGGAGCAAAAATTAATATAAGACCTGGTATTATAGTATGTATAGTATAGTATAGTATAGTATAGTATAGTATAGTATAGTATAGTATAGTATATTAGACAGGGTCTTATATTAAAATAAGACCCCGTCTTATATTAATTTTTGTTCCAAAAGACGTATTTGAGCTGATGGTCAGGCTGGGCCTTATTTTTGGGGAAACACGGTAGTATCTGCATCTGTAGTATTCAAAAATGTCTTTCCTAACTTTCACAGTGTGAAACCCACTCAGAGCATCAGAAGCCATGGGAAACTGATATGCAGCTAGCTGTGCAATCAAATGTTATTCAGCAGGAGAATTAAGTCTTCTTTGTATTTCCATTTCTCAAGAACAGACCCCTTAGGCTCTTAAAAATACATTATTGTGTAATGAAAGAAGAGGGAATATGGTTATTTTGGGGATATAAAATATACATTCCAAGACATTGTTTTGGTGTTGATAGTTAATTATTTTAAAATATTTATTTTGCTAACATAGTAATTTTTTATTTCACCATATATGTTCATCTTAGGTTTCATAATTTAATTTTGCCTTTTAAATGTAGTTAATTGCCTTTTCACTAAGATTTTTCTATTTTATTTATTTAACTTTGATGAGGAATTTCGCCAACAATATTGTATCAAAATCAAAATCAGGGGGTCTAAGATATGATTTAAATTTAGAAAAATATAGAGCCTTTTAGAAACCTAGACTTTCTTACCCATTTTCAGAGATTGTGTGTTTCTGTTTCAGAACAGATGAAAAGGGAGTCAATTATAATCGCATTGTTATCAACTCCATCCAAGTCATAGACTAGCGATAATTATAAGATTTCTGAGCTCTGAGCAATTTTGTTTTACTCCATAGAACAGAGGTAGAATATAAACAAAATTAAAATCAGCAGAATGGTAAGGACTGCAATACTGATGAAGACAAAGACAAATATCTATATCTCTGGGTCTCGTATATAGATGCTACATTGAAGGTATTTAAAGTTCCTGGAGAAACCAAAAATTAAAAGCCTTTATTGAAAATAAGACTTGAGTAAATAAGAAGATAACATAGCCACACGTAGTTTCCAAGAAACCATCTTTGTACCAAAGAAAGTGGTAGATGGTACGCACCACTGTTTTTTTGGTTAAGGGATATGGACTTAGGTGTATTTTTATCCTGGAAGGTGTATCCAGCTTGTGAGGGGAAGACCATGAAAACTTACTAACTCAGGGCTACCACCTAGTGCTACTCATTCACACCCTAGAAGAAACTAGGGAAGTATCTCTAGTAATTATGATTTTAGTGTCTTCATCTGGAAAATTCAGAAACAGGAGCAAGTCAATGTTCTTCTACTGATGAAAATAGAAATAGGAGATAAGAAAAGGTGGCATGGAAAGTCATATGGTAGAGGGATAATGATGTCAAAGAACCAAATTAGAAATTTTGGACCATGTCCTAAGAATTAGAACTCTTAGTTAAAGAGTTTAGCTTTTAAGAACAGAGAAATATAAGTTAACCTGAGAGTAACTAAATTAAATGCCTTTAAGTGAATTACGGTATGGAGGAAGGAAACTATCTAAATCAAACTATGAAAATGTTCACTTGGTTCCATCAGGAATGATAAAGGACAAGGGAGAAATTCTTAGTGATTCACAGAGGAGAATATTTGAAAAGGGCGGGTTATTTGCCTTATATAAAACAATCTGAAAATGTAGGTTAATAAGGTAAAGTTCAGATGTGATAGATCAGTCAGTGTAGCTGCAGTGATAACCCCTAACCATGAAGAATGAAACTCAATGTACTACATATAATCAGTTTTTACAAGTGTGTTCCTAGCAGAGGCAATATAATTATGGAAACAGCAAAACTCAAAGGAGTCAACACATCAAAAAACTCTTGAATAAAGCTGATAGAAACCAAACAAAATGATTTTATTCTAGAAATCGATTATAGCGTATTTTCCAAATTGTTGGTGATTATTCCTTTAAGTCACAAAAGTAGCACAGAGAAAAGTTGAGTAGTAATGGGAGATTTCAAGTTTTCAGGTATGTTTTAGAAAATTCATTCTACTCTTATTGAAGGGTTTGACAGTTCTTGTTCATAGTATTATTGCCCATAATGTAGCAGCAGGATTTGTAAATGTCTACTAGGTGTATCAGGTTATGGGCAGGGTAGAAAATAACAGGGAGTGAAGTACACTAAATTGAATCAATCAGCCTTTGTTTCTCCATTTAAAGCATTCAAATTAAAATGTTAAGTACTATATAGGAAAGATAAAACATGCATATGAGCCAAGACTTCCTGAAAGTCACAATTGAATTTGGGCAGTGTCCTGACAGAGGAAGTATTCCTTCTAGCAGATTTGGAGATCTGGTTTTAGTTTTTCTTTTTCTCGTTCCTTTATTATTATTATTCCCTCTTTTTCTATATTACAAGTCCCAAAATGAAAAGATGCAGAAACAGATCTGCCAGTCTCATGGAGGGGCATGGAGACAACAGGACCAGTTAGTACTGCTGACTTCCTGGAGCGTAGATCCGGGGTGTGGCAGTATCCTCTTAAGACTTAGCAGCCTAGAACATTTTTTTGATGATTACAGAACATTTTTTTTCCTGATTTACACATCTATATGCAATGTATCTCTGATATTTCTATTAATATTTAAACATTTCCATGTCTAATCTGTATTTTAAAAGTCAGCAATTGATCCTGCCATCTTCCCAGCCTATTAACTCTTATCTTTCATATACCGTTAATATCTAAACTACAATGAGCTGTCCACAACTAGTATTTTTACTTCCCCATCTGCCAATCATTTTACAACATACTACAACCTGACTTTCACACAAACTACTGTTAAAATTCTAGAAACAAGTTTAGTCTTAGTCAGTATGGAAGATTGGTTAGGACATTAAATATTATCAAAGCAATTCAAGACGATGGTAATACACTCACAATTGTATTTATGAGGATGTGAAGAAAGAAAAAATATATCTGAAATATATCTCTTTCTAAAAATCAATTTTTAAATATTTTGGTCAACAGGTATATCTATAACAAATGATAGATATAAGTGAATGGCATAGACATGCAAGAAAATGTCAGGAAGTCCACCAACCAAAATAAATTGATAACTAGAAGAACTTATAACTGCCCAGACCAAAAAGGGAACTATAAAATCCTTATTATTTTGTTGTTTAGTAACTTTAAAATTTAAAGAAAATTAATAAAATGAAGGTTTACCTAATGTGAGCAAAATATACAAAAAAGTAGAACTATTTATTTTTTGGAAGTTTTAGGATTTATTTATTACAATATGAAAGTTAATGAGGAAAAAAACTCCAGAGGTTTATAAAGATAATAAAAATTACCATTGTTACACATTATTGTAGATATTACAATTTTCACAGTTAATTGTTTTTTATAAAATAACTAATGTTTATCATAAAAAAGTATCTGACCGATTGAAGATGGCAGATGAAGGGTTTCTGAGATTAGAGGTGATAGTCATTTCAGGGTGGTTACATGATCGTAGCCATTGGCAGCTGAGGCCGGGTATCCCAGAATCCCGTGGTGCATGGCCCTGCCTCCCCAGGCTCCAGTCACCAGCAGGCTTTGAAACGCTGGATCCCCAGCCTCCTGTGGACAGGCTTACCTCACCCATCATCCAGTGCTCCATGGGCCAAACCACCAGACTACACGTTCTGAGTTCCCAGAAGTTTGAGAACACGTGGGGGTGTCGCCAGTGGCATCATTGCCCAAAACAGCTGGAAGTGCTGGGAGGAAAGTCAAGTCTCCTGTATTCCAATGCTGCCCCAGAACAGCCAACTCTTCTCTTACCCGGTTTCCCCAAAACTAAGACCTAGACTGACAATCAGCTTTAATGTGTTTTTTGGAGCAAAAATTATGTCATAAAAATGGCTGTGTGAGGTAAACTCTTGAAATCTTCCCTGGAATTTACAACAAATTGCACAACTATAACTCCACAATGGATTCCCTGCGCATCAGACAGGCAAGACTAAGAGGCACACTACAGAAATAACCTGTAGGCATCCCGGAACTACCACAGCTGGGAGAGAGGGAAGAAATCATACTGCTAGGGCTCCGCTTATGGCCCACAGGGCTGAGGGAACAGCATATAACATGACTGAACCCAACGCCCACAGCAGAGACCTCGGAGCAAAGACGGAGGGAAGAAGGCTGAACACGGTGGTTTAAGCCCTCACTGCTGA